>NC_082687.1:136238187-139205687 GCF_949987515.2 Delphinus delphis
CGACTCTCAGCCCAGCCCTGCGCCTCCCTCCAGAAGGATCAGGGTGGGCGTGCTGACCCCTGGTCGGGGGCGACCTGTGTGTTCAGGGTGCCGGCTACAACGGGTGGACAAGTGGGAGGCAGAACGCGCAGAACCTGGACCTAAACCGCAACTTCCCCGACCTGACGTCCGAGTACTACCGCCTGGCCTCGGCCCGCAGCATGCGTGGTGGCCACATCGCCATCCCACAGCACTACTGGTGGGGTAAGGTAGGAGCCGCGCGCGCCCCTCTGATGCAGCCGGGGTCTCCGGTGTTCTGGGACCCTCGGGGGTCATCCTTCCCCAGGGCAGCAGAGCCTGGCGGTGAGCAGCCTTGGCCTCTGAGCCTCGGTTTCCTGCCTGCAACATGGGGATGGTTCTCACTGGGCCGCCGGTGGGATTCGGGGAGCGTGTACCGAAAGCACCCGGAGTCTGGCAGGTGCTCAGGGGCGGTGCCCCGGAGGGCTGCCTGGAGGGGGTGGCATCCCCAGGAGGTGGGCAAGAGAGTTCCAGGCCAGAGGATGGGCACGTGTGAGTGCCCGGTGGGGCCTGTACGGAATCCTGAATCTTGGGCGTGGGGCTGGGTGGTCGACGGGGACGTGCCCCGTCCTGAGGACTGCCTCGTCCGCCTGGGCAGGTGGCCCCTGAGACGAAGGCGATAATGAAGTGGATGAGGACCATCCCCTTCGTGCTCTCCGCCAGCCTCCACGGGGGCGACCTTGTGGTGTCCTATCCCTTCGACTTCTCCAAGCATCCCCAGGAGGAGAAGATGTTTTCTCCCACGCCTGACGAGAAGGTGAGAGGCTGGGCAGAAGTGCTGTGGAGGCAGGAGAGGCAGCAGTGTGGGTGGTGCCCTCGGGGCCCCGGAGTCCTTCCGGTTCTGAGCCGATGAAGCCCATGGAGCTCTGAAACATTAGGAGCCTTCTAGGCCCACCTGCAAACCCCCTCCTCCAGGAAGCCTTCCAGCCAGCTGGAAGCAGCCCCTCCCTTCTCTGGCTGCCCCCCTTCCATCAGTGTCTCATCTCGTCTGGGAGCTCCTGGGGTGGGGACCCTGGCCGAGTGCCCTCCCCCTAGGCCGCGTGCCCTCCCCCTAGGCCGCCCCCGTGTCTTCTGTCCTCGGGAGGCTGGGGTTCCGGGCAACACCGGCAGAGGGCAGCACTGCATCGTGCACGGCGCCCGGCTGGCTCCTGGCGCCTCCCTCCTTCCTGTGGGTCTGGCCAGTTTGTTAAGGGTCAGGTACCCTGGGACTTGAGGATGCGGTGGGATCAGAGTAGGAATTTTGGCCCCAGTGTTCACGTGGGCCCTGAGGAGACCCTTCAGACCCTGCTCAGACCAGCAGGGCATGAGACCCGTGATGACGGCCGGACCCCTCACCAACGCCGTTCTTCCCTTCCCCAGGGGCACCCCCTGCCCTGACTGATAGTAGAGGCTGGTCTCCTGGGAAGGGCATGGGGGTTGAGGCCAGGCAGTGGGTGATCTTCGGTGGGTCACAGCCGAGTGCACTGGAGCCTAGCTGCGTCAACTGCCCTGATGCCCCCCCGCCCCCAGGCCAGCTCCTGCCCTCCCACCCCGTCAGGAGGCAGGAGACTTCCCTGCCCTTCCGGGAAGACAGAGTTTGATAGTCCTTCCTTGACCAGCCCGGGGAGGCTTGGGAGGGTCTGAGCTGCCAGCTTGGTCACTCAGCAGGCCCCCTGGTGGCCCGGACTCGGGGTGGAGAGCGAGGCCTGGCCTCTGCTGCCTTCTCGCACTTTCCACGGGTACTGGGGCAGGGCAGGGAGGGTGGGACTGGTCCTGGACAGACACGTGCCCGGAGCTGGCTCCCCTCGTGTTCTCCTCCTGTGGCCACCCAGAGGTCGACCCTGCCTCACCCTGTCCCTCCCTGTGTGTGGCCGGTCCCGTGGACTGGGCCCTGGGCCGAGGGTCCTAGCTTAGGGTGGGAGACGGAGCCGGAAACGGGAAAGGATGAGAAGGTGTGGCCTGGCCAGAACAAGGGGCTGCCCAGGAGGCCGGGGACGTGCAGGGGTGGGGTGTGTGTGTGTGTGTGTGTGTGTGCGTGTGTGTGCGTGCATGTGTGTGTGTGCGTGTGTGTGTGTGTGTGTGTGTGCGTGCTGGACCCTCAGCCTGAAGGTGCACTTTAAGGAGGGTGTCCTCAAGGGGCAGCTACCGCAGTGGAGCCTGAAAGGGCAGGTGGAGACTCCGCCAGACCCCCAGGAGTGAGGGTTCAGGGCCTGTGAGCAGTGGGGCTGGGGAGGCCCAGCAGGGATGGGCTGGGCCGGCCTCCTCCAGAGCTGGGGGCGCAGAGCCCGTGTCTCCTGCGATTGTGCCTGTACTCGTTCGTTCTCGCTCCCACTCATCCATTCAGCCACTCGTTCACTCCCTCATTCATTCATTCATCCAGTCACTCCCTCACTGACTACAACCAGCACGTGCCTCGCACCTGGAGGGGTGCCAGGGTCTATGCTTGGAGCTCAGCCGGGGCCCCCTGGGGTGGCTGGGCGACCTCCGCTGTGCCTGGCCTCCGCCCGCTGTGCTGTCGGGGATCAGGGCCAATGCCTGGGGGAGGCCTGTGTCCTCCAGGCAGGAGGAGCCCCTGGCCGCTGGACTCAGCATCTCTGGATCTCGGGGGCAGGTGCGTGAAGACGCCTCTGGGGGGAAGTTCGCCTCCAGGAGTCCCCGCGGAGTCAGAACCCTGAGAACTTCCCCATCAGCCGTCAATCATCAATCATCGATCATCAATCGATACTCCTTCAGCCCCGCAGCCAGTGGTGGTCTCTGTGGAAACCAGGGTCCCAGGAGAGGCTTGGGGAGTGGGGGCACGTGAGGAGGGCTTGGCCAGGGGGACCAGTTAACGCCCCCAAACTTCCACAGTGCCCGGTGGATGGGGGCCAGCGCCTCAGGGCAACGTCCAGGCCGGCCAGGGCTGCCTGCCTCGCCCCCCTCTGTCCCCCTCACACCCGCCCTTTCTGCCCAAATCCTACTCCCCAGCTGGGTTCGAGCTCCGTCCTGCCGACCAAGCCCTCCCTGACGCAACCCACCCCCAGTGGGAAGTAGCTGCCGTGTATCCAGGTCCCGGGCAGCCGGTCCTTCTCCGTGGCCCTGACTGTGATCCTAGGCCCCTCGCCAGCCCATGTCTGCCCCTCCTAGCAGCCCACTGCACCCCACCTTGTTTCATCTGGGGGGGGCATTGTCTCTGTGTCCTTCCGCCACCGACCCACCACCCCGCCTGGACTCTGGGCGGAGATCCTGCCCCCAGGTCGGGCCTGTTCCCAGCCGGGCCTGGGGCTCCAGCGCCCTGGGGTTGTAGGGACTGGTGGTGACTTCCCCTGCTCTCCTGAGGCGGCTGACTGACAGGTGACAGGAGGAGGCCCCAGGGCAGGATGGAGAGAGAGACCTTCGAGAGGGGCTGGCCCAACCTACGCCCACCAGCCTAGGTCCCGCCCTACAGACAGGCGGTGGAGGCCCGGCCACAGTTCCAGAAACAGCCCCGTCACCCCCTGGACGCCTGGCTGAAGCTGGTTGACCACAGCCCGCGGGTGACGGGGGCTGCTGGCAGGATGGCGGTCCCTGACTGCCCACCTCGGTGACTGAAGGACGTGCGTGGGCTTGTGTATTGGGTGCTTGCTTTGCGTCTGTGGGACCGAGTTGAAACTGCAGGCTTATCCCTGAGAAAGTGGACTCATCCTTCCCCAAACCCAAGGTCCCAGGGTCTGAGTCGCCAGGAGAGGCTCTCACTCTGGCCTGGAGCAGCCCCCCATTTCTGACCCCACCTGCCCACCTCCCCTTTTCTTAAAGAGGGGTGCCCAGCTCAGGACAGACCTCTCTCAGGGCCGCAGGGCCTGAACAGGCCCAGCACAGGTGGGCCCTCCTCCATCTGACCTCTACTTGGAGCCTCCGTCCTGGGTCAGACCCGTGTCCGGTCCTGGGACGTACAGGTGGCTGAGTCCAGCCTCGGGGAAGGACCTGGCGGCCCTGTGGGGTGGGGAGCGTAACGGGGGAGCTCTGGGCTGGGGGAGGTTAGTGGGGGAGGGGCTCCGCACCACCCAGGAATCGGGGTCGCACCCAGACGGGCCCTGCCCCCGAGGCTCCCCAACAGGGGGTGGCAGGCCCCGTGAGCTGCATCCCAACCGTGGTGGGCACTGCACGTGGTTATGGCAGTGGGCCGGTGGGCGCCCGCAGGGGCTGCCTGTCTCCTAGGGAAATGAAGTGACGGTTGTCATAGCCATTCGCTTGGGGGATGAAGTTAGTGAAAATGAGCCCCATGCCAGCCTCCCGCCTCTCCCGAGGCCTGCCCTCTGCACAGCGGCAGGAAACACTTTATAAATTGCAAAGCCGACCTCCAGGTGCCCCGCCAGTGTCCCCACAGGGTGACCCCTTCTCGAGAGGAAGCCCCCGCTCCCTAGCCAGGTGCGTAGGGGCTCCACGATGCGCCCACGTACCCACCACCGGCGCCCCGAGCTCTGGCCGTCCCGCCTCCGGGCCTTTGCACGTGCTGTGCCTTCTGCGTGGACCCTGGTCCCCCTCCCACCCGAGCTGCAGGTGCTCCCTGCGGTGGCCCTTCCTCACCCCACTGCCCCCAGCTCGGAGGGCGTCCTGCAGAGTGCCCACCTTCTGGTCTTGCCCTCGAGGGGACCTCTCTCTCCATCTCCTTTCCAGATGTTCAAGTTGCTGGCCAAAGCCTACGCCGACGTGCACCCCATGATGATGGACAAGTCGGAGAACAGGTGTGGGGGGAACTTCCTGAAAAGGGGCAGCATCATCAACGGGGCAGACTGGTACAGCTTCACGGGAGGTGCGCCCTGGACCGGTGGGGGCGGGGCTGGATGGGGCGGGGCGGGCTGGTGCCTCCTCCCAACAGCTTCTCCTGGGAACAGGGAGAGCAGCAGGGATGCCTCATGTGTGGAGTACGCTCTGGGGTGGGAAGATTAGGGCGTGGCTGACCTTAGTTCTCTCGCGGCCTTGGTGAAGTTCACGTGCGCCTGTCGTGGAAGGGCTAGATTGTGGCTTCCCCGTGGCCAGTTTTGTGGTTTATTTAGTGGTCACTTAACATCTCACGGTTCCACCCGTGATCAGTTCTTTTTTGCCTTTTGGGGTTTAGTGGGGTTGCCCGATGGAATATGGGATTCCCCAGTTAAATGTGAATTTCAGAGAAGTAAGGAAGAGTTTTTAGTTCTGTATAAATACTGTGCAAGTCCCAGATATTGCATGGGATATACTTACACTAAAACCATATTCGTTGTTTCTCTGAAGTGTGGGAGCAGGTGACACCCTGTGTCATGGGGACACTGGAGGCTGGGCCCGCGTGCTTCCAGGTGCTGCCACCAGCCCTCCACGCCAGCACGACCCTTATTATTCATGTCACAAGAGTAGGACCAGCTCGAGGGCCACGGCACGTGGTAGAGCTGGGACGCACCCTGCCTGTGCCCCCGCTTCTCCTGTGGAGGCGGGGATGGAGGCCCCTCAGCTCCCGTTCCACAGCCACTTTCGCCCCCTGCTCAGCTCAGTACCCCTGCTGCCCACGATGGCACGTGTGGTCCCTCCCGGGGGTCAGGGAGGCTCCTCTCCCTCCCAGGATCCAGACGGACGGGCCCCCTGACCCTCGGGGGGTGGGCTCCGAGTCTCAGGCATGACCTGTTCCTGGGGTCTGCAAAGGCCCCACTGGGGGGGCTGAGCCTGGGAGAGGCCAGCTGGGCTCCCCTCCCTTGGGACACGGACCCAGGGAGGGCATGGGGCCAGTGACCAGGGACAGAAGGGCCATCTGCAGGGGAGTGTGGCCTCTCTGTGGACGTGAACGTTAAGTCGGGAAGGTGGCCGCTGGGTACCGGGGTTCGGAGCAGGCTCTGAAGCTCTGAAGGCCGGGGCTCCCGCCGCCCCATCAGGGCCCAGGGCTGCCACAGAGCCCGGCTGCAGCTTCTGCGGGAGAAGACCTCCCAGAGCAGATGGGGTGGAAGGCAGACACGGGGGGGTGCGGTCAGCCCCACTTGCTCCGACGCCTCTGCCGTCTCCCTGGCTGGCCGTTGGCTTCGCTGGGCCAGGCTCACCCGGAGATGAAGGTAGTAGGACCTTCTTCCCTGGGCTGTGCTCGGGACCGTCCAGGTAAATGGACGTTATCACTGGGGGTTCAAGCCAGGGGAGGGCCAGCAGCTTGGGCCCCAGGGGCACGTCTGGCCCCCACATGCTCCCAGCTTCTCTGCTGGAAGTGGGCTTGCTCCCTACCCCCCAAGGGGCCGCAGGGATGCTGCGTGAGCCCGCGGACGTGGGCGCCGGACCACTTGGTCCACAGTGCAGCTGCCCACTCCCTGGACCTTGGGTGGGAGCTGTGACGTTCCCAGGCCTCAGTCTGCTCATCTGGGAGGCGCGGGTAGGACCGCAGCCCCGCCCAGCTGCCCGGCCCAGGGCCCTGCAGGGGCCGGCGTTGAGAGCCACCCACTCTGTGCTGCAGGCATGTCCGACTTCAACTACCTGCACAGTAACTGCTTTGAGATCACGGTGGAGCTGGGCTGCGTGAAGTTCCCCCCCGAGGAGGCCCTCTATACCATCTGGCAGCACAATAAGGAACCGCTCCTGAACTTCGTGGAGATGGTGAGCTCTGGGCAGCCCCCGGGGCCTGGCATGGGGAGGGCCAGACCCAGGCCGTGCGTAGGGGCTCAGCGCCCGTGCTGTCACACGATTACGCTGCACTTGTTTATTCGTTAACCACCTGTGTTCACGAGTGAGGATTCGCCGGCCACCCTGGGGCGGCTGGGGACACCACGGGGCATACAACAGGGCCCCCAGTGCAGGAAAGGTCTCAACAAGGGGAGTGCAGGGTCCGGGGCAGCCCAGGAGAGGCACCTGACCCAGCCTCAGAGGCCACGGGGGTCTTCCTGGAGGAGAGGGCACCTGGGCTGCATCTTGAAGAAGGAGGGAGATCAGGTGACAGGACAGGGACCCCTCTGGCAGGGGGGACAGCACATGTTAGAATTCAGTGGGACGTTTAGGCCTGCAGGGGCGCCGTGGCCAGAGGAATGGGGCAGGCCCTGGTCGGGGGCGGGCCCAGAGGTGATGGCTGGGCAGCAGGGTGTCTGTGCGGTCCAGGCAGGGCCTTGTGCGATCTGCCCCTGGGACTCAGAGGGGAGGTCACAGGCTGCTGGGGCAGCAGTGAGGCTCCCGGACTGAGGGGTAACCCCCCCACCAGTTATGGGGCTGAGGTCACCCAGAGGGGGGCAGGCTGTGAGCGGGGGCCTCAGAGAACGTGTCTACAATCACCCATCGCTGGACCCCGAGAGCCAGGTCTCCCAGCGGCCTGGTGGCTGCGTGGGGACCGCATGCCGCAGGTCCCACTGCCTCTCCCAGCCCTGCCCCCGCCCAGTCTCCCCAGCGCGGCCTGCCACCAGGGCTCTGAATAGGATAACGCTCACGAAAGGGACACAGGAATTCAAACTGGATCGACAGTGCGTTTGTATTACAGTAGAAGCCTCTATATTTTGCTTATCCCCGAGCATTTTTAAGAATCATAAAGATGGCATGTTGCCGTAGCGACCCGGTAAGAAGCAGGTCCTAAGAGGAAAACAGGATCGCCCGAGGGAGACAACGAGGGGCTGTGAGCGCACAGAGCTTTCCGCTGGTGTCCGCGTGTCGTCGAATCCTGACACCAGTCCTGGCCAGGGGATGGGGCTGCCCCACTTTTTAGATGGAGGAACAGGGGTGCTGGGGGAAGGATCGTGCTGGTCCGGGGTCGCTGGGCTCCCATCCTGGCTCGCAGAGGCTGTGATACAGCCAGAGGAGGAGACAGAGGGTCAGAGAGTGACCGGGCGGGTCCAGTGTCACCAGCCGCTGCGCAGAGCTCGAACTCAGATATGCCTGCCCCCAACGCCAGTTCTGTGGTCGAGCCCCCTGCTTTCTGGAAAGATCAGGAACCTTCCTCCAGGCAGGGAGGAAGCCGAGCCTCCGGACCAGCAGCTGCAGCAACAGGAAGGAAGCAAGGCCGCGGGTAACAGCTGGGCGTTGTTCGCACTGTTCCTTCTCTGCGGCTGTGCCGGTGACCTCGCTGCGGGGCCTGGGCATCATCGATGATGGCTCGAGGCCGGGCCTCCTGGCTCGTTTCGTTTTACGGCTGTCTGGTGAAAATGAGTTTTAAGGAGTCTTAAATGGAGCTGGGGTTGCTCCGTGGATATTGTACGTGAAGGCTCGGGGTATAAAGATTTAATAGCAAGCGCGATACCGGGGAAGGCCGGGCAGCACATGGCCGGGCGTGGCCGGCCTCCCAGGATGGCCCCCAGGACAGCTGCCCGGGCCTCCTGATAAGGATCCGTCTGTCGTGTCCACTGAGGCCTTTTGCACAGTGATCCTGACCAGGCCTGGGCGGGGGGCGGGGGGAGGGGGGCGTCTACATCCCCCTGGACAGCAGGGGAGGGGCAGGCACGCCATCTCTCCTCCTCTGCCTGAGAGCTCCGCGTCCCTGGTTCTGCGTGAAGGTGACTCCTCAGCCCGAGAACGAGGTCGGACCAAAATCTCGCTGGTGCGTGCTGGGATTACATGAGGCCCTACTGTGTGCTGGCCTCTGTTCTCAGGCCGCGGGGGAGGGGAAAGGGCAGATGACATCGCAGTGAGGTCAGGGCTGGGAGAGTGGAAATCAAGACCGTGGGACCCCAGAAGAGGCCCCTGATGTGGCCAGTCACGGAGGGCTTCCTTGAGGAAGAGGAGTGTGAACTGTGTCTCTAAGGGGGAGAGGAATAGGCCAGGTGAGGGAGCTGGTCAGGTGCTCTGAGCAAAGGAAGGGCCGGGATGCAGGCTGGGAGTCCGGGGGCAGCCTCCGGGGATAGGGCAGCGCCCATGTGCTGTCTCCCCTCCCCCCAGGGCGTCCCGGCCGCCTTTGATGTGAGCTTCAACCTCTGGTTGTTTGCGGCCCGACAGAGCAAAGGCTGTTCAGCATGTTTGTTGCTGATTGTTTCAGGAGAACTGTGCACGGGCTCAGGGCTCCAGGAGCTGATTTCTTTGGAAAGTGCGGCTTCCTAGTCTTACTGTGATGTGTGCAGGAGCTGCAGGGCGTGTGCTCGGGAATGGCTGTGCTTAGGACCCACCAGGAGGGTGGGCCGTCCTGCCTCCAGCTCGGCCGCTGCGGCTCACGTGTATTAATTCTTATTTCCTGAGGTGGGCACGGTGACCCTGTGTTACAGATGGGGAGAGTGGCCCGAGATGCCAGGTAGCTTTCCAAGGTCAAGGAGAGGGTTGGTGCCCAGCCAGGACTGACACTAGGGTCCAAACCCTCGGGCCCGTGTCCTCCCGCTGCCCCACGCTGCCTTGGGGCCTCGGCTCAGAGAGAAGCTGCCACACCGGCTCTGCCTGGGAAGGCAGGGGGCTCAGCGCTCACGGCCCAGGAGATGATGTCAGCCAGACCCCCGAGCTGGACTGTGGGCCGTTCACAAACCCAGGACGGGGTTGATTGCCGCAGGGGGACCCCAGAGGTGGGCTCACTGGTCACCCTCGCTTCACAGATGAGGAGACCAAGGCCCAGAGGGGGTGTGGCTTACTCAAGATGGCGAGGCGACTGGTGCAGAGCTGGGATTAGCCAGGCCGTTTCCCTGGGGACGGGTGGGGACTGGCTGGGAGGGCTGCCGGGCGCTCAGCAGGGTACGTGCCGTACCCGTGCCCTGTCCTTGGTCTCCTCAGGTGCACCGGGGCATCAAAGGCGTGGTGATGGACAAATTTGGCAAGCCGGTCAAAAACGCCCGGATCTTAGTCAAGGGCATCCGTCATGACATCACCACCGGTGAGCACTTCCCGGGGCCACGTGGTGCCGGCACCTGCAGTGCTCAGAGCATGCCCGCCGCTCCCTCCGTCCTGCGCCGGCCCGGGGGGGGGGGTGAGGGTGGGGAGCCCTGGGGTCTGCGTCCACGGCGAGCTGTGTCTCCCGCAGCATTGGGTCCAGCGGGGGGTTAGGGGTTGCGCTCACGTCCTGGCTGCCAGTGACCATCGATGCGGATTCCACGTTCCTCAAGAAGTGACTGCTGGGCAAACCTTCTCAAAGACTACAGGAGGGACCCCGCTGGTTCCTATCCTAGAGCTTACATCCCACTGATAAGCTGGGGTGCCCATGTGGGCTCCAGGTGCCCTCAGGGATTTCACAGCTGATTTGAAAAATACCGTACATTGTGATGTGAGTTCCTAGTGGAAACAGTCCAGAGGAGGGAGGGATTGCTAACTGTGTGGGGGATGGAATGGTCTGTGAAGGCTTCAGAGAGGAGGTGCTGCCTAAGCAGGGTTTTGAGGGATGAATAGGAGTTTGACAGAGGGAGCATGTGGGAAGGACATTGCAGGCCAATGCAGAGGTAGACCTTTGGGGTCTGCTGCCCCCCATTACCCATCATCAAAAAGCTATCTGAGCCCAGGTCTGAGAGTCATTTTCATTCCATCTGTCCGCAGCCCCAGATGGTGACTACTGGAGACTGCTGCCCCCAGGGTCCCACATCGTCATCGCTCAAGCCCCTGGCTACTCCAAGGTCATCAAGAAAGTCATCATCCCTGCCCGGATGAAGAGGGCCGGCCGTGTGGACTTCATTCTCCAGCCGCTGAGGATCAGACCCCGAACGTTCCTTCTCGGGCCACGGAGAAGTGGGCCCGGAGGTGCCGGCCCACACAGGGAGCCCGAGGAGTCCAGCCAGGAGCCCCTGGGGGCCCGGAGACAGCCCGGGGCCGGTGGCAGCAAGCCCTGGTGGTGGTCCTACTTCACGTCGCTTGGCCCGCACCAGCCTCGCTGGCTGCTCAAGTACTAGGCCCCCCGCCCCCCACGCGCTCTCTTGCTCTTGATTCCATCCTCCAAAGACATCCCACAAAGCCGTGTTTGTTTTATTAAAGTGATGAGACGCTCTGTGTGTGAGGCCCTGCAGGGGAAGACACGGTCCCTGGAGGAGAGAGGGTCGCTTGGGCAAGGGCTTCTCTGTCCCACAGGCAGCCAGTAGCGGGGTTGCCCTTCACATCCTTCTGTGTGTGGCCCATTCCCAGAAGGTGAGGTCTTAAATCCAGAGGGGCCTCTGCTTTACAGACCGGAAACCGAGGCTCAGTGGGGGCCGTGACACCCCAAGGTCACACATGGAGAGGGTGGTGCCGGGCTGGGAGCCGAGGCTCTGGGTCCTACAGCTGAAGGTTGTGTGTCTGGGAATATGTGGAGGTTGGAGGCCACGGAGACAGGTGGGGGGAACCTGGCTGGGGGCGTGGCGGGTGAGCAGCAGGTGACCCCCTCAGAGTCACAGCCTCAAGGGCAGGAGAGCTGGCAAGAAGCGTCACCCAGGGCTTCCCTGGTGGCGCAGTGGTCGAGAGTCTGCCTGCCGATGCAGGGGACACGGGTTCGTGCCCCGGTCCGGGAGGATCCCACATGCCGCGGAGCGGCTGGGCCCGTGAGCCATGGCTGCTGAGCCTGCGCGTCCGGAGCCTGTGCTCCGCAACGGGAGAGGCCACAACAATGTGAGGCCCGCGTACGGCAAAAAAAAAAAAAAAAGCAGCATCACCCAATGGTCACACTCAGAGACTCCTGACTCCAGGAGGGAGGGTCTCCCTCAGCCCCATCCTCATCCTATGTTGCCACCAACTCAGGTCCAGGGGTACCTGAGGCCCCAAACTCCCCACAGGACCCCCTTCTGGTCCGCTTCTGAAGTTAGGTGGGTCTGTCGTTCCTGGGATCTATCAGGCAGGGAGTGAGGTAGCCTATCAGAGAAGGCTCATAGAGAGGGTGCATTAGTCAGCTAGGGCTGCGTAACAAAGCACCGCAGACCAGGCCTCAGACCACAGACACTTGTCTCCTGGCCTTGGAGGCTGGGGATCTGAGTCAGGGTGTCAGCAGGCTGGTTCCATCTGAGGCCATGAGGGAGGATCTGCTCTAAGCCTGTGTCCTTGGCTTCTAGATGGCTGTCTTCACCCCACCTCTTCACATCCTCTTCCCTCCATGCCTGTCTGTCTCTCTATCCAAATGCCCTCTTTTTATGTCTTATTGGATCAGGGTCCACCCTGATGGCCTCATTTTAATTTGATCACCTCTGTAAAGACTCTGTCTCCAAATACAGTCACATTCACAGGTACTGGAGCTTAGGACTTTGACATATAAATTCCGGGTGGGAGGGGGCACGCAATTCAACCCATAAGAGAAGTGGGATCCTTGCTTGCTCCTGGCTGTGTTCTTGGGGTCCTTTGCCTCCTAGTGTCCCTGGCCTGGGCAGGGTTGACCCCACACACAAGTGTGTTATCCCTCTGGAGCAGTGCCTTCACCCCAGCTGGATACCAGCCTGACCCTTACTAGCACCATCAGCATTGTGGGATTGCTTCCTGTCAGCCTGGGCCAAAGCCAACAGGAACAGGCATGCTTCCGATGGTGGGTGGTGTTGCCTTTGGGGGGGGAAGGTGCAGGAGGGGGTGAGGGCATCCTCCAGTCACACAATCCAGCCCCCATACAGTGGTTCACAGTTTGCAAAGCGAGGCACGTGTGTGCATCCAGGGGTGATCCGGAGCTTTGGTCAAACATCACGGCTTTCGGAGCCCCTCTACCTCACATTCCCCCACTCATGTGTCAGTGGTCCCGAAGACCAGCAGTTATTTGGCCCTACTGTGTACTGGGCACTCTATCCCTGCTGCACGGATATGGGTACCGCCCAGAGAGCTTGTGGGACGAGCCCAGGACCTCGCAGCATGTGGGCGGCAGCTGGACCCCTCCTGCATGACCCGTGTGTGGGGCTCCTGCTCTCCCGGCATTTCTCACTTTCTCTGCTGATCACAGCCACCTCCCAGAGTCGGTGTGAGAGGCAGAGACAGCTGTCTGGCGCCTGGTTCATGCCAGGTGCTGAGGACAGGGCCCCAGAAACGGGGATGAGGACGGGGAGATGGAAGACCAGGAGGCCACCCCCAGCCCCTCACTGGTGCTCACATCACCTGTCTGTGGCCAGCAGAGACACTGGGGGGGCTCCTATGTCCTTTCGATAGAAGCCAGGAGTCCTTGGCAACACCCTTGCCCTCTGACAGCACCCTGAGCCAGGGCCCAATGGCTCCACCCCGTCTTTTCAAGTCTCCTGGTTTCTATCGTGGGAGATGACGTTTAAAAATGTAACCTGCACACCTGGCTCCTCATTTTCCCCCGGGGGTTGGCCATGGCTTCCAGGCCCTGCAGAGGACATGTCACTGAGTCTAAGCTCATGCTGCTTGCAGCGCGACAGGCCAGTAATTGAGAGACGAGTTGCTGGGACGAGGAATAACGACCTTATTCAGAAAGCCAGCAGACAGAGAAGATGGTGGACTCATGTCCCAAAGAACCGTCTCACCTGAGTTAGAATTCAGACTCCTTTTATACTAAAAGGGGAGGGGGCAAAGTCAAACACTTCTTGGTTCCTGTGTTAATTTCTTCCCCCTGCAGTCATTCACAGGTGGGCCGGGTCAGGATGTTTCCTGTGAGCTGAACGAAGGTATTTTAGCTTAATGCTCATTACCTGGGAGTCAGGGTTCCCAGAGATGGGCAATGATGTGTAATTTAAGCTTATAGACAACATCCCTTTAGTGATGAACTTGTAACAGAATACAAAGGTTCTTCCCTGTTACAGACAGCAGGAAATAGGTTTCCTTTGAAGGGGGAACATAGATGAGTTCACATTCATGGTTCCAATCCAAATTCAGAATTAGCCCTCCATGCTACTCTGAGAAACCCGATTTTCAACAGTGATGGGGAAGATAGTGTTTGTTATAATTGCTTATTTGCTTTATCCCGAATACACACACACCAGCCTCAGGTGACACCACCACCCCACCGCCCATGGTGTGATGACTGAAAACAGCTCAAGATTTTCCTTTTTTTTTTCTTTTGTCCTGGGAAACAACCCATTAAAGATACAAGGTCAAGTTATTAGATTTTACTAGTCCTGGCAGTTGAGGGCACAACACTGAGGGGCAGCAAATAATCACAGGCGCTCGGTAGCACTGGCTGCAGGAGCTGGTCCTTGCTCTCCTGCATGGGGCCGGGCACTGGGGAGGAACGGGTTCAAAAGGGAGCAGAGCTCTCAGCAGCTGGGGGTGGGGTCACTGGTTGTGGGGAGGGGTCTTGATTTCGACACAGAACTGGGAGTTTGATGTAGAAGCAGGAAAGGGAAGGTGACCCTTGATGTAAAGAGAGAGCCCAGATGACTCACAGATGCTGATGAGGAGAAAGGGGGTGGGGGTAAATAGCAGAAAAAAGGAGGAAAAGGAAAAGATCACACAGCAAGGAAAAAGTAAACGATAAGCATAAAGAACACGGTAGGAGTAGAATGCAGAGACCACCAAAACTGTGCATGGGCAAAATTCCCTGTTAAAAAGCAGAGACCACCAATTTGGGGTTTTTTTAAAAAAGCCTATATGTATTTTATTTTATTTTTTTATTCTCTTTTTTTTTTAAAAATTATTGAAATATAGTTGATTTAAAATGTGTTAGTTTCAGGCGTACAGCAAAGTGGTTCAGGTGTACAGCAAATGTGATCGTTTCAGAGTACAGCAAAGTGTATATACACACATATATATTTATAGTCTTTTTTTCCATTCTCTTAAAGAAGCAGCCTTCAAGCAAGTGATAAAGAATGCTTGAGAATAAAGGGATGTTGAAAGTATACCAAGAAATGCAGACAAAATGAAAGCAAGGGCATCATTTTTAGTCCAGAGAAGGTGGAACTGAAAATCAAAACACTAAATGGGAAAGAGGCATTCTGAAGGATTAAAAGGACAATTTATGAGTAAGATAAAATAATCAATCTGTATTATACACTAATCAACTTAGCAGCTAACTATATAAAACCAAGTTATTTAAAAATACGAGGAGAACGTGATAAAAGCAGAATTTCAACAGGAATTGCAATGTACCATGTTCAGAATCAGACCAATCTGGTAGACGATAAATAAATAAATCAAGTTTTAGAGAAATGGAATCACCAGCAAACTCAATTTAATAGATGTACACAAAATATTTCAAATACAGATTACACATTCTTTCCAAGAGCCACTGACCATTTATGAAAATTGATAATGTACTTAGTCACAAAGTAAACCTTTAGAAAAAATTTAAAAGGTTGAGATTTTCTCTAGCCATTTGCTAGAAAAATTAGAAATAATAAATAAAATTTCGATCTCTCCTCCCCAGAAAAACCCAACCCTTTACCAGTTGGAAAGTAACATGCACATTTCTTAAATTATGTTTTATCTTAGAGAATAGATTTAGCTGCATGGCAGAGAACCAACAGAAGAGTGAATTAACACGACGGAAGTTTAAAAGTCTGGCCTGGGTTGTGGTCAGACAGCAGGATGCTGCACGAGAGCCCAGGTCCCATCACCCTGCTGCTCCACCATCGCGGGGCTGCCCTCATCCACATGGTCCCCAACTTGCCCCCATCACTTCTGCTCACATCCCATTGGCCAGAACTCAGTCACACGGTCATGCCTAGCTTAAGGAATGCTGGGATTTGTAGTTTTTATCCTGGGTAGGACTAAGTCCAATAAAAACTGAGGGCTCTGTTACCATAGAAAAGAGGAGAATGGATTTCGTAAGACAATTAGACCCTGTACTATATCCTCGGAGTAAAAGGAAATGAAAACTGAAATTTGAAATTAATCTGAGAGCAGTGACAAGGAAATCTTCTCAATGGGACGCAGTGAAAGCTGGTACACTGGCTAGATACACTCATCATTGAAGAAGAAAGACTAAAAATATAGGAGTTAACATCACCTGAAGGAAGTATTTTTTTAAACTCAGCATATAAGAAGAGGTAAATGATAAAGAAAAAAACATAAAGAGAGCAAAGAAACCAAAAGAGTAGCAAGTGTTCACAAGCCCCAGAACTGGCTCTTTGAAAAGACCAGCAAAACAGATCAGTCTCTCACAAGCCTGATTAAGAAAGAGAGTAAAAGACACATGATCAAAAATGAGAAAAAAAGACAATAACTAAAAAAATTGGAAGAGATTTAAAAATATCTTTTTACAGAAAGTTTTATGTAACTCAATGGCATTAAAACTGAAGACCTGGAGAAAAAGAGATGGTTTCCTGGAAAAATGTGAATTAAATCTATAAAATATATTTTAAAAATAAGTATAAATTTTAAGACTTAACCTAAGAAGTAGGTAACTTGAACCGATCATGTATTAGAGAGCAGATGAAAACATGGGTGCTGAGAGCTGCGGGAGGCGGGAGTGGGGAGTGCCTACTAATGTAATGGGTGTGGGTTTTGGGGGGTGACAAGAATATTCTGGAATTAGGTAGTGGAGATGGTTGTACAGCTCTACGAATATACTAAAATCCACTGTACACTTTAAAATGGTTAAAATGATGAATGTTACGTTTTATGAATTTTATCTTTTTTAAATTTTATTTATTTATTTATTTTTCTTTTTTGCGGTACGCAGGCCTCTCGCTGTTGTGGCCTCTCCTGTTGCGGAGCACAGGCTCCGGACGCGCAGGCTCAGCAGCCATGGCTCACGGGCCCAGCCGCTCCGTGGCATGTGGGATCTTCCCGGACCAGGGCACGAACCCACGTCCCCTGCATCGGCAGGCGGACTCTCAACCACTGCGCCACCAGGGAAGCCCTATCTGTTTTTTAAAGAGGGTAGAGAGAAGGCTCGTTGGAAGGAGCGCCCAGAGATGAAGAATTGAGTGACACTGAGTGACATCCGGGTGACAGTGCTCACTGATGGGATGTCAAGGACTGAGGGGACGTACAGACTGTGGGAGTGGGTCTGGGGCACATCTGTCCTCGGTCATGGGATGCTCATCACACACGCCTCCTCCCACCCCTGGGGACTGTGACGTCCTCGGGGGAGGGAAGGTGTCACCGTGTCCTAGGTCCTGTGAGAGGCTAGTGCACCTCTGACGTTCATTGAACAAGGAATGAATGAGTGAGAAGCAGGAGGAAAGCTGGACGCGCCTGGGGAGTGGTGAGGTAGGGCAGGGCTGAGGGTGCCCGGGGGTGCTGGCCACGCTTTCCCGGGCCGCCTGGGAAGAAAATGGGCGTCGGCTCTCACCAGAAGATGGAGGGGGTCAACCGAGGGTTCTCATCTTCCCAGGGTGGGGGAGATGTGGCCTGATTGTAGACCAAGCGTTTCCTGAGCCCCCTTTGCTTGTTGGTCGTTGCTTTAGGGACTGGGAGAGACAAAGGGCCAGAGCAGGGGTGGTGAGGGTTCTTGGCCGCTGCCAAGGCTGAGGTGGGTGGCCGCAGGCATGGGAAAGGCAGGGCCTCTCTTCTCCCTGTGAAGCAGGAGAAGAAACTGTTGGGTGAGAGTGAAGGGGGGTGGGAGGGTGATGGTATGGGGAGTCACCCTGGGAAATCGGAGGGGGCCGCTGAACAAGACTCGGGGGCTGTGAGGGAGGGGCTTCACCTGCGCCAAGGGTGTGCACGTTCAAGGTCCCTTCCAGGGCACCCACAACTTAGGTTTGGGGCATTCTCTAGAACCCTAGACTCTTGATTGGAAGTGACCTTCTGCCCAAGCAGAGTCTCCTCTCCGACATCTCTGATAGTTAGTCTTACAATCTTTGCTTACACACCTTGAGGGGTGGGAAGATTACCCCCTTACAGGGAAGCCATCGCTGTGTAGATGTTTCGTATTGTGAGAAAGCACTTCCTTAAAGGGGGCCCATTTCTTACGTCAGATCCTCTCTCTTCCCATGACCACTCTTCTACCATCCCGGCAGCTCCCGTGGACTCACCGTGCTCCCCCCTGCTAAACGTCCAGGTCCCTCCTTCCCAGGTGGACAGTCCACAGGGAGAGGAGAGAGCAATCTGGGGCCAGTCTCCACGCTCCACTCTGCATTAAACCATAAACCACTCTCAAATGATTGTATGAGAGTCATTTTTTTCCCTTCCATTTTCGTATACAAATCTAATCTTTCGAGAACCTACTTTCTTCTAACTCACATATTACGGGCTTTCATCAATAATAATATACGATCAATTACTCAAATGTAATTGATTAGTCTCGAGAACCCTATTTTCCCCTCTTAGCTTGCGTCTGATTGGACATAAAGCACCGTGATTGCCATGGGATGGTGGCCTTGCCCTTTGGCTGTGGAGTATCTTTACCTTTTAGCTGAGATTAAATTTATACACAATTTTCTAATGTTAGCCTAAGAAAAATCCAAAAGGGCACTTTATATCCCAACCCTGCAGATGACACCATCCCCCGACGCGATAAGCAGCCCGTGAGTGGGGTTAGCGGACGAAATTGCCTTTGGAGCTGGCCCTGAGCTCCGTTCATCTTTATTTGGCCACACAGATAATTTTTTTGTCATCGGAAAGTTGAGTTTCATAAATTCAATAGCACCCAATTCAATAAAGAGAATCAGAGTCTGTTTCAGCCAGTCTGCGTCTCTCCCAGCTGAACCGAAACCATGACGTCTTACCAAGATGGCAGCGGTGTCCAGAGGATCGGCCTCCGGTGCACAGGGACAGTCTGGGCCACCAGCGCCAGCCTGGGCTACACCTCTCTCCCCCAGCAGAGCAGATCACTGAGAACCGTGATTCCGCTGGGCCACCGGGTTGGAGGTGATGAAGAGAACGGCGGGCGTGAAGGATGGGCTCTGGGAGGCTGGAGTTCAGCCTCCTTGGCTGTGTCGCTTACTGTGCGCCCCGGTTTCCTGGGGCGGAGGATTCGTGGAGGAGGACGATGTAGACAAGGGGCCAGGAGCTCAGGAGATGTCTGAGGCTGGCCACGTTCGCCACCTGGTCAGGGCTCCCAAAGAATATTCGATAGAAAAAGCGGGGTTGGGGAAGCCCTTCGAAACCCTGACCCCAGTGCAGATCCTGCTTTCTCCGTGCAGGCTTCACCATCACCATCACCCTAGTCAGAATGGCCTTGTCCTTCCCCACTGATTCCACAGAAGGCAGCCAATACCTCTTTAAATAATATGGGTCCTGGGAGGGACCAGACGTGGCTTCTCGTCTAGAGCCAGGAGGGGGACCTCCTCGTCAGCTGTCTCCAGCCTCAGAAGGAAGCTTCGCGGGGGTTCCGAGGACGCGTGGAGGGGGCCCTACAGTGAAGCAGCTGGAAGCTACTACTGTGCAGTGTCAGAGTGGAGTGGCCGGCGGGGGTTCCCAAGTTCCTACCAAATGAGAGACTCCGTGACCAGCGGAAGAGGCCTCTGGGCCTCACGTTTGAAGCATCCCAGTCCGACTCAGAGGCTGGAGTCAGACCAGCTCTGTCACCTCCCAGCCCAGCGCGCTGGGGCAAGTGACTTAAACGCTCCACTTCCGATTATTCATCAGGAAATGGGATGCTGCTGACACGGTCCTCATGGGCTGTTTCGGGATCAAATGGAGAAAAGCATGGACACCCCGGTCCCCACTGCCTTCAACGATGAGTGGACTGACGGCCGCGGGGCAGCGGCCCTCTGCAGGCAGGAGCGGGGTGCTGGGGGGGGACGCATCACTTCCGCTAGAACTTGGGGCAGAGCCTGCCATCAGGTGGATGGAGTCCTCATCAGCAGGACGGCTCCAGATGCCCTGATTCTGGAGGGAGACAGGGTTGAGCCCCTTCCCGGAGCTGGAGGCTCCCAAGGTGGAGATGGCAGGAGGACTTGGACCTTGCTTCTCCCCATCCCTCAGGCTGTAGGAGGGGAAACTGAGGCCTGGGCTTCAGTTGCACAGCCTGTTGGTGGCCAGTCGGGCATCGTGCCCAATGCGTCTTCTGGGATCGACCTGTGCTATAGGCAGCCCCCATGCGTCGGGCTCCCAGCCAGGTGCCGTGCGCCAGCTGCCAGGCCGTAAGGCCCCCTGTGCAGTGATGGCAGCGGGGACAGCAGGTCTCACTGTGAACCTGTGTGCCCGGCCTGGCTGCGAGGCCGAGGCCTGCCCCCCTGGTCACATGCTCCCTCCTGGGGAGACCAGATGGGACGATGCCTATAGGAGGCCTTGGCGTGAGCCTCGCTCCCCGGGCCTCCCTCCCCGGTGGGTCCACAGGTTGGAGGATGGTGGGTGGATCCTGCTGGGTGTTGGACTGTGTGCCCACAGAAGCTATGCTGACGTCCAAGCCCCAGGTACTCACTTGGAAATGGGATCTTTCCAGGTGTAGTCAGGTTAATACAGGGTCATGCTGGACTGGCTGGGTCCCACTCCAATGACTGGTGTCCTTCTAAGAAGAGGAGAGACACAGGCATACAGGGAGAGGCCACGTGACGACAGAGGCCGAGACAGGAGTGACGCAGCCATGAACCGAAGGTTGCAAGGACTGGGGTGGCCCCCGTGCTGGAGCAGCCTGGGAGGAGCTACCCTGCCAGCCTCAGGTGAGCCCACACCTGGGTCTCAGGCTCTTGGCCTCCAGACTGTGAGAGAGGAACTTCTGTGGCCTTTAAAATTTTTTTTAATTTTTTCTTAAAGTCTTTATTGAATTTGTTACAATATTGCTTCTGTTCTATGTTTTGGTTTCTTGGCCGCAAGGCATGTGCGAATCTAGCTCCCCGACCAGGGATTGAACCCGTACCCTCCGCACTGGAAGGTAAAGTTTAACCACTGTACCTCCAGGGAAGTCCCTCTGTTGTTTTAAGATGTCCAGTTTGCGGTGCTCCGTTAAGGCCTCCCCAGGAAACGATACAGACCCTTCTCAGGTGATGGTTGGCCCTCTCTTCACATCTGGTGATGGGCTCATTCAGCGGAAAAGGAATTGGGCAGTTATTCCTCAGGGGCTGGGGAGCATCACGTTTCTCCCCAGGGCGGTCGCTCTGTGGGAGCGAAGGAAGCAAATCCCTCCGAAGCTGTGGCCCGCGTGCCCCAAGTGCAGCGGGACGCGCATAATTGGGTGGCTTTGCAATGCTCTCCCCTCAGTGGAGACAAACAGATTTGTACATGGACGTGGGCTGTCACTGGCGGGGGCGGCCGTCTCGTTAGAGGATGAGATTTGCTGGGTGAAGGAAGGGCGGGCTCCGGAAGGGCTGGCGGTGGTAGCAGGTAAGCCCTCTGGGGGCAGCAGGCAGCATGAGACGCGGGACCTGCGGCTGCATCCGCAGGCCCTGGGCCTGTGCTTCGCCACATGCGCGCCGAGACCTGCAGGCGAGGCCCCGGGGCCGCAGGAGCACACACACGTGCTGGCCTGACCTGGGCTCTGGGCTCCCGACACACAGATACCGTTACGGAAGTGTTACAGGAAGAGAGAGGATGCTGCCTCAGGGCAGGACCAGGCGCTGTTCACAAAGAACGGAAATGATTTAGAAACCCCCAGAGCGCCACATCCGACAAGAGAAGGCAGGACCATGACCGGCTGCTGGAGGGTCCAATCAGCGCCCTCCGCCTCCCGGCTGGGGCCAGGCTCTTCCGCGAGTCTCATCCGACCTCACCTCCACGCCAGCCGCTACGCCCATCAAATGCGGGCTCCTCCGTTTCCTAGAAGGGACACTAAGGAGAACCTTAACGCAGTGCCTCCTCATTGGTTCCGTGGGCAGATAACAGAGTGTGACGGCGCCGCGTGGAAGGCGCAGACAGAAGCTAGAGGATCCACGGCAACGTGGCCTTGGCACTTGTCTCAGAATTGTCACCGGAGGCTTGACGTTCATTTTGTGCCTCTCTGCTTCCAGCATTTTCCCAGTTTTCTAGGGTAAACATTATTCTAGTTCACATCCGGAGGCATGACTGATTGGTTGAACTCAGAGTTCCTGTGCGAAACGTCAGCCTGTTTCTGAGACTGGACCCGAGCTGGAGACCCGCTTGGGGGTGGGGGGCTTCCCCTCCGCTGGCTGGATTGCTCCACACGTGACGCCGGGGCTGGGTGGGAGGGTGGCTGTGAGCCAGACGGTGGGGCAGTCTGTCTCCTGCGAGGCTGGAGACACACGCTGGTTTCAGGCTTTCTCGGAGATATTTATCACGCGGGAGAAGACTTCAGGCGTGGGCGAGGTCCGGTTCAAATCCCAACACCTCCACTCGCTTTTGGGGTCACCCAGAGAAGGTGCTCGAGATCTCTGGATCTCAGCTTCTTCAACTATCAGACTGGCATCGTGTCCACTAAATCAAATGAAGTCACTAAGAGTGTGACACACAGTAGGCCGTCCAAATCTGTCAACTGCTGTTTGCTATTAGTGTGCCAGACCCCCGGGAGCATCGTGGCAAGTGTGGGGCTGAGAGAGTGGCTCCCCTCTGTTACTTTTGTTTTTCCTTTACACCAGCTGATAACTGAGACCTAGTTGCCCATTGAGGATTTTTCTGTGTGATTAAAAAAAAAAATTCTAGTGAGGAATAAATTAGGAGTTTGGGATTAATATATACACACTACTATGTATAAAATAGATAATCAACAAGGACCGACTGTATAGTGCAGGGAGCTCTACTCCATATTCTATAATAATCTGTATGGGAAAAGAATCTGAAAAAGAAGGAATACATGTATATAACTGAATCACTTTGCTGTACACCCGAAACTAACACAACATTGTAAATCAGCTATACTCCAACATGAAATAGAAATTCAATTAAAAAGAAAAAAGGAAAAGAAGGCTGTGGAAGTAGAAAAAAATTTTTAAATTCTATAGCATGTCCCCAAACGTCTGAGAGTTTATAGAAATACTATCATAAAGGAAAGAATAAATAAATGAAGGAATCTGGACAAAGGGAAAATAGGAACAGAAAGATAAGTCAGAGGTAAGGATCACACACAAAACGCCACCAGAAGCCGCTGTGTGCAGGTGAGGAGCGGTGGAAATTCAAGCCTGGACTTCAGACCAAAGATGAGAACAGGCTCATTGCACGGTTCGCAGTGTCCACAAGATTTAAAATGTCAGTTACTCAGAGGAAAGACAGGGTGTTCTCAGGTCGGGGCCTGAGCGAAACTGGCAAAAGAGAAAGTGGGTGATAAATGACTGCATTAGGCAAATGTTTATTGAAGACCTACTATGTGCCTGGCGTTGGAGATACAGCCATGAGCTAATGGAACACGGTCTGCGGATGGGAGGAGCCCTGTGACCCATGTGCTGTTCACATCACATCCGCTGTTCTAACCCACATGGCCATCCTACCTGGCGGGGATCACCAGTCTCACCTTACAGGTGACGTGTGACCTGCTCCAAGCCTCACGGCAGGTGGGAGAACCGGGGGTAGCTCCGTCCTGCCCATGGTTCCAACCGCTGCACGAGGTCCCAGACCCCACGACCCGGGCGAGAGACCCCTCATGCAGCTTCCCGTGCACCTTCTGGTTCTGTCTGATCCGACTGCGTCTGACTCGAAGAGTGCAGAAGAGTTTCCTGGAGGGGCTCAGACCTGACCTGGATTGAAACACTCAGCTCTCAGCCGGCGCAATTCAAGAATAAAATGTGAGAGACAGAGAGGATGGGTTTTGGAGGCTCTGGTCCACCGCCTCCGTGTGCAGAATTTCTTACGCAAGCTGTCAGCACAGGCTGGCCCCGAGCGGGCGTCCCCCAGACACGTGATGAGCGGCGGAAAGAAGGAACAGTACTGCTGGTTCTGACCCATCTGGCTTGGCCGGCGAGGCTCCCGTGCTGAGTGACGGTGAAAGCGCGGTGGCTGCCATCCCCCCCAGAATCGGGGGTCAGGTGGTCTCCGGGCTGAGCCCACGTGGCCAGAATTAATACGTAAGATAAACAGACCCAGAGGCGCTGATCGAGTTCTGCAGGCCCAGGTCAGAGGTCTGCTCTTTAGGTGTGAGAAAAGGTTTAGGGAGGACCAGGGTCAAATGTGTGCAGACAGACAGGCTGACCACGGGCAGGCTGCGGGCCCCTCCTGCGCAGGCCAGCTCCCTGACCGGGGAAGCGGTGTGGTCAGAGTGGACTCATTACTCAGAAAGGCCGAGAAAGTTGTCTGCAGCTGCTCTCGGCTGCCTGAGCACATCAGTGTCAGCCCCTCACCCACCTCTCTTCCTGGGAAGGGGAGGGGGACGCCAGTGGGCGGAGGGGCCAGGCGGTGGGGCAGCAGCGGTCCTCGGGGGCCGCGTCCTGACTGGTGACCCCCCTCCGGCCCCGTGACAGGGAGCTCACTACTTCACAGGGCTTTTTGGAGAATGCCGATCCCCTGTGACCCCCCTGGGTTTGACCCCCTTCCCGCTTTGAGAAAGCCCTTCCCACGTGGAGTTAGAGCCTCAGGCCTCGGCCGTTGCCAGTGGGGGCGGGGCTAGGGGGGTCTGGCACCGTTTAATAGCTGAGGGTCTTGGGCAAGCCACTTAGCCTCGGGGTCCTGCTTGCTTGCCGGTGAACACAGGAGGGTGGCAGGAAGGGACTCCCCTCACCATTCGACCTGAGGCCCCACTGGAATTCCCAGGCCTCTCCTTTGAACCTTCAATTTGTCTAAAAATTTAAATGAATCAGATTCCTCACCTTTCCGTCTCAGTTGTAGGGATCATTGATAGAATAACCGCTGTTTATAAACATCATCACTGAATTTGCTACTCTCGCTCAGATCATTCTTGAAACGCCTCAGAGACAGAAGTCAGCGCCCAGGTCTGCGCGCTGACCGAGAGACGCAGGCTAACCTAGAACAGAAATGAACAAAACAAAGGAAGGCTTTTAAATCATAAATCCGTTCCAATACTTTCACAAAGAAATGTGCACCCAGGTCTCGTGCTGAAGAAAAGCCCGTGAGCTACAGGGTCCCTGACCGTGGTCCTTCCTGGTCACCTCGGGTGGACCTTCCATGCTGCTGCCTTCCTGTAAACCCCCGGTTGTGTGTCCACCACGCACCTGCTCGCCGAGCACGCACTGCGGTTCCCGACGCCACCGGATATAAGAGGCAGTCTGGGGTGAGGGGGGATATTCCAGGAGGGCTTCCCAGAGGAAGAGGCATGAGTGGCTCTTCCACACAATCAGAGCTCTCAGGGAGGGGAGGTGGGCTGGCTAGTAGAGAGGGCATTGGTGGGGAAGTGTCCTCGGCCCTGGCTGTGTCAGCTGGAGCCCAGGCTGGGAGGATGGGGCAGAGAAAAAGGCAGTATCTTCCGGATGTGATGGCTTGGTCAGCTTGTAGGTCTCAGTCTTCATTCCGGAGCACATGCCATGGAGGAGAAGGCCTTTGGGGTGTCCCCCAGGGCAAAGGGGTCCCTTGACCCAATAAATTTGGGGGATTATCTTGGAGATTTCCAGTGCACATTATCATGTTAAAGGCTCTGAGAAGCCCTGCGTAAGGAAACCGGTTCACTCTAGCCTGGCGGTGCCCCAACTTATTTGACCATGGGACCCCTTTTTGCACACGACCCAGGAAAACCCCAGGAGATTGACATTGGGTGGGTCGCCGCCCCTAGCAATGGGGTTCACGGACACACTGGTGATCAGCCTCATGACTGACATCCCCAATCTCCACACCTCCAACTCTTCTCCCCCGAAGAAGGAGGCGTGAGCCCGGGGGTTCGAACGTTGGCTGGGGCGCTCACCAGCTGGGCTGTCCCAGCCCTTGCTCCTCTGACCGAGTCTCACGGGGTGGAGAGAGGAAAGGAGGTGATGGATGGAACCCGGAGCCCGGAACTGGGTGCCTGGGATGCGCTGAGACCTCGGCCAGGTGCTGTCAGTCTGGGGGGCCGGGAGGAGAGGGGCCAGGCCTGGGGAGGAGGGCGCTCCAAGGCTTGGAATACTGGTTTCCCTCACCCCGACGCTCCGTCTTCCCACCCACCCAGCATACATCAAAGCCATCTGCCTACCCGGCCGTGAGCGGCGAAGCACGGATGCCTCCTGACCACTGACCCAACGCACTGGCTCGCTCCAGCGCCGCCAGAATAAGAAGCAGACTTCCTCTGCACGCCCAGATCTACAGGATGCAAACCCGAAGGGGCAGCTCTCCACGAAAAGAGACAACAAAACCCAGCCTCCCCAAGCAGGTGGAGGCGCCTAATTCTCTCCAGGGCGCCCAGCAGGGAGGATGCTGGTCTGCGGGAAGGCCCATGGGAGGGGCTGCTAAGCAGAGGACGTGGACCCAAGGTTCGCTTGGTTCACGGGGCTGCAGACCCCCGGAGCATCAGCTCAGCCTGGAGCCGTGCTGGGGGTCTCAGCCGCTGCCAGCGCAGGGCAGACTTTCCCGGGAGCCAGGCATGCAGCTTAACCTTCAGGTGGTCAATGTCATCCCCACAGACAGGGAGAGCAAGGTGGAAAGGTGAGCTCACTTTCTGCAGGTCACGCGGTGGGGAAGAGACAGGATCTGGGTTTTGAATCCCACGGTGCTCTCCGCAGCCCTGGAGTTCTGCAGTCAAGGAGACAGGCCTGAGTCAGGGCTGGGGAGCTGGGTCCCACAGCCCAGCCTTCCAGAATCATCCCACTTGCTCTGTCTCTGCCGAGGGGCACCTGCACGCAGGCCAACCGTCCCGCCCTTGCACTTCCATCCTGTCTGCCTTCAGACCTCAACCAATGTGAGCTGAGCCCCTGCCGGGCCGTCTTGGCCAGGACGTGGGCTAGAACCCCTGGGGTGAGCGGCCGTGCTCCCCCGCTGTCTCGGGGGTCCCCAGGCCGCCTCGAGGAGCCGGCGGGTGGTGATTGAGAGCACGCCCTCCCCCATCAGGCCACCAGGCCCAGCTCTGGGCTGCGCCGTGTCCACTGGCTGCAGGGTCACTTACCCTCTCTGTAAAGTGGGCTGGGGGATGCAGGTATGCGTCAGAAAGGGATGATGCAAGGACAAGTGGTTCCAAACACGCAAAGCCCCCGGGAGGGCCCCTGGCCCTGGAAGCCCCGTCGGCCGTCTGTGTGTGTACACTACTGTGCTGGGAATGTTAACGACCGGCTCTCCAGAAAGGAAACACCAACCAAGCAGCCCTGACTTGTAGTGTTTGCAGATTTCCATGGAGTAAATGCTGCCACCACGAGCACTGCAGTAATTTCACACGTGGCCCCAAAACTTCTGGACTGGAAAGGTTAGCCCCGGCAGCTGTTGCAGCCCCTCCCCCCCGGGGCACTTTTCCTTACTGCTGGAAATAGAAAATCAGGGCTGGAGCCAGGGTGCCTGGGCGGCCCCCCGGGCTGGGGCTCTGAATCCAAACTCCAGAGAGGATATCCTGCTGATGGTTTGGAAGACACACACAAGTTACATTTCCTGTCCCAGGCAGACCACCACACTATAAACCACTCCGGGGAAGATGTAGACAGGCCCCACTGGAGAACGGGCTGCCCTTCAGGGGGTCTGGAGACAGAGGGGTACATAAGCCACTGCAATGCCCGGGCACTTGTACGGAAAAAGGGACTTTACAGATGTGATTGAGGACCTTGAGATTTGGAGACGGTTCTAGATTATCCAGGTGAACCCTACATGTAATCACAGGGGTCCTTATAAGAGGGAGGCAGAGTGGGACTCGACTACAGAAGTACGACATATGACGATGGAAAAAGAGATCAGAGGGATGCAACCAGGAGCCAGGGAATGCCGGCAGCCTCTAGAAGTTGGAAGAGACAAGGAATCGTTCCTCCCCTGCAGCCTCTAGAAGGAAGCAGCCCCGCTGACACTTCGATTTTAGGCCTGTAGGACCCATTTCAGACTTCTCACCTCCAGAACTGTCAGAAGAAATTTAAGCCACTAAGTTTGTGGTAGTTTGTTACAGCAGCTGGAGAGAATTAATGCATAGTGCGATACATTTTCCTGCCATTCCTCATGTGGTTTCTTGTTCCTAGGACTCTCTTCCTCTAACGAACTCCTATACATCCTTCAAAGCCCCACTGAAACATCACCACCTCTGACCAGGCTCTTGGTGTGGAATTGATGGTTATTTACTCATTGCACACACCTCATTCAGAGCATGATTCATGGTGCTGTGGTCAGCTCTGTAAGCAAGTAGCATCCTCTCCATACACGTCCACACACAGGAGAAGGTAGAGGAAGCTTCATTCCTGTGTCCTCTCGCCTCCCTGGGACAGACCAGCTGCTTAATGAACTGTGTGAGAGCTGAATGAACCCTGGACGAAGTGATTGATCAAAGGAACGTGTCCCTCCAAGTGGAGACCCCCGAGTGGGCCTGCTCTTGGTAATAAGCGTTATGGAGGAGAGATGTATGGGGGCTCAGGGAAGATTTACTGATGATCCAACGACTGGCACAGACTGGAGTCCCCCATGTAAGCGCAGCGCTGGGAAACGCAGCGGTTCTCTGCGGGGGTGGGGCAGGTCTGATGTGGGAGCGGAGGTGGGGGCCACAGGAGTCGAGGGAGGTGGGAGGGGGGGAAGTGGGCTGGCGGAGGCCGTGCAGACGCACAGGGCTCCGGAGCCCCACCCTGGTTCCAATCTGCACATGGGGAGGCTGGTCCTGAGGGTGCTGTGGGCTGTCCAGCGAGGGGTGATGCCAGCGTGATGAGGAGTCCCACCTGCAGAGACTGGGAGGGCTCCCCGGGCAGCTGCTTCTCCACCAGGGGCGTCCTTGCGTGTTGTGGGGAAGGCGGGCTCTGCAGGTGCTACGGCGGACTTGATTCTGTCCTGATTCAGCCTTCAAGGGGGAGACATTCCAGAATCAAATCCATCCTCAGCCCCACACAGTACCCTACACACACACACACACGCACACGCACACGCACACACACACGCACACGCACGCACGCACACACACACACACACACACACACACACTGGAGCCACGGCAGGATCTCGGCGAGCCAGTCTGTCCAGGCGATGGCCCGTGAACGCACCCTGCTCGTGCTCCAGACGTAGCCTGGTGGCTGGAGAAAGCCCTGGGCAGGGTTTGGGGCGGGATGAGCCCAAGATGAGGGAACCCAGGCTCGGGGACCACGAGATCCGTCACGGGTCCCCCAGGGTAAGCCGCAGCGCTGGGCCGCCCTCCCCCAGGGGGATCTCTCGCCACAGGGCTCCCAGCACTTTTCCTGGCACCTGCCAAAATAGCTGTTTTCAGGTCGCATGGGGAGGGCTCCCACTGCATCAGGAGGATAAATGCTTCACCACCTAAATCAACTGACTGTGCCCGCGGGCCTTCCTGAGCGCTGTTCCCTCCCACCCACCGCGGGGGAAACCAGAGACCATCCTGGATCTTTACCCTGAAGTTTTATACATCAGGAGACCTGGCCTAGAGGGTCCCTGGTCGGTTGGGAGGTGAGGGAAGAACAGTTTCATTACACGGTTTACAACAGAAAGGGGCTCAAGACTCTCGCCTTATTACATATCAGGTGGGAGCATCTTACAGAGACTGGGAGTCAGAATTCTTGCTCTGAGGCCACCTGAGCCCTGGAGGCGTGTGTTCTGGTGTCTGGGGGGATGCAGAGCGGTGGCTTCAGTAAACCCCAGCTCCGGCCCTGCTTCGGTTACCTCCGGCACGGGCGGGAGGTAACCCCGTCTGCACCACGTTCCAACTTGGGAAATGTCGTTCAGCCGCGTGTTCCCAGGGGTCACTCCACGTGGCTGCCGCAGATGCCGTTCACTCTTCTAATCCCCAGTGTCCCCCTGGACCCCAGTGTGACGTCTAGCCCCGCTCAGGCAGTGCCAGGGTCGTCCTGCCTGCTGCCCCCTCTCTCCAGCCTCGCCGCCCGGGGTCCCTCCCAAACACTGGCCAGCACCATCCCCCGCAGACAGGTCGATGTGCGGGCAGGTTTCCCGGCTCTCTCTGACTGCCCCCATCTCCCATGCTGCCCTCCCTCCTCCGGTGGGTCAGGGGGGTGGGCCAGGGAGGGCAGAACTCAAATCCCAGCTTCTCCACTCACCCACTGGCTGGATGACCAGGGGCGGATGCTGAACCCCTCTGGCCTTTCTCATGCAGTCATTCATGCACCAAACCTGCAGTCAGTCAACAGATGTTTATCACGTTGGCGTGCGTCAGACACTGTGTTCCACCTGGGCCTGGGGAACAAGCTGGCACAGCCCTGACCTCCTGAGCCCACGCTGGTCCATTTTCCTCGTTCTCCACTGGATAGAGCCTTTGTCCAAAAAGTGTAGATTGAACTCACATATCATAAAATTCACCTATTAAAAATGTATGCAATTCAACATATGACATTTTAGAATCAGTTCATTAAGACACACACACACGCGCGCGCGCATGCAGAAATGTGCGTGGAATTGTACTGAATCTATAGACTGATCTGGGGAGAACTGACATCTTTCAATTCACGAGGATTTGTCTCCATGAATATGGTATATTTCTCCATTTATTGGGTCTCCTAAAATGTCTGTCGATAATGTTTAATGACGTTCTCCACAGAGCTCTTTTAGATTTATTGCTAGGTGTTCTTTAATTGCTGTTACTTTTTTTTTTTTTTTTTTTTTTTTGCGGTACACGGGCCTCTCACTGTTGCGGCCCCTCCCATTGCGGAGCACAGGCTCCGGACGCGCAGGCTCAGCGGCCATGGCTCACGGGCCCAGCCGCTCCGCGGCATGTGGGATCCTCCCGGACCGGCGCACGAACCCGCGTCCCCTGCATCGGCAGGCGGACTCTCAACCACTGCGCCACCAGGGAAGCCCCGCTGTTACTATTTTAAAAATTAGATTTTCTACCTGTTACCTGTTGCTAACTTAAAGTAATATATTTTTTAAATGTACTGATCTAGTTTTTAGAAATCTTGCTAATCTCTTAGTAATTCTGATAATTTGTCTATAGATTGTTTTGGGTTTCTGCGGGGAACAATCATGTCATGTGAAAATAATGACAACCTGGTTTCTTTTCCTAAAATCGTTCTTTTCTTGCTTTTTCTTGCCTTGCTGAGCTGGCTGGCACCTCCTGGTCGTGTTGTCTTGAGGTGGATACACTTGCCTGGTTCCTGATGTGTAAGAGAATGTTTTTAATAGTTCACCTTCAAGCAGGCTGTTTGCATAGATTTGGTGGGTATTCAATATTGGTCAAGGAAATCCTCTTCTAGTCTTAGTTTGCCAAGTTGGTCTTTAAATGTTAAAAGAGTACTTACAACTCGTTATGCGTATTACCTTATTAATTTTTTCACAACAACCCATGAACTGGGTCCTCTTCTCTTCTCTTTATAGATGGGTGGCACAGCAAGGTGGGGTAACTTGCCTGAGGTCAAACAGGTGACGCAGCAGCTGATTCAGTCCAGGGTCCAGGTTATCAATCACCACCCTACTCTGCCTTCAACAGCAAGAATAAAACAGTTAAAAACCTAAGGTAGAATAAATAGCAACAAACTCCAAAATTTGGCTCTTTGAAATATTAAGCAAGTAAATATTTACCAAGACTGCCTAAGAGTAAAAGACAGGGCAAAAGTAAAGAATATGGAAAGCAGAAGAAGACACAGCTACAAGCACGATAGGGCGCTGTAAAATCCTCAGAAACTATTATAAACAACTTTACATGAATATTGTGGCTTTTTGTTTTTTGGGTTTTTTTGGGCTGCGTTGGGTCTTCGTTGCTGCGCGTGGGCTTTCTCTAGTTGCGGCGAGCGAGGGCTACTCTTCGTTGCAGTGCGTGGGCTTCTCATTGCAGTGGCTTCTCTTGTTGCGGAGCACGGGCTCTAGGCACACGGGCTTCCGTAGTTGCGGCACACGGGCCCTAGAGTGCATGGGCTTCTGTAGTTGCAGCGTGTGGGCTCAGTAGTTGCAGTGCGAGGGCTTAGTTGCTCCGAGGTATGTGAGATCTTCCTGGACCAGGGATCGAGACCCTGTCCCCTGCACTGGCAGGCAGATTCTTAACCACTGTGCCACCAGGGAAGTCCTATATGAATATTTTGAAAAATTAGAAGGAGTAGACTTTTTTCCAGAAAAATATGTTATCAAATTTTACTTAAGGAGAAATAGAAAACCTACAACGATGAAAATAACTGAGCAGCCCCAGGCCATTTCAAAGGTGAGTTTTAACACATCTGCAATTAGCAGACAATATCTATCTCATTCAAACTTTCAGAAAAGAAAAATAAAAGCAACTTGAAGAGGTGGTGCACCCTGGCCTTAGACCTGTCTTTAAAAGAAGAGGCAAATGTGGGCCAAATCTATACACACACATATAAAACCTTAAATGAAGAATTAGCAAGTTCAGTTCAACAGATTATTTAAAAAATCTGTCATGAAAAAGCAAGCTTTATCCTAGACATGTAAAGTTGTTTCAGCAAAAATTAGATCCACACCTTCCATAAAACTTCTAGCTGGATCTAAAATCTTAGTGTGGGAAACAAAACTATTAGAAGAAAATACACAAGACGAGCTCAGAATCTCAGGGTAGGAAAATTCTGAGTCAAGAAACAAAGATCATAACTCGTAAAGGAAAGAGTGATCGATTTGATTACGTCAAAATTTAAATGGTCTGTAGGACAAAAAACAAAGATAAACATTGAGCAACAGAAGACATCTGTGGCCTATTCATCGGAAGGAAAATTAATGCCCTGGATTATCCATCACTGCCGTGACCCAATGAGGAAGAGGCAGACAATCTCGTGGAAATGGACAAAAGATATAAACAGAGGGGAAATCTGAATGTCCAACGAGCATAGAAACAGACAGATGTCCAGGCATCGGTTAGGTGGGCTCATCCAGGGACGGGAGAAGGAGCAGAGTCCCGCACTTTCCTTCCAGAAATTCACCCTCAGAGGCCATGACACACGCCCGGGGGGCACACACAGGGGCTGGAGGCAGCTTTGCTGGTCGTGGCCAAAAAAATGGGAAACGGCCTGTACAGCCATCGTGTGGAATGGATAAATGACATGGAGGTACACTCATATGGGGAAATACTACAGCACAGTTGAAACAAAGGCTGAACATTTTGCATACATTTTAAAACATGCAACACAACGCCATCCATTGTTTCCAGACGGCCATCCATGTAGAAGAGAAGGTGAACCCCAGGAGAAACCACATTCAGAACCGTGTGGCTTTGGGAGGGCGACGGGGGGGGGGGGGGAGGCAGAGCAGGATGGGCAGGAGACGCGCAAACTGCATCTGTGACTCGTGTTTCCTTTATTCCCACAGATCTAAATAAAAACAGTAAGATGTGGCCATTTGTGGATTCTGGGGGCTGGGAACAAGGGTGGAACTTTTCCTCGATGCTTTTCTGTGTTTCTAGAATGTTTGGAAAGAGACAGCGGAGGACGAAGGACATGAGGAACGACAGCAGAGAGGGGGAGAGAAGAAGGGGCTTCCCTCCCTTCCTGCAGTCCTGACTCACACAAGCCGCCAGCCGGCGGCTCCGTGAGGCTCCTGGCTATTGATCGGAAATTCACTCTCTCGCCACGAGCTCCCCGGCTGGTGTCGGCAGCGGCAGTCTGGATCATGAGAATTGCCACCCCTGGGGTAAGCTGGGCAGGGTGTACAGAGAACGTGGTGGAAGAGGGGTCAGGCCAGAAGCTGGAGAGCCCACTCTCAGGCCCAGCCACCCCTCAGGCTTGCTGGGTGGCCTTGGGCAGGTCACACCCTTTCCCACCCACATTCTGACGAGGAGGGTCTGGCTGACCTCGTACAATCCTGAGACCCCTGGGTGTCCACATCACCACATCACCGCATGCGCCACTGGGAAGCAAAGGAGGACCTGCTGAGAAGGGAGCATATGCTTGGGGTCTTGAGGAATGAGTAGGAGTTTACAAGATGGAGGAAAGAAGGGTGCTCATGTCTGAGGGAACAGCACGGACAAAGGTACGAAGGCATGACAGGGCTTGGCGAGCCCAGGAGGCTGCAGACAAGCTGAGTTGACTTCACCTTCCCTTGAAGCGCCCACACCATCCCACCTGTGACTCGGGCACCTGTGACCTCCAGCGAGAACAGACTTGCACCTGCCAGGAAACCTCACCCAGGGCTGTACCTTCAACCCCTGTGTGGGGCCATCTCCCTGCCCCAAAGAGTTGCGCAGCCATTTGAACCCTGTGGGTTTCGCTTTGGGTTCCAACATGGGAAAATCAAAAAGTAATCCACTTAACTGAGATATATGGCTACTGCCACTGACAGCAAAACAAATGCTGTCTTTCTCCTCCATTACCATTCTGGACCAAATCAATATCAAAACAACCAAAGTCTAGACGCATAAATGTCAAACTATTTAACAAGAAGCAGTTAGCACAGAAAAAACACTTAAGTGGCAATTGAGGGGTCTGACGAGCCTTAAAGTAGCTTACGAGGATTTATGGGAGATAAAAACAGTTTAACTAAGCCTGGAGCCTGGACCCGAGGCCCAGCACGGGGGCCAGCAGGGCTTTGTCTTCCCTGTCAGGCTGCCGAGTGGGGCTGCCTTGTCCAAGGAGAGAGAGCCCTTTCTCTTCTGGGTCATTTCCGCCTCGTTCAGCGGCACACTGCATTTGTATTAATAATAATATAACATGATTTCCGTCATGGGATGTTGGGATGCAGCCCTGTAACTGTAGCTTTCCAGTTAGCCCAGGTCCCACTCGTGACCTGTTTCAACATAGCAACAGCGATAGCTGACCGCGTGACCACCATATTCCAGGCACACACATTATGGGATATAGTCAAAAACCACCAGTGAGGTGGGGACTTTCGCCTCCGTGTGGACGGGGAAGAAGTAGAGGCGCAGGCTTCGCTCAAGGTCATTGCTGGGTGTGCAGCTGAATCCCTCCCCTGGAGCCTGTGCTCTGCCCACCCACCATGCTGCCACACCAGCGTCCACTGTGGACTCGGTACGGGTGGTCTGCGCAGGTCCCCAGGGAGGAGGAAGATGACCTCCCTTGAGGACACATCTCAAGTGGCCTTCGACTGCCCATTTGCTGGTTAGTGGAATCGACGGCGGCTTCTTAATTGTTGGTAATGACTTCAGCCCCATCCAATGATTGCCGCACTTAACGAGGGTCCATAAATCACCTTAAGTTTTCGGAGGGTAAACGAGAATAAGATTGCAGTTTGAAAACTACTCAGATGGCCGTGGACGGCATCACCACCCCTCCTTCCATCAGCTCCTATGGTAGGTCAGTGTTTTCCTACAGGGAGACCTCACCGTAAGCAACAGCTATCATTCCCGGGATATATTGGTAAATTTCACGGTTGTGACCCAGAGTCATCTTTCCATGCGCTAAGGCGAAGGTTGGCAGTTCTTCACACAGTTCAGATAAGGGCCACCTACTGCGACCAGCTTGCTGAGTCTTTTTTTTTTTTTAGTATTTATTTATTTATTTTGATTGCACTGGGTCTTAGTCGGGGCACACGGGATCTTCGTTGCAACATGCAGACACTTAGTTGCAGCATGCATGTGGGATCTAGTTCCCTGACCAGGGATCGAACCTGGGCCCCCTGCATTGGGAGTGCAGAGTCTTACCCACTGGACCACCAGGGAGGTCCCTAGCTGAGTCTCCTTGAGGTGGGCATAACCATGGTTCACGTCTCTCTGCTTCCATAGCCTCCAATTAAAGTGAAAGCTACAGCCTGGTTGACACTTGGCCACCCTTTTAAGTTTGTCGTGACTCTGCCTGTCCCTTCACTGGACAGGGGAGCCCTCCAAGGCAGGCAGAGCACCAGCTACAGTGCCCAGGATGCAGTATGTGCTCAGCGATGCGCATACGGCTCAAAGAATAAGTGGACTTTTCTTTCTTTGAAATTAAAGGACCCTCCTTCTGGCAATGCAGTGATCTAGATGTCTGGAGAAATCCACCCAGCTCAGAACAACTTAAAATGCTGGATGAAATAAATATGCACTATACACACATTTTATACATTTCAAGGAAAATCTTTTAAGATGCATATCTGAGCTAGTAAAAAAGAAAGGGAAACCCTCGATGGCTAGAAATGATGAGAACCACGAACCCAGGGCAGCGAGCCAGCACAAAGGCGGGGTTCACTGGGACACCTCTGCCTATTCTGGGTGTCTTAGAGATAAGCCTTGAAGGGTCCCACGTAACTGGGGACGAGAAACAAAACCAGGGCCCCAGCAGGGTCGTAGGTTGGGACGGAGACCCCTACCTAAGCCAGTACTTCTGAAACTGGATGAGAAAGACACCACTTCGCAGAGGGAAATGGTGAGTTCTGAGTAGAGCAGAGAGAGCTCCCGTGAGACTTCCTCCCACGAGGGCCTGGGGTCACACTGCTGTGCATCCCCTCAGCCAACAAAAGAAGGTGGGAGTGAGGCTTAGAGTGGCCCTAGGATACTGGAGACGCCAGGTGTCAGGCAGGAGGGAGTGCAGATCTGTTCAGGGGGTGCATTCAACCCAGGCCTCAAGACATTTTCCACAAAGTAAGTTACAATTAATATAAAATACTAGTGAAAAAATAATGCCCGAGGAAAATCACAACGTTTAAAACCTGCGGAATTAGATCCACAGAGACTGCAACGGTGGAATCATCCATGAATATATTTAAAGAATTAAAAGTTGGTGTTGAAAATTTGACCAAGGAGAGGAAATCATCAACCATTTGAAAGAAGCAAAAAAAAAAAAAAAATTCTAGAAACTGAAAATGTAAAGACTGCAATTAGAAAAACCATTAACCAGCAGAGTCGATACAGCTACAGAGAGAATTACCGAAAGGCAGAAGAGACATGAAGAAATCACCCAGGAGGTAACCCAAAGAGACAGTGACATAGAAAATACGGAAAAGAAGTCAAGAAGAGATCTTATAAGCATTAAAGAAACAGAATCAGTAGTTTAAAAATCTTCCCAGAAACACACACACACACACACACACCACACACGCACAGTCCTAGATGTTTTACAGGTCAGTACAACCAAATGTTCAAGGAACAAATAACCCCAATCACTCCCAAGTTCTTTGAGAGAATAGAAAAATAGGAAACATATTCTAGTTCATTTTAAAAAAATAGACTATTTTAAAGAGCATTTTAAAGATGCACAGCAAAATTTAGAGGAAGGTTTGTCATATAACTCCTGCCACCCTCAGAGAGCCCCCCCCATTACAAGCACCCCCTACGGGACGGCACGTTCGCTACAATCTGCTACAGAAGATGAGCCTATACGGACACGTCGTAATCACCGAAGTCCGCAGTTTACATTAGGGTTCGCTCTTAGTGTTGTACATTCTGTGTGCACTGACAAGGGCACAGGGACATGTAGCCACTATTATAGGATCATAAAAAATCATTTCAATGCCCCCCAATCCTCTGCACTCCACCCATTCATCCCACCCTCCTTCTGCCCCCACATCCTCCAACTCCTGGCAACCACTGACCTTTTTACTGTCTCCACGTTGCCTTTTCCAAAATGTCATATAGAGTTGAAGTCATACAGTGTGTAGCCTTTTCAGATTGGCTTCTATCACTTAGTCGTATGCATTTAAGTTTCCATGTCCTTTCCTGGCTTGATAGCTCGTTTCTTTTTAGCACTGAATAATATTCCACTGTCTGGAGGCACCACAGTTTATTTATCTATCCAATTGCTGATGGACATCTTGGTTGCTTCCAAGTTTTGGAGATTATGAATAAAATTACTATAAACATTTGTGTGCAGGTTTCTGTGTGGACACAAAGTTTTTTAGCCATTCTAATAGGTGTGGAGTGGTATCTCACTGTTGCTTTAATTTGCATTTCCCTGATGACATATGTCGTGGATCATCTTTTCCAGCTCATTTTTGATACAAAAATTAGATTCATTAGAAAAAGTCACTCATGAAGATAGGTGTAAAACTCCAACAAAAAATACTACCACATCAAATTCTACAGTGCATAAAAGGTAATAAGTCATGATTAATTGGGGTTCATTCCAAGAATGCAAAATTGTTACAACATTAGAAACATTAATATCATTCATTACATTAGCAGATAAAAGGAGAAATTATATAATCATCATTTTTCTTTTTGTTTTTCTTACATGATCATCTTAATAGATATTGAAAATATTTTACAAAATTGATCAGTAAAATCCATTTGAGTCCTTTAAGAACTTACTATATTAGCAACTAGGGTTGGACTGGAGTTTCTATGACCTGGTGAAGAATATCTAAAAAACAAAAATGAAAAGAAAAACAAAACAAAAAAATCTTACTGTAAACATCATACTCAGTAATGAAACAAAAAAAACCCCAATTCCTTTAAAGTCTAACACAAAATCCATTAATCACACTTCTATTCACCTTGTATGGGTAAGAACAGGCAGTAAATACACGAAAAAGAACTAAGCTATATAACAATTATAAAAGAAGAAACAGAACTGTCATTATTATTCTACAGTATGGTTTTTCTACATAGAAAACCCAAAATAATAACACAGAATCTATTAGAAGTAATAAGAGAATTTAGTAAAGTTTCTATTTAGAACAGGAATAAATTAAAGTCAATTGCATTTATATGACAACAGCAGTTAGAAAATGCTCATTTTTAATAGCAGCAAGAAATGAGGCATTAAGAAATACATCTGAGGGCTTCCCTGGTGGCGCAGTGGTTGAGAGTCCGCCTGCCGATGCAGGGGACGTGGGTTCGTGCCCCGGTCCGGGAAGATCCCACATGCCGCAGAGCGGCTGGGCCCGTGGGCCATGGCCGCCGAGCCTGTGCGTCCGGAGCCTGTGCTCCGCAACGGGAGAGGCCACAGCAGTGAGAGGCCCGCGTACCGCAAAAAAAAAAAAAAAAAAAAAAAAAAAAAGAAATACATCTGAGAAAAGATGTGCAGAAGATTAGGTAGAAAATTATAAAATATTTACTGGAAGACGACAGATAAGCCCTAATGGTGAGTTCTCTTGTGGATAAAACTCAATGGTCAGTTTTTCCCCTAGTGAATCTGTAGATTCAATACAATTCCAATCAAATACCAACAGATTTCTTGTTAATAAAACTTGGTAAACCAATTGTAACATTGAAGTGGAACAGCAAAAAAGCCACAATGAGCCAGACACGGATGAAGAAGGTGGTGAGGCTAGGAGGAGTTCTCCTTTCCAGACACCATGGGTGTTGCAAAGTTATGGTCACGAGGGTGGTGTGATATTGGTGCGTGAATAGACTATACAGGCAGTCCTCGGAGATGCTACGGGTCAGTTACAGACCACCACAATAAAACAAAACGTTTGGCTTCCCAGTGTATGCAAAAGTTACGTTTACGCTATACTGTAGCCTATTAAGTGTGCAATAGAGTTATATCTAGAGAAATAACGTACACACCTTAATTAAGATACTTTATTGCTAAAAAGTGCTAACCGTCTTCTCAGCCTTCAGCAAGTAGTAACTTTTTGGAATAGTGACAGCAAAGATCACTGATCACACATCCCCATCACAAATATAGTAATAACGAAAAAATTTGAAATATTGTGAGAATTATCAAAACGTGACACAGGGACGTGAAGTGAGGAAATGCTTTTGGAAAAATGGCACGGTTAGATTTGTTCAATGCAGGTTGCCACCAACCTTCCATTTGTAAGAAACACTGTGTCTGTGAAGTACAATAATTAAAGCACAATGAAACAAGGTGTGTCTACAGAGAGTTAAATGGAGTATTTAGACACAGACCTATGTGTGTGCGGAAACTTGACTTATGATCCTACACTGATGGGATACAGACCGATAGGACTACTTTGCAAAGCAATTTCTAGTACAGCTGAAGACGCGCATACCCTACGTCCTAGAAATTCCACTGTTCTATAGAGATACGTTATCAGAATCAATCAGGAGGACTTAGAGATGCAACTTCTCAGCGCTAACCCGGTTTTACCGCATCGGAAATTGGGGAGGTGGTGCCCAGCAGCCCGTTTTAATAAGCCCCACGGGTCATTCTGATGCATATGTTCAGGTTTAGCACCAGCCTTAGAAACACCAGCCCCTGTTCCTCGGAGACATGCGCGTCCTGAGAAGCTGTGGGGAGCCGAGCTGCTGAGTGCCGGGCGTGGGCTGACTTTGGGTGGGAAGAGCACCCCCTTGCTTCCACCTACATCCCCGCTGCTCTTCTCGGACCTCTTTGCATCTGCTTCTCCTCTATGCAGTCATCTCCAGATGTTGGAGCGCCCGAGTCTACTATGTCGTAGGCGCTGGGGATTCATCTGTGAAAAACAACACGAAAAAACCTCCCTGCCTGCAACAGAGCTTACAGCTTAGTGGGGAGCGCAACTTCAGTAGTGTAACGGAAGGCTTTACGTGTTTACAGTAGGGTAGAGGAGCTTGGGGCTGGGTGTGGAGCTGCGGGTTGCAGTTTTGAACACCATGGCCAGGGCAGGCCTCACTGAGAAGGGCTGTTTGAACATAGACTTCAGGGAGTGTGCTGGGCAGCTGACTGGAGAAGAGTGCTCTGAATGGAAAGGGCAGACCGTGGAAAGGCCCTGGGGTGAGCTGTGTCTGGACGCTCCAGGAGCAGAGTGGCCGGTCCAGAGTGAGCGATGGGGAGGTGACGGGGGCCAGATGGGGTCACCATTTAAGGCATCGGGAGGACTTTGGCCTTTACTCTGAGTGAGATGAGGAATCGCTGGGGGCTTTGGGGCAGAGAAAAGAAGTGAGGTGAGAAAAAAGATCATGCTGGTTGTTGTTTCAAGAACAGTCTCTGGAGGCAGTAGTAAAGCAGGGAGACCAGTAAAGAGGCTGGAATGACGGTGGCTTAGGCAGTGAGGAGCAGAAGAGGGGAGAAATGGTCTGAGTCTGGGTGTGTTTTGAAGGCTGAGCCAGCAGGACTTACTGGCGGCTTGGATGTGGGTGGGAGGACAGTGCAGGCACCCAAGATGACTCGGGATTTATGTCCCCTCTAACTGTGAGGTTGCAGGTGTAACAGGTCAGGGACCCTAGGTTGACAATGTCTATTGGCACCAGGTGGAGAGGCCGAGTGGGCAGCTGACCTCGTGGGTCTGGAGTTCAAGGCCAGGCTGGAGCTGTGAACTTGGAGGGGGTGGGGGTGGGCTCTTAGCTATAGGTGGATGAGATCACCTGGAATGCTCGTGGCCAGAGACGAGAACCGAGGGCAGAACCCTGGAGCCCTCCAGAGCTAGGAGGTCAAGGGGAAAAGGCAGAGCCAGCGAGGAGACTGAGGCAGGAGGGAGGCGATTGCCCTGGATAGCGTGTAAGGAAGGCGTTTCCTGGAGGAGAGATGGTCCAGCTGAATCAGTGCCACGAGAGGCCGCGTCACGCAGACACAGAGGCAGCCAGTGGTGGTCCCCTTTGGGACATGCTGGGGAGCGGCTGGTGGGGCTGTCTAGAAGGGTTTTAGCAGCAGCAGGAGGTGATGAGAGGCGGTGACTCAGGCGCCTCTCCCGATGCGCTGCCGTAAAGAGAAGCAGGGGCCAAAGAGCTGCGGGCGGAGGGGGGAGGGGCTGAACGGTGGGGGGAGGGGCAGCTGGGCTACACGCCCTGGGAGGGTCCCATCCAGACTCGGGGAGACCTGGGGGACCTTCCGCAGTGGTACTTGGGACACGCCGATGGCCAGGCACCCTCTCACATCTGTGCCCCCGACCCGCTGCAAGACACAGGACAGTTCTGCGGCCTTGAAGCCATGGTGACCCTCTCAAGGGGCATGTCCCCTCCAGCACCAGCCCCGTCCCCTCCCTCCGGGGTCTGCCCAGTGCTCTGGGGGCAAGGAGCAGTTACTAAGGGCGCCTGGGGCTGCGTGTCCAGACTCCCGGCCTCTCCCTCTCAGGCCCACCAGCCACACGGGCCTGATTCCTCCAGCTCACTCTTGCCTCCTGGCCTTTGCAGGTGCTATTGCCTCTGCCTGGACCGTCCTTCTCTCTGCGCTTCACCGGTTCATTGCTGCTCATCCTTCAGATCCCTGCTAGCCCTTCCCAGGAACTGTGGACTGGCTGTGGCGGATAAGATTTCACGTTCTTGACACCTGCAACTAACACAACATTGTAAATCAACTATATTTCAATAACATAAAATTTCAAAAAGAGTTCCCGTTCTGTGGGGCTGTTTCTGTGATTATCTGAATGTCCCCTGAGGGCAGGACCTCCTTGGTCTTCTCTCTTGCTGACCCACATAGCTCACTATTTGTCGGATGGGTGGATGGGTGGGTTGGTGGATTTGTACACAATATGATGTCAGTTCCCTAGAAGCAGAGCCTGAGTCAGGGATGCTATGCAAGTGGCTTATTGGGGGCACGCTCTCAGGAGAAGCTGAAGGATGGCAGCATGTCTCTGGGCCCCTCGAGGCTGTAGGGCTGGGCCTTTGTCTCAGCATCAGACAGGCAATGGCCACAGGCCGCCTACTGAGGAAGGGTGGGCTCAGCCCTGGCATCGCCAGGCCAGGCGGCTCAGGCTGGCTGGGGGCTGTTCCCCAGAGAGAAGTGTGTCTGGGAGCCATTAGCACCAACAGCCTCAGCAGCTGGGGGGACAGTGGGGGAGGAAAGGAGGGCGGGTGCACCACCAGGTTAAGGGGCTTGGAGTGGGGGGTCCCTGGAGCTGCAGGATCCCTGACACTTGCTGGAGAGACCGATTCTCGAGCCCCAGACCTGTGGAATCAGATGTTCCGGGGCCGGGCTGTCTGTGTTTCATGAGCTCTCAGGTGATTCTGATTCTTCTCAGGCTTAAGAACTCAACATTGCGGGGCTGCGCAGGACTCCCTTACATCTCCACCTCTGTCATTTCATGGGCAAGTGACGGAGGCCCAGGGGTCTCCTCCCTGTGGGAGCACAGAACCTGCTGGCTTGGCCCAATCCGGTCCTGGCGGGTGAGGCTCCTAGGGTCCCTGTAAGAAACTACCACAAACTTGGGCCTTGAAACAACAGATACCGATTCTCTCACGGCTCTGGAGGCCAGCAGTCTAGATCAAGACGTCGGCAGGACCAGGATCCCTCGAGGCTTCTGGGGGGGATGCTTCCTGCCTCCTCCCCTTGCTGAAGGCCCAGGCGTCCCTGGGCGTGTGGCCTCATCCCTCCAGTCTCTGTTCCATCTTCACGCGGCCTCCCCTCTGTGTGTTGTCTCCTCTTCCTATAAGGATACTTGTCCTTGGATTTAAGGCCCAGCCTAATCCAGGATGACCTCCTGCAAAACACCCCACCTCCAAATAGAGCCACATTCTGAGGCTCCAGGTGGACCTGGATTTGGAGGGTGTTACTCACCCCGCCGCACAGCTTCTTCCTTGGGTGTTGATCTTGTTCACATTCGTCAGTGCCAAGCGTTCCCTCTGTTCCGTGGACCCTTGAGGCAGGGGCTGTTTCTGACTTGTCTCCGCATCTCCGACACCATCCCGGGTCCTGTTACCTGCTATGAGCTGACTAAAGAGCTCGGGGGGAGTCTGGGGAAAGGAAGATTTTTGGAGTCAAACAGGCCTGGGTTTGGTTCCCGCTCTGCCCTGTCCCCTGTGGCCGGGCATGTTGGTGGCCTCTCTGAGCCGCAGCTGGCTTGTCTGTCGAATGGCCGTAATGGCATCTACTCTCAGGGTTTGTTGTGAGTTTGAAAGTAAAGTAAATCACCGGGCATGGGCTGCATACCTCTAATGACAGCTGTCCTTTAAATCATACACGTTTCTGAATTGACCCCCCCACACACACAAGGGAGGTGGAGAAACTCGGGATCCTGGACACCTGAACAGGAAAGGACGTCACACACCATCCGGCCCATGTCCCAGTGTGGACAGAGGGGCCTCCAGGGGTCCCCGAATCCCACATCTGCGACCTTCCCACCAAATTCTCAGCAAGAAGGGGACACTTCCTGTGTGGGAAGGGGCAGAGACCTGCAACCTGCCTGGGGCCGACACTCTCAGGGGAAAGGGAGGTGGCGGCCTCGTTTTAAAAAGCACAGTTCCAGAAACAATTTGTCAGAGATTGATCTGAGGAGGACGCTGGGAAACGGCTCCCGTTTGGGTCCTACCTGGACCGCTCCCGCCCCACTCTGAGCTATTCTGATTCCCGGCATCGCCTTTCTCATCAGAGGAAAAGACGTTTGCCTAAATTTAGAAGCTTTTCTGGAAGAGAGGACGCAGCTTGACACCCAGGAGACCAGGAAAGGAACACAGCTCAGGCCACAGCCTCACCTGCCCACCGACACTCAGATGGGGTCCCGCCACTGCGGGGAGGGCAAGGGGGGCAGGGCCTGCTTTCTTTGCCGGGTCCTCTGCGCAGCACGGGCCCCGTGAGCGTGAAGCACGAGACCACCAGCTCATGTCTCCCTCGTGGGTGTGATTTTGCCCGTTTGTAATTGAATAACCCCGAGGTCTCAGAGCTGGTGAGAGGCTGGGCCTGATTCCACCCACCTCCTTGCTCAAGCCCGTTTTAGGCTTCCCTCCTCTCCACCAAGACAGGAGGTTTATTTCCCCCGGCGACCGTCTCAGAGTCGAGGGTCAAAGCCTCGGTCTGCCTCTAGAGGTGGGTGGTCGGAAGGAAGAGACAAGTCCCCTGCACCACAGCTCAAGAGGGTGCGGGAGTGCCCACCTCCAGACCCACCAGTGAAGCTTTGGTTCTGCAGACGTGATGTGACTTCGTAAGGTCCGGTCTGAGGTCAAACCTCCTGTCCCCAGAGCAGTGTTCTTCTCATGACGGAGGAGCCCCTGCCTGGAGCAGGGTCTGGCCCCGCAGTCCTCAGTTACCAGGTGAGTAAAACGTGAAACCCTCACCGGCCCCTCTGCACTGCCCTTCTCAGCCATTAAGCGTCTCCTGTTCCATTTCCCCACCCAACCAGCCAGAATTCACCAGCTGAATCCTTTCCTCCGAGGAAAGGGTGTGCCACTGCCTGATGCGTCCTGGGACCCCAGGAGACGCGACACAGGGAACCGCAGGAGGGGCCTTCCCCATCCGAGCCCTCAGGCCCAGGGCATCCGCACAGAGATGGGGATGATGGGAGAGCCCTGGGCGGTGGTGCTGGGAGCTGTCCCTGGTGCTGACCGCAGGCGTGGGCTCCTCCCCCTCTCCAAAAGTCAGCCCAGTCTCTGTCCTAGCCCCGTCCTTTCGGCTTTTCCAGGCCCTCTGACTCACCCAAATCCCATTTATAACTGTCCACTCACCAACACTCAGTGTTGCCAGGTATATCGTTATATATTTGGAGAATAAATAGATTAGACTTATCGCCACCTTCATGGAGCTCGGGGTCACATGGGGGAGACAAGCAGGTGTGTAAACAGATGTCCTATAAGGCATAAGGGGATACAGAGGAAGTGACGTATCCAGTACCCTGACCCTCGTCATTCTTCTACTCAAAAATATCGCCAGGCACCTTCTGCACACAGGCTAGTTCCACTCACAGAGGCTGCGGAAGAAAGGATAAACAAAGTGTGATCTTTTCATACAACAGAATAGTATTCCACCCTAAAAAATGAAGGCGATTCTGACACATGCTACAGCATAGATGAACCTTGAGGACAACATGCTAAGCGAAACAAGGCAGTCACAAAAAGACAAATCTTATATAATTCCATTTATATGAGGTAGCTAGAGGAGTCAAATTTATAGGGAAAGTAGAATGATGGGTGCAGGGGCTGGGGGACAAGGGAAGGAGGAATTCGTGTTTTACAAGGATAGAGTTTCTATTTGGAAAAGATGATGGAAAGTTTCTGCTGATGGATAATGGTGAGATAGTGGTTCAACAGTGCGAATGTACTTAATGTCACTGAACTGTATATTTAAAGTGGTTAAAATCCAACAAGGACCTACTGTATAGCACAGAGAACCACACTCAATGTTTTATAATAACCCATAAGTCTGAACAACTTTGCTGTACATCTGAAACTAACACAACATTGTAAATCAACGAAACTTCAATAAAAATGATTAAAATCGTAAATTTTATATTGTGTATACTTCACCACATTCTTAAAAAAAGACCTTTTTAAAAAACGACTCATAAGTCAAAGAGATGAGGCCACCACTGGCCAAACCTGCAAAATTTGAACTTCACTAAGAATAATGCAGTTATTAACTGCAGTGATCTAAGATGCATTAAATATGTTTAAATTCATGAGTTCATAAGGATTAAAACACATAAACCCCCCGATTGGCCACCAGTGGAGGACACTGCTCTGAACATTTGTGTACAGGTCTTTGTGTGAACATATGCTTTTATTACTCATGTGTAAATAAACATGAGCGGAATTGCTTGGTCACATGGTAAATATCTGTTTGACTTTATAAGAAATTGCCAACCTGGTTCCAAAGAGGTGACACGACTTGTAATCCTTCCATTCCAGCAGGATAAGCGCTTCATTTGTTCCACGTCTTCACCAACACTTGGTGTGGCTGGTCTTTAATTTTAGCCATGCTTGGGGAGTGTAATGGCATTTCATTGTGTTTTAATTTGCATCTTCCTAAAGATTAGTGATGTTGGGCTTCTTTTCACGTGCTTATTGAACACTAATATATCTTCTTTTTTGTTTTTGGTTTGTTTAGTGTGTGGGCTTTTTAAAAATTGAAGTATCCTTGACCTACAACACTATGTTAGTTCCTGGTGCACAGTATAGTGATTTGATGTTTCTGTACATCACAAAACAATCACCAGGATAAGTCTAGCCACCACCTGTCACCATACAAAGTTATTACATAGCTATTGATTATATTCCCCACACTGTACATTATATGCCCATGACTCATTTATTTTGCAGCTGGAAGTGTGTACCTCTTAATCTCCTTCACCTATTTCACTCATCCCCCCACCCCTCTCCCCTCTGAAAACCACCTGTTTGTTCTCTGTATCTATGAGCCTGTTTCTGTTTTGTTATATTTGTTTGTTTGTTTGTGTGTTTGTTTTTTATTTTTTATTTTTTTATTTTTATTTTTTAGCATCTTTATTGGGGTACAATTGCTTTACAATGGTGTGTTAGTTTCTGCTTTATAACAAAGTGAATCAGTTATACATATACATATGTTCCCATATCTCTTCCCTCTTGCGTCTCCCTCCCTCCCACCTGTGTGTTTGTTTTTTAGATTCCACATATAAGTGAAATTATGCGGTGTTTGTCTTCTTTGTCTGACATTTCCCTTAACATAATACCCTCGAGGTTCATCCACGTTGTCACAAAAAAAACCCCAAACCATTCTTTTTTATGGCTGAGTAGTATTCCATTGTGTGTGTGTGTGTGTGTGTGTGTGTGTGTGTGTGTGTAAAGTATCTTCTTTATCCATTCACCTATTGATGGACACTTAAGTTGCTTCATATCTTGGTTATTGGAAATAGTGCTGCAATGAACATACAGGTGTGTATGTCTTTTTGAATTAGTGTATTTTTTTCTTCAGAAAAATACTCAGACTTAGAATTGCTTGGAATCGTATACTAGTTCTATTTTTATTTTTTTGAGGAACCTCACATTGTTTTCCATAGCAGATATACTAATTTACATTCCTACCAACAGTGCACAAGTGTTCCCTTTTCTCCACATGCTTGCCAACACTCATTATTTGTTGTCTTTTTGATAACAGCCATTCTGAAAGATGTGAGGTGGTATCTCATTGTGGTTTTGATTTTCATTTCCCTGTTGGTGATGTTTAGCATCTTTTCTTGTACTTGGCCATCTGTATGTCTTCCTTGGACATACAATGTCTATTCAGGTCCTCTGCCCGTTTCTTAATCGGGTTGTTTGTTTTTATTTTTTCTTGATGTTGAGTTGTATGTACTTGATCATGATGTATAATCCTTTTAATGTGCTGTTGAATTCATATTGCTGCTGCTAAAATTTTGTTGAGGATTTTTGCATCCATGTTCATCAGTGATATTGGCCTGCAATTTTCTTTTCTCCCTTTCTTTCTTTCTTTCTTTCTTTCTTTCTTTCTTTCTTTCTTTCTTTCTTTCTTTCTTTCTTTCTTTCTTTCTTTTTCTTTTTTTTTCTTTTTGATGTTTTTGTCTGGTTATGGTATCACAGTATTCTGGCTTTGTAGAATGAGTTTGGGAGTGTTCCATCCTCTTTAATTTTATGGAATAGTTTGAGAAGAATAGATGTTAACTTTTTAAATGTTTGGTAGAATTCACCTGTGAAGCTGCCTGGTCCTGGCCTTTTATTTGTTGAGAGTTTCTAAATTACTGATTCAACTTCATTACTGGTAATTGTCTGCTTATATTTTCTATTTCTTCCTGATTCAGTCTTTGGAGATTGTACATTTCTAGGAATTTGTCCATTTCTTCTAGGGTGTCTGTTTTATTGATGTATATTTGTTCATAGTAATCTCTTATGATCCTTTTTATTTCTGAGGTCTCAGTTGTAATGTATTCCCTTTCATTTCTAATTTTATTTATTTGGGTCCTCTCTTTTCTTGATGAGTCTAGCTAAAGGTTTTTCAGTTTTGTTTATCTTTTCAAAAAATCAATTCTTCGGCTTCCCTGGTGGTGCAGTGGTTGAGAGTCTGCCTGCCGATGCAGGGGACATGGGTTCATGCCCTGGTCTGGGAAGATCCCACATATCGCGGAGTGGCTGGGCCCGTGAGCCATGGCCACTGAGCCTGCGCGTCTGGAGCCTGTGCTCCACAGCGGGAGAGGCCACATTGGTGAGAGGCCCACGTAACGCAAAGAAAAAAAAAAAAAACAACTCTTAGCTTCATTGATCTTTTCTATTTTTTTTTTTAGTTTCTATTTTATTTATTTTATTCTGGGATCATTATTGTTTCTTTCCTTTTACTAACTTTGGGTTTTGATTATTCTTCTTTTTCTAGTTCCTTTAGGTGTAAGGTTAGGTTGTTTATTTGAGATTTTCCTTGTTTCCTGAGGTAGGCTTGTATAGCTATAAACATTCCTCTTAGACTGCTTTTGCTGTGTCCAGTAGATTTTGGATCATTGTGTTTCCATTTTTATTTGTCTCCAGGTATTCTCAAATTTCCTCCTTGATTTCTTCAGTGACCCATTAGTTGTTTAGTAGTATATTGTTTAGCCTCCATGCATTTTTTGCAGTTTTTTTCTTGTAGTTAATTTCTAGGCTCATATCGTTGTGATTGGAAAAGATGCTGGATGTGATTTCCATCTTCTTAAATTTACCGAGACTTGCTTTGTGGCCCAGCATGTGATCTATCCTGGAGAATGTTCCATGTGCACTTGAGAAGAATGTATATTCTGTTGCTTTTGGATGGAATGTTCTCTGTATATCTATGAAGTCCATCTGTTCTAATGTGTCATTTAAGGACAGTATTTCCTCATTGATCTTCTGCCTGGATGATCTGTCTGTTGATGTAAGTGGGGTGCTACAGTCTCCTACTGTTATTACGTTACTGTCGCTTTCTCCTTTTTGTCTGAGATTTGTTTTATATATTTAGGTGCTCCTATGCTGGATGCATATATATTTAAAATTGTTATATCTTCTTGTTGGATTTAGCCCTTTATCAGTATGTAACGTCTTTCTTTGTATCTTGTTACAGTCTTTGTTTTAAAGTCTACTTTGTCTGATACTTTGTCTAGTATTGTTACACCAGCTTTCTTTCCATTTCCATTTGCATGCAGTATCTTTTTCCATACTCTCACTTTCAGTCTGTGTGTGTCTTAAGATCTGAAATGAGTCTCTTGTAGGCAACATATATTTGGGTCTTGTTTTTGTATTCATTCAGCCACTCTGTGTTCTGATTGGAGCATTTAGTCCATTTACTTTTAAAGCAGTTATTGATAGGTATGTACTTAATCGCCGTTTTGTTCATTTTCTTGCTGTTTTTGTAGTTCTTTTTTGTTCCTTTCTTCTCCTTTCACTCTCTTCCCTTGTGACTTAATGACTATCTTTAGTATTATGTTTTGATTCCTTTCTCTTTTTTGTATGTGCATATTTATTATAGATCTTTGGTTAGTGGTTACTAGGAGGGATATACATATATACACCGTTATTTGAAGTTGATAATCTGTTCATTTTGAGTGCATTCCAAGAACCCTGCCGTTTTGCTCCCCCTCCACCATGTTTAATGTTTTTGACATCATATTTTACATCTTCTGTTTTGTGTATCCCCTATTTATTGTGGATATAGATGAGTTTACTACTTTTGTCTTTTACCCTTCCTACTAGCTTGGAAAGTGAATGATCTACCACCTTTACTGTATTTGCCTTTACCAGTGAGATTTTTCTTTTTTTAATTTTCATATTTTTAGTATAGTCTTTTCTTTTCCACTTGAGGAGTCTTTTAACCTTTCTTGTAAAGCCAGTTTACTGGTGTTGCCATTCTTTTAGCTTTTGCTTGTCTGTAAAAATCTTTATTTCTCCTTCACTTCTTTTTTTTTTAACATCTTTATTGGGGTATAATTGCTTTACAATGGTGTGTTAGTTTCTTCTCCTTCACTTCTGAATCAGCCTTGCTAGGTAGAGTATTCTTGATTGTAGGTTTTTTCCCTTCATCACTTTAAATATGTCAAGTCACTCCATTCTGGCCTACAAAGTTTCTGGTGAAAAGTCAGCAGATAGCCTTATGGGAGTTCCCTTGTACATAACTAGCTGCTTTTCCCTTGCTGCTTTTGAGATTCTCCCTTTATTTTTAATTTTTGCCATTTAATGATGATGTGTGCTGGTGTGGACCCCTTTGGGTTGATCTTGTTTGGGACTCTCTGTACATCCTGGATCTGTTTCCTTCTCCATGTTAAGGAAGTTTTCAGCTATTATTTTTTCAAATAAGTTCTCTGCCCCTTTCTCTCTATCTTCTTTTAGGATCCCTGAGTTAGTACACTTGATGTTGTTCCAGAGGTCTCTTAAACTATCTTCATTTTTAAAAATTCTTTTTTCTTTTGTGTGTTCAGCTTCATGATTTTCACTACTCCATCTTCTAGTTTGCTGATTCATTCCTCTGTATAATCTAATCTACTGTCGATTCCTTGTGGTTTACTTTTTATTTCAGTTGTTTTATCTTTCAACTCTGTTTGGCTCTTCTTTATATTTTCTAACTCTTTGTTAAACTTCTTGCTAGGTTCATCCGTTCTTCTCCTGAGTTTGTTGAGCATCTTTATGGTCATTACCTTGACCTATTTACTGGGCAGATTGATTTTCTCCACTTTGCTTAGTTCTTCTTCTGGATTTTATCTTGTTCCTTTGTTTGGAACATCTTCCTCCATTGCCTCATTTTGTCTAATTCTCTGTTTTTATTTCTGTGATTTGTTAGGTTGTTTACATTTTCTGATCTTGGAGAAGTGGCCTTATGTAGGCTACACCCTGTGGGTCCCAGCAGCACAGTCCCCTCCAGTCACCAGAGCTGTATGCTCTAGGGGTGCCCCCTATGTGGATCACATGGGCCCTTCTGTTGTGGCAGGACTGACTACTGTGGCTGCGCTGGTAGGTGGTACTGGTCCCCAGCCTGGTTGACTGCCACGCCCTGCCTTGTCCAGAGGTTATTGGCCAACTGGAGAGTGGGGCCAGAGCCCAGTGCATCTGGCTGTGTGGCCCAGGGGGTCCTGGAATATATATTCTTTAGTTACATACTGTTCAAATCTCTTGTGCACTTTTAAGTTTAGTTACCTTATTGATGTGTGTGTGCGTGTGCGTGTGTGTGTGTGTGTGTGTGTGTGTATATATATATATATATATATATATATATAATGGATACAAATTCTTTACCATATATATATTTTATAACTCTTTTCTCCTGGTCTGTGGCTCATCTTTTTCATTATCTTTAAAAGTTTCTTTTGTAAAACAAAAGTTTTATCAAGCCCAATGTGTCAATTTTTCCTTTTATAGTTAGTGGTCTTGTGTCCTATTAAGAATTTGCCTATCCCAAGTTTATGTATCAGCTGTATCGTTTTAGCTCTTACATTTAGCTCTATGGTCCGTTGTGAGCTAAGCGAGTGGGAAGCGTGGGGGTAGGTGGATGCCGAGGTTGGGGCCGTGCAGGGGCGCCAGACTGAGGGGGGCTGTGTGTCTTCTGTGAGCTTATAGTGGCACTTGGGGAGACTGGGAGGAGTCAGAATCCCAGGTCGGCCAGTGATAGTCATGAATAATGGCGTTGGTAATTTTCACAAGCAGGATTTAATCATCTACAAATCGTTTCCTCAATTGACCTGCACAGTATCCTGGCACAGAAAGAAGGCTAGACAGCCCTTCTCTGCTCTGTTCTGCAGGTAAAGAGGCTGAAGCACAGAGAGGTTCACACACCTGCCCAAGGTCACACAGCTGGTAGGGCAGAACTAGGATTTGCACTCTGGTCGGTTTTTCTGCTCCAGGGCAGCCTCTGTTTCCCATCATGGCTCCCTCGCCTGCTCAGTATTTACCCTTCGACTTGGTCAAGTCTCCTCCCTTCACCTGCTGGGGCGTAACCTGGCAAAGCTTGGAAATTGCCTCATCCGTGTATTCCTTTGTTCACTGAACAAACACTGAGGCCCAGCTATTGGCTGTTGCAGGGATTGAAGCAGATGTTGGGTGCAGTGCACCTGGCTGAGTGAAGTTCACAGCGGGTCCCCACCAGGCTTGCTGAGTCTGTGTGACAGGTGTGCTCCATCTCCAGCAGGGCAGCGGCTGAGCCAGGGCCCCAGTGCCGGCCACTCTAGAGCTCTCTGCTCACCCCCCTAACACAGCTTTATCTAGGGAGGTGTATGTGTCATCAAGGGACCACCAGATGGCAGGACCGCTAGAGGGGCTTCGTTACAAAAGCGTGGGCATAGAGGGCCGTGAGGGAGCATTTAGGGCCAAGGTTAGTAGCAGCCGAGTTGTTACCACCTCTAGTCCTGACGGGACGAGAGAAGGGAGCAGTTATGACAGCACAAGAGAGAGGGAGGGGGCGAGGGACGAGGAGGGGAGAGGAAAGAGATGGAGGGAGGGAAAGAGCGAGAGAAAGGGGAAGAGACCTTCCGTTCCAGATGCAGCTCTAGCGACCTCATGGGGAAGCCCTGGGCCCTGAGGACTCTGCCCTTTCTCTCCTCCCTCCCTCTGACCTCCGCTGGAGCTCCCTATTGGCCAGGTCCAGTTGGAAGGCAGAGGGCACGGAAGTCCAGGGGATGTGACCTTCCAGGTCAACCTCCCGCAGCGGGGAGAGGGTGAGGAGACGCAGATGAGCCCTCTCTGACACAATAGCAAGAGTGCAAGTGCAGGACTCCAGCTACCCTGGAGACCAAGTGACCTGAATGTCCCTCTGTGATGACTAGACTGCAAACACACAGATGAGCCTGCCCTGGGGGGAAGGCAAGGCTCCTGCAGGCAGGAAGCCGCCTGTCCGTGGAGGTGCAGAAAGACCCCTGGGGGTCAGAAGAGGCTGGAAGGCGCTAAGCCCTGGACAGGGGCCCCGCGGGACATGCTCGGCTGTGGATGCTGGGCAGGGACATCATTGTGTGGAGCCCCCCTTTCTAGCCTACATTACAGGAATAACGTGCCCGATGCCTCTTAATCAGCAAGGTCGATCTCTGTGCTTCTCAAACGGAGCTGGAAAGAGGGGGCGCTATGGAAGGCCTGTGGCCGGAGCTGCTCGGGATCTGAGAAATGAACCGCTTTCAGCCTTGGTGGGGAAGAGTTCTTCTGCAAACATGCTTGAAAGTTTGGGGGCCTGGACACTTGAAAAACATTTCAAGACATCCAAAGAGCTGCAGAGACACGTGGGTTTGCTTAGGCCCCGACTGAGCCGTCTTTCTTGTGGGATTAGGTCCGTTCTCTCCTGGAGCCCAAGGAGCCGGGAGGGGAAAATGAAAAACAAAGTTTTCAAGAATTATCGCAGCTTCTTTCCTTCCTCGCCGCCTCTCCTTCCCTTTCAAGTTGACAGAAAAGAGCTTTGCCCCCTCCCAGATTTTTTGCAAATGTGAAATGGAGCATTCTCGCCGTCTCGGGCACCACATTTGATTCTGATTTGCGCCCGCAGCGTGATGACAAGCGCCCCTGGCCGATAATGGACGAGGCCGCATTCAGGAAGGTGAGGCTCCAGGCCCCGCATCCCTCTCTCCGCCGCAGCCGTCACTCAGCCGGTCAGCGGGTGTCTGCTGAGCCCCCAGCCCCGCGGGTGGGAGACCGTGAAGCCACAGTGGCAAACAGCGCGGCTATGCAGGGTCAGGGGTCACTGCTGGGGTCAGAGACCCCTCGGGCTTGGACACCCATGTAGGTGAACATGATAGGCATCTAGATGAACTGACCAGATGACGGTAAGGGGATGTCTGGGGCGCCTCTGGTGGTCACTGGAGTCTGGCGGTGGCCGGGATGGCTGTGTCCACCCTGGGGACAAAGCCAGCTGTAGCATGGGGTCGGTTCTGGGGTCAATTCTGCTGTCTCCGAGGCCTTTGCCGTGTAACTCGGTCGTGCTTTCCCTCACCAACAGAATGAGGTAGAAGTGGCGCTGTGCCCGTTCAGAGCCTCGGCCTCCAGAAGCCTTGCGCGTTTCCACCTCCCTCTGGGTGGTCTGCCACAGAGTGTGCCGGGCTAGCCTGTCGAGGACGAGAGACACGTGGGGCAGAGCGGGGCTCCCTGTCGTCTCCCCCGGTTGTCAGAGCTCCCCAGTCTGCCCCCAGTCGACCACAGCCACACGAGCCACATGCTTACTGTCGTTTGCACAGTGCCTGCAGTGGTCGGTTACGCAGCGCAAGCTGGCCGATGAAGGGACCCGAGGGACCCACAGTGGGCATGTGCACCTGCTGTCCTGCCTTCTCCTCCTTTACTCCCTTTCCCCCTTCTGGTCAGACTATGGGCTGCCTTGAGTTGCACTCCAGACAGGATCCTTCCCCCACAGGAACACCCAGACTCACAGCACCTGACTCATCCACCCCGACCACAGGAGGGCAGAAAGCCACGTGCACAAGCAGTACCAGCTCCCTGAAGGGTGCTGGCTTTGGAGGGCTGTGTCCCAACTGTGCCAGGCGTCAGCCACAGGGCTGTGGGCACTGACGGTTTCCGGATGGGTGAAGTGTGGATGCCAAGGAACACCAGCTTGCCAAATTGCAGCGCAGACGGCACTAGCTGGATACAAAGTGCTGTGTATACAGGTGACACTCAAAGGACAAGGTCCCCACAGCAGCACCTTGCAGGAGGCAGGAGGCCATCAGCTGGGGCATCACTCTAGCCCCTCTGTGCAGGGGGCGTCAGCTGGGCATGGGTGGGTCATCCCTCCCTCCGGAGAGGGAGCAGAGACATTGCCAAGTGCAAATTTGATAACCAGACACCGTGCTGAGGCTGGTGGACAGCCCAGGCTGCTTTGATCCCAGGCTGTCTGGGCCAGACACTCTCTAGCTGCCCAGGGTCTGTTTTCCATTTTGAGTTTGGCTGGGCTCCCCTTTATGGAAGATCAGTTTCAGGGCCCCATAGGCGGAGCAATGGGTGGGAAGGAAAGGCAGGCCTCCCCTCCTCTGGAGTGGTACCCCTGTTCACTTGGCCCCCAGAGAAAAAGGGGTCCTTGGAGCCCCCTGAAAGTTGGAAAAGTTGCTGTGGGATGGAGACAAAGGTGCCACCAGATGGAAGGTTCCCGGGTGGCTCTGCAGGCTCTCAGTATGGTTACTACGGCCACCGACAGCATCACGTCATGTGGGAGGCCCTGATGCCCAGTCTCCTTTGGGCCTCTGAGAGGCTTAGCAGAGCAGCAAAGGGAGATTTGGGAGTGAGCACTGACTTGGTGAAAGAGGGAGAGGGTCTTGGCCTTGGGTGTTGTTCAAGGAATCTTTGTTGAATAAATGCATGGATGGATGGGTGGATGGGTAATTGGATGGATAAATGGATGTTGGGTGGGTGGATGGATGAATAGGTGGATGGATGGATGGGTGAATGTGTAGGTGGATGGATGCATGAATGGGTGGGTGGATGGGTGATTGGATGGATAAATGGATGGTTGGGTGGGTGGATGGATCGATGAATGGGTGGATGGGTAGATGGATTGGTGGATGGATGGGTGGATGGGTGGATGGATGGGTGGAGGATTGGTAGATGGATGGGGGGTGGGTAGATGGATGGATGAGTAGGAGGGTAGACAGATGAATTCCCCCTTGCTTTGGCTTTAATGAAGGGGGCTAAGATGTCTTCATCTGCATAAAGAAATAATAAGCCTTGCCCTGCTCCTCTCCCAAGGTCAAACAAAGGTGATCTGAGAGTCATGTGGGTTAACAATGTGGTGTCATGAGAAGAAACAGAAGCTTGGAATCAGATTTGGAATCTTGGCCAAACTGTGTTCTCTGTAGGTCGTCACCAGGATGTCAGCTCCATGGATGAAGGCCCTTGTATCCCTTGCTCACCACTGTCTCCCTGCATCTCTGCTAAGGACTGAATGTTTGTGTCCCTGTAAACTTCATATGTTGAAACCCTAACCCTTTTATGGTGATATTCCGGCTTGGGCCCTTTGGTAGGTGATCAGGTTTAGATGAGGTCATGAGGGTGGGGCGCCATGATGGCATTAGTGCCCTTGTGAGAAGGAGAGACAACAGAGCTCTCTTTCTGCTGTGTGAGCACACAGCGAGAAGGTGGCCATCTGCAAGCCAGGAACTGAAGCAACCAGCACCTTGATCTTGGACTTCCAGCGTCCAAAACTGTGAGGAATAAATTCCTCCATCTATGGTATTTTATTATGGCAGCCTGACCTGACTAATACAATCACCTACAGCATCTAGCACTCAGTAACGTTCAAAAAACACATTCACTGACCGACACAGTCACTCTGAGCCTCAGTTTGTTCAACTGCAAAATGGGGGTAACAGCCGCCTCTCAGCCTGGAGAGCTTTCGTGAAGTTGGCCACAGTGAGTGAGGGAGCCGGCTGTGCTGATGACACATAATCGTGCTCTTTTAGAAGGTTATTCCCTGTTACTGTCATTTTAAATAAAGGACCTTAAGTAACAAGAGCAGGACAACACACCCACCTAACAGTGTGTAGTAAACTACAGGACACGTCTTGTTTCCCGCACGGGACTTCTGCAGGTTACCCAGGTGGACGGTCTCAGGGTGGGCTAGTCCGTTCCATGTTGTCATAGAGATCCAGTCCTTCTGATCTTTCTCTTCTGCTATCCAGGTGCATCAACTATACCTCTCCTCATGGACACAGGATGGCTGCCCTTGCTCCACCCATCTCCTCTACATGCCTCAGAACAAGGCAGGCTACTCTGTATGAGCCACTTCCCCTTTTTTGCCTCAGTTTTCCTACTTGTCAGATGAGGCCAACAATACCCCTTGCCTTATGGGGTCATTGTGAAAATCAAGCAAAAATGTCCATGAGGAGCTCAGCTCTGGTGTGTGCATAGCCGTGATGGGTGTTGGCTGTTACAGTACAGAGATCAGGAGGAAGCCTCCTGCCTCTCACGCCCACCCTGCTGCCCTTGATCACACCACAGCCGCGGCCACGCACACCACAGGCCCCATACTCAATTTACCCAGTATCTCTCTGCACTCAGCAGCTTTTTGTGAAAGGGTGAAGTCATTTCCTGGGGCTGTGTAACAAAATGCCACAAGCGAGGGGCTTTGATACGACAGAAACTTACTCTCTCACAGCTCTGGAGGCCAGAAATCCAAGAGCAAGGTGCCCCAGGCCATGCTCCCTCTGGAGGCTCCAGGGGAGGGTCCTTCCTGCCTCTTCCAGCTCCTGTGGCTCCAGGCGTGCCTGGGCTTGCGATTGCATGCTCCCATCTCTGCCTCCACCTTCAGTTACTGCCTTCTCTGTGTGTGTGGTCAGATCTCCCCCTGCTTCCTTCTGACAAGGACACCCATCCTGCACAATCCGGGATGCCCTTCCCAAGGCAAGATCCTTAAGTCAGTCCCGTCTGCAAAGCCTGTTTTTCCATATTAGGTCACATTACAGGTTCTGGGGATTAGGATGTAGACATACGTGTGGGGGCATTATGCGGGCCGCCTCAAGGAGCCAGTGCTCTGGTGACTGCAGAGCTGTGATGCTGGGAGCCTGACTCATGGTCCTCAGCTGCCCGCCTTCCAGACGGGGGAGTGGATGTGAAGGTGCTCGTGCCCAGGAGCACTGTGGACCCCCCACATGAGGCTGGGGACCTCTTGGCCATGTTCAGGCTGCCCCGTGCTGGGCCCCCAGGAGTCAAGGCAGGTGGAGAGAGAGGTGGCAACACACACCCAGAGAATCACAGCACAGAGCCATCGATGCCAGGAGGACAGGGCTGCCAAGTGCTGTGGCAGATCTGCCGGGGCGGGGACGGGGACGGGGTCCGGAGGGCGATGGATTCTCAGATAACAGGGAGAAGAGTGAGGACATGAGATGCTGACGGCTAGAAGGGGGTGCATTTCAGCGCTGAAATGGCTCACCAGGGGGAGAGAGGATTTAGAACTCGGGGATGGAGTGTGGGGTCTGATGGGGGGGCAGGTGGGAAGCAGGGCAGCCAGGGGCCCCAGCGTAAGGAGGCCGGTAGACAGGTGGCAGGTGGAGAGACTGACCACAGAGGCGATCAAGAAGGACGGGCTCCACCCGGCCCCCTCCTTCTACAAGTCCTGTCCCTCGTGGAGCCACAGTTCCCTGCCTCCGTATGTGGGATAAAGTTACCCACTCGGGGCTGCTGGGAGGATTAATGGAGGAGGGCATGGAAGGCCCAGGGACGCCCCCAGTCCTGGGCAGATGTGGGCTTGTGGCTCTGTGTATATTTCTCCACGTGGGGCTCTAGCTGTGGTGATTCCAGACGGAGCCGGAGGCCCTACTGTGTGCTTGGCTCCTGTGGTTCAAAGGAGGGTAGCTGGTTGTGGATTTGCTCTGCAGGGAGTTTCCAGGAGAGCTGAGCACTTGGAGGGGTTCCGGTCCTGCCCCTTGAAGTCTGGGAACCAGGGTGGCTCTTCAGCAAGAGAGGCTTCTGCTCTCTGAGGACAGGAGAGAGCCTCGCTGCAGGGTGGGGTGTGGTGCAGGCCTGGGCTTTGGGGATGGAGGCCCGGGTCTGGGTCTTCGCCCCTCCTACCAGCCCCGTGACACTGACAAGGGACCCACTGCCCCTGAGGCATGCGGGGAGCCCACGGATGGCTCCCAGGCCTTCCCGCCATGAGAGCAAGTTGAAGGCCGGCCCTCACACAGCTCCATCTAGTTTATTGAGCTCTTTGCATTAGTGATTCTGAATTTAATGAATTCCTGTATTTAGAATTATTAACAACAACAAAGGCAGGATTTCACACACAGAGATGAGCTGAGAGAAGAGAACGTTACTTTGCTAATACAATTTCTGTTACGGAGCTGGACCACAAAATGGGAATCATCTTTGATCCAACAGTTCATACGGTAGTGATGGCTCCTCCCTGAGTCCAATAATGAGACAATCGACCATACATGTTGTTGGCAAGGGTCGGGGTCTGGGTGAGGGCTCAGCCTGGCCTGGCCTGGGTGAACTTGGTCAAGTCGCTGCCGCATCTGAGCCAGTGTCTTCCACCGTCAGCTGAAGTGTGGACACGATGAGTGCGGGTTCCCAGCGTCAGCATTCCCAGACGTCTCCTCCACCACTGGTCCTACAAGATGCTCCAGGTGTAACGGCGGGGCTGCAGGGAATCGGCCAGCCTCTCGCTGAGCCAATCTTCAGTGGGCATGAATGGGCCAAGGGTAGTACAGGATGATGGAGAGGGGGCCCTGGAGTAGGTGGGGACTTGAGGTGTGGAGGGACTTGGCTTGGGGGTACGTGGGCAGAGACCCTGAGACACCCACACGGAACACCTGTAGTCAGTGATGTGAGGGCATCTGGAGTCCTGGAGCCACCCACACGGGGTGTCAGCTGAGTCACAGGTGAGGATGGATCCCCAGGCCAGGGCACAGAGTGAGAATGTCAGAGAGCAGAGAACAGAGCCTAGAGGAGTAGCAGCTGCAGTGGGCAGATGGGGACGACCTTGCAGGAGAAACAGAGAAGGCGAGATGATGGAAAAGGAGGTGATATCAGGAGGTGATGGGGAAGGAAAGATGGCGATAGGGAGAGAACTGGATGTCAAGAGAGAGAGGAAGGTGTATCAGAAACGGGAGCAGTTTCCAAAGCTCCGTCCACAGGAAGGTCCAGTGGAACGTGGACTGGAGGTCTGCGTCACCGACCACACCGGGTGACCCTCGTGGTCACTTTTCTGGAATGGCCACACTCAGACCTCCACACTCTGCTGGGCACCGCCCAGGTGCTGCTTTGTCTGCTTCTCATGAAAATCCTGCCCGGGAGGCCCTTGTGCCCATTTCACTGGGGAGGACGCGGAGGCGCAGAGGCGCTGCGGGGAGCCCCGGGCCACACGGCGGCTTGGGGTGGAGCCAGATCTGAACGGGGTGGGGAAAGTCTATCCTCTTCCCACTATGCGCAAGTTTCCGGGATGTGTGAGGGCGAAGGAGTATTGGCTCGAGTGGAAAGGCCGGGGGCGAGCTGCACCCAAGATCCCCTCCCCCCATCGCCCTCGACCTCCCCTCCCCCTCTCTGTCTCTGTCTCCGCATCCCCTCCCCATCCCTTGCTGTATCTGCGTGTCTCTCTCTACAACATACACACAGAGGAGGAGGGAATTAAAGAGAAGAAAGTCTGAGAATTCCGTGGGAGGGTCGTCTTTGTATTTTTCTATATTTTCAGCGTCCTCTGCCAGGACACCTGCTACTTTGCGGACCTTGGTTCTTTCCCGCGCCTCCGGCCTGCATTCCCCCGTGTGACCACTACGTGGCGCACTTTCCGCCCAGCGGATCTCGTCGGTTAACCGTTTCCTCTCCGCTTCGTAAGGGGAGGTTTTAAAGCTTAGCCACAGTCATCTTCCTGTCTTAGAATAGCTTCTCGGGCTTTGCTTCAACATATTCTATAATCTTCTCACTGATGCACATTAACAATGAAACATTCCCTTAATTAAGAGATCAGAGTCATTTTCCTATTCCAATAAGGACTTACATTTTCCGAAGTGCGGATGTCAGGGAGATAGTGGTATTTATTAGTTTCCAGCTGGCCTCCATCTGACCTGCTGTGAGGCCCTGGACCAGCCCCTCCCCCCATCCCGCCCATGTGCTTGGAGGGCTGGGTCTCCTCCGAGTCCCCATCACAGCTCTGCCCTCCCATTCTCTGTGAAATGACTCCCCCCAAATGCAAGAGGGAAAGTATTCTTGGAGGCATCCTAAGATATGAGGCTCCTGTCTCTCACCCAGAACGACGGCAAAATCAATTCAACAAACCCAGCTGATTGCACTGAAAAATGAATGGCATTCATTCATGCTTTTCGAAGGACATGTTTATAACCAACTATCAGGCTTACCGTGCGTGTGTACACGTATGCACGCTCACACAGGTGCTGAGAACAGGTAAGAAGTGGATGGCACGGGAGTTATGGAAAGGCATCACATTTTGGAAGACTCGGTCATTTCACAGGCGTTCGCTAGGACCTGTTATCAGCCGGGCCAGGGGTGGTGCTGGCGGCCAGGGGTGGCTGAACGGGGCCCGTCCCCAAGGAGCATGCAGTCAGGTGCAGGGGACAGACAGACAGATGGATCCGGGCTGCGTCTCTGCTGTCCAGTCCCAGGGCAGTGGAAAGCACAGTGGGACACGCGAGGCTCCTGGCCCATCCTTGGGGTCAGCTTCCTGAACGTGTGATCTGAGTCTCAAAGGATGGTCAGGGGTTAAGAATCAGGCAGACTAGGAAGCGAGGAAGGGCACCCATGAAGGCCGGCCACCCAGACAAAGGGTTTGCTGGGAGCAAGTAAGTACATTTGGTCTCCGAGGCGGGGCAAGGCTGGGGATGGGGGCAGGGCCTGACTGGGGATGCCCTGTGGGCCCACAGCTTGCGGATGTAGCAGAAGAGGATGCTCTTGGAGTTCGGCATCACTGGGCCCATTGTCCAGCTGTGTCTCAGACCAGCTGTTCAACCACAGCTTTAATCCTTAACCTCCCTGGGCCTCAGTTGCCTCATCTGTGAGATGCAGATGGTACTATCCCCCTACAGTGCTGCGTCTGCAGTGAATGTAAATGGTGGGGTGCCTACCATGATGTCAGAGGACCCCCAACAGCCTCCTACCCACCCCTAGCCCCAAATGATCTCACCTGAAGGATCCCAACTCCTGGCCACTTTGTTTACCCAGCAGCTTGTTTTATGAATGAGTCCTCCCCTGTGTCCCTGAGGGGGGGTGGTGCTTACTCTCCTGTCTCTGGGCCACCTCTGATCTCCCTGAGTCACCAGCACAGTCCCCAAAGCCATCAGGATCCTGGGATGCTGGTCCAGTGGCCAGCTCCATCTAGGGATGGTTCCCGAGCCACGAGATGGGACCCCAGGGATACTGGGCAATCAAGTCCCCTCTTGGAATGGGCCACCGTGTCCACATCTGCAAAATGACATTGCTGAACGAGGCAGTCTCTGCCATCCTGTATCATTCTAGATGACACCACGTGTGATGGACGCTGAGTGACAGATGGAGGGATATTGAGAGAGAGAAGGAGCCTGGACGTCAACACTCTCGTGCCTCCGATTATTAAAAAAAGTGAAGGGGAAGCAGGAAGGCTTCTGGGTCAGTTCTCGCTGTGGGTGGTAACTGCACCCAGGTGTCTGGGGCTCTGAGTTCCCAGGGGTCTTCACGGGCTCACCTTCAGCCTGTGCACAGGCATTTATGGAGTCCCTGCTGGACGCTGAGCCTGGTCTAGCTTGCAGGGGCACCAGAGAACAAGGGCTTGGGGCCCAGCCGTGTGGGACACGGGTGCCTGATGGAACTACAGACACTGCAGAGCGTGGCCGAGGGAGGAGCTGCAGTGGGGGCACATCAGGAAGAGTCACGGAGCCGAGCTGCAGTGCAGAAGTGGGCGGCCGGGACAACAGCCAAGACGTGGAAGCCGCCTAAGCGTCTGTCAACAGAGGAGCGGATGAAGAAGATGTGGTGTATATGTACAGTGGAATACTACTCAGCCATAAAAAAGAGTGCAGTAATGCCGTTTGCAGCAACATGGATGGACCTAGAAATGATCGTACTAAGTGGAGTAAAGCAGACAGGAAAAGACAGATATCCTATGCATTCATTCTTCTTAGGGCTCTGAGTGTTTCTTGCGTCTGTGGTTGGCATTTTTCTTCCATGTTTCGTGTCTCCCTCTTGACCCCTCAAGGACGCCCAGTACACTTGGTTCAGCCTCTTCATCCCGCCCATATGGCTCTTTTCTCTGGTCAGTAACGTCCATCCTCTGGCCCCTTGTGTCCTCCTGGAGAGTCTCCTCTTCCCCAACTTGCAATTTATTTGCCTGTCTTTCTGCTCTGCCCTCTGTGCCCGTGATCCATCAGCTGGGCTCTTCATTTCAGTGTTTAGACTTTTTAGTTCTTCAAGTTCCATTGACTACTCTTTACAGATTCCTTTTCTCTGCTGAAAATCCTCTGTCTTGTCATCAGTTTTCTTGAACATATTAGTCAGTTGTTTTGTTTTGTTTTTTTTTTGTGGTACGCGGGCCTCTCACTGTTGTGGCCTCTCCCGTTGCGGAGCACAGGCTCCGGACGCGCGGGCTCAGCGGCCATGGCTCACGGGCCCAGCCGCTCCGTGGCATGTGGGATCTTCCCGGACCGGGGCACGAACCCGTGTCCCCTGCATTGGCAGGCAGACTCTCAACCGCTGCGCCACCGGGGAAGCCCCACAGTTATTTTTTTATAGGGATCCTATTACGTAACGTTCAGGTCATCTGTCAGTCTGTTTCTATAGCCTATTTTCTCCCTTGACCCTGCTTCTCATTTTGCTTGGTAGCTTTGAATTAAATGGGAGGCACTGTGAATAACGAGTTGTAGAGGTTCTTGATGGTGTTATGTTCCTCCGAGAGGGGTTTACTTCGTCCTCTGAGAGGTGAGTATAGTGGGGGGCACATGACCAACTTGATCAGGGAATGAACTGACTGGAGGCCGGGGTACAGTCTCTGCCAGTCTTGCTTTTCCCTCAGGTTCACCCCGCTTCCAGACCGTATCCCTCCAGCGGTCCCCACTGAGAACGTAAGGTGTTGTCTGGGACTCCTGCTCTTTGGTGGACCATGAATATCCAATCTTCTCTCCTTAGGACAGTGATGCTGAGACCCCACCCTGATCTTCTTGGTTTCTTTTCCCTTGAGCAGCTTAAGTGTTTGACAAACGCCTCAAAGGGAAAACTGCCGGGTGCTGGGCTCACTTCTCTGAGCCCGTCTGCCTGAGCTCTTGCATCTCAGGTCCCAGTGGCCTGGGGGACACTCTGATACCTCCAAATATATTGTTTTAACTGGTTTTTTCTAGTTGCTGGGAGGGTGGTGGTCTGCTACGAACTTCTCCATTGTAGCCAATGGATTACCGGGAGCCCGATGGAAGCAGGAAGAGCAGGGAGGGCTGCTGCTGTGTGCAGGGGCGGACGGGACGCGGACCCCAAGATGGCACTGAGAGCTGTCAAAGAGGGGGCGGGCCACAGGACTCGCTGCTGATTAGGTGGACGTGGCAGGTGTGCGGGGTTAGGGTGCAGAAGGGGACGAGGTGCCTAGTGTTGCTGTCTTGAGGCCCAGGGCAGCGGCAGGTCTGGAGGGCTTGGGAGGAGGGGTGCGGGTTCTGTTTCATCCTTGGTGAATGTGTGGGGCCAACGCGGCGTCCAAGGAGAAGGGCCCAGCAGACAGCTGGAGCTCACAGAGCTGGCTAGACGGGAGGTGGGGTTTCGAGAGGAATGAGACCGTCCCGGGTGAGTGGGGAGACGAGCGGGGAGGGGCCGGGATGCAGCCTCTGGCATCCTGCCGGCACCAGAGGCTGGCGGAGGACAGGAGGCAGGGCAGGAACAGCTGAGATATGGGAGGAGAATCAAGACCAGGCGGGTTTTGCAGACGGAGGGTGAGGGGGCGTCCAGGCGGAGAGAGGGTCCCCAGAGCGAGGTGACGCAGAGGGCTTTTCTAAGATGAGGGCTGACCCGTCTCACCGGTGACCTGGTGCAGGCCAGGTGGGGACCGGGGCCAGGAGCCAGGTTGGCGAGGTGATGGAGGGGGCATTTGAGAGGGGAGCGTCAGTGGTGGGCCCTTGCTGAGCTCTCCTGGACCAGACCCAGGAAAGCTGCTGGTGATTCGCAGAGCACGTGCCACTGGCTCTGCTGATCCTGGCCTTGAGGGGCCCCACTGGGCTTGTGGGCCCAGGAATCTCCCCCCAGAGATGCAGCTGTTTCCTTGAAGACAGAAGCAACCAGTATAGTGCCAAGACTCTGGAAGGGAGACGCAGCGAGACGTGGGTCCAGCCTCATCAGATTTCAAGGGCCAACTTCAGAGGGACCTCGGGGCCTGGTGGATGGCAGCCCAGGAACGCTGCCGGTGGGGTGGAGCGAAGGGAAACCTCCCACACCTGAGTGAGTGAGGTTGGGGGGCAGCCCAAGCGTCTGTGGTCTGGTGGCTCCCAGCCCCGGGACACCTGCTGCTGGGGGACATCAGGAGGGTGGGGTGCTGTTGCCACCTGCGTACAACAGCGTGCAAGGGTCTCTACGAAACCGAGGATGAGGTTCCCGGGGAGGAGGGAAGGGGTCCAAGTGCCCAGGAGCTTTCGCTCCATCTCACACGCACGCACATGCTTATACATATATGTGCATGCGTGAGAGCACGTGTACACACACGCACACACCACATACACACTCACACACGCAGACTCGTGTGTGCACGCAGGTACACAGCTCACACACGCGCACGGATGCACACTCACACATATACACTTACATTGGCACACACACCTACATACGCGCGTCCACATGCACACACCCATGTGGAGGTGTCTCCTTTGCTCACAGAAACAGCCGCCCGTGCAGAGCCACGCCCCACCCTCCATGCCCCTCCGCTCCCCGCCGGTCCTCCGCGTTGGCATGCAAACGCTTTCTAAATGAAGCAAGGGAAACAGTTTTTTCTAAACTCTTTAAAATCCAATTAAAAAAAAAAAATCAATGGCAACTTAAAATGGCCACAGCCCTGGGTGGGGGGAGGGCTCAGAGGAGCACTTGTGTGCTGTCCTCCCAGGCCAGTGCCCTTTCCTCCCAGGCCAGAGGCCACACACTCCGGTTGGAGTTCGACACCTCCTTCTAAGGACCAAGGGCCGGAAGTGGCTACACACAGATGGTCAGCTCGAGAGATGTTGGGACAAATGATGTGCTTCCTAGGGTCACAGTCTTCTCCCTGTTTTCTCTTTCTGGGGGGGGTGAATTGGACTGTTCCCCCGATCTGCTTCCCCAGGGAGCACAGGTCAAGTGCCTCCTCTTCCAGGAAGCCTTCTGGGACTGCTGTGGCCGAGTTCCCCTCTCCCGCAGCCCTGACGAGTGTTCCTTTCATTCCCCAGATGACTGTACACCCCAGTTTTCTCAGCGCAGTCCTGGTGTCGGAATTTGTCCCAGCAGAATCAGTAACAGCATCCCTTCTACTGTCTACAGCAGCCCAGTTAGATGTGGAGTCATGGGGAGGCCTGGCCGTCCCCCATGTTCACTTGTTTGTCCACTTTTCCAGGATGTGTTGGTCATCGGCGCCAGGCCCAGCCCGTTGGGGGAGTCTGGGCTGTGGAGAAGGTCAGAACCACAGTTCTGGGAAGACCCTGAAGTTGGGGCGGGGGCCCAGTGCAGGCGGGCCTGCGGGCAGGGCAGGAGGCAGCCCGGCAGGGCTCTCACCCCTCACTCCAGGCCCCCCCGCCCCCCTCCCAGCTCCCTGATCCCCCCACCGCCCCGGCCTAGGAACTCGTTCCCCAACCAGCTCCATGTCCCTCCCACTGGGGAGTGACCCCAGCTCCATTCCCACCAGGCTTGTGGCTTGAAGAAGTCACCATCGCCTGTCTGCGCCTCCACTTACCTAGCTGGGAAATGGAGCTGAAGACAATGTCCTTTTTAAAGTCTACAGTCGGGGTGTGCAGCAGACTCACAAACACGTGCAGCCAGCACGACTCAGTCTCAGAAATTCTTACCCCTCGAGAGGAACCCCCGCCCGTTAGCTCTCACCTCCCATATCCTCCCAACCCCAGCCCAACCACCACGTATCCACGCTCTGTCTCTGGAGGTTTCCTGGTTCTGGACGTTTCGTAGGCACGAATCATATATATGTGGCCTTTTGTGACGGGCTTCTTCATCCACATCATAGCAAACACCCGGGCCCCACTCCTTTTCGTGGCCATGTCGCAGTCCCCCTCTGCAGATCTGTCCATCCGTGGACGGGCATCTGGACGATTTCTGCTTTGGGGCTGTGGCGAATGATTCTCTTCTAATCACTTGTGAGCAAGTGTCTGGGTAGGTGTGTGTCTTCTTTCTCTGGAGTCTGCTAGGTCATGTGGTAACTCTGTTTTCCAAAGCGGCCGCATTTGTCCCTTTGTTTAGGGAGTTTGGGGTCAGTAGATGCAACCTTGTATACATAGGATGGATAAACAACCAGGTCCTACTGTAGAGCACAGGGAACTCTATTCAATATCCTGTGACAAACCATAATGGAAAAGAATATGAGAAAGAATGTATACATATGTATAACTGAGTCACTTTGCTGTACAGCAGAAATTTACACAACAGTGTAAATCAGCTCGACTTCAATAAAAAATCCATTGAACAGCAGTTTTGCGCTGAATTAAACAAGCAGTTCCCGAGGCACTTAGCGTGGCTCCGCTTGTCTCAGGAGTTCATAGCTGGTTTGGATCCTCCATGCGTCCCTGGGGGCCTCACCTCCAGGGCCCCATGGTCACCCATCCCTGCCCACCAAGCAGGAACGGGGTGTCCCTCACACCACCTCTCCGTTCTCGGGCCCGCACACTTTCACAGTGTCTCTGTCCCACGGCTGGAGGGTCTCAGAGGTTCTCCTGCCGCTGCCCTGGGGACCCGGGAGGAGGAATGACTTGTCCAGGGTCATGTCAGCGATGGGGCCGAGACCCGGGGCTACATCCTCAGCTTCCGGACCTTCCCTGGGTCTGTCCGTCCCAGTGGCCTCTCGCACTCTACCAGTTCCCTCCTCTGGGAGCCTCCATTCCAGGGGGGTGGAGGCTGCGTTTTCTGCTCGTGTCTCGCCTTGGTGTCCAGCACATAGTAGGTGCTCATTTAATGCTCGCCGACTTGCTAGAAGCTGCAACAAGCCTGCAGAAGGTCCCTCTGCCCCTGGCATGTAGAAACCTTGCTTGGAACACAGGGGCATCCGCCTTGGCGCTCCTCAGATGTTTGTCCCCAAGGAGCGTCTCCAGAGGCCCCTCCCTGCCCCCACCTTGCTTGGCGCTGGGCCTGACGCAGAGCAGGGTGTGGCCTGGGAGGAGCCGGAGGGGATCAGGAAGGTGCGGGGCTGATGTGCATCCGTATCAGGGCTGCGTCCCGTCCTGCCGTGTCCTCTCAGGCACATTGGAGCGGGATTTCACGGGCACATGTACACACACACACACACACACACACACACACACGCACACACACACGCACACACAGGGTATGTGAGGACAGAAAAGCCCAGCGCCGAACAATGCATAGAGGACACCGTGGGGGTGGATTTATGCAGATGTGTTTGCAGTGCCTGGACGCATCTGGACACAGGCCCAGCGGGAGGCAACACTGTCCTGGAGGCTGGCCTGAGGGCACCCTGCACCAGCTGCTGCAGGGCAGGGGGACGGCACACTTGCTCTTCCCCGCTGCCCTTTGGAATTCTGCACCATGTATCTGTGTTACCTTTGCAAAAACGAACTTTAATTAAAAATGTCAACAATTGTCCCCCCCAACACCTCCTTAAGCCCGTGAGGGTCTGCTGTTGTCCTGAGGACAGAGTCCAGTTGCCCCCTGCCCCCTAGGAGGCCCTGAAGGAGGCGACCTTGCTGACCTTGCCCCCTCACCTGTCCCACGAGGGTCTGATTTCAGTGCTGATCTGAGCTTACCCCAGGACCCTTGCACAAGCCCCTCTTCTGCCCGGAGCACCACCCTTCTTCCTGCTCTGCCATCCACGCTGTCCAGACAGGCTTGGCTCAAAGCTCCTTGCCCTTGGGCGTCTTTCATAGCCCCACCCCTGGATTAGGCCCTATAACCACCCTTGCCCCAAGGATCCTCAGCTCTGCCCCCTTCCCGCTGTCCCCCAATGAGGTCTGTCCATCCACTCTCCCGTAAGGTCCTAGAGGCCAGGCCCTAGGTCTGTCCCATTCCCCTGGTGTGGAGCACAGAGCCATCACTCGGAAGTGGTTGTTGAATGGGTGAAAATGAAAAAAGAGGGAGAGGAGAAGAATGGTGTAGATACAGGTGACTTGGAAAGTGGAGAGAGCTGCCCCAGGGGAGCATGTGTTTGCCGGGCTGGAAGCAAAGGTGAAGGAGCCCCATTGGCAGGGGAGTCCAGGCCTCAAGAGGCCCTACATAGCCCAGGACCAGGGGACTGACCCTGGAAAGCCAGTGGACACTTCTCAGGCCGGGAAGGCCAGGGAAGGGTGCTCCCAGTGGGAGGAACGGCGTGAACAAAGGCCCAGAGGCAGCGGTGTGCAGAGCTGGCTCAGGTCAGCAAGAGCTGGACATGCCCATCTGTGCCTGTCCCAGTGATGTCAACCCTGTGACCTTGCGTTGGTGGCCTACCGCTGGCCTTGGAGGGATATTTACACCACAGGCACCGGCAGATGCTGCAAATCAAGGTTCGCTCTTTTTGTTTTAAGAGTGGTTTTGCTGACACGCCGCTGCCCACAGACAGAAGAAGAGGTAAGGTGACCACAGAGAAGGACGGCTGGAAATGACGTGACCTCCGGGGTCTGTGAACCTGCCCCCAAGCTTCTCCTGCTACGCGCCTGTTCTTTTATCAAACGGGATGGGGGCGGTTTAAGGCTTTCCTCAGATTCTCAAAGGCATCCTGGCCCCGAGAAGGTCAAGGCCACTGCCCGCTGCCCGCTGCCCTGGTGGCGCCCAGAGAGCAGCGCCGACCTGCAGACCAGCGACCGAGCGGCTTCCTGCACCTCTGCGTTTGCTTGGTTGTTCCCCCCTGCGTTTCTGCCCTGAGAACTTTCCAGCTGAACTTTGCTAGGGCTGAACTCAAAGTCACTTCAAGGCAGTTTCTATTAAAAAAAAGAAAGAAGGGGAAGAAAGAAAGAAAGAAAGGGGGTGGGGGCCAGCCTGAGCAGGCCTTCTGCAATTACCCTTTGAAATTAGAATATTCAAGCAGATGTTTCTATTTTCACCCTGTCCTGCTCTCTTTCCAATCCGGCGAAATTAGTTCCAAAGTCATTATTCACCTAATCACACTAATAGTTTAACATCCGATCTGCCCTCTGTCCAGACGGGAGGGGGAGCCCCCAAAGCCCTATTTTAGCACTTCCTTCCCACTGATCCCTTAATTAAGTGGCATCTGTTCTAATACAAGTTAAATATTGCAGTTGACTTTATTTTCTTTCTCCTGGTCCTCGGGGTCCCGGGATGGGGAGAGATAAAGTGAAACACATTTGCTTCCCGGGCAGGAGGAAAGGACACGGAGCTGCCTTTCTGGAAACGCGGCCCATCAATCATAAACTGATTACAAATTCGTCACCTTGAACCAATTTCTGTTCACAAGTTCAAAAGGCGCTCTGAGCTCGGGGCTATCTGGAATATTCTACATGTGGAGAGGATTAACATTTGATCAAATTCCTCCTTCTGAGGAGGACGCTGGCGTGGCTGCACTTGGGGTGGGGGAGGCGTGTTTGAGATGCGTCTGCATTAACCTTTAAAAGCTGGCGCTCGGGGTTCCCAGGGCAGCGGATTCCCAGGGCGTCCGCAGCTCCTGGACGACACGGACCCGACCTGGGGGCGGGGGAAGGGAGACGCTAATGGGGTCTTGTCTGATTTAGTCAAATCACACCACACCATCATTTCTTACATACGGAGTTTGCTTTAAAATAATTGTCTTGAAAGAAGCAATGGGGTGTGTGTGTGTGTGTGTGTATGTGTGCGTGAATGTGTGTGTGTGTGTGTGTGTGTGAGAGAGAGAGAGAGAGAGAGACGGTCGCCAGATGGGAAGTTAAGGATGGGTTCTTTCCCTGAAGACCCCATAGCTTGCCCCAAAGTCCATGAGATCCCCTCCGGCTTCCGCCCCTCATTCTAGAACCTCAAGAAAGGGGAGTTTTGTCCGGCATGTCCTGAGCTTGGCCAGAGAAATTACTTATGAACAAGCCGGGCCTCTGAACTGCCTTCTCCTGAATCAAGGGGATGGGTGGCGTTTTTGTGGTCGTGGCAACGGGGGAGAGACAGGAAGTTCCACTTTAGAAGGGCCCTCCGTTGACTCCAGGTCAGACAGGACTTCGAAGGTCATCGTCTCCTGGCCGCTGGAAAAGAGAGAGGGAGATGGAGGGTGGGGGAAGGCAGGAAGCAAAACAAGCGGTGCTTGTGGCGTTACAGCTCATGTACCCCTCCCTCTCTCCCCACCCTGAGTGGGGTCCCGGGCAGGGGAGAGCCCCCAGCGCCTGCCCCTTCTGCCTTTCCTTCTGGACACAGGGACCCTGCTCCACAGATGGTTCCGTTCAGGCTGGGGCCGCAGCCCCAGGTCCGGGAAGGTGAAGGCGGCGGAGCCCAGTGGCACAGGCTTCAGTGTGGGGAGCCTCCGGGCACAGACCCCAGCTCCCCACTTCCTGCCGGTGCAGCCCTGGGCAAGCCCCTCAGGTGCTCTCAGCTCTTTACCGGAGGCAAGAGTAACTCTCCGTAAATTGGAGCCCTCGTGCACTGCGGGTGAGAATGCAAGAGGGTGCAGCCACTGCGGAGCACAGTTACGGAGGTTCTTTAAGACATGAAAACTAGAGCTACCATATGACCCAGCTATCCCACTGCTGGCTGTAAACCAAAAGAACTGAAAGCAGGGTCTCAAAGAGACAGCTGCGTATCCACGTTCATTGCACCATTATTCACAATAGTCAAGACACGGAAACAATCCAACAACGACAAATGAAGGGATAAAGAAAAGGTGCTGCAGACATACGATGGACTATTATTCCGCCTTGAAAAGGGAGGAGATATCCTTTGCAACAATGTGGATGGACCTGGAGGACATTATGCTGAGTGACATAAACCTGTCGCAGAAGGACACAGCCCGCGCGGTTCCACCGACAAGAGGGATCTAAGGACAGTCAGACTCAGAGAAGCAGACAACGGTGGGCGTTACAGCTGGGGGCTGGGGAGGGCGCAGGGGAGGGGTCAGTCCAGGCTGTAGAGCTCAGGTCCCAGATGAGCGAGCTCCAGGGCGCCTCTAGTTACTAACATGGTGTTACGCACGTCATCATTTGTTACGAGAGTGGGTCTCGTGTTAACTGTTCTTATAGCAAAAAAACAAACCTCCAAAACCAACAACAAAGGGACACGAGGGACACATGTTGGAGGGGATGGATGTTTACCACCTTGACGGTGGTGATGGTGACGCCAGTGCACACAGGCGTCTACCTCACCAAAATGTTTGCTTTACTTGTGCGCCGATTTGTACACCAACTGCACCTCAGTCGAGCTGGAAGAAAAGACTATAGCATTCCCGGGAGGAGGCTGAGGGCTTACAGACACCAGGGCAAAGAACCACTGCTAGGGTCAGAGGTCACTGTGCCAGACTCAGTGGCAGCCCTGGGACACCGCCCAGCAGCTCAACTCTGGGAGAGGCTGCCTCGGGAGGCGGGGGTCACCAGTTGCTGGTCCAGGAGGAGCCGTTGACTCTGGGGTTTTGGTTCATTTTGATCCTCTATTGGTTCATTTGTTTTGTCACCTTCTGGGTGAGCGTAAAGAAAAAATTTCTGGGGTGAAAGCTTCCCAGGACGGAACCGTGAAATCTTACACGTTAGTCCATTTTCAGTGCATGCTTCGATATCTGGACCCCACTCAGGGGGCGCTTAGTAGGTGCTCCCCGAGCTCCGCCCTGGAACACAGCCAGGAAAGAAACGGCTGCCTGCCCTCTGCTCCTCGTGGCCACTGGGGGTCCGGCTCAAGCACGAGGGTGACAGTCTGGGGCTGAGGCTACGTGGCAGAAGGTGGGCGTGGGGGGGAGTTGGGATCAAGGGCTGTGTGTCCTTGGAGGAGAGGGGCTCCCTCTAGCTGGGAGGACCAGGGGTGCCTTCCTGGAGGAAGGGGCCTTTGGAGCTGTGGACAGAGCAGCTACTGTGACTCTGGGCAGAGTCTAAGTGAGAAGTTGCTCTGGGGGACTGGCGGGTTCTTGGGGTGCAGGATGGCCTCGTCGTGGGGGGTGAGGGACAGGGCTTCTTCAAGGGGCTCCTAAGTAGATGACCTGGCAGGCGGGGAAACGTCTGACGCTCCCTGGACCGGATAATGTCCGTCATCTCAGCGGAGTTTTCTTCTGCTGGGAGCGGGATGTCGTGGGGACCCGGAGCCGGGGAACCGGCAGGAGGGGGTGAGACGCTGGCAGGTGGACTCCAGTAAGACAGGCTCCAGTCACCTCTCACCAACTCCAAAATCCCAGTATGCAGAGACGCCCCCCCAGCCCCGTTCCCCCAGGTGGGGCCGGGTGTCCTGAACCGCCCCCAACAAGCCCAGCAAGGGGGAAGGAGTTAGAAAGTTCAGACTCCCCTCGTCTCTTCCTGTCTCAGCATTTCACCTCCTTTGGGTTCATTTGTTGTTGTCCCCTAAATGCTCAACTTAATATCTTTACGAAATGACAGTAACAGACCATCCCGAGCACAGTCTCGGGAGGCAGCTGGGCCAGGACATCGCTCCTTCGATTACCAGCTGGGGGCTTAGGCCTAGTTATTGTGTGGCCTCAGTTTCCTCATCTGTATAATGGGACTGATGTTCCCGACCAGGGGTTGTCCTGAGAATTACATGGGGGTAAACGCAGATGCTGGCATGGCCCATCTCGGGGGAACTCAAGTGCTGGCTGGGAGAAGCAGGAGCCAGGCCTGTCCGTGGGAGCTTCCCAGGGAAGCTTGGGTTGGGTCCGGCTGGCCCAGGAGGGGATCCACTGGCCTTTGCCTCCTGGAGGTGTGACCTCAGACCAGGAGTGCCATGCGTGTGACCAAAGGTCATCTTGTGGCACCGGTGACATGCCTCTCCCACCATCTCCCCAAGCGTGCTTCCTCCACCATGAACTGTCATGCCCTGCCACGTGGGCACCGCCCTCTGACCAGGGCAGGCGGCCCTCTGACCCTGGCGGAGAGAAGCGTGCTGGTTCCTGCCAGGCGCTCTGCTCTTTGGCTCTTCTGAGCTGGCTGACATGCCCCAGGCCCAGGGAGTCCCTGTGCTTCCGAGCACCGAGGGGTGTCCTCCTCCCCGATGGGGGTCTCTTTCTGTGCCCTCACCCCCGGTTTAGGTGTCAGGGTCAAGAAAGGCTGAGCAGCTCCCGCACTTGGCTGTGGGTTTTTTCTTGTGGCTCCATTGCCTCGGCTGCTGGGGACCTCACAGCCGTCTTTCGGGCCCCTTCTGGTAGGGATCCACGGCCACACGGAGCTCCGTCAGCCGTGAGTCCCCCCCGTCCTATTTTCCTATCATCCCCATTCTCGCCACTATCCTTTACCTTGACCTATTGTGTATGGCTTTGTTTGCTTCCTTGCTTGCTCTTTCTAGAACGAGGCAAAGATGGATGTTCGTTGACAGATGGACACAGATGCAGCAGCAGAGACAGACATACAGATAGACAGACAGACTGCAGAAGTAGCAGCGGCCTGGTGAGCACGGCCACGGAGATCCCGTGCCCTCCCATCATGCCTGGCAAGTGGGAGAACTGGGGGAAGTGGACTCCGTACAGGGCTTGGCCTGGGACCGGGCAGCGAGAGGCCACGAGGACCGAGATGTGGGCCCCTCCAGGGGTCACAGTCTACAGGGGGCAGGAGGAGGGGCCTGCAGGGTCCTATGAGGCCATATGAGTCTCCCCCTTTCTTGGGGTCCACCGTCTTCTGATCCGTCCAGCCCCCTCCCTAGCAGTGAGCTCAGGACCATCGGAGGCCCCCAAGCAGGACCTTGCTCCCTGACGTCCTCCCCAGACGCCATCCGATGACCTCAGGCTCTGTCCTGGTGAAGCAGGTACTCATCTGACCCTCTTGTCATTTCCTAAAGGACAGAGCCCTGGTCCCCCAGGCACAGGGCTGAGCCGTGTGCACCAGGAGCCATGGAAGCCGCACGGCCTGTGTGAGTGCACGCAGGGCACGGGGTGGAGACCTGGCCCGGGGCTCAGGCCCATCCCAGTGTGCCCCAGGAGAGAGGAGTGAGGTCTCATCCCCAGCAGCTCACCCTGGCCTGCTCTCCAACACGCCCGGGCTTCCCCGAATCACCAGCAGTCAGGCTGCCAGGGACCCCACGGGATACTTCGTCCAAACGACCTGTTCCAGGGCTCTCCTGAGAGCAGATGGGGGCCCTGATTGAGGGTCTCCAGTGACAGGGAGCTCAGCACTCTCCAAGGGACCCCCGTCCCCGGACACCTCTGCTTGTTAAAAATGTCCCTCTCGCTGAGCTGAAAGCTGCCTCCCCACGGGGTCCCCTCCTCAGCCCCCAAGTCCCCCTCCAGCACTGCCCCCACCCAGACCCCGTTACTGCACAGTGGGACCTGGGGCTGCTGAAACCAGCGCTGCTGACCTGGCCAAACTTGCTTAACAGAACCTCAGCCAACCAGAGGCTTCTAGTGACTTCTAGTGGCTTCTAGTGGCTTCTAGTGGCTTCTGGAGCCATTTCCCTGGATTTGGCAGCTTTCAGACAAATTTGCTTCTGGAAAGGGCTCTGGGCTGGGGGTCAGCTGACCCCTGTTCCTGTCCAGCCCTGCACCGAGCACTCGTGCGCCCTGGGGTGCATTTAACCCCTGGCCTGTGAAGCTGAGGCTCAGAGGGTCCAGTGCCACCCACCTCGCACACCGTGTGAGGACGACCCCAGGGAGGGCGTCCTGATGGCCGTGCCAGGTGTCACCCACCGTTTCCACCTCGGCTCACCGTCGGGACGTGGGAAAGGAAGGACCTGAAAGTGGTGAAGCCCACCCAGGCTGCTTCGAGGGGCCGTCTGGGGCGTGGGAGCGTACTTTGTCCTCTCAGCGCTGCTGTCCCCTCTTAGGAATGAGAGGAAGTGCAAAAACGAAGGCGACTTTCCCAGGAAGTGGGATCTGAGGTCTGTTCTGGCCCTAACCCTGGTACCTGGTACCTGTGGTACCCTGGTGGCCTGATTTGGAAATCGGGTCTCAGCCGATGTCGTGAGGATGGTGACGCTGGGGTAGGGCGGACCCTAAGCCAACCACTGGTGTCCTCGTAAGAAGACGAAGGCTTGGACTCAGACACACACAAGGAGGGGGCCGTGTGACGACAGAAGCCGGGACAGGAGCAATGCAGCTGTGAGCCGAGGGGCAAGGATGTCAGCTGCCACCGGAGCAGGGAGAGGCAAGAAAGGCTTCCACGTGGAGTCTCAGAGGGCGGCCGGCCCTGCTGACAGCTTGGTTTCAGACTTCAGCCTCCAGGACCGGGAGAGCACGTTTCCATTGTTTTCAGCCCTAGTCTGCAGTGCTGTGTTACAGCAGCACCCGACACTCATGCAATCTGGTTTCAAATCAAAACTCTACCATGTGACCAGCTGTGTGACCTTGGGTGACTCGCTTAACCTCTCTGAGCTTCAGTGTCCTGGTCAGAAAAAAATGGAAGGAACATTTCTCTCACAGGAGGCTATGGGGGTGAAACGAGATGCCGAATGGGAACGTGGCAAGTGGTGGGATGCTTTAGACAATTTAGAAAGTGTCTCTCCACCAGGGCCGGCGGGGCTGGGGAGGAGAGGGAAATGGGGCATTAAGAGGCTTCCTCCAGCTGCCTTTGATGTGCACAACTGCATCCGAGGTGCAGGAGGGCACTGAAACACCGGGAGCTGAGTCAGGGCAGGAGAGTCTGAGAAAGCGGCCCCAGCCGTTAGCTCTGGATCACGTTTCTGCTGGGGGCGCGAGCCCGGCACGGAGTTGAAAGCCAGGAGAGGGGCCTCAGGTCCTCAGCGGCACCTCCCCCTGGTTTCTCATGCCCACCCCCTCTTCATGGGACTCTGCTTAGTAAACATTAATTTACCCCCAATTACTGATGACAGGTCAGGCCAGGCCTTGCCGCATTTAGGGTCCATGGGCAGGACAGAGCTTCCCAGCCGGCACCGGCAGTTAGATCTAACAGCGACTGTAGATGGGGGGGCCCATCTCCTGGTTGCTGTGGGGGTCCAGCGGGCCACCCCTCTTCTCAGGGAGAGCAGGCGGGAGATTTTGCCCAGTGTTAAGTGGAATCCAGTGTCACGAGGGGCTAGGAGTCAAGGACACCCCCCAAGGCTTTGACCGTTGGCCTGTTTCCACTGGCTGCTGAGAAATGGAGATAAACCAGCAGAGGGATTCCTGGAGCCGGGCACCAGAACAAAGGGAGTGGTGTGGGGAGAGACAGCATGTCGTCCTCCAGGACACTGGAGCAGGGGCGGGGCCGGGCTTCCCCAGGCCCTGCAGTGACCACCCCTCCGGGTCTCCGTCGTCTCAGATGCTCGGTGGGTGTAATAACGCTTCCCTTGCTGGGTGGTCTCAAGGATCCAAAGGTCCGGTGGGGTAAAGGTCAGGAGATGGGGGCCCTGGACCTCTGGACCGAAGGAGCTATGACGGCTCACTCTTGGTGCCCCCTGTGTGAGCCCGTGGCACCAGCCAGGGAGGCTGGCCCCTCCCTGGGAGTTCACAGCGGAGAGGAAAAGGGACCTACCTGCCTGTTATCCCTGAGGTTGGCTGGGGACCGGAAAGATGAGACAGGAATGAACAGACTTAGGAGGTGAATGGAGTGGGCTTGGGACTCTCCGGCACCCCTGACACAGGGACGCTTGTCATTACGGTTTTTACTGACCCCTCCCCTCCCCCGTTCCTGCAAAGGGCTGTCTCCGTCCTCGGAATTCACCCCCTGCTATGGGCTAAATTGTCCTCCCTCAAATGCACATGTGAAACCCTAACCCCCAATGTGATGGTATTTAGGAAGTAATTAAGGTTAACTGAGGTCATAAGCGGTGCCCTGATACGGTAGCATTGGTGGTCTTGGAAGAAAGGGCGCAGGCCACCTCTCTCTCCCCACCACGTGAGGACACAGTGAGACGGCAGCCGTCTGCAAACCAGGAAGAGGCTCTCACCAGCGCCCGACCTGCTGATCTTGGCCTTGCAGCCTCCACAACTGTGAGAGGACACATTTCTGTAGTTTAAGCCCCCCGTCCACTGCATTTTGTGATGGCAGCCTGAGCTAAGACGCTCCTGCAGATGAAGAATGGTGCCCCGGGGGGGAGAGGTGCTGCAGTCCAGGTGTCCTGGCCCCGCCAGTGCTCTGCCCGGCGCACCTCTCCTCCCTGGGGCCCTGGAACTGGGGCGTGCTGACAGCCAGAGGTCACCCCTTGCGTCCTGCACAGTTCACACCCGGCTTGTGAGGTTGTGCAGAAGTGGCATGGTCCCCATCACCCTAACTAACTCCGCTGTCTCTGGGCATGCTCAGTGCCTGGCATGGTCTGGAATATCCCACAGCACAGGACTGGGTCCCAGGATGGGCGTGGTATCTGGCGAACGGGACCGGGCTTTCCCGGGCTGAAGGCCAGGCCCTTGACCTCTGAGAACACGAAGGAGGAGGGTGGTAACGCTCACACGGCCAGTGGGGCATGAATCGTGTCCCCCAAATTCACATCCACTCGGAACCTCGGAATGCAACCTTCTTTGCAGATGTAATGAGGTAAGAATGGGATTCGGGTGGGCCTGGAGTCTTGTGACTGGTGAGCTTATAAGAGACAGAAAGAGGCACACGGAGACGGGGGAGGGCCACGTGAGGATGGAGAAGAAATTGGAGAGATTCGGCCACCGCCCAGGAACGCCTGGAGCCACCGGGAGCTGGAAGAGGCAGGAAGGCTCCGTCCCTGGAGGCTGCTAAGGAAGCATCGCCCCGCCCACACCTTGATTTTGAACTTCAGACCTCCAGAGCTGTGAGAGGTTACAGGTCCGCAGCTGGAATCGCCCCCCCGCCCCCTGGGTCTGTGGTACCAGGAAACGGGTACAGGGAATCCTGAGGCTGGAGGGCACCTGGCCGCCAAGAGAACGTCCCCGACATAGCCCCCCAGGCTCACCCACCAGAGCCAGAGGCCGGGTCCAGGGGTCGACCCTACCCTCCTGCCCCCGGACCGCAGCGCTGAGCCCCGGGCCCCGCACCTGGACCCCGCGACCCCACTCCCGTTGGCCCCTCTGAGTCACAGGCACTCGGCACCATGCACCAACCTCACCAACGACTGAAACCAGGAGCGTCTGTACCTGAAGTCAGGGGGCCACTCAGGCCACTGAGGCCTCAGGACATCCACCTTTACAGGAGTCCGTCAGTTTGCCCTCACGGCCATGCTATGAGAGGCACTGTAGGACAGGAGAGAAGACAGAGGCTAGGAGGTCGTTTGCGCCCACGCGGCAGTGGGGAAGCAGCCGGTCCCAGAACCGCCCTTTGCCCGTGTTCCTCGTCCTTTCTGCCCTCAGCTGAGAAGCTCAGTCGCAGGGATTAACACCAGTCCGAACTGAACACTGATTATGGGTGGGCGGGCATTTCCAAGGCCCTTCTGGGCAGGGAGCCGGGGACACGGCATGACTCGGGCAGGCCCTGACCTGGGGGTCCCCTCCGAGCTGGGGAGAACCGAAGCCTTTTGCATCCAGACGAGGCAGCAAGAGGATGAAGAAGGTGGAGTTTCTGCGTGGCCACCAGGCCTGCACGGTGAGGACGCGGAGAGGCCGGGGCAGAGCTGTCTCGGGTGGGGTTCCATCCTCTTACCGGAATGGTCCTTCCCCGCGTCTTTCTGTCCCGGGGGACCCACAGCTTCCCACCTGCCCCACCTCAGGGGATGGGCATGGAATTCAGGTCCTCCATCCCAGAACCCCAGCTCTTGAGGGGCCCCTGAGAGAAGACAGCTAGCGTGAAACTGGGTCCTGTTGCCCAGGCCCGCGCCCCCCGCAGGACCTTCCCGTAACTGCCTCTCGACCAAGTTACCCCAGACTGGTTTCTGCAGTTTGTATCCAAAGAAAGTGCAGGGGAGAGAGAGGCGCTTCCTGCAGGAAGTGGGCCCTGGACCAGGCCCTCCAGGGTGGGTGGGCGGGACTGGAATCCAGGAGAGGGGTGTGGAGACAGGGGGGGACCCTCTGGCAAAGGGTACGGAGGTCGGCGGGTGTGCAAGGGGCTGGCCTCCCTCCCCCGCCCCCCAGCCCCAGCCCCTCCGCGCAGCTCAGTGACAGGACTCACCACCCTCCAGGGCCACGTCACCACGGGGCCTGTGCGGTTGAGGACGGGAGCCTGGTCTGACATCTCTGATCCCTGACACCTGAGTGGACGCCCAGCAGGTGCTGGGCAAATGCCCGGGGTGGCGGAGAGGAATCTCATGGTGGCAAACATGGGAATTAGGATTTCGAGTCGTCGCCCCCGTGATGACCATGCAAGGTTAATTTCCGTGGAAAGTACACAGTTTCTGCAGAATTGATTATGGGATGCAAAACCAGTTTTCCTGGCCCATAGGAAGCCCGCGCCCCCTCCCCCAGCCAGTTTCCCACGATAAGGGATGGAGAGCAGGGAGGCAGCTGGAGGCCACCGGACAGACTCAGGGCCTGGCAGCAGCCTCATGAGAAGCACACAGACTGTCTGCTTCTGGGAAGCGCCCAGGCCCCAGGGCAGCGCCGGCGCCGAGGGCTACGGCAGTGAGAGACGGAGCTAAAGCCAGACCCCGGTTCATGCCCCGCACTGACCGCGACGAGGTTTGGACTGGGATCTGCAGGAAGAGCAGACCCTCAGGGCCTGTCCTGCCCACCAGGAGCTGGCAGTGCAGCTGGGGAGCGGGACACAAGCACAGGAAGAGTTTAAAAAGTGGCAGATCCCAGGAGCAGCTCCAGACAGCAGAGGAACTGTCCCCAAGTCAGGACGTGAACGATTGTCGGGTGACTGTCACACACACCACGCTGGGCCCTCCTGCGTCCCCCGGCCAGACCACTGTGCTACTGCCCAGTCCCCTCCCCCATCTCCATGGCCTCCTCGCCTCAACCGGGCTCATTGTGTCCAGCCGGCTGACCCCCTTCAATCCACTGTCCACGCTGCTGCTGGAGTGACAGTTCTCAAGAGCTCTTTAGACGTCCAGGTAAAGAGTCGGAGAGAGAGGCAAACCCGGGCTTCCCCAACCTAACCAGAGAGTACAACGAACAACCACTAGTCTTAAGAGCTGGTGTCAGTTCACTGGCAGCTTCCGGACAATCACTTTATGGGGTTCAACGGCCTGCCGTGTGTTTTCATGGAAGTAACCAAGGGAAACACGGATCTCGGCATCATGGCATCACTCCTGAGTGCCCCTTGGCACGGTATGGGGGAGAGAAGGTGGGTTAACAAAACCCTGAGCACGTCCATTAAGGGGAGGTGATAAAGGGGAGGGGCAGACATCCCAGAGAAAGTCTAGGGAGACCCTTGGGAGCAAGGAGTTCAGGGTCTCAAGAGCTACTGTTTCCCAGACCTTACCCTTTTTCATGGTTCATGTGGATTTGGGAAAATGGCCGAAAAGAAGTAACGGCAAACAAATGAATCAGAGCGGAAAGGCGAAGACATCGAAACAACTAAAGAGAGGATGAAGGAAGAGCAAAACTGTTCCACGGAGGTGGCTGGTGACCCTGAGGAGGTGACCCCCAAAATGGAACAGAAATTTGACATAAGAAATTACATCGTAAGCTCGGACAAGAGAACTTTCCTTGGAATGAAGGAAAGACTAGTTTGCAAACTGAGTAGCTGATCATTTTCCAGGACGAGGTGATGGAGGATGGGCCACCCTGACACAAATCCTGGTCAAATGATTGAACTTCAAGGATAAAGAGACGTCTTCAGGCACCCAGCAGGCACAACCAGTTAGACTTATCAAATGACTACAGCATCATTCAATGCCACAAAAAATATTTCTGGATGAAAGGGCTTGAGGAGGAAAAAATAAGATTAAAAAAAGCTGGCAAGTTTCTCAAGGATAAGGCAACCAGCTGATACTCTAAAGCGCGAGACGATTCAGGGTGTACAGCAGCCGTAAGTCCCTCTTGGGAAAAATTCCTTCATGATCAAGTCCAGCCAATGCAGACAAAAGGAGAAGCTGTGAGACAGGCAGCCCTCAATGTAGACGGGAGCAGAGCGATGGCTACAAAGGGCTAAAGCAAGGAATGCAGCCCAGGGACTCTATACCCAGCCAAGGTGGTCCCTGAGCACAAAGGCAAAAATAGGCAATGTTGACATGCAAATGTGCGAGAATGCATAAAATATGGCATTTATGATGTTTCTTGGAGGAAATATACCATTTTGGAAAAGAATTTAATAACAGATGATTAGAAGTTTTGAAACCTCATGATTAGAAAAGTTGTAGTTAAAAGATTGAGGGTGAGCACTGAGTCAAATTTCACACGCTCGATAAATAGGTATATTAAGATCACAACAGAGCTCACTAAGTGGTATAAACCTTGAAAAGCAGAGCGATACTACAATGAACAAAAAGCTTGACATTTTGATCGGGATTGCATTAAACTTATAGATCGGGGTGGGCAAACGTTCTTAAAGGGCCAGATGGTAAATATTTTAGACTTTGAGGACTATATGGTCTCTTTACTAGCAGTCAACTCTGCCACTGAAGTTTGAAATGTCCATAGACATTACATAAACTAATGGGCGTGGCTGTGTTCCAATAAAACTTTATTTGCAAAAGCAGGCAGCCAGCCTGAGGGCCAGAGTTTGCCAACCCCTTCAGCTGGTGGAATCAGTTGGTGGGAAAGAGATATCTTAACAACATTGAATCTTCCAATCCATGAATATGATATATCTCTTCATTTATGTAGATCTTCATTAATTTCACCCAGAAGTGTTTTGAGTTTTTATGTAGAGGTCCTATAAAACCAAGCCATTGCTAGTTTGAAAAAACATTATTGATTTTTGTACGATATATGGACCTTGTATACTTCACTTATTAGGTCTAGCAGGTTTTTGATTTCTTATGATTTCCTATATAAACACACACGCTACTGCAAATTCACCTTATTTCTTCCTTTTCAACATGTATGCCTTTTGTTTATTTATTTTTATTTCTCTTTCTTGCCTTATTGAGTTGGCTAGGCCCTCCTGTACAATGGTAAATAGAAGTGGTGAGAACGGACATCTGTCTTGTTCCCAAGCTTGGGGAGATGCGTTCAGTCCATCAATTACCCTTAAGTGTGATGCTGTCTGTAGGTTTTCACAGATGTCCTGTATGAAATTGAGGAAAATCTCTTCTCACCTTAGTTTGCTGAGAGTTTTCATCATGAATGAGTTTTGAAGAATGGTTATTGCAGGATGACTTTTCTGCCTCTACTAAAATGATCACGTGATCTTCTCCTTATTCTGTTAATGTAGTGATTACTTGGGTTGATTTTGAATGAGCCTTGCATTCCTCGAATAAATCCCACTGGCCTTCTTGTGTATAGTTGAATTCAAATTGCTAATATTTTGTGGAGTATCATGTAATATATTGTTCTGTGAAAGGTGTGTTCTGGTTCACCTCCATGAAAGATATTGGTCCGGTTTTCTTTTCTTGTAATTTCTTTGTTTGGTTTTGGTACCAGGTAATACTGGTCTCAAAAAAAAAAAAAAAAAAAAAAAAAAAGGATTTTAAGGATTCCCTTCTTCTCCTCTATTTTCTGAAAGAATTTGCGTTATATTGGTATTATTTCTTTCTTGTAAGTTGTACAGAATGCACCAGTGAAGCCATCTGGGCTGGAATTTTGTTTGTAGAAAGGTATTCGGTAAAAAAAAAAAAAAAATTTGATTTTTGTGATAGTTATAGAGATAGTCAGAATTTCTATTTCTTCTGGAGTCAGTTTCATACCTTACACTTTTCAAGAAATCTGTCCATTTATCTAAGTTATCAAGTTTATGGGGCATATGTTTGGTTTTTTTCCTTTATTTAAAAAAATTTTTTTGACAGACAAAAAGCTGTACATAACTAATGTCTCCATTTGATGAATTTGGAGATAAGTATACACTGGTGAAACCATCACTGCAATCCCTGCCATCACCCTCCAAAGTTTCCTCCTACCGTCTTATTTAGGTTGTTTATGATACTTCTTATTTTCTTTTTAGTGACTGTAGGATCTGTAGTAAAATTTCATCTACATTTTTTATGTTGGTAAATTATATGTTCTCTGTTTTTTCTTGATTAGCCTTTCTAGGAGTTTACTGAATTCTTTAATATTTTAGAGAACAAATTTTTGGCTTTATAAATTTTCTGTTTAGTTTCTATTTCATTATCTCTGTACTTATCTTCATTACTTCCTTCTGTGAACTTACTTTGTATTTGCTTGTCTCTCCTTTTTTTTGCTTCTTAATGTAAACACAGATCACTGATTTTAAACCACTTTCCCTCACTAACATAGGGAGTTAAAGAAATAAATTCCACAGGAAGTATTTTTATCTATATCTCACACATCCTGAGATGATAATGCTTCTATGATCATTCAGATTAAAATATTTTCTAATTTTCCTGGTGAATTATTCCTTGACCCATAGGGGAAGCTTGTTAACTTCCAAATACTTGGAGGCTTTCTAGATATGTTTATTGATTTCTCATTTACTTCTCCTATGGTCAGAGAACATACTCTGAAGTTCCAACCTTCTGAAATTTCTGGAGACTTATGTCTTATCCCGGAAGTTGTCTGTCTTGGCCAATGTCCCACGGGCAAAGCAGGTGCACCTTCCGGTTGCTGGTGTAGCATTGTGTGAGCGTTGGTGGGGCCAGGGGAAGATGTTCAGATTGTCTACGTCTTACTGAATTTTGTCTCTGGGTTTAATTACTGAGAGAGAGGCGTAAAGTCCTCCTTTGCTTCCTTCGCCCAGGAGGCACCAATCTGCTCTGCCTGGTGTCGGATACCGGGACAGTGACTCCACTTACCCTGTAGTTGTTTCCACTGTGAGTACCAGTTAGTCCATCACGGCCAGAAGCGAAAATCCTAACTAATCCACTTTTACCTTACTTTGCCCTAAGCTTGACATTCCTTTTTCCTCTGGAAAAGTTTATATACTTCTTGGCCCAATCTGGCACATAGTAGGTGCTCAATAAATCAAGTATAGATGATAAGTAATAAGTGAGCATCCCTCATATTATGTAGTATTTGCTGTTTTCAAAGAACTTTCACATCCATCATTTCGTTGGAAAGTCATAGTACTCCCGTAAGATGTATTGATCCAATATTATTTTTTCCCCATTCTTAGATGAGGAAACTAACATTTAAACAGATTGGGTGATTCGTCCAAAGTCGCTGAGCTAGTGAGTGCCATTCTGCTCTTGAAACCCCCAGACCAGTGTCCTTCCCCTTTTCACCCCTTCTCCCACCTCCACGCTTTCTCCCGCTCAGCTCCCTTCTCTGTCTCCTTGGAAAAGAGCACCTGACATCTGGGAATCTCAGTAGATCGATATCAAGCGTGCATAAATCAGGAATAATTAGTGTTGCCATAAAAGCTGGTGATATGTGAACCCCAACACTTGAGAGACTGTGCCACTAGATAACTTTAAAAGTCCTTCCAGTTGGTTTCCAGGTCAAAACAAATTATAGAACAGAAACTTTGAACAAAAGGTCTGTGAATGAGAGTCAGGGGTGAGACGGGGTGGGGGAATGGCAACAGATGTTCCAGTTAGGACGGGCAGAAGAGGAGAGAAATGAGTTCTCCCCAAGCCCGAATCCACAGATCCCCTAAATAAGAGCAGAGTCCCCTTTCCACCCCGGGAACGCCTCGGACTGAACGCCGTCGGAAACGCCACAGGAATTTCTCTCGTATGCGGCCTCTGCAGCCCACCGGTCCAACATATTATTCCGTTTCAGTGGCTCCAGTTTTTATAAAAACTTCGGGGGAAAAAAACCGCTTTAAAATACCCAGAGGTGTCCGCATTCTCTCGAGGTGTTCAAGGTAGGATGCACACGGGCCAGATACTCCGGAATCTGCACTAAATGTTCACTGTCTAGAAAATCAACCCCTCGTTTGTCTTTGTCGCTGGGAGATTTCCAAAAAGAACCCTAAGCAAGGCTCCCAGCTTGGAAAGTCAAACCCAGAGATTGTGTCTAGACACGCAAACATGTTAGGAAATGATAGCGATGAAGCAGCTCGTTATTTTTATGAATATCTGTCACTCGACAAATGTTTTGAGTAGATGAATAAAACCAGGAAGGAATCAATGAAGCACAATTAGCTCAAAGTGATTTATTGTTTATTTATTTTTTATTTTTTTGCGTTACGCGGGCCTCTCACTATTGTGGCCTCTCCCATTGCGGAGCACAGGCTCCGGACGCGCAGGCTCCGGACGCGCAGGCTCCGGACGCGCAGGCTCAGTGGCCATGGCTCACGGGCCCAGCCGCTCCGCGGCATGTGGGATCTTCCCGGACCGGGGCACGAACCTGTGTCCCCTGCATCGGCAGGCGGACTCTCAACCACTGCGCCACCAGGGAAGCCCTCAAAGTGATTTAAAAAGCAGGTTGACACCTATTCCATTAAAAAAAAAAGCCCTTCCCTTCAATTCCATAGGATTTTCCACAGTGTTTTCTCTGCCGTCTCAGAACTCTAGGACCAAAAGTGGTCTTGAACCTGGCATATGGTCAATGTTCACACATAGTTGTTGAATCGGTAAATAATTGAATGGAGAATCTTCAACAACGGGGCCTAGAGAAGTGGTCTAAATGCTCTTCTGAAATGGGAATGCAGGCTATAGTGATCACACCCAGCAAATCCCTCCTCCTAGGGAGCCAGCCCCTGTGGTCCGGGCCTCCAAAGGCCAGAGCTGACGCAGCCCCTGCCTCAGCTTCTGACGTGGCTGCCAGGGAGCCCACCACACCTCCACACCCAGCTGCCGTGACCCCGTTTTCTGGCACCCTGCCACCAGCCATGCCACCCTGAGACGCAGACCTGCCTCGTTCATATCTGAGAATTGCGCTCAACCAGGATCTGGCCCAGTGTGAGGCTAGAGTCACTAATTATTGAACACATTAAATAATTGAAAACAGTTAAATTTAGACTGCAAACATTACTACACATCTGAATGGAAATGTGTTTTGTTTCACAAAATCTAGAGAAATTAGTGAATATTTAGAAAACCGCTTTAGGGAACCCTCCTACACTGGTGGTGCGAACGTGAATTGGTGCGGCCACTACGGAAAACAGTATGGAGGCCCCTTTAAAAACTAAAAATAGAGTTGCCATATGATCCATCAATCCCATTCCTGGACATATATCCGGAAAAAGCTATAATTCAAAAAGATACATGCACCCCAATGTTCATAGCAGCACTATTCCCAATAGCCAGGACATGGAAACAACCTAAGTGTCCATCAATAGAAGAATGGATAAAGAAGATGTGGTACATATATACAATGGAATACTACTCAGCCAAAGCAATAGCCAAAGCAATCTTGAGAACGAAAAAAGGAGCTGGAGGAATCAGGCTCCCTGACTTCAGACTATACTACAAAGCTACAGTAATCAAGACAGTATGGTACTGGCACAAAAACAGAAAGATAGATCAATGGAACAGGATAGAAAGCCCAGAGATAAACCCACGCACATATGGACACCTTATCTTTGATAAAGGTGGCAGGAATGTACAGTGGAGAAAGGACAGTCTCTTCAATAAGTGGAGCTGGGAAAACTGGACAGGTACATGTAAAAGTATGAGATTAGATCACTCCCTAACACCATACACAAAAATAAGCTCAAAATGGATTAAAGACCTAAATGTAAGGCCAGAAACTATCAAACTCTTAGAGGAAAACATAGGCAGAACACTCTATGACATAAATCACAGCAAGATCCTTTCTGACCCAGCTCCTAGAGTAATGGAAATAAAAACAAAAATAAACAAATGGGACCTAATGAAACTTCAAAGCTTTTGCACAGCAAAGGAAACCATAAACAAGGTGAAAAGACAACCCTCAGAATGGGAGAAAATATTTGCAAATGAAGCAACCGACAAAGGATTAATCTCCAAAATTTACAAGCAGCTCACGCAGCTCAATAACAAAAAAACAAACAACCCAATCCAAAAATGGGCAGAAGACCTAAATAGACATTTCTCCAAAGAAGATATACAGACTGCCAACAAACACATGAAAGAATGCTCAACATCATTAATCATTAGAGAAATGCAAATCAAAACTACAATGAGATATCATCTCACACCAGTCAGAATGGCCATCATCAAAAAATCTAGAAACAATAAATATTGGAGAGGGTATGGAGAAAAGGGAACCCTCTTGCACTGCTGGTGGGAATGTGAATTGGTTCAGCCACTATGGAGAACAGTATGGAGGTTCCTTAAAAAACTACAAATAGAACTACCATATGACCCAGCAATCCCACTACTGGGCATATACCCTGAGAAAACCAAAATTCAAAAAGAGTCATGTACCAAAACGTTCATTGCAGCTCTATTTACAATAGCCTGGAGATGGAAACAACCTAAGTGTCCATCATTGGATGAATGGATAAAGAAGATGTGGCACATATATACAATGGAATATTACTCAGCCATAAAAAGAAACGAAATTGAGCTATTTGTAATGAGGTGGATAGACCTAGAGTCTGTCATACAGAGTGAAGTAAGTCAGAAAGAAAAAGACAAATACCGTATGCTAACACATATATATGGAATTTAAGAAAAAAAATGTCATGAAGAACCTAGGGGTGAGACAGGAATAAAGACGCAGACCTACTGGAGAACGGACTTGAGGTTATGGGGAGGGGGAAGGGTGAGCTGTGACAGGGCGAGAGAGAGGCATGGACATATATACACTAACAAACGTAGTAAGGTAGATAGCTAGTGGGAAGCAGCCGCATGGCACAGGGATATTGGCTCGGTGCTTTGTGACAGCCTGGAGGGGTGGGATAGGGAGGGTGGGAGGGAGGGAGACACAAGAGGGAAGACATATGGGAACATATGTATATGTATAACTGATTCACTTTGTTATAAAGCAGAAACTAACACATCATTGTAAAGCAATTATACCTCAATAAAGATGTTAAAAAAAATAAAATAAAAATTTAAAAAAAGATATATATATATATATAAAAAAAAGATGTGGTACATATATACAATGGAATACTACTCAGCCATGAAAAAGAATGAAATAATGCCATTTGCAGCAACATGGATGGACCTAGAGATTATCATGCTATGTGAAGTAAGACAGAAAGAGAAAGACAAATACCATGTGATATCACTTATATGTGGAATCTAAACTATGACACAAATGAACTTATTTACAAAACAGAAACAGACTCACAGACATGGAAAAACTTATGGTTACCAAAGGGAAAAGGGGGTTGGGGAGGGATAAATTAGGAGTTTGGGATTAGCAGCTACAAACTACTGTATATAAAACAGATAAACACCAAGGTCCTACTGTATAGCACAGGGAACTATATTCAATATCCTGTAATAAATCATAATGGAAAGAATATGAAAAAGAATATATGTACGTATAACTGAATCATTCTGCTATACACCAGAAACTAACAAACACAACGTTGTAAATCAACTATACGTCAATTGAAAAAAAACCCTTTTGAACCAAATCTACCACCACATAAAATATAATAATAAAATCATATTCATACATGTATATAAAATATATAACATAGATTTAATAAATTTGTTATACATAATATATTTATTAATTATATGTATTATATATTCACATGTTATGTATATATACATATATATACACATTCTTGCCTCCTGGAGAAACCCTGATAATTCTACCAGTTTCCACTGATTTAACTTTATTTATCGGATTATCTCTTATATATGAGTTGAAAATGTGGAACTTAAAAACATTGAACAGAGACAGTCTTTCTGGATATTACATGAGTAGAGGCAAATTCAAAACAGAAATCTAATACCAAATGGGTATTAGAAATGGACTGTTTGATTAAATCTTGTCTGAATTATCGGGAACATAATAAGAAAAGTGTTAGCTTTGCCTGCAGAGCTGAGCCGTCACTCTGTGTGGTTAATCTTCGTCTAAAAGAGACCAGATCCTTCTCGGTGGCAACTGAAAACCAACATTTTTCTTATTTAAGATGATTGGAATGACGGATGCATAAATCATAACATATGAAATTCTCCAATAACTTAGACTCCTCCTAATATTAAACATTTGTTCCAATTTCTTGACAACCACCGCATGTGTGAGAGGCTTAGCAAGATATACTTGTGTTAATACGAGTATTTTATAAAATGTTAATATTGCCTTGTGCTGTCTTGAAACTAGAAGGTTGATAAACTTAAATGAGAGATGATTGAAAGCATTGATTTAGTCGAGACTTTAGGGCATGGGATCACCACTTTGGGGCTTCTTCTAGATTCTTGTAAAGAAAATGGAACGGCTCGGTCAATCATCTGGGTGATTTTTGGGGTTTTTTTTTTTTGTATTTTTGTTTACTTCTCATTTTCTTGAGATCACAAAACTGACCCGTAACTGCCCTGGAGGAATCCAGCTTGAGAAGATAATCTAAAATCTGGGAAACACGTTATTTTATTAGAATATTTGTCATAGTATGAAAACAATTGGAAATAGTTTATATTTCAAAGCGTCTTCGAGACAGAACACCGCTCAGCCATTCAAAATTACGTCTGCGAGACACTAAAAATAACAGGAAAATGCTTGAATGGGTTACAAACTGTGCATGTGTCATTGTAAAAATCCACGTGTAGGAGAAAAAGTCTGTGAGGAGAAACTTAAAATTCCGCAGAAACGCTGAGGAACGGGTTTTCTTCTCCCAGCTTAACCGGAAGTGTACTGGGGTGGCGAGAAGCGGGCTGATGCCCTGGGAGGATGCGTGGCCTCGGCTGACCCACCTCCTCTCGGACGAAGCTGACTGCCCCACACCAGCATCGCCCACCCACAGAAATTGCGCCGAGAGAATGATGCGTCTGCAGTTCCTCGGCTGTCACCTGGGGGTGACAGTTATCCAGGCCTCGCAGAGGAGACAGAGCGTGAGCCCACCGCGGATTGAATGGCCTTGAGATGGCCCTTTGTTATCCCTTGCTGGGACCCAAGCGCGGCTCCAGCAGCTTCCGGCGCCCTCACCCCGACAACGCGCCAGCCACCCGGCACCGGGCAGACCCGCTCCTCCGTTAACCTTGCCAGGTGCGTGTCGTCACTGGGCTCAGCGATGCCCACCCACCGCTCCTCGTTTTGTAAATGGTGGGGCCGCACTTGACTCTGAAACTCATCCTTTCCCACCAACTGTACCCAGGAATCTGGGGGCCACCAAGCACAACTTAAAAGGCTGCACCCCACGGTTAGCCCGCACCCCGGGGAGAAGGACTCAGATGAGGGTTGCTCAGGGGTGCCTGTAAGAGGATCTCCAGCCCGTGGGGCAGCGTGGGAAGGGGACGGATGGACAGGACCTGGGGAGACTCAGCCTGTACCCTGAGCCAGGGGCCCCGTCGGCAGGACTGCTACCCCCAGATCAGCCTTCCAGGCATCGATGCGGCGCTGGGGACTGCCCTCAGGTTTGGGCGAGTCCCCGGTCCCTCTGACGGTCAGTTTTCTTGTCCAAAAATGCGAAGATTGGACAGAGCAGAAGTAAGGATGCCCATTTCACAGAGGCGGAAGCTGAGTTTGGGGTGGGTGTGGGTGTGGAGAGCGCCGGCGGGTCCCACGGACGTAAACCGCCAAGCTCCTCCCTGTGTACCCCCTTCCACGTCGCGGGGTGTCCTGCGACATGGGTCAGGTCTGCTGTGACGGGGCAGCCCTGGGCAACCCGTCTGGGGAGCGGCTGGGCCTGGAAGAGGGGCGCCCTGCATAGCTGCAGCACCCCTGCCCTTTGAACACTCCCTCCCCACACCCACAAGTCACCCACCAGTGGGCAGGCAGGGCCCGCCTCCTGAGACGCCTGTCTGTGAGTTTCCCCTTCAAGGGCGGCCCACCCCATGAATACCGTCTCCCCTACAGGAGAGAGGGGAGCAGGGACAGGCAGGGGTGTCCTGGTGCCCTCCTGGTCTGCCACCAAGGGCTGGCCACCCTCTGGGGCCACACCCAGGGGACAGCTGGAGCACAGGGACGACACCCCTGCAGGGCAGCGGGGCGGAGAGTCTGGTGCAACAATCCCGCTCTGTGCCCCTGAGTTCTGCTCTGTCCCTTCAAGCTCTGAGGGTGAGAAAGTGAAGAACCTTCAGGGACGTAGTTAGCCGTATCCTTCCAGAAGCGGGCATGGAGATCAGAGAGGTGAGCGCACAGAGCCAGGCTGAGCCACAGCCTCCCGGCTCCCGGTCCGGTGCTCGCCTCTGCGCTGTTTCTGCATCCCCACTGCGCTCTGGGGGGTGATGTGTGTGGGCCCATCTCGGTCCCACGGAAAGACCCAGAAGCTGGGCCTGGAGCAGATAGAAGGGCTCAGGGCCAGGTTTAAACACCTCCTCTTCACAGCTCGGGGGGTCCCCTGCCCTGGACCCCTGGCACTGGGCAGGTACGGCCAACAGAGGGTTACTAGGACACGCATAAACTTAGCCCCAGGGGCCCTGCTGGGGCCTAGCCCGACTGGGCAGGGTCTCAGTGTAACCGGAGGGTGGGGAGCCCCTGATTCCCTCAGGGATGTGCCCGGCTTGGCCATATCATTCCTCAGGCTGGCAGGGAACAGACACCTTCTTCTCAGGGGAAACGGGCAGGGCGCCTGGTCCCCAAGGCGAGGACGGTGCAGGATGGGGAGAGGACCTGTGGTCAGTCCACGTGGCAGCCTGGCTTTAGGCGTCCCAGCACGGCAGACCTCATGGGGTGACTGGGGGGGCCCCCGAAGAGAAGGGAGAAGCTGGCCGAGGGAGAGGAGGGCTCTCCCAGGTCAGGGGCAGCCGAGGCCAGAGCCAGGGGGGCTGGGGGCTGGGCGGGGGGCACAGGGAGCGGCAGGGCCATCGGGGGGGTGGGGTAGGGCACAGGCGCGGCTGGACTCGCCGTGGCCCGAGCGCCCAGCTCGGCCCGCCGGTGGCCCACCAGGCGCAGTGGAGGGGCAGCTGGCGGGAGGGTCTGTGAGGAAGAGCAGAGCCCCGAGCTGGCCTCCTGCGCCTAATGAGAGCCAGGTGGGGCCACACCTCGCCCGTCTGGCGGCACCTCGCGGCTTTGATCAGCGATAAGGGCCTAAGTGTTCCCAGGACCCCTGCCCTCCCTCACAGCCGCTCTGCGGACACCACTTCCCTTTCAAAGCCACCGCTCATCACCCGCCCCGGGCTGGACGGAGGCGAGGCCAGGGACGCTGGTAGGGGCCCTGGCTCCCCGGATCCGTCCCCGGCAGTGCCGCAAACACCTGGCGCCCCAAACACACAGGTCCGCCCGACGCCACCCGCTCGGGACGCAGACCAGATGGCGGAGACCCTCGTAAGGTCCCCTCCTCACAGCCCAGGGCTCCGGCCGCTGACTGGCCTTGCTGACCGCCGTCAGCCTCCTGGAATGCGGGCATCCCCTGGGTGCTGTCGGAGACCCGGGGGGAGGCTGGCAGGCTCAGACAGCGCCTCCAAATAGTCCAGACGTCACCTTTCCGTGCCACCCCCTCCTCTCCCCCACCCCTTCCGCTAGCTTCTGTTTCATCTTGGTTACTTTTCTTGATTTAAAAAATGGATTTTATTTTAGTTTTTAAATTTTTACTTCATACTGGAGCGTGGTTGATTAACAAAGTCATGTTAGTTTCAGGTGTTCAAAAATGGATTTTAAAAGTCCACTTTCTCTGCCACAAAGCGGGGCGAGGAGGTGTGGGATCATCACCAGGCCCTGACCTGGACCTGGGGGCCGGGCGGCTGCAGGGGACACCCTGTCCCTGCCTCTCGCCACAGAGGGAGGCCTGGGCTGCGGGGCCTCCGGCCGCGTGGGGCGCCCGAGCCGTCACCTGGCTTCTGTGCCTTGCCTGCAGGTGGACTCGCCGCCCGCCTAGGGTGCAGGGCCGCTGCTGAGGCATCATACACACGGCGCAGCGGCGGCAGTCACTGCGACTGAGGTGGTCTCCAGCGGGGCCGTGAGGGCGGGCAGCCCGCGCTGGATCCCCAGCCCGTCCCTCCCGGCCGCGGGGCTCGGGAGGTGCCCCACCTGGTCCTCTCTGAACTCAGTGTCCCTCACGGGGTGGGTGGGAGTGCAGTGGGCCTGTGGCCCTGGGGTCTACCCACATTAGCTCCCTTACTGTTATTATTACTATTATTGCCAGCAGCTGGAGGAGGAAGCCCGGTGTGTGTTGAGTGACTAAAAGCCTCGACATCTGCCCTGGGGAGGCCCAGATTACCCAGCGGGTTCCCCCAGGCTTCCCTGCAGCCAGAGGTCCCTGTTCTGGGCAGCGGCCCCTGCCCTCGGCCCACTCTGCACGCCCACAGGGATGCCTCCTGTAACGTGGTCACTACGCACGCGGACGTGGGCAGCATAGGGAAAGCGTGTGTGTGTGTGTGTGTGTGTGTGCGTGTGAGACAGAGAGAGGGAGGGAGGGACGGGGGGAGAGAGGAGAAAAGGGAAAGAGAGGAGGAGGGGAGATAAAGCAAATATGGCAAGCGTTAACATTTGGGAGACTGGAATGAAGGGCACGCCGGAATTCTTTGTAGTTTTCCTGCAACTCTTCCCTAAGTCTGAAATTCGTCAAAGTGAAAGCTAGAAGTCAGACAGCACAGGGTGTCCGGTCTGCAGACCACACGGCAGCCTGCTCGGAGGCCAGGAGCCCCGAAGAGAGCTCCGCGTCCCAGCCCTGAGCTCTGCAGCCCCTGGCAGGTGCCCCCTCCACCGCAGGGCCACGTGATGGGCAGGAATGGTGGGTCGAACCCCTCCATCTCTCTCCCAACCCCTTCCCGGCGAGCCTCCCTGTACTGTGGACTGAAGACCCCCAAACAAGCAAAACCCGCAGGAGACCCTGGCCGAGGGTCCCTGATGGGTTCAGTGTGCGGTCAGTCTGCCCCTGTGGCTCCTCGCTGCTGGCACCATGTGGCCAGCCCTGCCCCGGCCCAACCCCAAGGTAGCCCTGGACCCCTGTCCACGTGGCCATGTGCGGCACTCTGTGCTCTTAGGTCATCGTGTCCAAAACAACTTGCAGCCCGGCACAGAGCCTCCACCCCGCAGTGGGCCCCCCACCCTCCCCGTCTCAGAGCCCAGCCCGTCCTCCTCCCCGGCGTGGTGCCGGGCGTTCGTTATCTGGGCTCCAGGAAGACTGCTGGACAGGCTGATGGTTTAATCAAGAAAGAACCAGCTGATGTGAACCGTCCATGCTCTTCCCTTGGTGGCCCACTTACGGCCCATTTTCCTAAGTCTGGACTGGGGAGCTGTGCTGAGGTCGACATTTCTGTGTCAACTAAACGCTTCGGCTTTCTGAGAGGGTCACTTCTTCCAGGAAGCCTTCCCTGATGCCCTTAGACTGGGTGAGGTGCCTCCTCTGGGCTCTCAAATGCCCCCAGGCCTCCGTCAGTCATGACTCTCATTTCATCGTGCAGACTTTGACAGTTCCCGGACCAGAAGCATGTGTGTGTGTGTGTGTGTGTGTGTGTGTGTGTGTGTGCGCATATGTGTATTCCCTGTCATGATTCCAAAGTTTAGAATAATTTCTGATAAATGATAGGTGTTCGATTATTATTTGTTGAATGAACGAATGAATGACTATAGGTTATTCTTACATTTATTATTTTATTTAATTTTTAGAAAGAGGATCCGTAGTGTTGGCCGTTCTGATAGTCCTAATCTGTGCATTAGTCAGCGAGGGCTGCTGTAACTAATAACCACCAACTGGACAGCGTGAAGCAACAGACATTTCTCTCCCAGTTCTGACGCCAGAGTCTGAAACCGAGGTGTCTGCAGGGTGTGTCCCTCTGGGGACTCGGGGGGACCTGTCCCAGGCCTCTCTCCCAGCTTCTGAGGCTCCAGTAATCCTTGGCGTGTACCCACGTCCCCTGTTCTCTGCCCCTGTTGTCACCTAGCTTCTGCCTGTGTGTCCGTGTCCCTCCTCTTCTAATAAGGACTCCAGTCACTTGATTTCGAGACACCCTAATCTAGTATGACCCTGCCTTAACTAACTACATCTGCACAGACCCTACTTCCACATAGGGTCACCCTTGGGCGTGGGGCTTAGGAATTGGACATCTCCTTTGGGGGACACTATCCACACCAGTGTACCCCGTTTTCCAGCTCTGTGTGAGAGGTGCTCATGGGCACAGATGAAGCTGCAGAGCCGGGGGCAAGGGGCTCATCACACCAGCCTGGGCCTCAGGAGGGAGGATTCGGAGATGGGCACCCGGCTGAGCCACTTCCTGGAAGTAATGAGGCCGGGAGGCTGTAACTCTTCCTGCCGCCGGAGACTTCCTGGCAGACACTGGACAGGAGGACAAACGAGCACTAAAGCAGGCCTCCCCGCCCAACGGGCCACAGAAAGTCAGCTGCTGCCTTGACCCCGCTGACCACCTCTGGAGAACCACTGCTGCTCGAGAAGCCAGGCCTGGGGCCCACCGCCTACCCACACAGAGATTCCATTCCTGCCCATAGCCCTCAGGGTAGGGGCTGCAGGAGCACAGAGGGTGAGGGCTCCTGGCTTAACCCCCATCCCAGAGCTCAGAGTAGGGACCTGGACCAGGACCTGGTGGGGGCCGTAAGCACTGAGGACTTCCTGGAGGAGGTGATAGGTGCACCAAGCCCCAGGGAGCACTGGGGGCTGGCCAGATGGACGTGGGTGGGAGTTGGGGGGTGGGGATGGAGGGAGAGGGTTCCGGTAAAGGCCTGCAGGAGAGAAGGAGAGGTGGATGGCCTGTCTGGGTGCCGAACGAGGTTGAGTCTGCCGAGCCTGGAACACTGGGGGCAGATCTGGGAGACGGGGTCGTGAACAGCGTGTGGACTTCCTGCTCTTGGTGTCTGTGGAGCCCAGCAGCCCAGGCCAGCACTGTGTGGGCAGAGGAGATGCCCCGAGGCAGCCGTCTGGTCACTCAGCTGCCATCTCCCCAGCACCTGCCTTGTGTCAGGGGCTGAGTTACCCCCTTGGGGACTGGTGGTAAGACTTGGGCCTTCTCCCCAGGGTCCCATCTCCTGGGTGCACTCAGGGACCTGGGCTGGCCCTGCATCAGTGGTCCTCGGAGTTTGCCCAGGGAAGTCAAGTTACGGGGGCGCAGACCAGCAGCCCCAAGTCTGTGAGCTGAGGAGGGTACAGCTGCGTTCACTTGTGCTCCGGGAACTGCTCCCGGCGTGGAATTCTGGGGTTCTCCCCACCTCCCCCATTGCGGGGCTGATTTTACCTTAATTCCCTCTTTAAAGACCTGATCCCCAAATACAGTCACATTCTTGGGTGCTGAGGTTAGGACTGCCACGCAGGAATTTGGGGGAACACAACTCAGCCCTCAACAAAGGTACAGACACGAGTCTGGCATCTGGGAGAGAGGTCTGGCCGGGAGGCAGAGGGCCGCACATGTGGGTGAAGGGGCGTACACGTGATGCTGTGATGGCATCCTGCCCGTTTCTGAAAGCAGGGCGTGGAGCAACAACGAGCTCCAAGCTGGCCAACACACGGCCGGCGTGAGCGTCAGCAGGCCAGGCAGGTCCTGGAGGTGACAGGCCCAGGGAGAGCCCCGCCCACCTCACGCTCCCACCTGGAACCCCTTCCTGGGGGTGGCCCTCTAGTCTGGGGTCCAGGAGGAGCCCTGCTTCTTCCCCAGCTCTCCTGAGTGTCTGCACGGCACAGGTAGAAACGGTTCACTCTCCTTCCTCACTCGGGTTGCTGAAGGGCTGGGACCAACTTGGGGTCCCTTCATGCAAGTGGCAAGATGTCAGGGACGTGCACCAGGTCACACGAGGGCCACACCCGGTCCCCTGACCTAATCTGATCTTTGCTAGGGCTTCCTCGCTTCATTAAAATCACATCGTCATTGTTTGGACGTTACCATCCACCTGCATTTTAAAATTCGTTAAGTCTATTAACAATTCGGTTCAGCGATTCTTTGACAGTGGAGACCTCCCCTGGCCAGCGTTATAGAGCTCTGCCTGAACCTTATGCCCACTATGGGTGGCCAGTGGCTGGAGAGAACCTTCAGGCTGCGCCGGGCTGGTCCCCCCGGGATGGAAGAGGAGGTTCCAGAAGCCCCCAGCCCCACCCACCTGCAGGGCCTTCAGCACAAGGGGAGGGGGAAGCTGACAGCATCTTGTGGACCACCTACCATGAACCCCATGTTAACATTTCCGCTCTTCACCCTCAGCGAAGCCTGAGCAGTGAGGCTTTTGTCCCCATTATACAGATGGAGGCACTGAGGCTTGACTCGGTAAGAAACTCAGCCAGGGTCGTGCCGCTAACACTGGTCTCTGAACACAAAGCCCACGCTCTTGGCCGTGAGCACAGGAAGAGCTCACCTGGGGAGACAGCCGTGCGCTGTGGAGGAATACTCAGGGTTAGCAAGACCCGTGAAGCCTCTGGGGGAAGGCGTGGTGCAGAATGACAGCCCCCCCGGAGAGGTCTGCGTCCTAATCCCCGGCGCCTGTGGATATCTCAGGCTACGCAGCAAGGGTATTTATTGATAGATGGCTAATCTTAATTAGTTGCTGGTCTCAAAACAGAGGATGATTCTAGGCTGTCATGGGGTCTGGGGGAGCCCAAGGCAGCCACGGCCCTTCAGTGTGCAGGAGAGAGGAGAAGGGTCAGAGGGACGGATGTGAGGAGCTTGTCCGCTGCGGCTGGCTCTGCAGCTGGGGGAAGGGCCGAGAGGCAAGGAGCACGGGCGGCGCCGAACACGGCCTTGTGGACACCTTGATTCTCTCCCAGTGAGACTGCGTTGGACTTCTGCCCTGCAGAACTACAGAAGAGCACGTGTGTATTGTCCGGGTCACTAGGTAACTAGTTGACTGGGTACCTCCTTAGGTCGACCATAGAGAACTGATAGAACTCATTTCCCTTCTCTGTACAAAGGGACAGCTGACACATGCTTCGCAGGGGTGTGGGATGGCCGAGGGCCGTTAATTCTCTGAGCCCCTCTCACCGTCAGGAGCCCCGGATTGGTGGGTGCTCTCCCCAGTTCCTCACCACCCCCCATCTCGAGACCTGAAAATGGGAGAAGGCTGCGGGGATCTCGTGGCCGGGACTCCCAGGGGACCCCGGACAGGGGAGCAGGTCTTGGTCCTGGGCACTCCAGCTGCCGGCCGAGGGGACGGGGTGCTGCCAGATACCCCCGGCTGCAAAGAGGGAGGCGGGGCTCCTGACTCTGCCTGCGGGACCCTAGGGGACCCCTCGGTTTGGTCTGATAGCAGATCATCAGGCTGAAGCCAGGTTTTGTAGGGCCCGGATTTATGTAATTTGGGGGACAAGGCTCTTTAAGAAGAAGAATACAAAACTGTGCACAGACCCCATTAACTCCTCCTCAGCCTCCCGCCTGAGTGTTTCCCCGTTTCCTGCAGAACTCTTAACGGTGGCAGCGACTGGTGCCAGAGTGAGAGCCCCCGGCGCTGTCGGGAAGGACCCCAGGGAGTGGGCAGACCCCAGTGAGGTTAGTAACCCGGGCTCTCAAAACCCCCTGAGCTCCGTGTGGGTGGAGACCATGCCCTTCGTACACCCGGGGGCCCAGCTTCCGGCATGAGTGTTTCGATGCCTCGCACAGGGTGCTGATTTCTCTCTGGGTCCACCTCTTCCTGCCTCCGGACCCGTAAGGAGGTTCTGATACCAGCCCAGACCCGACCTCCTAGGTGCCTCTGCTTTTGCATTGACCCAGCTGGGAAGGCTGGTGGTCCAAAGGGGAGGGGCTGGAGTTCCGCCCCTGCATCTTCCGTGTCTGTCTCTCGTCTCTTCACCTTCCCCAGGGATGTGCTATTGTCTTGTGTTTACCATCTTAGTGGGACGAGGGGCCATCATAGGGCTTCCGGTTGACCTCTCTCACTGTAACGGCTCTCGGTTCAAAGGTCAGATGACCAATGCAAGGACGCTGCCAGGTTTTTTCCCACTTTTTAAAAAATTGTGGTAAAACACACACATAATGTAAAAGTTAGCATTTTTATCACTTTTAAGTGTATAGTTCAATGGCATTAAAAGTCATTCACATTTCTTAATTGAATGAAAGATTCTTCACATTCCATAGTGTCTTCAAAAGTCTCACACAGATGATTTCACATAATCCCACGATAACCCTTTTTCCTCCCCACCCCTGTTGCCCCTCCCCCTTCCTTCTCCCTATGTATCTGTGAGTTCTCTACAACTGCGAGTCTGTTTCTTTTTAAAAACACTTTTATTTTGCATCGGAGTATAGTTGATTTACAATGCTGCTTATTTTCTGTTATATTCACCTCTACAGTCTGTTGTACTTTTTACATTCCACACACTGTGATATCATACAGTATTTGTCTTTCTCTAGATTTTTCACATTGTTGGGCGAACATCACCATCCTTCATTTCCAGAACTTTCTTGTCTTCCCAAGCTGAGACTCTGCCCCCATGAAACAATAGCCCCCATTCTCCCTCTCCCCCAGGTCTCTGGCAACCTCTAGTCTAGGCTTCTTTCTCTGTGAATGTCATTACTCAAGGTGCCTCATCTAAGTGGAATGGTCACCCGGGGGCAACCCGAGGGTCCCTAACCCGCTCCTAAACTACCTCTATAAAACACAAGTACACCTGCCTTAGGCAAGGAGGCAAGGAGGAAAGGAAGCCCCTCATTTCTAATAAAAAAACCCTCCCTCTGGGCAAATTTGCAGAAAAGCAAAACTGCCTGTATCTTCTAGCTGTGCTTACACGGCAGGAGCAAGTAACCACAAGAAACTCGAAAGTGCTGGCTGGACTTCAAAGTTGGGACAAAGGTGGCTGTACAGCTCATTAGCATCTCATTTGAATGCTAAAATTCCCCACCTGGTTGGTGGCCTGTTGGTACCACACTTCTGACCCAGACCCTGAAGGATCATAAAGGAGCAGGAAGGAGGCTCAACCCCTGTTCCGGGAAGTCACCACCCGTTTCCGTGAACCTCAGTGGCAACGACCTAGGCCCCTTACCGCGCCTTCAACCCCTTCTCTAAAAAGGTGGTCCTTGTCTACACGCGGGGAGAAGGCGCTTCCAGAGCGCGAGCTCCCCCTTCTCCACTCCTTGGTCAATGGATAAAGTGTCTGTCTGCTGCTACAAATCGTCACTTTGCCTTCCGGCTGGGAGCAATCCCTGGGCGGGGAAGAAGTGAAGGAAAGGTCGGTGAGAGAATCACACAGGATCTGTGCTCCTGTGTCTGGCCGATTTCACCCAGCATCACGTCCTCAAGGCTCACCGTGTATAGCAGGGGCTTCGGCCAGTTACGGTCTGTCTCCTGCCCTTTACTCGACATTCTGGGACTGGGGAAATAACTGTGGGGTATGTGCACAGGCCCCCTGGACGCTCCGTGAGAGGAACTGAACCGACTCCATCTAGCCCCTGACCTCCCTATGTCCCCACTCAGACCTGGGGACCGTGGTGGCCTTTGGGGTCCCTGGGGATTCACATCAGTGCACAGTCATTGTCTAGCAACCCCTAGAAGGCAGATGTGATGGTCCATTGTATGTGTTAACGTGACCGGGCCACGGGGTCAATGGGATTCTGGGTGTATCTGCAGGGACTTTCTGGATGAGCTTAGCATTTGTATCAGGAGACTGAGCAAAGCAGACTTCCCCCCCCCACCCCGCCCAGTGTGGGTGGGTCTCCTCCCATCAGCTGAAGGTCTGGTGAGAACAGAAAAGGCTGAGTGAGAAGGGCCTTCGCCTGCCTGATGACAGAGCTGGGACATCCGTCTCCCGCTCACCAGACCTGGAGCTTTCCCACTTAAGAGTGGACAAGTATTTATTTGCGGGTGACCCCAAGAAGTAGGTTGTGGGCGTGAAGAAGTGAGACAGAGAAGGGAGGAAAGCCGAGAAAGCTTGGTGGATGGGGGAGTTACCCCTGTAGACAGCCGGGACTCAGCCCTGCCAGGGGCCCTTGGAGACATGGCACAGAGAACATCCCAGGGCGTATGGATCAGCTCCTCCCCGTCACTGGTTGCAGGTGGGTCCTGGGGAAATGAACTCCTTGGCGTTTCTGCCCTACAAGTGGCCTGAGTTTGCTCCCAAGGCCAGCAAGAGGCCATAGGGAGAAGACGCAGTTGTTTGGGGCAGAAAGCGGTAGACGTTTCTGGAAACTGTCCCCCAAAGGAAATTGAGGCCTCTGGGGTGGCGGAGGAGACGAAGGGACAGACAGACAGCTGGTGTCATCAGCATGAAAAGGGTGATGGGTTTCTCATCCCAGATTTCCGCCTTTTGCTAGGGAAACAGTTCCTTTTGAAGCTTATGAGTAACTATTCCCTTAAAAGAGTCCCCCATTCTCTCATTTACTCTGCTGGTTGGCAGGGGTAGGGGGTGGGAGTGGATTTGGAGACCTCTGCCCCAAGGACAGTTCCCAAAATGACTCTTTTTTTAATATATAAATTTATTCATTTTTATTTGTTTTTGGCTGCATTGGGTCTTTGTTGCTGTGCGCGGGCTTCTCATTGCCGTGGCTTCTCCCGTTGCAGGGCGTGGACTCTAGGCGCGCCGGTTTCAGTAGTTGTGGCACACGGGCTCAGTAGTTGTGGCGCACGGGCTCAGTTGCTCCGCGGCATGTGCGATCTTCCCGGGCCAGGGCTCGAACCCCTGTCCCCTGCATTGGCAGGAGGATTCTTAACCCCTGCGCCACCAGGGAAGCCCCCAAAATGACTCTTATAGAGACCTCTTCCTCTAGTGCAAAACGTTACGGCCGCGCAATCCCTAATCAGAGCGGTCATCTCTGACCAGTGCGAGGGGCTTTGAAGAACTTAACCAACAAATTCACCCAGGAGAAAAAAAAATGAATGCTTCCCTTAATGAGCGGCTGTCTGAGAGCCAAGGGCCGGTACGCCTGTGTCATTAACGACAATCAGACTGTTATTCGTTTGTATTCTGCCTCTTAAAGGAAAATCTATACGTGCAGAGCCCATGAGGGGACAGCTCGGCGCGCATTCGCTTCCCAAATCTTTCTGCATTATTCGGGAGACTAATGAATTCGTCTTGTCCAGCGGTCTTATTGTCTGGACACATTTCGGAAATAGAGAGTAAGTCCTGCAGATGAAAATAGCCGCACGTAATTCTGCAGTCTCCCAAAGCGGTGATTTCAGGGCTTGGGTCTGGGGTGTGTGGAGACATCGCGTGGACATTTGACTATCTCTCTCCCAATGAGAAACGTGCAGGGAGATTCTGCCTGAAGTCACTGGAGTGTCATTCTAGAAACACTCAGAAGATTCTGTGGTGCTTCCTAGGGAAGAAATGTCACTTGCAGAACCACAGAAAAGCCGGGGTCATGAGCCTGATGGTGTCCCAAACACCACCCAGGCTCTGGAAGACCTCTGCTTGTCCAATCACCCATCCGACAGGCATCGCTGTGCAGGCACTGGGCTGAACTCTGGGCACATAGACGGCAGCCGAGCACAGGGGACTCACCACCCAGTGTTCCCTGAGCATCACGCAGAGGCCAGCATCTCTGAGACTTCTAGAACTCTCCCAGCGCAGGTCGAGGTGCAGGAACGACCACGCAGGGCCATTCTCAGCCTCGGGGCAGCTCGCCTTCACACCCTGCTGTGGCCTGGAAGAGGTCCAGGGTAGGGGCCCAAAGGCCTGAGTCCAAAGCCCACACCCATCACGTGCTAGCGGCGGGGTCCAGTAATACAGATGTTATGGGCTGAATTGTGTACCCCCGAAATGTACATGTCAGAACCCTAACCCCCAAGACCTCAGGACGTGACTATATTTGGAGAGAGGGTCTTTAAAGAGGGGATTAAGGTAAAATGAAATCATTAGTGTGGGCCCAATACAATAGGACACCCGTCCTTGTGAGAGGAGATTAGGACACAGACGTAATACCCTGTGAGGACACGGAGAAGACGACTGCCTGCCGCCAAGGCCAGAGGCCTCAGGAGGAACTTACCTGCCCTCATCTTATCTCGGACCCCCAGCCTCCAGGACCGTGGAAGATTGACCCTGTCATTGAAGCCCCCGGCCTGTGGAAGTTTGTTGGGGGGCCCGAGCTAGCGCAGCAGGCATTTGAAGCCCAGCCTGGGTCTCACAGAGCCGCCTGCGAGCCCAGGCAGGCAGCGGACACACACTCTGATGTGTCCAGAGGCTGCTCTGAGGTCGCTCTCTTGGACGTGGCCATTCAGCACCTTCTCTGCTGTCCTCCGTCTCAATCGGAGCCCTTCGGGCCCATCTAGGCTGCGGTCCAAACCCAAGTGTCCTCCCTCCGACTGGATTTACGCCCAGGCCCGGATGAGTCAGGGGCTCCAGGCTGGCGAGATGGCCGACACCCGCCTCCCCCGCCCAGCGCTGTGATTTCGCTGGGACAGTTAAGTGGAGCGCTCAGCTGCTAATTGCTGTGCTGGTGCTGGGGGCGGGCAATTAGGGCTCGGCTCAGCAGGTGTGGGCTCAGAGAGGTCTCTGTGGGGTGGGACCCACACCGCCTGCCTGCCAGCCACGAGGGCTCCCCTGCGGTCTGGAGTGCCAGGGAACGCTGGAACGCTCTGCAGAGCTGCCCCCTCCTCCCTCACTCCCATGGCCCCAGCCCAGTGCCCCCATGGTACAACCCCCGGTTGGTGTGAGCGGTGGGGCTCTTCTGTCCCAGCTGATACGGCGCTAAGTCCAGTTAGGTTTCTAAGGCGACTGCAGACGATCAACGTCTTCGTACAGAGGCCGGGTCCTGACCCTGGAGAGAACAGAAGCCATGAGGCATCTTCCAGCTGATTTTAACCCCCAAACGTGTGGTCTCTAACCACACGTGTGGTCTCCAGACAGCACCGCCTTCACCCACCTTCTTGTTAATCACAGTTAACTTCTTAGCACCATTACGGTCCCTTTGATAGGCTGGTGAAAATCATGTATATGTTCTAAAGTGTTATTGAGATACTCAGATAAGGACGCTTCAGAATGGTGCCCTTCAATATTTGCTGTTATATCAAAACAGTCGAAATTACACATGCTTTTGATCGTGTCTGGTGTGTCCGATGTTGGCTGATAGAACACAGCAGCGGGCTGACACGATATCGGGCAACATTTCAACACCCGCCCCCCAGTACTGAATTTAGGAATTTAACTTATCCCTGGTTTTTGAGGTCTTCAATGACCCCTTATCACAGCCTCCAGCCTTCAGAATTTTTTTTAGAGCTAAACAAATTAAATAGTTTTATAAAAGCAATGTAAAAAATTTCGACACATACGAGGAGGGAGGAAGAAAAGAAAGAAGTGGTAGAAAGATACCCTGTAGAAAGACGGGGCAGGTGCAGGAGGCCAGGAAGCCCAGAACGAGCTGGGGGAGGGACAGTAGCAGAAAAAAGGAGGAGAAAGCCCAGAGCAGGCATCCCAGAGGTGGGGACAGCACACACCTCACACTCAGATCTGTTCTTTAAGGGCGACCCCACCAGCCGAGACTTGGGCTGGACCTGCTACGGGAGTTGTACTAGCAGGACAGGCTGCCCGGGCAGGGACCAAAGCGGCAGCAGCAGGTGAGGGCGGGAAGGCTGCGGTGGCAGAGCTGAGCGCCGGCTGGGTCTCCTGGGCCGTGGAGGGAGAGATGCCACACGCACTGAATGCCTAGTTGCAGGGACAGGTGGCTGCAGGTGCAGCCTGGGCTGTGGAAACGGGGGGGACCTTGGTGGTGAATCTGTCTGACACACACCTCTTTCGATTGCACTGCACCCTCTGTACCAGCAGGGTCCAGGGCACACCTAGGGCCTCGGTCCAGCTCTGCACACGGCCCGGCTGGGAGGTGGGCACTCGCCCCCGGGGCCGCCCTGAGCTCTTGGAGGCCGGACGCTCCTTCACCCTTGCACCTCCGCGAGGTGCCTGGATCGGTGTTGATCCAGGACCTGAGCTCTGGCCCCATGCTGGGCGCCTCACCGGTATTACCTCATTTCTCCGCACAGCCCCCCAGCCAGGAGGTACAGCCGAGACCGCCCCATGGGAAGAAGCCGAGGCTCGGGGTCGAAGATGCTGGGCTGCGGGGCTTCCGGGAGCAGAGACGGGCTTGTAATCAGGTGTTGCCTCGGAAGCCAGGCCCTCCCTCCTGACATCCCGTGCACGCCTGCTGCCCAGTCTACGCTGAATGAACGCACAGCTGAATGAGCAGCATGTTTCCCACGTGTGGCTGCAGAAAGCAGGTCTTATTTAATTAATGACTGGCTCTGTAATTGCCGTTTCAATGCACAATGTGTGCCGCCGACTGCGACGGGCTTTCTAGACAATTTTGGCGCCAGTGGCCTAATGTGGAAGCGCCGTGCCTGCCGAGGGACCTCCTGCTTCATCCATCAAGCACCTCCCGCCAGCGCCGTGGATCGATACCTGCTCCCACACCGAGGCGACCCCCGCCCCCGGTCTCTGTGCTCACTGCGATTCTCTCCAGAGGCGCTGGCGTTTCCTCCACGCTGGGATCGCAGGAGGGGCAGCTTCCGTGGCCTGGGCAGAGGCTGGGCAGGCGGCCCCTGTGCTATCTGACCCCCACCGACCTCCCCCAGCCCTGCACCCCCTGCACGCACACACCTTCCCCCTCCGGCAGAGATGAGCGGGCTCCTGGCCTGGATGCTCCTCCGTTCCCAGCCTCCCAGCCTGCTTCCCCTCGTTGGAATGTTCATGTGTCTCGAACGGGTGTTCACCTGTCCCCAAGCGTGAGCCTTGGCACCCCCATCAGCACTTTCCCATGACCTGTTCATGGATCTGCCTCCCCCACCAGATGCCTGGGCGTCTGTATCCTCTCAGGGTCCCTGGTGCACAGGACGGTACTCAGTGGGCATGAACCACGGAACAAGCAAAGGTGAGATGGTGAAGCCACAGGGGGGTCCGTCAGAGACCACCCTCCAGGAGATGGCAGCTGGGCAGGTAGGGGGACATCAAAGAGTTCACAGCTGCCCTTGACCCTGTTGTAGGTGGAATTGTGTCCCCAAGAAGATGTCTGAGCTCTGGTGCCTGTGCCCTTACTTGTTAGTTATTTAAAGTTGCCCTTGGTTTACTTACCTGTTAAACAGGGTGACACTCCTCATTCATTCCACAAATATTAATTGAGCAGCTATTACATTCCTGGGCCTTATCAGGGCGCAGTACTCAGCAATGAGCAAAACAACTAAAAAGTCCTGCCCTGTGGAATCGTTATTTACTGGGGGAGGCAGATGCAACACAAAGGAATGGATGCCGTAAATATTCTACCAGGTAGTGACAAACCCTGGAGAAGAACAGGCAGGAGAGGGGGGTGGGGAGTGAGGGGGGGAGTGAAAGCTTCGATGAAGTCATCGAGGAATTCCTCCGAGAAGGAATTCCTGGAGAAGGCAGCCCTGGAGAAGGTAAGGGTGCAGCCCTCACAGAGAAGCTTGTCCAATGTTTTGGTGAAGATTAAACAATGTAATTTTTGGAAATAGTGGGTAAATCATGCAAATAAACAATCCCTCCTCAAAGTTGATGTAGTTTCCTTGTTTAAACCCATTACAGTTTCTGGCAGAACAAGGCGCCCTGCAAGAACAACGTTGTCTGCTTGTCAGAATGCCGCGGTGGCAACCAGGAGTCCGGGAAGTGCGCAGAGGGTGAGCGAACCACGCCTGGGGCCACTTTCCCTGGGGGGCATTTGCTCTTCTGGGCAAGAAACCGAGATATGGGCTTGTCCTGGGAAGAAGGATCTGCTGGGTTGGGTGCAGCTAAAGAACCCACCAGAGCTTTTGGGGGCTTGCAGAGCTAGAGTGATGAAATTAGAGGCTTTGGGGGTTGCAAAAACATAGGCCATTTCCCTGTCAAGATTTTTGCCAGCTTCTGAAGCTGCTGGGGAAATAGAGAGGGTAAAAAGTTGGTCAAAACCTCTGAAAAGCAGAATAGAATTTTCCTCAGTCTTGTGGGCTAAAGAGACCAAGACCCGCCAGAACGAGAAGCTCTGTGAACATCACAGGCTCCCAGCGAGAGATCTGGAGGGCTGCAATGGGAGAACAGGGGGATCCAGAGGTAGGCAGTGCCTTCCGAAACCTGAAACCCAGACCAACAGGCATCAGCTCCTAAGCTGATCAGTCCCACACTTCTTCTGCCTGTCAGAGGAAATAAAGAATCCTCTCAGGTAGAAAATAAAGTCACCTGGAGCTGCTACAATTTTATATACAATATCTGCCAATAGATGAAAAATTATTAGGATGCCAAGAGGCAGAGTCATATGCAAGAAAGTCACGAGGGGCCAAACAGGCAACAGAAACAGATCCAGTGTTCACCCAGGTACTGGAGTAAGTGCGCAAGAACTTCTAAGTAACTATGATTGACATATGTGTAAAACTAGTAAATTACGGAGTAAATTCTCTCCAACTGAGAATTAGAATATAAAAAACATCAAATAGGGCTTCCCTGGTGGCGCAGTGGTTGAGAGTCGGCCTGCCGATGCGGGGGACGCGGGTTCGTGCCCCGGTCCGGGAAGATCCCACATGCCGTGGAGCGGCTGGGCCCGTGAGCCATGGCCGCTGAGCCTGCGCGTCCGGAGCCTGTGCTCCGCAACGGGAGAGGCCACAGCAGTGAGAGGCCCGCGTACCGCAAAAAAAAAAAAAAAAAAAAAAAAAATCAAATAAAAAGAAACTAGAAATGAAAAAAATCTAAGATTAATAACTCAGGAGATGGATATTACAGCTGGATAGACATAGCAGGAGGCAGTAAAGTGTTCATGAAATGGAAGACAGGTCAATAGAGAATATAGAAATTATAGCACATAGAGAAAAAAATGAGAATGCATAAAAGAGCATGAAGAGCATGTGGGATCTATATACATCTCCAATATAGGTGGGATAGGAGCCCCAGAAGGAGAAGAGAGAGAGAAAATGGGACAGAAGAAAATTCAAAACAATCTTGACCTAGAATTTTCCAAAATAGCTTTAAGAAATAAACTCACAAATTCAAAAGGCTCTGCAAAGCCCAAGGAGGAGAGATTAAAAAAACAAGAACACACACACACACACACACACACACACACCAAAAAAAAAAAAAAAAACAAGAACAAACACGCAAAAATGACATCTGGGCACACCACAGGAAAACTGCTGAAAAAGACAAAGAGAAAATCTTCACGACATCCAGAGAGGAAAATAACACATTGTATGTATTACCTTTAGGAAAACAGTGACGAGAAAACAGACTGGCTTCCCAAGTAAAGAAGGGAAGCCAGAACACAATGGAATAGCCTCTTAAAACACTGAAAGAAGTTATCTGGACTCTATATCCACACAGAATATCATTTAAAATGAGAGTGAAAGATATTTTTAGACAAACAAAAACTTGCTTTCTTTGTCACTGGCACACTTGCACTAAAGGAAATAATACAGAGGATACTGTAGACAAAAGGAAGATAATCTGGCCAAAGCACATGAGTGCAGAGAGGAAGGATCAGTAAAGAAAGGTCAGTCATGTTCATAAATATACATGATTATCGACTGTTCAAAGCAATAATAATGTGTTATGGGGTTTAAAATGTATGTATAAATGAAAGGCCAGAAATGATCATGTAAAAGATGGGAAGAATAAATGGAATTAAAGGGTTTTAAGGCTCTAACATCATCAAGAAGTGGCAAGAAAGAATCAATTCTATGAGACTGTAATGAGGGAATAATGTGTTTTAATTTCTAGGTTACAACTGACACTAAAGAGTTAATAGAGAGAAATTGGGTAATTTTTTAAAGGGATTAATTCAAAGAAGGCAAGAAAGGAAAGAAAAGGGAGGACAAATAGGAAACAAATAGTAAGTAGTTAGTCATAATCCAATGATATCAGTAATCACATTACATGTAAATGGACTAAATACTCTAAGTAAAAGTAGAAGATTGTCAAGCTGGATAAACCGTTCACAAACCACACATTTTGTATCAGACAAATTACTCCTCTTTAGCAGAGACCTCAAACTCCTGCCCATCATGGTTCTTATGCACCTGTCAAGCCTCGTTTGAGACACTACCCTCCCTGTACCTCATGAGCCAGAAACACCAAAATGCTCATGCAATTCAAAATATCAGACCTCTGTGCCTTTACTCATGCTGTCCTCTCTGCCTGGAATATCCCCCTCCCAGACTCTCCCACCCTCACCCCAAATACACACACACGTACGCTCACCCATTCTTTGCCTGGGTCATGACTTGAGGCCCAGATTAGGTGAAACCACATGCCACAAAACCCATTGCCCTCTTCTTCCCTCCACTCCACACTTCTCATGGTCTTTACACTGTCAGCCACTGTCTCTTTACTCTTCCCACTGTGTGGAAGCCCATCAAGAGAAGGGACCACAAGCGTCCACTTGTTGCAGTTGGGTACCAGGCAGCGCTACTCCCTGCTAAGAATAGTAACGATGATCAGGCTGACATTGGTGGGCCCTTGACAGGTGCCAGACGCTGTGCTACAGGCTTCTCATGCACTGAACTCTAAGCTGTAGAAACTGTTACGACACCACTGTACAGATAAGGAAGCCAGGGCTTGCAGAATTAAGCAACCCCAGAACCGCCGGCTAGGAAGCACTCTGCAGCGGCTTACGGCTGTACTTAACAAGTGAAGGGGAGGGGGCGTAAGACAGGTCTAGGAGCTGGGGGAGCACAGGACAGGGGCACCCAGCCTAACCACAGGAGTCCCGGAGGGCTTCTCAAGGAGGCATTTAAGCTCAGACCCAGAGATGGATGGGTAGGAGCTGGGGGATGAGGACGGAGAGCGTTCCACGCAGTGGGAGTGACCTGTGTGTGGTCCCAGGATCGAGACAAAGTCCACGTCAGTCAAGCTGCCGAAAGCCTTACGTGGTGGAGTCTCAGAGTGAGGAGAGCATGGTGGGAGTGGTGTCCAGCGAGGAGGGTGTCCTTAATGTCCTTGTCATTCGAGTGCCTGACACACTGTTGGTGCTCAGTGAATTACCTTGGGACCAAGTTGAACTCGCCAGTGACCCAGCCATTGAAAGATAAACGCTGCTTCGATCCAGGGATCCAAGCTCGTTTCAGGCCCTTGGAGTTTTACAGCAGAGCCTGGTCCTAGGTGGAGGGGGGCCAGGCCCTCCGAGTGCACTGGGCACTCACCTCTTCCTGCAATCCTGTGTCCACCCTCTGAGGCCAAGGTATCAGACGGAGACACTGGGGCTCAGAGCAGCCCAGTCCCCCCTCGCACGCTGCCTGGACCTGCTGGCCCAGCTACACGGCTTCCTGCTTCCCACCCCAGCCTGCTTCTGAGCCTCAGTTTCCCTGGCTGTGGGGCAAGGAGGTCGGGCCATCCAGCTCTAAAGGTCCCGGATGTTCCGTGGGCCCCTTGCGATCTGCGAGGACTAGTGCCCTACATCCTTTATGTAGAGCTTGGCCACGAGACCATTTTGTCTTTTCCGAGTCCGTCATCCCCTCCCTGAGCAAACACTCTGCGCTCCCCTGAGCCATTTCTCCCCTCGTCCCACGTCACAGTATCGATATTCACACAGAACTGGCTCCCATCCCCCCCCTGCATCACCAGGTATGCGGAGACGCAGAGTTAATTCCTGAGCAATTAAGCCCATTAACAAGCAGTGATTCACAGCCTTCAACCTGGAGGCCTTCGCCATTACGGAGCGTTAACCAGGGCAAAGCCGTGCCTCCTTAATCCTCTGCATGACGTGTTGGCTGCTGCGGGGACACCCGGACACCAGCAACTGCAAAAATGCCCCGGAAACCCACTGCCACCCTACCCCTCCCCAGCACCCCGTGTCCACCCACCACCGTCCCACACCCCCCAGGTACCGACGGACCTGGGAGCGTGGCGCTCAGAAGGTCTCGGCGGGGCAGACGTACCTTGCCAGCCCTTGCGGTGTCTCCCCCCCCTCCAACGTTCAGCGGATGTCAACCGCCTGCTGCTGATTGGGAGCGATTGTTTTTAGCATGGAGTCAGCCAGGAATGGATTTATCAAACTGTTAACTGTGCTTATCGCAAATCACTTTAATGATGTGTTAACATTTAATTAGATCGCTACCGAATGCTTCAGATTACGCGTAGTGCCCATGAACCTGACCATCAGAGCAAACACGGTCACGGGAAATGGGACTTGTGCCCCTGGCCTAGGCTGGACGCAGGGTCCTGGGCTCAGCAAGGAACTCCTTTGCCAGGTGAATTTCTGAGCATCTGTTTTCAGCCTCTGGTGAGCCCATCACGTTCCAGGGGCAGCTGTTGTTGAAATCCTGCACCTCCTAAAAAAGAGACGTCTGCTGTCTTTTTCCTGGCAAATCGGAATCGTGTGTTCGCTGTCTGCAAGGCACAGAGTCTGATGCTGTGAGGAACACAGAAAGGAGAGGACGTAGACCCCACCTTCCCCCATGGCCGCCTTGAGAAGACAGCTGTGCAGATCAGAAGAAACACACTCCTAGTCACACGTGCGTGCCCACCCTGTGCTCAGTGTACCACAGCCCGCACCCCTGTTGCCTTGTATCTGCACTTTACAAACAGGGAAGTCGAGGCTCAGAGAAACAGTCCCTTAATCTGCGTGAGAGATATAGTCGTGCACGAGGGCAGGAGGGGAAAGTTCATGGGTAAAGGCTGCTGGGACCAGCAGAGGCCAGGGCACAGAGAACCTGCGACACTGAGCAAAGGAGTTTGGGCTTCGTGCAGCAGGGACCACGGAGGGCTCTGGGGCAGGGGCCCGGATTTGAAGATGGTAAGCAATAAAAGGTCCATTAAGCTTAATAATTTGGAAATAGGAAATCCAGATGTGAGCCCAAGTGTGAGCCCCGTGCACCCGTGTGTTTGAGCCGTGGGGAGCCAGCCTGGGGGCTGGCCGAGAGCCGCAAGGGCTGCTTCTCACTGATGCGCGCGTCTGGATCCTGCAAGGATGGCAGGGCGCCCACGAGAGCCTCTCTCTCTCCATCTCAAACACACACAGACAGGTGAGTGCACATCCATGCATGCGGGCGCACACACACGCACGCACACTCACACACACAGTGCACAGCCGCGCACACACAGCTGCACGCAGCGTCAGCCCTCGTACGGCTCACGCGATCACGCACGCTCCCCAGCCGCCCTCCACGTTCCCATCCCCACACGGGGAGAAGCCAGGGAGGCCCATCGGCCCCGCGGCCCCTCCCCCTGGGCACGACTTGGGCAAATGCCCATTTTCAAAGGCCGTGCCGATGGCCCCACTGCTCTGCTCCCACAGGGGCCGCGGCCCAGCACCTCCGCTGAGGGGCCCGGGCAGCAGCTGTGCTGCCAACACCACCCCGGCTGTGCTCAGAGACAGCCGCTGCCCCCGGAAACCCTCCATGACGTGACGCGACCAGACAGGCGCAAGGAACAGGCCCCGCGGTCATGCAAAATGCAGGAGAGGTTCCCGGCCTGGGCTCGCTGGCCAAGCAGCGTGGCGGCCCCTGATCCGGAGCGGCTGAACCCGGGCCCAGCGTAGCAGGAGCGTCATTGTTCGGAGGAAAGCGGGGGCTGGGGCAGGTCCTGGGAGGGCACAGACTTTGTCGGAGGCGTGGGGAGGCGTGTGCAGTGGTGCCACGTGGCCTCCAGAGTCAGCCCGGCCCACGGCCCAGATGGAAGCTTCCAGATGAGTCAGCCCGTGGGAAGAGAACAGGCGTTTGTTCGGCGGGCCCCAAAGCCTCGGGCAGCCTGGGGGATGATTGACCTGCAGTGAAATCGTGCATCCTTAAGCTGGAGAGCCCCGGGCTGCCCGACAGATTCCACGTACGGGTCAGCTCCCCGAGACAGATTAGCACCGATGTGCCCCTCTGCCCGGCGGGGGCCGGAGAGCCCAGTGCCGCCCTGATGCGCTGCCACCTCCACGCGGCCTAGGACAAAGGGGAGAGCGGTAAAGGCCGGGCTCCAAACCCAGCTCGTCCTTTGGGCCAGCCCTAAACCTGGCTGGGGCTCTGTTTCCTGCCCTGGGCATGGGCATCAGGGTGGCATCCGCCTCCTGGGACTCAGCTGGGAGAAGGTGCTCATGAGGGTCAGGGCCGAGCCTCTGGGCTCTCAGAGGGGCTGCAGCACCTCCCCGGACACCGCCATTGTTCAGGTCACCTGCAGGTGGCAAAGAAGCCTGTGTTGCCCCAACAGTCTACGCCTGCTCAGAAAAGCTTAACAGCTCTGCTTGCTCCAGGCCCTGACAAGTGCCCTGTGCTCCACACTTAGGACACAGGCCCTGGCCCCTTGTGCATAGCACTGCTGTCCGCTGTTTGTCCCAAACCCTCTTGCACACACGTGGGAGCTGCCGGGCAGTTGGGGGACTCAGGGCCTCTCCACCACAAACAGAAGGTGTATCCGGGGTTGGCACCAGAGGGCATTGGGCAGCCAGAGGGTTGGGTCCTTTTTCTTTTTCTTATTTCTCTCGCTACCAGTTTGTAGTGAATTTAACAGAGGACAAAACTGGGGAAGGTGTGGAGAAATGGGAAGTCTCGTTCTCCGCTGGTGGGAGTGGAAACTGGTACAACCCTTCGGAGGACATTCCAGCATTAACTCCCAACACCGACAAGTCCCTACCCAGCACTTCTGCTCCCTTGTACAGCCCAGGGAGACCCGTCCAGGAGAGCATCAGGGGATGAGCACAGAGATGCTCAGGGCAGCACCGCTCACAAGGGTCCCAAACTGGGAACAACCCAACAGTCCCTCACCTGGGGAATGTGCAGGACCACTTTCATCCCCCAGGATGAGTCTTCACGGCGCAGTCCCCAAATCTAAGGAGAAATAGGCAATGGCAGGAAGAGTCGACGCGAGCACTTACATCTGCCTAAGATGGGGGCTTAATCAGAAACAGAGACAGGGTCCCACTCTCGTCCACAGCCAGGTAACGGGCATCGAATTGCAAGTAACTGCGGGAGGCTTCTGGGGGGTGGACAAGAATGTGCCCCTCGCCGAGGCTCTTTGCAAAGGAAGACCAGGAGTTGAGGTTGGAGCAGATATTGAGAGAAAACCCTCTGGCAGAGCAGCCCCGCCCTCACCCTAAAACCAGGTCTCCAGAGGAATTTGAAGCCTGTGGTGCCCTCAGGGTAACTATAGCAACAAGAAACCTCCATCCCAGCCCAATTCTCAACCGATTAGCTCAAACCCTCCACATTACAGGCCTATTAGAAGGAAAGGTGTGCTCATTTCCAGGCGCAAAGACTGCTTTCCTGTCCTATTTGCCTTCAGCAAAAAACTATGCAATGTATCAAAAGGCAAAAAAAACACGACAGACGCCTGGAATCCTGCTTCTTCCTCTGCCTCTGCCCCAGCCTGGAGCTGGTGACGATGAACCAGCAGCCCAGAACGTCAAGTGCTTTGTCCAACCAAGCAGCCCCTGGGGAAGAATCAGGACCCGTGACTGGGCCCTAGTGTTCTTCCTGTGTTTTCGTTTTTGTTTTTGCTGCAGCACTTGCCCTTCGACAGCAAAACGGAGTTGAGCAAACTTCAAATTCGTGACATTTTTTCATTTGTGTAGAAGAGCTGAGGTCGCAGGGCAACCAACTGTCTCAAACTCCAAGGCAAGATGGTGCCTGTAGGTAGAGACAGGACGTGGGCGTGGGTTCCCCTGGGGGCGATGCAGTGGACGTTGGTGAGAAGAGGTCAACAGGATGAGAAGACACCCTGGGAAGGGTGGCAGCAGCGTGTGAAACCCTGGGGCTGAGAACTTGCAGGAGCCCCACTCTCTACAGGCTCTTTCTTGCGAACCCCACCAGGCACTCAAAGAAAAGTCAGGAAGAAGCCCAAAGACAAGTCCACTGTGGTGGTGTGGCCCTGGGGGAGGAGAAGAGCAGCTGCGTGGAAGGGGCAAGAAGCACCACTTGGGTCCTTCATGGAACAAAACCTTAATCTGGGCAGGGAATCAGGGAAGTTGGGGAAGCGCAGGATTAAGGGCTGAGCCCCCAAGTACAGCTGAGAGACGAGCAGAGAGGACCCCAACCCCAAGAACCAGGAGCACATGCAGCCCTAAGACCAAGGCTGAGTCAGAAGGGCAGTGACCACACGCCCCCCAGCTCCTGCCACTATGCTAACCAGATGCGAAACCCAAGGGAGAGTAAGCTGGGAGAGGGACAGGAAAGGGAAAGAGGATGGAGGACCTCTTGGAAGCAAAATGCAAAAGGAAAACCCAAAACTCAGAGTGGGACGGGCATGGCTAAGCACAATCTGTCTATACCACCATCTGAAACAGAATAATCCCAGCAATGATGTATCTCAAACCCAGCCCAACCCCTAACTAGAACGACGTAAAGCCCCACACGCAAGGTCTAGTGGAAAGAAGGTGGCCTCTGCAGGGTGTATGGCTTCTCACAAAAAAATTCTGAGGCATATGAAGTGACAAGAAAAAAAGACACGTTCAAAAGAGATAAAGCAAACCTCAGAACCAGACTCTGATAATGGTGCCCACATGAGGACTGTTTGAGCAGGGATCTAAAATACCCATGGTTAATGTGATGGAGACCTTGTGCATGATCAGATGGTCATTTCAGCAGAGAGATGGAAACTCTGAGAAAGAATCTAATGGACATGTTAAAAAGGAAAACACAGAGACAGGGAGGAAGAATGTCTTCCGTGGGAGGTTCAGTAGAATCAGTAGGAGCTACACAGCTGAGGAAAGAGCCACCAAATGTGAAGATAAATCAAAAAATTAGCCGAGCAGGAAAAAGAGAAAAAAGAACAAAAATAAAACTGATAGAACAGAAATGAGTGGCAGGACAATATCAAACATTCTGACACATACGTAAGTGGAATCCCAGAAGGAGAGGAGAGAGAATGAGCAGAAGAGATGTTAAAAGAAATGATGAATGGCAGACACCAACACACAGATCCAAGAAGCTCAGAGAGGACAGGGAGGTGGGGGAGGGAATGAACAGGTAGAGCACAGGTGACTTTTAGGGCACTGAAGATACTCTGTATGATATTATAGTGAGGGATGTATGTCATTATACATGTGTCCAAACCCATAGAATTACAACAGCAAGAGTGAACCCTAAGGTAAACTGTGGACTCTAGGTGGTTGTGACATGTCAATGTAGGGTCATCCTTGGTAAACAACGTATCATTCTGATGAGTGATGTTGATTATGCAGGAGGCCATGCCTGTGCGGGAAGCAGGTAGTATAAGGAAATCTTTGTTTTTACCTCTGAATTTTGTTGTAAACCTGAAACTGTTCTTAAAAAATAAAATAAAATAAAAAAGTAAAAAGGGGCTCAGAGAACACCAACCAGCATAAATACGAAAACCAAACCGACAAACACAAAAGCACACCCTGGCAAATTCTACTATGCCAAAGACAAAGAGAAAATTAAAAAGCCGCAGAGGGGGAGAAAAGAAACATTATATACAGAAGAATAGAGATACAGTTTACAGCAGAGTTCTTACAAAAACGACGCAAGACAGAAAACAACGGGGGGAATCTTTAAAGTGTCGAAAAGAAGAAAAAACTCAACCCCGAGAAAATATCTTCGCCGAAACGAAAAAGAAATAATGACTTTCTCAAATAAACAAAAATTGGGGGAATGCATTTCAAGGAGATCAACTGCAAAAGAAGGGCTAAAGAAGTTCTTCAGGTGGAAGCACAGAATGTTAGAGAAGATCCTTCTGTTTCGATCTAGTATGTTTGAGATCAGGACTTGCCAATTCTTCATTCTAAACATGATCTAAAATTGCTCCTTATTAGTGCAGGTGTTAGGAATATTCCCTTATAGCATTATACGGAAACAGATTATTCATTACATTGTAAATCTCTGCTTACCGTGTCCCAGTTCTGTCCTGCTGCCTAGAGGATATAAACAAAACGTATTGCTCTAGAAGGTGGTGTCACTTTGTTTTCCCCCTAAAGCATTCAGTTTGTTAATACCTACATTTTTGAACTGTTGAAACTGGCCTAAGTATGGAGTAAGTACAACAGTGGCTCAGACCCAAGGAGCTATTTTCTAAAATCAGTTTTCACGACATTACGTCCTACTTCCGTTACGGGATCTGGTATCTCCTAAAATGTAAGACACCAGTTACTATTAATGATAAACCAGCTCCTCATTATGAATGTGAAGTTTGACCAATAAGTAATACATGCTATAGTTATTCAAGTGTCTATTGCTTAATTGTTAATTGTGAGCAGATTATTGAATGCCTACTCTATTTTCTGCAGTTTACTACACAATAACTCTTTGAGTAGGTTGAAGTTTAATTGTGCAACAAATTTTTATTAGAATACAATTTAAAGTGTTTTTCTCTATAGACTTCTTTGACTGGGGAAGCAAAGGGCAATGTTGATTAGTACATTCTGTCTTGTGCTAGCTATGTTTCTATAAGATAGCGAGCGCTGCAAGCTAGAAGGCTTTATTCTTTGCTCCTAGTTATGGGTTCTGTCTTTGTGGGGTTTTTCTGAGCACATGCGTACAATAAAATGTTCCTTGCTGGCTTAAAAAAAAAAAAAAAAAAAAGAAGTTCTTCAGGTGGAAAAATCCTGACATTAGACTGAAATTTAGAAATGAGGGTGCTGGACATGGAATCAATGAAGATGAAATTAAACTCATTTTTTTCCTATTTTCTAATTGCTCTAAAGATAAACTGTCTAAAGCAAAAACTGTAGCAATATATGTTTATGGCATATATAAACGTACAGACATAGCAACAAAAAATGAGGAGAAACTGGAAATATACTGTTCTAAGGTCCTTACGATACGTGTGAAATAGTACAGTATTATTTGAAGGTAAACTCTGATTTATTAAAGATATATATTTAGGGCTTCCCTGGTGGCGCAGTGGTTGAGAGTCCGCCTGCCGATGCAGGGGACACGGGTTCGTGCCCCGGTCCGGGAAGATCCCACATGCTGCGGAGCGGCTAAGCCCGTGAGCCATGGCCGCTGAGCCTGCGCATCCGGAGCCTGTGCTCCGCAATGGGAGAGGCCACAGCAGTGAGAGGCCCGCGTACTGAAAAAAAAAAAAAAAAAAAAAAAGATAAGTGTCAAGGGACATTTGAAAATGAAAACGAAAACAAAACCTATCAACATTTGTGGAATGCAACCGAAGCAGTGCTTAAAGGAAATTTTATAGTCTTAAACACTTACATTAGAAAAGACTAAAGGTCTGAAATCTAATACTGTAAGCTTTATTCACTTTTCTTTTCCTAGTTTCTTACAGTGGAAGAAAGCTTACTTTCTTTCAGTTTAAGAAACTAGGAAAAGCAAAGCAAAGTAAATTCAAAGCAAATAGAAGGAAGGAAATTATACTGATAAGAGAAGAAGTCAATGAAATTTAAAACAGTCGGAAAAATCAAAATCAAAAACCAAGTTATTTTTCTTTTTTTTTTTTTTTTTTTTTTTGGTATGCGGGCCTCTCACTGTTGTGGCCTCTCCCGTCGCGGAGCACAGGCTCCGGACACGCAGGCTCAGTGGCCATGGCTCACGGGCCCAGCCGCTCCGCGGCATGTGGGATCCTCCCGGACCGGGACACGAACCCGCGTCCCCCGCATCAGCAGGCGGACTCTCAACCACTGCGCTACCAGGGAAGCCCCAAGTTATTTTTAAAGATCATGAATCAATAAAGCTCTAGCATAGATGCCCAAGAAATGAAAAGAGAAGACAAAAATTATCAATATTAGCAAGAAAAGAGTGGCTATGACTGTAGGGCACACAGACTTCGAAAGGTTGACAAGGGACCACTAACAACACCTCTATGACCATAAATCCCACTATTGAGATGAAATGACAAACTATGAGAACCCACCCAAGAGAAATAGATAATCTAAAGAATACTATGTCTATTGAAGAAAACAAATGTGATGTTTTAAAACTTACAAAAAAAAAGAGGCTTCCCTGGTGGCGCAGTGGTTGAGAGTCCGCCTGCTGATGCGGGGGACGCGGGTTCGTGCCCCGGTCCGGGAGGATCCCACATGCCGCGGAGCGGCTGGGCCCGTGAGCCATGGCCCCTGACCGCAACAGGAGAGGCCACAACAGGGAGAGGCCACAACAGTGAGAGGCCCACGTACTGTAAAAACTTACAAAAAAAAAAGAAAACTTCAGCCCCAAACGGTTTCATTGGACATTTTACCAAATGTTTAAGGAAAAAGTGATACCAATTCAACACTCTTTCCTAGTAAATAGGATAGGAGAAAACATTTCCCAATTCATCTTATGAGGTCAACAATATCCCACCATCAAAGCAGACAAAGCACAGGAAAAGAAAACTATAGACGAATATTTCTCATGAATATAGGTGTGTAAACCCTCAATAAAATATTAGCAACTTGAGTCCAGGAATATACATATAAAAAAATCTCTCGTGACCAAGTTTCATCCCAGAAATACAAAGATGGTTACATTTTTTAATTAATCAATGTAATGTACCATATCAATAGATTAAAGAACAAAAGTCATATTATTATCTCAATAAGTAAAAGAAGATCATCTGACAAAACTCAAAATCTATTTGTGATGAAAAAAATTTCTCAGCAAACTAGAAATCGTAGGAAACTTCCTAACCTGAAAAAGAGCATTGATGGCTAGTATCTACTTAATGGCGAAAGAATGACTGTTTTCCCTTAAGATCGAAACCAGGCAAGGATGTCCTCTTTCGACACTCCCATTCAACATGTACTAAAAGTCTTAGCCAGACAAGGGAATAAGGCAAGGGAAAGACACAAAAAGAATAAGAAAAGAAGAAATAAATCTCTCTCCATTCACAGATAACATGACTTCTATGTAGAATACCCCAAAGAATCTACACAAAAAGCTCTAGAACTAATAAATGAATTTAGCAAGGTCGTAAGATTCATGATCAACAAAGAAAAATCACTTACATTTCTCTATATTAGCAAAGAAAGATTGGAATTAGAAATTAAAAACAAATGCACCAGTAGCACTAAAAAATGAAATATTTAGGTATAAATTTTTTAAATGTGTGGGCTGCACGTGGAACACTAAAAGCACTGATGAAAGAAATCAAACTACAAGTTGAAAAAGAACAAAGCTAGAAGACTCACACCACGTGATTTCAAAACTTGGTACAAAGTGACAGTAACCAAGACAGTGTGGTATGTCTTAGTGAAAGGCCAGACACACAGATCATTGGAACAGAATACAGAGCGTAAAATAGACCCATGGAGATATAGTCAAATGATTTCTGACAAAGGTGCAAAAGCAATTAAATAGAAAAAGGACAATCTTTTCAACCAATGATGCTAGAAAAATTGTGCATCCCGGTGCAATTAATTAACTTTCAATCTTACACCTTACAGCAAAATCAACTCAGAATGAAACATTTTTTAAATATATAAAACTATAAACCTTCTAGAAGACGTAGGAGAAAATCTGTATGACCTTGAATTTAGCCGTGTTTCTAGATAGGACACCAATAACATGACCCACGAAAGGAAAAGTTGGTAAGTTGAACTCTACCAAAATTTAAAACATCTGCTCTGCAAAACAAAAACAAAAAAGCAAAAAAAGAACTGTAAGAGAATGAAAAGACAAGGCGCAGACCGGGAGAAAATATTTGCGAGTCACATCTCTTACAAAGCACTATATTCAGGATATATATAATAAAACAAAAAGCTCTCAAAGATCAACAATAAGAAAACAAATCGATGTTTTTTAAAAAGAGGGAAAGATTTAGACCAACAATCCACTGAAGGGGATATATACAGATGACAAACAAACACATGGAAAAATGCAGGGAAAAAAGAAGAAAAGCCTAGAGCACCTTGGGGTTCTAGGAATTAAGGGATTGCTTTAAGAGAGATGAGTACACATTAAAAGACCATAGGAGCTCATCTGAGAAAGTGTACAGTGACCAAAACTAGAACACTTGAAACAACAAAATGGACACAGATAATATTGGATTAGAACACAAAGAATAAAATAAATACTTTTGAGTCCATACTGCAGAAAGAAAGGAAGGAAGGAAGGAAGGAAGGAAGCAAGAAAGAAAGGAAGAAGAAAAGAAAGGCATGCAACTCTTTCTTACAGAAGAATTTTGAATAACAAATGGAGAAGAAATAAGAAAAATAGACTATTACCGTTAGAACACCATAGTAATAATTACTGCAGGTAAAATCCATTGTTGATGCTAAAATTAGTAGGCAAAATTTCAGGAGAAACAGGATATTTGTATAGCCTCAGTGTATGTCTTCCAAAAATATTATAAATTACAAAGGAAAACCAGTACCTTTACAAAGAAGCCCGGCAGGCACCAGCCTGACTTGGTGACCAAGGTCAGGTGCTCCGGTAATGGGATATATGGTCAGTCCTGATACGACTGGCTGAGAAGGGCACACCTCCCGCTGTGGCATTCTTTCTGGTGATGCAGAACCTCAGTCACATCATGAGAAAACATCAGAAGAACCCACGCTGAGAAACAGTCTGCAAAATAACTGGCCTGCACTCTCCAAGACTCCAGGTCATGAAAGGCAAGGGAAGTTTGAGAAGCCATGACAGACGGGAAGAGGCTAAGGACACAGGAAAGCTAAATCCAATTGGAATCATAGACTAGGTTCTGGAACCAAATAAGAACTTTAGTGGATCATATGGTAGTTCTGTTTTTAGTTTTTTAAGGAACCTCCATACTGTTCTCCATAGTGGCTGTATCAATTTACATTCCCACCAGCAGTGTAGGAGGTTCCCCTTTTCTCCACACCCTCTCCAGCATTTATTGTTTGTAGGTTTTTTGATGATGACCATTTGGACCGTGTGAGGTGATACCTCATTGTAGTTTTGATTTGCATTTCTCTAATAATTAGTGACGTTGAGCAGCTTTTCATGGGCTTCTTGGCCATCTGTATGTCTTCTTTGGAGAAATGTCTATTTAGGTCTTCTGCCCATTTTTGGATTGGGTTGTTTGTTTTTTTGATATTGAGCTGCATGAGCTGTTTATATATTTTGGAGATTAGTCCCTTGTCAGTTGCTTCGTTTGTAAATATTTTCTCCTATTCTGGGGGTTGTCTTTTCATCTCGTTTATGGTTTTATTTGATGTGCAAAAGCTTTTAAGTTTAATTAGGTCTCATTTGTTTATTATTGTTTTTATTTTCATTGCTCTAGGAGGTGGGTCAAAAAAGATCTTGCTGTGATTTATGTCAGAGTGTTTTTCCTATGTTTTCCTCTAAGAGTTTTATAGTGTCCAGTCTTACATTTAAGTCTTTAATCTATTTTGAGTTTATTTTTGCGTATGGTGTTAGGGAGATTGGGACTGACGCATGGGCACTGCCCTGTGTAAGACAGATGGCTGGTGGGAACCTGCGGTATAGAGCGCAGTATAGAGAGCTTGGCTCGGTGCTCTGTGGTGACCTAGATGGGTGGGATGGGGGTGGGCGGGAGGGAGGTCCAAGAGGGAGGGGATATATATACACGTACAGCTGATTCACTTCATTGTACAGCGGAAACTAACACAACATTGGAAAGCATCTATACCCCAATTTAAAAAAAAAAGAACTTTAGTGGAAAAACTGGTGAAACCTAAGGGGATCTGGAGTTAGAAAAAGCAGTGCATCAAAGCAAAATCCTTAGTGTAGACCTTTGTACTGTAGTCATATAAGACGTTAATATTAGAGGAGCTTGGGTAAAGGGATTTTCTGTACTGTTCTTGCAACTCTCTAAGTCTAAAATCATCTCCAAATAAGAAGTTAAGTGCCGAAAGTGATTGAGAAGAAAAAAGTTGGACTTTGCACACAGCCTGAGTTTAAGACTTCCTGTAAAGCTACAACAATCCAATCAGTGTGATATTGGAAAAAAAGATAGACACAAAGATCAATGGAACAGAATACAAGGTCCAGAAATAGAGCCATCAGCACATACGGCTGATTGATTTTTGACAAAGATGATTCAAAAATACGGGCTTGTCTTTTCGACACGCGGCGCTGGGACAGCCATATGCAACACAGTGAGACCCCACCCATACCTCACACCTTATAAAAAATTAACTCAAAATGCATTATAAGCCTAAATGCAAAACTATAAAACTTTTAGAAGAAAATATTCATGACCTCGGATGAGTAAAGTTCTCTTAGAGACATCAATGAAAGCATGACCCATAATAGAAAAAAAAAAGATGTTTGATTGCATCAAAATTTTTTCAAATTTGCTTTGCAACAGATATTACTAAGAGAATGAAAAGACAAAGCACGGACTAGGAGGAAATATTTACAAATCACACAGCTGATAAAGGACTTGTATTCAGAAGATACAAAGAACTCTCAAAGTTCAATAATAAGCGTACTAACAAAAACCGGGCAAAAGTATTTGAACAGACACTTTACCAGTGAAGATATATAGCTGGTAAATAAATACATGAAAATACGCATGAAATACATGAAAATATCCATATTATGCATTAGGAAACACACATTAAAAATTAAAGGCACAGTGAGATACCACGCCGCACATATTAGAATCGCTAAAAAACATTTTGTAAACTGATGATACCCGTGCTGGCAAGGCTGGGAAAGAACCAGAACTCTCCTACGTTGCTGGTGAGAAAAAATGTGTGAAAATTGTTGGGTAGATTCTTACCAAAGTTGACAGACGCTTACACAGAACCTACCGACCACAGTCCTAGGCTCTTACCCCAAGGAAGTGAAAACCTATGTTCCCACCTAGCTTGTATGCGATTGTTTATGTCAGCTTCACTCGTAATTGCTCAAAACTGGAAACAACCCAAATGTCGCCCAAGCACAGACTGGATTAGCAGAACCTGAGCCGTCCACGGGGCGAAGGACTATTCAGCAGAATAAAGGGTGAGCTACTGATTCACAAACGGCGTGGCTGACTCGCAAAGGGATTTACGTGCAGCCAGGAAGCCACATCACAGATTACCTTCCGTGTGACCCCATTCAAATGACATCCTGGAAAACGTGGAACTAGGGCCGGAGAGCTGATGGTGGACGCCACGGGTTAAGGGTCAGGGGAGGCTTTAACTAAAAGGGAGCCTGGAGGGGCGGTGACGGCACTGCTCTGCACTGTGATTGTGGCGGAAGCTACAGGGCTCTAGCATTTGTCCAAACCCTTTAAACTGCAGGTCAAAATACAGCTACTTTCGCTGTATGCAAAATACAAATACATTGTTAAAAGTTGTAAGTGTGATGCATGGTTTGGGTCTGTGTCTTGTTCTCTGGCTCTGTCCCAAGTAAGGGCTGCCTCCCTAGCCTGGACGGGGGGTGGGAAGACAAGGTGGGCGCGCTCAGAGCCTGCAGGAGCTCAAGGGCGGGGATCTGCCGTGGGAGCTGCCCTTTCAGAGGCAGGGGAGGCACCATCCTCAACCCTCTTCCTCTCTCTGCTGGCCCTGATTTTTTTTTTTTTGCGGTACACGGGCCTCTCACTCTTGTGGCCTCTCCTGTTGCGGAGCACAGGCTCCGGACGCGCAGGCTCAGCAGCCGTGGCTCACGGGCCCAGCCGCTCCGCGGCATGTGGGATCTTCCTGGACCTGGGCATGAACCCGTGTCCCCTGCATCGGCAGGCGGTCTCCCAACCACTGCGCCACCAGGGAAGCCCAGAGCTGATTTTGACTCTCTGTGGCTGAACCCACTCTCCGATGTCCCCCAGGCAGCCCCCTGCCCTGTGCCACGGGTACCTGGGCGGGTCTGACCCCTCCCTTTGCTTCTTGGGGTGAGTGTGTCTTCTCACCTTGGAAAACTGTCCCTCTCCCTCTCTGAGTGGTCCCTCGGGGCACCAGCCACAGCCCTGGCTGGGCTATTCAGAAGCCTGCCCTGGCATTTTACGTGCAGACCCTGGAGAGAGAGGGGATCTCTCTTTTCCGTGGATGTGAGCTGTGAGGGGGACAAGAGTCGTCGGCGGTCACATGCTCTGTCATTCGGAAGCATCTGGGAGGAGGCCCGAGCCCATCAAAGGCAGAGGCGCCCTGGTTTCAGTCCGGGGGGACCTGCTTCTTCCTGCTCCCTTTGGGTCTGGAACAAGCCGAGGCTCCAGCTAGGCCAGGACTCGGCTCCGTTTTCCTGGCCGCTGGCTCCGCTCCCCTGGCTGCTCGCCCATCACCCCGTAGGTCTGCAGCTCTTACTTCCCGCAGTACCCCCAGGCTCACAGCCTTCTTGGGACCCCACCACACTCTTCCTGAGCAGGTGGAAACACGGAGAGAGGGGGATCCACAGGGAGGAAGCAGGAGGGTCCCCAAACCAGGGCCAGGGAGCCCCAAGCAGATCCCTGGGCGCGTGCAAAGAGGACCAGACTCACCCTGCTCTCGGCAAGAGCTAAGCCCCACAGCCCAGACACAGCTGCCGCCTCCCCCAGAGCCCTGCCTCAGCCCCCCTTCCCAACCCCATTAATTGGGCCACAGCTGCTGACTGCAGACCGCTTCGCACTCCCAGCTCGCTCTAGAGCCCACCGCTCTGCCTTCCGGGGCTCGAGCCGAGCAGGGCTGTGCGTCTCGCAGCCAAATGGCTCTGCCCCTCGCGATGCGCCAGCCCCGAGGCTGCTCTCGGGCCCCGGCTCCTGCCCGTCTGCTCCCCTGCAGACCAGCGCCCCAGAGGCCGGCCGGACCACGTGCCAAGGCCGTCCGGAAGCCCCGGCCCCCCTCTGTGGGCAGTAACTGTGCGTGCACCCCCCACCCCCCCTCACAACAGATCCTCGAATTCGGGCCGGGAGGATCCGCTTCGCTCCACACCAGTCCCATCACCCGGGGTGCTGAGTGCGGACCCCCGCCTGCCAGCCCATACAGCAGGGGGTCCCACGGGGCTCTCCCGGGATGCCGAGACTCCCGTGCGGAGAAGACAAGTGCGCAGGTCCGAGCATCGCGGAGACGAGGCTCAGGGCACCACCGGGGCAGGTCCTGCATCGGGCCGGGGGCTGGGGGTGAGAAGGCGGACCAAGGGCGTGGCCACACGTTTACCTAGACAGTGACCTCAGTACGTGTTCCTAACTGCGACAAACTGCAAGGACAAGCGTCCTCCTAGGAGCAGAGAGAGGCCTGCGCTGCGAGGTGGTACCTGGATTTCAGAGCGACCTGCCCTCAGCCGTCCTTTGCTGGGCAGAGGAGGGGAAGCACGGGCTGGGTGAGACCAGCGGGGCCCCCGCAGGCACGGGAGGGCACAGTGGACGTTCTGTCTCGCGCTAAGCCCTGTGCCCCTCACCCTGCCCAGGTCTTGTTGCCGCCGGAACCTGGTTTTCCAGCATCTAGCCCGTCAGGATGGGGAGGGGCTGCTAAGGGAGTGGTCGAGCCCGCCTGCGCAGGGTGCTGACTTCGAGTCCTCCAGCGACGGGGCCTCCCAGCGAGGGCTTTTGGCGCTGCTTAGTGGGAGGGACGGGTGCACTGCGCCCGGGACTCCGGTCAGGGCCACACAAGTTCCACCCGGCCCCTTGGACCAGGCCAGCGTGGAGCCGGGCCACCCTAGGCACTTACTCAACAAATGTTCACTCGGGGCCTCTTGGGTGTCAGCTCTACTCCAGGCTCTGAGATGCAAGACCACACCCTCACGGAACATTCTAGAGGCGACACAGAAAACAAATGGAAAAGCAGCAGGTGTGTGAGGAGGCCAACCCAGGAGGCTTAGAGTGCGGCTTCCCAAGCTGCCTGCAGGGCACCCTGAGCTGTGTGTGTGTGTCCGGGGGTCACCTGGGAAGGGGCCGCCAGCGTAGGTGGGGTGAGATATTGGTCCCCCTTGCCCTCGGCTGGGGAGAGGGCTCCGCGGGGGGCAGAGCCCTGGTCCAGAACCTCCAGCCTCCAGCAGCCTGGGCAGGGGCCCTGGGAAGGTGCCTGAAGGGGGTCAGAGGCTGAGCCCCGTGGGACCCCTGGATGGCGGCCACAGTGGCGGACACCAGCCGCTGGGTTCGGGGACCCCTCTGCTCCCGCAGCCCGGAGCGTCCATCACCCTCCCGAGAAGGGGCCCAGGGTCTGCCTGAGCCGGGCCTATTCCAGGGGTCAGCGTGGGAGCCCCAGAGAGTGGCCGTCAGGGCTGGGGTGGAAGGCTTGGGGTTCCTGGGGGCACTGTTCTCATCTCTCACACCACTGGGGCGTCCAAGCCACCAGGCAATCCACCGCACAGCGTGACCTCAGTTTCAGGCTTCATCATTGGTTTTGAAATCAATGCTACGGGGAGCTTCACACAGAATCCATTTGTGTGATCACGAGACATTTCAAGATCACATGTGTCCATGAAACAAAACAAAAGAAAACGCTGCCTGCCTCTTTAAACAGAGCGCCGAAGGCTGTGGACAGTCAATGGTTGTAAAACTTCCTTTAAAATGTTCACCCCTTGTTTGTGTGAACAAAGTTTTTCATCAGCAATAACCTCAAGAATTTGAAAATAGAATTATTTAAAAGTTGGAAGTTTCACACAATTTCAACATGTTAAATTGTCTATTTCCTCATCGTAATTATATAAAACAAAGAAAACATAATGCATTCTTTTTCTCAAAGCCCCACGCCAACTCTAGTTTACTTGGGGCGCCATTCTAACAGGACCGTTTTCTGGTGTGGGTATGATGTGAGGAGCAGCCAGACCTATAAGGTTCTGGGCGGAGTGTTCCAGGCAGCGTTGGGGATGAGCGAGGACCAAATCTCTGGGTGGGAAACAGAGCAGCCAGGAGGCCGGGGTGCTGGAGCGCAGTGGGCAAAGAGGACGCCTGGGTCGAACCCCCAGATCGTGGAGCGGGGGGGGGTTTCCTGCCGACCCATAGCCCCTCCACGCTGAGACCCCGGGACGCCTGAGACGCAGCAAGGCCTCGGCTGCACTCAGCTGGGGCATCTCTGCAGACTTGTTGCTGGTACCACAGGGGTCCTTCGGGGCCACGCAACACTTAGCGGGGGAAGCCAGTGTCCCCACGGAGCAATTGAACACTTCTGAGCACTTTGGAGAGGTGACCTACCCCCGGAGATGTGGCCCCTCCCCAGATGAGCTGCTTCCCGGGGGCTGGAGTGGGAGGACTGGGTGCTTGAGGGGCGCAGCTGGGACGAGGGAGATGCGCCCCTGCACATTAACGCAAGGCTGCGAGGGGATAATGTGCTCTCAAGGAAACGAGATCGATCGCCTGCTGGGCATTCACGCATTTCTAGATCCAAGGCCGAAGGGCTCGGGGCCGCTGGGTCCGGCCACCCCTTGGACCTGCCGAGAGCCGCTCAGACCTCAGAGAAGGCGGCAGCCACCCACCCAAGCCGCAGGTGCCCGTGGCAGGAGCCCTCCGTCTCGGGCCAACACCTCCAAGGGCCCAGTTGCACACGGAGGCAGGTCTCAAGGGAGCCGTGTCCCCACGGCTGGAATTCCCTGCTGTTCTCCAAAGCGGTCATTCAGTCACTAGGGCACCCACGCGGACCATTCGGAAGAGAGGATGCGACAACGCAACAAGCCGGAGGGCACGGCCACCCCGGGGCCGGGCGGAGGGCATGCGGGAGATTCGGCAGGACCTGCCCGTCCAGCTGCTGTGCGGCCCCGGGGCTGGTCACAGGAGGGGTCACCTGACCAGAAAGGAGGAGGAGAGAGTGTTGGCTGCGCCGGTGCTGGGCCAAGCGGCCGCAGAGCTGGCCGGCCACGTGTCAGTTCACCCCCGGCAGCCATGCAGGGCCAGCCTTCCTCTGCCCGTTCATTCATTCATTCATTCCCTCAGTACCGACCTGTGCCGGGTGCTGGGGACACCACCGAAGTGCTGGATATGGCCGTGGTCCCTGCCTGCGTGGGGCTCCCAGCCTGCGGGAGAGAGCGGAGTTAAGGCACCCATCACGGCGTGGCTGCGGAGGGAGCCTAGGCCCAGCGGCCACGGGACGTGCTGTGGACACACAGCCCAGGTGGGCAGGGTTGGTCCACAGCCAGGTCTATCTGGGTCAAGGCCAGACCCAGCCCACCTCTCTGTTACCTCCCTACTACCCACGAGGTCCTGAGGGTGCTGTCCTGTCCCTTCCTAGACCTGTCCGACTGCTTCTCCTCTGACCCTGCTCCAGACGCTTGGGGCTCCTAGCATGCGCTGTTCCACCTGCCGGCAATGCTTTTCCCTCCCTGTTCCCTCCAGCCCAGCACCTCATCTTAGCTCAGGCATCCCTTCTGCCCAGGGGTCTGCTGACTGCAGCACAGAATCGCTCTCTCTCTCAGCACCTGCAGCATCTGTGGGGTGTTTTAGAGCCTATGGCCGAGGATTTCAGTGGCAGGAAGGACATTTCCCATTTAATGGGAGTTTTGATGAATATGGAACTGATTAAAGTTAACATGAATTTACATATTCAAAGTCTGATTTTCCTAAGCCTTTAAGCTCAACCTACAGACTTCATTTTATTGCTTATAAAGCTGGTCATTGTGGGATTAGAGAATTTCTTTCATGTGTACTTTAATTAGTATCTGAGTCACTCAAAATGAACACACTGAACCCCCAATAAATAATTAGCCCACTTCACAGACCTGATTAATTAGACCTTTTAAACAGCACTTATAAGATTAATATTTGTGTGTGTTTTTGTTTCATTTTGTTTTGTTTTCCAAGAATCTCAAAAGGCTGTCAGGGAATTCTTAGAGACCGATCCTTCCCAAGCACTTAAACAGCCCCTGGAAAATTAATGCAGTAGACGATAACTATTGCTAATGCTTCTTCTAGATTTAGGCAAATTCTCATATTCCTTCCTATTTAAAATCACTGTTACGCTCAACATTCCTGCTGCACTCGGGCTTCCAGCCGCCACCACATCCTCTCCACTCAGAAGAAAGCCCAAGTCCTCACCTGGCCCGGGCTCTCAGCTCAGCTCCCCTCCCCTGAACAGGCCACGTTCCCCATCCCTGCTCGTGCCACCCCTCCCCTTCCCCCGCCCCCCATCCGCACCGCCCCCCCCCCGCGTGATTTTCCCGCATCAGGCATCAGGCCTCGCGTCTGTTATAGGTTTGCTATCAGTCTGTCCCCTCCTTAGAAGCCCAGCTCCCCTTGCAGTGCCACGTCCCAGGCCACCGAGGAGGGTATCCGGAGCACGGGAGGCACCAGCAGTTACTGTCTGGATGAGCGGTTGACCATGAGTCCAACGGTCCGTCCGTCACCCTCGCCAAGCTGCTCCTATGACAGCCCTGACACTCCGCCGGTGTTTCCCTCGTCCACCTCTGTGCTCTCTTCTGTCCCGGCTCAGGATGTCACCTGCCTGAGGGGGAGGGCAGGGTGGGGGCGGGTTTCCCATACTGCGGGCCAGGCTTGCACCAGGACACCCACATCCAGACCGGGACTCAGAGCCCAGGAGCCACTGCTGTCTCCTTCGGGCATCTGTTCCCGGGCCATGGATTTCTCAACTGAGCCCCTTCCAGGGGACCCCAGGCCACCCCCTCGGCGCCCCAACTCCAGCTGGACAGCTGTGTTCCCACTCCTTTCCTGGGCATCTCGTTCCGGCCACCAGGCCAAGGCCATAGAGCAGCACAGGTGACCCCGGGCGCCCCTCTGCCCTGGCCTGACTGCCCACCTCCCTGCCCCTCAGTCGCTCCCCACTCCGCCACCCTCACACCCCTCCTCTGTCTGCAGGGTTATGTCTGCCTCCTCCGCTGGGTTGGCTGGGACCCCTCTCCCATCCCACCCTCATGTCCGAGTAGAGGGAGGCCCCTCGGCTGGGAAAGGACACCAGCGGGGCTCCTGGTGAAGGTCAAGGGGTCCGTAGGTGCAGAGCACCACGGAAACAGCAGACCACCCTCTCTGCTCCTTCGGGACTTTGGTGGGTTTCATAGCAGTCGTTAGGAATACATTATTACGTTGTGCTGAATATACGGTACATACGTGGTATGCGATGGTATCTGACATTTATAATATGTTAATTAATTATTATTAAGAATAGGGGATCTGACAGCCCTTCAGGCCCTGAAATGGAGAAGCCACAATGGTGAAATTTCAGGTACTTTCCAGACCAGGACACAGAAGTGGGCAGGGGCGGAGAGAGGTAGGAGAGCAGGTGGGTGCTCCCTGGGTGAGAGGCGGGTTCCCCCGGGTGAGAAGTGGGTGTTCCCTGGGCCTGTCGTTTGTCGGGGTGAACTGCACCCCCACCCCCAGCCCCCGTATCTGAAACCAAACCATTGTCGCTACTCCAGCCCAGGCCCCATCCCCCTCCCAGCCCCCCTTTCTACAGCCTGGCCAGGCCGGTCCACGGCTGCCCACTCCCAGGCCACACATCAAAGGCAGAAGTACTGAGACGGGGCCTGGAATGTCCAACAGACGCGAGGCCACTTCGGCCACGGTGTGGGCTGCACACCCATAGCAGGACGGTGCCAGCATGCGTTCAGAATTTCATGAATCAGAACCAGTCAGGTTCATCCGAACCATCAGTTTCAGAATTTCGTTTCATAGTAAAATTTTCCAATTTCATTTTTCCTAGACTTTTAGGCAAGTTATCAGGAAGCCAGAAATAGGTTTCTCGTTGCTAAAAGAACAATTTTTTTTCAGTTTCTCCATCATCTGTTTTGTGATTTCCTTCCCCTGCTTTCGTCCTTAGGACTTGACCAGACAATTTCGTCTTGAAAGAAGAGCCAAGTTCACAAATTGGAAAACATCCTCCCAGGCTCCCAGCGTCCTCCAAGCAGAAGGTGGTCCGGGAGGAGGGGGATAGGATGCTGAGGCCAAGTGCGTGGGCTCCGTGGCCCAAGGGCTGGCTTGAAGGCCCAGATTGGCCACAATAGCTGTGTTACTCTGGGCACGGTACCTAATCTCTCTGTGCCACAGTCTCCTCGATTGCAAAATGAGGAGATAAATTTGGGGGTTGCTTCGAGGTCAGGTGAGTCAAGCACACAGAGGCAGCCCATAAAGGTTAACGGCTGCTTCGTCCTGCTCTGTCTGGAGGACAAGGGGGGTGTCAGACACATAGATGCCAAATAGAGCGGGAAGGGCAAGATAGCACCTGGGGCGGGTGGCCAGCCCCTGCTGCTCAGACAGGGAAACCAAGGAAGTAGCGCAAAGTCGTCTGCAAGATCAGGGTATGATGTTGAGGGGAGAGCAAACCAGAGGCGACCACCCTCCGGGCCTCTTCCTTTTGCTCCTTGGGCCTCAGTTGCCTCGCCTGTCAAATGGGAACAATAATAACCAGGTGATGTTTGTGAAATGTGGGCTCTTTTCTTCTTTCTGCAGAAATTTACTGAACGTCCTGTTTGGATCTGAGCCCGTGCAGATGCTGGAGAGGGAGAGGTGAGGAGACCCCTGTCCTGCAGAGTCACAGTCTGATTGTGGAGGGAGGCAGTCCACCGGCGACGAAGCCCCATGCCATCAACTCCAGGATGCAGACAGGCAGGGGCCCTGGACCCACCGGACGCACTGACCCAGGAGGTGGGGCCATTGAGCTATTGTCACCTTCCGGGAGAAGCAAGCACCGACTCACGGAGCCTTCCTGCCATTCAGTCTAGAATGTTCCATGCCGAGACGGTTGAGCAAAAGTGTCAGGGAAGCCACGCGGGGTCCTTCTGGGTCCCTCTGGCTCCTCTACATCTTCCCAGCTGTGAGCCAGTTACCTAACTCGCGTGTTCCTTGGTTTCCTCACCTGTAAAGAGGGTGATAAGAATGCATCCACTTCATGGCATCGTTGAAAGGCTTGAATGAAACCGTAACAGTAAGAGCAGATGGTGTTGGGCAGGGTAGTAACAGGAACAGTGGATGATATAGGCAGGGCAGCTGGATGGAAACATGCAGGGGCTTCCAGGAGGAGCTCCTCCCTCACAGGCACCTGAACAAACGTCTGTGAATGTCGCTAATCGTGTTCAGTCATGGCTATGGGGGTTCAGGGGGTCAGAAGGCGTCAATGCATTAACGGCTCCGACAGGTAGTGAGCCCCTGGTCAGGGGCGGCATGCAAGGGGTCCGTGTGCGGTCACTGCCGTAACTGGCCAGAACGTGGACTGGGCGGCCTCCAAGGCCCGCTCTCACCCCAGGAGCCCTGGAGGCAACAAATCTGAGGTCTGGGGACTCTCAGACACAAGACTGCTGATTCTACCAGCATGGATTAAATCCCTACTGTGCGCATCCCACCCCTAGCGAAAGTGATGACCAATAAGGTGCTTCCTTGACAATCTCCCAGACAAACAGAAGGTGGGCAGGTGCTGGGGAGGGAGAGAGAGAGCTTACTTGTCTCGGGTTCTGAGTCGGTGATTCCAAGACTGTACAGTGTTCATATTCTATAGTAGTTACTATTTCTTGAGCACCTACTCTATGCCATCGTGTGTTGCCCATACTAGGTGCTACAGCTAATTTGTTGTATTTATTCCTCCCACAGTGAGAGGGGTACTCAGGTGTCCCCATGTGGAGACGGGAAAACTGAGGAGAAGCGATGGGCCCAGGCTGGCAGGAAGAGCACGTGGGGCTGTGTTAGAAGCTGGCGGGGCTGAATCTTCGTAAGATTCTGAGACCCCTTAGTTCCAACCCCTCTTACTCCGCGGTTCTGGCTTCCTTGCGTCTCTTGATATTATTCTAAATTGCCAGGACTTTAAGTTTCTTTATCCGGAGGGCCGAGGCCCCAGTGGTTCAGAAGCATCAGCCCCTGGTGCTCCGCGGTGGCTCAGGACCTTGGGCTGCGGAAGCGTCATCCCCTGAGGCTGAGGCCGGCCTCCCTCCCGGCCATCGAGGGCCTCTGGGCTCCCGTGCTCAGCCGCCAGAGTGGGCGAGAGCGATTAATTGTTTATAAAGCACTCAGACACTCTCGGGCGACAAGAGCCCTGTCACACCCGCATGGCTTCATTACCATCCCTTAGAGACGGGCCATCAGCGGGGGTCTGGAAACGGCTGGGAGCCAGTCCCCGCCCCGCGGCCTCAGTAGCAGCCCCGGGGACTGTGGGCAAGCCACTTAACTCCTCTCAAAACCCCGGGGGTGGCCGGAGAGTTCCTGAGAGCAGAGAGAGCTGGGCCGTGGGGGGCCCTTCTCACTGGGCACCCTGTGCGCCTTTGTCTTTTGGGGGAGCCAAGCTGCGCCCCCACCCCCCCACCGGGCGTGTCTTCCACACAGATGACCTCCATCTACCTAGGACACCAAGGGCTTCTGTTAGTCTCGTTTGTGACTGTTCTCTCGGCGAACCCGGGCATCTACCTGCACCCGGCTAGACCTCAGGCCACCAACTCCACACTTGATCTTAGCCAAGAGGCCAAGAAGCGATGAGGCCACCAACGCCACTTATTCGTCCACTGGGCCCTTCCTTCCTTCCTCCCTTCCCCCTCCCTCTCGCGAATATCAAGGCCCCTGCTGGGGGGCTGGTCTTGAGGCCGCAGTGGATGAGCGTGGCCTCCCTCCAGGAGCGGCAGCTCTTCTGGGGGCCGAGCCCACACACTCCATAACTGCAGTCTCTCTCGTGACAAGATCTGGGCTCGGGGCTGCGAAATCAAATGCCAGGACTGAGAGCCAGGCTGCCGAGGGGTCGGAGGGAGGGGACGGGATGCTGTGTGCCCGCCCGCCAGATGCCCACAGCCTCCCCACTCCCCGTCCCTCCCCCAGTGTCCTCAGGGGAAGCAAAACACTTTGTGACCATTTCCCTGGCGTGGTCTCCGGAGACTCCTCTCTCCCTCCATCCTCTGCAGCCCAGAGTGGCAGCACTTCTGTGGGGTCTTTGGGGAGCCCCCCTCCCCCCCTCCCCCCCTCCACTTCTGAAGGGGCTTCAAAGCCCTCTCGCCCCTTTGACGTGCAGAAAGAGAAAGTGCTGGGAGACTTCCAGTAGTCGTGGCCAAGGCTGTGGCCACACGGAGTCCCCTGGGCGGCAGCGTCCTCACCTGCATAGTGAGTGACCACCTCTGCCCTGTGCCAGGCCTGTGCAGGACAGAGGGAGGCAGCCGGACACCATGGCCCTGCCTCCCCGAGGCTCAGAGCCTCAGGGATTTACCTGCATCCCCCCAGTACCCCTCACTCCCTGCCCCAGCCAGCCGGTGTCTCAGAGCGGGGGCAGTGCCCGAGCCATTGAAAGGCCCAGAGCGGGCTCTGGAGCCAGCCTGAGATGCAAAGCTAAGAGCCGGTTCAACGCCCAGCCCCGCACGTCCCAGCCGTGGACCCCGGCATGACCCGTGGCCATCATTCCCTCACTTTGCTCACCTGTAAAATGGGAACAACAGTCCCCATGACACAAGCGAAGCCTCTGCAGGCCCGACCAGGGGAGTGACCTAGTGTGGTGCGAGGCCCAGCACGGCTCCTCGTGACCCTGGGCCCGTCTCTCTTCCCCTTGAGCCTCCGTTTCCCACCTGAGGGCCCTGCCAGCTCAGTTCTGGATTCTCCTGGTGGCAGTGGAGGGCAAGGAGGCTGGGGGTGGGGGGGGGCGAGGCGCTGCGGCCCCTGCCAGTGACACAGTCCCTCAGCCCATCTCGGCATCTATCACAGATGAGGATGGAGCTCAGGGTCCCTCACAGCCCGCAGAGTGGGTCCCTGAGCCTTTCTTTTGTTCCCAGGCCCTTTGGGGGTGGGGAACAATTTCCATCTGTTCACACCCCTGGGCCCTGCCTGGTGGAACCCCCACCACCCCAGCTCCAGGCCACTCCTCCGGGAGGCTGCCCCTACCCCCAAGGCTCTCCACCCCTGTATCCCCGGTCCTGGCCCCTCTCTCATCACAGCCTCCACCACACGGTACAGTCTCCCCCAGACTGGGGCTGATGACCCAGACCTCTCATCCCATCCCCAAGAGCCTTGTGAGTGGTCCCCCACGCCATGGCTCCCGAGCCCCTCTGAGCCCCTCAACCCGCCTCCCCAGCCGGCTCTGTGCCCTTGGGGGCAGCCACGGGCATCGATCAAGGACGGGGTATTTATTCCCTGGCGCCCCCCCTGCTGGTCCCGTGTGGTGTCACTCACAGAGTGCCTACTGTGTGCTGGGCCCTGGCTGGGTCCCAGCCCTGCCGTCCCAGAGCTGTGTGACCTCGGGCAGCTCAACTCATTTCCAGGGTGATGGCAGCCCCTTCTTGGGGGAGATTTGCAGAAGATCAGGTGACTGGAAGCAGTAGAGGTGTCACTGGCCCACGTGTTCGCTGTTACCATGTTTCCAGGTGGCAGCAGAAGGGGCAGTGTTTGCCCCACCTTCACACCCCCAGTCCCCAGCTAGAAAGGGGGTCTTGCTGGCCCCGGCCCCGTCCCACTGCCCACCCCTCTCCCCGTCCTGCATGGGGACTGCTCCTTCCACCGGGGAGGATGGGTGGAGGTGAGGGTTCACCTGAGATGCCAGGAATCTGCTCGGGGCTGTCCCCAGCTGTGAATGGCGGTTTGGGTGTCCCTGGAAGCCGCCGGTCGCCTGACCCCGCTCTGAGGACCTCAGTCCTCTTGGAATGAGATCCCTTGGATCAGTGCCCTCTCAGGGAAGTGGGAGGCCTGTGCTTGGTGGAGACCCTGGGGGCCTGGGGTAATTCACTCAATCCCCAGCTCCCTGCCTATACCAACAGGGCCTGGGGCAGACCCCCAGGAAGGGGCAGTGGCTCCAGACTGGGTCCCCCAGGACCCCCCGAGCATGCACTGCCCCCAGTGCCCAGCACACAGCCCAGCACAGCGCGAGGGCCGCCGTGCTACAGCCCAGCCTGGTGGGCAATTATTACGGGCGGCCTGGGCCCACTGCGGGGTCCCTCCTTGCCCCCCGGCTGGCACCCCTGACTCCTTGAGCCAGGAGCACGGGATGAAGAGTGTGCCGGGTGTCAGGGCCGCTTGTGACGTTCCCCACTTGTGCGTCCAGGAGGACTTCAGCAAGACCAGGGAATCCGCAGCCCCCTGAAAGCCCTCAGGCTTCACCGAGAGCAACGGGGATTCCATAATTGCCCCATTAAGCCCCTCCCCCGCCGCTCCAGCTCCAGGCAGAGGTCAATACTAGTCATTTGCCAAATGCGATCGGGGAGCAGATGAGTCAAGTTATCCCTGCCTCGGTTCAGGAGACGCAGATGAAATGAAAACCCACCCAAGGGCGGGTGGGCAGGCTCTGGCTGTGCCCCTACCATGTGCCCGCACCGCACTGGTGCTGTAGGTTCTGGAGAAATCTCAGCTGTGAGGAAAGCTCAGGGGGCAGGTGGGGTTCCAAACCTAAAGGAGGAGCTCTCCCGACAGACGCAGAGAGTGCAAAGGCCCTGGGGCAGAACGGGCAGCCCGGGACTGGCACCCACACTGCTCCCTGGTCAGTCTCTGCAGCTCTTTGAGGTGTGTGTGTGGTTCGCCTGCGCCACAGGCTGGCTCACCCCTTGTCCCTTTGCCCAACTGGAGGGAAGGAGAAGAGGGATGTTCCTACCCAGGGGTGCTCGCCAGCTGGTGGAGGGAGGACTTGGGATCGCCCCCACCCCATCATGAGTCTGCTGGGCCCTGGGGGAGTCACCACCATCCTCCAGCGGGCGGCTCTGTACCAGGCGTCACCCAAGGGCCCTGCTCACTCCTTACAGCCCTCGTGTTGGCGCTTGACAGATGAGGAAACTGAGGCACAGAGAACAGGAGCAGCCGGTCTCTGATGGGGTGGAGCTAAGACTCAGAGGGTGGCCCTGCGAGCCCGGAGGCCCCTGGGGCTGCATCCGTCCCCTCCCTTCCTGCCCCATCGCCAGCCCCGGCTCCAGCAGATGCCCCCTCTCTCCTGAATTGTTCCCTCTCTGCCGAGCTGTCCCCCGTCACGCTAGCTGCCCCAAAACACTGACCAGCACGAGAAGGGGCCGCCTCCTGAGCCCGCCCCACCTCCAGCTTCCCTCGAGCCTCTGCTCTCCAGGGACCACCCTGGACCGGCCGTCTCTGCCCCCCACCCCCCTCACCTCCTCTCTCTCTTGGACATACCCCAACCAGGCTTCCTCTCTACCCCACCTTCTGCGCCCGGGTCCACAACACTCAGCCTGTCACTTCACCAAACAGGCCTTCCTTCCTGAATTCTTAAAGCACTTTGGTCTGTTTGCTGCTTGTGATAAGGAGGGTTAGCACACCAAGCTCACGGGCCGCCCGCTGGTCCAGGCTGCAGCCGCTGAACGCCGGCTCATCCTCTGTGGGCCCGCAGTCACTACAACAGCCTGGATCTTCTGCACAGACGGGATCAGCCTCCAGCGGGGCTCTGACCTGGAGATGAGAATCATCTCGAATTGACGTTGAGCTGATTTACATCCGAGCCAGTGGGACCTCTGTGCTGGGACCGCCTCCACCAAGGAAGCGGCTGCCCTGCCCGCCCCGTAAGGACAGCGTGTGAGGCAGCATGGGGAGGGTCCACGCCTCGGTAGGAGCCCTGCCCACGCCTTCCCGGCTCTGCAAAACGGAGCCTGTCCCGCCTCGGCCTCGAGGAGTACGGGGACATGGATGTCACCCACAGGACGGGCTGGGTCTGTCCCGGGATGTGCCGCTCAGTTCCTGGAACCCTCCGCTCAGAATCCAACCCAGCACAGGGCTGAGAGCAATCAGTGAAGGACGTCGGCCAATTCTGCGAAAACACAGTACGGGAGGGAGGGCCTGACGGAAATAAAAGAAATCCCACGTCCTCACGTGTGCGTTTCGGCCCCTCCCGCACTTCATTGGCTGTCATCTTGTGTTCTATTGTGAAATAACATACCCTGCACACAGGGGCTCACAGTGGGCAGTAGGTACACGGTGACCCTGTCGAAGCACCATCGTGAGGGACCAGGGCCCCAGGAGGAGCCCCGCGGCCGCCCTGCCCCCCGCCCTGCCCATGTTCGGCACCCGCCCCTGAGTGCAGGGGAAATGGGTTCCATCCGGACCAGGCGCGGGGCTCAGAGACCAGCACGTCCAGCTGGCGGCGGGGGCGGGGGGGGGCGGGGAGGCTGCGGCTGGCATCTCATCCGGCGGGGAGGTTTCGACACGTCTCCTTGTCTCTCCGCTGCCTTTTTTTTTTTTTAATTAATTAATGAATTAATTTATGGCTGCATTGGGTCTTCGTTGCTGCGTGCAGGCTTTCTCTAGTCGCGGCGAGCGGGGGCTACTCTTCGTTGCGGTGCGCGGGCTTCTCATTGCGGTGGCTTCTCTTGCTGCAGAGCACGGGCTCCAGGCTTGCGGGCTTCAGTAGTTGTGGCTCGCGGGCTCTAGGTGCGTGGGCTTCAGTAGTTGTGGCACACGGCCTCAGTAGTTGTGGCTCACGGGCTCTAGAGCGCAGGCTCAGTAGTTGCGGCGCAGGGGCTTAGTTGCTCCGCGGCATGTGGGATCTTCCCGGACCAGGGCTCGAACCCATGTCCCCTGCATCGGCAGGTGGATTCTTAACCACTGCGCCACCAGGGAAGTCCCGGTCTGCTGCCTTTTCTAATGTTCGTTCCCTGTGTCATTCTGCAAACATTTACAGGACGATAATGCCACGTGGCATCCTGGGTGCCCTAGGATGGGACTTATGACCCTCACCGCTGCTGGGCTTGCAGGGGGGAACCTGAGACCAAACGCAGCTGGCACCCCACAGACGGGGGAGAACTGGGGTGAGGACCCCCACTCGGGCCCCAGCCCAGAGGCCGTGCTGGGGAGGAACACGGGCGCACAGGGCATGTGAACGGGCCCTCCAGGTCTACACCCGGAGGGGATGACCGCAGATGCCCCCTCCTCCTCTGCAGCTGCCTGCGTCTCCTTCGCGATGGGATGAGTGGGAAGAGGAGTCAGGGCCAGCCTGGCAGTCACGCCTGCTCTAAGCCTTCCCCGCCTTATCCGCCCCCCGAGTGACATAGCTCCCCGATCCCCCAGAGAGCTCGCTGCCCTTCTGACGTGGCATGGCGTTCGCCTCCCTGACCTGCTTCCCGCCCAGGCCAGGGCTGGCCAAGGTGGCGTTTGCCCAGGGGGTGGCCTAGGCTGCAGTCGGCGCAGTCGTAAGGACAGACCGAGTCGGGCGTCCAGGCAGCAGCTGTCCCCACAGGCCCGATACGCCTGGGAACAGCTGGGGCTGGTCCTGAGGCAGCTGGACACGCCTCCTGGCCAGTCCAGGGACAATAATTAAGAATCAGGTTTCCGTTGAGAAGCATTATTGCCGGGAGGGGTTGTAAATCAATAGACAACGTTTTTATCTCGGAACGAAAATTAATTATTCAGTGTCAAACATGTTCGCGCTCACTTCCCTGCCAGCAGGGCCGGCTGGACTCCGGGGTGGGCCTCCCAGGGCCCTCGAGGGGTACAGAGGGAGACAGAGGCCAGGGGGGCCGGGCCGGGGCAGGGATGCAGAGAGGAGGGGCCGTCCTGCATTTCAAGATAGCTCTGCCGCCCCAAAGCCCCACACCGAGTGCGCTAGAAGCCAGGTCAAGCCCCCGCTCCTCCTAAGATGGACACGCACGTGGCGAGCACGGCAAAGCCACCAGCCGAGCGGTGGGCGGGCTCCATCAGGGCCCCTTTTGCCCCTTCGCTCCATTGTCCCCACGGCCCTTTGGCCACGGTTCAGCCAGCTCGTGCTGCTGGGGTCCAAGTACGAAGTGGCAGCAGCTGAGCCCCCCCTTCTGAAGCTTTGCCCCCAACATTTCTGGGAAGTGGGAGGTGTGCGGGTTGGAGGGCTCAACCCACGGCGGGGCTGGGACGGTTCTCGTTCGCTCAGGGTTTCAGGTGTCATTTCCCACCCCAGCACACAGCCAGGCCTCGGGCCCCCCACCTGCACCTGCCGTCCCCGATTCTCCCGCTGCCTCTGCCCCAGGTGCAGAAACGCACGGAGACGTGAAATGACCGGCTTCTCAGTGCAGAGGCAGCCTTCCTGGAGCCTCCCCCCATCCTCCTGACGGGACCCCTGGCATCTGAGAAGTCGGCGTGTCCCCTCGAGAGACAGGAAGGCAGCCGGCTCTTGTGGCTTTGGTGCGTTCACTCCTTCATTCATTCGTTCACACGTTTGGCCAAATATAGAAGCAGCCTCTGGCTCACAGCCGGGGGGGGGGGGGGGGGGGGCGGGCATGGGAGCACGTGCCGACCAGGGCCCAGGGCTGGCTGCCCGCTGGAGCTCTGATGGCCTCTAGATAAGGGAGGTGAGTAGACTGAGCCTTAAGGAGGGTCCAGAGCCCAGGGCCCTGCTGGGAAAAGGGCGGGCTGGGGCTGCGTGTGGATGGGGGACCCTGTCGCCGCAGCGTCTGAGCGGGACACGTCCAAGAGCCTTCACTTCCCGACACGGAATTGCCCGTGACCCCCATAGCCTCGGGGGGCTCTCAGCTCCCAGCGCTCCCAGGTCCTCTGCCCTTAATTCTCCATCTCTCCGTCTGCCGGCTCCTTCCCCACCCTCCCCGCATCCACCTTCCGCCTGTCCTGGGCTCTGAGCCTTTAAGCGTCCTGGCTTGTTGGAAGCAGAGGAGGGTGTGGACAGGGCCCTGGGCCCCTGGAGAGCAGAGTCCAGCGGGACCCAAGCAGGAGTTACTCCGAGGGAGGCCAGGGCTGGGTCAAGGCGTCACGGAGTGGCCAGTGCCGGGAGGAGGGAGGGGCCTGGGGGGTGGAAGGGGAGGCAATGTGACAGAGGCCAGCTTGCCCAGGGCCCACTGCCCACGGAGCCAAGCTCTAGCTTTCATGTTGGGGGTGGGTGGCGCCGGCGCAGCCCGGGTCAAGGACCCCGTGGTTCTGAGACAGGCCTGAGGGCAGTGTAGCTGCAGCAGGAGGGTGGTGACAGGCGGGCCCACAAGGTCAGCGGGGGCCAGCCCAGCGCCGGCCGAAAGCCCGGCAGAGTGGACTCTATCCGGAAGGCAGGGGAGGGGCGAGGTCAGATCTGACCTTGAGGAAGGTCAGTCTGGCAGCAGAGGGAACAGATCGGGGAGGGTGCGGCTGGAGCAGAAGGGAGGAAGAGGAGGGGTGGTCTGGGGTGGGCAGGGGCCGTGGAGCCCAACAGGAGAGCCACAGGTGATGAGCACGGTGGGTGGCCGCCAGGGTGCGGCCAGGTGGGCTGCATGGAGGAGGTGCCAGGCCTGCCCTGGACTTGGTGGGCTTCGTCCATTACTGCCCCAGGGTGGTGGGAGGCGTGGGGGCAAAGGCCAGGACATGAGAGGCACCAGGAGGCCATGGGGGCAGGGCAAGGCGGGTGGAGCAGTGGGGAAGGTGGGCGGGGCCTGTCTCCCCACTCCCAGGGAACTTTAAAATGCACAAGGCCCAGGATTTCTCAACTTCAACCTCACAGCGCCCTGGTGAGAGGGGCGCTGGTCCAGCCCCTGCCTCCCTGAAGAGTTAGACGGTGGGAGAAGACAGAGCCTAGCAGAGGGCTCTTGTCAGCGCTGGAGCCAGCACGGCTGGCTGGCCTGGAATCCCCGCCCGGCATGGCTTTCTGTCGTGGCTGGACACCCCTGAGCTTCAGTCGCCTCATCCTTAAGATGGGGTCACAGCCCCACCGTACCATCCCCCAGGGAGGCTTTGCAAACTGTAGAGCGCCCTGAACTTGGGAGGGCAGGTTGATGTCCCCTGCCAGTGGTCCATGGCGATCCAGATGCCCGCTAGCCCTTCCAGTGACTGAAAACTTAGTCCAAAGGAGAGGAGAGTGTTTGCGAGGGAAGCCTGCCGGCCACTCCTGGTGTGCGTGTCGCCGAGGCCCTGTTACCATCAGATATTAATATTTCCAACACCGATATTTACAAACCTCCCCCGAGGCTGCGCTGATGGAACATTGGTGGTCACGCTCAGCTAAAAAGAGTATATTGATTGGGGGAAAAAAGAGAGGTCACTTATTTTTTTAACCCAAACCTATAAAACACTGAAATCCATAAACACCCAGTTCCCGGGCTGCAGAGTGACATCCAAGCCGGGCTGCGGTCTCCGTGGCCTGGTCAATATGGCTCCATTAAGGCCTGCCCGCCCGCCCCGTCCGGGCCCCTGTGGCTGTCCAGATTAATATGTGCCTCGCGTTTTAATTCTGCGTCCATTAGTGTCACATTGCCAGCTGATCGTCTCGGCTGTCGACCCTGGGGAAGGCCCGCTCAGGGGCCCTGTGCCCTGGGGAGGTCATCAGGGGACATGGGGACAGCTCCGCTGGCCCAAGGGCAGAGGCCAGTAGGTTTCCTAGCATCCGTCCTTCTGCACAGAACCTGGATGCCGGCTGCAGAAGCCTGAGGACGGGCGATGTGAGTGGGTCAAGGACACCCAGGCCCTGCTTGGTGGTCTCGTTCAGGGAGCACCTCTGGGGCTGCGTCAGCACCACCCAAGCCGGGTCTGCCCCAGGCCGTGCAGGGCCAGGGGTCACCTGTCTCCAGCATCTACTCCTGCCAAGCCCAGTGCAGGCCTTCAAGAGAGGGTCCTGGCCAGACCTCAGCTGAGCAGCGGGCCCCTTGGGCGGGGACAGGCACCAGCTGCACAGAGAGGGTGTCCGCGGAGCCACTGGAAGGAGCCCGGACGCCCTCTAGGAGGGAACAGGGAGCCTGATGGTGTCTCCCCCGGGTTCCAGAAAGGATGACGGGCGGATGGGGGCCTGGATACGAGCAGGAGACCTGTAGAGCCAGCCGAGGTCATCCGGAGGTGAGAGGGCAGAGCCTGGGCTGCCGGCCTGGGAGTTGACAGAGGGAGGGGCAGCCGCCAGGGAGGACGGCAGCCAGGGTCCCGCCACCCGAGAAAGAGCGTCCCCGAGGGCCGGCTCCTGCCCCACAGCCACTAGGAGAGCATCTGGGGACGGACGCCTGATAGAAACACCTCCTCTGTCTGCAGCAGCCCCTCAGTCGGAGCAGGACCCCAACCTCCGTGCCCAGAGCTCTCAGTCCAAAGTAAGCAGGACTGACAAACACTCTCTGAGCTGCTGACACAGTCCAAAGTCCACGTCTAACAGTGACTCTCGGTGCCCATCAGGCCCAGCTGCCTCTCTCCCCACAGGTACACCCGCCCCATCGTCAGTTCTGGAGCGAAGAGCAGCTGAAAACCTCTGAATGTGGGGAGGGAAGGGGTCTTGATCAGGACAGAGGCCAAAGAAGCAGTGGTAGCCTGACGGCAAAGGAAAAGTCTCTAGAGGCACAGGGACCCCCGCCTCCTGGCACCCGGGCCTTCAGTACCGGCGCCGGTCATCCTGCAGCTCCAGGATCCCCACGTGAGCATCCAGGGCACTGACCGCCCCCCAGATACTTATCCACAGTGTCCGCGCGCGGTGTCTGGGCGGGGGCTGCAGGAACAAGGTGAATCAGGAACTTTCCTCCCCCCAGGAGCTCCCAGTTTATGGAATAAAACATGATGACAAGGGTGGAACAGTCAGAGTAAAAATTGGGCTGCTGTGTCAGAGGCCAGCTGAAGAGGGTTGAAACAAATAAAGTGATTTATGTCCGGCTCCTAACTGTGCAGAGACAGGGGAGCCGGGCTGGCAGGGCAGCCCCTTCCCCAGCGTGGTCCCGTATCCTCTGCTCTGTCACCCGTCCTGGCGGCCCCTCCTCTGCACAGTTCTGAGAGGGCCACCTCCACTCTGCATCAGCACGGGAGGGGGGTGACCCTTCCCTCTTGGGCCGGCCTGAAGGGGCTCCCCCTCCCATCCCACCCCCGGAACTTTGTCCCAGGGCCAAAGGCGGCCGCAGGTTGGGGGGTGGGATGTCGTCCTCATTCCAGGGCCCAGCTACGAGTCAGAGGTTCCATTGCTACTAAAGAAAAGAGAGCAACGACGGGGACAAGTCAGAGTGGCTGCCACTGCTGGTCTCCAAGAGGCTGGGAACAGACCCAGACTGGCCCAGCCCACGGTCCTCCCACCCCCCTCCAGGTGTGAGCTAACCAGGTGTTCACCTGCTGTAGGTGTGCGTCCATGGCATCAGGACATGCACATAACAGCAGCAGTGCCTGCCCAGCCCAGGGACCTACAATAAAGTGTCAAATTGAGGGCTTCTCTGGTGGCGCAGTGGTTGAGAGTCCGCCTGCCGGGGACACGGGTTCGTGCCCCGGTCCGGGAAGATCCCACATGCCGCGGAGCGGCTGGGCCCGTGAGCCATGGCCGCTGAGCCTGCGCGTCCGGAGCCTGTGCTCCGCAGCGGGAGAGGCCACAACAGTGAGAGGCCCGCGTACCGCAAAAAAAAAAACAAAGTGTCAAATTGAGGCTCATACACCTCCAACCCAGGGGTCTCCAGTCTGGGGAACTGCAGCCTTTACCTCGGCAATGAGCCGGCAATGAGCTAGAGACAGACAAGCCTGACATTGTCTGCTCCCACGTGAGGGCTGTTGGTGTCTGTGATCTGATGACAACCGCTAAAGCCATGTGCCGGAGCTGCTGCGGGGATGCGGTGAGACTATGCGGGCACGGTGAGCCCAGTCCGTGCGCCACGAACGGCAGCATCACCATTAACCCTATGAAACCCTCACACGGGAGCGATGGAAGGGTTTTGGGAATAGATGGTGGTGATGATTGCGAAACACTGTGAACGTAGTTCACGTCACTGAATTGTACACTTGAAAGATGGCTAAGGAGTTCCCTGGCGGTCCGGTAGTTAAGGCTCCGCGCTTCTACTGCAGGAGCGAAGGGGTTCGATCCCTGGTCGGGGAAGTTCCACATGCCGCGTGGGGTGACCAAAAAAAAAAAGATGGATAAAAAGGCAAATTCTATATTATATATTTAAGCACACACCATGAAAGAGAAACACCATATCGCCTGGTTGGTGGAAGGCACCCAGCAGCCCGGGAAAGGACCTGCGGGAAGGGTAGGGCGGTTTCTGTGTCTGGAGCACGGCTGGAATCATCGGGAAGGAGGTGACCGTGGCTGGTGAAGGGGGCCTGGGGAGATGGGGTGAGCATAGGGCAGGACTGGAGACATGGGGGAGAGAGCAGATCAGATCCAGCAGGGCTGCTCCAGGCTGCAGTCAGGGGCTGGGCGCTGAAAGGTCAGAGAGGAGCCGGTGGGGGGGCCCGGCTCCGTGCCCCACCTGCCACCCTGGACCATCCCTCAACAAACTTCACACGTAAGCCCAGCGCCTCCTCTCGTGGCAGCACAGATAGTCTCGGCAGCCCTGGTGAGTTGCTGCATGGCAGGCAGCCGTTACTGTTGGCACCTAAACGGTTTCTTTGGCGAACTGAGATCGGATTGTCAATACCACCCTCTCTCTAAGGAAGTGAATGTACAAATGTGATGCTTCTGGGACTTCCCTGGCTGTGCAGTGGTTGAGAGTCCGCCTGCCAATGCAGGGGACACGGGTTCAAATCCTGCTCCGGAAGATCCCACATGCCGCGGAGCAACTAAGCCCGTGCACCACAACTACCGAGCCTGCGCTCTAGAGCCCGCGAGCCACGACTACTGAGCCTGCGTGCCACGACTACTGAAGCTCGTGTGCCTAGAGCCCGTGCTCCGCAACAAGAGAAGCCACTGCAGTGAGAAGCCGGCGCACCGCAGCGAAGACCCAATGCAGCCAAAAATAAATAAATTAATTAATTTTTTAAAAAAATGTGATACTTCTGGCCTCTGAGCTCAAGCTTCTCTGGGTGCCCAGGTGGGGTCTTCCTCTGACAGACTGTCCGACAGCTGAGAGTCCCCTCACTCCAATCACTGACATGTGTCCTTGATGAATCAATAAGTCACCCGAGGTTGTCCCCTCTCCTGTTGCAGAATTAATAGCGGGATTTTTGTTGGTGTTGTAATGGCCGTGTGGCCCGGCTCACGTTACACGGAGCTGACGGCAGCGCACAGGACAGACAGCGTGCTCCTCCACAGGGCTGGGCGCCGGGAGCCACAGGTGGGTGCCCTGGGCTGGGCCAAAGGACGTGGTGGCAGCTGCCAAGGGTCCCCTTCCTTCCCCTGGAGGCTGGGGTCTGGAGGCTGAGGACATCTGAGCTGCAAGGGCCCAGCCCAGGTCCCATTTACAGATGGAAACCCAAGGGCGAAAGGTTTGCCCTGAGCCACGTAGCAGGTAACTGAACGCCACAGTTTTGTTAAAAAATTTTTTCAGAATTCTTAAAATTCCTAAGCTTAGCACATAAAGTCCTTCATGAAAGAACCCAGATTCCCAATCCACTGGGGATCACTAACTACAGGCACACCCCTGCCTTCATTCTAAGGATGAAGGTCATTTCCTGAAGGCGATGTTGTCTCACACCACAGGGCCTTTGCACAAGCCGTTCCCTTTGCCCAGAGCGCTCCCTGCCTTTGCTCAGCCAATCTCTTCCCCTTTTCAAAACCCAGCTGGGAATCCTCTCCCCCAGGAACAATTTCCTCACCTCCGAGCTGGGCTGGGGGCTTCCCTCTGCCCCTGCACTTGTCACACTCTGTGGTGACACGCCTCCCTCCCCCACGAGACGTGATGCCTTAGGGGTGGAGCCACACCTCCTTGATCTCCAACCTCACACGTCCTCGTGCCTGGAGCAGAGCAGGCGCTCGATAGAAACTAACTGAATGCGTGAATGTCTCCATTTTCTGCCGATAAGGTAATACTATAACTCAGAGACTTTGGCCCTTGCCGCCAGGCTGGTTTCACTGGAATCATCCCCTTTCTCTGACTGGGGGCCTGGTCCAGAGCCTGGCTCTGGGGACCTCTCGAGGCCCGAGCAGAGACGCTTGGGCTGTGGTCAGCTACAGGGTCCCTACTCTCAGTGGCCGTTCTGAGCCTCCAGCCCCATATGGACTTGTCCACACGTCAGTGGTCACTGTACCAGTGTCCTGGGCTGGCCGCAACAAAGGACCACAGACTGGGGGCCTTCAAACAGCAGACATTTCTTCTCTCCAGTTCTGGAGGCCAGGAGCAAAATCAAGGTGTCGGCAGGGCTGGCTCCCTCCGAGGCCGTGAGGGAGAATCCAGTCCAGGCCCCTCTCCCAGGTTCTTGGGTTTGCTGGCGATCTTTGGCATTCCTTGTTTTCTAGAAGCATCACCTGTGTCTCTGCTTCTGCAATGACACGGGGTTCTGTCTGTGTCTTCACACAGCGCCTTCCTCCGTGGGCCCCTCTTCCTACAAGGACACTAGTCATGCTGGATTTAAGGCACACCAGGTTCCAGGGGGGCCTCATCTTAACACACATCTTTATGACACCTGCGAAGACTCTATGTCCAAATAAGGTCACATTCAAAGGCACCAGGGTTGGGACATGGACACATCCCTTTGGGAGATGCAATTCACCCACAACCATCCCTGAAGCCGTGGACCCATCTGAGGTTGTCCAAAGCCAGGGCATCAAGGGAGGAAGACGGGGCTCTGGCAAACCCCGGGGGGAACCTGAGGGAGAGCTGGGCAGGGAAGGAGAGGTTCATTCATCTGACGAGGATGAATGAGGAGAAGCGGGCGCTTCAAGGAGGAAGACAGCACAGCCCTGGGAACGCTGGTCTACGTCTCCTGAGACAAGGCCTGAGCGGCGTCCGTGGGATTTGGCTACAAGGAGGCCGTGACCTCAGCAGGAACCAAGGGCAGCCTGTGGGGTGAGGAGGGCACAGGTAAGAGAAGGGAGAAAGTAAGGGAAGTGGTACCCACACCACCAGGGGACTGGCTGGGAAAGGGAAGATCCAGTCGGAGGGCAGCGGGGGAGGGGAACTGGGTCGAGGAGGAGACCTGGGGCTTTAAATGCCACTGGAGAGGCCCCGGAGGGTGGGGGGGCTGAGCATCAGAGGACAAGCAGGTGCCCAAAGGGAAGGGGAGGATGCTCTGACCCAGAGGACGTGTGGGGCCAGGCAGGGTACAGCCAGGAGCCCGGTCCAGCCTGTGGCTCCTCCTTTCTCCATCAACAGCAGGGAGGGTGACCCCAGGCTCTGGGGAGAAGGGAGCGCCCGAGTCCCTGTGCCAGGGCAGCTCCTTCCTCAGGGGAGCTTGTGATCCACAATATTTAGAGGTTCCGGCACACACAGGTCCCTGAACCGGTCTCAGTCTTGATGCCCTTTTGTCCTCATCTTCACACCTGCCAGCAAGTCTCCTCGCCTTCCCGCGTCTCCCCTCTCCCCACCCCCACTCTGCCGCACCAAGCCACGGTCCTCTTGGCCTGGACCACAGCAGTCCTCAGGATGGTCCACTGTCCAAGCAACAGCCAGAAGGAGCTGTAAAAAGTATAAATCATCAAAAACAGTGTAAAGAACATGGAACTTCAACCCACAATCTGGGAGAAAGTATTTGCAACATGCGCGATGGATGAAGAGTCTATGTACAAATATATAAAGAGTCCCTACAAATCAATAGGAAAAGAATTTTTAAATAGGAAAAGATACAAACAGTGTTTCACAAAAGGGGAAAAAGGAACGGCCCCTGATCTGATGGAGAAACGATCCGTGTCAACCATGAGGGAAGTACAACTGGATGACACGGAAAGGCCATCTCACGCCCAGCGGACTGGTGACATTCAGTCTCACACTTGGGAATAACGCTGAGGATGTGGAGAGAGGGAAGGTCGGTACGAGCCCCTTGGAAAGCAGGTTCTCTCGGGTCTACTGAGGACTGGAGTCAATGGGCAGACCTTCTGCGAACGCGGGGTCCTGGGTGTGTTCCGAGGGCAACTCCTGCACGTGTCTGGGGCTGTCTCTGATCCTCAAATCGCAGATGAGGGAGCTGAAGGGCGGGAAGGACATCTGACTTGCGAGCCAGTCTCTGGCCTGGCGCCACCTCCTGCCCAGGATGCTCCAGCCTCGCGGGGCTCGGGCTCGGCAGTCTTGAGAAACTGGCAAGGAGGGAACAGGAAAACTAGAACAGGCGGAGAAAGTCAGGGTGGGCTCAGACAGGACCCCGCCTGCTTGCGACAAGGGGATGCGTGAGTCCTTCCCCGTGTGCAGCTCAGACGTTCCTACCGGGAAGCCGCGATCCGTGATCGAGTCCAGACAAGGGCAGCACCAGCTCAAGACTTCTTGTCTGGAACCAGGCACCGGAGACTCATCACCCCTGGGGGCCCCGAGAACACAGTCGCCCCGCTTTTGTGAGAACAGATGTTCTCTTGAGATTAACAAGCCTGTGAAATGACATCCCCTGGAGTTAAAGCTAGGACATAGAAGTGAACGATTGTCCCCCCCTCCAAGGAGCCAAGAGGAAATAAGCAGAAGGATGGAGGTAACCAGGGGCTGGGGGAGGGGCAGGGGGCCGTGCGCCGTGGGTAGAGCTTATGTTGGGGGTTGGGTTAGTCAGGGCTCTCCAGAGAAACAGAGCAATAGGAGACAGAGAGAAAGGAGATAAATATATAAAGAAACGGCTACAGGTACAGATAAGGATATAGATACAGACATACGTGTACAGATATAGATACAAAGAGACTTATTAGAAGGAATTGCTCACAGGATTATGCAGGAGGCTGGGAAGTCCAAAGGCTGCAGAGCTGATGTCTCAGTTGGAGCCCAAAGGGCAGAAGCTGCCGTAGAACCAGGAAGACTCGATGGTCCAGTTGGAGGGCCGTCCGGCAGGAGAACTCCCTCGGACTTGGGGCGGGTCAGCCTTTCTGTTCTATTCAGGCCTTCAAGGGGTTGGGCGATGCCCGCCTGCATGGGGGCTGGGCAGTGTGCTTTATTCAGTCCACTGATTCACATGCTAACCTCATCCAAAAGCACCCTCACACACACACCCAGAACCCTGTTGGACCAAACACCTGGGCACCTGTAGCCCAGGCAAGCTGACAGATAAAATTCACCTTCACAGCGGTGGTGAAAAAGGTTTGGGTAAAAATAGTGGTGTTGGGTACACACTGAATTATACCCTTGCAGATTATTAGATCCTAAACATGATGTTAAGTATATTTTACCATAATTTTAATAGAATGCACGGTGCAGATGTTTGCAGATGCCCCATTTTATAGGTTAGAAAAAATATATATAATTCTTGCTCTGGCAGCACATATACAAAGATTGAACAGTACAGAGCAGCTTAGCGTGGCCCCCTGTGCAAGGATGACCTGCAAATTGGTGAAGTATTCCATGTTTTCTTTAAAAAGCTATAGGTAGCAAAACCGTTCCCACAAGTTCCAAACTGGAGTTGGCAAACTGTCCTCAAAGGACCAGAGACCAACATTTCGGCTTTTGCCATCCAGCCTCCGCTGCCCTTGGATCAGGAAAGCAGCCAGAGACTACAGGTGAGAGAATGAGTGTGGCCGGGTTCCAATAAAACTTTATTTATACGCACAGAAATTTGAATTTCACATAAGATTTTCACATGTCACAAAACACTCTTTTTTTTTTCTTTCAGTCTTCGAAAAACCTAAAAACCGTTCTTAGGTTGCCAGGTGTACAAAAATAGACAGTGGGCTGGTTGTGGCCGGTCAACGGTAGTTTGCTGACCCTGGAGCTAAGCAAAGAGGAGCTGGGGCTAGGCTCCACGGAGGGCGCCAACCCCAAGCCCAGCCGAGGGGGCTCAGCCATGCCTGGGTTCCCAGGGGGTGCTAGGTGGAGGAGGGCATAAGGAGAAATAAGGGGGCAGAACCCTGGGGACAGTGGGAAGCAGACCTGTGCCTGGGGGGCCGGGGATCTGACCTCCACCGCCATCTCACCCTGGACCGCATGTCCTCCTGATGCCCCAGCCTCTCCCACTCGGCCCCGTCTCACCCTCCTGCCTCTCAACATCAAGGAAGGCGATGCCCGCTGCTCTGGAAGGCCACGTGGGCAATAGGCCGCAAGGGTGACCCCAGGACTGCTGGGGACTGAGACGTGTGCCAGGACGCAGGACCTCCAGCGCCAAAGTGCACACGGTCCCAGGGAAACCGGGATGGTCAGCCACTCTCCAGTCACCCCGACTGGTGCAAGCAGCAGGAGAAGGGACACAGAAGACAACTGCCCCACAGCCCCGGCCCCGGCCTCAGGCCTGGCACAGACAGGTGTGCAAGACCAGGGCGTGGTCTCTGCACCTACGGGAACGGGATGTGCCGTGAGCGAGGGCAAGATACGCTACATACGACCGTAAGGACGCTGCTCCCAGACGCAGCATAGAGCAAAGAACGGGGCGATGCCACGTTTCCAAAGCGTAAGACGGCCAACTGCTCCCCGGGGACCGCCTCTGAGGAAGCCCGGGTGGCACAGGGACTTCTGGCTGCCGCTGCCTTGGTCCTGACCCGCTGCCGGCCCCCCAGGGGTGCTCAGTCTGGAGATGTCCCCACCGCACAGTCAAGGTTGCACACCGCTCCTTGGGCATCTTGCTGGGCGTTCACCGTGGCAGGGCACTGGCCCTTCTACACTTGCCAGTTACCTACGTGACAGCCCTTACTGAGTGCCTCCGTGGGTCTGGGACAGAAAACTCCTTACGGTGTTGTGCTCTCTAACACTCGCAGAGCCCCCAAGGGGTAGGTGTTTTTAATCCCATTTTACAGATGAGAAAACTAAGGCCAAAGAGGTGAAGTCAGTGTCCTAAAGTGACACTGGGCCCCAAGATGAACCCCTGGCCCGTCCTCCTGACTTACAAGGGGCGCACCCTCCCTCCCTGCAGCCTTTTCCTGAGTTTAAGGAAAGGGGGTGCTGATGTCTGGGGTTCCTCCCCAGGAACCCCCAACTCACAGCCCAGACCCTAGACCCAAGGGCAGCCCTGTCCCCTGCTGGAGGCGCTGCCGGCATTCTGTGTACAAATGCCCTGACAAGATGGGTCATCAGTGTGAAATCATCCCATCAGCAGGGCGCGGCCGCCAGCCTCTCGTTATTGCCAAATGAATGACTCCGTTTAGAGAAGTCGTTTGGGGCGCTGTCCCAGACAATGACTCCTGTCAAAAGATTTACCGAAACTCATGGGCGATGCAGCGGGAGGCCCCGTGGGCCTGGCCTCAGCGTTTATCCTGCAGAAAACAAAGATTGCAGCGTGGACCATTTTGCCGCTGAAATTCATGCCTTTTGACCCCAAATGGAGAGATAATCCCAGGGCTTGTTTCCGCTTCAGCCTGGAGATGTTGTAAATAGCTGGCTCTGAAGCGGAACCTCACACTGGCCTCGGGTGGAAGGCAGGCCATGAAGCAGACTGTGAAAGGATGTGGCTCGCTGATGCTCTCCGTCACGCCACCCCCGTAGGTAGCATGCCCCAGGGGCTTGCTATCCTAAAATTGGTGCTGGGAAGAGCTCTGGCTCAAGGAGGGAGTTATATGCTTTCTCCATCCCCCAGTGAAGACTATAAACTTGATCGCGATTTATTTTCCTCTTGGCTGCCAGGAAGCTCAGAAGCCAAGAAAATACCTAAGCACATTAGCAAGGCTGGTCCTTTGTAATATAACACCTGCGTTCTCTTTTGCATTGGTATTGTGGCTTCTGTCTGGAGTTTATTATGTTTGTTTAATGTGCCTCGCACTGTAAGCCACTTCAAATCCTTTGTTGAAAGGGTGGGGGTATGAGTAAAATAAAATAACCAAGCAGAGTGGGGAGGGGAGAACAGGAGGCCGGGGACTGTGACCTGCCTCTGGCCGTGACAGCTGTCCAGCTATTTGACCCGTGGACTGAGTGAAACATATTTTTCCTGCCTGGGTATGACTCTGGTTCTAGACCAACTGGGTCACCTGTCCATGAGCATTCTGGATCCTCCACCAGGACCGTATCAGTCAGGTTTGCCTGGTAACAAGCACCCCCTGGTTTCACAGCAACACGCACTGATTTTTTCACTCAGAGCTCGTGTCAGGAGCTCAGCTGTGCCCCATGACTTCCCATCCCAGGACCCAGGCTGAAGGGGAGGCAATTTGGAACCTGCTTTCCTCACGGAAGAGTGAAAAGAGTGAGAGGGCTGGAGAAAACCTGGAATGGCCCCTACAGCTCCTGCTCCAGCATATCTGGCCCCCCCACCGCCACCGTGCCACCATCAGTGGGCGGGAGGTAGACGCCACCCCCAGGAAGCACTGCGGCCATGGGTTAGGGCACCAGAGGCTTGGATGGACAGCTTCCAGGAAGGTGGAATGGAGAGCCAAAAGCACTAATACAATTTGCCGCAAAGACCCCAGAAGGGAAGACCCATACGGGCAGGGTTCCGGCTAGCCGGCTCGCCCACCCATGGGAAGACCAGGCACTTCGTGGGAGCCCCATATGTGCTGCTTGGACGTGCAAACGATGAACGGATAGCTAACGGGCGGAATGAGTGACCAGCAGGCCCTGGACACAGGCACGTGTCAGCCTCCACTGCTTCAGTGTCTTCTTCTGCGCGTGAACCAGCCAGCATCTCTCTCTTAATAAGATGGGAAGGCAGGATGACAGTGACAACCTCGTGACACAGTGCCTGGCAGCCCCTAGTACCTGCCTGGCCCGTGGCACAGGCTCAGGAAGGCAGCTTCCTTTGGCTTCAACTCCTTTCAGGAGGAGGTCTCATTTCAGCTGGAAAGACCAGGTGACAGACACAAAATAAGTGTACATATTACAATTATTATACAAGTTAGGATGACGATGATATCGGCCGAGAGTCAGAGAGCAGTCACAGAACCCCAGGCGCTACCCCACGCACCTTACGTGGGGGAACTCATGTGATGCTCACACCCTCACAAGGCAGGAATTATTATCATCCCCATTTTACAGATGAGGAAAGTGAGGCAGGGGCACTTTAAATATGTCTGCACATTCTGGGACCTCCTTGCATCAAGACGCAGGGTCATAGTATATCTCACACACACACACACACACACACACACACACACACACACACCTTGAATCCAGCTGTGCTTGGGACTCCTTGTAACCAATGCCGTGGAAGTGAGGTTAGGCGAGGAAAGGTGTTGGGGCTCCAGCCCCACGCTCATCAGAACGCTCACACTGAGGGCCCTGAGCTGCATGGAAGAAGTTCCACTCCCTGAGTCAGCCATGTTGTGAGGAAACCCAGCCATGTGGACACGGCAAGCCTGGACACTCGGGTCAGCAGTCCTAGTTTTTGCAGCCCAGGCACCTACCATGGGAGCAATGAGGCTTCGGACAGATCCTGACCCCCAGCCACGGGGTCGTGAGGAGACTCAAGGTTCCCCAGCAGGGACCCCAGACTCTTGGAGCAGAGACAGGCCACCCACACTGGCTCTTTCCAAAAAGATTATTGTCTCGCGCCCCTAAGTTTGGGGTGGTTTGTTATACGGCAACAGGACGAAGATTGGCTGCCTTGACACATCCAAAGCACTAGGTCTTGACTAGGCCAGTCGACAGGAGCTAAAGAGGCCTTGAGGAGACTGCTAGTGAGAGCCTCAGGAAGACTAAGATGTGATGGGGGCCTGGAGAAAAGGGGACCCTTGTTACGTGGCGGCCCAAAGGAGAGCAACTGTCTCCAGAAGTAAAAAGGAAAATAGAAACTGTACCTAGTGAACTCAGTGATGTAGCAGATGTTATCTGTAAAGGACCAGGTTGTAAATATTTGAGATGCTGAGAAGCAGATGGTCTCTGCTGCAACTCCGCAAGTCTGTGGCTAGAGCTCAAAACCAACCACTGACGATGCATGAATCACTGGGCCTGGTTGCATTCCAGGAAAACTTTGTTTACAAAACAGGCAGCAGCTGGATTTGGCCCATGGGCTATGGTTGGCTGACCCTTGATCTAGCTAAGATTTCCAGGGAAAATATCGAAAGGGCCACCTCTCTTCTCCTTCCTGCCCAGGATAAAATGCAAGAAGAGAGAGGTGAACCAAAGAGTGAACTGTGTAATTTTTTGGGGGGGTGGGGGGGTCACACTGCGAGACTTGTGGGATGTTAGTTCCCTGGCCAGGGATTGAACCCGGGCCCTCTGCAGTGAGACCACAGACTCCTAACCACTGGGCCGCCAGGGAATTCCCTGAACTGTGTAATTTTTAAGAAAACGTTAGAGAAAATTGAAAGGAACCAGGACTTGCTGGGTTTGAAAACCGAAGTGTTTCTCATCGCCAGCCTGCTCAGATTCTAAAATGTCTTCGATTTTTAAAATTGAAAATTGTCTCAAAATTAACCATAGCTTCTGGGAGAAGATCAGATTCAGAGTAGAGCTACAAGATTCTTCATAAGCACTCAGGAAGATCGAAGGGGGAACCTCACAGATAAAGACCCTCTCAGGAGCTTCAAGTATGTCTCCTCGACCCTCTCCCTTAAAGAGTAGGTTTTAGGAATCTCAGCAAACTCCAAGGGACCCCAAGATAGAGAAGATCTTCTCCTAAATAAAGGAGAGAAGATCTTCTCCTAAATAAAGGAGTGTGTCTGTGTCTGATCTAGTGGTCCGGATGTCAGTAAGATTCATGGAAAACCCACAATGTCTTAAAGCGGATTATACTGGTGGAAACGCCAGCAGCCTGGATAAGAAGGAATGGAGATGGTAAAAAGTACAAAGCCTCTTGGACCCTAAATTACTATGGCCAAGGAGGCTGAGAAGGTCACTGAGTTGCAAACACTGACTACTTCTTATGGTAAAGGAGGGATGAACCAGAACTGAACCTATCCAAGCTGGACCTCGGAAGTGCTATGAACTGGAGACTTCCGTGGGCTTCCCATACTCCTGCTTTTTAAATGCCCCCACGGTTGTATGTTGGGTGTGGGTAGGGGTGCGGATACCTCTTTCTTTAGTTCACAGATCTTCAGGTTTTTTTTTTAACTCCACACTCAAGAATCTAGGGAACTGTACAAAGCAGATCTACACTGGGGCCTGATGGACATGACAAGACCCTGGACCTCATGTCTGGGACTGAGGCCATGATAGTGAGCCTTCCAGGGTGTGGAAGGATGTGAGTGTGTTTTGTACGAGGGAGGAACATAAATAATTTGTAGTCAGAGGGCAGACTGTGGTCTTTTTAAAACACGTCCACAAATTCCTGGGGGCTCCTCCCATGGAAAGGCAGAGGTCTGTGTCCCTTCCTGAATCTGCGCAGGCTTGGGACCTGCTTGAAACCATCAGAATGTGGTAGAAGTGAAACTGCCTGGAGGCGGGTTTGCCTCGTTCACGGAGACCCCAGTGCTTGGAGTCTGAGCCTCCATAGGCGATCTGCCCCACCCCCCCGGGCCGCCATGCTGTGGGGAAGCCCAGCCCCTGCAGGGGCTGCGTTTGTGCGCCAGCCAGCAGGCCTCCTCCTGGATAAACCATGCGTGTCACCGGCACTTCCTGCCCTTCACCCTCATCCCCAGTGGAGCACCACCCTCCAAGCACACCCCCATCCGGCCCCTTAGCAGCCCCCGCTGCCCTCCTTCCTGTCCAAGCCACGACCATCTGGACTTCCCATGAGTCCTTGCCCTGCCTGCCTGACAGGCCTGCCAGCCTCTCTGGCCGCACACTCTTCCTCCCGGGTCTGCCCTGCCCGGCCCTGCCTGGCCCTGCCCTGTTCTGCTGCCCTCGACCCTTTGCCCAGCGTCATGGTTCCTTTCTGTCTGTGGTTTCTGTGGTGTCACCTCCCAGCATGCCCTGGTTCAAATACGAGCTCCCGGCGGGCGCAGGCCCGTGCTCGGTCCCCAGCGTCCGGCACGGGGCGGGTGCTCTAGGAATCTGGGCTGCATGAGTGAACGGAGAGCTTCGGGGCCAGCCAGGCCTCCATCCCATGCCTGCTCTGTCTCGCATTGTCTGTGAACCCTTCACAGGCGACCTGCCCCCATCCCACCTGACTCAGTGCGCGGAATGCGGTGGATGAGGCCTGCCTTTCTGGGGTCCAGCTGGGCTTTGCTGACCGTGCAGAGCCCAGCTGCTCCCGAAGGCCTCACCTCCATCTCCATCTCTATCCTGACATTTGGCTGTGACCTTGGCCCACTGACTCAACGTCTCTGAGGCTCAGTTCCCCATCTGCGATGGGAACCAACCCCTGCACGGCAGTGGGGAGGGTTCCCCGGGGCCGTGTGCTCTCCGCCTACCTCCCGCCTCAGTCCCTGGAGCAGAGACAGATGCACTGCCTGACGAGCTCTCCCACTTCCTCCTCATGTCAGTGCTTCACCTTATCACCCCCACCTCCTAAAGAAGGAACCGGGGCTCTGAAAGGTGAAGCAGCCGTCCATGCAGCAGGCAGGAGAGTCTGGATTGGGACCTGGGTTCATATGGCTGTGTTGCTAGGCCTGGACAGGGTTTGGGGTCTCTCCTGGGGAGAGACCTGACCCTGCCCCACAGATCACGTGACCATCTACGGTGCTGCGGGAATGGGAGGGTCGGGGAGGGTGTCAGCTCCCCACGTCCGGGAGAGGTGTACAGGCACGGGGACCGGGCCACCTGCAGGCTGAACCCCAGTGCCCAGGTCAGGGCCGGGTGCACAGTAGGTGTGCAGGTTGCTGCAGGGGACAGAGTCCAGCCCTGCAGTGTGGGTCAACTGCCTCATTACAAGAGAGGAAGACGCCGACCTCCAGGGGTGCCTGCCCAGGGTCACGGGTCGATGACCACTCAGCGGAAGACCTACTGTGCGCACCGCGCCACAAGGTGGGCGCCGAGCTGATCCTTGCTGCAGGGTCCGCGCACAGCCCAGGCCCATCCCCGGAGGCTCAGAGAGGCAGCCCCAGGCCACGTAGCCACCTGTCCCTCTCCCCATGCCGGCCCCCCGAGGTAGCACTTGCAGGCTGCCACTCGCTGTAACCTGATCAGCGACAGGACGAGAGTGTGAGGCACCAGGACAAGAGACATCTTAACTAGTGGCTTTTCCGGAGCAGCCCGGGCCCCAGACATCTCTTAACGTGTCTGAGCCGGAAATCCTGGCTTCCCGGGTGGATTGCTGGGTGCTGGCGCCCGCCGGGGCGGCTCTACAGGCACGTGTGGGCTGTGCGCGTGGCCTGCGAGGCTGAGGGATGCTGATGGCTCACGTCTGGGCCCAGCCTGGCCCAGGACACTCAATGTCTCCCTTCCGTAGGTGCAGACCTGAAGTCCTGTCCTCAGAGGAGGTCCTGCAAGGAGCGTGGTCCTCGGCCGGGAGGGTGAGGGCAGCCGAGGGCAGCACATAGACAGCCTGGCAGAGAGTGGTCCCCAAACCTGCAGGGCTGGAACCTGCTGCGAGCTGGGGCAGGCACTGTCTCGTGGGTCTCGCCCTCGCCTCCGGAGGGCACAGCTAGTCCTCAGCTGGGGACTGGCCTGGTGAAGGGACCCTCTAAGTCCCCTTCTAACCCTGAGCTGATGCACCGGACAGGGCCATTTCAGCTGGGCCTTAAAGACCAAGCGGGGCCCAGGCAGCGGAGCAAGGGAAGAGGAAGAACTTGAGTGGGGACAGAACAGCCTGGGCAAGTCCTGGCCTCGGGAACACACGGGCTTGCTCAGAGCATGGCGAGCCCCGCCTGGCAGAGCAGAGTCTGCACCTCCCAGGGCGATGGGAGGCTGACGGGAGCGGGGAGTAGACAAGAGGGGGCGGGCCAGCTGGTCCAGGCCTGGGGATACCTGGGCCCGAGCTCAACTCAGCTCGGGGCCAGTGGGGCCGTGATGCTGGAAGAACGGGAAGTCGTCTCCCTTCCAGGAGATGCCACTGCAGCCCGGTGGTCAGAGGACGACCTCTGCAGCCAGGCCGGCTCTGAGGCCCGGCTCTGGCGGGTACAGGCCCGTGTGTGCGGGCCCCTCGCCTGTCTCAGCCTCAGCTTCCTCATCCACAAAGTAGAAGCCACCCCGATATCCTGATTCCTACAACAGACACTCGACTCTGGACAGACAAGTCATTTTTTTTTTAATATTTATTTATTTTTATTCATTTATTTATTTTGGCTGCACCAGGTCTCGTCGCGGCACATGGGATCTTCGCTGTGACATGCGAGATCTTTACTTGCGGCACGCATGTGGGATCTAGTTCCCGGACCAGGGATCGAACCCGGGCCCCCTGCATTGGAAGGCGGAGTCTTACTGGACCGCCAGGGAGGTCCCTGGACAGCAAGTCTTAATAGCAACCCAAGGTTGCGTGGAAAGAGCTACGGAAAAGGACTAAACATGGTTCGATTTTTTTGTTCATGTCTTAGACACCCAACTCAATAACCCCCTCAGTCCACGCCGCGTCCACACGTAGCTGAAGCCTTTGAATCTGCGTGTGCAGAACGGGCTGGCCTCACGGAGGGAGGAGGTGGCTGGGTCAGAGGGAGGACTTCCGCTGAGCCTGTAAAGTTTGATTTCTTGAAAGACCGAAAGTATGTGAAGGCAGAACAGCATCATCAGCGACAGAAAGAATACAGCTGGGCCTCGGCTAAGGCTCAAACAGAGGAGACGCGTCGCTCAGGCCAGTCGCTGCTGGGGACCCCAGCAACGGTCCTCCCCACGGGCTCTCTCCAGCCGCTGTGCCCGCCCCTACCTCCGGGGTGATGCTGGGGAAGTTGCTCCCACTCTGGGGTTCCAGGGCCCCGTCTCCCACGGGGCCCGAGAACACATCCACGTGACGACAGAGCCCGGTGACCGCCTAGCTGGTGCTGTGATGATTACTGGCCACTTTCGTGCCCAGCAGAGGGGCCGGGTGAGGACCGGATGGGGAGTGGTGATGGAGTGGGACAGGCAGGCTGGGGGAAGGGGGCGGGGCAGGGCGCAGTCACCGGGCTCCATGTCCCCAGAGGGAAAGCCTGGAGGCTGAGCTGCTTCAAGGCTCAGCAAATGTCAGGTGTCCAGAGATGAGGGGCTTTGGGGGAGTGGATGAGCCCCCCACCGAGACATTCTGGAAGAGGCCCCCTGGGGGGACAGCAGGGGGCAAGGGGCTTGGAGATGAAGCTGCCCCTCAGACCCTCAGATGGGTCCCTGGAGGTCCTGTCTGGCCTCTGAGGATACCATCTGTGCTCTCCTCTCACCGGTCTGGCTGCGCCTGGGGTCTTGGCAGGACCTCTCAAGAGGGGCTGAGGTCATGACCCCTGCCCTGTCCAGATGGGCCTGGGCCGACCCTGTCCGCGGCAGGCAAGGACAATGGTCCCTTTTTTTGGCCAGTCGCCCACGGCCACATTCTCCAGGGACCTAGTGACCCTGAACAGGGGCTGTAAAGAGGTCCCTGCTGACTCGGCGAGATGTCCACTCGCTAATGAAGGGCCGTTGGAAAGGGCATTGACCTTGGTCAGCAGGCAGGAGCCCTGCATGTGGGGGGCCACTGCAAGGAGAGAGAGGAAGGGTGATGATGCGTCTACCTGCCCCCCCTCACCCACCCAGCCAGAGCACTCGCCCAGCAACTATGGAGACCGCTTCCCGGGGCAGCGGTCGCAGACATCAGCCTGGAAGGCAGGCTCAGAGATTCAAGGCACCATTCCTGATGATGAGAGAAACAACAATGACCACATCATCACAGCCACCACAGCCAGGACCAAAGGGCAGCCCAGGTGCGATGGGAGGGCAGAGCGGCCCTAACCCAACCTGGAGATCAAGGAAGGCTGCCTGGAGGAGGTGACTTGGACCCAGGTCTCCAAGGCTGGGTAGCATTGGCCAAACATCTCAGAAGGAGAAGGGGATTCCAGAGAGGAGGCAGTGTGGACAATTATCTGGGGGCAAAGAAAGGGGTGACAGATGGCTTGTACTGACTGTAGCACTGGCTGCTGGGGGTAAGAAGCTGGAGATGAGGGGCAATGGGGAGGCCGCAAGGGGTTGAGCCAGAGACAGACGGTCACGTGTTAGAAACACGCGCTCTGGGTTGGAACAAGGGAGAGCGGAGGCAGGGAAGCTAGTGAGGGGCCATGGGACGGTTCTGGAGAGAGATGGGAGGGGGAGGGCAGGAGGGACACAGGAGCCAGGAAGGAGGCAAAGGTGCGGACCTGGCGGTTGTCCAGGCAAAGGGAGGGATCCAGACGACTTAGATTCCTGTGGGCGCTGGAGCAAAGCAAGACCGACCTTGAAGAATTGTGTGTGTGTTGGGGGGCGGGGGGGGGGGGTGGCATTCCAACTTGGGCTAAAACCCGGAGGCGGGAAGGCAGGAAACATGCGGAAGTGATAACAGCCGACCACTTCCCGGATTGTAGGAAACGTGAAGTGGGAGGACCAAGATGGGAGGTCGAGGAGCCCACTAGGGTGACGTGGACCAGAGCAGGCACTCCAGGCAGGGCCCCAATTCCTCAGAGGGAGGGAGGCTGAAGGGGCCACTTGGCAGGACAGAGGGTCTGGGGTTTACAAACGTGAGAATATGCAGCAGGTGACAAATCTCTGTGACTCCTGCCCACATGAGGCCCGGGACTCAACGCTCAAGCTTGGGCAAAGCCCGAATGAATGCCATCCCATGCCGTTCCATGCAATTGCATGCTGTTCCTTTCAGCTACTATCAAGATGGCACCACAGGCACAGGCAGAAGGAGTTACACTCCTCCTTAGTTACCTGGCACGTAGGAGCTGTGTGACTTCAGACACATTGCTCTCCCTCTCTGAGCTCCAGTCCCTCTCCTATAAAATGTGTTATCTAATCTCTGCCCTGTTTCCCTCCCAGGGCCATTTGGAATCACACATAAAGGAACAAAAAGTGCCTTGTGCTGCCCGGGGATGGACATAGTGAAAAATGGTCTCTGTGATGACACCTTCTTCTGCAGGGAGTTTAAATGTTCTTTTCAAACACAGGTAAGACATTTACCAAACTTGACAACCTACAGTTTGAAAAATGAACCTCAACAAATTTCAAAGAGTAGGTTTCATACAGACTATGTTCTCTGACCACAATGCAATTAATTTAGAAATTAACAATAAAAGTCATTTAATATATGTACATATAAGTCTGTAAACTTTAGACACACTCCTAAAAATTTTATGTGTTAAAAAGGAAATTACAGTAGAAATAACAAATTATTTAATGCTGAATGGACACGAAAGCATGACATATAAGTTTTTCAGGATGAACCTAAATTGGTTTTTAGAGGTATATCTCTAAACTATGCATTCATTACAAAACAAGAAAGTCTAAAAATAAATAAGTTACATTTTAAACTAAAGGAAATAACAGGAGAATGACAATAACACTAAAGAACATAAAAAAGAAATAAATCTGGGAAGAAATTGATTAAAAGAAAATGAAAATAGAAACGATCAAGAAAAGCAAAATGTTGTTCTCTGAGAAAATAAGATAGAAAAATTCCTAGCAAAACCAAACAAGAAAAAAATGCTGCAGAGAGATAACACTGGAATGAAGAAGGGAACATGACAGATGCAGTATAGATTTAGAATTTGTTGAAGGATACTACAATTGACTTTGTGTCAGTATATTTTGTATGTAAGTATAGTGGACAATTTTCCTGAAGATAAATGAATTACCAAAATTAATTCAGTGTGAAATAGAACGCATGAGCAAACCAATAACCAATGCAGAAGGTGAATTGATTAGCAAAAAATATGTACCTCCAGATAACGAAGAAAAGCTACCCAGCTCGAATAGTATTACAGCAAGAGTTTTCAAACCGTCAGGAAAGAGACAATCCCTAGTATATGCATTCTGCTTCATCAAATGGAGGGGAAAATGGGAAACTAATTCATTTTCTGAGACTAGTATAACCTAATGGCTAAAGCTAAATGACAGTTCATAAAAAGAAGTTATTACGCCAATTTCAATTATAGACGTAAAACAAAATCTTAAGGGGAATACTTGCAAATCAAATCTAGTAGTGCATTAAGGTAACTACAGCTCATTTTAGTTTATCCCACAAATGCAAGGAGAGCTCTCAATTCAAAAATTTAGTAATAAACAACGGCACATCAAGAGCGAAAGGAGGAGAGAGGTCAAAAACCCAATTTGGTCATCTGAAGAGATGCCAAACAAGCATTCAATAGAATTCATTCACTGATTATTTCATTTTCAAAAGAATCGACTATGAACAGAATGAAATTTCCTTATTTGGTTAAATGTAGGCAAAGTACAGGCTAAGCTGCTAAACAAAGAGACCCAAAGGCATCAGGACAAGATGGAGTCTGTTTCTGTGACATGTCACGACACAAGGAGAATAGGGGTACTGCTCAGGCAGGCAGTTCTTCTCCCCTAGTTCACCCAGGGACATAGGCTCCTCCCACCTCCTGTGTGATGTTCACATGTCCCAGGATGTGGTCCTCACCCACCTGGTCAAAGTGGGCTCACCAGCACCATCACCACTTCCACAGAAAGGAAAAGTAACATAGGATTTGCGCACATCATTTCTCCCCACATCTGCTAATGAGAACATGGGCATGCGGCCACACCAAGACTGGAAAACATACTTTCCATCTGGTATCCATGTGCCCTGATAAAACCCAAAGTAGTTCTATTACCAGAAGGAAAAATTAAGGGAGAATGTGTAGCCAGGGGCAATTTGCAGGCTCTACAACACCCAATAAAAATTATCTATCAAAAACATAGAGCAGGCATCATGCTTAGCCATTACCTTTTCCATGTGTTCTCATTAAAGTCAAGATCAAGGCAAGGATGCCCTCATCATCACTTGTGTTCAACATTGTACTGACAGACCTAGACAATGCAATAGGACAAGAAAAAAAAATCAAAAAGGCAAGCTTTGGAAAATAGTATGATTGTTCATATAGAAAACCCAAGATAATCTACGGACAAACTGGTATGAGTAATGCAAATAATTATACAGGAATAACTAGTCATCAGCAAATTTGCTGGATACAAAAACTACAGATTTCCTAGATGCCACCAATGACCAATAGCAAAATCAATAGAGAAAAGATCCCAATCTTAAGCAATTAAAACTCTAATCTTTAGAACTATGCAAGCTTTTTACTGGGAAAAGTTATAAAATATAGCATATTCGTGTATATGGAGACTCAGGTAATAAAGATTGAACTCAGGTTCAATACTCCCTAAATTAGCCTATAGAGTCAATGAACTTTGAATCAAAAGTTCTAACAGATTTTTTTTTCCCCATGAGATTTGGAAAGCCAGTATTAAAAGAAAATAGAAGAGAAAAGAAAGGATCAAAATAACTTTTAAAATATTAGGAAATAAAAACATGTAAAGCATTACTTTAAAATGATAGCAATTAGGAAAGAGTGGAAATGGGTCAAGACAGAGAGAACAAACTGGAAGTCTCAGAAATAACACATCTGTGTATGGAAACTTGACTTTTGATGAAGACAGGAACACAAATAATCAGGGGGAAGGATAGATCGTCCAATGCAGGTGCTGACTGGGACCACTTGGGGGCTTTCCATATGGAAAATTGAATCCCTACCTCACACCGTACACAAGAATCAATGTCCAATGGAAGACTTAAAGGTGAAAAGAACTCTAAAACTTTTAGAAGAAAATATAAAATAGTATCTTTATGACCCCAGAGCAGGGAGGAAGTTTTAAATATAGCACAAAAAATACAAACCACAAAGGGAAATATTGATAACTTAGACTAGTTAAAGTTTATACCAAAAAAATAATAATAATAAAATAAAATAAAAATAAAGTTTATACTGTCTCTGAGGCCTCACTTGGAACTGGTGAGACACCACTTCTGCCACATCTTATTGGTCCAAGCCGACTCCACCTACAGAGGGTGGAGCTACCAAGTCACAGGACAAAGCTGTAGGAGATGCAGAGGAGGGTGGAGAGCTCGGGCAATTTTTGCCACCGTTCTTCCACGCCCAGCCTTGGCGGTCAGGCAAGGTACATGAACAAGGAGATGGAGAGCAGAGGTGGGTGAAAGTCCGGGCAAGAAGGACCCAGGGCTGCACAGGCTCAGCCCTGCCATCCCACAACAGCCCCCCGTCCTATAGCTCAGTGAGCCAGACCCAGGGGGCAGTGCCAGCACCTCAACCTCAGTATGAAGAGATGCATCGCAAGACCTTTTTGATGCAAGTACTTCGGTTTTATTCCCCAGCTCTTTCCAAAGGGACTGAGCACAAAACAAGACGACGGCACGCTCAGTGAAATAGGGCAATTAAGACAAAACCAGAAACATTTAAAAGTGTGGCTAGGTTCCAGGAGGGCAGGTGTGGTGCCGGCCCTGCACCCCACCCCTGGCACCTGGCGCCAGTGAAGAAAACAGAGTGGATGCTGGTGGCACCCAGGCTGGACACAGACGACCGGTGGGTCCTGGTTTGGAAATCCGAGCTTGGAAGCCAAGGTCAAAAGGAAACTTCAAGGAGCCCCCTTTCACGTTGGTCTGCAGAGCTGACTCACCCCGAGAGCTTTGAGGACAGAGGTGCTCATTAATCATTCCCTTCAGTGGCGCCGCCAGGCATGGGGCACAGCTGGCCCAGATGCGGGGCTGGCCCTCCCTCTGCAGAGCCCTCCCTGGACTGATGAAGGACCCTGGAGGGGTGCAAGGGGCACCGGGGACCCTGAGGTGCAGGGTCTTTGGCTGAAAACGTCCAAAGGGCTTTCCTTCCAGAAGCAACCAAGGGGTGACGCACCTGAGGGGTGAGGCGCGAGCAGTGTGCATTCTCATCCTTGTAAGACTCTGCGAGGGTCTCAGAGGTCACTCTGGGGACTGGAGTGTATTTGATGGTCCCTGAGACTTGTTCCTGCAGCTTCCATGCTGACTCCATCTGGTCACCTAGACCAGGAACACAGAAATCGCTTTGCTGCTCACCCACCAGGCACTGAGTCCTCCAGAACCACCTTGCTCCACCTTGCCCACCCATGCTCCCAGCCCCGCGTGTGGGGCTGCCGTGACCACCCCCCAGCCCTCTGGAACCTTGAGGACCTCCTCTCGGCTCACCTGTCCCAGGCTGGCCCCCGGTCGTGGCCCCCAGGTTTGGCTCAGCTCCCTCCACCGCACAAAACCCTGCATGGTTCCCATCGCCAACTGGACAAAGTTCCCTTTCTGAACCAGGGACTCAAGATCCAGGGAGACTGCCCCAGACACACCTCTGACCACGTGCTCTGCCCCAAAGGTCCCTGAGGGCCACGCCAACTTGGCCTTCCTGTTCCTCTGTTCCCACTGTTCCCCGAGCCTCTCTGAGCCCCGCGTGAGTGGACAAATCTGCCGGAGGCCATTGATGTCTGGATGGAGCACGGCTCCTGGGGTGTGGAGAAGGTGGGCAAGCTTGCAGGGAGCGGGTGTCCTCTGTCAAGTCCCCCCCACCAGAGGTAAGGCACTGAGCCACACCGAACGGTCCACCTGTCACAGCCAGAGCTGGCCCCCAAGGGCCCCCAGCCCAGCACTCTTTCCTCTGCCTCTGGTGTAAATTCAGGGTCACGTGGGAAAGGGCCTCCACGTTCCCTTGACCTGCCACCTTAAACTCCCTCCCTCTGCCTGTTTCTGTCCCTCCCTGCGGGCAGAGCCTGCGAGAGCTGATGCCCAGGGCGCTGACACCCTCCGCCCCAGGAGGACACCACGGGCCCAACAGGCAGGCAGGGAGGATGGGGTCTGGCGCACCCTGCTCTGCTCCAAGAGGGGTGGCGGCTGGGAGGATGAGGGTCTGGGGGTAGAGAAAATTGGGGGAGGCAAAGACACACTGCCTGGGTGGGAGTGGCGTTGCCGTCAAGGAGAAAGAGGGGCTTCCACCAGCTTGGGGCAGAGCACCACCCCCTTCCCCGGCCAGCACTGCGGTGAGCGGTGCCCATTTCTCCTCCTGTCACCCCAGCCCCGCAGGCAGGACCAGCAAGGCATCACCTGTCCTACAGGTGCGGGCCCCGCCTGGGGCTGGGACAGAAGCCACTTGTTCCAAAAGACAGCTCCACCCTGTCTGCTCCTCAGTTTCAGGGTCTGTGAAATGGGGATGCAGCCCGCAGCCCTTGCAGGGGGGTCTGAGGAACCGCTAAGCCAGCGCTGCTGTTAACCGTCACCGTGCCGCCCCAGCCCCACCTGCCCGCCCTAACTGAGCTCTCCCGGGGCTGCCCGTGTGCCTAGACCTCTCCCCGCCTAAGCCGCGGGCGATGAGCGTGGCACACTCTGCCCGGGCATCTGCGTTCTCCTCATGCTTCAGTTTTGTCTGCGGCTCCATTAACCCAAGCTTATAATTAAAGAAATGTGATCGGAAAATTAGCCGGCGCGTGAGACCTGGGTCTCGGTACAGTTACAAGAGACAGTGTCTTTTGCACCCTGATTAGCCCACTCAGCCCGACGTGAGGTTAAGCGGAAGAGCGCCCGGATTAATCCAGGTTGACAATTATGACCATTTTTTCTCTGGCATCGCGCTTTCTCTCGTGGCTCCCTGCCAGGAAGGTATTGTGTTCCGAGACGAAAATACTTTTCATTTTTTTCTACAATTTCCGTTTAAAAAGTTCCAAATGTGGAGCCGCATGACGTGAAACTGAACTTCAAGAAAATCCTTTGCGGGTTTTGACGGTGGAGAAAACGTGGGGGTCTGATCCCCTGACCCCAAGCTGACAGAGGATACAGTTTCAGCCTTTCTTCTCCCCCCACCCCTGCGCCCGAAGGAGACAGGCGAGCCGGGTCCTCCAAAAGATGGGAACCTCCGGGGCGTGGAGGGGGGGCGGGGGCGGAATCCACCAAGATGCTCCTGCCTTGGAAACTCGCCCCCACGTGTGGGTTTCCAGGGCCCAGCCCTGAAGTCTGAAAGCTGGGAGACCTGGGTTCCAGGCTCTGCCTCTGCTCACCTCAGTTTCCTTGACCTTATTAAGCTCAATAAATCATCCTGCTGGGTAACCTTCCAGAAGCACAATTAACTCATTTAATCCTCTCAAAACCCCATAAGGCAGAGTTCTTATTTCCACTTTACAGATGGGTAAACTGAGGCCCAGGGGGCTTAAAAACTTGTTCAGGGTCCACAACAAGCAACTGACGTCCCAATTCAAGCCCAAGACTTGAATCTAGTGCTTTGGTTGCCCAGGTGCCTGCAGGTGTCAGGGGCCACCTCAGACGTCTCTGCAGCACCCCAACTGGGACCCACTGTCTGTCTATAGATAAGTGTGTTTGGATCCTTCATCTGAATTCCGCAAAGAGGAGGACAAGAAGCTGGGCAGCCAGGGGGAGCATCTGAGGGTCGGCCCTCCATCCTGGGGGCCCCACCCTCTGGGCTCCTCTAGGACGAGCGTGGCGAGGTCACCCCTACATGTGCAGCCCCTGGCCCAGCACTGGGCACAGAGGGGCTCAAAGAAGAGCCGTCCACCTGGCTAAGATTCACCGTGTGGAATCACAGTTAGTGATCTGTAAAGATGTGCATTGCATCTTGATTCCGTGTGGAATCCTAGTTAGTGATCTGTAAAGACGTGCGTTGCATCTTGATTCCATGTGGAATCACAGTTAATGATCTGCAAAGATGTGCTCTTACAGCTGAGCTGGACAAAACAGCGTGTGCGATTGGCTCCCGCCGTTGTAAAGGTGCTGTGCGTTAGGCATGAAGTGTATCTTGTAGATTATGCAGGAATTAGGTAAAGACCGAGGAAACTCGGGACTGTGAGGCCTGGTCCATTCCTTCATGCTTAACAATGATCAATTGTATCAATCAGTGTCAGGCTCCCTGCCTAACACGGAGGAGCGCTCAGTGTCCGCTGAGTGAACGAATGAATGAAGGGTGCATCATTTCTTCACCACTGGAAACCTCCAGGGCCCACGGGGGGTCAGCTGGGCCGCGCCGGCCTTGCTCACGTCGGGGTCCCCAGGGCCTGACACCCCCACGCTTCAGCTGGGTCTCCCGTGCTTCCATTTGTGTGCAGTGCAGATGACAGTATTTGTATAATACTGGACAATAAGAGGGGACAGGGAGTGACAGCACCGCGGGGGCCGTTGGCCACGCATCCTGGAGATAGTCGTCTGAGCCCAGGGAACAGCAAGAGAGCCCCAGCTGGGCATGGCTTTTGCCGCGCCTCTCAGGAAGCAGCCGGGCTCGAGTCCCTCATCCCAGAGGGAAACCTGGGGGCGTCGCCACTGCGCAGGGAAGGCAGGGGGGCTCAGGGGGGTTTTGGGGACTGTCGCAAAGGGTGGATGCGCTCCCAGCCCTGTGGCCCCAGGAGCGCGGACGGGCCACGGCAAAGCCAGGCATGGGTGCTCAGGTGGCCCGTGGCTGGGTCTTCTCACGGCCCCTCCTCCCCCGGGCTCTCCGTGTAGGCTGAGCCCAGGGCCCCCCCGCCAGCATGAGCTGTCGCCTGGTTAGACTCTACAGCACCCCCAGGCTCCCCCGCAGCCAGGGCAGACACCCGTCTGCTCTCATACCAACCTGAGGCCCGGGGGACGCCACCGGCGAGCGGCTTCTCCTCTCCCATCAAGGCTCAGGTCACCACTCAGCGGATCATTCAGGCTGAAGCCAGAATCGCCCCGTAAATGTCCCGCTAATTCAGACCAGGCCCGAGCTGCTGAGCTCTGTCTGGGGAGCCTCAAGGAGTCACGGATGCAATGCATCAAATGAGGAGCACGTTTGCACTGCTTGGCCCCGAACAGACAAATGGAATCTAGACTCTCTGGGGTGGAAAAGAGCTTAAAAGGCATTCTATCCAGCCATCCCCAGCTACCACCACCACCAAGCAGGGCTCGGATCTCCCCACGTGACCGAGAAAATTTAACACCGACACTCAGCCTCTTACACACCTCCAGGGATGGAGAGCTCACTACATCGCAGAGCACCCGGCTTCCACCATCAATGGGTGAGACACGTATCTCCCCTTGCAGTCCTCAGCACTGCCCTCGGGCCACACAGGATGTGCATGTCCCCTCTTCCCAGCCACAGTGCTCCCAGGTCCCAAAGTCCCCTAGGTGACAAGGCCTGGTTCCTACTGTGGCCTCGCTCTGCATCCTGGGAGCACCCCCGGGCATGATCTAATTGCCCTCAATCTTTGAGCAACTTCAAGGTACCCAGAGGAGAATGTGAGCTGCGTCTCAGTGGGGCGGTGCGCCTGACCCAGCCCTGACCCTGGCCCAGCTATGGCACACGGCACACCAGAGCTGCTCTCAGGAATGTGCCCTCCAGGAGCGGGAGAGTTACCCACAGGGGCTGGGTTAAGCCTCACCACGAACCTAAGAGTGAGTCCTATTCTTCCCAGTGCACGGGAGAGGAAACCGAGGCTCAGAGAGGGACAGTGATTTGCCCAAAGCCACACAGCCAACGGTGACAGACCCACTTCTGCCAACTCTGAACCGAAGGGTGGGCTGAGCCTGTGTTCCCAAGCTCAGCAGACCCCAGGTTCCTACTGTAGCAGCTGCCTCGGTGCCCTGACTGCCAAGCGCCAGTCTCTTTGCCCGAGAATTCTCTCTGGCTGCCCGAAGTTTCTGTGCCCACGTGCAGCCTGCAGTGCCAGGGAATCCTTCCTGTCCCCCGCCCACCCCGGAGCAGCCCTCAAGCCAGGCTGGCAGGCGTTGGTGGGTCTGACCGGACCCAACCCAGTTGCCCACACGGAGGCCTGCCCGGTGGTACCGCACGTGCTGGTTCCCCCACCACCACCACCCCCCCGCACGTTTCCCAGGACCCCTTCCCAGTAAGGACTGGTCGATCAGTCTTTGTCTCAGCATCTGCTGACGTCAAAGATCTAAGATTGAAGACTCTAGGATACCCTAAAAGACACCTTCGTAATCTAAGCCTTGGGGGCTGTTTTTGTTTGCTTTTCGTGTGTTTGTACTCTGATAGTTCACATTGAGGCGTTGGGGTCTCGCTGGACTTCTGAAAATGAAAGGAAATATATCAAAAAGGAGTTTGGGGTGGAGCTGTCATGGAGGTGCTGGATGTCGCTGGTTCCAGGACAGCTCCTCAAGTTCATCTTAACAGTAATAATGAAATGACAAGAGCAGAGAAAATAACCCCACACTGTTAGCATTGGTGGCTTACTATGCAAATGTCAGGTACAGGATATGCCCTGGTTCTGCGCTATGGCTCTTCCAACTGGGACTAGACAGACAAGGGCCTGGGACACGGCCCTGCTTCTAGAAGCTCCAGGACCCAGCGTTGGAGAATGAATGGGAGCCCTGGTGGGAACAGGTGGAACCCCCATGCCATAGACATACTCATGGGGTCACCCAGATTCCAGAGTCCACGCCTCGCTCAGCTGGTACCAGCTGGGGACCTCAGCAGGCCACCTGGCCTTCCCAAGACTCAGTTTCCTTCTAGGTTTGCCATGAGGATGAGACAAAGCCTTACAGCATATGGCATCCAAATGGGGAGGAGACCCAAGAAAGCCCCAGAGGAGAGCAAAAGTGGGTTGTGCAACTGAGAGTGGCTTGGAAGCTTCTGGAACCCCAGAGGGGCTCCCTGTCTGCAGAGAAGGGCTGGAACAGATCAGAAAAGTGATTCCGCACAGACCAGCTCTCTGACGGACCTTGTGCAGTGGACGGAGCTGATGGGCCGGGAGCTGCTGAGTTCCACCGTCATTCATTCGTTTCCTGGGCTGGCCGCCCCCCCCAGCTCCCCTACTGAGCACCTACTACGCTCCAGGCACCGTGCCCGCGGAGCACAGCCGCGTTCCCTCAGCTGACACTTCCCTGAGAGCATCTGCCACAAAGGATTAAGAATTTGCTGCAGGAAGCCCTGGCTTTGTTTGGGAACTTTACCCCAGCTGAGAAGGAGACGCAAAAGGAGGAAAGAATGACCAATTATTCGCTGTGTTGTCTTCAGATGAAAGGCCCTTTTTTGCGGCGCTTCCCCATCTCCTGTTTGGGTTGTCAGCAGCAATTTGACGAGGAATGTTGCTCGGCCTGACCTGTTTTTTCAAGACCGTAACCTATATTGTGTATCATCTCAGCCCAGGAGATAATCGGCCAGCATCCTCCCTCACACAGTCCCCGCCAGTTGAACTTCAACTTCTAAAACCAGGAAAATTGATTGGAAAACATTGCAGGGAAATCTCCCACTAATGATATTTTGAGTTCAGGAACGGGGGTGCTGGGGGGAGTTAAAGGGGCTTTAATCTGATTCTCCCAACATGGATTTCAGTGCTGAATGGTCAATCGTTACTAAATTCTAATTGGTTCTGGGTCACTCCCTTTGAAATACTGGCTGCGTTCTGTTCATTTTTTCAATTAAATCTTAACAATTCACATCTGACAAAACTCAAAAATCTTGTCAAAAATTGTTCAGGTTTGTGTAGTGAGAATGTGCAAGGAGCAAGATGGAGCTGGGACCAGAGGAAACTTTTATACCGAGGAACAATTTAAGGGCTAATTATGAGAATGCTGATTTTATTGTTTCCAGACTCTCCTCCTTATACTACATAAAATGAGCCTTTCTCATCAACTTACAAAAATTACTTTGGAGGAAACCGTAAACGACCACAAATGCCTCCGCCTAAGCGATGATTGTTCTCTGGATTTAGAAATTCAAGCCCTTTTCACATTTCATTTCTCATTGTGAGAAAGTTTTATTTGATTTCCCGAGGTAACACGGGAGTCAGCTTGATGTAGAAAAAAAACAAGGGCTCTGTAGCAAGCAGACTCGGGTTCAAAGCTGGCTCAGTCCCGCTGAAACCTGGGTGATCATTTCCCGCAGAGGACCTCACCTCTCTGAGCCTCAGTTTTCCCATTTGTAAAGTGGGAGCAATGTCTTCTAGATTTGTGGTTATAAATGAGTGTCGCCTGGTGCAAGGAAGGTGCTGCAAAACCAGAAACCATTGTCCCTGTCGTTGGAATTGCAGAATACTTACGGCTTAGTCCCAGCCCCACTTTTCATATAGCGAGACGCAGACCAGAGAGGGTCAACAACTTTCCCAAAGTCACACAGCCAGTTTGTTCGGGAGCCAGAAAGAGAAGTCAAAGCTTCTCTCAAAGTTTCTTCTAGAGGGTAACATTTCAGAACATGTGTACAGCTGTCTGGAGCCCACAGCTGAATGCTATCACCTGGCTTCTCGAAGTGTGATCGGGCCCTGCACCGGGAGCACGGGTGTCACCCGGGAGCTTGTCAAGAAGGCAGAGTCTCCGATCCCACCCCAGGCCTGCTGAGTTGGAATCTGCATTTTAACGGGATCCCAGCTGGTTCCAGGGCACAGAAGAGGTGAGAAGTGCTGGCTGATGGCATCTCATCAGACTCTGGTGGCCTGAAAATGAGAGCCCATCCAGTAGGGGGGAGGGATAAATTAAGAGCTTGGGATTAACATAGACACACTACTCTATATAAATAGATAACCCAAAAGGACCTACTGTATAGCACAGGGAACTCTACTCAATATTCTGCAATAACCTGTATGGGAAATGAATCTGAAAGAGAATGAATATATATATATATATATATATATATAAACTGAATCACTTTGCTTGCACACCTGAAACTAATACAACACTGTAAATCAACTATTCTCCAAAAAATTTTTTTAAAAAAGAGCCCGGCCAGCCCTGAGAAGGCCTGGGCCCCCTCACTGGGGCCCAATCCTTGTGCAGGAGGGCCAGGAAGCCCTCCCCAGAGAGGACGAGGAAGGGACGCCAGGCGCTGCAGGGGGAGAGAGGCTCTGGGGACACGGCCTGTGTCACTCTCCCTGGCTGCTGCTTCCAACCCCCTTTGCAACCCGTGCCAGCTCCGTCGCCCATACTTCAGGGGCTGTGCCCCACCCCCTGGCCCTGGCTCTTCCAGGTTGGTGGCCAATTGCCCCTCCTCAGGGTCTGCATCTCTTTGCCTGAGAGGTGGTGAGGGAATCAACCCCCCCACCTCCAGCGGCTCTGACCCAATGCCTGGAGGGTTGGGGTCAGATACTGGCCCCATGGGACGACTCCATGATGGCAGGATGGCTCCTTGACCAGGCGGGAAACTGGCGTCCCCACATCCTCGCCTGCCTCCCTTCCGCAGCCCCTGCTGGTGTGTCCTGCACCCCCAAATCAACCCTTTACACTCAGCTCCTCCCCAGGAGCCCAGCCTTTGGCCCCCAACCCCTCCGAACTGGAGAGGGAGGCAGGGCACTCAGGTAGGTGTGGGTGGCCTTTGGAGACTTAAGAACAGAGGACCCACCGGGGCTGTGGAGAGCATCAAACAGGCAGGTTTGGGTTTGGGGGTCTCTCTGGCTGTCGCTGGTGGGGCTGGGGGTAGGCGTGGAGAGGACAAGGGGAGGCAGGGAGATGATGTGGGTGGCCAGGAAGAGGGGGCAGGCTGGAATTGGCAGGACCTGGCGAGGGGGTAGAGGAGGAAGGGCAGGAGGGATGCCGAGGTTGACTCCACAAGATTCATCCAGCCTCCCATCGTCCGGGTCAGTTTCAAATTTAAACATCATTAGGGACTTGCAAATTAAAACAATGATGAGACACCACTGCACGCCTACGAGAATGCCTAAAATTCCAAACACTGACAACACCAAATGGTGGCAAGGCTGTGGAGCAACAGGAACTCTCGGTGACGGTGGGAACGCAACAGGGTGCAGCCACTTGGGAAGACAGTTCAGTGGTTTCTTACAAAACTAAACGTACCCTTACCCCACGACCCGGCAATGGCACTCCTTGGTATTTCCCCAAGTGAACCGAAACACATAAAAACCTACTCACAAACGTTCAGCAGCTTTATTCATAATCGTCCACCACAAGTTGGATACAACCAAGATGCTCTTCAGGAGGTGAATGGAAAAGTAAACTGGGGTACCTCCAGACAATGAAATAGTTTTCAGTACTGAAAAGCCATGAGCTATCAAGCGATGAAAAGACCTGGAGGAACCCTCAATGCATATCACTAAGTGAGAGAGGTCAATCTCAAATGGCTACAGACTGTATGATTCCAACTATACGACATTCTGGAAAAGGCAAAAATCATAGAGACAGTAGAAAGGTCAGTGGTTGCCAGGGATTTGGGAGTAGGGACAGTGAAATGACTCTGTGTCATCCTATAATGGTGGATACACGTCATTGTACATTTGTCCAGACCCGTAGAGCGTACCACACAGAGTGAACCCGCATGTAAACCATGAACTTTAGTTAATAACAGTGTATCAGTATTAGCTCATCAATGGTAACAGTGTATCCCACCAGTGCCAGAGGTTAACAACAGGGGAATCTGTGGGAAGCCAGGAGGGAACTCTGCACTTCCTTCTCAGCCGTTCTGTAAACCTAAAACTTCTCTAAAAATTAAGGTCTTAATTAATTTTTTTAAAAAAAGAAATCCTCTGTTGGTTGCCCCAGAGCTGCTGCAAGAGGAGGCTGGACAGGGATGAAGCCCGGCTCACTGCTCAGGGCCAGCTTTGCTTGGGAGCCGACACTGCTCAGGGAGCCTGGAGGAGTCCCGCCCTGCCAGGGATGGGCGTGCGGAGCTGGGAAGGGAGGGGGACACGAGGCCTGGGGACACAAGGCCTGGGGCCCCGAGGAAGAGGGGGAAGTCAGTGAAACAGGCCACTGGGCTCTCCCTGATGGAGACAGGGAAGGGGAGGTGATGAGGCCCCAGAGACAAGCGGGGGCAGAGCTGGAAGGCTTCCTGGAGGAGGGGTGCTTTGGCTGAGACTCAAGGGCCAGTGAGGAGGCTCCGTTCCCTCAGGCCAGTCCCACACCTGTGCCTCCGCCCTCCAGGCTTAGGACCCGCCCTCCCACCCTGGCTTCTCCCCGCTCCTCTCAAGCCCCTCCACACAGTCGCCCCCCAGGCTGCTGTACAGCACAAACCTTTCTGGCGCTTCCCGTTGCCCTCGGGAGAAAGCCCAGTGCCTGGCTTGCCTTCCAGCCCCAGAGACCAGCCCTGCCGCCACCACCCCCGTCTTCCCCAGGAGGACCCAGCCAGGTGAGTGACAGCTGGATGAAGGCTCAGGGACCAATCAGAGCCCACCAACAACGGGGCTGAGCTGCCCCAGGTGGCACGTCCTGCTCGAGGACCCTTCAGGACATGGGTCCCTGTCATCCCTGGCAGAGATGCAAGGGAGGCAGTAGAGCTCCCCCCACCCCCCGATCCTACAGAGGAGGGGACCAAGGTCTTTACCAAGGTCCTGCCTGACCTAGTGCTTCCTGGGGAGAGGGACTTAAATCCCCAGAGCTCAGCCCACTTGTGAGAAGAGGGGTTTTGTCCCAGGTGAACAGACAAACTCCCAGGACCTAGGCCTCTGGTGACCACGACCTTTGCCTACCCTGGGTTGTGGCCAGGTGGGCCCAGAGCCATCTCTTCTCAGTCCTGGGAAGTGGGCGGGGGCAACAGAGAGGGGCTGTGCACAGCTGGGCATGGCTGGGCTGCCCTGGGAGAGGAGGCATCTGTGGAGCACTTGGCCTTGACCCTGGGAGCCGAAGGCCACCTCTGCAGTGGCCGCTGCACTCTGCTAATCCGTTACTGAGCACCTCGGCTGGCCAGCAGGCAATTAGCGCCGGGACCTCCATCCTGACAGCTAATTGCACTAATTGATGGGGTTGGCGCAGTCCTCCCCCGCCCTCCCCCTCCTCCAGGATAGCTTCATGCCCGAGAGGCCTCCAGGCCTCCAACCTCCCTCTCTCAGGGCCCTCTGGAGCATTTCTTCCTGGGGGCCACAGTCTAGGGACCACTGGGCCAGCCCTCAGCTTTGTCCAGGATTCGACTCCAGTTGCCCATCTCCCCCTTTGACTCTGACACCTGTCCTCCATTCACATCTCTGTGAGACGGGTGTGGGGACTTGGCTAAAAGCAAAGGCAGAGGCCACGGGCCCGAGTCAAGGTTCCATGAGGCTCTGGGCAGGGCAGGTGACCGTGACTCTCCCAGCTTCAGTACATTTGCAGGGCAGTTGGGACGATTGAATAGGTGGCAGATGTGAAGCACAGAGCTCCAGACGTGGCCCCAAGTGAGGAACTCGGCAGACTGTCCCAGAGACATGACAATGATGATGATGATGATGGTGATGATGATGGTGATGGTGATGATGATGATGTGATGGTGATGGTGATGGTGGTGATGACGGTGATGGTGGTGATGGTGATGATGATGGTGATGATGGTGATGGTGATGATGGTGATGATGGTGATGGTGGTGATGGTGATGATGGTGATGATGGTGATGAGGATGGTGATGATGGTGATGATGATGGTGATGATGGTGATGATGGTGATGATGGTGGTGATGATGATGATGGTGATGATGGTGATGATGGTGGTGATGTTGATGATGATGGTGATGATGGTGATGGTGATGATGTTGGTGATGGTGGTGATGGTGATGATGATGGTGATGATGGTGATGATGATGGTGATGGTGGTGATGATGGTGATGATGGTGATGGTGATGATGGTGATGATGGTGATGATGGTGGTGATGATGATGGTGATGATGATGGTGACGATGGTGATGATGGTGATGATGATGGTGATGATGGTGATGGTGGTGATGATGGTGATGATGGTGATGGTGGTGACGATGGTGATGATGGTGATGATGATGATGGTGATGTTGATGATGATGTTGTTATAATGACAGTGGTGGTGGTGGTGGTGGTGGTAATGAGAACGAGGCTGGGGATGATGATGCTGGTGGGGATGATGGTGGTAGTGATGGTGAGGATGAAGATGATGACGGTGAGGATGATAATGATAGGGTGATGATGATGATCTCTCTCCCTCCATGGCGAAGGCCACAGTGCAGAGCCTCTACTAAGCAGTGATTAAAAGCCTGGGCTCTGGACCCACATGGCCTGTTCAAATTCTGCCTCTGTCATGTAGCGGCCTCATGACTTTGAACCTCTTTCTTGATCTGTCTGTGCCTCTATATCCCCGACCGTAACCAGGGAGCAATGGCAGTCCTGACCTCACTGGGTGGCGTGAGGCTTGATTCGATAAATACACTACAGCGGCACATGGCAGTTGCCATTGTTTTTTATTATCTGAGATTTAAGAATCTCCTCAATAACTGAATCAAAGTTTAAAGATTTTTGCTACAAAGGATTCCATCAAGGAAGTAAAAAGACAACAAAAAGAATGGGAGAAAATATTTGCAATGCATATATATGCCAAGAGACATGTACCCAGAATATATAAAGAGCTCTTGCAATTCAAGAATAAAAAACACAGGTAGGGCTTCCCTGGTGGCACAGTGGTTGAGAGTCCGCCTGCCGATGCAGGGGACACGGGTTCGAGTCCTGGTCTGGGAAGATCCCACATGCCACGGAGCAACTAGGCCCGTGAGCCACAACTGCTGAGCCTGCGCATCTGGAGCCTGTGCTCTGCAACAAGAGAGCCCGCGATAGCGAGAGGCCCGCACACCGTGATAAAGAGTGGCCCGCGCTCACCGCAACTAGAGAAAGCCCTCGCACAGAAACGAAGACCCAACACAGCCAGAAATAAATAAATAAATAAATAAAATTTAAAAACAAAACGAAACAAAACACAGGTAACCCAAATAAAAAATAGCGAAAGGATGCAAATAGACATTTCTCCAAAGAAGATATGCAAACTCAACAGATACATACAAAGACGTTCCATCTCATTAGTCATCAGGGAAATGCAAATCAAAAGCAAAATGAGATACCACTACACACCCACTAGGACAACTAGAATCAAAAAGACAATAATAAGTGTCGGTGAGGACGTACAGAAATTGGAACCCTCACGCGTTGCTGAAAGTAAAATGATGCGGCCATTCTGAACAAGTCTAGCAGTTCCTCAAAAACATAAGGGCTGCCGTAGGACACAGCAATCCACCTCTTACGTATGTACCCAGGAGAACTGAAAACATACCTCCACACAAAAGTTTATATGCAAATGTTCCTAGCAGCAGTATTCACGATAGCCAAAAAGTGGAAAGTACCCAAATGGCCATATATCGACTGCTGGACACACAAAATTGTATATCCAGACAGCAGAATATTATTGGGCCATAAAAAGGAAGGAAGTTCCGATCTTTGCTACAACATGAATGAATTTTGAAAACATTATGCTAAGTGACAGAAACCAGACACAAAAGGCTACATATTGTATGATTCCACGTATTCAAAATGTGCAGAATAAGCAAATTTATAGAAATAGATTAGCGGCTTCAGGACGCTGGGGTGAAGGGAATGGGGTGCCAGGTTTCTTTTAGGGGCAATAAAAGTGTTCTGCAATTAGATAGTCATGATTACCTAATTCGAAATACACTAAAAGCCACTGAACTGTGTGCTTTAAAATGGGGGAATTTTATGATATGTGCATTATAACTAAATAAAGTTGTTATTTAAAAAAGAATCCCCTTGACAGATCGAGTGGTAAGAATTTTTCCCAAGTGGGAAATGTGGGGTCAATGGGATTCTGTGCTGCTGAAGGGGGTTCTTAGCCTTGAGCCCTAGGGCTGGTTGGCTCTGTAGCACTCTCTGCGCTGCCTGATGGTCCTGGGCTGGACATCCACTGCAGCGTTTCCTTCCAGGGTTCTGAGGCCAGGGACAGACGGGCACAGCAGGTGGGAGGGGATTGGAGAGAAATGTCCTTCTGTGGTGGAGACCCCAACCCCACAGACCCCAGCCCCAATTCCCTCCTCTGGGAATCTTAAGGAACATCCCCTAGGCAACAGCAAGTCCTGCTTAGCAGGGAAAAAGCATTTGGAAAGTTCCATCTATCAGGTTTTTCTTCTCCCTAGCCTCCACCTCACCTCTTCCATCTATCTGCCGGAGGTGCTACAGGTCCCAAACTGAACAGTCTTCCTCTCCCCCTCCCCTCCTCAAACCCCTGCCTCTCCCTGTGTCCTCTGCTCCCCACAGATGAATGGTTGAGCCTCCCTGTACGGTTGTGCAGGTTGTGCACTGCTCAAAAGTTCCTGGCCGAGAGGGTGGGTCAAGGCTGAAATGGAGCTCGCTCTCTGCTCACCAACCTGGGCAGCCCAGAACCGCTTCTGCCCAGGGAGCAAAAGCCTTTTCATCATTCTCACGAGAGCGCTGTACCCACTAGCTGCCGCCCTGGAGGGAGGGAGAGGGAAGGAGGGAGGGGGATGTGAACCTTTTTAATGGCTCAGGATCAGTGCTCACAAACATTTTGAAATGTGCCCACTGGAGCAATTGGAAACGGGTGGATTGTATTCGTCATAACGTCATAACAGGCTGTTACACAGCAATAACGAACAGAATCTCAAGTGGATTAGCACAGCTAAGGTTTATTTCTTGCTCACGCTGCATATCCCATGTGGGGACGCTGCTTCCCACGGTCGCCCGGGGACCCAGGCTGGTGGAGGCTCCACCATATCGTAGCTGCACCGTCTGGCACCTGCAGCTTCCTCAGCCTCCAAAGCAAGGGGAGAGAGATCAGAGCATCGTCCGGTTTTCCACTGCTCCCTTCTGTCCGCTTCGTACTGGTCAGGACCAGTCACCTGCATGGCTGAGAGGTGCAATCTTCTATGTGCCTGCGGCAGAGAAAAACCAGATATGGGGGGCGGGGGGCACATGTCCTGTCTACACAGGGTGTCAGCTGATCCTGGGTGCTCCGCTGACCTGCCACAGCGGCTCAAAACCGAACCCTGGCTCACAGAAGTGGTTCTCAAACAACAGGGCACCCAGGAGTCCCCTGGGAACTTATCAACATGTAGGTTCCCAGGCCGGGGAGTCCAGGTTTAACAAACTTCCAGGGATTCCAATGCAGGGGCCCCTGGGCAGCACTGACCTGCACAGGGTGAAGTGTGCACTGCGACACCACGCATCCCAGGCAGGCCTCTCACGCTCCCCTGCTGACACCCCACACGCCACACTGGGCATCAGGCCATGCACAGAGCTCCCTCTGGACCCCTGACATCCCCTTTCGTGTGTCGGCAATCCCTTTCCCACCCCTTACCCTGTTCTTTGTAGGTTTACCCCTCAGGCTCAGTTCAGACGTCACCTCCTAAAGGCAGTCTTCCCTGAGCCTCTGATCGGGGAATCTGAGCCTTCCTCTGAGCTGCAGCGTATCCTTGTCCTAGCTCTTCTCTTTAGCCCATGTTTTAATAACTGGGTTCTGCCAGGTGCCTGCCGCAGGCAGGGCACAGCTAGGGGGCTACCGCGTGCCAAAGTGACGTGAGACACAGGGATAAATGACTCCGTTCCTGCCTCAAAGTGCCAGGCCCAGGGTTCTCAGTGTGCTGGCAAATGGGAATCCCCTGCCTCACCTAGTCACAGCCCTCACGGCCGCATCACACGCTCTGAGAGGTGCTGCAATGAAAACAAAAGCCGTTGAGTTCCATTTGACCAGACGTCTCCATCTGACCACAGCATCCGTGACTTGAGAACCGTCTGTTCACACCACGAGGAATAAGATGCCCCGGGAACGTGGTTTGGAAAATGCGGTCCCAGGTGAAGCCACAGGTAGCAGCTGCTTCTCTAAAAGAACGCCACCGGCAGACTGGAAGCGCCAAGTCACACTCCCGGGAGGTGCTGTTCTGAGAGCCAAGGCGGGATTGCTGGCCAGCGACCAGGGCTCCTGGGTTACAGACATGGCACCTGAGGCTCCCAAGGCGCTGGCAGCACCTGGATTCGAACTGGGGACTGTGGGGCTCGCGCTGTCTCTACCCGCGCCTTACCACGTCGCGCCTGTCCACAGTCGGTGCTCCGTAGATGTTTTCTGGGTACAAGAATAAAGAAAACAGGATTCAGAAACAGGAGACAAGCGCATGGGGATGGGAAGGGCCTTCAGGGGAGGGTGGGATGGCTGTGGAGGGGACTTGAGCTGAGAGGGAGGGAGTCTGAGCTGGGAATGAGGGTCCCCGAAGCCACAAAGATCTATCGTGCAGCCCAGGGAAAGAGAGTCAGTACCTTGTAATAACTTTAAATGGGGTATAATCTATAAAAATACAGAGTCACCTTGTTGTACACCTGAAACTAATATAATATTGTCATACTTCAATTAAAAGAAAGATGTAAAGGGTTCCTGCAACCCAGGATTTACGGTACCTGGAGCGGGCACACCTAGTGGTCCAGCAGGGCAGCCACGAACCACGAGTGACACAACAGACGTGGCTAGTGCAGATGAGGAGCTGAACTTTGAATCTAGACACCGACACTTGACTCGGCTGTTAGACGTCAGTGTGTTTGGAAAAACTCAGGTGTGAGAATCTGCTTGTCCAGTTGTAAGTTTCATGACATCTACATAGAGATCCACTATTTCCAGTGAAAATTCGGCATTGGAATTGAGATGTACCACATTTACACATCGTATTTCAAAGATGGTACCAAAAATGTAAACCGTCTCCCATTGTGATGTTGATCACATGCTGAAATGATAATAATCTTGAACATATTGGATTAAATTATTATTTAATTATTTGCGCCTGTTTCTTTTTACTTCCTTAATGTGGCTACTACGGAATAGAAAATTTAAATCACGTACGTGGCCTCATATTTTCTGTTGGACGGCGTTGCCTTAAAGCCTGTGATCCTTTAATGAAATGGAAATAAAGAGTTTGTAGAAAACTTCTACGATTCTTTCTGGCACATTTGGAGGGAGTCCTTGGAATGCCCTAGTTCAGAGCCTTTGTTTTACAAATGAGTAAACACAGGCCCAGAGGGGGCAAGTCAGTTTCCTGGGGTCACACAGCAGGTTGTGGATGGAGCCAGGCCCAGAACTTAGCACTTGCTCCAGACAGGCTTGGAGGAGTCAACCGCTCTGTGACAAACCTACACTGGGCTCCCCACACACCCCACGGGGACTCAAGTCTGCAGGCCACAAGAAGTAAGCAAGACAAGGGTGACATCTGACCCCGGCAGCGAGGAGACATCATTAGGGCTTTTCCCAGCCGTGCAGACCAAAGCCTGCTGCCCAGAGAGGGGCCCAGTCCTCTCACCACTCGGCCATCTGGCACATGGCCCAACCTTCCTGGTGAGCAGCAGGTGACCTCTCACTACAAAGAGAAAAATGTTCCCCTCTGCTAAAAAGAGAGCCCTACCAAACCCAGGGTCTCCTGAGCAGCTCACGTTACACCAGGATAGACATTCCTTTCCTCCGAAGAGAGCAGGCTGCGTCTGGGGGTGGGTGGGGCTGTGCCTGGAGGCAGGTGCCCTGACCTGGGGAGTCACCAGGGGCAGTTCCCCTCCTCCCTCTTCCCGCTGCCCAATCTGGGCACTTCAGAGCCTCGATTTCCCTGCGTGTGAAACGGGGACAGCAGTTGCCGCGAGGAAGCCTCCTCACGAGACTGTGGAAAGCTGGCACGACGGCAGCTGTTGAGGGTTAGACCGTGTCCCCCGGGTCCATACGTTGGAGTCCTAACCCCCGGGACTTCAGAATGTGACCTGAAAAGGCCTTTCCAGAGGTGATCAGGTGAAGATGAGGTCATCAGGGTGGGCCCTGAACCGTCCAATAGGACGGTGTCCTGATAAGAAGGGGAAACCGGGGCACAGAGGGAGAATGATGTGAAGACACAGGGAGAAGACGGCCACGTGGCAGGAGCCCAGGAGCACCAAGGATGCAACAGACACCAGGAGCTCCGGGGGCAGAGGCAGCATTCTCTCCTGGAGCCTCGGAAGGGTGCAGGACCCCCCCCAACGCCTCGATTTCAGACTTCCAGCCCCAGAGCCGTGAGACAAGAAATGTGGGCTGTTACAGCAGCTGTGTCCCGTGGTCCACCCCGAGCCCCCAGCTCAACCCTCACCAGACCCATGTCTGCCCCTCCATGCTTTTCTCCAGCACCCCAGCCCCTCCCACCTCTTCCCTCCAAGCCCCACTCTGCTGGCTGTGACAGGACGAATGGGGGACCTAGGAGGGGATCCAAGGGTGAGCACCCCCTTTTCTAGAGGCTGTGTGGGGCGTGGATCTGGCTGGGTCACCTGTGTGGTCTGCAGCTCGTCACTTGACCCCGCCGGCATCTCCACGCGTCACACAGGGATCCTCGGCCCTTGCCTCCTGCCACGTGGGTCCAGTGGGGGGGACACGCCGTACGTGACACAGAGGGTGGCCCCTGGGCATGACCCCACTCCAGGTCTCTCTGGGCCTCCGCCCACGTCGCCGTCACTCCAGTCTCCCACACCCCACCCACGCTCCAGAGACGACACTGGGAGGGTCCCCCGGGGCCTGGCACCCAATGGGCCGGCAGCAAGAGTGTTGAATGCGTGAGCGAGTGAACTAGCGCAGGCGGCGCTGGCTGAGTGAGTGGCTTGAAGGGCGCCCACCCCGTTTGCAGAGGGCACGCGGCCCCTCAGAGCACGTGCTACCCTGGGGGCGGCAGGCGGGGTTTCAGAGGGAGCCCCAAGCCCAGCTGACTCCAAGCACTGGGCCCCTGGACCTCACACTGAGCCCACACCCGCCCCCCATCTGCGGGGAGCCTCCGCATGACCTGGGGAGTCCCGGAACCTCCTGGGGTGCTCAGCTCTGCCCTCTGACCACCCCCTTGTGCCACCTTGAGACGGAGCCTGGGTCTGAGGGCCGGCCAGCTTGTGGAAGTGTTTCACCACCTGGACCCCGGTTTTCTGCATCCAGCCGGCCCTGTTGACTTCCATCCAGCCCTTCCAGGCCAGAGAGGTTCAAAGCCCGCACGGCCCCCTCCCCGATCACGACCCTTGGAATGAAGCCCCGAGTCCTAGCCAGGGGTCAAGGCCGCATTTTCCTCCAGGCCACTGTACCCGGTCACACCTGCTGCACTCAGGCACCACCCATGCCCCGCCCTCATTCACCTCCACCGTGCCCCGGCGAACCCCAACCTTCACTCAAACCATCACCTCCATCTGGAATACTCTCCCAGCTATTTGCCCCCCGCCTCCATTCTGGGTAATTCTCACTCACCCTCAGTGCTGGTGCCACATCCTCCGAAGCCCCTGCGCAGCGTCTGCACCTGCGGCCACCCTTACGGGCACATGGTGGTCTCTTCTGCTACACTGAGGCTCCCTAGAGCCAGGTGCCGAGGTGCCTGCAGGGCCCCTGCACGTGGCGGATGCCCAGGAAGGTGCACCACCCAGCCTCTGGGCTCACCCGCCCCCTCAGCAGGACCGGGAGCCCTCGAATCCACCGCTGGCGCCCGGTGCCCAGCGCAGGGCCCCACGGCGGGCACTCTGGACCTCTGGAAGTCTGCAGATGCAGAAACTGGGGGTAGGAACAGCTCGGCCACCTGCCCAGGGGTCGCCATTACTGAGCCGGGAGACAGGACCCACAGGTGTCCGAGCCAAGCCTGTGCATCCCCATCGTAGTGTGGGAAGGACGGGCAGGGTCTGAAGAGGGTTTGGGTCTTTATGGCAGAATGCAAGACTGTGAATGGCAGGGATCTCGTCCCCACCCCCAGAGTCCCTGCCCCAGGAAGCATTGCGCTCCAGCAGTGGGAGCCCTCCATCCCGTCTGTGACTCACCTGCCAGCACGTCTGTGTCTAGTTGGCCCCAATTCCTGGGAATCCACACGAAAGCTGCTAGCTCTCTAGCCCGTCTTCCAGAGGCAGCACCAGACCACCCACTGCCCACACAGCAGAGGCACGGGCCCTGGCCCTACCCTCACATCCCCCAGCCTCAGATTCAGGCTTGGGAGAGACCCCCCCAAGTGCCAGGCCAGTGGGTTTGATCACAAGCTGGCAGGCCCTCAAACCCAGGCTCCGTCTCAAGGTGGCACAAACAGGACACCTGGTCTCTGAAGTCCCTGGGGAGAGACGGGATCTTTAAACGGGGCTGGTCCCCAGGCACTGGGAGGCGGTGACTCCCACCCACTGTGGGAGCTCTCTCAGGCTGTGGGGGCAAGGAGTGTGGAAGGAGTTTTGACCCTGGGTTCACAGGCAACTGCTTGTGTTATTTTGGGTAACAGGCTTTGAGTTAAGCCTACTGAGTAGTGATCTGTAATAAAAATAACAGATGGGCTCACCCAGTGGGGCAGGCGTCCAACCTACATGGTTCGTTCAGGGGAGGAGGGGAACCGGCCAGGATGCTGGAGAGCCAGGCCTGTGGCTGAGCGGTTGCTCTCTTGTGCTTTGCCAAGGATCAGTGGGGACAACGTTGCTACGTTCCCTGTTGCCCCAGGGGTGGGGAGGTGTTTGCACAGCCTTACCTCCTGTGATCCCCTCAGCCCCCAGGGGAGCAATAGCTAAGGGAGAAAGTGGCAGCTCAGAGAGGTCAAGGGCTTTGGCCACAGCCACACAGCAAGAGAGCAGGGGTGCCGGGATTCCTCCCGGTCTGTCTGACAGTAGCCAGGCTCCCAGCCCTGTACCAGCCAGTCTCCAAGGAAGCGGTATTCCCCTTGGCACATGACTTCGCCTGGCCTGGGTGTAGGGGACAGGACACACCTCACCCCGCTGGCTGAGTTCAGTGGAGCTGCTGGCAGGGCACTGGCCGGGGAAGAACTGGGGAGATTGGTTCCAACCGAAGGTCTTTTAAAAGTCCTGGCCTTGGGCTTCCCTGGTGGCTCAGTGGTTGAGAGTCCGCCTGCCGATGCAGGGGACACGGGTTCGTGCCCCGGTCCGGGAGGATCCCACATGCCGCGGAGCGGCTGGGCCCGTGAGCCATGGCCGCTGAGCCTGCGCGTCCGGAGCCTGTGCTCCGCAGCGGGAGAGGCCACAACAGTGAGAGGCCCGCGTACCACAAAAAACAAAAAACAAAACAAAACAAAAAGTCCTGGCCTTGTTGCTGATTTGTGGCCCTAGTGCACAACTTTCTCTGGACAGGGCCTCCTAGTTGCTTCCCAATAGCCATTCCCCATTCTGCTTTAGTAACAAAACTCTCTCTGGAAGATAGGGGTGGCCAAAGACATGAGGGCAGAAGTCTGTGAAAGAGACCCTCTGGGACATTCCCAAAAGAGGGGAGAAGGCCCCTTTGCCTATTGTCTTTGCCCTTCTATTTGAACGGAACAAAGATGTGAGGGCCAGCGCTTCAGCAGCTGTCTTGTGACCTGGAGGATGGAATGCATGTATTAGGATGGCAGAGAAGAAAGGCGGGAGTCCCTGCGTCCCTGGTGCCTCCGTGGAGCACCACACAGCCCTGGGCTGCCCACTTCCGGACTTGTTTTATGCTGCTGTGGCCAGTGCTCGGTCATCAGCAGATGCTGATGACCCCACATGCAGATGCTGACCGGCCCAGTTTAGAAAGGCCTCCTGTATTAGTTAGGATATTGACTCAGTTACCTGAGTAGAACCAAGTCACAGTGGCCTACGTAAAGCAGAAGCTTTTATCTCTCACATGAAAATGCAGGCGGTAAATGGTCCAGGGGGTGGGCATCTGTGCTTTGCTCTAAGTGGCATGTCCTCACCGGACCTTTACAACCCCTTCCCAGGCTGCCAGGAAGGGGAGAGAATGGTACAGAGTTCTGTCCAACTCCCTGTTAAGAGAAAGGTCTGGAGTGGCAGGTAGCACCGGTCAGAATCTTGTCACGTGACCAAGCAAAGAGCAGCAAAGGTAGCTGGGAAAGGTAGCTGGGTCTCCAGCTGAGTGACCAGCAAAACTTGGTGAAAGGCGAAGGGGAGAATAAATACGCCTCCCCCCGCCTGGGATCAGGGGGAAACTTAAGAGCATGTTGAGTATTTTGCTGCTTTTTTATTTTGCATTTGCATCTTGACTCGACCTGAGATAAACCCAGGTGTGTTTTGTGGCCTGTCTTGTGGCCCCTCCTTCCGTCCTGCCCTCCTCCACAGCCACCACCCAGACGATGGGGGAGAAACAGACCCCCGCACCCATGCTGCCACCTCTCCCTGCACTGGCCCAGCCTTTGGTGGGTCCTGGGGACCCGGATGTGATGGACACACACGTCCCTGCTGTCCAGGAGCTCACTGTCTGGTTGGATTGCTGCCAGACAGCCTGAGAAGTGCTATAGCCCAGCCCTGTGGGACTGTCCTACTCCCCACAGGGACAGGGCCCAAAACGGGGCCTGCGCCTGGGGACCCCTGAGTCGACTGAAGAGCCCGAGAGTCATAGAGGCCGCCCAAACCCACCTACACATTCTTATCATGCCAGTGAAAATACCAGCGCTGGGATGTCCTTTTGTTTCTTTATGATGAAGGAAGACGTCAAAATTCAGACGGAGGCCTGAATACTTGAGATGGTTAAGGTTACGCATCAACGTGGCTGGGTGTTCCTTCACCTTCCGGCCTAGATGTCGCTGTGAAGGTCTTTTTCAGATGAGATTCACACTTAAATCAGCAGATTTTGAGGGACGCAGATTCCCTTCCACAGTGTGGGTGGGCTGCACCCGATCAGTTGAAGGCCTTAAGAGCAAAGACTTAGGGTCCCCGAGGTAGAAGGAAGTCTCCTTGAGACTGCGTCCTAGAAACCCTGCCTGAGGTTCCGGCCCGCTGTCCCGCAGGGTTTGGGCTCACACTGCAATATCCACTCCTGTCTGGCTTCCCAGCCTCTGCCAGCTGCCCTACAGAGCCCAGAGTTGCCAACCGTCACATCACAGGAGCCACCTTCTTAGAATAAATCCTCTCTCTCTCTCTCCCCCTCTGTCTCCTATATATTTGTTTCTATGTATATGTCCTATATTTTTCTATATGTACATGTGCATTTTTTCTGTTGGTTTCATTTCTCTGGAGAGCCCTGACTAATACAATACCTAAGAACAATATAAAGAAAAATAGGCAGCACTACCAAGTTAAAAAACATAGGGCTTCCCTGGTGGCGCAGTGGTTGAGAGTCCGCCTGCCGATGCAGGGGACAGGGGTTCGTGCCCCGGTCTGGGAAGATCCCACGTGCCGCGGAGCGGCTGGGCCCGTGAGCCATGGCCGCGGAGCCTGCGCGTCCGGAGCCTGTGCTCCGCAACGGGAGAGGCCACAACAGTGAGAGGCCCGTGTACCGGAAAAACAAACAAACAAACATAAAGTATAAGGAAACAAAAATAATTCCAACATGATCCAGTGAACTTCGAACTCTTTCTGTGATGTAACCGCAGTAAGAAATGCATTTTACATCCTGAAATAAATGTACAAATATAGAGGTAGGGAAAACAATTTCAATCAACAGTGCTCATCCTAATAGGTTAGAAGCGCTGGATTCCTTTTTCACCTAGCGTCTCTATTATGCACAGGACACACATGTGCAGGGCATAGGCACCCAGGTGACCACCCCCTGTGAAGGGCTGGACAGGGCCCATGCCCCGCCCCCTGTGAAGGGCTGGACAGGGCCCGTGCCCCGCCCACTGTGGAGGGCTGGGCAGGGCCCATGCCCCACCCCCTGTGAGGACTGGACAGGGCCCGTGCCCCGCCCACTGTGGAGGGCTGGACAGGGCCCGTGCCCCGCCCACTGTGGAGGGCTGGACAGGGCCCGTGCCCCGCCCACTGTGGAGGGCTGGACAGGGCCCAGGCCCCGCCCCCAGGCTCTCCCCGCTGCACCCGAGCACCTTCACGCTGCGATTCAATACAGATGTATTGGCCAGTCTCCCTGGGCTCCTTGCAAACCTGAGAACCCATATGACTAGATTTGCTTTACAGGTTTGGATTCAGTCCCCAGCTAGCTGGCCACGCGGGCCTCGTCCCCGTCACGTGGTTGATGTGAGGATTAAACCACAATCTCATTCACTATTTATCCAACAACTGTTGATTAAGCGCCCGTCGGGGAGCGCCTCTGAGCTCTTTGCGCGGATGGCAGAGCCCCAGAGAGCTCACGGTCTCATAAAGGGGTCACATAAGAAACAGTAGTGACCGCAGAGACCGAGTGATGCTGCGGTGATGGGAGGGGTCCCCTGGCCGAGAGGAGGGTGGGGATTTGGGGTGGGGGTGGGAGTAGAATGGGGTGGGGGGACCGGGATAGGCTCATTGCACAGTGAGCCCCTGTTGAAGGGCTCCCAGTGGAGATAAGGAATGTTTGCCTTCCCTGGCACTGAGCGCCTGGCACCTTCATTAAACAAGGTTTCCCAGGGAAACCAGTAGCGAATTCACCTTCAGGGAACCAGCCCCAGCCAGGGCCATATTTCCATAGGACCCTGCAAAATTCAGAGTCCGTGTTGGACAAACCCATCTGCCCCTCGAAGGCTGTGAACCACAGTGGAACGCATCCCAGTCGTCACAGAGGCAGACTCAAAAGCCTTCGGGAATGTGCCCCGGGGAAGGATGCATCCAGCCCCTCCCAAAGCACTCCTGTGGTGGAGGGGGGGTCTGGAGAATGTGGGAGGCCAGGCGAGAGGAGTAGCTGATTGGCCTGCAGAGCTGCAGAAAGCCTTGGGGATTGGTGGCCTCGGAAAGCGGGATCCAGGCAGAACTGGAAACAGGAGGGTCTTGTTTAGAAGCTCCAGCCTGCGTCCCACCTCCCCCAGCCTCCCCACCTGATGGGATGGGGTCCGTGGGTGTTTACGTCTTCCAGAGGGGACCCGACCTCTGGAAGGGAGTTTGGAGACAGATGAACGGCAGATACAGAGAAAGCCAAGGGGAAAAACTAGCATAAAAGAAAAAAATGGATCCCAGCTCACGTCCAGCTGTGAAGGGCATTTGTGGGGTGGCAGCACTGCGAACCGAGGGTCCCCATTTCATCACAGTCGGCCAGGGGACAGCGTTCTGAGGCGGGGGGTAGGAAAGGGCTGTGAGTACTTGATTGACCTGTGAGCATGACTCGTGAACAAGTAACTCTCCGTCTTCCAGACAGGAGGCCAAGGCACTCGATAGATTTCTTTTAAAAAATAAAGTCAAGAACTAGGCTAAGGGCGCCACGGAGAGATGTGAGCAGGTGGGAGAGGAACGGCTGGCAGGGCTGGCAGCTGTGTCTTCCGACGGGACTGGCATGCGGAGTCTCTTCCGCTTGAGGCTGTTTAATCTCTTTGCACAACTAGAGGACGTTTCAGATTGTGTGCATGAGTAACTGGCAAATTAAAAGAAGAAAAAGAAGAAGGGTACAGTGGTTCTCTCAATTTAAATCTTCTACACATTTGCGTAAATTTTTTCCTTTCTTCATAAAGAAAAGATTCGGATGATGGTACACGAGTGTGTACATTGGTTCCCAACTCTTCGAATTGTACTCTTAAGATCTGTACTTTTCTCCATAGGTAAATTTATCTTTAGTTTTTAAAAAGGATGTGGGTGGGGGGCGGGGAGTCCTCCCACAGTATACCTTGTTATACGTTCGAATTTTGTGCCATGCCAATGTATTGCCTAGTCGAAAAAATAAACAATGAGGAAAAAACCCAAACTATTGAAAACTCCAACTATCTCCGGGTAGCTAGTTGCACTTGTGGTGCCTTTTTTCTTTTTTTTTTCTTGCCTATATTTTCTGAATTTGCTACAAGAAACGAACAAGAAACGAAGAGCTTTTCCTCGTGCAATCAGACGTGGTCCCGCCGGGAGGCGTCGGGGCCGATTGCGCTGGGCGCCCGGGGCGCAGGGCTTGGGCCGCGGGGCCTTGCGGTCTCCGGGCTTTGCCCCGGAAGGTCGGGCCGTCGGGCGGTCGGGCATCGGTCCCTCGTGCAGGCCGGGACCCTCCCCAGGAAGGAGGCCGAGGAGGGAGCGCAGGGCAGAGGCGGTCCCCGGGACCTCCCCTTCACCGGGCCGAGCGCTTCCTCGGCTTTGCGCTCAGGCCCAGCTCCGTTCCCAAGTGACGGCCGACCTGGGGCCAGTCCCTGGGCCTCGGCCTCCCCGCGGGTAGAATGGGCAGCCGAGGCGCCGGAGGACCCTTCTGCGAGGGCGCGGGGCTTCTCAGTTTCTGGATCTTTCTAGGATCCTCGGTTCTGCCGAGGTCTGAGTCTGGAAGGTCGAGGATCTGACTTCGTAGGTCTCCGGGTGCGCAAGGTCCCCGAGGGTCCCAAACTGCCGCAGCCCCTCCGCCCACCCCTCCCCCCTGTCCACGGGGAGCGCGCTCCTCTAGTGGCGTCTACGCACGCAGGGTGGCGGACCCCGGTTGCCGGAGCCGCGTCTCTACCGGCCAAGAAAGCGCTGGGCGGGCGCGCCGCAGAGGGGCCGGCGGCCGGCAGAAGCGGACGCAGAGGAGGGGGTGAGGACCGAGGGGCGGCTTTTAACGAAAAAGTTGAATCATCAGCGAAACCATTAGGACTAATGCGAGGCGCACAACCTGCGGAATCAATGCCGGGCCTCGGGGGTCGGGGCTGGGTGGTGGGGTGGGGACAGCCGGCCGACCGCCCCTTGACCACGCGAGGCTCAGCTCCCTCCCATGTGGGGAAATGGATTTTCGCGATTTAAGAAAACTCAAACCAAAGTGAGGTAGGCCCGGATGTGCTGACGCTGCGGTTCCGGCAGCAGGAGCCCCGAGAGCGGCTCCGGGAAGGGGGGCGGCGAGAGGCCTAGGCTGGGATGCAGAGACGGGGGCGCGGGGGACCGGAAAGGCTTGCAGTGAACTCGGGCAGAACGAACCGGGCCGTGCGGCTGAGGTTGCGCTCCTGGGCCAGGGTCGGCGGGACCCGGGCAATCCCTGGGCCCAGGTCCCCGGTGCCCGCTCGAGCCCCTGTGCGCGCTGGAGGAGCCCACGCCTGCGCAAGACGGAGGGGCCCCGCTCCCGCCCTGGGCAGCCCCCTAGCGCGCGGCTGCAGGACTCACTCGGGGTCTCGGCATGCACGCACCCTGATTCCATCACCTCGGGCCCCGGGTCAAGCCTCCCTCCCAGCGGCTGGGAGAGGTCTGCAGTGACACACACACACACACACACACACACACACACACACACACACACACCAGTCAGCCTCTGATGATTGGCTGGGGTCCTGGGGCCCAGTACCTCCCTCCTGCAGGCTCTGCGGGAGAATCAGACTTCCAGTGGAGAGACCCTTGGGAAGCCCCCGGGGAAACACGGGAGATCAGAGAGGGCACCAGAGCAGGATGGGCTTCCTCTAAGACCCATTTTCCACCGTGGCCTCCCAGTTCCCTCCTCTCCTCCACCCTGGGGTGGGGGGGCGGGGGCAATGGCCCTCTGGTTCCTGAGGCAGCTGGCTGGGGAGGGACCTCCCCCTGGTGCCGAGGGAGGTGTGGCTTCGGGCTTCTGGGGAGCCTGTCTCTGCCTTTCCTGGGGCCACACTGGGCTTATCTGTGAAATGGGCACAGGAGGTGAGATTGAGGCAGGCAAGGGTCTCTTTCAAGAAGCTGGAGGCTTTCTGGGGAGGGGGCCCAGAGGCTGTCACCACCACCCACCCGCCCCCACCCGCACACACAGGGAAATGGAATATTTTTAAGGGCCCCCTGTCTACATAAGCAATTTGAATCATCACGAATCCGCGTGTCGGCATCAGTCTGTCGACCTAATCTCTCTGATCCCGCAGCTGGCCAGGCTGCCCTTCAAAAATTCTCGCCCACACAGGTCTCTATTGGCTTGGGGCTTCCCTCTCACATCCCACCAAGGTTTGAAGGGTCCCAGCCATTCTAGAGGGACTTAGAGAATTCCAAGGAAGGCGCTCTGCAGTGTGGGGCCTCCTGAGGGGCAGCCTAGGGTACAGAGGTGCTGCCCCCAAACACCCCCCCATGTAGGGGGGACTCAGGTAGGGAAAGTCCATCTGGAAGAGGGAGAGGAGGCCTGAGGAATGGCGAGGGGAAGGAACGGAACGGGAGGCACCTCCCTGCTGAGCTGATGAGCTGCCGTCACCCACCCACCTTCCAGCAGCCCGTCCAGGAGGACCGCCGCGTGCAGGGCTGAGCTCTCCACACGCGCTGGCTTGTGTCATTTCCTCACTGGAAAGAGAGCTGGACACAGCTCTGCCTTCCGGCACACACGTTCTGCGTGATCTGGGGTTGGGTGTGATCGCACATATGAGCCAGAATCCTCACTCCTAAACTGGGGACAGCACTCCGCCCACCAGGTTATTGTGGGGATGTAGTGAGACAATTCGGGTAAAGGGCCTGGTCAGCTCCCAGCTCAAAGCAAGCCTCAATGTGATGTGGATGAGGGTCAAGGGCCATCCACCAGGAGCTCTTGAAAGAAACAGCAGAGCAAGGCTGGTTGGCCCAAGGCTCTGTCTGGGCCAGGGTCTGTGTGCACCTCCGGATGTCAAATTTCCGAGGCCAGCTGTGTGGTTCGCACAGAAGAGGCGCAGTTGCCCGTGGTGGGGGTGGGGGACACACGCGTGTGGACGCGCTGGGTCTCCGCTGGGGATGAGGCAAAGGTCAGGATTTATGGGTCTGGGAGTGTGGGCGCTTGGGCCCTGGAGGGGCAGACGGAGATGTCGACGGTGCTGGCGGGGTTAGGGGTGCAGCTGTAGTTCTGGAGGGCTGTTGCGCATTCGTGCGCAGGCCTGCGGGGACAGGGTGCGTGGGCACCCTCATGGGTCCTGGAGCCCCAGTGGGAGCCTGACTAGGCGCGCGAATGGAGGTGGGAGCGATTTGACTCTGCGCTCAGGACCCAGCCGTGGCAGGCGGCGGCCCCGGCACAGGCCGAAGGAAACGGACCTGTGGGCTGAGGGTCTCGGCGGTAGGTGCCCCCGGGGGTAGTCAGCACTGAGCAGGGGCACAGATGGCTGTGCACCCAGCAGCAAGCCTTGAGCCCGCGCTCTTGTCAATAGGCCGCGCGACCTTCGCCACTGCTACCTACCCACTCCACAGATGGAAAGGTGAGCCCAGAAAGGGCAAAGGACTTTCCCAGAGCCACGCAGCCGGCCGGCGAAGGAAGCACACGGTCCGGCAGTCTTAACTCTGCGCCCCATCTTTCCGGGAGGGAAGAGTGGAACGGGGAGCCCGACCCGAGGGCCAGACGGCGGAGAGTGGGGTCCAGCTGCTCCCACCAAGGGCCGAGACACAAGGCGAACGGCCGGGTCTCCACCTGCGCGCGCCCGGAGCTTCACTCCTCTCTAGCCTTCGGGTTTAATACCGCCTCCTCCCAGAGGCCTTCGGGGACCCGGGCGGGCTCAGGCACCTCCCTTCTCCCCGGACCCAGCCCCGGCCCCTGGGCTAGAGCTCGGCGTCTTAGGTGGTGGCGCGGGGACCGCACGGATGGCGCGGAGCCCGAGGGGGAAGGGAAGGGCTGTGGAGAAGGGAGCGGGAAGGGGCGAGGTGAGAACCGAGGGGCGGGGCCCGAAGGCCGAGCCAGACTCCGAGACGCCAAGGAGACGCCAGGTGAGCCGGGCTGGGGGCGGGGAGGGGGCTTGGGCTCCGGCGGGAAGGGTGGGGGCGGGGCCGGAAGGACTGCGGGGAGGGGGCGGGGCACCCCGGAGAGCCGCGGGCCCGGAGGGTCTAGAGCGGCGCTGGCCGTGCTCTCCGACGCCCCACGGCCTGGGAGGAGAAGGGGGCCGCTCCGCGCCGGCCGGCCGCCGGGTCCCGGGAGCCGCGGAGCTGGCGCCACTGCCAGTTTCTCTCCTTCAAGCTCGGGCAGCCCGGGGGGACACTCAGGCCGGGAGAGGGGACAGCCCGGCTCGAGGGCCCCAGAGGGGCAGGCGCGGGATCCGGACGCGAAGCGGCGACGCCGACTCCCCCCAGCCGGATCGAGGCGACGTAGGGCCTCGGCGGGTCGGGATCCGTGTGCCGCTGCGTCCCGGAGTGCGCTCTTCCGCAAAGAAATAAAACGTTTAAAGGGGGCCCGGCCTCCCCGACTCCTATCTGGGCCGGTTCGAAAGGGGGAGGAATCTCCTCCCGGAGAGGGGGGAACGGAGCCAAGGGGGGCACCGCGGCAGGGGGGACGGACGCACGGGCGGAATCCTGAGCTCCGATGGAAGAGAGCAGAGAAGAATGGAGAGAAAGAGACGGAGAGGAGGAGACCGACTAAAGCAGAGAATCTGCGAGAAAGGAAACGCGCAGCCGGGGCCCCGGAGGCACCGCCGCGGTCGTGCGGGCTAGCCTTCACCAGGTCCCCCTCCAGGGGGTTGGCGAGACCCCAGGGAGACCCGCAATTCGGGGCTGGAGCGCCCGCACCCCAGAGGCCCCCAGCATGCACCTTGCCGGCTCTCGCGTCGGGCGGGGCCCTCACACCCCCAGGATCCGAGAGCTCACCCTCTCTCCAGGGGATGGGGAGCGCGCTTCGGACTGGTCTGCCTCTCGGGAAGGAGCTCCAAGCACGTGAGCCCCTCCCCATCTGCCCTCCAGGGATGTCCGGCCCAGCCTTAGGCAACCCACCCCACTTCAGTCCGAGTCTTGGCGCTGCGGACCCAGGGACGCCGAGAGCGTCCAGGAGGTGCCGGGAAACCGAAGACACGAACCCAGGACCAGAGGGGCGGCCGCCGGGCTCAGTCTCCCAAGCCCGCAGCGGGGTCGGACCTGGGTTGCTCAAGCAGTGGGAGATCGCGGTCCGCGTGGGTGACGCCGGCCGCGAGAGCCGGGAGGCGGCGCCAGCGATCCTGCAGCCCGGATCCGTCCTCCGCGGCTCTCAGAGGCCTCCCGGGCGGAGGTGATCGCGGGCGCTGGCGCTCAGGTCGGGGACCCAGAGAAGCGCCCGGACCAGTGGGGGAGGGAGGGAGGCAGGGACAGATACGTGGAGAAAGAGGGAAGTTTAAGCCTGAAACATGTCTGCAGAGACCGAATTGACGGGCTTTAATGCGCACTGCGAAGTAAGCAAGGAGCGGGGTGGGAAGCAAGCAGGATGTAAACCGAACCGAGGTCAGACTGCGATCCGATGAAAATAAACGTATAACGAAAACGGCCCCCGGCAGAGAATCAGCCGCTAGGGATACACACCCCTGACGTTTCTGGGCAGTCACTTTTTAAAGCACCTTTATTATGAAAGTTTTCAAATACAAAACAAAGTAGAGGAAGCCTTAAAATGAAGCCCCATGTAGCCGGCCCCCACTCAACAATGATCAACTCCTGGCCAATCCGATTTCATCTGTGCGTCTCCCTTTCATTTTTACTATTTAATTAATTAGTTTGTTTAGTTTTGTTGAGATATTTTCGAACAAACGCAGACATCACATCGTTTCAGCGTAAATACATAAGTGCATCTTTAACTTTTAAACATTAAAAGATAAGAACTCTTAAAAATTAACAATACATCTATAAGTCGCCTCACAATAAATCCACAACTTCATATAAAACCCAGAAGCAGTTGACTTCGCCCGTGGTGGAGCACAGGCTCCGGACGCGCAGGCTCAGCGGCCATGGCTCACGGGCCCAGCCGCTCCGCAGCATATGGGATCTTCCCGGACCGGGGCACGAACCCACACCCCCTGCATCGGCAGGCGGACTCTCAACCACTGCGCCACCAGGGAAGCCCAGAAGCAGTTGACTTTTGATGGTGGAAATGCAAAGTATTTCTGTTTTGACTTTACTGCAATTTCCAGATAATCAATCATAAGCATTCTTACTTTTATAATAAAACAAACAAACAGACGAAAACTGAGGCCGACAGCTGCAGGAGCTGGCACGGGCCAGGCGGTGGGCTGTCGTTTGCTCTCCAGGTGGTGAAGCCGGAGGCTGCCTCGTGCTTCTTGATCTTTATCTCTGCACCTTTGTCCCAAGTGTCCATCCGAGTTCCAGATTCAGAGCTCGGTGCTATCAGAACAGGGTGGCCCCCTTTCCAGTCTACCCATGAGGGAGTGTCCCTCTCCGCGAGAGGGCAGCGGGGCTTGTACCCAGTTGTGTGGTGAGCCGCCTTGGGGACCCACCTTGGATCACCGAGTTCAGGCTTTGCTCCTAGCTAAGGGATGCAGGAGGCATGCGCACTGAGGGCAGCCAAAGGAAAAGATCCAGGTGATTCTGATGGGTGGGAAGGGAAGGCGAACACTGCCTGAGTGTGCAGGCTATCAGGGAGGGGTGACTCCACGATGGGGCCCCGACCTCCATAGCACCAGGTGGAGGAAGGGGGGAGTCGGGGCCTCGGTGGCTGAGTGACTTCACGGAGTCCCTGCCCCAGAGTCTCTGCCCTTCGGTCCCCAGTTTACCTTGCTGAGAATTGCCAGGTGAGGCCAGAAGGCTTTGAAGGATGCTTGGGCGCCTACAGACAGGAGAAAGAGAGAAGCTGGCCCAGCCCCTCTGACCTCCCTCTTGGTACCCACCTGACCCAGCTCTCAGCCCAGGTGGGTCGCCTTCTGGGTAGGCTCAGAGCCAAGGCTCTGAGAAACCGTCACCCCACGAAGCCAGGCCAAGCTTGTGGGGAGGAAGCTGGGGGCCACGGACAGCCCTTGACCTGTATCTGATGAGAAGGGGTCAGCCGGAGGGGAGGCCCTGGGTGGGCAGGAGTACAAAGGCGGGGGCTTCCAAGGTGCAGGGTGCGGGTGGGGAACTGCCAGCTAGGAGAAGGGCACTTACCGGGATGCCCGTCAGTCCCTCGCCAGGGCTTTGAATGAGGCGGGCAGATGTGAGCTGGGGTGGGGCAGTGCCTGCTCTCTCGGCCAGGACCCCGGAGTGCCCAGGTGGGGTGGGGCGGTCAGAGAACCACCCTGGGGGCCATGAGACTGGCCTGTCCCTTTTAGCAAGTCTGGTTCTGCATGAACTTGGCTGGGAATCCTTGCAGGTCGGCCAGGGTGTCCGAAGCCTGGTGGACCCAACTGCGCTCAGGGACTCTGCAGCCTGAAACCCTAGGCGGCCCAGGGTGGCTGGAATCGGGTCTTACGTAAGAAGTTAGGGTTGGCGGGCTGGGAAGGGGAGGGCCACGGCACGTGCGGTAGAGACAGAGCAAAGCCATTCCTCTCCCGCCACGAGCGGAGCCAACGTGCGTGAGGTGAGGTTGGCCCGCAGTGATGGCGCCGGAGCCTGGAGCCAGGCTCATCCCCAGCCTGGTCCCGCGCGCCCTCTAGGGCTGCGTGTTCCCTACCGCGCTTCTCTCTGGTTTGTGCTGCCCCTGGTGCGACACTCCGGACGCTGGGTAATCATGGGGTAAAGCCAGCTTCCCTGAGCCCCTGCCCTAATCCAGGTTTGGATCCACTTTCTGTATTTCAGTGTTAGGCTTCTAGCTCCCGACCCTTCCTGCGTAGGGGAACAGCCTCTCCTTCCTCCTCCTGGCACCTTCCTCCCCACCCGGCGGATCTCGGAGGAGCCTGCGGCAAGGAAGCCGCTCTCCAGCCCATCTTTTCACTGCTTCATCGAAAGACGCAGCCCTTCACCCCGAATCCGCCCCGCGTTTGCAGTCCGTAGACCCTTCCTCCCTCTGACTCCAGTGGCAGGCCGTCGGGTTCGCTGCTCCCCGGCGGGCGGGTCCGAGGGTACGGCGCCCACGGCTCCTCCCCTTCGCGCGCCTGTGGCCCCGGCGCTAGGTGGCTCCCGGGCGGACGCGGAGCTCTGGTTGGCGCAGACCGACCCGCCGCTGTGGGCGAGCCGCCTGGGGACCTCGGCACCACACAGCGCTTCGCTGCGTCCTGCGGTCTGGTCGCCATCACCTCGAGACCGCACCCGCACAGGTCACAAACAGTCGAATAAAACGGTTGCCTCGTGGTGATAACCCCTTTAACCTGGGTTGTAAGGATCCCAGTCGTGGTCCGAGAGCTCGGGCCGTTGCCGAATCCCATCGCCGCGGTGCAACGCCGCGCGGGCGCGGCGCGGAGCACAGAGCGCCGGCACCGCCTGACGCGGCCCGCCTGGTGCGTGGAGGGAAAGCGGCAGAGAGCAGGTGGCCGCGGCCGGCGGGGGGACCTGCGCTGGCCCGGAGGCCTCCGCGGTGCGGCCAGCTCTGCCCAGGCCTTCTGGACGCGTCCTTCTGAGGACTGGCAAAGATTCGTCTGCTGACAGCATGAGGTCACCACCAAAGCGAGGGAGGGTCAGGGTCCCAGGGGAGGCAAAGCCAAGGGTGCCAATGCCCAGAGAGGGCACAGTGGGGAAGAGAGCGGGAGGAGGGAGACATGGGTCTGTGCTGCCCCTTGAGTGGCCTTCTTGGCACGTCACTTCCCCCCGTGGCCGCTGGTCAGGAGCGAAGGCCTTTGGAAATAGCTAGAGCAAGCTCGCTGTAGAGAAGCAGATCGTAAGTCCCTGCTAGCAAAGTCGAGTGAAAGCTACAGGAGAAGCAGTAGCATGGGGCAGGTGCCCCCTCCCTCAGGGAGAGGACAGCCAACCCTCAAAGGGAAGCAAATGCGGCAACAGGACAGGGGCTGGGTGGGAGGAGGTGCCCCATGCGTCTCTCAGGTTGCCCACCCGTGTTATGCCCTGGGCACTGGGAGTCTGAAGGTGGGGACCTTAGAGCCCAGAGGAAGGACCACCTAGGCCACGGACTGCTGCCCCCTTCCCCAGGAGGGCTGCTGGGGCTTTCCGGGGCCTGGCCTCAGGGCACTGGGAACTGACTGGAGGGGCTGGGGCAGGGGATGATTCCGGGTCAGGGAGCCGGACCTCCTGCCTGGGGGTGACCCCCGTGGCGCCTTCTCCTGGGCTGTCTGGCGCCACCTCTGAGAACTCCAAGGACACCGGAGGGTGGCCCTGTTGCTGTGCAGCTCAACCTGGGAGCGTCCGTTCCACCCAAAGCCCCAAAGCCAGGGGGCAGAGACAGGTTTCCGAGGGGGCTCAGTTTTCTTACAGAAGTGACCGTTTCAAACACCGAATGACCTCTCTCTCTGGGCTCGAGAAGCACACCCAGTAAAGTGTCCTCCCCCCATGCAGGAGGGCCCTGTCTTCACCCTGCAACAGGCCGGCTATAGAGATCCAGCCATTGGAAGAAGCTTTCAATAAGCTTTCCTCAAGAGCCCATAAACTCGGGCCCTGACCCGGGACTTTGCCCACGGGTCCGAGTCCCCCAGCTCAAGAGAGACTGCGGATGGTCCAGGGGATGAGGCCCAGGCCAGAGAGCCCTGTTCCCCACCTGACCTTGCTGGGCTGTCTGGCGCCGGTGTTTTGTTTTGGCCAAAAGAAAAAAACCCTTATGTTAGAGATGGCTCTCAACTCCAGTGCGGGACGGGGCAGTGGATGCAGGGGGCCACACAGCTGGCAGCCCCTCGTGCCGGGTGAGTGGCCAGCGGGCTCTGCCTTCGCCTGACTACTGGCTTTCGGTTGTCGCTAAGGCCCCGGAACTGAGCGACAGAGGATGCAGAATCCCCTCTTCCACCCTAGGCCCCTCCCCTCCCCGACCCCGACTTCCCCTAAGGTCTCGCTGGGTCTCCCTGTCTGGAGAACGTGGGGGCTTGAGAGTGCAGCTCGCAGACCCCAGCTCCTGCCTGCCCTGCCCACCTGCCCCCGGCCAGCATTGGAGGGTGCTCCAGGAGCGGGGAGACGGTGCCCACCATAGCCCATTACCAGAGGAGAGGCTCGGCCCCAGTGATCACAGAGCAGCGGCAAGTGTCCAGAAAACGTCCCTTTTTATTCCATACGCAAATAAGTAGATTCATTTAAAAAAAAAAAATGTCTTCGCCAGGATAACCAGGGGCTGCAGCCTGGGAGAGAAGCCCCAGTCTGGCCCCATCTCCAGAACGGACAATCTGAGAGCAGCGCCACCTGGAAGGATCTTCACCCCTTCCGCTCCACAGGGGCTCTCTTCCTGGGATTCTCTCTCTGCCAGCCCGGAGGCCTGCTGCCCTGCCCGTGCATAGTCCCAGGCAGGGCTGTTCGGGTTGGAGAGTGGTCACCTCCATGAAGCACCTGGGACAGCCTGGATTTGCCGTGGACTGCGCCCAGCCGCTGGCTCCGGCAGGGCGGGGGCTGGATCTGCTCCGAGGTTGAGGCCTGTCCCCGGGGGTGGGGGGCTGGGGGAGGCTCTGGGCTGCGTGGCCGACTGTCTCTGTGATGCTCTCTTCCCAGCGGGGATCCAGCCTTGCGACTGTCTGGGGAGCCACAGTCACCTGCGTCTCTGTTACATTCTGGACGATCTTCCGATCTTCGGACAGGGGTTCGGCTCGCCCGGGCGGCAGCCTGCGCTCCCCGAGGCGCGGGAGGGCCAGGGGAGCGTCCCTGCCCTCCCTGACGGACGGCCCCCTGGCGCCACCGCTGCCGCCTCGGCCCGTGTGCGCGTCCGCAGAAGTCCCCACTGGCCACGGGGAGTGGGCCTGGCCGGCCGGGGGCTCACACCAGGCCGGGCATCTGCGCCCGCAGGAAGGGCACGGAGGCGGCGGCTGGGAAGGCGGCCAGCGGGTAGGCGAGGGCCCCGGAGAAGCCGAGCAGCGGCGGGGGCGGGGCGGGCGCGGCGGGCGCCAGCGGGAAGGGCAGCGCGGCGGGAGCTCCGGCGGCGGCGGCCGGGGGGCTTTCGTGGTAGAGCACCGGCACGCGGACCAGGCGCTGCGCGCCCGGCGGGGACAGGCTGGCGGCCTCCAGCTCGGCCGCCAGCTGCCGCTTCCACTTGTTGCGGCGGTTCTGGAACCAGATCTTGACCTGCGTCTCGGTGAGCTGCAGGGAGGCGGCCAGGCCGGCGCGCTCGGCGCTGCTCAGGTAGCGCTTCAGGTCGAAGGTGGACTCGAGCTGGAAGACCTGGCTGCGCGAGAAGACCGTGCGCGTCTTCTTCTTGCGGCCGCCGCCCCCGCCACCGCCGCGCGCCTCCCCCGCCGCCGCCGCCGCCGCCCGGGCCTCGGCCAGCTCCGCCGCCTCCTCCGCGCCGGCTGCCGGGCCCCTCGCCGCCAGCTCCGCCGCCTCCCGCTGCACCGCTCCCGGCCCGGGGTCCCGCGGCCAGGCGCCTTCTGCGCGGCCCATCTCCTCGCCTGTCTCCGGTGAGTCCCGGTCGCTGGCTGCAGAGGGGAGAGGAGGAACACGGGTTGGTTCCGGAGGCTGATCCCCCGGCCCTGTCGCTGAGGTCAGCTGCTTCCCCCGCGAGGTCACCCACAGCCACAGGCAGGGAAATTGTCCCCACGCAGCCCCACCTACGGCAGATCTCACCCTGGGACCGGAGAAAGGCAGAGCATCTGGAGGTGAACTTGAAGACCTGAGCGATGCTGCAAACCAACACGCTGGCCACACACTCACGCCCAGAACCGTGCAACCACACGGAGGGCCACAGAGGGAAGACGGAAGAAAAGGAACACAAAAACACAAACAGAAACACAAAAAGAAGACTGACTCCCTCAAACAGTGACTTCGAATCAACACACACAAAAGCCCCGGAGGTACACCTCACGGAGGAAAGGATGGTCCTTCTGAGAAACGTACACACCAGAAACCAGCACAGAGAGGGCCTCATCCCTCGCACTCAGCCCTAGGCCAAGTCCCCCAGACACAGAAATAAAGACTTGCCATCACCTCTCCCCACTCAAGCCCAGGAGCAGATGCAGAACGCCCGCGTGCACAGAAATATTCCCATTGATGGAGGATAAGCAAACGCAAGCAATTCCCCAAACCAAACTCCAACCAGGTGACACTGGGAACCTATTCTCCCCCGATTCCTGTGCCCCTAGTTCAAATGTCCATGGAGATGTGCCCTCTCTACCCAAAATCACACTCAGAGAGTGCAGACGAGGGCACCTCTGGCTCCGTAGAAACACGCGGCAGCCGCATCTCACCCCAGACACACCGGGCCCATGGTTGAGCCTGTGGGTTTGGGCCTACAAAAGCCCACAGAGGGTCCCCGAGCTCATGTTCCAAGTACCAAGCCGCACACAGTCTCCCAGAGGAGACGCCTCCCCTCCCCAGGGCTGGCAAGGGGTGATGCCTCCAGGTGAAAGAGTGCCCGGGGCCCAGGTGCCGGTCCAGATTCCAGGCCCAGCTTGAAAAGGGCAGCCGCCTGACTTCCGGGCTCAAGAGGCCAGCTCAGGCCAGCTTCCCCTGTGCCTCAGGCCGAGGCTCCTGGACACAGGCCGCAGGTCAGCATTGCGGCCGTCGAGTAGAGCTTGGCCCGGCCAGCCCTCAGAAGGCAGCGGTGAGCCCACAGCGTGAGGAGCCCGCAAGGTGTGCAGACGCCGGCAGGCTTGTGTCTGTAGCTTGGTCCCTGCGCTCCGCGGCTCCCCCGGAGGTGTGCCGATTTGCGTGTGTCCCTGCCCAACCCTGGTGGCGTGAGCCCTCATGGTGTCCAAAGAGGGGTCAGGTTCCAGGCTGGCATGTGTGCGACCAGATATGGGGGGGGCAGACTCACAGAGGCCCACGTGCTGCCACGCGAAGACAAGACAGGCCTGCCAGCTCTGGTACAAAACAGGGACCCCTGACCCGCATTACACGAAAGAAGAACCGGCTCTTTGGTGGCCGCCTGTGGGGCTGCAGCTGTAGAAGAACCCCAGGGACAAGCGGGGAATGCATTCCCCCGCCCGGGGAGACCCTTTTCACAAACACCCCCAGAAGGGCACTACGTCTGATCACTCAATTTCGGGGCCAACACTGAGGCCTGCTCGAGCTTCCCGGAAGGAAAGGGGGTAGGGGCCCGGGACCTTCTGGGTGTAGGCTCTGAGATGCGGGTCCCTTTGCGAGGGGCTCAATCCCACACCAGAGAAGGGGTTATCCAAGAGGTGAGAGGGGCCTGGCCCACCTACTACCCCCTTCCTCACCCGCCCCCCCAGCACTCGCTAACTTTCGCTCGGAGCTGAAAGTATTTCAGGGCCTGGAAGAGTCTTCAGTTGGCCTCACAGTGTGCGTTTGTGGGGGGGCTGGCAAAGCCTGGGGGCTGAGGTTAGAATAGCTTCCTACTCCTCTTGCCCGGGGCGGGGGGCTTCCTCCAAACGGCAGGTCCCCAAGGGAGGCAGCGACCCCGGGGAGGGGAGTAGAACTCAGGGGCTGGGACGCCCAGTCAAGAGGGGCGATCGATCGGGTTCCAGGGCTGAAAAACCCCCCACCCCCAGACTCAGAGCCCTCAGCAGGGAACAAAGGCGGGGGAGGGGGAGGGGCAGAAAAGGGAGAGAGAGGGGTGGGACTGGGGGCGTCTGGCCTTGCACAGCCACAGCCCAGGGGCTTGGGAGGCCCAAGAGGGAGAGCCAGGCCCCTGCCCCAGGCCCTGGCTGCAGCTTGTAGAGGAGATGGGACTTTGGGGACACGGCTGCTGGGGAAGAGCGCTGTCCCCCGTCCAGCCTCCACAGCAGCGGTTCCCTCTGCTCAACGCCCCCTTTATTTTGCTGAGTCTGACTCTGTCTCCTGACCCTCTCTCTTTCCTTCCTTTATCTTTTCTCTGTTCTCTCCATCACTTATGGGTTTCTTTTTGCTTTTTGTTTTTCATCTTCTCTTCCCCCCTCGCTCCTTTCTCCGCCCCCAACATCCCTCTCTTTCTTCTCTGTCCTTTTCTCTTCTTTTCTGCCCCTCCCCCCCGTGCCCCCTCCCATGGCCTGCCTTCCCCTGTTGTATTCCCCACCCCCCTTCCTTTTCTCTTCTTAGCTGTCTGTTGTCCCCTGTCCCCAGGTTCCCCTCCAAGGGCACTCCAGAGCCTGGTGATGGGTGAAGCCCAGAGCCTGCGAAACCTTCTCCCTGCATGGGGACCCTGTCCTGGAGAGTGGGCCTCCAGACCTGCTCAACCAGGGGCTCTGCTGGGGCCCGACACGACCCAGAGCCTCCTACAGACGAGGAGGATGGCCCAGAAAGGGCGCCAACGAGCCCAAAGTCCCCGAGCAAACGCTCGGGGAAGAAGCCGGCCCCCCCCCCCCGCGGCCCCCCCTTCCCCGCGCCCTCACTCACTGTCAGGGCTGAGGCCGCCTCCGTAGCCTCCGTGCGACCGCGAGTACCAGCGCGTGGCGCCTCCGCAGCCCAGAGCGTAGGGCGGCCCGGGACCCGGGGGCGGCCGGGGACCGAGGCCCAGCGCGCCCGGCCCAAGCAGCGCCCGGGCCCGCGCGTCCCCGCTCGGCCCGGAGCCCGCGTGCAGCTGTCTCCGCCGCTGCAGCCGCCGCCGCCGCCGCGCCTGCTCCGCGTCCTCGTCCTCAGGGTCGTCGTCGTCGTCCTCCTCGTCCTCGCGGCCGCCGCCGCCCTGGGCCGCGCGCCCAGCGCCCTTGGCCTCGGCTGCCAGCAGGTTCTCTATGAGGAAGGAGGAGGCGCGGGCCGGCGTGGCGCGCCCGGGCTCCGTCAGCTCGTCCGGCATCGCGGCCGCCGGTCCGTCGGGCTCTGCCGGGCTCCTCGGGGTTCCGGGAGCCCGGGGTGCGGCCGGTCCCGGTCCCCGCTGGGGACGCTGGCGCGCGGCTCCCTGGCGCACGCGCGGGCCGGCCCTGGAGCCGCTGCCCGCAGCGCTGGCGTCGGGCCCCGCGGGGCAGGCAGCGGCCTCCGCGCCGGACTGGGCTGGGCCGGGAGCGGGTGCGCGCCGACAGCCGGCCGGGCAGCAGCCTCGCTCGCCTTTCACGTCGCCGCTCTGGTCGCCGCCCGGGCCGGCCCCGCTGGGGGCGGGGAGGGCAGGGGAGGGGCCAGCAGGGGCGGGGCGGCGCGGGCCGGGCGGGCAGCCAGCTCAGCCCGAGGATGCCGCGCCGGCCCCGAGTGCGGCCACTGCTCGGAGACGCCGCCCGGATCCGGGCGCGCAGGCGTTCGCGCGTCCGAGGGCGGGCGGCCGGCGGCCCAGGCGGGGGGTCGCGGCCAGTTCGGCCCCGCGTGATTCATTCCCCCGGCCCGAGCCACCCGAGCCGGGGGTTGGAGAGGTGGGGCCTCGGTCGCGGGGCCGCCTATTGGCTGCGGGGCTCCGATGAGAAGCAGACTGGCCAATCAGTGTCCGGCAAGGGCAGTAATTACCTCGCTGAGGGGAGAGTGTTGGACCGAGAGTGAGGAACTGCGTGTGTGCGCGCGCACGAGTGTGGGGGGTGTGTGTGTGTGTGTGTGTGTGTGTGTGTGTGTGTGTGTGTGTGTGTGTGTGTGTGTGTGTGTGTGTGTGTGTGTGTGCGCGCGCGCACGTGTGTGTGTGCTTGTATGTATTTGTGTGCATGTGTATACCGTGGCAGGAAGACCCCGGGGCTTCCAAGAAACAGCAAGAGAATGGGTTAGTCATTTTTTTAGACTCCGGATGTCAAGGCTGCAAAATTGTGGCATATTTTTAATATATACACTTAATGAAATATGGATTTAATGCCAAAGGTAGTGCGATAGAACTCTCTAGGTCTCAGATTCAGACTCAAAATGTAAGAAAATGCTAGCCCCCACCCCTATCCCCGTGGCCCTGCCGGCAGAACGCCCGATGTCACACCCGCTGAGCGAGAGGAGGTCTCCACCGTCCAGCTCCCTAAGAGGCTCGGGCCTTAGTGGCGGGCGGGAGCCATTGCCCCGGCCGGCCGCGTAGGTCTTAGGGGCAGGCCCCGACTGTAAAGCGATGGGGAGTGCCCTCCCACTTCTGCAGCAGGGAGTGCAGTGACCAAAGTGCATCCCGGCCCACGCCGTCGCCCTCGGAGCTGTGGCCACTCAAGAGTAACCTTCTGACCGGCTTCCTCTGGGAGCGGGTGACGGCCGAGTCACCGGACGGCAACGCGGATGCGCGGGCGCAGCAGGCTTCACCGGACGCGGGTTATCGCGGAGAGGTACACCCAGCCTCCCAGTGCCAGCCGGGGGCCGCGACCAACCGAGTGCCGCCCGCCGCCTCACTTTAATTTTCAGAACAACCACGGTGGAGGGAGCATCAACCCCATTTTCCAGAGGGAAAAACAGAGCCGAGGAGAGACCATTCCAGATGGTAAGTGGCTCTGGCAGGGCTGGAATTCCGACAGTCAGGGCCTGGGGCCCTTCTGGCACCGGCAGCCCCAGAGTCGGATGGGGATGGGAGCGAGAAGCAGCTGAGCAGCGGGTCTAGGAGGCCGGGAGGCCGGGTGGGGCTGAGGCCTAGTGGAGGGACCTTGCTGGCCCACCTGTGGCCGCGGAGACAAAACGGTGAGCACTTCGGGTGCGTCTTCTGGCTGCAGAGGGAGCCGGTCACCGCCACCCCCGCCCCGCGCCACCCCCTTACCAGCTTACCACCCTGAGCGTACCTACCCGCGGCTGCCGGGAGGGACCTCTGGTGCCCAGTGGCCTGGAGACCTTGGGTGGGAGGCCGGCTTTTCTGCAGACTCGAGGACAAGATGCTCGACCCATCTCCTCGCCCTCGCATCCCGCCCCAGGAGCGACAAAGATGATCAACGACAGGGACTCACCGGGTTGTTTAACTCCAGCCTGGAGGCAGACAGAGTTGGGGCTTTTCCCCCATTGCATGGGTGAGGACACTGGGCCAAAGTGGGCGAGCCGGGGTCTTCGGGAAGAGCTGTGGTCTCCCAAGTACTGCTCCCTGGGGGTGCCTACGGTCAGAGAGACTCCAAGGCAGAGGTACCCCAGCCAGAGGAGGGCGGGTCAAGGGAAGAAATGACTGCCCCAGTCGGTGTGGGGGAGAAGCAACAGCCTCTGTGGCTAATCACAGCATCTAAGTCGAGGGTGCTTCTAAGAGATGGAGAAACCGAGACCAGAGAAGGACCCGGATGAAAAGCCAAGTGGCGGAGAGGGTGCCGTCCAGCTGACCACCTACTACATGCAGGTTTCCTGGGGCCTGCCTGTGCGTGGCCCCTGGGCATGTTTCTGGAACCACAAGCCTGGCGTCACTCCCGTGCTTTCTGAGCACTTTGAGTGGGGGCTTCCTCAGAGTCTGGGTTCTAATGCCTTCTACTCTGGGCTGTGTGGCCCTGGGCAGGGGGCCTCGCCTCTCTGATCCTCCGTTCCCTCTCCTGCGAACCGCGGGTGGTAAGCACCCCTGCCTGAGCCAGGCTGTTGGGAGTGGAGGCCGGCTGGGCATCGGGCACTGCTGGAACGTCTCCCACTGCCTATGGGGAACATGGAGGGACGGGAGGGGAGGGCACAGGCCGGACCGGGCCGAAGGAGAGTAGACCTTCCTCCCAAGCACCGGTCTTTGGGGGCTTGGAGGGCGTGTCTCCTCCCAGGGGCTCCAGGGCTGGGTCCTGGCACTGCTGTCCCCAGGAGGCTCCCGGCACCTGCGGCAGCAGAACTCCAGCGCGTGGCGCGGGGCCCAGGCGGGCAGACAGAGGGTTGCTGCGGAGAAGCAAGACCAGGTGGGGAGGCGTGCAGTAGCCGCCCTGGTGCTCGCCCAGGCGGCCACCTCTGTGCTCCGTGCGGAGCCGCATCGCCACTCTGCTTGGAGGTGACAGGAGGCCGAGTTCGGAGGGGGGATTGTGGGCGGAGGCTTGTCATGTTCAGACCCGGAAGCAACTCCAGGATAGCATCGGGCAGTCAGGATGCTCTCTGGAGACCGACTGTGGAGCCTCAGGGCCCTGAGAGGGCTTCTGGTGCTCCCAGGGCCAGAGCCCAAGTTCCTGGTCACCTTCGGGCAGAAGGACTCCCCAGGCAGAAAAGTGGGGCCATGACGTCAGCCGCCCTTCCTTACGTCTGCCCACATGTTTCGTCCACCGCCACCTCTTCCCTCTGCCGCCCTTCCTCACTGCCCGTCCACTCTTGTCTGTCCACATGTTTCGTCCACCGCCACCTCTCCCCTCTGCCGCCCTTCCTCACCGCCCGTCCACTCTTGTCTGCCCACATGTTTCGTCCACCGCCACCTCTCCCCTCTGCCGCCCTTCCTCACCGCCCGTCCACTCTTGTCTGTCCACATGTTTCGTCCACCGCCACCTCTCCCCTCTGCGGCGGGACCACCAGAGAATCCCCAGCGAACGGGCTGTTCACAACCGGAGGGTGGGAACCTTGTCACCTCCTAGCTCAGTGCTGGTGTCCAAAGATGCCGCATGAGCCGGGGGGAGCGAGTTAGTGGGGATAATCCCAAGAGCATAGATCAGGAGTCAGCAAACTGCAGTAGCCACTGCCTGTTGTGTTTTGTTTTAATCAGCTTTTTTCTTTGGGAATAATTTTAGAGAATTCCCACTTTAAAATTTAAATTTGATCTTCGCTTCATCCTTCAACCCAATTCCATTTGTCCTAACCTTGCCCCCGTGCCACCCCACATACCTGTTCTTGTGTATGAACTTACAGAAGCAGTATTCCATCATACACCTCTCCCATCTGCACTTTTTTCACCTTAATGTAGGAATTTGATACTGACAAATGAAGCAATGATTTTCTAACCACCGTGCACTGAACCAACAGTCACAGATGCCTTTGTTCCCGTTACTATGTCGAATCACACATTTCCCCCAAACTCAGGGTGTCAGATGACCGTTTATCAGTGTGCTCGTGGGGTGCATGGATTAGGGTGGCTTGTCTCCACTGCAAGGTGTCTGGCCCTCAGCTGGGGGGTGGGGCAGGACTCACCTGAGGCACTTTGGCCCCTTTATCTGGGGACTGATGGTGATGTCAGCAGAGGGACCCCTGCCTGGGGCTTCTCTGTGTGACCTCGGCTTTCTCACAACATGGGTTCCCCAGTGCGAGTGGGTGTGTGTGGGGGTGTCGGAGGGGGGCATGGAACGTCACCCGGGAATTCCGAGCCTTACTCTCCTCCGCTTTGTGGAGTACATGGAGTGGTCACAGCCCCCATGGGGTGCAAGGGGAGGAACTTGGACCCCACCAGTGCTTCAGAAAGTCTCCCCAGAACAGCTGCATCGGTTTCCCTTTCGTCACATCTTCGCGGCCACCTGGTCTGATGGGACCTTCGTCTGTGGCACCGTGACATGCATGAGAAGGAAATCAGGTGGTTTCGGTAATGATCCTCTGGCAGCTGACAGGGTGAGGTAGCCGCACTGTGTGCAGCTGCAGCGAGATGAAGGGGCGGGGTTAGTGCTCCTGAGTGGCAGCCCATGGGGGGGTAGGCGGGGCTCGAGATCTGGATTCGGTTGGATTGTGAAGCCTTCAAGCTAAAGAATAGGGTTCTTAGTTGGCAAAGCAATGGGGAGCCCCTGAAGGTTTTTGAGCTGGGGAAGAGCCAGGACTAGAGCCGGGCCTTGGGAGGAGTAACCTGAAAGCACTAGCGTGTGCAAGGTGAAGGGGCATGCGTAGGGTCCAAGGAGGGTCTCACCACCATCCCAGCGGTAAGCAGCAAAGCCCCAGGAGGATAGTGGCCATGCAAAGGGACCACATCTCAGGTGTCCACCTGGTGGCGCACAGGCCTGGGCAGGGGGCAGGGGGGCTAGGCAGGGTGGGAGGGAGTCTCAGAACGTTCTTATTGGCTTGTCAGATGGTCCACTCCCCACACCACAGCCACGTGAAGTGTCCTTGCAGCTGTCCAGATGTGCAGTCAGGCACCAGGCTCCGTTCCCAGCCCAGCTGCTGCATCCACTGTGGTCATGAGAAAGTCACCACCCTCTGGGGACCTCAGTGTTCTCAGTGCTAAAGTGGGAATAACAATCCCACCCAGCGCACGGGGCTGGCGTGGGGTTGAGTGCACATAACCACGCAGGCAAGTCTTTGGCATAGATTTAAAATGTTGGCTTTGAAAAAGACCAAATGTTTGGAATTATTTTGGCTGCCTTTTGAGGGTCTACCCACTTCCTTCCTTGTGGGTCTGCCTTTAAACCCTGAAAAGGAGAGGAAGATTTTCACAAAGTGTTCGGTGGATGCTTCCCAGAGTTCCACTCCCTGGGACGTAGTGGGTGGAGGAGGCAGGGGATGGAGAAGGGGGGGGAGAGGGGAGGAGGGGGTAGAGGGGGAGGGGAGGGGGAAAGGGGGGAGGAGGGGGAGAGGGAGAGGGGAGGGGGGAGATGGGGAGAGGGGAGGGGGAAGGAGGGGGAGGGGAGAAGGGAGGAGAGGGGGAGGGGGAGAGGGGAGGGGAGATGGGGAGAGGGGAGGGGAAGGAGGGGAGGGGAGAAGGGAGGAGAGGGGGAGGGGGAGAGGGGAGGGGAGATGGGGAGAGGGGAGGGGAAGGAGGGGAGGGGAGAAGGGAGGAGAGGGGGAGGGGGAGAGGGGAGGGGAGATGGGGAGAGGGGAGGGGAAGGAGGGGGAGAGGAGAAGGGAGGAGAGGGGGAAGGGGAGAGGGGAGGAGAGGGAGAGGGGAGGAGGGGGAGAGGGGAGGAGGGGGAGAGGGGAGGAGGGGGAGAGGGGGAGGGGAGGAGGGGGAGAGGGGAGGGGGGTAGAGAGGAGGAGGAGGGAGAGCAAGGAAGGGAACGTGAGCCGTGGGGCGGGGAGATGGATTGGAAGGAGAACAGGAGTGGGGAGGATGGGGGGGAGGGAGGGAGGGGTGAGAGGGGGAGGGGCAGTGGGAGGAGGAAGATGAAGTGCTAGGCATCCCTGGCGCGCAGGAGGCAGGAGCGGAGCCCGCCCAGGGGAGCCCGGGTTCTCAAGGACCCGGGCCGGCACAGTGTGTGCGCATGGCCAGAACCACGCTTCCGAAGCGCAGGTGACCCCTCCCCAGCCAGTAAGACCGGGCCAGCCAAGAAGCCCCCTTCCCCGCGGGCTCAGAGCTGCCGGGAGGCTGGGGCGGACAGGAAGACATGCCAACCTCTGTCCCCTGACCAAGCCGTCCCCAGGAGGAGGAAGCTGGGTCAGGGGGGCTAATCCCCCTCCAACCCTCAGGGCCTTTGCCAGGAGCCCCTGCCCTGGCCAGAGCCGATCTCTAACCCTCTGCTCACCCCCACCCCAGGCTTGATGGGTGCATCGTGTCTTGTCCCTGCTTGGGGAAGGCGCCCACCAGACCCCTGTGCCCTCGTGCTCAGCAAACCTCGGACCTAGCCAGGGGCTGTCATTGGTGGAGGGAACCTTCTTTCTCTGCAGGTATATTCCCTGCTCCAACATTTTATTTTGAAAGGACTGGCCATTGAACACCCACGCACCCACCATCTAGATACCTCCTTGAGCATGTTGCTTTCCTTGCTTTATCACATCTGCGCATCCCTCCATTCCTCCATCCATCACAGCAATGTGTGAATTGGGGTCCCAGCCCTGCCACCTACCAGCAGTGAGACTCAGTGCTGTTGCCTGTCCCCAGGCACCACCTCCTCCTCTGGAAATGGGCGTCATAGGGCTTCTTGCGCTGGAGGCAGTGCCCAAGAAAACGGTGCCACGGATGGACGCTCTCAAGGTTATGTTTTAATGTGACGATACAATCACACACTTGATTTCTTCGTGTGACATCTGTGCACTGACTCACTGGCTCTGCGTTCCGGATGCCGTGTTTTCCTGTCTCAGTAAAGATATGCGAAGTTGTGGTCGCTGAGGCTCCGGTGCAGGAATGTCTGCCTAGAATGGGAAGGGCACCTCGAGGTGGGGGCAGCTTTTGGTTTCCACAGTGGAGTGCAGATCTGTGCTTGGAGTTATCCAAACCACTGAGGACCTTCAGACAGCTCAGGCCGCCCCTGACCTTGATTGGAAGTGAATCGGGGTTGGAGAAATGAGGCTGGAACAAAGTGCTGGGGTGAATACAGTGCAGGGAACCTCTTCCCAGGAGCCGGAGGGAAGTTTCTGGAAACCGAGTCTGGCTGTAATGGGAACCCTGCCAGTCTGGCCGGCTCACCCCTCCAGGTTTTGGAATGGATGCCTGTGGCCTAGCGGGACATGTTTGTGGAGGGCCCCCAGCTCAGGATGCCAGCAGGAACGTTTGGCGTGGGAATGGTAGTTGCACTGCTCAGTTATCCCTGCCAGGGGCGGGGCACGTGGGGGCCGGGCGAAGAAGCCCCCTCCCCCCAGGGGCTGAATCGGGACTCCAACAGGTTTTCCCGCACTTCCCGGCCTGGGGCTTGCCCACGTGAGTCCATCACACTCAGAAACCCTGAAAGGACTTGTGGAGAACGATGGCCCTAAACAAATTCACTGCAGCAGGACTCGCGACTGCAAAAACTGAACCACCCTCCCTGAAAGCACAGGGGAGGGGTTATGTAAATAGTGACCTGTCATGCAGCTGGGGAAAGAATGGGGTGCTCTCGATAGGGGGCCCTCCAAAGGATGGACTGGGGAAAGCAAACAAACCAGGGTACGGAGTGTGCGCCAGCGGTGTGCCAGGGGCGGGGGTGCACAAAAGCAAGTGTGTTTACGCACATACACGTTATGCTAGTTCGTTCATCTGTGGTTGTGTGTGTCCAACTCTGTGATGGACAGAATTGTGTCTCCCCAAAATTCATATGTGGAAGCCCTAACCCCCAGTGCCTCCAACTGTGACCTTACCTGGAGATAGGGTCACTGCAGATGTAATGAATTACTACGGTGAGATCACCCTGGAGTGGGTGGGCCCTGATCCAAAATGACTGGTGTCCTTATACAACGAACGCCCTGCAAAGAGACAGCATCGCGGGGGAGAACGCAGGGCAGGGCTGGGGAGGTGCTGCCACGTGACCGCACAAGACTGGAGCTGACCCCCGACGCTGGGGGAGAGCCTGGGACAGACCCAGCCAGCACCTCCAGGGGAGTGTCACCCTGCCCACGCCTTGGTCTTGGATTTCTGGCCTCCGGACTGTGAGACACTTAGCTTCTGCATTCCCTGCAATGCAGTGCAGCTTCTGTGTCTGTGGGAGGAGGCCTGGGGGCCTGGTGGGAGGCGCCCTCCCAGGAGACCCGGGCGCTGGGACAGCAGCGAGAGGACGTCTCAGGTCCACAGTCTTCACCGTTCAGGTTTTGTACCAGGTGCAAGCACTACTTAATTTTTTTAAACAAACGACAAAGTTAAAAGTCCTCAGAGTGATGCCCTGGGAGAGGGGAACTTTAAGGGCGTTTGGCAGAGAAGCTGACTGAGGCTGGGGGACCCGAGGTGGCCGGGCTGTGGGATGGAAGCAGAGGATGTGGGGGAGAAGTTCGGGGATCCCGGGGGGCCCAGGGGTCCTCCCGGGCTCAGGTATGCGTGTGATCAAGGCGGGGATGGGGACAGCAGGTGGAGAGGGGCTAGCTTACCCTGTGAAAGTGGGGGATGGAGGGGAGGTCCACGTGGGCAGGTGGTCCCCTGAGGCCGGCATGTTGTCCAGGGGTTGCCGCCTTCCTTACCCGAGGCTGCAGGGAGGCTGGGCTCTGCCTCAGGTCCACCCGCAGCCCCTGGACCACTCTCAGCCTCGACTTCCTCATCTGATGGAGGAGTAAACGGCACCCAGGCCAGAGAAAGATGTTCAGGGACCACGCTGGCGACAGGTATCCTCCGAGGGCACCCCTGCCCAGCCCCCAGCCCAGGGCTCAGCTCAGAGTGGGGAGAGGCAGGCAGCACCCAGCGGACCAATGTCTTGTGGGGACCGTCACCTCCCTGCCACTGGAGCTGGCCGTCCCAAACCAGTGAGCCTTTCAGCAGGTCCTGGAGGGAATGAATTCTTTGCCCGTTGGAGGGGTGAATTTAAAGCAGCAGGTCCTCTGCACAAATGCCTTCTCCAGAGCTGCTCAGCCGTGGAGGGTTGGCCTGGGGAAGACCCTACAGTCCAACGTGTCTGCACCCCAGGGCCCTCGCCCGCCAGGCCACGGGGCCTGCAGGAAACATCTTCTCCGGCACTTGCAGGGTGAGTTTGATAACTGAAGCGGGAGAAAGATGTTGAGGGAGACTAGGCAAGGCGCAAATTTTGGCTTCCTCCTGCCCCTTGTGCTTGTGTGCAGAGCGGTGGGAGGGAAGCACTCCTGCAGGGGCCCCCAGATCCCAGTGGGGACTCAGCGGCATCTGACCAAAGGCCCTTCTGCTGGGTCCCCCGCAGCTGCAGCCTGGGCTCTGAGTGTCTCTAGGACACTGAGTTTTGTCTGTGAAACACCAGGCACCAATCCGTGGATGCCTGGCCCTAGCTCTAATAAATCAGCACACACTTGGGGGCTTAAAACCACAGAAATTTATTCTCTCACAGTTCTGGAGGCCAGAAGTCCTCAGTCAGTATCACTGGGTTGGAGTCAAGTGTCTGCAGGGCCGGGCTCCCTCTGGAGGCTCTGGGGGAGGGTCCTTTCTGCCTCTTCCCGCCCCTCGTGGCCCCAGGCATTCCTGGGCTTGCAGCCTCTGTCTCTGTCTTCATGTGGCCTCCTCTTCTGTGTCTGTGTCAAATCTCCCTTGATCTCCAGCTTGTTGGCAGTTAGGGCCCCTTGGATAATCCAGGATCTTCTCAAGATCCTTAACTAATCCCACCTACAAAGGTCACATATCAGGTCACATTTATAGGTTCCAGGGATTAGGACCCCTGTTATCCTTGGGGACATTATTCAGCCCATGACACCACTAAGTCCTCATCAGGCTCCAGTGCAGTAGCTCGGGCCCGGGTCCCTCTATACTTATTGGGGGCATCAGTCGTGTGCTCTTTGGGCCTGGGCGAGGCAACCCCAGTGTCTGCAGAAAGTGAGATTTTAAGCCACAACTAAAATGTTAGCTCACCTGGAAATCAATCTGGGAAATTAATTCAAAGGGAGGGTCCCAAACAATGACTCAGTGTAGAAACCTCCTAACAGGGGGTCATCTAGTTGCTGCTTGCACACCTCTCCTAACAGGGAACTCACTACCATACAAGGTAGCTCATCACATCTTTTTCTGCTCCTACCACCCCCTCCCTTTACTTACACATGTAATGATGTGCAGAAAGATTGCACTTCTGAACAGCTGTGGGAGAGGCTGGTCAGAGCCTCCTTTGTGCGGTCGGGGACAGGCAGGGGCCAGCAGGGTGGGGGACCCTTAGTGGAGGAGGTGGCCAGACCGGACACATTTGTCACCCAACTCCACATACACCCCAAACCTGTGCCATTGAAGAGGGTGGGGTCGGGTGGTGGCAGCTCTTCTGAATGCTCCACCCCCGAGGGGCTGGGTGAGTGGTAGTCTCACTGCCAGATTCCGGGCAGCCTGAACCCCTCAGAGAGAGACTTCTGTCTACGTGTGTCCCTTTGCACGGACAGCAAGCCAAGAAGCCCAGCCCCCCCACGCCACCCTCTGCTCCTTTGCCCACTGCAGAGCTCCTTAGGGAGCGGATCCTGCATCCTGGCCGGGACTCTGACTCCATTTGACCCCCTGCGGCCTGAGTGGCCACTGTGCTTGCGATTCCAGGCCACCGGCGAGGTTTCTTTTTGCACTCACCAGCCTGCTCTAGGCACCCCGAAAGGAATCACCCGGCCAGAGTCACGGGGTAGGGGCGTGATTGACTGTCCTGTGTCGTAATAAGGCAGAAATCACTGGAAGCGGCTGCAAAGTGCGGCTTAGCTCTCTCTGCACGTGCCCCCAGCCGACCCCCAGCACGGAGGTGGGGAATACAGAGAGCAGTTTTATATCACTTTGAATAACACTCCAAAAACATTTAGTGTTCAAGGCATCCAGCACTCCATTCTTGGGACCAGGGGAAGATATGCTAAAACAAAGCATCTTCTTGGACCTGAATCTATACATAAGGCAGATTCTGCCGGTACGTGTTTGCCTCTTTAGCTGGGAGCACAGTGGAAGTATTCATCTAAGGCTGATTCATTCTGAAGGGTTTGAAAAAGCAAAAGCCATTCGGGTCCTGGAGGAAAGGTCCTGTCCCAAGAGCGCCACCGTGCGGAGACTTCGGAACTGACTTAAAGTAACAACCCGACACCCCTCTTGGGCAGAGAAGTGGAAGCGTGCGTTTTGCCCCTCGAAGCTCTCCTGCATCCTCACACCCCGCACATTTTAGATGACAAACGTGATATCCTAAAACGACATCTCCAGTGTGGTTTCAGGCTTACCACGAGGCAGAACTGAAGTGAGGTTTAAAGATACCTCTTCCCCCTCCCCTCGATGCTTGTTAGACTGTCTCCAGGAGAATTTTACGCTCACAGCCAGTCCCCCGGATGCCCAGATGTGCCACCGACGCCGGACAGTGGAAGCTCAGGAAGACCCTCACGTGGTGGGGGCAGTTCTGCTGCCGGTCCCGGTACTGGACCTGGCCCTCATCCCCACCCCCTGCCTGGTTAGCCTCTGCGCACAGACTGCGGACTCAGGCTCGGAGATGTGCAGGTGCTTCATTTATCCACTCAGTCATTTGTTCAGCCACTACTAATGTGACGCAGTCGAGCATCCAGGTCCCGTTCTGGACAGGAGACGGTCCAGACAGAGCCAGACCCACCCTTGCCCGCAGGGAAGATAGACCAGACCCTGTCCCATATCCCTGTGTAACTGCATCCGAATGAAGGCTGAGATGGACAAGCTCAGGGCACGGGAGGGGACCCACCTCCACGTCTCCTCTGGTCCATGCTTTGTGGTCCCGCAGAGCCGGGGAGGAGGAGGGTGCCCTAGCCCCCGGGAGCTAAGGCGGCCTTGAGAACCCATCAAGGATGACATTTATTACCACATCAGACCCAAGTTCAAGAGGCAGTGCCCAGCCTGGCCTCTCACATGGACATCTAGGTGGAATTAGCTCACTTCCCTCCCACCTCCTTTCTATATCTGGAATATTTCGCTGATGCCCTCATGGGTGTGAGAATAAACTGGGCCCCAGTAGTCAGGGTCCATTGGAAGGAAGGTGGCGGGAGGTACAGACAAGAATACTCTTCCTAAAACAAGAAACACACGCAGAGGCCAGAGGACCAAGATGTTTTCCCACCAGGGCCTAACTAGCCAGGAGTCATTTTCTGGGGCCCTGGGGCACCAGTTTCCTGAACTCCACTCTCTCCCCTTTGTATGTAAGGGGAGCATTACTTAATGAAACGGCAATAGAGAAAGCAGGGGCTGGATGAGGCTGAGAATCGGCGAGGGTAGGAGATTGCAGGGGTCACTGAGACTTTAGTCCAACACAGTCCCTCTATGGGAGGGGAAAACGGGTCAGGGAGCAGCAGGGGATGACCTGCCAGTGCCCTGGAGGGCAGACTCCCTGTCGTGGCTGGGAAGCAGCCACTCACTCTACCTTGGACACATGCGGGTCCACAACAGACAACTGATGCCTTGACTGAATCCAACTTTAAAGTGTAATTCCCATCACAACATTGTAAATTAACTACACTTCAACTGTAAATAAATAAATGAATGAGTGTAATTCCCAGACCGGGGAAGTCATCAGATCCCCGCCTCCTGAGCGGTTCCTTCTGGTCTGCGTGTGGGTGGGGCGGGGCTTCCAATTAGGGGCGGGGCTTCCACCTGGGGGAATCGGCCTTCTCAGGACCTTGGCCCGATTCTTCTTCATTTAACGCCCCAGGACTACACCAGGAGGTAGGTGTCCTGAGGGGTGTGCTGAGCTGCCAGTGGCTCACAGCCCCACAACGCGTCACAAGGCCAACTCAAGGTCTCTGAAGGCAACTCACGTCCCTGCCCCTGCCTGCAAGAAGTCTCTGTCCTTGACGGGAGATACGATGCCATAAGCTACCAAACCACCATCCACTCGGCCCCGCCGCTGCTCGGACTGCGTGTCAGTCTCTGGCCTCAGGATACCCCAGGTTGGTAAACCATATGCCCAATCGCCACTTTAAGCCTCAGTTTTCTTAATGGAAAAATGGACGTGATAACAGAACCGACCCAGCCAAGTTGTTGTGAGAGGGATACCGCGGGGTGCAGGAGGGAACCTGAACCCCCATGAGGACCGGCGTCCGCCCCCTCCCTGGCCACCGACCCACCAGCAAGATCATCCCGGATCGCCCGCGCACTGCGGACTGCACACCTCCGCTCCCCGCCGCAGCTCACTGGGGGACCCCGCCAGATGACTCTACCGCTATTGAGACGTCTATGTGATCCGTAAGGCTGAAAAGTCGTTTCCCAGAGAGAGCAGGGCACCTCTTCCCTAATCCCAAAGGGAGAGAGAGCAACAGAAATCCCGGGGCGTCCGGCCCTCGGGCGCGGGGATGCGCGCTCATCCTCGCTCTGCGCTGCGCGGAGGAACCCAAGGCGCCAGGGAGCGCGCTTTGCCTGGCGGGAGCCACCCGGCTTCCTGCCCGACCCCGCGGACACTGGGGAACCCGACTCCTCCCCGCGCCTTCTCCTGGCCGGGCTGACACAGAATGATCCAAGCCAATCGCCATCTCCAGGCAGCAGCTGGAGGACTGGCTCGTCTGAGCGAAGGACTAGGGGCAGGGAACTTCCATCACCCAGCCCCGCCGCCTGGGCTCTCAGTCCCAGGCACCCCTCCTCTCATAGCACCTCGGGGAAAGCTGAGCCCCTGAAAGGAGCTGGTGGCCCCAAGGTGGAGGCGGAGCTGGGTTGACCTCATACTGCTGCAAGGTCACCTAGAGGAGGGACCACAGGTGCCTCAGACCACAGTGGGGTGTACCCTGCCTTTCCTCATGGGGTTTCATTGCGCATTTCAAGGGAGACAGCTCTGCAGAGCAGAGTGGAGAAGGTGGAGAAATAAACCAGAAAGGCAAGCCCAGCAGCGGGCCCTTGGCCCAAGCATCCACTTCCTTGGCTCCAAGATGCTTGTCTTGGGCCGATTACTCTGTCCCGCCTGAGGGAACAACGGCGTTTATTAAACTCCTAGGAACACTCCCTGCTTGTGAGGGATCCGGGAGCCCCTCCACCGCTTCTCAGATGCACTTTCCTCCTGCCGCTGTGGGGTCTGGACCCCCAGCAACTTGCCTCTATTCTGAATCCTGAGGCACAAAGCTGGTGCAGGGAGTGGGGTGTGGACGCAGCCCCTGTCCGCAGGACCTAGAGCCCCCAGCATCCTGGTGAACACCTGGCTGCTGGGTGTACCAGCCGTGGGGCCCCTGTTCAGTTCAGTTTTCTTTGAACTCTCTGTTGGGTCTAGTGGGAGGTAGGGGTCCTCCCCACTCCTTCCCTCCCTCCCTCCCTTCCTTCCCAACTTGTCAGAGCCAGGCCAAGTGTGAGCTTTGGGGCTTCAGCTGTGTACAGGCAGGAGGGTCTGCAGATCTGAAACGGAAAAATAAGTAAGCACACAGGATCGGGATACCTGTGGCTGACACGCAGGAGGAGGCAGAGGTCTGCAGGGTGGTGACACTCGCTCATCCAGGGCCACCTGCTGGAGGTGGCAGAGTTGAGATTTACCTCAGGGGACTCGGAGGCCATCCTCCCGACAGCTTCCAGGACCAGACGGTTCATCCCCCTTAAAAGTAAAGATTGGGCTTCCCTGGTGGCGCAGTGGTTGAGGGTCCGCCTGCCAATGCAGGGGACACGGGTTCGTGCCCCGGTCCAGGAAGACCCCAGATGCCACAGAGCGGCTGGGCCCGTGAGCCATGGCCGCTGAGCCTGTGCGTCCGGAGCCTGTGCTCCACAACGGGAGAGGCCACAGCAGTGAGAGGCCCGCGTACCGCACACAAAAAAAGTAAAGGTTGACAGCCAACCCCTGGGGGAAAGGAGGCCACGGAGGCCAAGAGGACAGGGCCAGCCCTGCGCCAAATGTCCACTAAGACAGGAGGGGAACAGATGAGCAAACCCCAGCCAAGCACGCCCTCTGCCTGCACACTCCACACAGGACCTACCTGGTTAGATGGCCCAACAGAATCCCCTCCCCACACAAATGCTGTCGCCGCTCCCACTCTGCAGGGCAGGGAGTCCAGGTGAGGGGCTCACAAAACGCCCAGACAGGGCTGGAGCCCAGAGGAGGGAGGCTTATCTGGAACTCCACACACTCCCACCGTCTTAATTCAATAGGGTTTGCCAGACGCGCCAGGCCAATTCTGCGTCTCACCACTTGTCCCTGCGGCTCCAGTTCTGATCCGGGGCCGATCTGAGGCTGCCCCAGCGTGGGCCAGGCGCCCTGCCAAATACCCTGCAAGCTCCCCTCCCCGGACATGACCGTGAGCCCCGGCCAGTAGAGGTGTGGGATCCCGGGCTTCCCCAGCCTCCCTAGTGCCGGGGCCGCGCGCGGGGGTTGATTCCGGGCCGTGCCCAGCAGCAGCAGTGGCCTATCGTCCTGCACCTCCCCTTCCCTTCCCCCCACACCGCCAGGCTGCACCAGGGCAGAGGCCAGTCTCGAGCTCGCTTTGGGCAAATGCTGGCCCCGGGCGGGGTTCAGTTTCCCCAATGTCAAGCTGTCCCTGGATTAGGAGGCCTGTTCCCAGTGGCTCTGACTCTCTTGTCGACCCCAAGTTGGGTGCACCCCCTTCCGTTGTGTTTCAGGCTATTTTGCTGAGTGACTGGAGCCTCAGTTTCCTCACTGGGAAATGGGTACAACAATGATCCTTCCCAGGGCTGCTGTGGGGACCAAGTTACACACCCTCTGCCCGCACGGACCTAGGGGAGGTTGTGGTCAAGGGAGGGGCGAGGCCTGGCCACCGCAAAGCCACAGCCTCACTGGCATCTCCCTCTAGGTGGTGGTGGGGAGTCAGGACCTCAGCTTGGAGGGAAGATCCTGCAGCAGACGCATTCCAGAATCTGAGTCTCAACCTGCCCCTGAAGCCCGGCGCCCACACGTCCCTGCCACGGTGTCCACTGTCCCTTCCTAGGCACTGTGACCCCAAATCCCGCACGTCCCCAACTCCTGTCCTGCAAACCTCACATCCTACGGGTGCAGAAAGCGTCATGTCTCCCCTCCCCCCACCCCAAGCAAGAAGAGGATGGTTTTCTTGTCACTCAGGCCCAGCTTGAATGCTTCCTCCTCCCAGCCGCCTCCCCTGACCTCAGAGCGCACAGTGTACATTCACTGAAGTGCTAACTGCCCACCCAGCCCACCCGGCCCACCCCCAAGCTCCTTGGTGGCCACCCGTTAGCTCACCGCCTATCCTCAGGGCCTAGAATCCTGCCTCGCCCAGAGAAGACACTCAAAAAATATTTGCTGACTGAAGGGAGTGAATCCCGGTTGGCGGCTGCACACGTTAACCCCGCAAAGCCGTTTCTCGTTGGGGGACCCCGGAGCCGGTGGATGGCAGGAGGAGACACTGTCAGCACCGCGATTAACCTTCACAGCGTAGTTTGTGTGCCACCTCCTCCGGGCAGCCCTCCGCCCTGCGCCCCAGCTCTAGCTCTTCCTTCCCAGTTTCCTTTGTCGCTGCGCACTGGGCTGCGCCCTCTTCCTGAGTCGGGTTCCCGCAGCGCCCGGCGCGGGAGAGCGCAGGCCTGTCTGGGTGAGAGAACCGGAAGTCTGCGGCCCGCGAAGCTCCGGGTCAGGGTGCGGGTTTGGGTCTCAGGCCCTCCTGGGGCTGCAGGCGGCTCGGTGAGAAGCCCAGCGAGGCCTCTGCGCCCCGCGGGCTACCCGGTTTATCGCCTGGGAAACTGAGGTTCGGCCGGTGCACCGGGGCCCGCGGTCACCCCGCAAGCGCAGGCGCCTTCGGAAGGCGCTGTCCCTTGCCCGGCAGAGCCTGCAGCGGGGCGATCGTGCGTCACTCGCCCTCCCCCGACACCAGCCCGCTCTCGGAGAAGGAAGGCGGGCGGCCATCAGCCGGAGACTGGCGGTGTCCCGGGGCGGGAAGCCAGGCCTAGCAGGCCCACGCCGTCCTCCGGCCCGGGTCCCGCGCTGGGCGCCGCTGCCTGGGTGCCGAGGGCGGCGGTGATCCCACCGCGCGGCATCTGCCGGGGCTTCCGTAGCCTCATCTTTCTACCCGTCCTGCCCGCAGCTTCTGCGCATTTAAAGCCAGATGCAGCGCCTCTTTCTGGGTGGTCTGAGTTTCTTCCCCGGTTTCCCTGGGCTTCGCTTTTCTCTGTCCCGTGGGGACACCTATGGCCGCGCGCCACTCGCGGACGCTGCGGGCACAGGCAGGCTGCTCCAACTCCGTAGGAAATGCTTCCTTCCGACCCTGAGCAGATCGTGTCAGCGAGGGGAACCGTCGTGCAATTTGCTGATGGGACGTATCCGCGGGGACGCAGGCCGGTGACCTCGCGCTGCGGACACGTATTTCCGTGGAAAGCTCCCGGGGGACACAGCGCCTGCTCCGAGACCGCCCGTCCCGGCGGGAATCAAGGTCCCTGGGCCCGAAGCCCCCGGCCTCACCTGCCGTCCTGTATGAGGCCGGGAAGAGAAGGCGCGGGACCGAGCGAGTAGCCCCCGCGGCGGGTGAGGGAGCGAGATGACTTTTAAGCGCGTGGAAGGAAACCACGCAGCCGCGTGCGGCCCCCGAGCCAGGTCCTCTGTTCCCGCCGCCGCCGCTCTTCAGGGCCAATGGTTCGAGGTATCCACGGTCCGCGGGAGACCTCCTGCCCCTGGTGCCGTCCTTCCTGCCAGCACTGGAGGACCCGGTGCCCCCAGTGACGCACCCGCTGCCCCACGCCTTGGCCCGCAGCCTATTCCTGTCCCAAGAATGGGTGCTCCCCTAGCATCTCGGGCCTTTAAAATTGGGGTGCGGGGCCAGAGCTGCTGTTGAAACTGGGTATTAGCGCTCTCGCCCTTCCCCACCCCGCGGCCTCCGGGAGGCCTCGCAGCAGCTCTGCCAGGAGCCGCCTTGGGTCTCCATTTCCCCGACGGAGAAACTGAGTCTTAGCAGAGCAGAGGCTGAGCGGTGAGCACCGCAAGGCTGCAAGTGCAGGGCGACCGCCCGCCTCAGTTTCCCTCAAGGACCTCAGGTAACACCGTTTCTAAAACGGGCCCAGGGTACGTCGCCCGCCGACCACAGCCTCCGATGCCCAGCACAGCCGGAGCGCGGTTGCCAAACCCGCAAAGGTGCCCTGAAGCCCAGGTGGCGGGGAGCCCGGGTCACCCCGACACGGACAGTCTGTGCGACGCGAGCCCCCATCGCCCAGCGTGGGCTGAATGCGTTACCAGCGAGAACAGAGTCCGACCTTAACCCCCTACCCCCTACTCGCGTCGCGGCTGTTGACTCCAGGCTCAGGGGCTTCCGCTTCTTCCCTTGGCTTTAAATCCCCCAAATGAAGCCGTCCTCTCCCACCCCGGCGGCCCCGCAGCTCCTCCGCGCTGCCTCGGCCCCGCCGGCCCTGGTCCCTTTCCGTCCGGCCCGCCTTCTGCGGCAGCCGCCTCCCCGCGCCCCCGGCCCGCCCCGGCCCGCCCCGGCCCGGGTGGTGCAGGTCTTACCGCTGCCGGCCCGGCCCTGCGCCCCTGCCGCTCCGCGCTCCCCGCTCTGGGCGCATCGCCCCGGGACGCCGGGGGCAGGCGGCCAACCCGGACCTCCGGGCGCGCTTCTGCCCCGGCGGATTATCTCCCTTCCCCCACCAGGCCCCGGCGGGGGGCACCGACTCGCCCTGAAAGCTGGGAACGCTGGGTGTTCCCCGCCCAGCGCCAGCCGCCTGCGCCACCGCGACTGCTTGTTTAACCTTCCCGCCGAGCGGCGACCCCGCACCCCGCCAGGCGCTGCCAGCCGGGTCCACGGTGAGTGCCGAGTCCCCGCGGTGAGTGACAGACCCTCCTGGCGTCCATCCGGCTCCAGCTCTGAAGCGCAGGGACCCGGTCGAGGCCTGGGGCTGCCCCAGGCTCGGGGCACCTGCAGCAGGGCGGCAGTCTCTCCCCTTTGACATCTTCCCAGGGAACTGAAGCTCCCTCCCCAGGTCACTGCCCACAGGGGTGCCCAGATCCTGGCAGCTCTGGCTACATAGTTTTGTGGCCCAAAGTGAAAATGTGGCCTCTTGTTCACAAATTAAGAAGCATGAAGACTTTCAAGGCAGCGAAAGCCAAGAGAAGCCTTCCTGAGCACAGGGCCCCGTGTGGCTGGACAAATCCCCATAAACCAGCCCTGCCTCCAGGGCCCGGGCCCTCAGCAGAGCCCCACCGGGGGCCTCTCTCAGAGCTTTTCCCTCTCCCTGCACCGAGAGCTCAGTCCTGGGGCCCTCTGCCCTGGGCAGGGGGCGTGCAGAAAGTGGGGTGGGAAGAGGCAGGGCAGGCGGGTGGACTGGACAGTCTCGGAGGCCAGGCCCAGGACGCGCCTGCGAGCTCTCTCGTGCCACTGGCATGCGGCCACCGCCAGGCCACCCTCGGGTCTCCCCCAGCCGGAGCTGAGGAGGGTGGCAGCTTGACTGAGCACAGACTGGGGAGTTCGGTCTTAAGGGAGAACCCACTACACACACGGGGTGCTGCGCAGGGCTGGGGACCGAGGGGCTGTGGTCACGGCCAGCCCTAGAGCCCTGGGCAGCTCCGGGTCCAGCCTGCTTGAGCTGAAACCCCAGTGATCTCAGAGTGCAGAGGGCTTGTCGGGCGGGGTCTGGCAACCTGAATTCAAGGGCAGATTCACTGTAGTCACCAAGGCCCTGGGGAGGTCCGAGCCGCGTGTTGACCAGGGCCTACAGTTGGTGAAAAGAAAGCGCTATATTCCTATATTTTCCAAACAAGAGCCCGATGATTGTATAAATCTTAGGCCCACCAGAGTCCAGCCACTCCTGTGCATTTCTGGGTGTGTTTCTCCCATGCTCGGAGTTTCACCCTCTGGACGACGGGGACGATAACGTGGCCTCCAGGTGTGGAGTGACAGGCGGGGCTGGGGACGCTGGGACCTCGCGTCCCCCGGGACAGCCCATGCTCAACCGTGTATCGATTTTCTCATTTTAGCCTTACAGTCCTGTCGTGTCCTTTCAAGAGACCAGGAAATGGAGGCCCAAAGGAGCTGGGTGACTCGCCCCAAATCGCTCAGCGGATGCTGGGTCCTCGCTCCGTGGACCACATCAGGGAGTGGGTGGGCACTGGGCTGCGTTCAGGCTGGACATCTTGGACCTGGGGACCCAGCGGGGCTTGAGAGGCCAGAGGGACCCAGGGCAGGGTCTGCAGAGACCCATGGCCAGCCTGGGTGGTAGCACCCATTTCTTCTCTCTGCAGACAAGCCTGCCTCAAAGACAGAACCTGGAGGCAGCTGAGGCCCCGGAGCTCGCCCCAGCCCCCGGCTGTGCCCGCAGGGCTTGCGCTGCTCCAGCACCGGGAGATGCTTCTCTTCTCCGGACTGGGGATCGCATCCCAGCTCTGCGCGGGAAACCTGGCCCAAACGTTGGCCCCTCTGGGCCTCAGTTTCCCTCCCTGTGAAGGCGTGGGCGGGGCTGTCAGCTCTTCTGTAACTTGAGTTGGGGCAGCCACGGGATGAAGCAGATGTTTTCCCTGAGGTGTTTCCCAAACTCCTCCATCCCCAGGGAAAGGGCATTTGTGTGCAGTGAACCTTCCACACCCCGCACCCCGGTGTACAATGCTCCCCTGATGAATGTGGACGTGGAAAGAGTCTCCGGGTTCATGGCGGCTCCAGGAAGCACTAGGGGCCTTTGACAGGTGTGTGTCGGGGCTGACAGGGCCTGGGGGTCTTGGAGTCCACTAGCCCTGCCTGATACTCCATCCTTGCCTCCAGGAACCTCGGGAAAAGCTGGGTCCCCACTGGCGGCCGGCCCCTGACCCACCCAGCTCTCCCAGCCCGCGGCCGGGCCACAGGAGGTTGACGGGACAGGAAGCTGGGGTCGTGTGTGCACAGGGGCCTGGACCCCATCGGGGACACCAGTTAGGGATGGAAAGTCCCCGCATGAGCCCCCAGGATAAGCCATCCTTTTCCCACTCCCCATGGGGTGGTGGAATGGGGTCGGGGGTGAGAGGAGGGTGCTTCTGCAAATCTGATAATTGAGTTTTCTCAACAACCTCGTGAGGTAACAGGCCACTCTCGGTCCGCTGAGCAGGAAACAGAGGCGCAGAGAGGTTAGGGAACTCACTAAGTCCACAGAGCAGCGGGGAGACTGGATTTGAATCCAGGACAATGAACTGCTTTCAGCCGCCAGCCTCTGCGCGGATGCACGAACCCAGCGCGCTTGGAGGTGCGGGGCAGAAAGCCCGCCCGGGAAGATGGGAATACAAACCCATTTCCTTCGCGCGTTGATTGATTTCCCTTCAAGAGCTCCTGCGTTATGCAAGGCCTGGGCTCTGAAGGGCAGCCGATTTAAATGGAAATAAGTCCGGGAAAAACAAATCAACACGGCCCCAGCTTCAATCCCCTGGAAAAGCACATCCTAAGCGCTGATCCAGTCAGGGCATAATAGGACCGATTTAGAGACGACTTTGCGAAGCTGTTAACCCTGCTCTCAGGGGCCTCAGCTTCGGACGGTGTCTCCAGCATCTCTGGGTCCTTCCTAAGATCACTTCCTGTTCTGGATGAAAGCGGGTGTTACCAGGGAAACTGGAGGGTTTTTACCTTTTCCCCCTAAGGAGTCTGGGTGTTTTCAAATGAGCACGTTTAGGGATCGTTCACCCGGAAGTGGCTTTTGGAGGGTCGGAATCTCAGGGGGTTTGAAATCTCAGCCAGCAATTTCCAAGTACCTCCATTACCTCTGCAAAAAGCGACATATATGCCCCTCCGCCCCCTCCATACATCCCTCCCTCCCTCCCTCCCTCCCTCCCTCCCTCCCTTCCTTCCTTCCTTCCTTCCTTCCTCTTCCCCTTCCTTCCTTCCTTCCTTCCTCTTTCCCTTTCTTCCTTCCTTCCTCTTTCCCTTTCTTCCTTCCTCTTCCTTTCCTTTCTTCCTTCTCTCAAAGAATCTTTACTGGGTGCCTGGGATACGCCAATCATTAGTCCAGTTCCTGGACAGTGGGCACGCAGCCGGGGTCCTGCCCCTGTGGGACTCACGGCCTTTAGATGACTAGCTCACCTCGGTGGCATCTTGTTCACTGTTTTCATTTTAGAAACGCAGAAGCTGAGGCCCAGAGAGGTGAAGCGATCTGCCCAAAGTCGCCCAGCAAATGGGTAGGTTCCTTAACCTGACACCAAACCCTCCCCACCAGGTCGTCCCCTTCAGCTCCTCTTGCAAGGCTCCCCTCCCCCGACTCTGCGCTCCAGCAGGTCCACAGCCGGGCCGGGCTGCCTTTGCGCGTGCGGCTCCCCTTCTCCCTCCGTCCTCCGAAGTCGACTCATTGTTAAAAATACCAGCGTCGCTGAGAGTGTGCGCATCCTCTGTGCGTGGAGTTTCTCCAGCCTCGCCCCTGCTCTGTCCCATCGTGGTCTTGGTGTGACCCTCCCTCCCTCCCACTCACCTGCCCACGGCCCGAGGGCTGACCCAGCTCTGTGCGGGACCCCAGCCCCAAGCGAGCACTGCGCCAGGCCCATGCTGCCGTCTTCACTGTAGCCTGACCAGATGAATGACAAGCCTTTGAAGCAGAAAGGGACAGGTAAGGAAGAGGAGGCATGTCTGGTGTCCCGTGGGGACCAGGATGGCATTTAGGGGTCTCGGGAGAAGATGGCCAGGGGAAGGTATTGGGGCCACCTGAGGAAGGCGGTTGAGTGGCTGAGGTAGGAAGGGCAGTGGGAACCAAAGACAGAGTTTTAGCGGAATGACATTCCCCTCTGTCGACATCATCACCCACCGTGGTTTTAATTAGATTCTGGTACTTCCCAGCGCCCCTTAGGAGCTAAAAGTACTTTGATTTACATCTGCTGATCAAATGTGGGAGGAAACCCAGAAAAAATAGCGTCCATATTGTTGTCAGAGCACGTTCTTGGCTCTCGATTTGAGATTAGCATAATATTTGTCTAAGGCTAACAACAGTAAATTTTTCCTGTCTGGAAATGTGTTAATGATATTTAGGAGAAAGTATCTTTTGATGGAGGTGAAGCTGGTTCCTGAATTAAGGTTAGGCTTGCTCAGAGCGATTTTATTTTTCATGTGTTTTCTTGGAGGAATCACAGGAAGACATCTGGGTACTGTTCATCATCATTTTTTTATATTTTAAAAATATGTGCTCCCCCATCCGCAGAGCCACTGAATTATGAGGATGGTATAGAGCCAGAACCTCCAAGGCTGGTCACATCCTTCCCATCATGGGCCCTTAAAATCCAGTGTTCAATGACTTAGTTCTTTGCTTTCCCACAGGTGAGGCATTACTAAGCCCATTTTACAGCTGGGAAGATCGAGCCTGAGGCAGAGCGGCCGGTGGACCCAAGAACGGGACCCAGGTCCCTGCTCTGTCTTGACTTTACTTTCTAAACCAGTGTTGAGCATTTCCTGTCTTTGCTGGAAGGGGGCCCAGCTCTGCTGGGGCCGCTGGGCGGTCGTCCAGGCTGGCTGGACTAACAGACACCAGGTCTAGAGCTGGAGTTTTGTCTTTGTGAAATTAGCTGCCGTGAGTGTGTTGGTGTCCAGCTTTTCTGAACCTCACCATTTTCTCTTGGAAATCTTGCCCTGTTCACTCTTATTCAGGAAGAGGGGAAGGGGAGACCAGTCTGACCGTAGCTGACCTTGTCCTCCCCCTTGGCCCCAGAAGGAGCCCTGGGCTGGGGGTTGGTGTGGAGCCCGGTCCCTCCCTCCCTCCCTCTCCCCTTCCCTGTCGTGGGCCTCAGCTTCTATGGCCTCATCATCCGAGGGATGAACAGGCGCCCAAGATGAAGCTGGCCCCATGGGCATCCAGTCGACAAGCCCCAAGATAGCGCCAGGGTCCAGGCACCTCACAGGTGGACAGAGAAGGACCCTGGGAAGCCTCTCTCCTCACAGATGTGAGATGTCAGCTGGTCGAGTGACCCCTGCCGGACTCAAGGCTGAACCCTCAGAGCTGAGATTCTCATTGCTTCCCGACTCACCCCAAACTCAGAGGGGCCCCCTTGACACACCGAGTCTCACTTTGTGGAGCCCCATCCTGCAGGGCTCCTCGGAAAATGGGTCTGCTAGGCGCGGGATGCTGGACGCGCCCCCCGCAGAGCATCTGTGTGACGTAGGCTGAGCCGGTGCTTCCTGAACTCCCCACGCACGGAGACCCCTTGTCCCGAGAGGTCAGGGTCCACTCAGGGGCAGAAACCACACAGGTTTTTTAACAGAGAATTTCCTATAAAGAACTGCTAACCAGGTATCAGAGAACTGAAAGGGCAAAAAGAGACTCCAAGATGCCAGGAGGGGAAACCGCAGGCTGGCCTCGGGAGCAGCGCCGGGAGGAACTTCAGGGCGGGGGTGTGGAGCACGGTGGCGACAAGGAGCAGGTTTTCTCTGCGTGATGCCTTCCCTGCAAATTCCACCTAGAAGCTTCCATCACACTGCGAGCTGCCCAGCACGCACCTGGCACAGACCCAGCATCTACCAGGCGCGTACCGTTCCTGAGGCTGCGGTCGCAAATTACCCCAGACTCCGTGCCTGAAACAACAAAGTGTTCTTCTCTAGCAGCTCTGGAGCCAGAAGTCTGAATCCGAGTGTGGGCAGGGCTGAGCTCCCTCCGGGAGTGCCGGGGGAGGAATCTTCCTGCTTCTTCCAGCGCGCCTGGCAACTCCAGGTGTGCCTGGGCTCGTGGCCACATCACTCCAATCTCTGCTTCCATCACAGGCCTCAATCTCTGCTTCCGTCTCAGGCCTTCTCCCCTGTGTGTCTGTGTCCAAATCTCTCTTTTTCTTCTCTTAGAAGGCCACCAGCCACTGGGTTGAGGTCACACCTTACTCAAGGATGACCTCATCTTGAGATCCTTAATCACATCTGCAAAGACCCTTCTTCCAAGTAAGGTCTCATTCACATGTTCTGGGGGTTAGGATGTGGACCTGTCTCTTTTAGGGGCACCAGTGAACCCCCAAAGGAGTGCAAAGGGACCAATGTGTGACAGCTGCTGAACTGGAGACCCATCTCGGAGTCATCTCCACCGTGAAGCCTCCCCTCGCTCCCACCAACCCCAGTCCCCCCTCCCCACTTCTTTAGAGCACTGCACACACCTCTGTGACGCTATTCATTCATCTACCCATGCTTCCGTCCATCCATCCATCCATCCATCCGTCCATCCATCCTTCCTTCCATCCCTCCTTCCATCCATCCATCCATCCTTCCTTCCATCCATCCATCCATCCACCCACCCATCCATCCACCCATCCACCCATCCTTCCATCCATCCATCCATCCATCCATCCATCCATCCATCCATCCTTCCTTCCATCCCTCCTTCCATCCATCCATCCATTCTTCCATCCATCCATCCTTCCATCCATCCATCCTTCCATCCATCCATCCATCCATCCTTCCTTCCACCCCTCCTTCCTTCCATCCATCCATCCATCCATCCATCTATCCCTCCTTCCTTCCATCCCTCCTTCCTTCCATCCATCCATCCTTCCATCCATCCATCCATCCCTCCTTCCTTCCATCCATCCATCCATCCATCCATCCATCCATCCATCCATCCTTCCATCCATCCATCCTTCCTTCCTTCCACCCCTCCTTCCTTCCATCCATCCATCCATCCATCCATCCATCCATCTATCCCTCCTTCCTTCCATCCCTCCTTCCTTCCATCCATCCATCCTTCCATCCATCCATCCATCCATCCCTCCTTCCTTCCATCCATCCATCCATCCATCCATCCATCCATCCTTCCATCCATCCATCCTTCCTTCCTTCCACCCCTCCTTCCTTCCATCCATCCATCCATCCATCCATCTATCCACCCATCCATCCATCTATCCATCCTTACTTCCATCCATCCAGCCAGCCATCCAGCCAGCCAGCCATCCATCCACCCATCCTTTCATTCATCCATCCATCCTTCCATCCATGCATTCACTCGTGCAGTAGCCTCCATTCCACACTTTCTAAGCTCCGTCTCTGCCGGGCACCGAGCTGCTGCCGGCCCGAGCCGGGAGCCACTCAGGCGGGGTGCCTTAGGAGTGCAGGGTCGGCGGCGCCACCAGACCTCTGGCTGTTGGCGATAGACTGTTGCTCCCCCGCCATCTCCCAGCTGTAATTGTTCAGCTTCTCTGGGCTTCTTTCCTCTTCTGTGAAATGGGTTGATAATGCCGCCCCCTCCTGGTTGCTAGGGAGCCCCAGGGCGGTAGTGGCTGGTCCTAGGTGCTCAGCAGCAGGCCCCCGTGCTCAGCCTCCCCCCCCCACCCCCCCGCGCCCTGCTACTCCCTGCAGCGCACCCAGGGCTGGGGCCTGTGTGCGAGCGGGGCTTCCAGGATGCGCTTGGTGGGAGCTGCGGCCAGAGAAGGGGGGGCAAGGAGGGCGATGCCGAGAGCGGCCGCCCTCCTCGGACCTAAGGGAAAATCTCAGACACCCCCAAGTTTCTCTCTGTCTCAATTTCGAAAGGCATCAAGGCTTCAGGCGTCTGCAGCCATTTCAGCCCTAACGGCCCCTCCCATCCCGGGGGCTGCTTGGAGAGCGGCCTCTCCTCTCTGCGGGTGAGCGGTCTGGGCTATTCAGAAACAAATGGCCCGGAGCGAGAATCCCTGCTGTCCGAGGGCCTTAGGATCAACCGGGAGCGGTGCCCAGTCACGGAGCCCGAGGGGCCAGGTGGGGGGCACGGCTGCCGGCACAGAGGCTGGGCTGGCCGCGGGCCAGCACCCCACCCCGCCCAGTGACCTCAGGGGCTGAGCCAGGGACTGCTGGAGGGCTCTGGGGGAGGGGAGGGCTCCCCGCTGAACTCCACTCCGGCTTTCTTTCCCAAAGGCCCGGGCGGGCGGGGGCTGCTGATGGATGGCTACGTAATCTGTCCTGAATGGAGTGGAGGGGACCCAGTGGCCCGTGAAGAGTCCCTTTCCGCACCCCGTCCTCCCCGCCCTCCCCGGAGTTTTCTTTACAAATTAGAGAAGGGCATCGGGTCGCATCCCAGAAGCCAGCTCAGGGTCAGAGCAACCCATGCGCGCAGGACACAGGGCCCGGTCCCTGCTCGGATGACCTGGGCCGGCTAGGACCCAACCCCTGCAGAAGGATGGGAGCAAGAAAGGGAGAGAGTGCATGGGGGCGGGATTGGGGGTGCAGACCCAGGGTGGGGGTGGGTCTTCCCCGGGGCCCCCGGGCAAGGGGACTGGAGAGAGGGCTGGTCTGACCCCAAGGCCCCTGGGCTCCCCCACCCCGGGCAGCAGCTATCTAAAGACAAGAGAATCTAAATGCTAGACCTTTGACGCAGACTCCTGCGCTAGATTTCCTTGAATTTGGCCCAGTGACTTGCTCTGACCTACAGGCTACAGGGGCCAGAGGTCCTGGCCCCCTTGGACGCTGAGACCGCCGCGTGCAGGAGTCTGGCCAGCCCCCATCGTGGAGGAGAAGCAAGACTCTTGGACGCTCAGACCGCACCTGGGAAGACGGCCCCACCAAGACCACGGGCCGTGAGTAATAGCGATCACAGCGTCCTGGCACCAGGTGTAGGTAGGCAAGGGTGGTCCTCCCGCAGCAGTAGTTGACTGACAGCTCTCACCTCTCGGTCCTGAAGACTGGGTACGTTTTCCTCCTGTTCCAGGGGCTCAAGGAGAAATGTCACAGGTGGCATTTTGTCTCCCCCAGATCCTTGTTGAGGTCCTGACCCCAGGATCTCAGAAGTGACCTTATTTGGAAAGAGCGCCGTTGCGAGGTAATCAGTTAACACGAGGTCATCCTGGAGCAGGTGGGCCCCTACCCAGTATGACTGGTCCTTATAAAAGGGGACATCGGGACGCAGACACGACTACAGGGAGGAGGCCATGTGGAGGTGAAGGTGGAGGCCTAGGGTGACACGGCAGAAGCCAAGGAAGCCAGACTGCCAGCAACCACAGACGCCCGGCGGGAGGCCTCGCGGGTTCTCCCTCACAGCCTCGGAAGGAATCGGCCCTGCCAACCCCTTGATCTCTGACTTCCGGTCTCCAGAACTACCTTTCTGCTGTTGAAGCCGCCCAGCTTGTGGTTCCTGGTTACAGCAGCTCTAGGAAACTGATGCAAGAAAACTCAAGTGATTGAGGACCCTTCCAGGCCCCGGCGTCCTGGCATACCTGTTGGTGTTCCCACTGTCTTAAAGGAACAGTCAGGAGAGGAATCCCCGTTCTGAGACACTGTCTCTGGCCAACCACAGGATACTAGGTGAATCTGAGTAGAGATGCCCTGAAACGCGTTGCCGAATTTCTAGCAAAATTACAAATGTGTTTACGCTTTCACTCTGTGAGGCCACTTCCAGGGATCTACTCCAGAGACGCACGGCAGTTACAGGAAGAGTCGTGCACACGGCTGGTCTTTGCAGGATGCGTCTTGGTGTCCCGGCAGAGGACTGTTTAATGTTTCCTGCTGAGTTCTTACGTCTTTGGCAGGAAAATCACAGAAGTGATGCTTCTGTGTCGTCATCGCATCTGACCGCATCCATCACTGGGGGACACTAGCTTTGATCGCTTGATTAAGGTGGGGTCTGCCAGGGGTCTCCACTGTAGACTGACTCCTTTTCCTTTGGAAATCAAGAAGTATTTTGTCGGAGGTACGTGGAGACTTTGCAAATAACCATTCTTGTCATGCTTGCAATTAACCATTCATTGCACTATAAAAGTATGGGCCTGCAGATTCCTGTTTTATTTGATAGGTTACAATCTGTCACTAACATAACCGATTTTGCTGCTCTGATCATCCCACATCTGGCTTCCTTACCCTCCTGGGCTGTGACTTCCCACGCTGGGCCCCGGCACCGTTCCCACCTCGGAGCTGAATCGTTCAGGGCGGACGGGAAGAAGGGCAGGCTTTACCGGCTGGTTCTGTAGACTTCCAGCCATCCAAGCTAGCCGGGGCCAGCCCAGCTTCAGCGGAGGGGAGTGGACTTGGACCCACCTCTCCGTTGGAGAAGCTGCAAGGTCCTGTGGCCACGTTGCCCCACCCTGTAGCCAGCAAAGCTAGAGAGTGAGGGGGGGATGAAACACTTTCAGGCAAATAACGACGGAGAAAATAGCCGCTGACATCATGAATAACACCGTCACCAGCCCCTCTCTCAGGGGGCTTCAGAAGGATACGGTCCAGGAAGAGGCAGTGCCCCCGGCTGGGGCTGGGAGGCTAGGATGCTGGGAGCTAGAGCAGCTGCTGGGCTTATGGAGGCGACATTCACATAACGCACAAGCGACCATTCCAGGGTGTACAGTTCAGTGGCATTTAGGACATTCACCATGTTGTTCCACCTCCACTTCTGTCTCGTTCGGGAACATTCTCATCATCGCAAAGAAACCAGCCCCTATTAGCTGTCACCCCCACCCCCCTCCCCCAGCCCCTGGCAACCCCTAATCTACTTTCTGTCTCTCCGGATTTGTCTGTTCTGGACAGTTCGTGGTGTAAATGGAATCGTACACCACGTGACCGTTCATGATTGGCCCCTTTTACTTGGCAAAATGTTTTCGAGTTTCATCCATATGGTAGCCTGAATCAGTACTTCGTTCCTTTTTAAGGCTGAATAACGTTCCATAGATATGGTATATGGATATCCCACATTTTATTGGTCCATTCATCTGTTTCCTCCCCCCCAGATTTACTGAGGTTTAATTCGCAAATAAAACTGTATGTACCTAAAGTGTACAAAGTGCTGATCTGCTATATGAATGCATTGTGAAATGATGCCCGCCATCAAGTTCATGAACACACAGGTCACCTCACACGGTTATCTTGAAAAAATTTTTTCTTTGGGTGAGGACGTTTAAGACCTGCCCTCCTAGCAAATTTCAAGTGTACGATACAATATTAATAACTGTAGTCACCATACTGTACATTAGATCCCTAGAACTTATTCATCTTAGAACTGAAAGTCTGAACCCTTTGACCTGCATCTCCCCAATTGGTCCCAGCCTCTGGCAACTATCATTCTCCTCTCTGATGCTTTGAGTTTGACCATTTTTTTTTAGAATTCACATATAAGTGATACCATACACAGAAAAGTATTTGTCTTGTTCGGTCTGGCTTATTTCACTTAGCATAATGCCCTCCAAGTTTGTTCACGTCGCACATGGCAAGATTTCCTTCCTTTTTACGGCCGAGTAATATTCCATTATATATATATATATATACAATATTTTATTTATCCATTCAGCCTTTGACAGACGCTTAAGTTGCTTCCACATCTTGACTCTCCTAATATGCTAACGCTACAACAAACACGGGGATGTAGATATCTCTGCGAGATACTGATTTTGTTTCCTTTGATACACACCCAGAAGTGGGATTGCTGGATCATGTGGTAGCTCTACTTTTAGCTTTTTGAGGAACCTCCATATTATTTTCTTTGGTAGCTGCACCAATTTACATCCCCGCCGGCAGTGCGTGTGGGTTCCCTTTTCTTCACATCCTTGCCAATACTTGCTATCTCTTGTCTTTTTTTTTTTTTTTAACTTTTTTTCCCCCCAAATGTATTTATTTATTTATTTATTTATTTATGGCTGTGTTGGGTCTTCGGTTCTGTGCGAGGGCTTTCTCTAGTTGTGGCAAGCGGGGGTCACTCTTCATCGTGGTGCGCAGGCCTCTCACTGTTGCGGCCTCTCTTGTTGCGGAGCACAGGCTCCAGACGCTCAGGCTCAGTAGTTGTGGCTCACGGGCCCAGTTGCTCCGCGGCACGCGGGATCCTCCCAGACCAGGGCCCGAACCCTTGTCCCCTGCATTGGCAGGCAGACTCTCAACCACTGCGCCACCAGGGAAGCCCTATCTCTTGTCTTTTTAATGATAGCCATCCTTACAGAGATGAGGTGATATTTCCTTATAATTTTGATTTGCATTTCTCTGATGATTAGTGACGTTGAGCACCTTTTCATGTACCTGTCGACCATTTTATATCTTCTTTGGAAAAATGTTTATTCAGGTCCTTCACCCATTTAAAAATTGGATTATTTGGTTTTTTGATACTGAGTTATATGAGTTCCTTATATATTTTATATATTAACGCCTTATCAGATATATAGTTTGGAAATAATTTCTCCAATTCCATAAGGAGAATTGAAATGCCTTTTCGTTTTGTTGATGTTTCCCTTTGCTGGGCAGAAGCTTCTTAGTTTCATGCAATCCCACTTGTTTATTTTTGCTTTCGTTGCCAGTGCTTTTGGTGTCAGATTCAAAAATTCTTTGCCAAGACCAATGTAAAGGAGCTGTTTCCCTATGTTTTCTTCTAGGAGTTTTACAGTTTCAGGTCTTATGTTTAAATCTTTAATCCATTTCAAGTTAATTTTTGTAAGTGGTGTAGAAGAGGTGTCCAGTTTCACTCTTTTGCAAGGGGATATCCAGTTTTTCCAACACCATTTATTGAAGAGACTATCTTTCCACATTGTATGTTCTTGGAAGCCTTATCATAAATTAATTGACCATATATGTGTCAAATACGGGTTTATTTCTGGGCTGTCTATTCTGTTCCACTGGTCTGTGTGTCTGTTTCTAGGCCGATAGCATACTGTTTTGTAATATATTGTGATGTAGGGTAATGTGTTACTTTACCATAGGTTTGTAAAATACTTTGAAATCAGTAAGCATGATGCCTCCAGTTTCATTCTTCTTTCTCGAGATTGCTTCAGCTGTTTAGCATCTTCTGTGGTTCCGTACAAGTTTTAGGATTTATTTTTCCTGTTTCTGTGAAAGATGCCGGTAGAATTTTGATAAGAATTGTATTGAGTCTGTAGATTGCTTTAGGTAGCGTGGGTATTTTAAGAATATTAATTCTTGCAATCCAGAAACACAGAATATCTTTCCATTTATTTGTGTCTCCTTCAACTTCTTTCATTACTGTCTTACAGTTTTCAGTGAACGGACCTTTCACCTCCTTGGTTAAATGTATTCCTAGGTGCTTTGTTCTTTTCAATATTATTGTAAATCGGATTGCTTTCTTCATTTCTCTTTCAGGTAATTTATTGTTAGTGTGTAGAAATGCACCTGATTTTGTATGTTGATTTTGCATCTTGCAACTTTACTGAATTTGTTTATTAGTTTTAACATTGTTTTGGTGGAGTCTTTAGGATTTTCTGTATATAAAGTCGTGTCATCTGCAGAGACAGTTTTACTTCTTTTGTTTCCAGTTTGGGTGCCTTTTATTTCTTTTTCTTGCCCGACTGCTCTGTCTAGAATTTCCAACACTATGTCGGGTAAGAGTGGTTAGAGTGGGCCTCCTTGTCTTGTTTCTTTTTTTTTTAATCTTTTTTTTTTGGCTGCGTTGGGTCTTTGTTGCCGCGCGTGGGCTTTCTCTAGTTGTGGAGACGCGCGTGGGCTTTCTCTAGTTGTGGAGAGCGGGGGTTACTCTCCGTTGCAGTGCACCGGCTTCTCACTGCGGTGGCTTCTCTTCTTGCGGAGCGTGGGCTCTAGGCACGCAGGCTTCCGTAACTGCAGCACGCAGGCTCAGTAGTTGTGGCACGCGGGCTTAGTTGCTCCGCGGCATGTGGGATCTTCCTGGACCAGGGCTTGAACCCATGTCCCCTGCATCGGCAGGCGGATTCTTAACCACTGCACCACCAGGGAAGCCCCTCTTGTTTCTGATCTTAGAGAAAAAGCTTTCAACCTTTCACCATTGCGTATGATGTTAGCTCGGGGCTTGTATATGTAGTAAAGGCCATATGTATATTATTTTTATATATGGCCTTTATTATGCTTAGGTACATTCTACACCTAATTTGTCAAGGGTTTTTTTTTTTTATCATGAAAGGATGTTGAATTTTGTCAAATGCTTTTTCTGCAACTATTGAGCTGATGTATGATTTTTATCCTTCATTCTGTTAACGCTGTGTATCACATAGACTGATTAGCATATGTTGAACCATCCTTGCAGCCCAAGGATAAATTCCACTTAACCATGGGGTATGATCCTTCTAACGTGCTACTGACTTTGGCTTGCTAGTATTTTGTTGAAGAATTTTGCATCTGTGTTCATTGGGGATGCTGGCCTGTAATTTTCTTTTCTTGTGGTGATCTAGTCTGGATCTGGTTTCAAGGTAATGCTGGCCTCATAGAATGACTTTGGAAGTGTTTCCTTCTGTTTTTTTTTTTTTTTTTTAGAACAGTTTGAGAAAGACTGGCATCAATTCTTCTTTAAACGTTTGGTAGAATTCGCCACTGAAGCCATCTGGTCCTGGGTTTCTCTTTGCTGGGGGATGTGTGATTACTGATTCCATCTCCTTACTAGTTATAGGTCTATTGAGATTTGTTTTTTCTTCATGGTTCAGTCTTATTAGTTGTATGTTTCTAAGAATTTATCCATTTGTTCTAGGTTGTTTAATTTGTTGGCATATCATTGTTTAGTAGTTTCTTAATGATCCTTTGTATTTCTGTGATATCAGTTGTAAGTTCTCCTCTTTCATTTCTGATTTTATGTAGGCATGGACATATATGTGTTTGAGTTCCTGCCACATAAACTTTTGAGCTTTAGTTTCTTCCCAAGTAATACAGAGGTGTTAATGCCACCGGCTGTCACAGGGCAACTGGGACGATAAAATCAAATGTAGAGTGCTTAACTTAAAGAAAGCAATTGGTAAAAGTTGCTATTCACAACTGATGGTACTTCCCACTAACATAAATTGGACACTTAAAATGTGCTCAGTATTCTACATGTATTTGTCTGTTTAATCTTTTTTTTAAAAGCTTTTTAAAAAAATTTATTTATTTTATTTATTTTTGGCTGTGTTGGGTCTTCGTTGCTATGCATGGGCTCTCTCTAGTTGCTGCGAGCGGGGGCTACTCTTCATTGCTGTGCGCAGGTTTCCCATTGCGGTGGTTTCCCTTGTTGCGGAGCACGGGCTCTAGGCGTGCGGGCTTCAGTAGTTGTGGCATGTGGGCTCAGTAGTTGTGGCATGTGGGCTCAGTAGTTGTGGCGCACGGGCTTAGTGACTCCGCGGCATGTGGGATCTTCCCAGACCAAGGCTCGAACCCGTGACCTCTGCCTCGGCAGACGGACGCTTAACCACTGCGCCACCAGGGAGGCCCTGTTCGTCTAATCTTTATGGCAACCTCATGGGGGTGGATGCTGTCAAGACTCACATTTTGAAGACAAGGAAACTGAGGCTCAGAGCGGGTAAGCGACTCACTCGAGACCATACAGCCAGTGAGCGGCCGAGGCAGGACTCAAGGCAGGCGGTGTGGAGCCCACGCCGTGACCGCTGCGCCGTTAACCAAAGTCTGAGCGGAAGGTGCAGAAGCGAGGCTTCGCACAGCAGCTGCTGGACGAGGCGGCCGAGCCCTGCTGCTCACGCAGCTCTTGTTCATCGGCGCTGCTCACAGACGCGGCCTGGAACGCCTCAGTAGTTAGAACAGCCACCTGCTTCTTCCACTTCCGGCATCTCCGGGAGAGCCTGCCTCGCCGGGGCTGGTGGGGCTGGTACATCTCTGGGGCAGGTACATTGGGCCATGGTTCTGGGAGCTGTACTGGCCCAGGAAGGGAGGCTCTGGCCAGTCCCAGGTCCCTTCTCAGAGCTGCATCCCCACTCCACACCATTTTGCTCTCGATCCTGCTCTCCTGGATCGCCACCATCTGTTCCCTCCCCAAGGCGCCAGGTGGGCTGGGGGTCCTCTGGGTGGGGGGGAGGGGGACAGGGGGAGGGGGACACCTCAGAGGGGCTGGGGCTGGAGTGACAGCTAGACAGCCCCGCACCCACCGAGCTCGCCAGGCAGGAGGGCCTGTCTTGCGCCCACAGACGGCCTGCGGATGCTACCCCAGATGTTTGAGGCCTCCGTCCTCAACGGGGCCACGGCCCAGGCTGGCGCTCTCTGAAGCCCACGGAGGTCTGCAGCGTGTCTCTGCTGGGCCGTGTTTGTTCTTCGTATGATGCTGAAAGGAGCTTGGCGTGAAGATCCCAGGCCACCTGCCTCGCTCTGGACACCTGAGAGGCTGGTTAATAATTCCCACATCCCTCTTTTCCACGTCAGAGAGTCTGAAAGACCAGCCCACGCTGTTTGACAGGAACGTGCTGGAACTGGGCAGGTGCACACCCCGCCGGGACCTCTCCCCCTCCCCCCGGGCAGATGCTCCTGGGGCGTCCACGGGCCCTCTGTGCCCCTGGGCCGCTCCTCCTTCCCAAGGGCGCCATGCCCCTGCCACCCTTCCTTCCATCCTTCTTCCCCCTTCGTTCCTTCCTTGTTTTGCTTTCAACGTGTAATGTGGCCTGCGTGAGGCTGAGCATCTGTTCTAAAGGCTCAGAAGGAGAAACAGTGTGTTTCCTGGGGGTTCCTTTGGTATTTACTATTTTCATCCTTGCGACTCTCCTCTCACCTCCTATCCTACTCATCTTTCCTTCCAATCTCTGCTCAATGCTCACCGCCTCCAGGAAGTCTTCCTGACCCTTCTCACATCCCGGGAGCCCTACTTCCTGCTACGGTTCCACGTGCATTTAGGGGATTGTTTGGTCCGTGTCTGACTCCCGTCCTGGACACTGAACCTCAGAACGGGGGAGGGGGTGCCCGCCTGGTGCCCTTGTACCCTTAGCGCCCGGCCTGGGAGGGACCCAAGGAAACATCGAAAACGTCTGTGATCGCTAGACACGGGGCAGCTTCCTTGCCGGCCCCGGCTCCCCACAGGGTCGCCGCCCTCTCTGTGGCCAGGGGAGTTTGCTGAAATCCTTTCTTACCAGGTGATTTCTCTTCATCAAACTCACCAACACTCCCCATGGCCTTGGGGCCGCGTTCAAACCCCTCTGTGCCCTGGGTCCGACTCTCGGGGATCAGAGCAGGTGTCCAGCCTTGGTGGTGAGTGGGCACCGCCTCCCCAAACACATTTTGTAACTGGATGTGGACCGCACCGCTGTTTCCATTCCCTTGGGCCTCTTCTGGGGACCCTCACATGGGAATTTCTGCACCTGCCCTGCTGGGGCCTGGAAGCAGCCTCTGGGTGCTGGGCCCTCCCAGGTCCTTGGTTGTGGGGAGATGGCCCTGGCCAGGCCCCCCGTAGACAGCAGGATGGATCAGGGCAGCGGGTCTGGCAGGGAAACCTCACTAGAGACTGTAAAGTGAGGGCTCTGCTGTACTGAATGAGAGACGGATGGATGGCAGGACGCAGGGAGAGAGGGGAGGGACACGGGGGAGGGCCTGGGCCCATCCTTCCTCCCCGGGAGGGTCTCTGGGTCCTGTGCCCTCAGTCCGGCCTCCTTGAAGGCCTTCCCGGCTCTGGACCTGGCTCAGTTCCTCCAACACGAAGGCCCCCGCCCCCCTGAGCTTGTGTGAGCCCCGCATCACTCTCATTCCCCCAACCCTACCCCAGCCTCTGTGTCCCCGCCTGTGACGCAGGCTCTGCCCTGCAGGGTGGGCTGAGGACCACGTGTGCCCGGCCGGCATCTGGCGCTCCGACACCACTGGTTCTTTCCCTTTTAAAGGACCCTCTGTGGGGTTAGTTGACTTTTCAGCAGAACAGATCTTGACCACCCAGCGTGACCACAAGCTCCAAGGGCAAGGCTTGGGTCTCCCTGGGACCAGGGTGGAGGCAAAGGGAGGAGCGGTAAACGTGTTGGTGGGCGTATTTGCTGCGTTCAGCTGCTGTAGCAAATCGCTGCAAGTGTGGTGGCTTCAAGCAACACAAGCGTCCTCTCCTGCGGCCTGGGGGCCAGGAGTCCTGAAATGCAGGGTGGGCAGGGCTGATCCCTCCTGGAGGCTCCAGGGGAGAATCGTCTGTCTCCTTTTCCTCTCTAGAGGCGCCTGCATCCCTTGGGTCATGGCGCCTCCTCCGTCTTCAAAGCCAGCAGCGCAACGTCTTCTCTCCTCTGGCCCTCCTGCCTCCTTCTACGAGGACTCCGTGATTACTCGGGACCCACCTGGGTCATCCAGATACTCTCCCCATCGTGAGATCCTTCCCTTGATCACACCTGCGAAGTCTCTTTTGCCCTGACAGTAACAGGTCACAGGTTCCAGGGACTGGGGCGAGGACAGCACAGGGGCGGCATTGTTCAGCCTCCGCGGCTGGACAAACACACGCTTGCCTGCAGGAACGAGTGATGGATGATGACACGGGGGCTGTTTTCTCCTCCTTGCCTTCCTTCGAGTGCCGAGAGCCCAGCTCTGTGCGGGAGACAGCGAGGACCTCCACGGGGGGAGGAGGGGCAGAAGAGGCTGCTCTCTCCCTCTCTGGCTGCAGCCTCCCCCCGACTCGCATTCGCAGCCAGTGGACGCTGACGGTTCAGGCAACCTGCCTGCAGAGCCCTGCGCTGCTGTTTTCTCCCAGGGCCCAGGGCGGCAGGCCTGGTGGGTCCGGTCCTCCGGCCACGACGCGACACGGCATGGTGGAGCTGTTCCCGCCAAGCGCCTGCCGTCCTCCTGTGCCCAGGGGCCGGCCGAGCCGAGGGAGGGCGAGAGCTTGGGGCTGGGCTCTCCAAGCCTCTCCGAGGGGCTGAGCAGAGCTCCAGGCTGCAGCATCCTCAAGCAGTTACAGGCCGAGGGCTGGTGAGCAGCTGTCCCAGCCCTGCCGGGCTGCCAGGAGGCCGGCAGCTGCATGCGGCCCAGACTCGGGCCGGAGGTAGGCCCGCACCATCTGGCGGAACGTAGGGACAGGCGCGCGGTTATCTGCTCTCCGTGCGAGCGTTTAGGACGCTAACCGGTGGCCTCGGTTTGGCAGCCCCCTGGCCGGCCCCTTGGCCTGCTTTCTCACCGGGGCTCCGCCTTGCCGGACACACGCCCTCAGCTGCCCTTCCACGCCAGAGGGCGTCCGAGGATGGAGAGGTGATGCCACCTGCCTGGGGTCCCCCAGCTGAGAGTCACCCAGAGAGATTAGAACCTGTTTGTTCTCAAAGCCGTGCTCATATATCCTGCCGGGGCTGCTCCGTACTGTTTAGAGAAATCTGCTTCAGGCTGGGCACACCCCCGCCCCCGCCCCAGTCCCCCACAGCAGAGACGCAACCTGCCCACTCGCACCCTGGTCCCCCTGCCCAGAGACGAGGGGCCCGGGCTCCCTGGCGCTCCTGGTCCCCTGGGCCGCAGGAGAAGTGCCACGGCGTAGAGCGTGGCCCCTCCCCCCCCGGGCAGACCTGGTCACTCTAGGCGGGCAGGGGTGGGCAGTGACCGCGACGTGAGTCACGGGGGGAGGTCCCGTGAGGGTTCATGTTCTACCAGGTGGCCCCAGCTGGCTCACTGAGCAAAGCGAAGCGGGTCCTGGCTGGGCCCGAGGTCAGTGGCTCCTCCACTGCATGGGGTGGGGAAGGCCTCCTAGAAACGCCGGGGGCAGGGGTTTGGGGACGGGGGCCCGGGAGGCTCTACAGGGTCCAAAGCCTCCAGGACTCGAAGAGAAATGCTCAAACGCCTGGAAGAGGCATAAACACATACGAGACGGCAAAGCTTTCTCCAGAAAGTCGGCGAAGCTCCAGTGTGTTGTTTAAACTATAATTTGCCAAGACAGCTTGGAACGATTCAATAAAACAAGTGAGAAATCGCAGATTCCCGGTTTGGATTGACATCAAAAGGTGCCTTACTGTCAACTTTGAATTTATCTCTTAAGGAACTGAGAAAAAAACTCAGCTAAAATGGCCGGAATGCAAACTAAGGGCCGCGAAGACCTGCAGTGAAGCCCATCGAAGCTGCTCCACCGCTGAGAAGCGAATTAGACCCAAGAACGTGCTCAGACCAGGTCCAGAGCAGCGGTTCTGAAGAGGAGGCGCATGTTGAAGAGAAGCAGCGAACCGCTCTTGGACTATTGAATAATCCAGTTAGCAGCGAGGAGTGAGTCCTGGGAATGCCCTGGAAGAAACTCAACCATTTTTTGTGGTGAGACAACTTTTCTAAACCAGCAATTATCAAAAGCAAATTTAAATCTCACTTGATGGCGGGAAGCTAGAGTTATCTTTCTGGCCTTTATGTAGGAAATGAGATTACGGGATGGTCACGTGAAGAGGTCGTAACGGTGCAGACGTAGAAAGTGTGAAAAAGGCGTCGTTCGCGCCGTCAGGCAGGAAATAAAAAAGTCACGTTCTTTCTCTGGATTTCTTCGTACCCGTGTTGTTTGTCCGTTTGAGAAAAAGGGTAACTGTCTGTGATTCTATTTGTAACGTAATATTCACCTTTGTTCTTATTGTTTGCATTCATAATTTTGTGTCTTTCTCCTTAAAAAGGGCCTCCACACTGTGTCTGGGCCAGGCCTGCGATCCATGGTCCCACCTCGTCCCCACGGGTGTTTGCAGGGCTGAAATGGGATGCTCGGTGGGGAGCAGGACTCGGGCGTTCACCTTACTCACCTACTGCCGTCAATTGTTTTTTCTGGCAACTAGACCCGCCCACCACTCCGTCCCCTGAGCTGGGGATCGGGGCCACCCGGCCGCCGGTGGGGACCCCGACGTCAGTGACGATGGCCCCAGCCCGCCAGCGGTCCTGCCCAGGACCTCCTCCAGCCTCACGTCACCTTACGGGGGAGAGAGGTGCAGGGGAGGAGGTGACCTTGGGGCCACAGTGCGAGCTGGCGGTGGACAGCGGCCCCTGGCTGCTGGGCAGGCAGCAGTGCCATGACCGTTTGGGGACGAGTGTCCACGACCGTCCAGCCTGCTGGGCCCTCCTGTGCCGGCTGGGCCACATTCTCACTCACCAAGCAGCTTCTGCTCGTCACAAAGGGGACCTGCCCCTGCCCCATCATCTGAAGATGGCCCCGTTCAGAGGCATCCACGTTCTATCCCTGGACCCTGGAAATGTGGCCTTATTTATTATTATTTTTTAAAAAGTTCTTTTAAGGATGTTGAGATGGGGAGGTGTCCTGGATTACCAGCCCGTGGGTTCTGAGTGCAATCAGAGGGTCCTTATAAGGGAGGCCGAGGGAGGTTACAGACAGGTGCAGAGAAGGCCGCGTGAAGACGGAGGTAGAGACTGAAGCCCAGGACGCTGGCGGCCACCGGGAGCTGGAAGAGGCAGGCAACAGACCCCCCCCGAACCTCCGAGGGAGCGAGGCCCCCAGCAGCTTGGTTTTGACCTCTGGCCCCCAGGACTGTGAGACAATAAGTTTCTGTTGCTTTAAGCCCCCGCTTGTGGTCATTTGTCACAGCAGCCTCAGGACACCAAGACACCATCTAAACGTCTGCACAGGGCGAGAGGGCACGTTGCTGGGCTTGTCCTCAAACACGTCAAGTGCCTCCTGCCTCGGGGCCTTTGCACTGGCCGTGCCCTGTGCTGCGGCTCTCGGCTCGGCCCTCGTGCCCCTAGGTCTTCGTGCAAACGTCCGTCTCCCCTGATCACCCCATTTAGAATGTCAGCTTCCCTCCCCACACCTCCATACTCCCTCCCATTTCACTTTCCTCCATAGCACGGGTCACCTGCCTCCACGCCACGCAATCTGCCCGTGTGTCATGGTCACTCGCTGCCTTGCGCACCCCGCCCAGCCCCCTCCACGAGGGCAGGACCCAGCCCGGTCCGGGGATGGAGGCGCTCAGTCAACCGACTGTTCACTGAACTGAACTGGGAAAGTAGGGTCCCTCGCCCGCCCGGGAGAGCATGAGAGGGTCCCTCTGTGTTTCCGGGGCTGCAGCCTCTGCGCTCAGATCTGAGACAGGGGATGTTGCAGCCGGAGGGAGTGAAGGAAACAGGAAGCTGCCGCCTCCAGACGGACCAGGTACCTCTGTCCATCAGCCAGGACGGGACCCGCCCAGGTGCTGCTGCATCACGGGACGGAGGGCGTGCGTCCTCGGGGGGAAGTGGTGGGTGGCCACCTGGGGGACTTGCACAGGTCTTAGACCCCAGGACCCGAGTTCAGGTCTGCCCTGCCTCCCAGCGGCAGTGTCCCGACGGCTCCCGTTTGCCCTTCCACCGAAGGGACACGGCGTTCCCCTTGCTCAGCTGCGGTGGGGTCAGCAGCGATGAGCCCCGAGGGCCTGGCAGAGCGCCTGGCAGCACACGGAAGTTTCTAGTAAGTGGCAGCATTGCTGTGCTTGCAGCTCCGTGTTCACTGACTGGGTCCTGGAAGCCGTCGCCAGCCCCTGCAGGCAGCCCTCCCCGCTGGGGCCCCTCTGGGAGCATCTGTTCCCCGTTATATTGCAGGGGGGGGCGGGCTGACAGGACGTATGGACAGAGCCCCATGATCTCACCGCTGGAGGGTGGAGGCTGGTGCCTAACCAGGAGCCCAGACCCATCCCAGCTCCACGCTGCTGAGAGGAGAGGGGAGAGGTGCTGGGGAGACTCGGAACGCTGCCACCCCGCCCACAGGCTGAAGCAATCATCATTCCTGGGATTTTTATGACACCTTGCCTCAGACCAGCCTGCGTCCTCCCCCAGCTCCCCCTACTTGTTGGGCTGGCCCGCAGGCCTGACTGGGGGGCTATGGCTTCCCACTGGGAATCTCTGACCTGGAGAGTGAGGGCCAGGCTCCCCGACGGAGCTTCACCCGTGCTCCCTCAGGAACTCCGCTTTCTCTTATGTGAAGTAGAAAAAGTGCTTCCTGCCACCTAGGAAGCGTGCCCGTGAGTCTGCAGTGGGAAACGGTCATCAGGGCGGTGCCCCGCCGCGGGAGCCGAGAGGTGGACCCGCAGCGACCCTCCTCCGCAGCCTCCCACCATCTGGTTCTCGCTTTCCCTGGCCCCCAGTCCGACTCTGTACCCATTGGTGCTTTTCACTATTTTCCCAGTGGACGGCTGATCAGATTCAGCTTGCACACCTCTGGGGATGGTGAGCTCACTACCTTACGAAGATGCCCTTTCCACACTCGGTCGGTGCTGACTGTTATCTGCCTCCCTAGAGGCTCCATGTACCAGTTCTAGCTGTGTCCCCGAGACAGAGAGCACACGACATGCCTGGACCCCCTTGTCCCCGTGGCAGTCCTTCAGATGGGTGGCAGCAGTCACCCCGTCCCCCAGACCTCCTTTCCTCGGTCCCTCTGGTGACTGGGCGTGTTGGCCTCCCCCTGGCTGTGCTCTGGTTCTACAGAAGATGTTGCTGGAAAAAGCAGAATAAAATTGAATACCTCCTATAGCGAGTTAGTGCAAAGACACCGCGTTGCCCTGGGCCCTTCCCAGTGGAGTTGTCCGGTGCATCAGAACATTCTGGAATATCAGGACTGAATGATGAGGCGACCAGCGCAGTCCCCGTGGGGTCTGGGTCTGGACCACACACCTTCATGCATTCGTTCACTGATGCACTGCTCACGCAGCAGATGTTACTGGGTCCCTCCTACGTGCCAAGCAGTTACCTGTCGTGAGTGTAATTCCAGACCCGACAAAATACGTGGGGGAACCCAAAGCTAATTGCATTCTTTGTGGGGCATTGTTTTCTTAGCTGAGCGGGTAGGTCTCGCAGTAAATGCCATAAAAAAATCATTTTTCTATTTCTGAGCACGCTTGTCCGCTTAATGGGGGCTGTAAGTGGTTCGCTGCACTTGCACTGGGCAGAGGAGAGCAGAACTGAAAAAGCCGCACTCTCGCGCTACATTGATTCCCGTTCTCTCATTTTACCCCTCAGAGAAATCCATCATCCACAGCACAGAACGGACCAAACCGCCTCGCCAAGACCTTTGCTCCTAACACACCGGGGATGCATCTGGGGGGCCTCCCTCTCCCGTCACGGTCAGCGGTCGCCACAGAAAATCCACGTGTTTCAGCATCCCGAGGAGAGGAGCGCCTGCCAAGAGGTCGGGTGTGTGGACCCGTCGGTGGCGGGCTGAACTGTGTCCCCCACATCCTAACCACAGTACTTTATCACGTGGCCTTACCTGGAAAGAGGGATGTTGCAGACGTCATGAGTCAGAGGAAGGGCACGTTTAACTGCCCCGTGGAGGGTCCACTGGGCAGGGTGTTATGGTGCGTCAGCCCGTTACTCAGAGCACATTGGGATGCGTGGAATGCTTCTGCCGTCCTGCTCGGGTAGCAAGGCCTAAAGTCTCGCATGTGCAGCGTGAGTGAAGTTATTATAAAACATCCAACCTCATGGATAGAATCATCAGACTATGGAGAGGAACAGACAAAACGTTGTTTCAGAACAAGGGAACCCAAGATGCGGCCCTCTTTCCAGCAGGGAGTGGAGCTCTTGCAGACGCTTCCTTCGGAAGACAGGTGCCCACCGGTCAGGTTCCAAACCTGGGCGCCCGGGGGGTGGGAGGCCCTCTCGGTCTGCAGCTCTCCCAGGGCCCTCAAGCTGCCCCAACTTCCCCTCCGCACAGACTCCCCGGCCCCAGGAAGATCTGTCTGTCTGCCTCTCGGCTTCCCATGTACTGGGGCGCCCGAGCCTGTGTCTGCGGGCTCCGCACAGTGGCCCCCGCCTGCCCTAAGCCCTCCGAGGTCGGCCCCGCCCTGTGCCTCTCGATGACTGTGGTTCCCCTCGCCAGGGGATTCCAGGCCGCGTGGCCCCCTTCTCTGCCCTCCCTCCTCTTCAGGGTCCCTGACTTTCTCAGGTGGAGCCTCAGAGGACCCTGGCCATGGGGTGTGGGGGTGCCCTGGGCCAATGCAGAGCAGCCGTGGTTTGGTATTAAACAGCCTCCGTGTTTATGTCTCTGCGATGAATCGTTTTCAAGTGGAGTTTAATGGAAACCAGGATGCCCCTCATGTGATATCCGCTGAGGACCGTCCAGGGAAGGGAGTGGATCCTGAGTCCCAGGACAGCTCAGAAATGGGACACAGGATGGCTCCCTGGTCAGTGCAGTCTGGGACCAGACCAGAGCTCGAATCTCAGCTCTGCTGCTTCCTGGCCATGTGACGTGGGATGAGCCGCCATGACTGTCTGGGCCTCTGTTTCTTCCTCTGTAAGATGAGGAAAGCACGCAGGCTTGGATGGATGGTGAGAGGGCAGTGCTTGGGGCAGGACCGCACAGCCGCGGACCTCGGCAGGGGGCGGGGGACCCACCCGTGATGTCTCAGAGGCATCGGGCCATGAGGATGGCGCACGGCGAGATGGGGCAGGGGTGTGGCTGCAGCCACGCCACCGCTGCGGAGGGTCTTCTTCTGAGTCCCACAGGACCTCAGAGCCGCTGCCAAAGCCCGTGGGGAGACTGACAACAGTGGCCACATCCACGGTGGCCACTTTCCATCCTCTGGCCCTGCTGTGTGCTGGGCCCTGCCTGGCCGCGTGGGGTGCTGCCGTGGGGACCCACAGGTGTGACAGGGATGCAGACCCTGGCAGAAACCCGGCCAAGGAAGTCGGTGTAACCCCACAGCCTGGGGCTACCCAAGGAGACGCTGGGGCCCTGAGGAAGGAAGCTGGAGCTGGGGGGCTTCACAGCCTCCTGATCAGGGGGATGTCAACGTGCAAGATGGAGGAGCATAGAGGAAGGGGGGTGGCGTGGCGTCAGGAAGGTTGACCTGGAGACAGTGTGCAAAGCTGTGGGGGGCACAGAACTTTCCATGCGGGGCTCCAGTTTGGGGCACACCTGGCTGCTCTTAGGGGCCCAGCTTGGATACATGCCTGGTGGCTGGACTCCGGACCCCGGAGACACTCAGGTCTGCGGGGGGTTGGCTGCACGCCCAGTCAGTCCACGGAGAAGGCCACCGGCCACTGGGCCACGGGGATGCCTTTGACCTTCTCGGGATGGAGGCTGTTCCCACCCCCTCCCGGATACACGCACAGGTCACTGGTCCCTCCAGCCCAGCCCCTCGGCAGTGGTGCTGTCCTGACCTCCTCCATGGCCCACCCCGTCTTTCTTGGGGGGGTGAGCCCCCTGCTCCTGGAAGACCCCAGCTCCAGCTCTGGGAGCCAGCGCTCTTCTCAAGCCGGTGCGGGTCCCCCCACCCTGTACCAGCCCGCCTCTCTGCCTCCGGGCTGGGGACTTTCAGGGGAAGATGAAAAACATCACAGCATCATTTCCTGGTTGGGTGACAGGGAGCTCAGCCCTGCATTACACACGCTGCACGCATGCCCCGTTTACAGCACTTCACAGTGTACGGAGCCGGGGAACAGGCTCATCTCCCTGCAGCTGGGGAGCTGGGTCCTGGGGTCATTCGTCCAGATTGTGCCAATCGAGCTGGTCCTTTTCCCATGACCTCCGCGGTCAAAGTTGGCAGGGACCACACCAGTAGCTGGCATCTCCCTGGCCCATGCTGAGAAGTCCGGACAATACCATTCATTCATTCATTCACGCATGCATGCATTCACTGGTTCCCAGGTCAGGGTCACTGACTCAGCTTCCGTGAGCCTCGTGCTCCATCCTGTGAAACAGAGCATGGTTCCAAGCACACGTTTGCCGTGAAGAGCAGCTGGATCAGTGCCTAGAGGACCTGCAGCCTCCCCGGGACACAGCCGGTGCTCAGGGAGGGAAGGCCAGTGCGTTACGGGGATCTCCCCCCCACCCCTGAGCCCCCAAGCCCCCGGGGTCCCAGCCCCTGCCAGACCCAGGCCCAATCGTACCAGTGAACCATCGCAGGGAGGGACGGGGTCTGGGAGGCTGTGTCCCTGCCCAGGTCACAGGGCTGGGGACTCACGTCTCAGGTACCAGAGGAATGGAGGCTGGATGGAGGGAGAGACCCACAGACAGATGGAGAGACAGGTTGCTGTACCAGAGGAGCAGAGGCGAGAGAAGGGGGGAGAGAGGAGGGAGGAGGAGGAGGGAGGGAGGAGGAGGCTTTCTTCTGGGGGGGGGGGGTTGGGACCTGCTCTTCCCCTTCCTCTAGCCCCTCAGTGCCTGGATCCCCGCACCCTGACCTGGTGTGTCGAGGAGACAAGGTCTGGTCCAGGAGGGCTCCATCTGCCCAGGTGAGGGGCTGTGTTTCAGGGGAGCCCAGGCAACCCTGTGGGAGCCTAGGAACGCACACCGCCACCTGTTGTGATGCCCATGGGGACCCGAGGCCCAGAGGGGGTGCCTGGGCCCAGACCCCAGAGAGGTGGTGGAGAGTTGGGGCTTGGTGGCAGGAAACACGGAGGACCCGCATCTATGGCCCAATGGCGCCACCTGGTGGCCACTTCCCAAACCGCCTGTATCTGACACTCAGGGTCCCACGATGGGACCCCATCCCAACACCACACTCCCAAGGTGGGCTTTGCGGGCTGGGGGTGGGGTCTGAACCTGTGAAGACCACCAAGCAGGGCTGACAGGCGATGAAAACACAGGACGCCCCGCTGAAGGTGAATTTCAGATGAATGAGGAATACTTTTCCTAGTACGATTACACCCGAAATATTAGGGGCACACTTATGCTAAAAACGATTCCTCTGTTGTCCGAAATTCACAGGTAACTGGGCTTCCTGTAGCCTATCTGCCAACTCCAGTTCTGAGTGATTTCTACAACGACAAAGATTTCCTACTTTGGGGTAAGTGCAGTTGGGGCTTTGGGGCTGGAGGTTCTAGAGTCTCCTGCCGAGCACCCCTCGGGCTTCGAGCAGAGAGAAGAGCAATGCCCCTCCCGGCCCTGAGAGCTCCCTGTGTGCCGGGTGCTCACGGATTCTTTGATTTAATCCTCATGCAACTCTGTGTGAGGCAAGTACCATCATTGTCATCACCTCTCAGATGGGGAAACTGAGGCTCGGACAGGCGAAACGACTTGTTCTCAGCTGGGAAGCGCTCCAGGGCCCCTGTCCCCTCCCTGGCACAGCAGATTGACATCTCGGGCCCAGAGAGGCGAGGGGACCAGCACCGGGTCACACAGCAGTCTCAGAGCCGAGACTGGGACACAGCGTGGAAGGGACCCTTCTGGAGGACGGTGGGACACACCCATCTTTCAATGAGAACAAGTCAGAGAGGTGTGGAGGTTTGCTGAGGTCACACAGCTCATGGACAAGACACCAGACCCGCACTGGGCCTCGGCTTGGCCCCTTCAAGAGCCCCTGCACTTTCCACCCACATCGTCCCCAGGAGGCAGGCCCTGGAGTCCCCGGGAAATAAGAAGACGCCTGTGGGGAAGTTGGTCCTGGGTCCCAGTGTGCAGAGAGCTGGCTGCCCAGGGCAGGGCCTCAGCTCCGGGCTGGGCCCCCAGGACGTGGGGAGAGGTGATCTGGGGCATCAGCCCCCTTGCTGCTCCTCCCAGGACAGGGGGGCTTTCATTCTTTCTTCCATCCAGGGATGGCTTCTTGAGCACCTGCTGTTCCAGGTGCTGGGGGTAAGGAGGTCCAGGCAGGTGTGAGCCAGTCTTTGGTGAGTGGAACTGGCCGTAACTGTCTGTACTGGTCAGGAGTGGGTTCCTGGGCCCCTGAGGAGGGCAAGTGGTGTTGGTGCAGTAGGTGGTCACGGAAGACACGGATGACATGACTCCGGGAGGGAGAAGAGCTCCCAGGCAGCGGGGCGCAGCAAGTGCAAAGGCCCGGGGCTCGGAGAGCTTGGGGCATTCCCCGGGGCAGCCCAGCGGGCTTGGGCAGAGGCACAGTGGGGGAGAAATGAGTCAGAGGGGCCCAGGTGTCATCTCAGAGCCCAGCTGGGGTAGTGGGCAGGGAGCCGACACCACTTATTTGTGGGCAGAAACAGGGAGGACTCGTGAAGAAGCTGCTGGAAGGGTCTGTGGCTGGCATGGGAGGGTGGAGGTGGGGAGGTGATGAGGTCCAAGATCTGCCTCAAAGATGGCGGTCAGGTGTTTCTGATGGGTCGGCGTGGGGGCCGGAGAAGGTGAGGGGCTGAGGACGATGGGAGGGTTGGAGCTGCCTGTGCAGAGTGAGTCTTTGCCAACATGGAGTTTGAGACGCTCCTCAGACACCCCACGAGAAGGCATCGGGTGTCAGCTGGATACACCTGGCGGAGTGCAGGGGGGCGGGGGATGCGGCTAGAGCAGCGCCCTTGGACCTGTCAGGAGAGGGGGCTGCACCCACTTGAAGGCCGATCGCCTTTCCCTGAGCTTCAGCCCTGGGTGAGGCCAGTGCTGTGGTCACCACTTCTTGCCAGGATCACGCCTCCCCCATCCCGGCCCAGCCAGGCCGGAAGATGGTTGTCATGGCAGCCAAGGCCGAACACTGAGACCAGAGACATCTGCTACCCCTCACAGCGTCCCTACGCTGGCCGGTGACTCCGAGGAAAGAGAAATGAGCCTCTAAATGGGTACACGACTCTCTTCTTACAGATGGGACAACTGAGGCCCCAGGAGGTGAAGAGAGCTGCCCGAAGTCCACGGGAGCGCTTTCTGGTTCTCCAGAACAGGTGCTAGTTTCCTGGGGCTGCTATAACCCATCACCAGAAACCTGGTGTCTTAAAGCAACACACATGTATCATCTTGCCATTCTGGAGATCAGAAGTCCGACGGGGTTTCCCTGGGCTAAACTCAAGGCGTGGGCAGGCCCCTGCTCCCTCTGGAGGCGCCAGGGGAGAATCCATGTCCTTGCTTCTCCAGCTTCGAGAGGCGCCCACACTTCTCAGCTCGCGGCCTCTTCCTGCATCTCCAAAGCCAGTAGTGTCTGGTCACATTGTCACATTATTCTGGTCTTCTCCACCGCACCCCGATTCTACTTTTAAGGAGCCTCGTGAGGACATTGGGCCCACCTGCTAATCCAGGATAATCTCCCTATTTTAAGGACAGATGAGTAGCCACTGTAATTGCATCTGCAACCTTTGCCATGTAACTGAGATATTTACCGGTTCTGGGCAGGCATCTGGGGGCTGCCTGAAGCAGGCAAACCGTGTCCTGCCTCGTGGCCTCTGCGCTGGCCGTTCCCTTAGCCAGGAACGCTCTCCCCCGGTATTCACCAGGGTTTCTCCTTGCTGTGCAACCCTTTCTGCTCACATCACCTTTTCCCCAAGGCCACTGGCTAAACGCCTGCACCTCTGTTATCTTCTTAGCTGCCTCACTTTCCTCCATCACACCCTGGAATCATATATAAAGCTAACATATTTCATTGTATTTCTTTACCGCCGGCCTCCATCCAGGCTTACGTACCATAAAGATGAGATTTTTGTTTTGTGCGCTGCTGTCTGTCGGGCGTCCCGAATGGAGCCAGTACATGCAGTGATTCAGTGAATGGATGCGATGACGTCAGTGAGAAGGTAATTCTCCGTCTCAGAGAGGCATGAACTTCTGGCCTCCCACCGATGTCCCTACACTTGAGTATGAAGCGTGGACGTGGAATCTGGAAGCAGACCCTGGCAGAGATGGCCCGGGGCTCAGGGGGTGTGCCTGGGATCCACATCTTGGGAAGTAGGGGCACAGCCAGAGCTGCAACGTGGGACAAAGTCCCTCGGACCCCACGGGAGCTTGAGCTGGTGGTCCTTCAGATCGAGCAGGCTCGGGCCAAGCGGGGCCAGACCAGCGCTCTCGCACATCGACTAGTTGCTGGCCACCCTGGGGGAGGAGCGACGGGGTGAGGCAGTGTCCTCGGACCCACAGAGAAGGCAGAGAGCCGAGGGCCGTACGGACGGGGAATAAGCCCCTCATCCCTGGGGGCCCGGGTGGTGGACGGGGAGCCCCGGGGAGCCTGTGGAGTGGGGTGGAGGCCTTCTCCATCCGCCCCTCCTATGGGAGCCTGGCCTGGGGGGGAAGCCGAGGCAGCCCAGCTCCAGCGGCTCTCCAGATGACCCAGGACAAGTTGTCATGCGTCTCTGGGCGTTGCTTTGATTACATCTGTTGTCTCCAAACCTGTGCTGTCCCCACCTGTTTGGGCGTCGGGGTTTTGAGATGTCCTTTTGTCGCTCTGCACTACGATTGCACGATTCCTACACAGTGAAGCCCTGGGCCTCGGGGGCATGGGCGGCCTGAGGGGAGGAGCCAGCTGGGACTGCCCCACCCCTACCAGGAGCTTGGGTGTCCAGGGACAGACAGACGGGTTAGCGGTGATGCAGCCCCCAAAGCAGGCTGGGCAGGTCCAGGGCTTGCAGCCCTCCTGGGGTGAAAGGCCCCTTTCCCTCGCGGCTTCTGGAGATGCCGGGCCCAGCTGGATCCCCTGCTTTCCAGCCTCGGGATTCTGTCTTGGGCCACCAAGCCAGAAGGCAGGTCCTGGCCGGGCACCTGGGGCCCGCCACCCTGCTCGGCTGCAGGATAGGGTTGGCGATGCCACCATGGGCGCTCCGCCCTCACATACAGCCCTGTCCTCGGAAGTGGACTCCTCCAGGCAGGACAGGATGGCTGCACCCTCCATCCACCCCCAGATCCCCCCAACACCTGCTGTGCCCGGGTACTCTCACCAAGCACACTTTTCCCTCCCTCCTGGCCCCTGAGGGCACTGCTGGTTCTTCTCAGCGCACGGACCCCGGGTCCCCAGGTCCTGAACCTCAGCTGGGAACAGGCCGGAGCAAGTGGACAAAACTTCTCAAGGGCACGGAAGTAACCCCGAGGGAAGAGAGCACAGTGGGGGGAAACCTGGGTCACAGAGTCAACTTCCCGCTCTTGGACCCCTGCCCGATGCCCACACCCCAAGGAGCGTGTCCCCTGTCGTTCTGGGCTGTGTCCTGGGACCCACCTTTCCCGGGGGCTTCCTGGGACCTTATGCCCTGCTCCACCCAGCCCCCTTCAGGGCAACCCTGGCCTCCGAGGGTAACACAGGGACATGAGGCAGCGTCACCAGGCCTCCCCCATGAGGCCTTCAAAGGGCAAAGTGCGGGACGGTAAATATGGACCGGTGAGGAGTGTCTACGGTGTTCTTGGGCAGTCCCGGGTCAGTGTCTAGGGCGGACCTAGCTAATTACGCACACCAGGGTGGGGTGGGGGGCTGGACGGGCAGGGCCGGCTTAAAAGCACAAGGTGGGCAGGGCTGCATCCCTCCAGAGGCTCCGGGGGAGGATCCTTCCCGCCTCTTCCAGCTCCAGGTGCCCCAGGTGTTCCTGGGCTGTGGCCGCATCCCCCAGTCTCCTCTGTCCTCACACGGCCTCCTTTGTTCTCTGTGTGTCTGTCTCCTCTCCTTCCCCTGTAAGGACACCAGTCACTGGACTTAGGGGCCCCGGATAAGCCAGGAGCATCTCTTCATCCCAAGATCGTTAACCTACATCTGCAGAGACCCTCTTCCCGATAAAGGCACAGTCCTCCGTTCTGGGGTTAGGATGCGGACATGCCTTCCGGGAGGCGTCAGTCACCCCTCCAAAGCCCCTCACTCGCTTGCCCACTTCTTTCCTGCTCCAAGTCTCTCTCTCCCTCCTCCTTCCCAGACATTCTCTGAGAATCTAAGTCTGTACTCAGTGCAGGGGACACTCAGAGCAACCAGACCCCTCCCTCATGGAGGCATAAGGGCCTCCCACTGCATGGAGGGGGCACAGGCCACGGGCTTGACACATCCACACCCGGAGCTCCCTTCTGTCCCACCTGGGGAGCCACGGGGCCTCGGGCTCTGAGCCCACTGGTGCAGCAGGTACACAGCTCGGCCCCCACCCCACCCCCACGCGGTCCCCGTTGACCAGGTCCCTCGGAGTCCTCAGTTTCCCCATCTGTGAAATGGACTTGGTCTCCAGTGACACTCCTGGAACTCTGGAGGGCAGAGTGACACGGTGGTCACTCTGTCTCCTGTGTGACCACTTTCCGCTATCCTGAAGGGAGTACGTCAGGCTGAGGAGCTGGCGAGCGCCGGGTCACCGCGTCCCTCAGAGACCGCTGTTTCTCACCGGGTCCCTCCCCCTTCCACGCTCGGGGCTGTAAGCCTGAAGCTTGACCTGTGCGCGGCTGGCTCTCCATCTGACCCACAGGGTCTTGGGTGAATTGCTCCATCCACTTTAAGGCCGGGAGTGAGAACCGGAAGACTTCTAGCCTCTAAGGGAAGCCTGCTTGGGATGGGCAGCCCCTCCCCGCACAGCTCCCGGGCAGGGGCGCGGGCATTGTGATACTCTGCGGTTGCTACCCTTCCGAGGTAAGCTTTGTCATCTTCGTTTTGTGGATAAAGGAAATGAGGCCCAGAGATGCTGAGCGACCTACCCGAGGTCACACAGCCAGAATCCGAGCCCAGGTCTCTCCAAGTCATGACCAGTCCTTTCCTTCAAGAATCCCTTCCCCACCTTCCCTCTCTTCCCCCCTCCTCCCTCCCCCTTCCCCTGCCCTTCCCTGCCCCCTTCCATCTCCTGTCTCCTCCTTTCCTATCCTCTCCTCTACCCTCCACCTACCCGCTCCCATGCCCTCCCCTCCGCTTCCTGCCCCCACCCCCAGGTTCTCAGGTGAAAGCAGGTCCCGCCGCTTTGGCAAATGGCCGGCAGATGGCAGCAAAACACTTCCTTCCCGCGCAGGGAGCCGGCGCCGACTTCCTAAATGGTGATAACTGAGCCGGAAGCCGGATTGGACAGGGCGGGGCTGGCGTGAGTCTGCAGATCTGCGGGAAGAGCCACCTGCGGGTGCCTTGGGGCGGGGGTCCGGTGATGGGGGATGCAACAGGTCGGCTCCGCCTGTGCCCGGGCCTAGGGGGCGGGGTCTCCTGCAGGCCTGTGGTCCTCCAGCCCAGCCCTGGATGGGAGGGACCCAGCTCGGCCCTGGTGGAACCTCAGCGCCACCTGGCTCTTCCCACCACACGGCCGGAGTTTCTGGATTGGGAAAGATTCTGGGCTGCACCCCATCTTTCTAAACAGTTTGCGAAGGCCCCCTGCGTGCCCAAAAGGGGGAGAGGGAGCTCCTGGGGCTCTAGCCCTCCCCACAGACTCCATCGTCACAGCATATCCCCTGCAGCCCAGGAGCCTGAGGTCTCAGCAGACCAGGGCCCTGGAGGCCTCAGGTTCCCCATCTGTGAAATAGGACCATTGCTACCCCTGCTCCGCTAGGGCCCTGAAGCAGGGGCTGGGGACCCCGCGATCGGGACTCCTGTGTGGCTTGAGAGGGGCCTGCCCATGCCGGGTGGGGAGGTGGGGAGCCTTCCTGACTGTCCTGGGGTCGCCTTACCTGGCTGTGTCCTGGAGGAAGGTAGGGGAGAGGGAACAAAGCATGGCCTGTGGGAGCAACGTCCCAGGTCCGGGGCCCAGGGACCCAGCCTGTGGGATGGAGGGTCTGCCCGTGGTCGGTGGTCTCGGCCTGCTTCTTAGCTGGATGGTTACGAGCTCTTGGACAGGGCGGACCGTGAGCTGGCGGTACGCGACCGTAAAACAAGGGGGGCCTGCTGAGCGGCCCCCCCGCCCATCATGCCGCGACCCAGAGGCCTCAGACCCCCACCATGGTGCTGGCCCCTTGGTGTTTAACCTCAACTTCAAATCATGAGCCCACCCTCCGATTTCCACTGGAGCTTCTGGTGGAACTTGAGGGACAGACCCCTGACAAGGACCCTCTGCTCCCAGACCAAACTTCAGCCAGGCCCCTCAGGGCCTCTTCCTGACCCAGCCTCAACCTGGAAGGGTCCCTGGACCCTGGACATTCCTCTTAGTATTTCCATCCGCCCCGTCCTTGGCTACAGATCCCCCCACCGCCCCCCGTCCTTGTCGAATTTGGCACCAGTCGTATCCCCCTCCCCCACTGCCAGGTCCTGAATAACACCTCCCCACCATTTTAACAAGTGTCAGAATAATCTTCCTTCAACCCCTCGGCCCACTTCCCCTCTCCTGGTCACACCCCAGTCTGTGTTTTCACCATGAGTTTCAATCACTTGTCAGTGATTAAGACAAAATACTCTACCTAAAATAAATAAGCAAAAAGGACCTACCGTATAGCCCAGGGAACGGTATTCTATATCCCGTAATAACCTATAGTGGAAAATTATCTGAGAAAGGTATACATACAACTGAATCACTCTGCTGTACACCGGAAACTAACACGATATCGTAAATCAGCTCTACTCCAATAAAAACCAAAAGACCCTGGAAACGCCGTGCGTCGCGAGCCAGGGTGTGAGCTCCGAGGCCGCCCCAACTTCAGGGGACTTTCCTCGCTTTGACTCAAGCGTTACCTTGGAGTTTTATTTCCCCGGGCTATGGGCTGATTTGTGGTTATAAATGGCATAGTTTTTATTCTCATAATTCAAGATACAAACATCGGTATTTTTGTTGGTGTCGTGCCATGGTTTCAGTCCTCTGAGTCCCGAGGCCTGATTCCACTCCGTAAGCCCAAGCACAGGCAGAATCACCCTGTGCTGTGGGAGGACCTCCTGGGTCAGCAGTCACGCTCTGTCTGTATCTTGATCAGGGCTCTGGTTACTTGGAAGCGCTCAGTCTGTCGTCTTCATCGAGCGAACGCTCAGGCGAGCAGTGTGTCTCATCACGCGATCCCTCCGCCTAACACTGTCTTTCTGCCCCAAATGCTCCGGCAGATCTGAGTAACCTGCCCAAGGCCACCCAGCGCTGCTTCTCCAGGTGCCCAGACACAGCTCCCAGCCCGTCGTAGTCTCTGTTGAATCTCTGTTTTAAAATATTTTCTTTCCTTTTTTTTTTTTTTTTTTTTCGGTACGCGGGCCTCTCACTGTTGTGGCCTCTCCCGTTGCGGAGCACAGGCTCCGGACGCGCAGGCTCAGCGGCCATGGCTCTCGGGCCCAGCCGCTCCGCGGCATGTGGGATCTTCCCGGACCGGGGCACGAACCCGCGTCCCCTGCATCGGCAGGCGGACTCTCAACCACTGCGCCGCCAGGGAAGCCCCTTTCCTATTTTTGATTGCTCTTTTTGTCTTATCTTCTAAGGGATCCCCTCACATTTTTCTTCCAACCCTTCCGCTAATTTAAATTTTGCTCATCATGTGTATTTAAATATTTTTTAACAGCCCGCGCGTATTCTCTGGCTTTTTCGTTTTTTAGAGCAGCTGCTCTTGTTTTAAGGAAGCAACCTCTCTCTTTCTGAAGTTGCCTTTTCTCCCCGTGTTTATTTGTACTGGTGTCTGTCCTCCACGGTGTAGAGTCGTCCCTCAAAAGTCCAACAGGCACCAACGGCTGAGAGGAAGTCGGGTGAAGGAAGACACCTGAGCAGGTGCAAGTGCAGCCGGGTCAGGTGTGAGGAAGTGGGTCAACCAACAATCTGAGCGCAACCTAGGAGGCGGGCTGTGCTCCTCCATTTCACAGACGTGAAGACTGAGGCTGAAAGCCCAGGAGTGACCCGCCCGATGTCCCGCCACACACGTCACAGGCTGTGCTCGTCCCATGGGTCCCCAGAGAGCCCTGGTCAGCCCTCACGTCCCTGAGTCTCTGCCTGGAATTCAGGGACATTCCAGGTCTGTCTGCACGGTTCAGAGCTGCAGCCGGCTTGAGTCTTCCTGTCTGTCACACTTTCTAGGGACCTGTTGTTTTCTCTGTCCTCAGGAGACCCGGCGGCCAGCACGGCTTTATTCGCTGTGGTTGAGACCCCACAAGGAAGGGCATCGCGGCAGCAAGTGCTCCCAGGATGCTACCACGTGTGCAGAGGTTTTCTGTTCGCGCCCTGGCCGCTCCTGCAGGCGCCTTTGTCACCAGAACCTTGTTTCGTGGCTCTTCCCACTCCCGTCCCGCTCTCCATCCCGTGCACAGTCTGAGGCCGTCCTTCTGCCCCGTGCCCCGTGGTCCTCTCCATCTCTCTGCGGGCTGTCTTCCCACCTCTCCTGCTTCTCCATCCGCTCCTGGCCAGCCCCGCCCCTCTACCGCCCTGCCCCCAACCGACCATCCCCAGAAGCGGTTCCCACCCTGAGCCGGGCACTGGAAGAAGCCACGGTGCATCACCACCAAGGGTGCCCTGGAGCCAGCCCTTCTTCCTCCGGGACCCATTCACAGTCAGCGTGGGAAGCAGCCTCAGGACACACACTTACTTACACGGGACGCCGACTGGCCTCCACTGCAGTGTTTCCATCAAGTGCATTACCTGAGCAGTAACAGGACCCGGGGTGGAAGGTGGTTAGCTCTGCCTCTGGCTGGCCTGGCTCAGAGTGCAAAGGGGAGGCCGGGGAGGGGGAGCAGAGGCTCAGGGACTCCCCGCCTGGCTCTTGTAAGGGGGTGGCCACCTGTCACTTACAGGAAGGGTGGGAGCCTGTCCCGGAGTGGACCCTTCCCCACACCGCTCAGCAGGGCTGCCCTGAGCCCTGGGGCAGCAGCACAGTGGGCAAGGGGACACAGTGTGCCCTCCCCGTCTGCTGCCCGGCAGGCCCCTACTTACCCTCCGATTCAGGGTTTGCGAGGCCTCCTCTGAGAAGCCCTCCCTGATAGCCCTGGGTCGGGCCACTGCCGCCTCGGAACTTCTGCAGTCTTTGGGGCCATTGTGCACATTAGGGACAGGTGCCCCTTCCTCCAAACATCTCGCTGCTCTCTGCGTGGAGGCACGACACCCAGACCTGCCTGCGCCCCCGGGCTGAGGGGCCAGCCCACTGCCCCACAGAGAAGGGACAGCCCAGGCTCTGAAGCCCACCGCCAGCTGGGCTCCAAGCTCAGTGGGTCCCCACTTAGAGGCCTGGGCGACTCGAACAAGGTGGTCTGGGCCTCTGTTTCTTCACTGGTAAACGGGCAGCATCGTTCCTCGCCGGCTGCCTTTTGTCCAGCTGTGTGGGAGCAGGCGTCCGTCCTCCCCAGACCTGCTGAGAGCCCCCTGCCCATCGGCTCTGCAGGGGGGAGGCCCACAGTGGGCGCTTACTGAGTAAGCATGCCCTCGTGGCCATGCTTGTTCCAGGCCAGTGAGGAGGTGGGGGCCGTCCCCGGGGGCACCCACCACTGCGGTCTGTCCCCCCGACGCTGTGCCTCTCCCCCTGCGTCCCGCCCCCCTGCCCCCGCCCTCCCAGTTGCTTAGGATCCTGACTTTGGGGAGCCTGTTAAGGTGCGCGTCCAAGTGCCCAGGCTTCCCCGCAGGCTGGGCTCTCGGTCTCCATGGCAACCCAGGGCTCCACCCTCTCCCGGGGGTGGAGGGGCGACCTGGCCCCTCTCCAGCCGTCCCCACCCCACTCCGGCCACGCCTTCCCAGACTTCTCTGCAGAGGGCTTGGCTGGAGGTGGGCAGGGGACCCCCAGCTGACAGCTACCCTGTGGAGCCCCCTAACCCCTCAGCTACCATACAGGGCAGGTGTGGGCCCAGGTGGAGCCGCTCTCCTACCCCGGAGCCCCGTGCTCTAAACCCCGGGGACAGCGCCTCCCAGGGGGTGAGGCTGGTCTCTCCCACCCCAGCCCACCTCCCAGAGGCGCGGCCGTGAGCGGGCATGCGCGGGGCAGGCTGCTCCCACCCTGACGCCTCCATGGCCAAGGGCGTTTTCTGTCTCTGGCCCCGGCTCACCTCTGTCTCGTCTGATCCGAGTCTTTCTCGTCAGTTTCTCTGTGTCCTCACCGCTCTTGACCTCCTCGTTCTCTCCGTGTCTCTCCGTCTCTCTCGGTGTGTCTCTCTCGGTCCCTATAACTCTCGCTGTCTCCCTGTCTCTCCCTCTGTGTATCTTTCGCTCTGTCTCTGTCTGTCTCTCTGCATCTCTGGGTCTCTCTTTATTTCTGGGTCTTTCCTCTGCGTGTGTGAGTGTCCGTCTCTCGGTGTCTCTGCTTTCATCCCCTCCCTCCCTCCCTCCCTTTGCTGATCTCGGTGTTGAGTTCGGTGGGAGCCTGGGTGCATGACGTGCCAGGCCTGGGGGTGCTGAGCTGGGTCACAGGAGAGACCCGGAAACCATAGGGTGGCGGCGTGTGCGGAGGGCATGGGGCCAGGTGCCCCGGAGACCAGAGCGAGCCCCCTGCCTTTGGCCGTGGTTCAGGAGCGCTTCTGACAGGCGGAGCTGGTGAGCGTAGGCTCAAAGTTGGGACCATGGGGGAGAATTCCAGGAGAGGGACGGCAGGCAGGCTTGAAGGCAGGGCGGCGGGGGCATTTGGGGGCCCATAAGTGCTCTGAAAGTGGTGGAGTTAGATGCAAGTGGGGACCATGGGGTCGGCCAGCGTGACTCCGATGTTGATGACAACCGTCCCCTGGCCGGGCACCTTCGTGGACCAGCCTCCCTGACTCTCACCCAGTCCTGTGAGGTTGGAACTGCCGTTGGTCCCAATTTACAGGGGAAGAAACTGAGGCACAGGACAGCTGAGTAAGGGACCCGGGGTCGCACACCTCACAAGGGGCAGAGCTGTGCAGGGGGCTGGGAGTTCGTCCGGAGCAAAGGGGAGCCACCAAAGGCTCTTGAGGGCAGCGCGCGCGGCGAGGTCACACAGGGAAGGGAGGCTGGCACTGCTCGCTCCCCCGGGAGGGCAGGCGGGGTGGGTGCTGGGACGTCCCCCGCGAGGGCACTCACAAGAGTGTTGGGCGTCAGTACTGCCCCTCCCTCACCCTCTCCAGGCTCGTCTGCCTCCGGACTGACGGTACCCCCGCTCTCCCCACCCTGGACCCCCTTCACCTGTTGCCGCCCCACTTCTGGAGCTCCGGAAAGCTCCCTGGGTTAGGATCCCCACAGGCACACCCGCTATATTCAGCAGCGACACTTGGTTCCACTGGAAAGTCTGGAGCCCTCAACTTTAATTAAAAAGTTAATGTCATTAAAATAGGCCAAGAAACTGCTGGTGAAATCTGTGATATTTTCCCTCCGTCAAAATCCTTAACGTTTTATGAGCTTTATGACCTTTCAAAATCTTGACGGTTGCACCGCGATGGTCTCCTAATCCGTGCATCCCCAGGGTGCGGGCGGGGGTCAAGGCTGTCAATCCTGCGGGACACGGGGTGGCCCCAGGGGAGCCCTGGCCTGAACCCCCTGCCCTGGGGGTTCCTCGTCTCCCTCCACCTCTTGGACGGAGGGCAAAGACCCTGAGGCCCCATCCCCAGGGGAGCGTGTGACCCGTGCCTGTCACCGCGCTGAATCTTCAGCCACCTGGTGGGGTAGGTGGGCATGGAGGACCCCACAGGGCTCAGAGCCTTCGCACTCGCTGCTCCCTCTGCCTGGAAGGGCGGCTCCTCCCCAGAGGTCCCCCCCCTCACATGGGGCAACGTCCCTTTAGTGATTAACTTGCAATAGAACAAAGGTTCTTCCCTATTTCACTTTGACCGACATCTCCCCCTCTCCCCTCCCCCACCACTGGCAACCTCCATTCTACTCTCTGCTTCTATGAGTTTGAGTATTTTTAGGTTCCACGTAGACGTGAGCTCACGCAGTGTCTGTCTTTCGGTGTCTGGCTTATTTCACTTAGCATAATCTCCTCAAGGTCCATCTGTGGTGTTGCAAAAGCAAGGTTTCCTTCTTTTTCAAGGCTGACTAATATTCCATTCTACCTATATACCACGTTTTCTTTAGCCACTCGCCTGTCGACGGACACTTTGGTTCTTTCTAGATGTTGGCTATGGTGAAAATGCTGCAGTGAACGTGGGAGTGCAGATAACTCTTCGAGATGCTGAGCTCATTTCCTTTGGATAAATACCCAGAAGTGGGATTGCTATGTTTACTCTCCTGAGGACCTGCTGTGCTATTTTCTATAATGGCTGCACCCATTTACATTCCGACCAACAGTGCACAAGGTTTCCAATTTTTCCACATCCTCACCGATATCCCCTCCCCCTCTCCCTCTCTCTGTCTCTCTCTCGTGTGCGTGCGTGCGTGCACGTGCAGTAATACCCGTGCTGACAGGTGTGAGTGACGTGGTGTGTCCTCCTGGTTGGTTTGTTTACATGTCCCGGATGATTACTGACGTCGAACGTCTTTTTCTACACCTGTTGGCCATTTGTGTGTCTTCTCTGGAGACACATCTGTTCAAGTCCTTGCATCTTAGTCGGGTCATTTGCTTCGTTGGTGGTGGTGGTGTTTCGCTGTTGAATTACGGGAGTTCCTTGCGTGTTTTAGGTATTGACTCCTTACCAGATAGGGTGGTTTGCAAATGTTTTCTCCCATTCCATGGGTTGCTTTTTTATTCTGTTGATGATTCCTTTGCTGTGCAGAAGCTTATTCGTTTGACATAGTCTCATTGTCTATTTTTGCTTTTATTGCCTGTGCTTTTGGTGTCAGATCCAATAAATCATTGCCGAGTCAATTCCTTTCTCCTGTGGGTCTCGGTTTCCCCTTTTGTACATCGAGGGTAAAAATGCCTGCTCTGTTAAAGTGGGTTTGGTTGTGGTAACAGAAAGACCCCGAAACACATAATGCCTCAACCAGGATAGATGTTTATTTCTTGCTCATAAAACCTTCCCGGCCAGGTGGTAGGTGGGCAGTCTTCTGCATTGATTCATGGATGCTTGCTCTGTCCCCTTGTGACTCTGCCTTCCTTGGGTCCCATTGTCACCTGCATCCAGCTGGGGGAGGATAACGAGAGTGCAGAGCAGGTGCACCTGCTTCTCCAAAGCCTCGGCCTGGAAATGGTACCGTTCACTTCCCCTCGCCTCCCTTTGCTCAGAACTCAGTCACGTGGCTGCAACGAACTGCAAGAGAGGCTGGGAAGTGTCACAGAGCTGTGTCCCAGGAGGACGAGGAGAGCGTGGACTTTGACAGGCGGCTCCCCATCTCTGCCACACGCTTGGGGTTGCAGGGGGAGGTTAAGTAAATGAATGAATGGAATAAATTTTGTAGTGAGATGCACAGATCGGTACTACTACATGGATCTCAAATAAATGTTTGTTTTTTGTTTTGTTTTGTTTTGTTTTGCAGTACGCGGGCCTCTCACTGTTGTGGCCTCTCCCGTTGCGGAGCACAGGCTCCGGACGCGCAGGCTCAGCGGCCATGGCTCACGGGTCCAGCCGCTCCGTGGCATGTGGGATCTTCCCAGACCGGGGCACGAACCCGCGTCCCCTGCATCGGCAGGCGGACTCTCAACCACTGCACCACCAGGGAAGCCCCAAATGTTTGTTTTTAAATGAATGCTGATATATATAAAATAGATAACCAATAAGGATTTACTGTAGAGCACAGGGAACTATATTCAATATCTTGTAAAAGAATCTGAAAAAGAATATATATATAACTGAATCACTTTGCTGTACATCTGAAACTAATACAATGTTGCAAATCAACTATACTTCGATTTTAAAAATGAATGCTGAATAAAAGAAGCATTTTTATTGGATGGATGGATGAATGGTTGGATGGGTGGATAGTGGATGGGTGGGTGGTTGGTGGGTGGGTGGACGGATATACGGAAGGACGAAAGGAGGAATGGATTAAAGGATGACCCAGCATCCAGAGACGGTAGCATGGGTTGGTTCCAGAAGAAGTGGCCCGACCTGAACAATCAGAAGACAGCAGAGTCCCTGGGAGAGGAGGGGACACTGCGAGGGTGAAATATCACCTTCGCCTGTGGGAGTCTGGATGGCCCAGTAGGTGGAAGTTTCCAGTGCACGTTGTTCTTGCTGCCCTCTGCGGGCTGGGCTGTGGCGTGCCCCTCCTCCATCTGCAATCCGTGGGTGGTGGGACCCAGACTCCTCAGAGGGCAGAACGCAGGGCCTCAGAGCCAATTATGTGGACAGCGGGGCAGCTCCCTCCCGTCGTGCCGTGCAGCTGGAGACCTACATGTTAAATGTGAAAATGTTGATATTAAGGCCCTGACACGATCTGACAGGAGCCCGGGAAGCTGGACGTTAAAGGTGACATGTTCATAAAGTCTTTTCCTAGCGCTGCAGCAACACCAGGGCCACCGTTTCTCCAGGGGAAACGGGCAAAGGTGGAGATTTGATGCTTTTCAAGGCAGAAAATCCCAGAATGGATCGCAGGCACCTTGGACACGCTCTCTTTAAACCCAGTGCGTCTGGGCCGGTAGCTGCCCACAGGGTGGATGGCGTCCCGGTACCTGGCCCTGGGCCTCACCTGGGGAGGCACGTCCTCACTGGGTCCCGGTAGGCACGTTGCTCGCGAGGTTTTCCCGACTTCCTGGGGGGATGAGAGCACATCGCTGCCCCACACCGGCTCCCCTCACCCCCTCACCTTGTGTCACGGGCCGGCCACCCTGCCGCCCGTCTTCGTTTCTTCCTTCACTAAGGTTTGTTGAGCCCGGCCCGGCGGGCCTGGGCTGCGTGCTCCAGGCTCAGACATACCCCCGACAGAGCCCAGGCCTCTCTCTTGGCCTCAAGCCCCCGAGGCGTCATCCCCAGGTGTAGTGGTTGACTAGTGCCCGCCCCTCAAACTCATGTCTTTCCTGGAAACTTAGAAGGTGACTTTATTTTGAACTAGGGTTTCTGCAGATGTCATAAGTTAAGATCTGGGGATGCTGGATTAGGGCAGGTCCTTAGAAGAAGAAAAAACGGAGACACACAGACAGACACACACAGAGAGGAGGCCAAGGGAAGACAGAGGCAGAGATGGGAGGCATGGGTCTACGCGCCAAGGAACGCCAAGGATGGCCAGCCACCCCCAGGAGCTGAAGGAGACAGAGGGAGGTGGCTCAGCTCCCACCTCGATCTGGACTTCTGTCCTCCTGAACCAGGGAGAAGGAATTTCTGTTGTTTTAAGCCCTCGTGTGTGGTACCTGCAACGGTGGCCCCAGGACACTGGCACAGCCCCGGTCAGTTGAAGTGCCTTCGTCTGCACAGACAGTGGAGGCCCCAACACGACTGCCTGGGCTCTTGCCCGCGGCTCCACCTGCCCGTGTCTGCCTTTCCTCCCCACAGCCCCTCCGGACACTCGCCCGGCCACGCTGGACCACTCCTCACTCTCCTCCACCCCTTTGGCAGTGATAGAGGCATCTCTGCAGGTATAAGGCCTCCTCCACCCGGGCCTGCGCTCACCTGCCTCCACCTGGCCACCTGCACGCCCTCCCGTCAGCTCAGGGGCCATCGCGAGAGGAATTCTTCCCGTGGGGTTCTCAACCAGCCCCACAGGCTGCATCGCTGGTGGGCGCTGGGCAGTGAGGGTGGCTATGGCGGCCTGTCGGGTTGGGGGTACGGCCAGAGTCGCCTGAGGGGACAGCAGACGGGCAGGGCTGTCAGCGCCCATCGGGGTCCGGGGTCCTCTAGGAGGGGGAGTCCAGGCAGGCCACCGGCTCTGGAACACGGTGCTGGTCCAGGGCCGCCCAGATTGGGGACAGTGCCCAGGATGGACTTTGTACCCCAGGGGACAGGCAGGCTCAGGGGAGACGCTCCCTTCCCTTCTTGGCTGGGCGTGGCCTGGCCCGGTGGACACTATGGTTGGGGGACTTCCAGAGCTGGGACAGGCCGCCGGGGAGGGAAGGGGCCGTGTGCAGAGCTGTCCTGGCGGGCAGGGGGTTCTGGGACGTGGCGGGTGGGAGCTGAGAGCTCAAGTCCTTCCCCGCATCCGTGTGGCAATCACAGATCAAGGGAGCTCGACAGCCGGCCGCATCCCCGCTGCCCACCTGCGTGAGATCACATGAGCCCCAAACGTGGACGCAAGGAAAGGGGACCAAGACCCTGTCACCCCGCAGCCCCTCTGCGCACTGGGCCCCCTGCCCAGCCTCTCCCACCCCAGCAGGAGGAAGAGTCCTGAGACAGTCATGCTGTAAAACCCAGGCTGCTCCCATCCCGCATGTGAGGAAACAAAGGGCCCTGTGCTGCAGCTGTATTCCCATTTTAGACTCCGAGCGGTGAGGAGATTGGGCAAGGGTCCCTGGGAGGGGTGGGGGGGACCCCGGCTGGCTGACTCGGGTCAGAAACAAGGCGGTGGGGACCTCTGGGCGGATATAGCCTGGTCAGCCCTGAGGCACGTCACTCATTCTGGGAGGCAGGGCAGGTTCTAGCTTCTTTCCAGGAGAAGCCATGGGGACACAGAAGGGCTGAGCGGCCGGCCCAGGGTCACACAGCAAGGAGGGTGGGACCTGCAGTTCTCCTTCTCAGGCTGGTCCCCCGGCCCCCGCCTCCTCAGTGCGGTGGGGGGCATCCCCTTTGCACATGGAGGCCGAGTGTGAACCGCTCTGCAGCCCTGCAGGGCTGGTGTGGACGCTGACCTTCTGGGGAAGCAGGAACCGGTCGTTCCAGGCTGCAGATTAATCACAGAAATGAGAAATCGATATCCGGCTGCTCCGGCCCCATGACTCATGCTGGGCCAGCACGGGAGAGGCTTCCAGCCCCCCTGGAGCTGTGATCGCCACTGCCGGGATGGTGCCTGCCCACCTCACCCACGCCCAGGCGGGGGGTCCGCCACCAGGAAGGCTGAGTGTCAGGGGCCGAGGGACCCCAGGAGTCCTGGTGCACTGGATTTCAGACACCTGGGTGGCCTTGTGCAAACTGCTTCACACACCTGTAGTGGGGATATGATGACGGTCACCAGGTGGGGCAGGCCTCCCAGGACGATGAGGGTGGGTGTTGAAGGATGTATAGGAGTTCAGCAGGTATGGAGCCAGTAGACGTGGTTATGTTGGGTGGTAGTATCACTAGACGTGTGTTCTGTAAGACTGCTGTGTCTGTGGTGACAGGGGGACAGGGAGGTGGGGGAGGCTGGAGACCAGGGATGGGCCACTGCACTGGCCACGGGAAAGCCACGGGAGCCCAGCCAGGGCGGTGGCCACAGGGACAGTGGGAAGTAGGTGGGCTTCCAGGCTGCCAAGGAGGTGGAAGCAGGAGGCCAGGAAGATGGGTTGGACCATGGGGGGCGGGAGGAGGAGACAGGGTGGCGGCGCGAGGGTGTCCCCTGGTCTCCTCGGTGCTCGCCTCCGCTAGCACAGCGGGGCCCACGATGCTCCCGGAAGCTTCTGTGGCTGCCGGTCGTCCTTCATCAGCAGGGGTCCCCAGGGGCCGTGGTCACGTCAAGAGATCAGGACTTCCTCTGGAGGAGGCTGAGGTGGGGGTGACACACTTCACCTTGAACTGAGAAAGGTCCGTCTCTGCCACATCGGGGATGGACCTGGGCAAGGCAGCTGGAGGCAGAGAGGCTGGGTGGAGGCTCTCCCTGACCTCCCAGCCCCGCTGGCAAAGTGAGGGCCTGGCAAGGCTTCCACTGGCCTGGACCTGCTCCACTGGGCCCCTGATTCCTGCTAATCCTGTTAACTGCCGCTCTCGGGGCCTGGGAGGCAGAGTCATCGGATTGCTGTCCTTTTGAGAAGGTCGGCAGGCCTGGCAAGTCCTGTGTCTCGTCCAATCCAGGGCCGATCGACGCAGCCTCTTCCGTGGATGTGATGGCCCTCCTCAGCCTGTGGTCAGACGGGCGTCAATGGGGGGGTGGGTGGCGGGAGGGCAGGGCTGACCCACCGTGACCCCGGGGAGGTGAACTGGACACGGGCTCAGCCCTGGGAAGCTGTCGGGCTCCCCCCGGCCACGGCGCTGCCCCTTCGGGCCTCCGGGTGAATTCTCCAACTGCAAGCTTGCATCACGTGCAGAGAGCACTGAGGGCCCGAGGGAGGAGGGGCCTGTCCGTGCAGGTAGCTCGGGGCGAGACAGGCGAGGCACCGAGCCCCCCACGCCGCTCTCTGGCCCACCCCCTTCTTCACGTTCACTGCCAGCGCAGCCCCACGCCTGCCCGGCTGCTGACACCCAACGCGGCCTCCGCTACCGCCAAGGCGTCTGCTTGCGGCTCCTGGGACCCTCCCGGGATATTTTCATCTGAAAAGGTTAGACCCCAATGTTTTCAAGACGTCAGGAGATGGAGCTGTAGTAAGGGGATGACAGGGCAGGGAGATCTGTAGGGCGTGATCCCCAGAATGTGCTGCCCGGACCCCCTTCAGGGCTGAGGGTGTCTCCCCCGCCAGCCAGCCCAACTTGGACGCTCGGGGGCCTGCGGAGCTCCAGGCCCCAGGGCCCGGCCAAGGCTCGCGGCCGCGAGGTCTCGCTCTGCGTAATCCTGCTTCCTGCCTGGATTAGTAGTGTCCTGGGGCTGCCGTAATAACACCGCAAACCAGGGCCTTCACTGGACAGGAATCCATCCTCAGAAGGTTCTGGAGGCTGGCAGTCCAAGGTCAAGGTGGGGGCGGGGCCCCGCCCCTCGTCGGGTGGCTCCAGGCGTCCCTGGGCTGTGGCTGCCCCGCTGGGCTCTCCGCGTCCCCTTCCCACGGCCTCTCCTCTGTGTCTCCCCTCCTCTCTTGTCAGGGGACTCGTCATTGAGTTCAGGGCCCACTCGAGTAACCCAGCATGAGTCCCTCATCTCAGGATCCTTCCCGCAATCACACCTGCAAGGTCCCTATTTCCACGCAAGGTCACGTTCACAGGTTCTGGGTTGAGGACCCGGCTACACCTCATATGGGGTCCTCACTCAACTGCACTTTCCCCCTCGGTCTAGACCCCAAGCTCACCACCTACTACAGCGGTCCCCAACCTTTTTGGCACCAGGGACCGGTTTCATGAAAGACGATTTTTCCACGGATGGTGGGTGAGACGGTTCAGGCGGAAACGTGAGCGATGGGAAGCGGCAGATGGAGCTTCTCTCACTTGCCTGCGGCTCACCTCCTGCTGTGCGGCCCGGCTCCTAACAGGGAAGCCGGGGGTTAGGGACCCCCCGCCCTAATAAACATCTGCTCCTCAAACCCCACCCCAGAGTCTACACTCCAGGGGTCCCACCAGTGACAACGTGGGATGCCAGAAAGCCAGGGGACCCACTTGTCCCAGAGCCTAGACCCCTGGCCACCGTGGGGAGAGGCCAGCGGGACTCAAATACCTCCGGCAAAGCCAGGCAGGTGGGTACGGGGTGGCCCTGGGAAGTCCTCACGGGCCCCTCTTGAAGAGCTCGTCCCAGCTGGCTTTTCAGGAAAGGCGGGGATCTGGGGCCTGCTACCTGGGACACAGAGTGAGCCCAGCTAAAGACACAGAGATGTAGAAGGAGGCAAGGCAGCAAAGCAGGAAAGGAGAGGACCAAGAGGTGAGTGAGGGATGCAGAGGGACGATAGTGAGATAGATACACAGATACATGGATGACTGCTACACAGATAGATGATAAATGGATGATAAATAGGTAATAGATGATAGATAGATAGATGATAGATAGATAGATAGATAGATGATAGATAGATAGACAGACAGCAGGGATGGAGATACACAGATACTAGAAGATGGGTGATAGACAGACAGACGGATGGGCCTCCTGCCACGGCCAATTTTGGGAAGTTCTGGGTTTTATTTTATTTGAGAAGGTGGATGATTGTCCCCTTTTACAGATGAGGGTCCTGAGAACATTGGAATCGTTTTGGCTGCAAATAGAAGAAGGCTTATCTCAAAATGGTATAAACGATAAGGACAAAGTCTTAACTCACTGAACAGGAAGTTCTTAGGGGCCGCTGGCTCCAGAGATGGAGAATTCAGAGGCGCAGAAAGAGCACAGAAACCCAGGTTCTTCCCACCTCTCTGCTCTGGCCTCAGATGTGTCCTCCTCATGGCTACAGAGTGGCTGCTGCTGCTCCAGATGTCACAGATGTGGCCATGTTTAGTGGAAGAAGAAATCGTCTTCTCCTGAGCCTTTCTGAGAGGAAGAGAACATTTCCCTGAAGCCCCCAGTAGCCTCCACTCCCATCTCAGTGCCCAGAACTCAGTGCCCAGAACAGGGGACAGTACCAGTGTTTCCACCATGGGGGATTAACCCCTGTAGCTGGGATAGGGTCATCCACCCTTCCCAAAGTCATTGGCAGGGGGATGGGGAACACCCAACAAAATCTGGCCCTGCATTCAAGCAAGAAGAGTGGATGTGGACGCTGGGGAGATGATATCCTGTGCCCAGAACTTCCCAGCTTTGGTGGAGAAGCCAACATTCAGACCCAGCGGGCCGACTCTACTCTGCAGTGTGGGCTGGGGTGCACTTGTGCCTGGTTCACCGAGCAGGGTGGGGTAGCCCCAGGGCCTGGGAACGCTGGTCTCCCGCCCTGCCCCTGTCACCTGGGGCTCACAGAGAGCCGTGGTCTGGGCTGCTCTCCCATGCTGGACTCATTGAAGGAAATGTTCTCACTGGCATGTTTCCAGCCCAGACGGTGGCAGTTTTAATATCCAGAACCACAGCGAGGGGAAATGGGTGGCCCACCCCTACAGGCTGGCCAAGGGCGTTTGTCCTCCTACAATGGAGAGGAAATGAAACATGAAGATGTTTTCGTTTCCTGAACAATGCTGATCGGCCTTCGGATCAGGACAGGGGCACAACTGGGCCATGACGCGGGCGAGAGGTGGGGAGCAGGGAGCGGACGGCTGCACTGCAGACCGCACTCACTCCTTCGACGTGGGCAGGCTGCCCCAGCCTCAGTTTCCTATTCTGTGAAATGGGGACAAAAAAAGCAAGGGAGCAGTGATACCCATCAGTGTCTGGTTGTGAACACATCCCCGTAAAGGGCATGAGGTCGTGGGATGGCCCATTCCCCAGGCCTGGATGGGTGAGGGGACTTCTCCTGGAACACAGCCCGGCCTCTATCCCATCCCCACCATACGTGAAGTAGGGGTGTAGCTGGAGTGGGTTCCTGTCCCTGACCAGCTGAGGTTTTGAGTTTCAACTTCACGTCCTGAGTGGGGGTGGGAGTTGGATTTATTTTTTCTGTGGTTTCTTCCCGAAAGGGCACAGATGGCAATTCAGGCAAGTGGGCCGGCTCTGATCCGAGACCTAGGCAGGAGGGGGCAGGGCCAGCTGTCCCGCTGGTCGGTTCTGAGCCGTAGGTTCCAATCAACCTGGTCAGAAATACGGCTTCGGGTCCTGCACTCGTGTCTGATTTCTCAGCTGGTCCCCATCCTCCGAGAGGGAGGTGGGGGGTGTTTATGGTCCCCTAAGTTCAACAGCCCAGGTCCTGCCCACGTGGCTCCAGTCGACCTGGGTGGGCGCCAGCTTGCCGCCCACCTTCATCCAGACCCCAGCAGAGAGCGACCGGGCTGAGCGGGAGCCGTCCTGCTGCCATTGCCGGGACGTGGCTGTGGACGGCATATCAGATGGGACAGGCGCCTCTCGGGAGGGACAGGGGTTCCAGGACCTGGATGAGCAGAGCCCAAGTGCAGCCCAGACGGTACCTCCTCGGCTGCTCTCTTCCCAGTCCGGGAAGATCCCACATGCCGCGGAGCGGCTGGGCCCGTGAGCCATGGCCGCTGAGCCTGCGCGTCCGGAGCCTGTGCTCCGCAACGGGAGAGGCCACAACAGTGAGGGGCCCGCGTGCCACAAAAAAAAAAAAAAAAAAAAGGCCACCCAGCGGACCCCTCCTCCTGATTTCTCCTCTCTTAGTCCATGCTGGGCACAGGGGGTCCCACCTCTTTACCAAAACCCACCTGGCGACCCCTGCTCTGCACAGACTCCCAGCCCGTCCTGCGGGCACGTCTCTCCCGGGATCCTCCCTCCCTTTGGCTTCCAGGTCCTTGTTTGCTTTCTGCCACCCTTGTCACTACTTCTTCTCCTCTCCTTCCATTCTCTGACCTCTTACCTTTGACCTCTGGAGGCCCAGGGCTCCGTCTTGGACCCGGGCCCCTCTCTCCACAGCCTCTGCCACTCATCCCCTCTTTTTCTCGCACCCTGAAGCCAAGTCATGGTCTAATCCTGTTGGCTTTGCCCCCAGAATTCAGCCAGAGTCTGGGCCCCTCCCCTCTGCTGCGTCCACCTGGCCCAAGCCCCCGCAGCTCTCACCTGGACCTGCAGACTGCCTCTCGGCCTCTGCCCATCTGTTCTCAGACACAGCCAGAGCCTTGGGAAGCAAGTCACACCAGGGCCTCCGCTGCACAAGACCCAGTGTAGCCTGGAGTGAGCAGAAGCCGAGAGGCCCCGCGTGGCTTCGCCCGGTCGGCGGTCAACCGTCGGGCCTCCGGCCTCGCCTCCTGCTTCTCGGGGCCCCCCTCCCACTCTGGCCCTTCACTCCATCCCCCTGGCGCCTACAGACCCGGCCCTGTCCTCTGTCTGGAGCCCCCCCGCTTACATCCACATCACTTACCTCCTTGAAGTCTCTGCTCAGATGTCACTTCCCGGCCGGCCCACCTCTCCAGCTCGGCAGACGCCTCGCACCGCCGGCCTCCAGGGGAGGCCCAACACCCATCAGCCCGGGGGCCCCGCCTCAGACCCTGAAGGGGGCGCAGGGGGCAGGATTGCCGTCCTCCACCAGAACCTGGAGGAATCGGGTTCCAGCAACATAAAAAGGCAGAGGGCAGGGTTAGAACCAGGGAAGAGTGTGCACCCGGCTGCCGGTTCCTTTCGGGAGCGGAACTGCCCTTAGGCCCCCGGCAGCCAGGGTGCCCGGGTGCAAATCCTCGCTCACGTCATATCTGCATGCTTCCTCATCTGTGCAATGGGCGCTTGACAGCTCCTGTTTCAGGGCCACTGCAAGGCCTGGACCAGGTCCACACACGTGAAGCGCTCAGAGCCACGAGGGCGCGGGCCACCATCATTCCTCGCCACGAGACCGGGGCATCCGGAGGCCGGGAGGAGGGTCCGGCCCTCGCTCGGCTCTGGGGAACTGGCTGGACCCTCCGTCTCCTCTAAGCAGTCAGCCTCGGGCCAGAGCACAGGGCGAAGCCTCCCTTCCGGAGCCAGCTCCTGGTCCCCGCCACGTTCCTCCCCAGCCCCCCGACCGCCTGGAGCCCCCGCTCGTGGAAAGCCCGCCGCGTCTCTGCTGCAGCTGCCAGAAACCAAACGAGGCCCCATCTTCAAGGTCAGCCCTGCTGGACCCCCAGAGAGGCACGTGGGGCGGTGGGAGGGGAGCTCCCCGGCTCTCCAGGGGTGCAGCTCCGAGGCGGGCCTCTGCTGGGGCTTCCCTTGGAGGTCAGCTGGTCACCAAGCGGGTGCAGAGCCCAGAGAGGCCACTGGCCAGGCTGTGACAGCAGCGTGACATCTGTCTGAGTCACTCTGTCAGGTTGGGCCAAAGCTTCCCCAAACGGAGGAGGGATCAAGGGACCCTGCCTAAGTAAGCGCCCACGGGGGCTTCCAGGGGCCACACACAGACAGACTGCAGTGGGCTGCGGGGTCGGAGGCTCTGGGCTGCCAGCCCCCCAGCGCCCCAGCCCTCCACCCACGTCGTCTCTTTCTGCTAAGCTGCCCGGGCGGGCGACAGATTCTAGGCCCCTTCCGGTGCTCGGGCTGTAACGTCACCTCTCTGGACCCAGCTCCCCGCTGCGGAAAGGGTGGCGACGGAGCCCAGCTCTCAGGGCTTCAGAATTGCCTGTGATTTTAATCAGGTACCAATTCAGTCACTGGCAGAATTAATTTCTCAAATCAGCACAAGCTCAGTGTAGCCAAAAAAAAATTTTTTTAAAGGATTAGATGGTGGGCTGAGCAACGCTGCCTAGTGTTCATGGGACAGACCGGGGGCATGAACCAGGAAGCAGGGAGGATCCCCCGCTTAGGGCGCTGCAGGCCCCAGGCCCTGTACAGCTCTAGTGCCTCCTCTTCTGTGTCTCTGCTCAAGTGACTGTCATGTTCCCTGGGATCTGGTGTCTGCGCCAGCCATCCCCATGGCTCTCTGGGCCCCAAGACTCCCCCTACCTCGTCCCAGTGTTCCTGCTTTCATGCCTGTGCTGTTCCCTCTGCTATTCGAGCCCTTCGTCTCCAGCCCAAAGAGTGCCACCTCCAGGAAGCCCTCTGGGTTGCTGCTTTCCTCCATCACAGCCTTTTCTGAGTGTGTCTCTTTGTTGCATGTGTGGCTACCTCTCCTTCTACAGGCGGGGGCAGGACCGGCCAGGGATGCATGTGGACTGGCCTGGATTTGGTCAGGGCTGGGGAGAGGCCCTGTCCCCCCGTAAGGGAGGATGGAGAGGCCCTGGCACCTACAAACAGCCCAGTCTGCTGCCCACCTGATCCTCCTGGGGGCTGAGCTGGGCAGGGATGGGCTCCGAGGGGATCCGGGGGGCATCCTGGTGGGTGACCCACTCAATTAGTGCCTCTGCAGGCAGTGGGGAGGGAGGTGGGGAAAGGGGAGAGTCAGAGAGAGAGAGAGAGCCACAGAGGAAGGGAAAAGCTGGGTCGCGCCGGCTCAGCCTGGGTCCCTCGTGCCCCAGGGTCCCCTCCTTGAAGCCTCCAAGCCACTCCTTCCTGCTCTGCACTGGGGATCCTTGCCGGGGGCCACCCTCATGTGTCCCGTCCCAGCCTCCAGGCAGCCCTGGGAGGCTCCTGTCAAGAGACCAGTTTCACAGCGGCGGCTCCGGCTGTTGCCGGACCGATGCGCTCACCTGCAGGGGAATTTCCGCAGCAGGAGGACGTAGGATCTGGTCCCCCTGCAGGCTGTGGTGCGGCACCTGCCTATGGCTTCCACAGAGCCCAGCACTCAGACCATTGGTTACTCAGGCCTCAGGGCCAGTCAGGGGGGGTTCGGCCACAGGCTCAGGACCGGAGGCTCCTTGACCCGGGAAACAGGAGGAAGAAGCCGTGAGTCCCCACAGGGCAGGGCTGGGGGTCATCATGACCCTTCACCACCTGGACTCGGAGAGGTTAAGTGGCTAGGTCAAGGTCACACTGCTGGGACAGGCTGATTCCCGCACCTGCTCTTCCCCAACCCGTCCGCTGTCCAGGGAGGAGTCTACCGGCTCCCAGCCTCAGTTTCCCCATCTGTAACAGGAGGTTGGGCCAGATGCTTGCTGACGGCTCTTCCCCTCTGACAGCAAGAGCCGGTAATCGCGTAGTTGGAGGCAAGAAAAGAATAAAAGCTGGGGATTCAGTTTCTCCTGCCACCAGTGCCGGGGGTGCAGCCCGCCTGCCTATAATTACACACGATTGAGACGTGAAGCTGCAGGTACGGTTCGGAGGCCTCGGAGCCTGCAAGATTCTGCAGGGAGCCTCGCGCCTGCGAGGGGACCCGCTCTCTCCAAACTCCCACTGGGCGTACATTTCTATTTTGGTTTTAATTTACTTATTTCATTAACTCAGCTCCAACTCTGGGAAGAGTGGCGCTGTAGTGTCTCAGCTGTGAGCACCAGGCCGCTCTGTCCAGCCTCAGCAAGGCTGACAGAAGGACTGGAGACCAGCATCACTCCCACGGCCGGGTGACTGCAGGTGCAGCAAGACGGTCACACTCCTAGTGGCCCTGCTTGGACACCAAGGTCACAGGGGTCGGGGCTGGATCGAGCTGCTCCTGGAGTGAGGTCCCACATCCGGCTTCTCTGTGGGTCATCTCGTCCCCTGGTGGGCGAGAGGCCGGACGACCCCCTCATTTCATGCCCAGGGCACCTGAGGCTGAAGGTGGGCAGGCACCTGCCCAGGTCACCTGTCTCAGCTGGATGGAGCCAGCACTGAGTCCTCCACCTTCCGGCCTCTCCACAGATTTTGCTCCCCCTAAACTTGGGTGCTGTGGCCAGAAGCCTGACTCAAGGACAGACTGGCCTTGGTGCTGACCTCGTCTGACCACGCGCACCAGCCCCTCATCCCCTCCGCAAAACCACGGTTTTGTTTCTGATTTTACGAGCAGTATGTTCACGGTAGAGCATATTGGCAACGTGCAAAAAGATGAGGAAGAAAATGAAAATCCCCTGGAACTCCCTCTGAGATGCCTTCTGTTACATTTTAGCTTGTACCTTCCGAGCTTTCCAGGGGCTCACCTGCCTAAGGAGAGACATCCGTGCACCTGTGAGCTCAGCAGACAGGGGGCAGGGCGTGTATGAGCCGCGAGGATGCTTCACACCTGAGGGTCCTCCCCGGGATGGTGCCGAGTGACCTTGGGCGGGACGTTCATCCCAAGCACACTCCCTCGTCAGCGCCTGACATCATCAACACCTGACCCCGTCAGTACCTGCCGGGCTGGGGTGGCTCGGAGGCCGAGATGAGGAGAAAAAGTGAGAATGCTGCCCTGATCCCACGGATCCCATGGTCATCATCACTGTCGTGAACATCCAAGTCGGGAGGAAGGACAACGTTCTCGCCGTGACCCTCCACTTGTTCACTGTGTCACAGGGAGGATCAGCCCTCCCGCCCAGGACTGTTGGGCCGCGGAGAGGAAAGTGTCGGCACAGCACCCACGTGGTACAGAGAAGGGCTCAGGAAATATGGGAGGGTGGCGAGTGGGAGGCATTGACATGGCATCCCTGCCCCCGCGGTGGGCAGGCGTGGCTCTGCCTGTGTCTGCATCCCGGGGTGGCAGAGGGGACCCTGCATCAGCTAGCAATGGGCATAACACCGCTGCGTTACAAATGGCCCCAAGCCCTCGGGGCACAATTACATGTTAGCTTGTGTCTGCAGGGTCCAGCTGACCTGGGCTGGAGCAGGTTCCCAGGGGCCCTTTCTGCCTGTGTGTCCCTGAGCCAGGCCGCCTCCCCAGCACAGGGTGGCCTCCAGTTCATGTCCCTGCAGCAGCTTCCCCTCTGAGCTGCCCCCAGGGAGAAAGCGGTCCAGGGGCTCCATCACACACACAGGTCCTGGGGCCGATGGGATTAACCAATTCAAAATCTCTACCTAATGTAGAGCCTTATTTCTTTGCAACCAACTTGCTATTTTCGAAAACTTGCAAACCTACAAAATACTGGAAAGAACAGTGCGAAAAACACGCACCGTACAACCTTTCCCCCAATTCCCTAACATGAACGATCCGTCACATTCGCACTCCCTCTCTCGCTACGTATGTATATATATAAATACATTCTGAAAGGAAGTTACTGGTGAACACAGCATTGAGCGTCCCCTAAAACTCAGCACATTCTCCTACCCTGAAAAGTTCCACATCTGAACATTTAACGTTGATGCTCTGCGTTTATTATGGACTGAATGTTTGTGTCCCCAGGATTCACACATCAAAGCCTTAACCCCCAAGTGATGGTGTGAGGAGGTGGGGCTTTCGGAAGGTGATAAGACGAGGTCATGGGCTTAGTGCCCCACGAAGAAGCGGAAGAGGCAACCGGAGAGAGCGCTCTCTCTGCACGTGAGCGCACAGCGGAGGGTCAGCGCCTGTGAGCCAGGAAGGTCCCTCACCAGAACACCAGCCCAGCCACACCCGCTCTCGGACTTCCAGCCTCCAGACTGTAAGGGAGTAAATTCCTGTTGCATAAGCCCCCGGGCTGTGGGATTTTGTTATGACAGCATGAGCTCTGACGGCAAGAATCAATATTAGCCCAAATTCTAATTTCCCTAATTGTCCCAAATTATATATTTTTACCTGTTTTTTTTAAATTGAAGATTTAACTGAGAATCATAACTTACGTTTACCTGCCATTTCTCTTTCGTCCCCCTTATTCTAGAACATTCCCCGCCACTTTCTAGTCTTCCACGACCTGTCCATTTTTGAAGCGGCCAGGCCAGTGAGGTGTACTCCTGCCCCTAAGGACAAAGCAGAAGGAGCCAGAGGGTGGGTTCCCATCCGCAGCCCTTCCCGCCCGGCGAGGAGGTGGCCCAGACCCTGGAAGGACCATCTGCAGGAAAGTGGGCTCCTGAGAAAGGAAGAGCAAAGACAGCAGTCAGTTAGGGGGAAATGCAGGCACGTGTCATCCCCTTTCTCTACAACGTGCGCAGGGCAATATTACAGTCAGTTCCTCCTCTGCTCCCTCCAAACCCAGACACACGGACAACCAGGGCATGAGACCAGGCACCAGGGCGGCAGGCTTCCAGCGCCGGCCTCTCTGCAGCCGCCAGCACCTGGGATGGATTTTAACTGCCTGGGAGGCTCCTTGTGCAAGTGAACCATTACTGCTCTCACCTCTCACAGATGCCCGGTGACAGCCTGGGGTCCCTAATGCGCTTTGGTCTCCATCCCTTTGAGAATCGGGGGGAGTTTGCACCCCCATTTTGTAGATGAGGGGAGACTGAGCCTCAGAGAGGGGGTGTGACCTGCACAAGGTCACCGGCTGGTAGGCTCTCAGTGTGTCCAGCGGCTCAGCTGCTGGACCTCAGGGTCAAGTCCTCAGAAGGGAGGGACAACCTTGGCCCAGGGCTGGGTGATACCCAAGGGGGGCAGAGACCTCGAGGGGGGGGTCTCTCTGGAGGAGGGGAGTCTCTCCCGGAGAGAGGGGAGTGGTCAGGCCTTCAGAGGGGGCACCTTGGGAGAGGAGGGGAGGTCTGGACACCACAGGACTGGGGTGCAGAGGCGTGGACTGAGTCAGACTGAGCTGTATTGGGTTAAAAGAAACGAGGCTAAGTCTACCTTCCGTGTGGCAGTGGCTCTCCCGGGATCACGGCCAATGGTGACATTTCCCACCTGGCCACGAAGGTCGCCTTCCTTGTCTCTGGGGACCAAGGGCCTTCAGGCACAAACACGTTTTCCCCATATTTTGGGAGCCCTGTTGCGATGGGCTTTACGGCGGTAACCGCTGTCCTGGGCCCTCCTGCTTGGCTGGCGTGGGGGGTGGGCTGCCCCTCACAGTGAGATGGTGGGTGAGGTATCAGACAAAAGCAGTGCTTAGAGCAGTGAAGACAGATTTTATTCAGGGCTATTGCAATAGAGGAAAAGAGACGTCCGTACAGGACCAGGCTTAACTCGGATACAGGGTGGACAGGTGGGGCTTCTGGCCCAGGAGCAGGTGGGCTCAGTGGATGGAAAAATCACTGAGAGGGAACATCACGGCTGAGGGGCGCTCTGGCTAAACGCCGCCGACGGGGTCCTCGCGGGAGGCAGGCCAGGCGCCAGGCATCCGCTGAGGTGCGATGGGGTGAGGGTGTTCATCTGATATCTAGGTGGGAGATTCCGGCCAAGCTGACCTGGCAGGGTCCTTGCCGAAAGGGGATTTTAGCAGGCGGTGCACAGGGGGGCCCAGGGGCAGGCTCAGACACCTCCTCTCGGGGCTTCTGTCTCCCGTCTGTAGCACTGAGCGGGGCAGGATACCCTCGAGGCCCCCGGGGCTGAGGGACATGTAGGCCACAAAGGCTGCAGGATCCCAGGCTCAGCGTTCAGCCTGGCCCCGCTGCCGCTTCGGGACGAATTCGGGGTTTCTTGTGGATTTCCCAATGTGGTTCCTCCCGCCAAGGTCAATACAAAAGGTACTTGGCATGTTTTCCTATCAGCGTCGGGATCTGCCCCCGCAGAGGGGGAAGCGACCCCCCAGAGCTGCTGGGAGTGGATAGGATGCAGTCCACAGGCCCCACAGGAGGCTGTGCTGCATCTGCGTGTCTGTAGGACCAGCCTTGGCTCTGGGCCGGTGCCGAGAAGGCCAGTTTGGCAAGAACCTGTCAGCGAGTCAGTCCAGGCTCTCCCGAGGGGCCGTGATCCCGGCTTTGCTCAGAAGGAGCTCAGACAGAAAACAGGGCCCACAGAGCGTGGGGTGGGGGGGCACATCCATCTTTAGCCGCCTTCCTGGTTTGCACGCGGAGGCAGCTTGGGGTTCCCAAGGGCCCCCCGGCTCATCAGGCTAGATAGCCCCCCTTGTGGAGGAAGACTGGGACGTGCGGGGACAAGGTGCCCCGTGAGCCTGTCACACGGGGCTTTCAATGAGGATTTGAGAGGAATGACGGGGTGGCACTGGGGGGGGCTGCTGCTGTCACATTTAGGTGCCTGTTGCCCCCCCAGTCGTTAGTAAGGCTTCTTGGGGGTCTCCCCGCTCCCACGCCCAGCCTGGGCTCTCCCGGCTGTCGGAAGGGTCAGCGGGGCGTCGTGTCCTCCCTAGGTCCCAGCACCAATAGGGACCTGGTGTGACAGCAGGTGTGATCCGGATGCCCAAGCAGGCGCCCCAGGGGGGGCGGGGATGCGGGGCTTCTCCTCTCCCTGCACCCCAGGAAGGCTGCTGAGGTAGGGGGTGGGACCCCGGGGCTGCTCCACGAACCACGCCGTGCCCTTCACTCATTCTTGCGTTCACTCGCTCATTTATTCATCCACCGGCTCCGGAAGGTACCACCTCCACATGCCACCCCCCTGGGGGTCAGGGCTTCCACGTGTGACTCTGGGGACGTGAACATCCAGTCCACAGCAGCCGGCTGAGACAGCAATGCCACCATCCCTCCTCCAGGCCACAGCACCTTATCCTCGGGGCCACGGCATCATCTCCGGTGACAATCACAGGGCTCGGCCTACTGGAGACGTTGGTCACTGTTGGCGGGTGGGTGAGAGGCTGACCCTTCCTGCCACCCCACCACGCATCAGGGCCCCTCCCCTCCGGAAAGCCTCACTCAGCAGGGAGTACAGAATTCCCGGCGGGCTGCAGGGCTGCAGGCGTTGATGTCCTGAAGCCACACGGAGGCGTTTCTGCCCTTATCCTGCAGCAGGGCCCCTCCCACCTGCTTGGAATCTTCTTCCTTTGAATTCAAAGAATGTGCCTTTTGCAGTACCCCAAAGAGAGAGCCGGGGGTGCCCGCTGCTTTGGGAATTCTCCAGTCGATTTTAGGAAAATCCGATCTGTGTTTAGGACCAATAAAGCCTCTTCTTCTCCCTCTTAAGTTATGCAAACCTTATCCCAGCTGCCTGTGTGCCTGGTTCTCCCCCAAAGTGTGGAAAGCACTTTCCTGCACCACATTTTCTTTCCAAGATAACCCATTTGGGGAGGGCTGTGTGCATCCTATTAGGGCCAAGGGGCTCTGAAGGATGTTTTCTTCTTTAGTCACTAAGTTACAGGTATCCCGTCGGGTTCGCTCTGCAGACTTCAAGTTGATTTAGGAGTTTCATGGAGTTGGCTGAGCACGAGTCCTGAGAATCGGGCCAATGTCTGACCGTCACTGGAGTAACTCGCTCCCTGAGAAAGAGAGTCAGAGCAGAGAAGCCAGAAGCCTGCTTCCACGTGGGCACGTGGGACCCAGCGCTTCCCGGGGGCTCTTCTGACGGCAATCTCCTCACCTCCGAGTCTGCTTGTCATTGGGAGGTGAGAGCAGGTCCCTCTCAGGGTCTCTTCCTCCTCCTGTGACCACCCCGACGGTCAGCAGGTCTGAGCAGCAGGCAGCCACGCACAGGCAGAGAGATGAACAGATTCCGGCATGTTCCAGCACGGAGGGATTGCAGAGAGCACGTGAGCCCCCGTTTACAACATCCTCAGCTCACCGCCAGGCACGTATGAGGACCCCTGGACGCTAGTCCCCTTGTCCCCCGCTGCTGGGACTGACGGAGGGAAGAAAGTACACTCCTGGGGGTGAGGGGAGGTGGCCTGATTCGCTTTTGCAGCATCGGTGCCAGCGCAGGGCCTGGCACACAGCAAGCGCTCAGTCAGTACTGATTCCTGTGTGACCTCAGACTGGGAGCTTAGCCTCTCTGAGCCTCAGTTTCTTTTTTTTGTAGAATGAGGTTGATGGTCCACCTGCTGTCGTGCTCCATCTTACACGGGAGGTGGTTGACAACGGCTCCTGTCACGCGGTGCCCACCAGGTGCCCAGCATTGCCCTGGATGCTTCCGCTATAAGACCCCGCCCCACGCTCACAGGGAATGAAGTGGTATCATCCCCTCCCCAACCCAGGAGGCGCGGGGGAGGGGAGCGACTTGGCCAACACGGCCCGTGGTGCAGATGTGAGTGGAACCCAGGAGGCGCGGGGGAGGGGAGCGACTTGGCCAACACGGCCCGTGGTGCAGATGTGAGTGGAACCCAGGAGGCGTGGGGGAGGGGAGCGACTTGGCCAACGCGGTCCGCGGTGCAGATGTGAGTGGAACCCAGGCACCTCCCTCCACGAAACCACACGCCGTCTTGGGGCGAGAATCCCCAGGTCAGTGCTCGTGCCCTTTGCTCAGTGACTAGTCACTGGACACCTGCCCCGTGCCAGGTACTGCTGGGGAAACAGCCCTGAGCGGTCGGAGCCCTGCCCCCATGGCTGAGTCATGCTCCCCGAGGCTCCTTCTTCCCGGTTCTAGTTTTGTCGGCTTCTCCCCATCCAAGCATCCATGCAGCCCGTCCTTCACTGAGCATTCGCTGAGCACCTCTCGTGTGCTGGGGCCTGGATTCAGTCAGGGTTTTCTCTGCTCTCCTCTCCCTGCTCAGAGGCTGGTAGAGGGATGACACAGGTACAGTGGAAGCCAACCAGGCAGACGTGCTGTGATGGAGCGGCCCAGGTAGTGGAGCCCTTCCCTAGCCAGGCTGGCTGCCCTAGGGCACTCCTGTCTGCCTGTCGCTCTTCGGAACCCACACGGCTCCCACAGCTAACTCTGGGCCAGAGGGCTGTCCAGGATGTAGGACTGTCCCCTGCCTCACGCCCGGCACCATGTGTCTCAGCCTCCAGGATAACAGGTAGTGGGGCGCTTCTGCTAGTCCTGGTGGGTCCTGCCTGTCGTGTATGGCCTGAGGACGGAGAGGAGGGAGGTGGCACTGTGGGGCAGGGCCCAGGGCCCAGGGTCAGACAAAGACATAAACCTACAGATTCAAGATGACTGAACCCCAAACAGGATCAACCCAAATAAATCCATACCAAGACACATCATAATCAAACTTTAAAATTAAAGACAAAGAAAAAGATCCTGAAAGCAGCCAGAGAAAAATGATACCCACCAGGGGAAACAGTTTGAAAGCAAAGGAGTTTTCTCATCACAAACCGCGCTGGGAAAAAAGAATCGTCAACCCGGAATTCGAAACTCAGAGAGAATGTTCTCCAGGAATTAAGGGGTAACCAAGGCATTCTGAGGCGATGAAACACTATGGGTGTCTGTCATCCACAGACCTATCCTTACAGACTGGTTAGAGGAAATTCTCCAAACAGAAAGAAAATGGTAAAATAAGGGGCCTTGGCACATCGGGAAGGAAGAAAGAACGTGACAAGCAAAACTATGTGTAAATGAAACAGGCCTCCCTTCTCCTGGATTTTCTAAATCACATTTGACAGTTGATGCAAAAATTACAACACTGTCTGATGTGACTCTCAATGTATGTGCAGGAGATAGTGAGGCGTTTATATTATAAACGTGGGGCAGCAAAAGGACCTAAAGGGAGGAGATGTTTTTTTACGTCATTAAAACTGGAAAATAATGACTGCCCTGGCCTGTGATAAGTTCTGTATATAATGTCATAGCTGGAGCGACCGTTTCAAAACCTGTACCAAGAAACATAATCCACAACAATAGATAAATCAAAATGGAATTCGAAACAACGCTCTAACCCAAAGGAAAGTAGGGGGGGAAAGCAGAGGAGGAGAAAACTGAGAAAACAACGAACAAAAAATAAAATGACAGGGCTTCCCTGGTGGCGCGGTGGTTGAGAGTCCGCCTGCCGATGCAGGGGACGCGGGTTCGTGCCCCGGTCCGGGAGGATCCCACATGCCGCGGAGCGGCTGGGCCCGTGAGCCGTGGACGCTGAGCCTGCGCGTCCGGAGCCTGTGCTCCGCGACGGGAGAGGCCACAGCAATGAGAGGCCCGTGTACCGCAAAATAAAATAAAATAAAATAAAATAAAATAAATAAAATGACAACTTAAGCCTTAACTTAATTACAACTGTAGTAATGCAGGTGGTCTAAATACACCAATTAAATACAGATTGGCAGAGTGGACAATGAAAACATGACCCCAATATATGCTGTGTACAAGCTCCCTTCATAGATAATAGAAAGTATGTTGAAAACAAACGCATGGAGAAAGATAAATCATGGAAACATTCATCAGAAGAAAGTGTGAGTGGTCACGTTAATATCGCACAATACTGTGCAGACAATATTAATATCAGATAAGGTAGACTTCAGAACAAAGAAAAGCACCAGGGACAGAGATACGAAATGATGTAGCGATGAAAAGATCACTGTCAAGAAGACAGAGCAATGTTACACGTGCACCAACCAGCAGCCCTGCAAAACACGCGAGGCCACAACGGATAGACCGAAAGGACCGGGTGCTGGCTCGGGTGATGGCTTTCTCACGGACGTCTCCAAGGACGCTTTTGACAATTCCCCATCACAGAGGTGGTTTCGTACGTACCCTTTCCTTACAGACTAAGATAATCTGTTTTTACAAGACAAATACTGTTTGAGGGAAAATAGCAAAGCGTGGCTACAATTCATTCCAGGATGATTCATTATCCCTGAATGTTTTCCATTAGCTTCTATTGTCAGCTGTTCCCCAATGATTTTATTAGATGATGTAATAAATATGTGATAGAGAAAAGAAGAATATGATGCGAGGACTCTTGTGGAAAACAACGTTTGTCTCAAAGAGCTGGGCTGGTCACCACGGGCTGGCAGAGGGCCTCCTACGGGCACTGCTCAGTCTGCAGAAGGGGCTAGCGGGGCTGGCGCACGGGCTACTCACAGCTGCTTGGGAAGACTGTAGTGGGAGAGAGTCAGAGCACATTTAGTCTGGCTGGAAAGGTCGGTGGAGCCATTGGAGAGAGGAAATCCAGCCAGGGAACTTTATCATCGAGGGCTGCGAGGTCTCCAGGCCCAGGCGAGTCTCAGTGGTGGAACTTCCTGCGGGAAGACGTGTTGCTCCTTCTGTTTCAGTGTTAAGCTGTTCGTCAGGCATTCTCACTCCACGAAGCAAGCAGGGCGTCAGGGAGGGATGTTGCCAGCTCAGGACAGTCCTGATGAAACTGTCCTCGGCCTGGTTTCTGCCCTGGGTAGATATATCTTCAGCTGTTACGTCACACGTGAGCGTGTTTGGAGGGTCAGTCCTGTGGGACTCCCCTGCTTCCCCGCGTACCGTGTTTTCTCTCTGCGAGTCTCCGTTTTCTCTTTTGTAAACTGGGATGCTGTACCCCCTATCTGCAGGGATTTACAAGGCTGGAGGCAGTGTGGGCGCCTACCACCTGCCACCATCCTTGGCACACAGTAGCTACTCAGTAAATGGTACTTGATTGGATGTTATAATCATTGATTTTAAAATGTTTTCATACATTTTCTTCCATATTAGATTGTGATCCTAAAATGAAATAAATGGTGTAACCTATCACACAAATAAATTTTAAAGAGCGACATAATGCCCTAGCTATAGTGCACAGAAGAGATCAAAGGAAAGAGAGTTATCATTTTTAACAACCTGTGTGCCAGGGTGTGGGTGCGGGTGGGGCCGCAGTGCAACTGGGACTTGGGTGCCGGTAGCAGTGTGGACGTTGGTGACATATCTCCATTTTTGGTGAAATCAGGCTCAACTCCTTATAAAGAACCAAAATAAGCCAGTTCTATCTGTCCCCAATTTACATAACAGGTGCTTTCCTGGAAAATTCAGCTTGTATTAAAAGTATTTTAAAAACTACCTCAGTGTTTGTTTGTAAAATCGCTAGTTTCTAGGTTCAGACATCCGTCAACAGGATTTTCAGCCACAACAAGTGCCCCGGGGTATCTGAGGAGTTTTGGGGAGTGAAGCCCACTGCTTCGGTATGGGGCTTGTCCCACATGTTACGGAACCCCCAGCTTCCCTGGACCCTGACCTCCACTTGCCAGTTAAAATCCCATCTTCGGGACCCCCAAGAACACCCCGAAATTCCCCCTGGGGGCAACTGGCCTGCTGACTCAGGGGACCACCCCTGTGGCCCAGAGCCAGGGGCGCTCACTGAAGGTCTGCTGTTGTAAACTGGCCGCATGTCCCCTGAACCGCTCCTCTGGGTGCTGGCAGCCTGAGGGATGCGTTTGGGAAACGGTCCTCCATCACCAGGAAGAGACCCGCACCTGCACAGAGGCTGACCTTCGTTCCTTCTTTTTCCCCACGCCATAATCTGGTAGAGTCTGTGCCACAGCCGCGCTTGCCTAACAGAAAGTAAGGCAGAGGCCATCACAGCAGCAGACTGAGAACCAGCCCGAGCCAGAAAGGCCCAAGGTGGCAACAGTCAGCTGCCCCGAGCCGGGTGCAGCCCGATCACGAGGGTGGCGCCTGCGCACAGGAGACCCAAACGTCCACAAGTTGCCTTTGCCTCCTTGCCACCCCGGGATCCCCGCCCCAGGCGGGTACTTGCACTTCGCTTTGGCACAGTGAGGCCCAAAGGACCGCGCCGGCTCCGGCTGTTTCTGGAAATCGCCACTCCTTTCCCCGAGCTCAGGTAGCACCACCACCTCTGACCCCTTAAACGTTTCCTCCCCTGGGGAGGAGGGGTCTTCAGGGTGCGAGCTCTCCGCCCCCCAGTCATGGATCAACGGGTCAAGTGTCTGCTCTCCTTTGCTGAACCCGGGCTCCTTCAACTGGCTCGAGTGGCACCGGACCAGGGGAGGACCTGGCTGGCGTCCACCCAATCCGAGAGGGGTGGTAACACCTCTGTTCCCGGAGCCCTGCTAACTCGGTGAGGGTGAAACCCACTGGACTCCCCGGATGCTGGAAACGGCTGTTCCAGGAGCGGAACCCCCCCTCACAGGTTTTCAGCCACAGTGTCTCCAGCAGCAAAGGATGGAAAACCACAGGTGGGCAGCCTGTAAAAATACTGAGTCACATCTACACACTTCTATGTATAACATAGATAATGAATGAGAACCTACCGTACAGCACAGGGAACGCTACTCAATGCTCTGTGGTACCTAAGCGGGAAGGAAATCCAAAAAATAGGGAAGGTGCGTATACATAGAGCTGCTTCACTTTGCTGTACGGCAGAAACTAACACAACATTGTGAAGCCATTATACTCCAATAAAAACGTTTTTTTAAAAGAAAAGGAAGCAAATATACTCATCCCCTCACTATAATGTCTACAATAAACTGTCATTTTATTTTATTTTATTTTATTTGCGGTACGTGGGCCTCTCACTGTTGTGGCCTCGCCCGCTGCGGAGCACAGGCTCCGGACGCGCAGGCTCAGCGGCCATGGCTCACGGGCCCAGCCGCTCCGCGGCATGTGGGATCCTCCCGGATCGGGGCGCGAACCCGCGTCCCCTGCATCGGCAGGCGGACTCCTAACCACTGCGCCACCAGGGAAGCCCTAAACTGTTATTTTAATATAAAAAAATACTGAGTCACTGCGCTGTACACATCCAACCAATATGATATTACAAATCAACTCTACCTCCATAAAAATGTAAATAAGTCCCTCATGAAGTCACGTAGCACAAGTCCTGGGTGGGAGGCTTCAGGGAGGCCGTCAAGAACAGGGTCCTTCCCCTCTCCGCTCCGCTCTGTCCCCGAGGCCCTTGTGGGTGCAAGGGGCTCTCCCAGGCCGGCGGCCGGTGCACAGATGGCTACATGTGGGGGTGGAAGATTGTGACTCCAGTAAGCCTCTTTGCAAAGCCCGAAGAGCTCTCCTCACGCGCTGTGGGCCGGAGGGAAGGCTTCCCGGGGACTGTCGCTCCCAGGGCCGCCCCTGGGTTGGCATCGTGGACAATGCCCAGCTGAGGGGTTGCACGTCTTACCCGCTGCAAGGCCGGTGGCAGGACCAGGAACGGGGAAGGTGACGAGGCTCTGGCCTCAGGTTCAAAATTTCAGGGGACACCGAAAACCTCCGTGATGGAGGTGAACACTTTTAATGCAGTGCTGTGAAAGGCCACGATGAAGACAAGAAAATCTGCCATGAAGAAAACACCAATATTTTAAAGACAAGATCTGACCTGCACTCGTGAGATTCACCCCACTTGCCTCACCCTAATCCCTGCCTGTCCAGCCCTATGTTCGCTTCAAATCTTGGTGTTTTGTTCCTTGTGGATTTTTTTTTTTTTTTTTTGCATTCATTTTGGTCTTTAAAATATTGCATTAACATATGATTTGTCTTGAGGACTGAGTTTTTTGAGGTGCCCTGAAAGTTTGCCCGTGATGGGGGTGCCTCACCCGCCCCACCCTGGTCTGGCCCCTTCCGGCCCCTGACTTGCAGGAAGGGGGAGGCATCTCGGGTCAAGCTCAGGGTTCCTTTGCCAGCCCAGCTTCTGGACCATCTTCGCAGGCTGCCAGTCTGTATGTGCAGTCGACGTCACGGGATCACGGCCTCAGTCAAAGCTCTTGGCTGGACCTCGCCTTGGACCCCAAGCCCTGAAGCCTCCTCAGCAGGGCCTGCTAACCCCTCTCGCCTCCACACTCGGATGTGCACCAACTGGACTGCCCCTGTGCTCACAGAGGACGCCCCGAAGAGACTCCTGGTGGGGGCTTGGGAAAGCAGGCCTAGTTTCTCCCCCAGTCTTACCCGCGGTTGCTCTGAGCCTCTGTTGTCCCCTTAGCGCCCAGTGGGCTGTTCCCAGCTCCTTTCTCAGGAGCCCTTAGGGGACCCCTTAGGAGTAGCCAATCCACACCACCTTGAAACTCCTTGCTGAAAACAACCTTGCTGTTGTTACGGACCAAGCCACCCCTGGCCTGAAGCACCCCGTTCCCCTTCCTTCCTGTAAAGTCCAGAGTCTGAAACTTCCCCCCAGAGCCGTAACCTCAGGGCGCATGCAGTGCGCACCCCACGTTTAAACAGGCAACAAACGGTTTCATCGAATGGAAGATCCCTTTCCCCATCTTCTGCCACGTCTATGTTTTAGGGTTCACTCCTTTTCCTCCTGGAGCCCCACTTCTGGTACCAAATTCTGTAAGTATTCATAGTTCTCGCCTGGAAGCAACAGAAACCAACTAGGGCCATTTGAGCTGAAGAGGAATTCTTGACGGGGCTGTTGAGAGTTCAGAAGTTCTCCAGAAGGGCTGGGACCCCTGGTTCAGAGCTGCACTCACCTCCCACCCCAGAAAGTTCCAGTGGGCTCCGGGCGATGCCTTCCTGCGGCTGCGGCTCAGGCCCCTTTCTGCCTCCTCCCGGCTCACCAGGGACCCGGCGTGTTTAGTCACTGCTCCCGCTGCCAGAACTCTCCCCTGGGCTCCTTTCTTCCTTTATTTCCTGCTCCTGATTTAAAGTCTGAGGGTGAGGCTACCTGGCGCACCTACGATGACGAAGACAGGCTCGTACCCCTACCAGCGCCGCCTGGGGTGGAGGGACTCCGGTACGAAAGCAGGTTGGAGGCCAGTGCCCCGCCCAGAGGAAGGTCAAGCATCCAGGCCTGTCCCAAGCTTGTCCCAAGATGGGCCCAGCCCCTTCCCAGCCTCCGCACCACCGTCCCCAGGTCTCTCTTCCTGCGGCTGCAGGTCCACTGCCCCTCCTGGGGCCCGTCCTCCTCCCTGCAGGCTCCCGCGGGGCTCTCATCCGCTCTCGCTGCACACACGCCTCCTGGGGGCTCGCACCGCCCTGACCTCCACGTCCCGCCCTGACCCTCACTCAAGCCCGAGATCCCCACCGCCAGCGCCTGCCGGGTGTTCTGCTTGCTGACCCTTAGATGCCCCCTAAACTTGAACCTGAGCGCGGTTCGTCCTGCAGCAAGGCCTCCCCACACCCACTCACAAGGCCACAACCCGGGACCCCCCTCCCACTTCTTTCCTGCTCACTGACCTGCACCTGGTCAGTTTCTAAGGGCTGTACTCTCGTCCCCACTAATTTCTTCCTGCCGGACCGGGCAAGTCCCCTGTTATCCAGGGAGCACCCGGACCCAGCCGGGAGGGCCTCGGCACAGTGCCTGCACGCGGCTTGCCTCAGCCACGTTTGGGGTTGCTGTTGTTACGGACCAAGCCACCCCTGGCCTGAAGCACCCCGTTCCCCTTCCTTCCTGTAAAGTCCAGACAGTCTTGTAGCCCTATCTCAAGCCCCGTGTCCTTGGCCTTTGGAGGACTCCAGCTGGAAGCTTCATCCACAGACTGAACCAGAACTCGACTCCCAGGGCTCTGCCCCGGCTGCTGGGGGCCAAGCTCATGCTTGTCTCAAAGATCTGAGGAGGAAGTTGTAGGCGAGAGCCGGTGTCTGCCAGCCCTGGCGCTTTGAGGATTTTAGGTGAGACTCAAATGCCACGGTGCCTCAACGCCTGTAAAGCGATTAACCCCAAGGAGAGCGGATGCCGGGAGGGGCCCCCTGCCACCCTCCCCCTCCCCCACCCACCATCCCTCTGTCTCATTCCCAGGCCTAAACACCCCACCGCGCAAACCACTGGGTGTGCGGTGAACGCCCTTCTACTCCCCCCAACCCAAATAGCTTTATTGCTTCTGCAATTATATAAATAACGCTTGCTCGTTGTGGTTTTTTAATAAGAAAAAAGTATAAGGAGAAAATTGAAAGTCACCTGAAGTTCCACCATCCTGTGAAGAGCACCTTTATCCCTGGTGACCACGCCTCCATGTCTCTCTTAGGTGGAATAAAAGCAACCCAAGGGCTTCCCTGGTGGCGCAGTGGTTGAGAGTCCACCTGCCGATGCAGGGGACACGGGTTCGTGCCCCGGTCCAGGAAGATCCCGCATGCCGCGGAGTGGCTGGGCCCGTGAGCCATGGCCGCTGAGCCTGTGCGTCCAGAGCCTGTGCTCCACAACGGGAGAGGCCACAGCAGTGAGAGGCCACGTACCACAAAAAAAACAAAAACAAAAAGGACAAAGGAGACAAGGGCAGGCAGAGGCTGTGCCTGCTGGCCTCCGGGCAGCTCCTCCACGGTGCCCTGCGCAGGGCCTGGCGTGGAGCTGGCAGGCAGCGCCCACCTGCCATCAGCTGAGATGAGCGATTTGCCTTGTCTTTGCAGACCCTGCCCAGGTACTAGGAGAAAACGTGATGGAGGGTCGCGCATCAGCACAAAGCAGGCGGATGGTTGACAGGACACGCTCGGTGTGTGTGTGCGTGTCCCATGCAGGAGCGCAAATGGCCCTGGGGCTGTGCTGTGCATGCCTGTGCCAGTGCCCTGGGCGCACAGGTGTGCCGCGATGTGCGTGCGGCCACATGCGTGTACATGTGCACGTCCCTGTGGGCTGCAGCCACACTGCACATGCCTGTGTGGGCATGCAGGCTTCACAGTGGCACGAGAAGTCACAGCTCTGCCCACAAATTTCCCTCAGTGGGCAGAGGGCCGGGTGGCGGAAGGGCTCACTGAAGCTAATACTCTACCCCGGAAGGTTCTGGGAGTCCCAGTTTTCTCAGAGTGTGGTCCTCCCGGTTCCTGCTTCTAAGTTCCCTGGACCCTGGTTAAAACGCAGCTTGTGGGAGCAGGGCCCTAGGATCTGCATTTTAGCAAGTGGCCCTGGGTGACTCTGAACTTCGCAGAGTCTGAAATTTTCCCGGCTCTTCTGCCCTCCAGTGCCGGTCACTCCCGCAGCGTCCCCGCTGACCGCGTCAGATGGGAGTGACACATCGTCTCAGGGATGCCAGAGACCCGCCCCGGCTGCGTGCTTTGACTGGTGGGTCCCGCGATGTCCCCAAAGCCCGAGTGTCCTCACGAAGGGGTGGAGGGGGGAACTCTGTCGTCTCCTGGCACCGGGGAGGAAACTGAGTCCGGGAGAGGCGGAGCGCAGGCTGGGAAGGAGCAGGTCCAAACGGCTAGTGCAGCCCCTGCAGGCGCCACGCAGAAACAACTCCAGCTGCTGGCGCTGCTGACCCGGCCTGGGGACGCCCGTGCAGCAGGTCCACGGGACACACGGGGGCTGGAGTGGGGCAGCAGAGCCCTGGGAGGCCTTCTCTGGGGTCTTCCGAGTGCATTCTGGAACTCTCCCCTTTAGCATCCCCTCACCTCAGGTAGAATGAGGATCCGCAGGCCAGGGGTGCAGGGGCTCCACGCCGCGGGGAGTGCCTAAGGGGCAGGGCCAAGTGACCCTGAGCCCCTCCCCCTCCCTCGTCTTCCCTGAGCTGCCCTTGGGGGTTCTGCGGCGCCCAGCCCCCGGGGCAGTGCTCAGTCCTGCGAAAACCCCGGTGCGGTTTGCTGCAAGACAGCACGTCTGATCTCTGAAATGGAGGTGCCAGAGCCTGGCGCCCGGCCTGACCACCTTCCAGAACAGACTCTCGGGGCCAGCGCGGCAGCATCCCCGTGGAGCAAGGGCTGGGCCTGCAGCCAGTTCCCTGAGCCGTCCTGCACTCGGCGTCCCTTCCTGGTGGCACGTTGCCACCCAGGGCACTGCCGTCTCGACCTCGGCCCTGCGGCTGAGCCGGGTTGAGGCAGCCTGGGCCGGCCCCTCTCTGGGTCCCTGGCTGGCTGGGTACTGGCCCAGTCGGTCCTGGACGCGCACCCTGAGCCTGTGCCAAGGCTCTCATGTCACAGTGGAACATTTCCTTGAGCACTGCCAGGCCAGGGAGCAGGGGTGAGGCGAGGTGGAGGCCAGCAGCTTGGCACACCCGTGGCCAGACCACACAGGGTGGAGCTCAACCGACCAGACTTTCCTGGATCCCTCTGGGAGTTAGTTTATCGCACGCAGGCACGTTGTGTAACAGTGTGGAAAGATGCCCGCCACCCCGGCCCCCGACGTGCACCTGCCGGCTCCCACGGTCTGGGGTGGATGGGACGCAGACGGGCAGGAGGGGGCCGGGACGAGATTGCAGGCAATCCCTTTGGACCCTCCCCCGACCAAGAAAGGGGGCCCCACTAGCCTCCCTGGACAGCTGAGGGATTGGGGGCCCCAGAGGGGTGTACTAGGGTGAACCTCCACTTTCCATCCTGAAATTCACATCCACCTGGAACCTCAGAATGGGGCCTTATCTGGAAATAGGGTCTTTGCAGATGTAATCAGTTAAGATGAGGTCAGCCTGGATTTAGGGCGGGCCCTAATCCCATCTGACTGAGGTACCTATAAGAAGGGGAGACACACAAGGAGGAGGCTGTGTGAAGACAGAGACAGAGACTGGAGCAACGTGGCCGCAAGCCAAGGATTTCTGCAGCCACCAGAACCTGGGAAGGACAAGGAGGGATTCTCCTTTAGAGCCTCCAGGTGCAGCCCAGCCCGGGGGACACCTGAGTTTCAGACTTACGGCCTCCAGAGCCGTGAGAGAATCCATTTCTGCTGTTGTAGCCCCCAGCTTGTGGTACTTTGTCACAACAGTCAAGGAAACTACACAGAGGGGATGGGATGGATCCGAGACACCCGGTCAGGAGTCCCGTGGCGTTTATGTTACATCAAACCAAACCCTTTGCACTTTGGTTAGGTTTTCCCAAGACCCGTTGGTCAGACAGGGAGGAGGGAGAAATGTGGTCTCCACCTTCGGACGTCAGTGTGGCTGCAAAGAGCTCCCAAGGGGCCAGGGCAGAGCGGCCGGAACAGGGCAGGAGGGAGGTGAATCTGGATCCTGGCTGGGCCTTTCCTGGCCCTGGGAGGGCACAGGGGGCTTGGCCTCTCCGGGTGTCAGGTTCCACACCTGTAAAATGGGGCCATAATGACAGAAGGTGACAGTAAAGTGTTTCGCACGAGGCCACCACTCCATCAATGTCATTATTTTTGCTATTTTCAAACAAGGAAGTGTTTGTAAGGCACTTAAGCCAGTATCTGGCCAAGAGTCATTGCGTGATGAATAGCACCGTCATTATGACGGCCGTCAACGCCGGCGCTATGCCCAGGTGTTGAATGCAGCTCTCTGTCCTCTCACCACTTCAGCCAAACTCACACCTCCGAGACAGGTAGGGTCCACCTGTGCAGGTCTTGTAGGGGCGCGGCCTGAAGCTGGTTCTGCAGCGTCAGCCCATGGGCCGCATCCCAGTTCCCTGTTGCTGAGATCTGGTTGTGCAAAACGAGAGTCATTTAATTCTAGCTCACGGCTCCGTGGGTCAGGAATGCAGACGGGGCGCTGCCAGGGGCCTTACTGAGGTCACTCAGTGCCACTCTGCGGATGGGGGGTCTGGGATGGAAGGTCCAAGACGGTGGCACTCATGTCTGGCTCCTTGGCCGACGTGACTGCCAAGCTGGGCTCCACCGCAGGGCTGGTGGCCAGAGCACGTAGGCCTGGCCCGGCCGGCATGACACGCTCAGGAAGTTGGACTCCTGCTGGGAGGGTAAGGGCACATTCATTAATTCATCTGCTCATTCAATCATTCAATAGGTTTTGATTGTGCACCTGCCCTTTGCCAGGCCCTGTACGGGGCGGGGCTGGGATACATCAGTGACTGATGCAAATTCCTGTCCGCACGGTGCTTTCATTCCATGAGTGAAACAGAATCAAACGAGATTGATGACACAGATGGTTAATTAGACAGCGGTAAGCGCTGGAGAAAGAGCAAGGAAGAGAAACGGAAACGTGGTGGGGCGTGGCTGTCAAACTTTTTAGATCTCATGTCTTGAAAGTGGCTTTTGGGGAAAAAGCCGGAGTAAGTGAGGCACTTACTCCATTTGGATCTGTGAGAGCATTGGAGGGCTTGGGCGGAGATGTGATGGACCAACCTAGAGTTGGCCAGGATCCTTCCAGAGGCTCTGTTGGATGGAGCTTCAGGGCCAAGGTGGTGGCAGAGAGAGCAGCAAGGGGGCCGATCCAGCCATCCAGGCGGGACGACGGCAGCTGCCGCAGGTGGGACCCCTGTGGAGGGAGGGACAGCCCAGCAGGTTTGCTCTGTCCAGACATGGGAGCGGGGAGAAGACAGAGCCGACCCCCACCCAGGGTTGGCAGGACGGAGCCCCTCCACGTGACAGGAAGACGGTGGAGCAGCAGGTGGGGAGGGAAGATGGGGCCCCAGGGGGCGTGTCAGCTTCGGAGCCCCCGATGGAGATGCAGCTGAGGTGGCTGGTTATAGGCCTTGGGGGGCCGGGAGGGGGACCCAGGATGGAGATACGGTTCAAGACAGACTGCAGAGCCCTGAGCCTGAGTGAGGCCACCGTGGGAGAGAGGACACCAAGGCGAGAGCCCCGGGCACCCCGGCACTGAGAGGACGGGGGGGACGGGCACCCGGAAGCAGCCCAGTGAGGTTGCTGCACTCCCACCCACTCTCTCCTGTGGCCTCCAGGGCGGGACCAGACCTGCCCCCACCAGCTCCCTGTGGCCTCTCCCATCGCGCTTCTCCTGCCACACCAGCTCTCAGCAGCCCATGCCTGCCTCGGGGCCTTTGCTCCTGCTGTGCCCTCTGCCTGCAATGCTGGGTCGTGCCTGGTCCCTCACCTACTCCGGGGAGGCGGGGAGGCAGGGCATCCCCGGAAGCCAGGTGGGAAAGTACATCAAGGAGGAGGGCGAAATCAGCCCTGAGAAGAGCTGATGGGGGCTTCCCTGGCGGTCCGGTGGTGAAGAATCCACCTGCCCATGCAGGGGATGTGCGTTCGATCCCTGGTCAGGGAGCTAAGATCCCACAGGCCACGGGGCAACTAAGCCCACGTGCCGCAACTACTGAGCTCGCACGCCGCAGCTACAGAGCCCACACGCTCTGGAGCCCGCGCCACAACTTGAGAGAAGCCCGTGTGCCGCAGCAGAGATCCCACACGCCGCAAAGCGTGCTCCCGGGCCACAAGTGGACCCCGCAGAAGGGGCCAGACGGGGGTCCTCTTCAAAGGGTCCCCTCTGAGGAAGCAGCTGGAAGGGCAAGGCAACCCGCACCGAGGGTGGACGGCCAGAAACGGGTGCTGAAGGGAGTGAGGGACCCCACACGTGCTGGTGAGGGGCCAGCTCTGGGTGTCACCCCCAGGACCTCACTGCCCAGGCCGGGCCCGGGCCCTCACCCTCCCACCGCCTGCACCGAGCTCCCCAGGCAGGTGTAGGCCTAAGAAGTCGTCTCAGATGCACGTGGGGGGAACAAAGGAGAGAGCTGCTGACTTACCCCTCCCCGGTGCATCTGGGGGACACTTCAGGCCCAGGCGGGGGGCAGGGAGGTGTTTCACACAGGGCCAAGGTCTGCGGTTACCATCTTAGACCCGCCTGGACTCCCTTACCTGAGCATCGTGGGAGGAGCCAGCAGCACCTGAGATGCGCCACAGAGTTCATCAGCTTGGGAAGGACGGGTTCCAGGGGCTGAGTGTGTGCGCGTGTGCAGGTGTGTGCTCGCGTGTGTATGTGTATACGTGTGTGCGTATGTGTATGTGTGTGTGCGTGTGTACGGTGTCGGGGGTGATGGGAGGATAAAGGTGCTTCTCACCTGCCTCTGACCTGTTCAGCTTTTCCATAAGCCGTGACAGCCTCAGAGGAGGCAGTGTGACGCTGACCGAAGGAGTGGGATGGCGGGGCTCAGCGGGGAGGGAGCTTCCTGGCAAGTGGCCGTTAGAGGTGAGCCTCGGACAACAGCTGGGATTTGCAGAGATGGGGAGGGCAAGCCGGCAGCCCGCGGGGCTCAGGGCACAGGGCGCGGGCTGGGGGTAGAGGCCCGGGCAGCCCTCTTCGCCTCGGCCCATGAGGCTGACGAGGTGGGTGGAGTCAGATCCTGGGTGCTGGCCGGGAGGTGGGAACTCTCGGAGGGTCTCCTGGGGTGATGGGGGGCGAGAAGGGCATGGGCTCCCTTCCCTGGCTCTCAGGCTTCAGAGGGCATTGCTGCCCCCCAGGCACGAGGGTCTGCCCCTTTGCCTGCAGAGCTGCCGGGGGTGACGGGGCTCGGCACCTGCCGGAACCCCGCGGGCCTGCTCCGTGTGAGGGCGGTAATTACGGTTGCTGTCAGGCGGCTTCCTCACCAGCCGTCAAGTCACTTAAAAATAACTTGCACAGAATGAGTCACCTGATCTGCCTCGCCGAGAAGCAGGCTGGTCTGATGGTGTCCCTGCACCCCGAGGCTGGTGGGGTCTCCACGAGCGGAGCTCACCACGGCCCGATGCAGGCGCTCCGGAGCCACCGCCAGGACCCTGCTTCTGTCCACACCCTGCCCTTCTCCCAGGACTGGAGGGGGATGCGAGTGGCCCCTGCTGCCCACATAGGACACCTCCCACGGTCAGCGGACCGGCAGCATCCCCGGGTTCCATCCTGCAGCCGGGTGGGATCGCTGTCTCCGTTTTGCAGACGAGGTTAACTTGTGATTCAGAGCCAGAGGCGGGGGATTCAAGTCTGATTCCAGAGCAGGACACTTGGTGACAAAGTCAGCGGGGTCAGCTGGGCAGAGTAATCCACATGACGGACACGAAGTACCCTTTCCACCCACATGACTTCAAAGTGACACAACACGGCACTCCATGCTAGGGTCTGACTGTGTCTCCCCAGAATTCATTTGTTGAAATCCTGCCCCCCAGTGATGGTGTTAGGAGGGGGCCTTTGGGTCGTGAGGGTGGTGTCCCTGTGAATGGGATTCATGCCCTTATAAAAGAGGCCCCAGGCATGTAAATCAATGAAGTTAGAACACTACCTCTCACCATACACAAAAATAAACTCAAAATGGCTTGAAGACTTAAATATAAGACATGACACTGTAAAACTGCTGGAAGAGAACCTAGCCAAAGCACTCTCTGACAAAAGTTCTACCGATGTTTTCTCAGGTCAGTCTCCCGCAAGGCAAAAGAAATAAAAGCAAACTATGAACAAATGGGACCTAAGCAAGCTTACAAGGTTGTGCACAGCAGAGGAAACCATAAACAAAACCAAAAGACCACCTGTGGACTGGGAGAAAAGATTTGCAGATGATGTAACCAACAAGGGCTTAATTTCCGATATATATAAACAGCTCATACAGCTCAATATCAAAAAGCAAACAACCCGATCAAAAAATGGACAGAAGACCTAAGTAGACATTTCTTCAAAGAAGACATACAGACGGCCAACAGGCACAGGAAAAGATGCTCAACATTGCTAATTATTAGAGAAATACAAATCAAAACTACAATGAGGTATCACCTCACACAGATCAGAATGGCCATCATTTAAAAAGTCTGCAGGGGGGCTTCCCTGGTGGCACAGTGGCTGAGAGTCCGCCTGCCGATGCAGGGGACACGGGTTCGTGCCCCGGTCCAGGAAGATCCCACGTGCCACGGAGCGGCTGGGCCCGTGAGCCGTGGCCGCTGAGCCTGCGTGTCCAGAGCCTGTGCTCTGCAACAGGAGAGGCCACAACAGTGAGAGGCCCGCGTACTGTAAAAAAAAAAAAAGTCTACAGGGACTTCCTTGGTGATCCAGTGGTTAGAACTTCACCTTCCAATGCAGCGGGTGCGGGTTCGATCCCTGGTTGGGGAGTTAAGATCCCACATGCCTTGTGGCCAAAACACCAAAACATAAAACAGAAGCAATATTGTAACAAATTCAATAAAGACTTTAAAAATGGTCCACATCAAAAAAATCTTTTTTAAAAAAGTCTACAAATAATAAATGCTGGAGAGGGTGTAGAGAAAAGGGTACCTCCTACGCTGTTGGTGGCATTATAAAGTGGTGCAGCCACTGTGGAAAACAGTATGGAGGTTCCTTAAAAACTAAAAATAGTGTTATCATATGATCCAGCAATCCCACTCCTGGTTATAAATCTGGAAAAGATAAAAACTCTAATTTGAAAAGATAAATGCACCCCAATGTTCACTGCAGCACTATTTACAATAGCCAAGACATGGAAGCACCCTAAGTGTCCAGCAACAGAGGAATGGATAAAGATGTGGTATATATACACAGTGGAATATTACTCGGTCACGAAAAAGAATGAAGTATGCCATTTGCAGCATCATGGATGGACCTAGAGATGATCATACTAAATGAAGTCAGTCAGACAAAGACATATTATATAATATCACTTATATACAGAATCTAAAAAAAAATGATACAAATGAACTTATTTACAAAACAGAAATAGACTCAGACTTAGAGAGCGAATTTATGGTGACCAGGGGGAAGGGTGGCGGGGAGGGATAGATTGGGAGTTTGGGATTAACATATATACACTACTATATGTAAAATAAATAAACAACAAGGACCTACTGTGTAGCACAGGGAACTGTATTCAATATCTTATAATAATCTATAATGGAAAAGAATCTGAAAGACTATGTGTGTGTATATATATATATATATATATATATATATATGTATGTATATATATCTGAATCACTCTGCTGTACACCTGAAACTAACACAACACTGTAAATCAACTATGCCTCAATTAAAATAAAATAAAATAGAAGAGGCCCTAGGGAGCTCCCAGGCCCCTTCCACCAGGACCCAGGGAGCCACAGCCACCAGAAGTCTGCCCCCAGGAGGCGGCCCTCACCAGAACCGGAACACGCCAGCACCCTCATCTTGGACGTCCAGCCTACAGAACCGGTGGTGTTTTGTTACAGCAGCCTGGATGGACTTAGACACAGGTTCATCCCAAGTGCAGTGATAGCAAAGGAAGTACCAGCTTCGCAGCCTTTGAGGAAAGAAATTGGCAAAATGTATTTTCAAACCTTAGAATTTTCTATTCCTTTTAACCCAGAACTTCCACATGTACGGTTTCACTGAGGAAGCCATCCTGGGCGGACGTCCAATTAGCCACAGGCTCGTTTTCTCACTAAAGCCTTCTTGGAGAGAGTGAGAGCTTGGAAACCCCCTGACTGTCCAACAACACAGGTTAGCTAAACGACCTGCAGCACTTGTGGTGGGATGACTACGGTCCCCATAAGTGCCCACGCCCCAGTCCTCAGATCCTGTGTACGTGTTACTTTACACGGTTAAGAAGGACTTCGCAGATGTGATGGAGGTGAGGTCCTGGAGATGGGGAGATAGTTCAGGATTATCCAGGTGTGCCCAGTGTCATCGCTAGGACCCAGGGTCCTCGTAAGAGGGAGGGAGGAGGCTGAGAGACAGAAGATACAATTTGACAATGTGGTATTGCTGGCTTTGTAGACAGAGGAGGGGCCACAAGCCAGGGAGGCGGGCGCCCTCTAGAAGCGGGAAGAGGCAGGAAACGGATTCTCCCCTAGAGGGAGAGAGAGAAGGAACCGGAAGACACCAGCCCTGCTTACCCTTGATTTCAGGACTCCTGACCTCCAGGCTGTAAGAGATTACGCTTGTGTTGCTTTAAGCCTCTAGGTGTGCAGCGATTTATTACAACGGCCACGGGAAGCTCAGACGATGCCCACGTGTGGGGGGTATGGGCCACACTGGCGGGTCCACGGCGTGGTCACTGGAAGCGGAAAAGCAGGGGTGCAGTCCAGGGCACACGGTGACATCCTTTCTGGTTGTTCGTTTGGTATCAGCCGGGCGTTACTCCAAGAGGGACCGGGGGGAGGGAGGGCCTGAGCACAGCCCTGATGTCTGGTGGGCAGGGTGCTGGCAGGGACATCTGAGGGCAGCCCGTGCCAGGCACGGAGCCTGGGGGGATGAGAGTACACGTTGGAGAAGGGGGCGTGGGCAGCATGGGAGAGGCTGCAGCAGCTTCCCGAGGGACCAAAGACCAAGGGGACACGGGATAGCCAGGCCCCAAGAGGTCACGTCCAGGCTGAGGGCAGCAGGCTTCAGAGCAAATCAGATTTGCCTTTTTACTTAATTGCTTCACTCTGCTTAGTCCTGTAGCCCCTGAAAGACCAGGGGGCTCTGCACAGCGGCCAGGGGCCTGACTTGCTAAGTCTCCCTTGCCCGCCACAGATCCAGGCTTGCAGGAGTCAGAGAAAGAAGAGTGGCTTTGTGGCGTGGATCTGGGGGAGAGATGATGAGATGGGGCAAAAGGCTCCTTATACTCCAGCACCCCAAAGCCCAGCCCGTTGGCTGTGTCCCACCTTCACCCTCCCCAGAGAGCCTGGGCCACCAGGCGGGACTCCACCGGGTCCCCACCGAGCCTGCCAGCCGGCCCTGCTGGGATCAGGCCCGCAGACCTCGGCCGTGCCCACCTGCCCTGGTGATGGGATCAGTGCCCTTGTAAGAAGAGATGGCAGAGTTTACCCCCTCACTCACTCTCTCCCTTCCTGAGGGCGCACAACGCGTGTCACACGGACACACGGCAAGACGGCTGCTGCCTACACGCCAGGAAGAGGCCAGAACCCAACCATTCCGGCCTCTCTGGGCCTCCGTTTCCCTGCCTGTGATGGGACCGGGCTGCTTTGGGTACACCTTGATTTGGAACTTCCAGCATCTAGGACTGTGGGAGATAAGTACTTGTTGTTTATACGCCTTCTCTCCTCCGGAGCTGCACGTAGCCGAGGTCTGCCCTTCGTCTCTCAGCGGGTCAGGGTGTCCTGCCCCACCACCCAAGAACCTTCCAATCTTGTAAAACAGACCTCACGTGGCCTAAGCAAGTCCAAGGACGGCCATCAACGGGGTGGGACAAGCAGGGCACACGGGCTGGGGGTCTGAGATGCCCCCGGGGCATCCGTGGGCACGGGTCTGGAGCTGGGGCAGCAGCCCACATGGACACGCACACTGGGGAGTCCTTGACCACAGGTATTAAAACTCTGAGGCCGGGAGTGCAGATAGCTCGAAGGAGGGGTGTGATCCGAGGTGAAGACCGAGGAGGAAGCAGCTGGCGGGAGAGGGAAGAGCCAGGGAGCTGGGGGAGGGACCGCAGCTGGGGGTCCTGGGAACCAAGAGAAAAGGGCTTCGGGGGTGACGAGCTGCATCCTTGCATGCTGGAAAGTCAGGTGCTCAGTGGACAGAGAGCTGACCCGGCTCCTCGCCCAGAGCGGTGTAGGAGTGAGGAGACAGGAGGACACACGGGCGACCCGGCCCTGCACCTCTCGGCGTGCTGAACTGGGCGTTTTCCCACCAAGTGTGTCCTTTCGGCCTCGGCATCAGGTCACATTCTAATAATGATTATTATCAGAACGTTAATGAACACTCGCTAGGCGCCCTCCACGGGGCTCCGACATCTCCGTGGCTTGAACATCTTTTTGATGAGCAGGGAGGGTCTCCCCGAGCTGGTGTGAGCCCGCGGCGGTGGCTAGGAACCCCACATGGGGCTTTGGGCTCCGGCCTGGCCGCCTGCCGTGTGTTGAGCGGCCCAGGGAGTGGTGAAGCTCAGGGGACCTGCCAGTGTGAGACCGCACCCCACACCCCGCCACGGGGATCCCTGGCGTTCAGGGCAGGTCCCACACTCCTTACACCCCACAGAGGCCGAGCCCAGGGCAGGCAGAACCATTACGATGGATTATGTGGTCCAGAGGCAGAGCTAGACGGAGCAGGGCACTGGGTTTCTATTTCGAATACCTCTGGTGGCTTTGAGAAAAATTTCTCATTTCCATTAAAAACGCCGGTGCCCAGGACGCATCGTTACCCCGCCCCGCGCTACCCAGCCTGACTTCCCACTTCCTCTGTGTGTGAGCTTCCTACAAATCACCCCCTGGGTGGTGTGTTGAAACAACACAGATTTAATCTCTAACAGTTCTGGGCGTCAGAAGTCTGAAAGCCAGGTGTCTGGGGCTCTGGGCAGGCATCCATTGCCTGGCCTCTTCCAGCTGCTAGAGGCCGCCTGCTTTCCCGGGCTGCCGGCCAGCGGCTCCCCAGCCTCTTGCTTCCGTGGTCACTCCCCCGCCTCTGGCACGTGTCCACTCCTCACCCACCTGGGTGGTCCCCATCTCAAGGTCCTTAATCACACCGGCAGAGTCTTGCCCTGGAAGGTGACATGTTCACAGGTTTTAGGCGCTAGGACCTGGGCGTCTATGGGGCCGTCATGCAGCCCACCTCACTTCTCGGCCAGGACCCACGCGTCTGAAGGGCCGCTGTCCTGCCAGCTGCCCACATGCAAGTTCTGGATCCATGAAAACACGAGAGCTGGCCGCCAGGCCTCAGCTTTCCCAGGCTTCCAATGGGACTGACCAAAGCCGTGTGTCTTGGGGTTACCACGGGGATCAGAGGCGGGGGAGACTTGAAAACGGGGAATACAGGTCTCACCCACAGACGCCAGCTGCAGAGGGCGATGACACCAGGTCTGTGCAGGTGTCCCTGGGGTATGGGGCTCAGGCATGGGCAGAGGGTGACCGCTGAGCCCCAGCAGAGCCTCAGGAAGGTGCGTGCCTTGCGGGGAGCGGGGGTGTGGCTCGTCTGATGCTGCGTGCTGTGAGAGACCCTTTCTCTGAAATTCTGGATCTAAGGAGGCCCCTAACTGTCAGCCCCTTGATCAGAAAGCCCATCGTAGCATCAAATCAGCTGGGCACCTGAGAACGCTGAGCGGCCCTTCCAGCCTGACCCTCTGCTCGTCCCAGGGCTCCTGCCCCGACGGGGAAGCCATCCAGGGGAGGCCAGTTCCTCATGGGATCCAGGCTCAGCCATGGACGAGGTGACCTCGGAGCATATCCGCGTGGCCAGTCCGGCCAACCCCGTGTTTTCACCAGAGACGGATTGGGCTCAAACTCAAAGCAAATTAGTCAGACGTTTATTCCAGAACAAATCGGGGGGTGGGGGGCACATCTCCCCTTTAACTTCCAAATGCTCCTTGTCACTCTCAGAAAAAATTCCCAGACCCCTTGACGGGAACCCAGTGTTCCCCTACCGCATGTCCCACCCGTGCCCTGAGCGCATGTCCAGGTGACCATCACTGCTGGGCCACCAGCTTCCGGAGATGCTCTCCCTTTGGCCTGGACTGACCAGCTCTGGCCCCCTGGCCGCTCCTCATACAGCCTCCGGAGGCCATGTCTGACGTGAGAAACCCCGTGAGAAGACCCCTGCTGGGCTCCCCCAGCCCTGGGTGCACCTCAAGGGAGGCTGGGCTGTGAGAGCTTGAGGTCACCCACCTGTCCATCTTCCCGAACACGCCATGAGCCCCTGCGACGTCCACCCGTGTTGTCACATGGCCAGCATCCCTGGAATGCTCCTTAAACACCACCCGCACTGCAGGATCGAGACCCCATGCTCCCAGCCCTGGGCTCCGCGTGTTAGGGGCACCGCTTGCTCTATCCTCTCAACGGCCCCTTGGGGTACTAACATCCCCCCGTTCCACAGACGGGGAAGCAGAGGCTCAGGGGAGCCTTGCCTGGGCCACGGCCAGGAAACCGCAAGCCAGGGTGTGGCCTGTGTCTCGGGAATTGGGCCGTGCCCTGTGCCAGCCGTGTGTCGGGTCGATGGGCCTCGCCAGGTACCGGTGGTGCCGAGCACAGTCTGTAGATGCGGGCAGAGCAGGGAGCAAGCTCGGAGGCTGCCCCATCCACAGGGAGGCAGGGAGGACCGCACGGGCTGGGGTCCTTTGACTTGGCGGCATCCCTGCGCCAGCCCTGTTCGCTCACCAGTCGTCCCTGGAGTGAGCAACTCCTGGGCTCCTGGCCCCCTTTGGGGTATGGGGGACACAGAGGGGGCAGGCGAGCATCCCTTCCAGTAGGGCCCGGAGAAAGCGAGACAGGCTGGGGCCGATTGGGGCAATCAGGGAGGCCTGCTGGAGGAGGTGCTGGAGGAGGGTGGGAGGGAGTAGGGGGCAGCACACCAGTGGAGCAAGCAGTGAGCAGAGGCTTGGGATGCACACCCGAGGCCCGGGACCCTTGTCGTCGCTACAGAACCGGGGCGCACAGGTGGGCGGGTCAGCACAGGTCAGGAGAACCCTGCCGGCCCGGCCCAGGCGCTATGGTAGGATTGGCCGCCCTCCACAGGTACCTGGAAGGATCCGCACTGCCCCCAACCCCGCATACCGGCGAGGAGGGCAGACCTGCCCAGGACCACCTCGCTGGCATGAGCCGTCGGCTCTCGGGCAGGCGTTCCCACCAGGACTCACGCTGCTCCCAGGGGTCCTGCAGTCTGGGACAGATTGGGTGGGCTTCCCAGATGCAGCAGGAGCCTGGTAGGTCCCAGGGCCCCTGGGTTCCAGGGTACCTGGACAGGCCCCACCCCCAGACTCTGTTTCCTTGCCCATGATTGGGAGTCAGCGTGCCCACAGGCAGAATGACGTGTGAAGTCATCTGTCTGTGACTCCCACCAGGCTGGGCACACGGTAGGTGCTTAATGGCCCGGGACATTCCAGGGTGGCCTCCTCACAGGCCCTGGGTTCCATCCTGGGAGATGCTGACCTGCGTTCATATACTGTTGCTATATTTGTTCACTGTGTGACCTTGGGAAAGTTACTTAACCTCTCTGAGCCTCTATTCCAAGATCTGTTCAGATCTGTTCAATATCTCATCTCTGCTTCGCAACCCTCAGTGTGAGGGTCACATGAGATGATAATGTCCCCAAATCCCTCGTGAATGGTCACAAGAGAACCACGTGAGAGATGATGGCTGAGACTGGGTGGGGGTGGGCCGGATCCAGGCTCCAGGGCCATCAGAGTGATGAACCCATTACCCTGACTTGGCCATCAAGTTGGCAGCAGGCACTGGGCACTCAGCGCATGCCAGGTTTGAAGAGCGAGATCCAGCTGGCCTTGTCGCTCCCGCACTGGACACCTAAGCCCCAGAGGCACACGGTCTGGCGGTCAGCTTGGCCTCTGCCCAGTCCTGCTGGCCCCCATCACACCCCGGGCCTCTGCCCTCAGACCCTCTGATTTGCCTCGCTGGCCCCGGACGTGCTCTGACTCCAGGGTGCCTTGTGCCTTCCCTTCTTTCCAAGCTGCTTGTAAGACCACTGCCCACTTCCACGAAGTTTCCAGACCCTCCCAGCAGGGAGAACTGGAATGCGTCAGCCGGGGATGACAAACAGTGCTCCCTGCGTGCAGGTCGCTACGCCCCCTCGCCCTCACGCACAGTGACGCACGTGCTACCCCATTGTACCCCATCTCAAGCTGGGGAAGCAGAGGCTGAGAGAAGCTGAGTCGCAGGCCTCTATCATTCCTTAGCTGTACCAGCTTCTGCCCCAGGGCCTTTGCACTTCCCAGGTAGGAGGTAGCAAAACTCAGGCAAACCCAGGCTCACTGATTCCAGCCTCTGAGCTCTTAACCCCTTCACTCCATCCTGGCTTGTCTACATGGGCTCGTGTCCCATGCACCCAGCTGCCCTTGGCCAGGCTCCTGGGTGTATGCATTCCATCCGCCCTGAATTGCCCCTCCAGCCTGGACCTCACCCAGAAACACCAGGTCTGCATATCTGGCTATCTCCCCTTGGTGGTCTAAGAAGCATCACTTAAAATAGTCAAACCTTTTGATTCCCAGCTCAACCCTGACCCAGTCTACCTCATCTGAGCCTGTGTCACCTCTGTTCTTCTACGTCCTGAAGCCATCCTTGATTCCTCTCTCTCTCACCCCACTTTCAAGCTGCTGGTAAATCCAACTGGCTCTGCCTTCAATACACATCTAGGGTCGACCGTCTCTGCTTCCCCCAGCCAGGTCCAAGCCACCTCCATCATGTCCCCGTGGTCTCCTCACCTGTGTCCTGATAAGCTCTTCTCCATGCTGCACCACCGGGAGACAGAAAGCAGAAACGTGCCACTCCTCTGCTCAGAACCTCCCGGTGAGCTCCCCTCCCACTCAGAGCCAGGTCCAAAGTCCCTACCACGGCCCCGAGGTCCCACAGGACATGACCCTGCTCCTTTCTCTCCTCCCCTGTTCACGCCTGCTATTTCTTGACCGCACAGCTTCTGCCCCAGGGCCTTTGCACCTGCTCTTCCCTCTGTCTGGACCTCTCCTGTGATGTCACCATAGCTCACCATCCCTTCCTTTAATTCTCTGCTCAAGTGACCCTCCACAGGGAAGGGACTGCCCCCGACCCCACTTTGCCCGGCACTGGTCACTCCCTTAGCACACGGCTCCTCCTGGCACACGCATTGCCAGCTTATGGTCAGCCTCTCTTCCATTCCTCTCTCCAGCTGGAATGGAAGCTCCAGGATGCAGGCATATGGCCCTTTGTTTCCTGCTGTACAGGACGTACAGACGTAGTACCTGCTCAAAACACATCTGTGGCACGAGTCCTCCTGTCCATCCTTCTCTTGCTAGAGACTCATGAACTTAGTGACAATTCATTTCAGGTTTGAAATTTGCCTCGAGGATAAATCTCTAGGGTTACACAAAGATCAGTAGAATTCATTCTCAAGGACCCAGATTAAATTTAAATAGAAAAGCACTATTTATCCAACCCAGGAAAACATTTATATAAACGTGCTTATATAATGCATTAAAACGTGCAGAAAAGCCGCCTGTGTGGTCACATTCGCATTTCTCACACAGACAGCGGCATATGCTAAAACCACTTAAATCCGCTCTGCACCTCCTCTCTTAAAGCTCTGAGATTAAACCGACATGGCTTTGCCCTTAAAAACATGTCCTTTCTCTGTCTTACTACGTGGCTGGAGGTTTTGCAATTCCAAAATGAAGCCGTCACAGGAGGTGGTGAGTCTAGATCTTTAGATAAACATCCTTCTTTCATTTCTCTCTAACTTGTGAAGACTCTGGCTCCACAGGGCTGGGGACACGGGGTCCCCAGAGGTCAGTCCAATTAGTCGGGTAGTCCCTGTGCCAGGAGGCGTGCGCAGGGGGACTCGCACAAGCCCGCGGCTGTGCTGCTTCCACAGGGCGAGGTTCTGTCCCTGGCGACAGCGCTCAGAGCTTCCTCAGCATCTTCCATAGGAGCTTCTGTTCTTGAAATAGCATGTGACTGACAATTTCTTCCTCCAGGATGAAAAATAGTTAAATGAATGAGACAGTCTCAGAAAACCCACATTTGAGTTGGGGAGTGGTGATTCAAACCCTGGAAGAGAAAGTAGTTTGATTTTTAAATGATGAAATCTGTATATTCTTTCTTTTTCTCTGGTATTTTTAAGATGGGTGACAGGGCTTCCCTGGTGGCGCAGTGGTTGGGAGTCCGCCTGCCGATACAGGGGACGCGGGTTCGCGCCCCGGTCCGGGGGGATCCCGCATGCCGTGGAGCGGCTGGGCCCGTGGGCCATGGCCGCTGGGCCTGCGCGTCCGGAGCCTGTGCTCCGCGACGGGAGGGGCCACAGCAGTGAGAGGCCCGCGTACCGCAAAAAAAAAAAAAAAAAAAAAAGTTGGGTGACAGAAAATCAGTGAATTTTTTTAAAAACTGAAATTGTTTTAAAAATGTACATCACTTGGGGTCTTCCCTGGTGGCGCGGTGGTTAAGAATCCGCCTGCCAACGCAGGGGACACGGGTTCGAGCCCTGTGATGGGAAGATCCCTCATGCCACGGAGCAACTAAGCCTGTGCGCCACAACTACTGAGCCTGAGCTCTAGGGCCCGCGAGCCACAACTACTGAGCCCGCGTGCCACAGCTACTGAAGCCCGCATGCCTAGAGCGTGTGCTCCGCGACGAGAAGCCACCGAAGTGAGAAGCCTGCACGCTGCAACGAAGAGTAGCCCCCCGCTCGCCATAACTAGAGAAAGCCCGTGTGCAGCAATGGAGACCCAACGCAGCCAAGAATAAATAAATAAATTTATTTTTAAAAAACGCAGAACACTAATTTATCCCTATCTCCCAGTGTTCTGTAGGCTGAGTGGGGTCGGCTACGAGGCTCTCCCTCGTGGCACTGTGGGAACTTGGCCGGGTGGCGGTGTCTGAAGCCTCGGCTGTCCTGGACGCCCTGGTTAGTCCCCTCCGTGGCTGGCAGCTGGTGCCGGGGCTGCTGACCACAGAGCCTCCACGTGGCCTCTCGGCGTGGCTGGGGCTTCCCTCGGATGGCGCCTGGGTTCTGAGAGCACGTGCTCCAAGACATCGGGCGGGAGGTGCCCGGCTTCTCATGACCCGGCTTGGGGGTCCCAGGAAGTCACCACCACCTCATACCACCGGGCGGGCTTGGATGGAAGGGAGGCGGACGCTGCGATGGGACAGTGGCGTGCACGTGCCAACGCCAGCTTTCGCAACGACGTTCCCCAAGGGGAGCCCCGGAGGAGTCCTCCCCCAGGCCCCAGGCCCAGCTGCCAACTGTGTCAGCCTGTGGGCCACACAACAGAACACCGGACCAGCGGCTTCAACAGCAAAAACTGTTGGGCCCGGTGTAAGTGAAAGTACAGGTCCTTCTCTCCAAAGGCAGGAAGATGGGGGGCCTCGAGGGCATCACGCTAAGTGGAACGTAGTAAGTCAGATGGAGAAAGACAAACGCTGTAGGATTTCACTCACGTGTGGAAGCTAAAATAGTAAACAGTCAAATCAACGAAAACAAAATAAATGAACAACCAAACCAAACAGACACAAACACATAGATCGAGAACAGAGCAGTGGTTGCCGGAGGGGAGGGCTCAGGGGAGGGAGAAATGCGTACGGGGCCAGCTATACACATGGCGATGGATGGAAACTATCTTTGGTGGTGAGCATTCTGTCATGTATACAGAAGTAGAAATATAATGATGTACACGTGAACATATAACGTTATAAATCAGTGTTACTTCAATTAAAAAAGAAATAGGCAGGAGAAAACCTGTCTGCTTTCCCTGACTGTCTCTTGACCTGTCTAGAGGTTTCCTATGCACTGGCGCAGGGGCCTCTGAGGGGTGCGTGCGGACCCCAGAGTCCCACCCCAATACCGGGGACAACCAGGCCCTGCCCAGGGGGGATGAGGGATGGGGAGGGGTCACTGGTCGGGGCAGAGGGCGGGCCTCCAGAACCCATCCCTGTGAGGCCCAATCCAGGGGTGATGGGAGACAGGACCCACGTGAACTGGCCCCATGCATGCTCCAGGTGCCAGGGGACTCCATTCACAAAACCACAGCACTCTGTAGTGGCATATATGGGAAAAGAATCTAAAAAAGAGTGGAAATATGTATACGTACAACAGGTTCACTTTGCTGTACACAACATTGTAAGTCAGCTATACCCCCGAAAAAATTATATATTAGAAAAAAGATAAAACTGTTAGGACCGCAGAGCGCGGACCCCACGAGCTCGAGGACTGCACCGCCGCCCGGAGCTTCCCCCCAGGGCGTCCAAAGCCGAGAAGCGGGAGGACTTATTCTGCACCCACCAGTCCTGGATGTCGGCCGCCTGGTGGGTGGGCGGGGGGAGCTTGCGGGCCCTCCTGGGCACTGCACAGACCAAGAAGGCCTCAGCAGCCTGAGGGCCACCCTCCAACCAGGACACAGGGTAGCTGGCTCTCGAGAGGGACAGCGGGTGCTGTCCGAGTGCGCCCAGGGGCTCAGGATGCCGGGGTGCGGGTGGAGCTGAGGCGTGTCAGTCGAGGGGGAGGTGCAGTAGAGCTGGCGGAAGGGCCAGGCTGCAGCTCGGGGAGCGCCCCTGCCTTCCTGCCCAGTCCGTGCACGAGGAGGGCTGCGGCCCAGGGGAGCCGCTATTCTTCCATTACTGCCCGAGGGCGTCTGTTTTGTAGAATTGAGTGCTGGAAAGCCTCCCTTGCTGCTCTGTTCGCCCGCCTCTCTCTCTGGCTGTGGAGTCTGCAGCCTTCCCCCGTCAGACCCAACCCTCCCCGGCCAAGGTGCCCATCCCCAAGGCCTGGGCTGGGGCGGGGGGCACAGCTGTGCGCCCCCTCCCTGCTGTGGGGTGTCGCATGAGCCACATCCTCCCCCGCTGAGCTCCGGCGTCCTATCTGTAAAAAAGGAGGATGCGAATAACACTGACAATAAAAACTGTCCTCCCTGGGTCAGCCTGGGCTAAAAGAGGTGACGTGGAAAGAGGGACATTCCGGCAGATCCGCGGAGGGAGGGGCTCTTCATCCCCTCCCCATCCTGTAGGCGGGGTGGGACCAGCAGCGTGGAGCCGGACACAGCGCCGCGGGGGCAAAGCGTGTCTTAACATGCAGCCCTCCAGCTGCCCGGAGGATTTCGTGCCACCCTGAGAGCAGCCCCTGCATAGATGCTCACGCCGGCCTCTCTCCTAACAGGGCCGCCAGATAAAACGGGACTCCCAGTTAAATTTTAATTTCAGATAAACAAGGAAGACATTTTTAGTGTATTTCCTAATATTGCATGGAATACACTTAAGATCTAGTCATCATTCATTTGAAATTGGAATTTGACCGGGTGTCCTATATCTTCATCTGGTAAACCTGGCTTATTCCATCGTCCTGCTGGAAACTCAGGGTATCGGCAGGCTCAATCGCTGGTTCCCAGGGCGCCAGTGCTGAGCAGGGTCTCCATCTGGTGGGCAGCAGGGAGGTTGTGTTGTCCTGGACCGCCTTCTCTTGTTTGGACTAAATTCAAAGGCTGAGCGTAGGTTAGGGGGTGTCAAATTCTTAGGGTTGCATCCTGGGTTGGCCATTTTTGCTGTGGGTCTTTGGGCAGGTGACTCAACCTCTCTGGCCCCCAGTTTCCTCATCTCTAAAAAGGAGCACTGTTGGCATGAGCAGTGATGCAAGGATTGTTGGTGGGACCCAGCACTTGGCACATCTGAGGGCCCCTCAGGTGGCCCTTCCCACCCTGGTCTCGACTTTTCCTTGTCCCTCTGAAAATCCGGCATGATGATGTGAGCTATCTGTGGGGCCCTTCTAAGGATGAAATAAAGACATGTGGGTAATTACGAAGTCACAGTTTTGAATTGTCACCTCCAGAAAAAGAATGACATTTATTACGCATCATTCACGTCCGGTTCCAGGTGGCAAGCATCTTCCCCTCCTGGTCTTTTATTTTTTAATTGGTTCCTCTTCTGGCGACTCGTTCCTGGTTTTTCCCTGTGAGAGTAACTCCCTGCCTCTCTTGTCTCTGCCGTCCCCACCTGCACCCTCGCAGCCCCCGATGGGCTGGGTCTTCTCAGCCCAGGGGCGGTTCTCCCCGAGGAGGAACCCCCTCAGCTCCTGAGCCTGCAGCTCAGCTCAGACAGCTCTGCAATGATGCTTTCCGTCCCTTCTGTGGAAACACACACACACACCCCCCACCCCGCTGCCGTGTCCCTCGTTGGCGGGAGAAGATGCTGGGGCTGGGGAGGAGGTGAGAGAGAAGGTGCCTGTGGTCTTACCACCCCAGCTCGGCTTTTAGAAACATCACTTTCTAGTTTTTTCTGTGTGCCATAGGCATTTCTATGAGTTTCTCCTCTTATCGACTCAAATTCCGTTTTTCTGATTGGTCGTCTCACGTGCTTCCCCATGGTTGTGGCTCCTGACACCCCAGATTCCTCTGGGTGGCAGCCCTGTCACTTCCTAAGCTGCCCTGCTGGAGCCGAGGGGACCAGGAGCTCCTGTGGTGGAGGGACCAGGCTCTGCGCTCAGCACAGGCAGCGTGGCCGGAACGAAGGAATGAATGAGCGAGTGATCTAAAGCCATTCTCTCATTCCTGGATAAGCCCCACTTGGTCCTGGTGTGCGATCCTTTGAATGTGCTGCTGGATTCTGTTCGCTAGTATTTCGTGGAGGATTTTCACATCTATGTTCATCAGTCATATTGGCCTATAGTTTTCTTTCTTTGTGACATCTTGCCTGGTTTTGGTATCAGGGTGATGGTGGCCTCGTAGAATGAGTTTGGGAGTGTTATATATATGTATGTGTATATATATATATATATATATATACACACACACACACATATATGTATATATATACATACATATATATATATATTTTTTGCGGTACGCGGGCCTCTCACTGTTGTGGCCTCTCCCGCTGTGGAGCACAGGCTCCGGACGCGCAGGCTCAGCGGCCATGGCTCACGGGCCCAGCCGCTCCGCGGCATGTGGGATCTTCCCAGACCGGGGCACGAACCCGTGTCCCCTGCATCGGCAGGCAGACTCTCAACCACTGCGCCACCAGGGAAGCCCCCTCTGCTATATTTTGGAAGAGTTTGAGAAGGATGGATGTTAGCTCTTCTCTAAATGTTTGATAGAATTCTCCCGTGAAGCCATCTGGTCCTGGGCTTTTGTTTGTTGGAAGATTTTTGATCACAGTCTCAATTTCAGTGCTTGTGATTGGTCTGTTTATATTTTCTATTTCTCCCTGGTTCAGTCTCGGAAGGTTGTGCTTTTCTAAGAATGTGTCCATTTCTTCCAGGTTGTCCATTTTATTGGCATATAGTTGCTTGTAGTAATCTCTCATGATCCTTTGTATTTCTGCAGTGTCTGTTGTTACTTCTCCTTTTTCATTTCTAATTCTGTTGATTTGCGTCTTCTCCCTTTTTTTCTTGATGAGTCTGGCTAACAGTTTATCAATTTCGTTTATCTTCTCAAAGAACCAGCTTTTAGCTTTATTGATCTTTACTCTTGTTTCTTTCATTTCTTTTTCATTTATTTCTGACCTGACCTTTATGATTTCTTTCCTCTGCTAACTTTGGGGGTTTTTTGTTCTTCTTTCTCTAATTGCTTTAAGTGTAAGGTTAGGTTGTTTATTTGAGATGTTTCCTGTTTCTTGAGGTAGGATTGTATTGCTATTGCTTCCCTCTTAGAACTGCTTTTGCTGCATCCCATAGGTTTTGGGCCGTCGTGTTTTCATTGTCATTTGTTTCTAGGTATTTTTTGATTTCCTCTTTGATTTCTTCAGTGATCTCTTGGTTATTAAGTAGTGTATTGTTTAGGCTCCATGTTTTTGTATTTTTTACAGATTTTTTCCTGTAATTGATATCTAGTCTCATAGCATTGTGGTTGGAAAAGATATTTGATACGATTTCAGTTTTCTTAAATTTGCCAAAGCTTGATTTGTGACCCAAGATATGATCTATCCTGGAGAATGTTCCATGAGCACTTGAGAAGAAAGTGTATTCTGTTGTTTTTGGATGGAATGTCCTATAAATATCAATTAAGTCCATCTTTTTTAATGTATCATTTAAAGCTTGTGTTTCCTTATTTATTTTCATTTTGGATGATCTGTCCATTGGTGAAAGGATTCTTCAATATACGCAAATCAATCAATGTGAAAAACCATACTAACAAATTGAAGGAGAAAAACCATGTAATCATCTCAATAGATGCAGAAAAAGCTTTCAACAAAATTCAACGCCCATTTATGATAAAAAAAAAAAACCCTCCAGAAAGTAGGCATAGAGGGAACTTACCTCAACATAATAAAGGCCATATATGACAAACCCACAGTCAACATCGTTCTCAATGGTGAAAAACGGAAAGCATTTCCACTAAGATCAGGAACAAGACAAGGATGTCCACTCTCACCACTATTATTCAACAGAGTTTTGGAAGTTTTAGCCACAGCAATCAGAGAAGAAAAAGAAATAAAAGGAATCCAAATCGGAAAAGAAGTAAAACTGTCACTGTTTGCAGATGACATGATATTATACATAGAGAATCCTAAAGATGCTACCAGAAAACTACTAGAGCTAATCAATGAATTTGGTAAAGTAGCAGGATACAAAATTAATGCACAGAAATCTCTTGCATTCCTATACACTAATGATGAAAAATCTGAAAGGGAAATTAAGAAAACTCTCCCACTTACCATGGCAACAAAAATAATAAAATACCTAGGAATAAACCTACCTAAGGAGACAGAAGAACTGTATGCAGTAAACTATAAGACACTGATGAAAGAAATCAAAGATGATACAAACAGATGGAGAGATATACCATGTTCTTGGATTGGAAGAATCAATACTGTGAAAATGACTATACTACCCAAAGCAATCTACAGATTCAATGCAATCCCTATCAAACTACCAATGGCATTTTTCACAGGACTAGAACAAAAAAGTTCACAATTTGTATGGAAACACAAAACACCCTGAATAGCCAAAGCAATCTTGAGAAAGAAAAACGGAGCTGGAGGAATCAGGCTCCCAGACTTCAGACTATACCACAAAGCTACAGAAATCAAGACAGTATGGTACTGGCACAAAAAACAGAAATATAGATCAATGGAACAGGATAGAAAGCCCAGAGATAAACCCACGCACATATGGTCACCTTATCTTTGATAAAGGAGGCAAGAATATACAATGGAGAAAAGACAGCCTCTTCAATAAGTGGTGCTGGGAAAACTGGAAAGCTATATATAAAAGAATGAAATTAGAACACTCCCTAACACCATATGCAAAAATAAACTCAAAATGGATTAAAGACCTAAATGTAAGCCCAGACACTATAAAACTCTTAGAGGAAAACATAGGCAGAACACTCTATGACATAAATCACAGCAAGATCCTTTTTGACCCACCTCCTAGAGAAATGGAAATAAAAACAAAAATAAACAAATGGAGGGCTTCCCTGGTGGCGCAGTGGTTGAGAGTCTGCCTGCCAATGCAGGGGACACGGGTGAGTGCCCCGGGTCTGGGAAGATCCCACGTGCCGCGGAGCGGCTGGGCCCATGAGCCATGGCTGCTGAGCCTGCGCATCCGGAGCCTGTGCTCTGCAACAGGAGAGGCCACAACAGTGGAAGGCCCACGTACCACAAAAAAAAAATAAAAATAACAATAAATAAATAAATAAACAAATGGGACCTAATGAAACTTCAAAAATTTTGCACAGCAAAGGAAACCATAAACAAGATGAAAAGACAACCCTCAGAATGGGAGAAAATATTTGCAAATGAAGCAAATGACAAAGGATGAATCTCCAAAATATACAAGCAGCTCATGCAGCTCAATAACAAAAAAACAAACAACCCAATCCAAAAATGGGCAGAACACCTAAACAGACATTTCTCCAAAGAAGACATACAGACTGCCAACAAACACATGAAAGAATGCTCAACATCATTAATCATTAGAGAAATGCAAATCAAAACTACAATGAGGTATCACCTCACACCAGTCAGAATAGCCATTATCAAAAAATCTACTAACAATAAATGCTGGAGAGGGTGTGAAGAAAAGGGAACCCTCTTGCTCTGTTGGTGGGAATGTAAATTGATACAGCCACTATGGAGAACAGTATGGAGGTCCCTTAAAAAACTAAAAACAGAACTACCATATGACGCAGCAATCCCACTACTGGGCATATACCCTGAGAAAACCATAATTCAAAGAGAGTCATGTACCACAATGTTCATTGCAGCTCTATTTACAATAGCCAGGACATGGAAGCAACCCAAGTGTCCATCGACAGATCAATGGATAAAGAAGATGTGGCACATATATACAATGGAATGTTATTCAGCCATAAAAAGAAACGAAATTGAGTTATTTGTAGTGAGGTGGATGGACCTAGAGTCTGTCATAAAGAGTGAAGTAAGTCAGAAAGAGAAAAACAAATACCGTATGCTAAGACATATATATGGAATCAAAAAACAAAAAAGGTTCTGAAGAACCTAGGGGCAGGACAGGAATAAAGATGCAGATATAGAGAATGGACTTGAGGACACGGGGAGGGGGAACGGTAAGCTGGGACGAAGTGAGAGAGTGGCATGGACATATATACACTACCAAATGTAAAATAGATAGCGAGTGGGAAGCAGCCGCATAGCACAGGGAGATCAGCTCCGTGCTTTGTGACCACCTAGAGGGGTGGGATAGGGAGGGTGGGAGGGAGGGGATATGGGGATATAGGTATATGTGCTGCTGATTCACTTTGTTATAAAGCAGAAACCAACACACCTCTGTAAAGCATTTATACTCCAAAAAAGATGTTAAAAATGAATAAATAAATGAAAATCAAGCCATTCTCTCCACAGAGCCCGTCTCGCCGACACAGCCGGTAGGGGAGAAACTGCGGGCGCGTTGAAAAGTGGCGGTTCCCACGGATCCTGCCCGTCAGCTGCATTCCTCTCTCCTCGCAGCTGAACCTGAGCCTAGCAGTTAAACAGGCACATTCTCCGGTGCCCCAAGCTTCATCCCCTGTAACAACAGGAGACCCTTGAGGGCTGCCAGGGACGCCCTCTGCTCCTGGCTTCCCGCCGAGCCCTCGGCGAACAGTAGGAGCTCAGCAGATGGCAACCTTGATGGGGACACGCAAAGGCCCGCCCTTCACGTTCCTGGCCTGCCTGGTTTCCGACGTCTTTTCTCAGACGTTTGTTGCTGTCGCCAGCCCTGTGGGGAACGCTCTGAAGCTTGGTCTGCGGAGAAGTCAGGGAGGTAAAGCGACTTGTCCCCAGATTCGATTATTTGAGGCTCTGCCCACAAAGTAAAGCTAATCCTATTCATAGAGTCATTGCACATTTGCATAATTCCGGCTGCCACGCAATGCCCTTGCACTGTGCATGTGTGTGTAAACGGCTGCATCTGAGCGTGTCCCGGGGATGAGCCCGGGCAGGCCTTGGGGTCTGGTCCCCACCATGACCCTGTCCCCTGAGCCACGTCACTGTCCACTCACTGTTTGCACCTGGGAGCTGGGGCTGCAGGGCCCTCTGCAGAAAGGTGCCTTGTGGACGGAGCAGGGGCAGGCCCAGTGGGAGCATAGCCGGCTGGGGGCGGGGTATCTGGGAGGCCCCTGGAGCAGGGAGCTCATCCTGCTGCCGCTGGTCCATGGCCTTGGCCAAACCTCCTCCTTCCTGGGCCTCAGTTTCCTCTCTTTCCAAACGGAGTCATAGAACATACCTTGCTGGAACTTTCTCACAGAAGCTGGGAGAGTGTGGCCAGGCCTGCTCCTGCAGGCAGGCAGTGGAGTCCTGCTCTTCCCCTTCTCTTTCTTTTCCCCATCCATTCAAGCACGTATTCTCCCTGGAGAACCCCTCTCTGCCTCTCTTGGCTCAAGGAGGGTTTCCAGAGAGATAGAGGGGTCTCCACCCGGGAAGATGGTCCCAATGACCCTCGGGAGACTCTCATACTTGAGATGAGAAAGGCATCCCCGGGGCAGCCTGCGTCTGAGTCAGTGAGTGGTCCCAATGGGGACAGGTCAGAGAAGAGAGAAAACTCATGGAGGGCTTCCTGAAGGAGGCGGCCTCTCAGCTTGCAATGGAAAGAACAGGACAGGCACACGATCACAGTCCAAGAGTCTCACATGGAGTTCAAACGGTCTCCAAAACTTCAGCTGGCACATTTAAAGCGTCTTTGCCAAGACTAACTGCCCAGGGACCTCTACGTGTTTCTGTGAAGAAACCATCCTTCCTCCAAGGGTCCCATCTGGCAGCTCAGTCCACAGAGGTCTGCCCCATGAGGTCTCCCAGACCCATATGTACAACCCAAGTCTAGAGTTCATATTGGGGAAAATTCATATGGGAGATAATTGTCTGATGACCGCCAGATTTGGACCAGCCTGGAGCCCAGTGGCTCATGTCAACAAAATGGATTTGTTTAGAGATGAGAGATGCTGGACAGCCCGAGCCCCTGGCATCGACCTGGCCTGAACTGGGTATTAAATGGATGCATAATTTATCATCTGCCCCGGACGGAGGCCGCTGCCCAAACCCCCCCGCACGCAGGCAGGATGGGAGTCCGGAATCAGAGAGCATCTTTAATTCGGGAGCCTGAAATCCAATTTCCACCCTGTTCTGGGGACTAAAAGCTTTCTGTAAACAGCCGCACCAGATTCACGGATCCAATTATCTACCGCCTGAGCCACTTGCCAAGAGCAAGGGAAGAAGCCAGACTTTGCGTGTCCACGGCCTCAGGCTCTGCGAAGCAGAAGCTGGGCCACCACCCAGAGGCGGGAACCAGCGCAGCACGGCTCCCTGCAGCCGCCCAGCCTGGCGAGCATCCGGCAGGTCCAAACCCCAAGCCCCCATGCCATCCTGTCTTCCAGACACACGCCCACCCGGTGCCCAAGGTGCCCCCCGAGCCGTACCTTGGCACTCCTGGTTGCCCTCAATCGTCCCCTCCTTCTTTAAAGACAAAGGCTCAGGTCTCCCAGCCCTGGAGCATTCTCTGCTCGGATACTCCCTGCCACTCCCTCAAGCACCCCCTTCCTCCCTCCTCCCCCCACCTCTGTCTTCTCCTCCCTCTTTCCTCCCTTGGGTCAGAATTTGAGGCTCCCTCCCACCCCCGAGGGCTCGCCCACACCCCCAGCCCCGGGCACCCTTGGTTGGTGTGCAGCAGAGGTGTAGGGCAGACACAGTGGAGACAGAGCAGTAAGGGTCCAGGGGCCTGGTGTCTTCCAGGGACGGGATGGTTGAGGTGGTGGCAGGTGGAAGGACCCACTTGAGCTGCACAGTGAAGGATGAGTGAGGTCACAGGGTGAGGGACAGCACTCCAGGTGGAGGGAGCAGCAAGTGCAAAGGCACTGAGGCACAGGATGCTGGCAGTGCTCTAGTAATACTCTAGAGAACTGGGGTGTCACCAGGAACCAGGGCTGCCCTCACTCCTCATAGCCACACCCATAATGCCCAACTCAGTCTTGCTCAGCACGTAGCACCTCTGCCCCCACTTCCTACTCCTGCCCTCGGCAGACATCACTAGTCGATTACGATCACGTTCCCCCACAGACCCCAGATGCAGCCTCAGATTCCTTGGCGTGGAATTGGAAACCCACTGAACAACCCGGCCTAACTCCTCTTCCATCACAGCGGCCCGTGACATTACTGTTATTATTTTTAATCTTTTGGCCACGCCGCACGGCATGTGGGATCTTAGTTCCCCGACCAGGGATCAAACGTGCGCCCCCTGCGTTGGAAGCGTGGACTCAACCACTGGACCGCCAGGGAAGTCCCCGTGACATTATTTTTAAACTGATTGTACGGCCATGAGAAGTCAGGGACAAAGGGAACGGTTTTCTTTGGATCTTCTCAGCCCGCAGAGGTGGCGCTGGCCCAGCTGGTCTCAGGAGAGGGGCTGATCTGACACTGCTTCTCTGTAAACCAAAGAAACAAAGAATTCATCCATATACAGGGAAAGGAGAGGGATGAGGAAGGTGGGAGAGCACCACGGGGTGCCTGTGCACGCAGATGCCAGACACGCGGGAAAAATCCGAAAAATCGGGAGAGCGCACATTCGCCGGCAGAGGGCAGTTGGCTCTTCTGCGCTGGGAAGTTAGTGAGGCCCCCCTCGCGGTCGGGCTCCGTTTTGGCGATGCAAGCACCCTGCAGTTGGTTGGCAGAGGATGAAGTGTTTGTTTTGGTCGTTTTGAGAAAAGGGAAACTTGAAATGCTGCCTGCATCTTACCTCTGGATACATAACCTAAGGAAACCTTCATTTATATGAACGTATCAAAAGGCATGTCTGCACCCACACGCACGCCCACCGGGACACCATGCACACGCACGTGAGAGGCCCGCGTGCCTGCACAGGTTCTCCAGCCTCATCTGAGCTGAAACCCACAGCTGCCATCCTGCATGTCCTGTAACAGTCTCATTTCCTGTTGAAGTTGGAGAAGCGGGATGTCCGAGAACGAGTCGCCCCCCCAAACCACCATCGAGGCCTGACCCGGGCCGGATGCTCTTCAGAAAGGCTTGTTCTGCGCCCTTGAGGTCAAGAGGGGCCGGCGGCTCGGCTGCGGTGGACGGCCCAGCTGCCCTGCTGCCCCCTCACACCTATTTTGGGGGGGCTTCTCCTTTCATCCTAGTTCATTGGTCCACATGTTTGGGGTCCCCTCCATGCACAGGCAGCTCCTGTAAAGGGCGATGGGAAGTCCCGGGGTCTGGGAGCCCTCCCTCGGTGACCGTGAGCAAGCCTGTCCCATCTCCTGGCCCCCGTGTCCACACTGGTCAACAGCGCTGGCCTCACAGGCTCGTGTGGTCACGGACGTACGGACCCTCCGGGTCACCGTCTGGCTGAGCCCCGAGATGCGGCGCCTGTGCTGCCCTGTCTGCCACGGGGACCCGGCTGCCGGGACCCCCGCTGCCCGCCGCGCCTGCGGCTCCCACAGGTGCGCGTGCAGCCCACTCCTTCCTCGCATTAACCTTGCACGCCTGGTGGCCACCTCCTCCCTGGCATGCCACACGAGTCTGCCCGCGTCCCACTGGCCAGCCTGCCCTCCGCGAGACCCCTCCACACTGCCCTCAGACCCACGTCCGACCCGTCGGCAAAGCCCTGTGCTGTCCCCCCACATCGCTGTTAGAACTGGGGACTGGACACGAGGGCCGTGAGAGGAAGGGGACGCACCGCATGCTGGGGCTGCAGCTGCTGGGGGTGGGGGACACCAAGAGCTCCGTCTAGGGCCTAACCCGTCGGGGTGCCGGCTGGCTTGACACCCAGGAGGGGTGCCCAGAAGGCGGGGGTGGGGAGGGGGCGGGGCCCCCGCTGCAGGGAGGCTCTCGGAGGGGCAGGACCCACCACGGGAGAGCCAGCACTGCAGGCAGGGGGCTGCGTCAGACACCACCGGGGAGGGCAGGAGCCCAGCCTGCGAGGGCCGCGGGGCGCGGGGTCACTGCTGCGCTGTCTCTGCCTCCCCCCTGCTCCCAGGACGGACCCAGCCTGTCCGGCGCAGCACGTCCACCACAGGCGTATCCGCCACGGGGGCTGCAGGGTGCTGAGCGGCCTGCCCTCTGGGACTCCCCGGGCGTCCTTCCCAGGAGACCCAGCGGCCTGCACACTAGTGCTTTCCAGAGACGTTCACACACTCTGCAAAGCTCAGGCCAAACGCCACCATTTCTAGGAAGGCTCAGCAGACCCCCCTGACCAATCTCCGGGCCCCCGGGCCTCCACGGTGGCTGTGCGGTCCAGGGGTAGGCCCCGCAGGCCTAGAGATGGTGGTTTCGGCCCCAGCGGGGCTGCCCGCCACCGGCTCTGACACCTGTGGGTGTGTCTGCTTCCCGCGGCCTCCGAGAGCTCCCTGGCGCGATGGGGACCATGGGGACCGAGTGCCAGCAGGGGAGCCTGACAAGAAGCAGAGGCCCCTCCCAGCGCCTGGGCCTCGGGGTGGGGTGGGGGGCCAGCCCCGCCCACCGACCTTTGGGGCAGGGAGGGAGCTGAGGATTCGCCAAAGCCTCGAGGCCATAGCGCAGCCCCCAGGGAGCAGCTCGTCTACACAGCCTGCTGGGATCTGCCCTCAGCGGGCCTGGCCCAAGTGGGTCTCCTCTTGACCCCTTGCCTCTGCCGAAGCCCGGAGTGGGGCCCTGTGCACGGGGGGTTCCCAGCACTTCCAGACTTGCCCCCAGCCCTGAACCGGAGCCCAGACCAAACTTTGAAGTTGTGCTAGAAATCTCAGAGGTCAGCTGTTCTCATGTTTCCAGAATTTATTGATTCTGTCTGGGCTGGAAAGGCAACAAAAATGCTTTTATTGTTCACTTCTGAGCTGCCTCAGGGGAGCTGGGAGTGCGGTGCTGCCCCCCGCCCCCCCAGGCGCATCCCAGGGGCTGCGGACCAACATGGGGCCAGCGCTGCCCCGAGGGGCCGCCTGCCCCAGACTGTCCCTCCTCCTCACAACACGCTGTCCCGTGAGGCCTGTGTCCCCACATGTCTGCTCCCCTCTGTGTCCGTGAGCCGAAGACAGGCCCCCCCAGGCTTTACCCAGCGCGGCTGTGCACGCTCTCTGCCCCGCTCCTGCCTGGGCGAGTGCACAGCAAGCCGGACAGAACCCGGCTCGCCTCTCCACGCTCCCTTGGGCCGCATCTCCCTGCAGTGAGGGGGGCTCAGGACACCCCGGGCCCCTGGGAAGAGGTAGGAATGAGGGAAGGGGGCAGAGGGAGGGCAAGCAGGGAGTTCAGCCGGAGGCCAGCACATCTCCAACCACAGGCCCTGAAGTGTCCCTCAGTCGCTCATTCATTCTCTCACTCACTCATTCATTCACATGTTTACCTTTTATTCCTTGGTCTTTTCCCCGGCCGCACGGAACTCCCATCCACCTCCAGCCCTGGGCTGGCCCTGTGCACCCTGAGAACCATCTGACCAGGGCAGCCCTCTTCGAGCCTCTGGTCCATCAGGTTGGTTCCTCAGGCCCCGTCCTTCCAGGAGCCGGGCAGGGAGGTGCCGAGTTGCTGCACCAGAGCCATATATGCTCCTCGTGTTTGTTTAATGGGGCCTTTTCTCATTAAACCCAGAGCTGGGTGGTCCTGGCAGGGCGCAGGAGGCGCGTGCTCAGTAGACCCGGCGCTCTGTGCCGCCGTGGACGTGCGTGGTGTTGAGCGAGGTTCCCCGCCCCGTGTCTGTGTCCCAGCTGGAGCAGGACCTGCCTCCTGATTCCCACTCTTCTGCAAAGTGGGACTTTGGTCCCGCTCTCGTGCAGGGTTCCCCTGGGTCCCTGAGATCCTGATTCCTTGGACCCACCGCATCTGCAGCACTGATCCTGACCTGGGTGTCGTGCTGGTGGTTCCAGAGCCAGCCTGCCCAGTGCGTGTCCCCTGTCTGCGGTCTTCGCTCAAGCCACCCATCAGCTACTCCCTCCCCTCCGTCAGCGATTCCCTCGATCCCACACGTGGAATGCCCCCTCCCATGTGCTTCTCGGAGGACCAGAAGTGACCCAGCCCTCCTGAGAAATGACCAGAATCGACAAGTGGGCCGTGGACTGGTGCCCACAGTGGGCAAGTCAGAGCCCAGCAGCCCGGGCCCCCGAGTGGGTGCTGCCTGCTCGCTGCCGCGGGCCAGACCCCTCCCCAAAAGCAGCCGCCTTGAGCTCATGTGTCCCAGCCCTGGCGCAGGGCCTGGCGCGTCATAGGAGCTCAGCAAACGCTTGCTGGATCCGTGAAGAGACGGAGGGGAGCCTGTCATCTTGACCCCCGCTGTTTCCTCTCCTTTAGTCTCAGCGATGGGCCGCGCCAGGACGGAGTGAGCACCCCGTCATTAGAGGTATGCAAGAGCACCTGGAAGCCTTCTGGTGGGGACGTTGCAAGAACAACTGTGACATCTGGATCAGCACACATTTTGACTTCTTGGAACTCTCCTCCTTGGCTCGAAACAACAACAACAAAATCTTAGCCTTGCTTAGAATAGTCAAAATCATAAAGACAGAAGTTATCAGGTGGTTGCCAGGGATGGCGGGCGGGGGAGTCAGAGTTGGAGGGGGGCAGAGTTTTAGTTTTACAAGGTGAAAAGAGTTCTGGGGACGGATGGTGGTGATGGCCACACAGCGATGTGAATGCGCTTAATGCCACTGAACTATCACTTAAAAATGACGACAGGACTTCCCTGGCGGTCCAGTGGTTAAGACTTCGCCTTCCAGTGCAGGGGGTGTGGGTTCGATCCCTGGTCGGGGAGCTAAGATCCCACACTCCTCGCGGCCAAAACACCAACGCATTAAAAACAAACAAACAACAACAACAAAAAACCCAGAAGCAATATTATAACACCTTCAATAAAGACTTTAAAAATGGTCCATGTCAAAAAAAATCTTTAAAAAAATGTTGAAGACGGTAAATTTTATGTCATGTGTATTTGACCACAATTAACAAAAATAGTTGAAAAAGTGCTCTGCTGGGCGCACAGGGCTCCAGGGAACACGGAGCTCGGCACGGGGGGCAGCAGGGCACGGACTCTGGCGCCTGCTCAGAGTTTAAGTGAAAGCTGTTCATGAGGGACGAACGCGAACCGTTGGCCAGTGGCCGTGGCCCCACCAGGAAGCCGCCGCTCAGAGCCGTGCATCGTCCGGGGACCTGGGCTCAGCAGCCCAGCGGGGGCTCATTCAGGGTGGCCTGGATTTTCCCAGACTGGGGACTGGGGACAGCGTGGGCCTCCGACAGGCTTTGGGGCTGGGAGCCCAGCCTCCAGCAGCTTCAGTCCCGTCCCAGGGCCAAGCAAAGCCTCGGCCCCCGTGCGGAGAGACATCAGAGTGGGGCTGAGGCGCGGGCCCAGCGCTGGGGAGGGGTCACTCCAGGAGGGGCCTCAGGGGGGGTCTTGGGCGGAGGACAGCCCTGCCACCAAGGACACACCCGTGTGCTCTAAGGAAGGACTTTCTCCAGGTAAAGACGCAAAGTGGACCAGAGGCTGGCTTACCTTTCATCACACCAGAAACAGCTCAATACTCCCAGGGGCACAGATGCCTGCCCTTGAGGGGTGCACCAGCTGGGGGAGCAGGAAGGGGGCTCTCTGCAGGACAAGGACATCTAAGGCCCAGCCGGTGACCGGCCTGCTGCTGCCCAGAGGCCAGAGGGGCTTCAGGGAGAAAGTGGCGAAGCAGGGGCCCTCGTGGGGCTGCCTTACATCCACACAGTGCCCGTTGCCCTCCCGGCCAGAACACCTGACATTTTGGGGCAGAATCATCTCCATTCCCACCTTGGGTCCAGGTGGTCAAGTGGAGCTGATCCCCTTCTGGGCTTCTGGGCTAGGCATGGGACCTGATCCAGAGCCCACCGTCCCGGGGCTGCTGAGCGGGGAGGACATCCCGTCACCCAGGGGGGCTCTCAGGAGGAGGCAGGCAAGCAGAGAGGGGGATGGGAAGGGACAGACCTGGTGACAGCCACACCTGATGCGGGCACACCCCTCCGCTCGAGCTTTCTCCTCTCAAGCTGATGTGAATGGGTTTCATCCTGGCTGCTGGCGGGGGCGGGGGCTGTTTCGTCTGGTGGTGTCCTCAGATCCCCCCACCACTCACCCTCCAGTGCTCTCCCCTCCCGCAGCCTGATGCCCAGCAGAGGCCTGAGGAAACGTTTGCTGAGCCGTGACTCACACTGAAATGTGTTTCCCAGCTGGTGGTCGGCCACGTGTTCACCGGGCCCCAGTGCAGGCCCAGAGCACCGGAAGCATGTGCCCCCGGAAGGAACTGTGTCCCCAGCTCTTCATCCCTGTGCTCTGAAGAGGCCCCAACTCTGAGCCGCAGGTGGCGTGCGACTCAGGGAAGCAGATCTGTGGGACAGAAATCCCTGCGGCATCTGCCTGGGGCCCCCCAAAGCCGGTAGCTCCGCTGGGAGCTGGGGGACAGAGGGAGCCAGGGGAAGGGGCTTCTCCTGCTTCTCGAGCAGATCGCCCCGAGCGGCAGGGATCCTGGTGCACCTGACACAGGAGCACGGGCCCTGGGATGGGGGTTCAAACCCCAGCTTCAGAGTCGAGCAGCCCTGGGCGGGCCCCTCGTTTGCTCAAGTCTCAGCCTCCGTGGCACCTGGGGGAGTTGTCGGTCTCTGTGCCACTGGCAGGTGGTAGGTGCTGAAGAAACACCCTAGTTGGAGAGCTCCATTCGGAGAGGTGAAGGATGGTACCAACGTCACACAGCGGGGAGGTGACGGCCAGGACTTGAGCCCCAGCCCTGAGGACAGGCCATCCCATGCTCCAGGCTCCTGGCATCTGCCTGCAGCCCAGCTGAGTGGGGACCTGGCAAGAGTCTAGCCCTTACGCATGGTGGCAGCCGCCAGGGGTCGTGTGCAGCGACGCCGCCCTGGCTCTCCAGGAGCAGAAAGGGCCCCATCTTCTAGCCAGCTCTCCTGGCCTCACCGTTGCTGATGGGAGATAAGGGCCTGGCTCCTGCTGGAGCCTTGAGGACAAGCTGGTAGTTTTCCATCATTATAACAAACGATAAACTTCACGGGAGGCCAAGTAGGGCTGAAGGATCCCTCCTCCGCGGCGCTGAGCAGCCTGGCTTGGGGCACCTTTCCAGAACCCTCGGGAGCCTGCCTCTTCCACCATCTATAAGCCCTGGGGGCCGGCCAGCCAGCCGCCTCCACGAAGTGTTTATTGAGCCTCTGAGAACTACCCTGGCCCTGGGCGTGGCACTTGTAAGTTTCCAAAGCCTACCTGGTGGGATTCCCACGCTCCCTGCGGGATCCACGTCTGTGTCTCCTTTTGCAGATGGAGAACCCACCTTGGAGAAGTTCGCCGGTGCTCAAGGGGTGTCTGGGAACTCACTGTGTGTTCTGCTCAATCATGTTATGAACCTAAAACTGCTCTAGAATATAAAGTCTATTTAAAAAAACCGTGTGAATGGAACCCTCGAGTCTCGCCTTTTCAGTGTGCCTTCCTTCCCTTACATAAGGCGTTAGAGAGCCACCTCGTTTTGCGCACGTCCGGAGCTTGTCCCTTTGTACTGACGAATAGTTTTCCACTGCTTGGACGCATCACAGTTTATTTAGCCACTTACCAGCGGATGGATTTTGGAAGAGTTTCCGGTTTGGGGCTCTTATGAATAAAGCTGCTCTAAACATTGTTTTTAACCGCCTGGGGGTCGCAGAGGTGATGGGCTGCAGGGCACAGCTCCACACACAACGAGCCTCTTTGGCTTGGTGACCGTTTCCGAGGCCCGCCGGTTTCCTACCAACCCGGGAATGTGAACACGGGATTTCCCGGCCCTGACTCCATCCAGCTGCGAGTCCTTGGGGGGTCGCCTGAAGTGCTCCAAAGGACCCCACCCATTCAGGGTTGGTGCGCAGACTGAGAGCAACCGCCCTGGGAGCCTGACCTCCCCTGAGGGCAGGCCAAGCCCCGGGCACTCTTCCAGTGCTTTCTGGGACCCCCATGGCACGGGGGTAAACAGTCCTTGGGCTACAGGAGGGGAAACTAAGGCAGGAGAGCACGGGAACTTGCCCACGTCACATGCCACGTGTGCAGTCCGGAAATGGACTCAGGAGCTGTGTCCCTTCTGATTCATTTGTTGAAGCCCGAGCCCCCAGAACCTCGGAATGTGACTGTATTTGGAGAGAAGGCCTTTACAGAGCTAACGAAGGTAAAATGAGGGCTTCAGGGTGAGCCCTGATGCCATTTGACTGGTGCCCTTATAAGAAGAGAAGATTAGGACACAAAGGGATGAGCACGTGAGGACACGGGGGGAAGACGGCCGTATACACGCCGAGGAGAGAGTCCATCATGCGGACACCTTGATCCCAGCCTCCCAGCCTCCAGGACTGTGAGGAAATACACTTCTGCTGTTGAAGCCCCCGTCTGGGGTGCCGAGTTGCGGCTGCCCCAGGACACTGATCCAGGCCCAACCCCAGAGCACGTTCTCCAGCTATTCCACCTACAGGTGAGACTGTGTCCCACACACACATGCCAGGAGGGGGCTGCTCACCGTCAGCTGGCGCCCCGGCCCCGCCGCTCGCCCCAGCGTCTGTCACCAGCACACCGCACCCCACACTTTGTCATGTTGTATTTGCTTGAGTGGTTCTGTGGCCCCTGTCCTCCCAGAGACGGCACGCTCCACGGCGGCAGGGGCGTATCTTTATTTTGCTATCCTGGTTCCAGGTGGGCCGTGGGCTCCTCAGCAGATGTTTTTTTAAAGGAATGGTGAGCAGTGTGCGTTGTTTTTGCCATACCGACCAATCATCGTTACAGGAGGGCATCGAGTTCTTATAGGATCGCACTGGCGTTTCCCCCACATGCCCACGTGCAGCTGGGGTCGCATAAATGCTTCTTGAATGAGTGAAGTGGGCGACTGGATGGACCAACAAATGAATGAATGAACGAATGAATGAATGCCCCTCCACCCCCGTGACCTGAGCCAGAGCGCCAGAGGCGGAGTGGCTGCGGGCGCCTCACAGATCCGGGTCATTTGAGACAAAGTCCTGCTGGAATTAGCGTCAGATCTGGATTCTCTCCGCCTTCAGAGAAAGCCCCTGTTATGCTCCTGCCGTGTGACCAGCATGTCCCACCGGGCCTGAGCTTGGAGGGCCCCAAAGGGCCCAGCTGGGGGGTCAATGCTCTGTGGCCTCCGTCTTGAACTTCTCAACCTTCTCCACAACTGTCTTTGACGTTGCATTTGTCTGAGGTCCTCTGGGATGACGGGGGCTCCGTGCCTGTGTGTGACCCCCTCCCTCCATCTCCCCAGGATGGGTTCCTGCTGCCCACTCCCCTCTCCCACCCTGTCACCCTCCACCCCAGGAGGGGCTCTGGGTGAGGGCACTGGGAGGGTGGTGGCTGGTGGGTATCCTGCAGCGTCTCAGGGCAGGCAGGGAGAGGTCATCCTGTCCCGGCTGGCAAAGGTGCCTTGGTGAGGGCCCCTGCCCGCCCCCATAAGGGTACTGAGCATACCAAGCTCTGAGGTCACAATTCCTTAAGGGGTGGCCTCCCCATCCCCCAGTTGGGACCCCACATTGGCTTCTTACGCCGAGCCCACAAATTATGTCATCGGCCCTGCCTCCGGGAAATCCATCTCTGACACCCAGGGGACCCCACCTCTGATGTTCAGGAGACCCCATCTCTGATGCCCAGGGGAACCCACCTGTGACACCCAGATGACCCCCAGCTCGGGGCTTCCTCAGGCCTCCCGGCCGCCTGTCCACCCCGGCTGCTCAGCTGCCTGGCGTTGAGCCCACTGACAGGCCAGCCAGCTCGTCCCCAGGGTCCCGACCCCTGGTGTCCTGCAGGCTGTGCTCCCTGGTGGCTTAGTGAGGGATAGCCCAGTGAGCTGTCTTCCTACCTCCCAGGCCTGCTCTGGCCACAGCATGGGCACAAAAACAGGTCTAAAGAAAACAGGGGAGAGGGGGAAAGACATATACGCAAGGTTGGCTGGAGTTCTTCTGACCCCAGATTTCCTTGGCATTTTATCCTAAGGTCTAGGGTTGAAAGTTCAGGGTGGTAGTTTCCCCCTTCATGAAATGGAGAACTCGAAAAAGTCAGGGCAGTGCTTATAAGGACTGGATTGTCTTGGGGAAGTAGTGAGCTCTCCATCCGTGGAGGTATGTAGGAGGGAGGCGATGAGCAGCCCCAAGGTGAGGAGACCGTCTGGGGGCAGGGAGGCGGGACCTATGGGTGTCCTCCATCCCGAAGCCTGTGCTGCTCCACCCTGTCTTCCTGCTGTGGCCTCACGGCCCCAAACACAGAGGGGACAGGGTGAAATCAGGCAGGTCGTCCCTCCAAGCCCCCGCTGTCCTCCCCCTGTGGCTTTGTGGTTATTTAGGGAGCCAGCAGGGGGAGCTGGGAGGAGGACGACCCCATGGCCTGGACTCTGCCCCTGAGTGGATGAGTGGCCTCAGACCAGTGCTTGATCCTCTCCGAGCCTCAGTTTCCCCATCAGTAAAATGAGTCTAGGTGGTCTCTGAGTGCTTTGAGCTCCAATTGCCCCCAAGCCCTGGAGGAGGCCAGTGGCCCGGCCTGGGCACCCACTTCTGTCCTGCGAAAGGGCCAGAGCCCTTGCCATCCAAGGACCCCTCCCCGCCGCTCAGGGGCTAGTCCCACCACTGGAGAGGAGGGCCCGTGAACCTGCCACCCCCCGCCCCGTGCCCAGGGCTTCGGAAGCCACTTACCTCCTCCGATGGCCACCCCCAGAACCCAGCGGGAAAGGCTTGTGGGGCTAAAGCCGGGCTAGGTCTGCCCAAGGGAAATGCCCAGCCGAGCAGGCTCTCACCACCTGAGCGGTTCAGTTGTCACCGGGGTCTCCAGGTTCCCACTGGCTCTCCACAGAAGGGGGGGACACTGTGGCTTGCGCCCACTTTCCAGAGGAGGAAACTGAGGCTCAGGGATCACACAGCTCAGTTGGGTCCCAAGCCCAACTGGGGCCTCAGGAAGCCTGGCATCACACTGCACGCCCAGCCTTAGCCCCCCGGGGACACCTACCCCTCACCAGGCACGGGACCAGACTCCAGGCACGTTTGCAGTGACCCAGGGCCGTGATGGGCAAATCCCACCCCGGCTGCGAGGGCCCGGGGCCGCCGGGCCTGTCGATTACAGAGCAATGCCCAAAGGGAGAGAATCACTCCATTGTTTTGCTTCCACTTGAGTCCTTGCAGAAAGGAACAACAGCAATCCAATCTTGAATAACAGTTTCATTGGAACCAATTAAAAGAGGACTGATTTTGCTTTCAGTTCGATCTGCGGTGGCAACACACCCTAGGAAACGGGTAACTGAATTCTTCTTCACCACAAACATTTTGGCATTTTATATCCTGGGTGGGGTGATCTTGAAAAGCGGGTTCATTATTCAGAATCATTTCTAAGCCGGCAGAATAAAACCAAGCCAGCCCCTTATTCACATCATGAAGGGATAGGGATGTGGTGGGTTTATGCAGCAGCTGAGGTTTCAGAGGGTGGATTACATCAAAAATAAGGAAGCGACACCAGAGGTGTGTAATTCCTGGGCCCTGTCAGATCTTACTGGTGTAACATTTAACCTAAGGGTTGTTCCCAGTGGAAAAGGATGGAAAAATAACTCAAAGGCCGATTCTGTGCACAGAACGCCCAAGACTTGGTTTTCTCTTCTGTGAAATGAGGCTAATTAACATCTACTTGGAGGGCTTGCGGGGGCTTCAACAAGGTGGGGGGAGTAACGCGAACAGCCCAGCGTCTGGCTTCGAGGCAGCGTCTCATCACGGCATACCCTCTCCGGAGCTCAGTTTTCTTGTCTGTAAAACGGGACCATCCACGCCCACCTGGCAGAATCCTGAGAAGCAAACACTCAGCGCCCCGGCCACAGTTGGCAAGCAGAAGGCACGTAGCAAACCGGCTGCCAGGCTCACAGCCATTCTCTGTAACGACTCCCCTCTCTGGGCCCCTCTGTAAAATGGGGAGGGGGCTACTGAACCGGAACACCCGTGGGGTAACTTCTACCCAGAGCTCTCCGAGGAGCCCAGTCCCACCCCCAAAGGCCGCATGAAGATTCTTCTGTTTTCAGAGCTGCTGCACAGTCAGTTAAAAGCTAATTGAATGGGGGGAAAAACCCGCCCACCAATATTTGAACAGACGGCTGCGGCAGCCGGGCCGTGAGCCGAGGCCCGAGCTGTCGCCAGTTCTCCTGCCTTTGCTCCTCGAAATTTCTCCCCAACGGCCTGAGAGCGGACGTAGGGTGTCCACTTCAGCGCCCCCTGCACGGCCTGCGAGACAGTGTCCTGGCGTGGTGGACGTGCCCTGGGCGGCTCTCGGGTTTGGCAGCCTGAGAGCGGACGTAGGATGTCCACTTCAGCGCCCCCTGCACGGCCTGCGAGGCAGTGTCCTGGCTGGGTGGACATGCCCTGGGCGGCTCTCCGGTTTGGTGTCCAGGGATGATCCTTGGGGGTTTCGTCGTGGGAGAGGAAGGATAGCCCTGCATCCCCGAGGGAGGCCTGCTTGGCCGTTCCCCTGGCCAGAATGACACACTGTCCCTGCGTTCAGAGTCTCTCTGCCCCCATCCCACCCCCAACCCATGCTGGGCTCCCTGCGCTAAGGGGAGGGGCCGTGCCCCGCCAGGCTTGAGGACCTGCGGCTGGGGAGGGTGGGGGGTTGGAGGAAGCTCCCAAAGGTTTCCTGGGGATGAAGCCCGCTCTGAGTCTCGCAGAGCCTATGAGAGGAGCTCGGGAAAAGATGGGAAAGGCACTCCTGGCAGAAGCAGAGAATAAACAAAGCGGGGGCCGGGACGGGTGAGCGCCAGCCTGAAAGCCGGTAGAGCGTGGGCTTGACGGGTACCAGGTCGGCTTTGCGGCCCCGAAGGCTCACTCTGCCCCTGGGGTGAGAAGGCCACAGTCCCGGACCCCAGACAGGCCCTTCCCCCTCAGCCCTCGCAGCTCTGGGCCAGGGCCCGGCCCAGGGAGGCGCAGGCTGGGGGTTGGTGGGATGAATAGGAAGTGGCCTTGTCTGGTGCATCTGGTAATGGAGGCTGGATCCAGGGGGCTGGGAACTGGCCATTCCCCCACCCCAACAGGGACGATGGTGTGACTGCCCCCCTAGGGTTCTGCGTGGTCCCCAAAGTCCCCACCCTTACAGGCACACACCCCCAAGCACAGCGGCCTGCAGGATAGCATCCGGCACAGTCAGTCTTACAGGTGGTCTTCCGGAGGCCGGCCCACTGGTCCCCGCTTCTCCTATCAACCTGGCAGCAGACAGCAGGTGTACATCCTGTTTCCTTCCTCTCTGTCACCGCCAGGCAGCTCAGGGCACATTTTGTGCTCAGCCAGGAGAGCAGATGCCCTTAAACGGGGCTTTCTCCCTCTCCACCCTACATGGCAATCCCTTATCTTGACATAAGGACCCCATTGTGCCCGAGGCTTTTACTGGGAGCAGCCATAAATCCTTCTGGCAGGAAGAAGTGCATTTGGTCCCCAGGGCTTTCCTCTGGCTCGCGCTTGGCAGTCGACTCTGCTCCCCGGGCAGGTTTCAGAGGCACTGTGCCCCGCCTGGAGGTCCCGGACCCTCTCCCGTGCGCGCCTCCGCCCAGCCAGGAGAGGATGTACACCCTGTTTACAGGTGGCGGGAGATGGGGTGGGGGTCACGCAGGGGGCAGACCTAGGGTGCCTGCCGGGTCCCTCTCAGGCAAACTGGATGCTTCTACCATCCAAACCCCTCACCCTCACCCCCAACCCAGCCGCATTTGATGATCTCAACAGTCCAGCTGGTCAAATGGGAGGCTGACCTTCTGTTTGGCATGCGGGGCGGGGCGCATGCTGAGGTCCCCCGGCCGTGCTCATGGCAGACCCAGAGCAGGGACTCGGGGTCCCCGGTGAGGGTCTCGCCATTCTCCTCTACTCCCCAGCTCCAACGAGCTGGGCTTCTACTAACGCAGAACGCGTACCCTCCTAGCCTGGCAGGGTGCAGGGCATCTTCAGCCGGGATGCCTTCCGCCTCCCCCTTGCGTGGCGAGGGCTGCGGGGGGCTGCAGGGGACTGGGGGCCGGGGTCCGGCTCAGCAACGCACCGCAGCTGCCCAGCCAGACTCAAGATGGGCCTGCAGGCGCCGAGTGTTTTGATCCGAGGCCGCGCTGGAATATCTGCGCCCTGCCAACGGATGCGATATAAAAATATAGCCGCTGCCAGCACAGCCGGGAAGGGCCGCTTCCTCGCCAGCAAGTGCTTCGGCAACGAGTTTTCTCCCATCCCTCAGCCCCCACCCCCAGAGCCGGGGGTAGGATTCAAAGACTGGAGCTGCTCTTCTAAAGTGCCTGCTCCCAGTGTCTTTCTTTTTTTTCTTTTTCTGAATCCCATACCGAGCTGTAACAGAATACTTGGATTATTCTTTCCCCCCTTTTCTACAAACTCAGCAACTGAATGTAAAAACTACAGGAATTAATTTATAAGAATGTGTATCTACACACGTCTGTGGAAACCACATCAGCGGTGGGCTCCGGCCAGCCGGGGGCAGCGCTGATCCCCTGCTTGGGGCCCTGCCCTCCTTAATCTCGTCGTGGGTGTTTTTTTATTTTGCTGGACATCTCCTGAGAGAGCCGAGGGGAAGCCTGAGGCAGGAAGGCGGCTGTGTACAACGTTTCTCCATCAGCGAGGTCCAGAGATCGCCGGTGCGCATAGGACTGGAGCCGGGGTGCTCGGGGCACAGCTCTCCTGACCTGGGCGTTTCTGGGCTCGTGGCTGGCTCTGCCCCTCCAAGCCTGTGGGTCCTGGCCCAGGTGGTCAGCTCTGGGCCTCCGTTTCCTCAGCCACAGACGGGGGTTGACAGTGATAGCACCGTGGCGTAGACACGAAGACGCGCCTGAGAGAGGAGAGCACTGCGCGGGTGATGGTGCGCGGTGGACGGACCCGCTGGACGAGGATGGGCAGAGGTCCCTCCCCTGTACCCCAGAGAAGTCCCCCTGCACGACGGCTCCCGGACCGCGCTGGGAGCAGTCAGCGCCCATGGGCACCCCCGGGGGTGTCAGCGCTCCTGCTTCCTCGATGGAGCCAGAGACTCAGAGCAAGGCGACTGGCCCGTTACCCTGCGGCAGGCGGGGTGAGAAGCCAGGTTCTGTCTCTGTTTGTCCAGCTGAAAAGAGAGTCTCTCCAGGCGGCAATTACGATGAAGTGGTGAATATCTGTTGGCTGAATGGGGTATTACGCACCGGGCGTCTGCAGTCCCAGCCACAGCCCTGGAAGGTGCAATTCTCGGGATTAGGAAAGGGAAAGGTGGTTTGCTGACATTCTTCCGTGGGCCGTGTTCCAGGCTACGTGATCCTGCTGGAGTCCCGGGGTTCATCCCCCCAAGAGCCGGGGGGAGGGTATGGCATTACCCCATTGCACCAGGGAGGCAATACCAGTGTTAGCCAGGCTCTCGCTGAAGGGAAGTTCCCCCTCTTTGCTCCCCCCCATTCAGCTGGCCAGTTGGACCACAGACTACAGGCCAGGCAGGGCCTGAGGTTTCAGCCCCTGCCCCACTTCACCGGAAGGGTGCTGAGGCCCAGAGAGGGCAGGGGTTTATCTGAGCTAGCTCAGTAATCCTGCAACAGAGCCGGGCCTACGACCCGGACACCGTGTCCAGGCCCCTGCCCATTGGTGGGAGGTCAGGGATGTTCCCATCGGCCCTGGCTGGCTGTTTCCTCCACTGCTTTCCCCACCATTGCTTGAGTCTGGGAGAGCTCTTCCCAGTTGGGGTGTCCTGAGGACCCATAACTTGGGGTGAGAAGGCCAGGCAGCTGCAGGGGAGGACTTCTCCAAGGGACAGCCCTGAGAAGTCAGACCAGGAGAGGGGCCTGCTGATTCAGGGCACGGGGCCTTGAAATGCAGGACCCAGGGCCGACTTCTCCTCGAGAGAGAGACCCATGGCCACCCCAGGCCAAAGACAGGTGGGTGGTGATCCAGGAGAGAGCTGGGCTGGCAGGCAGGGGTTACATACAGGAAGGCCAAGACGGGCACAGAGAGGGACAGGAGGGTTGGACGGTCACAGCAGGGATCCCTGGCCTGGGCCCCTCCAGCCCACTAAGCCTGTGTATGTGTGTGTGTGTCTCAGGGGTCCTGTTCCTACCCCTCCCCCCAGCTATCCCAGGAGCTTCTGGGCTCTGTGATGAGGGCTGGAAGAGCCAGGAAGGGACCCTCTCTGATACCTGACTCTCCCTCCTTCTCTCCTCAAGCCTTAGTGCGGGGTGAGCGCGGACTCCCTGGGGGTGGTGAGGGCTGAGCAAGGGGGCCAGGCTGGGCTGCACTGGGGGAAGCCTAGACTCAGATCTGGGCAGGGGGAGGGTTATGAAGGGAGGACAGCCCTCCAGCATCTACATTTGGAGTTAATTCAGAGCCCTTTGATTTCCTTGGTGTCTCAGCCGGTTACAGCACAAGAATTCTGAGCATATATTTTGTAAGTCTGCGAAACAGTCCCCCTTAAGCAAAGACCCCCTCCTTCTCGTGCAAAAGGGGAGGATGGAATCTGGCGACCTGGAGCGCCCTCCTGCCACCTTTGGTGGGAGGTCGGGCAGGGTGAGGGTCTGAAGGACTGACTATTGCACCCACCACTTAGATTACAAAGGTTTATTTAGAAAAGAGTTTGGTTGTTTTCGCTGTCAGTCATTGTTGGCAAACATTTAAATACTTTCGTAACCAAAGATGGTCGGTGCCCTCCTTCCTCCCCCAGAAAAACCACCCCACGAGGTCTTGGGAAGTCAGCCCTTGCTCAAAGGGGGATGGGGTGGTGGCCTGTGGTGGGGGCAGGGCAGGCTCCTTCTTCACCAACTTGGGAGGATGCGTGTGCTACCTCACAGACACACCTTGGCACGGCCCCCAGAGTTGGACCCGGGCCTGCAGCCCCAGAAGCAGCCCCTTGCTGAGACAGGAAGGCAGAGGGGTCTCCCCTCTCTCCTTCCCCCTCCCCGGGGGCCCTGCAGTCTCTCAGCCCTCCCTCCGGCCGTGCAGCACCCTCCCCTGCGCCCTGAAGGCCTATCCATCCCTGGGTCCCCGGGAAAGTTGCTCCCACTTTCTCCTGGGAGGCCACGCCTGCCCGCCCCCTCCGCTGGGAGCTGTCCAGGGTCTCTGAGCCGGGTAGAGTGAGCGGATCACTGCCTGAAGCCCTTTCTCCTCCGTCGGAAGAGGATGTGCTTGAAAGAGCGCCGGAAGTCCTGATTGAAAACGGTGTAGATGACCGGGTTGAGCGAGCTGTTGCAGTAGCCGATCCAGAAGAAGAACTTGAAGAGCGGGCCGGGCACCCGGCAGGCCTCGCGGCAGATGCCGTACAGGCTGTAGCTGAAGAAGAAGGGGAACCAGCAGAGCACAAACACGCCCATGACCACCGCCAGCACGAAGGTGAAGCGCTTCTCGCGCGCCTGGGCCACCTTGCGGCGGCACACGCTGCTGCGCGCCCGGCGCCGGCGCGACAGGAAGAACTCGACGGAACGCGAGCTGGCGCGCGACAGGCGCCAGCTGGGGACCGGGGACCTCGCGGCGGCCATCGCGCCCGGCTCGGCCGTCCCCGTCCCTGGCCCCGACCCCTCGCCGTCCGCGGCCCCCTCGCCGCTCGCGCGCCGCCGCCTGCCCCGCCGCAGCGCGCCTCGGCGCCGCCTCCTCTCGGCCGCCACGCTGATGTCCTCCGGCTTCACATCGGCGCGCGGGCGGCGCGGGGTCGCGCAGTGCCCGTTCTCGCCCGCGCCAAGCCCGTTCTCCGTGGTCGGGGACGCGCCGTCGGGGCCCGCGGGCTCGCGCTTCTCGCTAAGCGTGCGCGTGCGCAGCTTGGCCACCCGGTAGATGCGCGCGTAGACCAGGCCCATGATGAGGCAGGGCGCGAAGAAGGACCCGATGCAGGAGGACAAGATGTACCAGGTCTCGTCATTGAGGCCACACTGCGGGTAGGCGGCGCCGTCGGGCTGGCGGTAGAGTGAGACAAGCGGCGGGAAGGAGATGATGGCCGAGATGAGCCACACGGCCACGATGGTGGCCTTGACGCGGCGCGGCGTGCGCTTCAGGTTGTACTCGACAGCCTGCGTCACGGACCAGTAGCGGTCCAGGCTGATGGCGCACAGGTGCACAATGGACGAGGTGCAGAAGAGCACGTCGAGCGCCAGATACACGCCGCACCACACCTGCCCGAAGTACCAGTAGGCCATGAGCTCGTTGGCCAGCGAGAAGGGCATGACCAGCGTGGCCACCAGGATGTCGGCCGAGGCCAGTGACACCAGGAAGAGGTTCTGCGGCGCACGCAGCGCGCGGCTGGTCAGCACAGCGATCACCACCAGCACGTTGCCCACCACAGTGAAGACGATGAGGAAGCCCACCACGGCCGCTAGCCCCGCCACGGCGCCCGCCGAGTACTGGCCCGGGGGCGGCCCCCAGGCAGCCCCCGAGGCGTTGGCGGCCCCGCCGCTGCCCCCCTCGCCGGCGCCGCTCACGTTGGGGCCCGCCGCCGCCGCCGCCGCCAGCGCCGCCGCCAGCGCCGGGGACGCCATGGTCCTCCCGCAAGCTACGCGGTCCCGCCTGGAGCCGGGGCGCAGCCGCGGCAGCTCGGGCGCCCCCCAGCCCGGGTCGGCGCCCGCATCGCCGCCTGCTCCTCGGGCGCGCCCGCCGGGGACCGCGGCACCCCGCTGCCGGCCCTCGGCCGTGGCGGCTCAGCGGGCGAGCGGCGCGCCCGAGAGCGTGGCTGCCGGGCTCCCCGCCGCTGCCGCACGCGTAAGTGCAGAGCAGGAGGCGCCCGGAGAGAGCGGCGACGCGGCGGCGGCGGCGGCGGCGGCGGCGGGGGGGGGGGAGGGGACAGGTCCCGGGGTACTCGCGCGGCCCCGCCCTTGGCCCCGCTCACGGGGAGCGCCCCGGCCGCGAGCCCACGGCGACTCGGCGCCCGAGCGGGCGTGCCCGGGCTGCCCGGCGGCCCCAGCGCGCGGCCGGGGCGCAGGCTGCGGACAGCGGCAGCGGCGGCGCGGGCGCTCCGCCTCCCATCCGGCCGGCTAGGGCTCGGCGCGCCGGGGCGCAGGCCGCCGCTCCTTGGGGCCCCCGCGCCCGCGCGCCGCCTCCGGCTCCAACTTTACTTTCCCGGGCAGGGCGCCGGCGCCGCCGTGCGTCCTCCTCCGGCTCCTCCTCCCGCTGCTCCCGGCGCGGGCGCCCCCCGCGGTCCGCGCTCGGCCGTGCTGGCGCCGCCTCGCCTGCCTGGGCTCGCCGGAGCTGCGCCGCCGCCGCCGCCGCGCGCTTGGCGCGAGTGTCGCCGTTCGGGATCGGCTTCCAACTTGGGTAGAGTTGCGCAGCGGGGCGGGGCGCGGACGGGCGGGGGCGGCCTGGCGGGCAGGCCAGCGCCGCCGGCCCGTGGGGAGCGGGCCCGGGAGCCGGAGCCCGCGGCCGCCTCGGCGAACCTGCCCGCGCGGCGCCGGGGAGGAGCCCGGGGCGGTGGCGTGGGGCGCGCGCGCTCGACGAGGGCGCCCCCTCCAGGGCCGTCCGCAGCCTGTGGGACTGGACCGAGTGCCAGCTGGCCTGGGCGGTGAGTTCCAGAAGCCTGCTCTTTCTAAGACGCGAGCCTCCTCACCTCCCCCGGACACACGAACACGCGGGAGCGCACACTCGCGTGCCGGACGGGCGGCTCGGGGTCCGCGGCTTGATTGGAGAGCCAGCCACTCGCAGCCTGGCGGAGAACGCGTCGCTGCTTGGGTGCGCAGCGGAGCTGCCGAGGGCGGGTCCGGCTCCAGCTCCCATCTCTGGTGGATGCTCCGGTGCAGAACCACCACCCCACCCCCGGCCTCAGTTCCAAGCGCTGCTGGAGCGTGAATCATGATGGCAGTGCCTGTGGAAGCCCTGGGCAGGCTCCCAGGCTCTGCACCCATGTTGACGATTATTGAAGTTCAATTCTTATGCCCTGTGGCCCTGCTTTTAAAGGCTGGGGGACGTTCAGCATCACCGCCTCTGACAAACGCCCCAAACTGAATTGCCGGATGAGGGGCGGTTTGGCGTGGGAGCCTCATTCCTGCTTAGGGGCAAGGTATTGGGGAAACCCCCGCTTACCCCTGTCCCACGTCCCAGTGCATTCGTTCCTCAGACGTGCACTGTTGCTCCCAGCCGTGTCAGGTGCTGGTCCCCTCCTCCAGACACCCTGAGGTCTGTGGGAGACAGACCCTGGAGAGGAGGTTGGAGTTCCCAGGCCTGGCATTTCTCACTAAGACCAGCCGGAGGACCTTTCCTCCCAGCAAAGCAGAACCACACCCAGGCTGGCCCTCAGCTCTCCCTGCATCCTCAGGTGGCGGGGAGCGGGGGGGGAGCTGTGGTTGTGGGATGCCTCTGGGTACTAAGAGGGTGACTCAGGGAGGGATTGGAGCCACACGCCCCCAGTGATGCCTAGAAACGTGCGTGGCTTGGGGGCCGCTTCTCTCTTCTCTGAGCTCTGGGAGGGCTCGGAGGCCTTACCAGGAGAGCGCGCTCTCCTAGCAGAGAGGCCCACGTAGAGCTCTGACATCCTTGTTAACAACGTTATACCAAGGAGCAGGCCAGGACCAGGTTGGAAATCAAAGACTCCAGATGGCAGCCCTGCCCAACAAGGGCCAGTCCTTGGCAGTTATGCCATTTTGGGAGCGAAGCCACGACCGCGTGTAACCCAGGAAAGGTAGAGGCACCATACTTATGAAAGGTCCTCTGGTCCTGGAGGCGTAAAAGGTGCCACCAGTCAGGGTACTCAGGGGTGTATTTTGCAGGGAAGGCCCCTACACACCTGATCCTCCAAGGTTGGCACGCACCGGCCCTGCCCGTATCAGGCCTTCTGCCTTGAGTGCTCACCGTCTGGGGTGGATGGTGCCACACACTGAGATCAATGCCATCAATGCCCTGGGGCTCCTCTTCCAGCTTGAGAGCGGGGTTATCAAGGAAGGCTTCCTGGAGGAGGTGGCCTCTGGGCTGTGTTTGGAGAGTGAGAGGAGTTATTAGGAAGTGAGAGGCCTGTTGGTTGTGCTCCCTGGGGTGGGGGCGGGCTTTGTCCTGGTGGGCATGTCCAAACAAGGGACGTGGCCGTGGTCAGATGTAGGTTTTGGAGAGATCTGTCCTTCTCCCAGCAGCTGGACAGCCATGTGGGCCTCCTCCTGACCTTGGGGGGTTCTTAACTTGCGAAAAGCACTTTGGGGGATGCATTCAAGGGTCCTGATGCCTCACAAGCTCACGAGCCAGGCCAGTCTAGCCTGAGGGGTCTGAAGGAAAAGGACCCAGAGCTCCAGGGGGCCCAAAGCAGACAGGACCTCCCACTGCCCAGGCAGTGACTCTCTGGCCAGGCCGGGCCGGGGACATTTGGAGTGCCTGGCCAGCCAAGTGACCCAGGCCCCTGGGGACGCCTGCCCAGGAGGAAGCAGAAAGAAGCACCTCTCCTGTGGGTCCAGGGCCCGGAGCTGAGGGGCGGCAGAGGGCTGGGCCCCTGAGGAGTCCTTGGGTAGAGAGCCCTTGCCTGGCCTTCAGGGAAGCACTACATGCAGGCCTGCTCGCGTGCGCCAGAGGCCCCAGGGACCAAGCTGTTCACAGAGGAGCCGGAGAGGCCTCTTACCCCGACGCTGGAGGTTAGGCTTGACAAACTGCTCCCAACTGCCCTGGAACAGACAAAACGGCACGTGCCCGGGAAGACTGCCCGTGCTGAGGAGTCGCTGCCGGCCAGGCCTGGGCTTGGCAGGACCAGGAGGATGATGGGAGGACGCTACTGGGGAGTCAGGCTGCACTGGTAGGGGGTGGGGTCGTTGCAGAGGGTGTATGGGCCGTCTCGGCAGGAAATCGTAGGAAGCGGAGCATCCTTGGGCTACCGGGGTGTACTCGCCTTCATCCCACCGTGACCCACAGCCTTGGGACACCGGGGCCTGGGCCCACCGCTGAGAGGAGGAGTTTGGAAGCACGCCTGCTGGGTGCGGTGCCCGGTGCTCCTCGAGTGGCCTCAGCTCAGGTAGAGGGGCTGGTCTCCTTGAACCACCTCCCTGTGTGCACAGTTATGCGTGTGCGCACACACACACGCACACGTAGCCACACATGCACACATGCATGCACACATACCCAGGCACACCTATGCTCGCAGCCTCACACGCAGCCAGGAATACGTACCACGAGACGCAGAGCCGTATGCGTGACAGTGCGTTAACACGAGTATCCACGTGTACGTGCACCTGTGAGCAGCATGCATGCACACCCCCCCACGTGTGCACACGTCACACACGCTGTGCTCGTGCATGTGTCCAGGCACACGCATATCCACACACACAATCACACACACGTGCTGTGTGCGTGCACGCGTGAGTTTGTGTGCACACCTCGTCTGTGCATATGCAGGCATCCAGCACACAGGCGTGCATGTCCACATGTGCACACACGTTGCTGCACACACCCACCCATGTGCCAGCACACGTGCGCACACCCACACACGCACGTGTGCCTGTGGCCTCGCTCACCCTCTCAGGCTGCAGGGAGGGTGTATTTCTGCTACCCCCATGCAAGCGGCTCTTCCCAGATTTCAGGCTGGGTTCTGCTTCGCCTCGGCCTGCTCGCTCCTGGCTGGGAGCCCATTTGTCACTGCCTGCCATGGACTCCGGGCCGGGCACGTGACGTTCTCCAGGCTGGCGACTCTGCCCTGTCCATCCCTAGGGCTCTCCTCTTCCTTGAAACCGTGTGGCATGAGATTCCTCCCTGGGAGGCCTCGCTGCTCTCCCAGCCTGAGGCAGAGCCCCCTTCACTGGCCTCCTGTATGCCCCTCGAGGGCGAGCCATCATCAGACCACGTCTCTGCTGTGGGCTCTTGCGGACAGGCCACATCTCCGTCCCACAGTCTGGTGTGGGGACCAGTTCACGGCTCACAGTAGGAGCTCAGTCAAAGCGTGGGGGAGGGATAGGTGGTACGAAGGGCCGGGTATCCTCCATCTTCCCTAGCCACACTGGATGCCTGCGGTGTAGCCGGTACAGGTGGGGCCCGGCAGAGCACAGTGGTACCTCGCCCAGAGCCAGACCCGGCATTCCCCCACCAGGCCCTTTCTGCATCCGTTCCGTGGAGGTTCTGGACTTAAGCTCCCACTTAGCCCCTTACCTTCTGCCAGGCAGCCTGAGAACCTCCTGCCTCCAGGGACCTCAGCTTTCCCATCCATAATGTGGGGAGATTGACTGGATGGTTCTAAGGTCAGTGCCGGCTCCGCCCCCCACTTGGCTTCGAGCTCCTGGGGCTGGCGATGTGTCTGCCTGCTGTCTTTGCCCTCGGTGGGTACCTGCGGGGAAGGGGAAGAGCCCTTCCACTCAGCTGCCGCCCAGTCTCGGACCCAGGGACTTGTTTTCTCCTTAACTGGCCTGAGGGTAGTTTTTGCCCCACTTTATTTGAAATTTCATTTTTAAAGCTGAGGCAGGAAAAACTGAAGCTCGCTTCTCTCCCTGTCCTTCCCTGAAGAATTCCAGAACCGCTCGGTCTTGTCAGAAAATGGCTGGGATCCGCCGGTGGAGCCTGGCTCTCCGTGTACTAACTCCACTGCAATATTGATCACACTGGTGCACTTGGCACTGCTGAGTTCTTCCCGAGCTGGAGGAACTCTGGGGAAAGAATTGCTTCGGGGACCGTCTTTGACTTGCAATGGGCGTAATGGATGGAAGCAGCGGGTCAGCCTGTCTTTCTGAGCACCAGCTGTGTACCTCGCCCAGCCCGGGGCCTGTTGGGGTTCAAGCTTGCACCCACCCATCACCCGTCCTGGCTGCCACGTGGCCTCCTCAGGGCTCCCCTCTGCCGACCCCTCCAAGCCGGACCCGTCCTCCCTCCGGGGCCTTGCTGGTGCCCAGATGCCTGAGCCTGGCAGTTGAGGCCCTCCTAAGCCTGGCCTTGACCCTGGACTCTCGGCTCAGACCAATCAGGTGTCCCTACATGACCTTCCCTATCCGAGCCCGTGAATGGGGATGACGGAGCGCCTCCCGTACAGCAGATGGGCAGGTTCTCCGGAATGATGTGCGCAGAGCTTTCAGCCCTGCGTGCCCAGGCATTCTCCCACCTCTGGGCCTAGAACACCTGCTCCTGCCTCTGCCTGTCACCCATCTGAGCAGGTGGGAGACGGCTCCATGCCCCTTGGCACCGGGCTCCTCCTAGGAACGCCCCGCGGGGTTCCATGGTCTGCAGCAGCCGCGAGAGCCCTTAGCGTCTCCCGAAGTCACTTCCCCGGGAAGCGTCACGATGCAGCTTCCATTCTGGCCACCCTCCTGTCCCTTGGCCCCTGCCCATCAGCAGTGCTCATGGGAGCCACCCTCAGGCCGTGTCCTGTCCTGGGCAGTCCGTGGGAGGTGGGCGCACCTCACCCTCCTGGCGTCCCTTCAGGGTGTGTGCTGTGTGGCCATCCCCTTCTGCAGATGAGGGTGGAGGCCCAGGTTCTCGAGATCACGTGTGGGAGTGAGCCTGGGGCAGTGTGGTCCCCATCCCGCTGTCGCCACGCTGCCTGCCATCCTCTCGCCCTTGCCTCCCGTCTCCCCAGCCTCTGGCTTCAGTCAGTGGGTCTTGGAAGGGCTCTTGGGAGGGACCATTAAGCAGAGGCCCAAAGGGGGAGCGTTGGAGGGCCTGATGGCCCCGTCCACCCCTCTGGAGGACCTTCCCTGCCCTCCTGGACCCAGAATTCTAAGCCTGCCCCCCATCGCTTTTCCAAGCTTCAGGGTTCTCCCAGTAACACGAAGACTCCACGTTCATCCGGCGGGCATCTGCTCTGTGTCAGGTGTGGACAGAGTACGGCACCTCTCAGGCCCAGGCCCCGACCTCCAGGGAGGGGCCGGGAGACCAAGAAACACCTGGTGGGGCCCGAGGGGGGCTGCCGGGGGGTTCAGGGAGGACTTTCTGGAAGGAGCAGGGGCTCAGCGCAGACGGCAGGGTGAGTAGGCAGTCACTCCCTCCTCGCCCCTGAGGTGCGCAGCCTTCTCAGGTGGCCCCCAGGGACCCAGGCCTGCGAATGGGCAGGGGCATCGCTGCCCTGACTCAGCCCCTAAGCGGTTGACTTTGAGTTAATCAAAGCAGATTCTCCTGGCTGGGCCTGACCTCATCAGGTGAAGCCTTTACAAGGTGATGAAGCATCAGAGGTGCTCTCCTGCTGGCCACAAAGATGAAGCAATGATGTGAGAGGCAGCCCTGGGGTGAGGACACGAATATGGCCTTTAGGGGCCAAGCGGTCCCTGGCAAATGGCAAGAAAACGCACCTCAGCCACTCGACCTCAGGGAACGGAATTCTCCCGACAGCCGTGTGAGCCTGGAGGGGGTCCCTGGGCCTCAGCTGAGAACATGGCCTTAGCTGACACCTTAATTTCAGCTTCCAGACCGTGAGCAGGAGAGTCAGCTAGCCTGCACCAGGACTCCTGGCCCATGGAAACAGGTAAAAAATGTTGTTTTAAGCTGGTAACTTTGTGGTACTTTTGTTTCGCAGCCTAGATAACTAATACACCTGCATACCTAGTTTGTTCTGGTGGAGGAACAGTGATGTGCCCAGGAAAGGGGAACCCCCCTTCCCATTTCTGGGGGAAAATGGTGATGCCACTAAGACTGTCTTGACAGACCCATTTCCGTTTCCCCTGTGGCTGGAGGAGAGAGGTCACATGACCCAGTCTCAGCCAATAAGACCTCCCTGATGTCAAGTGAGAAATGTACAAGAAGACTCACTGCCTGCCTTCCTGTTAGGTCATGCAAGTGTGAGGATGTGATGCCCGGAGCTGCAGCAGCTCTCTTGGGACCAGGAGGAGCTGAGGATGAAGATGACAGTCACAGTAGGAAAGAGTCTGTGTCCCTGATGCTGTTGTTCTTGAGCCTCTAAATGAACCCACCATGGAGCCAGCCTTTGGACAGATTTCCTGCCAAGGGAGACACCAAGTGGCCTCACTGTTTAAGGCCCTTTGGGAGGAGGATTCTGTAACTTGCAACTGAACACATCCTAGCTGATTTGCTGTCCACAGCCCTATCCTGCCTCCTTTGAGAATCACCGTGTAAGTCTGCAGTAGGTAAAGTAAGACACCCAAAGACATCCACGCCCTAATCTCCAGGACCTGTGGCTAAGTGACCTTACATGGCAGAAGGGATTTGGCTGATGAGATTAAGCTAAGGACTTTGAGATGGGGGATTATGCTAGATTACCTGAGTGAACCCTACATGTAATCACGTAATCACAAGGGTCCTTCTAAGCGAAAGAGAGAGGCAAGGGGGTCAAAGTTAGAGGATAGGTGATAACAGAAGCAGAGAGCAGAGTGATGTGAGAAGGGGCCACAAGCTCAGGAAGGCGGGCGCCTCTGGAAGCTGGAAAAGACAAGGAAACAGATTCTCCCCAGAGACTCCAAAGGGAGCCAGCCCTGCCAGGCCATTTCACCCTTGTGGACTCCAGAACTGGAAGATAATAAATTTGTTGTTATAAGCTCTTAAGTTGGTGATCATTCGTTAGAGCAACAACGGGAAATGAATACAGACCCCATGGGTGTTTGGGGATGAATGAATGAATGAATGAATGAGTGAGTGAATGAATGCAGTAGAGAAAATGGAACTGCGTAAATTATCAAGTTAAACACAAAGGATGGCCGTCACCACAGCCCTGTCTCAACCATCGAGTCCTCGTGTGATGGTACGAGTCCCCCGCCCTTCCTGAGCCTCAGTTGCCCCGCCTGTGAGTTGAGGGGCAGGACTCAGTGGTCTCACGGGGCCCTCGCAGGCACCCTGAGGGCCCTTCTGGAGCCAGGGAGTCCGATAGAAGGAGATCAAAATGCCAGCCCTGCCAAAGCCAAGTTGGAAGGTGGGGGCTGGTCTGTGGGCACATGGGCTGGTCAGCTGTGGCTTGTCTGGGCTGGTCTAGGAGTCTCAGGGCATCTTGGGGGGCGGGTCTGTGTCTCCTGCAGGTCGGCAGGTGCCACCAGGAGAGGAGAGGAGAGCCAGGCTGAGCTGGGGACCTCAGGGCTCCTAGGAGAGCTTGGAGATGCAACTTAAACCTGCTTGGCCTGCAACCTCTAAGCAGCTGGGGGGCTTTGGGCAAATGGCTTCCCCTCTCTGAGCCTCCTAATAGCATCTGAAGAATTAAGTGGGATTCTCTATGTCGGGTGCCTAGAAAGATAACACCTTCGCCTGTCAGCCTGGGGTACCTGGCTTGTGGGAGGGAAGGAGGCCTCGGAGGAGGGCTGATGTTAATTTTTCTTTATATATCTCTGTATTGTTTAACTTGTTCTGAGAGCTTGAGTTACTTTGGCAAATAAAAAAATCTAACAAAAGAGAACAAAGATCTTCCCGTTGCTGGCGCTTAGCAGGCTCTCAGCACATTATAACTGATATCATCATCGTGATGATTACTCTTAACTTGTATCTCAGCTGAATGAGTCCGCTTTGCGATGTCCCTTCAGGCCCGCCCCCAGCCTCTGCTTGCACACCCCGACAACGGGGAACTCACTACTGAACATCCAGTTCATCCTAGGGTAGCTCTGATTCTTTTCAACGTTGAGCACATGGTCCCGGTGCCTCTCCATGCTGGCCCTGGGGATGTAGGGAAATCAGCCTCGTGCCTGCTGTCGAGGGAGGTGGTTGGTCACTGGAGGGGCTGAGCAGTGAGGGGGGCTCCCTGAAGAGGGGGCATCTGCACCTGCCCTTGACAGGAGAGGGGAGACTTCCTCCAACAAGCAAATTGCTTCCGGGCAGCTCTCCCCACTGCCCCACCTCAGCCAGGATGCTCCCAGCTCCCAGCATGACCCCGGAGATGGCACTGGGTCTCCTGCAGCGGCCAGGCCACCGCCAGGTCCCCCCGTCCAGGGCTCCCGTCTCTGGAGGCCTCCAAGGGGATGTCGGGATATTCAGCAGATTCAAAGCCTCACATTTTATCCTACTCTCCACGGGACCTCTCAGAGTTGGGCACCATCAACACCCCCACTTTGCAGATAGATGAGAAAACAGAGGCTTCTGGGGGCAGACGTGGCAGCCCAGGTCCCCAAGGAGCGTCCTGGAGGACTGGGGCTCGGCCTCGCGCCCCTACCCCATCCGGCCTCGCTGCCCACTGTGGACGCCTCCGTGGTGACCACCCACTCCAGTAGAGACTCCCGGGGGGCCTGGCTCCATTGGGGGGCTTCTCTCCCCAAAGTAGTATTTCTGGGGACTCCCAGTTAACCACTTCTGTCCCACTGCTGGAGGCTGCTGTCTCCCTGTCGCCTGTTTAGGATGGGCACCCCAGTGCTAATCAACCCTTAATCCCAGCACCTGGAACGGTGATGAATGAATGAATGAATGAATGGGACTTCCATAGACCCCTGTGCAAGGAAGTCTCTTTTGTTCCTGCTTCATGGTTGAGACGCTCCAGGCCCAGAGACTGCGAGCCTCACTTCTCAATTAAAGCCACGTCCTTTCCCCTCTGCTTTCCTGCTTCCCGTTTGCCGAGCACCAAATACATGCAGGATTCAGAGGGGGCGAGAGAATGACACAAATCCTGTCCTTAACGGCAACGAGAGGTGACGGGAGCCTGGGATGCTGCCCGCTCTCCTGCGTGAGGGGAAAGCGCAGGCCGGGCTGCCCAGGAGCATCTGGGTACCGTGTCCAGCATCCCTGTGTTCACTAAGGGGCTGCCCTCACCATCCTGAGACCTGACACCTCCCACCGCAGTGCCCCCTCTTAGAACCTGGGGAACATGCCTGGTGGGAAAGATTAGACAAATGAAAGCAATCTCATGCCCACGATTTGTGAATCTGACCGTGGATACGTGTCCCAGAGCTGGAGGGGGTTCAGAGAGTTTTTCGTTTTGTTTGGCTCTGATTTTTCTCAGATAGGAAACTGTAGAAGAGCCCTTGACATGTTTGGGAAAGTAAACTAAGAAATGCTGACATCCACCCTGACCCTGTGAAGCTGCTTCAGCCTCCTGTGTTGACCCTGATTCCCAAGTATTTCTAGAAGGAGGGGGCAGGCCCAGCAATCCTTACCACTGCCCGGAGTACTGGAATGTTTGTGCTGGAGCCTGGACTGCGGGCTCAAACTCAGCAAGATCAGCTATGTTTTCTTCTCAAGTTTTTCCTTCCCAGAAAGGCTCTGACTGAAACCAGAAATTTGTCACGGGAGGGAATGGAACTGGCCTGGGATTTAGGGCTGTGAGTAAGTCAGGGTACAGGTGATGCTGCTGTAACAAGGTGACCCCCAAACACAGTGCCTTGAACAAGAGAGGGGCTGGTTTCTCTCCACACAGAGGTCTGGGCAGGGCCAGCAGGCAGCCTGATGGGGTCCAGGATCCTGGGGCCTTACACCTTTCCTTGGCCATCCCAAGGAGGCAGCTCCCACCTCGAGGTCTCATTTGGCTGCTCTAGCTCCGGCCATTGCCATCACATCCATGATTCGCTCATGGTCTGCCAATGGCACATGGTCTGCCAATCACAAGGCATCCTCAACTGGATTTTGCACGTAGCCCTTCCGCTGACATCCCATTGTTTAGGACGTGGTCACATGGCCTTACCTACAGCAAGGGAGGCTGGGAAATGTAGTCTTTAACAGGGCAGCCATGAGCCAAGATGAACGTATTGAGGGTTTTCCAACCTGGGCATCACTGACGTTTGGGGCTGGTTACTTCCTTGTCACGGGGGCCGCCCTGTGAATTGCAGGATGTTTAGCGGCATCCCTGGCCTCTACCCACCAATGACAGTAGCGTCCCCCAGTTGCAACAACCAAAAATGTCCTCAGACGTTGTCAGATGTCCCCAGGGGTAAAATCACTCCTCGTTGAGAACCACCGGACCAGGTCAAGGGCGCCAGTCTCCAGTGTTCACAGCACGCAGGCGGGAGGAGGGCTGGGTTGGGCTGGGGAGAGCCCCCTCAGGAGGGGCGGCTACCTCTGGGTTCCACTCTGCCAGTGTGGTGCTGGAAAAGGCCAGTTTTTCATGTGAAATACCCTAATTGCTTACTGATGACACTAATTAAAAAATGAAAGAAGCTGCATGGCCATCATGAATCGAAATGTGTCCCCGCCCCCCCCCCAAAAAAACAGACACGTTCAAGTCCTAACCCCTGGAACCTGTGAAGGTGACCTTATTTGGAAATAGGGTCTTTGCAGAGGCAATCAATTTCAATGATGTCATACTGGACCAGGATGGGCCCTGATTCGACAGGGCTGGTGTCCTTACAAGAAGAGACACATGAAGAGGCCACCTAAGACAGAGGCAGAGATTGGGGTGATGCGGCCACAAGCCAAGGAATGCCTGGAGGCCCCAGAAGCTGGAAGAGGCTGGAAGGACCTTCCCCTAAAGCCTCCAGAGGGAGGCAGCCCTGCCAGCACCTTGATCTGACCTCCAGCCTCCAGAACTGCGAGATTAAATTTCTCTTGCTTTGAGCCGCCCAGCTTGTGGTACTTCGTGCTGCAGCTGCGGGGACCTAATACAGGGGGCCAACGCCTGTCTGCGTCTCTGGGCTGGAGGGCTTCCTGGAGCCCCCTGCCCACGCCCCCAGCCTGATGGGCTGGTCTGTGGGTCTGACATCAGCATGTCATTTGATCCCAGCTGCACAAAGTGGATGCAAAGCTGTCAGACCCTTGCACCTGGGGTCACTGAGACAGCGAGACAGGCCAGACAGATGAGTCCAGTCACAGAGCACCGCAGTCCAAGCCTGTCACCCCCCAGAACCTGGCCGGGGGCAGGATTGGTGTTGAGAACGTATAGTCGGAGGTCCCTCCTGCTTTGCTGCAGCCTCTGTGCAGTGCTGCTGGGTCCTCTCAGACCCTCAGTTTCCTCGTCTAGCAAAAGGGGAGAATCAGTTTTCCTGGGGATCGGACAAGGCCTGCCCGCACGGGTGCCGCTGAGCGGGTGTGCGCGTCACGTGGCCGTCGATGCCATGCTGGTTCACTCGGGTGACCGGCAAATACCAGTGCGGGGATCACGGTGTGTCTGGCCCCATCTGGGACCAGGGGACACAGAAAACTAAGAAGGACCTGAGAACACTCGGAAAAGTGCCAAGCTCTGCAGTGATGGTGAGTTTTCCTCTGCTTTGAAGGTGGTTGGGCTGGGGTCAGGGCTAGGGTTGGAAGGATGGCTGGAGCTAAGATTCAGTTAGGGTTTAAAGTGAGTATAAAGTTAAGCATTTAGATTGGAGTTTAGCTGGGATTTGGTTGGGGTTAGTTTATAAATAGAATTTGTGTTGGGGTGGGTTAGGGTTAATTTTGAGGTTAGATCCAGTATTTAAGATGCGGTTTAGATCAAGAGTAGGATGCGGTTCGGGTGGGGGTCAGGGATGGCGTGGGCTGAGGTGGGGTTAAGGCGGCCGTAGCTGGGATTTGAACCCAGGCCCATCGCTGTGGCTTCCCCGGCTCACAGAGACCAGCCTGTGTCTCTCCACAGCTCCCTTGGTCCGACCACTGAGCACCCGGGTCTTACCTTGATCGAATGCTCTGTAACCTTTGGTGTCTCACCACACCCTGCGGCTCAGTTTACCCTTCTGAACGAGTGGCTAAGCTCTGATTTCCTCAAGGCCCTCCCAGCTCTAAAAATTCTAATTAGGCAGGATCCTCTCCAGGCTCGAATTGTGAGCTATTGCTATGCAGGAACACATGAGTACAAAGATACTTTTAAAAATGGAGCAGAACAAAAGATGAAGTAGATAGCGTCAGGCTCTGGTATTATACCTAGAGAAATTATTTAAAACCCAAATACTTTTTACTGCAGTGTTCACAGGAATTGCCCCGGGAAACCGTGTGTGACTTTCACCAGAGGTTTGTATCGACAGGACACGTTATCGTTCAATTTCGAGGAAAGAGGAGTAATTAGATGCCTCATTCCAGATATTGTTTCAATTACAGCAGAAAAAAATATACGAATCCCAGGAGGAAACAAACACCTGCTTTTCATTCCTGGGAAGGCACCCTTCCTGAGGTAGCACAGCCACACAGTAAAGGAACCCGGCGTGTGGCCCTGGGGGTTTGGCGGCTCCGGCCCTCTGCTTTGGAGGAGAGAAGGAAATCAGGTGCATTTTGGACATTTAAAGCATCATCACTTGGTGTGGTTGCAAGGCAGGCTGGTGTCCAGGAGGGGGCGACATTCAAGGCCCCGCTCCTCCGGACCTGCCCTAGTGCTTGAAGCTTTGGGAGGACAGGAGAATTAGTGGGTCTCAAGCCTTAGACTGGGATGTCATCCTCAGCCCCCAGGGATGGCCTGGCCATCGATTCTCACCCTACCCTCCATCAACCGTCCATGGGAGCTGCCCTGAGCCCAGACCAGATTTGCAGCCTGGCCTCCAGCCTCCCCGCTGCCCCAGAGGGAGCCTTCCAGATGGAGCTCTGAGCACAGCCTCCCTGCTGCCTCGAGGGCAGGAGGAAGACTGAGTTGGGACCCAGAACTCACCTGGCAGTGTGGTTGGGCCCTGGAGCCCCCATCGTCCATCCTGGCCTCACACACTTTGCTCCAGGAAGGCCGACTGCTCTGCTCTTCCCTGAAGGCCCCCGTGCTTCCCCACCTCCACACCTTCATGAGTGGGACCCCCCCACCCCCGCCCAGAGAAACTTTCCCAACATGGCCTTCACAGCTCTCTCTTCCTCATCCATCAAAATTAGCTCAGCCACCTCCTCCAGGAAGCCCTCCCGGGGCTCCTAAGGACACCCAAGGGCTGCCAAGGTCCCATCATGAGAGCTCGTTATCTCACTCTCCTGGGTGCCCCTTCGTACACTCAGGGCTCCTGGGGGCAGGAACCCGGGCGCTTCACCTGCAGCATCCTGGGTCCGCTACAGGGTGGAATCCTTCAGAACGACGTTGCATGGATACGTGAGTGAGCGAGCTGGTGAGGAACACAGGAAAAGCCCACCCACGTGTGTGTCTCCAGACCCGGCCCTCCCGGCCCAGGCTGGGTGCCGCCCTACCATCGCCGACCCTCCCTCTGCACAATCGCCCTGTCCCTGTGAACCGCCCCCCCGCCCCCCGCCCCCGAGTGTGCTGTCTGCTTGCTGACCCACGCTGGCCTGGGCTAGGAATGCCCATTTAGCTAAATCCACCCCTAACACGTATGATGTGGCCGATAGGGCCTTCCAGGCTTCCTGGAGACGCAAGGGCACCGGCTCTCACGCCCGTGGGGCTTGCACTTGACCTGTGAACTTGAGTCTCTGATGCCTGTTTTGCAGGCTCCTGTGAGGATCAGACAAGGTCCACGAGGTGGACCCCCCGCCGCCTGAATGTCCTGCTCGGATTCGGAGACTGCACCAACCTCTCTCCATTGTCGCTTTAGTTTAACGTAAATTCTGCTGCGGAAGCTTCCCTGGTGGAGGACGCTTTCCGGACGACTGGCCTGCTCACCGGCCACCCTGGCTTGAGCCCTACGCTGTTTAAGTGAAAAGAGTAAATGCACTTGAATGTGTATGAGGAAGCCAGCGCTGCCAGGGGCCGGCCCGTGGGGAGACATCAAGGATTGGGGTGCTATCTCCCCGCATCTGCACTCGCCGACTCAGTGACACCTGCCTGGCCCCCTAGCTGCAGGCAGGCCTCACCAGCAGCCGAGCTAGGCTCCTGGCCAGTGCAACCCACCTGCTCCCGACAGACAAAGAGACCCACTCGGCCCAGGGGCCGTCCACGCTGGCAGGACCCTCCGTCTCCCACCCCTCATCTCCTGAGGGGCCAACGGAGGTCCAGGGCAGTCCTGGGTCAAGGGTGAGAAGGTCTGTGGGCACCTCAGCACAAAATTCTTTCTTCTCTCCCCTCCACTCCCCAGACGTACACCCTTCCCAGCTGGTCTCTGATCGGCTCCTGCCCAGGGCAAGTACTCAGATGAGGTCTGGAGGGCGGGGGCGTGGCTCAGGTGTGCTCCCTGGGCAGAGGCGGTCAGGCTTTCAGGTTTGTTTGGACCGGACACGTCCTTGGTTCCACCTTCCTGGTGATGCCAGTGGCGGCCAGCACCCGGGCTTTCCTGCAGCCCCTGACACTGACCATCAGATTCACGCTACTCGTGCTGGTGTCAGCTGGGAGACAGACAGAGAGAATCCAAGACTGGCCAGCATGAGAAGCCAGGGTGGGCCAAGGACGCAGGTCAGAACAGGACTGGACGGTGCGGGGCGCTGACCCCTCAGATACCGCCCAGAGGCCTGGAGGGGGCAGGTCCTACCCAGCCCCCCCAAACACCGTGGCTCTGGGGGCGGCTGGGGCAGTGGCAGCAGGAGGCCTGTGTTCTGGGCCCCCCGCTCCCAGCATGTGACATGCTGGGCTCATGGTGGAAACCAACCGCAGGGGGAAGGGAGGCAGGACAGACAGCATCCAGGAAGGCACAGGCGCTGGGTCCCAGTGACTCAGGACGCTGCGGTCAGGTTCAACGGAAACATTACCAAGGCCACATATGGTGGGGACCGAGTTCTCTGTGTTTCATCTCCGCTCCAGGACTCGCAGCCTCCCCCGCCTCCCCTCTCTGATGTTTCTAGACAGAAGTCGGCAGGGACCGCCCCGTGGGATGGGGACGCTCGCATCAGCGCTGGTGTTCGTGCAGGCCTTGAAAACCCAGTGCCCTTGTCTAATTAAGCCATTAGGAGCGGGTCTCCATGGAAACCACCGTACTTGGGTACTCGACACAGATGAATATTTATTCAATTAGCGGGGTGCAGGGTGCTAGGGAGACCTTGGCGTCCTGCCATGACCAGCCCGGGGGCTCCTGGGGGACTGAGTCACTTTGGGGAGGACACATCTAGGCCTGGGCCTTTCATCCCCACAATCTAGTCACCATCACCCCCGTTGTATGGAACAAACGAAGGTTCAGAGGAGTGGGGCCTCCTCCACAAGCCCAGAGGCTGAACGTGAACCCCAGATGATCCCCTAGGGGGCGGGGAAACCCACTCGCACAGCCTGGACACGAGGGCCGAGTGGCCTGGAGCAGCTGAGTGACCTGCGCCTGGCCTGCGGTCATCCTTGATGGGGCCTCTTCGCAGCACCTGTCTTGGTCTGTCCAGGCAGCTGCAACCAGATGCCGCAGACCCGGTGGCTTAGGCTGGACGCCCGGGACCAGGTGTCAGCCTATGAGGTCACGTCCTGGTGAGGACCCTCTTCTGGGTCACAGCCGGCGTCTTCTCACTGAGTCCTCGAGAGGTGGAAGGAGTGAGGGGGCACTGTGGGCCTCTTCTACAAGGACACTATCCCATCCACAAGCAGTGAATCAGAGCACCTCCCAGGCCCCGCCACAAATACCATCACACTGGGGGCTAGGATTTCAACCTGTGAATTCTGGGGGACAAGCATTAAGACCATGGCCGGACCTCCTCAAGCTGCCGGTGGCAGGGGCAATGGGGTGGAGCATGTCCAGGGCCTGGCACAGGCTGGCACATGGAAGGAGTTCTGCTGGTGCTAGATGAGGACCCAGGGGAGCCCGGCTGCAGCCCCGGGACATGCTCCTCCCAGTGGCACGTGAAGGCCAGGGGCACGTGTCACCCCATCCGCACTTTCCGGACTTTATGTCCGTATGCAATTCTGCATTTGTGGCTGCATTTTTGAACAGGATGTCCTGTGGGATCCCAGCCTGGGGCCCAGGTGGGGGTCAGGGGGCTGGGACCGGTCGTCAGAAACTTCTCTGAAAATTCCATCTTTTACCAGAGTGCGAGGCCCCCTGGAGGCCTGAGCTGTGCCCGGTGCCAGGTGTGCTCCCAGGGGAACTCGCTGCTGCACAGGTGCTGTTCAGATGCTGCTGGAGTGGGCGTGTGCACGTGCACGCACGTGTGTGCGTGCGTGTGCGCATGTATGTCTGTGAGTGTGCTGTACGTGGGTGTGCGTGCGTGTGTGTGTCTGTGTATATCTGTGTGTGTGCACCTGTGCCCCCCGAGGGCTGGCTCTCAGTCGCCCGCCCTGGTGCAGGAGCTGTTCTCCTTCATAGGAAGCAGGTAGTCTACCAGTCGTTTGGCTTCTGGTTCCCCCCGGGTACACCTTGTGTGACAGGCAAGGGGTGCCCCCTTTCCAGCTGTGCCCCGTTTCCGGCGACCAGGGGCTCTCTGCACTGGACCTTGGTCCGAGGTTACATTTTGTAAAAGGAAAATACTTTCGTTTTAACTGTTGCTACTTCCCACCTGGCAAGTGGTGTTTGGTGCATAAAATCCTTCAGAACTGGGGGTCTCTTGCGGGAAGCCATCTTTGGCGGTAGAAGGTGCTAAGTCCTGGGCATGTTCCCTTCATTTATTTGAAGGCGGTCTTGGCGGCCCTCCGAGCAGAATTTGGGGTCACCGGGCAGAGTCTGGGTCCTGGCTCTGCTGCTTCAGCGCCCAAAGCCCCGATGTCCTCACTGTACGGGGGTGTCCGGACACCCCCAGCACAGTGCAGGCGCACCTCACTTCATACAAACGCATGAGCAGGGGTCCCTCCCGTGTGCGCGTGCGTGCACGTGTGCGTGGGTTGCATCTCTCTGGGTGCCCGGGGAGCTATGCCCGCAGCACCAGAGGCAGGTGGCTCCTAGCTAGACCCCAAGCTCCTTCCTGGCCGGGTCCCCCCCCGGCAGCAGCTGCTCGGAGCCTCTGTGAAGGGCTGGCTGCTCAGCTTGGGAACAAAATCACTGGTGTCTCATTATCTGCTCACCTCCAGGTCCTTCACCACCGGCGTTGTTGTTTGGGACAAAAGCGAATCACGGGGACAGACACGTAGTTAGAGAGACGGGTGCGAACACTCCTGTGTGTACGGCCAGGGCCTTCTCTCCCTGCCTCTGGGGTCTGTGCACCGCCTGTGCACCCCAGTTCTGAGTTGCCCTTTCGAGGGATGGTCCAAAAGCCACCAGTTTGAGGAAAGACAAATCAGGTCCTAAAAGGGTAGAATCGGGGTGACTCCAAAGGAAAAGCAGAGAAATACGGAGGCTCCAACGTTTCCCAGAGGCGGGCACGCGTCCACTTGCCTTCGGCCCATCCCTCTGGCCTGGGAGGAGCCGCCAGGACACGGAGCCCAACCTCCTACCCAACCGCGAATGCCCCACTCCCGGTGAGGTCCAGCCTGTGTTCACCTGCCTTCAATGATGGGGCACGAGGAGGGCCCAGGAGACGTGCTCGTCAAGGTGAAGAAGGCTGAGTCGGGCAGTGAAGAAATGAAGTCGCGTCCATGGGGGGTGGCTGGGAGGAGGGACGGGGCAGGCCAGGGCTCTCCCCAGACCAGCCCCCCGAGGCCATGCGGACTGGAGCATGTGTTGGGGCTCAGATGACACCCCTGTCGTAGTGTGAGACCCAGGTTCAAATCCTGGCTCTTCCCTGTGGTAACAGGCTCTCCCCGCTCAGTGTCATGGTGGGCCAAGTAGGAATAAAAATAATGACCTCTAAGGACTGCTGTGTGGACATCTGTTTTGTGGGGTTTTGTTTTGTTTTGTTTTGTTTTCTTTGTGGTACACGGGCCTCTCATTGCCGTGGCCTCTCCCGTTGCGGAGCACAGGCTCCGGACGCGCAGGCTCAGCGGCCATGGCTCACGGGCCCAGCCGCTCCGCGGCACGTGGAATCTTCCTAGACCGGGGCACGAACCCATGTCCCCTGCATCGGCAGGCGGACTCTCAACCACTGAGCTACCAGGGAAGCCCTGTGGGGTTTTTTTAACTAAGAAAGCCAAGTCTGGAACAGGATGACCCACACAAAGGTACTTCTACCCTGACTCCGTCCCTTTGGCATCCAGGGACTTCTGTTTCGAGATGCCGACTGCATACACCCTGCTACCTCCTGCTCCAGATCCCACAGACAATGGCAAAGCTGGATGAGCCAGGTGAACACCTTCCATGCTGGCAGCCAGGACCAGATGCTCTGAGAGCGGAAGGTGACGGGATTGGATTGGACAGGGAGCCCCATCACACAGCACTTCTGGGGGTTTTGCCACAAAAGACAAAGGAAGTCCTTGTCCTGCCAGGTGTGGGAAGCCAGGAGCCAGGTGCTTGGCCTCGTGGAACATTTCAGGAACAGCCGGGCACCCTGACAGGCTGTCTCCCCTCCTCCTCGCCGGGGCCACGCAGCGGTGAGGGCAGGTCGTGCTTCCAGGTGGGCGGCATGAGTCCGGAGCCCGAGGCCAAGAGGGGCTCGGAGGAGAGACAGGGAACCCTCGCGTTCAGAAGACCAGCCTCTGCCCAGGAGCCCCGGGCACCGGGGTACCAAGTCTGTTCCTCAGTCTCACCAAAACTCTGAGATGTGCAGCCGCGGCCCCGGCTCTCAGCCCTCCGTGGAGCAGGCAGTGAAGGCAGAGCTAGATGTCACCGTGGGAATTAGAACGGCAAGGGCAGAGGGCAGCAGGGCCAAGGACCAGGAGGCTTTTGAAGGAAAGCGAGACCATGAAGTAGCGCTAACACCCTCCCCCCCCCCCCCCCCCCGAGAGCGGAGCTACGGAACAGTCAGCATAGACCTCCCGAGTTAGACAGACGCTGCCGGAGGCTGGGAGGAGGCACTGCGGCCATGGAACGAGAACGGGCTGTGATGTGTACACGTGTAACTGAATCACCCGGCTGTACGCTTAGAACTAACGCAACGTTGTAAATCAGCTGTACTTCGATTTTAAAATAACTCCATCAATGCCGAGGAGAAGAGCTAAAGGATGAGGTGGGACGGGGGACGCACTGGACACGCACGCCCACTGGTCTGGGTCCGTGATTTTGGCATAAGGAGGACGCAGAAGAATTCGGGACCGGGGAAGAGTTTTCTCTCCAAAAGGTCGGGTCCGCTCTCTCTGATGAGGCACCGGTGACTCTGTCCTCTTCTCCCTGTTCTGTCCCGGCCACCACATCTCACAGGCGCCATTTCTCTGGTGTGGCTGGCGTGTCTCCACCTCCTCGATGGTGCGTGAGCCCTGCCTGGTCACACCCTCCCTCCCGCCTGCCTCCCGTCTTCCTCCCCTGCCTCTCTCGCTCCCCAGCCACACCGCTGGCTTGGCGACCCCGCACTTCCTCGTCTGTGCGGAGGGACCCCGCTGCCTATAAGACTATGTCAGCTTGCTGGGGCCGCCAAAACAAACCCCCAAACACTGGGAAGAGGGCAAAGTTCTGGAGATGATGCAAAGCAAGGCGACCCTTACGCTTAAAAATGGGCTTAAATGGTCCATTTTATGTTATGCGTATTTTACCGCAATCAAAAATTTAAAATAAAATACAAGGGAAAGGGGAGCTTCCCTGGTGGCGCAGTGGTTGAGAGTCCGCCTGCCGATGCAGGGGACGCGGGTTCGTGCCCCGGTCCGGGAGGATCCCGCATGCCGCGGAGCGGCTGGGCCCGTGAGCCATGGCCGCTGAGCCTGTGCATCCGGAGCCTGTGCTCCACAACAGGGGAGGCCACGGCAGTGAGAGGCCTGCGTACCGCAAAAAAAAAAAAAAAAAAAAAAAGTACAAGGGAAAGGCCTCCTGCGTCTCTTAGGTACGAATTGGCATGAACGTCCTCTCTGACAGTCGGCCTCCACCAGGGCTGCCAGGGGTCCTAGGCTCTGGGGGTGGCCCCTGCAGCTGGGCCCCGCTGAGCTGGCAGGAGTGGAATGCAGGGCATGTAGCCCTGCTCCTGGGCTGTGCTCCGAGCTCCAGCCCAGGCAGCCAGGGGACTGGTCAGGCTCCAGTTGGGGGAAGCAGGGGCACCCGTTCGCTGTCGTTCCCACAACTCTGCTCTGAACCAGCTTTCTCTGGGAAGCCTGCTAACGTGGAGACCCCAGTCCCCAGTCCTGAGATCCAAGGATGGCACCTGGGAATCTGCATTTCACACGTTCCCTGGCTGATCGCAAGTGGACTGGGTCCACAGCTGGAGAAACTGCTTTAGAATTCCCAAGGCTTCCAGTTGTGTGATTCCACTTCACCTTTACCACAGCCCAGCAAAATAAATGTTATGAACCCTCCCTTTTAAAAATTGTTCTACAACTTTTTTGAAGCATAATTTATATAACACAAATCTTAGCTATTGTAAGTGTATCCCAGAACTGCTGTGAAGATCATATAGGGTCTGGTAAGTGCTTTATAAACTGTTAAGTGCTGGACACACAGACGGGTTTCTTATTAGAGTAGATTATTACTGTTTTTACTAGACACGTTGTACTATTATTATGGCGGGGCGTTCTGGCATCGTTTATCTGAAGGGTTCCTAGAAGGGGCTGCTGGGTGGGAGCATGGTTGGCTGCAAACAGCAGAGATTTACACGTAAGCAGTATCTCGACACCTCACTTAGATACTGGTAGAGAGCAGTTTGTTGCTTTTTTAATTATTATTTCATTTGGAAATAATCTCAAACTGCAGAAAAGTTATGAGAATAAAAGTAACACAGAGCCCCACCTACCACTGACCTGGGTTCCATTATTGCTAATGTGTTACCCATTGATTTCATCTGTTGTTTCCTCCTCCCCGCTCCTCCTTTTTTCTCCCCCCGCTTCTCGCTCCCCATGAGAATGTGTGATTTTTCTTTAACTGTTTGAGACCTAGCTGCAGGCATCACAGCCCTTCACCCTTCGAGAGCAGATGTTCTCTTGTATAACGTCAGTGAAATTATCAACACTGCTCTGATACCTTTATCTAATCTGCCACTCAGATCCCCAGTTTGCCAATTGACCCAATAAAGTCCTTTCTCGCCCTCTGTCCCTAGCCCAGGATCACTCAAGGATCAGGAATTGCATTTATTTGTCTGTCTCTTTAGTTCCCTTTCATCTGGTACATTTCCATAATCCTTCTTTGTCTTTTATGTCACTGACACTTTTGAAGACTCCAGTTCTGTTTTAAATAGAACGGTGCTCCTTGGGGTTTGTCTGATGTTTCCTCGTGATTAGATTCTCGCCGCAGTACCACATAGATGATGTGTCTTCCCAGATTCCTGCCTCTCACCGGTGGTGTTTTGATGCGCTGGTCAAGGAATTGTCTGATTTACCTGCTGTATAAATACTCTTTATCTCCTTGCAACTAATACACAGTCTGGGAAGGAGACACTTTAAGACCGTGGAAGTAATCTGCTTCTCCTCAAAACCTCCCCCTAGATTTAGCAGGGCGTCTAGACCAGCACCCTGTTCAAAAGTCACCTGGATTTGTTTTTATTTCCTTTTTGGGTTTCAGGGTGCCTCTGTTCTTTATGTGAAATACAATGGAGTTTGGTTTTTACCAGTTTGCATTCAATTTTATCTTCCCCTTTCTCCTCCTCGTTAACTGAATTGAGTTGAGTGTGTCAAACATGAACCTGCTTCCTGCACAGAAGTTGTCGTCAGAAGAGTGGCCCCCGACCCCCTCCCCTGGCAGGGGACACATCTCATCGTTGCCTTGTCTGTTTGCCCTGAGTGTCTTCCTGTAAAGACAGGCAGTCTGCGTACATTTATCCTGTTCCCTCTCTTTATGACACACAAGGTAGCACACTTTTGTGCAGTTTTGCACTTAGAGGTTTTTCACTTAATAATACATCCTAGAAACCACTCCAAAGCGCTTGGAGGAGACCACTTTCACTGGTGTCCTCGCCCCGCCCCGCTATGAGTGTGTGGCGCTCGGTCCCCTGTCCCCGCCTTGCGCCTGTAGCTGTCACTGTTTTGCAGTGGCGAATACTGCTGCAACGAATACCTCCTGCCTCTGTATTTTGTGTTGTCAGAGGCATATCTTCAGGGTGAACTCCTAGAAGTGGGGTTGCCGGGTCAAAGGGTAAAAGCCCACATAGATGTGTGAGATCTTGTCCACCCACAAAGGGGACACCAGTTTGCTTGTCACCAACAGTGTCTGAACCTGCCTGTTTCCCAGCAGCTTCTCCGGCAGGGCGTGTTGTCAAACTTCTGCGTTCTTGCCAACTGGATGGATGAGAAATTGTACCTCGGCTGGCTTCCGTCTGCACCCCTCTTATATGGAGAAGTTGAATGCCTTTTTGTTTCTCCAAGGGCCATTTTTTAATCCCTTTTGGGGGGAACTGTTTTTCTTGTCGTTTGCTCTTTTTTCTGCATGACTTTTGTGCTTCCATCTCTCAACTTTTAAAAGTTCTTTGTATATTAGAGCCATTCACCTTTTATCTATGAAGTTGCAGATGTTTTCTCCTAGCTTGTCTTTTAATTTGCTTATTTTTTCATGCAAAAGTGGTTTTTAGGGCAGATAAATTTATCACTAGTTTCTTTATTGGAGCTGGGTTTTCACGCACAGCTAGAAAGCCTTTCTCTCCACTTTGCTCGCAGAAGGATCCACCTGTGTTTGCTTCTGGTATTTGTATATCGAAGCTTCGTACCTCTAGAGCTCTGATCTTGTGAGTGTGTCTGCCTGGTGGGAGAAAAGGATCTAAGGTTATCTTTTCCCAAACAAGGATCTGCTCGTCCTAGCACCGTTTTACTTGTGGGGAATTGAAAGGCATCCTTCACCACATGCCAGACTCCCTGCCGCAGTCGGCCTCCGTGGCTCGTGCGTCTGCGCCTGTGTCATCACCGCACTGCCTTCGGGAGACGTCTGCCCAGCGTGTCGTAACGCCCGCCCCTCACTCCTTCCGCTTCGCCGCTCTCTCAGCTATTCTTGCCTGTTTATTTTTCCAGAAGAATGTTAATAGCAACCTTAGCTTCGTGAAAAAATGCTCCTTGGAATTTTTATTAGGAGTCCATTAAATTTATGCCCTAAATTAGGGAGAACTGACATCTTGATGATGTCGGGATGTCCTAACCTTTCTATGCTGGGTCTTCTTCGTGTCTCACAAGAGTGTTTTATGGGCTCTTTCACACGGGCTGTGCACATTTCTTGTTGAGCTGACTGCTGTGGGCCAAGGAACAGGGCTTCAGCTGCAAGCTGCTGGCTCCCCGCCTGGCCCCACCCTCCCCCTCCCGCCCCTGCCCTCTGACTGGTGTGGCCACTTCAAGAGACCCCTTGCCTCCAGCTTCTCTCTGTGTTTGGCCAGTAGGAAGCCCACGGAGAGAACAGGATGGGATGAGAGAGACTGGGGTTTACTCCCTGGCTCACTGCCCGCCAGGCCACGTAGCCAAGGCAGCAGCTTTTCCGGGTCAGCCCTGTCTCTCAGCCACAGCCCTCCCTCTGGGGTCTGACCACACTCCTTCCTGGGTTCTTCAGGCCTGGGTGATCCTGGCTCCCCTGCTGCCAGCCCCAGGGGCTTCTCTGTCCACGGCTAGTTTCCTTGGACTTCACCTGCTGCTGTGGGCCCCCTACCCTGCCCCCGGCTCTCACCTTCCTTTCTGCGGAGGGTCCACCTGGAGCCCCCACCTGGGGACCCCTTCCCCCCTCTTCCTTCACATCTTTGCCTGCCTGTGCCCAGCCTCGCCCCAGACACGGGGAAAGAGGGGATGATCCATCCTTAGTACCCGACGTGTTGAGATCCCCTCTCAAGCCCATGGTCAGCTTCACCCTCGTGCCCCCGGACACTTGGGTAGCCCCCCTGCCCTCCTCCCACTGCGTGTCCCCTTATCCAGACCATTGTCTGAGGGCCCTCCAAGGGCCTTTGCTCCCCCCTAAAATGCGAACTTCATCCCGCCCTCCCCTGCTTGTCAAACCCCAGGAGACGTCCTGCTCCAGATGGCGGACCAGGGCCTGTGCTTGCCTCCCATCTCCCCCTGGGACCCCACAGAACTACAGTGACAATAACAAGCTCTCAGGAGGAAAGAGCTTCGGAGGGACGGAGGTCGCCAACCATGGGAAGTTGCAGTAAACGTCTGGACCATGAAAAGGATGAGAGTAGGTTGATGGATGATACAGAAGGGAGATCTAGAGCCTAAAATCTCCAGGAGGAGCTGCAGAGGAGGGGGAAGCCCACCTGCCCAACAGGAGTGCGCGACGGCCCTGGGCTCAGAGCCCCCAGCAGGGAGAGGTGGGAGAGGACCACTGCCCCCAGCCCCAGCCATTTCCTCCCTGAGAGGGCATCAGGCTGCTTGCGCGCCCAGATGATAAAACGCTACCTGGGGGAGATGATCTATCAACAAAAATGAGCCTTCAGTAGACACAAGTGGTCCCCCAAAAGCCTTTCACACTCCAGCTCTTGGGCCAACCAGTCCTGAAAGTGGTTTCTTGTCATTCTGCTAAAGCCAAGCTTCCAGAGGACTTGGCTCTTCTGACCCAGAGGAGAAACAGCTACTGAGACACCGGCAGAGGAACCTGACAGCAACCCCTCAGGTGCTCACTCCTAAACAGGAAGGCGTTGCCGGGATCCGCAGGCAGGTGGACCAGCTGCCTACAAAGGAAAAACTGACCCCAGGGAAACAGACTATTGAAGGAGCCCAAAACATTTTCAGAATTGCAAGAGCACACTGCCTAGTTTTCATGCATCTGGTGTGAGGACGTTTCTCAGAGACGTACTCCAGCGAAAGCAGGGAGTAAGACCAAGATGGAGGGAGATGGGGAAACTGAGAATCAGCGAGCCCGGCTCTGTGCGGAGGTGAGGGAAGGCCCAGGGCAGCACCGGGAACGGGCCTGGCCAGCCACTGGTCCACACTGGAGCAGAGGCGGAAGTCTCTGGAAAAGGCGACTTGCAGAATGGATGTTATAATGCAGAAGCAACCATTTTGAGGGAGGAAATGATGATATAATAAAGCACATATCTAGGGCTTCCCTGGTGGCGCAGCGGTTGAGAGTCCACCTGCCGATGCAGGGGACGCGGGTTCGTGCCCCGGTCCGGGAAGATCCCACATGCCGCAGAGCGGCTGGGCCCGTGAGCCATGGCCGCTGAGCCTGCGCGTCCAGAGCCTGTGCTCCGCAACGGGAGAGGCCACAACAGTGAGAAGCCCGCGTACTGCAAAAAATAAAAAAATAAAATAAAGCACATATCTAAAAATAAATGCCATTGAAAACTCCAGGAAAACAAGAAAGCTGTACTAGAGGGCTGGGGAACAATTAAGAGACGTGACCTTGAGCAATTGTGGATTATGAATAGAAAGAATGCATTGGGCCTGGGATCACGGGAAGTCTTGGAAATTCAGGGCCTGTGGCAAGGGACCTGTGGAAAGGGGACGTCATCTCAGCACTGGCCCAGGCCAGCTCCAAAGAGTGTTGACACCATCAGAACAATCTAAAAGTTCTTCACTGATTTTCACATTCCCAAGCCAACCTAGGGTCAGGTGTGGTCACAGGTTGGGTGTGAATGTCAACTGCTTTGACAACATAAAAATAAATAATTGCTGCTGACAGATGGGCACAGGGAACAGGGACACCAGTTTATAGTGATTTTGTTCATCTTGTCCACTTGTCTTTGGGCTTCTGTCTGTCTCTCCACTGGAGCACAAGCCCCGTTGAGGAGCCCTGGTTCCCTCTTGCCTGGGCCCTCATACAGAGTCTGCGGCCAGATGGGTGCAAGGCCAGATGCCAAGTCAAACCCAAGGCCAAAGCCCACCGCTGGGCTCCCTGCTTCAGGTGCACCTCACACCTCCCCTCGTGAGCCTCCCCTGATCCCCCTCCCAACTGCCTCACCTTTGCCATCTGCCCATGGCTGGACCTTCTCCTCTAGGGGAACTGGGGGCTCCCCAAGGGCACCAGACCGGACTTGTGGCTTCTAAGAGCTCAGGGCAGTACTCGTTAGTTTCTAGTAAGTTGGGTTTGTCCACCGAGAACCTGGTGACATCGTCTTTCCAAGCCCTACACTTTGCCTTAATTGAGGGGGATTGGGGTCCAGTTTTTGAGCCAAGTTTTATGAAGACAACTGGGTGAAATTCCCACACCTCTAGTCTAGAACGGGGTGAAGTTTTGAATCCCCCAACGTGGCTGGGCCTCCAGGAGTGGCCCCCGTTGCCACTGGGGGAGACTTGAGTGGACACCTTGTTTGTGGGCTTTGCCCTCTTTTCTGGTCATCCACCTCTGTTTTCCTAGTTTGGCAGATGGCTGATCCCCACGGCCCCAAGGTCTCTGGGTGGTCACGTGGCCTGGATTTTACTCCCCGCCCCCCCAAGGTGATTGCCCTGAGTGTAGTCAACCGAATCTTCCCAGGGCATCTTTCCAGAGCCACGGTGCTGCTGAGCTGGGGTGACGTGGTGACCCAAGTGGACAGCAGCTGCGCTGGGGCAGAGAGGGTCCTGCTGTGCCCGCGTCTGTCCTGTCCCCAGATCCTCAGGGATACAGGCCCGTACAACCTCAGGCTGTGTTTGGCCTCAGCGTAGCCGAGAGGTCCTGTGGGTACGCGCTGGGGGACACCCCTCCCTGGGGGGAACAACCTCATCTCCACCTTTCATGAGAGCCCCTTGCACTCCGGCTGTGATGATACAGGTCTTTGGGTCCCTGTCTGTGGTGGGTGCCAAGCAGAGCCTGGCACACGACGGATAAATGACGGGCGTGGTCACGCCATGGTCCCCCACTGCCACTCGAAGGTCTGCACCAGGAGCATTGCAGCACTGCCCACGAGAGTATTGGCTGTGGCTACGGGCCAGGATGGCGGTCACCTCATGGGGACCTGCTCTGTGGCCCAGCCAGAAACACCTCATCTTATCTAATTCCTAAAGCCCCTCAGGATGGGCACAGCCCCTCCCCTTGGCCTCAGGTAGGTGAGGAACTCGCCTTACGGGCTCAGTCGGATTTGAACCCGGATCGCTTTGCTCCAGCTGCGTCTCTACCAGTGGGTTTGTCTCTGACATCCACCTGCGAGGCCGCAAACTGGACTGATGTTCCCCTGGATGTTGGGTCGAGACGTGTGAGGCGTCCTGAAGGCCCCGCTGGCTCTGGTTAGAGCTGCGTCCAGATCGATGGCTTTTGAACCACTCCGGTCATTGCAGCCCTGCCGCTTCTGTCCCAGCCACAGTCCTCTGCTCCAGGCTCCTGACTGCTTTTCATTACTTGGCCAGATCTCTCCAGAGGCAAATAAATTTCCTCCCCAGAGTTATACCTTTGGACCCTTTAGAAGGAGCAAACATCTTCCTTTTTTAAAAATGTGAATGCCTTTAATATTCTTTAGTGAAGAAGTTGGGGATGCAGGGCTGTCTGGGGAGGATGCGGCAGCCCTTCTCTCGGGCCTGGGGGCTCCCCCGTGGAAAGGCGCCCACCCAGAGGTCCTGAGACACGTGTCAGTGCTGAGTCTGAAGTAAGACTTGGGGGGCGGGGCGGGAGACGGGGCGGAGGCGGGAGGGGCGTTTGGGTGGCCCTTGACCTGCCCCACTGCTACCCCCAGGACAGGCCCGGCCCTGGCTCTGGTTTCTGAAGCATCTCTGTGGTCCCCCTCCGGTGCCGAGCCAGTCCTGAGCACGCTGTATACGTACCGAGAGCCCCGCCCCCTGGCAGGTGGGTGAGGGCTGCAGGTGTCAGGCTGCCCCGGCCCCAGCTTCAGTCTCTCCTTCCCCAGGACAGGGCCCACTGGCCAGCCCTGCTCGGACAAGCCCTCACCCGAGGTGGGGCCCTGCCCCCTTGAACTCCATTCCAGACTACTGGGGAGGCCCGTCCTGCCGTCCCCGGGGTTCAAAACCACCTCTGCCCAGACATCCTGCCAAGAGACCCTCCCAGGGGGGCGGGTATCAGCCAGGAGGGCAGGGGAACACCTACTGTGCACGTGCACCAGGGAGGTTCTGCGTAAGCCTCCCCACGTTTAACCCTCCCCAGGGGCGGTAACTGTCTCATTCAGCACCCGGTTAATCTCTATTGAGAATGTATTCTAAACCAGGGGATGTCGTGTACATCCGTTAACTCATTTGGGCTTCAAACCGACCCTCTGGGGTAGACACTGTGATCGTCCCGATTTCACAGATGAGGAACAGAGGCCCAGAGAGGTTCAGAAACTTGCCCGGAGACACACAGCAAGGAAGTAGCAGAGCCGACCTTTATACATTTTACCCACAGTCTGCCTCCTGGCTCACAGTCTCGACTGTGCTAAACCGGGAATTGCACTCTCAGCCCGGGCCATGTGCCCTTCGGAGGGGACCCAGGCTCCCACAGTGTCCGAGCCTCCCTGTTCCCTTGGACCAGGGGTGGCCCCCCACCGGGCACACAGCCCACCCAGCCCTGAGGCCGCGGCGACCGACGTGCTGAGCTGGTGAGCAGTCCAGCGTCCGGAAACACACTCTTGTTGATTTTCTGTTTCGCTGCCTCTCTGTCCTCAGCGAGCCCAGGGAGGAGACACGACGGTGAACAGCCAGTGCTGTCTGGGGAAGTTCCTGCCAAGTTTCCTTGGAAATGGCAGCAGCTCTTCTCCCGTCCCGGAGGCGCACAGCCTCCATCGGGGCCTCCACGGCTCCCGGTGCCCAGGCCTGCCCGCCCCAGGGGCTGCGCACGAGGTGTTGGGTTTGAGCCCCTGCATGAGGCTGGTCACGGCTCAGCAAGGAGCAGGACACAGGGCTGTTTGCAGGAGCCCACAGCTTCCCCTCGGTCTGTAAAACAAGAAACTGATCCTGAGCGCTTCTCCCAGAAAATTACGCAGGATCGCGGGAAGGGGTGCTGGCGGGATCCAGGGCCCGTTTCTGGCAGGGAGATGACCACCCAGCAGAGACTCACAGAGACGGGATGAGGGAACGTGAGCCCCAGAACACGGCTCATTGCCGACTGCCCGAAGGAACCAGAGTCAGCTCGTGGACTGGGGACCGCGGCCATCCCTGCCTGAGGTCTCCTGAGACAATCAAGCCTGGGCTCCCGGCAGGGCTGAGCCTGCAAGGGAGGTGGCGCCTGGCTAGGTCACCCTCCTAGCGGAGAACTCGCTTCTCGCGGGGGGTGCTCTGCTGACCCCCTGCTTCTCCGAGAGCCCCTCTCCCCAGCCCTGTCAATGCTGAGCGGTCACAGGGGTAGGACGGGCACCACGAAAGCAATTCCGCACGAGGATCTGATTTCTTCATTGTAATTGCCTTTTTCCCCCAAAGTGGAAGGTCGAAACCTGGCTGAGTGAGCCGACTAGTTAATCAGACCTTGTTACGCAGGGCACAGTGGAGGGGGGAGGAGAAAGCGCGGGGAGCCCCCAGACGGGGCTGGCAACCTCGTGAGCTCCAGCTTCTCGCTGGGCACCAGGACCACGGTGCAGCTGCCCGGGAGGCTCAGTGCAGGGAGAGCCGGACTCCACCCTGCTCCTGAGACGCCCATGGGCGCCCCGCCAGCCACGTGCCCCCGAGGCTCACTTTCTTCCAGCTGAAGGGACTGTGCACCCTCAGCCCTCCCCCCTCCCCCCGCCCTGCACCCCTGCCCCAGAGGCGGCGCTGTGGATGCCCTCGGTGTGGGCAGAGGCAGGGGTGGCCCCGGGGGTTCTGCTCTAGGTGGGTGTGGCCCAAAGCGTGTGACACCCTCTCTGCTGCGTGGCTATGAAGGGGACAGAGGTGGAAACCCAGCTGCCGCAGGGCTGAGGCTGGGGCGCGCCGCCCGCGGGTGTGTGGGCGCACACATCTCTGCCTAGAGCAGTTTCAGGCTCACAGCAAGATGAGCACAGACATTTCCCACATGCCACCTCCCCCAAGCTCAACATCCACGCCAGGGGGTGCACTTTGCAAACGCCCTGGCCTATGTCTCCGCGTCAGTGCGGATAGAAATGGAGAATCGACTGACTTTCTCCTGAACCCCAAGAAGCCGAGACAGAGGACCAACGGACGGGGGGTCTCGGGTTCGTCACGGTGCTGTCAAGCCCCAGCCGCCCCGAAGGATCTGGGCTGAGGATGCACGGGGGTAGCGTGTCCTGTGAGACCCCCCTCGGGGATGCAGGAGAGCGGGACCAGCCCCCAGGACCACCCCAGAGCCAGGGAGCAGAAGTGGCCCGAGACCCACAAGAACCAGGACTCCCGACCACCTGCATTTGTTTCTCGGCGGGAGCAGGGTCTGTCTGCCTGCTGGTCTTTGGGGACCACAGCAGCGGGAGGGTGGGGTCACAGCACCTGACTTGGAGGTGGGGAAAGAGCTCCAATGTTAGCAGGAGTAGCAGCGTGAAAGGAAGTGGGAGGTGGGAGGAGAGGGAAAGCGCGTGGCCCTGGGGGCTGAGATGAGGCCCGATGGGTCCCTCCGAGGCCCTCCCAGCCTCCGGGGGGCCGGGACCAGTGTGAGCTGTGCTTTCGGGGCACCAGTGCCTGAGCTGTTTGCTTTGCGAGGAGGCGTTCAGCAAGAGGCGTGTTGGCTCGGCCACGCTGGGAACGAAAGGCGGCGCACGCGGGAATCCCAGAGCTTCAAATAGTCACGGGCCTGCTCCATCCTCCCCGACATCCTGTCCTCGGCAGCCAGCCCGTAGCAGCTGTGAGCTGGGGATGGACACTAAAACTCGAGCAACAGAGACGGGAATTCAGTCCAAAACACCGTTGGCACCTTCACCTCTGAGATCTCGCAGAAATTCGATGATCAATTTATCAGTGACTTTAATGGAATATTATTTCCTTCTCTTTTGAAATCAATTTCACCAAAGCCAACGCTTTAGATAAGGTTAAATAGCTACTGAAATGCCAGGGATGGGGGTCAACCAACAAACAACAGGCTTTGTCTGGAATTGACTGAGGGAGAAGGGGGAGGAGTCACAGAACTGGGAACCATAGATGGTTCTGTGGCCTCAGGAGAGAGCAGGACCCAGGTTTACTCATCAACCCCTGACACAGGGGAATGGCAGTAAATGCTAGGGAGTGGTTGTGAGCACACGTGAGTGAAGGGATGAATGAGTGGGTGTGCAAGAAGCGAGCCTAGGGCTTCCCTGGTGGTTGAGGGTCCGCCTGCCGATGCAGGGGACGCGGGTTTGTGCCCCGGTCCGGGAAGATCCCACATGCCGTGGAGCGGCTGGGCCCGTGAGCCATGGCCGCTGAGCCTGCGCGTCCGGAGCCTGTGCTCCGCAACGGGAGAGGCCACAGAAGTGAGAGGCCCGTGTACCGAAAAAAAAAAAAGAAGCGAGCCTGTTAACCTCCATCATGGGCGTGATAACACTTGCTTTGCCTGCCTCAGAGGCACGAACTCAAGAGCCAGTGATGCCAGAGCTCTTCCAGGTGGGCCACTGTGACCATCTGGATCATCTCCAGGGGTGCAAGACCTGCTGGGGAGAAGCACGCCCCGCTTCTACGTTCTGACTCCTACCCTGGCCCAGGCACCCGGGGGATGACAAGGGTTAAGAACATCCCGGCTCTGTCTACGTGGAGCAGAGACAGGCACACGGTCCTGCCCTCGAGAAGCTCAGTCTATAGGGGGGGAAGCCTGCACAAAACGAAAGGCAGAGGAGCCGGCCAAATTCTCGAGCGGTGGAGGGAGGAGTCTGCCCAGAGGGGTTCTTTTCGGGGGAATCACAAAACTTTTCCCATATTTTCATGAATTCCCACTCTCTGCCTGGGGGCAGGAATACCAGGTGAGGCGCGAACCAGGTGCCAATGCTGGGGCGGAGGCAGGGAGAGTGAGGGAACCGACTTCCAAGGTCACCGCCGACTCTGGCCTTGAAGTCTGACTGTTGTGAGGACCCTGTGAGCTGCAGGGCCCTCCTCTAGGGAGCGAGGGGACACCCGCAAGAGGCTGAACACCACACCTGGGCTAATTCAGAGGCAGGATGCTGTGGTCCACTGCGCGGGGCAGGCAGGGCCCCAGGAGGAGAGCGAGGCTTGGGGGCGGCGTGGCAAGGCCGGCATGCACCGCGTGCACCCCGGGCATCACAGCGGTACTAGGAGGACGACCAGACGTGTACCATAAACCCGTCGGAGGAAAGGGGAGGGCTCGGCACCCTGACTGCGGCAGGGGAGCTGGAGCTGGGCCGGGAGGGGTGGCCCCCATGGGTGGGAGGAGAGGAGAGGCTGCTCCGCCTGGGCTGGGGGTCATCCCCCCACAGGGGCTGGGCCCTGAGACCACGGCCAGCGAGAGGAGCCCTGGGCCACTGGTAACCGGCTCCAGGCTGCAGGAAACGTGCATGGATCTCTGTCAGCCTCTGCAGGGCTGGGGGCAAGCAGGAGGCCGCATCTGGCTTGTCCCTTTTCTGATTACAAAAACAAGCCGTTCCCACGGCAGTGATCTGGGGAAACGTAAGAAAAGGCAATGAACGTCAAAACCACCTGCGCTCCACCCACCTGGGCAGCCACGGCCGTGGACGCGGCAGAGGCGGGGTCTCTCCTGGGGCACGAGCTGGGTAGGACGGCACGAGGCTCCTGCAACTGGCGTCAGGTCATCCTCAGGCCTGAGGATCAACGTCCTCAGGCCACGAGTGGACTGAAAAGCCACGTCTGGGCTTGAATTACGTGGCGAAAAGTGTAAACGCGGGAGAGGTGAGGTCCCTGAGACCAGCCGAGAGACTGCCTGCTCGCTCGGGGGTCTCCGGTGGCTTGGCGCCCCGCCATCTTCGGGGACGATGGGACACCCCCCAGCTGTCCCGAGGGGGCTGGAGGGGCATGTGCCCAACACGCGGGCCAGTGGCTGACCCTGCTGCCCCGGCCCCAGGATCCCTTACTGGGTGAGTCTGGAGAGCAGGCAGAGGTGACCTCACGGGGGACAAGCCACAAGCATCCCGGCACAAGGCTCCCTTGCAGATCTGAGAGCATACTCCACGCCCCAGAGACCCTCCTTCTGGGTTGAATGGGAGAAGATGGGAGTCTGAGGCCCAGGGAGGGGCAGTCTCGCCCAAGGTCACAGGCTGGCTGGGGACGGCACAGCTCCGAGTGGACAAAAGCCTGTGCATGGGAGCTCAGGTGCAGGAGAAACCCACCGAGGTCACGTGGTCGGGGGAACGGTGCCTTCTGGTGTTACTATGACTTCTTTGTTCCCTAGAAAACAAGAGATGAAAGTCCCATCAGCTGGGTTTAGGGCTGAGGTTTAAATGTTTTGATTTAAGCTGCACTTAACTGGGGAGAAGTTTGCACCAGTCGACACAGCCTGCCTGGAGGCTGGTTTTTATGTCGACTGGACTCTCTGCCCTCCGAGGGAGGGTCAAGTAAATGAGCCCATGGTAACTAACTCGAGGCCGTGAGCCGGGACTAATTCCACCCTCTTTCGTCTTTTTTGCGTCCTGGGGTCAAAGGGCTAAGAAAGGCACACTTTCGCTTCTCGGGGGTGAGGGGCTGCTCCAGGGCTGTGGGCTGCTCGGACACAGCCCTGAGACCCAACGCACCCCAGCCTTCCCCGACGGCCGCCCCCCTGAGTGCACATCCATGTGCATGTCCAGGGAGAGTTCCGGCCTGGGGGCGGGGGCTGGATGGGGGGCAGGGAAGGAGGACGACTGATGGGTAGACTGTGGGCCTGGCGCTCGTCGGGCCCAGCCTGAGGCCTGTCTGTGCTGCTTACTACCAGTCGAGCACCCTCGGTGGAAAGTTGCTCAGCTCTTCCGTGCCTCAGTTTACCCTCCGTAAAACAGGAGTGGGGACCATGTTTATCTCTGAGCTTGGCACGTGCTAGCGTTAGGGCCCCCTCCCGGACCCTGTTCGTCTCCCTTTGTCACTGTTGTCCTTATTGAGGGCCCGGAGTGTGGAGAGAGAAGATGGGGAGGTTGGGGGCGTCTGGCAGGGGCTGGCCTGGATGTGCCCACCCGGCGCACAGCCCTGCCTTCCAGGCCCCCGGCAGGACCGTCAGCCGGGGCGCGGTTACTACGGAGCCCAGTAACACAGCCCCAGGCAGATGGCTGGACCCCTGCCTGTCATTTTCCTTCAAAACGCCTTTTCCAGCAAGATGTCCACATGTGAGGACGCCAGCCTGCGCTGACACACTGTGGTTGTGACACATTTTAAATAACTTTCACTAATTGTGCTCATTGCTCATCTCTTCCTACCATTTCATAAATTGCATTTCATTGTTTTGGGGCTGATTGTTTAAAAATAAATTGTTACCTAGAATCCTGCTCCAGGCGTCTGCCCACACGCGCGTCGGGTGACGCACCCCGAGGTGGCTGGGCCAGCCTCGCTTCTGTCTGTTTGCCTCGATAGCACCTCGCTGGGTGCGGGCAGTTCCAACAGAAGCTTGAAGCTGGTGTTGCCAGCATCGTCCCCAAGCCAGAAGATGAACCCAGCCCAGCTGGCGAGCGTCGGCGAGCACCCACGCGGGAGGCGCCGGTTCCCACGTCAGGCATCTCGCGTGCGTTCTTTTATTTCATCCTTGCAAGAACCCACAAGAAAGGTTCTTTCCCATAAGGGAGTGGGGGCCCAGAAAGGTGCCCGACGTGAAAACCTCCGCCGTTTCCTCCCTCCCTCCCTCCTCTTCCTCATTTTTGTGCCCTGCTCCACCGACCAGCTCTGCGCCCTCATCCCATCTGATCCTTGCCAGGAGGGGCCCAGCTTCCTCAGAGTACAAAGGAGGCTGTTTCCTTGGCAACGAGGTCTTTCCACCTCTCTGGGCAGGGCTGGCTTCACTGCCAGAAGCCCCTCCTGAGACCCCCTCTCTCTGTGCACCCCTCAGGGTCCCACCCTCGGGGGCCGTGGGCGGAATTTTAAGCTCAAGAGGTATTCTTAAAAAGCACCCATGTGCCTTCCTTAAACCTCCTAAAATAATCGCAGCGAAGCAATTACTCCCTTTAAGGCGTTTGGAGGTGTTGACATCCAGGCTCCCGTCTTCCGTGATGAAAACCAGTCACTTTGTACTGCAGAGCCCACTTGGGGGCAGCTCGGCCTTCAAGGCCAGTCCTTCCACAGGTGCTCGCGCCCGTGGGTGCACCCGCCCGTGGGTGCGCCCGGGGTGCCCCTCCCCTCTTCTCTCGCCTCCACCCACACCTCGCAGGCTTGTCAGGGAGCCTGAGGATAAGAGGAACCGCAAAGGGAGGGGAGGTCAGCACTTCCAGGTCCCAGCAGATGTGGAGGACTTCACAGAGCAGGCGTGTCCCGACGTGGCCGCTTCCCAAAGCCACTCTGGTCCGTGGTCAGCGGGGGCAGGTCCTCTGGTCTCTGTGTCCCCCCGCCCCGTCCCTCTCCCTTCTTCCTCACTCCTCACGGAGCACCTCCTCTGTGCCGACATTTAGGGTCAGCAGTGCCTCAAGGCAGCCGCTGCCCTCGGGAGGTCCAGCACATAGACAGACAGACAGCCACCATGGCACCGTGCACGGCTGCGACGGGGTGGGGTGCAGGATCAGAGCGGGGGGCTTGTCACAGTCTTGGGGACCCAGGGAGCCTTTCTAGAGGAGGCAGGTGAACACAGACAACCGTGTGGCAAGGCCCCTCCCCCAACGGCCTGGCCAATGGAGGGCGATGGAGAGGACGGAGTGTGCGTCCTGACCTTGACCCTCGAAAGGCCAGGCCGCCGCGCTTCTGTGCATCATCTGTGGGGAGCTTCTGACCCCACCCCACTCCCGCCCTGTGAGGAGAGCACGCTGGGGTGGATGGGGACGCATGCGGCAGAGCCGGCGGGAACCCACTGCCTGGAGCCCCGGCCACGCTCCGCTCGGAGCAGCCAAGCCCTGGCCAAACACAGGCTCGTGAGCGAGAAGCAAACTGTCTGCGGCAGGTAAGCCGCTGAGCTACAGCGGTTTATAGGCAGCAGTGCGGAGCTAACCCACGCAAGGTGACACTTGCTCTGGACCCTTAAATCCAGTAGGGCGTGGCCGGGTGGGGAAGAGCACCCAGGCAAAGGGAATGATGCAAACAGGGAAAGAGGGTGCTGGACCCAACCCGGGCCCCACCCATGCCGCACACCCTGCTCACTCTGGAGGCTGCTCCTCGGCCCGTGAGCACCCTCAGGGTCGGGCCAGCAAGGGTAGGAGGTGCGCCAAACAAGAGAGTCCCGCCACGCGCCCCAGCCCCACCCACTGAGCTCTGAGAACCTCCTCCCTCAGAGGCCGTCCTTACCTAAGGACTCCTCTCTAGGACACCTGAGCTCCTGTACTCTCCCCACAAGGAGTGTGGGCTGCAGCCCAAAGAGACGAGCCTTGATTCTCCACCCAGCACCACACCCGATTCCCCATCCCATCTCCTCACCTGGCTCTCCACCCAGCGGCCCCCAACCTCCATCCCATCTCCTCACCTGGCTCTCCACCCAGCACCCCCCAACCTCCATCCCATCTCCTCACCTGGCTCTCCACTGCCCACCCCCATTCTCCATCCCATCTCCTCACCTGGCTCTCCACCCAGCCCCCCCCAACCTCCATCCCATCTCCTCACCTGGCTCTCCACCGCCCACCCCATTCTCCATCCCATCTCCTCACCTGACTCTCCACCCAGCACCCCCATCCTCCATCCCATCTCCTCACCTGGCTCTCCACCCAGCCCCCCCAACCTCCATCCCATCTCCTCACCTGGATCTCCACCGCCCACCCCATTCTCCATCCCATCTCCTCACCTGACTCTCCACCCAGCCCCCCCATCCTCCATCCCATCTCCTCACCTGGCTCTCCACCCAGCACCCCCCATCCTCCATCCCATCTCCTCACCTGGCTCTCCACCCAGCCCCCCCAACCTCCATCCCATCTCCTCACCTGGCTCTCCACCCAGCGCTCATCTCTGGGCCTTTGCCTATCCTATTCCCTCCACCTGGAACGACAGACCTCTCTTTGCCCCTCCTTCCCACTGCCCCCTCTGCCTGTGATGCTCCCCGTCCGTCAGAACCTTGTTCCCACGCCACCCCCTGTAGGCTGGGTCTCTGACTGGGCAGCAGTGGCCTCGCCCGTCTGGTCAGCAGCCCTCCACCTCCGCCCAAAGGCCTCAAGCTCTTTTTGCCTCGTGACAAAATCAGGCATTGGTCAGGGGAGTGACACTGCAGCCCAGGTGCTTAGATGTGGTGTCACCTGGACTGCCAGGGCCCAGGCAGGATGCAGATTCCCAGTCACCCCTCCAGAGAACCAGAGGTGGGCCCCGGGGTCTGTAGTTCTTCCGCTGCACACTTGGAGAAGCGCCCCAGGCGGCCAGAAGGGCCTCTGTCTGCCTCACCCTTGCACCCCCTCCCACACCCAGTGGGGTCCGCAGCGGCCTGTTTGTCCAATGATGCCGGCGCCCTCCAGCATCCGAGCCCTGTGCCCAGAGCACACTCCAAGCTGTCAGACTTAGAGATGAAGAAAAATGGGCTGTTTCGCCCTGGAGGGGAAAGACTCCATTCTGGCTTCATTACTTGGCTAACTGACTCCACTATGTCCTGGAGCCCTGCCTGGGACCCAGGAGGATGGGGGGACACAGAGCAAACAGGCACAGGTGCGCAAGCCCTCCTCGTGGGATCTGTCCGACCTCCCCCGCCCGCCCGCTGCCCCCTAACCTGTCAGGCCCACCGCTGCCCCTACCCTGGGATCCTGGGATTCAGCCCCGGAGGTGGGCCCTGATGGACCAGGCCGCCTCAGAGGCCTAAGGGCCCCTCCACTCTCATGCAAACCAGGAGACCTCCCCCAGTTTCTGCTCCTCCAGCCTTGCAGGTCCTGGCCCCCAGAGGAGTGACAGCAGCCTGGGTTTCCTTCTCCAGGCCGTCCTCCATCCTTCAGGAGCCCGCAGGCCAAGCTCACTCCCTGCACACGCTCCACCTCGAGCACAAACTTTACCCAGCTACACGGCACCCTGGGCACCTCTGTCAACGTGACCCCAAGCAGAGCCCGGGAGTCCACAGGCCCCGTGCAGCTGTCATGCAGCTGTGCCCCACCCAAACCAGGACCCGGGGCCCAGCCTCAGGCTGCACCAGCCACGGGGCTGCCCCGCGGGGAGCTGGGCTGGGGGGACAGTTATGATTGCACGCACAGCCCAAGTTTTCTTCTCCCGGCTTTTAAATGCCTGGAGCAGACCCATGTCCTTAAATCTGAAGAACGCAAGTCGGTAAACTCCAATTCCTAATAGCATTTGTTACTCAACCCTCCTGCTGCTCTCGGCACGGAGAGTGGAAATTTTACGCCTTGCGAGAGAGACCTCTTGCTTCTCCCAGGCCTCAAACAGAAAAGCCTGAATCATTCCGAAACAAGTTAACTCCCAATTAAACAGCGTATCTCAAAAGGGGCAAAAAGAGGAAAGTAAACACTAAATGGATTCCTTCCCTGGATTTAAACAGTACTTTTAACGATGGAGCGGATACTGATACACACCCAGGCATGAAAACCCGAGGGCTCGTAATTAGCCCTGCTTTCCAAAGCAACCACTGACTGACTTGTTAAGGAAAGCACCAATTTCTCAGATAAATAAACCATTCTTAACGCGGCTGTAAACTGATTTTTTATGTTTACTTAAATTGGAGCGCAGCTATTCCAGCACATTCTTATTTTATCTCTTCCAAATGACAGAATCAAAAATTCTAGCTTACGTATTTGCTTTCCTTGCACCCGCCTTCAAATTTACTCTGTCCTCGTTCACTGATTTGGAAATATCTCCCGGGTCTGCTCTGTCCTGGGAACGGTGCTGGGCCCCAGGGGGTGAACATTAGTGGGTAAATCACCTAAGATCTCTCTACACTTATTGTCCTGCCTCCAGCCCATAGAAAAGACCAGAGAAATCTAAGATACGCCCGAAATCCTTTAGCAGTGCTGGAAAGCAGGGATGAGTGCCCTCTGAGGACCCCAAACTGTGCAGCTCACGTGGACTGAGCTGAGGAAGCCAGGAAGGCGAGGGGACGGCCACCACGAGGACACAGAGGTTGGAAAGGCCCAGTGAATGTAGGGACGAGCAGGTGCAGGGCGAGGGTGGGTGGTGACGGGAAAGGAAGCACAGCGCAGCTCAGGAAGACTTGGGCACCTCATCAGGTGCTCGGAGACGCCTTTGTGAGCCGTGGGGGACATCAGCACGGGCTTTTAAGCAGTTAGGGAACTATTCCAGTGAATGATTTTCATTCTCCCAGATGAAAATGACTATAAAGGCAATCCGTGATTGCAGCAAAAATTTCAGATAATAGGGAAAAACATAAGAAAATGGAAATCACTCCAAATCTCACCACCCAGAAATAAGAATCTCTGCTAACTTTCTGATAAACGTCCTTCCAGACACTGACCTCCGTGTGCATATAGGTCCCTCTGTGTAAACGAACTTGCACTCTACCTGATGCTCTGTAAGCTGCCGTTATGTCTTGGATGACTTTCCATGGCATTGGACACAGACCTGCCCATCACTGGAAACCACATGGTGTTCCCGGGAAGGATGCACCAGCCACATGTGACGGATGCCCTGGAGAAGCACATGTAGGTTTGTCCAGCTTTTCGGTGTCACAGACAACACTGCAACCAGCGTCCCCCGGCACAGAACCCTGCCAGCGGGAGGACAGCAGGGTCAGGGAACAAACAAACTTCAGGGGCTTCCCTGGTGGCACAGTGGTTAAGAATCCACCTGCCATTGCAGGGCACACGGGTTCGAGCTCTGGTCTGGGAAGATGCCACATGCCGCGGAGCCACTACTGAGCCTGCGCTCTAGAGCCCGCGAGCCACAACTACTGAAGCCCGTGCACCTAGAGCCCGTGCTCTGCAGCAAGAGAAGTCACCGCAATGAGAAGCCCGCGCACCACAACTAGAGAAAGCCACATGCGGCAACAAAGATGCAACACAGACAAATAAATAAATGCATACATAAATAAATCTTTTTTTAAAAAAAAAAAGAAGACGCCTTCAGGATGGACGCCTTCAGGATGGACATCTCCAGGGAGAAAACTGGGCTGGACCAGCCACCTGCCACATGAAACACAGAAGATAATGAGTTCTCGCGTGATTTTGTGAAAAGTTCAGGGGAAGCATTAGTGATGGAAACATAAGAAAATGTAAAATGTTGCCCCCAAAGACCTCACTGCCGGGAGAGAGGGAAAAATACTGACAGAGACACAACATTTGACTAGAGAATTGAGGTACCGATGAGCCTCATTTCAAAGATTTAATCCATGTGTTGACGGGTTGATTAATACTGAATAGTAATTGAACCCTAAAGGCGCTTCCCCTCTATGGGGGGGGGGGCTCTGAGAGAATTCAACACGCATCTGTCACCGTGGAAGGGGCGGTATCTACAAAGAAAAATCGACACACGGCAGGAAAACATGTCACTTGGAAATAGGGAGGGAAGTGTCAGACCAATAAAACCAAAACAGACGAAAAGTCGAAAGGCTTTGCTTTCAGGGAGGGGGGATCAGCGTGGGGGAGGCCGAGAGACAGATGGTTTCTATGATAAACCTGGAAGAATGGTCTGGCTTTTGGAATGAGGCACTTAACACTGTTTCAAGGAAATGAAGGTAAGACAGCACTCAAGGGGCACCTGCTGACCTAGCGGCTGGCCAGGAGTGTCTGGTCCCTGGTCACGTGGCTTCTGTCTGGAAACGGCGTCCAAGAGCAGGGTCCTCCTGGGACTCCCCTGAGCTCGGGCCCGGCTCACCGTTGGAGGCCAGCGCCCCAGACCCCGACTTCAGGGGTGCCGACCAGACCACGCCCAGCGAGAGCCTCAGGAAGGAGGCCCCGGGGCCCGTCCTGGACCAGGGGCTGGTCTGAGGGAGGCTTTGGCAAGTGTAGGCGCACGGATCAGAGACGCCATCCAGGTGGGGAGACGGAGACCAGAGGGGTCCTGTAGACGGGAAGGAGGCCGTGGTGCTGGCGGGACGTCAGAGGCCACCCGACGGGAATGGAGGGCCCAGGGATGCAGATAACTTGTTTAACTGACTCCCGAGACGAGACTGCAGCCTCGCTCACTCTGGTGGAATCCTTCCCAAATTTGGGGCTAGAAAGCAATTGTGTAAAGTGCTTTAAAAACAGATGCTCAGAAACACCTCCTGGTCCCTGCCCCAAGGAGGGAAAAACCCCGACTCCAGGGTCCTCAGACGCCTGTCTGCTGGTCAGAGGGCGGAGACCACCTCCTAGTCAGGGTGCAGAACATGGAAACAGCTCTTCCCGAAAGCCCTCAGCCAGCATCCACTCAGCCTGCCCCAGCCCCCTGCCAGGGCTCGCCCGAGGTCTGAGCTCCTCCTGGGGCCTGGGCCCGCAGCTACGGCGCCTCGGTCACCTCTGCTCTGCCCCCAGTCCTGTGCACGGTTCAGGGGCATCCGAAGGCCCAGTCCGGCCAGCACGACCCCTTCCTAGCACAGGTGATCCTCCTGGGGTGGGGAATAGGCGGCCTATGTCACATGACCTCCCAAGGGCCCCAGAGATCCCCTGCCTGAGTCGGGAGTCACCATGGAGCACCGGGCAATAAGATGTCCCAAGGATGTTCAGGGTCCCTAGACAGTGAGTCTAAGGTCCGACAGGGGCGGGGGGCAGGGGGACACGGCAGGGTCTCTGGGAATGTGGCCAGCACCTGGCCAGATGCCTCCACTCTGCCGGCTGCATCCCCACATCTTCTGAGAAGGTGCCCAGAGGGAGAGGGTGGTGCCCTGACAAAGGCCGGGGGTGGGGCCTGACCCCAGTCTGAGAAGACTCCCAAAGCGGAGGGTGGGTCTGCCTGAGGGGCAGAGGCTGGCACCTGAGCACGCGGCCACTCTGCGCATCACCTGTCACAGAGCACACGACTCTGAGACTCCACGTCCAGCCGGGGGTCCTGGGCACACGGCCGGGGTCATAGAGGACCAGGCTGGTGGGTCACCTTGGGGCACGTGGGCCACTCCCTTGGGGATGCTGCATGTGACACAGAGGAAGAGGGGCACCAGATGACGTGCCAGGCCCCCCCTCAGGCCTCCACCCTCAGCAATTCAGAGCCCCCAGGCCGGGTGAGGCCAGTGAGTAGCGGGCACAGCTGGACAGCTCCCTGGGAGCCCGGACGCTCGAGAACATTGAGGTGGGACCCCTGGCAGCCGCTCAGGAGGTGAGGGTGGCCGCCTGGGACATTCAAGTTATTCGTGTCCCTTCAATGAGAACCTGCAGAGTTTACTAAAAATGCAGATATCCAGGCCCAGCTCCAGCAATTCTGACCCAGGGGCCCCAGAGTGGGTCCAGGATCTGTGTTTCATTTGATCTGTTTGCAGTGTTTCTGTGGATCACGGAAGTCTTTAAGCCGCCGTTCACGCTGCCTCCCGCCTGTAACACCTTTCCTGCCCCTCTCCTCCCCTCCCCTCCCCCCTCCTCCTCCATCAGATGTCAAATGTCCACTTTGCCTTCAAGACCCAGTTTCAATGTGACCTTGGGGGGACCAAGTGTCCCCAGCCTCGGGGCCCCCTTGTGCCGAGCACTGAACACGCAGTGTGGTAACCCTGTGGGGTGCCCCGCACACAGTAGGCCCTCAGTAGAGGTGATGGTTGGGCAAATCTATTCCCACAGTTTCTAGAAGCAGCAGTGGTAATGGCCACACAGCCACCCTGGGTGCAAAGTCCCAAGGCCCAGGGTGGGGGGGCCCCAGCGGGTGCTTTTCTGGGGTTGGAGACACGCCTCTGGAAAGTTCCCTCCCGTCAGCCCCCCAGTCATGGCTCTGCAGCTCGCTTGGCCTAGCCCAGCAGAGGCAGTCAAACTTGGCTGGGATCGGAGCTCGGCGGGCCCAGTCCATCCGCACCACCCGCTGCCCCCCCGGGACCAGACCCCCTTCCCCGGAATGGGAGCCCAGGACAGTCCCTGGAGCCGCTGCCGGGAGAAAGGAAGGAACAGTAAACATGCCTGATGCAGCCTGAAGACGGGCCAGACTCCACGGAGACGCTGGAAAACTCCCCCTATGCTCGGAGCCAAATACAGGGAATTAAACCCAGTTTGGACGTAGAGCCAGGATGCCCGCGCCTCGGGGGCCATGGAGATGCTCTGTCCCGCCCCAGAGGGGCGTGGCGGCTCAGTGCCCAGAGAAGGAAGCGCAGGACTTGGGCCCTTGCTCTGCGCCCCGCGCACGTGGGCAAACCCAGGCAGGCAGCATGACCCTCACCGCAGCCCTCGTGCGGCCCTCACTCTGCGTGCGGCCTGTGTTCACACGCTGACCCCTCGTGGGCCCCCTCGAGGTGGTCATCACCCCCGTCGTTAGGTGGGGGGCCCGCCCTCAGGCTGGTACATCCAGTCATGGGCGCCGGCGCCCACCTGGCTCTCCCTGGAGGTTCAGGTTGAGCTCGGGCTCTCTGGCCCCCACCGACGTGGACATTTCCTCGGGGTCTCCGGCCTTTTGGAAGTTGACCCAGCACTTGCAGACCACCGGCGGAGGATTGGGGAGAGACCCAGGAGGGAGCTGTCTGCCGATGGTACAGACTCGGCCCCTGCAAGGACAGGCTCACCCCGCCTGGAGCGCCCGGGAGGGTGCCCGGGGCCCCTGGGGTCAGCTAGCCATGGGCGGCTCTCCTCCACGGCGCTCAGGACAATGCTAGCCCAGGGCAGGGCCTGGACGTCATGCCCTCGGGTGCCTGGCTGGAAGTTGCAGGACAGTGGAGGGTGGAAGTCCCTCCCTGGGTCAGCCCCTTGGGCCCCCCCGGGGCTGTGTGTGTGTGGGGCGAGGGGATCGGGGTGAAGCCCGGGCTGCAGGATCTCAGATCTGTTACCAGAGGCCTGCGACGGATTTTGGTTCCTGTAATTTCCTGATTTAAACCCATTCGTTTTGTTGACACCGTATGTGTAAGGCTGAGGCCAGGCTGCCTGCAAGGGCCCCAGGTTAGGGCCTCTGGGTCAGAGGGGCGTTTACTCATTCACTCATTCATTCATTCAACCACACCCATCTGCCCTGTCCGCAGCTCAAGGGCTGAAGGGAGGTCCCCACGGGCATGAGGACTGTGGGCCTCGAGGGGCCTCGGCCCCTCTCCACGGACGAGAGAGGGAGCCTCAGAGACTGCGCTGGTACCTCCACGGGCCTCACCTCGCCTTCCCAGCCGCCCTGCCAGGGAGGGACCCACACACATCTTATAGGAAAGGAAGCTTCCCTCAACTCTTGCCTCGAATTTTTAAAGCAGTAATAAACAATCATCTGCTCGCTAATCACATCGATAACTGCCAGCTCTGTTTGCGTGGCTCCCGGCACCTCTACTAAATGAGTAAATGAATGAATGAGACTCATGTTCTTCTCCATTTTGCCTGGGAGTTCCCAGGGCTGCCGGGGGATGGTGACGTGCGTCCACGTCCAGAGGGCAGCTGGGGAAGTCCTGTCTTCCAGCAGTGACCGCCACAGAGGGGCAACCGTGCCAAGTGCGTACAGCCGTGGACTCGCTCAGGCTGCCTGGCCTGCAGGGCTGAGCAGTGGGCGTTGGCTTCTTCTTCCCGGGCTGCGTGAGCGTCACCAGCCAGCTGGCTCCAAACAGCTGAGATCTACTGTCTCACGGTCCGGAGGCTGCAAGTTCAAAACCGCGGTGTCGGCAGGGCTGGTTCCCTCCAAGGGTCTGACTTCCTCGTCTCTTCCAGCTTCCGGGGGCTGCTGGCGTCCTGTGTTCCCGGGCTCGTGGCCGCATCGCTCCGATCTGCCCTCCACGGTAACGTGGCCACCTCCCTGTGTGTCCCCTCCTCTTCTTACAGGGACACTGGCCATTGGGTATGGGGCTCACCCTAGTCCAGGGTGACCACATGTAAACGGATTACATCCACTAAGACCCTATTCCACATTCTGAGGTTCCGGGTGGATATGAATTTGGGGGGGCTGTTTAGCCCAGCCCAGGAGGAGACTGTCAGCTGTCCCCGCTTGAAGGGAGATGTGAGCTGGCCCTGCGTGGGCCACGGTCCACCTCCTCGCCACACGGAACCAATTCACACACGTTGGGGAGCAGAGCCCCCAGGGCCCCCATGGGCTCCTCTTTTCGAGGGGAACTCAGAGGCAGAGTCAGTGGGCGACGCCCTGCAGGCCGGTCTGCACTTGGTCTGGGGCCTCCCGAGGTCACCCCCGTCCGAGTCCAGTGTCTCTGTTTCCCTTTGTTCCCATCCCTTCAGAAGACCCATCAGAGCCTCCAGCTGGCACTGACGAGGTCTTATCAGCCGCCACGACGCCCCCAACCCACCACCTGTTGTTCAGAACCAGCGACAGAGCGCACAGCGCCGGGCAGCTGCGTGGGGGCCGGGATGCAAGGAGACGGTCCCTCTCCTGAGAGACCAGGGCTGTGGCCAGAGGGTCGGGGGGCTGTGTCTTCTCGGGTGCTGCTACTGCTCACTTTCCAGGCTCAGGGCGGGACAGGGATTCCTTCCTGCTCGTAGCCTGGACAGAAACCAGCAGGGTCCCGCTGCCCAGCCCCGCAGACCCAGCCCTGAGACGCTTTCTCCACCCAGTGTCTGCGCGTGTGCGTGTGTCCCCCCGTGACGCACGTGCACGGGTGGGATGGGAGCTCGCCCCACGCCCTCAGCCCTGGACCAGAGGGGTTGGCTCTTATCCCAAACCAGCGAGGAGGGGTGTAAACCCTCCGAGCAGGGGAGCAACACGCCCCGAGCTCTATCCCGAGCTCGGGCTGAGGTCCAGTCGTCCATTCACTCAATTCAGAGTTTGCATCTGCTCACCAACAGCAGGGAGCACGGAACTTCGCGGCCCTCTCAGAGCTCCAGGTGGGGCAGGGGAGGGGCCGGGACGGAGCTGATCTTCCCCCTGGGCATGAGGGTCAGTTCCCAAGAACCAAGAGCCTTTTCACGGGGCCGAGCCTGGTTCCGGGAAAGCCAGTCCTCGCCAGGTGAGCTGGCCTTGGGAGCTCCGGTCAGCAGGGGTTTGAGGCTGAACAGCAGTAGCCTGTAGGGGACGTCCCCGTCCCCTGGACCCTCGGCCACTCTTCTCCCCCTTTGCTCCTGCCACTGCCGACTTGTGAGCACGTGGCCTGGGGCCGACCCGTCTCACACCCTGGAAGCCCCAGAAGCTTCCACCACTTCCAGTCTCGGGCCAGGGGCCGCAGCACTCGCATCTGTGGAAGGCGCGGCTAGTGCACCCTAGGTTAACCCCCACACGGCGATCGTTGACCTTGGTGAGAGGAGGTGGGAGGGAGCCGGCATCGAAGCCCCCACCCCCGCCTCCCTGGCTCCTTCCAAGGACTCTGGCAGGTGAGGGGCCTGGTGGACCTGTCTGGAGACGCCCCACGTGGCTCCGGCATCCGCTCGGCAGTGACGCTAGGGCGGTGAGGCGTTGCCTGGCACTGCTCCCTGTTCTCTCCAGCCTCCCTCCCCTCCTCCCGCCCTCTTGCTGCCCTGAGACCACCCCTCCTATTTAAACCTTGGGCCCTAATCCCTGCCTCAGGCTCTGCCTTCCAGGGAGCTCAGCTGAGACAAGGAGGTCGGGAAGGGAACAGGCTGTGCAGAGGCTCCGTGCATGAGGGGCAGGACTCGGGGGCATCCAGTGGGGCCAGAGCAGGGCCTCGTGGGATACGGGAACGGGCCCAGGCCTGGGGTCGGCCATCCTAGGTCGAATCCCAGCTCTGTCATTTCCAAGCTCCCTATGGCAGCTGCTTCATCTTCCGAGTGGCAGCCGCTGTGTATAGAGGAAGGCCAAGACCCCACCTCTCAGGGCTGCTGCAGGGTGGGAGAGGTGAGTCTGCTTCTAGGGAGGGCTGGCTTCCTGTCTCTGGCTTCTCCACGCGGCCCAGGACCCTAGATCTGCAGCCAAGACGCCATCAGCCCTGAGGCAGGGCAACCCCCAAAGGCAGAAGGCAGGTGCACCGCGCGGCTCGCCTCCCGGACCTGCTTCCAGCTCTGTATCTGCACCCCTTGTACAAGTCGGGATACTCGTACATCTGCTGCTGATCTGCCAGTGGCCGTGCACCGGCCAAGGCTGCCCTGAGCCTTTCCTCCGTTCTTTCACGTTTGTTTGTTGGCTTTGGTTTACTCAGGAAACATTTTTTTTTAAACCCAGGCTAGTGAACCACGGTGTGGAGTTCAAGTACGGAGTTCAAGTTTGGGTCAAAATAACCCTCTATGGATTCATGGTGGGCTCAGGGCTCAGAGGAGTAATTCCATCTCTGCCCCGATCACACAGGTGCACACTCAACGTGCACACACACCCTGCAGACAGACATGCACATGCACGTAGGTGGCTTGGACAGAGATTCCCAGACCCCCTTCCTCCCCGCAGGACACAGGAAGGGGGAAGAGCCTGAGTAGGGGCCCAGGGGACAGAAAATATGACTGAATTGTGACTTCACTGGGGCCAGACCTATACCCATGGGTTGCTGGAACCCTGGATGAATCCCTCCCACCCTGTGCACCTCAGTCTCCACATCTGTGAAATGGGATCATCCCTGCCTCCCAGGATGTTGGGAGAAGCAGTTGAGAAGATGAAAGAAAATGCCTTTCCAGGTGCTAAGTGCAGTACTGCCGAGGTCAAAAAGCAGTGCCCCCCCCCCCGTGATGACAATGCAGCCACCCTACGCTGGGGCCCCAGGGACCAGGAGGCAGGCTGTGGATCAGCCACAGTCCCAGCACCTGCGTGAATCCAGCACAATTGGGACGTGCTGTGTGATCTTGGGGAAGCGCCTGCCCTCTCTGGGCCTCAGGATCCCTTCACCTTAGAGCAGCCGCTGCCGTCTTCCAAGAGAGAGCTCAGGGAGCCAGGCCTGTGCTGGGGCCACCCAGCGCTTCCTCTCTGTGCAGCGAGACAAAGAAACTGGGGACAGGACTGGAGAATGAGGCCCCAAACCAGGGCGACGGCTCTCAATCCGTGCTTATACGTGCAGTCGTTCATCGTACGTGTCAACCTGATGGGTGGCTGGATGTTTGGTCAAAACGATTCTGTGTGTGCCTGCGAGGGGGTTCCTGGATGAACTTAGCTTTTAGATCAGTCGACAGCTCTCCCCAGTGTGGGTGGGCCTCGTCCGATCACTTGAAGGTTGCGGAAGTGACTGCATTTACAAAATACCTTGACAGCAGCACCTAGATGAGTGTTTGAATCACTGGGGACTGTGGCCTGCCCGAGTTGACCCCTAAAACTGACCATCACAGTGGGGCAGAGACCACAGCTGGCTCGGGATCAGCAGACCCAATTCCAGGACCCGCTGTCAGGGCTTGTGCCGCCTGGGGCCTGGTGCTCTTGGCATGGCCTCGGTTTCCTCATCAGTAAGTGGGAGACCCTGTCCCTGGGTGAGTCATCCCAGAGGGTCTGCCCTGTGTGGGGACAGCAGGACAGAAAAGACCTAGTCCCCAGTCTGGGTCAGGGAGGGCCTTCTGGGTTTTGACGTCTGTGTAGGAGTCTGCTGGGCAGCCCAAGTTGGAAGTGTGGGCCAGGTGGCCAGGTAGGGGACGAGCACAGGGAATGAGGGAGGGTCACCCCTGCATCAGCCTTCCTTCTGTTCAGGGGTATGGGCTGACTCTTGTCCCCTCCCCCTGACGCCTGCCCAGGTTTGGGGGAGGGGAGGGAAGGGCTCATTCTCAACCGCTAATTTGACCGTGAAATTTCCTCTCAGGGGCTGCCCAAAGCTCACAGCATGATTTCCAGCCCTGAACCGTGAAGACTCCAGCCCGAAGCTGGCCAGGAACTGGAAACCCGCCCAGGAAGGAGGGAGGACGTGCCGGTGAGTTAGTCCTGGCTGAGGCCACAGAAACTAGCCAGAGGCCTGCCCTCAACATCAGCACCTCGTGGTGACCCCAGGACCCCGTGATGAGTGGACACGTTCTGGGATGTCCCCCCAGGCAGCAGCCTCACTGCTCAGAGCAAGTGCGGGTCAACTGTGCAATACTTCTCATCACACGCACGTGTGAAGCGGATGCTCAAACAAAGCCACCACCTCCAACAACTGGGTGAGATACTGAGAAGGAACGGCCCGAAAACACCAGCGTCGGGGCCTGGCACTTTGGAGGTGAAAAAGATATCCACCCATCCACCCATCCACCTGCCTTTCCATTGACCCATCTACCCATTGATCCATCCCGCCACCCATTCATCCACTTGCCTATTCATCCATCATCCACCCCTCTCTCTAGCCATCTACCCATTTATGCAACCATCCATTCACCCATTCATTACCCATCCACCCACCCACCCACCACCCACCCATCCATCCATCCATCATCCATTCACCCACCACCCACCCACCTACCCATCCACCCATCCTGCCAGCCAGCCAGTCAGCTAGCCATCATCCATCATTCATCAGTCTGTCCATCCACCCATCCACCCATCCATCCACCCATCCATCCACCCATCCATCCACCCATCCATCCATCCATCCATCCATCCATCATCAATTCACCCATCCACCCACAGATCCACTATCCATCCATCCATCCATCCATCCATCTATCCATCCATCCACCCATCCATCTATCCATCCATCCACCCATCCACCCATCCATCTATCCATCCACCCACCCATCCATCCATCCATCCATCCACCCACCCATCCATCCATCCATCCACCCACACATCCATCCACCCATCCATCCACCCATCCATCCATCTACCCACCCATCCATCCACCCATCCATCCATCCACCCATCCATCCATCCACCCACCCATCCATCCACTCACCCACCCATCCACCCATCCATCCATCCACCCATCCACCCACCCATCCATCCATCCACCCATCCATCCATCCACCCATCCATCCATCCACCCAACCATCCATCCACCCATCCATTCATCCACCCACCCATCCACCCATCCATCCATCCATCCATCTACCCATCCATCCATCTACCCATCCATCCATCCACTCATCCATCCATCCACCCATCCATCCATCCACTCACCCACCCATCCACCCACAGATCCACTATCCATCCATCCATCCATCCATCCACCCATCCATCCATCCACCTATCCACCCATCCATCCATCCATCCACCCATCCATCCATCCATCCATCTACCCATCCATCCATCTACCCATCCATCCATCCACCCACCCACCCATCCACCCATCCACCCATCCATCCATCCACCCACCCATCCATCCACCCACCCATCCATCCGTCCACCCACCCACCCATCCATCCATCCATCCATCCACGCATCCATCCATCCTGCCAGCCAGCCAGTCAGCTAGCCATCATCCATCATTCATCAATCTGTCCATCCACTCATCCACCCATCCCTCCATCCACCCACCCATCCATCCACCCACCCATCCATCCGTCCACCCACCCATCCATCCATCCATCCATCCACGCATCCATCCATCCTGCCAGCCAGCCAGTCAGCTAGTCATCATCCATCATTCATCAATCTGTCCATCCACTCATGCATCCATCATCCATCTATCATCCACCTACCCATGCACCCACCCACCCACACATCCATCCATCTACCCATCCATCCATCTACCCATCCATTCACCCATCCATCCATCCATCCACCCATCCGTCCATCCACTCACCCACCCACACATCCATTATCCATCCATCCATCCATCCATCCATCCATCCATCCATCCACCCATCTATCCATCCATTTACTAAACAAATCTTGAGCTTCTGCTGTGGGCCAGGCCCTGTCCAGGTTCTGGGGAACTGGGAACAAGCTGGTCTGACAGGTCCCTGCCCCATGGAGCTGACCTGGGGAGGTGGGGAGGGAGCAAACAATGACCTGCTAAATCAATTTATTACCAAGAAGAACAGCAGGTGGCGAGGACAGCTGTTCCCCTTCGCCTGGCGGGTGTGTCTGGTCCTGTCCGTTTTCTCAGCATCACAAACGGTGTCTGGTCCGGATGGGCTCGTGCTCATGCCCGACTCCGGGGGAGGGCCTGGCCCTCTGCAGGGCCCTGAAACCTGCACAGGGAAGCAGCACCCTGTGGGCCAGTTACACCCTTCGAGCTCCACACGACTGCACTTGTGGGAAGTCAGCGATGATTTCCACGGCCAAGTGCTCTGCTGACATTCATTTTCTTAATTCTTCTCTCAAAATGTCCAATCGCTCTGAAGCAGGCTCCCCGTCGGACGCGTGACGGGGCTGCTGGAGAAGCATTTGGGTAGAGCTAACAGCTGAGGCAGGAGCCACCCTCCGGAGGACCCCGACGGGACCCCCAGGGATGCAGAGGAGGGCCACACAGACAAGGGTGCTGGGAAGATCTGGAAGCTTCCTTGGCCACCCCAGGAGGGCTGCAGCTGAGGAGCCTGCACTGGGGGGGCCCAGGCAAGGGCAGGCTGGGCAGACCCTGTGTGCGACCCTGGACACGGCCCTCTCCAAGCCTCAGGTCCCCAAGGGTAAAATTGGGCATGGGGCCGCTGTCATCGTCCTCTCCGTGAATCAGCTAACAGCACCTCATTCACCCCAGTATCTCAGCTGCCAGCTCTAGCCTGAAGTCCCACCAACAAGGAAGACTGGAACCTCGGGTTCCTGCTTACATTTTGCCAGTGAAGGCTCAGCTGGCAGGGGACCCCGTGCCCACGTGACCTCCCCACACCCGCCTCAGCGTGGCAGGAAACCGAGACTGCCCCCAGTCCGCTCCACTGTGTGCTGACCAAGGAATAAGCACATCCTGGGGAGAGGAGAGGCTGGTGACCATGGAAACCTGAGCCTCCACGAGCTTAGACTTCCCAAGGATGGTGCAGGCACTGAGGCAAGGGCGGGGCCGGGCTGAGCATCGGGGGGCCAGGGCAGGTACATGGGAGGGGCGTCAGGATGACAGGAGCCTCCCTGGGGCACAGAAGGTCCCAGAGTCTGGGCGGGTTCCCTCCGTGGCCTGTGCTTCCTGACGTTATGGCGCTGGTCCGTGAATTGGCTTTCTGTCCCCTGGGCATCCACTCTGGACTGGGGATGGGTCTGTTGCTTGTGGGTGCCCCTCAGGCCGGGCACACAGTTGGTCCATATTGATGGGCAGTGATGGACAGGACATCCGCACAGAGGCACCAGCCACGGCACCTGCAGGATTTGATTCATTCCTGAGCCAAGGCCGCGCACAGTGGCCCGGGCATGGCCGGGAACAGGGCTCACCATCTCTGACCCACACAGGCTCCTCTGCGGCAGCCTTTCCCCGGGAGCAGCTGTGGGCCGGTTAAGACCCTCCCAGAACCACCCTACAGTCCAAGGCCTTCAGGCCCTTCCCCATCCTCTGCATCCCCTTCGGAGGTGTCAGACCAGCATCACCATCTGCTGGCCCTCCCTGACCACACCTGCCCTGCCCCTTTGTCTTTCACAAGCATCACCCAATAAACCTCTGGTACTTCTAACTCCTTCCCAGAACACCCAAACCAGCATAGTTTGATGAAGAAATACATGAATACCTGAAAGGGTCCTTGACCACTGCTGTCTGACTCAGAGAAAGGACTGCCCTGGCCTGTTTTTCTCCCATCTTCAGATTGCAAGGGGCAAATTTTGGTAGAAGGACGATGAGGCTGGTGGTGAGTGAGGAAACACACAGGAGGCCCATTGACAGGCAGAGGAACTCAGGGTGTGAGCCTGCCTATCTCAGCCCTGAGAAAGCAGAGCCTGAGGCAAGTGTTAAGTTGCTGCCTCTTCACATGAGAAGCACAAGGCGAGGACAGCAAGGGTCAGGGGACAGGAAGCAGACGAGCAAGGATGCTAGTGGCTGATGTGCCCGTGCTCTGGCCGCCACTTGACAATGAGCAGGAAGAGGCAGGCAGGTGTGCTCAGTCAGCACGGGGTGGCGGTGAGGGGACATCTCAGGATGGGCTGCACAGAGGAATCACGTACGGGGTTGTCTGTGGAGGGGAAGCTGCCCACCCTCCTCTGTCTCCCAACCATTCCCCACCAGGCGCCAACGCCTGTTCTCTCTGCTTGTAACCCCCGGCCACACAGGAAGCCAGCCCCTGGGGTCTGCAGTGGGGGGTTGCATCCACATGGATGGTGGGGGTCGCCTGGCACAGGCAGGGTGCCAGCCAAGAGAGAGAGGAGGCCCTCGGGGGGCTGAGAAGGTGCACAGGACTGTGTCCCCTCGCGCTGCCCAAACGCTGCCTCGGGACACCCTGGGGGGAAGGGGAGGCTCATTGGAGTCCAGTGTCCTCATTGGACTCCAGTGTCCACATTGGAGTCCAGTGTCCTCGGAAAGTGACATCATTTCTCTGATCTGCAAAGTGGGCGCGATAGAGCCCCCTCGTGGGGTACGTGAGTGTCCTCCTGGCTGCCGTACAAATTACCACAAATTGGGTGGCTTATAGCAACAAAAATTTATTTTCCCACATTTCTGGCCCCGAAAGTCCAAAATCAAGGCGTTGGCACTCCTTCCAGGAGCTGTAGGGGGGTCTCCCACCTCTCCCAGCTCCTGGGGGTCTGGGTGTTCCTGGGCTTGCGGTAGCATCGCCCCAACCTCTGCACCAACACCACGTGGCCCCCTCCCCTTTGTCTTCTCCTCTGTGTGTCTCTTATAAGGACAATTGTTGTTGGATTTGGGGGGTACCAAGGGGATCCAGGACGATCTCATCTCTAGATCCTTAATGAATTGCATCTCAGCAAGGACGCTTTTCTCAAATAAGATCACGTTCCGAGGTTCCAGGGGTCAGGATGTGGCCCCCACTTTGGGGGTCCCCATTCAATCCACTGGAACAGGTGAGCGATCACAGACACGATAGACCTCAGACCCCAGAAGGAGAGCACATGGGTCCCACGGGGTGATAACTAGATCATGTCTCTAGATAAAAGCTCGGGAGCAGTGGAGGAAAGGGGGCTGGGACCCCTTCACTGGACAGTGCAGATCAGCAGGGATGGGATGGCTGACCCTGGACACGGAGGGGAGCTGGGCCAGCAGGGACCTCCCCCTCCTTCCCACTCGCACCAGCCTGGCCTGTGGTGGACAGACTCCCGGAGATGCTGCAGGAAGCATCGTCCTCCTGGCTCGGGGACCCCCACACTCCTATCCGTCCCACGACCGAGGGGGCCTCGCTCTCCACACTGCGGGCTCATCATCTGTAAGATGGGGGGGGGTCATCGTGGTCCCACCGATGCAGCTTTCCCGAGGAGCGAGTGAGCTAATATACATGGAAAGTTCTAGAGCAGCATCCCGCACATGGTGGGTCCCACGGGCCAGTCAGCAGGCGTCGTCACGAAGGGTTTGGAATCTCGCTTGGTACCCTGACATTGAGCGCGTCCCGTGTGGCCCCTGGGGGCCGAGTGGTGGCCTGCCAAAGCCCGCGGGAGACACAGACAGTGCAGGGCAGACCCGCAGCCTGCTCCACAGCAAGGCTGCCGAGGCGGCTGCCTTCTCCCGGCGAGGCCGTAGGGGCCCAGCTGGGGCTCCCACGGAAGAGGCGAGGGGGCCCGTCGGGGTCCTGAAGGGGTTGGGCTGTGAGCCCCCCAGGACACCATGGGCCGACTGGGGCCAGGGGAGAGGTGAGCAGGAAGGTGACAGGGCAGCCGGAGTCCTGAGGGCCGCACCTCCCCTGACCCCCCGCCCAGCCCCTAGGGGAACCTGCGGGCACCCAGAGTGGCCCCTCACCCCAGCACCACCTTCTTCTTATGCACCACGGCTGCTGCCCTACAGGGCTTCCTGGGCGCAGAGGTTTGCTCTGTAAATAAGAGAATAAGTCATGGTGATGTTGTTTTGCTTCCTCGGGGAAACAGGTCCCTGGGGGGCACCCCGCTCTCTTCGCCTGCTCTGCCGCCAGGCTGATGTCTCAAAACCCACCTGCAGGATCATCCTAACTGTCTTAGCCTAGATTGAAGACTTTCATACAAAACCATACCGTGGAAGGTTCCAGGGTTTGGGTCCCGGAGCCTCTGGACATCCTCCCCCCACATGATGAGTGAGGAAAAGGATGGGGCAGGTCATGGGGCCTCAGCGGAGCCTCCAGGGAATGTCTGGGAGGCAGGTGGACACGTGGCTCTGAGGCTCCAGGCCGTGCTCAGTGCTGGGGACAGAGAGGCAGGTCCTCAGCATGTCCCGGGGAGATGGTGCTAGGAGGCTGGAGCCCCGGGGACACATGGCTGACAACCCCAGGTAAGGGATGGGCGGAGGGGCTGCAAAAGAGACAGAAGAGGAGAAGGGGCAGGGACAGAAGACCCCACCTCAGCAAGGAGGCCGCCTGTGCCCCTCAACCCCGGGACGAGCCCCGTTCAGAGGAGGGCAAGATGCCTCCAGGAGAAAGGCAAGAAGGGTGAGCTCGAGGTCGCCACGAATTCTGGGTGCCATGTCCTCGTGCAGAGATAGGGGCGCCACCCGGGCTGGAATCTGTCGCAGCCTCCCTCCCACTGACACCCTGGTCCCTGGACCACCTCAGCCCCGTCCCAGGTGGGCGGGAGCCTGCATTCGCCCGGCGAGGAAGCTGAGGCCCCGGCAGGCAGGACCTGGAGAGCCTGGGTGCGCTGCGTCGGGAGACGGACGGACGTGAGGACGAGACCCAGTGACACCCTCCTCGGGATGGGGGATGCGTCTCTGCTGCGCACTCCCCCGTGCCCGGTGCTCACCGTCTTCCCCAGCCAGCCCTTCCCAAAGACCGCTCCAACGGTGACCCACTTTCTCTCCCAAACAGCCTGGAATCTGCCTCTAGGTATTTTCCGTGGCCTGGCCTGGACCTCTTCCTAACACCGGGTGGTTCAATTTAAGCCTCCTGCTGGGTCAGCAGATTTGCAAACCACAGGTTTCTTCAATTTCTTTGAAAATAAAAAGAAGAAAGAAAAGGAAAGAAAATCATTTTCCAAAGCCTTGTCTTTCTTCCCGACCAATCATGGCACAGTGCCTGGCTACAGCCCAGGGCCCATGGGACAGCGGATCTGGTGACTCGGCCCCTGGATGGGGCTCAGCTATCCTGCGTGGGGAGCAGACCCCACCTGAGGTCATCTGCTGTTTCTCCACTAGGACCCAGCAGCGTCGCCAGAAGCAGCCCAGAGCGGGTGTGGCCTCCCCCCACCCCTGACTTGGAGGGTCACCCTGGACAGCAGAGTATGTGCTCGAGGAGCTGTAAGGGACACCAATTCAAGGGGTGGAGTCAGGGGTCCAGAGACCTCTCCAAACTAGCTAAGCTCCCACCATCAACCCCCTTCCCTTTCACCGGAGTTCCAGAGCCCATCAGGAGACAAGGGTGCTGGACTGGCCGTCCTGACACAGTCTAACGGGGTCACCAGATCTGGACCAAAGCATCACCCTTTTGTGCACCTGCCTTTTCCTCCTGGCCACGTGGCCCTGACCATTCCCTGGGCTCCTTCACCCGTCTGTGCCGGGGTGGAAGGTCGGACCTCGCGGGCCTTTGAGCAAAGAGAGGATGGGGGAAAAGTCCTTCTGAGTTCACGGGCAGGACCGTGAGGCTTCCCAGCCCAGCTCGGGGCACACGCTGCGCCCTGGGGGGTGGGCATTTTCTGAGGACCGGATGGGCGCCTCTGACAGCAGCTGGGGGTGATGTCACTGATGGGGACCCAGACGCGACCATTGGGTGGAGCGATGGGGGTCCCTGGGGACATGGCCAGGGTGGCTGGGAAGCAGCAGGGGAGGAGACCCTGCCTGGAGCCGGTGGGGGAGGAGGGGCTGCGGAATGGAGTCGAGAAAGAGCCCTCGGGAGCACAGGAAGTGGATGGGACAGTGGCCACCGGGGCTCGGGGAGGAGACTTGCTTATTTCTTTATTGAGGTCATCAGTCCAGTGGCATTTAGTCCATCCGCAAGGCAGTGCAGCCGCCACCTCTCGTCACCCCAAAGCAGGTATGCCCGCTCCTGCCCCTCCCCCTCCCCGCCAGTCCACGCTCTGTCTGTTTGCCTGTCCTGGGCGCCGCACATAAACGGAATCGTACAGTGTGTGGCCTTTCGTGTCTGGCCTGTCTCACCGAGCGTCGTGGTTTTGAGGTTCCCCCGCGTGGTGGCGTGCGTCGGCACACTGTTCCTCTGTGTGGCTAAATCACACTCCACCGTGCAGCTGGACCGCGCTTTGCTCCTGCATTCACCCCTGGACGCGCATGTGTGCTGTTTCACCTGTGCGCTGCCGTGAGTACTGTTACCGCAACACGGGGAACAACTACCTGCTTCAGTTCTGTTGAATTCGTTGGCTGGGGCGGCCTTAACAAAGACCACAGGCCAGGTGACTTGGTAGGACGTTCTTCTCTCCCAGTCCTGGAGGCTGGACATCCAAGTTCAAGGTGTGGGCAGGTTGGTTTCTCCTGAGGCCTCTCTCCTTGACGTATAGACGGCGTCTTCTCCCTGTGTCCTCACGTGACTTTCCCTCCATGCATGTCTGTGTCCTTATCTCCTTTTTGTACCGGGACAGCAGTCAGATTGGATCAGGGCCCACCCCAATGACCTCATTTTACCTTAATTACCTCTTTGAAGGCCCCCCTCTCCAAATGCAGTCACTTTCTGAGGTGCTGGGGGCTCGGTCTTCAACACATGAGCTTTGGGGGAGACCTGTCTTTAGTTCGTTTGCTCCCAGGAAAGTACAGGGCAAGGTCTGGTCTCTGGTCTGCCGGTCTCTGGTCGCAACATTTCCATCGGCCAGTCAACGGGGGACCTGGTTTTGTGCTGCTGCTTAAAGACGGCTTCTTCCGTGTGTGTCGCCGATTCAGTGTCAGAGCAGCGCCGTGACGCAGCATGAATGAAACTCACCTGCACACATGACTCCCTGCCCACACACCCCAGCCTCACGCACTCAGAACACTGGGCATCACCCCATCACCAGGCCTGCGGGCCATTTTAAACAGAAGTCACCAACCAAACACAAAAAGGCAAAACCCAGGGCACTGACAGTGAAAAGGACGCTTGTTTCCAGCACCAGCTGACACGGAGGCAGGGGTGCCCTCGGTCCCCATCAGGCAGGGGCGTGCCGCCGGGCCACGCTGCGCTGTCCGCCAGCGACCGCTAAAGAACCATGAGTATCGACTTGGGGGTTATAAACGCACTTTAGTGAGTAGGCGAATTCACTAGTACGGAATCCAAGAACCACGAGGATGGCTGTGGTGAGCCTGAGTGGGGGGGATGTGCGTTCATACTCCCCCCGGCCTTCCCCATCCTGCTTCCTGACCCAGGGGGCTCCCCGCCTCGGGCCTCCGACTGGACATGGCCATTCTCACTGGCCTCCCCCCTTGCAGAGTTATGACAACCAAAAATGTCAGCAGATACAGCCCAACGTCCCCACGGGGAAGGGGAAGGGAAACCCACCCCAGCTGAAAACCCTGTTAAAACACTAAAAACTCTACTCCAAAGGCATGCGAGGAGGAACAGTGGCCCGGGTTGGGGGCCCCAACAGGCCACCACAGAGCAGGGGAAGAGGTTTAAGCGCTCCTCTGGGAGCAGAAATAATGAGCAATTAGTGAGCCAGCAGCCAATCTCACCACCTCCACTAATTCAGAGTCTAGGCAGGAAAACGGGAAAATAATTCATATTTCCCCCAAAGCAGAGTTCCTTATTGCAGAATTAAATAACACAGAGATGACTCCGCTGTAGACAAATTCTCTCTGGATGCACTGCCTGTTTCTGTCATCAGCACGGTCAGGAGATGTTTCTGAGAGTTGAAATGCGGGGTCGTGCTGGGTTTTTAATTTGCCCCGAACGGCGATCCAGGATGACACTGTGCCACCACCCGCAGGAGGGCAGCGGGTGGAGAAGGGCAGTCGGCCTTGCGGTCCATGTCGGGCTGGTGAACCCTGCCTTGGGCCCTGACCAGCCAGGCCTTTCCAGCAAGTTCCTTCATGTCTCTGAGCGTCGGGCTGCTCGTCTGTAAAATGCAAATTCTGGTAAGTGGCTGTGGGAATTCAGTGACGTTTAGGTGCCCAGCCAAATGCTCTCGGTGGGTACTTGTGGGTAATTTGGTGGGGCACAAGCACGGGGTCTAAGCCCCTTACATTTATTCACTGATGTGCTCCTTGCCATACCCACGAGTAGTCGTTACCATTCCCACTTTACAGAAGGGGAAACCGAGTCAGAGAGCGTAACTCACCTCCTGTCCAGTCAGTTGGAAACTGGGGTCTGGAGACATTCATAGAGCTGGGGGGTGGACCTGGATGGGCTTCCGGAGGGCGGGGATGGAAGAGGGGCCCAAGGCCTGGGGTGAAGACAGGAGGGAAAGAGGGTCCCATGGAGTTGGGGTGGGGTGGGGTCCCAGGAGGAGCCGACCTCGGGCGGGCAGTCCCGGGAAGCCCAGAGACCCTCAAGAGCTTGTGCAAAGGATGTCCAACCGCCCCATTCGCCCGGGACTGGGGGGCTCCTGGGACACGGACTTTCTGGGCTAAAACAGGGACAGTCGTAGGCAAACCAGGACAAGCGGTGCCCTGCAGTTGCCCACGAGCCCCGGAGGTGAGAGGGGGCTGGGAGGGCTGAAGCCGCCTGGCCCTCCGCCCAAGGCTCCAACATCAGGCCTCCTCTGGGAAGCTGTCCGCTTGCCAAGGTTGATTTCCACCCACCGACGGGATAATTACAGGTAAGAGCAAAAAAACTGAAGTGAAAGAGCTGCAGATTTCCAGCGCTAGCGACCCGTTAACTGCTCTGGCCGCTGGCTGCTTTCCTCCACCTGGTCCCAAGGAGGCAGGAGATTCCAGAAGCTTCGATGGATGAGGTGTCCTCCGGGGTCCTGCCTGCTAGCCTAGGGCGCCTGGCCCGTCTCCCTGGGGGCTGGCACGGAGGCCTCCTCCCCGGGGTCTCAGCTGATGTTACACTGACAGTGAGGAAGTGGCTGGCACCCTGAGAACTGGGCCAGGTCCCTGACGTCCCCCGAGCCCCCAACCCCTCACGGCTGCGGAAGCCCCCCCATCCGGGCCAGCTGAACCCTCCCAGCCCACCCCTCTCCTGACTGGTGGGGCCAGATGGGGCCTCTGGAGGCCTGTGGGTCCAAGTTCTGCCCAGAATGTTTCAGAAGGCAGCCGGCCACCGGCCACGGTGCTGCCCTCAGATGACCCGGACACAAGCCACAGGGGGCCTCGGGGGCGGGACAGCTTCCAGGACCAGCCCCTCCCTGCACAACCACCACCTCCCTCTCTCCATCCTGGTCCCCCACCCTTTTGTTTTCTCCCCTTTTTAACTGATGGACTTTATAGTTCAGAAGAGTTTTAGGTTTACAGAAAACCTGGGCAGAAAAAGGCCAGAGTTCCCATGTACCCCTCCCCCCGACTCCCCTGACTGTCCCTGCCTCGCAGCGGTGCGGTGTGTTCGTGACCATTGACGAGCTGCCGTGGATACCTTGTCATTAGCCACGGCCCGTGGCTTACAGCAGCTTCCCTCCCTGTGGTTTGAATTCTGTGGTTTTGACAAATGTCCTATTTTTTACCTTTACAGCTTCATACTGAATGGCTTCACCACCCTTAGCATCCTCTGCGCCCACCTCTGCAAAGGCATCCCTCCTCCCTCTTTGGGGGGCCCTTGCTGCCAAGCACAGGCTGAGGGGGACCTTGCCCAGGACTCAGGCCTGGGGAGGGATGGATCAGAGGGGCAGGAACAGGGGGACACATTTTGTGAATGGGGAGACTGAGGTCCGGATTGGGGAAGCCTCTCAGTTAATCACACAGCCAGGGGGTGAGGTCTCCGCTCACACAGACATCTCCTCCGCCCCAAACACCAAGCACCCTGGGACTTTGTGCCGTAGGGACCCAGAAACCCCTGGGAGGCCCCTGATTCATGACCCTGGGACACCCAGGCCGGCCTGTAGAGTCAGCTCTGGAACTAGACACCTCGCTGCCCTTTGGGAGCTGTGTGGCCTTGAGCAGGCTGCCTTCCCTCTCTGGGCCTGCTTCTTCATCTGTAAGTAGGCTTCCTGGCAGTGCTGGGGGTTCTCTAGTGGTGTTACTTGAAAGGAGGTAGAATTGCCTGATGCCATGTTACTTCCTCCCCCCGAGGGGGGCGGTGCCCACCTGGAACTTGGCAGGGAGAGGAGGAGCCAGCATCACCAAGGCTGCAAACCTCAGAGGCTTTCTGTTTCTATGGCAACCTGGAGCTGCACTCAGCACAGGTTTCGTGGAGGACTGTGGGACTCTGGGCAGTCCTGGGCCGAGGGCCGGACTGCAGGAGGGGAGAGGGCCGGGACCCAGGGCTGGCTGAGCCGTGATCTACCTGGGCCCTGGGTCTCTGAAGGACAGGCCCTGGGCCTGGTGCAGCTGGCCCTGTGTGGAGGCTGGGCCTCCCTTGCCATCTGAGGGAGGGGTCGGGGCCGGAGTCTGTGAGGCCGGAAGGGGGGACCCCCCGGCAAGGTCAGGGAGCCTTAGCTCACCCAGGCTCTCCTGCCTGCCTGGTCTGATTCCTCCCCCCGAGACTCCTGGGAGGCAAGCATTATCATGCCCCACCCCCATTTTTCAAGGAGGAATTGGGCTGGATGAGAAGCCAGGTGAGACCCAGCTGGGGGCGGGGAAGCCAGGACCCCTGCCCTGAGCGGCTGCCAGGGCCAAGGACACCGCCCTGGAGAGAGTTGGCAGGGCTGCTGTCTCCCGAGCCCCCACTTCTCCCGCCTCCGGGGTCAGAGCCGCAGGCATGCAGGGCCAGGCAGACGGCCGGCGAATTCTGTGGATGCCTAGAAGCTGAACTCAAACCAGTGCAGGGAAGTGACAGAATCAGATTTTGCTCTGAGAAGTAGTGAGCTCCCCGTCCACGGGGGCATCCAAGCAGAGGCCGCCTGTGGGGAGGTTCCCACAGCACACGGCGGTGGACTCAGTTGGGCCCCTTCAGGGGTTCATCTAGGGAGGAGCCCTGATGATACTTCTAGGGATCAACCCTTTGAAAGGGTTTTGCTGAAGGAGCCCCAGCCCTGGGTAAACAGGGGGCCACAGACAGGCTCCAAAATGCAGAGTCCCTGATGCCCGCAGCCCCTCCTGAGGAGAAGGGGGTCCAAGCCCCTGTCGGCATGCAAATGTCTCCCCTGACAGAATGCAAGCTGGGAAGACAGGGCTGGGGTCTTGCTCACTGCTGCCCCGTCATCACTCCTCCCTGTCCTTCCCCTCACCACCATCATCACATCGTCACCACCATCCTCACCACCATCATCACGTCACCGTTACCTTCACCACCATCTTCATCACCCTCCCTATCACCATCATCACCATCTGCTTCACCACCATCATCACCATCTGCATCACGGTCTTCATCAGGTTCTATCATCATTGCCATCTCGTTTTACTTCTTCCTTGCCTCCCCCCCTTCATCATTGTTCCATCTTCATCCTCTCCATCAGCATCATTTTGCCATGGTCTTTTCCACTGCCATCTTCGTCTTTGTTGAGCCCTGATGGTTGGCCCTCCGTATCCACAGGTTCCACATCCATGGATTCAACCAACCACAGATCAAAAATATTTTTTAAAAAATTCCAGAAAGTTCTAAAAAAGCAAACCTTGAATTTGCCAAGCACTGGCAACTATTTACAAAACATTTACATTGTATCGGGTATTGTAAGTAGTCTAGAGATGATCTAAAGTATATGGGAGCATGTGCTAGGTTACATGCAAATACCATGCCATTTTGCATAAGGGACCTAAGCATGCAGGGATTTGGGTATCAGCAGGGGTCCTGGAACCATCCCCTGTGGGGGAGGGGGAGAGCCGCATCTGCAGCAGGGCTGCAAGCGCTTTCCTAACGCGGCTCTTTCATCCTCACAACAGAGATGGGCATCTTCAGCCTCATTTCACAGAAGGGAAAACTGAGGTGCTGCGGGAGATTCAGGTTGCCCCCAGACATGCACTAGCTAGTAGCTATCATCGCATCTGGGAGGGAGATACAGGCGGGGCGACTCCAGGCCTGTCCCAAACCACCGAACGCCCCTGCCAGGCCCTGGAAAGGAGCGCCTGCTGCACGCAGTACAGGCTGCTATCTGAAGCCTCCTGTTGGGCCGCAGCTCCCTGGACTCAAGCCCAGTGCCACTTGGCTGTCCCCAGGCTTCTCCCCTTTCTCCCTCCGTGCCTGGAGCAGCCCCTCCCCCTGCCTCCCTGCAGGGGGAAAGAGCTCACCAGATTGTGTTTGCTGAGCTCCCAGCTCCTTGTTTGGCCTGAATCTCCCTCCTTGATTAAGGAGCCCTGGTCCCCTGGTCTACTCATCATCCTCCTGGCATGGTGACGGACTTTGGATTGGTTTTTACCAAAATCATTTAGAATTTCAAACATCTAAAGAGCCCTCTGTTTCTCCAGCCTCTGAGGCAGTGGTTTGAATCCACTGTGACACACTAAGATTTGCCACAGGGTCGGGCGTCATCACCCAGGGGCAGGGCAGCCCCCTGCCAGGACCGTGGGCCTCCTGGGACAGGGGCTGCATCTAGTGTCTGGCAGGGACCCGCCCATGCAGTGGGAGGGACAGGGCTCCAGAAAGGCCTGTTTGTCAAAGACATATATGAACAGATGGGTGGAAGAGTGGCTTGATTTGTCCAATAAAATTATTTTATGGTTATACAAATATTCTATGCTCAGGGTGGGAATTCTGGAAAATACAGAAAAATTAAAAGTTAAAAAGAACTCAGCAAGCCTCCGTGCTCCCCAGAGAAAACTGCCTTGAACATTTTGGAGTCGTTTCTCCTGTACAGGCTTCTATTACATGTCTAGGTTTGTATATTATCCTTTGTGCTTAACGTTTTCTAGTTTATTAAATATTCATCAAAAGCATGATGTTTTTTTTAAACAGCTTTACTGGAGTATAATTGCTTTACAATGGTGTGATAGTTTCTGCTGTATCACAAAGTGAATCAGCTATATGTAAACATATATCCCCATATGCCCTCCCTCTTGCGTCTCCCTCCCACCCTCCCTATCCCACCCCTCTAGGTGGTCACAGAGCAATGAGCTGATCTCCCTGTGCTATGCGGCTGCTTCCCACTAGCTGTCTTACATTTGGGAGTGTATATATGTCCATGCCACTCCCTCGCTTTGTCACAGCTTACCCTTCCCCCTCCCATGTCCTCAAGTCCATTCTCTATGTCTGCATCTTTATTCCTGTCCTGCCCCTATGTTCATCAGAACCTTTTTTTTTTTTAGATTCCATATATATGTGTTAGCATACGGTATTTGTTTTTCTTTTTCTGACTTACTTCGCTCTGTATGACAGACTCTAGGTCCATCCACCTCTCTACAAATAACTCAATTTCGTTCCTTTTTTATGGCTGAGTAATATTCCATGGTATCTATGTGCCACATCATCTTTATCCATTCATCTGTCGATGGACACTTAGGTTGCTTCTATGTCCTGGTTATTGTAAATAGTGCTGCAATGAACATCGTGGTACATGACTCTTTCTGAATTTTGGTTTTCTCAGGGTATATGCCCAGTAGTGGGATTGCTGGGTCATATGGTAGTTCTATTTTTAGTTTTTTAAGGACCTCCATACTGTTCTCCATAGTGGCTGTACCAATTCACATTCCCACCAGCAGTGCAAGAGTGTTCCCTTTTCTCCACACCCTCTCCAGCATTTATTGTTTGTAGATTTTTTGATGATGGCCATTCTGGCTGGTGTGAGGTGATACCTCATTGTAGGTTTGATTTGCGTTTCTCTAATAATTAGTGACGTTGAGCATCCTTTCATGTGTTTGTTGGCCATCTGTATATCTTGAAAGCATGATTTTTTAAAAAATCTTATTATGGAATTTTCCAAACATATACAAAAACAAAGCGACTTGTGTAATGAACCCCCAGGTAGCCACCCTCTGCTTCGACAATTATGAACTTTTTGCCAATATTATGTTGTCTATTTCCACCTTTCTTATATTTTATTGTTATTTTTGGTGGAATACTGTTATGGGTTGTATTGTCCCCCCCCAAAAAAAAAATACATCCGGGTCCTAACCCTTGGTCCCTGTGAATGTGACCTTATTTGGAAATAGGGTCATTGCAGATGTAATGAGTTCAGTTCAGATGAGGTCAGATTGGTGTAGAGTGGACCCCCAACCCACACGACTTGTTTCCTTATAAGAAGAGGTGATTAGGACAGACAGAGAGACAGAGACATGGGGAGGAGGCCACGTGAAGACGGAGGCAGAGCCTGGAGGGATGCAGCTGTAGGCCAAGGAGCACCGTGGACTGATGGCCAGCGGCCACGAGAAGTTAGAAGAGGCAAGAAAAGACCCTACCCAGAGCCTCAGCGGGAACCCGGCCCTGCTGACACTTGGGTTTCAGACTTCTGGCCTCCAGAATGGCGAGAGAACCAACCTCTGCTGTTCTAGCTATCTATCCAGGTGATGGTACTTGGTTACGGGAGCCGCAAGAAACTGATACAGGCACTTTAAAGCAAACGCCAGTCATCAAAAAGCATGAGCCTGAATGACTGCATAGGGTTTGATCTGAGCCATGCTAGGAATGTAATAAAGAAGGTGGGAAGGATGCTGTAAACGGATGTACAAAATACTGGTTTAACCATGTATCGATTATGAATGTTTTCTTGACAGGCATAAAAAGAAGACAGAAAGGAAGTACATCAAAACAATTTTTAAATTATCGTTAATGGGGGATTCAGGTCTGTCGAGTTCTTCCTTTGTGCCAGACGCCACATAAGATATTCTACCTCATGTAAGGTGACCAACAACACTTTGCGGTGGATGTCATCCCAATTTAAAATAAAGAAGCTGAAGCCCAGATAGATTAAGGGCCTTGCACAAGGTCACCCTGCTGTAAGTGGCAAGTGAAGACCCAAACCATGCCAGACCCCGCAATTTCCACATCCCCACGGGAAACAGGGGGCTGACCCGTGTGTCTCTGTGGGTGGAGCTCAGAGCAGGGATACCAGCTCAGGTCCAGCCGGACCCGTGGTTCCTTGACCTCCTCTCCTCCTGATATGGCCATCCACCCCCCAGTGGATCCTCCATGGACGTACCCTGGACGTCGCATTATCATTAAATCCACGCCCTCCAGAGCCTCACATTCAAGCGTCGCCCTCACCATCCCTCACAGGCTCCTGTCTTTCCATCTCACACAGGCTGGTGACCCCATGACCACCCTGGGACCCACAATCCATCATCCCATCACCCCTTCATGGGCCCTCACCCCCTTTATGCCCCCAATTCCCTCATCACTCAGCTAGTTTCCATGGTGCGTCACTACAATCTCTCCTTTACAAGTGTGCACGTACGCACAAACGTACACACACCTTCACCTCTCTTATCCCTCTCTGCTTTTATGGTACTCAGTTGCCATAACCCCATCCCTGGTGAAATCTAGCTCTCCACCTAATCTGCACCTGCACCTGATCAAGAAAAAAAGAGAAGATACAAATTACCAGCATCATGAATCAAAGACGAGACTTACTACAGACCCTACAGACATTAAGAGCATAATAAGGGAACATTATGAACAACTTTATGCCAGTGAATTCAACAGCTTCAATGAAATGGACAAAAATTGAAAGACGCAGATTACCAAAACTAACCAAAGCGTGTTTACTGGAATTGAACAGTTGGTGGGTGGTGGCAGCCAGGTTTCTCTCTGTGCGGAAAGTTAGAGATAAGCAAGAGAAGGAGGCTAGAATGAGCCATGTGATAACGGATTAGAGTTAGGGAGTATGAATTCATATTCAGCTTAATATAGATACACATGGTTACATATAGACACCTTTATAGATATGTGCCTATGTATACATGGGTAACTATAAAACAGGTGTACCTCCTTGCTCTGTGACCTGAAGGGGCCTAGAGGCAATGATTCCCCAGGGTCAACAAGCACCTACCGCCCCATTCTTGGTTTCCAGTACCATCTCCATAAAAAGAACCAGGGCTCCTCAGAGAAATGGCTGATTCTAGGACTGCTTCCGGATATTATAGTGCCAGAAAGTACGAACGTGCTCAGTAAAAGACTACAGACGAGCACACAATGAAGGTGTTATTTCAGAGGGACTCAGGAGCCAACTGAATGAGCTCCCAATGGCCAAATCTGGAAAAATTTGAGCAAAAACAAAGTGGTACTGGATTATAACCCAATATCCATGAATCCATGCTGATACGAATAACACTTCCCAACTTGCTTTATGATGCCCGGTACCAAAACCAGGCAGAGATATTACAAGACAAGAAAACTACTAGTATCCCTCATGAACATAGATACAAAACTGTATAACAGAATATCAGTAAATGGAACCCGGGATAAATGGGGAAGCACATACGGTAAAACTTCATGACTAAGTGGATTTATTCAAGGATGTTAAGTTAGTCCAACATTTGAAACCCATTCAATGTAATGCACCACTTCAATGGACTAAAAACGAAAATTGATAAGATCCTTTCAATAGATCCAGAAAAGTAAGTGAATATACAAAGATTCAACCCCTATTCATCATAAACACTCTTATCAAACTAAGAATAGATGGGAAATTTCCTCAACCTGACAAGAGGCACCTATGAAAAATATATAGATCATACCACACTTCATGGTGAAGGAATGTTATAATATTTTAAAAGAAGGTGGTTTTGAGCAGGGATGGGCAAAGTGGCCAATGGAAGGGGGTGGAGCTCCCATAAGCCATCCAGCCACATGTAGAAATGTCTGTGGCAGTGGTGGGTTGCCAGTCTGTGTGGGGAAGGTGGACCCCCTTCATAAATGATGCTGAGAAAACGGCCATCTGTGTGGGAAATAATGAATTGGTTTCCTTCTTCACCACAGACACCAAAAAAAATCAAATCTAGGCAGTTTAAAGATTTCAATATGAAAGGCAAAACTTTAAAACTTAACGAGACTAAATGAAAACCATTTTCATAACCTCAGAGTGGGTAGAGATTTCATATAAGCCACTAGCCACAGCAAAATGGTTCATCAATTTAGCTCCATTAGGTAATCAATTCTGTTTATTAAAATCCAGCATATATTCTCTGTGTATTAAAAAAAAACACATACTAAAATATTTACAAGTAAAGGAAGAGGAATCAACATTCTGATGCAAAATGGATTCAAGCGACTACGGTGAAAACAAAACAAGACACCAGAAAAGAAAGTGAAAAGAAAAGCCACTCGCTCACAGCAGTCCACAGGACTCAGTGCAGGATTCATAGCCAGCACATATAAAGAGCTCTCACAAACCAACAAGAAAATAACAGTGACGGGATGGAAGAGTGGATAAAGGCAGGAAGAGGGATTGCACAGAAGAGGAAATGTCTATCTATCCACCTTATCTATGTATCTATCCATCGAATCTATCTACTATCTTTCACAGCACTTTCCCACATAGTGTCCTTTTAGTTGCTGTATGTTTGTATAGGAAATATTAACTGAAGCCCTAAAGGTACTTTCTTCTTGAAGCTATTTGAAACCACTGCTGGGAATAACCTTTGTGCCAAAAAAGAAAACTACAAAAGTGCTTCACCAACATGCACAGAACTCGTAATTCCATTGATTTACTAAACACGTGCCTTATACAACTCCAAATCTATTAACAATAAAATATCTGATGGGTCCACAAAAAAAAATAAGAGGAAACACAAATGACAAATAAACGTTTACCTATCATGCGCACACCCCTTACACAAATTAGGAAATTCAAAATAGCACAGGGAAGTACCATCTCCACCCGAGACCTGCCAGGTAGCAGAAGAAGGTGAGACACGGGCAACAGGGAGGGCCGAGGCCTCAGACTCCACCGGAGGGAGTGTACACCACACATGACCAGCTCCCGGGGATGCCCGTTTGCACCCCATCGTCCGACACACCTTGAGCAGGTGTCTAATCTCCCCCAAAGCCTTGGCTTACCACCTACTTTGTGCTGATGCTTTCAACACAGACTTTTACTTAATCATCCCAGAGTTTATAAACGGATCATCGTTTTGGGGGCGAGGCCATGGAGAAGCAAAACGGTTTGCCCCAGCTCATCCAGAGAGAAAGGGAGCTTGTGACTGAGCAGACCCGGGCGGGGGCTCAGGAACGCCCCTGCCCATCAGCGGGGTAGATGCTGATGTGCGCTGGGCACCGGGGCCCTGGAGATGAAGGCAAACAGGTTCCTCATACCAGAGGCGGTGTGCAAATACCCACGTCCCTCAAATACTCACATTATTTTTCGAGTGGGTTGGAAACACCTGTTCCTTTATTATCTCGAGGAATAACCAACTTAAGTGCAGCCTTGAAGCCAACCCTTGAAAGAAGCGCAGGGCCTCCGTCTGGCAACTCTTGGTTAATCCCCTGGCCTATGGGAGCTCTGTCTCCACCCACAGTGAAGTCGGAAAAGCCCTTATAATTAGTGCACGGTCGATGCAGAAGCGTGGACTCCTGCCATGGGCACTGGAGATCCGAAGGATAAAGAGACTCACCCAAGGCCCCTGGAGCCTGGCCACACAGGCCGGGGGCAGGTGGGCCTGGATCCCCTGGGCAGTGTGGTCCACCCCCACCCCAGCCGCCCACTGGGACAACACAGGCAGGCGGCGCTGGGGACCACCCTCTGCACCGGTCTCGTGTCGGACGTGGAGTAGTTCCACGCAAGGACCCCGACGTCAATCCCACACCACAACTGAGGAGCTGGGGACCTCGGCGGTCTCGCTCACCGTGCCTCAGGTTCCTCACCCGAGGACGCAAAGTTAATACAGTAAGTCTCCTACCTACGAACAAGTTCCGTCCCGAGAGCACATTCGTAAGTTTAATTTGTTCGTTAAGTCCAACAAAGTTAGCCTAGGTACCCAACTAACACAATCGGCTAGATAGTATTGTACTACAATAGGTTTAGAATACTTCTCACCAAATAATACATTAAAAACAAACACAAAAAAGAAAGAAAACATTTTTAATCTTACAGTACAGTCCCTTGAAAAGTACAGTAGTCCAGGACAACAGCGGGCATGCAGGGGCTGGCATCGGGTGAACAGGCCAGGAGAGTTACTGACTGGAGGAGGGAGAGGAGGTGGGAGACGGCAGAGCTGAAGGACTGTCAGCAACAGGAGATGGAGGGCCAGCTGCAGTTTCACTCACGCCTGACGTTGATGGAGCGCACGTTCACATCTCTGAAAGTTCTCAACTTAAAGGTTCGTACGTAGGGGACTTACTGGACATGTAAAACCCTTAGGAAAGAGCCAGACGTGTAAGCCATGGGCTTGTGTCAGCCAGGGTGACTACTACGGCTTGAAATAGCTTCCACATGCAGGGAACCCGTGGCCTGGACCTCTCCCCACATCCCAACCCTGACGCCAGCTGTCCCCTGACATCAACGGACCTCCAGATCTCGCCCACCGCCCCCGCCCAGACCTGCGCCCCCTACACCCATCTTAGCTTTTTCAGTCACTGGTGACCTCATCCTGCCCTGACTCAGACCAGAAACCTTGGCGCCTGCGTCAGCCTGCGTCAGCTCCAAGGCTGTCGTGTCCCAAGCTGCCGGGATGCTTGCGGGGCTAACAAACCAGGAGCGTCACAGCGGCTTAAAATAAGAGCTCAGCTCGCGTTCCCGTCTGTTTGTTGCATCACGAGAGAACCTGGGCCGACAGGCGTCACCATGAGCTGGCTCGTGACGCTGCTGCCCAGAGGGACGTGGGTGTGTCCCTGGCCACAGATCCCACGACCTGGTCCAACCTCCACAGTGGGAAGTACGACCCGCCCTTAGGGAGGTACGTGTGAATCCGGGGCATCAGTTTGTGGCCACAGTCATCTGGGACTCCCACCTCACACCCGCCTCTGCCACACGGTCAGCAGATCCTCTTGGCTCTGTTTCAAAGCACGTTTGGAATCCCATCCCCCCTCACCACCACCTGCTGTCCTGACCCTCGTCCCGGCGCAGGTACAGCCTCTCTGGCCAGCAGCCACGTGCTAGCCGGTCCCACTGCTTCCATTCTGCCCAAAGCCTGGTCCAGCTCAGCTGCCAGGGGGGTCCTTTAAAAGGCAGATCAGACCATGTCACCCCTTGCTTAAAATCCCCCAGATATTTGCATTCACGAGCAGTAAATGGTCCCCGCAGACACCTTCTGCACCTGTGGAGAAGCGCGTCACAGGTTTGGAAAGACGCCCACCCGCCAGGGCCACTGCTGGGAGCTGACCCGAAAGAGGTCCTTAAGGGTGCGGGAGAGGTGTAGCTGTAGGGATGGGCAGCACGGCGTTGAAAGGTTAGTGACGATGGGGCCGGTGAAAAAATGACAGCAGGGCCTGCAATGGAACCCGCTGAAGCGGAAGATAATTGCCACCACGTTCCATCATCACACAGCGTGGCACAGAGGTAGAAAAAAGGGCAGAATGTTCTCCAGGACTTAGACACGCGTCTCCTTCTATGTGACCGTACATAAGGCCCAGGAGGAAATGCAAGATGCTGAGAAGAGCGGATGCCGAGCGTCTGAAGGGTGGTGTCCGTGACGTTCCTCAGCCGGGAGCCCGGCAGGCAGCTCACATCCTTGGGAAGCTCTTCCGCAAGCTGTGGTTTTCCCACATCGGTGAAGAAGCTTCCCATCCGTCACCTACCCCGTGCCCCCTCCTGCAGGCAGCGGCCCCACCAGCACCTGCCTACACCTCCCTCTTGCTCCAGCCTTGGAGCAATGAGGGCCGGGCTGAGTCACACCCGCCGGGGGCGCAAGAGAGGGGACGGCAATTGTCTTGGGGGTCCTAGGGTCCCCTTGACTTACTGACACATTCTATGACTCCTTCCCCAGAAAGCACACAGCCCACAGACACCAGCATCCTCTGTGGTTCCAAGGGCCCAGGACCCTCCACCATGCAGGGACAGGCCCCTTGGGGTCCCTGGGCTCAGGGCCGAGACTTGCCATCCCCAGACCTGGGCAGAGTGATGCTTCCTGGGTGTATGCTGCAGACTGGGGTGCGGGGGCCCCCACGCATTCTTCACGTCTCTGTTTACCCAGCCCAGCTGCCCTGCGCTCCAGGGCCAGGCAGGATCCCCGGGTAGGGAAGGATCTCCACTCTGACCCCGAATCCGAATCGCTGTGCCTTTGCCAGGAGCCCCGACAACAGGCTGCCGGGCAGCTCCTGACCCATCTTCCCCGAGCAGGGCAGAGCCGTCATCCCTGCACCTGAATCCCCAGAGTCCACTTCCCCGAACCAGTTCTTCCTCCCACTCAGTTCCCATGTGACAGAAGATGGGATAGGCTTCAGGGCATAATTCACCAACCCAGCCCCTGGTGAACCTGCTGCGGTCTCTCCAAAGAGAGAAGTACAGCCAGATTTCACACCACGTCTTGGAGGTTTGTCGAGTTTGGGGGTTTAAAATAACCTCTTCAAATTAATAATGTCACAAGATTAACACGTGAAGTACATAGTCACATAGACAATCACATGAAATACTGCTGGAGAGCATCTTCCCCACAGCGTCAGTGTCCTTAGAAGCACGATTTTGAATTGCTCCATGGAATTCCAAGCTACGGGTGGCGCTGAGTTTGTCTGAATTATTCCCCAGTGTTAGACATGCAGCTTGTTTCTCATTTTTTTCCGCCAGTGATAAAGCTCTGATGGTCACGTCTGTCGTATAGTTTTTATTAACCAGGATTCCAGGATTTCCGAATGTCGGCAACATTTTTCACAATATTCAATATTCCTTAAAATGATGCTTGTAATCTATGGTTACGTAGATTCCTACTCTGTGGGTGAACTTCCGTGGGGCTGATACCCTGTTATGGGGCCATCTGTGAAGGGTGCATGGTCCTCAGCAGAAGGAAACAGCGGGAGAAGGACCCCCCCGCGGGGGGCTCTCATCCCAGCCCCTTCCACCTGAGAGCCCGCCGCCTGCATCCACTCCACTACCCGCTCCCTGACCCCAACCCCCAGGACAGCATTGGCCCCCACTCTTCCTGGGGGCTTTCCTGGGTTCAGACAGCTGGTCAGATGCATCCCAAGAGGTGACCCCAAGTCACCTGTGCTTCCTCCATCAGAGCACTGGGGACCAGGTGGAGGTGGTCACCCTGCCTCTCCTCCTCACAGCCCCAATGCGGCCAGCAACCCCGAAACCTAGGCTCCAGTGTTCCTGTGTCCTCTGGGCCCGTCTCCCCCCTGGGGAGGCCATGGGGGTGGTCCTCCATCCTCCAGGTGTGCGTGGGGGCCACGGGGCACGTGACAGAACCGTGGCGGCATGGGAAGTCAGCTACGCAGTCCCAGCTGCCCCGCTGTGGTGTGGACATCAGACCGTTCCCATTATCCGGATCACACAGAACAGAACAATCAATGAGCACTTGGGCCCAGTGGCCACAGTCTTATCAATCCCATGACCAAGCAGAGAGAGCTAAGTTGGCCGCCGCCAAGCAGCGGGACCCCTCCCACACCTCAGCCTTAGCCCCTCGTGTGGTTTTGTTTTTTGATTGCTATAAGGTGTGTGTTATTTGTTTTTGGTTTCGGTTTTCAGTTTGTGACTTCCATTTTTTTTATTGGAGTATAATTGCTTTGCAATGTTGCGTTAGTTTCTGCTGTACCATGAAGTGAATCAGCTGTACGTATACATATCTCCCCTCCCTCTGGGACCTCCCTCCCACCCCCATCCCACCCATCTAGATTGTCACAGAGCACCGAGCTGAGATTTATAGCATGTTCCCACTAGCTATCTATTTTACACACGGTAGTGCATATATGTCAATCCTAATCTCCCAGTTCGTCCCACCCTCCCCTTCCCCCCACCGTCCACACGTCCGTTCTCTACGTCCGCGTCTCTATTCCTGCCCTGCAGACAGGTTCACCTGCGCCACTTTTTTCTAGATTCCACATGTACGTGTTAATATACCGTATTTGTTTTCCCGGCTTACCTCACTCTGTATGACAGACTCTCAGCTTAGCAATCACTATTTTAAAACCAGGACACTTCCCCAACCATCCAAGTTTCTGCCTTCTCTTGAAAAGTCTGGAGCTCGGCCTCACTGGGCCTGCAGTCCACCTGGCGGGGTTGGCTGGGAAACAGCACGGGAGCCAAAGGTGAGGGGGTGTGCGGGGGGCAGCGATGTGGGAGGCTGTGCCGGGGCCCAACGACCCGGGCCCCCCTCGCCACGGCCAGTCTGGCCACAGCACTGCTGTCGGTTCTGTCCGCCAACAACCTGTCAGAAGCCAACCCTGACCCTCAAACGCGGCAGCATCCCTGGGGTCCCATGGTGGTAGGGTGATTCCATGAGATCCTTCCAAAATGAGGGGTTGGGGAAAGATGATGATGAACCCGCACCTGTAACCCTGCACCAGTGGGTTCGAGGCCCCGTCCTCAGCCACCACCGTCCTCGTGGGGACAGACAAGTACTCAGGATGGGGGTGGGCTCCCCAAACCCAATGCTTTTGCCAGTGCCGTTCTCCGTGGTCCTGGAGAAAGCCCTGTTGACTGCCACGGTTTCCCGTTCGACCAGGGAACTCCATCTAATCTCTGAAAGAGATGCAGCTACGGGCTTATGTCCATGGATTTCACTGGTCCCACACACACACCGTCGCCTGGACACGGCTGGCCTGACAGAAGAGCAGAAAGGTAGACTCACTCCCGGAGCCCTTCGTACACGGCCCTGAGGATGCGGCCTGTGTTTTACACCAGTGGCCAACAGCTGGTGTCATTTCCTGCAATTCCTCACATGCAATTGGAAGCCAAGGTTTGCAGATGAGAGTGGCCCTGTCGCTGTTACTCTAGATAACCCACTTAAAGAGCGCTACTGCCTATCCCCAGGGCTTTGGGCTTGGTGGACCTGACAATTCCAACATCCTGGGGAAGGATGCTTCGTGCAGGGAGCACAGCATGGTTCCCTTAACCTGGAAGCTGACATCTCCCTCTGGCCTCTCCTGCTGTAACACGAGGCCAGCAGACAAAGAAAGCATTCCCCTATTGCCTGGGGTGCCGACCACGGTTATCAAGGAGATGCTGGCCAGGAGACCAAGGCAGCCAAGATCACTGTGGCTGGAACCCAGGGGATTCACTGGGGGCCCCTTAGGCCACCTCTACTCAGGAATAAAGGACAAAAGAAAACTCAGCACCCAGTGTAGACAGGTCCACGAAGGCCACGGAACAGAGGCAATGGAGCGTTGGTGACCCAACTGGGCCAGCTGTGGTGCTGGCGGAGGGTGAGGGGAACGTGGACAGGTGCGGAAGGACCTTAGAGCAGCTGACACAGGCTCCTGGCCAGCCTCGGAGGGGAGGGTTGGAGCAGCTACCGGTGCCCCGTGTCAAGTGATCATTTCCCTCTTTCCCTACACGTGCAAGACGTCACTGTCATGGCCAATGCCATGATTTGGTTCCAGCAGGAATGTGACTGAGGTGACAGCACTGCCAATAGGAATCCACGCTCCGCTGACGAGGGCTCCTTCCTCTGGACGAAGGGCAAGGATGGGCTTAGCGAGAACAGGGTGGGCTGTGCTAATGATTCTTTTCTGCCTTAATCTGATGTAAGAAATTCAACTTTACAGACTGTAAATGTCTTTTTAAAAAACTCTGCAAGAAGGAAAGGGTCGCCCAAGGATTGCTTCATAAGCCGGGACCGCAAGCAACTAGTGCCACACGTGGAAGAACTCACCTAACGTGACACCCATAAGCTCTTCTTGTGGTTAAAAATATTCAAATAATTTCACAAAAATCTGGCCAATCGAAAGAATACGCAAAGAAAAAGCTGGAATAGAAGTGGTGAGAGTTATATTTTTTTAAATAGAGAGACAATCAGAGCATTATAGTTACAGAACAAAATAATCTTGACCAAGTAAAAAAAATAATATGACTGACAAACATTAAAGTGTGGTGAGCGGGAAGACGAGCGCAAATATAAAAATGGGAATTTCCTCCTCTTTTATAAGAAGGAGGTGATCTGTACTGTCCGAAATTTAAATATATAGTTAAAATGAAATGGCTCCAACGTCTTTAAGTTTTTGCTGACCTGTTTTTTCCAAGCTTGTTCATTGTGCTCAAATGCACACATAACCTAACACTTACCATCTTAACCACTTTCAACTGACAGTCAGCGGCATTAAGTTCATTCACAGTGTCGTACAGCCGTCACCACCGTCATCTCCAGAACGTCTCTTCTTGTAAAACTGAAACTCTATCCCCATGAAACACTAACTCCTCCCCCGCCCCCCACCCCCGGCCCCCGCTCCCGGCACCCGCCATTACGTCTCTGTGATTTTTACTACTAGAAATACCTCGGATAAGTGGCATCACACAGTTCTGTCTTTTAGAGATTGACTTATTTCACTGAGAATAATGTCCTCGAGGTTCACCCATATTGTATCATGTGTTAGACTGTCCTTCCTCTTTAAGTCTGAATAATGTTCCCCTGTCTGTATAGATCACATCTTGGTTGTCCATTTCTTGGTCGATGGACTCAGATGGCTTCCACTTTTAGTTATTGTGAATAATGCTGTTACGCACACGAGTGCACAAATATCTCTTCGAGATTCTGCCTTTAATTCTTCTGAGTGTGTACGCAGAAGTGAATTGCTAAGTCTTACGTTAATTCTGTTTTTGATTTTTTGAGGAACCTCCATGCTGTTTTCCACAGTGGCTGCACCATTTTACGTTCCCACCAACAGTGCCCGTGTGTTCCAATTTCTCCACATCCTTGCCTTTTCCCAGGAGCGATTTCCCGGGAGCAGAGCAGCTTAAAGAGATGGGGCGATGGCGGGCACCAAGCAGCATCAGGCTAGTGTTGGGGGAACTCAGTACAGAGCCAGAAGCCGTGCTTCTCGTGAGAACAGAGAACCCAGTGGCCAGTTCTCAGAGGATGATGGAGTTTTCCAGAAGCGTGAAACACAGGAGTCCTCAGATTAAAAATAGAAGGCATACGGCGGGCCGAGCAGATAAAAGCATGAGCAAGGACATCCTGAAATCACCAAACAGAGACGCTGGTGAGGACAAAACAAAGGCCGCCTTCCCATCGGAGGTCAGAAAACAAGAGAGAACGCGTCCCCGTGTGGAGGACAGATGACGCCAGCATCCTGCGCACGGAACTCTGAGGAGGTACCGTCAGAGCCACGCACTACCCTGCCACCACTCATGCCCCCTTGTTGACCTACCACCAGCCTGGGGCGAGGAGACCCCGGCCCCAGAGGGAGGAGCAGCCCCCCACCTTCAGTCCCGCCACCCCCTTCGGCACCTCAGCATCTCCCAGGATTTCTTCCGGGAGGCACAGGACATCATCGTCCCCCGCCTCAGAGAGGAGGGCTCAATAAACGACGCCCCAGGCCTGAGCAGCGCTCACAGCCCAGGCGAGTGCTTCTGCCGCAGGACAGAAACGTGGTCCCCAAACCGCACGCCAACTACACAGAAGTCTACTGAGCAAACAGCTTGGCCGGAACCACAGTCAGATCCTTAGTTATAAGGAAAAGAGCCAAGAATCACTGTAAGTTTCGTCAGGTCGGGGCTGAGTTGCTCTGATTCCGCGGCGGCCCGAGGGGAACCAGCTCCACTCATACGTTACACATCTTCCCTGAATCGGATGGCTCGTGGCCACCTCCTGCTCTCTGGTTTTATTGAAAGAGCCCTGGGCAGCCATTGCGACAGGGATGTATGTTTGTCTAAATTATTTAGGGACAGGGACGTGGGCTTGGGGCAGTAGGTGATGACGTGTTCTGGGGCCTCTCACTTCCAGGGGCTGTGGCTGCAGATAAGAGTGGCCTCGAGGGGCTGCACGTGCCGCATAGATACACTTGACCTCTGAGCCCCAGCCTGCCCAGGGAGACCAAGGCCCTCAGAGGGTCCGCTGGCTGGTCCTGGAGCAGACCCCACACCCTCCCCAGGGCGCAGTGGGCAGAGCTGGGGCCCAGGGAGAGCCCGGGGCTGAGTCTGGCCTCACCGGTCCAGTGAACCTGGAAGAGCAGGTGCCCAAGAAATCCAGTGGGACGGTGTTGTTCTTGCTGTTTTTGTCTGGAATTCTAACACAGGACAGGACGACACAGAGATGCCATGGTGGGGCATGATCCCGAGACCCCTGGCTTTAGGCATCCCCCTGCCCCCCCTCATCCAGCCCAGACCTCGGGGAGCTCTTAGGGCCTGAACACAGGCCTGATGCTCCGCAGGTCCCTTATGGATGGGGGCACTGAGGCGTCAGAGCTCCCGCCCTCTTCAGGGCTCGGGGACCAGTGAGGGATCCACCCCGAGCCATGTGTCCTGCTCCTTTCTGCTCATCCCCCACTGCCTCCTGGGATCCCCAGACCTCCCCACACCCATAGCTGACCTCAGGCCTGGCTGGGAAAAGGGAACCGGGGAGCCCAGGAAGGATGTGTCTCAGGGACCCCACCCTGGGAAGGACTTCCAGGTCATCCAGGTCCCAGTGTCTGACCTCGGCCCCAGGTGACAGGCCAGACTCGGAGGACGTTCCGGTTTGCAGCCCAGAGGCCAGTGGGACAAGTTACAGGCTCAGGGACTGCATGGTCCATGGGGCCCTAGGGGTGAGAGGGAGAACTGTCGTGGGAACCAGAGGAGGTATCTAGTGGGATGGGGGCACAGAAGCATCCTTCCTCACCCCCTCACCTAATCAACTACACACCCCGCACCCCCGCACCCTGAACCTCTGCTTCCTGGGGAGCCCAGGCTTCTCTTCATGGGATGTGACTTGCCTTCTCAGTCAAACTGGGGACCCCAGGTCAGCTGGGGTATCCTCGGGGGTGAGGTGAGAATCAGATCAGGTGGGACACAGGGCCCCCGTTCCAGGCTGGTGTCACTGGGAGAGGAACAGAGAGCCGCCGGCTTGCCTCACCCCCAGGTACCGACCTGACGCTGCGTCCACGTGGGCCCCAGTTCCAGGGCTGCGGAAGGTAGCAGCCCGCGCGGCACACGCGCAGGACTGTCTGTCTCTTTCCTCCAGGCTGCTCGCCCTCCCACGTCGTGTCCTGGCCTCCTGCCCGGCTCCTCCTCCTCGCTCCGGCCCAGCCCGGCCAGGGCGTGTGGGTCCTTGCTCTCAAGACACTCAGGGCCGCTTGCTGCGCTGGAATGTTCCAGCAGGGCCTTGTGTGGGCGCCCATCCCAGGGTGGCCGGGCATCAGATCCACAGGACAATCTGTGGAGGAGCCAGGGCTGACCTTCCGGGCACCAGGCATCCCTCCCGCCCTCCTCATGGCCCGGGCTCTGTCCTGCCCGCCTGGCGCAGGGGGATTGCCCACCGGCCGTGTGATTAACCCGGAGACTCGAGACCCCAATGTCAGAGGATCCCAGGCCCTGGGCCACGTGCACTCGGAAGTCCTCCCAGGAGGCCTGGGGGCGCAACACGGCAAGTCGGGGCAGAGTCCGGACGGGACCCCTCAGAGCTTCCTCAGTGTCCCCTCCAGGGCCCCGGGGCCCCGCTGCCCAGCCCCGGAGGTGGCTTCATCCTTCTTCTCAGCCCCGGCCCCACTCCACTCGCCCCAGTTTCCTGCTGCCCTGGGCACATTCCACAAACTCCACAGCCTCAGTTTTCTCACCTGTAAAATGGGGATGACAAGGATCATGGGCACAGCCCAGGGCACACCTGACCCCCAAGAAGCGCTCAGTAAATATTAGCTTAAAATAGAGCCAGAAACAGTAAAAACAGAACCAGCGCCCAGAGCAGGGTCTGCTCCTGGTGGGGGCGTTTGCTTGTCAGGTGGCTCCTGACGGAGCCCATCTCCATGGCAATGCTGAGGGGCGCCGGCTTCATAGAAGGAGCATCTAGTTAGGAGCATCTGCAGACCCCTCCCCCCACTAATCCCATATCCCTCACCTCTGGAGCCCCCTCCTCAAGCAGGTTTCCTGCCCCTCCAGATTCCTGCACCCCAGGCCGCTACCTGAACTCCTTCCTGTAAACGTGAACTGAGCACCTACTACGTGCAGACACGTGGTACCTTTTCTGACCTCGGCCCTGCAGCCCAGCTGCCATCGTTAACCCATTTTACAGTTGGGGAAATAGAGGTCCAGGGAGGTTAGGAGCAGCTCCAGAGAGGTGGAGCCCCGATTCCCGCCCAGGCCCGTCTGACTTCACAGCTCAGGCTCTGTGCAGGGCCCCAGACTGCCTTCCCAGGGAAGGGGACCCAGGTGAGCAGCTGCACCAGGAGCTCCAGGAGGGACCAGCCCCAGTGGAAAGCCTGGACTCACTCACTAACACCAAAGGGTTGAGGGTTTGGTAGATGCGGAGAGCCGGCAAAGTACAAAGAAGTTGCTGAACAGATGTTGCGACGATTAGGAACATGCAAACGTAATCATGCTGCCGGAGTAGAATTCACCAGGCCAGTTGTCGTGTCCCAGAGCGTGAAGCCCCAGAATCTGCGGGTCTGGAGGGGACTTGGAGGAACTCAGTCCTGCCCCATCTGATGCTTCATCCTGCAGGCGCCTCTTCAGATCCGCCACCTGGCCTCTCCAGGCACCCTGGGGACTCAGGACATTTGCGGCAACTTCCCCGCCACCCCCCGCAGTGGCGTTGGGACTGTCCTGCAGAGGGGGGTGCTCAGAGCCAGTGGGTCCGCCTTCCTGGGTCAGCTTGATGGCTGTTGGAGATGGGGTCCCTGGAGCCCCTCTGCTTTTCTCTGAGGGTCAGGTATACCCACTGCAGCAAACAATTAACATCCTACCAGTCATAGCAGCTACGGATCCCGAGTGTTTCCCTACGTCTGCACTCGACACAGAGCATCATATCTGATCCTTAGAGTGACCTCATTCTTCCCATCTTACAGATTAGGAAAACCGAGGCTCAGAGTGGTTAAGGAAATTGGACTTAGCCTCACAGCCGGATTCCAGCCCTGGCTAGCTGATGCCAGATGCCCACGACGTTTCTGGTCCTCTGGGTGCCCTCCCAGAAAACCGTGCACACCCACGTGCACACACACAGACACAGACGCACACCGCTCAACAGGCTGCTGGAGGCATCTGCCTAGTCTGAACCCCAGGGGACTGCGGATGGGCCCGAGCAGGCTCCCCGCTTCCCACAGGTAGACGTGATCCTGGATGGACCTGGGTCCCTGAATGGGATCTTAGCAACTTCTTTGTAGAAATGAATAAACTTTGTAAAATTAATGAATTTTAGAAATTCTAAAATTCATCGGGAAATGCAAGGGGCGCAGAATAGCCAAGACAACCTGGAGAAAGAAGAACAAAGTGGGAAGAGTAACTCCAAAGGGACGGTGCCCGGAGGACATTAGACCAGTGGGACGGATGCGAGTCCAGGATAAGCCTGTAAGCTCTGGGTGGCTGCCTTCCCGCGAGGTTGCAAGACCATCCAATGCGGAAAGAATCATCTCCTCCAGGAGTAGCGGGAACCAGCATGGGTGCGTTGGGGCTGATGAGAGGTCCGAGGCCCGCTCCACAGCTGCCCCCCAGGCCTCTGGGCTACAGGTCGGAAGGGGAAGCAGCCCTGCCCCCAGGAAGCCTCCGTCTAGAGCTGTAGGCAGAGCTGGGGCAGAAGAGGCCACCCAGGCTGGAGTGGGCGACAATGAAAGCGCGTCTAAGACAAGAGGAGGAGAGGGGTGGGGGAGCAAGGCTTCCATGCAGGTCGCTCAAGGACCAGTGGGCGCCCTCCAGGCTGGAGGGTCCCGGGGGGGCTTCCAGGCCCCACGTAAAGGTGAAGCAGGGCCGCCAAGTGTGGCGGCCACAGGAATCTGGGGTCATGGGTGCTTCCAGGCTGGACGGGAAGCTGCTGGAGATGTGAGCTGGCCAGTCCCAGGTGCACTGGACACCTGCTAGGGAGCTGGACCTCTGCCAGGTCCTGGGTGGGGGTTGGAGGGTCAGTGGGGATGGGGTCAGGGCTGCATGTTTCAAAGGTGGCCTGGGTCACAGGGTGACACGGGAGGGTGACCCTGCTGGTGAGCTGGCAAGACTTGCTCACCCCACATCTTCCCTTTGCTGCTCCCGCCTCCAGAGAACACACCTGGGGGGCTCCAACCTCCCCCTGCCTGGGCTCCACTGAGGGTCCCCTTCCTGGCAGACACGGAGGCTGCCCACAGGCAAAGCCCAACAGTGTCACTTACCAGATGAGTGACGGGCGAGCCCCACACCCCTCTCTGCCTCAGCGTCCTCCCCTGTGGAGTGGGGTCACAGTAACCTCTGTCTTAACGCTCGCTGGTGCCTGGTAAATATTAAACACCCCATAAATGTCAGCAGTTTTCATTACGTAAAATCTGTGTGATAATGAGACTCCTGTATAATTTGGAAGACTGTTTCCTGCCTCAGCTAAATTTTAATATTGAGTTAGAAAACCAGGCTTTTTATTTTTATTGGGGAAGAGATTTAATTCTCAGTCTTTTGGAAATGCTCAAGAAAGCAGAGAATGTCTCTTTTCAAGAGAATATTGTGCCCTGAATCAAAACGGAGCCGCAAATTATCTTAATGGTTGTTATATAAAGCTCACGCTTAGTCATTTTCTCTTGCTTAAACTTGGTCTGAAATGGGGAATTTCTCTAGCTCACAGACGGGACTGAAGTGAGCTCGAATGCGTTTGCACGCCAAGAAAATCAATGGTAAGCGTCCGGCAGCTGGGAGCCCTAAAGCCCCCATCATTGCAGGGAAAATGTCAATCAAGGCGCCTGGGGCCCCATTCAAAGTTGTCCCCCCTCGACTTGATCGAGTTTGCGGGGGTGACCATCCAAAGCGGGCAGGTGAGCCGCACCAAGGAGAGAAACCCCCCCGGCCTAATGAACCAGGCACCATCCCCGAGGCCCCGAGCCCTGGCTGGGGAGGACCCTCTGGATCCGGAGCCCCCGCTAGCCCGGGCGTCTCCTCCACAGCCGGCAGCTTCGCTCTGAAGATGGAAAATTTCACAGTGGGCCGGGTTTCGCACGTTTTGCTTTTGAATTCAGTCCGCGGAGACGGACTTGCGGGCATGCGTGTTCTGCGTGTAATGCCCGCGGCGGTGGCGTGGCTTAACTGGGATTTGGGCCACGGAACGAACAGCCAGTTTGGTCCCCACAGCTGCAGCAGCTGCCGGAATTTGGACGGTAAAGCATCCCCCCTCCTCCCCCAGATGGATGGAGCGCAGACAGCAGCAGACAGTGGCCTCGCGGAGACCCTGGAGGTCAAGTGCACGCGTGCTTCTCTCAGCACCGGGTCTCCCAGCCGGGAAGGTGGCCTCTCTCTACCCCCGTCCGTTCATCACACAGATGTCGATCAAATGCCCTCCGCGTGGAGAGTCTGAGGAGGTGGCGGGTGGTCAACAGCTCAGGGAGGTCAAGGCTCCGTCCCAGGCCCACCTCTTTCCGCTGAGCCCCTGAGGCTCCATCCCTGGTTGTGAGCTGCCCGTGGTGCCCGGCGCGGGGGGTGGAGCCGGGGACCTGTCTGAGCAGGAAACCACGCACAGTGGACAGGCGCCCAGGAGGTGCTCAGCGGACACAGTCACTGTCGACACATGGCCTCCCAGGGCTCGTGGGCTGGCAGGGCGGACGGGCAGGGACAAGGACAGGGAGATGTCGGGGGACCGCGGTAGACTTAGTGCAAGGCCAGGTGAGGCCCCGACAGGGCACGGTCAGCGGCACGAGGTGGGGGTCAGGCCAAGGGGCAGCCTCCAAGGAGGGGGGTCCCTCCGTGAGCTCTGGAGGAGCGGAGCCTTCTTGTCAGGGGGGCAGTGGGGAGATGGGCATTCCAGGTTCGGGGCTCTGTCTGGGGCCTGCGGTAGAGGGCGTGCCAGGGACAGGACACGTGCTACCTTGCTGTCCGGCTGGGCCTCGGTGGGGGGGCCATGGGGAGCCCTGGAGGAGGTGCAAGCAGGGGTGTAACTGGTCAGAAGAGCGTCTGGGGAGACCTGCCCAGGTGTGTCTTCGGCTGCAGGGTTGGGGCAGTGCGGACCATCCCACCCAGAGTGACCGATGGAGTAGATGGAAGGTCAAGTCTGAGTGAAGAAAACAAGCCTTAGCGGTTGTTAACGCTCTTCTGAGGTTACCGGCGCCATCACTACTGTCGTTATTATCAGGCCGACGCATCCTAACAGGTGTGCTGCAACTTCGTGCTTTTCAAAGCGTCCACACGGACTGTCTCTCGTGGTTCCGGGGCACCTTGCACCCCTGCATGAGCTGGTCTCTTGTTTCAAGTTAAGCGTCTGTGGGAGTCGAGCCGGGATGAACCCTCGTTCGAGGGCCCAGGGATCCAGGGATCCCCTCACCCCTATGAGGGGTGAAACCAGGGGTCCAGGGATCCCCTCACCCTTATGAGGGGTGAAACCGGAGCAGCATTTATTTACAGGGTTTCCACTTCAAAGGCCCAAGTGTGAGCTGCGGACTAGCGACCCCCTCCGCATCCTGGCTGCGACCCCGCCCCCCGGAAAGCCACGCACTCACGCCACGGACTCCTTCCCTGCTGCCTTGTTTTTAAACTTCGCGCCACACAGCAGTTTTCTCACTGCCAGCTCAGAACAGATTGGGTCGAATGGAAAGAAGTAAGGGGCTCTGAGCAAAGAGCCCGAGGGCCAGGGCCCGGCCAGCGCCCGCGTGGTCCTTCCTCCCCAGAAGCGAGGCTCATCCCCTGCGCCCCACCTGGCGTCCCACTCTGGACACGGTCAGCTGCCCAAGTCCCCCGGCCGCACCCACGGCCAGGGCCCTCTCAGCGGCACCTGCCTCCCCACGCTGGCCTGTGCTGCTGAGTGAGGGGACAGCCCAGAGCCCAGGAGGACCTGCTGACCGGCCGGAACCCTGCGCTGACCGGCCAGCCGCCCCTTCCCACAGTCGGGCAGTCACCCGCGGGTCCACCAGCGCGCCTCGCTTTTTCCTCCCACAAGCCGCGGTCACGCACATCTACCTGCAAGAGACTTTGGTCTCAAGGCCCTGTCTGCACCTCCCTGCAGGAGGCCTGGACAGAAGCGTCTCCCCGGGGAGCTCCGAGGCCTTCTGTTCGGGCCTTCCTCTGCCCCGTACGCCCGGGAGCTTGGGGGCTTGTGTGGGATTCCCCTGCAGGGCGGAGACAACCCTGGGGCTCTTGAGTCAGACATGTTTTCGTTTATCCTACCGCAGACTCTGGCAAACGAGGACCAGGGGACAAATCCGGCCGATGCCCGAGTCTCTCAGTAAAGCCGCAGGGTTCCCGGCACCCGTCCGGCCCGCGGTGCCCTTCCCACAGGGCATAGATGAGAAGACCAAAGGGGCCAATGCCCTGCCTGTGCCGAAAGGTTTGCTGACCTCTGTCTGTACACCTGCACATCTCCGGCGTGACCCCCAGCCCAGCGTGTGCCCATCGCCAGCATGGGCTGTGCACTCAGAGTTCCCCTGTGGTCCGTGGATGGATGGACGATGGATGGACGAGGTAGGGGGAGGGGTAGATGGACGGACACGGGTGGGGGGATGAGTGAGCACACACCCGGACACCTGGTTGTCCTGAGACCTGAGATTGTCTCAACCCTATAACCTCCTCTGCTGTCCCAGCTCTGCCCCCATCAGCAATGCCATTGTCGTCAATCACAAATTTTCTTTTTTTTCCCCCAAATGTTGAGGAGTAACCCGTGCCCACTGGGGGTTTGCCAGACGGGTTTCATCTGCTCCAAAGCCAGTCTGCAGAAGGGGGCCTTGGAGGCTGTTTACCGTCTTCCATCTCCCCGACAGATATGTCTGGCAGACAGCAGATTTTTGTCGTTTTCCTTCACTTGGGCTTTGATTCCCGGGTAATAACTCATGCTTCCAGGAAAGCGAGACATCTAGATAATGATATTGAAATCAGATTTCAGGGTACTGGCCGTGCAGCGAGCCGCAAGGGCCCTGGCACGCCAACGAGGCACGTCTGCCTGCATCTCCAAGGGCCTCTCTGTCTGAGGAGGAACTGACTACCAGAAAGTGTCCTCCTGGGCACGACCTGGGGGTCCCCAGGGTCCCTCCCAATCTGCCTCCACCAGGGGGAAACCGCAGTGGGCGTCTCCCCCTCCAGGACCTCGATCCCCCTGCTTTCACACACGCCCCATCTGGCATCTCTTATCATCCCCTCCAGATGGTCCAGGGCGTGACCCAGGAGGCGGGGGGACCTGCCCCTGCCCCGGGAGCTGCTGTCCACCGAGCAGCCTCGTCCAGAGAAAAGGGAGGTACCTGCTGGGGGTGGGAGTTAGGGTTAGGTGGCAGCCACCCCTTCCAGGATGCCCTGCACAGGGATACCCACGACAAGGACAGGACCCCTGCCCGCCCGCCTTCCACATCAGAGAAGCCCCGTGCCTTGGCCAATCTGTGAATGAGGAAGAAGCCATCACATTGCACTGGACCAGCGAAGAATGAAAATGAAGGGCTCTTGCCTGAAAATCACTAACAGTTCAAGGTGGGGAGAGCAGACCATCAAACCCATTCCGGGCCCTCCTGAGAGCAGGCACTCAGTGATGGACCCCCAGAGCGAGGATCTCCTGAGCTCAGAGCCCTGACCACAGCCCTCCTGGTGGGGCCTCATTGACTGCACAGATCACACCGCATAGAATTCATCAGAACCCCGTCACCTGCTTTCACCTCCTTGGCATCCCGACCCCGCACTCAGTGGTTAAGGGGTGTCGCCTGGGGTCTCAGCTACAGGGCGCTCTAGCGCCTCCCAGTTCAGAGCCAGTCAGGGCCATCGTGCAGGTGGCCCATGTTGGGCGGTGGCAGAGACCCTCCACCACCACCCCAGCCCCTCCTGGTGGGCCAGCCTCGGCGGACCTGCTGGCAAAGCTTCCCATGTTCCCATGACCTGGGGTTGTCGATCTGACCCGAGCCACCTGCTGGGGGTGATGATGTCCCCGGTGAGGTGTGGACACGCTTTGCCAGGACGGTCGTCCCTCGTGGTTCCCTGGCGCCGCCGTCCTCTTCCTGCTGGTCCGTCTACTTTTATCCTCTGCTCAGACCCGGATCTCCTCCGTGGATCTCAGTGCTCATCTGCGGGCAGCATCCCTGCCTCCGTCTCCAGTGGAAGAAGAGGTGAGAATGACGTGGCTAAGGGGACCTTGGCGCGAGGACAGGTCCTCCCGCCGTCTGGTCCAGTACACCCTCGACCCCAGCCGTCTCGGCCTGTTTCGGGGGAAGGAGGGCGGCTGGCTGTTCCTGGTCGTGTTTACAAGAGGCTTGTTCATTTTACGGAATGTTTTCAAAGAGCCAGCTTGGGGTTCAATTATTACCTCCTCGTAGCTTTTCTTTTTGAACTTGTTTACTTCGGTTTTATCCAAATTGTTTCCCTCCTCTGCTAAGAGTGAGTGGAGTTGGGGTCTCACGGCTCCTGGTGGGGCTGGGGGTTTCCCCAGGGCCCCCCGCTGCTGTGCTCACTGGCAACGCAGCTGCTGTTCCCCGGGTCCCCCAATCCACTCCCTGCTTGGCTGACTTACTCTCAGGTTTTAGACGCCTCCCCGCCCACCAATTATTAGACGCCTCCCCGCCCACCAATTATTAGACGCCTCCCCGCCCACTTCATCATTAGTTTAAAAATTAGGCATCTTTTTTCAATAACCACCTTTTCATTTTAATCCTGCTTTAGTCCATCAGTCACCATCACCTCAGTTTGGTTTAACCGGTTTTGCTACATTTTCACCCAACCTCCTCTTGTGTTCTTTTATTGGACCCAGTTTCCATCTATGGGAAGGCGGGTTAGGAAACACTTCCCGGTGTGACTCGGTTCACACACCTGAGCCAGAGTGTCCCCGTGGCCTTTGCAGCACCTGTCAAACCTGGCGACGTGCGGAGGGGACAACCCTGCCCCGAGCACAAGCCCTTGTGGCAGCCCAGCTCCTTCCTGGGCTCCTGGGGCTACTCCTGGGTCCTGATCAGTGGCGAGTCCTGTGAGCTCTGGCCTCTCCCTCAGAGACCCCGTCCTGGGCTGGATCTAGCCCACAGCCGCATCCCTCTGCCTTTATTCTCTGCAGTGTGCGCTCTGTTCTTTACCCAGGACGCACAGGGCTTCACCTGCAGTTATGTGTTCGGGGGTCCTCTGACCTCCAGTCATGAGCCACACGTGCACGCACACGCATGCACAAACCTCGTGCACATCTATAGAGGCTCATACACACGTGCACACACATGCATACGCAGGCACCGTAGCTTCGTCTCTCCTGCTGCCTCAGGAGGGGAGGCCTCAGCACAAAGACAACTAGAAAAGAGAGATTCATTCTCGGTGTTGAGCTCCAACAGCCCAAGTGTGGGCCCTGGAAAGGCAACTAGAAGGCTACCCGAGGGTACTTTTGTCTTGACGTGACTTTTACCCATGGTCACCGACTTCAGGGCCTGCGCTTCCCCGGGGGCACCTCCAAGGTATGCGAAAGGGAAGACGCGACACTGAGGCAGCCCTGCAGTGACCGAGGCAGGTGAAACGTGCTTTCTTGTTGCCACCTCGACAAGGACATGGGATTCTTCACTCTACTAGGGCTGGTACCAGAGCCCAGCCCATGGCCATCCCCCTGCATCTTCCATCAGCCCAGGGTGAGTGCGTGAGAGACGCCTCCGTCTCCAGAGAGCGCCCTGGAAATCAGAGACCACATCTCAGCGGATGGCGGCAAGTGTGCTCGACTGGGGTTCTAACCCTGATGCAAGACCAAAGCTACAGAAACAAATCTACTTTCTCTTATATGCAACAGGCTTGAGGTCACCAGAGCAATTAAGTGCGACTTCTCAAAATGGACAAGAGTCGTCGGGAGGGTTGGTCTGGGGACTGTGATACCCCAGGTGAAGCTGTGGGACAGTGGGGGCGCTAGAGTTCTCTGTAGTTCTGTGATTTGACTTTCCAGGCACGATCGTCAAGAGCGCCATCTGCAAACATAAGAAGGGTTTAGTCTGTGGCCCGAGGACCTCCCTTCACCTGCCGGGGCTGCCCGCGGCCTCCTCGAAGCAGCACTCCTGGCATACTCTTCTCAGGCTTCCCGCTATGAATGACCACGGCCTAGGGCGCCTGCATGAGGACCAAGCCCCTGCGCCCGCAGCCTGAAGCGGAGCCACCCAAAAACATGCGAGGAGTCCCACTTCCCTCCCTATGCCTCAGAGGCTGCGTGATGGTCCTTACACGGCAGCAGCTGACTGATACACACACCCTCACGAGCCCTCGTGTGTGATTTGGGACTGTCTCCAGCATCACTCTCATTCATCCAAGAAATCCTGGCGTTTTTTCACAATGTTTGCAAATTCCCTTTGGAGTCTCAGTTTGTACAGAATCTTCCCTTAGAGTAGGGTGTACGAAACCACAAGGACCCAGGCACTGCTAGTGAGGACAAGGCCAGTGGTAGGCGGGGAGGGGTGTTCTCTAAGTGGCCCGAGGCCCAGTGAATATTTCCGTTTGATTGTCTGCTCGGCTCTGATGAGCACCCAGAGGTGCCCTGCTTCTCCCACCCTCTGTCCAGTCCCATGGGGCGGTAAATTCTTAAAAGCTCCCGGCTGGGCCTCCGAGCACCTGGTTCACCCTCGCTCTGTGTGTGATCCCGAGACAGCCCCCCACCCTGGTTCTCACAGATCCTGTTTGTGCAAAGGGGCTATTGGGAGGTCCCGGGTGTTCAGGGCTGGCTTGGTCTTTGACGCCCACTACTTTCTCCGACGTCAGCTGCATGGAGTTCTTCCTGCTTTCCCTTGGCCCTCAGGGATGGGACCCTGACCAGCCTCCAGCCTGCTGACCACCCCTGCTGCCCCCGGGAGGCCTGGGCTGGGAGAGCCGCCATGGTGGAGAGGTCACTGTGGGGGGCTGGGGGGGTGTTCTGTGGCTGCTTCTGACGTGTCCAGGAAAGTTCTTTCTCTCCAACTATTCTTTCTCCCCAAACCATTTCAAAACTCCCTGATTCTGTGATCCCGTTCTTTGGCCCCAGGTCCCCCAGGCTGTCCCAGCCACCACCCCTCACCACCCACCTCCCTGCTGTCCCTGCGGGAAAAAGCTGGGGCACAGGTGGAGGCCAAATTCCCTACAGAGGCCCCAGCCTAGCACAGGGGCCGAAGGCTGAGGTCATCCTGGCTGGCCTCCTGCCTGAAGTGGGGCCTCCTCGGGGGACCCCCAGGCCTCCCTTGATCACAGTTTCCATGGGAACAGAGCAAAGGATGGTCCCCTTCCCCGCTGGCCCCAGTGTAGCCCTAACGACAGTCATTGCAGGGAATGGCAGGTACCAGCACTGGAGTGGGGAAAATGGGAGTGAAAATGGAGAGGAAGCAGCTCCTTTCACTCAACCAGAAAACAGGGCCATTTTGTCAGTGAGGTGGAGACAGCTTCCTGCTGGCCCAGGCCCTCTCTACCCGTGCGTGTCCTCCCAGGGCAGTGAGGCAGGACCCCTCATTCTCTCCCTCCCCCCTTCCCACCAGCATCCTTGGGCACCCTGCCCGTCTTCTCTGTCGACCACCAACTCCCAGACCTGTGAAGAGCCCTGGATACAGAGTCAGGTCCTGCACACTGTCCCCAGCCTCCAGGGACAGAGGCCACCCAGAGACAGATGACGGCACCCCAGTGATGCTGGGCCAGGAGCATGGGAGGAGCCCCGCCCAGTCAGGGAGACCAGAGCAGACTTCCTGGAAGAGGCGGCACCTGGGAGGTAACATGGCATGTGGGGAAAACTCCTCGCACTGAGGTGCCACCCTCCACGCTGTGGCCAAGGGCTCTCCAGCCACACAAAGTGGACGGTACCATCGCCTGCCTAAGTACAGCCACATACCTAGGCCAGCACCCGCCTCCCCAGAACCCTTCACACGGGGATCCGCCTGCCAGCCAGCGCCTCGGCCACACGGTGTGCAGCACCTCCGGGTGCAGCCTGGCGGCCCCGCCCACCCGGGCAGGTGTCTCCACTCCCCTCTCCACTACCTGTGCAGTTCAGGACGGGGCTCTCCTGGGAGGGTCCCAGCTCACCCCTCACGCTCGCTGTGAGTCCTGAACAGTCAGCAGCCTGCTCTGTCCTGGGACGTGGGCCGGTGACAGCACCTCACGGAGCCTGAGAGGTCCCGTGGGCACATGGACAGTCGGGGGCTTCGTGGGCAATGACAAGGGCTCTAATGCACGGGCACGACGCAGAGACTGGGAGTCAGGACGCAGGACGCACCCCAAAGACAGACACGCCACACACGCGCCACACACACACGTCCATACAGAGCCACGTACACACACACACTCGCACTGCTCCTAATCTGAGACCCTCCGGGGGCGCCAGCGGCTGCCCCTGCCCACAGTGAACCAGCCCAGGGCCAAGGGGTCTGGCAGGTGAGTCTGCATCTGGCTGGGGGAGCCTGGTGTGACCCCGCCCCCAGTCCGGCCAGCTCCCCATCTGCTGGGGCTTGAGGGAAGGGGACTTGCCAATGCGGTGGGTGGGAGCTGCAGCTCCAGGAGACAGAGGCGTTTCCACAGCTGGGGGTCCCCTCTGCCCCCATCCCTTCCTGAGATGCACCTTGAGTGCCTTTGGGTGATACGCCACAGGGGCCTGTGGTGGGCTACACAACACCCCAGAGACGTCACGTCCAGATCCCTGGAACCTGTCACCTCATGTGGCCGAGGGGACCTTACAGATGTGATGGAGTGAAGGGTCCCGAGATGGGAGGTCACCCTGGATTCGCCGGGGGCGGGGAGGGGGGGCCGTGATCACAGGGTCCTGGCAGAGGGAGATGGGAGGGCGGTGGGAGGGGGGAGTCAGAGAGCAGAGCAACGGGCCTGGAAGCGGGGGAAGGGGCCTCCCCGGGGGCCTCCAGGAGGAACCAGCCCTGCCCGCACCCGGCCTCCGCCCGCGACACTGATTCTGGACTCCTGGTCCCAGACTGTAAGGGCGTAAATCTGAGTTGTTTCAAGCCACTGAGTTTGTGGTCACTTGTTTCAGCAGCAATTAGAAACTAGCAGACAGGGACTTCCCCAGTGGCACAGTGGTTAAGAATCCGCCTGCCAGTGCAGGGAACACGGGTTCGAGCCCTGGTCCGGGAAGATCCCACATGCCACGGAGCAACTAAGCCCGTGTGCCACAACTACTGGCCTGCACTCTAGAGCCCGTGAACCACAACTTCTCAGCCTGTGAACCGTAACTACTGAATCCTGCGCGCCTAGAGCCCGTGCTCCACAACAAGAGAAGCCACCGCAGTGAGAAGCCCGCTCACCGCAGCAAAGAGTAGCCCCTGCTCTCAGCAACGAAGACCCAACGCAGCCAAATAAATAAATAAATTTATTTTAAAAAAAAAAAAGAAACTAACAAAAGAGTCCATGGAAGAGATAAAAGGGAGGGAGGGAGGCAGGAGCCTGAGGGGCAGGGTTGGCCAGTGCCCACGTGCCTCCCTTCCTTCCCCAGTCAACCCACGGGCACTTCCATGCTGCCCACTCAACAGGGGAAACGTCCTCGGTGTTCCAAGGGGAAGGCAGCTTGCGTGGGAGGGGACTCGCTCCCCACTTTCCGGCCTCCGTGCCGGCCTTGGGTGCTGGAGGCTGGTGTGGTCCTCAGCAAGAGCATCTCCCCTCTGCCCAGTCAAGGCTCAGTCGGGGGTTTCGCTGGTGGTGGGCACAGGGGCTCGTGCCCACAAGCCCTGCTGGCTGCTACAGGCTGAGTCAGAGCTCTTTTACATGGTGGAGCCAGGGCCCACTGGCACCTCGTGTTCCCCTCTCTGAAATGGGGTCGTGACCTCACGTCCTGGGAAGATTCCAGGGGCACTGGATTGCACGAGAAGACAGACACCAGCTCCTGAGAGGAACACGGCCCACAGGACCACAGGGGCTGCGAACCTCATCCCCACAGGCAGACCACACTCAGCGCTCCCTCTGTGACTCCGTCCGTCCGTGCTGTGGGCCCTGCAGCATCCCCAGGTGCCCAGCCATCGTCAGCCCGAGCGACAGGAGGGTCCTGGGCTGTTCTGCACTTTCCTCCATCAGCTGCTCTGCCCATGACAGGCCTGCGGTTCATCTGGGATGGACGTGGCTTACAGCCCAGAAGAGCAAACACCCCAACGCTGGGATATGCAAGCCTAAGAGAAATCAGAGCTGGAACGAGGGCAGAAAATAAAAGAAAAACATGCAGGCAAAGGGGACCATATATGGAGAGAATGCTACTTAACCATCGAGAAACTCCCAAGACCTGAAATGCCCACAGTGACAAGAACGTGCCTTCGTTACGAGGCGATGCTGGGCTCTGCAGCGTCAGCTGTGGCTACCGGGCTGAGCTGCAGGTAAGAAAGGTGGGATGTCCTCCCAGAGAAGTCCCTGCACGTGTGCAACTGTATGTGTGTGTGCGGGTGTGCATGGTCGTGCGTGTACACATGCACACAGCTCAGTCGTGCAACATTTACGCGTGTGTAGGCACGCACGCACACACACACAGACGCGCACACACACAGACGCGCACACACACACACACACAGACGCGCACACACAGACGCGCACACACACACACACACAGACGCGCACACACAGACGCGCACACACACACACAGACGCGCACACACACAGACGCACACACACAGACGCGCACACACACAGACGCACACACACAGACGCGCACACACACACAGACGCGCACACGCACAGCGAGGCTGGACGCCCAGCCTGGCTCTGATTTCCTAGCAAATGAAGAAACAGATCGACTGGTCACCTGGCTGCAGGCCGGGGGTCCAGGCTGCTGAGGAGGGAACAGCTGAGGGGAAGGACGGGACTGAGGGGCAGAGGGCCAAGGGCTGGAGGAGAGGTGGGTACTGGGGGGGCTCACTGTCAGGGGCCGTGGACGGAGGGTGGGAGGAACAGGGGGGTCCTGGGTCCCTCCCTGGGTCAGGGAGGCTGGGACAGGTGCAGGAATGGGTATAGGCCCTGGAGAGGCTGGCGTGGCTGACAGCAGGGCCCTGGGGGTCGAGGCAGGCACCCTGAACTTGAGGTGGGACTGAGCACACTGGAGGGTGTGCCAGGGCAGAGGGAGGGCGGTGCTGGGATGGGGGTGAGGACCAGTGGAGATGGGGTCCCTGGGAGTGTGTGTGTGTGCGTGTGTGTTTGTGTGCGAGTGTGAGCGTGCGCGTGTGTGCATTTGTGCATATGCCTGCATGCGCGCGTGCACGTGGGCGGTTCAATGGGCAAAGTGCCCCAGGGCCGTAGGGGTTATTATTTTCCATCTGCAGGGCTGGCAGCCTGGGGTGCAGGGCCTGACCCAGGCCTCTTCTGAGCCCAGGCAGCTCATCACCGGTTGGGAATTTGTGACGCACGGCCCCTCGTGCAGTGCCCATGTGTGCATACTTGGTGGTGAAACTGAATCAAGACTATGTTATTTTTAACAATTTTGGGAAAACACTTGGAGAAGCCCAAGGCGAGTCGCACGCCAGCGTCCAAGATCCCTGGTTGAGGGCAGTCCCCTCCCCCCTCGGGGCCTCAGCTCCTCAGCAACACAGAGGATGGTGCCTTTGACTCAAGGATTCGTGCCTGGTGTCTCCTTTGAGGAAGAAAAGTGAACCTACTAAAGTGTTCAGGGCTTCGTGTGTCACCAGCTTGGGTGTGTTGTGGTTCTTTTTTGTTTTTTTGTTTTTTTGTGTGTGTGTGTGTTGTGTTTTAAAGACCCCAGAGAAAGCGCGTCAATGGTGAAAGCACGGCGAGCGGAGGAAGGGGGGCCCGTGGCTCAGATCCCGCCGCCTGGGTTTGGAGCTGGCTCGCTGCCTCCTGGGGGTGTGCTGCTCCCCCGGGGCCTCACCTTGCTAATCTGTAAGATGGGGCAGCAGTGGTAACGTCCTCCTGGGCATGCGTACGGGTGCCGGACCCTCAGCTGTTCCCCGTGCACATGTGTACCCCCGCCCACACCCAGACCTCCCGCCCCGCAGCAGGAGAGAGAAGGGGTCAGGCTTCTGACCGCTGCATCCTCTCCTCTTCAAGTGAGCTCGACTGAAGTGTTTCCGTGAACAGCACAGCAGCCCAGGATATTCCAGACTGGCCACTCCATGGGCTGGGCCTTGGGTACGTGCAGCCCTTAGTGCCTTTGGCCTGTTTCTTCTTCCCTCTGGGCGATGGGAAGCAGGGGTGTAGACTGATGGCTCAGTGGGTTTGTATTTTTCCCAGTTTTTGCAGTGAAGGGAGAGGCCACAGGCCATTAGACAGGAAGATGTTGGCTGGCCCGCCTACCACGCTGAGGTTTGGACTCACGGCTCCAGGGGCCGACCAGGCTCAGGCCTGGGCCGGGAATTGGGGGCCAGTGACAGAAGGACAGGCAGACGGGGCCCCTCCCTGCAGGGTCCCGCCAGGAGCGCTCAGCGGGGCGGCGGCACAGCCCCGAGCGCATTCCCTCCGGTGCCCGGTGAGAGACGGCACCAGGGCACCAGGGGTCGAGCACGTGGAGAAGACTTGGGAAAAGCCTGTATGGACTGCCCTGACGGCCTCTCGGGGATCTCACCTCAGATGCTCATCCGCAAACCACAGGCAAAAAGCAGGGAAGAGACCATGTCCCTGGAGGAGTTTCTGAGACACAGGAAAGCATCGGGCACTGAGCTCTCCTTCATCGGGAGGAAACTGCAGATGACAGGGTCTCTTTTAAAGTAAGGTTTCTGGAGAGCAGAGGATGAGAGATGACAGGCAGCAGGAAGAGAGTGACGGGGAGGAGTGGGGAGAGGAAAGGAAAGAAAGCTAAAAGCGCTGGGGAGCTGAAGCCACACTGGGAGCTGCCAAACATGATGAGACAAGAAGGAAGTCACATCTGAGCCCTGGTGGCCGCGGAGGCTCACGGGAGGCCATGTGCACACAGGCGGCCCTGCGGCCACAGGAAAGCTGGCACCCGAGCCATCAGCGCTTCCAGGAAGGAACAGAAACGGAGGGCCGGAAACGCTCCCAGACCTAATGAAAGAAAACTTCTCTGAATTGAGAGACTTGCAATTGCAGGACGCACGGCAGTCTTCGGTCTTCAAATGGCAAACATGGCTCTTCCTGCGGGGTGGGATTTGGGTGCCGTTATTTCTTTATTGCAGTTTTTCTATTTGCTTGGGGTTTTAGGATGAATAAGTTCTTTTTTTATGAACTAAAAAGTAAAGAGACAGGGCCCGTGGGGGCCGCCCCTGGTTCAAGTGTTCCCGGTTCCATGGACTCAGGACCTGCCTCTCCCAGCCTGGTGGTGCTGATGGTCATGCAGGAGGTGTCTCCCTGCACAGGCATCACTCCTGGTACGAGCCCTGACTCGTGGCCACTTGTTGAGCTCTGCACCACGGAGGCGACCAGAGGGGCCAATGTGACACGGGCCTCAGAGAGACTGGCCTCTCCCATGATTCTGGAGCAGGTCAATGTCACAGACGGCTATGGTCGCACTGCACCAAGCAGATGGGGCCCTGAGAGGGTTCTGTAAGGACCTTGGAGGAGTCTGGACCTCCTACTGGTGTTGGCCCGAGGTGCTCACACGGTAACATTTAGGGACACTTCTGAGGAGCCTATATTTGCCCAAACACTCAGACCGAAAATTCATTTGTCAAAATCCTAATCCCCAGAGACGATAGTATTAGGAGGCGGGCCTTTGAAAAGTGCTTGGGTGGTGGGGCTGGAGCCCCCAGGAATGGGGTTAGCACTTATGAAAGCAGTTCGAGGGACTTCCCTGGCGGTCCAGTGGTTGGGACTTTACCTTCCAATGCAGGGGGTGCGGGTTCAATCCCTGGCCGGGGAGCTAAGATCCCACACACCTCACCACCCGAAGCATAAAACAGAAGCAAGGCTTCCCTGGTGGCGCGGTGGTTGAGAGTCCGCCTGCCGATGCAGGGGACGCGGGTTCGTGCCCCGGTCCGGGAAGATCCCACATGCCGCGGAGCGGCTGGGCCCGTGAGCCATGGCCGCTGAGCCTGCGCGCCACGACGGGAGAGGCCACAACAATGAGAGGCCCGCGTACCGAAAAAAAAAAAAACTGAAGCAATATTGTAACAAATTCAATAAAGACTTTAAAAATCGTCCACGTTAAGAAAAAAAAGAAATCTATCCTTAAAAAAATAAAAGAGGCTCCAGAGACCTCCCTGGCCCGTCTGTCCTGTGAGGACACAGTGAGAAGGCGCTGGCTAGGAAACCAGGAAGAGGGTCCTCACCAGGCAGCGAGGGCGCCCGTGCCTTGAGCTCAGACTTCCGGCCTCCAAACCATGCGCAGTAACTTTCCGTCGTTCATAAGCCACCGGTCGGCGGTGTTTTGTCCCAGCGGCCCTGCTGCACTAAGGCACCCCTCTCACTGTGACGCGGCTCTGCACGCACGTGTCCGGCCCGCACCCGTGTTTGCAGCTACAATTTTACGCCTGTTCTCTGATGGGCTGTCCAAGGCTGCATTCACAGCACGAGGACAGAGTTACAGCAGAGACCAACCCGTCCACAAAGCCTACAATATTTATTAGCTGGTCCGTTACAGAAGGTGTTTGCAGACCCCTGGGCTGGGGACATCCTCGTGCTTCCACACAGGTGACAGAGGCAGGCATTGCGAATGAGGGCCCACCAGCCACGCCTGCACCGCGGGTGTCTGGGACCCCCCCATTAGAGATGCTTCTCTGGGGTGAGCACAGCCCCGGCCTCCAGCTTCCCCCCACCCCAGGCTGGTGCGTGTAACGCCCCGGCCCCGTGCATATAGAGGGCGAGACACAACACGGGACCGGATTGGAAGGCCCAGCACCCAGCCCCGCCCACCACGGGCAGCGAGGGGCGGGAGATGGCAGGCCGGCTGTGCAGAGCTCAGCCTCAGTCCCTCCTTCTTTAGGGGTTGGGCAAGGCTCACAACCGCTGCCACTCCCCTCCACACAGACATCCGAGGACCCCGTGGCACACGTGACAATAGAAAGGACACGTTCGTTCCTTGGACGGCTGACCAGTGATGGGTTCAGCGGGGCACGTGACTTGGGTCACGTCTGTCTTTCGTCTGCTGTAACCACGCCGCCCCCGGCCCGGGATCTGTGCTCACTCGGAGCAAAGCCAGGGGGCTTTCGGGGTGACCGGGCCTCAGTGGAACTGGGCCCCGCTGGCCCCATGTCCTAACGCTGCCCCGCTCCCCTGCTGCAGACACCATCCTCCCTGCCGTCCTCAAACACAGCACGCAGGCACCCACGCACGGTCCTCCCACCTCCTTGAATCTCCTCAGTCATCATTTCCTCAGGCGGCCCTCCTCGGCTGCCAGGTTTCAAATCTTAAACGCCCCTCAGGCTGTCACTCTGGCTCTTGTCTGTTTTTATAACACCTACCGCCATCTAATGCAATAACGCCCATCTTGCTTACTGCCCATCTCTTCCGCTGGGGCAGGGGCTTGGATCAAGTTTGCTTCCCACCATATCACCAGCTCCTAAAACTGTGCCTGGTGTGTAGTGGGTGCCCATAGGATGGTGACTGATGGACTAATTGACTGACTGATTGACGGAAGGAGACGCATCCCCTGGCCCCTCACTGTGTTGGTCCCAGTGCTGTCCTCTGCTCTGGCCCACCTTTCCTTTGGGGAACGCTGGGAGCCTGCTGCCTCCATTAAGCTGGAACTCGGCTCCCAGGGCCTGCTCTCTACTGAGAAGAGAGAAGTGCGGGTTAAAGGGATGGATGGATGGGTGGATGTGGGGTGAGTAGATGGATGGACAGAGGTTGGATGGATGAGTGAATAAATGAGTGGATAGAAGATGGATGGGGGCTGGCCGGATAATGGATAGATGGGTGGATGGTTGAATGGAGGTATAGATGGCTGATGGCTGGGAAGGATAGAGAAAACAGGACTTGGGCTTGGGTGTGGCAAGAGAGGCTCCAGGGCACAAAACGCAAGGAGGCCCCACCCTGAGGACGATGCAGGTACAAGGTTGGTGCCTCTTTGCACCCTCGTCCAAGCGCAGCCCTGATAGAAAGGGAAACCTTTCCTGCAAAGAAAAGCCACCAGCCACAGATGCCTCCAGCTCCTGGGGCCGGGGTACACCCATGGGCGGGGGTCAGCGAGGTGAGCGCGGGGCTCAGCGCAGAGCCGACCCCAGGACGTGCCCTGCAGAGGCTGGAGCGCCTGCTGCAAGTACACCTTCATTCGCACAGGGCACATCTCAAATCAAGCAACAAAAATAAGGAATACATCTGGGACGAGACAAACCGGCAGCAGAGGCCCGGCTACCTCCAAACCTCCTCGGGGGCGGGCGTGAGTCACCCTGGGCTGTCTCAGTTTCAGAAGTGGCTTTCTTCTCCCTCAGCCAGGGACAGAAGGCCTGTGGCTGCCCCCAGGGAGCTGAGCCTTCCCACGGGCAGCTTCTCTTTGTCCCAGCCTGCACTTTCGCCAGGAGACCCCGGTGTCGGTTCAGGACTGCAGCCTTGAGTCCTGGGTCCAGCCGCCCACCAGAACAGTCACCCCTACAGGTGAAGAGGGGCCCTCGGCCAGCGAGGCGGCTGCTCCCATGTCTGAGGGATCTGCGGCCCCCCACCCCCGGGCCAATTCCATTCTATGTTCACGTAAGGGGCACTAGGGGCTGTGCCGACACCGAGAGACCGCCAGCACCTGTGAGCGATTGGACCCCACTCGGCCTGCCCCAGGGGGCCTGCCAGTGCCTCTCCCCATCCTGAGGAGGGGAGGACGGTGAGTGAAGGGCGGGCTGGGCTCTGATTACCAATAGCCGGTCGAATCTCACTCAAAGGCAACATGTGCGTGGAGGCTTGTCAAAGAGCACAGGGGAGAGCACATGCCAAGGTCCTGGGGCAGGGGCTTCATCGGCGCCAGCACAGGGGTCGGGGTGGGAAACGGGGTCAGAGGGGGCATGGGAGCTCTTGTGGGCCATGTAAGCACCATGGCTTTTCCTCTGAGAGACAGGAGGAGCCTTGGACGGTCCTGAGCAGAGGAGGGACAAAATCTATTCATATTTGAAAGGACCCCTGAGACTACCGAGCCTAGAGTAGGTGGGGGGAGGGCAGCACAGGACGAAGAGCCAGGCGGTCGTCAGATCAGAGCCCATGGAGCCCGGGCCGGGGTCCTGGGGAGGTGGGCGGGGAGGTCCTTTCAGATTTGGGATCCGCTCGTAGAGACAGGGGGTTTGCTGAGGAGGGGTGGGGGGAGGGGGAGAGAAAGGGGGGATCGGAGGAGCCCCCACCCTGGGGTCTGCCCCCTAATGGGAAGCACACACTAGCGAAGAGGGAAGCGGGACCATTCCAGGACCGACTAAGCCCTGCAAATGCTGCAGAACAGGCTCATGAGGTGGCTGGGGTGGCCCCACGTGGAGCGACGCAGGAGGGGCCACGGAGGAGGACCACGTGAGCAGTGCCCAGGCGGTGGGGGGGGAGGGGAGGCCGCAAGAGGGCCTGCGGCTGAGTGGGTGGAGGCCAGCCGGGGACCGGAGGGCTAGAGAGGATTTCCTCAGCGGAGGTATGAACGTGACCTGGTTTACACCTTGGAGAGGTCGCTCTGTGGGGAAGAGGGCCGTGGGAGGTCCGTGCAAAGGGCCTGGGGCCACCGGGGGAGCCTGTCTAGGACTGTGGGAGGGTCCTGTTTGGGGTGTGCAGGGTAAGTAGAATGGACAGGGACAGACTAGGTGGAGGTAGGTGGGTGCAGAGAGGACAAGAAGGGCCCAGTGACTGCACGGCAGCCAGACCCCAGGGGGCCGAGGTCTTCAACTGAAAGGGACTCCCTGTGAGTCCACGGGGACAGCAGGGAGGTCAGGATCGACAGGAGGAGCCCTTGCCCTGGACCCCTCGCAGAGAAGGGCAGAGGGCACTGCTGAACGGCTCTGTCGGTCTCTACCCCTGGAGGGTCACATTGGACCTGAGGAAGTGGGGTGGGACCCGTTAGGGGGTGACTCAAGGGGTCCCTAGGGGAGGGCAGGGTGGGGCTGGCCTCACTCCCAGGGCTGGGTGCACAGACTCATTTCGTCCCCACAGATGACAAGACTGAGGTTGGACACAGTGAGGGACCGGCCAGCTTCAAGCAACACTCTTCTTCAAGCAACACTCTTCTTCAAGCAACACTCTTCAGGAGGAGCAGGTCCTGGGGGACACCCGGGCTCCCCAGGCAGCAGCAAGGCCCCTCATGACACCTACAGCCACGTGGGAAGAGGCCCCCCTCCACTGGGACCCACCAGCTCAGCCAGAGGGTCCTGTCGGGGGCCCGAGTTGTGCTTGTCCCTGGACAGGAGCTTCGGGAGAACTGCCCAGAGCAGCAGCCGTGACACAGGGGGTCAGACGCTCCAGAACCAAAGATGATGAGGACCCAGACCGTGGCCGCTTCTGCACAGGTGGGCAGCCTCCTCGGGACAGGCAGGTGGACAAGGGGGGGCTCCTCAGAACCTGCCGGAACCTGCCGGAACCTGCCGGAACCTCTCGCCATTCCTCCTGGAGGCTGATCTGGCCCTGTCAGCACCTCCCAAGTACCTGGAATCATCCTGGCCGACCTGCCGAGCCGTGTGGGCAGCAGAAAGAGCCGGGGCTTCCCTGGTGGCGCAGTGGTTGAGAATCCGCCTGCCAATGCAGGGGACACGGGTTCGTGCCCCGGTCTGGGGGGATCCCGCGTGCCGCGGAGCGGCTGGGCCCGTGAGCCATGGCCGCTGAGCCTGCGCGTCCGGAGCCTGTGCTCCGCAACGGGAGAGGCCACAACAGTGAGAGGCCCGCATATCGCAAGAAAAAGAAGAAAGAGCCGGGTCTTTAGAGGGGCCAGAGGGACGGTCAAGGAGTCGACCGCATCACACGGGCCTGTTTCTCCCTCGGAAAATGGAAATAATAATCCCTGTTCCCACTTGGTGGGGAGGACCCGGGAGGACGCCGGTGGGAGCCCCAGGGGAAGCCACTCACATTTCTTTCCACCTCCTCCCTCACCCACCCTTCCTAAACCGTGGGGCCCGGGCTAGACCACCCGCCAGGGGCTCCTCCTGCGGGACCTTTCACTCTCCAAGCATACATCCCACTCATCCGACAAGTATTTATGAAGACCTCGGTTGCTGAAGACACCGCAGCCAGCAGGAGGCAAGCTCCCGGGTCTCGGGCAGCGGAGCGCAGCAGCAAACAGAGCAGCAGCTTGGCCCAAGGGGGGGGGAGGGGAAGCATGTGCTGGGGGACGAGCAGTGGCGGGAGGGAGAGCGTGAGCTGATGGGAGGCGGGCAGCTTAGCATCAAGCAAGGTGTCCCTGCAGAGGGACAGAAGTTTGCGTGAAATCGGGGAGGAACAGCAGGTGCAAAGGCCCGGAGGCAGGTGAGCTCGACAGTGAGCCCCTCCATGGAGTCACCGATGCTCCTTCCTCTGATGAAGGCCTAGGGCCATGGCCAGAGCTGTAGGCTGAGGCCTGAGGGTCACAGCACAGAGTCGGGGATTTGTCCCCTGTGGATGGCAGCAGGGGCCAGGACCTAAGGGTCACAGCACAGAGTCGGGGATTTGTCCCCTGTGGGTGGCAGCAGGGGCCAGGCCACAGGAATGGTCCAGGTAGAAGGGAAGGTAGCTGGGACCAAGCTGATGGGTCAAGGCGGTGAGAAGCGGAGGCATCTGAAGGTGACGTCTACCCGCACACCGCTGACGGCCGGGTGTGGGGCTAGGGGGCGGGAGGGGTCACGGTGCGTCTGGGCTGAGTCCCTGGGCGGGCAGAGTGCAGAGAGACCACTGCCCGCTGGCCATGAACTGGGCTACCTGTCAGATGCCCAGGGGAGAAACGAGGGGTCCCGAGAGGGTGGGGGTTTCTGCAGAGCTTGTCACCAGCCAGCAGGAAACAGGAGGATCGGGCCCCAGGCCGGCAATCTGTAAATTGTTTCATGGGCCTGGTGAGCCCCCAGGGTGGGTGGGGGCAGGCAGGTGTCAGGGCTGGGGCCCAAGGTCTCTGCTCGGACAGGAGGTGGAAGAGAGCCCTGCTAGAGGTTACAGAGCCCCCTCCCAAGCCGCCTGCCTCTGCCCAGCTCAGCATCGTTGCCAGGAGCCCCTGCCCCACCCCCAGGTGGTAGCCAGTGTCTGACGCCTCTCGCAGGCCATCGGACCCGTCAGTACACATGACACACCGGAGACGACAGTCTGGGGGCCAGGAATGAGCTTAGGAGTGTTTGGATTTTTTTTTTTTTTCCGCCACACTGCGACGCTTGGGATATCTTAGTTCCCCAACCAGGGATCGAATCCGGACCACAGCAGTGAAAGCACCGAGTCCTAACCACTGGACGGACTGCCAGGGAAGTCCCCGGATTCTCCTGTTTGCTCCCTCTGAGCCACCAGATGGCTTCGCTGACTGGCGGTCACTTCTTCAGCTGCCCTAACGGGCCCGGCCCAGCAGCAGTCCTTGGCACGGTGGTGCTGATGACAAGTCCAGAGACAGGCCCTCAGGTCAAGCCTGGGGAGGAGGGGCCACTGCCCGAGGTCACGGGGCCCCAAGTCCCACCCTCTCTCCCAGCTCACTCTAATCTCCCTTGGCCCTTGGGGCGGGCGGCATCTCCTGGTATCTATAATGGATTTCCCACATCATTGGATGCCTTGCAAAACATAATATCACGCAGTCATTTTCCGAAAGAGGCTAAATTTTGCTGCTGGGGCAAATCCTTTCTTCTCCCGAGTAACCGTCAGGAAGGGGCTAATGCAGAAAGGCTGGGGGGGCCAGCCGGCTGCCCTCTGACTGGCCCACAGCAGCGTGGCCGGGAGCCCGGCTCCAGCCTGCCCAGGGATGGCAAATCACCACCTTCAGGACTGTTCTGGAACTACAGTGCCCATGAGGCTCCCTGCTGGGGGCAGCACACGGGGAGACCGCTTTGGAGACCTCCCCCCACCCCCACCCCCGGATGAAAGGAGTCTGGGACCCTGGTCTAGGGAGGCTTCCCAGGACCTCCCTGATGAGAATCCTGCGGGGACCATAACAGAGGACGGCACGCTGCAGGGCTTGAAACAACTGAAATGCATTCTCTCACAGCTCTGGAGGCCACCAGTCCAAAATCAGCCGGGCTGTGGTCCTGCCACGGGCTCCAGGGGAGGCTCCTTCCTGCCTCTTCCAGCTCCCGGGGGCTCCAGGCGTCCCTGAGCTCAGGGCCGCATCACCCCAATCCCTGCCTTTGTCATCATGGGGCCTCCTCCCCTGTGTCTGTGGCCTCTCCTCTCCATTCTTTTATAAGGACAATTATCATTGGATTTAGGGCCACCCCAGGAATCCAAGGGGATCTCCTCACATCAGGATCCTTAAATCTGCAAAGACTCTTTTTCCAAATAAGGTTCAGGGCTGGAATGTGGAGGCATTTTGCAGGAGACCACGATTCAACCCATGACACCACCCTCACTGATCACCACCCGAAGGCAGGAACCACCTTGCAGCCAGGCTCCTCTTGAATGCTCCCAGCGATGGGGCTCTCACTATCTAACTTTCGAGGAACCATGCCCCCTCCCTCTCAGTCGCCCCCATGGGCCTTGGGCTCCCGGGTTCCACGGCACATGGACAGTCCTCCCCCAGCTCTGGCCTGTCAGTCACCCCAGCATGCAGGCTCCCCTCAAGTCTCACCCCCCAGGTTCAGGGGCCCTGCTGACCCCTCACACTTCCGATGGAGTTGGGTGGTGATTCCCCACAGTCTGAGAATATTCTGAGCTCTTATGTTTTCTCTGCAGTGTGCACCAGCCCAGGTGGCCCCGCTGTGGGTTCTTTCCTGCCTGGAGGGGTCCTCGTGCTGGTGGGCTGCCATCGGGCATCATCTGGTGGCGGGGCCTTGCCGAAGGGAGCTAAGAGTTGCTGAGGGTCGGCCCTGTGAGGGGCCTCCCGCAGTCATCTTTCTTAATCTTCACACACACCCACAAAATAATGATCATTGGGCCCATTTTACAGGTGAGGAAACCGAGGCTCGAAGCAGTGGTCACACAGCCCCACGTGGTGGGAACAGGAGTCAAATCCCAGCCTGCCTGCATCCTCTCCTCTGAGACCAGCTGGAGCAACAGAAACGATACAATTAACTCTCAGGGTAACATAGCCTGGCTTCCCAGGGGCCAGAGTGCCGTCCCTTGGGGCCCCAGGCCCTGCCCAGGCACTCACAGGCCTCTGTTGTCCACTGGGATGGACTGTGGTGGGCAGCCTGGCCTCTGGATCCCAGTGGAGGACGCTGCCGCCAAAGCCCCCAGCCCTGGAGGGGCGGGGCAGGAAAAACACGGCGTTTCCTGGAATCAGGGTCCGCTCTCAGGCTGGGAGGGTCAGGGAGAGCCAGAGCTTCAGTCCCCGGAGGGATGGCCCCCCTGCCAGGCAGGAGGCTCCGCACCGACATCAGTAACGGAGGGCCGTGGAGCTGGACACTGGCTTCTACTTTAGTACGCAGCAGCTAAGAACAAAAAGGGACGATTACAAATAGTGGTGATTAATACACACAGTCATGTGATCTTAGTTGACTGGTTAGAAAGAGCAAAGGTTCGGGCTTCCCTGGTGGCGCAGTGGTTGAGAGTCCGCCTGCCGATGCAGGGGACGTGGGTTTGTGCCCTGGTCCGGGAAGATCCCACATGCCGCGGAGCGGCTGGGCCCGTGAGCCATGGCCGCTGAGCCTGTGCGTCTGGAGCCTGTGCTCTGCAACGGGAGAGGCCACAACAGTGAGAGCCCCACGTGCCGCAAAAAAAAAAAAAAAAAAAGAGCAAAGATTTGAGGGAATATGGCCTTTCCAGCTCATCCGGGAGGAGAAGGAAATGAAACAGATCCACTAAGTGCCGCGCGGGGCCGGCCTCACGTGACGGCGGCGGAGGACGGGGGGAGCTGGACACAGGCCACAGGATTGCCCGGGTCACGTAGCCCAGAGTTCACGTTCTTTTTCAGACCTGGAAAGACAGATGGCAGGAAAACAATGCAAAACTCTGCTGTGTAAAATGCATGATAAAGCTGGTGGTGCTGAAGCTTCCAGAGAAGGCGTCAGGGCCCTGGGCAGCGACGTGAGGAGGCCACCAGCCCCCATGGCCACACTCGCATCTGAGGGTTCAGGTGGGAGCAGCTGGCGGAGCAGACAGACCAGCGGGAGGGGCCGGGGCCAGGGCCCAGCGGCCAGCTCGGCCTTCAGCATTGGAGGTGGAAAGATGTCGTCTCCAGAGCTCCGAGGGATCGGAGACAGTGTGGAGATGCTGGTAGCGGAGATGCTCCTGGGAGCCCCGGGCTCTGTGTCCCCCACTCCGCATGTGGGGTGGCCCTGCCTGGCTGGTGGCGACTGCACAGCTCTGTCCACGGGCCAGTCCGGAGGGTGGAGTTAAAGCCAAGAGGAAAACGGGCTCCGTCGTTCCCGCTCGGTCTCAAGCAGATCCACCGGGGTGTCCAGTTTGGTCAACAGAGGTTCAACCAAGACGCCAGCCCCACGCCTCTGTGTCCCTGGCGAGGCACGAGCGTGTCGCCAGGTGCCTCAGGCTGACCACGGCCGAGCAGCCTCACTGGCCCAGGACACAGTGACTCGGGTCTCCAGTCTCCAGGTGTGTAAAGGATGGTTATGGGGCAGGAGGAGCGGATGTCTCCTTGACCCCGGAGCCCGGCGCCAGGACCAGCTCAGTACAAATAAAGAGCAGCCTAGGGATCAGAGCTGCCCAGTAACGAGTGAGCTCCCCGTCCCTGGAAGGGTCCAAGCAGAGGCTAAGTCTCAGAGGGGTTGTATGTACACAAAGTGTGTTCATTATATGATTCAGTCTAAAAAAGAAAGGACGTTCTGACTCAGGCTACAACATGGCAGGACCTTAAAGACATGATGCTGAGTGAAATAAACCAGACACAAAAGGACACATCCTGTGTGATTCCGCTCACCTGAGGTCCCTATAGGGGTCAGGTTCATAGACACAAACCGTAGACGGTGGGCGCCAGGGGCTGGGGTGGGAAGGGGGGAGTCGGTGCTTCATGGGGACAGTTTCTGATTTCTAAGATGAAGAGTCATGGCTGGTGGTGACGGCTGCGCAACGATGTGAAAGCACTTACTACCGCTGAACGCACACTTAGACTATACACTTAAACTATACACCTACAATGGTTACGGTGGTAAATTTTATGTTATGTGTTTTGACCACAATTCAAATTTTTTTTAAAACGTGTGTTCGCGGTCACCCATGCTGCAGACTGACCGCTGGTTGCCGGGGGTGCCGTGGTGATTGGGACAGGCGCTGCCCCTGCTCAGGGGACTTGTGGGTGGATGAAGGAAGCATGACAGGACAGAGGCGATCCGGGTGCAGAGGGGAGAGGGGGAGGGGAGGAGGGCAAGGGCGTGACGGAGTGTAGGGAAAACCCGGGAGCTGGGCGGGCTTCTGGAAAGAGCTGAGCTCCAGCCTGAAGGCACTGGGCCGGGGAAACCACGTGCGGGGCAGAGCTCGGAGCAGAGCAGAGCCTGGCACACTAGGAGAGCCGAACCCACCGGATGGTGAGACTGGGTGGGCAGCGGGGAGGGGCCGCATCCCCTGGTGGCCAGGAACCAGGTGGGCTGTCGCCTCTAGGCAGGAAGAGGTGAGCGACCAGACCCCACCCCTGGTGCCAGGCCGGGCGCCCCAAGCACTGTCTGACTCAGGCTTCCTGCTCACCATAAAAATGCCCATGCAAAGGGCACCATCACACCCATTCTGCAGATGAGAAAACTGAGGCTCAGTGGAGGCAAATTTCACCGTGACCGAGAGACTGCTTTGTGAGCAGTGAGAGGGACCATTAACCCACAAGAACACGTCATCACACGGACACGAGCGACGGCCCTAACACGGATGCGTGGGCTTATCTCACCGCGCAGATGCATCCAACGACTCCAACCCCGGGAGCTTCCGAGCCCTCAGCCCAACAGCCACTCAGCCAGGCACAGCTCTGCACCCAGCACAATTTCAGACCCGACGTGGATGCAGAGAAAACGCGAGGCGTCACCTCTGTTCTACAAAGAAACACTCGCCTTTTAAGGAGGGGAGCAGAGCCCCCCACCTGGAAAAAATTAGAACAATCCTGGGGCTGCTGGTTCAAAATGGACCTGACCCAGCCTCCCCTGTTTCGGGCTCATGGAAGGACAAGCCCTCAGAACACTGAAAACTGGAGGCGGCCCCGCAGCCAGTGCTGAAGCCTCCGCCCTGCCTGGTGGACGTGGGGAAGATGTTTCATCTCTTCTCTGTTTTCCCAACATCAGAAGCATGTTTCTCCCCTCCACGCATAGCGCTGCTTTCTCCTCCTGCTTATATAAATCCTCAAAATCCGATGGAGCAGGCGGTGGGGACAGGTGGTGCCTGCGGGGCAGCAGGCAGGGGGAGCCCCGATGACCTGCGGCCACAGCAGCCATCCCATCCGTGTGCTCCGTCCATCCAGCCGGTGGGACCCGGCTCCCAGCAGAGCCGAACCAGAATGTTCCTCCAGGATCTCGCAGCCGAGCCCGAGGAGGGGAGTAGACTGTCCTCCCCGGGCTTGGCCATCCAGACCAAGGGCCATCCGTTCACCTGGGTGTGGACAAACTGGCTGGGCCGCTTCTTTGTCACCCAAGGACCAAGAAGAAAAAAAGCATCAGCGCGGGGCTTCTGAAAAATGGCACAGATCAAGTCGGACAGAACTTCCTCTTAGAGACTCGGCGGGGAGACTACGCCCCGAAAATGGCTTATCTTCGGAGCCAGGAGCGCATCTGGAAACCTTCAGAGGGGTGCGGGAAGACCAGGTGAAGACACCAACAAAGAGAGAGGGTGACATGAGGACGGAATGGGCTGTGGAAGCAGAAGGATGCAGAACTGACACAGGAGAAAAGAGATGGACGGGAGGGGAAGACGCGAGACCTTGACCGGTGGGGGGCGGGGCCAGGTGCTGAGATCCGGAAAAACGTGGGTGGAGAACAAACAGTGACCCGCAGCCCACGCTCCGAAGCTCCGGCTGGTGGCGCAGGCAGGCGTTGAGGACAAGCAAATTAAACAAACCTAGTCCAAGGGAGCCCAGACCTGCACGGCTCCTGGCAAACTTTGGGAGCGACGACGGTAAAGCAGCCCCCTGACCTGGAATCGCTGTGCTGTGCGAAGCAGGCAGAAAAACACATGCCATCGGGTGAGGGGGGAAGAGGGTCCAGGAACCCCATTCCCGGCCCAGTTGCCTTCCTGCTGCTGAAGGTCAGAGGCTTCTCAGATTAATAGCAAGCACGTTCTGTTTTAATCGTCAACGGCCTTCTGGAAAGACTCATTTGAAGATGAGCCCCAACCCACTGAGGGGTGATTCAATCCTCGAGACCCCAGGCTGGGGGTCCAGGGAGGCACGTGGTTGGGGAAGCCGGTGCTGCCACGCCGTCCACTTCCCTGCCCGCCTCTGGGCACATTCTACCAAAGGTGCTTCTGACCAACTGCTGAAACCACATGAAACGGTCCTCTTTTAGGTCAAAATTCCATATGAGTCACCCTGACCCTTGACCTTGTACTTCAGAGAGACTCTCCTTCCATGTCTGACGATGCCTTATTTCCGTACCTGGTGCCACTGCTCCAGGAGCGATGACTGAATGGAATATTTTGTTTATCCTCTTTTAAAAAGAAGTTACACTGAGTCACATAATGGCCATTTTTATTGCCGCGGTACTTGAGTTACGACTTCCTGCACGGTTATGTTCTAACATATTTAATGACACAAGTCACAGAGCTGTTTTTGCATCAAAAGGACAATAATTCTCCCAGGGACAGATCATACCTGCACTCACCATTTATCAGACTTCCTCACGGCATCTCACTGTCTTCTCAATTATGCCCTAAAATCACCACATGCAGGGTGTTCTCAGTGATATATCACTGGACATAGGATAACGTTAAAAGAATAAAAGGCTACACAAATACGCAGCACCAAAAGCAAAAATAAACAAGTGGGACAACATCAAACTAAAAACCTTCTGCACAGCAAAAAACCGTCAACAAAGTAAGAAGGCCACCTACCAACTGGGAGAAATATTCGCAAAGCATATATCTGATAAAGGGCTAATATTCGAAATACATAAAGAACTCATTACAATCAATAGCAAGAAGGAACAGTCCAATTAAAAAATGGGCAGAGGAACTGAATAGACATTTTCCCAGAGAAGGTGCACAGATGGCCAACAGGTACATGAAAATGCTCAACGTCACTAATTATTAGAGAAATGCAAATCAAAACCACAGTGAATTGCGACTTCCCTGGTGGCGCAGTGGCTGAGAATCCGCCTGCCAATGCAGGGGACACAGGTTCGAGCCCTGGTCCGGGAAGATCCCACATGCCGCGGAGCAACTAATCCCATGTGCCACAACTACTGAGCCCATGTGCCACAACTACTGAGCCTGCGCTCTAGAGCCCATGAGCCACAACTACTGAGCCCATGTGCCACAACTACTGAGCCTGCGCTCTAGAGCCCGCAAGCCACAACTACTGAAGCCTGCATGCCTAGAGCCCGTGCTCCACAGCAAGAGAAGCCACTGCAATGAGAAGCCTGCGCACCGCAGGACGAGTAACCCCCACTCGCCGTAACTGGAGGAAGCCCGCGCACAGCAACAAAGACCCAACACAGCCAAAAATAAATAAATAAATTTATATATTAAAAAAAAACACCCGCAGGGAGCTACCATCTCACACCTGTCAGAATAGCTACTATCAAAAGACAAGAAGCAGCAAGTGTTGGTGAGGTTGTGGAGAGAAGGGAACCCTCGTGCACTGTTGGTGGGAATGTAAATTGGTTCTTCCTCTGTGGAAAACAGTACGGAGTTTCCTCAAAAAATTAAGAATAGAACTACCGTATGATCCAGCAATTCCACTTCTGGGTATTTATTCTAAGAAAATGGAACCACTAACTCGAAAAGATACATGCACCTCTGTGTTCATTGCAGCGTTATTTACAATAGCCAAGGTATAGAATAGACCTGAGAGCCCACTGATGGATGAATGGATAAAGAAGATGTGGTGTGTATATACACAATGGAATATTACTCGGCCATAAAAAAGAATGAAATCTTGCCACTTGTGACGACATGGATGGACTTTGAGGGTATTACACCAAGTGAAGTAAGTCAGACAGAGGACAAATACCATATGATCTCACTTATATGTGGAACCTAAAAAAAACAAAAACAAAACGCCAAGCTCATAGATGCAGAGAACTGATTGGTGGTTGCTAGAGCAGAGGGGAGGAGGGAAGAAATGAGTGAAGGGGGTCAAAATGTGAAAGAAAAATTCCAGTTTAATTTTTAAAGAAATAGTAAAAGGCTATAGTAAACTATACCACAAAATCGATAGTGGTTATTCCTACATGAAGAAATTCTACAACGTTTCACCTTTCTTTCTTTCTTTCTTCCTCCCTCCCTCCCTCCCTTCCCTCTTTCTTTCTCTCTCTCTTTCATTCTCTCTTTCTTTCTTATAATTTTCTGTACATCCCAAATTTTCAAGAGTACGTATATATTTTACAGTGGAAGTGTACGTCTCTCATGTGAATTCAGAGGTGTGCATAGACCGTGGAGTAGACAGCGGGGTGCCCCCAGTCCCCTTAGTGCTGCACCACTGCCCCTCCTGGGGGTGTCGGCTGATATCTCACAGCCGCTCCGTCCCCCAAGCCTTGCCGTCCCACACGAGGGGGACTGCTGCACCAGGAGGCCGCCCTCCCGGCCACGAGCAGGCCTTGGCCGTGACTGGGCCCACACCCAGCTCCCCGAGGGACGGGGCTACAGCGGCCCGGCCGGGACCCCTTTCTAGCTCATCTGCTCCCCCTGCCCCATCCTGCTCTCCTTCCCCTTGCCCTGAGATCACCCCCGATAGATCACACCACACGAGGATGGCCGCAGCCACGGGTGGCCACGAGAATCAGGAAATAAAGAGGCCAGTGTCCAGCGCACGGTGGCGGGCGGCGCTCACCACACACAAGTGCCTTGGGCGTCCTGAGGCTCCAGGACAGCCCGGATCACGGCGGAGCGCCGGCCTCAGTGCGGGACGTGTTCCATGAAGGCCTCTGCACCCCAAGCCCTGCTGGCCCGGGGCCAAGAGTGACGACCCCTCCGCGGAGGCTCGGCTCCCCAGCCCCAGCTCCTGTGCGACCAGGGGGACCGTCGCTCCTCACAGACTCGACCCAGGCCCAAGGGAGAGCACGGGGTGGGGGGCGCAGGCCGCTGCCCCCAGCTGTGCCCAGGACCATCTGCTGTGTCGTCCGCTGTGACAACCGAGGCCCAGGGACCCTCCCGGAGAGTAAGCGGCTGTCCTGGGTGTGTCAAAGCCACTTTCTGGAAAGCCCCCTCCCCGTGTTAATGGGGGGAATCAGGCCATGATGTGGGTTCGTCAGGATTAGGTCTCTTCAGGGAAACAGAGAAGCCCCTCTGGGCAGGGCAGACCCCACGCACACAGCCCGGGGGACCGGCGAGGGGGGCGCACGTGGGTGTCGTGTTGCCTAGGCCACCCACGTGCAGTCTGTACAGTGCCTGGAATTAGCCTGGAGTTTTACAAACATTTGAAGCCCATCATCTTCAACGACTGTAAAATTCGTAAAAGAGCTGAAAGTTCTAGTAAAACGAAAGGGCATGGTTTTTAAAATAGAAACTGGTGAGATAAATGACAAATGTTGTGTGTTTGTGGGGGTGAATCATTTGACGGCAGCAGTGATTCCCAGGACGGGTGAGTCAGGCCTCGTGGGAGGGGTTGCTGTCCTCAGGAGGCTGAGGGACCCCCCAGGACGGGCGTCTGTGTGCCTGAGGCCTGTGCCGCCTCCCGACCCGAAAGCGGGAGGAAGCTGGGCTTTCGCCGGAGCTCAGAGGCCAGGCAGGGCCACGGTGCTGCCAGGAAGCTTCTTGGGCTCCCCGGGCCCCCGGCCGACCAGATTCACAGGCTGGACGTGAGGCCTCATCCAAGCTCCGGTGCACACCTCATTCACGCGTTCATTCATTCACCCTCTGCGCCAGGCCCCGTTCTGGGCTCTGGGACCCCACGGGGAGCGGCATCCTCGGGGAACGTGGGACCCAACTAACCTGGTCGGTGGAGGTGCTCAGAAGCATCTGGATGCTTCCAGGGCTTCAGGAAAACCTGCTCTCCAGACCTCGAGACTCAGCCTCAGAAGGAGGCGGCCCCCAGCACCACCAAGGGAAAGGTCTGCCCTGGGGGAGCTCTGAGCCCCCTCCCCTATCCCTCAGGGAGGCTCCCAGCATCCCCTGCTCCCCAGCTTGGGTTGGGACCCTCCTGAGGATGAGAGAGGATGACAGGAACAGACTCAGGAGGAACAGTCCCAAGTGGCACAGACGAGGCATCTGGCCAATCCCGCAGGACACAGGTGACCCACCAGCTCTACCCAGGCCCCAGCACCATGGCCTCCACACACTGCCAGACAGAACCCAGGTGCCGCCTGGCCGTCCCTGGGTGAACATCCTGGGGCTGCTGTAACCAAGTCCCACAAACTGGGGACCTAACGCAAGGGAAATTTGTTCTCTCACAGCTCTGGAGGCTGGAAGTCCAAAGTCAAGGAGCTGGCAGGGCCGGGCTCCCCTGGAGTCTCCCGGGAAGGGTCCTTCCCTCCTCCCCCAGCTCACGCAGCTCCTGGGCTCCCCAACCTCTGCCTCTGTCTCCACAAGGCCCCCTCCCCTGGGTCTCTGCACCTCCTTTTCTATCTTTTTTTTTTTTTTTAATTTATTTCTGGCTGCGTTGGGTCTTCGTTTCTGTGCGAGGGCTTTCTCTAGTTGCAGAGACTGGGGGCCACTCTTCATCGCGGTGCGCGGGCCTCTCACTGTTGCGGAGCACAGGCTCCAGAAGCGCAGGCTCAGCAGTTGTGGCTCACAGGCCTAGTTGCTACGCGGCGTGTGGGATCTTCCCAGACCAGGGCTCGAACCCGTGTCCCCTGCATTGGCAGGCGGATTCTTAACCACTGTGCCACCAGGGAAGCCCTCCTTTTCTATCATATAAGGACCCCTGTCATTGGACGTAGGGCCCATCCAGGGTGATCTCATCTCAAGACCCTTAACTTAATCACATCTGCAAAAACCCTTTTTTCAGATAAGGTCACGTTCACAGGCTCTGAGGTGTGGCCGCGAATGTATCTTTTGGGAGTCCCCATTCAACTGTGACCTTCCCAGCCCCTAGGCCTTCTCCCCTGATTTCAGACTTAGCTGGATCCCACAAAGCCAGTTCTTTGGGGAAAAAAAAATCTCTTTATATACATATTAATATATATTAATCTCTTTCTATACATGTATACACACACACACACATGGCTCTTTTCACTGGAGAACCCTGAAGGTATACATACATAGAAAATAAGCAAGTAAAAAATGGGTAATTAACTCCAAGAAAAAGAAAACTTAGGACAGAATGGAACTAAGCACAGCACAGCAGTGACAGCTAACACTGATGGGTCTCTCTGCGCCAGGGGATTCTAAGCACTTTACGTGTACAACACATTCCTCACGATAACCCTGCGTGGTAAGCACAACCGTCACTCACACACTCTCCAGATGCGGAAACAGAGGCACAGAGAGGCTTAGGAACTTGCCCCCGGCCACACAGCCGCCAGTGGCAGAGGCAGGGTTCAGACCCAGACAGGCTGGCCTCGGGGCCCCGATCCTGACCGCAGTCAGGACATGGGACCCCAACTTGTGACACGACAGCTTAAAAGCACGAGGAGGAGAAGTACGTCTGGGACAGCTGCAGCCTTAACCATTGCAGCAGGTGTCAAGGGTAATGAACCCCAGAGCCCAGAAGACTAGAGAACGAGCACATTACGTCGTGATCATGTGAACACTCAAAGAAGCGCGTGCAGATATGCGGAAGTGGTCGTTCTGGGGATGCGTGTGACCCAGGTGGGTGGGAGGGGGTCGGCCTTTCAGGGTTTTTTACCTTTTTGACTACGTGCAGGTTTTTCTGTAACAAAAGCAGAATCATTTGGAACGGGGTCCCTGCCTGTCACCAGCCCCCGGGAGGCATGGGACCTCCCAGGGCAGGTGCTGCGGGGTAGGGGAGGCCGTGACCACTGGGCTGTGACCCCTGGGGCGCGTGGCCAGCCCCCGCGTCCCTGGAGAAGCCACTCTTGGGAAGAGCAGGTAAGTCACGGTCCCCAGGGCTGTCTCGAGCCGCCCGCCGTCCCCTCCTGTCTGCGCTTTCCCGGCTCTTGTCATTTTTCTTCCTTCACGCGGTGTTGCCATCGCCGGCGGCACGGGAGTCACCCTGGCAGCTTCAAAACCTGCCCCACGGCCACACGATTCGGCCTCCGCTTCCGTCTGCCTCCTGCGCCTTCTCCCCGCGTCCTCTCCCTGGATCGGGCTGTGCCAGGTGGCCCCTCACCCCCAGCTCTCTGCCCCCAAATCTCAGCCTCCCTGAACCACCCCCAGACCCATGCCGCCCTGGACCCCCGGCCCAGCCAGCCTCCCGCCCCCGAAACTCTGAGCCACGTCTTGTGGGCCTGGTCCCTTCTGCCCAGGCGATCCGTCACAGCCCAGGTGTCCTCCTAGATCAGCTCTCCCACTTTTTCCCTACCCTTGCCTGGGCACTGCAATGCGGGAACGGCTCTGAGCTTCCCCCCGCCCCGCCTGTTCCCCCGGCCTGCGCCCCCCGGCCCTCTCCTGGGGCTTTGTCATCACCCACACCACATACCTGCTCTAGAACCTCCCCACGACCTGCCACCCCCTCTTCAAGGCCCCCAGAATGAAGCCCCATTTGCCACCGAAGCCTTCACCCTTTGCACCAGGCGGGCTGTGTACTCACGGCACCCCAAAAGCATCCCTAGTTTTCCTACCTCTGACCTGTCCACTCGCCCCCCGCCGACTCCCGTGTGCTGTCAATCTTAGACCAACGCCATCCCTCCCGCCAGCTTCGCTGGGAACCCCACATCTCCTCAGCTCACCCCACAGCCTTCCCTGTCAGGAAGCAGTACTGTCGCAGCTTCACAGGTCTGGGCGGGACCCACGCCCCCCTGCCCTCTGCCTGTGTGCCAACGACCAAGTCACCGCACTACCTGAAACTCAGTGTCCTTGTCTTTAAAATCAGGAAAGTAATTTACAGCACCACGGGGGGCTGTGAAAAGCCAGTGAAATAACATGTACACCACACTTGCGGGGGCCGAGATTGGGCAGAGCTAATGAAATGACGTTTCCCCGACCTGACAGCTTGGCACTAAGCGCGGACGTCCCGGCCAGGTGCAAACACTTGGGGGTGGAGAGTATCCCCCCTTAGGTCTCAGCACCCCGCCTGACACCCAGAAACACAGGAAACCTGGTGAGTGAACAGCGGCAAGGGCTCCCTCCTGTTCAATTTTCTAGAAGAGAAAACGCACGCCGGTTTCATTTCTTCCTTAGGGGTTTGGTAGAATCCACCAGTGGAGGCCTCTGGGCCCGGCGTTTGCTTTACGGAAAGGTTTTAACCACGAATTCAATCTCTTCAATGCGGGTGCAGCTACTCAGAAGCTGTTTCTTCTGGGCTGAGCTTTGAGAGTTTGTGTCTTTCAAGGAACTTGTCCATTTCATCCAAGTCCTCCATTTACTGGCCTGAAGTTCTTGTTAATAGTCCCTTGATAATAGTCCTTGTTAAATATCCTAGAATCTGTGCTGAAATCACCTCTCTCCATCCCGATGTTGGTAATACGCATCTTCTTTCTTTTTTTTCCTGATCACTCTGGTTATCAATTGTATCGGTCTTCCAAAGAAGCATCTTTTGGTTTCATTCGTCTTCTCTATTTTTTTTGTTTTCTAGTCCACTGATTTCTGCTCTCATCTTTATGTTTTCCTCTCTTCTGATTATACTGGATTCAGTTTTCTCTTCTTCCTGTTTCTTAAGGTGGGAGCTGAGTTCATCAATTTCAGACCTGTTGTCTTTTCTAATACAAGCATTCCCTCAAAATACTGCTTCGGTTGCATCCCATAATCTCTGATAGGTCATCCAGTTCGAAATATGTTCTACTTTTCCTTCCAATTTCTTCTTTGACTCAAGAGTTATGTGGAAGTGTGCTGGTTGGTCTCCAAACATTTGGGGTTTTGTAGATAGCATTCTGCTGCCGCTATTGATTTCTTCTTCCATCTTTATTTTTTTAACATCTTTATTGGAGTATAATTGCTTTACAATGTTGTGTTAGTTTCTGCTATATAACAAAGTGAATCAACTATACATATATATATCCCCATATCCCCTCCCTCTTGCGTCTCCCTCCCACCCTCCCTATCCCACCCCTCTAGGTGGTCACAGAGCAATGAGCTGATCTCCCTGTGCTCTGCGGCTGCTTCCCACTAGCTACCTATTTTACGTTTGGTAGTGTATATATGTCCATGCCACTCTCTCGCTTTGTCCCAGCTTACCCTTCTCCCTCCCCATATCCTCAAGTCCATTCTCTACGTCTGTGTCTTTACTCCTGTCCTGCCCCTAGGTTCTTCAGAACGTTTTTTGTTTTTTTTTTTTTTTAGATTCCATACATATGTGTTAGCATACGGTATTTGTTTTTCTCTTTCTGACTTACTTCACTCTGTATGACAGACTCTAGGTCCATCCACCTCACTACAAATAACTCAATTTCGCTTCTTTTTATGGCTGAGTAATATTCCATTGTCTATATGTGCCACATCTTCTTTAGCCATTCATCTGTCGATGGACACTTAGGTTGCTTCCCCCATTGTAGCCAGAGAACATACTTTAGATCACTGGAATCCTTTCAGTCTATTGAGACTTGTCGTAGGACTCAGATTTGGTCTGTCTTGGTGAATGTCTTCTGTGAAGGTTTCCACTGCTGTTGGGAAGAGTGTCTACAAATGTCAGTTAGGTCAGTTGGTTGACTGAGTTGCGTAAGGCTCTGGCTTGATGACTTTCTGTCTCCTTGTATCGGTTTTTGAGAGACAAGCTTTATCCCCACTTATAACTGAGAACTTATCTATTTCATCTTGCAGCATTTTCAGTTTTTCCTTCACATATGTTGAAGTTCTGTTATAAGGTGCATAAACTTTCTGGATTGTAATACCCTCTTGATGAATTGATTGACTCCCATATCCACAAGAAATAACCCTCCTTAACCCTCTAATACTCTCTGCTCTGGAATCCACTTTGTCTGACTTAATATACCCACTCCAGCTTTCTTTGGATGAATGTTTGCATGTATATTTTCTCTGTTCTTCTATTTTTATCCTATTTGTGTCCATGTATTTAAACTTCCTTGTATCACCTCATACTGGTCAGAATGGCTATTATCAAAAAGTCTACAAATAATAAATGCTAGAGAGGGTGTGGAGAAAAAGGGAACCCTCCTACACTATTGGTGGGAATGTAAGTTGGTGCAGCCACTGTGGAAAACAGTATGGAGGTTCCTTAAAAAACTAAAAATAGAGCTACCATATGATCCAGCAATCCCACTCCTGGGCATATATCTAGAAAAGAAGAGAGCTCCGATTTGAAAAGATACATGCACCCTAATGTTCACAGCAGCACTATTGACAATAGCCCAGACATGGAAGCAACCTAAATGCCCATCAACAGACAATTGGTTTAAGAAGATGTGAGATTATATATATACATATATATATATGTATATATATAATGGAATATTACTCAGCCATAAAAAAGAATGAAATATTGCCATTTGCAGCAACATGGATGGACCTAGACATTATAATACTAAGTGAAGTAAGACAAAGACAAATATTATATGATATCACTTATATGTGGAGTCTAAAAAATAATACAAATGAATCTATATACAAAACAGAAAAAGACTCACAGACATAGAACACAAACCAAAGGGGGAATGGGGGAGGGATGAATTGGGAGTATGAGATTAACAGATACATATACTATATATAAAATTGATAAACTGCAAGGACCTACTGTATAACACAGGAGAATATATACAGTATCTTGCAATAACCTATAATGGAAAATAATCTAATATATATATATATGAATAACTTTGCTGTATACCTGAAACTAACATAACATTGTAAATCAACTATACTTCAATTAGAAAAGTAAAATTTAATTTAATTTAATTTAAAAATAAATAATAAAATAAAGTTCCTTATAAGCATCATATTATTGGGTCTTATTTTTTTCTTTATCCAACTGACCACCTCTGCCTTTATATTTGAGTGTTTAGAACACTTACAGTTACTGTAATTTTTTTTTTTTTTTTTTGCGGTACGCGGGCCTCTCACCGCTGTGGCCTCTCCCGTTGCGGAGCACAGGCTCTGGACGCGCAGGCTCAGCGGCCATGGCTCACGGGCCCAGCCGCTCCACGGCATGTGGGATCCTCCCGGACCGGGGCACGAACCCGTGTCCCCTGCATCGGCAGGCGGACTCTCAACCACTGCGCCACCAGGGAAGCCCCAGTTACTGTAATTTTTAATGATTGAATTTAAATCTACTATCTTGCTATTTCTTTTCCCGTTTTTTCTTTGTTCCTTTCCCTCTCCTTCTGCCTTCTTGTGGATTAACTGAGAATTTGTTATGTTTCCATCTTATCTCCTTTGTTGGCTGAAGAACGGTAGCCTCCTGGGTTAGCGTCTGGGGATTCTCTCCACCTGGGCTCCCCTCCTGTTTCCTGGTGGTCGTGCTCCTTAGCTGGATGCTACCTGATGTCCTAAACCCCACTGTTTCATATCTTTTGTCTGGGTTTTTTTTTGCTTTTCATTGTTTCCCACGGCACCATTTTGGATAGAAGTCGAAATCCCTATTAATCCCTTTTTTTTGTATTTTTTTAATTGAAGTATAGTTGATTTACAATGTTGTGTTCATTTCTGCTGTACAGCAAAGTGACTCAGTTATATATATATACACATATACACATTCTTTTTCATATTCTTTTCCATTATGGTTTATCACAGGATATTGAATATAGATCCCTGTGCTATACAGTAGGTCCTGGGTGTTTGCCCATTCTATATATAATAGTTTGCACTTGCTAATCCCAAATTCCCACTCCATCCCTCCCCCAACGCCCACCCCCCCGCCTTGGCAAGCACAAGTCTGTTCTCTATGTCTGTGAGTCTGTTTCTGTTTTGTAGCTAAGTTCAGTTGTGTCGTAGTTTAGATTCCACATATAAGCAATATCATATGGTATTTGTCTTTTTCTTTCTGACTTACTTCACTTAGTATGATAATCTCTAGTTGCATCATCATGAGAGAGTTGCATCTCTCTCTCTCCCTATTAATCCCTTTTTGTCGCAGTCACCTCTCTTGCTTACACCCAAAGACTCCTAAGCGGATGCCTCATCCCGCGCCCGGCCAGCCCCGCTCTCTGTTTAGTCTCCGTTTAGACATCAGCCCCTCCCAGGGCCCTCCCTGCCCCTGTGTCTGTCTCAGGTGACCGTTTTTGTGCCCCCCAGCCCGTCCCCTTGCTCCACCCCAGCCCTCTTCCCACTGCCACCATCGTCTGTCCCCCACCAGACCGTGGGCTCCTTGAGAGCGGGATGGTCCCCATCGCCTGGCACAGTGCCTGACACACTGTGAGCCCTCTGGAGATAAGGGGCTTTGTCTTACTGGCCAATGGATCTCACCTCTGCCATCCAGAAGATTCCAGGCCCTACCTGCCTGGGGAAGAACAAAGCACGTCAGGAAAGGCTTGTCTTGTAGGTGAATCCTGACTGGCCAAGTTACCAGCTCCAGGGCAAAAGCACGTGCTGGGTGGTACCCAGTGTGGAGCTGTGCCGGTTCCAAGCCTGACCCGAGGCCTCGGGCCAGCTCCTCCCCTCTCTCGGCTTTTCTTCCCTCTGGGGCTGCAGCAGTGCCCGCCCCGCTGGGTCCTTCCGCAGACCCAGTTGGGCCCGGAAAGGGTCGACCTCCGGGCTGCTCATGGGTCCAAACTGTCGTGGTTACTCCGTACATCACCGAGCTCCTTGGACAAGCATCGCAGAGTGTCTGCTCGGCACATCAGGAACTGAAACACACGGGAATCTAACCAAACGACCACCCAGAGGATTGGAGTGACGAGTGCTGGGCGGGGGCTGGGCGGGGGCTGGGCGGGGGCGGCGGACAGTCGCACAGCCTGGTGACGGGCCCAGAGCGCGGGGAGGGGTGCACAGGCATGATTTTAAACATGGTGCTGGGAGGCCGCCCTGAGATGGGAACCTGAGCTCAGACTGGAAGGAAAGGCCCCCACCCTGCCCAGCTGCGTGTGAGAGCGGCAGCCCCGCTGCCGTGGGAAGGGGGTGGCAGGACCACCACCCCGTCACAGGAACCCATCCCGTGGCTGCGATGCCAGGACAGAGGTGTCCACCACCAGGTCCTCCCGGGCCTCACTGTCAGATGGGCTGTTTCCACTGCCCCCCACTCCCCCATCCCTGCCTCAGTCCGTGCTGTCTTGGCCTCTGTCTCAGTTATGATTTTAGGACTCTGGGCCTCGAGTTTGTTTCGTTTTTGCCCGGGGTAACCACGTCTGTTCAAATTGATGGAGGGACATTTGCAGAGCAGAGTTTTATGGCTTGTTCTTTGAAATGATCACTCTATTTAAAGTAAAAAGTGCGGTCAGATATTCAGGCGCGAGGAAGTAGAGTGCCCTCACTTTTCCAAGCACAGTTTGCCTCTGCCCCCCAGGCCTTTGTTCACGCCGCCCCCTCCCCGACCCGGATACCGCCCACCCCAACCTGGGCCCCCTACCCACCTGGCCCCTCCCCCACCTGGATCCCCCAAGGCTCCTGGACAACCCCAGCCTGGATAACTCATGCTCACCTTTAAGCGGCCTCCTTGCAGTGCAGCCTGAGAAGGGCCTGGGAAGTCTTCAGGAAGAACTTAGGGGTTGGCGCCCAGGATCCTGGGACCCTGAGATCCCAGGAGCTGAGAGGAGGCAAGTTCACCCTCAGTGGAGTCGTGCATTCAGCTCCACTGAGAGCCTACTGTATGCTGGCTCAGAGGGGCGGGAACCAGACAGAGCCGTCCTGAGGGGTTTCTAGTCCTGTGTGTGTCGGGGGGTGCGTCCTAGTGCAGTTGTGGGGAGGGAGCCTAGTCCTCCTCCCCTTTCCCTCCCCTCCCCCTTCCCTTTCCCTCCCTTTCCCCTCCCCCTCCCTTCCCTCCCCTCCCCTCCCCCTTTCCCTTCCTCCCCTCCCCTCCCCCTTTCTCTCCCCTCCCCTCCCTTTTCCCTCCCTTTCCCCTCCCCCTTTCCCTCCCCTCCCCCTCCCCTTTCCCTCCCTTTCCCCTCCCCCTCCCTTCCCTCCCCTCCCCTCCCCCTTTCCCTTCCTCCCCTCCCCTCCCCCTTTCTCTCCCCTCCCCCTCCCCTCCCCTCCCCCTTTCTCTCCCCTCCCCCTCCCCTCCCCTCCCCCTTTCCCTCCCTCCCCTCCCTTCCTCTCTCCTCCCCTCCCCTCCCCTTTCCCTCCCCTCCCTTCCTCTCTCCTCCCCTCCCCTCCCCCTCCCCTCCCCCTCCCCTCCCTTCCCCCTCCCCTCCCCTCCCCTCCCCCTCCCCTCCCCCTCCCCTCCCCCCTTCCAGTGGAAAGTTCCAATGATGTGAGTATGACTTTTCAGAAGGAGTGGTCTCCCTGGGGAAGTGCTCCTGAGAGGAGGAGGGAGCAGGAGGCGAGGGTGGAGAGGGAGCTGAGCGTCTGGAAGCAAGAGAGCTTCTCTCCAAGAGGAAGCGACTCCAAGCCACTCAGAGCCGTCTAGGGACCGAATCATCAGACAGTGTTTTCTCTGGGCGTCTGCAGGCTGGCCTGGAAGGCGGGCACGGGGGGCCTGGCGACGCCGCCCTCGCAACAGGCAGTGAACTTGGCGTTCAGGGCGCAGGAGGACGCCCGGGCTCAGGAGCTCGGCCGTGGGAGGCTGGTTCTGACCCAGGGAGGCCACCTCACTGTGCGGGCCTCAGCCCCCCACCTGCCAACACCACCATCACAGGCTCGTGTGAAAATTGAGCAATTCTTCATCTTGCCAGGCTCTGCCCCGGATAAACGATGACCTTCACCAGCACAGCTCAAAGTCAGGCCTTGAACCAGGCTCCAGGACTGACGTCTCCCCCTTGGTCGGTGCCCCCTACGGTGGACCCACCTCCCCACGAGGTCACCCCCAGACCATCCCAGGGGCCCCACGCAGACCCCCGGCTGCGTCGCCACTTCCCCTGCTGTATGCAGCTCCCTCGACAGGCCAGCCTCTGTGGTCAGAGCAGGGGGTCAGCGTATGGCTGAGGACCCAGGCCCCGCTCCTCGGGGCTCATCTGGGGCCCCCAGGCTCCCCCCGTTGTCAGGCAGCCTCTGTGTTCTGGGGCAGAGTCGAGGCCCTCCTAGGGGGCCCGGGCGTGTCCAGCAGGGGAGAGGGGTGCTTTCCTGAGCATGCTGGAGGGTGGGGGATGGGGGGTGCACACTGATAGGCAAAGCCAAGAGGGGCAGCTCAGCCCACCTCCCGGCTCACGGTGGTCCCAGGCCTGTAGCCCCAAGCCAGCAGGAGAGCAACGGGGTTGAGTCCAGTCCATTGGGGGTCAAGGCCAGCAGCCGGCCCCTGCCTCCCTCTCTGTCTGCCTGAAGGGTTCTGCGTCCTCTCCGACATGGTGAGTCTCTCCTGGTCCACCAAGGTCCAGCCCAGGCTCCCGAGCTGGCAGGTCTGGGGTCTATGGGGGCATGTCCATCCTTTCCATGCCTAAGAAGGCCACCCCTGACGCCAGCCAGGACCAACCCAGGGCAGCACAGGGCCCACTCCGCCCTCAGCATGCCCCGGGTGGGCCTGGGAGAGACTGTCAACAGCACCCCTGTCCCCACGGTTCCCCTCCCAGGCGACCCCTAAGGGCACAGCAGAGGGACGGGGGAAGGGACCCAGCCACCTCCCTGCAGGGCCTGTACCTCTTCTCAAACTCAGGGCTTGTCTCGCCCAGCCTCTCTGCCCCCACCAGGCATGTCTCTCAGGACTAAAATAAACTCAGGACCCTGGGGTTACATAACCCTGCCCACAGACACTTTCCCTCCTGGGCCCGGGAGGGCAGTGGGAGGCCTCCGGGAGGGAGCAAGCTGTCCCCTGCCACCAGCCACCCAGGCCCTGGGAGACCCTGGGATTCATCCAAGGCCAAACTTTGAGGCCAGCCCTGTGCATCCCCACCCAGCAGGGAAAAACCAACTCCACAGGGCCAGCGACTTCCACACTGGACTTCCCAGAGCAGAAGGCTGGGACCTGGGCTTTAGTCCTGCCAACTGCCCGCGTGGCCCTGGGGACCACACAGCCTCTCTAGGCCTTGGGCACTGGCCACCTCTGTCCCGCCCAGCTCGGGGTTTGTGAACCGTAAAGCCCTCATGTGAAAAGCACAGCTGGTGCGAAAGTCCTGCCAAGGACCCACTGGCTCAGCCAACCTGACAGAAAAGCTGCAGCGTTGAGGCCTGCCTCCCAGGCCAGTGGGAAAGGGCCTGACATCTTCTGGTCAGTTGTAACTAACAGAGGCCTACTCAAACCAGCTCAAGCAAAACTAAATTTAAAATAAAAACATAAAATGTGCAATAACTTTTAATTAATTATTTATTCATTTTTTAATTTAAAATTTTAATTAATTTCTGACTCTTGTAACTGAGGAATTGTGCACCTTCAGGCACGGCTGGATCCAGGGGCTCAGTGGCATCACCTCTTGCCGTCTCTCACTGCTTCCTTCTGCGTCAGACTCATCCTCAGACAACTTCTCCCCAAGTGGTGGCCAGATGGCCCCAGAAGCAAAGCAAGACCAGCAGTGGCAGCCAAAGTCCCACTCTCGACACTGATTGGTCCAGTTTCGGTCCATCACCAGGGCTAGAGGGACATAGGGCCCTTCCTATTGACCATTCCTTGATCCTATGTCCCTGCTGGAGTAGAGAGGGGTGTTGCAACAACCCAGGCCACAGGGACTGAGAGTCGAGGGAATGGCTGAGCTGAGGGATGAAGAAAGAGAAGGCTTTTTCAGGCCGAGGGGCAGCATGTGCAAAGGTCCGGAGGCCCAAGGTGCTGGGGTCGGCACACAGCATCAAGGCACAGCACTCCCTGCCTGGAGGAGCCAAGTGGCCTGGAGGAGCAGGTAGGAGGTGAGGGATGGATTACGCTGTTATCTGCAAGTAAGCTGAGCAGTTCGGCCATCGCCTGCTGGCAGTCGGGACGCTGAAGAGTTGATGTGGGCCCGGTGAGTGTCCAGTGGTGGCTGGAGGACACTGGTGAACCAGGACTGCCCGCAAATGGGAGGTTCCAGGTTCCAGAGTCAGGGGCCGGATACTGCCCTGGCTGTGCCAGGACCCACAGCGAGACCTCGACCCAGCACCCTCCTTCTGGCAACTTCAGTGTCCCCATCTGTAAAACCAGGATGTCTGTCCAAGGGGCCGGCCAGGTCGCCAGACATTCTGGGGTTTATAAGGTGAGGGCCGCCCTCTGGACAGCCTGAAAGGAAACGGTCCTGAGCCCCTGGGGCCCCGACATCCTCCCTGCTGGATGCTGGAGCCGCTCCTGCAGAAGGAGCCATGATACCCACTCCCGCCGCCTCCGTGTTGCTGCCCGGTGGAAGGCGGGGTGGGATGGCCAACGTCGCTGTGGCAGGGGCAGGGGAGGAGGGGCACCGAGGCAGCCACATCCCTGGAGACGTGGCAGGGGAGCCACAGAATCTTCTAACAGGGCCCATCGGGATCCAATCACTTAAAGCTTACATTAGTCTAGGGGGAATTCTAGGTCCCAGTAAGGCCATGCTAAAATCGCTCCCGGGACTTCCCTGTGGTCCAGTGGTAAAGAATCCACCTTACAATGCAGGGGACGCAGGTTCGAGCCCTGGTCGGGGAACTAAGACCCCACATGCCGTGGGGCAACTAAGCCCACGTGCCACAGCTACTGAGGTCGCGTGCCTCAACTACAGAGCCCACGCGCTCTGGAACCTGCACGCGCCGCAACGAAAGATCCTGCGTGCCGCAACGAAAGGTCCTGCACGCCGCAACCAAGACCCGATGCAGCCAAAAATGAATTAAATAAATAGTTTATTAATAAATCTTTTAAAAATAAAAAATAAACTAAAATCGCTCCTCTTTTTGCAGTTGGATTCTCCTGGCAGCAGAGGGTTTGGGCTCCCTGACTTCTAAGCAGGAACCAGCAGCAGGAGACACAGGCTTTTTCTGCCTGGTCAGCATCTCCTGCCAGATCCCTCGAGCAGCCCCACCCTCTGGTCTGGGACAGCTGCCCTCACGCCCTGCTTCCCATGAAATTCCTAGAGCAGGAGCTCTGACCAACCCCATGGCCAAGGTTCTGGCTCAAGGAGACCCAAGAAGGGTCTGCGTTGACCTAGGGCCCCGAAGAATAGACGTTCAGATCCTCAAGTCTGTGGAGATCAAGAGAGCCTCACCTGTCGGGGTGTCAGGAAGGAGACTGGGGGCAAACGCCCCTGCCCTGCAGAACCGAGTCCTGCGAGCCCTGGGGTACAAGGTGGGTGGCAGGGTAGGCTGGTGTGGACCCGCCCCATGGCCAGGCCAGCCAGCCTCCATGCGCACACTCATCGGGCCATCAACCCATCCCACCCCTAACATCACCAACCCAGCTCCCCGACCACCCGTCCGCATACCCAGCTAAAACCCAGCTCCCACCATTCCGCCTTGACAAGCCTAAACTAACACACTCCTTCCACCCACCACTCATTCAGGGCATCCTTTTATCCCACCATCCACCCACCGTCCACCTACCTGCACACCCATCCCTCCACCCACACGTCCAGCCAGGCGCTGACCTGCCCCCATCCATGTGCCATTCATCTACCCAACATACACCTAGCAGTGGATTATCTAGTCACTCGCCCATAGCCATCCAACTGGCAATGAATACAACGACCCAATCATCCCTCTGACCATCAACACTTCATTGATCCACCCATCCGTCCAATCAGGAATCCATCCCCCACGCCCTCGTCCTAGCCACCCATACAACCACCTGTTCAATAATCCCATCATTTATCAATGAATCCACCTCCCACCTAGCAGTCCAGTCACTACTCCATCCTCCCATCTACAGATCCCTAATCAATCAACACCCAGTCATTTAACTAACCCACCACCCATCCATCCATCAGCCTACCATCCATCCGCCTGCTGCCATCCATCTATCCACTCATTCCTCTTGCCTCTAACCACCCCCCTGGGCAATTATGCACAATGACCTGCTCATCCACCTACCTGCCTATTCATCCATCATCCACCCTGTCTCTCCTACCATTCATTCATCCTCCAAACTCCCCTTCCATCCATCCATCCACACATCCACCCACTGATCCATGCATCCATTCATTCATCCAACAAACACTCATCTGTTAAATGTTTATCAAGCACCCACCAACATCAGGCATTGTTCTAGGGAGTAGACATACCACAGGGAACAAATTAGGCATAGTCCTTGCCTACGTGGACCACACATTCTCGTGGGGTGAGACAGACAACAGAGCAACGAAGAGACGTGATATATCACATTATGATCAGAGCTAAAATGAGTAAAGGTCCTGGAGCGTGACGGGGGCCCGTCTCAGGTGAGGTGGTGGGAAGGCGTATGGGGAGTGACACATGGGGAGACGTGGAGTTTGGGAGGGAGACGTGACTCCTAGGCGAGCGTTCCAGGCAGAAGGGACAGCAAGTGCAGAAGTCCTGGGGCTGGAGCGTGCCCGGATGTTCGAGGACACAGAAGGCTCCCTCGGCCTTTCTCACAGCGAGACGTGAAGCCACTGAGGGCTTCAGGCATCAAGGGACCTACCTGATCCTTCCAAGCTCTGCCATTGACGTCGCAGGGCTGCGGCCGGGTGACATCCAGGGACTCTGAATTACAAAGAAAATACGCACCCGACACTGTGAGGATGGCCTCGGCTGCCCCCCTCGTCCACACGCAGAGCTGGGAGCTGCCCCTGCAGACCTCACTGCTCGGGGAAGAGCGGTGACAGCCAAGCTTCTGCCACATCCACATCGCCCCGCCACCACAAAACCTCACGACGGGGGCAGCCAAGGCACCCTACCCAAACTGTAAAGGAGAGAGAGGGGGGCCTCCTTTGCCCCGAAGGTGAGGATCACATGTGGCCATCTCTCGGAGAGAGAAGAGACAGCACAGAGAGTGACAAGAAGGACAGAGGGCAGCCTGATGCCACGTGAGCAGCGGCCGTGTGAGCCGACCACGCGTGCCCAGGAGCCTTCCTCGTGCCCCGCTCCCCCCACTCCTAGACGCTGGGTCCAATCCCCAGTGCTGGCAGCCCGCAGGAGTGCTGAGGACATCAGAGGCAGAGGCAGGCCGGGACTGTACTTGGAACCCCCGGGGGCCGCCAGGCAGACAGCCATGCCCAGGACACTGTGCTAAGGGAGCTGTATCTCCCTGGAGGAATCACCCCTTGAACCTGGCTCCCGTTCCTGGTTTCCAAAGAAATCGGAGCCCCAGAAAGGCTTCTAGAAGCCTCAGGGTGACAGTCTCCTAGCCGGTTCCACACTGAAAGTTTGTCCAGTTTTGTTCTGTCCATCCCTTGGACCATCCTGGGAGGGTTGGACCGGGACACATGTCCCAAAGGAGAAATCAGCCGGTCCCAGGCAACAGCCTGCACTATGCATGCAGCAGACACAGTCATCTGCTCTGCCATTCCAAGCAGGGTGTTCAGCCCACCCCTCCCTGGGACAGAAGAGGAATCGAGAGCCCCCTGCGTAGGGAGCTCTCATCCTCGAGAGAGGGTGAGTGATGGTCAAAATGAATATCAACACTGAGCCTGTAAAAAGTACCGACAGCAACAGCATGGGAAGCCAAACTCAGGATCAAGGGCTTAGAGGAAAATCCTTTTTCTCAAATAGGTTTGCTCCATGAAACAGTCAAAAGGATTTTTAAAGATTCACTGTGTTGTCAATAAGCTACAAGGGATGCAGCCTCTATAAATCAAAATCAGGCTCACGTCTCAATCGCTGAAACATGGACACAGCCCAGGGGTCCATGGACAGATGGATGGAGAAGCAAAATGTGGTCCATCCATACAGTGGAATGTGATTCAGCCTTAAAAAGGAAGGGAATTCTGACACAGGCTACAACGTGGACGAACCTCGAGGACGTCATGCCCGGTGACGTAAGGCCGTCACATAAGGACAAATACTGTGTGTCTCCACTTATATGAGGTCCCTTGAGGAGTCAAATCCATAGAGACAGAAAGCAGATGGTGGGTGCAAGGGGCTGGGGGGAGGGGAGGATGGGGAGAGAGTTTGAATGGGGACAGTTTCAACATTACAAACGAAAAGGATTCTGGAGACGGATGGTGGTGACAGTGGCACATTATGGATGTATTTAACATCACTGAACTGTACACTTAACATGGTTAAGATGGCAACTTTTATGTTATATGATTTTACCACAATAAAAAAAATCGGGGGAGAAAAGCTTAGAGAGACTAGGGCGCTATGATCCACATGAGGAAGATTCTAGAAGACAGCGTCTGCTGAGTGCCCACCACACTCAGGGGTTCAGTCCTTCCCATCTGAGTGCCCCACTCGCCGGGCGCTCCAGTGAAGTACAGGTGCATCAAGACAGGCGCCTGGCCCAGCCCTGGCTACCAGCAGCCTCACCTGTGAACCCCAGGGGTCTGCGAGGAGGGTAGCATTATCTGTGCACACTCCCAGGAGCACCCAGCTGGCGAGTGGACAGTTATCCCCAGTTCAAGGAGATCAAGGCTCACCTGAAGTCACTCTCCCAAGGTCACACGTTCAGAGAAGAGATTTGAAGCCAGACCACCTAGCTCAAGTCTGCTGTGTCACTACTAAACTGTAAATTAATTACTAACCTTTGCACTGTGTGCGAGGCACCATACCTATGTTATCTTATCTACTCTCAGGAGACTGCCAGACAGGAATTCTTTTCTCTGTGTTGACGAGGATGAAAAGGAGACTGACGGGCTGAATCACACAGCTGCCGCAGGACTGGGTTCTGGAAGAACGGGTCAAGCCTCTGAAACTGAAAACAAGAGGAAAGTTTATGCCAGACAACTTAACGCATCCGGGAGAACGGAGCCAGCAGAACACGCTTTAAAACAATCGCGAGTAATGAAGACAGGTGGCATCGGTATAAGGACAGACAAACTGACAGATGGGACATGAGAGAGTCCAGAAACCAACACCCCTCTGTGTAGCCGCCTGACTTATAACAAAGGCAACAGTGCAGTGCAGTGGGGGGACAGGTGGAGGGGATCATCCCTCAATACATAGCGCCAGGGCTTCCCTGGTGGTGCAGTGGTTGAGAGTCCGCCTGCCGATGCAGGGGACACGGGTTCGTGCCCCGGTCTGGGAAGATCCCACATGCCGCGGAGCGGCTGGGCCCGTGAGCCATGGCCGCTGAGCCTGTGCGTCCGGAGCCTGTGCTCCGCAACGGGAGAGGCCACAACAGTGAGAGGGCTGTGTACAGCAAAAAATAAATAAATAAATAGCGCTGAGTCGATTGGAAATGGAAAACAGAAGATCTTGACCCCTACCTCACACCATACAGAAAAATAAATCCCAGGTGGGCTGAGACCTACAAGCAAAACGTGAAACAATAAAGCTTCTGGAGGAAAACACAAGTAAACACCTTCCTGACCTCAGCCTTAATGAAGATTTCTTAAACAAACACAAAAAACACTCACCACAAAACATTTGATAAGTTAGACTACATTGAAAAAAAACTTCTTGTCATCAAAAGACACCATTAGGAGTACTGCAATTCAATACATTATCTGAAAAAGGACTCGCAACAAAAACAGATAAAGAGCTCACATAAATCAATAAGGAGAGGTTGACAACACCACAGAAGAGTGGGCGGAAAACGTGAAGGGCACTTCACAAAAGAGGAAATTCAAATGGGTGATAAACATATAAAAAGGGGTTCAACAGCATTGATCGTCAACCATAATGGGACACACTTCCAGCCCACCAGCAAAACTAAAACGAAAGGACAGAGAAGAGCAAGTGTGGGCAAGGCTGCGGGCCAGGTGGGCTCTCACACCACTGCTGGTGGGGTGTGGTCACCTTGGAAACACGTCTGTGCCCACCCCACCATCCCACGGTTCCACCCAGGACACACAGGGGAAACGCACCCATGAGTTCCCCATCGACTCGGGCTGGAACATTCACAGCAGCAGCTATGATGATAGCCCCAGGCTGGAAGCTTCCCTGATCCCCACAGTGGACACACCGGCCCTTGTGAGGACGAGGACCCACGGCACCACCTGGACTCCCGGGGTGGGGGAAGCGGGCCTGTGTTCCACCGAGGGCAGAAAACCCAGCCCCGCCACCTGGGGACTGGAAGAGCGTGCTGGGCGCCGGGGACCCTCTTTCTTCTGAGCTGGGCACTGCACTAGCTACAGAGTGTGTCCAGCTCATTAAAAGCCCGCTTACTATGTGAGATTTATAGAAGTGCGTGTATCAGTGTCCTGGAGCTGCCATAACAAAGCACCACAGGCTGACGGTCCTAAACAGCAGAAACTGCCTCAGCTCTGGAGGCCGGAAGTCTGAGATCAAGGTGTCGGCAGGGCTGGTTCCTCCTGAGGCCTCTCTCCCAGCTTCTGGTGGTTGCCAGCATCTTCCGTGTCCCTCGACTTCTAGAAGCGTCACTCTCATCCCTGTCTCCATCTTCACATGGCCTCTCCCCATGTGTGTCTGTGTCCAAATGTCCCCTGTTTACAAGGACACTAGTCAGATTGGGTAAGAGCCCACCCTAATGACCTCATCTTAACTAATGACATCTGCATCGACACTATTTCCAAATAAGTCCACATTCTGGGGTCCTTGGGGGTTAATACTTCAACATATACATTTTGGAGGAACACAGTTCAATCCGCAGCATGTGAGCATGTCTATAAAGTACATTATGCTACAACAAAAGGGTTTCGGTATTTTTTTTGAGTTAACAATAAAAGTAGCTGAGGTGTATTAAACATATGCTGAGCTGGGCACTACTCCACGCATATTCCAGGCATTACCTCACCCTCACGACAATTGCCCCAGATCCTTGGGAAAGAGGTCTAGATTTGGGGTGCAGTGGAGAGAAAAGGAGGGGACCTATCTGAGGCAGGTGGTCCTCCCGTGCTGGGCATCCCCCCTCCAGAGGACGTACCAGGCTCCTGTGTTGTGTCCCTGCCGGGCTGCATCTCGGGGCGAGACCCTCACAGAAGGTTGGGCTCAGGTGCCCGTGGCCTGCTCCTCTCTGATGCCCCCCAGGGGGCATCTTTACAGCAGCTCCCAAAATCCACTGAGGAAAGAGGGAGAGTCGTGGCCCCAGCTGCTCCATCTTTAGACGGATGTGACGCTGAGCTCGACCAGGATGAAATAAGGCCAAGAGGCTGGGAGTGGCTGACCCGAGTCAGACCCTATTGTGCTGTCCTTATCATCACACGTTCGGGGCTCACACTTGCTTTTCTTTCATCATAGCTCAGGGCAACCTAACCCCAAACAGGATTCCAAATAATCTCCTCTCTAGACCTGAAGAAACGCGACACAATGGCTGGAGTAAGATCTTCAGGGCAAGAAGAAATGGCTGGCTTGATGGCAGACTTGAAACTGGAGAAAAACAAAACAGCGGCACAAAGGAAGAGCTTGAGACACATTTTTCAATGCAAGTGAAAAGAAAAGAACACAAAAGCGAGAAGCCAGGGAGAATGGTGGTCTCGCATAGCCTGACCCCAAATACTAGGAGACCCAGAAGGAGGCAGGGAAGGAAGGGGCAGAAGCATCCAGAAACTGAGATTGCAGGGGGAAAGTAAAAAGGCGGAGAGAGCAGTACCAAGGGATATTGTGGGAAAATGATCCGTTTTCAGGAAAATCAAGGCATCTGAAAAGCTCCCAAGAGGAAAAGCCAACAGATGATCTTGAGAGTCGCTACAAGCAAGGTGTGCTCGTGTTTCCCACCAAAATGAAGGACGCCAGAGGACCACAGAATAGCCAACATCGGCATGTGTGTGTAGGAAGCATCAGGACCTGAGACGGTCTGGCCCTTTGGCGAAAGCCCCAGAAAGATGGCCCCCAAACCTGATTCTTCAAAGACCCACGCGATCCGTTTTAAATAAAACGACAAGGGGGTGTCATGCTAGAAAACATGTGCCTGAGATTTGAGAGTCAGATAAAAACAGGAGAATAAAAGCACTAACCACTGTGGAAGGTTGCTGCTGAAACGAATTTAAAATAAAGTTATAACAATGCCAACTAAATGGACTGCATTTAAAACCTCAGGGCGATTCAAATGTTCCAGCAGGAAGAGTGAGGTTTCCAGGCTCTGAGGACTTAGGTGCCCTGAGACAAGGGGTGAAAAGGAAGAGGAAAGCCTTCCTCTGTCTCCCGTAAAAGCGAGTCAGAATTTACTGTTCAGATTTTGATTATTAGAGAAACACAAATTTAGGACTCTTAGTTTAAAAAGGAAAGTTAAGTGGTTGAATCAAAAACACCATGTCTGCCTTCTAAACCATTACAGAAGATTAAAAAAGGAGAAAAAATGAGAACAAAAAAGACCAAATAGAAACCATAACCTGTAAGGGAAAAGAATCTGAGAAAGAATGTATATGTGTGCAACTGAATCACTGCGCGGTACGCTTGAAACTAACACGACACTGTAAACCAACTATACCTCAATTTTTTTAAAAAACAAGAAAGAAAGAAAAAAAACCCAGCAAGGAAAGAGGGAAGAAGGAAAGGGCAAAAACTGCATCAAAACTCATTCCAGGGCTTCCCTGGTGGCGCAGTGGTTGAGAGTCCACCTGCCGATGCAGGGGACACGGGTTCGTGCCCCGGTCCAGGAAGATCCCACATGCCGTGGAGCGGCTGCGCCCGTGAGCCATGGCCGCTGAGCCTGCGCGTCCGGAGCCTGTGCTCCGCAACGGGAGAGGCCACAGCAGTGAGAGGCCCACGTACTGCAAAAAAAAAAAAAAAAAAACTCATTCCAAACCTATCAGGATTTCTGACTGTTTTTTTTTTAAATGTCTGCATGTTGCAATTTATTTATTTGTTTATTTATTATTTTTTTTGAGGTACGCGGGCCTCTAACTGTTGTGGCCTCTCCCGTTGCGGAGCACAGGCTCCAGACGCACAGGCTCAGCGGCCACGGCTCACGGGCCCAGCTGCTCTGCGGCACACGGGATCCTCCCGGACCGGGGCACGAACCCGTGTTCCCCGCATCGCCAGGCGGACTCTAAACCACTGTGCCACCAGGGAAGGCCTGACTGTTTTTTTAAAAGCACTCCAACGTCTTACTAATTACGAGAGACATCATAAAACAAAATAACACAGGAGAGTATGAAATGAAAAGATGATGAAGGGCACAGATGGAAGTGAAAATACAGAAAGCGGCAGCAGGAGCTTTAATATTGAAACATTGAATTTACAGCCAAAAAATACTCAATGTGAACATCAGGGGTCGTATTATGTTGTTCAAATATGTGAATAAAGATGGAGAATAATAAGAAACATTTGCGAGCTGACCAAGGCAACAAGAAAACACCAAAAAAAAAAAAAGAAAGAAAGAAAATTATTATCAATACAAGGAGACGGGACTAGGTCTGCTTTACAGGCCAAAATAAACAAGCCTGGCAGGGCGGAGACAGAGCAAGCAGATGGGTGAGGCAGGTGCCCTGCAGCGGACGCCTCAGGCGCTGTGGGATGTGCACACGTATTCCCTTAGACACAACATAATTTCAATCAATATGTAAAATGCAAAGTTTATACCGTTCTTGTTTTCTTACCATAGTGTGATGAAGCTACAAATAATAAAAGTTTAAGTAAAAAAGTCAACCACGGGCTTCCCTGGTGGCGCAGTGGTTGAGAGTCCGCCTGCCGATGCAGGGGACACGGGTTCGTGCCCCGGTCCAGGAAGATCCCACATGCCGTGGAGCGGCTGCGCCCGTGAGCCATGGCCGCTGAGCCTGCGCGTCCGGAGCCTGTGCTCCGCAACGGGAGAGGCCACAACAGTGAGAGGCCCACGTACTGCAAAAAAAAAAAAAAAAAAAAAAAAAAAAAAAACTCATTCCAAACCTATCAGGATTTCTGACTGTTTTTTTTTTAAATGTCTGCATGTTGCAATTTATTTATTTGTTTATTTATTATTTTTTTTGAGGTACGCGGGCCTCTCACTGTTGTGGCCTCTCCCGTTGCGGAGCACAGGCTCCAGACGCACAGGCTCAGCGGCCACGGCTCACGGGCCCAGCTGCTCTGCGGCACACGGGATCCTCCCGGACCGGGGCACGAACCCGTGTTCCCCGCATCGCCAGGCGGACTCTAAACCACTGTGCCACCAGGGAAGGCCTGACTGTTTTTTTAAAAGCACTCCAACGTCTTACTAATTACGAGAGACATCATAAAACAAAATAACACAGGAGAGTATGAAATGAAAAGATGATGAAGGGCACAGATGGAAGTGAAAATACAGAAAGCGGCAGCAGGAGCTTTAATATTGAAACATTGAATTTACAGCCAAAAAATACTCAATGTGAACATCAGGGGTCGTATTATGTTGTTCAAATATGTGAATAAAGATGGAGAATAATAAGAAACATTTGCGAGCTGACCAAGGCAACAAGAAAACACCAAAAAAAAAAAAAAGAAAGAAAGAAAATTATTATCAATACAAGGAGACGGGACTAGGTCTGCTTTACGGGCCAAAATAAACAAGCCTGGCAGGGCGGAGACAGAGCAAGCAGATGGGTGAGGCAGGTGCCCTGCAGCGGACGCCTCAGGCGCTGTGGGATGTGCACACGTATTCCCTTAGACACAACATAATTTCAATCAATATGTAAAATGCAAAGTTTATACCGTTCTTGTTTTCTTACCATAGTGTGATGAAGCTACAAATAATAAAAGTTTAAGTAAAAAAGTCAACCACGGGCTTCCCTGGTGGCGCAGTGGTTGAGAGTCCGCCTGCCGATGCAGGGGACACGGGTTCGTGCCCCGGTCCGGGAAGATCCCACATGCCGCGGAGCGCCTGGGCCCGTGAGCCATGGCCACTGAGCCTGCGCGTCCGGAGCCTGTGCTCCGCAACGGGAGAGGCCACAACAGTGAGAGGCCCGCGTACCGCAAAAAAAAAAAAAGATGTTGATAACAGCTGAACCTGGGTGGGAGAGATACACGTGCTGATCTTCCATATTATTCTTCCATTATGAAAGCATTCATAAGTAAGAAAAAATAAAAATCCCGCAGTTACGCGCAGATCAGATTTCCAGGAGGTGCGACCATCTGGCGCACAGGCACGGACCCAGAAGCGAGCGAGAAGGGCTGCTCAGCGGCCATCATGGCCAGCACAGCCACACCAGGCCGCGTCTGCCGTGTGCACGTTGACTGGTCCAGCCCCGGCATCCAACCCCCCCTCACCCCCCCACCCTCTGCCCATCTGCTCTGATTCCCATCTGGGGATCCACGGGGTTTTCAGGAAGCTGACTCCACCCTAATCTGAGTGTTCTATCCTCCAACCTCAGAGGTTGGTTCAAGGATGCTCAGGTGATCTAAGTCAGTCCAGTCAGCTCAGAGTGGGTGTGGATAAAGAGCCGTAGCCTCAGGACCTGCTGGCAAACAACTTGAGAACAGATGGGAGGGAGCCCTGGGACAAACCAACCCTGCAGGAGCAGCATGCAGAGGTTAAGGACTGGGTCCTTGGTGACACCCTGGAGCTGCTGGAGCACACCGCACCTAAAGCTGCCACTACCGCTGGGTTGGTCTGTTGTAGAAGCTGATAGATTCACTTAGGCTGCATTTCTGTTGCTCACAGCCTAGAGCATCCTTTAATGCTATACAGTTCTATAGGGGAGTCCCTCAGGCCCTCAATTACAGCCTTAAATCAGTAAACAATCCTGTACCTTGTTTCCCAGAACTCAGGAGTGTAGAGCCTAAAATTTAGGAGAGGGAAGGGCAGCTGCAGGCAGGCATGTCAAAAACATGGAACAGTGAGAGCTGACAGCACACAAGCAGATGGGCTCAGCACAAAAGAGGAAGCCCAGATGCTCACCCTCGTGCATAAGCAGGGAAATGCGTATTGAAGCCACAGTGAGATAGAGCTTCACACCCACCAGGCCGGCAAAGTTCAAAACCAGGGTAAAATCAAGGGCTGTCAGGGCTGTGAACGCCTAGAATGTTCGCACACTGCTGGTAAGAGTGTCAATTCATGGAGCTTCACTTTAGAAAGCAATTTAGCACACCTGAAACTAACACAACATTGTAAACCAACGATACTCCAATAGAAAATTAAAAAAATTTTTTTAATTGTTTAAAGGAAACCAATTTAGCACATACACACACATGCATATACATATATACGTGTGTCTGCATATTGTATCATATGTATGCATATATGTGTAGGGGTGTGTGTATATAAATGTATACATTTATATGGCAAAATGGTAATAACTGGTGAATCTAATTGGAAGGCAGGCAAGTGGTCATTGCCTTATTCTTTCAACTTTTCTGTTTGCTTGAAAGTTCTCTCAAATAAGCTCAGGGAAGTTGGGGGATTGGGATTGACATGTATACACTAATATGTACAAAATGGATAACTAATAAGAACCTGCCATATAAAAAAATAAATAAAATTCAGGAAAAAAAAAGCTCAGGGAAAATAAACTCAAAGAAGGCAAGAAAGGGAAGAAAATATACACAGAACCAGTGGGCAAACAGAAAGCACGAGACAGAAGAGAAGCTTCGAGCTTCAGTGTATCAGAAACGCATTAAGTATAAACGGAGCAAGAACTCTAAAATCCAGCATTGTAGACCGAATACATTGCCTGGAGGGGTCAGGAAGAGGGGAGCCAACACCCAGAAAGCTCTGCGTCTGCTGTATCTTGGGAGGGTTTTCTCCAGAATGACTAAAACAACAAAGCCAGAGCCCTCCCACACGGGACAGAGCGGCCCAGGCCTGGCCAGACGGGGCCGCTGGGTGGCACTGCATGGCACCCCCACCACCGGGTCCCATCAGCCTGCCTGCCACACCCAGAAACTCCACCGTGGGGTGGGGGGGTCCTGGGTCTGCTTCCAGGAGAGGGGGCCACTGAGTCACACTGACAACTCCGAGAGGTGTAGTGCCAGGCCGGACGCCCTGTATTAACTGAGTGATGGGCTGTCCGGCAGGTCACACGCTCCCCGCCAGGCTGGGTCAGGGCTCCCCCCGCTGTGGACAAGCCATGTGGGAGGGCTAGGGTCAGAAGGTAGCCAGGGACCGGAGTCAGGCTGGAAGCTGACACACGGGGAAGGGCAGGCCACGGCAGCCAGGGGCCCACCTCCAAACTCAGGGAGGGCAGCTGGGGTGCCGGGGTGGAAACCCCTCCCCGGCACCGCCAGGGGCAGCCATCAGCCCTCCCTTGTCCCGGCTCCCGGCCATCCTCAGCCTGGGAAGGCCCCCCAGAAGGAGACTCTGCTACTCTTCATGGTCAAAGTCACGCGGGCCCCTCCTCCACTTCTCACCTAGGGAACATCACCGCTGCGCCTAGCCTACCCTACACATGCTCAGGACATCACCTGAGCCTACGGTCGGGCAAATCACCTCGCACAAAGCCTACTTCATAATAAAGCGTTGACCGTCTCGTGGAATTTACTGAATACTGGACGGAAAGTGACAAACAGACCTGTTGTCTGAGTCCAGAGGGCTGTGAGTGTATCGGTTGTCAACCCTGTGATCTCAGGCTGACCGGGCGCTGCCGCCACTGCCCAGTGTCACGAGACGGGATGGGACCAAATACAGAAAAGCCATAAGTCACACCGTCATCAGTCAGGCACCCCCTGTGTACAGAGGGAAAGATTTATTTCAAGGATTGGCTCACGCAATGGCGGGGGTTTGTGGGTCCAGGATCGCAGGGTGGGAAGGAAGCTGGAAACCGAGGGAAGAGTTGCGTTCAGGTCCACAGGCGGGTCAGGAGCCCTCTTCCTGGGGGAGGGCAGTGTTTGTTCTATTAAGGCCTAACGGACTGGATGAGGCTCCCCCCCATCACGGAGGGTAACCTGCTTTACCCCAAATCCACCAATGTATTCAATAGCTGTTAACCTCATCCCAAAATGCACCATCACAGAAACATCCTGACCAGGTATCTGGGCACGTGGCCCAGCCAAGCTGACACACAAAACTACCCGTCACAGGTACCATTTCTGATAATATTGATAACATGAAATCCCTGGGAATAAACCTAACGAAATACGTGTAAGACAGACAGGAAAAACAAAATCAAACTTCTTTTGCATGTCGTTAAAGAAACATTAATGGAGAGAGAAAACAGGTACGTTTAAAAATCAAACATGTACATGAATGAAAAGTCCCCAAAATGTTGTGAAGATATCAATTCCCCCCAGAACGACTTGTAGAGTCAGCACAACGCCAATCACAATCTCGTGTGCGTGTGTGTGTGTGTGTGTGTGTGTGTGTGTGCATACGTGTGTGCATAGAACTTGACAATCTGATTCTAAAATTTCCATGGAATTACAAATCACCAAGATTAGCCAAGATACTGTTGAAGAATAACAAGGCAGGGGGGCCTGCCTGCTCTACCAGACCCCAAGATTTCCTTTAAAGCTACCGTGAAGCCACCGGTGAGGAACCGGGGGGCACCACGTACGCTAGGGAAGCATGACCTCCCCTGTTGGCTGGAGAAGCCCGGAGATCAGTGGACAAAGGGCAGACCTTTCCTTACTACCAGTTTGGAGACCTGATTATCGAGAGAGAAAAAGATATTAATGAGACTCCTGTTTCACACTGTCCACAAAAATCAATGCCGGGAAAAAAATAAGTGATAAATTAAAAGCAATACAGGTGGATTAAAGACCAAAATACGAACGATAAATCCACAGATCTTTTGGAAAGGCGTAAAGGAGAAAATCTGATGATTTCAGGTTACGGAGAAATTTCTTAAGCAGGACACAAAGGGCACAAATTATAAAGAGAAGGACGAATTAAATGGGCGACGTTAAAATTTAGACCTCCATTCTGTTCACCAGTCACCACACAGAAAATGAAAAACTAAGCCACACTGGGAGAAGACGTTTGCAGCACAGATGACCAGCAAAGACCCATTAGGAAATATAGAGAGAACTCTTAACTATTCTCTAAGGAAAAGACCAAAAAAAAAATTTTTTTTTTTTTGCGGTACGCGGGCCTCTCACCGCTGTGGCCTCTCCTGCTGCGGAGCACAGGCTCCGGACGCGCAGGCTCAGCGGCCATGGCTCACGGGTCCAGCCGCTCCGCGGCATGTGGGATCTTCCCGGACCGGGGCACGAACCCGTGTCCCCCGCATCGGCAGGCGGACTCTCAACCACTGCACCACCAGGGAAGCCCAAAAAGACTTGAACGGGTGCTTCAGAAAAAAAGAAATTCAAATGGCAAAGGAACACAAGCAAAGATGCAGCCCTGCTGAATTTAAGAAAATGCAAATTAAACCACAGGGACTCCTCTTTGACATTCACTCCGTTGTCAAACATGTTGAAATCCTACTGAACCAAGGGTTGGTGGGACGCAGAGTAAGGGTCCGGCTCACAGGACACTGCTGGTCCTGGCCACGGCTGCAGCCCCTTGGCCACCAGCCAGCGGCTCCAGGGAAGGGGTGAAAACCGTGGACAAAGCAGGTCCCTTCTGGGTGTTTCAGTAAATGAGTGATACGATGCTTTCGGTGCCCCAAGCAGCAACGTGTTAAGGGTGGCACAGGCGTCCGCAGGACACACACAGCAGCGAGAGTGAACAAAAGCCCGGCACCAGCCTGATGGAAGCGAGTCACTAAAGGATTCCTATCACGTGGCCCCATTTATAACAGATTCAAACACAGAGGAACAACCAAACGGTATGGGTCTGGGGATGCACACACGGTGGAACCAAAACAAGCTGTCACAGAAGTAGGGTTTGGGGCTCCGAAGCGGAAGGGGGCTCCAAGGGGGCGGGCATCACTGTTCTTGTGTGTCCGTGATGCACTTAATGGTAATAAAGTAAAATCAATGTGCACAGCGACTCTCCTCTCTGCCAGTGGACTGGGGAGGGACTGGGCGGCCTCCGACCTGACCGTCCAGGTGCACAGGGGCAGTGGATCAGCAGGGCAACCCGGTGCCCAGGAGCACAGGCACCAAGAGGCACCTCAGCAGCACCTCAGCCAACCTGGAGTCACGCCCGCAGGGCAGCGCCCAGTCAGCCAGAGAGGCCCTGGCCAGATTCCTGTCCGGACAGGAAAGGACCCCGCCGGTCTCTGGTCAGGCCCCTCTCTGGCACCTTGTCTTAAGGGAACGAGGGAGAAGGACCCAGGCAGGACATCCCTCCTCCTCCAAGGTGTGGCCATAGCTCTGGTCCCAGGCGGGCGTGGGAGAGACCCCGCTTTGATGGACCTTTTGTCCTCGAGTTCCCTTCCCAGCCACAGGCACCCGGGAGAGGGAGGGGACACCACCGTCTGCTGGAGGCCTCCCCTGGCAGGCTTGACCCCATGAAACATGTGGCAGCTCCATCATCGCTTGGGGAGCAGCAGGGAGGCTCCTCCAAGGTCACGCCGAGGTCCCCTCTCCAAGGTCACGCCGAGGTCACCTCGGGAAGGTGTGAGCCGGAACTGAAACCCAGAAGTGACAGCCTCCAAGTGCTGTGGCCCCCCCCGCCCGGCGCCACAGGTGCACATACACACTCACACCCCCATTCACACTCACATTCACACGCCCCGGCCCACTGACTCACAGAGGACTCACTCCTGGGCACAGCCAGTTGGGTCAGAACACAAGGTCAGCAGGACACCGTCCTTGGTCAGGCGGGTTAGACCGCAACCTGAGAACGGGGGCCCGGGCTCTGTCAGCGCCCGGACGGCCCAGGGACTTTGGGGACACAGAGACTCGGATAGGAGGAAGAAAGAGAACTGGAGAATGAAGCCACTGTTTGCCCCCCTCCCCGCTTCCCCTCCTCTCCCCGCCGCCTCGCCCCTCCCCACCCTACTGCCCTCCCAGTCTCCACACCCTGACCCCGAGCTCCAGCCTAAGCGCCGTCGTCCTACCAGTGACGACCTGTCCTCCCCGGAGCACAGGCAGACATCCCATGTGCATCAGAGCACGTGGACGCCTCACCCAACGCCCTGTAACGCAGGTGTGTGGGAACCCCATCACCACCACCCACCTAGATAAGATGGTGGGAAGAGAAGAGGACAGATGGGGGATACGTGTGAACCGTAGCTGAGGCTGGTCCTTGACCCGTATACACACGAATATGCACGTAAGTTCCCCACCTGAGGAACTGCAGCCAGAGAGATGGTCCCGGCACCAGCCCACCTCCATGGAGGGCGTGGGGGCTGCAGTGGCTAGAGTGAGCCCCCCTTCTCCTTTCCCGTGTCCCCCCAGTTAACCTCCAGGTCACCTGGAGAAGTGGCCTCCTTCAGTGTCCTGGCTGGACCCCAGAGGTCTGTAGGGCCAGAGCACCCGGGATTGAGCCGCGTGTGCCAGAGGGGGAGTGGGTCCTGGTCCAGCACGGGCTCTGCGCCCTTTGGTCCTGCGACCCAGAGCAGCTCCCGACCCCTCACAGCCTCAGTGTCCCCAGGAGGTGGCAGAGAGAGCCTAGAAAACCTGCTGGATGAATGAGTGAGTGACTAACCCCCCCGCCCCCTCCCCGCCCCTTTGTCCTGTCGTCTCCGGCTCCTGCCCGACGGCACTTACGTGGGCTCCTCTGGTCCTTCTTAAACAGGAAAAAGGACCACTGAACCCTCAACGTCTCACCTCCCCTTTGCAGCCAAAGTCCAGGAATCCTTGCTGCCTCGGGCTGGTGCTGCCCTCCCTCCCTGGAGACCCTTCTCCCTGTCACCCACCCAGTGACACTGCCCTTCTCACGCCCCCAGGGACCTCGGGCTGCAGGGCTTTCTGTCCTTCCATCACTTCTTATCCTTGCTTCACTCAACAGGGGATCTCTCCCTCCCTCTCCCCCCCACCCCCTCTCTCTCCCTCCCTCTCTCTCTCTCTCTCTCTCTCTCTCTCTCTCCTGAAAACCCACCTCCCATGGACCCTACCCACACACAGGCTGGAGCCTGGCATACAGTAGGAGCTCAAGCAGTGCACTTGCTCTGCACACACCCACGAAGCACCCACCAAGTGCAGGCTCTAAGGACCCAGGGGCCACCCCGGGACCGTGGTCCTAAGCAGGAGGGTGGGCAGCAGGGCCAGGCGTTGCCATGCACGGGACCGTCTGTGGGCCCCGAGGACGGTGGTGGACCAGGACAGCTGGAGCTCCTGAGGCTGCAGTGCCTGGTGGGATCTGGTAGGGGCGGGCTGGACAGAGGATTTCAGGCAAACATGGCGCAGACAGCATTTAAGGAGATGCCAGGGGTCACAGGGCCCTCGGAACCCACGCAGCCAGGCCAGGCATGCTGGGGAAGATGCTCATTTCCTGGGACTGGGCACAGCCATCACTGTGTCACCAGACAGAGCAAACGGACCCACGTCCCAGACGTGAGGGCCGGGCTGCTTCTGCTCTGCGTGCTGTGCTCCAGGGGAGGGCTGTGCTGGCTGGCATGGGTTCCCAGGCCAGTTCGTTACCCCTGGGCGGCCCCTGCAGTCCAGGCCTGGCCATGGCGTGTCAGGCAGGGTGTCGTCCTGGAGGGTGCTGCCCTGGAGGGGGCTGTGAGGAAGCTCAGCGGGCTTCCCTTTGATGCCACAGGGACTGTCCCCCACAGAGAGCTGTCTCCTGTTCTTCCTTTCACACTCCCCAAGTTCACGTCCTCAGCTCTAACGATGGTGGCAATTGTCCATTTGTCTGCGTCTATCCCCCCACAGGCCACCCAGCCCGTAAGCACGCGGACACACATAGGGCAGGCGGTATCCAGGAGGGCGCCTGGCAACCGTCCCAACAGGGGCAACTGGGACCGAGGGCTGGCCGGGAGCCCCGAGCACGTGGACCCCAGAAGTCCTCATTGTGTGCTTGCAATGTGTGCTCCTTTCATAAACTCCTTTGACAACATCCCACAGAAGGAGGAGCCGGGGTTTGAATCGGGGCCACTGGCGCCAGGACCCACACACCTACCTCTGCACCCATGATCCCAGACATTGCAGGACAAATGAAGCAAAAAGGGCAGAGGGAGAGCAGGGCCAGGGCCTCCCAATGCTGAGACGCCACTCACGTTCTGTGGGTCCAGAAGCAGCCTCTCTCTAGCTGTAGGTATTTATCTAGGGTCTGCCACCTCCTAGGTCCTTTAGTAAATATTGGGTGAATGGATGGACGACTGGGTAGATGAATGAATGGGTGGATGGATGGATAGAAGGGTGGGTGGATGGACAGATGGGCAGATGGATGGATGGGTAGTTGAATAAGTGAATGAGCAGGTGGGAGGATTGGAGGATAGCTGGACAGGATGAAGGGTGAGCAAGTAGATGGCTGGATGGGAGGATGAGTGGGTGTGTGGTGTTAATGCGAGATTGTTTTTATGTCCTCAAGCTGGCTTTCTATACTTAGGAAAGATTATTCAGAAATCTGTTTTTTTTTCCATTAAGTTTTCATTTATTAATGTTACAGAAACCTAGATTTTTTTCCCCTTAAACGATTAATTTGATCTACAAATCTTATCATACTTTTAAGTCTAACAAATTTCAAAATTCTTTTTAAAGGTTCTTTGATTAACATGAGGTCCCACTTTCAAACTTACTTAACAAAAAAAACACCTTCAGAAATGCAATTACATTCGCAAACTTGATGTACTGTATTTTATCTGATAAACCTTCCCACTATGTTAAGGAATTCTTGTAAACCTAAAAAGGTAACCTCCTAATACGATTGTTTTGTTTTTTTGGATTTTTTGGCCGCACCGTGCAGCATGCGGGATCTTAGTTTCCCAACTAGGGATCAAACCTGCGCCCCCTGCAGTGGAAGCTCAGACTCTTGACCCCTGAACGGCCGGGGCAGTCCCCCTAATATGAAGAATCTTGGATTCTGTTAGATGTTCCAACACTGTGTAGTAGACATTTCATGGGATCTCAACGTAAAACCCTCAGTCTAAATCGAGTAATTAAGTGTATATTTTAAATTTGAGTTGAAAGGTCGACTTATTCTTCTGATGGCCCAAATCCTCTTAAACAAACGCTCACAGTATCAAAGACACTCAGATTCCTTCACGTAAAAATATCAATGCTGTGGACCTGATGCCGTTAAATATTCCTGTACTTAATCCTAAACATGCTTTGGGGTTTTCAAATGTGCTTTTTCACTGAGCAAACAACCAAGAGATTGGGGGCCATTACCTTGCTCATCGGAGGTTGCAAACTACTAGGCCCTCACAATGCAGTTGTTTCACTGCATTGATGGTATTTCCACCAACACAGACGGGGCTCCCAGAGACCGGTTTGTGTTTTATTATGAGAACTTCAGAACTTAGAGTTTGGTCTTCAACCCTTGACCCCACACAGACCCACCCCAGTCCTCTCATACACATCTGCAAACCTCACCCCGGAGGCTCTATTGGATTTTGCATTTATCAAACCCTCCATGATGGGCACAGTCTTCCCGGTAAGACCACACATTCCAGGTGCTAAGATGATGCCAACCGGATGCTGCAAATCTCAGAGCACTTGAGCTGGAGTCTGTGGACAAGCCTTCTAAGATCCCACCACCACTGTGTGGGGTTTGGATGAACGCGTGGATGAAGGGTGAACCGTGATCTGGTGAATAGACGGGTTGGTGAGTGGATGTAAGAGCAGCTGTATAAGTAGGTGGATAGAAGTTTTATGCGTGTGTGGGTGAGTGGGCAGTAGGGCGGGTGGGTGTGTAGGAGGATGACACATGGGTGAGTGGATGGGTGATGGGGAGGGGGGCTATGGATGGAGGAGAGGCAGCTAGGTGTGTGGACTGATAGGGAGTTCGTTGCACAGGTGGGTAGACTGAGGAATGCGTGGGTGAATGAGGCAGTGGGTGGGTGGATGGACGGGTGGGTCGATGAATATGGGGAAATATGGGAGGAAACTTTCAGTGGGTTTGTGAGTGAACGGCTGAGTGAATAGGAGGATGAGTGGGTGATGGACAGGTGAGTGGGTGAACAGACAGAAGAAGATGGATGGGTGGGTGGGTGGTGAATGGCGAAGGAGGAAACGCAGAAGTCTCTAGTTTAGAAGACGCGTCGGGAATTCCGCGGCAGTCCAGTGCTCAGGACCCGGTGCTTTCGCTGCCGGCTCTCCTCGCATCTGCTCCGTGAGCGTCTTGGAGCAGACGGACATAAGGAGTTGTGCCCGTTCGGTCCTCCAGCCCAGGCCCGGGTGCCTGGGAGTCACAGCCCAGGACACGGCCCTTGCCACTGGGGCCAGGGTCAGCAGCCCGTCCTCCTGGGACCAGCCCCAACCGGAAGAGGACTCCGCCCACTGGTGGTTGCTATGGGAAACCCCTGGCTGCATGCTTTTCTCCTCGACTGATCAAGGAAAGAGACTCAGAGTGACAGGGCGTCACCGGGCCTCGCCTCTGGCCAGCTCTGACTTGCCCCCTGACATTTCCCGAGAGCCGGCTAACCTTTTCTGCCGCAAATAGACTGATGGGGCTCCCTCGAGGCGGTCTGGCCTGCACAGGGTCCGGCCTTAGGAGAGTTGGGGACCCAGGGGACATTAAAGGGAGCCAGATAACGATAATAACCAGGCAAGAGGGCAGACATTTCTGTGGGACCAGAGAGCGCGGGGGGCTGGAGGGGGCATGCCAGCGGGGGGTAAAGCTGCAGGAAAACAGACACCCAGCGGAGTGGGTGGCCACTGGGACCCCCTGCCCCATGAGGTGGTGAGCTCCCCGTCCCTGGAAGGGTGCAAGTTGAGGTCACTGGACCACCTGGCAGGAAGGTTGGAGAGCCCAGGGAATAGCGAGGTCTATAAATTCTCACCCAGGTCTGAGTTGCTGTGAGTCTGATGCTCTCACAGGATTCTGGATCTTTCTGATGGGGAATCAGAGAGTTAGGCAGCCACTGTCTTGTCAAGGGGTAAGGCCTCTTCCACTGCAGTAGTCAGGGAGGGCAACCTGGAGGAGGTGCCCGTCAAGCAAAGATCTGGGGGAAAAGCATCGCAGTCAGAGGCAACAGCATTTGCAAAGGCCTTGGGGCTACAGGGTTGGTACGTTCGAGGAAGGGCCACTGGGGCACAGAGAGCACGAGGGGCCCAAGAGAGACTGGCAGTGCCCTGAGCTCTGAGCACGGGGTTGGGGGTCCTGGGCAGGCCCCAGGGGAATGACAGCTCCTTCTCACTGCCTGGTCTCGCTGCTGCCTTCCCTGAGCCCCAGGGGTGAGATGGGGGCCCCCTCCCCAAGGTCTCTGTCCCTTGATCTCTGACCATGAGTTTGGGTAGGGGGCAGCTGAGCAGCTGGCGGCCCCCCTTGGAGATCTGACGGCCCCAGAGGTGGGCTCTGGCCGCCCCACTCCGCATGCACGGCTGAGCAGGGCTCTGCCCGTGGCTGGTGGGTGAGCAGAGCTCCGGTGATGTGGGAGGGGCTTCTCATCAAAGCCAAATCACCGACCCAGATTTCTCAGCCACCCTCCCCCTCTGCCCGTCCCCGTGACTATACCTCAATGAGGGGAAGGCTGAGTGTCCATCTTAGGGGCCCCCAAGACCCCAAAAGGTAGTGTGTGCAGCCCGAAGCAGAGAGTCCCAGAGGCACAGAACCCCCCGCCCAGCGTCTGGGGTGCCGCCCTCATGGCCGAGTCCCCCTGGCTCCCAGTGGCTGGGCGCCCACATTGTAGGAGACGCAAGGCCTCCGGCAGCACAGCCCGATGGGGCCACAGGGCTCGGCCTGCCCAAGGTACCAGTCAGAGAACAGACAGCTTGGGGTAACCCTGGTGGGAGGGTTCCACGGTGACCTCAGAGCCTCAGGACCAGGGCCAGGGCGGTCACTGGACGCCGGGCCCACGAGTCAGCCCCTCGGCACCCAGAGGAGGGCAGACGGGCCAGCATCCCACCCGTCTGCCCCTGCGGGGAGTGGCTCCACCCTGGGACAGACGCTCGCTGACCCTGCAGCCCGAGCAGGGAGCCGTCGGCGGGCGCCTGCCCCGGCCTTGCTGGGGGGACCTGCAGGCCCGGGAGGTGGCCCAAGGCGGCTGTTGACGCACGTCTGTGCCCCCGTCTGCCCTTGCGGCTGTAAATCAAGAATTAGTCACAGGAGCTGCTGCTGAGGTGGAGGAGTTTGTCCACAGGACTGGAGCCCGGTCTGGGCCCCAGGACAGCAGGCCTCTCACCGTGGCAGGCCAGGCGGGAGGTCAGGCAAGAGTGGGAGTCGGCCTCGTGCCTCCTGGGCGGCCAGAGGCTCGGTTACAGACCAGGAGACCGAGTGTGAAGCCCGCCCAGGTGCCACGGCCAGGACGGGGCAGGGCTGAGACCAGAAGTCGGGCCCACCCGAGGCCTCGCACGCAGCCTCCGTCCCGCGGCGCCCACCTGCGTCCTGTCCACGCCGTCCGTCACGCGGTGCCCACCTGCGTCCCGTCCACGCCGTCCCCCAGTGGATGCGGGCGAAGCTCACTCTCCTGCCGTGGTGAGGGGCTAGGGAGGGGCTGGGAAGGGCTTTCCGGGTGAACGAGTGAGTGGGAGTGTGAACAGAGGGAGCGAAGGGGAGCGAGGCCACGGCCAACCCCGCCTTGGGGGGCCCAGCCCAGCGACGCCCTGTCTGCGTCTGCTTCCCCCAGACACAGCGCGGCTGAACACACAGCCTTGAGCTGGAAGCGTGCCTGGGCCACCTGCCCCAGTCCCCTGGTTTTACTGATGGGGAAACTGAGTCCCAGAACCACACACTCCCTCTTGGTGTTTCCAGCGACCCTGGCTCCCTCCAGGGTCCCTCCCTCCAGAGCCCCTCCCCCATCTGGGGTCCTAGCACCCCACCCAAGTAGTCAATCTGATCAACGCCCCCAGTACTGGCCACCGTGCTCACATGGGGCCACTGGTCTTCTGGAGCAGACGGCATTGAACCGGGGATGTGTCTGGTGGTGACAGGACGGTGCTTTGGAGCAGGTGTGTCCACCCCCGCAGACCAGGCTGACCCCCCCCAGGGTAGAGAAGTCCTGGACGGCCCCTCCCAACCCCCATGTCTGCACATCTTAACGCCCTCCTCCCCTGCTGGGCGGGGCGGGGGGCTGGGACCGTGCGTCGTCAGGGTCCATCAAAGCCCCTCAAGACAAGGGGTCCCCTGGGCCCGGAGATCTCGGGCACACACTGCTCTGTCCTTCCTGGTGGCCATCCTCACCGGGCACCACCTGTGTCACTCCTGCCACCGTGTTGAGACACCTCCCAGACCACTCTCTCCACGGGGACAAACTCCCCCTGCCCCACCCTTGCCAAATCCCCCCACTTGCCCCTCTGCTTTGGAAAGAACAGCCCCTGCCCCGGGGCCCGGTTAGCATGGAAGGAGTGACTCTGTCCCCAGAGAGGCGGCTTCCCAAGGCCAGGTGCTCCCGTGCCCTGGGCGTTCGGAAGTCCAGCACAGCCGTACACGGCCCATCCCCGCGCCGGCCAGCTGACTGTCAACCAGACTGTGACGAGAGGTCCCTGGGGACATCTCAGGCGGCAATGCCCATCCTCACCTCCTGCCGTGGCACCAACAGCCCCTTCCCTCCCACGGCATGCTCCGACACGGACCAGCTGGGCACCGGGACAGCCAGGGCAGGGTGTGAGCGGGAAGGCCAATGCCGTCCTCAGAGGACAACCAGGGCCACGCGAGGCTTCAGGTGAAGGGGCGGTGGGCAGCAGAGGGGGACAGTGCTACACTTGGGCTCAGGAATGCAGGCCAGGCCCAGCCCGGCCACCCTGGGGAAGCCGCCACGCCTCTCTGAGCCCAGCTCTCCCCTGAGATCGACCCCCGTGTCTCTTCTTCCAGGGAGCCTTGGGCTGTCAGCCAGGCCGTGCACGTGGAAGAGCTTTGTGAGCTGTAATGCGCCACCCCTGCGAGGCAGGGCCCCTCATCAGGGAGTCAGACTCCTGGTGATGGAGGACGCCCGCCATTCAAACAGGCAGACGTGTGGATCCCCGTCCAGTGAGCCCTGCGTTCCCGTGACTTTCGTGATAAAATCAGAGACGCAGTTTCACAGAAGCATAGAGAAGACCCAAGGGGCCGGTGCTGACAACGCTTGGCGGGGAGGGCCCCGGGCCGGCGGCTGTGGTGGGCCCGCGGGCAGCGCCCCCCAGGAGCGGACAGAGCAGGGGCTGGGGCCCGGCTTCCAGCCCTGGATCCCCACTTGCCATCCTTCCAGAACGTTCGTGAGCATCTCGTTCCCTGCCCTGGATCCGTCTCTGCTGGAGATTCCTAGAGCTGTTCCCACGTCCTGCTCCGAGCCCAGACCAACACCACAGCTGCCCGGAGCCCGGAGGCTTCCGCACCGTCCCCGCCACCTGCCCAGCTCCCGCGGGCCGGGAGGAGATTCTCCACGAGGCTGGCATTTCTGCACGGCCTCCAGCACAGGCCACCTCGAGGATATTTGCCCGAGAGACAGACTTGCAAGCTAGAGAGCGTGGGCCTAGAGACCCCAGGAGCTCTTCCATGAAAGCGGAATCTCCCCCTCCCCGGGAGGAGAGCTGCTAACCCTCCAGGGTGAAGAGATAACATCCCCCTTGCCGGCCACGCTGAGCAGAATTGCCAGCACCTCCTTCACAGCATCAAGGGTTTGCTAACTCGGGACTCCTAGGCCGACACAGTCCTGCCCCCTTTTGCTCCCATGGGACGTGGGGGCAGGAGGATTGACTTGGGCCTTCTGTGCCTTGTCCCCTAACTGGTCCAATTGAGGGCAGTGTGGCAGGCAGATGTGACCACTGCCTGGCCACTTGACCCCCAGCCTCTCTCGGGCACCTACAACCACCAAGGCCCCCCCCCGCCTCCAGCCAGGGCCTCACAGGTCCTGCCTCCTGGGCCTTCTCCCATATCACACCCACACTTGGCCTTAACAGCCCAGCCGCTCTGTCCCTACCTCAGGGCCTTTGCATGTGCTTATCCCTCTGCCTTCCCCAGGTCATCACGTGACTAGCTCATTCTCATCATTCAAGGAGTCTCAGCCTTAATCTGCCCCCCACTCTGCCCCGGCCCCACCCGCTGCCTCACAGAGGCCTGTACTGGCCACTTTCCAAAAATGGTCATTCTCTCTCCCTGCCCCAGTCACCGTGGCCCTTTCGCTCTCGGCTGCGTTCACTCACTCACCAGATTGGGCCCTACTGCGCGCAGGCACTGGCTGGGCTCAGGACGCAGCTGAGAGCAGACACAGGAAGCCCCTGCAGTCGTGGAGCTGACGTTCTCACAGGGAGACAGAAAAGGAAATTGAATACACAAATGTAGGCTCAGTGCTGCGTGCTAAGTGGCAGGAAGGAAGGGGCAGCAGGGGATTTGAGCGGGGGATGCGCTGCCCTGTTCCGTTATCCCATGGCCTTTCTCCTTTTCATGTCACGTTAGTCCTGGGGTTAAACGTGCAGGGACTTTATTGAGGGAAACGCCCAGGAGAGGTGATGGGGAGGTTGGGCGGGCGGTGGGGGGGGCATCAGCGGCAACACTGTGACCTCACTCCAGAGGGTAGGAAGAGTGGCTGCATCCCAGGAAGGTTCCGAAGGCTGATGGGGGGTCCTCGAGTCGAGCTTGCCGTCAGAAGGGTCTGGGCGCCCCAGGGATGGGCCTGCCTCAGTGTCCCTGCTGCACTGGGAGCTGCGGTGGGAAGCATGACCTCGGCATGCATATCAGCCGGACTCTGGGCCGGTTACGCTGCCTGTAGTTGGAGCCCACGAGGTGTGTCCGTGACCTGCCTGTGTTTGCACGTAGATTGTCTCCACACCAAAATAAACCCTTCTGAGAACGGGCGCCCTCCCCGTGCCTGGCGCCCAGCGCTGAGCCGGCACGCAGATACGGAAGCGATGAGAGAACGGGGTTAGTAAGGAGCAAACGCGACCCCCGCGCTTCACCCTGTGCGCACCCCACGCAGCTCAGCTCTGCTCCCCCGTCAGGAAACAGAGCCGCGTTCTCTGCCCCATAGAAGTGAGGCCACGTGGCCCTTTTAATCAAAGGGCATCGGCAAATGTGATGCCAGCAGAGGCTTGAGAAGCACTAGTGCCTGGGGGTCGTGCTCTCACACCTCCGCGTGCCGGCTGACCCGCAGCCCGGCACCAGGCGCGGAGGGAGGTCACGTACCAGACGCAGCTCCAGCCGCGCCACCAACGGACCGCAGAGCCCAGCCAAGCCAGCGGGGACCAAAGAAGCTGCCCACCCGGTCAGGGACTCTTGAGCTGGTGAGGTCACGGGTGTTTTAAGCCACTAAGTTTTGAGGGGTTTACGCAGCCAAAGCTCCCCGGCACAGCCCCTTCTTCCTCGGGGTCTCTATTTGCCCTGGAGGGTGAGCTTACACGCGAGACCCGGGTCCATCAGGAGAGGTGGACACTACACCCCTCCCCACCTTCCGGGCAGAGCGCTGGGCTCCAAGCTCCTTCATCCAGTGCCTGAGTTCCGTGGGTCGATTTTGCTCGGGATAAGGAACTCCACATTGTAACAATAAATACTCTGCCATTTGTCACCTAGATTTCTGAACTGGAAAACAGAGGGTGCAGTAATTCTCACTGCCCCACTTCTCAGTGAAGGCGCTGAGGAGAAATCACCCCGACCATGGGAACGGCAGGTCCCGAGAGAGTTCTCTGCAGCTCAGCCATGGTGGCAATGTGGTTCCCGAGGACTCGGGCCGGGGGTGACGGACGTGGATGTCCCCGCGCGCCCAGCGCTAACTGCATCCGCGGTCCTGGCGGGGAGGCATGGCTCCCCCATCCCCACCCCGTCACACAGGGCCCACCTCTGACCCCTTCCTGCCTCTCTGTCCTGTGCATGTCCTGGCCCCTCAGGGAACACGTACACAGTCACTATCCCTCCCAGGTCACACTGTAAACTGGAATCGAAAGGCCCCTGGCAGGAGAGGACTGGAGGGAGAAACAGCTGGGTTCAGTGCGCTGAATTGTCCTGAGAATCAAGGAGATTTCCCAGAGGAGAAGCTGGTCCAAAGGGGCCAGCAGCCCTGGAACAGCATCCCCTCCCCCGGGTCAGCACCAGATCCTGGACCTAGAGCTGGGGGAGGGGTTTCCCAGCATCTTAATTTTTGAACATTTAAACAATTACAACCTAGAAAAAAGTTACAAATCTCACTACTGGGCATATACCATATGCCCATAATTCAAAAAGACACATGCAGGGCTTCCCTGGTGGCGCAGTGGTTGGGAGTCCGCCTGCCGGTGCAGGGGAGGAGGGTTCGTGCTCTGGTCTGGGAGGATCCCGCATGTCGCAGAGCAGCTGGGCCCGTGAGCCATGGCCACTGAGCCTGCGCGTCCGGAGCCTGTGCTCCACAACGGGAGAGGCCACAGCAGTGAGAGGCCCGTGTACCTCAAAAAAAAAAAAAGACACACGCACCCCAACGTTCATTGCAGCACCATTTATAATAGCCAGGTCAGGGAAGCAACCTAAATGCCCACCAACAGACAAATGGATAAAGAAGATGTGGCACATATACACAACGGAATATTATTCAGCCATAAAAAGGAAAGATATTGGGTGATTTATAGAGACATGGATGGACCTAGAGAGTGAAGTAAGTCAGAAAGAGAAAAATGAATATCGTATATTAACACATATATGTGGAATCTAGAAAAATGGTACAGATGAACTGGTTTGCAAGGCAGAAATAGAGACGCAGATGTAGAGAACAAACGTATGGAAACCAAGGGGGGGAAGTGGAGGGGGGAGGGGGGGATGAATTGGGAGATTGGGATTGACATATATACACTAATTTGTATAAAATAGGTAACTAATAAGAACCTGCTGTATAAAAAAAAATAAAATAAGATAAAATTTTAAAAAAAAGAAAAGAAAACTTATGGCAGAGATTGGAATTCAGTAAGCAACTAGACGTGTCTTATTATTATAAATTTGGGTAATTAAATTTTAATACTTCTCCCCCCCAAGAAAAGAAAGAAAGTTGCAAGAATAGTACAGTGAATACCCGTATACTCACTTAATTCCTTCCCCAGTAATGTTGTCTCATACATAATCAACACTCAAGATTACCCCAATGTCTTTTCTAGCCGTATACTTTGATCTGGGATCCAACAATGAACACCCGTGGTGTTTGAGTGCTGGGGCTCGTGTGTCTGATTTTTCCTTTAATGACCCTGACAGCCTTGAAGGGGTCAGGCTGGTTTCTGTAGAATGTGGCACCATCCGGACCGGCCACGGTCAGATTCAGCTGGGGCACCAGCACCCTAAGGGAGGCTGCGTCCTCCTCGGCACAGCACGTGGGGACACATGACATCTGTCTGTCCCTTTTCAGGCGATGCTAAGTTGGACCACTTGGGTAAGGGGCGTCCCCTGACACCTCCACCGTAAAGTTCCCATTTTCCTTTGTAATTAGTGAGTCAACCATCAGGTGTTTCTTTGAGTGTGAATTTCCTGTTCCCCAACAGCCTTTAACTCAATGGAACAAATTACCACAAGCTCAGGGGCCCTGAACGACAAGAAATGATTCTCTTACAGTCCGTAGATCAGGAGCCTGAAGGAGCCTCACTAGGCTAAAGTGAAGGCGTTTCCTTTTTTTTTTTTTTGCCTCCCTTCACAGCTTGCAGGATCTTAGTTCCCCAGCCAGGGATTGAACCCAGGCCCCGACAGTGAAAGCCCGAGTCCTAACCACTGTCCTTCCCTTTCTAAGCTTCTAGAGGTGCCTGGCTCACGCGTGGCCCTCACTCCACCTTCAGCCTCTGTCTCCATCACCGCATCACCTGTTCCTCTGACTGATCTCCTGCTCCCTCATCTAAGGACACTTGTGATTGCGTTTTGATAACCCAGAATAATTCCACATGTTAAAATCCTTCATTAAACCACCTCTGCAAAGTTCCTTTTACCATATAAGGCAACATCCACAGGTTCTGGGGATGTGGGCAGCTTTGGGGATTTAGGGACATATTTGGGGCCATTTTTCCACTGACCAGAGTATCCCTTGACTACCCTCACCTAAAAGAATAAATATTGCCTGGGGGTTGCAAAAATGGGGATTTTTCTTAACCTATAGTCTCTCCAGCATTGATTAGCTGGCATTGCTCTGTATAGAAATCCTTCCTTCTTTTTAGTATCTCTGTGGACTCATGGGTGCTTTGATGTTTGATGGTCATCATAATATTGCCCAACTTTGGCCACTGGGAGCCCCTGCAGCCTGGCCCTCATGTCCTCTGACCTTTGACCTGCCCCCATTGGTCTTTGAGGGCTTCTGAATTTTCTGACTGACGTGGTGCTCAAGGCTCGCCTTGGCCCACATCTGGCGTTAGTCTCTTGCGAGACCCTCAGCCCCATTAGTAGGATGGCTTCAGAAACCATTGGCGCGTTGCCTGCTATTGGGGTATCATTGCTTTTAGCTCCTTTCCGTGCTCAGAGCTAGGAAATGGATTTTTTTAAATTTTTGATCATGAATTATTCTGCGACTTTCAGTTCAAGCACAAGCCCCAGGGTTCTTCATCACCTTCCCCCACTCTCTTTTCTTCTTTTTTTTAAAAAATAAATTTATTTATTTTATTTATTTATTGTTTCTGGCTGCGTTTGGGTCTTCGTTGTTACGCGCGGGCTTTTCTCTGGTTGCGGCGAGTCAGGGTCACTCCTCGCTGCGGTGTGTGGGCCTCTCACCTCGGTGGCCTCTCCCACTGTGGAGCACGGGCTCCAGGTGCATGGGCCCCAGCAGCCGTGGCACGTGGGCTCAGCAGTTGTGGCTCGTGGGCTCCAGAGCGCAGGCTCAGCAGCTGTGGCGCATGGCCTCTAGGTGCACCGGCTGCAGTAGTTGTGGCACGCGGGCTCAGTACTTGTGGCGCACGGGCTTAGTTTCTCCGTGGCATGTGGGATCTTCCCAGACCAGGGATCAAACCCGTGTCCCCTGCACTGGCAGGCGGGCTCTCAACCACTGCACCACCAGGGAAGCCCCTCTCTTTTCTTCTTCCCTTACCTCTCACTGCCCACAGAGAGGACCCTGGCTCCCAGGAATATCTCTCTTATGTGATCAACCTTCAATACATACACAATATTTTCAAAATTATTACACAAGTACTGCTACTCCCTGCAACAACAAACCTATAAAGGGAAGCTCAAGGTTTCATCACAATTAGAAAACCACGTGCACCGCATCTGGGTTTTCCTTCCTTTCTTCATGCAAAATCAAACTCTTTCTCTCCCTCCTTCTCTTTTCCAGTAGATTGATAGAGAGATGACAGATAGACACTTAGGTTGTTTCCAGTACTTCGCTGTGATGCCTAAGGCTACGATGCGTCACCATACATGTACATTGTCTCCTATTTGCAGACAAGTAACCACCACGGAGAAATTCCCAGAAATGGAGAGGCTGGGCCAAAGGGTAAACGTCTATGGAATTTTCTTAAGCGTCCACGTTCTGCTCCGCTCCTGGGGGTGTACAGTTTCCCTCCCCCAACCTCGTGTGACAGCGCCTGGTCCCCAGGCTCCTCAACAGAGCATTGGGCCGCTTTTGAATCACTGCCCATCTGATATGAGAGACACTGTATCTGAGTGCAGCTTTTATATGCTTTTTTTTTCTTTTTATTTATGTCTGCGTTGGGTCTTCATTGTTGCGTGCAGGCTTTCTCTAGTTGCGGTGAGCGGAGGTTACTCTTCGTTGCAGTGTGCGGGCTTCTCATGGCGGTGGCTTCTCTTGTTGCGGAGCACGGGCTCTAGGTGTGCGGGCTTCAATAGTTACAGCGCACGGGCTCAGTAGTTGTGGCTCATGGGCAATAGAACACAGGCTCAGTAGCTGTGGCGCATGGACTTAGTTGCTCCACAGCATGTGGGATCTTCCCGGACCAGGGCTCGAACCCATGTCCCCTGCATCGGCAGGCGGATTCTCAACCTCTGCACCACCAGGGAAGCCCCTATATATGCATTTAGTATAAGCATTTTTCACGTGTTAAGAGCCACTGATTTCTCTTTTTCTTGAACTGACTGTCCATGTCTTTCACCCACTTTTCTATGGAATCCTTGGTTTTGTATTCAGTTGGTTTTAATGGGTCACAGAAGAGGAACAGGAGGCAAAGGGGCGTGGGGATCAGAAATGCCCACAAGGAGGGTGACACCTCCACAGAAGGACTAGGGGAGACCCTCCCCAGAGAGCGAGGTGGTAGCGCATGTCCCCTCAGCTGAGGAGGAGCAGGGTGAGGACGCCAGCCTCAAGCCCGACTCAGGCCAGAGCTCACACTTGCTGGGTGAACAGAAGGACCCCAAGCCAGACATTCAGTTTGAAACAGTTTTGGCCACACAAGCTCTGGCAGAAGCAAAGGCAAGTCCTCTCCAGAGAAAAGCGTTTTAAACTCAGACCTCAAAGAACTCCCACAAACAGAGGCCCAGGGTTCAGGGCTTGCCACAAAAAGCTACCCAACGCACAAGCAAACAGCTACCCTGAGTGTGTCAGCCAGAACAACAGACTGCAGAATCAGACCCACAGAGACAGAAGATGTGGAATTATCAGGTAGGAATATGCAGAGTTTCTTCCATGTCTGTTCAATGTGTTTAAAGGAATAAAGCATTAAAAGGATGATGAAAAAGAGAGGCTGGGACTTCCCTGGTGGTCTGGTGGTTAAGACTCCAAGCTTCCACTGCAGGGGGCGTGGGTTCGATCCCTGGTTAGGGAACTAGATTCTGCATGCTGTTCAGCGTGGCCAAAAAATTTAAGAAAAGAAGAAGGAAAAGAAAGAGAGGTTATCAAAATTGCCAAGGCAGATTTTAAAAGAGAGTAGATGTTAAAATGAGATCCAAATTAGAAACCCAGGTGGGTTAAATAGAAGATGAAACCCAGCGGAAGAGAGAATTCAAGAACTGGAAGATGGATCTGAAGACGTCACCCAGAACGCAGCACAGAGAGGCAAAGATGGAGAAACAGGAGAAGCTAAGAGACACAGAAGGGACACATGCAACAGGATCTAATTAAAGTTTGGACAGAGCTGGTCTTCAGCCAGGGCCCCAGCAGCACAACCTGCGCTGAGCAGGGGTCAGGCAGGCACCTGCTCCCAGGGGACCCTGGTCAGGGCATGGGGAGACAGGACAGCAAAGCCACACAGCGGTGGGATTCTGGGCAGTGCCGGCCTCATTCGGATCCCACGGGGGGCTCTGGGGCATGAAATCCACCTCTGAGTTTGTCCTGCCTCAAGACAAGGGGGCCAGCTCTCACACCCGCCACCCTTGCCCCTGGGAACTTGGACTCCACGGGAGCCCCAGGTGCCCCTGCAGCTGGTGGAGGAGCTCACAGGAGACGGGAGGGGGGCTCAGGGGACCCGAGAAGAGGGCCCACAGTGCGGGGTAGACGATAATCAGTGATTATTAAGCTGAGATTTCCCCGGAATATTCTAAATATATGGCTTCTGAAGAAGGAAGATCAGTGAGGGTAAGTAAAGATAAACCCTCATCTAGAAACATCACAGTGGGACTGCAGGCTCTCAAAGGCAAAGGGAAGATTTTTGTAATAAACAGCCAGAAAACAGGTCAGACTGTCCACCTGGACCGACAGACTCTCCATCGTCCGCCAGCGGAAGCCAGAGACGCTGGAATCACAGCTTCAGGGTACCTGGGCTCCAAGACCCAGGGAAGCAAACTTTCCTTCTAAACCCCAGGACCGAGAGAGTTAAAGGTCAGCAGACCCTCAAGAAAGGAGCGTGTACTTCCAGCAGCAGGAGACCTTCCCCCGGTCGGCAGCAACCCCGTGCAGGAGGCAGCACTGCGTGTCCAGCCAGAGGCCCTTGCCTCGCCCCACAGGCCCGACTCCCTCCGAGGCCTCAGCGAGCCCAGGTCATAGCCAGGTGGCCAGGGGCCTGTGGGCTGGTGGTCACTGCGTCCCTGCCCAGAGGTCAGGGGGGAGTGGAGGGGGAGGTAGGCCCGCCCGGCCCCTGCCTCGAGGCTCTCTCAGTCCTGGGGAGGGGACAGGGCGGTGGCACAGGCCGAGGGAGCAGAAGAGGGGCCGCGCGGGGAGTGACAGGTCCCCATTTCATGTCTGCCCCGCCCCTAGGCCCCTCTCCCCACCAGCAGGGAAACAAACTGGGAGCTGCAAAACCACGTGCGAAAGAAGGGAACGGCTGGGGTCCTCAGGCACCGCCAGCCTCGAGCAGCGCTGGGTGCCACGGACACGAGGCCCCAGGGCCACCAATGCATCTGCACCCGCGGTCCCACCCTCTTAGTAAAAGGAAGAGAGTCCGACAGGCGCGGTCAGGGGGAGCTTGAAGACAAGCAACTACATGTGTGCGTCCCGGGTACGATCCTGGGCAGGGAAAGGACGTTAGGGAAAAACAAAGGAAACCTGAATAAAGTGTGGACTTCTGTTCGTAATCCCGCATCCCTATTGGTCCATGACGTGACAAATGTACGGTCTTCACGTAAGATAACAGGGGAAACTGGGTGCAGAGGTTGTGGGAACTCGGCACCGTCTTCCCAATTTTTATGTTAATCTGAAGCTCTTCTAAAAAACAAAGTTTCTCTTTCTTGAGTGTAAATTAAAATAATTATTATCAAAAGTAGACGACTCTGCAAACTGTCTCTCTCTGGATTACCGGGAATAAATCTACACCTCAGCTGGCCTCTGCCGCCACGGATCCCCGCTCTGCGGCGACCCTGCTCCTGCAAAGGTGGACTCACCACCCACTGCGGACACCCGGGGGTCCAACCTCTGCGCCACGCGTCTGCTGGCGGCTGGACGCGGCAGGGAGAGGGCCCCCGCCTCCTGCCCACTGCAAAACCTCAGCTGCAAGGGCATCTGGGAGATGCCGGGAAGGCCACTGGTAGGAGGAAGGGGGGTGGCCTGGGTGCAGAGTGGCCGAGCCCTCGCCCAGCTACCTGGGACCCCAGGCACCGCCCCAAGAGAGAAGCCGCTCGCTTCCCTAAGACACCTGCTGCAGCGGCCGGAGCAGCCCAGCTCTCCCAGCCACTGAGGACCTCTTGGCTGTGACAGAGGTCGGGGCGGGGGAGAATAAAAGAAGTTGGAGAAGAGAATCCAGGGACTTAAAGCTTTTGGACTTTGGCTCGTGGAGCTGCCGCAGACCCCTCCCAGCTCAGCTGACAGCAGGGTGGATGCAGGGGGGTGGGCCAGTAGAGGGTGAATTGCCAGCTCTGGTACAAAGGGGCCTTGGGGTCAGCTTCCTCAGCCCTGGGGTGAACCCAAACTGCCCCCAACACTGGGAGTGGCCTCATGAAGGGGAGACAGGGCTGTCCCACCCCTCAGGGGCAGCTCCCCCTCCCAGCAGACCACAGGCGTGGCGGCAAAGCCCTCGGCCAGGGGACAAAGTGTGGGAAGGTGGGCACGCTTCTCCCCAACCCCTGAGGCTCTTTCCCCAGGGAGAAAGCCAATGGTTCCACCTCCTGCCTCTCTCTCACCTTTCTTCACCGACCCCCATGCAGGGAGGAGGTTGGCAAACGGTGGGGGTGGGGGGGTCTGCTGGGCATGCTCAGCCCACTTCCCCCCACCCCTGCCCCCATGCCTGCAGGGGCTGTGCTGTGCAGGCTGGGGGCTCCCCCTGGAGTCTCTGGGCCCGGCAGTCGGTCTCACGCTGGGGGTTGGGTGGGAGGCCCAGCTGGCCTTCACGCTGAGGTGTGTCCTCTGACCAGCCCATCAGGAGGAAAGGGCAGACCCACACGGTGGCCTCGCGGGGTCCCGGCTCTGCACACAAACATTGGAAATGATAGTCTACAACTGTGTTGGTATGAAGACGATCCAAGTTGGGTTATGCTTTCTTCCGGCTTCAAAAGAAGTTCAGGGACTTCCCTGGCGGTCCAGTGGTTAAGACTTCCCCTTCCAATGCAGGGGGTGTGGGTTCAATTCCTGGTCTGGGAGCTAAGATCCCCACGGGTCTCGGGGCCAAAGTCTCGGGGCCAAAAAACTGAAACATAAAGCAAAAGCAATATTGTAACAAATTCAATAAAGACTTTGTTTTTAATTCTTTAAAAAATAAAAAGAAATGAAAGGAGTTCTAACATTTTTCATGGCCCCTAAAAGTCTCAAGGGCCCTGGCACTGAGCCCGTTGTGCCCGTTGGAGAAGACGACCCTGGTGAAGAAGGTTTGGGGGCCCGGCTACTGCCTTCATGCCTCATTTCTCCACGGGTTCAGGACTCAGAATGGAAGAGTCGGCTATTTCGTGGTCCCCTTGGAGACCCTGGCAGCTCTCTACCCCATCTCTCTGTTTCATTTCTTTCACAGCACTTATCACCATCTGAAACCAGCCCGTTAAGTGTCTGCCCCATCAGGAAGCCCAGTCCAGAGCAGGGCGGTGGCTGACCCCCAGCACCTCTGTTCTGTAAACAGCTGTTGGGTGGATAGATGATGGATGGGTAGATAGGTGGATGGATGGGTAGGACAGGAGGGAGTGGAAGGAAGGAAGATGGCTAGATGGGAGGGTGGGTACATGGATGGGAGATGGATAGATGGGCAGATGGATGAATGATAAATGGGTGGGATGGGGGATGGGGGGATGGATGGGAAAATGGATGTGGGATGGAGGTGGAGAAAAGAAAAGAAGGAAGGAAGGAAGGGAGATGTCTAGGTGGTAGATGGATAGATGGGTGGACGAATGGGAGGAGGCATGTACTGATTTTTGATTTGATAAGTAGGTGGATGGTGAATGGATGGGCAGATGGATGGGTAGATGGATGGATGTTTGAGTGGATGGGTGAGTGGATGGTGGGTGAGTGGACGGATGGATCACAGAGCAACCCCGGCACCATGCTTTGCAGGAAGCTCTGTCAGTCCCTGCATCACCAGCACTGGGCCGGGCACAGAGGGAGGGGGCTGGGGAGTACTGGGGACCCAGCCAAAGCATCGTCAGAGGGACTGAGATGACCCCCAGGCCTACCCCCCAGGCCAGGCCCCTCCTCAGGCCCACTGTCTCCACCTCCAGCCACTCTGATGGCTACGACCCCAGCCCGGGCCTTGGGGCTGCTTCCAGATTCCTCCTGCGCAGCCTTCACAGGTTCTCTCTCCTGCTGGCTTTCATCTGCGACCGTGAGGACCAAAGCACAGTTCACGGTGATCCTGAACAGACTCTCGCTTCTGTGCAGCCGTTAAAGAGCTGCCTGTTGAGCTGCTCCCCTGGGAAGCCGGAGGGGGTCTCGTGCCGCTGCCACCGCCCCCCCCCCGGGAGGAGAGTTCTCCTCCATTGCTCTCAGCCCCTCACGCGTGTCCCTCGCCAAACTGTCAGACTGTGCAGGAGCCCAGCCGCTGTCCCCCCGGCTCCTCCCGGAGCCCAGCTCGGGGTCTGGCACAAGGTGAACGTTCAACACACGTGAGTGAGTGAATTATCTAAGAAACTGGGGACTTCGCACAGTGACAAATTCCCGGTGCAGGACTGCAGTCCAGGAGGATCTGGGAAGAAGCAGGCTCCCCGGGGCAGGACCGGTCCACACACACCCACACCCGCCCTGGTGTGTGCAGGACGCACAGGCAGGGCGAGTCTCCTTCCCTTCAGAGTGACGATGCAGATAGAGTGACAGCGGCGACAGAGCAGGTGCCCCTAAACGCGCTCTCCCCCTCCCGGGTGAGGCCACAAAGTGACACTACCGTTATCTCACCTCCAGTAACCCTCCCTCCCTGCAACGTTCCAGAAGTAGCAAGAGCCCGCGGAGCTACAGGAACCCGCATGGCTCTGCTCCCACGCACGCCCCGTATGAAGCGCCGCAGGCTGCCGGCGTCCGGGTCATGAGTCACAAGTCCCTTTGATGTAGGGGAACGCAGACGCTGCTGGCAAGGAGGAGGGGCACGTCTGGAATCTGCACCCACCTGTCTTCTGTGAGGTTGTCCTCGGGTGAGTGCCCTCTCTGCATTCAGGGTTTACCTGCTACTTCCAGCTGTGTGACCCTGAGCAAGTGCCTTGACCTCTCTGGGCCTCCATTTGTCCCTCTGTAGGAGAGCGGTTAAGGTTACGCTGAATATCAGCAATAATATATCCATTATGGGGCTTCCCTGGTGGCGCAGTGGTTGAGAGTCCGCCTGCTGATGCAGGGGACGTGGGTTCGTGCCCCAGTCCGGGAAGATCCTACATGCCGCGGAGCGGCTGGGCCCGTGAGCCATGGCCGCTGAGCCTGCGTGTCCGGAGCCTGTGCTCCGCAACGGGAGAGGCCACAGCAGTGAGAGGCCCGCGTACCACAAAAAAAAAAACCTATCATAAATGGGAATGAGACTAGCCTAAGAAGCTGAACGCAGACATGGCATGGTCCAGCCATGCAGCGAGAATAAACCAACACACTGTGGGGAGGTGAGGGGAGAACACAGCAGGCTCCGGGGCTCTGCCTTGTCAGAGCTGGAAGGCACAGGACAGCGAAGCTGACCGTTAGCCGCATTCAGCAGCACAGAGGTAAACACACACACACAGAGAGTTCCTGACCAGGTGGGGAGTGAAGGAGGACGGAGGGGGATTTGGGAGACACAAGCTGGACCTCTTCTGCTCCCCATGCCCCCAGCACAGACAGACAGCAGCCCCAAGCACGGCTCACGGACAGACTCGCCCAAGAGTTTCCCATGAGGTGCAGTGACCACGCAGAGACCCAGCAGGACAAGCCCAGCTGTGGACGTCAGTCCTGAAGCTGCAAGTTCAGATCCCGTGTGAACCCTTCTTTTCGGGCCCGAGACGTCCCCCCGTTTTAATCCTGGGCTCTGTCCCATTCTGTTTCCTGTATAACATCCCAGACACATGGCCTTTGGGAACCCATGGGAACCAAAGGGACTGGAGCCTTACCCCTACAGAACCCCAGACCCTCCTGCACCCCCAGGACCCCCAGCATGGAAGGACCCCACGGAGCTCAGGACCCTCTGCCCCAAACGGGTCAGGGCCAAGGGTCATCACGCCCGGAGTCTGGCTTTCACGGGCGAGGGGATGCTAAGCCCCTCGACCTCTCCTTCCTCCCCTGGCTCTGGCAGCGAGCAGGACGGAGCAGGACCCTGGGGGCTCAGGTAGCAATGGGGGGTTTCAGGCTCTGAGACCGCAGTGGGGCTCCTGGCGTGGGTGAGCAGCTGGGCCCACCTCCCTCCCAGGGCAGAGGGGGACAGGCACTTACCAGGCTGCTGAGGAGGAGATGCTGGGCCAGGGAAGGGGCGGGGCCCAGCCTGGAGGCTCCTCCAGGCACCGTGGTGGTTCCCAGGCCTGTTGCCATAGCTGCCGCTTGGAAACCCCTGGCAACGGGGCTCTGGCGTCCTCCAAGACACCAGGAGAGGGGGTGTGAGCAGAGGCTGCGGAGGGGAGATCCTGGATGGGGGCTTCCATTCCCGCCTCGTGGTTTGAGACCCACCCAGACGCCTTTGCTGAGCTACCCTGTCAGGGAGGCTGCGGGCGGGGTGCGGGGGTCCCCAGGTCTCAGGGTGTGTGCTGCCGACTGCACGCCCAACTCTGGGGAAAGGCTGGGGCGCAGTGTTTGCACAGATGCCCACCATGGCTGACCTCAAGCTGCAAGGCAACACCGCACCTCATCGGCTCTCGCCGCAGAATCAGCCTTGAATTTCAGTCTGAGACTTTCATGGAAGAAGTTGGAAGCAAAGAATCCCCACTACACGGTGTGTCCCTGTTTCATGTACCCACACGTGCCAACCTTGTCCGGCCCCTGACACCACAATTCAGATGCGGCCGCCCGGCCCCTCCACTCAGGAGCATCCTCCGCAGGGAGAGAGCGCGGCCAGTGAGCACAGGACACCACGGTCCCCACCCCCAACCTGCCCAAACCACTCCCTCGGCCCTGGACCCTGCCCTCCCTCCCCCGCCAGTTCTGACTCACAGGTCACTGGAAGGGCACAGCCTGGGGGAGGCTGGGTCCCCACCCACCCCTAGGGGCCCCTGCCCCACCTGGGAGCTGCGCATTCCTGTCTCCAGGCCCTCCCTGCCCTGGAGGGACCCTGGCTGGGCCCACAGGCTGGCCCAGACACACACCCACCCCCCTCCCCCTCAGGACCCCATGCACCATTCTCACTGGAACACTCTCCACTGTGGGGAGGACAGGAATAGAGCCCAGCCCCCTTCACAGATGAGCAAACTGAGGTTCAGAGAGGTTAGGTCAGGACCCAGGCTGCACAGCCAGCTTGCAGAGCAGCCGTCCTTCCCCCTTCGCACAAACACCCAGCCCTTCGCCCAAACACCCAGCCCTTCGCCCAAGGAGTGCCCAGGCCAGCCAAGCCCCGGGGGCCGCCAGGCCTGGGGGCAGCCAGGCTCATATCTCAGCCCTGCCTCTGGCTGACTGGCCGTGGGGGGCGGCCAGGGGGCCGGGGGCGCCTTTCTGAGCTGCAGCTCCTTTATCCACGCAAGGTGTATCCACACTCGAGTGTGCTGAGCCCAGGAGATGCGGGGGGCGCTGGGCGAGCCCGGCTGCACCCCGAATCGTACTCCCCGCCCACACACACAGCGGCAGCGCAGTTATACCACCCCTCGAAGATGCAAAGAAGCCCGCGAGACCTCGATAAGGTAATTTTCTTCCCAGATAGTCTCAGAGATCCCACTGTTGGAATCTCACCAGACAAGCTTAGAAGGCCTCCAGGATCCGGAATTACAGCCTCCAGGTAAGTTCAGGTGGGCCCCGGGTCTGGAGGTACAGGTCCTGTGGTAGGAGGTGGCAGGAGGTGGGGGGCTCTCGAGTGCCAAGCCGTGGGCGGGGGGCGGTGGTTCTGGGCTTTGTTCCTGTCCCGGCCTCATTGTCTTTATCTGCAAAATGGGGAGAAAGGACCTTTCCCTCTTAATTCTTGGAAACGCTGGGAGGACAAAGTAAGAACATGACTTGGGAAGGTCGAATTTCTCTGCACACAGAAAGTATTCTTTGGCGGGAACGTCCCTCGTGGTCCAGTGGTTTAGACTTCGCGCTCCCAGTGCAGGGGTCCGGGGTTCGATCCCTGGTCAGGGAACTAGATCCCACATGCTGCAACTAAGAGTTCGCATGCTGCAACTAAGGAGCCGGCGAGCCGCCACTGAGACCCGGTACAACCAAATAAATAAATACTTCTAAAAAAGAAAAGCATTCTTTGGCAAAGTAACTGGGATTCAAATCCAGCGCTGTGGCTTTGGCCCGGCTGCCAGGGGACACACAACCCCCAGGACTCTGTCCTCGTATGAAATGGGAGCGAGAATCCTTGTTCTGCCGTGGCACCGCCACCCGCCCACCAGCCGCCACCCCCTCCTGACTGCTCCTCTGACGGCGGGACTGCACCCAGCCATGGCCAGCGTCTCTGCTTGGTACCAGGGCCCCCCTCCCCCACCCCGCACTGGGTCTGGGAGGCGGGGCTGCCCTCAACAGCATCCCTGGCCTCTATTCCCTAGAGGTTGGTAGCCATGCCTCCACCCAGTTGTGACAACCAGCTTCCACCCAGGCCTTGCCAACTGTCCCCGGGGGCAAACTGCCCCCAGTTGAGAACCAGCGATCCGGAGCCCAGACTGTCCTTTTTCCCCTCTCTGACTCCTTCCCCAGACTGGGACGGCTCAGGCCCAGCCCTCGCCCTGCTCAGGTCTTTATAAAGCAAGCCCACGTCATGGGGCGCCACATTTGGGAGGGAAGGAAGCAGGGGAGGAAGGAAGGAAGGCGGGGAGGGTGGGGGAGGGGAGAGGGATGGAGGGAGAGACGTGAGCATGAGTGACCCGGGGCCCTCTGAGAGCCCGTGCTGCGCCCCATCACCCCCTCCACCTCTTCCGGGTCCTCCCTCCACCCCCGCTGAGCGGACAGGAGGTCGGGAGCAAGTTGGATCCAGGGTTTTTTTTGTTTTTTTTTTGTTTTTTGCGGTACGCAGGCCTCTCACTGCTGTGGCCTCTCCCGTTGTAGAGCACAGGCTCCGGACGCGCAGGCTCAGCGGCCATGGCTCACGGGCCCAGCCGCTCCGCGGCACGTGGGATCTTCCCGGACCGGGGCACGAACCCGCGTCCCCTGCATCGGCAGGCGGACTCTCAACCACTGCGCCACCAGGGAAGCCCGTGGATCCAGGTTTTGTGGGCCCTGAAGCTCATACAGTTTGGGGCTCTCTTTACAGAAAAGAATACAAACTTACAGACACAAAATTAGGTATGAAAGGGAACACTTATTTAGAGTGAGAAAAAAACAAATTTAAATTCGGACAAAACGTACAAAATCTGGAAAAACAACAACATATGTTTATTCATTAGCTGCCTGCTCCAGCTCCATGATACTCTTCCTGGCACATTTTGGCCGCATCCTTTTCAGTCATCTCAGCGTATGACAATGCGACGTCACGTTTGAAAGAAGGAATATATATATAGTTGTCTTTCTTCCAGCAGGGCTGATTGAAATTCATTTTGTCTTATTCAGAGTTAGGACACGTAGCATGTGGCCCCCGCCCACACATGCACTGTTTGCAGGACAGCCTAGTTTCTTGTGCCCTAAACAACAATCTGGTCAATTCCATTTCCTAAGATTCCCGTTTCTAAAAAGGAAACAACGCATGGCGCACGTTTATCGTTGCAGACAACGCACGATAGAGCACATTTCCGTTCTGACGAGGCGTTGATGAGCATTGCATCATCTGCACAGTGGTGTGCGTATGGACGACTAGCAGGGCCCACAGCTGGCTCCGGTCTGTACCCCTCGTGTCGTGTCCCCTCCGCCACCCGCGTGCTTGCAGCGCTGGACGCTCAGGACGCGTTCACATCCCATATAGCCCTTGCCCTGCACCTTCCCGTCACCCTGCCAAAGGGATGTTTTGTGCCCGGGTCTTAAGTTATACAAGAGGCTGAGTGACGACATACAGAGGTAAGGACGCTGAAACAAAAATTTGATGTTACTCATAGAGGCCTAGACATGAGAGGGCCAGCACACCTGGCAGGGACCCAGGAGGAGCAGGGGGAAGGCCTGGACCACAGCCCTAACTGGGATTCTCGCAGGAAAGGCAAGGCAGCGCAGGGGAACCGCTTGGGACTGGTTAGTTTAAGTAATTCCAGCAGGCTCTGGGGCACAGGGGCTGTTCCTAGTCGTCTGGTACCTGGCCGTGGGGACCTGGGTGATCAGGGCAGGGGAACACTTGCTTGGTGAGTGAGAGATAAGGAAAGAGGTGGTGCTGAGAATGGGCTCCAGGTCACAGGAGAGATGCAGACAACTTTATCTGTTGGTCTGTCCTTATGGCTAATGGATGCCAAGCAGATAAACACAGATGCTAGGAAAACACCAATCAAGGGAGGAGCTGGGACTTCCCTGGTGGCACGGTGGTTAAGAATCCACCTGCCAATGCAGGGGACACGGGTTCGAGCCCTGGTCCGGGAAGATCCCACGTGCCGCGGAGCAACTAAGCCCGTGCGTCACAACTACTGAGCCTGCGCTCTAGAGCCCGCGAGCCACAACTACTGAGCCCGTGCGCCACAACTACTGAGCCTGTGCTCTAGAACCTGCGTGCTGCAACTACTGAGCCCGCGTGCCACAACTACTGAAGCCCGCACACCTAGAGCCCGTGCTCTGCGACAAGAGAAGCCACCGCAATGAGAAGCCCGTGCACCGCAACGAAGAGTAAACCCCGCTCGCCGCAACCAGAGAAATCCTGCGCACAGCAACAAAGACCCAACGCAGCCAAAAATAAATAAATAATTTTTTAAGAAAGGGAGGAGCTGGCAGGGGGACCGACGGTGGGAGGAGGGTGAGCTGGGGGTGCTTATTCCTCTGGCTCCCCCACTTCCTCTGAATAAACTGTGCTCCGCTTCCCAAAACCACACGTACTCTCAGGCCCCCAAAGACAGTTCACACATTAACACGCTAAAGACACAATGCAGGTGAGCATCTCAACAGATGCAGAAGAATTCAATAAAATTCCATTTCTGTCCTTAAGAAAGCATGTTAGCTGCTTCAGAGAAGGGAATCCTGTTAATCTGATAAAGGCTGTCTACCTAAAACCTCGAGTTAATGGGGAAACGTGGAAAGCTGTCCCTTTGAGATCAGCAAGGAAACAAAGGTTCCCATTGGTACCGCCGTTCAATGTCAGCCTGGACGTGGCAGGCAGCACGGCGAGTCGGGTCAGGTTTGTAAAGAAAGAAACAAAGCTGTCTTTATTCACAGGTGACACGGTCGCACGTGCAAGAGAATCTGAAAAATCTTCAGAGGAATTAGGATAATGAATAGAGAGTTCAGCAAAGTTGTCGGACCCAAAATCTATGTGCCATATGCAACTTTACTTCTCTATACTAGCAGCAATGTTGGAAAAATAAAATTTCATAATTAGACATTATTTATAACAGCATCAAAAATATCTAAAGTCTAGGAATAAGGTAGCGGGTCACTATAAAGGAGATTCTAAGACACTGTCAGACACATTAAAAAAAAAGGTCTAGGGCTTCCCTGGTGGCGCAGTGGTTGAGAGTCCGCCTGCCGATGCAGGGGACGCGGGTTCGTGCCCCGGTCCGGGAAGATCCCACATGCCGTGGAGGGGCTGGGCCCGTGAGCCATGGCTGCTGAGCCTGCGCGTCTGGATCCTGTGCTCCGCAACGGGAGAGGGCACAGCAGTGAGAGGCCCGCGGACCGTAAGAAAAAAAAAAAAAAAGGTCTAAATAAATGGAGATGAGCGTGTTCATGGATTGGACGGCTCAATATAGATCCTCCCCAAATTCATTCATTCTTACCATATTGATTTATAGAATCAAAGAAATTTCTATCCAAATCCCAACCAAGTTTTGTGGAACTTAAAATACTGATTCCAAGATTAACATGGAAACACAGATTCAATTCAACAAGTACTTACTGCTCCTGCCACTTGGGACACAACAGAATCAAATCAACAAAGACCCAGCCTCATGCAGCTTGCGTTCCAACGGAACTGTCATTCAACACAGCACGTCAGCGAATTTCCCAGTGTGACCAGATAGTAGATGTTTGCTTTGGGAACACGAAGAGCAGAGCAGGTTAGGATGCTGTGGGCGGGCGGGAGGCAGGGAGGGCAGCCAGCAGATGGTGGCCGAAGGTGATGTTTGCAAGACACAAGCATGGCTGAAACACCAAGTGATAAGAGGTGGGGTCTTGCTGTACCAGACGTCAGGGCACACGATGGACCTTCATCATCAAGATGGTGTGGGGTTGGCACAGGGAAGACTCAGAAGCAAGTGGGACAGAATAAAGACCCCCAAAACAGACCCTTGTCTATGCGGACATTTGATTTAAGACAAAGCCGGTAGGGGTTGGGGAGCGGTGTGCTCCTACCTAAAGCCACCCTCAGAAATCAATCCCAGGTGGAGTAAAGACTCCAAGGTGAAAGGCGAAGCTACAAAGCCTTTGGAAGATAATACGGAATGTATTCATGACCTTGAAGTTGGAAGAGCTCCCTTAAGAAAGACACAAAAAGCAGTCACAATCAAAGGAAGATGTTGATAACTTCAGATATATTAAACTGTCTGTACATCAAAAGATGCCTGTAAAAGAATGAAACCGAGCCGCAGGATGGGAGAAGGCATTTGCAACACACAAAATGACGCAGCGCGAGTGTCTAGGTTATATAAAGAGCTTCGGGGACTTCACAAAGGAGGAACTCGGAATGGCTGATACAGACGGAGAAGTGTCTTAACAGTCAGGAAAATGCTGTCAGAGAACCCAGGCAGGGAGCCTGCCACAGCTACGCACTGCCCGTGGGCACACAGGTGCCTGTGGCCACGGAGGGAACAGGGTGGGCTTGGCTCTTCAAGCTGTGGACATGCAAGCCAGGGGACCCAGCAATTCCACTCCTGGGCAAATACTCCACGAAATGCAAGCTTGCGCACCTGCTCTTAGCAGCCTTGTTGACAGTCGCCAGACACCAGGAACCAGCCGGGTGGCCGTCATCACTAGACTGGATGAAGGAGGTGAGATGCACTCCTGAGACGTCTGCCGTGCAGTCCTGAGCACGCAGGAACCAGAGCTCCTCGGGGCAGGGACGCGTCTCGCCAACGCGATACATCGTGACATGGGTGGAGGGGAAAAGGTGCGAGGGATACACGCAGTGTGAGTCCACGTGTACAAAGTGCAAACCAAACCCTATTGTTTAGGGACGCAATCAATGTTGTAAAGAAATGCAAGGGACTGATGACAGTAAACATAGGAGAGCAATTACCTTACCGCCAAGGAGGAGGAGGTCTGGGGAGGGAGGGGTCCCCGGGCTCACTTCTGCTGGGTGGCTTAACGTGGCAGGAGCCAGCATCGCACCTGCCTGGGCAGGAAGGGCTCCAGGGCACGTCACCACAGCAGTTTCGAGGGACTTCCCTGGCGCTTCCGCGCTTCCCCTGCCTGGGGCATGGGTTCCATCCCTGGTGGGGAGCTAAGGTCCCACATGCCACGCAGTGCCTCCTGGGAGGGAGGAAGCAAGTCGTGAGTGGAAAACGCACTCTCCTAACGCCTGGTCTAGGATGCATGCTTAGGGAGGCCGGGTCACTCAGCGATGGGACAGCTCATTGTCAGCTCCGCCTGGTGACCCCCCAGCAGAGTACTGCCTTAGAAGGGCCATGCCCCACACCTCCCAAAGGCAGAGATTCTAGTTGTTTGTTTGCCACTGTGTCCCCGGCCCCCAAAACAGCCCCTGACCCACGGTGAGGGCTCGGCAGTACTTGCTTAGTGGACGAGTGAACCTCTGGCTTTATGACAAATACCACAGCAATTGACCTTAGGGGTCAGAGGGCAGGATGAGAGGAAGGGGGATCATCGTGTCCTGGGCTAGATCAGCCGCCATGAGTTCGAATCCTGGCTCTGCCACTTTCTAGCCGTCTGACCTGGGACAAGTGACCTCACCACTCCAACCGTAATTTTCTCCTCTGTAAATGGGGGTGTTTATGGGACACGTCCTAGCAGAAAGCCAGGCACCCGCACAACACTCATTAGGCATAGAGGTCCTCACTCCACCTCTGGAGAGCAGGAAGCCCAGCTGTGCTGTCCCCATCAGATGGCTGCTGCGGTCCCAGACGCGTGTGACCTTCTCGAGTCACGCACCTGTCACTCTTGTCATCAGAAAAGGTGTCCTTCCCCCCCCCCAAGTGCAACCACCCATTGAGATGGGACCCTGGGAACTGGGCCACTTAGGGAAGCGCTCAGGTGGCGGGGGGGAGGTGGGGGGGGCAGTGCCAGGGGCACTAAGCAGGAGTCTCGAGGCAGAGTCCTGGCCACGGCGAGGGGCTGGGCCCAGAGCCAATTTAACTGCACCTCAGCAGGTGCTGCAAAGTTGGATTCACACAAAAAGTACCTGAGTGCACGTCTCTTTGGGGGAGGCTGGAGCACGGAGGAGGATGAACCCTTACAAAAACGGCAACTTTTTAAAATGCTTTTCTTTGCCAAGTTTCAGCCTGGTGGGAGTTTCATGTCGGAACCACTAAGTAGGAGTTGATAACGGACAGGTTAATCATTCTCATGCAGGGGTGCAGTGCTGAGCGATGATCCAGGCACCCAGGTGAGGTGCTTCCAGGGGCTGCCAGCGCGGGAGACCCCAGGGAGAGCAAAGGGCACGGGAGCAGGGGGTGGGAGAAAGCAGGGGAGGGGTCCCCATGTCCCCACCACAGTACACACCTGGGTGGGAGAGGCTTCAGGCCAGCCCCCATGCCCTTGGGACCAGGATGCCAGAGTCTACAGAAACACTGGAGGTGGGGGGACTTCCCTGGTGGCACAGTGGTTAAGAATCCGCCTGCCAATGCAGGGGACACGGGTTCGAGCCCTGGTCCAGGAAGATCCTACATGCCGTGGAGCAACTAAGCCCACGAGCCACAACTACTGAAGCCCGCGTGCCCTAGAGCCGGGGGGCCGCAACTACTGAGCCCGTGCACTGCAAGTACTGAAGCCCACGTGCTAGAGCCCGTGCTCTGCAACAAGCGAAGCCACCACGATGAGAAGCCTGCGCACCGCAAGGAAGAGTAGCCCCTCCTCTCGTTGCAACTAGAGAAAGCCCGCACACAGCAACAAAGACCCAACACAGCCCCAAAATAAAAATAAATAAAAAATTAAGAAATTTAAAAAAAGAAACACTGGGGAGCAGAGGGGAGTGGGGAGCTGTCTGGAGCCTGGAAAGAGCTTTGAGCTGCCTTCTCTCCCCCAACCCCCAGCCCCAGCCCCCTTCACCAGCCCTCAGATCCTGATGGCTAAGGTCTCCCCCAGGAATGTTCTGGATCTGAAGTGGGTACGAGACCTTCACCATCTATTCCTTTGCCCATCATCACCAAGGGCTTTGTGACACCTTGTTTTGAAGAAAAGGCAGCATATTCTAGGACCAGTCTGGGAACAAGGGAAGAATTCATCATGCCTCCCTACATCCTTACATCCTTCCATCCTTCCATCCATCCATCCATCCCTCCACCCATCCATCCCTCCACCCATCCATCCATCCACCCATCCATCCCTCCACCCATCCAACCACCCATCCATCCATCCATCCATCCACCCATCCCTCCATCCATCCCTCCACCCATCCATCCACCCACCCATCCATCCCTCCACCCATCCAACCACCCATCCATCCATCCATCCATCCACCCATCCCTCCATCCATCCATCCATCCATCCACCCATCCATCCACCCATCCCTCCATCCAACCATCCATCCATCCACCCATCCATCCACCCACCCATCCATCCATCCATCCATCCACCCATCCCTCCATCCATCCATCCATCCATCCACCCATCCATCCACCCATCCCTCCATCCAACCATCCATCCATCCACCCATCCATCCACCCATCCATCCACCCATCCATCCCTCCATCTATCTATCCATGCATCCATTCATCATCCGTCCTTCCATCCCTCCATCCACTTACACATCTACCCATCCATCCATCCATCCACCCATCCACCCATCCCTCCATCCATCCATCCATCCACCCATCCCTCCATCCATCTATCCATGCATCCATCCACCCATCCCTCCATCCACCCATCCATCCATCCATCCATCCACCCATCCCTCCATCCATCCATCCGCCCATCCATCCATCCATCCATCCACCCATCCCTCCACCCATCCCTCCACCCATCCCTCCATCCATCCATCCATCCACCCATCCCTCCATCCATCTATCCATGCATCCATTCATCATCCGTCCTTCCATCCCTCCATCCACTTACACATCTACCCATCCATCTATTCATACATCCATCATCTATCCATCTACCCATCCATTCCACACACCTTCATTGAGCACCAACTCTGAGCCCAGCCCTGTGCTGGAGACAAGGATGCAGGAAACAGTCACTGCTCTCAGAGGACATATGGTCCAGGAGGGAAGAAGACATGGACAGAAGCACAAGAAAAAGACACAGAAGCAAGGCTGTGGCTCGTGCTCCACATCCCGTGGGGACAACTGGAGTTACTGGTGTTATGAAGAGAAGATGTGAGGGAATTGGCAACCTGTTGGGTACCCACCACAATAGCTGGCAGAGGAGAAGGAGAACAAGAGACGGTGATGAGCAGTAAAAATGTTACCAGGTCAGCAGAGTATAAATCCCAGCGGCTGAAGGATGCTTGGGGCTGGGCCCTGGAGGGTCTACTGGAAAGATGGGTGGTGTGATTACTGCATGGGTGCTTGGAACTGTGTTCAGGAGGCAGGTAGAGTTCACGTAATGGGTCACAAAGTGGTCTGGCCATAGGAGTAGGTGGCTGGGGTAGGTTGGAGGTCAAGTTCATCAGAGGAGAGCGGGGGGATGGATCACCCACCTGGAAATTGAAATCCCTGAGGATGATAAGGGGAGAGGGTTAAAGAGGGATGCTGTCTTTGAAGGACAGGGGAGCCCCATTTTCTGTTAGAGCGAGGTCAAGGTTCAGACAAAAGGTATAGGATGTGGCAGTGTCGTGGCTCAGGAGGGCACAGCTGGAGCGTTTGGGGGGTCAGGGGGCCATGGGGGAAGGGTCAGAGAAGGGATGTACAGAGCCGCACAGGCAAGTATGGCCTGGGAGACTTGAACATGACATACAGAGGGAGAACGAGGCAAATCTCCAACAGCTAAGTCAGCCGGCCCTTAAACACACTTGCTCCTGGAAGCTGAGCCAGCCCGGACGCCACGGCCCCCAAGGTGAGCACTTTGCTTTGCTCAGGGAGGCGTCCCCCAAGCACAGCCTCCCTTTGCCTCAGCAGGCCAACTCCTGCGACAGGTCGAGGGCTCCCCCCAGCACTGTGTCTGTCTGCGGATGGACACACCTCCGCCCTCACAGCGGGCAGGGAGGGGAGTCCTCAGCACCCAACCCCGGGCCGGGCAGGGTGGGTGCCCTGAACCGAGGCGGAAGAAGTCGAGTCGGCAGCTGCTGAAAACCGACGTCCACCCTTGGCGGATAAGCCGAGGGGCAGAGACGGGCCTCACCCGGAGCGCCTGCTCCGTGCCCGGCCTGCTCTGAGCGCAATTCACTCACTGAAAGGAAGACTTCCTATTCTGACACGTAGAATGCGCACCGAGGAGTGTTTAAAGTGTGGGCACCCGACTGGAGGAACGGAGACAAGACGCACCCCCGTGCTCTGCCCGCTTCTGCAGAGGGAAGCCATCTTGGAAGTCCTGCACCGCAGATGGGGCAGGCTGGGTCCCTGCATCACCACCTGGACCACTGCCTGCTGACCAGGAGCATCTGCCTTTCAGATCTGAACAGGAGGAGGAAGAACCATCTCTCCTCTGGGGGCCTTTATGCACTTTGCTATACGTATTTTGTTATAGGAGTTAGCCTAATGTAACTAATGAACAGGATAAGTGCATTAACTGTTAATAGCCAAGCAGCTGGGAACTGGTGCTTCTGACTAAGAGGGAGTAACAGGCACTGAATTTGCCCTTTTGCCTGAAACAACTAAACAACTGGATAAAATATAGGAAACAATGGTTCTCGAGATACTGGACATGAGGCAGGAAGGACAGCAGATCACCTTAATTCCAGGCACCTTAAAGCCTTTTCTGGAATAACACAGGCTACGATTTAAAACTAACTAAATATCATACTCAGCTGAGAAAAAGACTGAAATAATGCCATTTGCAGCAACATGGGTGGGCCTAGAGATTATCAAACTAAATGAAATAAGACAGAGAAAGACAACTATCATATGATATTACTTATATGTGGAATCTAAAAAAAAAAGATACAGGGACTTCCCTGGTGGCGCAGTGGTTAAGACTCCAAGCTCCCAATGCACGGGGCCCGGGTTCAATCCCTGGTTAGGGAACTAGATCCCACATGCCACAGGGCAACTAAGAGTTTGCATGCCACAACTAAGGAGCCCGCCTGCCGCAACTAAGACCCAGCGCAACCAAATAAATAATTTTTTTTTAAATAATAAAAATTTTAAATGATACAAATGAACTTATTTACAAAACAGAAATAGACTCACAGACATGGAAAATGAACTTATGGTTACCGAAGGGGAAAGAGGGGGGAGCGATAAATTGGGAGTTTGGGATTAACAGTTATACACTACTATATATAACATACATAAACAACAAAGACCTACTGTATAGCACAGGGAACTATAATCAATATCTTGTAATAACCTATCATGGAAAAGAATCTGAAAAATAATATATATATATATATGTATATAAAACTAAAACACTTCGCTGTACACCTGAAACTAACACAACGTTATAAATCAACTATACTTCAATTAAAAAAAAGTAACTAAATATCAATTCCTGGGACTTCCCTGGCTGTCCAACGGTTAAGACTCCACACTTCCACCGTAGCGGGTACAGGTTCAATCCTGGGTCAGGAAACTAAGATCTAAGATCCCGCAAGCCGGCGTCCTTCATCGACCCTCCACTTGGAATGCTCTCCTGTTACCTGAAAACTGGGTTTGCCTCTTAGTGGGCGTCAAGCCAAAACACACAACCAAGTCAAGTAGTGGGAGAAGGATTTATTACTTGCAGTAAGTAAGGAGAACATCGAGGCTACTTCCCAAAGCAGTGTCGCCCTGAACAGCAAAACTGGGGAAGCTTTAAGCTAAGGGAACATGCATATTCATGAGGGGGCTTGCGCAGGAGGAATTTAGCATAGAACTGGGGCAAGAGTCATCCTGGGTTGACAGTCCAGGTCTTAGTTGACTGAAGCCAGCAAAGATCAATATCGTCCATTCTCTGGCTCCAGTTAGTCTGGTGGCCAATTGTCCGAGGAGGTTCGGACCCTGTAAAAACAGCTCGAGAATATGTATCAGAATAATCTTTACCTTTGAAACAGAACTGGGAGTCTTTATGACTGATTTAGTATCTCCGACACGGTTAAATGATTTTCCTGGCCTGGAAATAGCTGTTTGCTCTTACATTCTTTTGTTTCCTTAAAATCATTAACTCCTGAGACGTGTTCTTCCGCAAAGGCGAGCATTGTGGCCAGGCTTAGATTACAACACGGCCTACACCTAAAGTGCCTTCTCTTATGTCAAGAAGCCATGCCTGGTTCTCTTTCTTTGGGGTCTCCCTTGTCCCCCATCTGCCTGCACTCCCTCCCAGGCACAGTCCAGCGTCCTGACCAGATGGATTCACCCTGTCCCTTCTCAAACCATCCAAGCACCTAGGGGGTGCCTCTACCCGACCCTATAAGCTACCTGAGGGCCGCAATCTGCTTCTCACTCTTTCCCCGTTTCCTGCTCTTCCCCCAGGGAACTGACCGGCTCACTGGCCCCATCAAATTGGCCGCGTTCACCTTTGCTCGATTTACGAAACAGCAGGTGGGAAGAAAGGAAACAGGTACACAAGTATCTCTAATACAGAACAAGTGCATAGAAGATAAGCGGGATGCAGTTCAAAGACAAGTGTTGGGGTGCCAGCGCTCCCTGGGTCACGGGGAAAGCTTCGGGGGGACGGGAGCGAGAAGGCTGTTTTCCTCTGACAAGTGAAGGAGTGGGCTGGGTGGGTCTAGGGTTCCCAACAGAGACACTGACGCTGGAGTGCCGAGCAGAGGCCACCTTCCAGAGACCATAATGACAAGGAAGGCTCAAGACCAAGGCAGATGACACAGAAACAATCTAAGGTGCGGCAGACACGCTCCCGATTTCTGAACTGTTTACTCTTTCTACGGAGTCGAAGGGAAAGGGCGCTCCGGTCAATCCGGGCTGCGCGGTCGGGGCTCTTTTCTCCACCAAGTCTCTAGCAACCCCGCAATCCCAGCTAGAGCAGCCCTAGCCGCAGTTAGAGGTTCCCGTCGTCATGAGGCCGCGGCGTGGTTGCCTAGGAAACGCCCGCGTGCCTCCGCAGGGCTCCCCGGGCCTTGTAGTCCGCCGGCCGCCTCTCTTGGACCGGCCACACGGGGAGAGACTACAACTCCCAGGAGGCAGCGCGGCGGGTCCTGGGGGCGGGGCGGGTCCTGGTGGGCGGGTCCGGCCTAGGGCCTTTTCCCTCCCGCAGTTCCTAGGGTCTCCGCGGCTGGAGGAGGAAGATGGCGTCTGGGAGGGCTCGAACCTGGCTGCGGGAGCTCCGGCCGCCGCCGCTGCTACTGTTGCTGCTGCTCCTTGGGCCGTGGCCGGCGGCGGGCCACGGCGGCAAGTACTCGCGGGAGAAGAATGAGCCCGAGCCTTCTTCGAAGCGCGAGCCCGGGGGGGAGTTCCGCATGGAGAAGCTGAACCAGCTGTGGGAGAAGGCCCAGCGGGTGAGCGGCGGCCGGGCCCCTCTACCTCGGGGGTCCGCGGGGCCGGGGCTTCCTCTACCTCGGGGGTCCGCGGGGCCGGGGCTTCCTCTAGTTTCGGGGGTCCGTGGGGCAGGGGCTTCCTTTAATCCTGGGATCGGCGGAGCCCGGGCCGGGGTCTCTTCTAATCCTGGGGTCCCCGGGGCCCGGGTCTCCTCTAACTTTGGGAGTCTACGGGGCCAGGGCCTTGAGCCTTTGACAGCCTCACACCGGCCCGCAGAGGTAGGTGTGGGTACCCCTTGCCTTGCGCCTCCGGGAAGAGGGACCCTGGCCTGGTGATGACAGGCGAAGACTTGGGAGGCCTTGGTGCCTGGGCAGAAGGGCCGCCCCGCCAGTTTGAACTGGCAGCTTTGCAGCTGAGGCCGAGATCCCTCCCTGCAGGCAGACCCAGGTCTCCTGCCTTGCACGTTTTTGCCTTTTCTCCTACGTTGTATTTCTCTGTATGGAGAAACAAGAAAAACAGGTGACGCTGAGCACGGAGACAAGCCCAAGGACAGCGGAAATCCTAGAAGCAAAAGCCAGTTCTTGTTAAATCGGGTGAGGGGATGTGGTGAGGTGAGAGGAGAACACCCGAAACTTAAGACGCTAGTGAACTAAATCTAAATCCAGCTGTGCTCATTTTAGAGAAGAAAGCAAGAAAGCCCAGAGGGCAAAGGACGCCTCCAAGGTCACTCCGCCTGGGGGTAGAATTGGGACTACCCCTTGCTGCTTGGGGTGTGACCTGGACCCCGCCGCCTCCTCGTTAACATAGCGGCCCCTCCTTTGTTGGGTGGGGTTTGTTTTTAGTGAAATGGGTATTTACAAACTTCCCCCAACCCTCTGGGCCACAGCGTCTTCATGAGATCCAGGCTTCCACTTTTAAGCATTCCTGAGTCCTTGAGAAGGAGAGTAAAACAAAGTAAGGACTGAGTTTTGGAAGAGAGGGGAAAACGGCTGGAAGGAAAGTCGGAGGGAAGGGGAAGGGCTGGGGAAGGGATGTGGCAGGGGGACTGCAGGGCAGGCAGGGGCGGGTGGATGCCCCCAGGCCCAGCGCTGTTCCCAGACCAGTGGCCCTGAGGATCCTGCTGGGGGGCCCAGCTGTCAGGGCCCACTGTGTGTGTGCAGCCTTCCCGGGTAAGAGAGAGCACTCTGGGCTGGAGAAGCAGGGGGGGGCTTCCTGGAGGAAGGGGACCTTGTGTCCAGGAACCTGCCCTGAGCCCTTCTGCTTGCAGGGCTGTCCTGGTCAGCCCTGCCTTGTCCGTCCAGATGCTGCTTTGCATCTGCCCAGCCTGGGCAGCCTCTTCACACCTCCTGGCTGTCACCTGCCCTCAAGCTGCACCCGCCTGAACCGCCCCCCCGCCCCCATGCTCAGTGCACTGCTGACCTGGGCAGCGTCAGGTCACATCTGTCCGAGAGAGTCTGAATCGGTTCTGCAGGAACCCCAACCCTGCCCCAGCCTTGGACGGATGGGCCTTGGACTGGATGACCTTTCCGGGCCCCTTGGCCCTGAATTCTACAATTGCACGTACAAGTCTCTTCTGCTGAACGAAATGTGCAGACCTTCCAGGGTGGGGTCCATGCCTGTTGGCATTTTCCGGGTCCCTCCTCACATCCGGACGCCTCGCGTGGGTAGGCAGACCCACAGAATACAAGCTGGCCTGTCCCGGGCTCTCTACGCTGAGAAGCTTCAAGGGCGGCGGCGGAGCTGGTCCCGGGTGGCGAGCTGTGCAGTCCTCCCGGTGCCGGGCTGGGGTGGGCACTGCCGCTGCTCAGAGCCGGTGCCCAGGGCGGTGTGGGGCACCCGGCACACCTGTGCCAGGGTTTTCAGCCTTGGATAATTTGCTCTCTGGAAACATCAAGTGTTTCTTTGTTTTCTAAACATGAAACGATCTCATAGCATGTCATGCCTAGCGTGTACCCAGGGTGAGGAAGAGGAGTCTGATGAAGGCGCCCGCCTCGCCCTCTCTTTCCAGCCCACCTTCTACGGGGGTGGGGGCAAGTCCCGCCTTGGTCCACAGATGCCGTGGTAGGGGCCTCCCCACCGTGAGACCAGACCAGGGAGCTGCTGGTGTTGCTTCATCACAGCCCAGCACCTCCAGTCTTGACTTGCTGTGAAACTGTGCAGTGCCTTTTGATCCAGGCGCTTTGGAAGAGCTGTGGGCCAGGCAGCAGTCTTGTGACCTCTCCGGGGTGTTGCAAGGCTCCTGAGCAGGGAGGGGCCGGAGCCGCCCTTGGAGCTTTGGGGGGTGGGTGAAGCCGTGGGAAGTCGTCCCAAGGGGTGCCCCTGTGGAGATGTCTGGTTGGCGTCTCCCTCCCGGGGTTGCTGCGTGTGCACGCGCACGCGTGTGTGTGTGTGTGCGTGTGTGATAAGAACTTAAGGTAGATCTACCCTCTTAGCGAATTTTTAAATAATAAGTATGCAGTGTAAATAGTGGAGGGCGTTGCGCTGTGCAGAGCCTCGGGACTCGCATAACTGCCTTTGTGCCCTTTGACCCGCACCTTGCACCCCTCCTGGCTGTTGTGAATAGTGCTGCGGTGAGCATGCGACCCCAGATCTTTCTTCAAGGTCCTGATTTCAGTTCCTTTGCTGGATCACAGTGTATTGATGGTTCTCGTCTTCATTTTTGAGGAACCTCTGTACTGTTCTCCACAGTGGCCGCGCCAATTTTGCATTCCCAGCAGCAGTGCACGAGGGTTCCTTTTCTCATCCTCACCAACAGTTGTTTTCTGTTTGTTTCCCATAGTAACCGTCCTAATGGGTGTGAGGCGGTACCTCACTGGGGTTGGATTTGCTTTTCCCCGATGAGTCGGGATGTGGAGCATCTTTCCAAGTGCCTGTCAGCCATTTGTATGTTGTGTTTGGAGCAATATTTATTCAAGGTCTTCACCTATGTTTTAAAAAATCAGGTCATTACTTCTGTTCAACGTAGTTGTGGAAGTTCTAGTCAGAACAGCTAGGGAAGTAAAAAGAAATAAAAGTCATCCAAAAAAAAAAAAATAAAAGTCATCCAAATCAGAAAGGAGGAGGTAAAGGTGTGTGTCTGCAGGTGATGTGACCTTATGCAGAGAACCCTGAAGACTGCAGGAGATAACTCAGATCTAGTTAACAGTCACCGCGGCTGCAGGATGCGGAAGCAACATACAAGCCTCGGCTGCATTTCTGTACGCCAGCGTCAAAATCTGAAAAGGAAATTAACGAAACAATCCCATTTACGGTAGCAGCAGAAGGGATAAAGTACCCAGTGACATTTCGCCATGTGTCCTGGGCCAGTTCTTAACCTCCCTGGGCCTCAGTTTACCCGAGCAGCCTGCAGGGTGATGGTGAAAGTTGCAGAGGCAGAGGAGAAGGTGCCGGGCTCGTGAGGCCCCTGGCTGAGAGCAGCTCCGTGTAGGGCGCCATGCGCACCCTGAGCCTTGGGCCGAGGGTGTCCGGGATGTGGGCCCAGCGGCGACGGCCGCTGACGAGCGGCTTCCTCCTGCCCAGCTGCTTGTCTCCTGGTTGTAGGTGATTTACTCTGCTTTAATATTTGACAGAGGCTGCTCTGCATTTGGAGTTATTAACCAGTTCTTTTCACATGAGCCATTAACAGTTAACTTCAAGTTAAGGAGGTTAGAAGGGTCCGGAGAGTGGCCTTCTTTGCCTGGGCTCCGTGCCTGCTGTTGGGGGCAGCACTGTCACCCGGGGCATCTCCAGCCCTGAGCCCGCGGGCCTCCACGCTTCAGAGGAAGGCTGGCACCAGATCACGACTCACCCTTGTGAGACGCAGAGCCTCGGACGCTGCTGGGCACCAGTCTGCAGCTCGGGGCTCCGGCCCGGACGTTGGCGCCCGGGGAGGTGGACAGCCAGGAAGGTGTGCAGGGGGCAGGTCCCAGCGGCCTCGCCCACTGTCCTGTCATCTGTGGGGAGCGCCTGCCTGGGGTGGTACAGCCATCCGGGGAGCCGATGCGCCCAAGGGCTACCTGGGGGGAGCCCAGCACTCGCAGCCTCCCCAGGGCCCCGGCTGGGAACGTGAGGCGTCCTGCGACAGGAGCCCCTGGGCCACCAGCACCTGCACACTCAGGCCGCTAGTGGCGGGCGGCTCCCTGGGGACCTGGGATCTGACGAGGCTGGAGAGCGGCCTCGGGGTGTAAGGGCCGGTGGTTTTCGGGCTGTGGGCAGAGGTCCCTTTGAGGCTCTCGTGCGGGGGCACATGCGGGACTTTGGCCGCCTGGGACCCCGGCACAGTCTCCCTGTCGCTGGCGTCTGCTCTCCGAGGTCAGCGTCTCCCGGGCTGTCGCTGGTCCTCGTGCAGCTGGGGGTCACATGTCCTCTTCTCCCCCGTAGCTTGATCTACCTCCTCTGAAGTTGTCCGAGCTCCATGCTGACCTGAAGATACAAGAACGGGACGAGTTCAAGTGGAAGAAATTGAAGGCTGAAGGCCTGGATGAAGACGGAGAGAAGGAGGCGAAGCTCGCCCGCGGGCTCAGCGGTACGTCTCTTCTCAGCCCAGGGGCGGCGGTCGCCCAGGCTTGGGCCCCAGCTTCTTACTCTGACTTGGTTTGATTAAGAGTCGGAGCTGTCCTCGTGAGCCTGGCCCTGGCAAGGTGACCCTCAGCCGTGGGCAGGCACAGCTGCCGGGCTGTCCTGTGCGGGCTCTTGGCACGTGGGAGGGAGGGCCAGGGCAAGGACGTCTGGCCGCGTTAGCGCACAAGCAACCAGGGCTGCTTGGTCCAGGGAGGCGGCTGGGATGGCCAGATGCCCACGGTCACCTGCACGAGGAAGCAGGGATGTTCCCAGGGTCTGGCCGTGTGAAGAGCACTGCCCCCGCCAGTCCGAGCCTTGTGGCCCCTGTGGCCCACCCTGCATCTAGGGCTCCCAGTGCGTCCAGGTGGCCCGGGGCTGGGAGATGGAGGAGGGTGGGGGGCAGGGAGAGCCCCCTGCCCGTGATGCCCGCACCGCAGGCTGGACACCAGGGACACACACTCTTCACAGCTTACTCTCAAGGCTTCCAGTGGGCTGAGCTGCTGGGCAGGGTGAGTTCTGAGGCACAGGCCGTGTAGACAGGGAAGTGAAGCCCCAGGAGGTGAGGTCAGGCTGAGCGGGGCGCTCCCTGGGCTGGCTCAGCTGAGGGTGGGCCCCCGTGGGGACCACTTGTGTTCAGCGCTTGTCAGAGGAGGTGCTGGGGGTCAGGGGTCAGGTGGGCCACTGCTCGGATGAGGACCTCAGGGATGGAGCACAGGGGAAAGGGGAGCCCGGATCCAGAGAGGCCCGGGTGAGGCCTGGAGGGGACAGTGGGGACTGTCTGCAGATGGGAGGAAGGACGCCCAGTCCTTCAGAGCAGGGAGGGTGGGGCAGGCCCACTCCCAACTCAGGAGGTAGGTGTGGGGCGCGAGGAGATGCTGGGAGGGGCGTCCTCCAGGGCAGACCCAGCAGCCCGGCCCTGCTGAGGAGCGCTCCTTCCGGGTCCACTAGGCATCCGCCGCATCATGTTGGCGACGATGGTGCTGAGACGCAGGCCCCCATCTGGCGCAGAGGCTATGGGCGGCACTGTGTCCTGTGCGCTACTGACAGACGACACCTGGTCGCTGTCCCACGGTGACCGGCCAGCAGCAGGCTGGAGCCAGTGTCCCCTCCTGGCTACCGCTGTTAACCTTTCACCGGAAGCTGCCGACGCTGAGGTTTCTCCTCGTAGAAAATCTTTTCTGCAAATAAAAATATGACTTAGGCCGTGGCAGAGCTTCCCCTGGCCACCGCCCCGTCCATTCTGTGGACCGTCGTCCTCTCCCGCCCTCGCTGGAGTTCGCCCCACGACACAAACGGGCTGCAGGTTTTGGTTTTGCAAACCTGTGAAGCTGGTCCTAAAGGCGGTCCCGGGGATGCTGAGCCCGTCCTGCCGCACCGCGCTCTCCCCCGTGGGTCGGGACAGAGGGATCGGCCGGAAGCGCGCGGCCCCGAGGCCGCCAGTGTGCGCGGGGGCGTTGCTGGAGGAGGATCCCCGGTTTGTTCGCGCTCCTTCCGCTGGGTCCTGAGTGGGCAGGAGAGCTGGGCGGGCGGCGGAGGGGCGGCCCCCAGACCACGGCCTCGAGCCCCTCCTGTGCCCTCCTAGTCATCCTGGCCAAGTACGGTCTGGACGGGAGGAAGGACGCCCGGGCCGTGAGCAGCAACTCCATCAGCCACGGCCCCGCCGACCACAGCCTGGAGGACCCCCGGCTGGAGAAGCTGTGGCACAAGGTACCCTCGCGCTGCCGTCCGCCCTGGAGGCGTCAGGCCTTGGCCTTTGGTTTTCTGCCCCTGCGTCCCCTAGCGAAGGGGAATGAAGGCCGAGAGCTGGGCCTGAGTACTCCACCCGGGAGCAAGGGTCATGCCTGGCCTGCGGGAGTGATCCACAGGGGCACCCGTGTAGCTAACCCCAGGCGGGCAGGCTGCACCCCGAGGCGTGGACAGGTGAGCACAGCCCGTGGGGGTGTTCACTGGGGGTGGCTTTCCTTCCAGGCGAAGACCTCTGGGAAGTTCTCCAGTGAAGAACTGGACAAGCTGTGGCGGGAGCTCCAGCATCACAAAGAGAAGGTCCACGAGTACAACGTCCTGCTGGAGACCCTGAGCAGGACCGAAGGTGCCCCCGCAGGCGGCCCTGGCTCCAGAGCGTTCCAGAACAGAGCTGCTGGGGGGTTGGGGGCAGTGCCGTGCTGTCAGGCCTCCCTGCTTTCCGAGCAGGAATCTCGGCGTTTAGGAGCCCGTCAGGGTGCCCATGCACGTCTGTGAGCGTGGGTTCAGATGAACCCGTTCTGCGGTGACATGGGCCACCTCTCCTGTCACCGCCGGCCTGACTTCAGGGGGACTTGTGGGGGGCTCGGGACCCGCCCTGAGAGAGCAGTGGGGGTGGGGCTGCGGTGGCTCCACGACATCTAGACGAACTTAGACGGAGCTCGACAGGCGGCTCAGGCCCGGGCCCTCACGGCCTCCTGCCTCGGGCTCCCGCAGAAATCCACGAGAACGTCATCAGCCCCGTTGACGTGAGCCGCGTCAAGGAGGACGCGCTGCAGGTGGGCCACGCCGAGCTGAAGGACAAGCTGCGGGACATCAGCCAGGGCTTCGACCGCCTGCGGAGAGTCAGCCACCAGGGCTACGGCGACCAGGCCGGTGAGCCCCGCCCTGCGCCCCGCTGCCCGGCGCCCGGGAGACGGCAGCAGAGCCCCTCCAGCCCCTCCGCTCCCAGGGCCACGCCTGGGCTGCTTTCTCCCTCCTGGAAGGTGCACGCACCTTTATTCTAGCCTCACGGCGTCCTTTAACCCTCACGGTGGCCCCCGCCCCGTGCGTTGGGATGGCTGCTCTGCTCCTGTGCAGACAGCTCGCTGCTCGGGCCGAGGCCGGAGCTCCTCGCTGGGTGCCGCCCCCTGGAGGATGGCCTGGGTCTCTGCGCGCGTCTCCTGCAGCTCATGCCTGGTGCGGGCTTGCCGGGAGTCGGCCAGGTGCTCTTTGTACCGTCTTCTGTCACCCGTCCGTTCCTTCTCCGGCCTGTTCCCTGAGCACTGGCCACATGGCGGGTGCTGCTGTCGACGCGGGGTGTGTGCAGTGGGGACGTGAGGTGGGCTCCCTGCTCCTCCGCATGGCCCGGGTGCCCCGGGGCACGACTCTGCCTGCTGGGCTCGCCCATCTGCCATGGAGAGGGGACCAGGCCACCGTGTGGACCCGCTGTGCTGATCTGCTCAACTGCCATGGAGCAGGGACCCCAAGGGCCTGGCCGTGCAGAGGAGCGGGGCAGCTGAGGCTGTGCCTCAGCCCCCCCGCTCCCGGGGCTGCACCCAGCCGGACCCTGCTGCTGGCCTGCCGGGTCCTGCCAGCAGCGCCCCAGGGCCCCGGGCAGCAGGGAGGGTCCGCCGGTGGGGAGGTGGGGCAGCTGGTGAGATGACCGCTGGGCGGGCCGCCGTGGCCACTTGCTCCCAGCCGCCTCCAGCCGTGAGAGGGAGGTGGGTGACAAGGCTGCACCGTTGCCACGTGCCCTCGGGAGCGGTGGCTGAAGTCACAGGGTCCCTTCCGTTGGGTTTACTTCGCTTCAGAGCTACAGGGACAGGCAGCGCCTGAGCCTCAGCGCGGAACTGTGGGCAGGGGGACCCGCAGTCTGAGCCTCACCCCCCACCCCCGAGCACTCCTGCTCGCTCGCGCAAGGGCTCCTGCGCCCGGGCAGCAGCGGCTCGACCAGGGGCTGGTGAGGGCATCACCGAGGCCCCACCCCGCGGGTCCTGGGAACTGCAGACTGAACGTGTGTGGAAGGTGTGCTCGGTCGGCTTCCAGAGGACGCTTGCACTGTGCACGAGCACCGTGCACTGTGCAGGTGGCCTGCATGGCCCTGCGCGTCCCGGGCTGCCGCCGTGCGGGTCACCGAGCCTGCCTTTGCTCCTTCACAGGGTTCGAGGAGCCTCGGGTGCTGGACCTGTGGGACATGGCGCAGTCAGCCAACTTCACCGAGAAGGAGCTGGAGGCCTTCCGGGTAGGGGCGGCGTCTCTCCCAGCGGACTCTCTGAGAACGTGGGCAAGGTCCTCTTCTTTAGTCCTAGCCGATCAGCGTTTTCACGGGAACGTTCTCTCTCCTTGCCGTCTGTGTCCCTCCGCTGCCCCGGGTGGCGGCCCGTGTGGGACGAAGCTGGTCTCCAGTGAACACAGTGTGGCTTCAGGGCATCTGCTTAGCTCTGGGCGCACTGGGCACGAGCTGGGGCTTGTGGGATGAGCGGATTGACAGCGATTTGGAGGGGGAGCCAGCAGGACCCTGCAGGGCCGCAGTGCTCAGCCCGGAGGGAGGAAGGGTCTGGGTCACCTGGGCCTCCAGGTGGGTTCTGCTGTGGCAAAGCTGCCACGGGGCAGGGGGTCAGGGATCGAGGACGGGCACAGGCCCGTGGGCGTGAAGCTTCCGTCTCCTTGGACAGGAGCGCAGGGGGAGGGGAGCCTGCCCGGGGCCTGGGGGGTTAGGATCGCCGACACATTCCGCAGGCATCTTGACGTGGGCCTGGGGGCGCTGGGGGAGTGTAGGGGTCGGGCCTGGAGGCCCACCTGCGCTGGGGTGGGGGGAGCCTGGAGGCCTGTGGGGTGGAGAGGACGGGGCCAGTGCAGGGCTCAGCTCAGGCTGGATGTGGGGTCAGGGCCAGAGGGGACCAGAGGCTTGGCAGGCGCCATTTACCTAGAGGGTGAGGGGTCACTGGGAGTGGGGAGGGGGCGCATAGGGTGCGACCCTTGGCCCCTGAAGGCCGTCAGGTCCTGCTGGGGCCCTTTAGAGGGAAAGGCTGCTCACCTGATTTCCATGTGTGCTGCTTCGTGATGGCATGGCAGCCAGGACACCCTCCACCCGAGCCTGCCGTCCCGCTCGGCCCCCAGAGCTGCCCCGGGCGGGCTGCACGGGGAATGGGCGCAGGGTTGCAGCCTTCAGGGCAGGGGAGCCCCGGCCCTGGCCTGCCGCCTCTGTGCCTTTTGCACAGGGATGTGTTATCTATTCAAAAATAAACGAAACTTAAGCGTGCAGCCACCTGCCCTGGGTGGTCTCCTGAAGCAGCCGTGAAATTCCATCAGGGACCCTAGGGTGGTAGTAAGAGCGTGTTGGGGTAATTCAGTTGTTTCCACATTATCCTAGGAAGAGCTTAAGCACTTCGAAGCCAAAATTGAAAAGCATAACCACTACCAGAAGCAGCTGGAAATTTCTCATCAAAAACTGAAACACGTGGAGAGCTTAGGAGACCAGGAGCACGTCAGCCGGAACAGGGAACGGTACGCCGTGTTGGAGGAGAAGACCAAGGAGCTGGGCTACAAGGTGGGTGTGCGGCCGCCGGCCAGGCCTCCGCGGGACGGGCACGTGACAGTTCCGTCAGCGCCAGCGCGCCGGCCCCCTGGCCCCCCGGCCGCCCCTCCCTGGGCCTCGGCCCCCCTCTGCAGAGGGGACGGGATTGTCTCGCCCTCGCAGAGCTTGGTGGGAGCAACCACGCAGCTGCTCCTGCTGGGGGACTGCGCAGCCCTGAAGGGGGTCAGCTGCAGGGGGTGGGGGGACAGGGACTGCCCAGGCCTCCCCACCCCCACCTGCCTCTGGGTCTGTTGAGGGCCGGGCTCTGAACCAGGTGAGCAGGGAAGAGGTGCACACGCGCGAGGCGGGTGGGCGGGCAGCCAGGGCTGGAGCCGGGCCCTTCCAGCCGCACCACTGGCATCCTGGCCCCCAAACATGTGGCCTGGCACTGGCTCTGAAGGTCCTGCGCTCCTGCGAGCTGCCCACGTGGCTTTGGAGGCTCCTGAGTGGACGCGGGAGCCAGCGGTTTCCCAGGCGTTCGGCCTGGGGCGCAAGGAGACCATACTTGGCTCCAGAGTAGCGGCAGGGGTCCCATGCAGGGCGCTCCTCGCGTGCGGCTCAGTGGGGCTTGCAGATACCCTAAATGGGGGCGCTGGCTGCGTTATGGGGTGACGTGTGAACGCCAGACAGTGCTCAGGTGTGCAGGACATGGAGACTGAAGCACCAGCAGGGCCGCTGCCCGCCCTCCCCTGGCCATTCGTGGTGAACCCACAAGTCCAGGCACTTTCCAGCCACTAAGACGTGAGGGCCCGTCTGCAGCAGAGCCTCTGGTTCAGGTTAAGAGAAAAGGAGGGGCGGGTGGTGTGGACCCTCTGCAGAGCCAGCAGCACGAGCATGGTACGTCGCCACAGACGCCCAGGAAATTCAAAACAGAGGAGCTGGGCCCTGGAGGGAGCCTCCTTTGTGCCTTTTGCGCAGGGATGTGTTATCTATTCAAAAATAAGTGAAACTGGGCTTCCCTGGTGGCACAGTGGTTGAGAGTCCGCCTGCCGATGCAGGGGACGCGGGTTCGTGCCCCGGTCCGGGAAGATCCCACATGCCGCAGAGCGGCTGGGCCTGTGAGCCATGGCCGCTGAGCCTGTGCGTCCGGAGCCTGTGCTCTGCAACGGGAGAGGCCACAACAGTGAGAGGCCCGCGTACCGCAAAAAATAAATAAATAAAATAAACGAAACTTAAAAAGTGAAGAAGACCAAAGTACCGAGCAGGAGGGGAGCATGTGGATTCTTTCCTGTGTTTGGCAGAGCCGAGCGGGGCGAAGCCAGGCACCCCTCGTGGGCGTCCACCTGCAGGTCACACCGTGGTGGACTGCACAGCGGGGATGAAGAGGGAACTGGGGCTCCTGGCTCCCCCGACCGTGGAGAAGGGGCTCTGACGCGCTGTGAGCACCGGGGCTGCTGGAGGAGACCTCCCGAGGTCCCCGCCCGGCCCGGGCTCCTGCGCGGGAGGCCGGCAGCACCAGCCTGCGGGGCTCTGTGTGAACTAGGAACAGAAAGAGCAGAGCCCAGGCCCTCGGGCCGCCGCGGCGGCACCCGCCATCATGTGACGAGGACAAGCTGGCAGGAGCCGCGGACAAGTCGGGGTCTTCATTTGCTGCTTTTGAAATGATGTACCGTAGGCAGCCCGCCATGACAGGCCCCTCAGCCCACGGGGTCACCCCCAGAGCATGAAGCTCTGGTGACTGGAGGGGACCGTGGTGCTGGGCGCTGTAGGACGTTACCTATGTGAGCCTCGTACATGTGCTGCCGGCAGGAGCCTCGCCTCAGACCTAGAGGTGTGCAGACTGAAAGTGAGCGGGTGGAAAAGGTATTCCACACAGTGGAAATCAAAGCCAGGACAGCAGTACTCACACCAGACGAAATAGACTTGAAAACAAAGACTGTAACAGGAGACAAAGGTAGGCATTACATGATGGGATCAATCCAAGAAGACACGTAACAACTGTTTAAATGTAAGTGCACCCAACATGGGAGCAACTATGACCAGGCATAAAGGGAGACACTGACAGTAACACTAATAGTGGGGGACTTTGCCACCCCCTTACCTCAGTGGACAGATGATCCAGACAGAAGGTCAGTAAGGAAACACAGGCCTTAAGCGACGCATCAGACCAGATGAACGCTGTAGACACCTATAGAGCATTCCAGCGAAAAGCAGAATACACGTCCTTCTCAAGTGCACACAGGACATTCTCCAGGACAGATCACATGCTGGGCCACACAACAAGCCTCAGTAAATATAAGAAAATCATATCAAGCATTTTTTCCAACACACGAGATTGAGACTAGAAATAAACTACAAGAAAAAAAAAACTCCAAAAAACACAAGCACATAGAGGCTAAACGGTATGCTACTCAACAATCAGTGGGTCTCTGAAGAAATGAAAGAAATTTAAAAATACCTGAAGACAAGCAAAAAGACAACTTTCCCGAACCTAGAGGACACAGCAAAAAGGGAAGTGTATTGCAATGCAGATCTACCTCAGGAAGTAAGAGTCTCGAATAAACAACCTAACCTTACAGTTGAATTAGAAAAAGAACAGACAAAACCCAAAGTGAGTAGAAGGAAAGGAATCAGGAGGATCAGAACAGAAATAAAGACAAAAAAAAAATAGAAAAGATCAGTGAAATTAGGAGCTGGTTCTTTGGAAAGATAAGCAAAGCTGATAAACCTTTATCCGGACTCATCAAGAAGCAAACATCAAGAAGCAAACGAGAATGGGCCCAAATCAACGAAAGCGGAAACGCGGACGCAGGGGTGGAGAGCGGGAGCAGCGCTGTTCCTCGCTCCCCGCTGTTCCTGACGTGCCTTGGGGGCTGTTTGTGGCTAACGAGCTGCCTTTATGATTTATTTACGATCGGCTCTGGATGGGAGGGTACTGGACAGCAGGATCACCCAGCTGAGAGTTTTCGGCGACGGGCTGCGTGTCTCGGGTCAGGAGCAGATCTGCTAACTGGTTCACCTGTGCTGTTCCCGCAGGTAAAGAAGCATTTGCAGGACCTGTCCAGCCGCATCTCCAGGGCTCGCCACAACGAGCTCTGAGGCCCCGGAGCCTGGCCGGCGGCACAGAGGAGGCGCCAGCTGCCTGGGGCTCCTGAAGACGGGCCTGGGTGCTCAGGGGTGGCATGTCACCAGCAGAACCTCAGGGCGGGCACGAGGGGGACGGGCCACGAGGGGCCTGAGCAGGAGGGATAACGCCGCCGGCCGGGAAGAGGAGCCCCATGATCCCGCCCCGCCCACCCCTGGCTGGTGGCCCTCTGCCCTCAGCGCAGCCAGCCGTCACCTCTGTTGAGAATGCAGTTCCCAGCTGCCCGTGGAGTGGTGGTCCCCTATGCTACAAGGTCACAGTTTGCGTCAAAATCTTAAAAATCTGCCACTGGAAATACTATGTACAGAAGTCCTTACAAATACATTTCAGTATTTAATTAAACCTTGAGGTCACTGAGGCGTCACTGGGTCCCATCTCGCTGTGTCTGCTGGGCCGGGGGACTTCAGCCTTAGGTGAGCTGAGCGGCTCCAAGCCGCCATGCCAGCTCCAAGGCCCTTCTCCCACCCCTTCCCCCCCCACCTCTGTGGCATGAGATGGAGGAGGGGCTGGCGGGCTGGCTGGGCTCTCCCTGGTCTGGCGCTGAGTTATGGGGTAGAGACGGCAGGGCAGAGGGGATGGTGCCCTGGCCTCTGACCTGAGCTCCTGGCCCTGCAGGTCAGGGTTGGCAAGAGCCCGACGGCCCACAGGGCTCCACGTGCGGCGAGAGGGACCAGCTCAGGGTCAGGTCCACAGCACGCATGGTTCCAAGAGGGTCCCCCGGGTGCTGGGTTCCCATCTTGGCCACGTCTGATCTTGGCTTCAGCACTGGGACGTGCCACGTGCAGATACCCGTTAGCTGTGCTTACAAGAAAAGCCCAGGGTAGCCCGCCAGGCCTGTCAGGGCACCATGAACACGAGTGGGGAGGTGGCCCCGTGACAGGCAGCTCGGGTGCAGCCTCGTTCCTCCGTGGGTCGCTTGGCCCAGCGCCAGGTCTGTCCAGCACAGGAGGGAACCCTAACCTGGGCCTTCATGTCATGCCTGCCACCGGCCCAACCGGCTGTTGTGTCCCTCAGCCCTGGCCAGGCTTCGGGCAGGGCTGGGGCAAATGCACTGAGACACCTGTCGGGCCCAAGGGAGGACTCGGTGCCGGGCTTCCAGGCTGCTCCTGGGAGCTCAGAGCTCACAGCCACGCGCTCGGGCACTGGGTCCCCCATGTGCACGCATGGCCCAGCCAGGCTCACGCTGGGGGGCGGTGCAAAGTTGGCCCAGGACGTGGAGTCGAATGGGGTGGAGCTGACAGCCTAGAGGCAACTCCTGGCTTCAGACGTGTGCAGGGGAAATGGAGGGGCCTTCACTGTGGTTTGCCGTCGCTCTGGCCCTGGAGGAGACGGGTGAGGCGGAAGCCCCCCGATTCAGGGGCAGTGGCTGCACTGTTCAGTCGTAGCTTCTAGACGATCACTTTGAAGTAAAGGGGTGTTTGCGTGAGGGCACAGACATATGCCTGTGGCTCAGTGAGCTCTCCCACAAGTGCTGGGGCCCCACCCCTGCTCAAGAAGTGCAGGGCCCCGGGCTCCCCAGGACCCCCTTCCCCAGCACTCCGCTTTCCTAGGGCTAACCCCCTGAGCATGTTCCCAAAGCTGTATGTTGGAACCTAATCCCCGAGGTGATGGTACCAGGAGGTGGGACCGTTGGGAGGTGATTAGGTCATGAGATTGGGGTCCTCGTGAACAGGATCAGTGCCCTTATGAGAGAGACCCCAGAGCTCCCTCGCCCCCTCCCACTGTGAGGACACAGAGAACCAAGAAGCTGGCCCTGCCAGACACCAAGCCTCCACGGCATGACCCCGGGCTCTGAACTCCAGAACTGAAAGTAACCGGACGCTGTTTACGCCCAGGCTATGGTTTTCTGTTACAGTGGTCCAGTGGACTAAGAAACCACTCTTAGTAAGGTTGGATTTCCCTGTTCAAACTTCATAAACATGCAGTTATAGTGGGGGGATGTGTCTGTGTCTGTCGGGGGGTGTGTGTGTGTGTATGTTGTCTGGCTTCCAGTAGATGTGCTGGTGAGATTCAACAATGTCGAGCAGGAATTTGTTCCTTTTCGCTGCTACGTAGTATTCTGTTATGGGGCGTATCACACTTTGATTTTACTCCGTTCTGCTGTTGAACACGAGTTGTTTTCAGTTTTGTATGTAACGTCAGTTAGAAATGACTGTGGTGAACATTCGTGGGGGGGTGGAGCTGCTGCCTCCCAAGCACCTCGCTTTCCTCCCCTGGGTTTCCCTCAGGTGCTTTAACGAGGTCCCTGTTGATGGGCAGTTAGGTGTCCTCAACACAATAAAGCCCACAGCTAACATCAAAAGCTGAAAGCTTTTGCTCTAAAATCAGGAACAAGACAAGGATACCCGCTCTCACCACTTCTATTCAACATAGTATTGGCAGTCCTAGCCACAGCAATTTGACAACAAAAAGAAAAGGCATCCAAATTGGAAAGGAAGAAGTAAAACTCACTTCTTGCAGATGACATGAAATTATACATAGAAAAAACTAAAGACTACATCCAAAAACTGTTAGAACTGATAAACAAATTCAGTGAAGCTGCAGGGTACAAAATTAATATACAGAAATCTGTTGTGTTTCTATATACAGTGAAAGTAAACTACCAGAAAGAGAAATGAAGAAAACGGTCCCATTTATAATTGAAATAATTCAAAGAGAATAATTCAAAGAGAATAAAATACCTAGGAATAAGTTTAACCAAGGAGGTGAAAGTCCTGTACACTGAAAACTGTAAGACATTGATGAAAGAAACTGAGGAAGACACAAATAAATGGAAAGATATTCCATGCTCATGGATTGGAAGAATTAATATTGTTTAAATGCCCATACTACCCAAAGCAATCTATAGATTCAGTGCAGTCCTCTGAAAATTCCAATGACATTTTTCACAGAAACAGAACAAACAATCCTAAACTCTTCAGGGAACCACAAAAGACCCCAAATTGCCAAGTTAATCTTGAGAAAGACACAGCTGAAGGCTTCATGCTCTGTGATTTCAAACTATATTACAAGCCTCTAGTAATCAAAACAATATGGTATTGGCATAAAACAGACACACAGATCAATGGAACAGAATAGACCGGAAATAAACCCACACTTATGTGGTCAGTTAATTTACAACAGAGGAGCCAAGAATATACAATGGGGAAAGGACAGTCTCTTCAATAAATGGTGTTGGGAAAACTGGACCACTATCTTACACCATGTACAAAATTTAGCTCAAAATGGATTAAAAAACGTTAAGACTTGAAACCATAAAACTCCTAAAAGAAAACAGTAAGCTCCCTGGTATTGGTCTCGGCGATGATTTTTTGGATCTGACACCAAAAGCAAAGGCAACCAAAGCAAAAATAAATAAGTGGAACTACATCAAACTAAAAAGCTTCTGCACAGCAAAGGAGACCATCAACAACATGAAAAGGGAACCTACGGAATGGGAGAAAATATCTGTGAACCACATATCCGATAAGGAGTTAATATCTAAAATATATAAAGAACGCATATAACTCAGTAAAAACCAAACAATCCAGTTACAAGTGGGCAGAAGACCTGAATAGACATTTTCCCAAAAAAGACATACAAATGGCCCACAGATACATGAAAAGGTGCCCAACATCACTAATCATTAAGTTTTGTTTTTTGTTGGTTTTCCTATTTTTGGTCACGCCTTGAGGCACGCGGGATCTTAGTTCCCTGACCAGGGATTGAACCCGTGCCCCCTGCAGTGGAAGCGCAGAGTCCTAACCACTGGACCACCAGGGAATTCCATCGTCACTAATCATTAGGGAAATGCAAATCAAGATCACAGAGAGACATCACCTCACATATTAGAATGACTATTATCCAAAAGACAACAGATAACGAATGTCGACTAGGATGTGGAGAAAGGGAACCCTTGTGCACTGTTGGTGGGAATGTAAATGGCTGCAGCCTCTGTGGAAAACTGTGGAGGTTCCTCAAAAAATTTAAAATAGAACTACCATATGATCCAGCAGTTCCACTTCTGGGTATTTATCTGAAGGAAATGAAAACACTAACTCAGAAAGATATCTGCACCCCTGTGTTCATCCCAGCATTATCTACAACTGCCAAGATACAGAAGCAACTGAAGCGCCCATCCGTGGATGCATGGATAGAAGATGTGGTACAAACATACAACGGAATGTTACTCAGCCATTAAAAAAACGGAACCCTGCCATCTGTGACAACATGGGTGCCCCTAGAGGGCATTGTGCTAAGTGAAGGAAGACAGGCAGAAAGATGAATATATGATCTCACATGTATGTGGAATCTTTAAAAAAAAAAAACAAAACTGAACTGATACAGAGATCAGATGTGTGGTTGCCAGAGGCGGAAGGCAGGGAGTGGATGACGCGACGAAGGGGGTCAAAAGGCACGAACTTCCGATTATAAACTAAGTCACAGGATGTAATGTACGACACGGCAGCTCTAGTTAACAATGCTGTAGTGTGTACTGACAGCTGACGGGAAGTTGGTCTTCAGAGTTCTCGTCACATTCCGTGACTCTGTGAGGTGCTGGATGTTAAGTAGACTTACTGTGGCGACCATTTCACAATATATACAAATACAGAATTGTTACGCTGTCCACCTAAAACTAATAGAATTTGTCAATTAAACCTCAACAAAACAATAATAAGGTGTTGTGTCTGACACTGATATTCCAGAATTAGGACGCTAAACCCAGCACAGCACTGGAGGCCCCCCAGCCTCCAGGGCACCTCTCTGCCGGATCTGTGTCCAGCGCCCTGCACAGTCTAGCCTGAGGAGGGTCCAGCCTGGGGACCTGAGGGCACAGGGCATGACAGGACATGAGGGGAGTGGGAAGGGCAGTGATGAGGGTGTCACTGCAGGGGTGCTGGGCCAAGGATGCCCCTTCCCTCTCAGCAAAGGTGGGGAGCCCTTCCCAGACTTGAGTTGGGGTCCAGGGTCCCTGAGACCTCCTCCCACGACCACACAGTGGCCCGTGGGCCTCAGCCCTGGTGGCTGTGACAGCTTTGCCGAGGTGACCCTGCTGGACTTGGCCACCAAGTGCTGGCTAGCCGCCCCTCGCAGCTCTGGAGGAAGGGCAGGCAGTTGTCTGGTCCCCACTTGGCCCTGTGTGGCCGCCCTAGCTGGCTTAGCCCTAGCGCCCCTGAGCCTCGCTGGCCGGAGGGCAGCCATCGTACGTCAGGACAAACCCCTGCCCTTGGCATTCATGCCCCGTGGCCCCTGCAGACTCCCGGCTCCCCGACCGCCCCTCTCGTGGCGCCCTTGGCCAGGCCCGGCTGACCCCGCAGGGAACGGCTCTGCCTCCCGTGACCGTGTTGCTGCAGGTGCACGCTGCCCAGGAGACCCCTCGGCCACCCACAGCGCCGGAGGGGGTGCGGAGACCCTTCCTCGATGCCCCACGCATCCATGGCCCTGTGTTAGCCTCACGGAAGCTCAGCAGGCTCATCTCGTTTGGAAAACGGGAGCCCCCAGACGCCAGCCACTCAAGGTCACTGGTAAGGCCCGGGACCCCCAGTTGCCTGTCCCCGAGCAGGCGCGTGCAGCCTGCCCAGGGCATGGAGGTCGGCCCCCCTCCCACCCGAGGGAACCCTGACACAGCTGAAGCCCCGGACTGGGGTGCACTGGCCACGCTTTGCCCCCACTTGTGCCTTAAAAGTGAAGCCTGCTACCCTGGAGTCCCATCCAGGGCGTGTGGAAACCAGACCTGTTTGTTGAGCACCCCGGGGCCTTCGCAGCCCACGAGGCACTTTGCCGCCACAGGCTCGGCAGGGGAGGGGGACTGAAGTTCTGGCCCCACTGGCCTGAGGGACCCGCCGCCAGGAGGAGGAGGTGTGGGGTGCAGCCGCTTGGGCTCCCCACGGGCAGGCTAACCACGGCTCGCTGGGTCCGGGCTGGGATCGCGGCAGGAGGCAGGGAGGGATGGGTCTGCGTGGGCCCTGGTCAGGATCCCCACCAGGCAGAGCAGGGCCCCATCTCATCTCTGAGGCCCGGGTGGGACAGCCCGGCTTGGCGAGGAGGACAGGAAGCCCACCGCCAACTCCAGGAACTTCCCACCATCCGGACTCCCATTGGCCAGTGGAGGGGGAACCAGCCCACCGGCCCACTGAGCCCTGGACCCCCCAAGGCCACAGGGAGAGCCCCACCCAGCCACCAGGAGTCCCTCCGTGTGTCCAGAGGCACGTGGCACGAGGCCTCACCCTCAGGAAATAACTGGCCGGTCGACAGTGGAACACGAGTGATTTTAAACCATTTACAGAACTAACTAAATGGGTCCCAAGAAGCGGGCAGTCAGCTGAGCGCACGAGGGCCATGCCATCCAGGCACAGGGCAGCAGTGACCCAGAGGGGACAGCGGGGGCCCTGCAGAGGGCGCCACGTGGTGGGGCCTGGCCGGGTCCCCCGTGGTTGGGGACATGCGTTTGGCTGGGACACATCGTCGTCGCCGGGCCGCCGCCTCCAGGGAAGGCGCGGGCAGGTCGCATCCCAGAACCGGAGACTGCTCGCCAGACGCCGCCTCAGGTCCACCTGGAGCCGCCCGACACCTGTCCAGGCGGCACCTCCCGCCGGCCTGGGGACCAGAGCAGGCGTCAGAGGAGCGCCCCGGAGCCGTCCACCCGCCCCCACCCCCGCCCCGGGCCCGGGCAGCGCGCCCACCCTCGGCTCGGAGCCTGAGCGCCGGGACGCAGCAGAGGTGCCGCGGGGCCGCTCCCTCGAGCCGACGGGTCGCGTCGCAGTCCGGCCGCCTCACCGCGGGGTCCCCTTCCGCCTCTGCTCCAGCGCCGGCAGCCTCTCCTCCCGGGCCTGCGCGTGCCGGGCCCCCGCCCTGTGCGCCGCCTCTGTGGCCAAGATGTCGATCTGCGCGTAGCGGGAAGCACCGGCCCCTGCGAGCAGCCCCAGGTGAGCCGGCGGGGGCGCACCCACCCCGCGCTCCGGCCAGGGCCTGAGCGCCGGCTTCGGGGCTGTGAGGGGGTGCCCGCGAGCCCCTGGCCCAGGGCCGATGCGCCCGGGGCTCAAGGCCCCTGCGGACCCACCTCGGATGCCCGCGCCGCCCTCCTGGAGCTGCAGGCCCGAGTAGTGCAGCTGCCTTGGGGGGGAAGGGCTGGCGGGGACGTTCACATATGTGGGCGCCTCACTGCACGGCCTCTCGGGTCCTGCGGGGAGAGGGGCTGTGAGTCCCCAGGCGGTGGCCGAGGCTGAGCTGACCCCCTAGACTGTTCGGGAAAGAGCTCCCCACTGCCCACCCCTCAAGTGTCCCGCTCTCCTCCTCTCCAGGGCCTGGGGAGCCTCCCCGACTCCCCCGTTTTCCTGGCCATCTTTTCCCACCCCACCCACGTCCCTCCCTGACCGGGGTGCCCCTGCCCCCCACAACGGGCTGACCAGGGATGCCCCCTATGGCCCGCTGGACACACGTCCATCTTCAGCCCCTGGCCGCCCACCCTCAAACATCCCTCCCGGCCACTTCCTCCTTGGCTTCCAGGTGCCCTGCCCCTCCCAGGCAGGATGCCCCCCGCCCTCGGCTGTCCTCCCGGCTCACCCCATCTGCTTCAGGGACCCTCTTTGGACCGGTGAGTCCCCACAGAGCATCGTTCCCTGAGCGCAGGCCCACACTTCCATCCACTGTGACACCTCCCCCAGGGTGGCCCCAGGCACTTCAAGTCCCCTCCCCCATCCAAGAAACTGCCCCCTGCCTCCCCCATTTCCTAGAAGTCGATGGTTTCACTCAGCAAACGCCAACGGGGCTCCGGGCAGGTGCGACAGGAGCGCGGGGTGGGGGGGGACCCAGAGTGCCTGGCTGCACACCCGATCCACCTTTCCCCCACCTGCCCAAGAGCTCTGCCTGTTGGGCCCCGGGGTGGCTGCAGGAGACCAGGCTCACGACCCTGCCTGGCCACTCACCGGCAGCCGAACCACAGCGGGTGGTGAGCCAGAGCCATCCCAGAGGGCAGGAGCCCAGGTCCTCCCTCCTCCCTGAGGGCCCCATCTCGCGACACAGCCAGGCCTAGGGACTCGCGCAAATCCACCTGGCCAGCTCCCGGCCCCAAGGGATTCAGGGGCCGGGATTCTGGTGGGGGTGGGATCTGGGGGGAGTGGGATTCCGGGAGGGGGGAGTCAGGAGGGGGGTGGGATCAGGTGGGGGGTTGAAGCTCCCACAGGACAGCCTGTCTCTGGCCACCTGCCCACAGGTCCGGGGGAGCTGAGCCCGGGAGGGTCCTGGCTCTGCCGGCACCGGGCACTGGAGCGCCAACCAGCCCAAGGGGCTTCAGTGGGCAGACGCCACCCCACTCGCTGCCACGTACTGGCACCGGGCACCACTGCGGGCACCACCTTCTGGAGGCCCGCACCTGCACTGAAGCCTGCCACCTCATCCCTTACCTCCCCAGCAAGGCCAGAGGGCGTCCTCCTTGCTCAGCAGGGAGACTGAGGCCAGAGAGACCCTGTGTTCCCAAGTCAGCCAGCCTGGTGGGAACAGCCAAAGCTGGGGGTGGGGACGGCAGCCAGAGCGGGCTGTACCCGGGGCTGACCTGCGGCGACAGGGAGGGAAGGAGGAAGGCTTCTGTTGGACACAGACCCTCTCCCGTGTAACCCGAGATGACAGGCAGAGGCGCCCAGGGAGGCACCTAGACCGGGGGTCCAGGGGAAATCTGGGCAGGCTGCCTGGAGAAGGGGGCACACGCTGAGGGGTGAAGCTGGGGAGCGGGGAGCGGGAAGGCCTGATTGAAGCTGGGAGAGCCCATCAGGGGCTGAGACGGGGTCTGAGGGGCGTCTAGGAAGGAGGCCCAGCCTCCTGAAAGCTGAAAGGAGGGCTGTGGCTTGACCTGAGGTCACGTGGACAAGCTCCCCGTGGCTCAGCAGCTAGTTTTAGGGCTGGATCCGCATTTTCCACAGTGGAAGCAGGAGAGTGGGTGGAGGGTTTGGGGCAGCCCAGCATCTCCAGGGTCACACCAGGCAGCACAGGAAGGCTGCCATCCCGCCTTGGTCTCTAGCAGCGTCTGCGGGGGCAGGGGCGCCCCTCTGGTGGCTGCCCCCCAGCCCTGGCTCCCCCAGGCTCCCCTTTACCTCCCATCTCCCTCCCTGATCCTTCAGACTGAGCCAGCATCTCGGGAGCTGTCTCAAATACTCTCTGGGCCAAGCAGAGATCGGGTGGGTCTGTCCTGACCTCTCCCTGGCCACACAGCAGACCCGGCCCGACCACACTGGGTGTCTCACCCATCACCGCTCTCTGGCCACGCTGTCCTGGGTCTGATTCATCTCTGCTTCCACCAGACCCAGGGCCCCCTCCTCCCCCAGGCCCCCCACCCCAGAGGAAAGGTTCCTTTCCTCCAGTAGATCCTGACGCCTGTCCCCTGCCTGTCCCCTGGAACACGCACTCTGTCTGGGTAAAAGGGGGAGCGGGGGGGTGGACAGCAGGCAGGAGGCATCCAGGACCATCTGGGAAGGCTGCCCACTGCCCAGCGTCATCAGGGAGTGGTCCTCAGGGCCCCATCCTGACCCAGGGAACCCTAGGCTGGCCGGCATGGGGCTTTCCTGTGGCCACTGTCTGACCCTGCATGCCCGTGGCCTTGCCCTTCCCCTCCTGCGCCCTCCACTCTGGACGGGCCTGGGCCTTGCTTGGCCCACAGGGTCTAGCCCCAAACAGGCACCATGCTCCTCTGAAGAGGAAATAAAAAGATCCCGCCCCAGGCTGCAGGTGGCCTCTACTCCACTGAGAAAATGAGGCACAGAGCACACCCCCGACCTCCAGCCACGCCACCCGAGGCCAGCCTCCCCCGACTTGCAGCCTCTCCCGGATTCCCAGGCCTTCCCCTGGGTCAGAGCCAGCATCTGCCCAGCCGTCACCTCTTAACGGGGCTTCTCCAAGGGGACCCCATGTCTCGCCCTGGCTCCCTGCCTGGGCTTCCTCCCACCAAGGTCACCAACGCCCCTGCCCGCTCCTGGGTCCCCAGAGCATCGTCACCTCTGTTCTCTGTCACCTGGAGGACGAGCCTCCCTCTTAAAGGCTGCAGCTCCAGGCCAGAGCTGACCCTGCCCGCTCTGACCACGCACTGTCCCGGGCAGGCTGGCCACCTTGTCCTCAACTCGCTGCCTGGCACCATCGCACCCCAGCCGGGGCTCACCCCGGCTGCACACTGCCGCCCTGCCGCCCACTGTCACCCCCTCCCCGCTGCACCCTCCTCCCGCTGACCCCCCGCTGTCTTGTCTGGCACAGACTTTCTGGCTGGGCTGTGACTGCGGCCACTGTGACCCCACGTCCCTCGTCCCGAGGCGTGCCAAAGCCAAGGCCTACCTGAGTGCATCGCCGGGAGCCCAGCGGGTGAGGCAGCAGCTCCCTAGACCAAGGAGAACACATGTCAGTCTGTCCATCCGGCTCCCGCTCACCCGGCACCCAGCCCAAGAGCCAGGATGCTACCCAGGAGTCCCAAAGGGCCACCCGCCAGGGAGACCAGCCAGGGGCCCGACTCCTCTCCAGGGGTCCCTGCCCACCCTGACACCCACAAACCCATCTGGGGTGAGGCATCGGCAGCTCGGGCCTCCAGAACACATGTGGCCTGGCTGCTCTCGTCAGTGTTGGTGGCCGTGTGTCACGCTGCCAGCTGTGCGGCAGGGTTTGTAGCCGTGAGATGCACGAGGGCTGTCACGTCACCCCCGGCCCCGGGCACTGCCGGCCTGCTCTAAGCAGGGCATCCCGGCTGAGCCACTCCTGGGGGCCCCGTGAGATGGGTCAAGGCCCCCAGACCGCAGGGTGGCCACTTGGAGGTGCCTGATTGGAGGCGCAGAAAGACTCCGAGAAGGAAAGGGGTTCGGGGGCTTCAGAGCTGGGGGCAGTGTCTGCCGGCAGACTGGGAGGGAGGGACGGTGCCCACTGCCGGCACGTTCACTGCTGCCTGAGCCTCCATGCCCCAAACCAGTAGGAGCTGGGCCAGCCAGGGCCAGGGGCACCTGACGGGAAAGGGCCCGGCATCCCCGGCGCTTCTGAGGAGGACAGCCCGGCAGTGGGGTCTCATGGGGGCCTGCGGGCTGGCATCGGGGTGCAGAAGCCTGACCCGCTCTCTGGGAGGTCAAAGGGGCTGCCCAAACTCAGGACACAGCACCTCGACCCTGGTCCCTGCCAGGCTGCTGGGCACCTGGGCTGGCCTAACCCATCACCTTGTGTAAAGGCGCCCGGGCAGGCTTGGGGACTTGGGGAGGGTGTGTCTGACCTCCAACACCTGGGACAAGAGCCGACCGCCCTCAGGAGCCCCATCACTAGCTGCTCAGAGCCCCACCCACAGACGGCACCTGCTGTGCCGGCGGCGAGTCCTGCGGGCACAGCGTCAGACCCAAAGGACGAAACCACGTGCCACGGGAGATGAGCAAACGCGGCGCCTCCTGTCCCCTCCCACTGGGCGCCAGGGCCAGGTGGGGGCAGGTGGGTGCACGGGGCCTGGGGAGGCGAGGACGACTCTCTGGTTGCCCCCAGCCCTGCCATTCCTGGCACCTGAGAAGCCCACCCCACCCCAGGGAGGGTGAGTGAAGCTGGTGGCCCCAGGAGTGCAGAAGCAGGTGTTCCCAGCCAGGGGCGCGAGGCCCACCCCGTGAGCTCCGGAAAGATAGGGGATGAGGCCAAAATCTTCCCGCGGGTCTACCCTGGCGGCGCACCTGGCCGCACCCGATGAGAGGCTCCGTGCCTCTGGGCTGCCCTGGGCTGCAGGGGAAACTGAGGCACACCCTCCAGGGGGCTAGGCCCTCCTCCTGAGCCGCCCCATCGCCTCCCCAAAGGGCTGTGGTGGTCAGTGGCCACTCCCATGGAGGGCCCCTCCCTCCTCTGGGCCCAGGCCCTGGCCACGCCCCTCCAGCCCAGAGCCTGTCCCCTCCGGAAACTTGCTCCGACCGCGCCCGAGCCCTCACCTGGCGGCCCTCGGTCCACCCCTCCCGCCACACCCCTCAGATGGCTCTTCCCTGAAGTCCCGGCCATCGACCTCGGTCCAGGAGACCAGAGGTCACAGCCAGGGTTCCCTCACGGGCCAGGGGAAGGCCGAAAGCCCAGCTCCAGCCCTCCCTGGCTTCACGTGGAGGGCAAGTCCCTCGGCCGCCGGGGCCACCACCTGCTCTGGTGGAGGGAGGGCCGTCTGCAGGGCACATGGGAGCGCAGCGGGGCTGGGCCTGGAAGATGAGGGCTCTGGCGGGAGCGGGCTGCCCAGGCCTCCAGGGCCGCTCCCCACAGCCCGCAGCACCAGCACCTCCCAGCCTCTTTCTTTTGCGACAAGGCTGGTGGGTCCCTCTGGGGAGGCGACAGTAGCAGTGAGTCGAGCCCCTTTGGCAGGCAGCCACCGAGCACTTCCATACAACGTCTCAGCAGGCCCCTCGGGGCCCAGGCAGGCGGACTGCTGTCCTCTCTACGGAGGAGGCCCAGACGGGGGCAATGAGTTGCTGGGGGCCGCCCAGCCAGCGAGCAGGGCCCCAGCTTGCCCTTCCCTGCACTGCAGTGTCGCAGGAACCGGGCCAGAACCCCGGCCCTCAGCGTCCACAGGGACCTGGGCCCCCCGGCTCTCTAACAGGGCGGTGAACAGGGTGAAGTGGGTGTGACGGTGGGATGTGGCTTCCCGGGATGTGCAGGGGGACCCTGATGGGGTCCCTGGAGCTCTGCTGCCCACATAGGGGAGACTAGGGGTGGGGAGGGTGCTCCAGGCTCTGAGCCAGGACCCTCACTGGCCCAGGAGGTAGGATGTCCACCCTCACTGGACACCGGGAGCCACCTGCCTGAGCCTAAGGGACCACTGAGGACCACATTGTGCGCTCCAGCGAACGTGTGCACACACATCACACAGGCCACACACGTGCGTGGGCACACGCACACACCTGGCACCCAAGCACAGATCACACATGTAACACGCGTGCACACAGGATGCGCACAGCCACACACAAGTGCATGCAAATGCATGCACGCCATGACACACATGCACGTTGCATGTCACACGTGTGTGCACGTCTCACGCACTGTACACATGCATGCGAATGAAAGCACTCACATGCACACATCGCACGCTGGCACACACACCACACACACGTGCACGAGGCCTGTGTGCTGCCTGAGGCTGCTCTCCTCGTTCACGCCTCCGGCGTGTTCAGGCTGAAGGCTGAACGGACAGGCGAGGCCTCTCCCTGCTCTGTGACCCACGGGCCACGGGAGGCCGAGCCCCTGGATTTCAGAGACAGTTAAAGGCCCCACTGGGAGGGCCGGGGTGGGAGGTGGACACAGCTGGCCACACGGAAAAGAACAAGACGATAAGAAAAAACAATTTTATTTCCAGTCTAAGAACGTATTACAAACAGTGTCAGGTGTGAAGAGCAACAGACGGCTTCAGCCAGCAGTGAAGGTACAAAGCGGAACGGTTACAGCTGAGCTGTGTGCGGGGCGCAGCCGGCCGGAGCCCAGATCGGACGGACACGGGCCTCGCCTTCCACGCGGGCGTCTGGAATCGTAGCGCGAACGGACAAACCAGGCCACGCAGCCAAAATCCATGCAGGAGAGCAGGCCGAGCCGACCGCGGAGGGCGTGGAGGAAGCGCGACGCCCGCAGGCGGCCCACCGGCAGTGCCTGGGGCCCCTGAATGCGAACGCCAGCCCGAGCCCCGCGTCCTCTGGTCCTGACCACCAGCCCCTGGCTCAGCCAGCAGGGCGGAGGGGGGCGCCCAGCAAGTGACCCCGACCCTGCCCTTCCCCGCCCGCCCCTCCCCCTGGAGCGCGCAGGTTCAGAAAATGGCGGCTGGGAGTGAGGCGTCGGGGTCCCGGGGTCCCGAGAGCCAGACCCCCAGCAGTCCCCGGGGCCTCCTGGGCCTCAGCAAACCCCCCAAAGGACAGACCACCTGTGCGCGCAAGCAGGTGAAGCCCCTCGGACACAACGCAACGCGCAGGGAGGTTAGTCTCAGGCTCCTGTTTGATTTGGGCACCTGGTCCTTGGGCTCTGCCCCGGACCCGGCCCCCCACCTTCCACAACGCACTCCCAGCTGCGGCCCTCCCTGCAGGCTGGACCCCCAGGCCCCCAGGCCGCCCCACGGCACGAGGGCAGCCCCACGAGGGCACCGCCCACCCGCAGCCGCCGCCCTCAGGGAGGCGCATTTACCTTCAGTCCTCCGCAGACGGGACACGCGGAAAAGAGAGCCGGAGGGGGCCCCGCGTGGGGGGCGCCCGCTTCCCAGGGCTCGCCCGGCCCCGACGGGGCCTCTGTCGCCTGTCCCCGCCGTCGCTCGCCCAGCCAGCCGGAGGGACACCCCGCCGCCAGCCGGCCGCCCGAGTCCCCGGCGGCTCCGTCGCTGGCGCTGCCCTGTGTGGCGGGGGGCTGGTCCCGGGCCGCCTGGCGCAGGCTGCGGGGCGTGTCGTAGTGGGGCCGCGGCGCGGAGGGCACCTGGTACTCGGCCGCCCCGGGGGCGCAGGCGCACAGGCCGGGCTCGGGCACCACGCCTCCCGGCAGGCTGAGCAGAGAGCCCAGCTCCTCGGCCCCGCGCCACACGTCCAGGCTGCTGCCTGCGAAGGACGAGAAGCTGCCCGAGTAGGAGGAGTGGCTGCCCGTGGCGATGCCGCTGTCCGAGGAGCTCTGGCGGCCGACCTCCTGCAGCTGCCTTGGCCGCAGCGGCCTGGGGGGTGGCCTCGAGGCACCTGCTGCGGCTTCCCCGGGGGCCTGGGCGGCCGCCAGCCCGAGACCCTCCGGCGACGCGCACGCCGAGGACGGGGACGGCTCTGGCCAGGGCACGAGCCGGCTGCTGGCGCTGACGTCTGAGTGGCTGGCCTCTGACGACGAGCTGGACAGGCTGCGGTCGTCCCCTGAACGGAGAGTCGGGGGCTGAGACTCCTGTGGGGCTTGGGCTGCCCGGGGTGGGCTGGGGAGCCTCGGTGGGAGCTGACGTCTAGCCCCCCCACGCCCCCGCCCTGCTGAGGGCCTGCGCTCTCCGGTCTCCAGTCGCCACCCTGGGACGGCTGACCCACACCCTGCCTGGACCTCCACGCCCAGCGTCACCCAGGACGGCCCCTTCGCCCACACCAGTCCCCTCCCTGCCGTCCCCCTGGGAACCAGACGTGAGCCCTTCCTCCGGGAAGGCGGCGGCCCTTGCGCACCTGAGCCCCCGGCTCTAGGGGCCTGGACGGAGAGGCTGCCGTCCCCACTCTGCACCCGTGGGACTGGCGACAATCACACAGGACAAAGGGCCCGCGGAGCTCCCCCGCCTCTGGCCCAGGAGACCCCGGCGCAGCCCCCCACCCACCACCCCCGGGAGCTGCAGCGTCCCCTCGAGGGCCTGCCGGCCCTTTCTGTCCGTCTCCCCGCGGAGCACAGCAGCTGAGGGGCCTCGCTCCCGGCAGCCAGCACCCCTGAGCCTTCTGTGTGGGCACAGACGGTGAAGCCACAGCCTCACCAGGCCACACCCCGGTGGCTGGGAAGGAATTCGAACCCAACCCCCCAGCCGGCACCCACGGGGCACCAGCATCCAGGCCCGAGCTTAGTGAGTGTGGCATCACAAGTGAGAGAACGAATGGACCCACAGAGGGAGGGGCATGAATGAACGAACAGGAGCTGGGAGGTTGCCTTAAAGGGAGAGCTGCGGCCCCAGGGCCACCGGCCCCCCCTCACGGCCCAGGCCATGGCCCTACCTGCGCTGCCCGGCCAGCCGGAGTGGGAGAGAAGGCTGAGCCGCTTCTCCAGCCGCAGGGCTTCCAGGGCCTCCTGGGCCACGCGCTCCTCCACGGCAGGGCCCCCGGCGCTCAGGTCTGCAGCAGAGGGGACGGTCAGCGAGGAGGCGTCCCCAGCCCTGTCCCCGCGGCCCACCCACTGCTCAGGACATCACAGTTACCCCAGCACTGACAGGGCTGTGTGGACCTCGGTCCAGTCGCAGCACCACGACAGAGCCCCTGGGAGCCCCAGCTCCTCCCCACGCCAGCACCCCAGCTGCCAGACACCAAGCTCAGGGTACCCAAACCACCCCCGTCCAGGTCCCCGGCCATCATCCTGTGTCCTGGGCCCAAGGACAGCCCCCCCTGACCACCAGCAGATGTCCCGTGCCCCAAAGTGGACAGTCCCTGCAGTGGACCAGGACACTGGCACACCCTCCTGCTGCTGGTGAGGCAGCAGGACGCTGGCACTGGACGAACTCACAGCCCCACCACTTGCCCTCCCCGAACCTCAGCCATGACTGCAAAACGTGGGAGCAGAGACAGTGCACACCACGCGCAATGGGACCAAGGTGGGAACGCACAGGACGCGCTTGGGGCAGGGTGGACCCCGGAACTCTGTCTTCTCCCCCTCCCCCTCTCCACTGTATGTGAGGCAGGTCCTGCCTCTGGTGCCCAAGTGCGTCTGACCGAGCAGCGGTCAGCTTGAGAAGACACCCCCAAATCTCAGAGTGTTAAGGCTGCTGACCCAGTGGAGGCCACATCTCAAAAGTCCCCAAAGATCACAGGCTTTCAACACGACACCGGCCAGGCTCAGCGAGCAGGGACCCACCAGCCCCGTCCACACCCCAGCTGTCCACACCCCCGCTGTCCACACCTGCCCCATCCACGCCCGCCCCCTTCTAATCCCGGCCACCCACACCACTGCCTGCGGCTGCAATGCGGTAAGCCGCCAGCAGAGGGCGCTGCCGCACCACCCAGCAGAGCCCGGGCGGCGAGGCTCCGGTCACAGGAACTGCCTCCTTCCTCCCCAGCCCGCCCCCCACCCCGCCCCCCGGGCCCGCTTGGGGGTTGCGGGGCTGAGGGGCCCACGCTGGGAGAAAGGGGACCTGGCACGTCGCCAGCCTCGCCAGCCCCTGTCTCCCTAGGAGGTCCACCTGCCCCCGACCTGGCTATGGTGCCCATCCAAGGAGGCCACGGATGTGAGCTCACTGACCACCTGCTGCCCGGCCACAGGCCTTGGTCTCCCACCTGGACAAGGGGACAAGCGCTGCTTCACTGGGGCGAGGGGAGTATCGGTGACCCTGGGTACCACCCACCTGGAGGGCCTCGGTCAAAGGAAGCTGCGATGACAAGGTCAGCCTTTGTCCCTGCCATGGGCTTGGGCCTCCCCGGCCTCCCCAAGGGAAGAAATGCCCAGGTAGCGTGGCCCTCCGCGGGCCAGCGCCATCCCTGGTCCAGGACTCTTGAAGAGCAGTGTCCCAGCCACAGCCAGGGAAGTGGGAGACAAGGCCAGGCCAGCTCATGCAGCCCTGGCACCTGCCAACCCGATGCGCTGAGACCCCAGCTCACAAGGCGACTTCCAGCCCGAACCCTAGCTCCCACGGAGCCAGCCTTGACCCCAGAGACCGCAGGCGAGGGCCCAGCCCAGGTCTGGGAGATGGGCCGGCTCAGAAGGTCTTTGGGGCTCCGGGCTCGGGCCTCTTGCTGGCCCACCTGGTGCAGCTGCAGTAATTGTCCCAACCTAAAGCCTCGGCCTCTGAGCGTCCCAGCAGCTCAGACCCCGTGGAGGAGGGGCTGTGCCAGGGCGAATGCCCCCGGGAGCCCGAGATCAAGCAGCCCACCTGACCCTCCCGCCAGGCCGGGCTCCCCAACTCCGGCACCCACCTGGGAGAACAGGCCGCAGCCCAAAGGGGCCCTTGGTCGGGGAGATGCCACGGACAATGCAGTCGAACAGGAAACTGATCTGCTCTCCCTCGGCCGAGGATAGGAAGAAGACCCCAGCCCCTGCAGAGGGGGGACAGACCCCGGTGTCATCCTGGCCAGAGCTCGGGTCGGTGGGGCCCCTGCAGGGCGGGCTCAGGGCCGCTGTGCGGGGACTGCCCACAGAGGCCTGAGCCAACCCGTGAGACACCCCCCCCCCCCCCGCCCCGAGCACCGCGGCGATGTCCCCACGGCACTGTGGTGACGTGAGCCATGCAGGCGGCTCAGGCCACACGCCGGCTCTCCCAGGCCTGAGGACACCATCCCGGCCTGAGTCCGGTCTGCACGGCCTCAGCAAGGTGGGAGAGGGCGTCCTGCCCGCTGGCCCCAAGCCGTCAGCCATCTCTCGTCTCCCAGGCTGGTAAGAGGAGCTGGGGCGGACTTCTGGAGGATGGGGGTCACAGAGTGGGCCGACGAGGGCGTCCCGGCTGCGTGGAGAGCCCAGCAGCCCCTCCCTCTGGCCCACGCTCCTTTGAGGGGTGGGCGGCGGGTGCACTTCCAGGAGGGCGGCTGCGAGACCTGGTTTCCTCACCCGGGCTGTGGTGAGGGGAAGCTGGCAAGATACAGGCGGTGGCTCCTGCCCTGCAGACGAAGCAGCCTGGCCCACCTCAAAGCCCCTCCCCTCTTCCCGGGCTCGTCTTCTGGGTGGGGGGCACTGGAGCCCCTGGCGCGCAGTTGCAGGGCTGAGATCCAGCCTCGGGGCTCCCACCCACAGAGGTGATTTTAAAAGACACGCTTACATACTGAGATACGGGAAAGTCATCGTGGCTTATACACGAGTTCACTTGAATTTGATGCTAACTAAAATAGCCGACTTGTGGTCTATCAAATTGTACATCTGCCTTAATTATTAGAGAAAAGGGCACGTCGACCCGCAGTAAAGACTGTCCACGTTAAACATAAAGATTAAATAAATGCCCTCCTCCTTCGATGCTAAGCCCCCCTCCCAGGTGCCAAGGCCACGCTGACCCTCTGTGTACGCGCTGGTCTGTTTTTTTATTTTTATTATTTTTTGAAACCTTGAAGAAACGTCACCCTGACTTCTTTGATGGTCTTTGTTCTGACAAGATATAAAGCTGTGCTGAAAACCCTGCTTTTCCGGAGTCATCTGGGAAGCAGGTTTCCGGGCCCGTCCTCAGTTTGGCTCCAATAAAACTCTTTTCTTATTATTGATGGTTTATTGATTACTTCTGTTGACAGAGGGGAGGCCCGGCTGGGATCCCAGCCCAGGGGGCTCGGCTGGAGGGGGCACGTGGGTCTGCAAGACGCCAGGGCGCAGAGCGGCCGCAGGGCCCTGCGCTGGGCCGGAGCCCCGCCAGCGTCAATGAAGTCCCGCGGCCGAGTGAATGGGGCACCAGGTCACCGGGGCTGGACGCCCGGCGTGGCGTCACCACACAGGAATCCCTCGGTGCCTCGCCCTCCTCCCTCTGCCCAAAGAAAGGCCTGCTCCCTCTGGAAGGAGGGTGCCCGGGGCAGACGGGGAAGCGGCGTACTGAAACTGTCCCGGTCACGCTCACTGGCACCGAATCCCAGGGACCCGGGCCAGTCCCACACGTGGTGAGGCCGCCGTGCCCCTGGGCGGCCACCAGGGCCCAAACCGGTGACACGCCCGCTCGAGAGGTGAGAAAGCGGACGCCCAGAGAGGGGCCACGTCCTGGCACCACGGAGTGTCTGAGCAGACGCAGAGCCAGGCCCACCCTGGGGGCCCCCGGGGGCCCCAGAGGCTCGCTGCCCAGAGGGGCTGGGTTGGGGGATGGTCCCGGGACCTTGGCCGACGGCGGGCGGGCGGGGAGGAGGCCCCGTCCCGGCCACTCCCGCTCCCCGGGGCCAGGCCTCTAATCCGGAGCTTACGGTCAGCTGGCAGAGGCCTCGGCACAGTCAGTCCCCCGACTATAAAAAACCACATGACGGGGAGCGGGGCCGGCGGCATTCCACGGGAGTCTGCGAGCTCCCGAGCCTGAGCCTCACGACCAAGGGACGAGGACTCCCGGACCAGCGGCGACCTCCCGCTGCCCCGTGGCTCCCCTCCCCACCCCAGGCTCTGGGGACAACAAGCTCCCCAGGTGTGCCCGGCCCGCCTGACACACCTCCCCTGGCGCGGCCGTCCCCCTCCACGACTCCCCGCAGCCACCCGTAACACCCCTTCGCCTGCTGAGACTGCTCGGGTGACATGGCCTTTCCTGACCCCTGACCCCTGACGGTTCACCCGGTGATGCTTTCAGGGGACACCTCCTCTGGGGCAGACCCCCCGACCTTTTACCTCCCGGGTCTGACGCTGTCCCGGCCGCCAGGCCCAGCACCTTGAGGCAGGACCACTTCTGAGTCGTCCGCAGTCCCCTGCGTCTAACCCAGGGCCAGGTGCCCAGGAGACCCCCGCGCTCAGTGTAGATGGAAAGGGGGGCGTGGAGGCAGCCGGGCCCCCTCCCCTCCCCAGGGAAGGGCTCTCTGCATTTCTTGTTTGCTTATCTGTTTTGGGGGAGGGGAGGCAAGCTAGGGCCTGGACCCGTTTTGCCACGTTGTACCGGTGTGGTCACTGTCACAACGCCCCCCCGTGCCTCCTCTCAACCACGTCCGTGAAGGCTCCACCCCGAGGCGGGCTCTCTCCCGGGGTCTGCGCCACAGGAAGTAACCGAGGGACGCTCCTTAGGGTTTGGGGCCGAGGCCTTAGGGGCTGGGGACCCCCACGTTTGCTCTCCGGGAACCAGCCACCCTGTGAGAAACCCGGCTGTCCTGCAGGAGGGTAAGGCCCCAGAGGAGAACTGAGGCGTCCCGGCCAACAGCCAGCACCAGGGCCCCAGGCCGTGCCTGAGGCCACCCACCAAACGCCACTGCCCGAGTGACCCCAGTGCACCATGCAGAGGAGACCACTGACCCACAGAACCGCAAGCCAGGAAACAGCACTAAGTTTGGGGTGTCTGTCCCCCAGCAATAAATAACACGGGAAACTAACAGACAGAGGAGAGGGTCCTGCGGAGCAGGAAACAGCCGCCTGCGGGTCCACGGACACAGACGCTGTGGATCCTCAGGGGTGCAGCAAAACTCGCCCGCGTTATAAATATCTCCAGCCGTGAGAAAGAAAGGCCTTCCTTCAAACGTTCAATGAGCCCAGTTAGATCCCGACCGCGTCCCATCTGAAGTTAGTCTTTCATCTGCAGCCTCCAGACCTCTGTCACTGGACCCCAATAAGAGCTCAGTCCCCAGCTCCTCAGAGAACAAGCATTCCACCCTTTGCTGACAAAGACCCCACGGTGAAGTCCAGTCGAGGACAGAGTCTGAAGGCGTTGGAGGACTTTCCTGCCGAGAAGGTTCTAGAAAGCTCAAGTCCAGACAGCACCGATTATTAGTCAGGAAGTTGGCACAGCTAACTGAGCCCCTTGGGATATTATTTTGCACAGACTTTCCTAATAGAGTAAAACATCTGGTAATTAATGTTTCGTTTGTCTCTGCCCTTATTTGGGGAGAAAGAAGCACAGTGCAATGAAATAAGTTCATTCGAAATGAAGTTTTAAATTTCACCTGATCATTTCATACCCACTAGGAGGACTACTATTTAAACAACAAAGAAAAAGAAAACTAAAATGAGACCGAAAACAAGTGCTGGTGAGGGTGCAAGAAACTGGGCCCTTCGTACACTGTTGGTGGGAATGTAAACCGGGGCAGTCGTGTGGAAAACGGTGTGGCAGATCCTCAAAAAATTCAACAGAGAAACTCCATCTGATCCAGCAATTCTACTTCCGGGCACACACCCAAAACAATTAGAAGTGAGGTCCTGATGAGATATTTGCATACCCACGTTCATAGCAGCATCACACACAATAGCTAAAATGCGGAAGCGATCCAAGTGTCCATCGACAGATGGATGGAGAAACAAAATGTGGTCCATCCATACGGTGGAATCTGATTCAGCCTTAAAAAGGAAGGGAACGGTGGCACCTGCTACAATGTGGACGAACCCCAGGACACTGTGCTGAGTGAAACAAGCCCGTCACAAAAGGACAAATCCTGCAGATGCCATTTATGTGAGGTCTCTAGAGTCAGCAAACTCAGAGATGGAAAGGAGAATAAAGGGTGCAGGGCTGGGCGGGGAGAGGGGATGGGGAGAGAGTGTTTAATGGGGACAGGGTTCTGGAAGACGAAAAGATTCTGGGGCTGGGGGTGGTGATGGGGGCAGAATCATTGCATGAATGTGCTCACTGCCACTGAACTACATGCTAGAAGTGGTTTAAATAGTGCATTTTGTGTTATGTGCATTTTGCCACAGTAAAACAAAAACAAACAAGACCAAAATAACGAACAACTCCTCCGGGAAGCAGGCTCTGTCCCATCCTCGAGCGAGCCGTCTCCCCACCCTCTTCAGCCCATCCCATCCCCATCCGGGCAGGAGGCAGCCACGCAGTGCAGGCACCTCACATCCTCACGGCCACTGCTAGATGCCAGCCGCCTGCCCTGACGACACCACCTGCACACAGCGGGCATCTCCCACTTGGAGATGTGGGATGAGGCTCGCATGCCATCACGTCCAGATGGTCCCAAGAGGCCACCCTGCAGGTCCCCAAGGTCAGGAGGACACGGGGCCTGCTTTTCTGCCTAGGAGGAAACAGACTGAAGCAAAACACCCCAAAAAGGAATCCCCGAGTCTGCTGAGAGCTGAAAAGTGTCTGGTCCTGCCCCACTTAACCCCGGGGCCAGGCGGGCACTGGGCTGGCTGGCAGCATAGCAGGGCACGCGGTGTGGGGTCAGGTCCCCCCAGGGCCAGACCTCGGCTCCAGCACGCCCAGAGGGACAGGCCAGGGCAACTCACGGACAGCTCCGTGCCTCAGTTTCCCTGCCTGTAAAATGGGGATGTGCACACACCACGCAGGGTTGGTGTGAGGACCTAGAACCCCACGAGGTATGGGGCCCTGCAAGGGGGTCTCTTGGGGTGACTATCACCCCAGCCCCATCTCTACCTGGCCCTGTGCAATTGAGGCCTCCCTGGACACCCAGAGCGTCACCTCCCTGGACACGCAGAGCACCCAGAACCATCCCCGCATGCAAATGCCATAGTGGACTACAAAAGGGTGACAGATTCCGGGCCCAACTCCCACCCCCGGAGCAGAGACTTCAGGGCAGAGGGCTGAAATCAACCACAAACCTGTCAGAAATGGGACAGGGGCCCTAGACCCCAAGGGGAGACTCAACCTCCAAGTATAAACCTGAACAGGTGTTCCTGAAGGGGCCTCTGCACGGGCTGCAACCCAGCCTGGGACGCCTGCCCCACCACTCAGGTTCACCTCCAGAGGGCCTCCCCAACGCTCCCGGGCTGGGGTCTGTGGCCCTCCCCGGCTCCCCTTGTGGCCCCAAGGATTCTAAACGCCTTGTGTCCTCCCACACAGGCTGAGTCTCCCCAGCCGTGTGCTCCCAGCTCCAACCCCTCACCCAGTGCAGGCCACAGAGAAGTCCCTGAATGCATTCCCTCCTCCCCAAGATTCCTGGGCTTCAAGACCAGGGCTCCAGCAGTTCCAGGGAGACCAGCATTTGGACCACAAAAGAGGCACTTAAGGGCTTCTCAGAGCTGGACAGGCGTGGCAAGACGGTCTCTCCCTAGTTCAGAGCTTCTCCTTTACGCACATATAAAAATCGTTTTAAAATGCTCAGTGCACCCCAAGGGGCTGACAGGATGGCCTGGACCCCAAGGAGCTAGGGAGAAGGAGAGGGGAAGCGGCCTGCACAGACTCAGGAGCCAGCCTGGGACCCCCGCCCTCCACGACCTGCTGAATTCCTCAGCAGCCCAGGACCCCGATCCTGTCCGCAGCCGGCTCACACGGATGTGGAAATGCCCTTGAAGTGCCCTTGACAGGACCTGCCAATGTAAAGGACGGGGACTTCCTCTGGGGCCCCTCAGCCTAGACACTTCCGTTCAAATGCCCCCCGGCCCTCTCCAAAGCCCTCCCCGGGCTCCAGACCGCGGACAGACCCCGCTCTCCCGGGCCCACCCTTCTCCCTGCCTGCTGAGCCTCTTGCTGGGGAAGGGCCCCCAAGCCTCTGTGCCACCCTCACCGGCATGCCCTGCCCCCGCCCTGCAGCCCTAAACACACACAGCGGGCCGTGACCACCCCAGAGAGAGAGAGTCGGGCCACGCTGGGGGACCTCAAGCTCCCGGCCACCAAGCCCAACCCCCATCCGAATCATCTGCACAGGCTGTCGTCCACGTGGAGGCCACAGAGAGGACACGTCCACCCCCGCGGTACCCGGAGCCACACGGAGCCCCCCCACACACCTGCCCGGCCCCTCCCCCACACGCTCCAGGGCCCTCTCCTGACACCCAGTCACCCACGCCTCAGGACGGGTGAAGAGGGCCAGGGTCGAGTTACTGCTCTCTGGAGTGGGCTGAGGGCCCAGGGTCCAGGCTGGGACCTGCCCCAGGGTAGAAGATGTGGATTCCTTACATCCAAAACCCTCCAGGGCCCTCTGGGGACTCTGACCCACTCTGTCCCAGTGCCCACAGACTCATCGAGATCTCAACGCTGGTACCGTCACCGCTCAGGTGACCCCTGCCATGGGCTGAACAGTGGCCCCAAACGACAGGTTCACACCCTGGAGCCGATGACGGTGGCCTTATCTGGAAAAGGGTCTCTGCAGGTGCTCAAGTGAAGGCTCGCAGACAGACCACCCCCGAGTGCGGGGCGGCCTTAAACCCAACGACTGGCGTCCTACAGAGACGCCCCGTGATGCCGGAGCAGAGACGGGAGTGACGCGGCCACAAGCCCAGGCACACCTGGCGCCCCCGGGAGCTGGAACAGGCAGGGAAGACCCTCCCCCGGACCCCCGAGGGAGCCCGGCCCTTCCCCAACTTTGACTTTGAATGAAACGGTGAAGGAACAAATTTGTGTTGTTCTAAGGCCCCGGGTTGTGGTCATTTGCTACGTGGCCCCAGGACCCTAACTCACACCCCTTCCTGGACCTGAACTAGCCGCCCTCCTCCCAGGACGGCCCGGGTCCTGAGTGGCCTGGTGCTCTGACCACACGCACAGGGGTGCACCATCCCTTCCCACCCAGCCCTGCATCGAGTCCGGTAACAGCCTAAAAACTGGCTTAAACCAGCAGAGCAGCGGCAAGCTTGTCCCTGGAAGAGAATGGAGCCCAGTGGGACCTGCCGGGGGCAGAGGGTCGGGACAGGCTGGCCTAGCCACCCACCATCGAGTTCGGCCACCATTGACTGGGTGGGTTCGGCCAGGGGCCTCCAGACAGCCTGGAGGGGAGATGAGGATGCCCAACAGGGAGTCTCTCTCGGTCCAGGGTCCCTCAGCGGGAGGGAGAATGTCCGGCCTGCAGCCTGCAGGTCAAGGCGGATCCGCTGGGCCAGCCCGGGTTTGTGGACGGAGCTAACTCGAGGCCTCAGGCAGAAGAACCAGGGCGGCCCTGTCACAGTTCACGCTGGGGACCCAGGGAAGGCACAGCGGCTCGAGGTTCAGCTTCTGCCCTCGCAGGAAGCGCTGCTCCGCTGCCTGGAATTGTTGACGATCGCAGAAGGAGCCCACCCACACCAAGAGTCGGAATTTTCAACCCCGAGGCCTCAGGGGACAAATATCTAGAGGGCTCTATCACATTACGTCCGGGCAAATAAAACGGTCTCCAAGGAGCCGGTCCTCCTGGCCTGCCCCCGCTCGAGGGCACACGCCAGCACCAACCCCAGGTCTGAACCCCAGTCCTCAAAGCAGCCACAAGCCATCCTGTCTGAGGCTCAGCGCGCAGGGATTCCACAGTTCCAGCAGGACGCTGGTCTCTCCCCCCGACCCTGCCCGGGGTGCCCCCAGCAGCTCCAGGGCCCCACATGGAGGAGATCTCGGAAGGGAAGGGCCGCCACGTGCCAAGTACGCTGTGACCTGCGGCTCCCGGCCAGCCACGCGAGGGAGGGAAACAAAGCTGGGCCAGGGTCCCCTGCACCAACCGCCGCTGTCACCTCTGATGTACCAAAGACGAGGTGGCCCACGGCTTGTCCAGCAGAAAGGACTCTGGCCAATGTCCCGTGCACCCTTCCACAACAGCCCAGGCAGGCAGGCCGATAGCTGCGCTCACCCCTCACTCAGGCTCAAAAACTCCAGATGGGAAACGCACAGGCGCAGCCGCGGTCAAGGCTCTTCGGGCGCCGTCTGCAGCCGCCCCACCAGCTCCAGGGCCGCTGCGCCAAACTGCCCGCCCCGGAGGTCCACCTACGCCTCCGCTACATCACCCCTCCCTGCCTCTCTGCCTCTCCAAGCTTGTAACCTCCCCCAAGCCCAGGACCAATTCAGTGGCTACAGACATCTTGCTGCCTTGAGCAGGAACCTGGCCCTCACCTGCTTGTTCACCTGTTTGCTAAGCGCCTTTGAAGCCTACGTCTTGTCCCCTCAAAGGCAGGGCCCTGCGGGCTGCCCGGCTGGGCCGGATCAGCCTATCCCACCTCACACACCCCTTGCGGAATGAGGGGGCCAGGTGCCAGCACGCAGCACAACCGTGTCCTCTGTCCAGAGAGATCCAGGCATGACTAAGGCCCCAGAGCCAGGTGGACCCCATCCTGGCCATACCGAGCGTGTGCCAGGCCCTGCGGTAGGCCATCTGCGTGCTCTCATGAGGCTGCGGGTGGCAGGGAGGGGGGCGGTTAATGCCCCTTTACGGGGGTGGAGAGGTGGAGAGAGGTCGCCCCCGGCTTAGAGCCTCCATCCACCCTGCACACGAGGGAGGGGCCGATGATCCCCCTGACCAGGGTCCCAGGCTGACGGAGGTGGGGATGCACAGCCCACAGCCCAGCACACTGACCGTGGCCCTCGAGGCCGCCCAGCTGGTAAGCAGGAGGCCCTCGGCCGGCCGCAAGCCCGGGGAGGCCACGCAGATAGGCTCGGCCCCGCTGGAGAGGAGGGAAGGGACTTCTCGCTCCCCGCGGTGACAGCAGGTCCACAGAGGCCCCCAACTCGGAGAACAGCAGGCTGGGGGCACTGGAACATCCCCCACTCCCACCACGCCCCTCCCGGCCTGGAGGACAGCTTGCTGGAGCTCGGACACCACCTCGGCCCTCAGGACCCCTGCCTCACTGCTGGGCCCTCGCGTTCGGCCCCCACCTGTGACGTCCGGCCTGGGAGGGCCAAGGGAGCTGGCGGGTCCACTATGGAGTTTCTCAGCACATCCTCAATAAATGCATCTATTCTTCTTCTTCCCCCTTTTTTTTTTTTTTTAAAGCCAGCCTGAGCCGCTCTGATGCCCTGTGACCTGGGATGTAGGCCCATGAGCTGCCTCCGGGCGGCCCCTGCACGGGCTTCCTGCGGGAGGGGCCCTCCTCTCAGCCTCCAACAGCAAGAGCAGAGACAGCTGAGGGTCTGGGCTCGACGTTAAAAGACATAACCCTGCCGTGTCCCCGAGAGGCCAGCGGCAAGCAGGAGGGTCGGCTCTGAACCACGGTCGGGCCGGGAAGCCGGGAGGTCTGGGGCTGCCCGCGGCCCAGGGTCCCCACGGCCCACATACTTACAGTACCCACACCTGGTCCCTCCTTCAAAGATGAACCCGCTGGGCACGGCCCCATAGCGCCGGAGGTCCGACAGCTTCCACTGCCCCGTGACGGCCGGAGGGACGTCCCTGGCCACGACGAGGATGTCATTGCAGAGGTGCAGGGTGGCGGGTCCGCTCTCCAGCTTGGTGCCTGGAGCCACGGTCACGTGGAACCTGTGCACTAAGGGCGGGGCAGGGGCGAGAGGGCGTCGCTGGGGCAGAGGCGGGGGAGGGGCGCAGCTTCCCAGGGTCAGCTCAGAGGGCAGGTCTGCCCCACCCCGCCTCCCAGCGCAGCGTCCAGCCCCGAGGTGGCTACACTCACCTCTCCCATCCTCAGGGGCCCCCTCCCCATCCTAACTTGGCCCCGGCGAGCTCCAGTGAAAGCTCACACGTGCCTCCTGGTAGGTCCGCGGCCTCAGGACTCCCGTTCACAGCACGTCCTCTGAGAACCCCCGCCCAGGGTAGCTGCTGTGGTCCCATTTCAAAGATGGGGAAACGGAGGCCCAGGAGGCCCAGCCTCCCGTTGGTCCGTGGAGAGTCTAAGGTCTGCCTCGCAGCCCAGCCTGACCGCAGGGACGCTCGGGAAACCGTGGACCCCCTGCCCTCTCCAGTTAGGGTTTCTCCCTGGCGCCGAGCAGGACAACTTGCTCCCCGAGATCTCATCCACTACCCCGGCTCGGCGCTCTGTCCTGAAGCCCCTCAGAAGGGTGGTCTTCTCTCCCCGGATGGCTCCCACCTCGGAAGAGGGTGCACCCCAGAGTAGCCGGGCCCAGGAGTGGACGGCGGCCTACCCGCCCGTGCCCACCAGCCTCATCTCCAACCCAGAGGGGCCCAGTCCCAGCCCCACCTCCTCCTCCCTGAGCCCCACCCAAGCCCCTGCAGTGGGGCGTCGAGGGGGCTCCTAGGCAAGGAAGCCCTGAGGGCCTGCCGTGCCCGGCCCAAGGAGGCTGGGGGTCAGCGACCCCATCAGTGTCCTGGTGATTTCTGGCAAGGTGCCGAGACAGGGCGCCAGCTGCCTCTGTGCGAGGGCCCTGCCTGCCCCGTAGCAGAAAAGGAGCCGTGCCCTGAGCCAGGCTGAACTGGCGGGAACCCCCAACCGCAGAACTTTCTGGAAAGGCGCGGCTCTTCCCTTCTGCCACTGCATCCCCTCACTGAGCCGTCCACACGTCCCCAGACTAGGGGACTGCTCTGGGGGCGCCCGGAGGTGGGAGGGGCCGCAGCCCGCTAGCCGGGCTGGGCTGGTGTGAGGTGAGCAAGGGCCTTACCTGAGCACAAGACAGTGGCCAAGATCACTGACATTTGAGTGATTATTTAAACAACAAAAATTAACGCAAAAAGCCCACGGTGAGCGAAACAGCAAATGTATGAATCGAGACCAGGCTGGCCGTGGCGCTGGGGCAGCTGAGGACGGGAATGTCTGAGGGTGGCTCGGAGCCCAGCTTCACTCTGAATTCTGACACTTCGTTCGTCACGGGCTTTTGGCTTTAATTTTGAATTTTTAAAATACGGTGTTAAAATATCCCGGGTTTCGAGATAAATTAGGACGTGGGGATTAAAATATACACACTACTCTATATAGAACGGGGAAACAAGAAGGACCTACTGTATAGCACAGGGAACTCTACTCATTAGCTGTAAAAATTATAACGGAAAAGAACAGGAAAAAGAATATACGTATATGTGTGTAACTGAACCACTTTGCTGGACACCTGAAACTAACACAACGTTGTAAATTAACTCTACTTCAATTTTTTTAAATTTTTTTAAAAATATCATGGGTTCTGATGGCTCAGCTGGGGGCCCGCCCGCCTCTGCTCACACAGCCGGGTGGGCGGCGGGGCTGAGAGGTGGGCTGGGTCCCCCCATCTCCCGAGAGCGCTCCCCGCACCCCGCTACTCCCCTTGAGGGACACGCGGGGGACGGCGCTCCCGACACCGCGCGGCTCCTGCCGCCCGGCTCTGGGCCCAGGCGGCCCCGTGAGAAGCCAAGGGCAGCACTTGCGGATCACTGCTCAGCCAGCCGCCCGCTGGGGCTAAAAGCTCTAGTTCAGATGAATGGGGTCAAAAGTCAGGGAGCTCAAGAGCAGCCGGCCCCCCAGCCCCCCGCCCCAATTGCGGCCGGGCGGAGGGCGCTCCGCAAGCCCTGGGCTCCGTGGCCTGGAGTCGCGTCCCGGCCTCTGCAGCCCGTCGGTGGGGCCCGCGGGACGCTTCAGGACAGAGGCTGGGCCCCTGGAGCCCCGCGCCGGTGTCACTCACCCTCACCCAGCGCGTGGCGGATCCGGGCGTCCCAGGCGCACATGGCCTCCCGGCTGTCGAAGCCCAGCATGACGGCCTGCGACAGGCAGACGATGGCCAGCGTGTGGGCCAGGCCCTCGTAGGGCAGGCCGGGCTCCAGGCCGCAGATGTCCTCCAGCGCGAGGCTGCTGCGCTCCCGCATCCCGCGGGCTCGCTCCGCCCTGTCCTTGTAGGCCAGCATCAGCAGGCAGTCTGCGGAGGGCGCGGGGCCGTCAGGCACGCGGTGCAGTGCAGCTACCGCCCGGGCCCCGCCCCCGCTCGCCCGAGAGCCTGGGCCCTGCCACCCTGCAGCTCCACCTCCTCGTGGGCAAGAGGGTGACCCCGCCCACACGGCCCCGCCCACACAGCGGAAGTGGGCTCAGAACAAGCCCTGGCTGGCCCGCCCACCTGACCCCGGCCCCCAGCCAGGGCCTCCAGCCTGCCCCAGACCCCGGGGCCACGGGGGCCACACTCAGGCTGCTGGCAGGACAGCAGGGAGCCTGCCGGGGACTCAGGCCTCCCGCCTCGACCCTGCAAGGGTGGCTTCCTGCCACACCCAGAGCCACTTCACCTCCTGGATTTCTCCGTTTCCAGGGTGTGAGCCGGACTCCAGCGCCGGGGAGGGCAGGAGGGCCACTGGGCTTGGGTCCCTCTGCCAGACGCGACACGAGCCGCCCCCGAGAGCCTGCAGGGGACGCGCCGGGGTCTGTCTCAAGTTCCCATTTCCCTCAACACCCTCATCGCTGTGCTGGGATCCCCGCCTCTCCTGGCCGCCTGTGTGGCCCTGGAGAACCGCCCTAGCTCAGAGCACGAGCGACCCTCCTAAGCGCGCCCAGCGCGGCCGCCGCCTGGTCTCTGATGAAGGTGAGGGGTCCGGGGCCTAATGGGAACACTGAAGTGTCGGACAGCCCCGAGCCCCGCACGCTCGACGATCAAGCCCCCTCGTCCGGGCAGGAGGGGACGGAGGGGTGGGCACGGGACGAAGCGATGAACTGCTTCCCCCGGCCCAACCCCCGAACGCTGGAAAAGCAGCCCCACAGACCCAAGTGACAACCAGATCCCGACGAGCTGGAGTCAAGACTCATCTTTGCCGCCAGCGGAGAACAAGGGTGGTGCTTCCTGCCTGTTTGCCATCAAACCACAGCCACAGCCCCTTCCTTATGAAGGCGGAGGGTGGACAGTCTGTCCCGGCCGCCCGTGAAGGCAGCCCCAGGCAGCACACAGACCAGCCTCGGTGACTGGACTCCAACACGCCTGTATTTCAAAATCCGGGGATTGTGATGGGGGAGCTCCACTTCCTGTCTGACACCCTGCTTGCAGGGTTTGAAATGCTTACCTCAGAAAAAAGTAAAGGTGTTCTCATTTTGAGGGAAACAAACAAAACCCCAGAACCCACAAAAACCCATCTGCCCACCCAAGGGTTCCAGCGTGTTCTCTCCCGAGCACGGCTCCCTTAGGAAACTCGTGGCCCGGCCCGGAGGGAAATTAGTCACACACGTGGCATGAAGGGCATGTGCTGTTATGGAAGTGCTCCCTGATGTGTCACCAGAGGCCCAAGAGGTGAAAGCTTGGGGAGGCGGTGAGCACAGAAAGGCTCCCAGTAAAAATGTGCGTGGACAAAGGGAAGCCACCGAGGTGGCTGGGGAAGGGACCGCGGGCGTGATGACAGCCCGGCCAGCCACACGGGCCGCCCCATCCCCAGACACGCCGACCCCTCCTGCCACGCCTCTCCCCAGGGAAGGCCGGCATCTCTCCCGGTGGCTTTTCTAGGTAGCTGTCTGTCCCATGTTTCCAGTCTCCCCACTCCCCACCCTGGAAGATGAGCTCTCGAAGGCAGGCCCTCTTCTGCTGGAGCAGTGACAGCCCCATCACCTGACACAGGTGAGGGTGAGGGCCTTCTGTCACAGGAAACACCGTTCGCTTTAGTTGTGGCCTTAACAGCAAGGCAGGGCCAGACTGTCACCCCTTTGTTCTAGGAGTTACGCTCCCAGTGATACAGCCGAGAGCAAAGTCCATAACCCTCCTGTGAAGAGTCGCACAGTACCTGTTTTCGGCTACGTGGACCACGCAGCCTCTGTCACAACTACTGAACTCAAGAGTAGCCGCAGACCACGCGTAAGTGAATGGCTGTGTTCCAATAAAACTTTACAACAGAAACAAGCCGCGGGCCGCATGTGGCTCAGGGCCCTGGTTTGCCGACTCGTGGGCTAGAGCCTCGTTTGCTACGAGCCCCTGTGTCGCCCCATACGTCACGCTCCTCAGACGCCTCCTGCTGCCAAGCAGGTCTTGCCGTCCTGGATGCCTGCACTTGCGAGGCTGGCTTGGGGACCTACACACGAGAGCCAGCATGTGTCCCCGAGACCCTTTTCCCTGGCTCTAACTGAAATGCAGCTCACATCCTACTCCTTACAGAGATCTGAGACTCCATGCGTACGCTCGCCCGCCTGCACTGGGGTGAATGGGGGCCCCCAAAAGACATTTCCACGTCCTGACCCCCCCAAATCTGCAAACATGACCTTATTTGGAGAAAGGGTCTTTGCAGACGTGAACAAGGTAAGGATCTCAAAATGAGTCACCCAGGATTATCCGCGTGGCCCTAAATCTAAAGACGAGTGTCTTGGGGCTTCCCTGGTGGCGCAGTGGTTAAGAATCCGCCTGCCAATGCAGGGGACACGGGTTCGAGCCCTGGTTCGGGAGGATCCCACATGCCGCGGAGCAACGAAGCCCGTGCGCCACAACTACTGAGCCTGTGCTCTAGAGCCCGCGAGCCACAACTACTGAGCCCACGTGCCACAACTACTGAAGTCCGCGCACCTAGAGCCCATGCTCTGCAACAAGAGAAGCCACCGCAGTGAGAAGCCCACGCACCTAGAGCCCGTGCTCCGCAACAAGAGAAGCCACCGCAGTGAGAAGCCCACGCACCGCAAGGAAGAGTAGGCCCCACTCGCTGCCACTAGAGAGTAGCCCGCACGCAGCAACGAAGACCCAACACAGCCAAAAATAAATAAATAAATTTAAAAAAACCAAAGACGGGTGTCTTTATAAGAGACAAAAAAAGGAAAGACAGATGCACAGAGGAGAGGCCACAAGAAGCCAAGTCACAGAGTGACGTGCCCACAAGCCCAGGAGGCCTGGAGTCGCCCGAGCCGGAGGAGGTGGGAAGGGTGCTCCCCAGCGCCTTCAGCGGGTGAACGCTGCTGGATTTTGGGCTTCCAGCCTCCAGAGCACATTACTGTTGTTTTAAGCCCCCCAGTTTGTGGCAATTCATTACTGCAGCCCCAGGAAGCTAACACACCCTCAGCGTCACTGATTTCATTTTACACATGAACAGAACAGGGCGAGGGTCAGGGCTGTGTGACAGCCCCTGGTGGAAGCTGCCCAGTCACAGCCGGGCCACGGCTGGCGCAGCTGCCGTCCAGCCCCTCAGCCGGCACCCTCCAGCCCCCCGGCAGCCCCCGGCACCCTCCAGCCCCCCGGCAGCCCCCGGCACCCTCCAGCCCCCCGGCACCCCCCAGCCCCTCAGCCGGCACCCTCCAGCCCCCCGGCAGCCCCCCAGCCCCCCAGCCGGCACCCTCCAGCCCCCCGGCACCCCCCAGCCCCTCAGCCGGCACCCTCCAGCCCCCCGGCAGCCCCCGGCACCCTCCAGCCCCCCGGCACCCCCCAGCCCCCCAGCCGGCACCCCCCAGCCCCCCGGCACCCTCCAGCCCCCAGGCACCCCCCAGCCCCTCAGCCGGCACCCTCCAGCCCCCCGGCAGCCCCCCAGCCCCCCAGCCGGCACCCTCCAGCCCCCCGGCACCCTCCAGCCCCCCAGCACCCCCCAGCCCCTCAGCCGGCACCCTCCAGCACCCCGGCAGCCCCCCAGCCCCTCAGCCGGCACCCTCCAGCCCCCCGGCACCCCCCAGCCCCTCAACCGGCACCCTCCATCCCCCCGGCAGCCCCCCAGCCCCCCAGCCGGCACCCTCCAGCCCCCCGGCACCCTCCAGCCCCCCGGCACCCCCCAGCCCCTCAGCCGGCACCCTCCAGCCCCCCGGCAGCCCCCCAGCCCCTCAGCCGGCACCCTCCAGCGCCCCGGCAGCCCCCCAGCCCCTCAGCCGGCACCCTCCAGCCCCCCGGCACCCCCCAGCCCCTCAGCCGGCACCCTCCAGCCCCTCAGCCGGCACCCTCCAGCCCCCCGGCAGCCCCCCAGCCGCTCAGCCGGCACCCTCCAGCCCCTCAGCCGGCACCCCCCAGCCCCTCAGCCGGCACCCTCCAGCCCCCCGGCAGCCCCCCAGCCCCTCAGCCGGCACCCTCCAGCCCCTCAGCCGGCACCCCCCAGCCCCTCAGCCGGCACCCTCCAGCCCCTCAGCCGGCACCCTCCAGCCCCCCGGCAGCCCCCCAGCCGCTCAGCCGGCACCCTCCAGCCCCCCGGCACCCCCCGGCACCCTCCAGCCCCCCGGCAGCCCCCCAGCCCCTCAGCCGGCACCCTCCAGCCCCCCGGCACCCTCCAGCCCCCCGCACTGGACTCCTCTAGCTGAGGCGGAGCTCCGCTCCTGGGAGGGGCGTGGGTGGGGCCCTTTGATGGGCAGCTGCTCCACCCCCTTCCCTCCCCATCACTTCGGGCCGTGAATTGATCCTATTTTAAAACCTATTCTGTGAGGAGCGCTGTTTAGTGGAAAGCTGTTCAGTACCGGGCACCAGAGAAACAGCAATTCTCGGGTCTGGGCCTGAGACAAAGCAGGTCGTGCCCGGGAGAGACAGCACCAGTGCCCCCGGGGAGCAGTGACACCACCAGCCCTTCCCGCAGACGCGCCGCACAAAGGGCCACGGGAGCCTGCACCGACTGGCCAGCTCCACAGGGGACCCTCGCTGGGAGCACCCAGGGCTGCGCCCCTCGCAGGAAGCCCAGCGAGCTGGTCACTCCGCGAGGTGTCCCGGTCAGCTGCTGAGGAAGCTCACTGGCCCTCCCGCCCCGCGCCCCGGGCCACCCACTCCCGTGGCCGCTTGATCTCCACGCCGGGCCACGAGGGCCTGAGGACCCTGCTCACGGCAGCACCCATCAGCTGAAGCGCGGAGCCGCAGGGGCACAGCCAGGCTGCAACCCGGCCCTGGGCGCCCGGACTCCAGGGGCAGGAGATGAAGCCGCCGCAGGGCCTGGGCGGCTCGCGGCCGGGGGTGGAGGGGGCCGGGGTCATCGTAGTGAAAGGAGGCACGGATGGGGTGATGACGAAAGTGTCAAAGAGTAAACCAAGGGGGTGCACGCGGAGGCACACGCACACACACTCCTGTGCGCGTGCACAGCCATACACTTGATCGCGCGTGCGTGCTCACACACGTGTGCTTACACGCGCATACCTGCAGGCTTGCACACACACACGCACACACTCCACCACTGTGCATGGGCGCCACAGTGGGGACCAGCTGGCCCGGTTCACGTCCCCCATCCGTGTTTGGGAACCCGTCCCTCAGCTCTTAGAGCCTCTATTTTCCATCTGAGAAACAGACGCCACTCACCCTGCGGAGTCAAGGCACCAGCACAGCCCCAGGCTGGCACACAGAGGCCCTCGGTGAACGCCACACGCCAGCAAGCACAGAGCGGGATGAGCGGGGGCCTCAGCCTGGGGCCTGGGACCTTCCCCATCACCACGACACCCAGGGGAGCGTGCCCGCCTCTGGGGTCAGCCCACCCCTGCCCTCTTCTGCCCATAGTGGGCCCTGCTAACCACAAGGGCCACTGAAAGACCCCCAGTGGGGCCCCTCGGAGCCCACCCCACCTCCTTTTCCGTCCCTCAGTGGGGCGGCCTCCCCCATAGCCTTCAGCCCAGTTCATTCTGCTCACGAGAAGCCCGGGGACCCAGGGAACACAGCCCGGCTTCTGCGGAGCTGAAACCCAAGAGGGGAGACAGTCAAACGCTGAAAAAGGTCGATAACGAAGAAAACTCTGAGGAAGAGCTGTTCAGGGGACCGGCATGTGATGGCAGGGGTGGACGGCATGTGGGAGTGGACGGCATGTGGGGGTGGACGGCATGTGGGGGTGGACAGCATTTGATGACAGCGGCCGTCATGGGGCCTGAGCACGGGGGTCAGAGCCTCTCCCAAAGGGACAACGGACTCCCAAGGGATATAAGGCGCCAGCCCGGCAGCACCTCAGGGAACAGCACTGTGCTAGAGGGAACAGCCAGTGCAGAAGCCCAGAGGCAGGGACCCCATGGGCAGGGCTGGCATGAAGGGAGGGGAAGAGTGGTCCAAGGTGTAGGCGGGCTCCAGCCAGGTGGGCCTGCTGAGCCAGGCCAAGGCCGCATCCCAGCACACCAGGGGCCTCGAGAGCTGTGAGCAAAGAGGGCCCAGCCCGGCTGCGTGTGGCGAAGGGACACAGGGTGACAGCAAAGCTCCAGGCCCCTGCAGCTGTCCAGGCCAGAGGAGCTGCTGGTCTAGGCCGAGCAGAGGAAAGGGGGCCCAAAGCTAGGCTCTGCAGTAACCATGGTGACAGCGGGAGGGGCCTTCCCTCTGCGGAGGCAGCGCTAACTCATGGGACCTCTTGGTGGGTGGATGATGGGGTGAGGGGAAGGAAGAGGAGGGCGAGGCTGGACTGGGGAGGGGGGCACCTGGGGAGGGGGTGCGGGGCCGGGGGCAGGGGGCGGGGTTGGGGTTCAGTCCCGGACACGTGAGCCTGAGAGGCCCATCAGACGCCAGGCGGCGTGCACACAGGCAGCTGGACACACACATCTGAAGATGTAAAAATAACCATGGAGTCAGTCACGGGCACTCAGAGGCGTTTAGCCCGGGGCCGAGAGCCTGGGGAGGGCGGGTGGCCGGGAAGACGCAAACCTCCGGGCCTTGTGGGGAGCAGGGGGAGCTGGGAGAGGAGACAGAGGTTGACGCCCACCCACGGGACACAGCCGGAGGAGCGGCTGTTGGCTTGAGCCCTCAGAGGTCACAGTGACCTTGGGCAGCGCCTTCAGCAGAGCAGCTGGGCAGCGGGCTAGGGGCAGCCGAGCACTGGGGATGGGGGCTGCTGACCGGGCCGCCAGCCGGAGCCTGAGGCTGAAGCCGAGGGACCCCGCTGACCCACAGGTCCAGGCCTGTTCCTGATCAAGTTCCGGGGGAAGCACATTCACCGTGTACGCAGGGCGCAAGGGGGCTTCATGGGCTCCCACAGGCAGGCTACCCCGACCTCGCGGCAGCAGCAGGAACGGACGGTGCCGAGGCCCAATGCATGCCCACCACCCGTCCACCCTCCGCAGGGACCGGCTAGGACTCGTCCAGGGCACACAGTTGGTCCGAGCAGAGGCGAGACCTGAGCCCAGGTGCTCCGATTCCTGGTCCGGAACCAGGGGCTGCAGGAAGCCCTGGCCCCCTTCTCGAGGTCTCCGTGGGGACGGAATGGCTGGCCACCACCCACACCCTGTCCTTGAGTGCCTGCCCAGCCCAGGACTGAGGAGTCACGCCCATTCCTGGGGGACACGGCAGATCCAAGGCCAGAAGGTGGGACCGGAGAAGGGACCCTCCCCACCATCACCACCTGGGACGCCCAACCTCTCGGAATGCGCCCACCTCAGTTAGCAGAGCTGCCACTGCACAGGAGAGGCACGGGCACAGGCCAGTGGGACCGCTCAGGCGGCTTAAGGGGCAGGTGTCCCGAGGCCGCGGTTCCTGGGCAAGCTTGCAGGGCCAGATGTTGCCGAGAGTGGCTGGGCTCACGGTACCTCACCTGGCAGCCCCAGCCCCCGCCAGGCTGCCTGTGAGGGGTGACGCTGAGTCAGGGACCCTGCCCTCCAGGAACTCAGCGCCTGTCTCAGGGCAGGGATAGGAAGGGGGTACTGGACTAATACCTCACCTTTGGTGGCAGGAGCAGGTGCTGACCTCCCAGCCGGCCAAGGGCTTGTGGGCAGGGGGCAGCACCCAGTCATTTGTGGGCCAGCCAGTCTCAGCCCCTGCGCCTATAATGACCCCCCAGAGGCCAGCTCCAGGAGTCAGGGTCCCTCCCGGGGGCTTTTCCGGGCTGAATAAAGCCCCCGCAGCTTGCACAGGAGTTGGTGAAGCCCTCGGAGCTCTGAGGGCCCTCGGAGCAGACAGCAGGGGAGCTGCCCTGGCTGCGCGGGAACCCTCTGGGTGCCACACCTGTGGGTGGGCCGCCCCCTCCACAGGGCAGCCACGCGAGAGACACCTCTCCCACCATCCTAAGCCTCAACCCGGGGAGGAAGAGAGGGGCTGCCCAGGGTCACCAGGGGGGTGCCCAGACCCCCCTCCTCTCAAGGAAAGGATCCAGGCATGAATCCTCTGGCCAGGACAGAGGTCGAGGCCCCAAGGAGCACAGTCCCGCTGAAGTATTGCTCCCTTTTATAAAGATTGTTACTTCTGTCAGTGAGAGGTTTTCCCTTTCACTTTAAGTGAGGACACGGGGGCGGGGGAAGGGGGACGCTGGGGCGAAGTGAGAGCGGCATGGACATATGTACACTACCGAATGTAAAATAGACAGCTAGTGGGACGCAGCCCCACAGCACAGGGAGATCAGCTCGGTGCTTTGGGACCACCTAGAGGGGTGGGATAGGGAGGGTGGGAGGGAGACGCAAGAGGGAGGGGAGATGGGGATATACGTATAGGTATAGCTGATTCACTTTGCTATACAACAGAAACTAACCCAGTATTGTGAAGCAATTATACTCCAATAAAGATCTTTTAAAAAAAATAAATCAGGGCTTCCCTGGTGGCACAGTGGTTGGGAGTCCGCCTGCCGATGCAGGGGACGCGGGTTCGTGCCCCGGTCCGGGAGGATCCCACATGCCACGGAGCGGCTGCGCCCGTGAGCCATGGCCGCTGAGCCTGTGCGTCCGGAGCCTGTGCTCCGCAACGGGAGAGGCCACAGCAGTGACAGGCCCGCGTACTGCCAAAAAAAAAAATCAGAGCTTTTCCTTCCTTCCGCTAACTAAACTTTATTGTAAGAAAAACAAGTGGTCCTGGTTAAGAAAAGCAAAAACAGGAGAAAAGACCCAAAGCGGAGAGGGGCCCTCCTACCCCCGCCCGCCTGCAGCCCCTGATTCCCTCCTAACCTCTCCTCGTGGGCCCTACTGGGAAGGAAATACTTTTCAAAAACAAGAGTCCTGCGTTTCCATGACGAGAAGGCAGGGCGGCCCCTCCTCTCTCCTTCCCAGGCTCCCCCTTGGCTGCAGCCAGGATCTGGGGAGTCTTAGCTGTGGGGACCCCAAGTACGAGGACCTGCCCCCAACACCCAAGGCCACCCGAGGGAGCTGGTCTTCAGGATAAGGGGGGCCAGGCGGCTGCACCTCTCCCAGCCAGGCCCCCCAACACACTAGAGAGGGGCCAGCTCATCAGCTAGGGGCCAGGGAGGGGAGAGCAAGGAGGGTCCGGAGCCTCTGACCCGTCGGGGAACCATGGCCACTGGCACTGACCGGGAGGGAGAGAGGGGGAGGGCTGGCGAGAGCCGGGCAGTGGGTCAGCTTGGCAACTCAGCCTCAGGCCAAGCACCCGCAAGAGGATGACCGCGGCCCTCGTGCAGCGTGAGGATAAAGGGGACGCTGCTAAGATAACCGGCAGCGACCGCGGGGGTTCTGAGACCCTGGGGACCAGGACGTGAGACGCAGGGCTCAGAGTGGACAGCAGCCCAGAGGGGCCGCGTCCACCACCCCTAATCCCCTCCCCGCCCCCAGTCCCTGGCCCAGTCCTGCCCGAGCGCCTTCCCCCTCTTCTCCGCGATTTCCCCTCCAGTCCAGTCCTGGTTCCCCGACGCCCCCGGCTCTCTACCGCTGGGCTGCACGTGGTGAGACCCAGGAAAGGCCCGATGACCACAAGCCCACTTACAGGCTCAGAGTCTACGGTGTTGAGGACCCACTGCAGACTCCCCGGCAGTGCTTGAGGGCCCTCTCCACAGGTGTCCTCCAGGGCCGGCCAGAGCTCACCTCTCAACTAGCGCTCTCGGATACTGGCATAAAATCCACCACCAGGGGCTGCAGATCACTACCCCCCCCTACCAAGAGGGACAAGGCCCACCCTGGGACTGCTCTTCGGGTGGGCCACCTGTCCCAGAGGCCGCACAGGCCCTGGCTCACCACCGTCCCGGCAAGCAACCCCCACCCAACAGCCAGCCCCCTGCCTCGGGCCACAGCCTCCCGGATCAGCACGGCCTTCACCCCCGCCTCTGCCACCCTCAGCTGGCCGGTGCCCCCATTCCCTGCCGGCTGGGCACCCCCTCCCCAGCTCTTACCCTCCCCCACCCCTGCCAGGCGTCCCTGAGCTCCCCAGGACTAGGACCCCACAGCTCCAGATGCAGGGCCTGGGCATGAAAGACTGATCGGCTGAACGAAGGGTGCACGGCGCCCAGGCCCCCTTGGAGGGGAAGCTGAGGCCCAGGCAGGAGGTGAGTGTGTCCGTGGCCGAAAGCAGACCCTTCTATCGCAACCACGAGGCTCCCAGAGCCAGCTCAGCAGAAGGGATGGAGGAGGGGACCCGGGAGGGGCACAGGGAGGGGGCCCTCCACACCCTGCCTAGGAAATGGCAGACACCCCAGGCGTCCCGGAAGACTCTCGGGCAGCCTGGCACGTGTGAGGCAGCGTGCGCTCACACCCCCAGCATCCCACACAGACCCCCGGGAGCCTGGGCCGGCTCCAAGGCACCTGTCTCCGGAAACAGCTGCAGCTGCACAGCTCAGAGCCTCCGGCCGCTGAGCTGGAGATGCCCGGCTCCGGGGCTCCCAGCCGGCTCCTCCCGGCTGGGGTGCCGGCTCCGCTCAGGGGGCTGGGAGGGGGCCGTCCTCTCCTCCCAGGACGGATCCCACACACAAGGTAGATTTCACTCTTCTCCGTTCCTACCTGGCGGCCCAGCCTCGGCTCCACCTGGGGAGGCTGGAAGGGCCGCCTGGGGTCAGCGCTGCCCGGAACACCCATCCACGTTTGGATTCAAAGACACGACTCAATCCCCAACTGGGGCAGAACTTTCTGGGATGCTCCCTGCCGCGTGATGGGGGAAGGGGCCAGGACAGGCTCCTGCCCTTTCGCCCCTCGGGCCTCCACCGGCTCCCGCAGGCCTCTCCGAGCCTCAATCCGCCCTTCTGCCAAGGGGGTCCCCACCCCGGGCCTGGAGTCTGAGATGACGGCTCCCGGGCCCGGTGCGGTCGCGGAAGGGTCCCGCGTCCCGGCGTCCGCGGCAGGCGCAGGCCGAGGCGAGGCCGGAGCGCTCTCCGGTTACAGCCCTCGGCCCCGGCGCCGCCGGCTATTTCGGGCGAGCTGGCCGCGCTCCGGGCCGGCCGGGCGCAGGAGGCCGCCGCCGCCCGCCCCGTGCCCCGCGCCCCGTGCCCGCGCCCCGCGCCCGCTCACCTGCCACCGGCGACGGCTTGCGCAGCACCAGCCACCTACTCTTCCACTGCGGGGACAGAGGGAGCGTGAGCGCCAGCCCCGCGCCCGCCCCCCGTGCCCCGCGCCCGCCGCCCGCCCCGCGCCCCGCGCCCCGCGTCCGCCGCCCGCCCCGCGCCCGCCGCGCGCCCCGACCTTCTTGCCGTCCCGCAGCTTGACGTGGCCCTCCACCAGCGCCGCCTCGGTCATCTTCTGTCATGGTTCCCGCGCGCCCGCCGCGCCTCTGCCCGCCGCCCCGCGGCCGCCCAGCCCAGGGTCACTTTCAAAATAGCTCCGGGAGGGCCCTGCGCCGGCCGGCGGGGCGGGCGGGGCGGCGCGCGGGCGGGGCGAGGTGCGCGCCCAGCCGGCCCTGCCCTACCGGCGCCCCGCCCCGGCGCTGCGCCCGGCGGCACCTGAGGCCACCTGAGCGCCCTCCGGAGCCAGGCACATTGCAGGGCTCGGCCGCTGGCGCTCCGGCACTGCTCACCCCGGGGCGGGGGGCGGGGGAAGCGGGCTCCCCTCCAAAAGCAAAGGAAACGCCGGACGGGAAGGGGGCGTCCGCGCGTCCAAGCGCTTGGCCCAATTTTAAAGTGCGCCTCAACCGAGCTGGCTTCGCCCTCCGGCACCTGTCCCTCCCACCACCCCGAGCTGTCACCAGACACCGCTGACCACAGAATGACCGTGGGTCGACCCTGGCCGAGACATTGCCCCGCCCCCCAGCCCTCCAAGCCCCCTCTCTGCTCCCCCCAGACCACCCCCGCTCCCCAGGCAGGGTGATGGAGGGGGGTTCATTCACGTCCCCTGGCAGCAGGAATCCCAGGGCAGGTTGCTGCCCAGTAGTGAGTGGGACCACAGTGCCGCGGTCTCGGTTCCCCCTTCCCCCCCGCCCCGGGGCTGAGAGCTATCCCTCCGGGCAAGGATGGCACAGAGGTTCTCTGCTGCTCTATAAAGGCCCCCGAGAGTCCCCTTTGCACTGGGGGAGCGCTGACCTTCCGGATTTCCCCTCCTCCACCCTGTAGCTCCAGTCCAGCTGCCCGCTGTTCTTTGGGAACCCAGGTGGTTGGGGGACCTGGCAGGTCGACATCTCAGACTTCAGCCCCCATCTATCTCTAAGACAACCTCTGACATTCACCCCTTCAGGAGCAACCAACAAGGCGAGGGGCCAGTGGCAGAGATGGGGCAGCTCCCTAGAAGAGCGAGGAGAAGCAATGTACCCTACCCGAGGTCCCACCCTAAGGGAGCTGATGTCCCGCCGGGAGGAGAGGGGAGGGCTCAGTGGTGTCCCGTTACCCTGAAATCCGCCTGGGTGGGAACAAGCGTGTGCATCTTCATCCCATCCAGGTCTTGCCTCTCACGGAGGAGGAACTAACGCTCAGAGCTGCGGGCGCCTCCAGGACTGACCCACGTTGGCTGAGCCCCGAGCGGGGCACAGGATCCGTGGGGGCAGGCAGAGCCCTGGGCTGGAGTCCCAGCTCAGCAGCCACCATGCTGGGCACAGAGAGGGCCAGGTCCTTCCTCTCTGGGCACCCACTCCCCTCCTCACTGTCTCTGGGGAGCTGAGAAGGCAGGTCCCTGGTGGGCACCACCCTCATTCAGATGCCCTGGGGATGTCTTGCCAGGGCGTAATGCAGAGCAGTGTCACGCCAGGCCCAGGAAGCAGCTCTGTGTCTCCTGTGTCCCCTCCTCCAGCACCAGCTCCAGCGGCACCTGGGCAGCCGCCAGCCGCCTTCTGCAGAGCAGTTGCCCGACCACAGAGCCCCATTCACGCTCCCCACACATCTCAGGCCCCCAGGGGCTGGCCCAGGACAGCCGGCGTGGAGCCCGGTGGCGCTGGGGGCTGTGGCCACCAACACATCCGCCGCCCCAGGCGCCTGGCACTTGGTCATCCCTGCAGGGGGGGTCAGTGCCCCGCTGCATTCCCGAGCGCTGGACCCGACCCAGGCTCCTGCCGTGCCTGGAAGCTGCACCTGCTCCTGCACTGGCCCGAGAGAATGCGGGCCGCCGTGGGGACAGACGGCTCCCCCCGCCCCCCGCCGGCTACTTAGAGGTGGGCTGATCTGCCTGCCTGGCTCCCACTCCCAGACCCTGGCTGGGCTCCTGGCCTCTCTCTCCTAAGTTCCTGCTGTGGACCGAATGTTTGTGTCCCCACCCCCCAAGTTCACGTTGAAGCCCAACCCCCAAGGGGATGGTATGAAGCGGTGAGGCCTTTGGGAGGTGATGAGGTCACGAGGGTGGGGTCCCCAGGACTGGATTACTGTCCTTATAAGAAGAGGCATGAGGGACAAGTTCCTTCTCCTCACCCAGCACTGAGGACACAGCCAGAAAGCAGACATCTGCACGCCTGGAAGAGGACTCTCACCTGACCCCAGCCTGGCATCCTGATCTCTGACCTCCAGCCTCCAGACCTGTGAGAAATGAACCTGCTGTTTTAGCCTCGCGGTCTACAGTGTTTTTGTTATAGCAGCCCGAGCGGACTAAGACAGTTTCCCCAGCTGTTGCGGCCAGAGTTGCTGGTTGCAAGTGGCAGAAGCTGACTCTGGCCACTGAAGCAGGAAGGAATCTGCTGGAAGAATGTCAGGTGTTGAGTAGAACCCAGGGGAGGTGCGGATCCAGCGGGAGCTGCAGGAGATAGGGCGCCAGGGGAGCACAGCCACGCTCGTGAGACCGGACGCCACGCCCACCCTGCGCCACTGCCCTGCCGGACTCCACAGCCGCCTTCCAAGAAGCCCCCCGACCGTGGGTCAGAGCTGTACCACCGGCTGGCCACACAGCCACGGGCACTGCTGCTGGACATCACTGCCAAGGACACTGCCACCACTGCCAGACTCCATGGCCCCAGGGCAGTGTCACCCCATCTGTGGCTCTGCGGCCGAGGGACCTGCCATCAGATGCTGCACCTGCCGTTCACCATCCAAATGAACTTTAACCATCACACGACTTTTCTGGCCTCTTTCCTCTTCCAGCCTGACGTTATTATGATGAGCCCCTAAATGAGATGATGTATGTGAGGGTCTCTCAAAATGATCACGGGTTTCACAAACACAAGGGAGTGATGGGGACCAGGGCCAGGCCGCCTTGTCTCGTATCTCCAGGTGCTCAGTGAGGCTGGAGAAGGACACACACCAGCTGATCGTGGGAAACTCTACGCCTGTGTCCACACGAGCGATACCCCGTGTCACTCCTTCACAATTCCCAGCTCCCCTCGGTCGGGTGGGGCCACATGAAGGGGCTCTGGCCAGCAGAGTGGGAGGAGGTGATGACCGCCACCTCCCAGCCCTGCACGTCTGCCACCCTCCTCATCCACTGCATGGCGAGATGGGGTGTTATGGACCCAACTGTGTCCCCGCTAATCCATCTGTTGAAGCCCTAACCCCCAATATGACGGTATTTGGAGATGAGATTTTGTTTTTAATATTTAAATATCTATTTATTTATTTACTTGGCTGCACAAGTCTTAGTTGTGGCACGCAGGATCTTTTAGTTGTGACGTGCGGCATCTAGTTGCCTGACCAGGGATCGAAGTGCAGAGCCTTAACCACTGGACCACCAGGGAAGTCCCTGGAGATCGGATCTTTAAGGAGGTAATTAAGGTTAAATGAGGTCATAAGGGTGGGGCCCTAATCCCATAGGACTGTGGCCTTAAAACACAGGGAGAAACACCAGAGCTCTCTCTCTCTCTCAGCACACACACAGGGCAAGGCCACGTGAGGACACAGCAGGACAGCGGCCGTCTGCAAGCCTGGAGGAGAGGCCTCCCCAGAGATCAGCCTTACTGGACCTTCATCTTGAACTTCAGCCTCCAGAACCACGAGAAATTTCTGTTGTGTGAGCCCTGCAGTCTGTGGCCTTCCGTTAAGGCAGCCCGAGCAGACTGGCACAGACAGTGTGGAAGATTGAGTAAATGGCTGCAAAGGCCCCTCCCCTGCACCCACACCCCTTGAAATGTGACCTCCTCCCACCGAGAGGTGGAGCCTGCCTCTCTACCCTGGAATCCGCTTTGAGCAGCTCACGTCCACTCTTTCTTTGGAACCCGGCCACCACCATGTGAACGGGCCCAGGCTAGCCTGCCAGATGACAGAAGACGTGTGGCCCGGTCACCCCACGGCCCCAGCTAAGAGCCAGCCAGCCCCCGGGGGCAGAACCGCCTAAGACCCGCTGACGACCCAGGTACGTGGCGGAGCCAGCCCAGGCGGCGAGACGCACCCCGCCAAGCAAGGCCACGTTACCAACCCGCCCGGCGTCGTGAGCTCAGTACGTGGCTGCTTGTACGTCGCTGCGTTTGGATGTCATCTGTGTCATCGCAGCAGCACTCTGATACACAATGTCTGGAAGCTCTGCAGACAAGGAGCCTGGACCCCGCCGAGTCGCCACGGCCAAGGGCACCGGCAAACGTCCAAGCTGAACAGGAGTCCGCACACAGCAGGCGGGATGAGTCGGGGAGACGCCCCCACCCGCACGTGTGGTGGTGAGGCCACAGCACAGCAAAGACAAAAGGCACGAAGGCTGCCGGGCGGGGTTGGGGGGGGGCGGAGTCATGGCAAGAGAACAACAGTTCGACTTAAAGCAGATTTCTCAGCAGGAGTGACAGCAGACAGCGGAACACCACCCACGTGCTGACAGCCAGTAACTGCTGACGTGTGAGGTGCGATGCCAAGCGAACAGCTTTACGGCAATAGACGTGGAAATGGAGACAGATACACTCACGGAAGTGTAACTTCCTAAAGCTAGCTCAAGGAGAAACAGCGTTCTCCACAAGTCCCAGAGCATGAAAAAATGACTCAGTAGTTAAATAACATCCTGCAAAGAAAACACTGGGCCCAGGGAATTTTACAGGGGATTCTACCAAACTTTCAACACACAGATCATTCCAGCTTTCTGCAGCCCTCCAGTGGATCAGGAAAGAAGGGACATTCTTGATCTCTTTCTACGAGATCAGTACAGCCATTCAAAGAGTACAAGACAGTCATTCCAAGAGTATACGAGAGGAAAATGACAGGCCAGTGTCACTCACGAACGTAAATGTAAAACTCTAAACGAACTTTAAGTCAATCCAAGAAAAGCTTATAACAAGTATGACAGAATGCGTAAGCCGGGGCCCCAGCAGCTGACACTACGTTAGGGCAGTTCAAGGAGGGATTACCCACAAAGGTGTGCTCTTGGAAGGAACCACACCTTTTGTACGTAAGGGGCACAGTACGTGGCTGTGTAGCCCCCGGCCAGTCAGAGAGCCGTGGAACCACCTCTAGATCTGAGGTGGGGGGTTCCCTGAACCACGAAGGGGCGTCATTTCCATCTTGGGAGGATCACGGCCTTCAGTTAAGGGATCTGGGTGTATCCCTTGCTGGGGTACCGTCACAAAGCACCACAGACCGGGGGCTTAACCAACAGAAATCGTCTCACCATTCTGGAGGCCAGCAGGGCTGGTCCTTCTGACGGTTGAGGACCTGCTCCAGGCTCTGTCCTTGCCTTGTTGAGGGGCCATCTCCCCGCTGTGTCTCTTCACATCATCTTTCTTCTATGCATGTCTCTGCGTCCAAATTTCCCCTTCTTAGGGGAACGCACTCATATTGGATCAGGCCCCACACTCTCTAAAGATCCCCTTTCCACATCAGGTCACATTCTGAGGTCCTAGGGGTTAGGACTCCAATATACGAGCTTGGGGAGGACACAATCCAACCTATAACACTGAGGCGACCCCAGAAGAGGGAGCCAGGGAAATCAGCACCCCAACCTCACACTCCTCCCTCCTCTGACCTCCTGCTGGGGCTCCCCCAAAGGGCGCAGGAGCCCACTGACACAGCCCATCAAGATCAGCCTATGGGGCACCGGGCAAGGTGGGGAATAAATCTGGAGAAGCCGACGGAAGGTAGCTGGCTCCCACCCTGACTCAGCACGGCTCACTACAAGAATGCAAGGCTGGCTTGACGTTAGACCATCTATAAATGCACGTCACCTCTTTAACAGATCCACGCTCGGCACTCGCAGGGGAGGAGGTCAGGGAGAGCTCACGTCAGGCAGAGGTGCGGTGGGACTGAAGCAACACGCTTCCTGGAGGCCGAGAACAGGCGGTCGGAGGTCCGAGAGTCACGAGTGCGAGCCGCTCCACCCTCCACGCTCCTGGGGCTCCAGCACCCGCCTCCGCTGCCCTGGCTGCGGTCAACGTGGTGGGGCTTCAGCAGCACGTCCCAGTCCGCTTCAGGGCTCTGAGCCCCACCCCCGGCATTTGGGGCGATGGGCACACACACTGCTGTCCTCCCAGTGCCTGTCTCTCTTCCTCCGGCTTTGCTGGGGGCAGTGCATGTCCCTGGTGATTTGTCTGGTCCTGTCATGACAACCCTGTTCCCTGCCCTCCCGGCTTCCTCTGCAGCTGGGTGTGGCCAGGGGACCCCATTCAGGCAACGGTCAGGCCTCTCGGGGCTCCAAAGGCTGAGTGAAGGGGGAGGGGCGGTGCAGGAGGGAATGCTCTAGGCAGCAGTGGGAGCACCGCCAGCAAGGGCCCTGGTCAGTTTCACGAACACAAGGAGGCCCGAGTGGTCAGAGTGCAGTTGTGGGGGCAGAAGAGGGGCTGGAGGCAGGTGGAGTCAGATCACACAGAGACTGGGGGTAGGCTCCCAGATGGGAGGGGTGACATGGAGGAAGCCCTGGCGTGTCACCCGGGACAGGCGGCGAGACCCGATCCAGGTGGAGCTGTGGAGATGACAGCAGAGGGGAGTAGGACTGTGGGGAGAAGGACCCCACCCTCTGGGCTGCTCTGGGCAGGGGCCCCATGCCCAGAGCAGGATGGGTGGGGCTGGGGCTGGATGCGCTGAATGCCACCCTCTTCCTGACCCTCCCTGAGACCAGGGGTCCCAGCGCCGGGCACCGCTCTGACCCACCCCCATACACCCAGGCCTCTTCTCCTGACCACAAATGTCATCACATCCCCACCCTGCTGTCCCATCAGGGACACTTGGGACACCCCCAGCACCTCACTACAGCCCCCCCCACACACACAATCCCACCCTCTTTGGCCTCAGCCACACTTCCTTACTTTGATTCAAATAAGCCACTACCAGGGGCTTCCCCGGTGGCGCAGTGGTTAAGAGTCCACCTGCCAATTCAGGGGACACACGTTCGAGCCCTGGTCCGGGAAGATCCCACATGCCGCGGAGCAACGAAGCCCATGCGCCACAACTACTGAGCCTGCGCTCTAGAGCCTGCGAGCCACAGCTACTGAGCCCGCGTGCTGCAACTACTGAAGCCCGCGCGCCTAGAGCCCGTGCTCCGCGACAAAGAGCAGCCCCCACTCGCTGCAACCAGAGGAAGCCCACGCGCAGCAACGGAGACTCAACACAGCCAATAAATACATAAATAAACAAATAAACAAATTTATAAAAATAAATAAATAAATAAGCCACCATCAGCCTCCTGTCTCAGGACCTTTGCATGTGCTGCTTCCTCTGGCCCAGGATTCTGGGCCCTTTGGGCATCTCAGATCCCGTGCCCACAGTGTCTTGCCTGGCTGGTGCAACCCACTACCCTCCACTCACCCTGGCATTGGGGCTCCTCCCTTCCCCTGGCTTCCTTCAGAGGAAGTCTCCAGTTCTCCCCACCTAGAAAACACGGCTGAGGGAGAGCTGCAGTCGGGCGGGCTGCCTCCTTGAAGCAAAATGATAGCCAGGGGTTTTCCCAAATAACCTGTCTTTAAGTTCTAGCGTCCGCTGCCGTGGGACAGCCCAAGGCGCCCGGACCCAAGCCCCACTTGCCTGGGGGAGGGTCTGAGCGGGGTCTGGCTGGGCACAGCTCCTGCTCTGGAGAAGGTCTCGTCTGGATCCCCGTCCTGACTGCCCAGGCCGTGGGGCCAGACCCTCCCTGTGGGGTCACAGGCTCCCTTCTCCTCTGAGCAGCTGGGGTGTTGGCTTGGGGGCCCCAGCCCTGAAGCCACAGCATCCACAAAGCTGGGTCGGGGGTCACGGCCTGGGGGCGGGGAAGGCTGAGCTGGCGGCAGCAGGACAGGCAGTGTGGGCCGGGGTCTTTTTGGAAACACATTTATTGCCAGTGAGGAGGGAACGGCAGGAGGCACGATGTCCCCAGGGGTGGTCTCAGGAGGGATTCACGGGCCGCTTGGGGGGCCGAATCCGGTCGCTGATCCAGTCCACGTAACGGGTCACGCGGGTGTAGACGCCGGGCTTGTTGAACTGCCCGCAGCCGTCTCCCCAGCTGATGATGCCGTACAGGTAGGCCACGCCGTTCTTCTCGCAGGCCAGGGGCCCGCCTGAGTCCCCCTGCGCAGAGCGGCCGGTCAGAGCCTGGGGCCCGGCTCAGGAGGCTCACGGCTCAGCTCCTCGACACCCATGAAACAGTCCACAACCCCCTCACCCCAGGCTCCCTCGCCCCAACCCGGAACATGCCTCCAGAGGGGTCAACCCTCGAGGTGGGCTTACCGAGAGCTTGGGCACAGATGACATGGGTATTCCAAGTAAGGGGGCTGCCCCCCTTCCCCCAACCGCATAGGCAGGGCACCCTCCCAGTAGTGGGCTGCTGCGGCCCCCTCTCGCCTCCACAACCAGCAGAGCCCTCCTCCATCTGGGTCCCCCCTCCGCCCACCATGTGCACCAGGCGGCCCCGCGCTCCAGCAGACCTGGCAAACCCCTATTCACCCCCTGGGACAAGTGCCAGCGCCCCTTCCTCCATGAAGCCACCCCTGACTTCCCCCAGGGCGCTTGCTGTACCACGTGGTTGAGTGCCGAGCCCCCCCCCCTTTGCCACCTGTGAGTTGTGTGACCTGGGAAGAGTGAGCAGACCTCTCTGGGCCTCAGTCTCCCCACCTATAAAAGTGGGGAGTAAAGCAGCTTCTCTGACTCAGCACTGATGTGCAGACCCGAGGAGCCCTTGAGAAACGGGACACTGGGATCGGCCGATCGCTCGAGCCCATTTGGGAGGACTCTGGGTGAAAAGGGGTTTGGCCTTCGACGTCACGTGGCCAGCCCTGCCCTTGGCTGGACAGCTGGCCCGAGCCTGGGCTTTGGGAGCCGGCCTCTCCCGGGCCTCAATCCCCGCCCCCTGTGAGCAGGGACCCCACTCCTGGCCCCCGGGCCTCCAGCAATAGTGAGCGCCCATCTGGGGGTGCTCCCGGGGCGGCCGTCCCGGCTCACCTGGCAGGCGTCAGACCTGCAGTCGAAGTAGCCGGCGCAGAGCATGTTGGGGCTGACGTCGGCCCCGTACACCTCCGGGCTGCTGCACTTGTGGTCGGCGACCAGGGGGACCAGGGCCTCCCGCAGCAAGCTGGAGTAGCCACTCACATCTGACGGCCGACAGGGGGCACTCAGCCTGGGCGAGGCTTGCGGGGCTGGGCCGCTGCTCCCGGGTGGCACGACGCTGGCCCCTCGCGCCCACCCCACTCACTCTCATCCTGGTGGCCCCAGCCCGCTATCTGGCACTTGTGCCCAGCCGGGAAGGTGCTGCCGGGCTCAGGCAGGCAGATGGGCTGGACGAACTGGGAGCGGACAGCACAGCGCTCCCCCTTCTTCTCCAGCCGGATCAGAACTGGACGGGAGAGAGGCAGGGGGTCAGCCTGCAGCATGGGGGCCCACGATGGGCCGAAGGTGGCTGCTGGGTCACACGGGGTCCAGCCCCACCGGGCAGAGGGGCTGCGGCCTGGGAGGCCCAGGAGGCGACAGGAGGGCCAGCAAGGCTGGCCAGCCAGGGTTTCCTCCAGCCGCGCCGAGGCCACTCGGCCACACCAGCTGCTCTCGCTGCCCTCCCCCCGCCCTTCCCCGCTCTGTCTCTCCTTCCCCTCCCCCTCCCTCCCACCCATCCCCTGAGTGTCTGAGGACCCTCCCCTGCCTGGCACCCACTTCCAGCCTCTCCTGGCTCTGGCCCTGGGTGTGCACAGAGCACACAGCACCGGTCCCGAGCCTCACCGAGGTCATGGTCACTGGGGTTGAACACCGAGTACAAGGGGTACGGGATGTACTTCTCTATGCCGAACGTCTGCGTCACGGCCGTCGTGCGGTTGAAGAAGTGTTGGCCGAGCACCACAGAGACACTTTCCCTGGGGGGGCTGTGCAGTGGGAGCTGGTGGCAGCATGACTCTCGGGCCCCTGAGGTCAGCTCGCCCCCTACCCACGGGGACAGAGCATCCGGTAGACGATCCCAGGAGGGTGACGCTGTGCAGGGCCCCCGCCCCCACCAGGCCCTGGGAGAGACCTGAGCAGGGGCTGGGGTGTGGGCCGTAGTGCAGTAGGGAGTGGGGAGCTAGGGCCACAGCCCCCGTCCTGGCAGCACCGCCTCTGAGGCAGCGGCATGAATGACCCTGGGGTGCCTTGTGCAGGTCTAGGTGGGGTCTGCGCTGACATGCACCCACGTTGCTGCGGATCCCAGCTCTGGGCACCGGTTCTGCCCCACGCCCCTGCTACAGGGGCAGGCCTCCTGTGAAGTCACCCGTGGGCCCAGGAGCCTGAGTACTCCCCTCACCCCCCGCACCTGCGCACGAATGCCCTGTCCCACCCACCTCCTCCAGCCCTGCTTGGCCCAGGCCAGGGACCAGGGTGCTGGGGTCCAGCCCACAGGGGACGGGCCCCTCCATCCAGCTTGGCCCTCCCCAGCCCCTCCCTGGACGTGAGCAGAGGATGCCTGCTCCCCTTCTCCAGCCTCTTAACCACCCCCATCCCATCCATACTGGGGAGGCCTCAGGGGTCCTGTTTCACAGGTCGCACAGCGGTCAGCACAGGGCAGGACGTATGCCCACTGCCCCCCACCCCTACGCTGTAGTCCCTGGGGTGACTGATGGGGACTCACCGTCGGACTCTCACGCTGCCAAGCCCCCAGCCCCCGCTCACGTCCCACTCCCTGGGATGCCACTGTCAGGCCCGTTCCCTCCCACTGAACCCTCCCTCAGAGAGAGCCCCCCACTCCCCACGGCAGAGCCTTGTTCTCGTCACAGCCGTGAGGAGCGGGTGACGGGTTGGCCTTTCTTGCCCTGAGCTCGCTGTCCCCCACCCTGGGGTGTGGTAGTGGGCCTCGCACCCCTGACCCTTCCCCCAGCCGCCAGCCCCAGCCGGCCCTCCGCTCCGGTAGCCCGCCGAGTGGGCGGGGCCTCGGGCTCCCTGCGCCCCACGGTGCCACCAGCTCGGTCTGGGCCGGGGGAGCGAGGCCGGAAGGGGCGGGCCCTGCGAGGCACGGGCCGCACCCACCACCCTGCCGCGCACGCGCTGGCCGCCCCGCCCCGCCCCTCCCTGAGCGGGGAGACCTGGAGCTCCCGGGGCCAGGACCAGGGCTGCGCGGCCACACGGGCAGGGACAGGGACAGGGACAGCACCCCGGGGCAGGAATGGGGCGGGTCTCGGCAGTCTCCATGCCCAGCACTGGGCTGAGCGCTGAGTCCCACCTCAGTCAGAGGGGCAACGGGGAACGGAGGGACCAAAGGACGGGGTTTACACGGGTAGGTGGCGGAACGTGGGGACACATGGGTGATGGTTAGGACAGGCGGGTGGGTGCGTAGATGGGTAGCGGGTAGAGAGTGGATGATGGGTGTATGGCCGGGTGGGGGAGCGGAGGCCTAGATAGCGGTGGGTGGAGAGGTGGATGGCTTGAGGGATGGCGCAGGGGTCGTGGACACTGGGGCCAGAACCGCTCACCTGTTGGAGAAGCAGTGGGCGGCAGACACCACCCAGCAGGTATGGACAAGGCTCCCGGCACAGAAGCTGTTCCCGATGTAGATGGCGGCCAGCCAGGGGTGGGAGCCGGGCAGCGAGGACGAGCCACCGATGATGCGTGGCCGTAGGAAGCTCCTCTTCTTGTGCCTCTTGCCACAGGTCTGGCGTCCGGCTGGTCCAGCTGCCGCGGGCCCAGGCAGGCTCAGCAGGGCCTCGGTGGGCGGGGGCTGGATTCTGGCAAGGGATCCTGGGAACACAGGTTACCCGCTCACACACCCCGGGTCCCTTCTGTACACCCCAGGCCAGAGAGGGTACTGGCTGCGTCCACCATCCTCAGGTCCCCCGTGGTTCACCTGCCTCCTGACCCAGCCTAGGCAGTTCGTCTGAAAGAGGGTCCCCAGCTCTGCCCCTGTGGGCACACGACTTACTCTGAGCCTCAGTTTCCTCATCTGCAGGATGGTGAGAACCGCACCCAGTCACAAGGCTTTGTGGGAACCAGGGTGGCCTGGCACACCTGGCAGGTATTCGTGTCCTTCCCAGCAGCCTGGGACCCCAGAGCCAACTCGGGATGGTAGAGAGGCCTGGAGCACGGGGCCAGGGGGCGGGCTGGCCTCATGGAGCAGCCCACTGCCAGGGTCTGACTCCAGGGTACTCACATTATCCACGTGCACCCACACTTCCCTGTCTCTGGGGACCGTCCTGGCACAGTGCAGCCCGGCTGGACCACCCAGAGGACCCGGTGACCAGCTCGCCTGCTCTGACCTCTGGTGTCAACCCACTGCGTGGCCTTGGACCAGCCCTGCTCTGGTGAGCCTCAGTTTCCCCATCTCTCCGATGGGGCCGTGGTCCTCCGGAGGGAGGAGGCCTGGCATGCGGGTGGAGTGGGTTGGGCCACGGCGAAACCACGGTGATCTCAGCGGGGGCGGGGCCAGTGCTGCCCCCACCCTGCTGCTTCCCACCCAGCCACTAGCTGCGCGCACCGCAGGCTGCCAGGCGGCAGTACTCCCAGGAGAGCGCGCTGTCCTTCACCACGTAGCACCAGGGCTTCTCGTCCTTGTCCGGGTTCCTGGGGTGCAGGGAGAAGCAGGTGGGCAGGGGAGTCAGTCACGGCTCCTCAGTGACGGATGGGAGGAGAGAGCTGGGGACCCCTAGCTGGGTGCGGCTCCTGGCACTCTGCCCACCCGCACCCCACAGCCTTTGGCCCCTTCTGCAGGTGGTTCCGATCCCTGGCCCTGGGCTCCTCTCGCCACAAAGCCTCCCAAGCCGAGGGGTCAGGACCTAGGGACAGGCCCCGCCCGCCCGGTGCTGACCGGCAGTAGGCGTGGGGCCCCAGGCCGAGGAGGGCCGCGGCGCCCACAGAGTCCACGTGCAGCTCCTGGTAGAGCAGGTCGGAGTTCCAGGCCAGGCAGCTGAGGCCCGAGGCCGCCGTGCTGGCCACGCCTCGGTACTCGGTGCCACTCCCCACAAAGCAGGACTGGGCCGGCACTGCGGGCGGCACGGTGCGTGGTGAGCCTGGGCCCCAGGACGCGGGGCCACGCAGCTCTGAAGTCGAGCGACTCACCAATGTTGCAGAGCCGCCCGGCGTGGTCTGGGGGGCAGGCGCATACAGTGGTCCCGGTGGCCACGATCAGGTGACAGGTGCCCCCATTCAAGCAGGGGCTGCTCAGACAAGCTGGGGGGAGGGCTCAGAAGCTGGGCCTCGAGGGGCAGGGGCAGGGCCTGGTTCCCACCCAGTGCCCGTCTCTGGGTGGCCCTGGACGAGCCCCTTCCCTGGGTGGGAGGCCCAGCGATACGGCCCGCCCCCCCGTACCTGTGTGGCGGGTGCCCTGGCACCGGACCTGGCCCCCCGCACACTCGCACTGTTCCACTTGGCCCCGGTGCACGCGGGCCCAGCGATCGCCCACCTCCAGGTACTCGTAGCGGCTCTCGTCAAAGCATTTCCCTGGGGGCAGCACAGTGAGCCGCTGCTCCCCGCGCGTGCGCCTGGCGGCCCCCTGCCCTGCAGCCCCCACCCTGCTCACCCGTGCCGCAGTCCTTGCCAGTGAAGGCCACGGGGCAGGTGCAGTGGTACGACTCGGGGTCCTGGGTGCTGGAGCATGAGCCCCCGTTGAGGCAGGGGCCAGAGGCACATGGGTCCAGGGCAGCTGGGCACACGCAGCAGGGAGGGGTGTGTCTGAGAGCCCGGCCGGGCCTCGTGACTCCCTCCCCACGCCGTGACTCTCGCCACCTTAAAGATGCCCCTCCTGAGTTCCGTGGTGTGTACATGCCCTGGGAGTGAGCGCAGGCCTTCCCCCTCCTCACCACATCCTCTGCCCAGCTCTCAGACCCTGGGCAAGTGGGACTCTGGCTCTGCATCCAGCACCCTGAAAGCCCGACCCCCATCAGGCAGCGCAGTCCTTTTCCGTGTGCCCTGGGACCCTTGTAAGCGGGGCTGCCAGCACCACACCCTGCGGACCCCTTGGGCCCCCCTCCACGTCCAGGGCTGTTCCTGTGCAGCCGCAGGGCCCAGCCTGACCACCAGGGGGCGCTATGACCCCCGGCAATGGCCAAAGCAGTTATGTGGCCCCCCGAGAGGGCAGGACCTGCGGGGCAGGGTGTTCCCCACTCCCCACTCCTGCAGGCCCCGAGGCCTGCAGTGGGATGAACCCCAAAGCCCCCTCCTGCACACCAGGCAGGACCCCAGCCCCAGGTCAGCTCTGACGCCCCTCAAGCTCACCGCCGCCACCGGCCCAGCCCCCTCCTAGCTTGCGCTCGGGCCCAGACCCCCGGCACCCACCTGGGCCCTCCCGGGGGGTGGAAGCCTGCACACAGTAGCCCCAGGCCCTGTCCCGGTCATAGTTGTGAGTCGTGGCACACCTGGGGGTGACGCATGCGGTGACGTGGGGGTCCCAGGCCAGAGACCCGCCCACCGTAACCCCAACTCACGCAGGGACCCACGCTGACCACTCTGGGGCTTTCTCCCATGCACTCCCTCATTCATTCATTCACTACATCTGCTGTGTGCCAGGCTCAGTGTGGAGTACGGAGGGCAGGGAGCGGAAGCGTCTCCAGGGCGGGCACGGGGCACAGGGACTGGGACCCACCACTTCCTGTGGGCGCTTCCCTCTGTAGTGCAGGAGTGGACCATGCGGCCGCCGTAGCGGAAGGGGAACCTGCAGGGCTGCCCGGCCTCGGTGAGCACTGCTGGAGGAGACGCGGGGGTCAAGGGCTCCGCGCTGGTCACCTCCCACCCCCATCACATACCCCACTCCCTAAGTGCTGCTGTGTTCCTCCAGACCCCCCATCTAGGTGTAGCCTGCCACCTCCAAGAAGCCTTCCTGACCCACCTGTGCCCCCAGGGCTGCTATTGGAGGGGGCTGCCCTGGGCAGGTGGGTAAGCCCTCCTCCATGGGGTCCCTCTGCCCTGGGTGCTGTCGCTGTGGCTGGGGTCCTGGGGGTCACCGAGGTTACGGGGATCGCGGGGGTCCTGGGGGTCACCGAGGTCACGGGGATCGCGGGAGTCCCAGGGGTCACTGTGGCGTTACATTCTGGGGGTTCCGTTGGGTTCTAGGAAGAGCCGAGAGGCCTGTGATGGGGTCGGTGTGGGATGGACCCCGCTCACACTCAGGCCCTGACTCAGTTTCCATATTGGGGCCCTGAGGTCTTGGCGTAGGGACCAGGGGACACTGGCTCTCCCACGGCCTCAGCTGGACCCTGTCCCCTCCCCTCCCACCGAGTCCAAGGAGTCAGGCTGAGCTGGCTCAGGGTCTGCCGGGCTGGCACCACTGCCCTCCAGGCTCGAACCCTGGGGGTCTGTTCTGGGGGACGGACGAGAGCAGCTGCGAGGCCTTCAGCGGCCCCCCCCCCCGCCCCCACCTCAAACACGTGGACCCAGCAGAGGCCCAGAGAGGCGAACAGTCTCCATGCCCCTGGGTGGGGGCCAGCAGGTTGGATCCCCAGGCCCCCCGTCCCCCAGGCCAGCCCAGCACGCCCACCTCACCCCCGGAAGGCTGGCCGTCGCCATGCTGGGCCCTTCACCCACCCCACACCCTGCCCTGGCCTCAGCCCCAGGACCCAGAGTGGGCACGGAGAGCCCATGATCACAGTGCAGTGGGGTCAGTGCTCACCCTGCCAGCCTGGGGCTGAGCCCCTCGAGGCACCAGCAGCAGCAGCAGCAGGAGCAGGGACAGCCCAAGTGGGGGGCAGGGGCTGGGGACCCAGGCCCAGCGCCCCATGGCTCCTCCTGGGCTGGCGTGAGGAGCAGCAGGAGGCGGGAGCAGAGTGGCCAGGGCAGGTGGGGGTCAGGGCCGCCTGGAAATGATTAACCCTGGCTGCCTCCCGTGCCAGGCCCACACGTTCCCCATGTCTGCTGCCCAACTCACCCTGCCTGAGCCAGCCGGCCCCTCTGGCCTCAGCCATGCTGGTCCTGGACCTGACAATGTCCTCGAGTCTCAGCTACGACACCTCCTCCAGGAAGTCTTCCAGGATGACACGGCAGGAAGGGGCCTGGACCCCCACAGCCCCAGCTTCCGGTCCCTACCTGGCCACAGGGTTGGCCACTGTCTATTTGTGAGCTATACTAACCAGAGCACCTACCCATGCTGAGCCCTTTTGAGGGCCCAGGCCTGGAGCATGGGATGTGGCCCCTGGCCAGCAAGAGGCCAGGCACAGAGAGGAGGGTGTGTGCACCACTGCACACAATGCCCCCTGGGACAGGGACCTCTGCCACCCTCTCTACAGCACTTCTGCCTGTGGCTCCCAGGACGAGCCTGGGGTGGGGCCTCCGGGGGGAGGGGGAGTGGAGCGGAGGAGGTGGGCAATACCAGAGCCCCTTCCTGCTGTCCTAGCTCCCCGCCCCCACTGCTCCTGGACCCGCTGGGGCACCCCCTCAGGAAGCCCTCTCGCCCCTGGGCTTCCCCTCGTAGCCGGGACCACCTGTGCCATCCCGCCTCTGTCCTGGGCTGCCCTCCTTCCCATCCCAAGCCCCGGCCAGGCACCAGGGCCACAGAGACCTGGCTTGGAGTCCTGCCCAGGTCTGTGAACGGACGCTGGGGTGTCGCCCCCCAGACACGGCCACAGTTGCCGCCCCAGCTGGCCCCTGGCTCGTGACTGCAGCTGCAGGCAGAGCTGCCGCGGGAACCTCTTCTGCAATTTGAGGGGCCGCGGAGGCGGCGGGGGTGGTGGTGGCGGGTGGCCCGGTCCCCATGAGTCAGCTCAGCTGCCTGCATGGGGCGGAGAGAAGGGCTGGCCTGGGGATGGGCCTGGCGCTGCAGCTGTCTCACTGTGCACCCCCAAATCGCACTCGCTCTGGGCCCCCGTTTTCCCCTCTGTGCAGACGGAGCGAGAGCAGAAACCGAGTGGGTACCCAGCTTGGCACGCGGTGGGTGCCGGGCCCTCTCTTCCACGCGGGCACCCCCAGCTCAGAGCACAGCTCCCTGGGAGGACCCAGAGCAGCCCAGCGGCCAGGGCGCGCTCAGGCCTAGGGCCCTTCTGACAAACCTGACATGCATCTCGGAGGAGGGAGGGGTGCCAGGGGCCCCTCAGCTGCTCAGCGCCGGGGTTCCGCCGAGGCACCTGGGCTGATGGTGCCGTCTCTATCTGCCCTGCCCACCCAGCGTCACACGGCAGTCCTGCCCACTGGCCTGGCCTGCTACCCCGTCCCCTCCCGGCTCGCTCAAGCCTCAGGACCCCTGCACAGGCTGACACTCTTTCCCAGGCCTTCTGGGCAGGGCAGTCAGGCTTCCCCTAAGGTGGTCCCTCCAGAGACAGGCCCTGCCAGACCACCTCCCTAAATGAGGCCAAGGGCGAGGGATTGGGTCAGAGTGGCCTGAAGGGTCCCCAGGCCAAGCTCTGCCCCCACCGGCGGCCACCCCAAGAGGAGACCCTGCACCGAGCTGCACGAGGCGCTGTGACGTGGACAAGACCAGGGCCCTGGACGGGGCAGGACCACGTCCCACTGCCCACAGGCTAAGCCTCGTGCCCCGCGAGGCCAGCCTTATTTCCCTGCTCACCTCCGACCTCACCCCCGAGAGCCGGTTCTCCCCAGCCCCCTGCCGATACACGCACAGGGCCACGGGAACAACGGCTCCCTGAGGGCAGGGTCCAGGCCCCAGGACCAGGCACGAGGCCGACGATCTGGTCCTCAAAGACGCTTTATTGCGGGAAGGCTGGACGCCGAGAGGGAGCTGGGGCGGGGGCCAGGGAGCCCTGAGCCAACGCTGGCGAGTGTCCGGTGCCAGGACCCTCCCCGCCCTCTGCTGGTTCGGCCCCCAGGGGTGGCTGAGGAGGCCCGTCCGAGGCCCTCGAGATAGGCTCAGAGGCTCCCTCGGGATCTCTGCTCTCCACGTGTGTGTCCAGGCAGGCGGCTGGGACGCCGGGACGGGAGGGAGGGCCGGCCAGCTGGGTCGGGTGCGCGGGCGGCAGCCTCAGACGAAGGTGGCGTGGTGTGGGCCGGCCTTGGGCTTGGCAGGTCCCCCCAGGACGGGGCTCAGGCCGGGGCGGTCTGATGTCAGCGTCCCGCCGGCCCGTGACCTCCGGGGGCCCGTCCACACCCCCGGGATGCTGCTGCCCGGCCCAGGCGCTGAGCCAGCCACACGGTCCACGTCGACGATCGTGCTGACTGGGAGGCCTCGGCTGCCTCGGGCCCCACCTCCTGCCGCGGGGAGAAGAGAGAGTCTGTCACCCGTTCTGCCCACCCTGGGCTGGAGACCCCACCCCACCCTCCTGGCACAGATGGTGGCAACGGGCTCCTGAGACCCCCACGTGCATCCCAGGGACAGGCGACTTCTGACCTGGGGCCCCCAGGCCTGGCGCAGGGAGCCCTCTGCAGTGGGGAGGGTCCCAGGCCGAGGGAGCTGCAGGCTGCAGGGAAGCAAGCTGGGGGAGGGGGTCTGGGGGCGCAGGGCCCAGGTTCCGTGTGGTGGGACCGGCGCGGCCCCTCATCTGTCACGGGTATACCCTGCACCCTGTCCTCACCCGGCGCAGCCAGGACAGTGGGGACGGCCCACCCACTAGGGTGCTGTCCGCCCAGCTGGGGCCCCCTCTGGGGAGAAGCCCGGCACCCGAGCCCCTGCAGCTCCCCACTGACGCCCTGGGGGCATCAGGGGCACCCGCCCCCAGACGACACCGCGCTGCCCCTCGCCAGGGTGGGAGGGGGGAGGGGTGCGTGGCTGTGTGTGGGTTTGCGTCACGGGAAGGAGCACGTGGTGCCCCTCGCTGGGCGCTGAGATGGCGGAGGAGCTGGGGCGGGGGGGGGGGGCGGTCCCAGGGCCCCTCAGCGGGATGCAGCCGCCCCTGGGGTGGGGGGTGGCCGAGGAAGGCCACATGGGGGACGGTCTCGTGGGAAACCTCCCAGCCACCTCCGCTGCGCCTCTCAGACACCCCCACAGCCCGTCCCGCACCCTACTGCGGCTCAGGTTCAGGGCCGGGCCTCCACTCCTCCTCGGGGGGCTGTCCGCAGCCAAGGGGCCGTCAGGGAGGGGCTCCAGGGGGAGGCATGCTGCTGGGCTGAGGGAGGACCAAGCACTGGGTGTGGGTTGCCCCAGACGGGGCTGGACCCTCAGGGCACTCTGGGTCTCCATCCACAGAGCTCACTGCCCGGCGTCTCTGAGGGCTGCGGCTCCCAGTGGGGCAGGGGCCTGAGCCCCACCGCCGATGCCCCCCAGGGCCCTCGCGACCTGGCCACGCAGTTGTCCACCTGCCCGTCGACCCGGGCCTACCTCTTCAGCCACACAAACTCTGAGTCCTTCACGCTCTCCTACCCCATCAGCAACACCCCAAGCCGGGTGCCCCTTCCTCCACCCTACCCTGCCGCCTGCCCCCTTCCAGGCTGCTCAGTGGTCAGCCAGGCCTCTGTCTTCAAGTCCCCACCTAGGCCCCAGGAGTTCCAGGCTGCCTGAAACCGCCTTGGAAGCTTTTCGATCCCAGGCTGGGCAGCCACACCTCCCTGCCAACCACCCCAGCAGGCTGTCACTGCGCTGTCACCCTGGCTGGCCCCAGGGGTGCGCCCTGGGGGACAGAGGTGCAGTCCCCAGGAACCAGGTCGCTGCGGGCAGGGCACAGGGCGCTCAGCAGGCGCCCTCAGCCTCGGCTCCCTCCACCGAGCCCCCGCAGGCAGAGCCCCAGGCCCTGGCGTGGCCAGGTGTAGCGGGGAGGCTAACATGCCTGTGGGGTGCTCTCAGTGAGCCTGGGAGCCAGGGACCCTCAGGTGCCTGGGGTGCAGGGGGAGCCCCAGCCCCAGGTTCCCAGTGGACAGGCTGGAGGAGTCCAGGCGCAGGGACACAGGGTCCTGCTCTGGTGACCGCCCCTCCCGGGCCTTGCCGGTGGAGGTGAAGACTTTGCTCCCTGCGTGGGTCCGAGGCCTACGTGCGGGAGTGGGGACGGCCGTGGGGGTCAGGAGCCTCGCCTCCCCTTGCAGGAGCTGCTCTGTGGCCCCCAGAACCCCCGGGGCAGGTCCGAGCCTGTGAGAGGGCCTTGCGTCCTCTCTGATCTAACAGAGGCAGCAGAAGGAGCCTTTCCTGGGGCCTGTGGGACCCACCCCTCCCCCGCTTGCTGGCGGCTTCCCAGGGCCAGCAGATGATGGGGTGGGGCTGGTCTGCGCTTGGATGGGGGCTGTGCAGAGAGGCAGGGCTTTGCTCCCCAACCGTTTGTCCCCATCTGGGGCATTTGTCTGGAGCATTAAGAGGCCCGTGACCCCACGCAGGTTGAGGGGCACGGCCCTTTCCTGTCCAGCCCCGTTTGGACCCCCCAGGGGGACAGAGGCCGGCGAGGGGGAGGGACCTCAGCCACGGCCTCTCTGACGCCTGGGAAGCTCGGGTGTGCTCAGGATGCGGAGGGGCGCCTGCCTCTGTGGACGGGAAGCTCGTCCCCGGGCCAGGGACGGGCGTGTCACAGGGAGGGTGGCTGCAGTCCAGGCCCTTCCTGCCTGCCCGCCCAGACTCGCTCTCCTGAGGAAGTGGCAGCCCCAGGCCTGTGACTCAGTGTTACAGTGCCCGCGGCGGGTGGGCGTCACCCGTCTGCGTCACGGGCGTCACGGCCTCCGTGCCAGGGCCTGCCCGGGGTGGCTGCCCTCCCAGCTTCCCGAGGCTCCCCTTGGCTCTCCTGGCGGGGGCAGCAGCGTGGGGGACCCTGCAGGGCTCAGGGGCCACCGCTTCCGAAGGGAGCCGGGTCTGCGCTGTTCATGAGGGTCGCCCCCTGGGCCTCTGTCCCACGTCCCTCGGACACGCGCACGCGGGGCCGGAGCCAGCGCCGCATCCCCCGCCCCTCAGGCTGCCCTGCTGACCCCTCATCTCCCCAGGGACCACGGGCCCTGCCCCCCGGCTGATTCCGACTCTGCACAGTCAGGCCCTCCCGCCGGGCGCCCTGCTGGAGCCCAAGAGCCCCTCCCGAGAGCCCACCTATCAGCCCCTTGCCAGCGGCCAGGTCTGCTCTGGCCCTCAAGGCTCCACATCGGGAGAAGGTGCAGGCCGAGTCAGGACCCTCCTCCTGGGGCCGGCGGGTGCAGGGCTGCACGGGTGGAGCCAGGGCGGTGGGTGCAGCCTGACCCCTTGGCCATCTCCAGTTCTCCCTGGGTGCTGAATCAAAGCTCCTCATTCAGCAGATCTGTACTAAGCATCTACTGGGTGCCAGGACTCCCGCTCACGGCAGCACAGGGTAAAAGGGGGGGACGGTGACCGGGCAGTCACGGGGCCATACCGAGTGCAGGCGTGCAGACGGGCGGAGCCTGGGGAGGGGACGTGGGCAGCGGCTGCAGCAGTGCCGGCCCCAGGTCAGGGTGTGGGAGGTCACGCTGCCAGCCACTGGCGGCCCGGGGCTTCCACTCTGAGAGACCCAGGGGCCGGGTGGAGCAGACCAGCCGCAGGGCACATGGGGGAGACGTACGGAGAAGGGGACACGAGGAGGATGGACGCGCGAGGGGAGACCCGGGGCCGTCGGCCTGAGCAGCCAGGAGGATGCAGCTGTCGCAACCCGTGCTGGGGTCTGGGGAGGGGTGCTGGGCCAGCTGGGTCAGCCCTGGGAAGCCCGTGGAGGCCTGTGGAGTGGGCCGGGTGCAGGCAGAAGCCCCCAGACATCTAGCAGGACTCAGGTCCATTCTAGCCAGGGCAAGGCCGGAGCGCCAGAACACGCTCCACTGGAAGGGGGGTTCCGGAGAGAGCCCTGGCAGAGGGCTGCCTTCGCCGGGACCCCCGGCACCAACGTGACCCCGAGAAGGCCAGGCGGCCCCCCACATGCACATCACGGTTTGCGCTGGGGAGGCTAGCCCATCCTCCTGGAAGGCAGGTGTGCGCGGTGGAGGTGTCCCCCGGCTGCCCAGACAGAAGGGCCAGGGCTCTGCTGGAGAGAGGGGACATCTGAAGGGACAAGTGCAAACTTGGCAGTGGTGGGGCGGCGGTGCAGGTTCAAGAGCCTGGGGCCTGGGCTGGGGAGATCCGCACGGCTGTCCCGGGAGGCCCTGACGCCCCAGGGGATGGGCAGCTGGATCCCCACTGTGGCTGCTGTCCCGTGCACAGCTGCACTTCCCCTACTGTCCCCAGCCCAGGGCTTCCGCCTCACCTGGGACTGAGCAGGTGTGACACGCCGAGACTGGCTGGGGGTCCAGGCTGGGGGCGGAGGGGGGGTGGCTGACCACTGAACAGCCAGGTGCAGAGGGGCTCCTGGGACTCACGGCCAAAGCAAGGTCACGTGGTCTGGCTGCCTTCACTGCCAAGGTGAATGGTGTGGCCCTTATCTGGGCTTGTGGCCTCTGGTTAATGCTCCAGCCCCGTTCCCATGTAAACCAACTTACTAGGCTACAGCGACCCCTGGCAAGCGGGACAGCTCCACGCACCTGCTAGGAAGCGAGCTGAGGGCTCCTGACCCCACTCTGGTAACTGGACGTGCCTCTGGGGACCCTGGACACTGTGGCATGAGGCCCCCAAGTCAGGCGACTTCTGCCCCGTCCAGTGAGCAGCATCTCTTTGCGCTGAGGCCCCGGGACCCCGGGCCAGGACTGGTGGCGAGGACTCCTAGGGAGGGGCGGGTGGCCCTGCCGGCAGCCGCGTTCCTGCAGGAGGGGGACGGGAGAGGCCCGGCCAGGACCCTGACCCGGGCGTCCAACACCAGCACGGCCAGGCGGCAGTGGGAGGGAGGGAAAGCCTGCCCAGTGCCTGGCTGAGGGGCTGCGGTCACCCACTGGACAGAGCGAGGGCCGGCGAGGGAGGGCCCGGGAAGGGCACCAGACACCTCCTGGGACAGCAGGTCCCACAAGGTCAAGCCCTGCACCTGGCGTTCCCGTGTCCATCTGAGTGCTCAGCCGGGGGCCAAGGTGAGGACCCACCCAGCCCAAGGACATCTGGGGGCCAGGGGAGGGGGATTGCTGGGCCGGGGCCACCCACCCACCCGCCCATCTGCCGGTCAGCCCTGAAGACAGCTCCTCTCTCTCCCTGGGAAGAAGGTGCCCTTTGGGGGCGACTCCCACGCCCTCTTCACGTCTGCCTATGTGGATGCGGGGTCTTCGCCTGCTGGGTGAGCGAGCCCTGAGGCTGGCTCTGCCCTCTGCAGGGCCGTGGACGCCGACCTCGGAACCTGACGCTCGCGCTGCTGGGACAGAGGACTCACACCGCCACCCAGCTGGTCCTCCCCGGGACGGGAAATGCCCACCAACGCCCACCAATGCCCAGAGTTTTGCTGGAAACCAAACAGCTAACAGTGGGGAAGGTGGCCCGGATTAGGACCAAATCCACGGCAGGCTACACTGGAAGGCTGCGTCCCGCAGCGGAGGCTCCGTGCCTGGGCCACACGGCCGTTCAAAGACCTCCATCCCTCGGCCGCGTCGGGCACTCACAGGCCTCCCCGTACAAGGGTGCTGGGGACCAAGGGCCAGGGTGCAGGCGCAGCACGGCTCTGAGGGGACCCTCCGCACATGGGGACATGTTGCGGGCAGCCCCCGACCTGCCCCAGGCTGCACGGCCCAGACGTGGCCCCGGCTCCCCGCCCCAGGGTCCCGCAGCGTCAGCACGCTGTGTCTCTCGCCCTGAACGGAGGGGCCACGGCGGCCACCACCTAGGAAACCGCTCACGGCAGCTAGAATCAGCAGGAGGTGTGGATGAGACCTGCCCTCTGGGCCCCGAGGATACAGCTCAGTGCCGGGTCCAGACGCGCGCTGGCCCAAGGGTGTCTGCGGCGCCCTACGCTGGCGGGGGAACCTCGGGTCCGGGTCCGCGTCACAAAGGTGGACGCAAGGTTCACAGGACGAGCAGAGGATCCGTCCGGCGAGCCCAAGGTGGAGGCCGTCCCACCGAGGGCCTCGCAGGGCGAACGGGCACCGCACAGGAGGAGCGGAGGCCCTTCCCAGCTCCAGGAGGCCGCGGCTGATCACAGACCCTCACGGCCCCCCCTGCCGTCCTCCCTGCTCAGGACACCCACGGAGCCAAGCATCCAGGGTCTCCACCTGGGCTCCTACTCATCAGGGACAACCAGTGCACGGGGGGCACCAACGGCGACACACCCCGGAAATGCAAGAACTCGCCGGTCACGCTGCCCACGCTGCCGGGCCACAGGTGGGAAGGCCGAGCCCCGCACTGGGTAAGCCACGTGGGCCCAACGCCCCAAGCCCGGAACGTGGAGCTGGAGAAGCCCGGCGGGAGCTCGGAGAAAACGGCTGGACAGCGGGCAGCCAGCAAGCCGGGCTCCGGGTTTACGGGGAGCGAGTCGGAGGGACCCGGCCCGGCCGGCTCACCCACCACCACCGGGCACCCCACCCGGCCCCCGACCCCGGAACTCTCAGGGAGGGGAGAGCCGTGGCCCCGAGCGCTCCGTGCCAGCCCCTCGCGGTGTCCCCGCTGTCACACCCAGCCTCCCGGTGGAGCTCGTTACTGCCGCCCTTACACAGCTGTGTCTGCGGGTGTGCATGAGGCGCTCAAGAACGTCTGGTGAGCGAAGGTCTGCTTTCGAAAGCCAGTACATTAAAGTAAACCCAATGAATTCCATTAAAATGTGCAACGTTTTCCCGGGTTAAAATACACCTGTAGTTTTCTAAAGAGGAAACAGATGTTCAAGTGAGAAAGGAAAGCGCTTTAAACCAGTCCAGTGAGGAGAGGCAGAGTTTATTTCTCCCGGAAGAGCACAGACTCAAAACACAGGTGAGACTACACACAGGTGTCTACGGGGAGAGCAGAGGGGAAGTCGGATCGAAGTGCAGGAGACATGCAAGGAAGGCCGCGGCTTCTCCCGGCTTCACGTCCGCGGGCTGTCTCCGTGGGGAGGGCGCCGGGAGCCCGGCCCGCAGAGCCAGTACCCCACGGGTACAGAGCCGCCCTGGGTCCCCACGGAGATGCGGCTGCAGGTCCGACAGGACCCAGTCCTGGGGCAGGACTCAGACCAGAGGGGGCCTCCCGCCACCCCCAACAGCAGCCACAGCTAGTGTCTGCCCACCACGGAGCCCGCCAGAGAGGACGGCGGCACCCAGGGGCTCCACGGGCACACGCCTGCGCCGACAAGGCTCCTCCCTACGCCTCGGGGCCGGGCACACAGGCCGCGGCCCGAGTGCGGGGCGAGAGCCGCTCTCCCGGGAGGCCGGGGGCCTCGCTTCACCTGCTAGTAACACTCACGCGGCTAAGGAGCAGCTCCACCAGCCCTGCTCACCTTGACACGCTCATGCCTCCGTTTGGAGGGCCGCCTGTGACCACCCAGGGTCAGGGAACCCCACGCGGATCCCAGCGCCCAGCACGCAGGCCTCCACCTGCTGTCTGACCGATGGGCGGAGGGTGAACGCCCTCCCTGCAGGGTCAGCACAGCCGTCCTGCTCTAAATCACACGGGCTTCACCCACTTGCTCAAGACAAACGCTGTTGTTTTCAGCCTTGAGATTAAAATACTAAAACTGCTAGCTATCCAGATTGTAATAAAAGTAACACATACATTTTGCAGAAATTCCCAGGGCCTTGCTTGGTGGCCTTACTGCCGGGGACCCAGGGAAAGACGGCGGGAGGGCACCGCCGGGCCCAGTGCGGGCACCGCTCACGAGTGCCACGCCACGGGGCGACACCCCCTCCGAGGCCCCGCCGCCCAACCTGGCCACACCCTGACCTCAGCGGCCACAGGGTCCTTTTAGAGAAGGCGGAGGCCGCCACGACCAACACAGTACCCGAGGGGGCTGGCACGCTGAAACCTCCTTAGAGGGATTAAGGGGCGGAGGGGGTAACTTTGCACCGCTGACGCTTTCTAAGTGGGTGGACAGCACCGGCAGGCGACCCCGGGCGGGCGGGCAGGGAGGAGGGGGGTCAGAGAGGAGCAGGGGCGTCGCGCCCGTTGGTACCTGGTCTCGGAGGTGCGGCCGAGCCCGGCGGGGTGGGGGGCGGCGGCAGGAACGTGCTGTTAGGGCTGCTGAGGTGCCCCTCCCCCATGAGCGTCAGGTCGGCCACGTGCTCGCCCTCCACGGTCTGGACGCCCCCGGCCTCCGCCGCCTGCGCCGGGGGGCTGGGGGTCCCGGGGGTCCCGGGGGAGCAGAGAGGCGGGCTGTCGGCAGAGCCAGGGCTGGTGGCCGGGCTCTCGCGGGGCCGGGGAGCGCCCTCCTCGCTGTGGCCTGTCGCAGGTCTCGTGCAGAAAGCCTTGGGGGCGGCCGAGGGGGAGAGGGCGAGCCCCGGGGGTCCAGGTGGCAGACGCAGGAACTCGGGCAGCACCAGGTCCTCCTTCCTCAGCAGCCCGCGCTGGTCGTCTGCTCTGTTGCTCTGAGCTTTGGAAATGAGCTCAAAAAACTCTGTTGGAAGAAAACCCACGTTGACCAAGTGTTATCGCGTTTACCCTCCGGCAGGCACAGCAAAAGCGCATCTGGAAAGCCCTGTCCCGCTGCCCCAGGCCCTCCCCCTTCCTCCTGTTGCCGCCCACACAGCCACAGGGAGGCCGCGGGCCACGCGAACAGCTGCGCTCCTCCCTGGACCGGCTCCGGGCCGCCACGGCCCGCGGCCCATGTCTGCGCTCCGCCCGCGTTTGAAGCCTACCACCTTCTGAGCAGGAGGGAGGCCGCTGACCAGGCGCCACGGCCTGACACAGCCAGGAGCCCCTGGTGCCCGCAGCTGGTGAACCAGCCTAGACCCGTGTGTGAGGGGCCTCTCGGGGGCACCACGCCGGGGCAGAGGGCGGTCCTGATGGGGCCTGTGATCAGCGCCCGGCCCTCGACCCCTCTCCCCGCCGCGCACCCCGCCCCGGGAGCTCCACGGCCCCCCAGGCCGCCCCCTCCCGGCACCTCCGCCCTGCCGGGGACGTCCAGCTTCTTCGCTGGCTCCCCAGAGCTCTTCTTTTTCTTACCTGGGTGGATTCTCAGTTGTAACTCGAGTTCACCATCCAAAATAGATGGTGTCTACACTGAGCCTTCTCGAGGCTTAAGTTACACTCTGAGCTTCTGACCAGCAAAGGAGCTTAAAAACTCAAATCTTAACGGATCTCAGAAACGCGAGAACTTCAGGGCAGGCGTGTGTTTTACCCTGGCCCGTGGCCGGACGCCACAGGAAGCAGCGACTAGCCCAGCTGACCTGCCCAGGAAGTGCTCCCTGGGTTACAGCTCAGGGCACAGAACAGCTCCTAGAGCTTCCCTCTGTCACGAGCTTTCGGAAGAAAAGGAAGTCCCCCACGCCTCCGCTCTGTCTCTCATGCCATCCTTCTTCTGTCCTGCAGGCCCGGGGGCGGCTCGGGCGTCTGGCCCCCATGGCCGAACGCACAGCCTTCCCTCAGGGCCCCGACAGCAGAGGCCAGCGAGGCCCGGGCCCTCCCACCGACCTCCTCCTGGCGAGGACCCTCAGGGACGTGGACCCTGGTCCCGAGCCCCTCTCTGAGCCGGGACCCGGCTGTGAGGGGGGACAGAGACCTCCTGCTGCAGCCCACGTGGGGGCTCCCTGACTCCTAGGGCCCGGCTCTCGGTCTGAAAACTGGGGCTTTAGTAGAGTTACACCAACAGCTGCAGGCAGACACAGGGGCGAGTGCTCAATGTGACGGGTCACGGCCACCCCAATGTCAGTAACTCAGAGAAGCTTCTAGTGACTGGACTGGAAAACTGACACTGCATTCACGAAAAACGTGGAAGTTTTAAAAAGTACACATACCCTCTGCTTCGTCCAAATTAATTTTCTGATATTTTTTTTTCCCAATCTTTGCAATAGATTCTTCTCTCTTTGAAAGCCGGGGATCCCTAGCATTCTTTCCATTTTCTCCTTTAATTTTAATAGAATTAGACTTGCCTAGTGTTCTTTCCTCTCCCTGCGTCAGAAGGAAAGTCAAAGTTCCACTCACATTTCAGACACATGACAACACAGTTCATCAGTTATATAAAAGGGTCTTTGAAACATAGATGGCATTGATTTGGACTTCACATGCGTGGCAGAAACATCAATCGCAATGATAAGGATTGCAAAAAGAACAGCACGTAAGGCACACCCACCCAGCCAGCGATTCCCAGGCTAGTGGGAGCAGGCACCGCAAAGGGACCCTGAGAAGACCCCCCCAACCCAGGGTGCAGGCCCAACCAGGGCAGAGAGCCGCTGGGGCCGCGCCCCTGAGCTTTGCAGGCAAGGAGCGAGGCGGGGTGAGGAGGGGAATTACCATCGCCGAGTGGTTTCTGGAGCTGGCGTTTACGGCTGCGCTCTGTTTGGCGGGCCCGCTTTTCTGCTTATCTGTGGGTGCTGAACATAGCGAGACAAGCTTTATAAAACTGCAGTGAATGCAGACCCGTCTCCACATCTAACACAATCACCAGCTCAAAGCTGTACAGAAGCCAAAGGTATCGGGGGCCCCTCGTCTACATGCGCGCTCAGGCCTGAGCACCCATGCGGGGTTCAAGGGACAGAGGACCAGCCTCCTCCGCCCGCCGCGTCTGGGCGAGCTGTGCATGACGGCGACGGGGAGAAGGCTCGTGGCTGACTGTGCCCACTGGGACTCTGTGGTCCCGTGGTGAGTGAAAGTGCCTTGCGGGTACTATTTGGCACGAATGTCTTTAGAAAGTACGAGAGTCTCACATTTATTATGTATCTTCAAATACGGCCATTGCCCCAAGTCAGGGCTGCAGGCTGGCCCCCGCTGGCCCTCGTGGTCCACAGACCACTTCCCTGGCCCAGGATGGGCTGGCGGAGTCCCAGCCCTCCTGCCTGTGAGCAGCGTCCCGAACACACTGCACGCACCTGCCCGCAGCTATGCCTTCAGACTCACCTGCGCACAAGCGGGCCGGGAGGTCCGACCTTATCAGACCCTGGAGGGAGGTGCTGAGCACCCGCGCCCCGCTCAGGCCGCTCGGCCCCTGAGGCCGGTTACCGTGCGGGAGAAGCGCACACAGCATCCTCTAGAACCCAGGTGGCCCACAGGGGGACAGGAAGCAGGCACGGGAGCCCGAGGGCAGAGGGGCGACCGCAGCCCCGGTCACCCTTGGGCATGGAGACGAGTGATGGGTAGCCCCTTTCAGAGCTGAGCCAGCCCGGGGAAGGGGACGGCGGCTCCTGACATGGCCACCTCCCTGCCCTGTTCAGTAGGCTCCAGAAGGCTCTCTCCAGGAGGCACGCCCCCGCTGCCCCCACCTGGGAGTGCAGGTCCCCGTCCCCAGGGCAGGGCTGCGGGGCTGAGGCAGCGTAGGGGAAAGGGCCCTGCAAACCACCGATTCCTTGTGCACTAGGCACAGGGGGCCCCAGCCCCCGACCTCAGCCGCTGCTGGGCCGACATGGGGCAGCAACGGCCCAGGGTCCCGGGTCCCTGTGCAGAGGGATGGGGAGGCCTCCCAGGAAGAGAGCACTTTCCAGGGAATGCTGGACCCTCGGAGCGACGCAGGGAGTTCGCAGGGCCTGCGCCCCTTCTTAAGGCAGAGAAGACGTGCAGGGGTCCCAGCCAGAGGCCCTCGTGCTCCCGGTCCCAGGGCCTCCTGCCCGCAGACAGACGCCCAGCCACGGCTGCACTCGGCCATGGCAGGGGGTCGCCGGGCCCCATGAGACCCTAAACCCAAGTGAGGCCATCTGCAGTGTCACTCTGAGACCACGGGGCAGCAGGGCCGGGAGCTTTCGGGGGGCCGAGCCCAGGGACCCAGGAGGCCGGAAGGACCAGGGAAGCGTCACCCTGCTCACCTTTCCCTCGGGAGGGGTCCTTCTCCTCCAAGATGACCCGCTGTCCGTCCAGACTCGAGATGGGGGCTCCGAGGTCCAGGGGCTCCTTCTCTCCACTCTAGAGGCAGAGACGGTGCAATGAGCGGCTCACCTGGCTGGAGCTTTCCGGAACAACTGCGTGTGGCGCATCGGCCAGCAGGACCATCCCAGGCTTGATGGAGCCATGCGCCAGGTGACCCCAGGTCCTGTCGCCTCGGCAGGGCCAGCCGCAGACGCCTGACGTGCAACAACCGGGATCCCAAGCGCCAGCGGGCCTGCCCGGAATGCAGGCGCCGGGAGGAGCCCGCGGGACAGGGCCGTCACCCAAGTGATGGCTGCTGGCAGCACTGGGCCGAGGCGAGGCCCCGGGGCTGGAGGAGCGCTTGGTGGGAGCCGGTACCACCTGCGTCCACAAGTTGGGTGCTTTTAGGCGTTAAGCAAGCTGGCCTAAGTCTCAGCATTACCTCCAGCCTGGAGGAGGGGACCTCAAGCCCACCTCACTGGTCCTCAGTGCACTAGGAGGCGTGGGAGTAGGGGGGAGATGCCTCCCTGTGGGCAGGAAGCAGGCGCATCTGAGGCCTGGGATCCTGCCCTTCTCTCCTGGGGAGACTATCTTGCTGTTCAAGACCCACATCCTCTGTCGAAGAAAGAATCTGAACTTGTAGCCTGGCTCTTAAATTGCTAAGCGACCACACGCCCAGACAGAGCTCCGGCCGAGTGGGGAACGGACCAAGGCTAGCAGGGTCCTGCCTGGCTCACGACTTCGCAGCCCACAGTTCACTAAGGAGGGTCAGCAGGAGGGTCCAAGGAAAGCCACATGCTCACAGCCCATCCACAGGACGCCCCGTGCCGCCCTCCATGACTCTCGCGGTCCCAAGCCCTGAGGCAGCTGGACCACTCTTCCCGGTCAGGCCTCAGCAGCCCAGTGGGGAAGAAGCCCCGACCACTGGCCAGCCCTTTGGGACTGAAGCCCCCCAGCGACCCCACGAGCACGCTTCCATGACTCACCCCACTTTACAGATGGGGAAACAGGCACGGGGACTAAGGATCGCTTAGGATCTCAACGGAGTACGAGCAGGGAGGCCACATGGAACCCAGGCCACGTCCCTCTCCATTCGGCATATTCTAGACTTTAGGACGGCACCCCCATCCCCCAGCGAGCTGGGCGGAGGGCTTCAGGTTACCCTCGGGAAGTCTGAAAACAATTTAACTGGTCCTCTTGTTCACGTCAAAGTCTTGAACAATTCTGGAGCCCATTTCAGAGAAAATAAAAATCCTAAAAATACTTGAAATCGTAGCCCTGATAAAGTATAACTTCTAAAGAAAGGAGAACACAGGCCAATGGGTCATAAGTCACCGCATTTCAAAGCAAACGTGTGGAGGTGCGGGACCACCCTCCGGCTGTAGGAACGGGGACTCTGCTCTCATCCCTGCTTCACCCATGCACAGAGGAACCCGACGGCCCGGCTCCGAAACACCAGAGAGAGCTGTCAGACCCACGGCCTATGGGACGCTGCACAGTGTAGCAGCGGATGCCCGACAGGCTGTTGCAGATCGGGTCACGCACGCCACCGCGTGCCGTCATCCGATCAGGTTTGCAAACGGCGGGAGGCTGCAAGGTTTTCGTTTGTTTCTCTTCTTGGTTTCCCTGGGCCCAAACCCCCAAATCTCAAATACCAACCCAAATCCCAGAGGGCACGACCAAGGTACGAGGAAGCAGTAAGCATTTCCCCCACAGGGTGGGAAACAGGAGGGCGGCGGCAACGTCCTCCCCAGGGCCTGCTGGGTGGAGAAGCCGCACACAGGCGCTGGGTCGGCCCCACGGCGTCCTCCCGTTACGCCAGCCACAGCTCGCTTCGCGGACAACGGGGGCAGGCTGGGCCCCAGCAGGCAGCGCTGAGCTTGCGGGCGGCTCGGGGGCCCGGGGGCCCCATGTCGCTCACTCACCAGCCGGGCCACCAGCTCGCTCAGGCGCAGGCCGTACTTGGCCGCCACGGGCCGCAGCACCTCCGCGACTGGCTTGCTGGGCTTGGCCTTGAGTCCCACAGACCGGTTAATCGGCACCAGATCCAGCCTGGTTGGAGGGGGAGAAACAGGAGCACGTTTGCCACAAACACGTGGCAACTGTCATGTGGACGTTCCGTCTCAAAAGCAGAGCAGCATGGCACCCACGGGCATCACCAAGGCAGCCCCAGGTTCTGCACGAGAAGAGAGCCCACAGGGGGCTTCTTTAGGGTCTCGTGGGGCTGAGCCAGGACTGTCACACCCGACAAGGAGCGGCCCCTCCCCACGGGGCGACCCTGCCCCGGATGCAGCCCTGCCGTGGTCGCCAGCAGGCAGGGAGCGTGACCCTCTGGCCCCCGGGGTGCCTGGGGCCACGTGCGGCTGCCCCTCTGAGCTCACAGTAGAGCGGAGGCCAGCGGGGCAAGTGGTCAGAAACAGCCTGTGGCTCTGGAAGCCTCATGAAAATGGCAACTGCATTTCTCTTACCGAAATAAAGTGCGTTTTTCTAGGCGCAGGTCCCTAGACTCCAAGATGCTACTGTCCTGGTGCAGCACCAGAGGCTACGAACACATGAAAGGAAGAGAGACGGGCGTCAGTGGGAGCTGGGGCGCACAGCTGCACGGAGCAAAGTGCAGCTTCAAACGCGGCCCACCATAGCCGGAGAGAAGGCCTCAGCTCTCTGACCAGCTGCTGGGAGCCCGCAAAGGGTTCTGCGCAGCGAGACGGCGCTCTCGGGACCCACCTCCGCCACATGCATGGAGCACAGAGCAGAGTCGGCCGTGAGGCCCAACACAGGCCAAGGCGGCAGGGAACCCGCACGCTCAGGTAAATACACACAGGTTAGCCGGCTCCCCCATCGGCAGGGTCTCCCACAGGGCAGGCGCCCCCAGAGGAAACGCCCACGGTCTCCGCAGCCCTGTACCTTGTCCCCGCCCACCAGGAAGAGGTCCACGGCAGCCCCGTTGATGCCGTGTCGCTCGCAGAGCCCGGCCAGCACTTCCTTGATGGACAGCCCCGCCCTGACGAGCACCACGCAGGCCGTCCCGTCGGGGAGCTGGATGCTGCAGTGCTTGGCGGCCTTGTCCTTCTCGGGCGCCAGGGTCCTGCAGGCCTCTGGCTGGGGGGCAGGGAGACATAGGGGCGGGCGCAGGGTCAGGGAAAGTGCGGGGAGGCCCCGGGGAAGGGCCATGGTAGCTTGCACACGCGTGGGGGGCCCAGCAGTGCGGCTCCCTGTGCACACCCGGCTCCACAATGCAGACACATTCCGATAAAGGCACAGTGCGCTGTGCGCACACGGCCGCTACGCTGTGGGGCTGCTAGTGGACAGACAGCGCCACCCCCTCTCAGCTACAGGCACCGTCCTTGCAGTCCCAGCCTCCAAGCTCTGAGTCTCAACTTTTACAAGGGCCATGCTAACCAGCTTTCCTACTACAATAGGGTGGGCCTTCCCACTTTTGTTTTCGGGGGTCCGGTCTTGGCCTCCCTGACCCGGAAGCACGTGGAGTCACCCTGCAGAGCCCACTGAGGCCATCTGGGGACCAGGAGCTGCCTCGCCCATCTCTCAGCCTAGGAGCCGGGGACGGACAAGGCAGGCAGCCTCTGCTGCTTCTGGTCACCTTTCTGGCTCTTTCTGCCCGACCTCACAGGCCCAAGGCCTTTCCGAGAGGAATGGACAGACAGACAGCAGGTGGGCCGGAGGGAAGAGGCTGGGAGAGGGGCCGGGACGGCCAGGCCAAGGCTCAGAGGCAGCGGCACACACCTGAGGGTGTGAGGCCCCTCAGACCCTGGCCCCCAGGTCACGAGGAGCTGGCGGCATGGGGAGGCCGGGTGTGAGGGGCACGGGGGAGTCTCAGCTCCTTCCTCCGCAGGGCTGCCAGGGGGTGCGCCCTGCAGGCAGCCTGCAGCCTGGGGTGCCCTCTGCCCAGAGAACGCCCACCACCTCTGCCCGGCGCAGGGGATGTGGCCCAGCCCACCTGTCCCACTGCCAGGCCCTGTGGCGGGGGGCACGCCTGCAGGATGGGGAAGCGAGCCTTCCAGCGCGGCAGCACCTGCGACGTGATGCCTGTGCTGCGGGTGGACTGGGCAGGAGCGGGAGGCGGCCCCTCCCCACTGCGCGGAGCAGGGCTCCCACGTGCTCGGGGCAGGAGCCGGACCGGGGCCAGCCCGCGGCCGCGCGCCCCGTGCCAGACCTCTGGGTCCCTGAGTTACAGCACCGCTTCCTGGCTACAGACGGCTCCCCGCATGCCTCCTTCTAATGCCCGACTTGCCCTGGTTGTCACTTCCTTACCACTCTGTCCTCCAAGGGTCTGAAGATCTCTTTCTCCCAAATATTACTTCAGAAAACTAGTCTGCAGGTGGTAGACTGACTGCAAAATGGCCCCAAATGTGCCCTTCCCACAGAGGCGCGGGCAACAGTGAACGTCCTTTGTCTTAAGCCGCTGGGTTTTGGGATGCTCTGTCAGGCAGCAACGGGTGACCGGTGCGTGGGCCACCCTCACGGCTCTAACTGGTATTGTTAGAACTGAAGAAGAAATGACATCTACACTCACTACTGCCTGACCAGCTCAAGTGACTAGGAGGCCGGCAACAATAGGGTTTTCCAAAATTGCCACCAGACGCCAGCTAACCAGCTAGCAGGTCAGCCCAATGCCTCCTCCATCTAACTGGAAACTGGGCCAGACAAGCAACTCAGCAGGGCGTGAGGAGAGAGCTCAGGGCCAGGCAGGACCCGGGCCCCCAGCGCACAGGCAGACACAGGGGTGTCTGAGCTCACGGGACATGCAGGTGCTGAGACGAAGAGGAGTACCTGCCTGCTCCCGTGGGCGTCCAGAGAAACGTGCCTGAACGGGAACTAAAGGTCTCAGAAATGAACCCAGAGATATTCTTAGAGCTCAAGGGGCGCCCTCCCCATCCATGCAACAGCTCCCTTACGAGGGACACGGCTTTGCGGGGACTCACCAGGTCCAGGCTCCCGGCCGAGGTCATGGAGCCCTGCGACTCCCGGCGGCCCAGGCCTCCGTTGGCGTGCGCGGGGTCTGCAGGGACACAGGGACTCAGAACCCCCAACGGCACCAGCTTCACGCTTGCTCGCTTAATGCAGAAGCGCAGAAACCCCCCGAGTGTGGTCACGTCCCCCACAGCTCCACACCTCCTTTAGGCTGAACAGACACGCTCGAAGGACAGGAGCCAGGCTCGGAGGCCCTTCGGCGGCACAGCCTCGCCCCTGGCACACAGCCGGAGCCAGGAGCCACCGCCCAGGCCCGCGCTCTGCTCTGCTGGCGGCCGCGCAGCCCCCCGGCTCCTGCTGCCTCATCGCAGGTCAAAACGGAAGCAAGTGCAGGGCCTCCCTGCCCTTCATTTAATCTGGAATTGTCATCTCAACACGTGGCTTCACATGCCAGCCGGTTACGGCATCTTTTACCGACGGCTCACGTCCCATCTTCCTGTAAAGTCCTGAATGAGCTGACAATCGCGCCATCCGATGTCACTGACTAAGCTAACTGTAATCTAAAACTCGCGAGAACTCTGACATAGAAAGGACCTTTAAAAACACGGGGCCTAGGGCCCCGACCATGCCGCTGTGCCGGGGCCTGGGGGTGGAGCAGGGGCCTGATTACACGGAGGCCCCCAGGCCCCACTGACCCACCTGCCAAAAGCAACGGACTGCCAGGCGAGAGAGTCAGGACGCCTGGGGAGCGTCCTGGAGTCAGGACTTAGGGCCTTTCCGGGTGGCTCTCTAAAGACGTGCCGGGTATGGGGACCCCGGTCTCCTGGGGTCCCGCTCGGAGACACAGACCTAGAGAGGCAGGCACTCCCCCATCTCTGGTCCTCGGGGGTCCCTGGCCACACTGACGACACCGCTCCCACCCCCAGCTCCGGCTGCCCTTCCTTGTGGAAGAAGAGCTGTACCGGCCGCCCCAGGCAGGGCCCTGGAGCCTCAGGGCACTGGCGGAGGCCCACAGCCTCCCTACACTGCCCTCTGCAAAGTGGGCGTAAGACCTGCCTGCGGCCGGCTCTGAGCAGGAGATGAACCCTCTGAAGTGCCTGGCACAGCACAGGCACCAGCCCCGCAGGTGCTCCAAGCTCCCTCGGTAGGCTGCCCCACCTAAACTCGGGGCCCGGGTCTGGAGCCTGCAGGTTAGTTCCCAGAAAATAATCCCTTTCCTGACAGCCTGTGGAGAAAAAAAGGCCGCCAGACCCTCCCGCGTGTGCTTCCACGCCCAGTGTGCGCCCCGCCCTTCTCTGCCCTGTCCCCACCACCACCACGCCCAGGCTGCTACCCGCCCACCCACCGCCCTCCCGGCGCGTCCCAGCCCTCGTCCCTGTCCCTCTCACACTGTCTTCTCAGCCACATCCAAGAAAGAAACCAAGGGAGAGAAGATCTAGGATGGCAACCTTTAAACTTTACAATAATAAAATTACAATTCTGAAAATGCCTGGTACCCAACTATGGTGTCACATTTTCTTGAAAACATTACAGAAGCTCGTGCGCCTCTCTGCACGCGGCAGGAAGGCAAGAGGCAGTCTGGGTGCACAGAGGGCAGGACACCTGTATCTTCTGCTTTCACTTGGTTGTATTTTCCAAATTTTCTACCAAGAGCACCCATTACTGCTCAAGCAAGAAGAGGGTGGTACCCGTCGGGCACCCTAGCCTGGGGGGTTAGAATGCACCATGCCCCCTCTCAGAGGGCCCTAGAGGCCCCGCTTCCCCAGCCAGGCCGCCCCAAAGGGCCACGTCACAAGCACAGCCCACATGTCCTCATTTGTCCCCGAGAGGGCCTCGCCCCCGCCCCCCCCACCTCACACGACAAACCACGAACCGCTTGGACGGTCGCCTTGGTCCTTCTTCTTCTGGGACCGCCCGGCGCTCCTGGTCCTTGACCAAGAGAAGAACGCTCCTTTTCGTTTCTTCTCGCTGTCCTCATCTCCCAACTCTTCATTCAGGGACCGTCCTGATTTCGATTTTCCATTCAACTGCCGTCAAATGGAAAACGTCGTTAAAACAGCATGAAGTTAATTTAACATCACATGAAATGCATGGGAAGGGAGCTAGAGCAGGCCACCAAGACACGTGCTCCGCGGGAGGGCCCAGGTCCCTCAAGGCCAGAGCCTCGGACAAGACGCACGGGAGGTGCGAGTGCTAAGAGGGCCTTGCATTCCCTGCGGGTGAGGGGATAAGCCAACAGGGGCGTCTGCTGTCATCTCTGCAGAACAGCTTTCATCTGGGGGGGGGGCCAGCGCGGCCGGGACGGGCACCTTCTTTGGCGTGGACGTGTTTGAGTGGTCGGAGCTGACGCTGTGCTTGGAGGTGGGGCTGCTGGGGACCTGCTGCGCGTCGGGCAGCGGGCGGCCCTCCACCTCCGCCAGGATGCACTCTTGGTACAGCGGCGATTTCAGAAAACGAGTGTAGCTGTCGAACTTCATCAGGTTGAAGATCTGCCGAGGAAACAGCGCTGTCCAGTGACACACGGAACCGGACACTTGGCCCTGAAGGTGCGGGGCGGCGCCAGGCCGCATGCGCAGCAGGGCCTGTTCCCAAAGTCCCTCATCGCCCCTGGAGTCGTTGCCCAGGCTCCGTTATGTCTGATCACACTTATAACACGCCAGCCCTCGGTGGCCGTGCTTATGACCAGCCAGTTCCAACAACCCACATAAAGCCAGCGTCTGAGCGGCCTCAGGACAGCCAAGGTGCAATCTTGGAGACTCTTTACTTTGTTAAATAAGAATGAAACCAAAGGCAACTGGAAACCTAAAGGAAGTGAGACCTGTCTTGAAACTACCTTCCTCCATTTTCTTAAACCTCATTCACATGACTCAGCAACAGAAGTAACCCCTGCTAAGGCCAGTGGACATGTGCTCTAAAACACATCAAGTCCAATGCACACTTTTCATCACAGTGATGTCCTAAAACTGAAAAAAATCCAAGCGTCCATCGATCTCTATGTATATCACCGCCCATGAACCTGTGATGACACACAGATGCATAAGGGAGAGTGTCAACAGTCAGGTACGCCGCGGTGGGGACGTCCTGCTCCAGCGCCCTGCTGAACCCTGGCTCTGAGATGGAGCCCAGCGGCTGGAGTGGGGCGGGGTAGGGGTGGGGGTCCCACCGGCACTCCCCTCGCAGTCTGGTGCCTGCGGGGGCTGCTCTCCGGGACCCGAGTCCTCTGCCCGTGCCCCGGGCAGTCACCTGGAGCTGCTGCTCCTTGAACATGTCGGGGTGCGGGGCGCTGAGGATGTCGTCCGCCAGCTGGGCCTGGCTGTCGATGTTGACCGGCGTGGTGGCTTTGCTGCTCAGGAACTTACTGAAGATCTCGCGGGCCCTGTAGGAGAGCTGACGGGACAGCGCGTGAGTGGGACATGCAGACCACACACGTGTTTTCTGACACGGGTCCAGGCAATGGAGACACATTTTCTTGGGGCCTAATAAATACTTCTTGCTTGCATAATAACTAGAAGTGCCAGCCAGGATGAAACTTTTCACTAAATCAGCTCCTCTCCAAGTTTTGTCAAAGCGCAATCTGAATGTTCCAAAGACCGAGGCTGTGCTGCTGCTACGGGGGCATCCGGGTGCGGGCGGCGCGGGTGCTGTCGCATGGTGTGGTCTCGCCAAAGTGGGAGGGAGGTCCGGGCAGCACAGAGCGTGAGAAGCAGAGAAGAGGCCTCCTCTGAGGGAGGGGCACAGGCTGCCTCAGAGCGGGTCACGCCGCGGGTCAGCACCCGCACCAGCGGGGCTCACCTGCCCCCGCGCAGCCTGCAAGGGGGGCCGTACGGATGGGCATCCTTAGGATGGCCCAGGATTTTCTCTTAAATCCCCTTCCACACACGGAGTGGCAGCACATGTGTTGAAAGTTTTAGGGCCATTTATGCAAGCTATGTTTAGGCAAAATTAAATATCATATATATTAAGAAACATTCTGAAAAAATTTTTTTTAATCGTGTGAAAATATTTTTACACGGACTTTTCAAACTGCACCATGTGTGAACCTACGCTCAAATCACCCTGCCCTTTAACCACTCCTACTTCCCAGCCGGAAGAAACGTACCTCTTTTTTGTCGTGTGCGGGAACATGATGAAAATATTCACAGGCCTGCCAGAATAAAATGTTCTCTTCACTGAATTCCTTCCTTAGAAAATCCTACGAAAAACACCACAGATTAACCTTCACACCGTCCTCGGAAAAGGGTACGTCAGTAGTGGCGGTGGGACCTCCCTCCTCTGTGCTCTGTTTCATTATTCCCACAGAAACCAGGGGTGCCAAGCGCCTCTCCAGAATTTACCTGGGAGCAAACTTAAAAGCTGCCTCACTGGGACCACCTGGGCCTTCCCAGCTGTTTCCTTAGGAGCTGAGCATGCCTTCCTAGTAGCCGGCCTGGCTAGCAGGCAGCTGCTTCCAACGGTTCACAAGAAGCTCTGATGCCCCTCACGGCAGAGAGAGGCGCCCTCCAGCCCCTGGGCCTGAGCGTCCGGGGTAGAAGCAGGAGGACGAGACGTCTGCCCTGCCCAGCCCTGCCCTGGGGCCGGCTGCAGGAGGTGCCCGCTGCCCATCAGACTCACGGAAAAGTAGCGAACTCCGAGCGGGTCCTGCAGAAGCCGTTCGAAGGACACGGCCCAGCTGGCAACCCTCCGCTCACGCAGGCGCCGGCAGCTCTGCACGCTGGGGAGGCTGGCATTGCTGCTCAGGCTGTGGTTGCTCACGCAGTCCTTCAGGTCGGCGCCGTTCAGCTCTGTGGGGCAGCACAGACCTCACTCACCTGCGGGCCTGTCCCCCTCCTGCCCGCGGGGCCCTCACCATCTGTCTTCTACAGGAGGTGCATTCAGCCGACACAGTGCGGCGAGTGCCCACACCGTGGCCGCATCGTTCTGGGCACCCTGGGTACTGGGCCGAGTGGGAACGACTTTTGTGTGTATGTGATCGGAAACCCGCTCCTCAACGTGCGCTGACACACTCACAGGCAGGCACACGCTCACACACGCTCACACACGCTCACAGGCAGGCACACGCTCACACACGCTCACAGGCAGGCACACGCTCACACTCTCCTCTCTCTCCTTGGGGCTGGGGTCCTGGAAGACCCCATGTCTTCACGTGTGATTTGTGTCCAGTAACAGGGGCAACAAAGGACTAAACACCACAGACTCCCATCCCCCCAAATTAACCTCTCCTCCCAACACACTTCCCAGTACACGTTCTATTAGAACCAGACAAACTGAGTGTAAAGGTTCACGTGGAAAACCAAACACGAAATGCTGGAAAACTACACAAAACAAAAGCACGGAGGGAGGGCCAGCCCCACCCAATGTTACACTCGTCGCACGCCGCATCCTGAACGATGCCGCTGCAGAAGCAGACGCGTCACTGGGACAGGACACAGCCGGATCACTCAATACACGCTACAGGGTCAACTGTGACCAGCTGGAGAGTGACCAAGTTGGCGGTCTTGCAATACGCACTAGAAAAAATGCCACACGGACCAAAGATTTAAACGTAAACAGTGAAGTCAGAGAAATACTAGAAGAAAGCATGGGACAGTTCTCTGAGATACCTGAGTGAGGGCATCCGGCAGGCTCCCGCCCAGAGCCGTCAGAGACAGACTTGAAGCCCCTGTGTGTGAGAGCAGACGGCTGGTGCCAGAGGCAGTGGGCGGGGTGGGGGGCAATGTGGGTGGAGGGATCAGCAGGTACAAACGTCCAGACGTAAGAGAAAGAGGTCCTGGGGACGGACGGCACGGCACGGCAAGTGTAAGCAACGACACTGCATCGCGCGCGTGAAAGGAGCTAAGAGAGGAGATCTTGGAAGTTCTCATCACAAGAAAGAATTCTGCATCTGTGCCCAGTGAGGGAAGCCAGCTAGACTCACTGTGGCAATCATCTCACAATATATACAAATTTTGAAACACTATGTTGTACACCTGAAACTAACATAATGTTGTATGTCAACTACACCTCAAAATATCAAATCAAATCTCTGTAAAAAATACTGTAAGCTAAGGCAAAAGACAAATAAGAAACTATGGGAAATACATGTAACACGTTACACAGCTGAAGGACTAATTTTCTTTATATTTAAGAGCACCTACGCATCAATAAAAAAAAAAAGATCAATAAACCAAAGGAAAGTGGAGGAAGAGTATGATCTGTCACTAAGTAGAGGCTTACGATGCCCCCAGCCCCAGGGACCCCCACACGGAGCCAAAGAGAATGTGAACCGTGAACCAGCGTCCGGGGCAGCATCAGGGGCCGAGCAGAGAAGCTTCCCTGCTACGTTTCATGCTGATAAACAGGGTCATCCTCAAAAGATGAAACAGTCTATTTTAAAGACACTCGGTAAAGTATGAGCACCAAAACATTTTCCTCCAGCTTTTTCCCCTTAAGGCAATAATGGCTGAACTGAGAGTTGAGGGATGAACAGAACTTAACCGACCTCAGGAAAGCGGGAAAAGCCTTCCACAAGGGGACAAGCACGTGCAAAGGCCCTGTGGCAGAAGAAACACGGCTCACAGCCCGTGTGGCTGTGAGAGCTGGCAGGCAAGGCCAGTGGGGCCGGGAGGTGGGCACCCAAGCTGTGTGGATTTCACCCTGGAGGACAGCGATAAACAAGGGAATGTCAAGATGGGAGAAAATATTTGCAAACAATGCAACCGACAAGGGCTTAATTTCCAAAATATATAAGCAGCTCATACAACTCAGCAACAGAAAAACAAACAACCCAATCAAAAAACGGGCAGGGCTTCCCAGGTGGTGCAGTGGTTGAGAGTCTGCCTGCCGATGCAGGGGACACGGGTTCGTGCCCCAGTCCGGGAAGATCCCACATGCCGCGGAGCGGCTGGGCCCGTGAGCCATGGCCGCGGAGCCTGCGAGTCAGGAGCCTGTGCTCCGCAACGGGAGAGGCCACAACAGTGAGAGGCCCGCGTACCGCAAACAAACAAACAAAAAACGGGCAGAAGACCTAAATAGACATTTCTCCAAAGAAGAAATACAGATGGCTAATAGGCACATGAAAAGATGCTCAACATCACTAATTATTAGAAAGATGCACTTCAAAGCTACAATTAGGTACCATCTCACACCTGTCAGACTGGAAAGTCTACAAACAATAAATGCTAGAGAGGGTGTGGAGAAAAGGAAACCCTCCTACACGGTTGGTGGGAATGTAAGTTGGTGCAGCCACTGTGGAAAACAGTATGGAGGTTCCTCAAAAAACTAAAAATAGAATTACCATATGATCCAGCAATCCCACTCCTGGGCATATATCCAGACAAAACTATAATTCGAAAAGATGCACGCACCCCTATGTTCACAGCAGCACTATTCACAACAGCCAGGACATGGAAACAGCCTAAATGTCCACTGACAGATAATTGGATAAAGAAGATGTGGTACATATATACACGCTGGAATACTGCTCAGCCATAAGGAAGAGCGAAACCATGCCATTTGCGGTAACATCAACGGACCTAGAGACGATCATACTGAGTGAAGTAAGCCAGACGGAGAGACAAATATCATATGATATCACTTACATGTGGAATCTAAAGTATGACACAGATGAACTTATCTACAAAACAGAAACAGACTCACAGACATAAAGAACAGACTTGTGGTTGCCAAGGGGGAGGGGGCTGGGGGAGGGATGGAGTGGGAGTTTGGGATGAGCAGATGTAAGCTATTATATAGAGAATGGATAAACAACAAGGTCCTACTGTACAGCACAGGGAACTGTAGTCAATATTCTAGGATAAGCCATAACGGGAAAGAATATTTTTAAAAAAGAATGTGTGTGTATATATGTGTGTGTGTGTGTGTATATATATATATATATATATACACAACTGAATTGCTTTGCTGTACAGCAGAAATTAACATGACATTGTAAATCAACTATACTTAAATAAAAAATATTGAAAAAAAAGCCATCACATCTATGCTAAAAATAAAACATTCCGTTAATAATAATAAAAAAGAAGGGACTTTTTGTCCTTCTGGCTGCACGTGGAGAGCGGCCAGCGGAGGTCGGCTGAGGCTGGATGGTGAGGACAGGTCGGGGGCAAACTGCAGACACAGCAGCTGAACCCATCAAGGTGTTGCAGCTTTTACTTGTCAAACAAAAGGTGTGTGGATTCCAACACGCAACAGGCAGAGCAATGTAGACCAGTGCACACAGGACACGAGGGAGGCGGGGGGTGTGTGGGCAGGCTTCCCAGGCGCCCACCCCTGCCCTGCCCAGTGCTGCAAGTTTGTGGAGGGATTGAGTGAAGGAAAAATGAACGCTACCGAATACACGTGTTAAGGGAAAGATGACCCGTATACCAATCCATTTTTATAAGATTTAGCCGATATGAATTATTTTTGAAGACTCACAGATCAATAACTGACACTTTAAAAGTCTAATCGATAAAGAAACATTAAACATTACAATTAAAAAAAGAAAGGCCCCCCCGGCCGCTCATCGTGGGCTGCTCGGCTCAGCCGGCCGGCGGCAGGCACACCCTGAGGCCTGCCTTTTCTGATGCCTTGGTGGGAGCAGGGCGGTCCCTGCCGTGGAGTCGTAGGGGCACTGGTGTCCTGCACAGAAAGATGCGCTGGGCCTGAGAAGGGGCGGGGGGGTGGGGGGGGGGTGGGGGGCTGGGCTGGGCTCTGCCTGCAGACAGAGCCTCTCCTGGGAAGAGTCATTTCAGCGGGGACGCAGGCCCGGGACCCCAGCTCTCATCTGACCCACGAAGTCAGAAAGGTATCGTGCGCTGGCTCCCCGGGCCTCCCCACAGGCTCTTTTGTTTCTTCTGGCCGACACACCCACACTGTTGCTTCTGGGACCTGAATGCCTGCTCCCTGGGCCTCAACTCAGGCACCAGGAGCTTCGAGAGGGGACAGCAGTGACCCTGCAGGAGCAGCTCCAGGGCCAGACCACGCTGCCTGAGGCCGCAGCCCCGGCCGTTTCCCTCCACCTCGGCCAGATCTCTGGGAATGTGCACACTCTTCAGAGTGGGAAAACTAGAGACAATGCCTGGCTGCGTAAAGCACGTCAGTACACAGCTCTTGTCATCGTGAGATCTCCTGGTGAATCTCTAGGTGGCAGCTTCTTGCAGAAGAATGTGGAGAGCCACGTGGTGGGTGCAGAGCCCCTCGGGGATGGCAAGATCCTAGCACTTCCGTGTGTCCATGACACCGGAGAGTCACCGGGCCTTGACCGCCATTGTCAAGTTCTGAATTTCATAATTCACGCCACCTTAAACTCACTCTGGAATTGCTCTCGACACAGAAAACAGTGCACATGTGTGGGAGGACTGCCCTTGAACACAAATAAAATTCCTTCGAACGCCGGGATTCCTACCCCAACTCCAAGGCCAGAACAGGTGATGGAAGAAACCCCACTATGTCTAAGCCACTGCCTGAGTCTCTCTGGGGTGTCAGGTGCTTGGAAAACAACACACTCATCCTCCAGCCAAAGAAAAACACGTCCATGGAAGACACCCCACATCCCACCTTACAGCTTCACTTTAGAGAACGTTTCCTGGTTTCTGTTGTCGCAGTTGGTTTTCTTTTTTTCCTTTCAATTCACCAGTTTAAGTCAGAGAAATGCTTTCCTGGTGAGAAAGTTTTTGAAGTCTGTTTCAGATCTGCTGAAAACTAGGAAAGCCACCACCTTTACATTGGCTGGACAAACATGCAGGTTACCGTGTTGCAAATAACTTGAAGAATGCCTTACTATTAACATTTTATAGATAATTCTGTAACTCTAGGCTTTCACCCATCATTATCTCACCAGAATATCTCATCCAAACCATAACCTCCAGCACTTTAAATATTTAAATCACAACTCAAGGTCAGGTAATAGGGCTAACTGCCACCGGCCTCCAAGCGGACGGGCCCCCTCGGCACACATACCTGGAGACCGCGCAGTCTGCCTGCCCCCGCCAACCACGACAAGGCACAGACCAGAGGGACTTTACCTGGGCAGAGCCGATAAGAGCCACTGTGATGCCATTTAACCAAATACTTCCAACCATTCACCGCAAACCACCCCTCTGAATCCATACCAGGGTCAGCCAGCACAGCCCCCGGGGCCCCGGGCTCGGGCCACACACAGAGACATTGTTGCTTAGCTCACGCTCCCCAAAGAGGTAAATTAGTGCACTTTCTCCAGAGATCCCAGGCCACAGGCTGACAAAGGCGAGTCTCTCCCTTGGAGCTCACGGAGAAGGAGCCGCCAGTATACCTAGCACAAAGCATCACAGGAGGCACATCCATAATTCAGAGCAGACCTTCAGCTGCTGCCGCCACGACTGTGAATTATTCAGCAGGCAGAGAAGCCCCAGAGCTGTTCTCAGAGGCACAGGAGCTGAGGCTGAAGCCCCGGGGGCCTCTGGGCGCTTGTTTTCTGTTAAACTAGCAGCGGCAAAGGAAAAAAAAAATACTTTTTATAATAAAACTCTTAATTCCCCTATTTAAAACATTTTAATCCCATAAACAGAAAACTTATCTTTTTAATGAGAAGGTGATCACCTTCTCATTAAAAAATTGCATAGTATCAGGAATAAGTATTCGCTAAGTAATAAGCAACTACCCCAAACTGAACCACTTTTAAACCGCAAGGAGCACTTTGAGGTCAAAGCAAAGCATGCACGTGGCTGTCCCATGAAAGCTTTGTTTATAAAAACGGGCGGGGGCTGGATCTGGCTCTCAGGCTGAGCCGGCGGCCACAGATCCTTGGGTGGACACTGCTGCATCAACACCTACAACTAGGTGACAGTTCTGTTAAAAAGGTGTTCAATCAATCTCAACATTTTCCAAGAAAACAATGCAGGAAAAGTGTTTAACGATGCAGCAGAGCCCCAGTGGGTCCCACTTTCCTATCAATGTCCTTTCTGACCTCACGTTTCTGAAGTGCAGCCATCTGCTGATGAGGCAGCAGAGCTCAGGGGTCGCAGAGGCAGTCAGGCCGGGACGCGGGGTCCCAGTCCCTCTGCGTCGGGCCCCTCACCTGCCCAGGGACTCAGGCAGTGCTCAGAAAGGCAGAGCTACCAGCACAGCTGATAAACTGGGGAGACAGGACTTTGAGCGAGGTCCGAAAACACCTCCACTGGACCTAAAGCTGCCCCTTTCTTAGAGCCACACGTGCCATCCTTTGGGGGCAGCTTTTAATTTTGACATAAATTAACCTTGCAGAAAATTACAAAAACAGTTAAAGGAACTCCCATACACCCTTTCCCAGATTCACCAGCCGTCTACATCTTGCTCTGCCGGCCGCGTCATCCTCTCTCCTCTCCCCTTCACTCCCTTCCTCCCAGTCTCCTTCTCTAAACACACACGCCAGTAACTTTTCCCAAACTATTTGAGATTAAGGTGGAGACAGCATACCTCTTCACCCCTGAATACTTTAGTGTGAATTTCTGAAGTACGGGGACATTTTCTTTCACGACCACAGCACAGCCATCAAAACTGGAGAAAGTGACACAGTCCGAGTTCCAGTTGCAGCACTGGTGCTGTTTGGTTGGGGTGCTGGGCTCTCCACTGTGGAGGCGCTAACCTGCCCTCTGAGTTGATGGATGGCTCTTGTTCCTCGTCAAGCTTGTGTCCAGTATTTCAGCATCTGCAGAAGACTTTTCTTTATATATATATAAATTTATTTTCTTTATTTTTGGGTCTGCGTTGGGTCTTCGTTGTTGCGCACAGGCTTTCCCTAGTTGCGGCGAGCAGGGGCTACTCTTGGTTGTGCGCAGGCTTCTCATTGCGGTGGCTTCTCTTGTTATGGAGCACAGGCTCTAGGCGTGCGGGCTTCAGCAGCTGTGGCACTCGGGTTCAGTAGTTGTGGCTCGCGGGCTCTAGAGCGCAGGCTCAGTAGTTATGGTGCACGGGCTTAGTTGCTCTGCAGCATGTGGGATCTTCCCAGACCAGGGCTCGAACCCATGTCTCCTGCCACCAGGGAAGTCCCCACAGAAGACTTTCTGACACCATAATTCCTCCACATTTTACTGTATGAAAGAGCTTTCCCTCCTCGCCCACTTACTATAAACTCATTTATCTACATCAGTATGCACTCAATGGACTTCTGTTTTTATGCTCTGCCTCCCTTCAAGCCGGCACCTGGGGCCTTCTGGTAAGTCCCCATCATGCACTGAGCACCTCCTTATTTTCTGGTGTAAGAACATGTGTGGGACTCATTTTGTACTTTCCGTGCTCCAGACCAGGAATCAGTTTTGCTCCAAGGAACCCAGTTCCTTTCACTGAGGAGTGGTGTTTGGACACCAAGATCTGGACACAAGGGGCACTCATTGCTACTGGGGGTTTTTGTTGCTTCCAGGCCCTTCCAGTGGACAGAGCTAAGAAATACTGATACGCATACCCACACATGCCTATGAATACACAGGTGCACAACTATTTATCTACTTATTTCTACATGCTCACATCCATCTATTAAAACCATGAATTCATACTGACACCTTAAACCCCAACCCCAACCCTAACCCCAATACATTCTCCTGTCCCATATTTGTAACTCCCTCACCAGCAGCGGAGAACTGGGCTCCCACTATTCTTGGTGTATTTGCTCATCTGCTGAAGCCTAGAATACACAGAAGGTACTTTAAGAACTGATAACACGGACTTACCTGGTGGCACAGTGGTTAGGAATCCGCCTGCCAATGCAGGGGACACGGGTTTCAGCCCTGGTCCAGGAAGATCCCACATGCTGCAGAGTAACTAAGCCCATGCGCCACAACTACTGAGCCTACGCTCTAGAGCCCGCAAGTCACAACTACGGAGCCCACGTGACACAACTACTGAAGCCTGCGCGCCTAGAGCCCGTGCTCCGCAACAAGAGAAGCCACCGCGGTGAGAAGCCCGTGCACTGCAATGAAGAGTAGCCCCCACTCACTGCAACTAGAGAAAGCCACGCGCAGCAACAAAGACCCAACGCAGTCATAAATAAATAGATAGATAAATAAAGTTATTTTAAAAAAAGAACTGATAACGCATACACTGCCAAAAACAAAACCACTAACTAGACTTTAATCTTTGTTTACAGCTCTTTTTGAGATAAAATCCACACACAGTGAAATATACAGTCCTAGGTGCAGGATTCCATGAGTTTTAGCATCACGTCATTTACTTTTTTTTTTTTTTGCGGTACGCGGGCCTCTCACTGCTGTGGCCTCTCCCGTTGCGGAGCACAGGCTCTGGACGCGCAGGCTCAGCGGCCATGGCTCACGGGTGCAGCCTCTCCGTGGCATGTGGGATCCTCCTGGACTGGGGCACAAACCCGTGTCCCCTGCATCGGCAGGCAGACTCTCAACCACTGCGCCACCAGGGAAGCCCATGTCATTTACTTTTTAAAGCCTGTACTTGCTCATCAAGTGAACTGGTCCACCCTTCAAACCAGGCCTTGGGAATATCTGCCATTCGGCCATTTCAACGGTAAAATTCAGTTCTGGGGGAAAATCCAGGTGGAGACTCAGGCCCATGATGGTCATTCTGGCTCTGGGTGGCATAATGCAATAGACTGCATGGGCCTGGATATCTTTATGTCTTGGTTTTCTCATTAGGGGAGAAATTAACAATTGCAGGGCTTTGTGCAACAGTACAAGTTAAGATCTTTACACCACGCATCTAAATACTGAAAAAATATCAAAGAAGCTAACGTGCTGTTAAGTAAGATATATTCTATTCTCCTCTCTTCAAACGCCCTGAAGTCTAGGCTTGAACTTAGAATTCTGGAACTTGCCCGAGTTCTGCACTGAAAGGTGGATGCACAGGGAGGGCTGCCCGGCCCTCCCCCCACCCCCGCCCTACCCGGCTCAGCTGCACGTCCAAGTCTGCCACGTCCTGCCCACACCGCACAGTAGGCTCCCTAAGAGTATTCACTTCATTCCCCAGCTGCAGCCCTGACACGTTTTACAAATTTAAAGCAGCAGGCCTTTTTTTTTCCTCAAAGCAATCGCATATGGAATCCCTGTGTGTGGACTGGGCCACTGGGAAGGAAGAAGATACAGACAAGAACAGGTGGGACAGACCTCGGCCGCGCTCTGCTTGACCTGGTGCGGCCTCGGGCAGGCAGCCTAGCACCTCCTTCATGAAAGATCTGCCACTATTTACAGAGCCCTTCTGACGATGAGAATGAAATGTCTATGGAGCCTGACAGCACCTCCTCGGCACAGAGTCTGCAAACTATTGATCCATCAGCCCATTTTACAAAGGAAGTTGCTGAAGTGTGAAGCCCTCCTATGACCAGCCTGAGATTAGCTGGTGAAGGTGCTGAGACAGCGTCCATGTGCTCCAAGGGACGCTCCCAGTGTCACCGTTCATGAACTCCTGGCCAGATGTCACAGCCCTGGAGAGCAGGCAAACGCCTCCCAGGTCTATAGGGCAGCGCTCAGTGTACAGTATCCTTCCATATACTTCCCAGGGCCACAGGAAATGTGGGCCCAAACACCAGAAACCTAGATGCTGAGTCTTTCCTGGAGTCACCACCAGAGAGTCGATTTATAACTGTTCTGGCAGAGCAGAGCAGAACAAACTTTCCGTGTCTGAAATGACACAAGTCCTTCTGGAGACTGAAATGCCAAGCAGATGGGGGTGAGATGCTGGGAGAGCTCGCGAGGCCGTGTGAGTGGGCAGAACGGTAGCCAAAAAGGGTCAGCGTGGGAAGTAATGCGACACGCAAAGGGGACGTGTCACTTGTCACATGAGCGCTCGGGATTCAAGGCACAGTGCTAGCAACCGTGACCACACGTGGGCTGCCCACCAGCCGGCATCTGACCACAGGGCGCCTCCAGGACTCACCAGAAAGGGACGCGGGACACTTTTCAAAGATTAGCCCTAATCAAATTCATTTAGTATGTTGATTTGAATGAAAAAAATTCACATTATTCACTTACTAATTCCTTAGTGAAATCAGTGTATTTCACCTCAGTGAATAAAATACATACACTCCGTGAAGACCTCGTTTTATTCTGGGGCCAAGAGCCGCACGTGAAGCGTGAACCCTCCGGCTGCGGCCTGGCCCTGTCTGGAGGCCACGCTCAGCGCAGAAGCCCAAGGACCCCGAATGGGGGCTCCACAGGAAGACTCAAAACTGGCGCTCGCCCCCGCCTGCAGCCGAGGCACAGCTGCAGGTGCCAGGCCTGCACTGAGACCGTGCAGGTGGGGGGCCAGGCAACGGGCACCCTCCCCAACAGGACAGGGGGCTCGTGGGCTGACCATGAGAGAAGGAAAAGGATCAAGGGGATGAGATCATCAAGGACGCACGGGGCAGGCACCGCCTTCATCAGGGATGGCACTGGGAGGCCACTCCTGTCAGTGGGAAAGAGGTAATACCGAGACATAGGAAAGGCTTACTTTTGGGTCAGGTATAAACTGTACTTTCTGCCTACGGCACCCATAGCCTGGGATTCTGGAACAGTTATGATTTCACATAATTTTAATAATGAAGATAATATGTCAGGTGCAAAACTAAACGAATGTAACACCTGTGTCTTTTATGTGACTTCCAAATAAAGCAATCAAATTCAGAAAGTCATTTGTCCCAGACTGGGCTCCAAAATTCTGGTCACCAGGCTGGCTCCTGAGGGGTCCTTACCTCGCCCCCACCTCACCCCCAAAGAAGGCAGGCAGCTCTCCTGCCCCTTCTCCTGCAGGAGGCGGTGCTGAGTGGTGGGGGCTCCCAAAGCCCCACCCCTGGTCTGGATGTCTCCAGTGGGTGGCGCTCAAGGCAGAGGTGGCCCAAATTGAGGAAGCATCGACAAACTAAGGGGTCCACAATCTTCAAAAGCGGCGTGAATGCGAAAAGCAAGCGAAGAAGGAGGAACTGTTCCATTGAAGGAGACGAAAGAACCACGACAACGAAAAGCCAAATGTAATTCTGAACTGGATCCTTCTACCATAAAGATGACATTTACTATGAATTGGCGAAATGAACAGGGTGTGAGGATGAGATGGTAGCAATGTATCGGTGTTAATTTCCTAATTTTGATGGCTGTATTTTGGTTATGCAGGAAAATGTATTCATTTGTAAGAAATTCACTCTAAAGTATTCAAGATGGTAAGGGTATCGTATCAGCAACTTACTTTCAAATGGTACAGGAAAAGTTCTTTGTCCTACAGCTGCAATTTTTGAAAGTCTGATATAGTCTCAGACTGAAAACAAATTACATGGTGCAAAAAATAAATAAAAATAAGGGTGTGCCCTCTCTCCCCCGCCTGCCCCGAGGATCTGCGAGCCTGACTCTGCCATGGAACAATGGATCAGGGCTCCACCACACGGGGGAACCCAACATCCTCCATGTTCTCCTCCTCAAACTGGACGGGCCGTTAAGATGAGTAAGAGGTAAAGTGGGGCCACGCCCTCCTCCTCATTTCTCAACATACATCTGTTGAAGGTCTACTTTGTGGCAAGCTCTGTCCTGGGAGCCAGAGCCCCCAGCCCGGCTCTACCTGGCACAGCTGTGGTGGTTCACGGTGTGGGTTCCGGAGTCACACTGTCCTCCCCGTTCTGTAACGCTGCAGTAACAACCGTGTACTCATGTCACAGGGATGCTGTGAGAACTCCACTCCTCACCAAGTCACCTCACCTTTCTATAGAGCCACAGTAGTAACTATACTGGCATCCTAAGAGTACTGTGACAAGCGGTACCAGGCACATAGTAGGCATTCAATAATACTGGTTGGATAAATAGATCACGTGTTCCAAATACAAGCTAATGAGGTGGCACAGGCTGAAAGGCATGTAACTTCAAATATAAACATCTTGCAGTTTTAATGCACAATTCATAAAATATTTTCTACTTAAAAATTTTAAACATAAAAAATAAAATCCCTTACTGATCATTACCTAAAATTCTAGTCCTATCTCCCCTCCCTAGAGGAAACCCACCTTATTAATTTGGTGTTGATCCAAATTTCTTGTTATGCTTTTACAAACATATATATGTTCCTATCAAAACAATGTATATTGTTTAGGAAAGCTACTACTTTTCGTCTTCCTGAACTCCATTAGCTCTAAAAGTCAGGCCTGGCCACGTGACTGATATGCTGTGGGTTTTCTAGTTAGATGAGAATGTCACTTGTAAATAATGATTATTTCGTTCCTTCCTTTACAAGTTTTAAAATTTCTTTTTCTTGCCTTATAGTGTTGGCCAGAATCTCCAATATAATGTTAAATAGTTGCTAAGATATGAAACACCTTTGCCTTATTCCTGGGTCTAATGTTTAACTATTAAGTATAACTTTAAAAAAATGAAATGGGTAGAAGCAGACTCACAGGTATAGAAAACAAACTAGTGGCTACCAGTGAGGAGAGGGAAGGGGGGTGCAGTATAGGGGGAGGGGATTAAGAGGTACAAACTACTGTGTATAAAATAAGCTACAGGATATAACGTACAACACAGGATATAATGTACAACATGTTTTATAACAACTACAAATGGCGTATGACCTTTAAAAACTGTGAACTACTATATTGCACCTGTAACTTATATAATATTGTACATCAACTATACTTCAATTTAAAAAAAAAAAAGGAATGGGGACTTAATTTTATTAGATACTCCTTTGCCTCCACTGTGATAATCATACAGTTTTACCCCTTTAATCTATTAATATAATACAATCTGCTTATGTGACCGTGATATTCCTTTATTGAAGTGTAAGCGCCATGAAGGCAGGGACTTTGCTTTGTTCACCAATGTATCCCCAGTGCCTGTAACAGTTTTTAGAAGAGAGTAGGAGTTCTAAAAATAACTCTCGAATGAATAAATGGTGACTTGAGTGGAAAAGCCTCTAATGTTAAACTATCCTTGCACTCCTTGAATAAACCTCACTTCATAAGGATGCATTTAAAAAATGAAAACACTGCTGGATTCAATTTGCTAAAATTTTATTTAGGAAGTTTCCATATTTGTTCACTAAGTTAAATTGGCCAATAATTCAATTTTGTGCCATACTTGTCCGGTTTTGGTATCAAGGTTATGCTGGCTTGATACGAGCAGGGTAGGGTAGCTTCCCACCTTCTATACCCTGTGTGGTAGACCACGTCAAGTCCAAAATATTTGCTGCCCCTGCTTGTGGGAGGGTTACCGTGCCCCCCACCGCAGTGTCAGGCTTGGCCCTGTGATGCGAGAGAGCGTAGCACGTAGTGCTTGGGAAGGAAGCACCGCCCGGCTCTGCCACAAGACTCACAGTGTCCCATAGAGGAACTGCTGCGACAGCGAAAACACGCAAAGTAAAACAAGGCCAAACTGCAGTGGGCGTATAATGTAAGTAAAAAAGAAATTTTGCTTTCTTAGAGCCACTGTGATTTTGGAGTTATCTGTTATTTGCAACATCATTTATCCCAAGCTGATCGATATACTCACCTATAAATTGGTTTGGGCATGTTGCCTTTTGCGGTGTAGATCTTTGACTTCCAAATCATTTTTGCTTATGTTGATTTATCTAACCAAAGTTTCCTTTTCTTCTTAGGCCAACCATATTTTCCTAAACGTTGTCCAATTGACCTGGTAATCAGATGCATTAGTATAAAGTTATTCGTAGAATTTTCTTATAACTTTAGTTCTCTGTTATCTTTGAAGTCATCTTTGTCTTCTTTCTTCTTCATTCTTAATGTTTTTTCCCTCTTTTTCTTGATCACACGTACTGAAGACTTATTTTTTTGTTGTATTAATCAGTTATATACTGTTTGTTTTGTTTTCCATTTTGTTAATTTCTACTTTATGTTTTTCCCTACCTTGTCTTGAAAGCTTATTTGCTGTATTTCCCAACTTTTCTTTTCTATAATATATACATTTAATACTACAAAATTTTCTCTGAAAACCACTTTGACTATATCCCACTGGTGTTAATATGTAGCACTATAATTACTGAACAGTTCTAAACTGTATTATAATTTCCAGCTTAATTTTCTCCTTGACCCATGAATTATTTAGAAATATAGTTTTAAACTTTCAAATGTACAGTTTATTTTGTACTGTCTTTTTGTAACTGACTTCTGTTTAATTACCCTGCAGACAGTAGATGTGCTCTGTTACCCTGCGGACAGCAGATGTGCTCTGTTACCCTGCAGACAGTAGATGTGCTCTGTGTGCTACAAATATATTTTCAATTTGTAGTAACTGCATTTCTGGAGTAGTATATTGTCAACATTGGTAAATACTTCATGTATCTTTGGGAAAAAAGTGTACTCTCTATTGGATGTAAAATTTTATACATATAAAATTTACGTTGTCTGTTTTATAATTCAACGTTCTGTGATCTTACTCTATTTCTTATCACTTGATTTCTTAGTTTCTGAAAAAGGTATATTATAGTCTTCCCCTAAGAATACTTGTCCACTTTTACTGTAGTTCATCTAACTTTGTTTACAAGTGAGAGACTCTATTTTTGGTGCACACTGCCTACTTTCCTCTTTTTTTATTGTTTTTTCACTTGAATTATTCTGTCTGGTATTAATACTGCCGTACCAATTTCCTTTTTCCTTAGTATCTACCTAAGAAAATAATTAATTTCATTTAATTTTTTCAATCTTCCTGTGTCCTTTTGTTTCAAAATTGAATTTTAAACAATCTAAATGGAGAGTTTTCTCCTTTGATGTCCTTTCTCTTCCACTGCTCTTATAATCTTCTTCAGGACCTGTCCTAGGCTCTTTTCTCTATGTAGTTCTTCTAGGCAATTTTATCCACTCCTAGTACCGTTTATATTGGAAATGCAATGAAAACAGCAACAGTGATATTGACAATAATAACGGCAGCTATCATTTGCGTAGCTTTTCATTATGTGCCACGTACTGTTCTAGACGCATCGCAGGTATCAGTTCCTGTCATTCTCACAGTAGCACTGTAAGATGGGTCCTGGTACCCATCTTACAGACAGAGAACTGCGGTGGCCAGCTGGTGGCAGAGTCAGGGTTTAACCCAGTCCATGCTCTGACTCGTGTGTCTTATCTCCTCTCACGTCTCCAGCCGTCTTCCAGTTCCCACTTGTCTCATAGGTTTGAGACTTCTCTTTTCTGCATGATCTCTAATTACTCAAGCTTGCCAAGGCACTGAAGTCCACTGGTGGATAGATGACCCTTAAGCTCACGCTTTCCAGGCGCAACCGCTTCTGGCATCCACACTCAGTTACCCCACTGTCTACACCACATCTCCACCTGGAAATTGCGAACCACCTCAAAAGTCACAGGCCCAAAGCAGAGCTCTTGTTATTGCCCTGTTATCTGTTTCTCCCGACCCTGCTCCTTCCCACCCCTGCCGACGTGGTGACCGCCCCCCAGTGGAGGTCTCCTCACCCTGCGCTCTCCTCACAGACACAGAGTCATCCTCTCTCAGGTCTCCACTACCCCGGATGCTCCTTCTCGGCTTTTTCCTGGCTCTTCCCATCTCCCCAAACTCACATGAGGGACAGCCTCTGCTCTCATCTCGGGGCTCGGCTCCGCTGGACTCGCGGGCCTCTGGCTGGAGCAGGCCCTGCCGCCCGCCTCCATCTCTCCCACCACCAGCAGCAGCACATCCCGCGACCATCCACCGTCTCCCAGAGGCGAGCACGGCCTGTCCACCAGCCTCTCTCGGGTGCTCGGGTCACCTTACACGCAAGTCCCTGCAAAGTCTTGTACGTTACAAGGCTTTCCCTCCCTTCTCTGAACAACAGCATCTGTTTGAGGGTGACACGTTGGCCTGAAGTAATCTCGATTAATGCTGGTTTTAGATACTGATAGAGGTCACTCATCTAAAAGAAACAGTTTTTTAAAAGGCAAACAAAGCCAGATTTAGTATTTATTCCTGGGGGAATGACCTGAAGATTTTTAAAGAGCAAGACAGTAAGTGGCTACGTAATGAAGATCACGAATGCACAGTCACAGAACAATGAGAAAACCCAGCTGCCCTAATACCAATGGCTGTTAGCGGCTGGCGCCGCACTTCCAGTGAAAGCATCACTCACAGATTCCAAAGTGCTGTACCCCCCCAGCTCAGACAGAAAGAAGCAGAGGTGACTCTGGAAAACTGGCAGTGACTCACAAGTTAGCTCCAAAATGTGTAAGGAAATGCAAAGGGCCTGGAATAAGCCAAACCATCCTGAGACTACACAACCAGATCTCTGAACGCACGACAGAACGACAGTAATGACGACACAAGGTGCTGATCCAATGACAAAGAGACCAATGGAACAGAAGCTGGAAGCCAGAAACAGACCCACAAATATACGATTACCTGATAAAGGTGCTGCCTCCTTTCAGTGGGGACAGGACCGCCTTTTCAATAAATGGAGCTGGATCAACTGGGTCCCAGACGGGAAAAATGAATCTTGTCCCCTAACTCACAGCATACACAAATACCAGCTGCAGATCATCAGAGCTTTCAATGCAGAAGATAAAACAACGATGGCTTTACCTTCATGAACTTGGGAAGGGCAACGCCTGCTCTAAAAGGATATAAAAAGCATCACAGAAAGGGAAAATGATAAATTGGATGATACAAAGATTAAAAACTTTTGGTCACCAAAAGAGACCACAAAGAGGGCTTCCCTGGTGGCGCGGTGGTTAAGAAGCCACCTGCCAATGCAGGGGACATGGGTTCGAACCCTGGTCCAGGAAGATCCCACATGCCGCGGAGCAACTAAGCCCGTGAGCCACAACTACTGAGCCTGTGCTCTAGAGCTCGCGAGCCATAACTACTGAGCCCACGTGCCACAACTACTGAGCCCACGTGCCACAACTACTGAAGCCCGCGCGCCTAGAGCCCGTGCTCCGCAACAAGAGAAGCCACCACAATGAGAAGCCTGAGCACCTCAATGAAGAGTAGCCCCTGCTCGCCGCAACTAGAGAAAGCCCGCGCACAGCAACGAAGACCCAATGCAGCCAAAATAAATAAATTAAAAAAAAAAAAAAAAAGAGACCACGAAGAGAATGAACAGGTAAGCTGTGGGGGAGCTCACCTGAATACATAAATCCAATGTATTTTTTCAAATTTCCTACAAATTTCAAATTTGAATTTTTTTCAAATTTCCTACATACCAATAAGGAAAAGTAGATGATCTAGCAGGAAAATGGGCAGAAGTCTTGCATGAGCACTGAGTTGAAGAGACAGAGATTAGAATCAGGCCAGGCCAGGCTGGAATTTGCAGGTGCCAGGAGGAAAGCTAGTGAAGAAAGAGCTCCAGAAATCTCAAAAGAGACCCCTGGAGTCTGTTGCTGAATTCTAAGGTGTGTGCACACAGGGCGAAACCCATGAGGCCAGGCAAAGAAGAGCTGGGAGCTGCAGGATGAACGTTCCCAGAACTCACACAGGGTTGTGAGATTTCTGAGTCCCCACTAGCTCTGCTTGAATGCCTGGCCTTCAAAGGAGACCCCACATGTGTCAGGCTTCAGTAGTGGGCTAAACTAGCTTACAGTGAAAGCGACTTTAGATTTGGCCTAGAAAAAAAAAGCGTAAAAACAAGCCTCAAAGGGGCCAAGCCAAGCCCCAAGTAGCTGAACTGCCAATTAGAACAAAGCCCTATACTCTTCAAGGGAAGACAACAAAATCCCGCAGCCAGTCGAAAACCACTAGACATGAGAAGATGCAGAAATGTGACCCACGACCAGGAGAAAAATGAGGCAGTAGAACAGACCCAGGAGTGACAGCGAGGATAAGTGAGCAGTGAGAGACCTGTTGTAAACACGCTCTAGAGTTTAAAGGAAAGCGTGAATATGTCAGGAGAGAAGTGAAGGGTTCTAAAAGATCTGAAAGGAACTTCTAGAGGTGAAAAATAAACCTCTGAAATGAATAGTCCACAGGATGGAATTAACAGCATATTAAACACTGTAGAATAGATCAGTGAACTTAAACACAGAACAAAAGAAACTATGAAGCATATGGAGAAAAAAAAAAAAAAAGGCTGAAAATGAACAAGTCTCAGTGGCCTGTAGGAAAAGCCCAAGTCCCCAGAGTGGGAGAGGGGCGAACAGTATCTGACACTCAACACGCCCCAGATGGCGGATACACAGCAAAACCAACCCAAGACTCATCGCAATTAAGTTGCTGAAAACCAGCGAGAGAGAAAATCTTACAAGCTGAGAAGGCAGGCCCAAAGGCCTCTACTTTCTCTCCTTAGTTTTCTTAATCTGCATAAAAGCTGCTTAGGTAGAGCTCTTGCAAAAAGCCACTGAGCCCTCCCCAACCTCAAGGTCGACTTCTAGACCTTTCCCCTAAATTATTTTGGCCAATCAGATTTTCAGCCCAATCTGTGTAATACTTTCTCTGAGCAACGTTATACCTATTCTCCTGAGAGTGAATCTAATAAAATTTTCAAGCCACTTGGCAAGTCCTTAGGTAAAAAGCTTCCAGCATTTAAAACAATATTAATTATTTTAGTAAACGCTTCACTGAAGTGTAATACATACCAAAAAAGGGCACAAATCATGAGTGAACACTCGTGTGAGAGGCAGAACACGGGCTCTGGCGGGAGCTGCCTCAGGGTGACTGCTCCCCTGACGGGACACACGGCTTACTAGACCAGTCCTTACACTGCTCTGCATGCTACGGTTTCCTAAGAGACGCTTTCCCCCCAAGAATCAAACTAATCAATCCCCTTGGAGTGGAAGGAGACACACCTGCTTCCAGGTGGGGCCTCTGGGGGGAGGATGAGGAACGCACACAGGAAGGGGTCACAAAGGGGACCCCCTTCCACAGTGACTGCAGTGCTTTGGAGGAAAGGCCTCAGGCAAATACGCCCCAACGTTAGCTGGCGTGGCTTCTAGGAGGAAGGTATGTGGTCACTGGTTTATTACTTTCGAACTTCTGTTTGGTTGAAAAAAATTTCACAGTATAAATAATTACTAATAAAAACTCTCTCCAAATATCTTGTAGAACTGGAAAGAAATCAGCACACTGCAAAGAATCTTGGCAGAAATCGAGTCTCTATCCTTCCAAAAACTAAACTCCAAGTCTGACTAGTGTTTACAAAATACTTAGTACTTCGTACCCTATAAATACACTATGCAACTCTGGGTATAATTTTTAGGTTCAAAGCAGACCATAAGGTATGTTACAATATATTAAACTGAAATAAAGACTTCTGGTTAAAACAACCCCTCCCACACAGCAAATAACAAATTAACATTCCATCTCTACTAGTTAGCAAACATTTTTGAAAATGTGCAATTAGGCTGCACTGTTCTTCTGATGAGGAAAATATGGCTTCACCCGAATTCTGTACAAATACCCATGACACCACTCTGAAACCTTTACATTTCTCCTTCTCTTTCATAATTTTACAGGATGCAAATTCATTGCCAAAAATACTAGAGATCATAGTACCTCATATTTTATTTTTAAAGATTTTTTTTTGATGTGGACCAATTTTAAAGTCTTTACTGAATTTGTTACAATATTGCTTCTGTTTTATGTTTTGGATTTTTGGCCGTGAGGCATGTGGGATCTTAGCTCCGCGACCAGGGATCGAACCCACACCCCCTGCACTGGAAGGCAAAGTCTTAACCACTGGACCACCAGGGAAGACCCAATACCTAGTATCTTAAAGAAGGGTGCAGTTTAACTCCCTCAATTAACAGGCACGTAACCCTCACCACCAGGCAGCTGCTGTAAGAGCCCCGGAAGCGGCCTGACGCGCAGGGCCCACTCCTGCACCGCGACCCCACCAGGCAGGCAGAGAAGGTGCCATCAGGCCTCGAGAAAAGACAAGACACAGAGAGAGACGACGGCGGCCTGCGAGCTTCCCTCCGTGGCCGTGGAGCGCACGGTGTGAGCGGATTGGGGGCGGGCGGCTAGCCAAGAGCTGCCCGGGGGGAGTCAGCTCTTTCCAGAGAGTGACCAAAGCAACAGGAGTTTTTCTGTGCCTTGATGTATTCTCTCACACACGATGGTGTTAAAGGAGAGGCCCTCTAAACCCCAAACCCCTGAAGCAGTAAGAGTCACTTCTGGAAACCAAAGTTTACTGTGAACTTTAGTAAAGCGCGAGGGAAACAGAGCTGGGAGGCAGACCTGGATGGAGGGCTGAGGGTTGGCCTTAGGCGAGAGGCGGGAGGGGTCCCAAGGCTGGAGGTGGGGAATGAGGACCCTCGGCTGGAGATGGCCCAGATTGTGCTCACCATGGCTCCCCGGGTGTCCAGCAGGGTCACGAAGCGGGCAGAACCGGGAGATGTGGCCCCGCAGCCATGCCCACTGAGCTACGCTCAGCCCTGGCCAGGTGTGTACAAACTTTTGGGGAAGGAGCCCCGGTGGGCCCTGGAAAGCGATCTGCTGGGCCTGAGACCACTCACCGCCCAGCACCTGGAGGAACGGGCGGAGAGGACTGGAGGCTCTAGTCTGTGACCACCTACTTTGCTCTTTTGTTTCCTACTGAAAGTTATTTCAAAACAAGACAAAACAAACCGGCACACGGCAGCTGCCCAGGTAAGTGTGGGCAACGTGAAGACGAGCCACCGACTCTCCTCCCCCCACGTCCAGCACAGGCGGGGGCGGAGGAGGGGCAGTAAAAATCAGCCACAAACTTAGCAAAAGCAACCAGAAAAGACGGCACCGTCTGATGCCGTAAGCTTCAAACAAGAAAAAGAGAAAGAAAAGAGAAAAAATGAGAACGTTTTGACAGGTTCCGAGTCTAACCCATCCCTGAGTCCCCAGCAGGTGTCCTGGGGAAGGAAGGTGCACCGACAAAACAGGGAAAGTCAAGGGTACACCCTTGTGGGTAGAGCCCAACTAGTGCTGAGGGTGTCAGCTCAGGCAGGAAGGACACGGGAGCTCGGCACTGTGGTCTCTCTGGGCTCAAGAATGTCAGTGCCAGAAAGCACAGTGTTAAGGGCCATGGGGACTGCTGACATCCACAGATGGGAGGATGACGTGATAGATGGGTAAATGGGTGGGTGGGTGGGTGGACAGATGGACGGATGGATGGGTGGGTGGGTGGGTGGATGGATGGGTAGGTAGATGGATGTGTAGATGAGTGGGCGGACGGAGGAAAGAAGGTATAGAATATGCAAAAAGCAAACACAAAGTCTGGTCTGGAAGAAAACACAGCCTAAAAAGCTTTAGAAATTCTTCATGTTCTATGAGAGAAAGGGGAGAAAGCACAGTTGATGAAACAGATTGAGGACAAAATCAATACTATTACAAAATGAATAAAAAGTAAAAGAAGAGGCAAGATATGTCTGAAAAATCAAATTAATAACATAGAAAAAAACCTTTTACAACTAAATTGCCTTTGAGTATAACTGACTGACTTTCTCAAAGAAGGAGAAGAGAACACTCTTGGGCTCTTAGAAACCTCCCTGGTGAGTGAGAGCAAAGAGGCCGAGGGTCTGACCTGCTTAACGGTGACCACGTGATCAGAACTCCTTCCGAAGATTTGCAAACCTATCTGATAAAGGATTAATAAACATAATATACAAGGAGCTCATACAACTCAATAACAAAAACCCAAATAAGCAGATTAAAAAACGGGCAAAAGACCTGAGGTGAATATATTCTTAGACACAGAAGACATACAAATGGCCAACAGGTACATGAAAAGATGCTCAACATCACTGATCTCAAGGAAATGCAAACCAAAACCACAATGAGATGTCACCTCACACCCATTAGTCGACAGTCTTGTCTATTATCAGAGACAAGAGGTGAGTGCTGGAGAGGGTGTGGAGAAAAGGAAACCCTCCTACACTGTGGGTGGGAATGTACATTGCTGCAGCTGCTGTGGAAAACAGTCTGGAGGGTCCTCAAAAGAATTAGAACTAGAACTACCATAGGATCCAGCAACTCCATTCCTGGTGATTCATCCAGATGAAGCAGGATCTCGAAAGATATATGCATCCATGTTCACTGCAGCATTATTCACAACAGTCAAGATATGGAAACAAGTTAAGTGCCCATGGAGGAACAGATAAGGAAATTATGGTGTGTGGATATATATATATATATATATATATATATATATATATATATTACGTATAATGGAATATTATTGTCTTAAAAAAAAAGAAGGAAATCCTGCCTTTGCAACACCATAGATGAATCTGGAGGACATGCTAAATGAAATAAACCAGACACAGAAAGACAAAAACTGTATGATCTCACTTCTATGTGGGATCTAAAATAGTCCAATTCATAGAAGCAGGGAGTAGAATGGTGGCTGCCAGGGACTGGGGGGAGGGGGACATGGGGAGACATGGGTCAAGGCATGAAAAGTGTCAGCTGTGAGATGAGTAAGTACAGCGCGGTGACTATAATCGTAGTGTTTTGTACACTTGACATTTGAGAAGAGTCGATCCCAGTGTTCTCACCACACACACAAAAGGTGCCTGTGTGAAGTGACAGGTGTGTTAATTAGCTTGATTGTGGTGATCATGCCACAACGTGTATGTACATCAAAATATCACACCATATACCTTAAACACATACAATTTTTTTTATCAATTATACCTCAATAAAGCTGGAAAAAAGTAAAATAAAATAATTTTTAAAAGGGAAAAAGAAAGCCTCGCGTAGGAAGCGGTTACTGATATCAGAAGTGAGTCCGAACAACACGCACGGGTGGGTACCGAGCATGACCTAGGGCGCTGACCTCGCCTATAACCGGTTTCTCTTTGGCTGCATCTCACAGCCCAGGCTTATGACGTAGTCCTGGTCACTAAGGGACCATTGGCCCGACACCACATACTCAGCTGCTCTCCACGTTGACTGTAACTACCGATGAGCCTAACCTGCCAGCACACCTCTCAGCTACCAGTTACAAAGGAACTAACCAGCAAGCGCAGAGCCTCCACCAGACCCCCGTCCCCCCTCCCAGTACTGAGCCCCGGGACTGAGCCGGCTCAGGCAAGGCCCAGAGTTCATGGAGCCAACGTCAGTGCCCCAGGCTGGTGACACCCGGGCTCAGTGGCCAGGGCTCCGCAGCTGCCAGGTGACACGGAGCCCCAGCGCTCCGCCTTCCCTGTCACTTCCTAACCTGCCGGCCCCCTTCCTGGCGTCCTATTGCTTGGCCGAAGTTGTACTTCGTTGGAAAGGGGCAGACGGAGAAAAGCAGGGCAGACAGTAGACATAAAATCAAAGGCCGTCTCCATTCAGAAAACAACAATTAAAGAATGCATGTCTTTCGTCTCAGATATTATTTCTGATTTCAAAAGGTCCCGGTTTTTATGTTAGAACAATAATCAGAAATATTACAAAGTACTGCTTATTAATTTATGGCAACAGAGTTTAAAATCCACTCCAGAACGATCTGTCAGACAGAAGAAACTGCACGCGTGTCCCCGTGGACACTGGGGCCGCGGATGCAGAAGCATCCTCAAAGGCCCTGGCCACGCCCAGCAGACAGTTCTGCTGCCGTATTTTACAGAATGGGATTCTACTAAGCTCGCTTGCTTCTTTTTTGAGACGGTTTCACGAAGAAGGAAAAACTGAAAGCCACCGCCCTAACGGCCTAACGCAGGCCTTAGCCCCGAGGCCCTGCTGTCTGCCATACTGTAAATGCCCGAATTCAATATTCACTTGACAAACACCTCCCGTGCCATCGCTGTGCTGAAGCCACCGCGCGAAGGTCACTGTCCAGTGGGTGGAGGGAGCAGACAAGCCAGTGACACCGATAAATAATTAAAATGATGGTACCTCGTCAGCAGTGTCGGAAGGAGATGAAGCCTAGGCTGACGCTCAAGTGAAGGCCGGGGTGGTCGGCGCAGGGCTCCGGGGGGCGCTGCCCCAGGCCGGGGAGACCACGCTGGCAGCGGACAGTGCTGTGGGAGCCCACCGAGACCCCACGCGTCTGAGGGGCCGCGGGAGACTAGGGGAGGAAGTCTGCCAGCCCGGGGGGTGGAGCGAACCGCGAGGGGCGGAGTTTAGGCGGAGGAAGTGGGAGGGGCCGGGATTCAGGGGGCGGAGACGGAGGAAGGTCACGGGGAGACCCTGGGGCCACAGCATGCTTGGGGAGAAAGAGCGAGGTTGGAAAGGCTAGGTTGGTATGTGTATGAAGCAGCTAGAGAGAACGTGCCCCGTGCCCCAGACCCCAGACCCCAGACCCCAGACCCCAGGAGCCAGAGCCGCGTCCCCCATGGTCACAGCCCGACACGTGCCTGCAGGTGCAGGCGTTTATTCGAAAGCTCCCTAATGCCCCAACTTCCCAACCTCAAAGGGCGGGTCCAGTATCGGCAGAGACAGCCTGGCCCTTCCAGGGTGTGGGAGCTGGGTGGGAGGGGAAGTCCTGGCGAAGCTGCTTGGTACTACAGGGTAAAAAAGAAAGAAAATAAGAGAGTAAACTTTAATTACAATAAAGCTGCCTTGTGCCAAACCCCCGGTTCAGGGACTGGAAGGCTCTCTCCCCTCTGCTCGGGAAGGCCTTACAATGCCACCAGCTGTGGCCGCCAGCTCCCCAGGGTTCCGTTCCCACACGGGGGATCCGGGGTGAATAAGCGTTCGGACAAGTTGCCACAAGGCAGGTCATTGCATTTTTAAGCGCCTCTCACGTGCTAGGATGTTCTTCCTTTTCTTGAGGTAGAATCTGCCTCCCTGGACTCCCTCCTGGTCCTGGTTTGCCCTCCACAGAGACTGACCTCTAATCCTTCCTTCACAGGGTGGTCTCTGGCTTTGGGCCACTCTCCTGAGAAATCGAAAAGACACACTTCTGGTTGACAAAGATTGCGAAAGCAGCATTGTCCAGCTTCCTTAAAATAAAGCCACAAAACTAGCTATATGGTGAGAACACACATAATAAAGGTATGAAGTGTGAAATGAGTCCAAAAGTTAAACGAGTCCAAGTGACCTCACCGGCAAGGTGAACTGAACACAAAACATTCCTGAGTGCTGATTTATTAGTCACCCAAACCAGGCCGACGGCTAGGTGGAGGCCGCGCGGCTTGTGAAAAGGCTGCTCCCCAAAGCCGGTCCTGAGTCACTGCAGGACTCGTTTCCCATAGAAGCAGTTTGTTCCTGGAGCTCCCAGGCCCCCAGGAGCCGGAACCTCCTGCTCAGCACGAACATGAAACATCTCTGTGGACACACGTTCTGAGTTTGTGCCTGGATCCTCTCACCAGCCCCGACTGCGGATGGGGTAAGGTGACCCCAGGAAGCAGGTGTCAGGAACTGGAGGGTCCAGGGCTGAGACGCGGAGCAGGGCGCTGTGAGCCTGGGTCTGCAGTGAGGCAGACCTCAGAGCCTGGGCCCAGCCTCTTAACTTGGTGTCTGTGTGACCCTCCTTCTGCCTGCGTGCTTCTACCTGTAAAGATGGCTGAGTATAACACACACCTCCTGGAACTAACGTGCAGAATAAATGAGATCGCTTTTTCTTCTTATTTGTAAGCAGAAAAGAAATTGAAGATGGAAAATAATAAAAGCATGGAAAAACTCAATAGGACACACACAACTGTCTGGTGCAGTCCCTGAAATTGAAGGCGTGCTCAAGAAATAGTGACCTTGCCCCCTCCCTGCTCTGCCGCAGAGGGACTCATGAGGGAGGGGCCCATCCTGAGTGGCCCGGGGCCTGAGGCAGGAAGAGAAGTAGGGACTTGGGGGTGGGGAGCCCCAGCAGGGCAGGGGGACCACTGCCACCAGCCAGGACACCACTTCCTTAGAAAGGACACAGGGCTGTGAGTCTGGGACTTCCCACACTTGGGAAGTTTAACTTTCCAAAAATTGTAAAATGAAGTACATAATAAAACTCCCCGGGGTTCCTGCATCTACCCCTGACAGAAGAAAACTTTAGAGATGAATAAAGCTTAATAATTATGATTAAATTGAACATTTTAAATAAACTTCGCAAATGTATAAACGTCCTGCAGAAATGAATGCCTTCTAGCAGAAAAGATAAATGAGCGCACAGGAGAAAGGTGAACATGAACAGAACACTGTGAAAACCACTCACTTCATCCTGGAGTTGGTTACAGGTCCTATTTCCTTTCATTAGGGAAGCTTTTCCCACTCCTAGCTTAAGGTGATTAAATGACATGATTATTGTTGTACATAAGACAGGTAACATAATTCCTTTTATTAAAAAAATAAATCCCCAGACACAGACTTGAGGATCTGTCTGGTCTCAGCTTCAGGTATCTGCACATTTCTCGTACTTCCCACGGCTGGACTGACCCCAGCCGGCGGAGGGTGACTGGCGTCACCTTCCAGGCCGAGCCCCGCCGCGTATCTGCCACCCTGTCTAAGGCTCATGACTGAAGTCTGTAGTTGTTGGACAACAGAAACCCTTGGTTTCTCTTTAGCTTACAATAAAGAGGGTAACGTTGAACCCCGTGACTCCCCAGCTCTGGCAGTACTTGGGACCCACAGCCAGCAAATAAATGAAAATAAAGTGCTGATACATTCTGACAAATTACAAAATTCAACTCTCAATAGACAGAACAGAGTAATTAAAAACAAGTTAAAAAAACCAAAACTGTGAGCATAGGACTTTTATGAGTATTATCAGAAATAAGGAACATTTGGAAGAAACTCTCCAAATCATTTTGAAGGGTTTTTAAAACTCACGGAACTAAAATGATAAGGGTTACATCGAGAAATATCTTAAGTGAAGTAGGATATCTCCGGCCATCTGCTTTTCGGGGAAGTCCCATTAAAAGAACCCCCTGAACAAAACCACTTAAAGGCAGAAAGTAAGCTTCCTCTTCATCCCACACCTCTCCAATTATCTACTAAACTTTTCCTAAGAAAGGGAAATTTAGCAACCGAGCGTCTCACCCGAATTTGCTCAAATTCAGCGAGAGCTCTACAACCTCCACTTGCTGGTTTACAAGCTGGTTCTGCAAGGCAGGCAGCAGGTCTTTACTTGCTGGCACAGGAATGCGAGGGGACGGGCGAGGGTGCTGTCACACCCAGCACGTCCCTGCGATAAACTGCTTCCAAACCCCAGGTGGCAGCCACTGGGAGGAACGGAGAGCTGCCCCCAAACTGGCCCCGACTAAACCCTCCCCCCACCCAGGGAAGCAGAAAGGCCAAGAAAACATCGTTACGAGAGAGCCAACAGCAAATACACTCCACATTTGAAAACATCGTTAAAAATAATAAAAATATACATCAGAAATTGTGACTTACCACCATCAGACACAGTTGCAGACTGAAAGAAAAGAGAGAGAGACATGAGTTAATTGGGCCTCATGACAGGTCAGGAGATGATAGCACGTCCACGTGAGGAGCAAAAGCAGACTCTGGCCGTCCCCGTTCTGGGAGCGGGTGTCCAGGAGACCAGCCGCCTCACTGGGGCGCGTCCCTGCGCTTCCTGGGCGAGCCGGGGAGCAGGCCGGGCGGAAGCAGCCCATCTCCACTTGGGGACAAATCCCAGCACGTTTGACATCGCCGTCTTAGTAACAACCTCGGTGAGAACCGTGTTACAACTTCGGTCTGATCAGCCCGGGCTGGAGTCCGTGAGGCGCACCCACGTCCAGGAGGCAGGCACCCTGCCCACTGTCCGTCCAGGGCCAGGCGCTGCCCTGGGCACATCACAGCCCCGCTCGGCGCTCTCACGCCGAGGCCCGGCCCGCGCAGGGGTGAAACCGCCCCGGTGGTAGCAGACTGGGGGCTCGCCCACAGCCAACCCCGACCACCAGGCCCAGCCACCCTGAGCAGACAGATGGGGACAGGCCAGGACTGGAGGGAGGAGGCCATCGAGGGAGGTCCTGGAACGACAGGCGGGCTGGGCTCCCGAAGAGCTCTGAGCAATCCTCCGATGGGGACAGCTGAGCAAGGCCCCCTGGGGACCCGCCTGTGGGTCAACAGTTCTGAGGTTGCAACCTAGGGAAGGTCACCTGGGACATGGAGGGAGAGGGCTCCGGAGAAGGAGTCGGGAAAGGGAAAAGCTGGGCGGAGGCAGGAGAGGGTGTCGGTGGCACAGACACCAGGGAGCCTTCACCGCGGGAAGGGGAGCGGGTTCCGTGCAGGGCAACCTGCTGCCTTGTTGACATGTCCTGGTCACGGCACAGGCACAGCTCCGAGAGCAGCGGGCAGGAGGGCCCCAAGGCAGGGACGGGGGCCAGCGGGCCGTTGGTGCGGTGCCGGGCACCGGAGCGGGCGTGCTGCCCTCTGCGTCTTTGCCCAGCGCTGGGCTGGGCGCAAGGAAACCTCCCAGCCACGCCCTAAGAATAAACCCACTGCAGAACCCCCAGGCCTTGCACGCCTTCCTCTCTGCAGAGGGAAGGGAGACCGGAGTGCATGGCGTGGAGGGTGAACGGGGAGCCCCTTCCCAAGTTCTGGGCCCCCCCAACAAGCAGAGGTCATGTTTTAAGACCCCTAAGGCCAAAGCCAAACAAGTGAGGACAGAGGTGCCCCAGATTAGCTGCTTCCGGTGGAAGCCCCATCCCCCCGGGGGAGAGAAAGCATGTATTTGTGGCTGAATTTTGAAAAGAGCCACCATGTCAACTGCATCCCCTACTCACTGTTTGGCCCTCCCGTCGCCAGCGCCAGGGCCCCCCAGACCTTGCCTCCTTGACTTCACGGAAGACAAGGGACGCTCTTGGTCGCAGCCCCTCACCTTGTGGGACTTACACCTACCCTCCTGCCCCCAAGGGTCTGTCCTCTGACAGCGAGAAGAAGAGGCTTCCTGACGGTTTTAGGATGGGGCTCGTCAGCGTTTCACACCATCGTGAGCCCTCGGTCAGAAATACTCTGGAACTATGACCTGGTACCTTATCCGTATATTTTTCAATAGTAAAGACACAGGCTATTGTGGGTCCAGCTTTGAAACCTTCATCTTGCCAGACAGGCAGGCAGTGCGCAGGCCCCGGCGAGCCACCAGCCCTCACACGCCAAGGGCCTGGTTTCCACCAGAGAAGCGCGGGGTGCGTCTCCTTCCCAGGGTGGACGAGTGCACTGTGGGAGGCTGTCCTTCTGCCCGTGCTCACAACAAATCACCTACGATCGTGTTGTAAATTAAATAATATCAAAGGCAAATTACTCCCTTGAGATTATGAGAAGAAAATCTGCAAGGCCATACACAGAAGCAGAAATACTATCAATAACAATTTTGAAAAATAAGTCATAAAATGCAAAATCCACAAATGTGAAAGACGTGGCTCACTTCATGTTACAATCATGACTAAAACTAAAGTCTCAGGCTTCAGCAGACTGAACAAAATGCACTAAAAAATCTCACACGCATCCCCAAAATGAACTGAACTCAAGATCCAGGAGACAGGAGAGTGCCTGAAGCCAAGAAGGAGGTGGCCGCTGAGTGCGGGCAGCCCACGGGGAGGCGGGGTGGGCTGGGGAGCGTGGACACGGCGAGCAGGGCGGGCTCAGCGCATCTGAAGAGGCTCCAGCTGGGGGGCCGCCAGACTCCAGCGTGGGGGGCCCTCTGGTGCAGTGTGAACAGATCCAGGTAAAGTTCCCCAAACGTGCTTTTAGAGCAGTTTTAGATTTATAGACACATTGTGAAGCTAGCGCAGAAACAAACGTGCTTTCTAACACACTGCTGCTCCACAGAAGCAAGGGGCACCGTGAAGGAGGGGGGGGGGGGGGGAACGGAGAGCAGCCGGCAGACGCCAAGGCCGCCAGGCGGGACGCAGGGCTGAGCGGCGCGTGTCCACTCACTCGGACGCTCATGGGGCAAAGAGCCCCAGCTCCGGCAACCACAAACACAAATCCTCCGGGAAGGCCCACAGGAGTTCCAAGAGTGTGAGCCTGCCCAGACGTGAGCTCACAATTCAAAAATCCCCCCCCAAACCCAAGGAAACCCCACCACGAGAAAGAACCAGCAGAAATAGCAATTAACAGAATCTCAGACACTGGAAGGTTCTAATACAGATGTCAAATAACCATGAAATTGTGAAGAAATAAAAGTTGCAATACAGAAAAGAGGAAGTAAGGTGGTAGATATGAAAAATAACCCAACGGAACGATTGACAATGAAAACTACAACTGCTGAAATTAAACACTCAGTAGAGAGGTTAACAGAGATTAGAGGTTGAAGAGAAAATTTGGGGATTGGAAGACAGACCTGAAAGAAATCACACGGGTGGCAGCACAGAGAGGAGGCACAGGAAACAAGCAGCAGAGACTAGGCTGCACTGGGAGGGTGCACAGAGAGGAAATCCTGGCCAGCCTGCAGCAGGGCCAGCGAAACCCCCTCAGGAGTGAGAGCTGCTCTGCCCACAGGCCATCCCTCCGGGAACTTCTCCACGATGCCCACCAGGAAGAGGCATCCTGGGTCCAAGTCTCAGTTGTGCCGCATTTTCCAGGAGGGACTCAAAGTCTACAAGCCACAGCCTCAGGGATGTACTTCCTTCCCTTTCCCCACTTTGGGTAGCTGTCCCAAGAGTAGGCGTCTGTGGAGCCACAGGCTGGTGGCCTCTGTGTGCTGAGGGTTCTCCCCGAGCGGCCGGATATCCCCGCCCAACCAAGGCCCTAAGCTCTGCACAGAAATCCTTGACGAGAGGCAAGTTCGCTCTGGGATGGCTCCTGACACGAATCAATGCAGAAGGATCACCGGAACTAGGTACGCAGCCCTGCCTCGCGTCTCCCACCTTCTCTGTTCGCGACTTGTTATCCTGGCAACTGTCTCCATCCCAACCAGACGTTAATCCGAAAGTAGAGCTCTATGGAGACGCACTTCAATATCACCTGGACACAAAACTACTGTCCCGCTCCAAGTTTCCATACTTTTGGAGAAGTCGATGATGACTTCCTGACCAGATTACTTAACTTGCAAATAATGTATAATTATCATTAACCTAATTCTCCCATTTACTCTCTAATATTTATTCCATTTATAAGCACACACCTGGGAGTGACAGAGCTGGGCCATCACGTGAACCGACGTGAGATATCCCCCAAAAGGGCCCGCTGGATCCCTAGACAGCGTCTGATTCCTTGGCCGTTTTGAGAAGGATACGGAAGCAGGCTACGGAGCACATCACAGGGGCTTCAATATCAGAGGAGGTGAGGCTGAAAGAGGTGACACAGCGCAGCACGGGCGACAGGTGCTGTCACGGGAGGGGGCGGGGGCGGGGGCCAGCGCCTGGCGTAGGAGCAGATGAGACGGTGCAGGCAAGCAACCTGCCGACAACAGCCTTGGGGGAAAGGCAGGCCACCCCCAAATCGCTTCTATTGACCTTGGGATCGGCACGTCCAATTCTGACCCAATTACCGTTGTTGAGCCTGGCTTGCACTTTTCAAGCACATCCTGGTTGACAGGGGAAGCATCGAAAATGGCAAACATTCAGAAACCCCCACAGATAATTCCCAAAGAAGATCCCCCACAAAGGGTGAGAAGGACCAACTGCAGCTCAACGTGACTTTTAAAGTTAGGCATCCCCCAATTTCCTGGCCTGCTTAGACCACTATAAACGTTTTCACAAACTAAAACTTAACTCGCCTAACGTTTGTTCTCATACTCAGTATAATTTGTATCAACGTGTTTTCATTAGCCTGTACTTCTTGGGTTCTTCCCGCATTCCCATATCACACGCTCTTCTTATAAAAAGTGCAGCTGCAGAAAACAAGCTGCCGGTTAAAAGGTGCCGGAAAGTGAGCATTTTTCTGTGCTTACAGTTTAAACACATACCATAACTAAACAGCGCTAAAAAGGTCTATGATATGTCTCCAAGACTGGGGTTTACGCTAACGTAAATACATTTGCTTTTAAAAACTTACAAAGTATTTAGACACGTAATTTAAGTTCAAACGATCTCCATGCCTCAGGTCAGCCTCTTACACCTGAGAGCTCAGTGTGAGCTGATTTGGATCTATTCCCAGCAGGAAATGTGTCTGGGCCACACATGTGCACAGATATTTTATTTTTAATTAATGTTTTGAACGTTCTAGATAATTTCTATGAAGAGTGCTATATGATTCTGGTTTATCAAGGCCGAGTCTGTCAGTGACATTTGACAATAGCAGTTATGAGCATATATCATTTCCTAATGACGCGGTACATGGTAATATACAGATATATATTTTCAATTTTGAGCTACTGACAAAATTTCCTACTTTGAACATAAGAAATATTAAATAACCATCTCTGGTTCTTAAAATAAGAGACCAAAGGCTTGTAACTTGCCTAAACGTTTTGAAAAAAGAGATAATCCCAATGATGAAAAGCCTTAAGAACCTAACAATTCAATTTGCATCTAATTTATATTCATTTGGCCTTTTAAAAGCTTGATCCTCTAAGTTGTTTTTTTTTTAATATTTATTTATTTGATTTTTATTTGGCTGCACCGGGTCTTAGTTGTGGCATGCGAGATCTTTAGTTGCAGCATGAGAACCCTTAGTTGCGGCATGTGGGATCTAGTTCCCTGACCAGGGATCGAACCCAGACCCCCTGCATTGGGGGCGCGGAGTCTTAGCCAATGGACCACCAGGGAAGTCCCGATCGGCTAAGTTTTAAAGCGACTGCTCGCTGGACGGAGCACAGAAGAGAGCAGGGGGTATGGGGCAGGAAGACCACAAGGGGCGGGATGAAGGGCCATCGGACAAGGGATGGAGGGCCACCCTGCTGGTCCCACCCACACGCCAGCCCGCCCCCTGCCTAGAGCTCAGGGGCCTCCACAGCAGGCCACGACCCTCCACGGAGCCATCAAATCAATTCAGTGCATCGTTAGCAGCATTTGTGAAGAGATGAGACAAGATGGGATAGAACAACGTGAAAGCAAAACACCACGAATGCCCCGGGCTCTCCGCTGTTTTAGAGCCCGGCCTCAGAGCTGCACGTCTGCGTGCACGCGAGCACACACACCCCGTGTGTCCTGATGTGACACGCATCCCCTGCGCGGGCTGTAGTCCTGGGGTGGTGCGTGGAGAGCACCTGTGCAAACGTGGGGAAGCCGTGTGTGAACGGCTCTGAGAGCAGAGAGGCAACCTCTCCCTCCCCTTGGCCTGGAGCACCCCATCCGGTCCCTAGCGCTCACCTGCAGCCTCACCTGGAGAGCCCACTACCTGGGCTGCAGCTTCACCCACGCCTTCTCCAGAGAAGCCTTCCACAGCCATGACGCCCTGTACTCCGGTTACATACAGGACACGGGGTGACCTCCCATAGACCTCGAGGGGCCCGAACCAAAGGGGCAGTGCCCGCGCCCCAGCCCAGCCCGGATCCACAGCATTGCACACACACTGTGCACACACACACCCCGCACTGTTCCTTCCCAGCAGTTTCAGCCAGAGACAGCTGGACGCAAGGCTCACGTGCAGCAAGAAGAGTTCTAGGTTCAAACCACGACTTCACAGCAGAGGGTCTCTGCGAGCCAGAGGCTGTGGCGACAGCAGGACGACAGCACCACAGGTGTGCTCAGTGCTGCCCAGCGACCAGCGGGGTGGCCGGACACAAGGCGGGCTGGGGCTCACCAGGCAGCTCACAGCGCTTCCTGGGAGGGGTGGGGACAGGCAGTGGGGGCCTGCAGTCGGAGGGCGCAGGGGCCCCAGCTCAGAATGCAATCTGTGCGTCTCCTGTGTGTGTGTGTGTGTGTGTGTGTGTGTGTGTGTGTGTCCCAAAGAGCTCTTCAATCTCCAATAAAATCAGAAGAAACCGAAAACCCACAATCACAGCATTTTCCTAAGAATTTAACAGCTAGTATTTCCACTGTGCCCTTGGAGAAGCCTCAGATCATTCATTACAAAAACAAAAGCCCAAAGGAACACGGACGAGGTAGCACACGGGCGCCACACCAACGCTAGGGGTTTGGGGTGAGCATCCAACTTTACACGAGAACCCTCTGGCCTCACTGCTGAAATGAAGACGAAGATCCCCTCCACACTGGCCAGCCCAGCGGAAGAAAGACCCACATCCCCACTGTGTAGACAGGGCGGGAAGTCTCAGAGGGTCTGGGACAACTTTCACGTCTGCATCCCCACAGGACAGCCAGACTCCTGCAAGTCAAGTTAACGTAAACGCTGGCCTCCTGGGATGTCCTGGGCAGGAAGTGGCACTGAGTATAGCCTCAGACAGGCTCGCTCACCGGGAGCTCCTTCTGGATGAAGAGTCCACAGAATTCGAAGCCCCCTCTCTTCTGAACTTGGAGCCCAAACCCAGGAAACGTTTGAAACGTTTTCTCATGGAGGCCGAGGTGCAGCCAGCACTTGAAAACCTCTGCTCGGCGGAGCTGGAGCCGCTGCTCCCCAGGCGGGCCAGGGGCAGTGGCAGGGGGCGCCGGCCCTGGGGGTCAGGGAGCGTGGGAAGTGGGGAACGCGCTGGGACGGCTTCCACTCACTCAACAGAACGCGCGCTCCTCCAGACGCAGGGTGCCTTCCACAAACCTGCAACCCAGGAGCTTCTGCGAGGGGCTGGAGATCAATCCGGAAAGTCAAGTCCCCGCCGTCCCGGGCAGGCAGGTGTCCCGGAGCGCACGGCACAGAAGGGGGCCGACGTGGGGCAGAGCGAGCGGGGCCTCCAGGGCCCCAGGCAGGAGAGCCAGCGGGCGAGGAAGTATAAGGTCAGACAGACTTGGAGGGTCTCGGAGGGTCGAACCCTGGGGCCTGCTGACCGCAGGGCTCCGGGGTCGGGGACCCTGGCAGGAGCAGGGCTGGGCCCTTCCCCCAGGCCTCCCGCACGTCCTAAGGGACGCATCTCCAGATCTGCAGAGGTGGGGCGGGGAGGGCAGCCTTGAAGTAGCAGCGGGATGCTGGGACACAGACAGGTCCTGCTGTTTCAGGAGGAGGTGGGCCCAGCTTCCACACCTGCCAGATGAGAACCGTGTGCTCAGAGTCGAGGGGAGAAGCACTCACTGAGGGGACCCGGGAGAAAGGAGCCGCCTGCGGCCACGCAAACAAACAAGAGAAAGGAGGGACAGGACGCAGGGGAAGCCCAGTTCCAGGTGACCCAGCCCCTTACAGAAGAAAGGGAAGATGTGAACAAAAGGGAAGATGATCGTTTCCTTCAAGTATACTAGGAGGCCTTCTTCTTCTACAGATAACAAGAATCAGAGCGTTAAAAAGGGAGAAAAGAATTTGTGCAGCCCACAGATCAAGTGGGGTACAGTGGACGGTCCTGGACAGACCGAAGCCACTGCCCCATGCAGTTTTCAGGTGAAGAGGCCTGGGGCAGAGCAGGCCTGAGTGACTGGGGTGCACCCAGCATGATGGGATGCCCGCTGGCAAAGACCGCTGGACACGCAGCCCGGTGCCACCCCGGCTCTGGTCAGGACCACCCAGGGCGGCAGAAGCAGGAGAAGCCGACGTGGGGGGAGAGGCCCGTGAGCACAAGTCAGCTCATCTGAGCTAAAAAGAAACTCGGTCAACTGAAGGGCTCCCTGACAGCCCATGAAGCTTCTCCCGGAGAGGTTCAGAGAGAGCGGGCCCCGCGCCTCAGACACGCCAGCCCACAGAAGGGCGCGAGCTCAGATCTGCCCCTGCCCACGCCGCCCGCAGCCAGCGGAGGGCCAGCCGGGGTCCTGGCGTGCGCTCTGCAGGGAAGGGAGCAGCGGCCCACGCCTGGCCACCCTGCGCCTCCCGCTTTAGGTCCTCACTGCCCCAGCACACGGAGCTGCCTTCCTCCGGGGCTCCTCCCTGGGACGCAGTGCTCAGCATCGCATCCCCTCAGCTGCGCCTGGACCGCGCCATCCGCTCAGCGGGCGCCCGCCGCCTTGGCCGCCATGCAGCCCGCCCGCTGCGGCCGGTCCTGACACCTCCCTGCTCAGCGCCGCCCAGAAAAGACTACTGTACCGTTTTTTACAGGGCAGCCTTTATTTTCAAATCCCACCCAAAGCCCAGCGCACGCAGGGGTGAAGCCCCTGGTGTCAGGCAAGCTCTCTCCGCGGGACTCCAGAGCCCAGAGGCACCTGCTGGGCAGAGGGAAGGCCGCACGGAGCTGCCACACCCGACTCCCAAAGACTGCCCGAGTGCGACGCGGCAGAACCTGTATGCACGCCCGGGACCCACAGGGCTGAGCGCCCTCCCGGAGCAGCCGGGCCACCGGAGCGGACGCCCAGACGGGCCGGACATCTCCACCCGGCGGCACTGGGTGCTGTGGACACGGACTGTGGGTCTGGCGCAGTGAGAGCAGAGCGGGGACGCAGGGTCAGGTCGGCCGAGGTGGTGCCCACGGCGGTGCCCGGGGCCCCCGACCTCACAGGGGGCTGCTCCCACAGCCCAGAAGGCGGTGTGGAGCCTGCCGCGGGCTGCGGTGGCGCGGGGTCACCAAGCTCTCCGGCCCGGCCCTCTGCTTGGCAGGGCTGCCTCGCCGGACGGCACATGGCCAATTCTGTCGCAGCCCTCCTGGGCCGCGGCCCGGCCACAGCGCGGAGCACCGCCGCGGCCCCCCACCCCAGTGAGCCAGTCAGACACGGCAGGGGCGCTCGGGCACCGCTCCAAGGTCCGCAAGGGGGTCCAGAGAGGGAGCCCACTAAGCCTTCCTTCTTCCCGCAACGATTTCTCGCGCCTCCTCAATATGCGATCTTACTAGCCCCTGAGGCTGTAACAGCCCATCGCAGTGTGGTTTAAATATGATGATCGCGTTGTTTTGGCAAAGGGGCAGATACATTTCAAAGTCTACTTATATTGGACCTCATTCCTAAAAGATGGGGAGGGCTTCCCTGGTGGCGCAGTGGTTGAGAGTCCGCCTGCCGATGCAGGGGACACAGGTTTGTGCCCCGGTCCGGGAAGATCCCACATGCCGCGGAGCGGCTGGGCCCGTGAGCCATGGCCGCTGAGCCTGCGCGTCCAGAGTCTGTGCTCCGCAGCAGGAGAGGCCACAACAGTGAGAGGCCCGCATACCGCAAAAAAAAAAAAAGATGGGGAAACCAACAGGTTCATCTGGCCAGTGAGGGCCTTGCGTTCCTGCCGGGTCCACATCCATCAGCTTCCCTGTGCGCTTCTTAGATGGCTACGGGAGATGTATCCTCTCACGGCTCACGGGTTCTCCTCTCCAAGATGAAAGGCGCTACGAGAGACACAGCGCCCTTCACAAGTCATGGCTTTCCTTGAGCACATGCACACTGTGGACGGGGCCCTAGGGTTCCTGTGACACACCCATGGTAGAAATGGACAATCTGAGGCTCAGGGGAGGCACAGAGCTGGCAAGGGGAGGGCGGCCTTCCCACACGGGCCCCCCAGCCCTACTGCCCTTCACCCCAAGACGTCTCTCACTAGGACTGACCTGGAGGCCACGGCGCTTTCTGCCCCCTTTCCCACCGGCCCGCGGGCAGAGCCGGCCGGACCCGGAGGACTGCACACTGCCCTACCACCTTCCAGCCCATTTCCTATTGCTTAAAATATGACCTTACCAGCCAGATTTTGTTATTTGCTGGGTTGATCATTTGCAAAATTTCAAAATGAATCCAAATCGTTTATGTAGGCAAGTAAAAGGCAGATTTCTAGTGATTTTTTTTTTCACTCAAAAAACATTTTCTAAAACTTGCTTCTATATACCATGGGAACGAAAATGCAGCCTACATATATGTACAAGTTAGTAACTGGTCAATTGGTGCATATATCGGACACAGTGTATCCAAAGTTCCCTCTTCCACCAGGACGTGAAATGGAATGGACAGGAAACGTCAGTACTCCTGCAGAGAGGGCCAGAGGCAGGCAGGCAGCAGGCCCTCCCGTAAACATCGAAGCCGCCAGCCCACCCTCTCACGTGAGTTTTATCAGTACAAGGAGTTTTCAAAATACATAGTAAATATTTTTAAAATCCATTAAAATCTGCACTTCCTTCACAGGCAGGACTCTTGGCCTGTCCAGCAGACCTACTTCTATTTTCTATTTAAAGGGAATGATGCAGTCATTTTCCTAAACCCAACACCCAAACCAGTCACTTCTGAGCAAGGAGTTCCTCCTGCTGTTCTCTACAGAAGGCTCTAACTAGACATCAGGAGAACATTTTAAGATGAAACAACTCTCAGAAAAGAACGAATTTAAACTGGTACCCAGTAACTGGGAACAATCTTTTGTAAATAATTTAAATTTATGTTTGCCTTTACATCAACACAGCACAGCCACGAGAGGAAAGTAAAAATTATTTTTTTTATTTAATCTCAAATCTTTTAAAAACATTTTATAGTAAGTTCAACTCTATAAGCTTAGATACTAATCAATCATTCCACACGATTGCCAGTAAGTAGTTCCCCGTGTATGTTTATGAAGCAGAACCAGCTCATTACATTTTGAAATGCGAGATCTATGCAACCAGACCACTTTGCTGTACAACCGACACTGACACGCTGTAAATCCATTTTAAAAAAGAAAACTACACTTCAATTTTAAACAAGAGAAAATGTTAGCTATGAAACAGTAATTTAAAGAGTAAGAAAAATTGTAATACAGGTATCTGGTCGAAACTGAATATCTCAACAAAATTAATTCACTCATCTTCAAAATCTATTACAGTCACGATGGTAAGGGCAAGGAAACACGGATGCTCTCTGTAAGGCTGACTTAGGACGCGGGCAGCGTCCCCCCGAAAGGTTGGGGGGGACCGGTGTGACCGACCCCCAACCCAGCCTCGCTCTGGGTGTTGGTCTGTGGTCCCAGAGCCAGGCTTTTTCCTCCACGGGACTCACTTCAGGCTCCACGATGTAGACACAAGAAAGACATTTTCAAAGTTTACACTTAAAAGCTACCATTCTCTAAACAGGCTGAAAATAAAGCAGTAACCAAGATGCCAAGTTTCCTTTAAACAATTCCGTTTAAGTGACGAGAAACATCTGGAGTTGCTTACCTGCTGACTGTTTAAAACGTGAGTCTCCTTTGGCAACCCTTTTTCCAAATTCATCTTAAGACAGGAGAACTTCTGACCCGCACCAGGCACGCAGCTCTAAAACACACCATGCAGCCCCGCCGCACGCCTGTGCACGTCAGAAAGTTTAAAGACATTTCAGATGAAGTTCCATCCTGCTCCCTCCGTAACCCATGGCAACAGGACACTGCAGGAAGCTGTGGTTTGCCAGGGATTCAGACTCTATCTCAATTGTCTCGTACAAAGAAAAAAAAAATCCGTTTACATAAATCACGCTGTGAGATCATTTTAAAAGTATTTCCTCTACCAAATCAGAAGAATAAACCTTCAGCTGATAGGGGTAATCGCTCAGTCGGCACAGCAGCTGCAGAGAATTTGTTTTTAGCAGCGTGGTGCAGTGCGCCGGCTAATTACAGAGGCTCACGAGTCTATTGTGAGCTCCACGTGCACGCGTGTGCAGGGCCAGCCCTGGGAACCTGCCGTGTTCCTAAGACCTGTCTCGGGGCCTCGGCCCCCGCTCCACGATCTGCCGTCTGCCTCCCAACACCTGACACAACCTGAACGCGAGGGGGCCATGGCAGGTCCTGGTTTTAAAAGGCAAGAAGGAAAGAAAAAGAAAACTGTTTCCAGAACCTAGGTATCACTGCAGAGCTACCTGCTAGCTTTCTGGACATTCGGGATAAACTGCTCTCCCCAAGGTGCTTCCCTGTCAAAACCTCTCCGCAGCAGGTGCCCGGGGTCTCGTCTGAGGGGCTCCAGGAACGGCCCTTGCTCCTGGCGTGTTAGACCAGGAGGACCTCGGCACGCATCCTGTCCAGGGCTGTGGGCGCAGTGGTGCCCATGGGCCAGCGGGCGGGGATGATGGCCTGGGGCTGGGGGTCAGGCTGCCAGCCGGAACGCGCGAGCCCACCGTACTCTGTTTCCGTGGGAGAAACTCGCACACGGCCAGCGTGAGTGTTCTGTGCACGGGCAGAACTCTCAGAGATAACCAGCGGGCACTGGCTCGGGCTTCCTCAGACAGGCTTTCTCACACAATAAATGTACGGAAGCAGGAGAGGGGAAGGAGCAGAGGCTGCCACGGTCACCCTCTCCGCCACCACGGAGCACAGGAACAGGCCAATGGGGGATGCCGGGGGCTGTGATGAGCCAGCAAGGGGGGGTGGGGGAGACCTCGCCGGCTGGCGGACAGCGGGGGAGGGCTGTGTGGAGGGGCAGGGAGGGGACCCGCAGCCCCACCTCTCCCTCTGTGCAGCTGCCCCTGCCCCGGGAGGGGGGCTCCAGGACATAAGAAGCCACTCCTTCCAGCTCCCAGGGTCCCCGGTGCCCGCCTGGCCTGGAGGGGCTTCGAACCCTCTCCTTGGCAGGGCCTCATCTTAAAGAAAGGGGGGGCGCCCTTACAAACGAGGCCCTCTGGGCACACAGACGCCACGGCGGGAGGAGCTGTGAGGTACACGCTGCAGGCCTGCAGGGCTGAGACACGGCGCTAGACACAGCAACATCCTTTCCACTGCCCAGCCTCCCCTTCCAGCACGTACATACGCACACATGCACCCATCCACGTGCACACCTTCACACACACACCCATCCACGTGCACACCTGCACACACGCACCCATCCACGTGCACACGCACCCATCCACATGCACACGTGCACACAAGCACATGTCCAGAGAAAACCCGCTGGAGGGCTCTGGAAAGACAACCATGGGGTTTTCAGTGATCAGTTGAGCCCGTGACTCTGTGACCTGATCATCCTCCTCGCTGATTTCCGAGGGGCCTGTACTAATTCACAGGGTTTTGGCGGAGGTACTGGCCTCCCAGCCAGAGCGGGGGCCAGCAGCATCCTAGCCCCAAAGGCCCACCAGACAGACCCTGGAGATGACCACCAGGGACCAAGACGGGAAACAGACTGCAGGACAGGCCACGCCCACAGGGCAAGCAAAGGACCTCCTGGGACCCTGGGAAAACCTAGCACCCAGGTGCTGGGCCGCCCAGGTTACCACTTCGGTGTCAAACTTGTCTTTATTTTAATCATTTCAGACAGAAATATATGTGTCCCTGCAGAAGCAGAACAATTTCACTTTGCGTGTTTATCACGTTCAGCCCAAAAAGCAGCCCAGGACCATCAGGGTCCAGGTGCAGCTGTCCCCTCTGGGTTCTTCTGTCCCTCAGGCTTTCTCTGTCTCCTCCTTTGCTGTCCGTAAGGCAAAGAGAGGAAGGGGTGGGGCGAGAATCTGGCCACAGACTCCCCGGTACTAGATGGTGTCCTGGGCAGCCCAGAGCCCAGCTCACTTCCTGGGGAAAGAGAGGTGCCCGGAGCTCCTGGAACAAGTGACCAGGACATTCTGAGCACCAACCACACCCACCATCGCATCCTCCTTATTCTGGTGGGAGTGTTGACCCGGGGCCACAAAGCCCAGCACAGCCCCCGACAAACCCAGCAAGTGCTGGTTCGGGCAGGAGAAGAAAAGGCTGGTGGCAGCAGACGGCGTGGAGCTGCCCAGCTCAGCCTTGACAGGACAGCCCCCTCTGTGAGCTGAGGCCAGCCACCCTGTTGGCGCCTCCACAAGAGAGCAAACGGCTGGAAAGCAGGGGGGTCTGGGGGGCACCCCAGCCTGGAAGCCCGAAGACAGCACCCGCGGGCGAGTCCTGCAGCTGGAGGAACACAGAGGCCTCTATTCCCTGGGGCCGCACCTGCCCGGGGGTCCGTCCTGAGCTAAAAATGGCATGAGAGTCCCTGTGGGGTGCGCAGACCCGGGTCAGGGCAGCTCAGGGAGTATGCTGGGGAGGTGTTCCGGCCAGAAGGGACAGATGAGGGGGCATCCAGCGGGAACTGGGGACCCTGGCGAGCTGCATCCCCGGGCCAGGGGCTGCAGGTGGGGTCTCAGGGCCAAAGAGCTCCTTCTTCGTTGTGGGTTCCTTGCAGAGTCACCTGTCTCCCCAGGAGCCTCTCACCAGTCACCATCCCCCGCCCCACACCAGTGCTGGAAAAGGGAGGGCACATTCTCCTTAATACCCTGGACCCACCAGGGCTTCCCGAGGCTTCCGCCCAGCCCCGGGCACAGTTGGGCCTGGAGGGGACAGACACGCGCTTTACTCAAGGTTCAAAGTAACCAAGGGAGATGAGCGCAGACAAGCTCAGAGACAGGCCTGCGTCAGCCTGCCCGGCCCCTCGCCCCTTCACGAGGGCAAGGAGGCCGGCGAGGGCCAGACCACCCTCACTCGGGGATGCCCAGGCTTCCCAAGGAAGAGGCTAAGTGGGTAAAAGGCACAACCGGAGGAGGGTGCACAGCGACCGTGGTGACCGCCGTGGGGAGATGCTCAGGAAACGCGGCCTCACCTGCCATCCCAGCTCCTCACCCCAGGCCTCCCGCGGCCGCCTCAGGGCCTCGGCTGTGACCCCTGTGGGCGGGGACCCTCGAGTCTCCCCACAGCGCTGCCGAGGTGAGAAGTCTGACCATGCGCCATCTACCTGGCCCAAGCCCCCCACTCCCCAACCCCTCCCCTCACCCGAACCACCATGCGGCCCAAAGGGTGACCCTAACTGTCCCCCCTTCCTGCCCCGACACCCCTACTGCTCATTCTCGGCTTAGCAGCCGGAGGGACCCTTTCCAAACCCTGAAGCTGCCCTGCCCACCTCCTACCCACCCACAGCACCTGTGCCCCACCTCCCGCCCCTCATGTCCATGCATCCCTGCTGGGAGGCCAGCTCCTCCGGGGCAGGGGTTGGTGTCAGTTTTGTCCAGTGCTGTCCACAGAGCCAGAATAACGTCAGCACACGGTAGGCGTTCAAAAACGAGTCACTGAATGAGGAGACACTCAAGGTACTGAGAAAACCTAGTATACGTCCCTGAGTTAATAGGATCTTAAAGAGAATTAAGATCATTTCCTATGTGCATAGTTTAAAGAGTAGACTAGCATGTCAAAAACCAAAAAAAGCAAAAACTGGCGGTCCAGTGGTTAAGACTCCGCGCGTCCAATGCAGGGGGAGCAGGTTCAATCCCTGGCTGGGGAACTAAGATCCCACACGCTGCACAGTGTAGCCAAAAAAAAAAAAAAAAAAAAAAAACTAAACAAAATTTTTTAAAAAATAAGCAAAAACTTCAAAGTTAAATTCCCCTAGAAATAGGAAAACAGCAAAAGTAAGAAATGGGTAAAAAGAGCTTGTTTTGAAATGTCTGAGTAGATTTCACCCTGGATAATGGGACTTCTGGAAATCGCCCAGTGTCCCAGAGGTGAGCCAGAGGTGGGAAGGAGTGAACCAAACCAGACAAGTGGCCACAGCCGGCAACCGGGCTCTCAGTCTCCGGTCTGAGGCCCAGCTCGGGGTCCTGCTGCCTTTGCTGTAGGGGGTCAGTCTCAGGGGCCAGCCCAGCATAGCTCAGGGAGCTGGTGCAAAGCAGCTCACTCGACCTCAGCCTCAGCATCAGAGGGACCAGGCGAAGCCCCCTACCCACCAAAGCCCCCTGTCCCTCCAGAGCAGAGAAGTCTGGACAAGTGGCCAGGGAGGGAACCGCGTGGCCTCAGCGCCCCCTGCTGTCCAGTCCGGGCACTGCCAGTCCTGCTAACAACCCCTGGGCCCGCTCAGGTGAGAGCAACCAGCACAGGCTGCCTTTGACGGCCGGAGCAGGCAGGCACGGAGAAACTCCTGCCAACGGCCAGCAGTGGCTCAGCCAGCTCCACGCACAACATGGGTCAACGGCCTCCAGTGGGTGACGGGGAGGGGCAGCTCCCGGAACCTGGGCTGGGGCACTGTTCCCTTTTAGGCCTGCACTGCTCAGCTTGGGACCCCTGCACCGGGCCCCACTTCGAGGCCCTGGGAGCCTTGAAGACGCCCCACAAACGCGCAAGGCGCTCTTTCTGAGACCGGCTCTACACACTGCAGGCAGGGGCGGGCCTGCAGTGCAGACTCCACTCTTCCTGCCCCGCCTCTCGGGTCCCGCCCTCCTTGGCGACCCTCCAACGTTAGCAGGACCAAAACTCACAGAAACCCACCCGACGCTTGCACACCTCCCGTCTCGAGAGCCCTCCAGGGAGGACGCCCCCTACGGCCCCCGCCTCCCCCCACCTATCACCAGCTCCCCTCCCCTCCCTCCCCCTTCGTCCCCCGCGACGCTGCCCCACCAAGTCACAGGGAAAGCGTAGCCATATCGCTGCTTCTCTCCACGGTTCTGCACTGGACATGCCACCACGAGCCACGGCCACACCGATGGAACTGTGCAGACACGTTCTCTGGTGTCCATCTGCCCCCGTGACACCTGCACACCACGAGGCAGCCACAGGGCGTTCTAGCACGAGCCAATCACACTGTGGGTAGGAGAGGTGGCCTCGTCTGGGAGGCTCACGACAACGCCGCCTTGAATTGCTGCCCGTCTCCTGGTCTACACGGTGCCGTCTCAGACATGAGGGATGCTGAGTCTCAGGACACCTGTGTCTTCAGTGTCCCTAGTGACAGCAAACACTCCCCCGTGCCTGGCAAGAGTCTGGCTGCTTCACGTCTGCACCAACACTCACACCGTCCGCCAGTCTTTTCCACTCCAGACCTCCTGGGGTGTGGACCTCACTGGCTGCAGCTTGCCCCCCTGGTGACTAATGTGGCTGGAAGCCTTTCCAAGGCCACATTTGCCGCTGTGGATCATCTCTCATCAGAGGCCTGTTCGAGTCTCTTGCCCACTTTGCTTTGGTAGGTGTTGTGAGGAGCCTCCGTGGGTGACGCACTCATGTCCCCCCGCCCCGTCCTTGCCCTCGAGGGAAGGTGCGCTTGCGTGAACATAGGTTCCGAGTATTCGCTGAGTCAGATTCAGCCTTGGTCTTTATGGTCAGTGCTTTTTGTGTTCAGCTTAAAAAGCCTTTCCCTCCCCAACACCACGGACATGCGCGTCTACTTTAACCCCTACTGACTCGCGTTGTGCCCTTCCCAGGGAGACCTGCGACACAGCTGGATTCACTGCGTTTGCACGGCGTGAGGGAGGATCAGGTTCTCTTTCACTGTCTTTTTCCATGTAGACCCCTACTTACCCCAGCACCACTGAAAAGACCACACTCCCCCCTGCTCTGCACACACGGCCTGACGTCCACAGGTGCTGGGTCTGTTTCTTGCTCTCTCTCCTACTCCGCTGTCTGTCTATCCATCTATCTGTGTGCCGCCACTTCCACAGTTTTACGTTTCTCTAACTTTATAATAAGTTTCAGCAGCTCATAGAGGAAGTCTTCCTACCTTATTCTTCTTCAAGAATATCTTGGCTACACTTGGCCCTTTGCATTTCCACAAAATTTTTAGAATCACCTTAAGTTCCACAAAACAGCTGTTGGGATTTTGGTTAAAATTACATTGAATCTAGATGTCATTTTCAAACTGTGTCCACAACTGATTTTTGTATAGTGATCACATATCCAGCAAGCTTGCTAAACTTACTCATTAATTTTAAGAATCCATAGATTCTTTTGCATTTTTCCATGTTACGATCACATCATGGGAGAATGATCACACTGTCATTTTCCTTTGCACGTTTTTTTTTGTTTGTTTGTTTGTTTGTGGTATGCGGGCCTCTCACTGTTGTGGCCTCTCCCGTTGCGGAGCACAGGCTCCGGACACGCAGGCTCAGCGTTCATGGCTCACGGGCCCAGCCGCTCCACAGCATGTGGGATCTTCCCGAACCGGGGCACGAACCCGTGTTCCCTGCATCGGCAGGCGGACTCTCAACCACTGCGACACCAGGGAAGCCCTGTTTTTTAACTTCCATTGTTCTACTTTCTTAGTACACTGACTAGGACTTGCAGTAAACATTTAAATGGAAATGGTAACAGCAGACATCTTTCCTCGCTCGATCTCAAAGGGAAAGCTTAAGTCTGACACATACAATAGGCTTTTTTATATCCTTATCAGGTTAAGGACGTTCCCCTTAATCCCTATTTTGTTAAGGTTTTTTTTTAACCATGAACAGATACTGAATTTTACCAAATGCCTTTCCTACTTCTGTTAAGATGATATATGATTTTTCTACTTTGTTAATGTGGTGAATTCCACTGACTGATTTTCAAATGTTAGAAAAACACTGTCCTTGGAACAAACATGAACAGCTGGATCCAGCAGACATGATGTAGTTTAGGACCTTCCACCTCTCTCAGCAGTGAGCTACCCCATAACCCTCCTTTCCTCTAAGGCGTCTCTCAGGTTTCGGTGCCAAGGTTTTGGAGGCCTCATAAAATGAGAGGACCTAAAGCCTCTTTACTGATTGTTTTGATAGGTTTCTGTTTCATTAATTTCTGCTTTGACCTTCATCGCTGTCCAGCTTCTACTTCCTCTGCGTCTGTTTACAGCTCTTTTCCTAACCTCTTGAGGTGACTTCCTACTTTCCTTCATGTCTAACATTCGCTCATAAAGCTACAAATATTCCTCTAAGCTCAGTTTTAGCTACATCCCACAGGCTTAGATGTATTTTCTTTATCATTCAGAATATATTCTAATTTCCACAGTGATTCTTGGAACTCTAGATCACTCAGCCTCTCACGCTGGACGTGAGTGCGGTATCTCCTCTTTGCCACTGGTTTCTGCTACACCTGCCTGTGGCCAAGGACAGACTCTGGGTGAAGAGATGTCCATACCTGTTGACACCTGCTTTATGGCCCAGCACATGGTCAGCTTCCCACGTGTTCCACAAGGAGGAAAGGATGAATTTACTGGGTGCCGCACACATGAGTCCAGCAGGTCAAGCTGGTCAGATCCTTTACCTCTTACTGAACTTTTCCTGCTCAGTCTGCCAGTTACTGAGCAAGGAGTTAAAAAATCTCCTACTGTGAGTACAGATTAGTCCAGTTCTGTTCCTACTTCTGTCAGTTTTTGCTGTAGACATGTTGAGACTGTGTAACGGAATGCAAACAAAATTTATAACTGCAGCTCCCTGCTGCCTCACTATGACGAAGGCTCCTGTCTATCTGTGGGGCGCTCTGCCTGGGAGACCACTTTGCGATCAGTGCAGCCCCGCGACCAGCCTTCTGATTAGTACTGCACAGTGTCTCCTCTTCCGTTCTTCCATTTGCGTTTGATGTGTCCCTAGCAAACAGCATAACCAGACTTTTAATGCTGCCCTGACAGTCTCTCCTTTCTAACTGGGATATTTGACCCCTTTACTGTTATTGTAACTACCAGCACAGCTGGACTGAACCCCCTCACGGAGGCTGCCTACTGGTCCTTCCTGCTTTCCGCCCTTTGTCTCTCCTTTCCTCCTGTCTCATCTTCTTTCAAATTCAACATTTTTTATTATTCCATTTCTTCCTTCTATTAATTTAAAATTTACTTATTATTTTATTATCTTCGGTTACCCTGGAGATTACAACATGCATCCTTACCTTATAAAACTCAAATCTTCATCACACCTTTGTCCTCTTCCTAGTGGAGCTAAGCTCCCAGAAGCAGCTGGCCTCCATCCCCCGCCGGTGCCCCTCCCGCCGCGCGGGACGATCTCATGCGCTTTCAAACCAAACAAACCACAGCCCCTCTTGCGCACAGGCGCACTCATTTGGATTGACTGACACAGTCACCACCTTTGCGCCCCGTCCTGTGCGGCCCTTCCTGGGTCCTCCTCGCCCAGCGTCTAGAGGGCCCTCCATCTGAGTCTGCTCCAGGAGGCTCAGCCTGAGACACGGTGTCCCGAGGGCCCAGGAAATGGACTCGGAACCGGCCTCCTGCAGAGGAGCCGGGCTGGCGGCAGCCGCAGGCAGAGGCCCCGGCAGGGACAATTAAAGGCAAGATGTGAAAGCTGGTGCCTCTGGGGAGGGGGCCAAACAAGGGTGTGAGGCCCAGGAACGGGGATGGCCCAGAGGCCGCCTAGCACACCTGCCGAAGAGTGTGGGACAGAGGGAAGAACAGACAGACAGGGAGTTCAGCAGGCCTCCCAAAGGCGAGTGTTGAAGTTACTTGTGCGTCTGCATTTTGAAATCTTCAGGCAAAAAGGTCGCGGAGATTGAGTCCCATGTCTCTAACATACTATTTTGACAAAAGAGGTTCACAGGTGATAGAAAGATCATGTGCCCTGCAGTCCGTGGTCTAAAGAACACTGTGCCTGCGCGTGGCTTCTCATCTGTGAAATGGGGACACTCAGAGGGAAAGGGGAGGGGAGGTCTGGCCTGCTCTCAGATAACAGGAGACCCCTGGTGTCTGTCGTGACGAGAAGTAAGCGGTGACCGCAGGGCCTGGAGCGCTTGTCCGGAAGCAGACCTCGAGCCACCACCGAGCCACACGCGCTGGCTCATGGTCCCCGGGGGCTCAGGCCCCTGCAGAGACCCTTCTCCCAGGACGATGCAGAGACGACACCTGGCCAAACTCCCAGAGGGAGAATGCAGGCTTGGGGGGGACCCCCCTTCTTGGGACCCCGGAGCCCCGAGGCCCTGAGCAGGGGGGCCTGTTCCGGCCTCAGGGTCCCCGGGGGCTGCCCCACGGCCACTCCCGCTCCCACCTCCCAGTACCATGTGCCCCGCTGCCCCAAAACCCACCCAGGGGGCTTCCCTGGTGGCGCAGTGGTTGAGAGTCCGCCTGCCGATGCAGGGGACACGGGTTCGTGCCCCAGTCCGGGAAGATCCCACATGCCGCGGAGCGGCTGGGCCCGTGAGCCATGGCCGCTAAGCCTGCGCGTCCGGAGCCTGTGCTCGCAACGGGAGAGGCCACAACAGTGAGAAGCCCGCGTACCGCAAGAAAAAAAGAAAAAAAAAACACCCAACCAGGACTCTCTGAAAACCCTCTGGAATCAGTCCCCCTTCTCATCTGGATAATGAGGTGATTTCAAGGCCCTTTCTAGCTCTAACAGCCAAAGATTCCAGCTTAGCATCAGAACACAAACTAACTTACTGTTCTAAGCAAAAAAAAAACCCAAAGTCAATTTATTCCAGATAATTGTTATTGAGTTTGTAAGAAACTATGGTTAATTTTTAAAACATTACTGAACTCAGATGTTTGCAAACTCATGCTCACAGCAGCATTAGCCAATTAGCCAAGAGGTGGGAGCTACCCAAGGGTCCATCATCAGACAGACGGATAAACACAATGTGGGCCATCCATAGAGTGGAATATTATCCAGCCTTAACAAAGAAAAAAATTCTGACACCTGCTACAGCATGGGTGAACTGCAAAGATACTCTACTAAGTGAAAAAAGCCAGACACAAAAGTCAAATTCCTGAAGGCAGAAAGCAGGACAGTGGGTGCCAGGGGCTGAGGGAGGGGAGGGGGAGTGAGTGAGTGAGTGATGGGCACCGAGTTTCAGCTGTAGGAGGTAGGAGCCTTCCGGAGTTGACGGGTGATTTTTGCAAAATGATGTGAATGTACTTATTGCCCCAAACTGGACACTTAAAAATGGTAAATTTTATGCTCTATTTTACTACAATTAAAATATATATCTACTGACACCCTAGACAAAGGCAGAAAACAGCCACAAAGAAGATATTTTCAAAACCTTTATCTGACAAAGGATTTGTATCCCCAAAATGTAAAGAACTACTACAAAATCTATTTTAAAAATAATAAAATAAATAAAATAAAAATTTAAAAACTACAGGAAGGACATGAATAGGCTACTAATTCAAAGAAGAGAAAACCTGGGCTTCCCTGGTGGTGCAGTGGTTGGGAGTCCACCTGCCGATGCGGGGGGGCGCGGGTTCGTGCCCCAGTCTGGGGGGATCCTGCGTGCCGCGGAGCGGCTGGGCCCGTGAGCCATGGCCGCTGAGCCTGCGCGTCCGGAGCCTGTGCTCCGCAACGGGAGAGGCCACAACAGTGCGAGGCCCGCGTACCGCAAAAATAAATAAATAAATAAATAAAAGAGAAAACCTGAACAGCCAAAGAGCCCGTGATGGAATGCTCAGTCTCACTCACAATCAGTGAAATGCAAATTAAAATGAGTTGGCATTTTATTGAAACAGGGAAAATTTCAGTTTGACAGTACCAAGTGCCGGTGAGCAGGGTAGCAAGGCCCCTGGTCCTGCTGGCGGCCAGAGCCTGGGTGAGGCTCGGATGAGACTGTCACAGCAACTGACTCCCCAGAACACGCTCTCACAGCCCCGGCTGTGCACACGGGCACCTGCATGACACTGTCCGCTGCAGCTCCTCTCAGAGAGGTCTGTTCCCAACCTTCTATCACGTGGCCAGCAGCAGCAGAATGGATAAAAATTTGTGACATATTCATAATGGAATGCTACATAACAAGTAAAATAAACTGAGGCTACAAGGTAAAACTTGGAAGCATAATGCAGTGTTACAGAAGTGGCAGAATAAGACATGCAGTATGGTTACCTCTGTGTATAAAACACACAAAATGAACCAGTGAAAGGACCACGGCTGCCAAGGTCCAGGGTGAGCAGGGAGGGACGACCAGGCGGGCACCTAGGATTTTAGGGCAGTGAGATGCTCTGTGTGACACTGTGATGGTGGCTGTGTGACCTCAGTCCATCTGTCCAAAACTTTAGAATGTACAGCACAAGGAGTGGCCTCCATGCACGCTATGCAACCTCAACTAATCATGTACCCAGCATGGTGGCACATGGGAACTCTCTGTACTTCCTGCTTAGCTTTTCTGTAAACCCCAAACTGCTCTGAGAGTAAAGTCTATTAATTTTTTAAGGATTACAAATCAAAGAAGAGAACCACACAAGAGGATACTCTCGATATGTGTGGATCAATATCATATCTTTAAAGGGGGTATGGGGCTTCCCTGGTCGCGCAGTGGTTAAGAATCCGCCTGCCAATGCAGGGGACACAGGTCTGGGCCTTGGTCTGGGAAGATCCCACATGCTGTGGAGCAACTAAGCCCGTGCACCACAACTACTGAGCCTGCGCTCTAGAGCCCATAAGCCACAGCTACTGAGCCCACATGCCACAACTACTGAAGCCCACACTCCGCAACAAGAGAAGCCACCGCAAAGAGAAGCCCGCGCACCATAACGAAGAGCAGCCCCCGCTTGCCGCAACTAGAGAAAGCCCACGCGCAGCAACGAAGACCCAACGCAGCCAAAAATAAATAAATAAATAAATATTTTTTAAATAATAAAAAAAAAATAAAGTGGGTATGAAACAGAGCAGGACCCTGGGGGGCCTCCTGGGGACGTATCCCCCAGTACCTCCCCCTCCCTCTTGTTTGTAGCAAAGTTTTAGCCTCCTAGGCCCTCCCCAAATTCCAAACTGCAAATTTAACCAGAGAAGTGAGAAAATGCAGAATCAAAAGAAAACAGTCGAGCAAGACAAAACAATAACAGTTTAGCCACTGAACAGTGTCAAGGACCTCTAGTTCCTCCTCAAGGGCTCTAGATAACATCTGAGCTGTGTCCTTGAGCTGTTCTGCAGGTACTAAAATCCCCACCAGGTGGAAGAAGTTATGCAGGCTGCCCACCAGCATGTAGACCCCCAACCGGCTGGAAGGTTGATGGCTGAGATTCCTGAAACATCACCCAGTTACCTCACCACCAACCAATCAGAGAACTGTGCACAAGCTGATCACATCCCCAGGACCCCCTACCTCACACTGTCTGTAAAAGCCCTTCCCTGAAATCCACTGGGGAGTTTGGGTCTTTTGAGCATGAGCTACCTGTTCTCCTTGTCTGGTGCCTGTACTTTCCTTCCCCACAACCCAGTGTCAGTAGATTAGCTTTTCTGTGCGTTGGGCAAATGGACCCAAGTTTGGTTTGGTAACAGGCAATGATAGGCCCCCGAGGGTTCTTGTGTCTAGTACGGCATCTGGCGCGTAAGAGAGGACGGGACACACCGTGATGCGTTGTAGACCAAGGAGCAGAGGAAGAGGGTCCGGATGGGGCAGGAGCGGGTGGGGCAGGGGAGGGGCTGGGTGTGCATAGAAGCCCCACTTGAAGACTGAGTTTACAGGAGAGGGAGAGGTGGTAGAAAATGGGTGGGATTCAAAGGAGATTCAGATGTATCATTTTTTAAAACCTGGAAAATGAAAGAAGAAACCCTAAAATGAAGTTACCTCAAGATCATCGAGGGAGCGGGTGATGCTCAGCCTCCTGGACCTCCCGAAAGATCTCCGGGCAGAGGTACGCTGAGCCGGTGGCAGGAGTCCAATGCCCCGCCCGAACTTTGAGCCCTAAAACAAGAAAAAGACGTCGTTACCCTCTTGGGAGGAGACACTAGTTCTGCCTGACACACCGCCTGGAGAGACCGGAGGAGAGGAGGCCTCAAGGTCGTCCAGGTCAACCTCACATTACGAACGAGTCACCACAACCAAAAACGCAAAGTTGAAAAAAAGAGTCATCCCAGGGCCCCCGAGCGTTTGCTGCGCCACTTCCAACTATGTGTCCAGAGGACAACCCCAGCCTCAAACTCCTCGCCCAAGGGCAACGGGAAAACATGTGCGCATGTCTGGGAAAGCACAAGTGGGCGGAGGAAATCATTAGTGATATAAAGGCTGGTTTTCAGCAAGCTCGTGCTTTCACATAATTTTAGAAGCATTTTAGGAAATTAAAGAATCTCTAGACATTCAGCTGGTGTCTGAAGACCAAACCAACCCAAATGCATGAAATAACCAGCCATTAAAACATCTTATTCTTTCTCTGGGAAACGACCAGAATTAATTCGCTGTCATCATGCCAGACATCTCCCCAAATGTGGTTCCAGCAAATGTCATCACATTTTAAAAATAAAAAGCATCACAGCTGAAAATCTTTGACTTCCTGGGTACTCAAAATCCTAAATGACCGGCTTCAGGCATCAAGGAAGCTACAGGTTTCTAAGGACTGCGAGGCCTCAGGCACTCTCTGCTCCCCACCTGCGTAGGGACCCGGGCATCTTGCAGAAAGACAAAACCTTGCAGCACTCCCTTATAAAGCTCTCGGGGCTAAGTTTCTGCACAGCCAACCTCGCAGACACCACCCCCCGCAGAGCAAGCGGAGGGAGAGAAAGATCCAGAAGAACTAACAGGGAAAGAGAGGGAGGGAGGGAGACACAGAGACACAGAGAGCGGTAGACACAGGGAGAAAGGAGCTGACTCAGGGAGAGGAGACGCAGAGACAAGCCAAGGCTCCATCTCAGATGCGTCGTCACCACCAGCAAAGGGCTCCCCGGGCGTAGTATCGCGTCACCACATGTGTTCAGCAAACCCTAGCATTCCAGCAAGAGCCCAAGAGAGAAGCCGTGTGCACACTGTCCCAGCAAACGCATCCTCCGTCTCTGCGTGTCCACACCAGGCGGTGATGTGTCGCCAGCCTGCCCACCCGCAGTCCCCAGGCCGGTGGCGGAAAACAAGGGTGACACAGAGGGTGCTGGGAGCACAGAGGGCAACACAGACGCCCCACGGGGCTGCCGTGGAGCTGGGGCTAAGGGCAGGCGGGGGCCACTGGAGGGAAGAAGGCAGTGAGGGTGCCCGGCCACAGCCAGACCCCCACGGGCTCGAGAGCATCACTCTGAAAGGGACAATGGCCACGGAGCCATGCAGAGGTGAAGCTGCACCTGGGCTAGGGCTCGGCCGGGATGCCTCTAAGAAATCAAGTTGCACAGACGACCTGCCTGTCCCCAAATGGGCCCGGGGGACCGGGCACACTGCCGCTCGAAAGCCGAGGAAAAGCTGGCCTCCGAGAACCCCACCCCTGCCCCGAGCTGGGTGAGCCCGTGGTTCCAGTTGTGCCTCTGCTCCCGGGGCAGGCGCCCAGGCCCCGCCCCACAGGGCTGCTCTGTGACCACTGGCAAGCCCACTCAGGCCTTGTCAAGGCCCACACCCTTCCCCGCATCTGTGTCCAAGTCCCCCTTCTCCGCCCCCACCCCACCCCCGCGAGCAGCACCCTCTGCTCACTGCAGGGCCTTGTTAGCAAGTTACTAAATTTGACATATTCTCGAGAAAGATTTGTCTAAGAAATATCTTTTTCAAAAAATATGCCCAAAGCTGAGTCTATGTGTAAAATGTACCTGGAGCCCAGCGATCTCTCTAGAGACCCTCACCCCTGCCCCAGGGCCCCTCCTCGCCGCAAGGTGCGCCCCTTCAAGAGCCCCCTTCAGCCCCTTGCTGCGGGGGGGGATCCCGAGGCTTCCACTCTCAGCAGGAACTGGAACCACAGACCCCCAGCACCACCCCCCTGCACCATCTCCCCAGCTGCCTGGAAGCCCTGGGAGCAGCAGGGGCCTTTGCTCTGTGTGTGCTCCCTTCTGGGACCACCTGCCTGGCCGGGTGGCATCTGCTCAGAGAACACACAAGAGCAAAACTGCGTGGCGGCCTGGGTGCCCAGTAACAGGGAGCCCATCACTGGGGACAGGGGGTCCACGCGGCCGGAAGGAAAGCAGCCGCCTACACGTGGCCGTGCACGGGCGCGTTGCGGGACTGGGGCCTCAGAGGAGGAATAACGCCTACAGAGGTGTGAATCGACCCCGTGGTGACATTTCACCAACAGGGAGAAGCTTCAGCTCTTCTCCGGCTGCTCCTCAGCGAGAGTCCCTGCCCCCCACCCCGGTGTATGAAGACGGCTGTGCATCAATAAACTGCTGGAAAATCCCCGCTGATCTGGCGCCCCCTGCTGGCACTACATCACTCACTCTCCCCAGACAGAACTAAACAGTAGCGATTAGGCAAAAATGGCTACAAATCCGCTTTCTTCAAAGTCAACTCCACTTCTTAAATCGCAAACAACTCACCTTAACTGCTTGGGAAGGCGAGGGGCTGAGGGCTGCCCCAGCTCCGCCTCTCTGCCCGCAAGCGCCCCGTACGAGGGCCAGCCGCCGGCATGGACCTCAGCGTGAGCCCTTTGCGCTCCGGTACCCTGCTCTGGATGGTCAACTCAGAACAGGAGGGCGGAGGGCCCCTGAGGGAAGCCTTCGAGATGAGAAACAGCCAGCAGATAGAGTGAGGGCAGAACTGGGCCGCTGACGCCTGCCCGCCTGCCCACCACCCAGGGAGAGGTCTCATTTTAGCACAAGCAGTGACCTGGACCAGCCAGTCCAGACTCCTCAACCTACAGATGAGAGCCCAGCAGCCAGTGAAGGGCCTGCTCGGGCCCACACGGCCAGCAGGGCCCAGACCCAGATCTCGTTGCACCACAGTCAGAACCAGAAACTCCTAACTTAAGGGTATAAACACTAGACCAGAAGCCCCAGTGGGGCAAGGGCTGTGTCCCCCCTCAACAGTGCCTGGCACGCAGCAGGTGCTCAGTAAACACTTACTGAACAAATTAACCAAGGATGCCATTTAGCTTAAAACAGAGACCAGACCATCTGAAGACCTGCCCAAGAGAAGCCGAGGAGTAGGATTTCCAGCTGACATACTTACTTCTCCCGTTATATCAGTCAGAAAGCAAAACCACAGCAACTGGTCAACAGAGAATTTCCCACAAAGAACTGCTAACCAGGAATCAGAGAACTGAAAGGGCAGAAAGAGACTCCAAGATGCCAGGACGGGAAGCGGCTGCACCCCCGGGGCTGGGACAGTATGGGAAGAGGAGGACTTATTTAAACTCTGCAGCCAGATGAGGGGAAGGTGGGACCCGGACCTCGGACCTCAGAGGGGGCACAGGCAACGGCTGGTGTCTGGGGGATGACAAGGCCCCGGACAAGGCGGGGAAACCACAAACTGGACTCAGCGGCAGCGGCAGGAGGACCCTCCTCCTCTCGCCTGGCCGCTGGGAGCAGAGCCAGGTGGGGACCCAGCTGGCAAGGGGAAGAGGGCACAGACCCCCTTCCCAGAGCCCATCACAGAAGGCGGGCTTGGGGCTGAGGGACAACAGCTGAGTAACAAGCACAACTTGTGAGATCTGGTTGCTACAAAACTCTCCATATCAGGAAGAATTCTAAGCCCCAAATCAAATCAATTTTAAAATCAACAAAATTCCATTTCCAACACAACACCGGACAAACACAGAGCGGTGACTCTGGAATAACGTGTGGGGGCTGAGGAAGGGCTCCTGGTCACAGTGAATCACCTTCTCGAGAAAGAAGCCAAGACTGGGTGTCCTGCTCAAGGAAGAAAAGGGTGAATATGTAGGAAAGGACATCCAACTCGAGACAGAAAATTAAGGAATATGTTTGTTTATTCAATAAATATCTAAGAGCCAGGCAGTCATCAAGAGTGAAAACCTTAAAAAGACAGAAACAAGGTGTGTGGCAAAACGTCCAAGCCAATAAAGGAGGTGATGAAGAAAGCAGGAAAACCAACAACAGCCTTGAAAACAAAACACAAAGGCAGGAAAGGAGGAGAGAGCCTAGGAAAAAACAGACTTACAGAAAGTGCACAGTAACATCATGGAACCAAAACTACACATGCCAGTAATCCCAATAAATATAAATGGACTAAATTTGCCAATTTATTACAGTCTTACTCTTGAATCTCAGAATGTCAAATTGGATCAGGAAAAACATGCAACTACCTGCCACTCATAGTAACAATCCTAGAACATGGAGAAATGGAAAAGTTTAAAGAAAAGGACAGAAAATGCTGACTCAGAGAAAGCTTGTGTAGCTATGTTAATAACAGACAAAATAGATCTCATCTCTAATAGGGTTTTTAAATAAGAGATTCAATACACCAAAAAGGAAGAAAGTGAGGAAGAAGAGGAGGAAAAGGGGGAGAAAAATGCCACCATTGATTTTGTAACTTTACGAGGTTAGAATAAACTTGATATCAAAACCAGACAAAAACAATGAGAGAAGGGAACACTATAAGACAGTTTTACTCATAAACACAGATTCAAAAATTTTACAAAAATACTAGCAAACCAAACCCATTAGTGTATAAAAAGATAAGCACAAGTTAGGCTTACCTCAGGAATGCAAACATGGTTCAATATTCAAAACTCTATCAGTGTAATATACCACGTTAGCATTTTAAAGGAGGAAGCCCATTTGATTGTCTCAATGAACACAAAGAGAACCAAAAAAGAAAGGCCAAAATTCAACACCCATTCATGATGACAAGTATTAACAAATACGAACAGAAGTAATCCTGGCAAGGCAGCTGCACAAAGAAAGCAGTGAATCAATTGTACTTTTATATATCACAAAAGTTAACATTTACAATTTTTAAGTAGGCACCCATTTACAATAGTAATAAAATATATAAGGTACCTAGGAATAAATCTGGCCAAATAATCTAAGAAAAAAATCTAATTAACAACATTTATGAAGGTAGCTATAAAACTTTACTGAAAGAAAATAAAGAAAACCTAAATAAATGAAGAGAGATACCATTTTCATGGATAGGAAGACTCAATATCCTACATATGTCAGTTCTCCCAATAAAAAAGTCAATAGCATTTTATTTTTTGGAGAATTTATTAGCTGATTGTAAAATCTATATGAAAGAGCAAGGCTCAAGCAAAGCCAAGATGAGATAAGGTGATTTGGCCTATCAGATACGAAGACTTACTACAAAGGTACAATTTTGAAGGTAAAGTGCAGTTGGGGTATTGGCAGTGGAGGACAGAGAACTGAGACCCACGTATGTGAACACACGGCACACGGCAGAGGGCACCACTGGGCCTCGTGAGAGCCTGAATTTAGTGCTCCAACAACCGGTCGACCACATAGAGGAAAAAATGGACTTGCCACCCACCTTATTCCATTCACAAAAATCAACTCCAAAAAAGTTTAGGGGAAAAAAAAGGAGAAAATCTTTCTGTCCTCAGGGTAGTAGTGAATGTGTTATGTCAAAAGTGCAAGATAAAGGCTGACAAGCTGGATGACATTAAAGTGAATAACTTCTGTTCATCAAAATGCCACAGCAGGGCTTCCCTGGTGGCGCAGTGGTTGAGAGTCCGCCTGCCGATGCAGGGGACACGGGTTCGTGCCCCAGTCCAGGAGGATCCCACATCCCACGGAGCGGCTGGGCCCGTGAGCCATGGCCGCTGAGCCTGCGCGTCCGGAGCCTGTGCTCCGCAATGGGAGAAGCCACAACAGTGAGAGGCCCGCGTACCGCAAAAAAAAAAAAAAAAAATGCCACAGGACACGGAACATGGAGAGGGCATTCACGGAACGCTTGTAATCGGCAAAGGTTAATAGCCAAAACCTGTAACTCCTACCAATTAGAGAGAAAGACAACCCAACAGAAAAATGGGCAAAGTTTTCAGTAGGTCCCTCACAAAGAGGAAATCAAATCTTTGTGCTCAAGGAAATGCAAACTAAAGCCGCAACAAGATACCATTTTACAACTAATAGATTGGCAAAAATTGGAGGAGTCTGGCGAAGGCAAGCTTCGGCAAGGATGTGGAGCGATCTGAGTTCTTACAGTAGCTGGTACGGGACTGCCAGGAAAACAGCATGTTTCTGCACGGTTACAGCATTCTGAGCAAATTTTACTGAGACTTGGGACCTGTACTAAAAGTTTCCACGTCCTGGGACTCAGCAGTTAAATTATGACCAAAGAGATGGTGAGAACTCCAGGTGAGACTGACATTTCAAAGGAATGAGGCCTGGAACACCTCCCAAAGAGGCTGATCTTATGTCCCTCCTGAAGACACCCACCTGCACTGCAAAGGGTGAGAGGAGAGACCCAGGATTTTTCCCCTGTCTAGAAAGAGGATTTGCTTAGAGTAACGGTTTCTCTCCCCCTTAAGGAGGGGAAGGGGGCAGCACGTGTATAATCTCCTGGATCCCTGTTTGGGGAGTTGAGGGGTGATACCCGATGTGGTTCTCATTGCTCCAGTCCAGGGCAAGGACTGGGCACGGGGGAACCACTGTCGTATTGTACATCAGTAATTCAAGCTGTGTCTCTCCAGAGACCCGTCTACTGTCAATATGAACGGATACAGAGACCAAAAGCTTAACACCCGGCCCTGAGACAAACCAGCCATTCCGTTCTTTGGACAGACCCTGAGAAACGCCTTCACATACATGCCTGGAGACGTGTGCGAGAAGGCTCACCAACGCATCATCAGTCACTTTGTTAATGGCTCTGTGTGTGTGTGTGGGTGTGTGATGGTGGTATACTCACACAATGGAAGGTTACATAGTTAGAATGATGAACTGCAGCTGCAGATGGCATCATGGATAAATCTTTGAAATGATATTCAGTGATTTCAAAACAGCTTGCATGAGACTGTGTTATAAAGCCGTTTTTACAAAGCTGAAGAAACAGCAAAACTAATCAATAAGGGATTCAAGCACTTCAGACACTTCTGATTCTGGCAGTGGCCACTTAGCTCTGAATATTCTCCCTTTTCCTGGAAACTACACAAAACCAAAGAACAGCAAGGGGTGGCATTGCTTTGTGTCTCTGCTCCTTTGCTCCCATTTCCTTCACCTCAGTGTCCCCCACTCTCGTCCTACAGACTGCGTCCAGCTCTGGGAAGCCCTGCCCTGCCTATTCCAGGAGGGCCCAAGCGCTTCTCCCCTGCTCCCCCTAGCGCCTCCACCGGCCTGGGTCTCAAGGTCCACACGCAGCACCGAGCCCCCCAGAGAGCGCTCAGTGCACGTGGTCAGAAGGAAGGCCTTGCGCAGAGCGAGCCCATAGGGAGCTAAGGAGCCCAGAGTGCCCTTCCCAGCCCGACCCCCGCCCCCGGCCCGGGCCCCTCTGCCCGGTGGTGTTATCTCCCCAGACCGGCTGACTGTCTCTCCGTTGTTCGCTTCCTTTCCTCTTGCTTGGGCAGAGAGTGATGCAATGTTGCCCAAGGGCATGGTTTACAAGGAGTGAAGATCAAAGCTGCTGTTTTTAGAGGGAATTATATCATGGGGCCCTAACCTGGCCTTTTTAGTATTCTCCAGAATTTTCTTAGAATCTATTTTAAAACTTCCTCTCATTGTACTAGAAAAACTGCACAAGATCTGTCTGTTGAATCCAATACTCTCCTGGCTGGATAGCTGATGATGTCATTAGCAATGCCATAGAAATACCACTACAGCTTCCAGTACCAATCCTCACTTTGCTCTCATTAAAAGAATTAAGAAAGTAATTTTCATTTGTTTCTCCGAAGGCATTATTTTTAGTAAGTAAAATATGTTCAGATTCCCATAATAAAAAAATCAAAACAACACAAAATAAAATTATAGTGTCCTGGACGCTTCCCAGTTTTCACTTACTAACCTGAGGTAACTACTACTATCTGTTTGGAGTGTTTCCTTTTAATTTTTTCTATATACTTACATATAAATATATGCATGCTTTAAAATGTCATAGGTTTATTTGGAGGGTATTGAAATATGTTACACAAAAGCGGGATCATATTAAATACGTACATGTGACCTGCTTTTTCGCTTCGGGCGTCTTGGGGGGCTTTCCACGTGGGTAATACCCCGCGCCACCCCCCATGGCAGAGCCCAGAGCCACAGTCCCCTCTCAGTGATGGACATCTGGGCTGCACACCTGTCTGTGCAGCCACACTTCCCAGCCCCCCCTGCAGCAGGGTGCAGTCACGTGACGAGGCCTGGACAATGAGAAGCAGCAAGAGCTTGTGCAGCTTCTGCTGGGGCTCCACTGCTCCCTCCCCCCTCCTGCAGGCTCCCCCCTCCTGCAGGCTCCCCCCTCCTCCTGCAGGCTCCCCCACATCCTGAGGCTCCCCCCACCTCCTGAGGCTCCCCCCTCCTCCTGCAGGCTCCCCCCACCTCTTGAGGCTCCCCCCTCCTCCTGCAGGCTCCCCCCTCCTGCAGATTGGAATGTAGCGGAAGCTGTGTCTCCGTCTGACCTTCAAGTGGAGGCACAGCCGGGGAACCTGGCCCCTGATGAACGGGGAGCCCCCACACCAGCCCTGGGCAGCCCCACCCAAACTCTTAACAAACTTAATAAAATGGAAAAGCATCCATTTATAAACATTATTTAACTCTCGTCAACAATGTCATGCACTCAGCTAAGTCTCCGGGTGATGCCCTCCCAGCCCCCAGCCCAATATCTCAGGGCTCCCCAAGGAGGAAACAGTTCAGGAGCATTGCCCGGGTCAGCGCACTAGGAGTCAGAGCATTGGATGTGACTGGGAGGAGGTCAAAATGCCGAGCATTCCCTCTGTAAACCTCCCACTTGACCAGTGTAATAAAAAAGCCTGAGAGGCGGAGACGTGTCCACCTGAACGAGCAAGTGAGGGAGAAGTGGGCCTTCTCCTTGGCCGGTTTCCCTCCAGGCTTCCACAGGAGTGAGGGGTCCCAGAAAGCCGGGATCTGGACTGCGCTAGGGTATAAAGGACCAAGAAGACAGTGACAGAGCCCTGGTAAAGGAGCATCCTGCAAAGACGGCTGACTGGACAGAGAACTGGCAGGACGCAGAGACCAGCTGGTGACTGAACGCAGTGGTGCAGCCCCTCTAAGAGCTGGCTTGCTTTGTGCAACACAACAGAAAGGCCGCGTGCCAGACTTTCAAAGGGAACATTTAATACAAAGGGCTGTCACGTATAACGTGGAAGCAATCATAAACACAGAGACCACAAAAGACCATCCTAGCTGCGAGAGAGACAGAGACAGACAGAAACAGAGAGAGAGAGAGGGCGCTATGGGGAGGGCGTCCTGGCAGTGGCCGCTCCCCAGGCCTGGGATCAGCTGTGCTTGCCCCTCACTGGTCACAAGCAACACGCCTCAGCGGCACAGGCGGCCAAGGCTGGCTTAAAAGGAGAAGCTGGGGGGGGGCGGCGGTGAGAAGTCCCCTAGGGGTGTGAAAAGCTCCAAGGTTTCCCCAGAACCCCCGAGGCCATGGAGGGCTGTGCCCATGCGCAGCGCTGCGGCTGCACCGGCAGGAGTGGAGGCCCAAGCGGGGCCATCAGCTGCCTGGCTGAGCACTGAAGGCTCCACACACACAGGCCCCTCGGCAAAGACCGAGACTGACCGGCTCCAGGCATCGAAGGAGATCTCTGCCCGTCACTAGCTGACCTCTAAGCGAACCAAGCCGAGACCTCGTGGCCACACACAACAGAGAATGCACCGGACAGAATTTGCTCAGAAAAGCCCCTAAACAAACAGCAACAAACAGCAAGGTGCGGAGAGCGCATCTCCGCTCCCAGGACAGCTGCAAGCTGCGTGGGGCGCCCTGCTGAGTTTCTGGGTTGCGCGAAGATCAGATGTTGTGTGCAGAGGGCGCCAGATGCTGGGCTGAGCCAGGCGGCCGAGTCTCGCCTCTTAGCGCCCAGCGCACACCTCTTTGCCAGCGCCGGACCCTGGAGCTGGGCCTTGCAGACGATGTTCTGTGGCCGGCTCTGCCAGCGGGGCTGCGCTGGTTCCCGTCGGGCTGTTTTCCGGGCGGCGGGAGCAGGCTGTGCCCACATCCTGCTCAGGACCATCGTTCTCCGGCAGCCTGTTCCCCGGACAGCCCTGGCTGCAGCCCCTCGGCCTCCTCCCCTTGGTGTTAAGGCTCCGCCTGGTTGCCGCCCTCGCCCCTCTGCCGCTTCCTCCCTGGGGTTCCGTTAGCGCTCGCTTGGCAGTGGGCCACCTCTGGTCTGGCTACCACTTCTTCAGGCTAACGTCTCCCTGTCCAAATCGCTGGTGTGTTTTCTGTCTCCTGGCCAGATCCTGGCGGACACAGCCTGATTTTGCACAGAGTAAGACACTGAAGCCACTGTCACCACGGAGAGGAACTGACAGTAACTCTGGACACCTACTGCTCGACCTTCCACGGCCTCTGGCCCCTCCCCCTCCTGCTCCTAACGCCTCTTCCTCTTCGCATTTCCAGCACTTCCTTCCTCCATCCCTTCCTGGCCTGTCCTCCGCTCATCCTGACAAGCCGCCAGCCAGCTAGAGCCAGGCCAGGAGGGACACCAGGAGGCCCACCTTAGGACCCTGGAAGCTTCTGCCGCTCCAGCAGGGGCTGTGGGATTAGACTGCACTAATAATGCAGGGGAACCCAGTTAGCAAAGACCTATGGATACACTTGCAGAGATTAGAGCTGGAACGCAATACAATACAATTTATTACTACTTATTTTTAGATAAATCATGTGTCCCATCACGTCACGAAAGGAACGCCACCTGACTGTGGGCAAGTCGCTCGATGTGTATAAACCCTACTCTCCTTGTCAGTAAGATAATGAGCTCATAGGGCAAATAAGGAGATAAAGCGCGCTGCAAACACTGAACGCTACACTGCTACTTTCCAGCGCTGGAAGCATCAGTCCCATGTCAAGCACTTCATTCTTTTGTTACAGTATAAGCAATAACAGCCAATACCTTCGTTTTCACTACATTTTTGTTGAAGGTTAAAGAACATTAAAAAGAAGCCCAAGGCCCTCCTAAGTACAGTCCACTGCTCTCTGACAAAGGGGCAAAGACAATACAAGGGAGCAATGATTGTCTTTTCTACAAACGGTGCTGGAACAAGAGATATCCGCATGCAAAAAAAAAAGTGAATCTAGATACAGACCTTACACCCTTCAGAAATTAACTCAAAACGGATCACAGACCTGGATGTAAAATAAAAAACCATAAAACTCCTAGAAGATAGCACAGGAGGAAACCCAGACGACCGTGGGTTTAGTGATGCCTTTTTGGTACAACACCAAAGGCACGAACCACCAAAGAAAGAACTGACAAGCTGGACTTCATTAAAATTTAAAACTTCTACTCTGTGAAAAACAGTATCAAGAGAATGAAAAGACAAGCCACAGAATGGGAGAAAATATTTGCAAAAGACACATCTGATGAAGGACTGCTACTCAAAATAAACAAAGAACTTAGGTGGCGCAGTGGTTAAGAATCCGCCTGCCAATGCAGGGGACACGGGTTCAATCCCTGGCCCAGGAAGATCCCACATGCCGTGGAGCAACTAAGCCCGTGTGCCACAACTGCTGAGCCTGCGCTCTAGAACCCACGAGCCACAACTACTGAGCCCGTGTGCCACAACTACTGAAGCCCGCGTGCCACAACTACTGAAGCCCACACACCTAGAGCCCATGCTCCGCAATAAGAGAAGCCACCACAATAAGAAGCCCACGCACCACAACGAAGAGTAGCCCCCGCTCGCCGCAACTAGAGAAAGCCCACACACCGCAACGAAGACCCAACGCAGCCAAAAATAAAAACAAATAAATAAATAAATTTATATTTAAAAAAAGGAACTAAAGACCTGTTTCTTAAAAAAAAAAAACTCAACAGTAAGAAAACAAACAATCTGTTAAAAATAGGTCAAAGATCTCAACAGACACCTCACCAAAGAAAATATACAGATGACAAGTAAGCATATGAAAAGATGCTCAACCTCACATGCCATCAGGGGAGATGCAGAGTAAAACAACAGTGAGATGCCACTACCTACGCGTCAGGACGGCAAAAACGCTGAACACTGACACCACCAAACTGGGGCCCAAATGTGAAGCAACAGAAACTTTCATCACTGCTGGTGGGAATGCAAAGCGGCGCAGCCACTTTGGAAGACAGTTTCTTACAAAGCTAAACATTCTCTCACCACACGAGCCAGCAATCCCACTCCTTGGTACTTACCCAGAGGAGTTGAAAACTTATGTCCACACCAAAACCTGCAGGCACACAGATGTTTATAACAGTTTTACTCATAGTTGCCGGAACTTGGAAGCCACCAAGGTGTCCTTCAGAAGGTGAATGGATACATAAACTATGGTACCTCCACGTAACGGAATAGTACTCAGTGCTAAAGAGAAATGAGCGATCAAGCCATGAAAAGACGTGGAGGAACCTTCAATGCATATCACGAAGTGAAAGAAGCCAGTCTGAAAAGGCTACAGACTGTATGATTCCAACTATACGACAGCTGGAAAAGGCAAAACTACGGAGACAGGGAAAAAAATCAGTGGTTGCTGGGGGAGAGCAGGGGAGGGCTGAACAGGCAGGGCACGGAGGACTTTTAGGGCAGTGAAACCACCCTGTCTGATTCTACAATGGTGAGTACACGTCACTATAATCTGTTCAAGCCCACAGAATGCACACCACCGACAGCGACCCTAATATAAACTATGGACTCCGGGGTTACTGACTGTGACAAAGGTACCCTCTGGTGAGGGGCTGATGGTGGCGAGGCTGCACGCCTTTGAGGGTAGAGAGAACTCTCTGTGCCTCCCTCTCAATTTCATTATAAACCTCTCAAAAATAAAGGCTTCAAAACACGAGAGACGACGAAGCCCAAGGTTTGACTCATGAATCTGCTCCCTCCTGACTGCTGAGCCTTAGACAAGTCACTTAGCCCTCAAGGACCGGTCACCTCGCCTGGAGAGCGGGGAGCACGGCACCCTGTCTCTGGGTGTCCTGAGGTCAGAGGCCCTGTGGGGATTGCCACCAAGTGAACGGGCACGAGGGTGCACCGCAGTCTGCCAGACAAACACCACTTATTCCTGCCAGTGTAACAGTTCACATGCACAGCGGCAATGGAGAAAACCCATTTGTGGGTTATGTTAAAAGAGGTGGTGAATTCCCCAATTTCTGATAACATTTTAGCCACCTTCCAGGGCCTTCCCTCCCTAAGCCCTCCCCCAACCAGGGAAGCCCAGGCCGAAGCTGCCGCCCACGCCGCCCACACTGCAGGTGAAAGGAGAGCCCAGCCCATGCAGTCCCACCGAGGGAACGGCAGGGAAGGTGCGCACAAGGGCAGAAGTCCCGCTAGCCCGGCCACTGTAGGAATTCAGTCAAAACCTGCGTGACTACAACTGTGTTTCATACAAAAGCACAAATCTATGCTTAGATACATCACAGTGTTACATGGTCATTTAGGGGAGCTAAAACTACGGGAGGCCTGTCCTTTCCTTCGTCTTTAAGTTTTCTCTGATGTGTTCTACGATGAAAAATAGTAAGACTTGGGAAGGGGACGGATCCTGAACAGAACGTTCAACAAACTCCACGGCCCAGGCCACAGCACTCCTCCAGTCTTTGGAGGGTCTTCCTGTGGGATTTTCAGCTGCTGGGAACAAAAATGTGAACAAACACAGAAAAGGTGTTTTAAATCACAAAGGTCCCCTGAGAACGGTTCCTTCCAAGCCAGCGAGCTGAGGGCCAGCCCTCCTCTCATCCGCGGCTGCGTCTCAGCCTGCCCCGCCAGCACCGCCCCAGCCTGCCAGGGCCAGCCCTCCTGCCGTGCTGAGTCCCTCCCCCGGCTCGGAACCAAGCTCCCGGCCCCGCCCCCAGCTGTTTGATGCTCAAGCCGAGCCACTGCCAACTTCAGCTGGCGTTTTTTTCGTAGCAGGACTTTCTCAATGAAGGACTTTCTCAATGAAGGAAACACCAAGGTGAAGCTCCGCGTCCTGAAGCGACCAGTCTCTGTGCTTCCAGAATTTTCTCGCTTCAAAAGGGCGTGAGGCCTCAGCCACTGGGGCCAGAGACGAAGTGGGCTTCAAAGGGGCTGCCAGAACAGGCCCCTCCAGCACCCACGGCAGCAGGAAAGGGTGGGCAGCGGGGAGGAGGGCCTCACCCTGGCCAGGAGGTCACCATCTCTTCCACCACCACCTGTCCCACCTGACGTCCCGCCCCGCCCCGCCCAGAGCCAGGGCAAATCCAGGCGGACGTGCCCTGAAGCCGACATAGGCCGCCAGGGCAGCCAGAGGAAGGCAGGACTGGGAACTGGGCAATGAAGGTGCCGTCGCACATCAGTAACTGACCGAGTTACGAGAGCACGCTCACCTTTCCGGACCCTCCCCTAACAGGCTTACCTTTTTGTCTTCCTTAGTCTTTCTAACATTTCGATGGGGGCCGAAAATGTTCTGCATCCCGAGAGCCTTCCTGGCCCAGTCCCTTTTCTGGGTGCTGGGCGCGGGCTGCGCGGGGCTGCCCTCCAGCCGGTAGCGGTCAGCGGGAATCTTGCTCATGGGAGGGGGCAGCGTGCCACAGTTGATGCTGGACCAGCCGTCGGTGGAGTCCGTGTAAGACTCCTGGTCGCTGGTGTGCCCGCACTGCCACTCCTGCAGGACGTGGACCGGGAGCCATCGCTGGCCAAAGCCACCACCGGGGCCCGCAGCGCCCCTCTTGGAAGGAGGAACCGAGCAACGCAAGGATGCCGGGGGGGCTTCCACGTGAGGAGTGGGCCCCAGGTGCTTACCGAGGTCCCGGCACCTGTCGGCCTGCAGAGCGGCCTCAAACGGGGCCCCCTCGGGGTCGTGGCCGAAGGCCCCATTCCAGGGGCCGCCCCAGGGCTGGGAGCCCCGCCCGACCACACCCTCCCAGGCGCTGCCGCTGGGGCCGTGCCTGCTCGAGCTGGCGCCCAGGTCCAGCACGAGCACCCGGCTGCTTCTGTCCTCGTGGGTGAAGTTGCCGATGCCGCTGTCGCTGTTGCTGCTGGTGCTGGTGTTCTGGTGAGCGTCTGCGTCCCCGTCCGCAAAGGCCCGGGCCCGCACGCCCTCAATCAGTTCGCCCATGTCCCGGTACAGCACGGAGATGAACTGCAGGACTGGAAGCGAGGACGCAGGGAACTCCAGGCAGCCGTTGGTGTCAGGGTCGGCCGTGCACTCAAACCCGAAGCGCCGGGCGATGCCCTGGTGGATCTTGTGACTGAACAGGTCCGGGTCCACCATGAACACGTGGCAGGACGTCCGCAAAGCGCCCTCCTCCTCCTGCGCCAGGCTCCCGTCGTCGGCCGCCTGCATGGTCACCAGCCCGAAAAACCTCCTGTCGTCTGGGCACACGGCGCTGAACGCCAGCCTCTCGGCCGGGTATCGGGCCAGGACAGCGGCCTTGTCCGTGCAGAGCTGCACGCAGTCATGCATGATCTGCATGGTCACCAGCGAGTGGATCTTCTGCTCGGCCCGCAGGCGCCGCAGGCAGCCCCGGATGGCCTGCACGCTGTCCGACTCCAGGCTGCAGCTGGTGGACGGCAGCTCGATGGAGCCCAAGTAGCCCACGACCATGGCCACGTTCAAAATGCTCGCGTCCACCCCAAAGTCTTCGTGAGTCTCCAGCCCAACGCTGAAAACAGAATCATCGTTCACAGCTCTCGGTATCTCCTCCTTAGCTAGCAGGCTGGTATTTGGATTATTTACACCTTCATGGCCAAGGTCAAATCGCCCAGTGGCTGATTCTGAAAGGGATCTTTGTTTCAACTTCAAGGGCTCTGAACTGCTTGCTCGAAGACCAGGGTTTTCAAAGATCATGTTGAGAATCCCTCCGGACTGCATTTCCTCAACGACTCTCTCTGCTCTGTTTATACCTAACGCCTTAGAGTCGAGCTTGGGCTTCAGCCAGCCTTTTCCTTCATAAAATCCAACCTCTTCATCACTGGAGCAGGACTCCAGGTGGCCGATGCCCTCACCAATCACCATGTGCAGGACACCAGAACATTTCCCAATTAACTTCACCACGTCCTCATGAGATGCTGTCTTCACGTTGATCTCGTTGACAGCAAGTATCTGGTCGCCAGCACGGAGGCCCACAAAATCCGCAGGGCTGCCTCTCATGACACAGCTGAGCACACAGGGCGCCTGCCCGGAAAGCGCAAATCCGTACCCCGCCCTTCCTCTGGCCACCTCCACGCTCCGCGTCCGGGGGGGCGCCGTCCCGAGCAGCGGCCGCTCCCCCAGGTCCCCCGCTCTGTACATCTCAAAGTGCTTCCGAGACCAGGAGCATAGCTCACTAGGCCGGCGGATCCGTGGTTCAGGGAATGCTGGAAGCTACCATGGTTCTCCTTGAAATAATGCCCTAAGGAAGAAGAATGAAGAGCTCGTTGTTAAAGATCTCATATTTATACTGCTTACTGCTACTACCCAAACATAAAAAGATACCTCACAACAAAACCGTCACGGGAAGAGTCTCTCGTTGCCACACAAATGTCAACGTGAAGGAGACACACTACCTCTGTGCAGCAAATCTTAAAGTCAGCCTAAGAAATCTTCCAAAGCAGAAGGCCTTTCCCAGGGCTGGTATCCTGCCCAACTCGGATCTCGCCAAGGCTAATCCCACCCCGGGTTTGAGGAACACAGGACTCCTGCAGAATCTGCTTCCTCCCTGTCTGGATGGAAAGAGGAGAGCCCTTGGACCCTAATCACTCAAGGGTGTGGTCCAAGGACCAGTGCCCAGCTCCCCGGAGCTCCCTGCCATGCACTGAGCCAGGGGCAGAGCCGAGGGTGGAAAGGCAGCTGCGTGGTCCCTAGTCCAGCCCCGTCTTTGATCACAAGCTCCCTCCACGCAAAGTTCTCCCCCAGGAAGTGTTGTCAGCTTGTTTTCCCTCATATCCACCACCCTCGCTCAAGTAATTTATTTTGAACAAAGCACCATGTGGAGAAAACACATTAGTCTGAAATATTGGGTTGGCCAAAAAAGTTCGTTTGGGTTTTCCCATAAGATGTTACAGAAAAACACAAAGGAACTTTTTGGCCAACCTGATACTATAGAGGCTGCCTGACAGCACAGAGGAAACAACCAAAAAGAGCAAAGGAATTTAAACTTAACTGTTCCAGGGGGATGACTTCACAATAGAAAGTACTGGTTGTCACTGAAAAAAAACCCATGTCGGGATCCCCAAGACCACCGCTGGGCTTCCAGCAGGAGGACACGCAGGGCTCACGTATACTCAAGGCTCTGATCCATCACAGCGAAGGGCTGTGAAGCAGAACCACCGAAGGGAGAGGGCCTGGGGGCGAGCTTCCAGAACCCCGTCCCGTGGAGTCATGCGGGCCGCGTTCCACCCCCAGCGACACGCTGTCCCCAGGGAAGCTCGTCAGAGACGCAGAACTGGGGCTCTCATTGGGGGCCCGCAGGCTCCGCAGGCCCCTCTGCCGGGCACACACCGAACTCCAGCCCCGGGGACGGGGGAAGGGTGTCAGCACAGACACAGCAGGGGAGGCCCAGGGAGCCCCCCATCCCGACACCCCAGCTCCCGGACGCCAGCCCAGGGCCAGCCCCGCACGCGGGCCTCGCAGAGGGCGGCAGCCAGGCCCGCTGGGAGGACTCCTCTCCCCACAAATCCCTTCAGAGATCACTTTGAAAGGCAATACAGTGAGTGATCGTATTGTGAAGATCCAAAACATAAGAGAACATGTTTTTTAAAGAGTATATGTTTTTTAAATAATTGTTTTAAAGTTGTCAGGAGAAATTCTCACGTCTTGGGATAAAGTTTCCAGTAACAGAAGCATAACTCAGAGTAACTGATGTATACACACCAAAAAGTGAAAGAACTGGACAAAATGGAAAGTATACTATTCGATGACTCAGGAGCAGCTGCAAGTGACAAAACACTGACATGCAGGACGCGTGCTTGAGTAGAATTACTTCATGACAATAAGAGTGAAAAGACAATTTATTTATAAACTACCATGTTATTCAATACCTAAGTGATGCTGAATTAATCATTTAAATATTAGGACTGGAATTTAACTATTTAATATTCATCATTAAAAATGTGTATATTAAAGTCTGCCGTGAACCATGCTTTAGGGTCTTCTCATTGGATCTTCTAAAGGGGTGTGGGCTACACAACACCCCAGAGACGCCACGTCCAGATCCCTGGAACCTGTCACCTCACGTGGCCGAGGGGACCTTGCAGATGTGATGGAGTGAAGGGTCCCGAGATGGGAGGTCACCCTGGATTCGCCGGGGGCGGGGAGGTGGGGGCCGTGATCACAGGGTCCTGGCAGAGGGAGATGGGAGGGCGGTGGGAGGGGGGAGTCAGAGAGCAGAGCAACGGGCCTGGAAGGGGGGGAAGGGGCCTCGCCGGGGGCCTCCAGGAGGAACCAGCCCTGCCCGCACCCGGCCTCCGCCCGCGACACTGATTCTGGACTCCTGGTCCCAGACTGTAAGGGCGTAAATCTGAGTTGTTTCAAGCCACTGAGTTTGTGGTCACTTGTTTCAGCAACCACTGGAGAACTCGCAAAAGGGGAATCGCCCTATTGGTGGGGAGAGAGGATGCAGTGCACGCATGACACATCCCACCTGAAAAATGCTCACAACAGCGTCTGGCTCCCAGCAGTGTAGGCTGTCACCGTGAACTCACTGGGACAGGGTTAGCGAGGCCCTCCTGGTTCCTCCAGGAACAGAAAACCCCTGGCTTTCTCTTCCGAACAGTAACAGATGTTGCCTGTATGAAAAAAATAATTTCCCAGTTTTATATGCAGAATTACTCCATGATTCATCCGACCACCATGGAGTCACAACACTGTGTGACACAATATTCAATGACAGTCTTGTAGGTGGTTTACCCAAACGTTTCTATTAGACTCTTACTGTCATGCTCTTCTATCGATTAAAAATAGTTTCTAATTCATACTAGTAATATCTTGATACCTAATAATCACATTTTGTAATCCAACCTACAGGTTAATTTTTCCTTAAACTGTACCAGTTAATAGTAAAACTGGTGGAACAGACAGTGAAATTCAGAAGAAACCCCTGGGCGCTAGTTTCCAACCTCACCCGGCACGTCTGCCACCCGGGCTCCCGCTCTCGCTCCTGCGCTCAGAGGCCCCGGCTTCCGAGCTCTGAGCAGAGGCCAGCCCCGACCCACTGCGCACGGCCCAGGTGATCCACACGTGGGTGACAGCACTTGCAACACCCCGACTTGAGACCGTCTGCTACGGGCTGAGTGTTTGTGTCCCCAAGTTCACACGTGGAGATGCTAACCCAGTGGGATGATCCGGAGGCGGGGCCTTGGCAGCGATCAGGTTGGATGAGGTCATGAGGGTGGAGCCCCCACGATGGGACTAGTGTCCCTGTGGCTCCAGAGGAGACCCGGGAGCCCCTGCGCTCTGCTCTCCACCATGTGAGGAACCAGGAAGTGGGTCTCACCAGACTCCGGATCTGCCAGCACCTTGATTTCGGACTTCCAGCCCCAGAACTAGGAGAAATCAACGCCTGTGGTTTACGCCCCTCGGTGTAGGGAATTCTGCTACAGCAGCGGAGCGGACGAAGACATCATCTAATTAGCCAGCCTCCTTGTTTCGCAGAAAAGGTAACCAGGTCGGAAAGGAGTGCTTCTTCCAAGGGCCACCTCCCGATGGCTCAGTCAGCTAGGACACCAGGGCCTCCCCTCTCTGCACACCCCGCTACCACCGTCAGCCACTCATCCTTCAAACCAACGAGATCTAGAAATAGCACCAGGTGCCTACCCCTTTCCACGGTTTAGATCTGGCAAAAATGAGTCCTGTCCTGATGAATTTCTCCACTCACAGGCACCGAGTGAATGCCTACCTGGGCCAGGCAGCGCCCCAGACCAAGAAGCTACAGAGAGGGTCCCAGCCCTGCCCAGCAGCCCGCCGTCCCCAGAGAGGGAGGGGCAAGAGGAGGCGAACAGCCATCACTCCGGAGCAGGGCGAGTGCCAGCCCCGGCCCTATGCTCGGGTGCCCAGGAGTCTGCGGCAGATGGGCCGGGAAAGCCATCCCAGGAGGGGGCGACTGGCACAGCCGCAGTTCGGCCTCCACCTCTGCCCGTGAGATGGGCGATCTGTGGGGACGGCGCTGCGGGTCTCATGGCTGTGCCGCAAAGGTGACAGATGTTCACGGGGCAACAGGCCGAGCTGAGCACGGGGTCAAAAGACCAAAGCAACAAAGAACAACCACAACAGGGCGTGGAAACGAGCGGGAGGGAGAGAAGCTGAGGACCAGGAGGCAGAAAGCACCCAGCGCACGGAGGAGACGCGGGAAGTCCAGGAATAAGGGCAAGACAGCCCCGGAACGGCGGCCGTGGGGAAGCCGCACAGTCCACGGCGTGCGCCGCGCCGCTCTGGGGGCTTTACACTTACTAACTCGTGTGGGTGAAACGTCGCTATGATGTAGGTACGATTATTATTCTCATTTTGCAGAGGAGGAAACGGAGGCACAGAGAAGTGAAGTAACTTGTCTTCAGCTGCACAGCTAATCAGTGTCAGAGGTGGACTTGAACCCGGCTGTTCTGGGCTTCCTCTCTCCCCACGCAGAGGGGCTCAGAGAGGAAGCGGAGCGGTGGTGGGACGCGCCCAGCAGCAGACCCCTGCTCCTCAAACCCATCCCCAAAGCCACTGTGCCCCAGCAGCTACCTACAACCACCACCCCAGCAGTGCCCACAGCGCCAGCACCCGCCACACACCACCTCCCCCGACACCCCTCAGGGACACACACGCGCACGGAGGACCCAGCACACCCCCAGCAGACACACGCCAGGATGCACGCTGGTGGTCCCTGTGTTCCGGCCGCCTCATCCCCCCAGTCCATTCCAGCGCCCGTTCCCGACCCCTGCGAAGCCCTCCCGAGCCCACGGCCACTCCGCCTGCAGCAGTGCCCAAACCACCCGGGAGGACGCGCGGGTGGACTCCGCTCATCAGGGCCACTTCCGGGCCCCTTACTGCCACCAACAACCAACGCCCTCGCCAAGCTTTCATCCTGAAAGGGCCCCTTTTCCACTGCCTGCCACCTGACGCCCCCCACCGGCGTCGGGGAGACCCTTCACCTGTTCATCGGTGTCACCGGGCGCCCACTGTGTGTGAGACTGGGCCAGACACGGGGCTGCCTCAGGAGGGAACGGTCTCTTCCTGTGAAGACCTCTCCGCAGGGGACCAGGACCCGGAGGCTCCGACGGCAGCAGCTTCCCGAGGGCGTCTGCACAGCTGCTGCTCGGGCCACGCGGCCTGGTGAGCGGTTCCCAAGGGACCCTCCAGGGAGGCAGCCCAGCTGCTGCGCTCCGCGCATGGGGCAGCACTGTCAGCTCCGTTGTCCCTGTCCCCTCTCTCTCTCTGAACTCAAAGCCCCCACATGGGTGACCCCAAGGCCTGACCCCGGAACTCTCTCCTGAGCGCCAAACCCATTTCCTGAGCTCTCAGCCGCCCATCACCTCTCTCTGCGTGTCGACACCCAAGCACACCTTTGTTGGAAGCACCCTTCTCCTCTTCCTCGGCCCCAACATCCGCCTAAGCCCACCCACCCTTCCAGGCACCAGGCAGTGCCTCGGTCATCCCCACTTCCCCCTCCAGGCCGTCCCTCCCACCCCGCCGCACCATCCCCCTGTCCCCAACACCTTCCACCCACCTGGACGGCCCACCCCCAGCCTTCTCCGTCCCCCCTCCTCCTCACTTCAGCAGCCGCTCTCGCGGTCACCCCTGTCCAGCCTGCTCCTCTCCGGCCACACGCTGCCCCCGTGCCCCGGAGCCCCCCGTCGCGCCAGCCCCCTCAGCCGTCCTGCTTCTCCCGCCCACCTCCGCCCCCTCCACCCCGCCCGCCAGGCATCAGCCCAGGGACTCTCCTGTCCCCCGACTCATGTCCTCTGCCCCCATCCGGGGACCCCCTCCCCCGCAGGAATGGCCTGGGCTTTCTTCACAGCACGTGCTGCGGGGCCGCCACGACATAGGGCGCCCGGGCCCCTGTCCAAAGCCACGTTCCCAGCCCCGGGGCTCTCAGCACTCCCGTCAACCCCGCAACTCTCCTCTGGTCACTCACGACCACCCAAACCCACCCGGCCTTCGCCTCCCTGCCCTTGGCTCGTGGTCTGTCCCCTCCTTTCCAGAGAAGACACCCCGCAGGCCCTCCTTCTGCAGTGCACACCCTCCCCCTACGTCAGGCCAGCTCCTCCCCCAGGCCCTCGACGCCATCCCCACCACCTCGGGGGGCTGACACCGCCCGCCTGGGTCTGAAAACACCCAAGCCTCTCTAGCCCTAAAAGGAGTAAAACCCCTCAGTTGACTCCTGAAAGCACTGAAAGCATTTCCTCTAAGATCAGGAACAAGACAAGGATGTCCACTCTCGCCACTTTTATTCAACATAGTTTTAGAAGTCCCAGACACAGCAGTCAGAGAAAAAAAAAAGGAAATAAAAGGAATCCAAATCGGAAAGGAAGAAGTAAAACTGTCACTGTTTGCAGGTGATATGATACTATACACAGAAAATCCTAAAGACGCCACCAGAAAACTACAAGAGTTCATCAATGAATTCAGTAAAGTTGCAGGATACAAAATTAATATATAGAAACCTGTTGCATTTCTATACACAAACAATGAACTATCAGAAAGAGAAACTAAGGAAACATACTCCCATTTACCACTGCATCAAAAGGAATAAAAAACCTAGGAATAAACCTACCTAAGGAGGTAAAAGACCTGTACTCAGAAAACTATAAAACACCAATGAAAGAAACTGAAGACAATACAAACAGATAGAAAGATATACCATATTCATAGATTGGAAGAATTAATATTGTTAAAATGTCCATAATACACAAAGCAATATACAGATTCAAAGCAATCCTTAATAAAATGCCAAAGGTATTTTTCACAGAAATAAAACAATTTTAAATTCTGTATTGAAACACAAAGACCCCAAATAGACAAAATAATCTTGAGAAAGAAGAATAGAGCTGGAGGAATCCCACTCCCTGACTTCAGACTACACTACAAAACTACATTAATCAAAACAGTATGGTACTGTCACAAAAATAGACACATAGATCAATGGAACAGAATAGAAAGCCCAGAAATAAACCTACACACTTATGGTCAATTAATCTATGACAAAGGAGGCAAGAATATATTGGGTTGGCCAAAAAGTTCATTTGAATTTTTCCGTAAGATGTTATGGAAAAATCCAAACTAACTTTTTGGCCAACCCAATATGATGGAGAAAACACAACCTCTTCAATAAGTGGTGTTGGGAAAACTGGTCAGCTACATGTAAAAGAATGAAATTAGAACATTCTCTAACACCACATAAAAAAATAAACTCAAAAAGGATTAAAGACCTAAATGTAAGACCAGAAACCATAAAACTCCTATATGAAAACACAGCAGAACACTCTTTGACATAAATCATAGCAATATTTTTTGGATCTGTCTCCTAAAGCAAAGGAAATAAAAGCAAAAATAAACAAATGGGACCTAATTAAACTTAAAGGCTTCTGCACAGCAAAGCAAACCATCAATAAAATGAAAAGATAACCTACTGAATGGGAGAAAATATCTGCAAATGATATGACCAATCAGGGGTTACAGCTCATACAACTCAACATAAAAAAATCTGATTAAAAAAATAAGCAGAAGACCTGAATAGACATTTTTCCAAAGAAGATGTGCAGGTGGCCAACAGGCACATGAAAAGATGTTCAATATTGCTAATCATCAGGGAAATGCAAATCAAAATCACAATGAGATATCACCTCACACCTGTCAGAACGGCTATTATAAAAGCAACTATACTCCAATAAAAAAAAATTTAATTCTAGAAAAAGAATGTCTATCATAAAAAAGAACACAAATAACAAATGTTGGGGGCTTCCCTGGTGGCACAGTGGTTAAGAATCCGCCTGCCAATGCAGGGGACGTGGGTTCGATCCCTGGCTCAGGAAGATCCCACATGCCATGGAGCAACTAAGCACGTGCAGCACAACTACTGAGTCTGTGCTCTAGAGCCTGCAAGCCACAACTACTGAGCCTGCATGCCACAACTGCTGAAGCCCGCGTGCCTAGAGCCCGTGCTCTGCAACAAGAGAAGCCACGACAATGAGAAGCCCGCCACTGTAACGAAGAGTAGCCCCCGCTCACCGCAACTAGAAAAGCCCATGCACAGCAATGAAGACCCAACACGCCAAAAATTTAAAAATTAAAAAAAAAGCAAATGTTGGTGAAGATGTGGAGAAAAGGGAACCCTTGTACACTGTTGATGGGAATGTAAATTCGTGCAGTCACCATGGAAAACAGTATGGAGGTTGCTCAAAAAACTAAAAATAGAACTACCATATGATCCCTCAATCCCACTCCTGGGTATATACCCCCCAAAAAACAAAAACTCTAATTCAAAAAGATACATGCACCCCAATGTTCATAGCAGCATCATTTACAATTGCCAAGGTACGGAAGCAACCTAAGTGTCCATCAATAGATGAATAAATAAGGAAGATGTGGTATATACACACATTGGAATACTACTCAGCCATAAAAAAGAATGAAATTTTGCCATTTGCAACAACATGGATGGACTTGGAGGATATTATGCTAAGTGAAATAAGTCAGACAGAGAAAGACAAATACTTATCACTTACATGCAGAATATCATTTATATTACAATAAATATCACTTATATGTGGAATCTAAAAAATACAACAAACTAGTGAATATAACAAAAAAGAAACAGACTCACAGATACAGAGAACAAAATAGTGGTTACTAGTGAGGAGAGGGAACTGGGGATGGGCAATATAGGAGTAGGGGATTAAGAGGTACAAACTATTATGTATAAAATAAACTACAAGGATATACTGTACAACACAGGGAACACAGCCAATATTTTATAATAACTATAAATGGAGTGTAACGTTTAAAAATTGTGACTCACTATACTGTACCCCTGTAACATATAATATTATACACCAGTAACATATAATATTGTACATCAACTATAATTCAATTAAAGAAATAAATAAATAAAATATCTGCCCTGCAAAAAACAAAATAAAGCAAAACAAAAAGATGCAGCCTCAAGCAAAGGTTATCACAAACAGGAAACAGCCATGGCAACAGAGTCTGAAAAAATCCACAATAACCCAGGGCTGGAGGACAGTCCAGGGCAGTTTCCACAGAAGGACCAGGAGATGGAGTACCACAGGAAAGCTAAGAGACCAAGAGGATGGATCCAGGGGCTATCGGGGGAAGGAAAGCAGTGGATAAATTCAGTGAAAAGCCTCTCTGTTCATCTGTCACTGCATCACCCACAGGGCAGCCAGAAAGGGTTTTCCCAAATGAGTAGGGTATATTTGGGGTTGGATGACTTAAATTGTAGCTTATGTGGAAAACACAAAATTCTCTTTGGAGAACTTTGGAGGCAGCTGAAATTGAAGCCAGATTTTAGCATTTGGTGGGATATTTGACCTCATTTGACTTTAAAAAAAAAAAGAAGTGGGAAAGGAGAGAAAGAAACTGGAAGAAATAGCAGAGGGATCCAATAGCAGCTTAAACAAAGGTAAGATTCCCCCCAGTCCCACCCCCTACAACTCAGGGGACACAGGCCACTGTGCTCAGGTCCCCAAAACAGAGAAAAGCACTGCAGGTTCATTGCCAAGTCTCAAGCCACAGTTATGCCAAATCTCAAGGAATGGTTTGCAACCAGGCTGCTTCTGCGCAAGAAACTGGTTACCACAGTGCCAGTGGACACAGTGACGGGTGGATGGGTGGATGGATAGACAGATGGACAGATGGGGAATGGGGAGATGGATGGGAGAATGTAGGGATGGATGGATGGGGAGAATGGGGAGATGGATGGGGGATGGGAGGATGGATGGGGGATGGGAGGATGGATGGGGGATGGATGGATGGAAGGATGGACGGGGGATGGGTGAATAAATGGGTGGATGGGTGGATGGGGTGATGGATGGATGGATGGGGGATGGACGAGTGGGTGTGGGATGGGGATGAATGAATATATAGATGGATGGAGGGATGGACAGATGGGGACTGGGGGATGCATGAACGGTGGGTGGATGGACTGACTGAATTCATTCGTGGTGGTCAGTGTTTGCCCAATAACACCTCTCTGCCTTGTTGGTCCAAAAATTAATGGAACGCTTCCCAGAGCTACAGAAAGACAAGAACCCTTCGATTCAAAGGGCCCACCAAGTGCTAAGCAGAGGAAGTGAAGAAGTCCCACCAAACCTTCAGAGAGAAAGGTCTCACATGAAGGAAGAGAACCTGCCAGCAGGTGTCTGAGGACAGCAGAGCCCAGCCCTCAAGGTGCTACGGCTCCCACACACTTGCTGAATAGGCAACAGGCAGGTGGAGGCCAAGGCTGGGTGCTCAGGTGCGGGAACACCGGCCATGCTCACCAGGCACTTACGTGAGTGAGCTGTACTAGTAACGTACCCCCGGCCAGATCTTCAGCCTGTGGCAGCTCTAGAAGGTGAGGGTAGTCAGAAACAGCAGCACGTCCAGTCCGGCCATTTGAGTGTGATGGTCACGCACACACAAGGGAGGCGCTGAGACAAGGCACTGCGAGTCCACAGCCACCCCTGCGCCAGCCGTCAGGAGGGACCGGACACCCCTCAACCAGAAGCAGAGTCCCCATCTGCCTGACTCGGGGGGTTCTTTTTATTCACCCATGACACAGCCTCCCACCCAGTGCAGGGTGGCCCCAAGAGGGCTGGGCCCTGGCCTCCATGCACACGGCAGCAGAGGCACAGACTGAATTCGACAACCAGACACACAGACAGGTGCGCTGCGGGCGGTCCTCCGGAACCACCCTCCACCGCCTGCTGGTCGGTGGCCGGAGTCCAGATACACCACGCCAGGAGCACGTGCCACACTCCCCCAAAAGGACTTCTTGGCCTCTGAAAAAAGAAGGGAGGGCTCTTTATAAGAGGACCTCTGGTCGGGCAGTGTCTTCTGCGTGCAGAATTTTACACCCCTCTCCTGAACACCAGAGGCACTAAAATAGCTCTACTGATAGCCATCTGTCCATGTCCGCCCCACAAACACGTAGGGAGCCTTTGCTGTGCAGGCAGTGCTGTTCTGGGAAGAGGAACAGAGACAATGGGGCTCGTCTGGGGGGAGCCTGTCCTGGAGGGGCCGTCCTGGGGGGGCCCATCCTCCAGGGGCCTATCCTGGGTGGGGGGGCCATACTGGGGAGCCCGTCTTAGGGAGGTCCATCCTTGGGGGCCATCCTGGAGGAGCCCATCCTGGGGGGCCTTTCTGGGGGGCCATCCTAGGGGGACCTATCCTGGGGGGCCATCCTGGGGGGCCATCCTAGGGGGACCCATCCTGGGGGAGCCATATTGGGGGGAGCCATCCTGGGGGAGCCCATCCTTGGGGGCCATTCTGGGGGGGCCATCCTAGGGGACCTATCCTGGGGGGGCCATCCTAGGGGGACCTATCCTGGGGGGCCATCCTGGGGGGCCATCCTGGGGGAGCCAACCTGGGGAGCCCATCTTGGGGAAGCCCATCCTGGGGAGGCCCATCCTAGGGGAGCCCATCCTGAGGGAGCCCAACCTAGGGGGCCCATCCTGGGGGAGCCCATCTTGGGGGAGCCCATCCTGGGGGCAGCCCGTCCTGGGGAGTCCACACTGGGGCCCACCTTCTGCCTGTGCAAAATAGCTGAGACAGAGCACAGCAGACCATTCCAGTCAGGGCCCTTGGACTGCGGAGCTGAATGCTGGGGGCCCAGCCATATCACTCGTGTGACACTGGTCAGATGATGACCTTGCTCCTGTACAATGGAGACCACAGAGCACCTTTCCTGGGGGGCAGGCAGAAGCCAGGCTCACCCTAACTCTTCCATGGTCTGAGGAGTCGCAGGGCCCGGAAGAGAACGTAGGACCCCAGGCAGTTCCCCGAGGGCTCGAGCCCCTCACCCCTACATCAGCCTCGCCTGCACCCTCCCCTTTGGAACGTCCCTCCCAGACCACCCACTAGCCCAGATGACACGTGGTGTGCATGTGCAGCTGTGCAGGTGCGGGTTCAGGTGTGCAGGTGCAGGTGTGCAGGTGTGCAGGGGGGTGCAGGTGCAGCGGGAGGTCTCCGTGCTCACATCCTGTGCCCGCTGGAGCGGGAAGAAGGCTCAGTGAGCACCTGCTGAGCCGATAACTGTCCGGGACATGGCCTCGCTGTCTCTAAGTGTTAGAATTTACTTTAGTCCACAATGTCTAAACTTTCTAAAAAGAATAGATATGACTTTTGTAAGGAGAAAAAAAAAAGTTAACTGAAGAGGGCAATGGGTTTTTCTACACAGGCCACTGTCATTAGGAACACCTAATTCCCAGCTGTACAAAAATGAAGGTTGCCTTCTCTCCCCAGACCCACATCAATCCTGCCCCAGCGTGAGGACAAAACAGAGGAGACCTGTGCCCTGCGGCAGGCCCCCACCACTGCTGTGGGGTCTCAGGAGACTCTGCTGGAGCTGGGATGGGGATCAGCAAGGGGGTGAGACCTCAGCAAGACCCCCTGCCCTAGTCGCACGAAAGCACATCCAACTGCGAGTCCAGGGCAGAAGGTGAGGCTCGCCCCATCACCACAACCATCAACGGAGGTCTGGATCAGCGCCAGCTCAGAAGAGGGAAAGGGATCCGAGGGAGCCAGACATCAGAAAACGCGAAAATCCACTCTGGCACGATGCTTCCCTAAAATGAAGCTAGAATCCCACCCTCATTCCCTATTCCCAAAGCTCATCAGCCCTGAACCCCTGAGCCCAGCCCCACACCTCCAAGGACAGCTGGCAGCCGAACCACCCATCAGGTGAGACACGCAGAGTTCCCAGGCACCCAAGTCCCTGCAAACATCCAACCCAAGAGAAACAGGGAGCCACGGTGGGCTGGGTCAGGCGGCCAGCAGCACGGGTCGCTCTCCACTCGGGTCACCTGCCTCTTCCAAGTACACGACCTATACCCTGAGGGATGGTCCTGAGGTTCACGTGCCAGAGTGGACTGACACATTTCTACTTAAGGAGGGAAACAACGGTCAGGAGTTTTCAGACCACAGGGCCAGGAACTTGTTGAGTATATGGTGTCATATGTTCACAAGCAATGCATACAGAAAGCCCCCAAACTAAAATCCAATTAGCCTAACTGAATCTATGTGACACAGGAGAGGGGAGACACGGACCTGCCATGAGGATGACCTCCAGAGCGGCCCTGTCTTCACCCCACTTGCACTCCTCCTGCACGGCTGAGCTGTCCCCCTGGGCAAGCTCGCCTGCATCCACCTCCTCTCCTCTCCCCACCTGCTCTGAACTCGTCATCACTGTCACCTCCTGCCACCTGACTCTCTTCCGAGCAACCCACCCACAAGAACCCGAATGTCCCCGAACGCCAGCGCCTCACCTCACCTTCCCCTTCTGTTCAGGGCAGAGTCCTAGTGCACGTGATGCCGCGTGAAGGCTGCTGCGTGTGAGGAAAGGCGCTGGACAGCGCCCCGTAAAGAGACCTTCTCATTGAACATCTGGGCCTCTAGGATGCCCACGGGCACCGTCCCTCACCCTGCAGGGGCCCAAGGCAGAGAAGGGCTTATCTCAGAGAGATCTGAGGGATGGCTCTTGTCTGATGGCGTGAACACCAATGAGACTCACAGGAGGCCCACAAAGTTTTCAAGAAAACGGTTTCCGTGGAAACACTGTCAGCTTGAACTGAAAGAGTCACAGGCAGCACAAAATGAAAACTGGCCACTGGATCCCAGAAAGCCTGCTGGCGGGAAGGAGGCCGAGAGAATGACTCAACTGCAGACGCGCACTGTCTTCACGAAAAGGGAAAGAGAAGAACGAGGCGCGCAGAAGGCAGAGCGAGAGCCACTACCCCCAAATCTTCAGACCCAATGAAGCGATTTCCAGCATTTTCCAGGCTGGATTACAGAGCTGCTGTGTGCCTGTGACCCCTTACGCCTTCCCTTCCCCTCCCTTTTGAGGAGCGTCTACAGGGGTTACCCTATGCCTGTCCCAACGCTGCACCACTGCTCTGGGGAGGGGCTGATAGCTGGTCTTCAGTTCCGGTCTACAGACGGAGACGAAGGGCACCCCCGGAGCTGTACTCAAGCAACTACAGCCGGGGACCCTCACCCACACCTGGAGCCCGTCCGGATGACGGCCTTCTGGACTCTGAGCTGATGCCAGCGTGGAGGGGTCTTGGGGGCAGTGTGTTTTGTACGTGCGAGGGACGTGAACCACTGGGGCCGCGGGCTGGACACAGACAGGCAGCCTCTGAGGCGGCCCCAAGGGTCCTGCCCCCAAGCCGTCCCCCTTGGCAGCCCCTGAGTGCAGGCTCCACCTGGTGCCTCGCTTCATAAACTGAATACGGCAAACGGGATGAGATGTCACTGCCAGGACAGGCTACCCAAAGACTGCCTCCCTGCCCGCCTCGCTCTGAGGGAGGTCAGCGGCCAGGCTGTGAGCTGCCCTGAGAGGCAGCCCACATGGCGAAGAGCAACGTCTCCGGCCACCAGCCAGCAAGGTCGTGCGGCCTGCCACCAGTCACACTGTGACCTTGGAAGGGGATCTTCTGAGGCCACCAACTGCTACGACAGTGAGCTTAGGCGTGGCTCCTCACCCGCTGCACCCTGATCACAACCTGTGTGAGACCTGGAACCGAGGACCCGGCTGAGCCACACCCGGGGTCCTGACCACGGGAACGGGGACGCAGAAAACACTGCCGCTCCAGGGGCTGACCTGTTACATGGCAGCAAGAACTCATGCACCGCGGGATCCAAAATATGAATGTTATCACTTGACCTGTCACCATTCCTGCTGAAAATATACACAATACAGCGCTCTACCTACTTCCAAGCAGCAACGCATGATTAAGTATTTTTCCCTCAAATCCAATCTGTGATGAGGTGATTAAGGAAATCATGCTGCATACATCAGAGGTAAACTGACCAGGAATGGGAAAAACTGGCTAATGAAAATGACTACTTTTGGATGACCACCTAATCAATCAGTCTCGCAAGCTAAATATAACAGAGTCCCGTTTGACAAATGAAGCAACCGAGGCTCAGGCATCTCGCCTACAGCCATGTCCGAAGGCAGAGTAAGGATTCAAACTCAGGCCGACCAGTCTCAGTTCGGGCTCTTAGCCACACTTCTTACTACTAGCACACGAGCACATGCCTGTGCAGAGACTGGCCTCCCCTGAAGCATTTCTGCGAACAAAAATTATCCACCTGGTTCTCGAACAGTCTACCTCAATTCCTTGGTAGCTTCATCTCCCAAATTGGCACGTTAATCTAAGTTTAGGAAGCAGGTCAGCAGCCCCTAAAATTATCAGGATGCATGGTTGTTGAATAATTTATGATGGACTGAACAGAAGAGTACCACATATAAAATGTTCCAGCTCAGCATTTTGTTATTATGCAGAGATTTTTGCGTGGGTTTTTTTCAAAATGTCAGTTCTTAGGGTTTTAACACTTCAAGCCCAGAGAAACCAAGAGGCCAGGCTGCAGGGACACAGAGCAGATGCCTGGGTTCTGGCCTCCGGGGGCACGTCCCTTCCTGTTCCCAAGTCAGCCTCAGCAAGAGTCAGGTCATCACGAGGCAGCCACCCATCGACTAGCGATGGAGACAAGAACTTACTAAACAGCAAAGCAATCCTTAGAATTAGGAAATACGACAAATACAAGTAATATGGAAAGAGGAGAAAAAATAAGAAAGAGGGGAAATGAAAGACTGGCAACCTTAAGAACATTTAAACAAATCAGGAAAATGTATACTGAATTATTACTCACAGTCTAATAACATTAAAAGGAAATGGAATTCCGAACATAATGTGAACTTGAAGACACACAGCTCTGCCGATGTCGTACTTACCACGCAAAGAAGGCTTAAAACACTAGCTTTAAACTCATCTAGTTCCAGGGACTTCCCTGGTGGTCCAGTGGCTAAGACTCCGCATTCCCAATGCAGGGGGCCCAGGTTCAATCCCTGGTCAGGGAACTAGATCCCACATGCTGCAACTAAGAGTTCACATGCCACAACTAAGGATCCCACATGCCGCAACTAAGACCTGGCACAGCTGAATTTTTTAAAAATATGCAAAAAGGAAAAAAAATTTTTTTAATAAATAAAAAAAACTCATCTAGCTCCATCTTCTTTCAAGAGAACACATCATGGGGTGTTCTTTTTACAGCACTGAGCTCTCTCTAGGGGACGGGCCGAGTACAGCTCAGCTGCGGAGGAAGGAGAGGGCTGCCCCCAAGGAAGGGAGACCCACGGACCCCTGCGAGCGCCCGAAGCGCTCAGAACAGAAGGGCCTGTGGGAACAGGATACCTGCAGGGCGGCTTGAATATTTTATCTCTGTCCCCAGTGCCCCTGCCTACGCCAGGCCTCAACCAAGCAGCCCCCTCACCAGCACTTCTCCTTTTCTCAAAGTGTGGAGAAGAAAGTCTAGATTTAGCAGAAAAGATACTATTTTAAATTACAAAGGTCCATTTTACTGGTGCAAAAATATTACTATATTACATCTTTCTGGGTGATTCTAATCCTTTGTAAAGTTTACATCACAAAAAATCCAAATGATAACCAGTTAAGAGAAAAAATGTGTGAGATCTCTCTCATCTAAAAGAAATAAATAAAAGTGTAAAACACAACGTTGTAAATCAACTATACTTCAATAGAACAATTAATTTTTAAAAATAAAAAAAAATTTTTTTCAAAGGCGTAAGACCTCCGACAAGCAGAAGGCAGCATCGTTTCACACCGGCTAGGCTCACACAGGCACTGAGGGGCACAGACCCTGCAGCCTGAGAGGACACAAAAGACACCTATGTTGTAACCAGGCACCTGCGTCCCTAAAAACCGTCTCCCGAGCACACGTGGGGCCTGATCGCTGGCTGACCAGGGACCCTCTGCTGCCACTCTGCATCACTCTCCAGTGTGATGGGCATAACGAAGATACTGAGGCAGGTGCATCTGGAAGTAACTTTTAAACTCCCATCACAATAAGAACCCTTTCTACACAGGGAGGAATTTAAGAAAGGTCTCAACTAAGGAAAGGAGGAGCTCGGCAGAAGGCAGGCAGCCGGACATCCAGGTGGGAGATGGCAGCGTGATGGCGGCAGAGACAGGGGCAGGAGACAGGCAGGGGAGAGGCTGGCTGGGCTGCCAGCACCTGCAGCAGACCCTACTCACTCACACCTGCCGGCCGCACATCCACAGCCCACCCTGCTCCAGCCCGGGATCTTCCCCGGCTGCCGCCCAGGGTCCCAGTCCAAACCTCAACGCTCACCCCGGGCAGGTCCACCTTCACCACCCATGACCTCCCTGCTCGCCCATTCATTCATTCACTCATTCATTCATTCAATAACTGCCCAGTGGCCTCTACAGCAGCACCGGGTAGACAACTACGATCAGGTGACCAGTGACGGCCCCGCCCTCCCAGGGCCAACCACCCTGGGGGACAAAACAGCTCAACGGGCCAGTACCATCACACACGGAAGTTGGAGGGACCCACAGGAGGGCAACGGTAGCCCTGACTCCATTTGAAAAATTGCTCTTCCCTGAACCTACCCTCTCCCCCTCCCTCCCTCCGCCGCTCCTTGGCTCAGGTAGCCCCCCCACCAGACCCCCGAACTCCCCCAAGCCTCATCACCCCCCAGCTACCCGGCAGCCCAGCGGAGGACACCCACACCTGGGCCACGCCTGCCATTCGCTCAGCAGCCCCTCCCCTCCCAGCCCTGGGCAATGGTCGACACGCCACTGTGGGTGCACAGTCGGGGGTGGGGGAGAAGGGGCCAGGAGGCAGGTTTGAGGGGGCAGGGGAAGCGGAACAAGACAGCCATAAGGAGTGGCAGGAACGTCAGCGCAGGGTCCACCTGCCACAAGGTTAGAACACACAGAGGCCGGAAGCCCCAGAAATCCCGATTGCCCAGAGCACCACACCAAGCAGCTCAGGTGGGCCGGGCGCCCTACCACGCCCCCACCCAGCCCCCCGCAGCCAGGGCTGAGCGGAGGGGCCCGAGAGCGGTGACACCCTACCCCTGCCATCGGCGGGCAGACCCAGCCCTCGAGCTCCTGGCTTGCTCTGGGCGCCAGCCCGGCCATACCGCTTCCAGAAAGTAGACAGGACAAGCTGGGGCTACAGTGTTTCAGGCTCTACAGCTGATGGAACTGCGGGGCTAGTTTTGATTCCAGAAACAAATTCTACAAATTGAAATACTGAAGGTTAAACCGTCTTAATTTTCCATTCCTGTTGCTATTTGACTTGCCCTTTTCAGCTCTGCTTGGTATTTATTTCTGTTTGTGGTTTTTAAACCTGGGCAGGGGGGAACTATAAATAAAGTTGCTGGATGTAGCAAATGAAAAGGAAGGCCACTCGGTTAAACCTGAATTTCAGATAAAAGACGAATGACTTTTTAGTATAACTGTGTCCCAAATATCGCACAGCAGTTTTTATCCGGTGAATCTATCTATGAAGGGACAGCCCCCCAGTCCTGAGGCAGCAGCCCCCCGCCGGAACCTGGCTGTCCCGCCACCCTCCCGGCGGCCCAGGACAGGAGGCACAGCCAGACCCTCCGCCCACCTGGCTGCCTGGTCCCCGCCTCCTCGCTCACCCCAAGGCCGGCACCGGCGGAGAACCACTCTCCTCTCCAAGAAGTGGGTCTTTTCTCAGGCCTCCTACAGAACATCCCGCCACGTACAAATCTGGTCATTCGCTACAGGAGTCAAGAGGAGGAAGCCACAGGGTGTGCACTGCCCTTATTGTCTTTTTCAGGGGGGCAGACGGGAACCTTTCTGTGCTCGGCGTCTCTCTCAGTCACTCTCAGGGAGACAGAAATCTGCAAGCGCACAGAGTCCCAGTACCCGCCTCAGCCTGCACACGGGCTCAGCCTGCACACGGGCGGGCGGCGGGCAGAGCCCTCAGAAATCAACGCAGGACGCGTGGCCAGAGCAGGCCACATGGCAGGAGGCGCATCCCCTGCCCATGATCCCACAGGGCTCCTCACCTTCCAGGTCCAGGCAGGGTGTGGTGGGCTGCATGGTGGCCCCAAGGACATCAGGTCCTAATGCCCAGAACCTGCAAATGTGACCTTATTTGGAAAAAGGGTCTTTGCAGATGGGCTTGTGTGAAGAATTCTCAGATGAGGAGACAGTGCTGGGTTACCCAGGGGGCCCTAAATGCCATCACAAGTGTCCTATAAGAGGGAGGCAGAGGGAAGCTGAGACACAGGGGAGGCCACGTGAAGACGGAGGCAGAGACAGGAGCGTAGGGGCCTCGAGCAGCCACCAGGAGCCGGAAGAGGTGGGAAGGATCTCCCGACAACGGAGGCCCCCCGGGGGAGCCCAGCCGGGCCCTGCCCACACCTTGATGCGGACATCCGCCTCCAGAACAGCGAGAATAAATCCCCGCTGGTGTAAGCCCCCCAGTTGGCAGTGCTTTGTTCCACGGCCCCAGGAAACTCACACAAGGTGGGCCCAGGAGCCCCCCAGCCCGGGCCCGGCCGCCCCACCCTCGCGGTGCAGAGTGGACTGGCTGTGAAACGCTAGGTGCACGCTCCTGGCCGGGCTCCAGGCCACTAGGGATGGGGCTCTGGGGAGCGGGCGGTCTGGGCACCTCACGCTGCCCAAATGCCTCCAGGTAAAGTGTGTCCCAGGCCGGGCTCCTCGGGACTGCACTCACGAGCCGCAGAGCCACAGGCTGGCCCGCAGTAGGGGCTGGACGCGGAGGTGCCCACCGGCGCACGTCCACTCACAGCAGCCACGCTAACAGCACCAGGAACATTCTGCGGGCCACACAGTCCCCAGCACTTCACACTCGTTATTCTAGCTCATCCTCACAACAGCCTTATCATTAACCCTATGTTACAGACAGAAACTGGCACAGAAAAGCAGTCTGCCGAGGTCGAGCTAGACACCGGGGTGGGGTGGAGAGCAGGTACCAAACGGAGCCCTGCGTCGAGGGAACCCGCACCAGCAGGACCGCCCCCCGACCAGAGGTCAGCGGACAAAACCCTCATCCTCACCCCTCGGTGGCTCACGTCGGACGGACGCAGCGAGGGGTGCACACCGGCCAACACGCTCCCCACACTGCTTTGTGTGTCTAAGAAGGCATCCTAGAAGCGCCGCCCTGGACTTCATCTCATCCAGGACTTGGTAAGGAAGAGCTTTCTCCTAGGCTGGAGTGGCTCACTCCCCAATTACTTGATTCTCTAGACGAGAAACAAGTAAACCCCAAAGGTCAACGCCTGGCTACTAACCAAAGTGCAGGAGGTCCGTCAGTGAAGTGAAAGCCTCATGCATCCGCCTGTGCTGCTGAACCAAGTTCCGACCAGGTCCAAAATATAAAACCAGCTCTTTGAAGAGCTACGAAAGCAGGCAGAAACCGGAGGGGAGTTATCCTCTGTAAGAAGAGGGTTGCACTGGGTAAGGTGTGTGTTTGTACACGTCTGGAGCTCAGGTGGAAGCTGCAATCCTCCAGCTTCTAGTCACAGGATGGAGTCTGGGCATGGCAGGTGGCTGTAAAGTGAGGGGAACATCTCAGTGTCTCAGACAGGAGGTAGCTGGGGAGAGAGGAAGCCCTGAAATCTGCCGGTAAACTCTGCCCAGGCCCTCGGCCAGCCCCCGAGCAGCCTGTGCACACAGAGCCTCCCAGGAGGAAGCCAGAGTCCAGGCACAGCAGCAGACGTGATGCAGAGAGGTCAGTGTGAGTCCCGACGAGTCAACACTCTCCAGAGAAAACAACCGCTAGTGGAGCACAGTCAAATGTTACTAGATGTTCACAGAAACAGGAAGGTGCGGCCCACAGTCAAGAGACACAGAAGCCAGTGGGAACTGATCCTGAGGTAACCTAGGAGTTGAAATTAGCAGATCAGAACTTTAAGGCAGCTAATATAGTGCGCTCAAGGATTTAATGGAAGATACAGTCAAGCAAACAGGTGGCCTGTCTCAGTAGAGAAATGGAAACTATAGGAAAGAAGCCAGTGGAAACTCTAGAAATAAAAACTACAGTAACTGAAATTCTTAAACTCATCGAATGAAATGGACTTAATTTAGACTGGAGATGGAAGAAAAGGAGACGAGAAAGAGAAAAAACTGTTAAATTAGAACAGGGCCTAAATGCCCTGTGGGACAATGACAAACACCCACCGCACGTGTAACAGGAGCACCAGAGGGAGTGCAGAACAAACGGGGCAGGAAAATATCTGCACAAACAATGACCACATGTTCCCCAAATTTGGTAAAAAAATTATCAACTTATTTATCCAAGAAGCGCCACAAACCCTGAGCAGGATAAATACAAAGAAAACCCTCATACGCACATCACAGTCCAAGCGCTGGAAGTCAAAGGCGAAGACGCCACGTGACACACGGGGACAAGGCGGCGATGGCAAGGCTGACATCTACACAACGGCAGCCGGAAGACAAAGCGAACCAGAGGGCTGGGAAGGAGAAACCGGAATTCTACAGCCAGCACAAAGGTCCCTTAAAACTGAAGGGAAATGAAGACAGTTCAGATAAACCAAAATTGGGAGAATCTGTCACCAACAGGCAAGAAATGCTAAAGGAGGTGTTTCAAGCTGAAGAGAAAGGACACCAGATGGAAACTCAAATCTACGAGAGGGAACGAAGCAAACAGAAATGGTGAATATGCGGGTAAATGTCGTGACATATTATTTTCCTTCTCTTAATTTCTTTAAAATACGTATGACTTTTTAAAGCAAAAATTATAACAGTGTGTTGTATGGTTTATAACATATGTAGATACAAGACGAATGACAGCAAATAGCTCAAAGGGGGGATAAATGGAACTTTTATTACTATTATAAAATTCTTAACACTTTTTCTAAAGTGTTACACAATTAACTCTAAACAGGCTGCAGTAAGTTAGTATACATATTTTAGACTACTAAAAAATAATGCAAAGAGGTACAGCCAAAAAGCCAAGCCAGGAATTAAGATGGAATACTGGAAAATAGGTGTGTATATTTACTACAGATAAATACACATCTGGTACATGCAATACATAGATACAAACATGTACACACCTTTGTGTATGTACACACATATATGCATACATTCAGTTAACCCAAAACAAGACAGGAAAGGAAAAACAGCACCACCACCAAAAACTAGGGCAAACAGAAGACAAGTGGAGACACAAATCAGCCCTATTAATAGGCACGTGGAACGGAAATGAAAAGCTACGACAAAAGAGGAGTGAGGAGCGGGTGGAGTCAAGCGGAGACTAGCAGGCCCGGACGTCCACAGTCGTCACAGGTGAGTGACAGTACCTGGGCGTTCACTATATTCTTCTGTTTACTCTGTATCTATTCAAATAATTTCTATAATGAACACTTTCTAAAAATTGGTATTAAGAGTGTTCCAAATATTATTTATGCCCCTTCCCCCCCAAAACTGCTTTGGAAAAGTTTGTGTTTATTATTTGTTTATTTATTAGCTAATAAAAACTTTCAATTTGGGGGAAGTTAAAACACTAGAAATGGAAAAGGAAAACAACACTCACATTCAAAAGCAGAAAGTATGAAATGGGCTTTATGAGAAGCTAACTTTGAATGTCAGCATACAAACAGGCTGAGAGTAAACGGATGGAAAAGCCATAAGGTGCAGACAGTAAACGTGAGACAGCTAGGAGTGTGCATCAGTGTCAGGTAAATGGGCTTCAAAACAAAAGCTCTGCTCATCAGGAAAACAAATCGTCCCTAAAGTGTACAAGCCTAATAACAGGGCTTCAGATACAGAAAGCAAAACCTGAAAGAACTCAAGGCAGGAATACACAATCCACAGTCAACGTTGGAGATTTTAACACTTTTCTCAACAATTATTACAATGACCAGAATCCCTACCCACCCACCCCCAAAATCAGTAATATAGGAGATCTGAACACCATACAGTGTTCCTTCCATGTGCCAGGCACAATTTTAGGTGTTTGAATTCGGCCATGAATAATACTGAGGGAAAAAAAAAAAAATCCTTGCTCTCAAGGGACTTCCCTGGTGGTGCAGTGGTTAAGAATCCACCTGCCAACGCAGGGGACAGGGGTTCGAGCCCTGGTCTGGGAAGATCCCACATGCCGCAGAGCAACTAAGCCCGTGCACCACGACTAACGAGCCTGCGCTCTAGAGCCCGTGAACCACAGCTACTGAAGCCCGCGTGCCTAGAGCCCGTGCTCCGCAACAAGAGAAGCCACCGCAATGAAAACCCCGTGCACCACAACGAAGAGTAGCCCCCGCTCACTGCAACTAAAGAAAGCCAGCACGTAGCAACAAAGACCCAACATGGCCCAAAATAAATAAATTTATTTAAAAAAAAAATTCTTGTTCTCATGAAGGATATAGTCTAGTAAAAAATAGGGGGGAAAAAGAAAGATAAGAAAACAGAATAGGGCTTCCCTGGTGGCGCAGTGGTTGAGAATCTGCCTGCTAATGCAGGCGACACGGGTTTGAGCCCCGGTCTGGGAGGATCCCACATGCCGCGGAGCAACTAGGCCCGTGAGCCACAACTACTGAGCCTGCGCATCTGGAGCCTGTGCTCCGCAACAAGAGAGACCGCGATAGTGAGAGGCCCGTGCACCGTGATGAAGAGTGGCCCCCACTTGCCACAACTAGAGAAAGCCCTCGCAAAGAAACGAAGACCCAACACAGCCAAAAGTAAATAAATAAATAAATAAAAATTTTTTAAAAAAAGTAACTGTACCATTAAAAAAAAAAAGACAATAAAAACTCAAAGTATCCTTAATTATTACCTTCTAAGAGATAAATAGAAAAGGAAAATCGAAATAAAAAAGAACTATTGAACAATAAAAGGGATAACAGAAATAAAACAATTAACAGAAGTGTCAGAAGACAATGCAAAGCAATCTCCCAAGGGCAGACCAAACATCAAAGAGATCAATAAGAGGAGAAGGAAGATCAGGGATTAGAAGGTCAGCCCAGGAGTTCTAGCCTCCAAATAAAAGGGGTTCCAGAGAGACACAAGAATGAAGGAAAGGAAACTAAGAATAACACAAAACGTAAGGCCTAGGCTGAAGGGGGCCACCTGGCCCAGGACAGTGATGAGAACGTACGTCATCAACTGATAGATCAGAACATGGGGAACAAGAGAAGCTCCTGTGGGGCCAGATCACACACAGAGACCTGAAGTCACCATGGCGTCAGCTTCCACCAGTGCCGGAAACTACACACAATGATGCAACATCTTCAAAATTCTGAGAAAACACTTTTCAGTAGAATTCTATACCCAGCTAAACTAAAAGTTAACTGAAGAGTGAAACAAAGATACTTTCAGAATCAGGGGCAAAGAAAAATCTAGCTAATGTTTCTTAGTTATCATGAATATGCACTCAACAGAACAAGGAGTGAGCCCAGACAGAGAATAGAGGTCCCGAGCGTGGGGACATGGGGGCGCAGGCGTGCAGGTCCCATGGGGACCAGGACAGAGTGGGGCAGGAAGCAGGATGCCAGGAGCGAAGTCCTCAACAAGGGCCACCACAAGAGGGGTGTGGCAGGGCACGTGCTGGGGTGAGGAGAGAGAGGTTGACAGGAGAGCGACAGGGTTGAGTGAGAAAGGAGTTGTGCTCAGGTACCGTGTGGTTCAGCAACAAACATGTGAGCAGCGGACACTAGTCTAACCAAAAGAAGGTGATGTGATGAAGTTGGGAAATGGAGGGAGAGGAAGCAGTGGTGCAGCGGAGGGGAGAGCCAGCCCTCCCTCGCACCTTCGAGAGAAATCAAATACACACATTTTAAGACTAGCAGCTTACAAGGGCAGTAAATGCCTGCGAAAATAGGATGCCTGAGATGACTGCCCCTTGGAGATGGGGACAAGCAGGACAGGAGAGTGTCTGCTGTCTGATTCTTTAATCAGTAGGCTTAGCTCTTCATCTGGTGTCCTAAAAGGATGGCCACTGTCAAGGGACAAAAATGGTGCAGCATGGTGTGTGTAAAAAAAAAACCAAGGAAGGAGACACATCGGGATATCACCTGATGACAGGGTTGGGGACGGGTTGGGGACAGTAAGGCCACAGGAAAAGAGAGCAAAGAAAGCAGAAAGGACAAATTAGGCATTTTACTTGCCTGGAGTACATGATCTCGGGGATGAATCTGGTGAACCCCCAAAAACCGCAGGTAAACTTGTGTCTGTATTAAAATTGCACGTACACGTGGGTTAAGTGTACTTCTGAGGACTGACTACAGCTCTTGTCAGATGGCCAAAGGAGCTGGTAACCACCACCCCCAAAAGTAAAAACGAGTGATCTGCCAGACTTGAACCCCAAGCAAAGCTCATCTTCTCTCCCGGGACAGCTGCGGCCTCTCCTCCGGCGCACAGCAGGGGACACCACGAGGCCCTTCTGGACGCAGGAGCGGCAGCGCCCAGTCGGGGAAGGTGTACGAGATGGCTGCTCCCCAGCCCAGGACGGGAAAGACCACAGTCCTTCCAAAAGTAGTCAGGGTGGTCCGCAACGACATCGGGTCCGAGGCCCTGGAACTGTGAATGTCACCTCATAAGCAACAGGGACTTGGCAGGTGGGATTACTTTAAAGAGCCCTTGCTGGGAGAGGACCCTGGGTTCCACACGCAGGTGTGACCACAGGTGTCCTCACGGGAGGGAGGCAGAGGGAGGTGTGAAGACAGGACACAAGGACGGAAGCAGGGGCGCCAGGGCAGTGTGACACGGGGCCCAGGGCCGAGGCATGTGGGACAGCCTCCAGAACTGCGAGGGGTACATTTCTGCCCTTTAAGCCACTAAGCTGGTGGTAATTTGTTACAGCGGTCACAGGAAACGCATACACGTGCTAACTAGAAAGTAAAAGGTTTATGGGAACTCCACCAAAAAAATGTAAGACGCCCTGGCTTCGCTGTGTTTTGTGTACTTGCTACACAGCATGTGTTAAGTCTTCACTAACACACTCTTTTCTCCTTCATCCTGACCCTTTTGCTTGGCCCGTTTCAGACAAAGACAAGTGTCAAAAGACAATATAATCAGAACGCGAACGTGCTATCACCTCTGCTGTGGGAGATGCGGGCGGGCGGCACGGGCCACTCCTTCCACTGGGCAGCCAGCCTTGACCGCCCTCACCTCCCCTGCCTCCCGGCCGGCTGGCCCCTCCACCAGGGCCACACTGGTCCCGGCCTCCCAGCCCGCAGCTGTCCTCTGCCTGGCCACTGGCCCCTTCCTCTCAGATGCCCTCCTTCTAGAACGAGGGGGAAGAAGGGCTGCCCTTGACCCTGGGGCGCAGCAGTGTCCAGGCCCCCTCCTCTCGGCTGCGCAGGCCCACTCAGTGCCCGCCTCTCACCTCCTGACCCTGCGCAGGACACTGCCACCCAGCGCCCGCCCACATGTCAGCTCCACACATCCGTCCAGCCCAGGTCCTCCTCTGCCCATCCCAGCCCACAGGCGGTCACCCAGCGCCTTGGCTGTGGGCGCCTCAGCGATGGGCTGTCCCCATCTGAGAATCCCTGAAGCCCAGGTCCTGTGCCGGCCACCTCGTGCCCGTTATCTCTAGGCCTCAAGACCACTGGGTCGGAAGGCGTTCTGATGAAACCTCACGCTGTGACCACTATGTTTCTAAAGTTAAACTTTAAACATATTCTCTCTACTCACCGCCCTCTCCCCACTGCCTACTTGGGCTCCTGTCTCAGACCTGGGTGCTGGGGGGGTCTCTGGGGAAGCGGCGCCTTGCCCGCAGGCCTCACTGTCCCGCTGCAGGTCCCCCGGCCTCACAAGGGCCCTTCCCATCACAGCACGTGAAAGTACCGGACACTGACCACGCAGATCCACTCACAACCCTGAGCAGCCTCACAGGCAGGTCCCGTTACACACCCAACCCAGCAATGGGGAAACTAAGGCACAGAGAGGGGGGTCGCCTGCCCAAGGGCTCTGTCTACACCCACAACTCTGGGCCGCTCTGTCTACACCCACAACTCTGGGCCACTCTGTCTACACCCACAGCTCTGGGATGCTCTCTGTCTACACTCACAACTCTGGGCCGCTCTGTCTACACCCACAACTCTGGGCCACTCTGTCTACACCCACAACTCTGGGCCGCTCTGTCTACACTCACAACTCTGGGCCGCTCTCTGTCTACACTCACAACTCTGGGATGCTGTCTACACCCAAAACTCTGGGCTGCTCTCTGTCTACACCCACAACTCTGGACCACTCTGTCTACACCCACAACTCTGGGCCGCTCTGTCTACACTCACAACTCTGGACTACTGTCTACATCCAAAACTCTGGGCTGCTCTCTGTCTACACCCACAACTCGACCACTCTGTCTACACCCACAACTCTGGGCCGCTCTGTCTACACCCACAACTCTGGGCCTCCCAGTCTCACCCCTCCACCCCTGAGCTGCAGCACGGAGCCTGCACCGGGAAGCCGGCACGGCAATGCACTGCGTTGCTGCAGTGGATTTCCAGAGTTGGGGGTCTCTGGAGGCGGCCTCTGGCCAAACAATGCGGCCGCCCGTGAGATCGGACAGGAAACTCGGGAGCCGTGCGGACTCGGCCCGGGGCGCGCGGGCTCGGCCGCCGTCCGAGCGAACGCGGTGGGCACTGCAGGCCCGCGGCTCAGCCCGGCCCCGACCCCCGGCCCTCCTGTCCCGCCAAGGGCCGGCCCCGCGGCGGCCCCACAACCCGGCCGGAGTCGGGCCCGGGAACAAAAGGAGGGCGGCGGCGGCCGGGCGGCCCCGACCCTGAGGAGCCGGCCGCCCCCAACACCCTCCGCTCCGCTGGGCGGGGCGGACCGCGGAGGGCGCGAGCGCGCGCCCAGAGAAGAAAGAAAGCGGAGGCGGGGCGGCCAGCGCCCGGCCCGCAACCTACCGGCCGCTCGCTCTCCGGCCGCGATCCGCTCCGCCCGCGCGCCCAACGGTCGCCTCCGCTGTCTCCCAGGGCCGAGGGGCGGGGCCGGGAGGGGGCGGGGCCGCAGAGAGGGGCGGGGTCGATGGGGGCGAAACCAGCGCGTGGGCGGGGCCCAAGGGGCTGTTCGGGGGCGGGGCCAATGCGGGCGGGGCCGTGGACGGGTAGGTATCTCTCGGGGGCGGGGCCATCTGTGGCGGGACCGGTGAAGGGGCAGGGCCTGGTAGGGGAGGGGCTGATGGGGCGGGGTCGAGGGAGGAATGGGACCTCCTGGGGGCGGGGCCGTGGGAGGAGCGGGACCTCCAGGAGGCAGGTGGGGCGGGGTCGTGGCCTCCAAGGTCTTGGGAGGCTCTCAGCACGGGGCCGGAGTGCTTGGTCTATGGAGCTGGGACGAGGAGTCCAGTGGACGGGATGGGGGGCGGCGCTTCCACGGGACAAGGGAAGAAGGAGACGAGAGACGGATCTTGAGGGGGCGGATCTTGAAGGGCGGGGACCCCCGGACAGGGGCGGGACTTCCGCTACCCGGGAGACGTGGCGGGTCCTGCTCTGGCCGTGGACGTCCTGCGCCGTCGGCCCGTATCCCCTCCCGCACCGGGTTCTCTCCCGCGCCCACCCCGCCCCCCCGGTCCCGGGAGGTGCGTTGAGACTTCCTCCGCGCCCCGCGTCTCGAGGACCCCGCCCCCTCCTCTCGACTGCCTTCCGCGACCTTGATGATCATCAGACCGCATTCCACCAGGAAATCGCTTTATTTTTGCGGAAGGGAGTGTGGTGTCCCCCGCGGATCACAGCCGCCCCCTAGTCCCCCAACAGGGAGCAGAGGCCAGGCAGGCCAGGCAGGTGCCCAGCACGACCCAGGCTGCCCTGGTGGTCCCCAGGGCGCCTGCTCCCCTCCCACCTGTCCAGACCCTGGGCCTTGTGCCCGGGGAGGCCGTCGAGGGCTGGCTCTCCTCCCCTCCAGCTGTCTTCTTCCTCAGCGGTCCCTACTCGGGAAGTCCCATTCCCGTTAGTCATAGTGACCGGCCAGAGTATTTTCAGGAAACAGTCTGCTGGGCATTTATTGTACAAGCTAAGTGTGGGGAAAATCAAGCCCAGGGCTCCTGACTAGTCAGGCCTTGACTTTCAGTTATGCAGCCGGCACCCACACCTGGCTGGAGCCTGCTGGGTTGTATATTAAATTGTATATTGTTGTATATTAAATCACCAGCCATCACACTTCCAGCCCCTCGGCTGACTGTGAAAAATCAGAAAATCTTCAGTTATGCTTCATATTCCCTTCAGTGCTCCCAAAAGGGCAGCGGAGGACAAATTTCTCACTACCTGACATGTTGTCAGGATGCATCTTCCCCTTATGTTTGCAAATGAAATAGCTCGATAGCATCTGGGGATGCGGACCTGTGTTGGCAGAAGTGTGCTGGCCATCAGAAGGGCTGCCGTGCTCTGCTGAGGGCAGGTAGTGGGGAGCTCTCGGGCACTGGGGCCAACGGTCTCTACAACAGCACAGCTACGGACTGTGTCCCCCCAACAACTTCACATGTTGAAGCCTATTCCCCAATGTGATGGTATTTGGAGGTGATGAGGTCATAAGAGTGGAGACCCATGAACGTGATTAGTGCTCTTGTAAGAGAGACCCCAGAGAGCTCCCTCACCTGATGGGCCATGTGAGAACACAGACCAAAGACACCCGTCTGTGAACAAGGAAGCAAGTCCTCACCAGACACTGAATTTGCCCACACCTGAATCTTGGACTGCTAGCCTCCAACGTGCAAGAAATAAATTTCTGTTGTTTCTGAGCCACCAGTCTGTAGTATTATTGGCGTAGCAGTTAACAGGGCGGACGTAGGGTCTTCCATGTGGGGTTTAGATTCGCTCGGCCCTACCTGTGCTCTGAGCCAGCAGAGAGCGCTGGACGCCTCTTATCTTGTTGGCTCAGGTTGCTATGACAGATACCATGGACTGGGGGACGTAGACGGCAAATGTTTATTTCTCACAGTTCTGGAGCCTGGCATTCCGAGATCAAGGTGGGGACAGATCCCTGGTCTGGTGAGCACCCTCTTCCTAGTTTGCAGATGGCTGTCTTCTCAGATGGCAGAGAGCAGACAGAGAGGACAAAAGCTCACTCATGTCTCTTCCTATAAAGGCATTAATCCCATCACAGGCACTCCACCCTCATGGCCTGATCACTTCCCTAAGGCCTACCTCCTAACACCATCACCTGGAGGGTAAGGGCTTTAACACATGAACAGTGGGGGACAGCCCAGAGCGGCACTGCTGCAGCCTCCTCTACCTGCATTGGCCAAGCCGGCCTTGCAGAAGGTCTGGGGCGGGTGAACCATACAGCTCTGCTGCATGGACCCCACATCCAGACTCAGAGGAAGCCCCCACCCTGGGGAGTGGGCCCCCTCCAGCCTCCCAAGGGCCAACAGCTGGGCAATAAGAGAACTGAGAAAGAAGGGTCCGGGTTTCACCCGGGGTCAGCTTGCTCAAAGTGGAGCTGTTCACAGGGCAGCCCAGAGACGACCTGCATCACTGAGCAGAAGGCCAGGAGCTGCACCAGCTGTAGGGGCAGTCCCGCATGCCTCCACCCGTCCCTGCAGGCTCTGTGCTCTGGGGAGCCCCGGCCGAGGCCGGCAGATCCAGTATAACCCTTCCAGAAGGCAGACCATCAGGAAAGGATTTTGGAACTGGATTCCCAACCTGTGCGAAGACAGCGTGGACCCTGCTGCTGGTGATGAGTAGCATGACAGCAGGAAGCGATTCCACGGTGACCACTCACACCCTCATTCATGGTCACTGGGCTGAGATGCAGGCCGAGGCGTGTTGGGACATGTGAAAACTAACAAAGGGAAACCTCATTTAAAATAGCGTTGGGACTTCCCTGGTGGCCCAGTGGTTAAGAATCTGCCTGCCAATGCAGGGGACACGGGTTCAATCCCTGGTCCGGGAAGATCCCACATGCCGTGGGGAGCAGCTAAGCCTGTGCACCACAACAAGAGAAGCCACCGCAGTGAGAAGCCCGCGCATCGCAGTGAAGAGTAGCCCCCGCTCGCCGCAACTAGAGGAAGCCTGCACACAGCAAACAAAGACCGATGCAGTCAAAAATAAATTTTAAAAAAATTAACAACAACAAAAAACAGAGTTGGGGGGAATTCCCCAGCAGTTCACTGCCGAGGGCACGGGTTCAATCCCTGGTCGGAGAACTAAGATCCCATACGCCCCATGGTGTGGTCAAAAAAAACAAAAACACAAAACAACAACAAAAAAACCAGACACACAGAAACAAAATAAAAAATAAAATAAAACAGAGTTGGGAAGCCTTGAAGGGGACTTCTCATGCAGTTGGGAGACTGCAGGCCCCATACAGGAAGAGAGTACTTTGCGTCTCCAACAGGAAGGTCACTACTTCCCCAGCAAGAGGAAGCTTTTCTCTTCACCCGGCACTAGCCCAGCCAATGAGAAGCCTCCACTGCTCAGCCAATGAGAAACCATCACCACCCTTAACCGCGGCTTTCCTGTAATGGACTTTCAAAGCTGCCCCTCCCACCTTCCTCCCTTCTACTCTATAAAGTTCCTCTCCTTGGTTTACTAGACTTGCTCATGGTTTTGCCATAGCTTGCACGTCCCGAACTGCAATTCCTCCGCTGTTCATGAATGAACTTGTCTTGCCGGTAAAATAACTGACTGGGTATTTTATTTTCAAGGTTGGCAGAGGTAAGTGGCTCTGCCCCGTCGACACCTGCCGGCTGCATTCCCAGTCTATATTACTAACCCCTTTGTCTCCACAAGGAGCCCTATGCGGGGTGATAAAGCGTATGGCCACTTAGCCTAGGGAGTGTTCTCTGGAGAGCACAGCACATCCAGGGGCTCGGCAGTAGCTGCCTTGCAGGCTGACGCTGACAGTGGAGGTGCTGCCACGGCTGGTCCCTCATGTCACAGCTCGGAAAGGTGGTGGAGCCACTGGAGTGGGCGGGGCCTGGCCCTTGGGGGTCTGTGGTGATGGTGTTCTTGGGGCAAGAAAGATGGGCGGGTCACTGGGTGCTGGTCATTTTCCACATTAAAGGAAAGGAGGGCTGGTGAGCAGGAGGCTGCAGCAGCGGCCCCGATGGAGAGCCGCAGCCCCTCCTCCGCCTCTAGATCTCAGTTCAGGGGCTCAGAGCCCTTCTGCAGAAGGACCTGCAAGGCCACTGTGAGTCTAGCCCTCCAGCAGGCCCCGCACAGGTCACCACTAAGCAGGGGGAGGGTGCTGGGAGCTGACGCGGTGCCACGCAGCCCCTCCCCGCGCCCTGAGCCATTGCCGGAAGGCCGGCGGGCACACACTGCCAGGCTGCTCTCCCCAGCCTGCGTCTGCTGTACCATCCCTGCTCAGAATCTCCCGGGGACCCCACCGTCTGCAGGAAGACATCCACTGTCTGAGTCCAAGGCTGGCATTCCAGGCTCCCCTCCACAAGGCCCCTTCCTGCCTTGCGAGAAGCCAAGGGGACGGGACTTTGGGCCTTACAGCCAGGCACCCTTGGTGTAGCCAGACACAAGGCCAGATCAGAGCTCCAGTGGTCAAGCAACTAGCGGGGTCCAAGGTCCTCTCCACCCTCCTGAGCCGGTTCTCGTCCCGCCTGCCTGTCCTTGACCGGCCTGCTGGGAAGCGGCTCCCACACCCATCACCTGTCACACCCGCCTCCACGCCACACACCCCTCCCATGCACCCACCAGACCCATACACCCACCTGCCACCGTCCCAACATTCTGTAAAGGGGTCAAGTTCAGGTCTGCCCCACACCCCCAAACTACCCCCCTCCACCCTGGAGCTCCTGGACAGGAAGGACCATCAGAAGGGTGGGAGTGCCCATGCATACCAGGCACGTGCTAGGCTGGGGGACACAACGTCCGGGACAGGAGAGGCTCCAGGAACTCCAGGTGGACCAGCCCAGCAGGTGCCATGGCCCATGGGGGCCGTCGGGCAGAGCGGCCTGCAGGGCCACTTCAGGAGGAGTTTGGGAACCACGTCCAGAATACTAGGCAGCTGTGTTTCCAGAAGAGCCTTTGGCTGGGTGGAGGGACAAAGGAAAGGGGCAGCGGTGGTGATGCTGGGGAGTGGGGACAGTGCCCCGACCTTGGGGAGGGACAGGGCCCTGGGAAAGGAGCAGCAGTGGGTGTGAGAGACTGGAGGCCGTGGTGTAGGCAAGGGAGGGGCAGGGGCACTGGGCCAAGACCCAAGAGGCAAGGCTGGTGTGGAGCCCAGCGGGTTAGGGCAGCTGGGGGACCCCAGCGAGTTAGACATGGGGCTGAGTGCCCCAGCTCGGGCCCTGCTCACATGTTGTCCCCACCTGAAATCCCCGAGTGGCCCCTCGTGAGCCCCTCCCTTGCAGGCAGGCAAGCTGACCAGCCCCGAAGGTCTGCAGAACCCACCCTCCCTCCGCCCTGTGTTTTGGAATTCATTAGGATCAGTGAACAGACGAAATAACTCAAGTGAAGCACTATGTTGTTTTTAACCAGAACACATGAAATTAATTAAATAGAGCATATTGTCGCTAAATAGAACTTGTATTAATTAGGGACATTGTTACCAAATAGAGTGTGCACTAATGAAACAGACCATATTGTTACAGAAACAGGACGTATAATCAACCAGAACACACTGCCCCCCCCCCCAAGGATCGCGGGGCTGCTGGTGGGCTGGGGACTGGCGGCCGGGCCTCAGCCAAGTTCATGGAGCAGGAAAGGGAGGCCCCTGCGCAGCGCGAATGTCCCCTCCTGGGCAGTCCCCACTTTGAAATGTCTCTTCTCCACCAACCGCCTAAACACACTGGAACAGAACCCCTCCTGCTGGAAAAATACCTACGGGGGGACAATGTACATCAGGAGATTGTGTTTTCCTCCACAGGAAATCGACAAGAAATAAATCAGAAACACCCCCTCAAGACAGGAAAACGTCGGGGGAGTCATTTCTGAACGTTGCACTTTGAGTCCCACAGCGTTTCCGAGACGGCTCGGCGGTGGCCTCGGTGAGCAGGCAGCGTCTGGAACTCACCTTTAAGACCAGGACTTGGAACGGCGACGTCCCCTTTCTGATCGCTCTCTATGGTGTGCACGAGCCCATGCTCCTGGCGCAGCGAGGCCGCATCCTGGGGAGCCTCCGGGCCTGTGCAGAATTCCCCTGGGCAGGCTGAGCACCAGGTCAGGGCGCCTCTGGGCGCGGGCACCCCGGGTGCTTCCCCGGCCTGGCCTCTCTACTCCGCCGGCCCCGCTTCTGCCCGTTCACAGCCATGGGTGGGGACCCGGGCTCCCGGAGATGGTGCCAAGCCTTCTCCAGGGTGCGGCGCCGGGCCGGGCCTCCAGCCTTGGGGCGCACTGCCCTTCGTGCCTCCTGAGCTGCTCTGAGCTTCGGGAGTGCTCAGTACGCGCCGTGGCCCTGCAGGGCCCCCAGAGGAGCTGGAGCGCGGCCACGGGGCGCGCGAGGCTGTTCCCGCTGTTCCCCGGGAGGAATGTCGCGAGGCCGGCAGGGTCGCCCTGTCCGTCATGCGCCCTCCTCTATCTGGGACCCGGACACCCTCGGACCCACGCCACCGAGCTCAGGTCCGGGGCAGGTGGGGGACAGGCGCGCTCCTCAGGACAGCTTCCTTCTCAGGCTGCGGGGAGCCCTGCGTGGGATCAGGGCGCCAGGACGCTCGCACCAGCCGAGGAACAAGACCCCACGCCTGCCTGTAAGGCCGCCCACGTCCACCTCCAGGGACGACAAAGCCCCAGGGTAACCTCTCAGTAAGGACTCGGAGCCTCCCACCCCGCTCCCCACCCCGTGCTGGCGCCCCTCAGACGGGTGCTTCCTGCGTTTTCTATGGAGACAACAGGGGTTCTGCGTGGGGAATTTTTTGGCATCACCTAGTCAGCCGGCCTCGTGGAGTGGGTATTATTAGTATTATCCCACCTGTCAGGTGATGAGACCGAGCAGGAGGGAAAGTCCCCAGCCCCACCACGGGCAGGCCAGAGCCAGGGTCCATCTGCATCCGGGTGACAGTGTGACAGCTGCGATGGATGAGTAAGGGGGCGGGGAAGAGCCGAGGGGGAGCTTACAAAGGCAAGACAGCGGGACCGCTTGTCCACTGGAGGGAGTGGAGAAGGGTTTGAGGAGAGACTCTTTGGGGTGTCCTGCTGCGGGTCCCACCCAGCATGGGGGAGACTTGATGCCTCCTCCACATCCAGGTGTCACTCTGTGTCCTGTGTCCCGGGCCACCAAGCCCATCCCACACCCTGACTGTGTGTGAACAAGGATGTCCAGGAATCCCGTGGACCATGCGTGGGACCAGCATCACTGTCCTGTCTGCCTGCCACCCCAAGAGGCAGAGGGCCCACAGCAAGGACAGGAGTGAACCCTGATTCCTCAGGGCCGAGGAAGGAGGGGGTGTCCGGGGGGGTCCCCACCCGTCCACCCGTGGACTCACCCAAGGACCCATGAAAGTACCTGCAGAGAGAGGAATGTTGTACCAGCAGGCCCAGACCCCAGAAGTTCCCTCCGTCCTCTCCCTCTCCCCCACCCTCTCCATTCCACCTGCAGGGACAGAAATGGGGGCGACTAGGGACTTCCCTGGTGGTCCAGTGGGTAAGACTCCATACTCCCAATGCATGGGGCCCAGGTTCAATCCCTTGTAGAGGAACTAAATCCCACATGCATGCTGCAACTAAGAGTTTGCATGCCGCAACTAAGAGTCCACGTGCCACAACTAAGAAGTCTTCATGCTGCAACTAAAGAGCCTGCGTGCCACAACTAAGACCTGGCACAGCCTAAATAAATAAATAAATATTTAAAAAAATTTTTCTTTAAAAAAAAAAGAAAAGAAAAACAAAATGTGGCAACTAGCTGGGGCACAGTGGGAGAAGGAGACTGGGGAAGGGGAAACGCTCACCTCGCCCCTTCCCAGGATTCCAGCCCCCGGCTGGCCCAGGGCAGGAGGGTTTGATTTGATATCACTGATTTGGACTGATTCTGAATTGAGACTATATTCGCCACTTAAGTGATGGAAAGCTAGCTGCCTTTTATGTAAGAGTGAGCGGAAAACCCTAATGCCACCAGAAAGTTTTAGGGACCTAGGAAGTTTGCCCCCCTGCGACGAGAAAGAGGGAGAAAGTAAAGAAAGTTGCATTTTGGTTCTATGGTGAGAAATGCTTTTCCCACCCGCCAACTGCATAGGAAATAAACGTTTCAGACTGCGGGGTGAAGGTCTGACCTTTCCCTTTTATGAGGACCAGCTGTCCCAGTTCACCTGGGCCTTTCCAGGCTTTAGCATCGGAAGTCCTGCGTCCCTGGATCCCCCGCAGCCCTCAGTCCCCCCACCTCTGACGGACGTCACGAATAACCAGGGAGACACCCAGGCTGGACAAAGGCACTGCCTCTCACACCTAAAGGAATCTGGACGCTGCACGTTTCCCAGTTGGTCCTGTGATGGGATTTCCTGGCTCGCCGGAGAGGCAGTCCCTGGCCCCGGGGCTGCCTCTGCTAATATGACAGCGATAGGGCAAGAACTGAGAAGGAATAGACGATTCCACAAAGTCCTGTCTGCACCCTGGGCACCCCCAAGAGCAGGAAGTCTCGGAGTTTTCACACGCTTTTCAATCTCACCCCTTTCAGATCCAAGGTGACAGGGTGCATTTCCGGGCCTTCCCTCCCTGAGGAGCAGGGGGCCTGCTGGGGCCCCAGGACAGGCTGTGTCCGCCCAGGAGAGACATGGCCTCCTGGGGAGGCTGCTATGTTTCCTTTGCTTTAAAAAGGAAAGGGACCCACCCAACCACCCGCCCATCAGACGACCACCCGCCCACCCAGGTTCAGATCCCGGCCCTGCGTGCCTGTCTCAGGGGGCTGTGCTCCCCTCTGTGTGAGACTAAGGGGAGTGTCTCTCCTGAGGCCAAAGGGTCCCCGGGCCTCCTCCTCTTGAACCCCGGTTCCTCCAGGGCCCTCTCGGAGCCCCACTGGTCAGTGCTGCCTTGGACATTCATGTCAGGGTCCTGAGACAGGTGGGACCTTCCAGGTGGGTGACTTGAGTGTCTGCAGCTGTGGCTCATACGTAGGCAGGAACCCTAAGGGCTGGTGCTGTGGTCTGAACGTTTGTGTCCTGGAGGTGGATGGTCCTGAGGGTGGGGCCCCCATGAATAGGATTAGTGCCCTTTGAAAAGAGACCCCCAGGGAGCTTCCTCACCCCTGGTGCCACGTGAGTACACAGCAAGAAGACAGCCACAGTCTATGAGCCACGAAGTGTCACCAGACACCAGATCTGCCAGCACCTTGATCTTAGATGTCCAGCCTCCAGAAATGTGAGGAATAAATGATTGTTGCCTAAGCCCCCAGTCTATAGGAGTTTTTTAAAGCCACCTGGGACACCAGGACCCAGGGGCAGGGTGCCTGCCAGCCTTCAGCTCTTCCACAGCATCCCTAATACTCAGGGCCCCCGAGTCACAGTGCAGATGGGAACCACACACCACATCTGCCTGAATACTAATAAATATAACTGAAGCCAGTAAAATGTTCAATAAAATGCCTTCCTTCTGTCCTTCCACCTTGACAAAATTCCTATAAAACCACAAAATTGAAAAAAAAGAGCTGAAGCTATGGGTTTTTCTCCACTTTTTTTTTTTTTTTTTTTTTTTTGGTAAAATAGACAAACATAAGGAATTCCCTGGCGGTCCAGTGGTTGGGACTCCGTGCTTCCACTGCCAGGGCCCGGGTTCAATCCCTGGTCAGGGAAATAAGACCCCGCAAGCCACAAGCCGCGCAGTACAGCCAAAAACAAAAAACAAAAAAAGAAAATATAATATTCACCATCGTAACCATTTTTAGGTGTACAGTTCAGTGCTGTTAAGTGCATTTTCACACTGTTGTACAGCCGTCCCCACCATCCGTCCACAGAACTTTTTCATCTTCCCAAACTGAAACCTGTCCCCATTAGGCACTCACTCCCCATCCCCCTGCCCCGGCCCCACCATTTTACTTTCTGTCTCTGTGAATTTGACTCCACTAATATGAATTAGTGGAATCATACAGTATTTGTCTTTTCGTGACTGGTTTATTTCACTGAGCATAATGTCTCAAGGTACATCCATGTTAGGCATGTGTCAGAATTTCCTTCCTCTTCAAGGCTGGATAATATCCTGTTGTATGATGGACCACATTTCGTTTATCCATCCATCCATCCACCCATTCACGGACACTTGGGCTGCTCCCACCTTTTGGCTGTTGTGAATGATGCTGCTGTGGACATGGGGGTACAAGTATCTATTCCAGTCCCTGCTTTCAATTCTTTTGGGTTTATACTCAGAAGTAGAATTGCCGGGTCAGATGATAATTCTGTTTTTAATTTTTTGAAGAACCGCCACACTGTTTTCCACAGCGGTATTTCACAACCCACAAACACTGCACGAGGATTCCAATTTCTCCACATCCTTACCAACACATATTATTTTCTGTTTTTTGTTTTTTATTTTTTTATGGCCATTCTGATGGGTGTGAGGTAGTACCTCATTGTGGGTTTGATTTGCATTTCTCTGATGGTTACTGACGTTGAGCATCTTTTCAAGTGCACGTTGGCCATTTGTATATCTTCTAAAGCTCTGGTTTTTATATGACCACGCAATATCAAATTATCAAAACTATGTATTGTTGCCTATGTCTAGGGACTTTGATGGGTCAACTGTGAATGGATGAGTAATGACAGAAAAAATACACTATTCATGAATGATTAATTAAATGTTATTTATGATAAATATCATAAATGATAGTTATTACAAAAGTAACTTTTCCTGCCTTCATTTCAGCAAAATCTGTAATTATGTTGCTACAATTCAGATTTCCACATAATTTGTGTTGTATTTTCAATTTGAAGAAACTTTTCTCTGCTGAGGGAGAAGCAAACGTAACTGTGACTAAAATTCTTAGAGCAAATATTTATAGTTGGAAAAGAACCACAGATTTTATGTATCATGTTCAAATGTTATGGGGTGGCGTACGATACATTATTATCACAGAAATTATTACAAACTACTTTAATCTCATCATAGAAATCACTATAACACAGGAAGATTTTCACCATCTCTTAAAACTACATCTAGATTCACAGAGTATTTCAAAAGTTCTTATTTCAAATTTTCCATGTTGAGATATTATTTTTAAAATACCAAAATATTACTCAATTTATTCAAATCTCTCTTCAACTGAGATCATTTCTTAATCTAAAATGACAGAAGCTAGGGCTTCCCTGGTGGCACAGTGGTTGAGAGTCCGCCTGCCGATACAGGGGACACGGGTTCGTGCCCTGGTCTGGGAAGATCCCACATGCCGCGGAGTGGCCGGGCCCGTGAGCCATGGCCGCTGAGCCTGCGCGTCCGGAGCCTGTGCTCCGCAACGGGAGAGGCCACAACAGTGAGGGGCCCGTGTACCACAAAAAAAAAAAAAAGAATCTGCCTGTCAATGCAGAAGACATGGGTTCGAGCCCTGGTCTGGGAAGATCCCACATGCCGCAGAGCAACTAAGCCCGGGTGCCACAACTACTGAGCCTGCACTCTATAGAGTCCACAAGCCACAACTACTGAAGCCTGCTCACCACAACTACTGAAGCCCGCCTGCCTAGAGCCCGTGCTCTGCAACAAGAGAAAGCCCGCACACAGAAATGAAGACCCAACACAGCAGCGAGGGGGGCCACTCTTCATCGCGGTGCGCGGGCCTCTCACTATCGCGGCCTCTCTTGTTGCGGAGCACAGGCTCCAGACGCACAGGCTCAGTAGTTGTGGCTCACGGGCCCAGTTGCTCCGCGGCATGTGGGATCCACCCAGACCAGGGCTCGAACCCGTGTCCCCTGCATTGGCAGGCAGATTCTCAACCACTGTGCCACCAGGGAAGCCCTAATGGAACTTCTTAAATAAACAATTCACAGCTTTGGTGTCCAGTGTCCACCCTGCTGGGGGTCTGCAATGAGGGTCCCTTGTCGCAGTCAGGTCCCGTGCCACATGCACTTACATGTACGGGGCTATGGACACTCCGTGTTGCAAATGCGCCTCAGCTCTCAGGGAAACTGCAGCAAATGCTCTGCTAACTTCTGGGAACCTCTGGAAACAAGCGTGAATAGAAATAGGAAGGAAAGCAAGGCAAACGGACATCAGCACTGTCGGGAAACAGCATTTATTATGTGAGAATGTATGGCGTTCACTCCACCTGCGAGGAAGGATTTGACAAATGTGTGAATTTGTCTTCTATCTTAACTTAAGCACTTTCAATGTGGAGCATAATAAGGAAAGAAAATGGTGCTTCCTCCACCTCGGGTGTAGAAGGTGGCAAAGGCTTCCACGCCCATGGTAACAACAAGAAAAATCCAGGGAAAAAAAAAATTATACTTTTCTATGGGGTTAGTAGACGAGTAGGTACAAGGAAACTTTTATGAACTGAATTCCGGAGAAAGACAGCTCTTCATCAAGAACAGACTGCAGTAACAGATACACACGACTGTATATAAAATAGATAAATAACAAAGGCCTACTGTATAGAACAGAGAACTATATTCAGTATCTTGTAATAACTTATAATGGAGAAGAATCTTAAAAAAAAATCTGAATCACTTTGCTGTAGAACTGAAACACTGTAATTCGACGATACTTCAATTAAAAAACAAAAACAAAACTAATTTATGGTGATGGTTGCATCACTCAGTAAAGTTACTTTAAAAAATCATTAGGGAATTCCCTGGCAGTCGAGTAGTTAGGGCTCTGCGCTTTCACTGCCGTGGTCCCAGGTTCAATCCCTGGTCGGGGAACTAAGATCCCACAAGCCTCGTGGCACAGCCGAAAAAAAAATTGTTAAACTGTATAACTTGAAATGGATGAACATTATGACAAGTAAAAATACCTCAGTAAAAAATATTTTATAGAATGGATAAACAACAAGGTCCTACTGTATAGTTGCACAGGGAACTATATTCAATATCCTATGATAAACCATAATGGAAAAGAATATGAAAAAGAATATATATATACATATTTTATACACATATATAAAAAACTGAATCACTTTGCTGTACACCAGAAACTAACACAACATTGTAAATCAACTGTACTTCAATAAAATAAGTTAAAAATGTAAAAAAGAAAACAAAAAAAAGAACAGACTATGGCAGCAACGTCCACACCTGGCACAGGAGTCTGGTCAACATAGCAGCGGACGGAGCAGCCGGGATGGAGAGAAACCAGCCGTCTTAGATGACAAATCACCAAGTCCCACCCAGACTCAAATGTTGTAAAGCAAGTGAAAGGAGAGGCTTGACAGCAGGTGTGTCCCAGTTCCAGAGCCACATTGACTCTTGTAGGAATCTGAATGATAGGCTCCCCACCCAAACTGAGGAAACAGCTTGCCTTCTGTGGGAAATAAACAGAACAAAATCAAAACAAAACATTACATATCAGTCACCACTGTTCATTTACACACAATGTCTCCAATGGAATAAAAATTTATAAGAAACGTGAAAAAGCAGAAAAACTTGACCTATAATCAAAAGAAAACACAGTCAAAAGATGTAGACCCCAGATAATCCAGGAATTGAAATTAACAGACACATAATTTTAAAAAAATTATGAATATGTAGGAGAATTTGCAGAGAAAGAAATAATAGATAAAGAGATGGGGCATTTCAGAAGACAAATGGAAACTCTAAAATCTCAAAAGAAGTTTAATAACTGAAAACTACAGTATCACAGTACCTGAAATAAAAAATGATTGGCTAGGCTTCTAGACACTGAAAAAGAAAATTTCAGTGAACTTGAAGACAGATCAATATGAATAATCTAAACTAAACCACAAAGAGAGAAAAAAGACTGAGTAAAAGGAAAAGAGTTCTGTGGCCTATGGGATGATACAAAGTGGTGTGACATATGTGTAACTGGAGTCCCAGAAAGATAAAATGGGGGAAATACATTAGAAGAGATAGCAGCCAAGGTTTTCTCAAATTTGATTTTTAAAAAAAATCAATCCATAGATCTCCAAATTCAACAAACTCCAAACAGGATAAATACTAAGAAAACATACCTAGACACAAATTGTTGAAAACGAAAACTAAAATCTTAGAAACATCTAGAGAAAAAAATATTACATACATTACCAAAATAATAAAAATGAGTGAGTTCTTATCAGAAACAATGGAAGCCCCAAGACAAAAGAGAAACATTTTTAAAAGACTGGGAGGAAAAATTGTCAACTGAGATGTCTATATCCAGTGAAAATAGCCTTGAGAAATAAAGGCACAATAAAGGCATTTTCAGGTAAACAAAAGTGGATCCGTTGCTAGTAAACACATGCTGCAAGAAATGCCAAATGAAGTTCTTTGGCTGAAGGGAAATGATGCCAGATGGAAGCCTGGATCTACATGAAGGAATGAAGAGCACTAGAAATGGTAAATATGTGTGTAAATAGGAAAGACCCATTGCCCTGTTTTTCCTTTCTTTAAAGGACAATTGAACATTTAAAGCAAATATAATAACAATGTTTTATGAGGTTTATAATAAAAGTACATGTAAATTATACGCAACAGTAGCACAAAAGATGGGAAGGAAATGGAATTGTATGTTGAAAGGTCTTTACATGATACATGAAGTAGTATAATATGATTTCAAAGTAGATTAAGGGGGACTTCCCTGGTGGTGTAGTGGTTAAGAATCCGCCTGCCAATGCAGGGGACACAGGTTCAATCCCTGGTCTGGGACGATCCCACATGCTGTGGAGCAACTAAGTCCGTGCACCACAACTACTGAGCCTGTGCTCTAGAGCCTGCAAGCCACAACTACTGAGCCCGCGTGCCACAACTACTGAAGCCCGCGTGCCTAGAGCCCGTGCTCCACGATAAGACAAGCCACCGCAATGAGAAGCCCGCACATGGCAATGAAGAGTAGCCCCCACTCAACACAACTAGAGGAAGCCCATGCGCAGCAATGAAGGCCCAATGCAGCCAAAAATAAATAAATTAAAAAAAATTAATTTAAAAAAAGATTAAAAAAAAAGTAGATTAAGGATACATATTGGAATCCCTAGAGCAACCTCTAAAAAAAATAATTCAAAGAGCATTGTAGCTAAAAAGCCAATGGAGGAGATAAAATTTTTTAAATTTTAAATCAGTTAATCCAAAAGAAGATAGGAAAGGGAGAAATAAAAGAGCAAAGAACCAATAGGACAAACAGAAAACAATTAGTAAGATTACAAGTAGACTTAAACCTACAATATCACTAATTACATTAAATATAAATAGGCTAAACACTCCAATTAAAAGGCAGGACACGTCAGACTGGATTTTAAAAAACCTGCTATATTCTAGTTTAACAGAGACACACTTTAAATAGAAAAACACATTTAGATCGAAAGTGAAAGGATAGAAAAAGAAATACCATGGGAAAACAGCCATAAGAAAGGTGGAGTGGCTACATCTTCAAATATTCGAAGCAAAATCGTGAGAACTAAGAGGAGACAAAAATAATAGACAAATAATTTAATAGATTTATAGCAATATTTTAACATTTTTCTATCATAAATTGATGAAAAATCAAAATAATCAGGAAGTGTATAGAAGACTACACCCATCAGCTACAGAATACAGATTGTTTTCAAGTGTACATTAAACATTTTCCGAGAGACAACATATGCTGGGCCATAAGATAAATCTTGTTAATTTTAAAGGACTGAAGTCATACAGCATATATTCTCTGACAACAGAAATCAATAATGATACCTAGAAAATCACTCAACTTTTGACAATTAGGTAACACACTTCTAAATAATCCAAAGGTCAAAGAAGAAATCACAAGGGAAATCAGAAAAATATATTAAACTGAATTGTAAAAAACTCAGTATATCAAAAATTGTGGTTTCAATTTCAAGTGTTTAAACAGACAAAAAGTGGTTTGAAATTAATGATCTAAGCCTTACATTAAGAGGCAAGAAAATAAAGAGCAAATTAAACCTAAAGTAAATGAAGGAAATGAAGTAAAGGAAGGAAATAATAAAAATAAGAGCAGATGGGCTTCCCTGGTGGTGCAGTGGTTGAGAGTCCGCCTGCCGATGCAGGGGACACGGGTTCGTGCCCCGGTCCGGGAAGATCTCACATGCTGCAGAGCGGCTGGGCCCGTGAGTTATGGCCGCTGAGCCTGCACGTCCGGAGCCTGTGCTCTGCAACGGGAGAGGCCCCAGCAGTGAGAGGCCCGCGTACCGCAAAAAAAAATAAAAAAATAAAAAAATAAAATAAGGGCAGAAATTAGTGAAATACAGAAGAGCCAAACCGCAGGGAAAACAAACAAACAAGAGAGCCAAAAGTTGGTGTTTCAAAAAGATTAATACAATTTATCAAACCTTAGTAAGACAAATGAAGGTCAGAGGGAAACACAAACTACTAATATCAGGAATATCGTTACAGGGCCCACAGGTATCTAATGGATAGTAAGAGAATAGTATGAACAACTTGATGACAATAAACTTGCCAATACATTTTTATATAAAAATAGAAAAATTCATTTAAAAACACAACAAAAATTACACAAGAGGAAGTAGAAAGTCTGACTACCCCTATATCAGTTAAATAAATTGAACAAAGAATTAAGAAGCTTTAAGGGAAAATGTGCTGATGTCTGTGATTTAGGAATGCATCAAGAAATAAGATGGTGTGATGGATAGATATCTGCTAAGGAAAGTACAGCAAGATGTTAACCTAGGAAATGGATGTGACTGTTCATTATACAATTCTGTCCACTTTTCTGAGTGGTTGACATTTTCATAATAAGTTTTTAGGGAAAAAAGCCAGCATTTTCCATATAGAAAGTTACCAACAAATAAAATCCCAGAACCATACGTTGTTGGAGTGAATCAAATATTTAAGGAAGAAATAGCACCATTCCTACACAAACTTTTTTGGAAAACAGAGAAAGTTGGAACACTTTGGAACTCATTTTGTGAGGTCTGCATAACTCCGACACCAAAACTTGACTAGGACATAATGAGAAGAGGGAAAGTACAGACCCATGTCCTCATGAACATAGATATAAAAATCCTCAGCAAAATATTACTATAAATAAAACCATGAACAAGTATGGCTTATCCCAGCAATGCAAGGTTGATTTAACATTTGAAGTGCAACCCTTATAATTCACCACATTATCAAAATAAAGGAAAAAAATCTTGCAATTATCTCAATAAATGCTGGAAAAGCACTTGTCAACATTCAGTACACATTTGTGATTAAAAACTCTAAACAAACTAAAAATAGAAGGCAGTTTCCTCAATTTAATAAATTTAGAGCATCTATGAAAAACCTATAGCTAACATCACACTCATTGGTAAAAGACAATTTTCCCCCTTAGCTCAGGAATGAGGCAATGATGCCACTCTCATAACTTCTTTTCAACATTGTCCTAGAGGTCCCAGCCAGAGGAATAAAGCAAGAAACAAAAATAAAAGGCAGACCCGTTACAGGACAAGAAGCAAACTGCCTTTATTCACAGAAAACCTGGTTATAAACCTGGAAAGTCCTAAGGAACTTATTTAAAAAGCTATTAGACTAATAAGCAAGTTTGGCAGGGTTGCAAGCTACAGATACAAACGACAATTGTATTTCTATATACTACCAACAAATAATTGGAGAATTTACATACTGAGGAATAGATTTAATGAAGTATGCATTAGATTTCTCCAAAGGGAGCGATATATCACGTTCAAAAATTGCAAGATTCAATATTGATTGGTAACATGTCAATTCTCTTCAAGTTGATCTATAGATCTATGCTGTGTCAATCAAAATTCAGCAGGCTTTTTTTTTGGATACAAACTGACAAGCTGATTTAAAATGTATAAGGAAATGCAAAAGATCTGTAGCAAACAAAACAATTTCAGAAAAGAAGTAAAGTTGGAAGATTCACACTATCTGACCTCAAGACTTTCTATAAACTACAGTCAGTAATCATGATGATGTGGACATTTGACCAGCAGAACTGAACGGAGTCTAGAAATTAGACCCACTCGTGTTCAGTGAATTGATTTTTGACAAAGGCACCAGAAAAATTCCGTGGGGGGATGTGTTGGAGTAACTGGATAACCATGGAGAAAAATGAACCTTGATATCTAACTCACATCATACACAATAATTAATCTGAGTTGGATCAAAGATCCAAACATCATCACAGCTGCTAGAATAGGATGTGGGAAAATAAATTCATGACCTTGGTGAAGATTTCTTACACCACAAAAACTCTAGCCATAAAAGAAAAATGTTAGGTAATTTTGATTTTATCAAAAGCAAAACCTCTGCCTACCTAAAGGCACCATTAACTTATACTTTCCACCCCGGTGGTGTCACAGGTCTGGATGGAATCACTCCCCCACCCACGCCCACCCACTTCAAACAACTGAAAACTGGACCAAACACGTGAAACGATGGTTTTCGGACACTGGACTGCAATCCTGAGAGGAGAGACACGAGTGGGTGAGCATCACGACTCCCAGATCCCTCAGAGGAAGCTCCTCGTGGCCCACCCTGTGGGCGCCAGGGTGGGGTGGGCTCTGGCCTTGGGGGGAGGGAGCTCGGATCCAAGCGCGTCGGGGGCTGCCGATGGGCGGACCTGGGCCCGGGATGCATCTTCAGGAGGGAAATACGCTGAGCTTGGGGCCCAAAGTCCGGGATGCAGGCTCTAGTCCACAGGACTGGGTGCGCCCATCACCTCCCAGCCTCCAGGGCGGCCCCAGAGCATCGGCCAGCCCGCCCTGCGCCCCCCAGCACGGACGCCTGCAGCCACCCCCTCCGCACAGTGGTGGAGTGTTACTATCCTTGGCTGTAACCTGAGCAGCTGCCCATTAAAATTCCATTAGTTTCGAAGGCTTGAGCTGCAGTTGATATTTCTAATTATTGTGAAATTAAAATTGTCCCTATAATTTAAGGATAATTGCAGGAGATGCCAGCTGGCACCCTGGGGAGCCGCACTGTTCCCGGAGAACTTGGAAGGGCTCTTGAAAGTTCTCTGAACAGGAAAAGACGAAGGCGTTTTGGAAAATAAGGGAGGTGGGGGTCAGGCATGAAGCCGGAATCTAAATTTCAACAGTAATGGGCTTTTGTGAGCTGAGCTCGTGGCCTGAGGGGCAAGCAGCTGGGGAGAGGCGGGCCCCCAGACCCCCGGCAGCCTGAGCTGTGGGCTTGACAGGAGTAGTAACACACCGAGTAATAAGATGGGAAAGTTCCAGAAGCTGGTGGAAAGCTTGGGGGGCGAGGCCTGCATTGAGGGCACTTTGTGGATGTGAAATGAGACGGCAGCTGGAGCAGGAGGGAGGGCGGGGTCTGTGTGCCGGGCCCTCCCCGGGGAGCGAGGCCCCCACGCTGTCTGTGGCCTCTGAGATGAGAGCAGCCCGGGTCCCCGGGGCCCTGCCCACACCTGCGGCCCACCCGGCCTCCCCTATCCCGACTCGGGGACCCCGTACACGCATGGCGTGAGGGGCCTTGGCCCTAGGATGTTGCGTGCCCCCCGGGCTCCCCTTCTGCTGTTGGGGCCTTGCTCAAGGTGCCAAGAGGGCCCAGCTCTCACCAGGGTTCTGCACGTATTCCCCCCATCCCCCCAGCGCTGCCAGCCTGCCTGTGTGTGTCTGCCTGCCAAGGTGGGCCAGGTGGGTGGCAGTCTGGCCACACGATCCCCGTGACATGGCGCGTGTCACCGGCTTTCCAGCGGCAATGGGTAGGCCCTCGTGACCCCTCTGCCCCCCATTCAGCTGCCTCCACTTGGCTGGTACATTGTTCCAGGAGCCGCTGTTGCCAATACCCTTTCCCCTTTCTGGTACTAAATTCTCTGTTAAAAATTGAGTTTGGCTGCAAAAAACAGAGGCCGGAAATAACACTGACATGGGATGGAATTTTACTTCTCTCTCACATAAGAGAAGCCAGGCCCACACAGCAGCTTCACGGCGCAGGCAGATGCCAGGGCCCTCAGTCTTTCTGCTCTGTTGGGCTTGTGGCTTTCATCCTCAAGAGGGCCTCATAGTCCTGGAAGGCTGCTGGAGAGCCAGGCATCTCCTCCATCTCCCCTGTTGCTGGGCAGGAAGCAGGAGAAAGTGGGGAAAGGGCAAGAAAAACCCACATACCTGCCTATTACTTTCTTAAGGACGTTTCCTAGAATTTGCACCTAACTTCCTCAGATGCCTTACTTGCCACCCTAAATTGCAAGGGACTTTGGTCAGATTTAGTTGGAACATTGTTGCCCAGAATAATATAAGCATTTTGTCATTGAGGAAGGAAAGCATGGATACTGACGGGCCTTTAGCGGCTCTGCCACGAGGGAGGGGAGGGAGGGTCTTCCGTGCGTTGTCTGTTACAGGGGAAACCTGAATCAACCTTGACACCAAACAGCAGAGATCTGAATGAAGGAACTGAGGTCTGTCCTCAGCTCCTCAAGGGCAGGGACACAGTATCACAGCACCTGAACCTGAGCAGGTGCCCCCAAAATGCCGTGGAATCAGTTCCCCAAAATGGCTCACGTGGCCAGTTACGCTGCACCAGACACACTGGAACAGCTGAGACAGCTGTGTCTCTCCCCTGCTGCATCAATGCCTCTAACCCCCCACGACCGTAAGCCACTGCAGCCTTCAGAGCATCCTGGCCTCCCCTTCACTTCCGCCTTCCCAGCCTCACACAACCTCACCCTTGACCCTGGGACCCTGGGACCACATGGGGTGAGGAGTTCTGGCCAGCACGGTTCCAATGGAACACTCCAGAAGACAGTGTCAGAAAGCTGCCTGGGGCCCTCAGAGGCAGCACCTGCTGGAGAAGGGTTAATTCTATCAAATCCTGGCCCTTGAGTCCATGGCTTAATCTGCCGTGTGACCAAATGGCAGATACACACAAAGCACTTCAGTTCCAGGCCTGCGGGGAGGTTGGGGAAAAGCACGTGTGCAGCTGTTTGAGCTGCTGGCTGAAAAATACACACACATGTTAATGCAACAACTTTTTACTTGAAGGAAGGACTGATAGAAGCTCTGATTATTCAGACCTGGCAGACATTTTCTTGAAAGCGACAAAGTGAGCCTGTCCCTTTAAGGAAAACGGAGTGTTTGTGACCAACAATACAATTCAAGCTTTCACGCAAAGACTGGGATTTTGAAAAACCTGCCTCCACCACCATAAGCTCGCCAATTTACCAAACTAAAGACTTTTCTGCTGAGACTGATGGTGACGTTCACAAAAGCGACACTTTGATACATGACTGTCACCTCCATTGCTTGGTGATCCGTTATCTTCCAAATGCCCAGTGTGTGATGCCACAGGAACAAGTGTGCATAAGGACTGGTCCAGGCGCAGGACGGACAGATGGATTCCAGTAAGACAGAAGTGAAAGTTCATCGATCCGATTTCAGATTCCACGTTGCAACCAGCCCGAGAGGGACCACCGCTTGTTGAGCTTGGGTGTCGTCACGAGGAAGAACGTCCGTGACCTGAAGATGTTATTAAACCTTCCTTTCTTTCCCAAACGTGTAACCGTGTGAGTCTGGATTTCCCAGATCCTCTCACATTTTCCAACCAAGCCATGTGCCACAGTGGACGCTGACCTCTCTGAAGCCAGAGATTTGTGGAAAGGTGACACGATGCCACTCTTCTCGCTAAAACTTCTTGTTTTGGAAAACATATTTTCCATGTAATTGTTACTTAGGTTACCATTGTAGTGAGTTTATTGTTATTTTGAAGTGAATATTTCTTAAATCTTAGGTTTAATTTCTAATAAGGTACTCCAACAGGTGTTAATATTGGCAGTTAGAACCCACATAAACGAAAAGCTCTTGGCATCTTCGATAACTTTGAAGAGTGTTATTTATGGGGGTCCCGAGGCCCCGGATTGGGAACTCAGCCCTGGGCTGGCACGTGTGGGAACGGCCCGGCTGACGAGCTTTACTAGGAAATGCCAGATGGCTCCTCGGAACGGTTGCATCAGTCTGTATGGCCACCGGCCGTGTCCGAGTCTTCGTTTCTTGACGTTCTCCCCATCTCACGAGTGTGAAATGCATGTTCGCATTTCATTTCGTATTTTCCCAATGCCTCCTGGAGCTGAGCACGTCTTCCCACTTTTATCGGCCTCGGAGCTTTTGCCCTATTCCATTTTCATGTGAATTTTAAAATAATTCCACCCATTTCAAAACAAAGAAGTGCAGTGTTATTGAGAGCAGAGTTGGGATTACATTAATAAAATTATATTTTGGAGTTTCTGGGATCTCTCCACATGCTCAGATATTGTTTTAAATGTTCTTTTTTTGGATAGGTAAGAAGTGGATTTATTTAGAGAGATACACATTCCATAGACATAATGCAGTCTGTCTCAAAAGGTGAGAACAGGGCTTCCCTGGTGGCGCAGTGGTTGAGAGTCCGCCTGCCGATGCAGGGGATGCAGGTTCGCGCCCCGGTCCGGGAAGATCCCACATGTCGTGGAGCGGCTGGGCCTGTGAGCCATGGCCGCTGAGCCTGCGCATCCGGAGCCTGTGCTCCGCAACGGGAGAGGCCACAACAGTGAGAGGCCCGCGTACCGCAAAAAAAAAAAGAAAAAAAAAAAAGCGGTGAGACAGCCTTGGGAGAAACACACTTCACAGACAGAGTGTGGGCCATCTCAGAAGGCGGGAGGCCTGTTTTACATTTTTCAATGAGACTGAATAGTTTTCTTCATATAATCCTATCCCTTTCTGCTTGAATTCACTTGTAGATATTCTATAGCTCTGAATCATAACTGTGAATTTTTCCATCCGCATATTTAACGGGTTTAAGGTAGTTTAATGTGCTCTTGATCTTTTCTATACTTTGGTTTTCTGGGTATATAAAAATATGATCTGAAAATAAAGGTATTTTTAATTTCTTCATTTCATCTCTTATCCTGCTTATTTTGTTTGTCTTAATGCATTAGTGATAAATGTCAAGAAACAAAATAATAATGGTGAAAGTGAGCACATCTGTCTGCTTCTTGATTTTACTTGTCAGTGTTAACATGTTGTTTTGCTGAATCTTATCAAATATTTTAGCATTTACTGATATCGCCACTTTTCCTTCCTTAACGGACCAATAACCTGTAGAAGACATTGGAAAGCGGCTAAAGACACATCGTTTATGAAGGGCGCGACCTGGGCGGTTCTCAGCTGAGTTCCGCTGGACCCTAAATGGCTCTGTCCAGACCAAGGACAGGGATAAGCTGATTCCACTGAGGACGGAGAAGGGGCATTAATTACAAACTCTGATGGAGAGAGCAGGGAAAAGAAAACAGACCAGATTACCTCCAAATACAAATGCAAAAAAGCAAAATTACACGTTGTAACTGAGGCCTCGCAGTTTCTGAAACACTAATACTTCGTGACCCTGATTCTAGGAACGCAAAGATGTTAAGGTGAGACTCTGCCTCACGACTCGGTCCACCCCTCCTGGAGGGCTCCTGGGCATGACCACCCTGATGGGGTCGGTTGCCTGTCGGGGTTCAGTCCAGACCCTCTCAGGCCCAGCCTGGCCGGGGCCTAGTGTCAGTTGAGTGAGCTCTCATGCTGGTGCCTTGTCTAAGAGCTAGAAATTCGCCAGGGCAGCCCCCAAACACAGGCCTTCAACATGAGGCGCCTCCAGGCTCTGGGCCTCTGTGGTGGATGCGGGAGCCACCGTGCACACCGGGCAGCGCACACCCGGCAGTGCACTCCCGGCAGGGTACACCCGGCAGCACACACCGGCAGCGTACACCCGGCAGGGCACACCCAGCAGCGCACACCCGGCAGGGCACACCTAGCAGCGCACACTCGGCAGGGCATACGCGGCAACGCACACCTGGCAGCGCACTCCCGGCAGGGCACACCCGGCAGCTGGGGCTCGTGGGAATACTTGCAAGTTGACACGGCAGGGCTCCACCCCTGCTGCAGAGCTGGGTAAACATTCCCCAGACACACCACCTCTTCAGTCCCAAAGTGCAATGGTTTGAGTCCACAGCACGTGCTCTCCGAGGGGATCCCGCTGGGCCGTCCTGCCCACCCGGCCCCGCCCTCCACGCTGCACAGGACACCCAGCCCCTCCCTCCAGCAGACAGGTGTCTACACCACCTGGCTCACCGGGGGTGCTCTGACACCAGCAGAGCCCTGGTTACTGGCTGATTGCCCTCAAGGGTCATGGAGGTTCAGATGAGCTGGTGGCTGTCACACAGGGAGACTGCGGCAGCCTCCTGCAGGGCCCCGGCTTCCACTCCCCACCCCGCAGCCCCACAAAAAATCCCAGCAGTTTGCTGAGCAACAGTCAGAGGAGCTTTTCCACCCCATACGTCACCTGTCACTAACCCACCCACTGCGTCTCCTCAGAACCCTGCTGTGTGGCAGCAACTTGCTAGTCCAGGGGTGAACCAGGCATTCCTTGTAAAACAGAGAGCCACGGAGGGTTTTGCTCATCACCCAGCTGCACGGGGTGGGGCCACAGTGCACCCTGCGAGGGGATCAAGGCGACGGGATGGGGACTCCCCCGGCAGTCCAGTGGTTAGGACTCTGCGCTTCCACCGCACGGGGCCCGGCTTTGATCCCTGGTCGGGGAACTAAGAGCCCGCACGCCTCACGGCGTGGCCCCCACCCCCCAAAAAAGGTGACAGGACGAAGCCCTCCACACTCCAGACAGAGGACGTGAAGACCGTGACGGGGTACTCTGTGCTTTGGACAAACAATCAGGCCCTCGGACAGGTAGACGTGTATCTCAGCAAGTTTTAATGAATCCGGTTCTTCCCATACAGAGAAGAGCGCTACAGCCACTAACTGAGGCGTCTGTTCTTTGCGACTAGCTGTGACCTTCCACTGGGACCTGACTGCCATGTCTCCTACCAAAAGTCACATATCAAGAGGCTTCTTTCTCCCCACTTTTTTGGAAGAGCGTCCTCAGAGCTACGGAGTGGCAGCGTCCCAGGCTACGTCCCCAGGGAGGCCCTGAACAAGACGTAACCCCTGGCTCTCCTGTGGTGCCTTCTTTCAGCCACCTGGGCCCAGATGAGACTCAGGAGGAACTGGGGGGCGGGGGGGCTCTGGAAGGGCTTTCCTGCTGGCAGATCTCGCAGCGCTGAGGCTCCCACCCCCAGCCCCTCTCCCTCCCGGGGAGGCAGCCCCTGGATGGCTGCCGGCTACGTGCACCCACGGCCAGCCCGGCCCTGCCCTGCCAGCACTTTCACAACCTGCTGTTACCTGGCTTCTCCACTCACTCGCCTGCCTGCCCCCCGAGTGTCAGTTCCCCGAGGCTCGGCCTCGTCTCATCCCCGCCGCATCCCTGGGCAGAGACGGTGGAACAGGACAGGGTGTCCCCAGCGGGCAGGGTCACCGCTGTTATTAGCGCTGTCGGGACGCCCGACGTCCCGGGTGGACAGATGAAAAGGCCGCTGAAGGCGGTGCGGGCCTCTGGGGTTGGCCCAGGTGTTCGAGGCTCTCGGGGCCGACGCAGCAGACCCAGGGAGGGGGACACACCTGCCCCCGCGCTGCGTCCACCCGCTTCGTCTTGGGAGGGACCGCCTGCGCCTCCCTCCAGGGCTGCACCGTGACCTCCGCTTCCAGGCAGTGATGAAAATGACACGTTTAACATCAAAAGCCGTTCCGAGTACCGTCGACAGTGACGATACTGGAGAGCAGATTCCGGGAGGCTCTTCCCGGGAGCTGCCCTGCCGTGAGCCCGGGGCCCCGGCCGGCCGCGTGCCCGGGGGGCTTTAACGCTGGAGGCCGAGGCGGCGGCGGGGGGCCGGTGGGCGGCCTAGACCCCGGACTTGGCGATGATCTTCTCGAGCAGGCTCATCATGCGCTCCTGCAGCTGCAGGCCCTGCGCCTGCAGGAGGCTGTGCTGGTCCAGCCCGCGGCGCACCTCGCGGCACGTCTCCTCCAGGGCGCGGCTGAGCCGGCGCTGCTCCTCCAGCATCGTCTCCAGCAGCCGCAGCTTCTTCCTCTGCAAGTGGCCGCCCTGTCCCTTGCGTTTCTTCACGGGCCGCTCGTCCGACCTGGAAGGACAGCGCCGGCGTGTGGACGGCTGGCCACGGAGCCCGGGCCTGCCCGACCCTCCCGGCCGCCACCGGGCACATGGGGTGCTGGGCTACCGTCCACGCACGTGAGGGCCGGGCCCTCCCACCACGAAGGGGGCACAGGCTTAGGAGGCGGGGGGTCCCTGCCACGAGAGCACCCCCAAACCCGCTGAGCTGGGTGGGCATGCCCTGGGCTCTCTGCTCGGGGGTGGGGCATCCCGGGTCTAACCGGCCCCCACAGGTGGGCAGGGAGCTGCCAAACCCCACCAGGCCCCAAGATCCTGCCCGTCCCCGAGCCCAGGCCCTCTGCTTCTGTGCAGAAGATTCGTGACCCCGCCAACCTCAGGGGCAGAGAGCAGAGCTCGGCCCCGAGAGGGAGAACAGCCCCACGTCCCAGTCCTGGTGCAATGCCTGGGGCAGCTGTCAGTCTGGGAACTGGGCTCAATCCATGGAAACAACTGTCCGTAAATCTCAGACTTCCCTGCAACTCGGCCTGGCCACCAGCAAAGGCATTTCTGTCTGGGGTCTTTGCTGAGAACAAACGGAGCAGCAGCCCCCCAGACTGGGGGTGTCAGACTGGAGGGGCCCCCGGAGATGCCTTCCTCACCCCACCCTACTCCCATCTGACAGACCTGAGACCAGGCTCAGGGGAGGCAGGGCCACAGCTCAAATCCACACTCTTCCTGTTCTCTCCCCCACTGGCCAACTCCTATTCATCCGTGAAAGCCCAGCCCAAACGTCACCTCCTCTGGCTCCCCGGCCCCCACACCACAGGGGTGTGTCTCCCGCACACCTGACTGAGGGCATCTTTAGGCAGGGTCAGCACACGCCTGGCAGGACGCCGTGGACGGCAGAGGGGCTGCGTCCCCCCACTGCAGCCAGGCTCCGAGCACACCCTGGAGGCTCAGCCTGACACCCCCTCCCCGGTGCTGAGAGACCAGCCGGCCCGGCCAGGCCAGGGAGAAGGGGACCCCAGGGTACGGTCTGCTTGGGGTAGGGGGAGCGCAAGAGCCAGAAGCCGAGGGAAGGCGGGAGCGCTCGCCTCTAATCCCAGCCCCCCTTGGAGAAGGTCCTGATTTATCCCCATTTCACAGAGGGAGGCTGAGGCCCAGAGAGATCAAGGACTTTCCACACAGCTAAGCGGTGACGGAGCAGGAGATGCACCCAGTCTGTGGACATGACAGCCCAAGCTTCGGGAACCACCTGCCTTCCTGTCTCTGGCCTCCCTGCCCCTGGGGGCTGGTGCATACTACCTAGGCTTCCGCGGCCGGCCGGGGCCGGCCGAGGATGCCGCCGCCAGGACAGCCCCCTCGCGGCCCTCAGCCCCCTCTCCGGAGGGCGGGTGCCCGGCCCCGCTGGTGTGGAGGCAAGAGAGGGAAGCACACACACTACCTGAACTTAAGGGACAGTAAGCTGGAGGAGCTGGCGGAGCCATCGTCCTGGAAGCGGCCTTCGTAGGAGCACTGCTTATACGGTAAGTACAGAGGGGTGGACTTAGCAGACGGCGACAGGGACGCCTCGGTCTGGGACGTGGAGGGCCCCGGCTGCTGGCCGTCCGGCAGTTTGCCATCACAGGACTCGGGGACCTTGGCCAGAATCCTATCAATGGCTAGGTAATAGGGCCAGTCGGGCGGGACGGACTCGCTATCTGTCATGCATTTTAATTTCCTGAAACGAAAGACACAAGAGCCAAGGGTGAGAAACAGCTGCTCCCGGCCCTGCCTCGCCCGGCCCTCGGCGGAGGGGCACTCGGGGGCTCCGGACCTGGGGGAGCCACGTGGCAGCCAGGCCTCCCCAGAAAAATCGGCCAGGCCCCAGGGCCAAGGTGACATGGGACTCAGCAAGAAGTCAGGCTCGGGACCTACACCGCCTTGGATGTTGGAAAGGATGCACGTGCCCCAGTGTGAGTGCCAGGACCTTGGGCTCATTCGTCCTCTCTTTGCTTTTCTGGAATTTCTAAACTCTCTGCAATGAACAAATGCTGCTTTTTAATAAGTTAACCGGCAATAACCAAATATATGGTATAACACCAACATGGGAATAAAATGTAATATAATGTGTTACGCAAACGTAAAGTACGGTCGTATAATCAACGCGCTTTTCTAAAGAGGACGCCCTGGGGAGCAAGAAGCTCAGAAGGTAAGAGCACAGGCCTCAGTGTCCAGCACATCTGAGTCTGTCTCTCGTCTCCATCGCTTTGCTGTGTGACCATCAGCAGGTCCATTAACCTCTCTGAGCCTCCATTTTCACATCAGTAAAATGGGGATGATCAAAGTAAGCTCCTCACGTGGCCGTCACTCTCGGGAAGATTTAAGAAGACAACGCCCGGTGTCTGGCAAACAGCAAGCTGTCAGATATTCTCGGCTGAAGGTGCCAGGAGGACCCGGGCTGGGCCGGACGGGGTCCCTTCCCACACTGCCTGACGTCCCCCACCCCCACTCGGGCCCCAGGCCCAGGGTCTGCACTGCACGGCTCTGCCCACTGTGGGCCTGAGCCCATCTGAGGCCCTGCACCACGCTCCCCTCCCCTGCAGACGGAACCTGAAGGTCCCTGGGCCTTGGCTGTCCCCTGGGAGGTGAGGGATGGGGAGAGGCGGCCGCAAGACAGCTGGGCAGCACCAGCCAGGCCAGGAAAGAGGCCACAGGGTTTCCTGGGCCCCCGGCCTCAGCTTGCAGCCCCCATGTTCCTGCCCCTCGCTCTTCCCGCGGTGGCGAGGCCTTTGAGAAACAGAGCGCCCCGTGGCCAGACGGCCTCTGTCTCTGACAGGGGCTCCCTGCCAGGGTGCGGCCACCGGTCACACTGGTCACTGCAGATAACGAGCTGACCACCTGAAAGAGTGGCCCCCCGCGGAGGTGCGTGGCTCAGGGCAGCAGGCAGAGGCGGGCCAGGCAGGACATGCCCTCGAGCAGCGCCCAGCAAGCAGACTGTCCTCAGCAGGAAGCCCGGGACGGGCCATGTGGGGACGAGCAGGGCGCTCCGGCTTCCTGACCAGGGACCACCGTCCATCCCGCGGAGGGCGACACGGACATGGGCACAGCGGGTGGACGATGGTGCTCGGGGCCCAGCCCCCGCCCAGGCTCCCCCCCAGGCCCTCCGCAGGCGTCCCCCCAGCTCCTGGTCTGTCAACTCAAGCCAGCCCGCTCCTCGGAGAGATAAGGAAAGGCCCGCCCTGGCGTGGGGAGCACCTGGACGGTGTGCCAACAAAGCACCCCCCATGGAACCCGGCCGCCCCCAGGCTTCCGTGACCAGCAGTTTTTTTTTTTTCCGGTTACACTGAGCGACTTGCGGCATCCTAGTGCCCCAACCAGGGATTGAACCTGGGCGGCGACAGTGAGAGCGCAGAGTCCTAACCGCTGGACCGCCAGGGAATTCCCCCGACAATGTTAATATATAAAAAGCTGTCTCCGGGGCTTCCCTGGTGGCGCAGTGGTTGAGAGTCCGCCTGCTGATGCAGGGGACACAGGTTCGTGCCCCAGTCGGGGAAGGTCCCACGTGCTGCGCAGCGGCTGGGCCCGTGAGCCATGGCCGCTGAGCCTGAGCATCTGGAGCCTGTGCTCCGTAACGGGAGAGGCCACAACAGTGAGAGGCCCACGTACCACACACACACACACACACACACACACACGCACACACACCTGTCTCGGGACTTCCCTGGCGGTCCAGCAGTTAGGACTCCGTGCTTTCACTGTCGAGGGCCCAGGTTCAATCCCCAGTCAGGGAACTGAGATCCTGCAAGCCCTGCGGTGCGGCCAATAAATTAATAAACAAACAAGGATTGTTTAAAAAAAAAAAAGCTGTCGTGAAAAAATAACTAAAGTCTCTGCTGTGGGAGGCTCTGGGTGGCGGGGGGGAGAAAGAACCAGTCGTGCAGCCAAAGCGTTGGCCTGTGAGGGGCTGTGTGGCCTTGGGCAAGTCCCTCTCCTGCTCTGGGCCTCTGTTTCCCCATCGGTGTACGGGAGCTGACAGATACCACGCTGTGCAAGTGCTTCCTAAACTGTGAAGTGCTGTCCGCGAGGGGGCCCTGGGCCCTCTCAGCCACACCCTCACCTCCTGTGGCCTCTGGGGCCCACATCCCTCTTCCAGGAATGGAACAGAATCCCTCCCCTGGGACTCTGAAGAAGCTTTCAGGATAAATAATGAATGACCCGGCTAGACACCAGTCAGGGCCCTGGAGCTATGGAGTCAGACAGGAGCCCCGTCAGACAGCCTGCGTCACCTCCGCAGCTCCCTCCTCACCGGGCAGGGGCGGGTGGGGGGCGGGGGGCAGGTGCACCTACACGCTGCTTGGCCCTTCCGTCAGGAGCCGGTGACTGGAATCTGACAGACTTTACCTAAGCGACTCCTCGGATGCCTTTGGACCCCAGCAGCCGCCTGTTTTCCACCCCGGGGCCTGGCTGGGGGCCAAGCTGGGGGTCAGAAATGGGCCTTTGGACAGGCCAGGCTCAGGACCTCCAAGGGCCAGAAAAAGTTAAATGGATGCAACTGAAACAGCCTCTGGTTGCCCAGGGCCCTGGGGAGCCCCTGCACGTCCCCAGGCTCCAGACGGGCTGGGAGCGTCAGGCCAGGAGGGATGAGGCCTCTCCTTGCTTGTTCGAGGTGGGCATGGGAGTCGGGGTGAGGGTCCTCTCACCCACGGTGTGGCTCAAGGTGCCGAGGCCAACCTGCAGGGCCTCGTCCACATGCAGCTCTGTGCCCCTGCCCACAGCGGCCACTAGGAGGGCCAGAAGTGGCCTGGGCTGGGACCAGCTGGGTCCCGGCACAGCCCCCTAGACGGCCCCCTCCCCGCCCCCTTGCACACTGACAGGCTCTCGGGGACTGCCCAGGCCGCCCCCAGGGCCCATGCTCTCGGTGCCACTCTCCCCCTAGAGCCCAGCTGCTGCTTGACCTTTACCTGCCCTGACCCACGCCACACCTCTGACCTTTGCCCTCCCTGTGACCCTCTCCTCACCGTGAGCCCCTGCAGATAGGCCTGGCCTCACACTCCATGGTGCTGGGCACGTGGGGCCACAGGGCTCCGTCCCGGACGCCAGAGCTGCCCCTGCCGGAGCCACGCACTTGGCCCCGACCGGGCTCCTCCCACGGCAGCCAGGGCCGGGGGCCTCCTCCCGGGAGCGGACCCTCCTGGGCACTCAGGGCTTCCGCTGAGCCCTCCACGCCCCGCCCAGGCCCCAAGGCCAGCGCTGTGCTGTGCTCACAGCAGGCTCAGCGGATGCTGAAGATGACAGAGCGGCAGGACAGGCCGGCTCGCAGGCCTGGTGGCTGAGCCTCCTCTGGCCTCAGTTTCCCGCCCACACAGCAGCACCCGCCACCCTGCGGAGCAGAGCCAAGCCTGGGGGGCCGAGTGGGAGTTGCCCGCGGGCCTGGGGGGTGGTGCCCTGGCCGAGGCCTGGGGAGCCGGGGTCAGCCCCAGCCCGGCCCTCCTGTGCCTCGGTTTCCCCCCTCCCCTCCCCCATGGCTTCTGCAGGTCCCCTCTCACTTACACAAAGCCAGGACCCCCCCCCCACACTCAGCTCCGGGGATGTCCCGGCCGGGGCGGGGGCGGGGGCGGGGGGGGCGATGTCCCTGTGCGGACCGCCTGCCCAGCGAGCCTGGGGTGCCCTGGGGCTCTGTGGCGGCAACAGCGGTGGCCGCGGGCCTACCTGTACTGGAAGGTCATGTTGGTGATCTTGATCTTGATCTCCTCGCCCAGCCGGCGCTCGCCGGTCATCTCCAGCAGCTTGCTGGCCATCTTCTCGTAGACCTTGGCGTTGCGCTTGGTCTGCTTCAGCTCGTCGAAGAACTCCTCCCAGACGAGCATGAGGCCGCGCATCTCCGCGTCCGTCCAGTTGCGGGCCCGCCGGTGCTTCTCCGTCTGCGAGGACACGAGGTAGCCGGGCACCTCGGCCGCTGCCATGCCGGGGTCACCTGCGGGGTTAAAGAGCGCGCTCGGGCCGGGCCGCGTGGGGCCTGCGCACCACGGCGGCGGGAGCCCCGCTCCTGGAAGGCAGCTCCTCGCTCAAAATGGGGCCTACATCTGACAGGCAGGAATTTAGTTAAAAGCTTTTAAACGGGAAACGTCATTTTGATGTCACGTTTCCATAGCAACAGAGCAACTGCATAAGCTACAACAACAGAAACCTTTTAACTGAAAGCGCAGGAATCAGGGCCGCCCTGACGGGCCATCAACATTGCAGTGAGCGAGCCAGACCCCAAACCGGCGGCCCGGGCTCCCGGCCCCGCCCCGCGCCCAGCCCTGTCGCCAGGCTGGCCGGCCCAGGCCACCGAACGAGGCACCTCCGCTGGGCAGACCGGGCTCTTGAGAGGTGGGGTCCAGGCCGCAGCCCCCGCCTCTGCCCCGCCCCGGCTCACACAGGCGGGGGCCCAGGGAGGGCCCAGGGTAAGGCATTGGGGTGCAAACAAATGAGGAGACCCAGAGGAGGAGAGACGACAGACAGAGGGGTGGCAGGGGCAGAGACAGACAGATGGGGAGACTCACACAGGAACACACTCTTGGGGACCCGCAGAGACACGTGTGTGCACCAACACCCACCCACCTGCATGCCCTGCACACAGCCATCCTCCGGCCAACACGCTCACACTTACGGTACAAACGCCACCACCACCGGGCTGGGCGGGGGCAGGGCTCCGGCCCCGAGCAGACCCCTGGCTCGGCCACCGTCTGCCTGCTCCCCTCCTTGCAGGCGGGGTGCTTGCTGGCCTGGGTGACACATGGGGTGGGCTGAGGGGCCGACACAGTGCTTGAGACCAGAGAGTAGCTGGGAGCGGGTGGTGCGGACCCCTCCCACCACGGGCAGCCCCACCGCAGTCCTGATCGCCCTGCATCAATCAGCCCCATCCACACCCAGGCCTGCCTGGTCCACTCGGCTGGGTCGGCTGCTCCTGTACCCCACGGCCCCGCAGGAGACAGCTCGGGGAAGCCTTGCTGAATAAAGGAGTGAACAAACGAAGGACTGACCTCAAGTAAATCCCCTCCCTTCCCAGCAGGTTGCCTAGACTTCACCTTCGGACTTACTGGCAAACTCTTATTCACTCTTCAAAACCCTGTTCTGGCATCAGCTCCTCTCTGAAGTCTTCCTATTCAATACACTTTGGTCCTTCTTCCCTTTTTCCCTCCTGCAAATTGGACCTTCCTTGAGCCAGCCATTTATTTTCTGCCTTCCAGCTTTGTGACGCTTGCTAAGGCGACTGGGCACTGTTCTAAGTGCAGTATGTCTGGTACGTCTGTGTCTTCTACTTTGATCCTCACGGCACTCTTGCGAGGGAGGCTGGCACTGCTGTTATTCCCATTTTCCAGATGAACAGCCTGAGGGACAAAGGTGAGGTCACGCTGTGGTCAAGGAGCCAAGCTGGGCTCTGAACCCAGGCAGGCTGGCTCGGGACTGGGTTTGACTTGTGTTGTGCAGTGGCCGCCAGGCTCCCCGTGAAGGACACCGTCACGCCTCCTCTGCCCATGGTCCTGGGAAAACGCCCCTGCTGCTTCCTGGCTCTCCTGAGAGGCCCTCCAGCGCTGACCTTGGACAAAGCGACCACTGGCACTGGCTGGGGTCCCCGGCCACCCACCCTCAGCAGGCCTCCGCCAGTGTTTGACTGAGGCTCAGGGGACAGGGACATGAACCTCCAGCGCCAGCCAGGTGGTGCAGCGTAGGATGAAGGAGAGCTCTGCAGAAGGACCGGCCAAGAGAGGCAGCAAGGCCGCCCGGCCCAGAGCACGTGCAGGACGGGCAGTGAGAGGTGGTGGGGCTGTAACGGGGAGGGCAGGACAGCAGGGCCTGAGAGCCAGGCTGGGGATGGGCCGCCACCTCGGCAGGGCCTAGGGACTGAGTGCCCACTGGGACTGGCCAGGGGACCAAGCCTTAGCCGGGCAGAAGACCAGAGCAGTGGAGCCTGCGGGGGCTTCAGAGAGAAGGGCCACCTAAGGCATCGGGACTGAACACTTTGAAGGTAAAACTCAAGCAGGTGGCTTGCCAGCAAGAGCCCTCACACCTGCTGGACGGGCTGCAATGGCCACGTGGTGCCCCCGCCCCACCCCCAGGCCCACGGGCCAGCGTGCCCATCCGTGAGCCTGCCTGGCATCCTCAGGGTTCCGGGGTGGCCTGAACTCGGGGGGAAGGGCTCACAAAGTCCAGGCTGAAAACCTCCACCTTCAACAGAGGACCCTCCTCGGGCCTGACTATGACAGGAGCTTCTTGGTCTGAGCCGTCCCAGGACAGGGAAGCTGAGCCTGGGATGCGAGGCGTCCCCGAGTCTCCACCCAGGTGCCCCCCCCCCCGCACCCACGTGCCCAGAGCTCGCCCTCTGACACCCTGCGAGGCGGGCTGAAGCCCTAGGCGGAAGGAGGGGAGGTGCTCAGGATGGGGTGGGCTGGCTGGGGCTCCCTCCCTCCCCCGCAGTCAGATCTTGGAGTGTAGAGGGGAAGGGCAGCAGGGGTCCCTGGGTCAGGGCCCGGGCCTGCCATCAGCTCCTGGTGGAGGCCCCTCCCTCTCTGGGGACACAGGGACACCACACAGCACCGCCCAGGAAGGCTGACAACTGCTGCACTCCTCCAGCCTGGGTACCTGGCATAGAGCACTCAGTAGTGCTTGCCAAGTGGACCAGTGACCGCAAGTCCCACCTCCTCCAGGAAACCTCCCCCCCGCCCCGCCCTAGATGAAGGATTCAACCTACCAAGTGGCCCTAGCGCTGGCTCTCTGTCCCCCAGAGCCTGTGCCAACCCTGACCATCCTCCAGGAGGACCTTTCTTCAACCACGACTCCAAGAACAGAGCAGGGCTGCCTCAGTGCATCCCAGCACCAGGGCCAGGGGGACCAAGGGAGAGGCAGGCAAAGCCAGCTCAGGGTCTCAGACCCAGCTCCACCAACTCGGGTTGTGACTCGGCCGTCCCCCTGCCCCCAGCCCGTCCTCACCTACAGTGGGGCTCAGAGCACAGGAGTCGTCCTCTCTGGACAAGTACCCACCGCCAGACATGCGGCTGGAGGCTGCACCTCCAAGGCCCTGGGACCCCTTCCCACGGCCCCCTCCCTCCCCCCACCCAAACCCTCCTTGGAGCCTTGGGAGAGGGCAGAGGCCCATGTGCTGGCCTGGCGGGGCTGGCGAATCGTCATCAGGAAAAGCTGCTGCCCCAGGGCACCCGGCCTGGTCAACCCCAGGACAGCGGGTCCCTATGCCTCCGCAGGGCAGCTGTGGCCCAGAGGCATCGCTGCCCGTGCTCAGCGTCCTGGCAGCCAGGCGGCTCGGAGGAGGCATCTACACCCCCTGCTAGGCCTCCAGCCAAACGTCCAGGAGAGTCAGGGTAAAAGGCTGGGCTCCAACCGTCTCTTCTCAGGTTTCAGGGGCACCGGAAGCCCTGGAGAGGGGGGCCCGGGGGACGCTCCCGGAAGCAGAGCCCTCACTTTCGGTGTCCAAGGACGAGGAGGGGCCAGGCAGGTGGGGAAGGCAGGCCCAGCTCCCCGCGGCCCCACGGGTGGGCCCACGTGCCCTCGGCTGGGCAGGGCTGTGAACCTCGGCACAGGCCTCTGCTTCCCCCCGCGGAGGCTCAGGGCAGGAAGGGGTGTCTCTCAGGGGCCTCCAGCACCTCCTGGGAGCAGGCAGCAGTGAGCTGAGCCCGTCTCTGAAGGCAGGGGTTTGGCCGAGGAAGACCCCCCAGCTGGGCAGAGGCAGGGAAGCACAGGGAGTGTGGGAGATGGGTCCAGGCCCGGGCGCAGGCAGGGCAGAGCTGAAGGAGGGCAGGTCGGGAGGATGGACTCCCTGGTGCCAGGGGGCGACGACCGTGCCGGCACCACCATCCTCTCCCCGCGCGCACGGGAGCCCAGACCGTAACTTTCAGTCCTCCGCCTCAGCAGGCAGAACCCAACCCCGACCCAACGGCTCCACTGGGCCAGCCAGCCTCCGAGCACACCCTGGGCCGGGTGAGTGGAGGCCTGGCCGGTGAAGGCCTGGGAGTGTCAGGCCCCTAGAGGACGTGGCCGTGACGGGCCCCGGGTTTCCTGCTTGGAAGGCCAGTGGGGATGAGCCGTCCAGACGGAGAAGCCAGGCCGTTGAGGCCCCCAAGCTCGTGGAAACTGCAGGACACCCTCATGGTTTCCCAAGAGCCCCGGTGACCCCACAGAGCAGGCCCACCCTGTGCCCACAGGCCCCGGGCCCTGGCAGAATGCCCCGTCCGGCGGTGCCTGGGCCCATGGCCAGGCTACCCTGAGGGGTGAGGCTAGGCCGGGCACCCCCAGACCCAGAAGGGCTCTCAGGCGTCAGGTCAGGAAGCAAGGGCTTCCTCTGAAGACAAGAGGGGTCTTGCCCTCTACCGAGGGCACCTGTGCACGGTGGCTGGAGGGTGAGTGGGGGACATGCCGTCGCTTCTTTCCAGGGGATCTGGGGGCATTTCCTTTCTGGAAACAGCAGGTGGACCAGGTGTGCCGTCCAGGGTCTGGCTGCCTCGCCTGGACCAGGGAGGGGCGGGTAGAGCTTAGGCAGCTCTGAAGGGTGAGCTGAAGGGGCCCTGGAGGTGTGTCGCAGAGGAGACACACCTGTGGAGGCGACATGATCTTCCCAAACGCATAGAGCAACTCAGGTGGAAACGAACCCGTGCGGCCCGTCCACGAGGCCCAGCAGCTGAAGGCTCTCCAAGCAGCTTCCTGCCGACACTGCCCGCACCTGCGGCGCCTGCGCACATCCCGACACCCTGTCTGCAGGCGTGTGCGGTCACACGGCCGTGACCACAGGCAGGGGCCAGTCCACCCGTGCTCGGCCGTCTCTCGGGGCCCCCACCACGGTCGGGCTCGGGGCCGCCCACTTCCCAGAACTGGGGGGACTTCAGCAGACACTGTGAAGCGCCTGCCCGGGGCAGCCCGCGGCCCAGGGTCTCTGTGTTTGCAGGTTGGTGGGCAATCACCAGCGCCCCGAGATGACTGTGACGCTCACTACCGGGGTTCCCGGGGGCTGGGAAGGACGGTGCCCCCTCAGCTGAGTGGAGAAGACTTCCAGGAGGAGCTAGCATTTCAGGCGGGAAGAACTCACCGGCTCAAATAGACAGGGCGGCATCGCCTCACGCTGTCGCCCAGGAGCACGGGGGGCCAATGGCCGATGAGGCGGAAGGGGCAGCCAGACCGTGAGGGGCTCAAAAGTCAGGTCGTGGCCCCCGAGTGAGCCCCCCAGAACCTGTGCCAGCCCTGACCGCCCCTCCAGGGTAGGGCTCCGGGCGAAACCCCACGGCCCCTGGGAGATTCCACCAGAACCGCTGCAGCCTTCGCGGCCGCGTGTGCGGGCAGGAGGCCCGCTGTGAGGTGGCCCGCGGGTCGCCTCCTCAGCCCCGCATGGCCAGCCACCCGGACCGGCGGCCCCCGACCGAGGCACTGGGCTCGTGCTGGTGTGGCATCAATTCCTGCCTCCCCGCCGCGGGGTCTAGGCTCTCCGCAAGCAAAGCAGGCCTCACCCAGCAAGTTATCGCTTAATTCTTTTCTTTTAATTCATAAGTACAATGTTTGTAGCAGTTTAAAAAATTAAAATGTACATCTCACGTCAGACCTCCCTTTCCTCTCGCAGACAGTCACGTCTGGGCCAGGCTCCGGGACGCACCCATCGCAGCCCTGCTGGTGCCCAGCGTGGCAGGGACGGCGGCGACAGTGGAGGCGGTGCAGCATGAGCTCAAACCCCTGCCGATGGCCACTCCGCCACGGCTCGAGGCAGCGAGTACGGGCAGGTGGCCCCACTGAGCTCAGAGCCCAACCACCTTCGGCAGGTCCACGACGGCCACAATCCTCCAGGGCCAGGGGTCACCCTGCAGTGACTGTCTGGGGCCAGATGCTCCCACATGCGCTCGAGGGAAGTGGGTTGCTTCAGCTGCTTTAGAAAGTGCCAGGCACAGGGGTAGAGTGCCCCTGCACCCTCCAGGCCCCTTCCGGTTGTCACCGCCACCTGAGCGGCCCCTCCCTGCTGAGCGCATGCCCGGGCCCGTGGTCCCCTCCTCGCGGGGGCACCCCGAGCTCCCCAGCGAGCCTTGGTGGCCTTCGGGGTGGTTTTCGCATCCCCGCCTGTCGCTCCAGTGGGCAGAACGGCCCTGAGTCTCACCCTGGCCGGGAGCTACACTTTCGGCCACGGCGCAGAGGGACAATAGCCAAAGCGAGGCCACGGGCCAGGAAGAGACGTTATCAAGATGGAACTGAGTCCTCACCTGCAAACCACAGACAAGTGGCCCACGCCACGCGGCCCCGGAGGAGTTTCCCTGCAGCACGGCCGAGCGCAGCTCCGTGAACCCGCGCCGACCGCAGGGGCTCCCCTCGGCTCCACGGATGAGCCGCCCGCGCCCCAGGGCTGGGCAGTGACGCCCGGCCACGAAGGGGGCCCTCTGGGGTTCAGGGGCTCCTCTGATGCCACGCTGTGGGTGTCTGGAGGCGCCTCAGCGTCTTCCTTCCTCCTGAGAGGATACAGGGCTGCAGGAGTGGGAGAGCCCGCGGTAAAGGGCACTAGGAGGCTGGAGAGCCCCTGCCCGGCTCAGGGGCCGCCCCGGGAGGCACGGTTCCGAGAAGGCGCGCAAGCGCGTCGCCCACCAGCCCTACCCTGGTTTCACTCAGATCTTTCCTGTGTCACCAGCAGGAAAACAAAAACACCCCCCAAAAAAAACAAAACAAACCTGACGATCACATCAACGATACTTTCAACAAAACGTGGATTGGCAGTAGGACTGGTGCTCGCCGTAGACTTTCAGGAACTTGGTAAAGTCAGTCCCTTCTGCAGAGAGCTGACGAGGTGGACTGTTTTCTCAGTGGGATTTTAATGACCCCATGCAGCCGACTCCACAGGGCAGGTCTAAGGAAGGTCGGCTTCTACAGGGAACTGATGGCCACTCTTAGAGGCCTCGCCTGTCTGTGTCTTGATGAATATAGACACATACAAACACATTACACACGTACTCATCCACGGGTAAAGCGATCTCACTCATAAACTCATATCCACTTCGGGGGCACACCGGCAAGTCTTTGGGTTGGCACCTAGGGCCAGAGCTGGGCTCAAGCCCCCTCGTTAAGCACTGGCTGTTACAGGTCACGTGGTAACAAGGAGAACCCACCAAACTCAGCTGAGCCCGGTGCTATGACTCCTAAGGGGAACGGTTCCCAGTTTTACATTCACAGTGCTATTTCTAACAAGCGTAAACCTCTAAGCAGGGACAACGTCAGCCTGCGATGCGTCCATCTCGGAGCTGCTGAAATAACGTGGGAGTCCAAAGTGAAAAGGGAGAGAGAGCGGTGACTTTTCTCAATTCTTGTTCAGAGTCAGGAGATCCTCCCCAAGGTCCTACTTGGACCTCTGACCCGTTTCTACTGTTCACGCCCTGGCCGGGCGAGGCCTCTGCCGGGCGCTGGTGGGGCAGGCAGGAAAAGCCAAGGGCTGCTCTGAGGAGGGGCTCCCACAGCCTCCCCTGGCCGCACACTCTGACCCCAGCCGGCCTCAAACCACGGCAGCTCTGGGGGTGGGAGCGGCCTGGGTCTGCGCCCGCAGCTGTGTGCGCCATGGTGAGATGTCGCACAGACGCGAGGGTAGCTCCGTGCACCGAAGGACTCCTCCCCTTGGCAGACTCTGGAAGTCAGCTTCACAGTCATCTCCACCTGCCAGTGAAACACCCCAAACCTGACTGCACTTGAGCTCATGACCAAACTGGCCAGCATGACGGTGACCAAATGACTGGCTGCCTCCGGGGACCTGAAGAGCCCCGCCCGTAAGCGCTCCACCAGCCCCTGGCCAAGGGCACTCGACTGTCCACGCCTCGTGTGCATTTGATGATGTGGCTGCTTTGGGCCCAGAAACGGCTGGTCCAGGGGCCGGGGCCTGGGGTAGAAGTGGAGGCCCTGGCTGGCCTCATTCCTGCCCCACCACTGGTCCAGTGGGCACAGATCCGCACCCGCCTGTGCTGAAAGGAGGCCCCGCGGATGGACTGAAAGGGAGCCGAGGACGTGCTCGGGCCTTTCTCAAACAGTTGCCAGGACTCCAAGCTTTGCTCTTGACCAAGAGGAGCGCAGACAACTAACGCTGTTACACCCTCGGGGCTGCCAGACCAGGCGAGCCTCTGGGCCCCACTGTGCAGGAGGGACACGGGGGACTCGGATCCCAACACCCGTCGGCCAGCCCCTGGGTAGAGCGCAGCCCCAGTCAGGACAGGAGCGGGGGGACGACAGTGTTGGTCAGGACGGAGGCTGCTCACGGCCAGGCGGGCCGGCCTTGTCGGCTAAGTGCCCAGGAGCCGCCCGTCACCAGTGGGAGAGCCTTGAGAGCCATCTGTGCCCCAGCGCTGACTGCCCACGACCAGGACAGCCACGGGGGAACCTTCCCAACTCGTAAGGGGGCAGGGGGAACTCCCGGTCAGACATTTGCACGCCAACACCTCCCTAAACTCTAACTAAACGTGAATGCACAAAAAAGGGCGGCGTGTCGGGGGACTAGGGCTTGCTTGGGCGAGAGGAACGCCAGAGTTAAGTCTCGTGGAGGGAGAGGGAGGGGCTCCCGTCGACCTCCTCGGAGGCCGTGACACGCAGCACAGACTGTACACGGGCATAGAAAGTTACCTTAAAATTAATCTCTTTACTGATATAATTAAACTTTAAATCCTGAGAAGAAAACAGAGACAGGGAAGAACGGCGCGGGCCATCGTGCTCCCAGCCACCCCGCCCCGCCCAGGCCCGATGCCAGCGCGGCACGCAGGCCTGCAGGAGCCAGCGAGACCCCAGGACCCCGTGCCTCACTGGGGAGATGCGGGGGGTGCTCTGGGAGGCCCGTGGCATCACCTCCCGCCTGCGGGACAGCAGAGGGGCTCACGGCCGACCTGCGAGAGCCGAGGCAGGAGCAGCTGGGACCCGGTGGCAGCGAACAGGCCGCACGTGAGGAAGTACACACCGGCGACTGGCATTTAACGCTAGCTCTAGCACGGGGGTCAGCAACGGCTGCTCTTGCCCCTGCAAGGACTCAGGCTCAACCCCCAAGATTCCTGCATACGTTCCCTGCACGCGGTGAGGCCGAGCCACGCGGTGCAGGCGGGGCCCCGAGTCCTGGCGCCACCTCGCCTCCGCCCACCTGGGCGCTCAGCACGTGGTGACCTTGTGGACGTTCCGCAAACAAGCCAGCAGGCGGTGATACGGGTTTCCTGGCGCCGCGACCACCTCGAACACAGACTGGAAGGCCCTGCGGTCGAGCTCCTCCTCTATCTGGTGTCTGTAGAAGTCCGCGGCCACCAGGCAGAAGAGGTGCACGTCCACGTGCTCCAGCTTGCCCATCCTGCTCACGACGTGGGGAAGGCTGGCAGGGCGGTTAAGGGCGCAAGGCTGCAAGTGTGGGGGGACCTGCCTCCCGTCCTCCCCGGGAACCCCTGCCCCGACACAGGCCTGCCAACGGCCCGGGAGCACCGAGTGCCAAGCCAAGCCGCAGACGGGGTGGAGGTGGCAGCTGCCTCCCACCTTGGCTGCGGGAAGCCAGAGCCCCCCGCGGAGGGTGCTCCTCTGAGCAGCACCTCCCTGGCCCGGCACCCGTGCGCCGAGGGCAGAGCTGTGCTGCCCTCCAGGGCCGCTGACAGCGCCAGGACGGCTGTCTGCTCCGAGGCTCTGCGGTCTGTCTTAGGGGGCGGCTGATAGGAGGGGAACGTCCCTGTAGCAGCCAGCATCTTGGGGGTGGGAACTGGATCTTCACTTAAGCTTTTACCCAAGAGAGTGATACGAGGCACGTGACAAAGAATAAAGAGAAGCAGCCCGAGGGACACACCCAGCTGCAGGGACCAGAGTGGGCGGGAGGAGCTCTTTGCGGGCCCCACCCCCACCCCCCACCCCCACCCCCGCACAGAAACGCCCCGGCCCCGCCCCTCCCGCTCAGCATGGGGAACACATGGTTTTCTGTTTCCTTGTCCACGGCTTACTCTCTTGGGGCTTAAGGTAAACAACACCTTGACACCTGGGCTTTCTGCAGAGCTTAGGTTTCCAAAACCTTAACGCAAACGTCAACTGGATGTTGACGGAAGTGCTGCCCCTGAGTGCTACGTCCCGCGGGGCCCCAGGACCCAGGGAAGGATACATGGCCGAAACCCACGGGCTAGTGGAAGCGCTGACAAAGAAGCAGGAGAGGCTCCACATGGCCATGGCAACCGGAGTCCTCTGCGTGAAGTTGGAGAGGGACAGCATGACCCAGTCCCGGACCATGGACGACTGCCCTGTGCTGTGCAGAGTCTGGAACACCTGCAAGGGCAGAGAGCCCCGGGGGGCCACCCCGTCAACACCGGCTTCGGGGAAAGAGTGGTGGCTGGCTTCAAGGGGAGGAACTGGCAAGTCCCCGGGACCGACACTTCAGAGGGTAGTAGGCACCTGGTCTGGGGGCTCCTCTGCACCGGGCCCTCACCTGGTACACTACGGTGGCCATGAACTGCGGGTACGGTTGCTGGTTGGACAGAAACTCTCCAATGACCTTGTTCATGACGTCCTGGGGCGGGAAGAAGTCGTCTAGAAACTGGGGGAGGATCCGCGCCACCACTCTGGCTTCACAGGGAAACCCCTTCCTGATCCTGCAGGGAGGAGACATGGATCAGAGCCTCGCCCTGCCCAGGGCTCCCCACCCGCACGGGGGCCCCCAAGCCAAAAAGGGGTCCTGGAGTAACAAGCAGAAATGGTTTGGGGCAGTGGCATTATGGGGGAATTAAGTCAGTCGTAACAGAAGCACGTCCTCGTTCGGGCCTGTCCTCACCAGTGTCCACACGCTCCTGGAACCTGTCAGCGTCTCGCCAGGCCCCCTTCTCTCCCGCCTGTCCCTGGTGCCCTCCTGCCACCTCCCCTCAACACACCCTCAGCGGGCATCTTGGGCAGCGTCCTTCCAGGTGCCAGCTGGGCAGGCGGCCAGCAGGCTACTCACGCTACCGTACCGTTAGCACACACCGCTGGCCCTCCGTATCCGCGGGTTCCGCACCCGCACTTCACTCCGCGGTTGGCTGGGTGAAGGCAGAGCCCGAGGACACAGAGGCGGAGTGCTCTCCACTATTTTATGCCAGGGACTTGAGCATCAGCAGAGTTTGGAATCTGCGGGGGTCCCGGAACCAATCCCCGTGGACACTGAGAGACGACCGTACAGGAAAGCTATGTGTGACTGAAAAGCACCAGAAGGGACCCAGAAACTGGCCCAGGCGTGCCTGTCCCACCTGCCTGCAGACGCCAGCCGCTGCCCAGCATGGGCGATACTCACAACTGAAAGTCAGCTTTGTCAAGCCAGTGTCCCCCCGCGTGTCTGGAGGGTGGTCAGGCTGAACGCCGGCACTGCACTGGCTGAAGTGTTTATCCCACCAGCAGGCGTGGGAATGCAAGCCCCACATGGGCAGGGGCCTGCGTGGGCGGCTCTGCCCACCGTGGAGGGGCCCGAAGAATGTGAGGGAAGAATGACTGTAAACGCTTTCAACGCTCAACGTGAAAACAGCCCACGCGCTCAGCTTCCCACAGCCCCTCACCTGGCCAGAGCAGACGGAGAAAGTCCTGCTAAGTGTGCTCTTGTGAAACCCCAAATGGCCTCCTGCTGACCGAGCTGACCAGACCTGTCAGGCTGAGTGGTGCGGAGTCGGCTGCCCCAAGGCCACAGACACAGCACGTCGCCTGGACCAGGAGGCCCGGGGCAAAGCCGGACGAGGCCCCCTCACCCATTCTGCAGGACCGCAAACTGAGCCAGTCCTGGACACGAGGGCACACACGTCGGGGGCAGGCTCTCAAAGACGTCTGTCATTTAAGTCTGTACCACGGTCTGCCGAAGCCTCCTGAGCCACTGCAAACGTGGCTCCAAGACTCCTCTCACAAGGCAGCAGGTCTGATGGCCAGTCCCGTTACCGACCAGGGCTGCACGCCCTGTCTCATTACAGGCCCTCCTGACACCACCACATGGCCGGCACCGCCCCTCGCCTTCAGCAGACACGCCGGCACTGGGGACAGGGCGCTGGGCTCCTAGGACTGGCGGCTGTAGCAGAGCCCGAGGGCAGCGCGAGCGCGCTCAGGGCACAGGTGGGCTGAGAGCAGAGCGGGTGTGTAGGAAGCAGCAGCTCCCGGCTAACGCTCCAGGGCAGGGCAGGGCAGGGCAGGGCAGGCTCCATTCTTACCTGTCAAAAAGAACAGACACACGCTCCATGGCCACGATCACTGACTCGCTGTCAGGGGCTGCAGGGCTGGGGTCTGAGGTTCTGCCTGGACTGATTTTCTCTTTTCCTGAAACAAAGCCGGTCAGGTCTTTTCATTTGTAAAACTGGACAGGCTCTGTAAACAGGGCCTGGAACTCACGCAGGAGTTTACTAAACACCTAGAGATGATCTGAGACCAGGTGGCGGGAGCCCCCAGCACCCCAGGGCCCAGCCCAGCCACACAGGGCCCAGGGGTCTGTCTGCAGACCCGCTCCCAGGCGGGGTTCCGACACCCGCACAGCTCTGCAACCTTGAGAACTGGAGGGGCCTGTGGTCTGCGTCCTGTGCTTCCGGAGCTCAGCGGCACTGACCCGCTGGGCACGGGTGGCCCCCTGCTCACCTGTGTACATACAGGTGAGCATCAGGCCCAGGGCCGCCATGGCGCGGTGCGGGCTGTGCACGTTCACTCTGTCCACGCTCAGCTTGACCAGGGACTCCGCATCCAGCCGGGAGAGCTGCTCGGAGAGCAGGAGGCGCTCCAGGCCCCTCAGGACACAGTGGTACACGATGGACGGGGTGGACTCCTCGCTTCCAGACAGCATCACCCCACACATCTGGACAGGAAGGAAGACCTCCCAGTCAAAGAGGCACATCTGGCCTCCTGTCGCTCGTGCACCTTCTCCCAGATGAAAACCACCACGGGCCCCACGGCACAGGTCCCGGAGCACGGAGCCCACGCCCGTCCCCCTCGCCTGTATGATGGATGCAGAGAACTCCGGCCCGACGTCCAGAGGGTAGTTCTCAATCAGGTAGAAGGCCGTGGCACACATCACCAGCACGTGCTGCTGGCTGTGGATGTTCACGCAGCTGAGAACGAGACAAGGGCCAGGCTCAGCCACGCGTGGTGGCTACTCTCACCTGATGGCACGTGGTATCCTCCTGTCTCAGTGACCGCAGCCACTGTCCCTGTGAGAAGGGTGCCCGCCTGGGTTCCTGCTGACCCCTGCCCATGATACGGCCGGGGTCTGACATACGCTTTGAAATGTGCAACGTCACTTCTCACAGCCCCCCACCTCTGGTCAGACAGAAGCCCTGGAGGGAGACAGCAGCAGGAGGTCCTGGCCGCTGCCACTCACTGGGCTGTGCCTTTGAGGTTGGAGAGGAGATAGTCGCTGATGACCGGGATGAGCTGCTTTGCGGTGTCGTCTAGGAGGTCGCACTCCAGCACGTAGAGGACGCCATGCAGGGCTCCGATCCTGCTGGGCAGATGGCCGCTCCTGAGCGTGCTCTCCAGCAGCCGGCTGACCGGCTCTGCCACGGCCTTGTCCTAGGGCGCAGCACACGCGGAGGCTAGCCTCACAGTGCCGTGGGGCGCCGAGAGAGGCTGGCCTCACGCTGCGGTCGGGCCGGTGTGCAGAACAGAGCCCTCTGCGAGGCCTGCGTGCGGGGCTGGCGTCCGGGAGCTGGGGTGTCGGGATGGGGGGCTCCCTGGGCCTCCCCTGCTGTGTCTGTGCTGACACCCTTCCCCCCTCCCCGGGGCTGGAGTTCGGTGTGTGCCCGGCAGAGGGGCCTGCGGAGCCTGCAGGCCCGCAATGAGAGCCCCGGTTCTGCGTCTCTGACGAGCTTCCCTGGGGACAGCGTGTCGCTGGGGGTGGAGTGTGGCCCGCATGACTCCACGGGACGGGATTCTGGAAGCTCGCCCCCAGGCCCTCTCCCTTCGGTGGTTCTGCTGCACAGCCCTTCGCTGTGACGGGTCAGAGCCCTGAGTGTACGTGAGCCCTGCGTGTCCTCCTGGTGTGGCCTTGGGGAGCCGCACAGCAGCCTATGCTAACTTGTAGGAAAATGGTCTTAGTTTCCCTCTGCAGCCTAAGCAGGATGGAGAGGGGTAGGGACCTAAACACTCAGCACCACACTCCGCACTTCAGATCGGCTTTGCATCAGAGAAGACCCTTCACAAGGCAGAGATGGCGACCACTGCTCTTCACAGGCCACCTTGCCCAGACACAGGCGGCCACTGCTGGCCGAGGGCCTTGTCTCGCTCTGCAAAAGCCGCAGAGGCTGCCCGGCCCGGCAGCCCCCGGAACTGTCCTGTGGCCCCCGAGGACGTGACACTGCTGAGACTCCTACCCCTCCTGCCCGCACCCAGGGCCACCACCAGGACCCGCTGCAGGGCACCGCTACCACCACACTGGGCAACGGGAACGCCGGTGCTGCACGGGGCGCAGGGGCACAGGCCACGATGTGCAGAGAGAGTGCCCTGAGGGAAAGTGCGCTGCCCTTCACACCGGCCGGGAGTCCACGTCCCGCGCCATCCTGCCTAAGCCTCTTCTTGAAAACCACGATCACTCGTTCCATTTACTGACAACACAACATTTCCCTCAGGGATCTAGGCCAGAGCACAAACACAATTACCATGAAAACAGACCCAGCACTTGAAACTCCCGCAAGGACAAGAGGACCCCTTCAAGCCTGGCTGCACGTACCTCCCTCTCCACACCCAGAGGGCCGACACTTGGAAGAGCTGTCTGCTCAGCGGAAGGGACTCATTGTTTCTGTTCCCTGGACGGTGGCCCCAGGGCCGAAGGCCACCCAGGATGAATGGTACCTACTCTGGGCCTTGGCTCGGAGGGACAAATTCAATGGGGGAACAGTCGGGAAGGAAGGGATGGTCAGGGCTCCAGTCGTAGACCCCAGCTCACACCCCACGTCTGCCCCGTCCTGTGCGACCTGGAGCAAGTCAGCAGCCCCCTGCCTTGGCCTCCTCGGGAGCAGGTGGGATCATGGCGGCCCCACCTCCGCCAGCCTGTACACAGCGTGTGTGGGGCACGAGGGGGAGCTCTGCAAATGGCAGCGCAGTCAGGACAGACAGCATGGGTGTGGGATGTGGGAGAGGCACCTGGGTGCCACCCTGCCCCTCGCTGATGGGCCCAAATGCCTGGCTCACGGCGGCCACCCCTGCGTTTGTTCAGGGAACGAGTCTGTATTCTAGCATAGCGCTGGATTCCAGGAGACGTGAGTGAGAAGCAGCAGTGGCCGGCAGATGCCACGTGGCCTGGAGTCACGCTATCTGCCTCCAACGGCAGGGCTGCCATTTTAACACGCCCTAAGAAATGGCCGGGCCCGCGGTCAGTACTTCCTGCGTCTGTACTGCGTGGTGATGTGGCCACAGAAGGTGGCGAGTCCCGATCAGCTAGAGGCACAGCTACGAGGCTCAGGAGGAGGCCCGCCCGGGCCCCGGGCTCAGAACAGAGCACAGGACCCAGCTCCGGGGGTGGGAGTGCAGGGTCAGAGACAAACGGCCCCGGGAGGAGGCCCTGGGGACCGGGAGCACGGAGGGCGGCAGCACACGGGGGAGGAGGGTGGGGCGCTGTGGGCCGTGGGCGACCGTCCAGGAGGAGCCAGCCCCGCTGCCCCGCCGGCACAGCCGAGCCCATCCAGGGCCAGGCACCGGGATAACCTGAGGGACCAGGGGACAGGAGCCCCAGCCGAGGCTCGCCCAGCCCCGCACACTCCACAGCGACGCGCGCCCAGGCCCCACGCCGCCTCCCACTCACCATCCCGAGGACGGCGGCCGCCTTGCAGGTGGCGGGTACCAGGTACTGTTGGAGAATCTCGTCTTCCGAAGGGTGCACCCTCCGCAGCTCTGTCAGCGTCAGGTACATCGTCTCAAACTGGCTGCGCTCCGTAAACAAGTCTGAGACCACGAGAAGCTGGCGACGGGACATGCGGGCAGGAAGGGGTGAGTTACGCTATGGGAGGTGCGCGACGCGGGACTTCACAGGGGCCCTGACCGGGAAAAGCAACCAACAAAACCCGGAAACCTAACCTACACTGTAACCCTGTACCCGCACGTCCTCCCAGTGCCTGTACGCACACACTGCTGCCGCGTGGGAACCCACCCCCAGGCCACCGCCGGCGAAGCTACCCAAAGCCCCGGAACGGAGAAATGGGTGATCATGTCGGAAATTAATGCTTTGGCGATGATTCTTTTTGTCTCCCCGAAACGTTCAGTGTTCACATTACGTCTAAAGACAAACTTTGATTAGGCATGAAGGCCCTTTTTCCTTAGGAGCGAGAGGGAAGGCTGGGGTCGGCCCTTTCTCAGAGGCCCCAGGTGAGCTGAACCAACAAGCCAGCAGGACACTCAGCAAGTCATCTAAAAGAGCACTTCTTAGGTGAGCCTCTCAGGGCCACAAGGTCAAAACTATTTTCCTAAAAACGCTAAGACCCTACTTGCCTTTCTCTCCTGTGCTCTCCCAACTGTACAGTGGTATTTTCTAGAAATTATTTAATATTAACAGACTGAGTGCAGAGGAGATACAAGTGTCTTGGCCGCGCCATGCGGCACGTGGGATCTTAGTTCCCTGACTAGGGACTGAACCCTCGTTCCCTGCAGTGGAAGCGTGGACTCCTAACTACTGGACCACCAGGGAAGTCCCCTCAGGGGACTTCTAATGAGCCAGACATTAAAGAGATTTGCAAAAGCGTACAAAAACTAATTTAAAAAGATTATTTTAAAATAGAAATTGTTATCCTTATTATTTTTAAATGGATAACTTTTAAAAATTTAAGCTCTTTAGCAGTACTTAAACTTGTTGACTTTTTTGAAAAAATCAATTTGTAACTTACATTACAAATTAAAAATGAGGTTCTTAAAAATCTCAACTTGACCAGATATGAAACAATTTAGAAAACTTTAAAGGAGTATTGAGAAAAACAGACTTGGAAGAAAAAAAAGTCTGTCTTTACCTAAAAGAGACATCTCTCGGTAAAAATAATAAAAACTCTGTGCTGCACAGGTAACAAGACGGTTCCAGTAACTGGGCATCTCTCCTTGCTGGATGGCTAACCTGGGTGACGTAGAGAAGCCAGCACTGAATAAGTAACTTTTAAACCTTCTCAGATGTGACTTCCAATACTGCAAGCACGGATGGATGTCACCGACAGACACCAACGCTCCTTGGGGTCCCCACCAATCTCAAGGATGCAGAGAAATCCCCTGGCCGACAGCTGGAGAACAACTGCTCTAAATTGGTGCTTCTCAAGCACCAATTTGGTGGTTGGGTGGTCGGTGGGTTGGTGGTCAGGGGACCGTCTGTCACAAGCCCCCGAGGAGACAACGTGGACAAGGACGGTGACCCTTCAGACCTTACGGTTAACGTGCCGTCCCCACGACACCCCCGCTGGACTGATGGGTGTCACTGCCAGTGACTGGACCAGCGGAAACCGCTCCTTCACTGGCTCCAGAAGTACTACATCCTCCACCTGTGTCTACGCGTCCCCGCACGGGCGCCCAGAGACCGGGAACCCCGGGCGGGAGGCAGGGGGGGAGGCAAACGCACCGACCGCACCACCTCGCTGATCAGGATGACGGGGGTCCTCCTGGCTGAACTTGACGGCAGGATCCAGCGACTGTACAACTCGAGCAAAAACTGCGAACAGGAATGGATGTCGACTCCAGCCCGGTGTTTCCTGCAATGTCCCCCCAACAGAGATGAGAGGTTCATTTCCAGAGGCAGCCCAGAAAGTCAAGTGACTAATCAGAGCTCTCCGAGCGCTTGAACACAGAAGGCAGACGGGAACCTGGCGCTGACTGGAGACGTGGGCGGGGACGACGGCGCGGGGGCCTCCTCCTCCTCGGCCCACTCCTCCTCTCTCAGGGGCGTGACGCTGCTCCCCAGCCACACGGAGCGGATGGACACCTTCAAGGGGCACAGGACAGGGAGCTGACGCTCAGGGCCGGAGGCAAGGGGCGCGGAGCCGCAGGTGCGGCCCGGGGCCCCGGAGGCGAGCAGCTCCCAGCACTCAGCAGGGCTGCCGGGCGCTCTGCCTTCAGGACTCAGGGCCTGATGAAGCGCCGGGCGGCAGCGGCCGAGGAGAGGGAAGGAAAGAGCCTCTAGGGAAGGACACTTTCACTCCTAAGGGACATCTGCGTGAGGTCTCGGCACAAAACTGAACCAGAACGTGAGACCTCTCTTCAAAACTTGTCCTCACTGGCAGTCACTTGAGGACCCCGTTTCTCTGAATTACTTGCTTAACAAAGCCCCCCACAAATGCAACAGAATGCCATGCTTACTCTGCAGAGGGCGCGGTGGGGAGGAGCTTGAGAACCCCGACAGGCCCCCCGGTCCCCACGCGCCCCATGGGGCCTCACGCTGGACGGAGGCTGGGGGACTGACCTGGCCGAGGTTGTAGCTCGTGTTCCCCAGCTCCCGCTCGGGGTTGACCTGCAGCAGGACCTTGTCGTGGCTGGTGAGGGCACCTGCGGGAGCAAGGGCGCGTGAGTGCCGCCCGCACGGCCGCGAGGGGCTCGGAGGTGCTCTATCCCTTCACAACCCGTTAAGCCGGCAGGGCCAGCAGGGCGATGCTGAATTATCACTTTTTCTCTGTAACAGACCAGCTTCAGACTCTGAACAGGAACCGGTTGTGGGCTGAGGTGTAAAAGCTAAGAGTCAGTAGCCGCGAACGAGGCGACTACCCAGCCGGCGGCCCTCTGGGAGCCCAGACGACAGCTTTGGTGGACGGGCCCTCCTGGGACCCTGCCTCGGCGCCAGGGCTGTCCAGCTGTGCCCACCGGCCCAGGGCATAAGCTGACACCCACACTCAACCCGTCCTCCCCGCAAGCCCCAGGGACACCCGGCCCTCTCCCCACAGGTACCTGTAGTAGCTGGAGACAGAGAAGGGATGGGGTCCCACGCCTGGTACAGATGATGGGTGGCGATATTCTCCCTCTTTGAAACCATCGCTTGAATTTCCTGCTCTACGATTCCTCTGATGATGCTCAACTTCCTCCCAAACCTAAGGTTCAGAACAAAGGTTACAGAACATCTGGTTCCTCCGAATCTTACAAGTGGAAACTGCCAGGCTTCCCCCAGCTTTGCCTCAAGGAAACACAGGCACCTCCAAGCCCCGGGCCCACACCCTCTGTGGGCGGTTCCCGTCCGCAGGCCCTGCACAGGTGCTCTGTCAGCTCCTTCGGAATCTGCCCTCCACACCGGATGCCCGAGTCATCAGGCCTCAGCCAGCCAGCCACTTTGGGTCTGCACCCCCCGCACGGGGTTTCTGTCTTTAATTCCGGCAGCAAAGGCAAGGGCACCCTGGCGCCTCCCTGCTCCCACCGAGGCCGCCCCTGGAGACACGCGGCTTCTCGGGCAAACCTGGTGCCGAGAGCTTTCAGGGGCTTGTTCCGGGGCTGCTGCTCCAGGCAGCTCACGGCTGGGTTGCCGGCAACAGGCACAGTCATCGCGCTCAGCACCAGGGAGGTGATGGCCTGCACGGCCAGGACGTGGATCTGGGTCCTCTCCGTGTCTTCCTGGAAGGGGAGCCCACGTCACCAAGTCACAACACAGGCAACACCGCTGCCCCGCCTGTGGGCAGACGCTGCGGGCCGTGGCTGTCCAGCCACGTGGCCTTGAGGGCGGGGCCCCCCCGAGTGCGACAGAGGGATGTGCCTTCCCAGCCAGGGTCCTGTTGTGTCTGCGTCAGTTCACCAGAACCCACACACATCTGTGGTTTGAGATGAATCTGACGGGCAAATGGCTGCTTTTGAAAGCAAGGTCTCCTACAGGCACAAACCTCCAAACAGGAATTACTTTTTAAGAAACTGTCCTTAAATTTCCTCACTGATTTTAGGGACTCTGCATATGACACCCTGTTAGTTCCACACCTGTGAAAGACAACCCTGATGATTCCTGACATACATACTCTTTGAACTGCCATTTCTGGACGTTCATACCATACCTTCCGTCAGCATTAAAAACGTATCTTATGACTTAATGTTTCAGGCTTTGCTTTATCTGAACATGTTTTTTAATTAATATTAAAGTAACATAATATGCATTAATACCCCAAGAAGCCTGATAAAATTTTCGCAAAACGGTCAAGACAAATGAACACAGGTACGTATGTGTGGCCTTTGTGACGTGCCTTTTCATTTTGATGAAATGTTGCTACCCACTGTACCCTGAATATTGAGAAACAAAACTGAAAAATATTTTCAAGAAAGGACATAATGCTACTGACCCTGAAAGGGCAGTGCACTGTGGTAAAGGCACTCCGGCCGCGATTCTAGGGTACCCAGACCTTGGGGAGGCTCATTCCTGCTCTGGAACACCAGTCATGACATGATCTGGCTACCTTTTAAAAACACGGTGAGACAGAAAAGTAAGAGCTTGCTGCCCTGCCTCTCCCAGCACGCACGGCTCGCGAGCTGCTGTAAGTGCCCGTGCGCCGGCCAGCAGACACCGGCGCCCGCCCGCGGCCTTACTTCGGGGGGGCTCTCCTCTTGCTCCATCACGAGGGGCTGAGTCACCAGGACACCGAGGAGGGTGGCCCACGTTTCCTCAAACTGGGTACGGCTGGTCCACCCTAGAAATGCAAATGTCACTTTAGACAGAGGGTCCCCTGCTGCTCAGACTTTTCGATGCCATGTGGCAGCTGGGCCCTCCGGCTCTCACTGGCCCAGGCGCCACATACAGCCGCTCCCTGGACCCTCACGGCAGCGCTGCGACGCGGCAACACTGCCGGCCGAGCCCAGTGGTGACGAGACGGAAGCACACAGGTCCAAAGGCCCACAAGAGGCCAGGCTGAGTTCAGCCCAGGTAGCCCGGTGAGAGGCACCCTCTGGAGCCCTGCCGTGTAGACGCAATGAAGTAAAGGGACATCTGAGCAGGCTACGCTCAAATGGGGTCTGAGCCGCTTCTACCCTGCTCACCAGAGGGTTGGACAGTCCTCCAGAAATCACATCCCCAGACTGAGTGTACACCCCAGACCACAGAACTGCACTTCTGAGTGGGTGAAGGGTGTGCTGTGTGAATTCCACCTCAGTACAGCTGTTAGAAAAGTCAAAGCGGTGGTCCCTCTGACCCCACCAAGAAGAACAGTAGGTCAAAAAAGAATGTAATCTAGGGGCTTCCCTGGTGGCGCAGTGGTTGAGAGTCCGCCTGCCGATGCAGGGGACACAGGTTCGTGCCCCAGTCTGGGAATATCCCACATGCCGCGGAGCGGCTGGGCCCCTGAGCCATGACCGCTGAGCCTGCACGTCTGGAGCCTGTGCTCCGCAACGGGAGAGGCCACAACACTGAGAGGCCCGCGTACCACACACACACAAAAAAGAATGTAATCTAGCGGGGGTGTGTGTGCTCAAGCCCTCGGGGAAGGCACCTCTGAGGGGCCACCCTCAAGCACCATCGTCACAAGCTGCACTCAAGGTGCTGTTTGATGAACGACTGTTTCAAGGGCTGCGCTAACGTCCCCACCCGTGACCTTGGAGGTGGAGGTGGCCATGTCACTTGTATTAGGGCTACAAGTGACAAGAATGCGGGTGTTGAGGCCAGAGGTTAAAATGACCTGCCCCACACTACACAAAGCCCAGTATTGTCCACCTAAAGCCTACTTTCCCCCTGCCACCTCTGGCTCCATCCCGCCCAGGCTCCCGGTTCTGCATCCGAGAAAAGGGGCACCAGTGACCACATAGGAAGCACTCAGAGGGAATCACTGCTGCCCTTTAGCTTAGGTGCTACACAAAGGCTGAATGTGCCTTAGCATTTCCAATTACTAGGGTACCCTTCCTGACCGGAAACAAGCCTGACACAGGAAAATCTGGCATTAAACTCACACACACACACACACTTGGATCAAACTTCTCACCGTGACAGCTTTGTGTACATTACAGAACGTATTCACGATTACGTTATGCCTTAACTCTTTTGTGGAATAAAAGGAGAAGACGGGTCCCACTACTGCAGCCCTGGCTCCCCCAGGGCAGGCACGTGATGACGTGTAACCACATCGGAGGGGAGACCCGGACTACCTAGCGTATTGATGCGGTAGATGAACTCTTTGAAGACTTCCTTTTCCTGGAGGAACTCCACGGGGATCTCGGGGAACACGGTGCCAAAATCCCCTCCTGGTTTGGGTGACCATCCGAGCTTCCACACCTGAGAGGATGAAAGAGACACAGTCTCCCGAGTCAAGTCAGGATGGCCGAACCACGAGGGAGCCAGGAAACACGCTTCCTCTAGGCGCAGCTCCCTGGCGGGCCACCTCTTCCTGAGCGCAGACACGGCGGAGGGAGGGCCCTGGGCGCTGGTGCCGCGGGGGCTCCCAGACCTGCCCAGGGCCGCCCGCGCAGGTGCCCCCAACCCTTAGAGGCTGGCAGGAGCACGTGAGGTTCGGCCGCACACAGCAATATTTACCGCGAGCAGGCACGACAAGAGCCACGCCAGCCGTTTGTAAACTCCGTCAAGTCCAGCTCTGTCGTCTGGTGCTGCCACGCACATCAGAGGCGCCGAGGCTGCCCCGGCAGCAGGAGCCCAGCTCCCAACTGGCGGAGCTGACCCCCTCGGAGGACACAGGCCGCAGCCAGCCAGAGCTCGCACTCTGCATCCCCAAAGCCGGCCACGTGGGCCTCGAGGAGGTGGCCGGCTGGCCCCCGCAGCCCCAGCGCCCACTGGCCTCTGGAAGACGCCCTCTCAGCCTCTCACCTGCTCCCCAAACCCTCCTGAACGTCCCGTGGGAGGGTCGTGGAGCCGCGTGGGTTCAAGCCCACGCTCGCAGAGTTTCATCTATGGCGTGCGTGGTCTGGGCGGCTCTTCCCACGTCCGGGCCAGCCATCGAAGCCTCTGGACTGTGCCCGCCTGCATCGGCTCCCCGCTCCCACCCAAAGGTGAGCCGTCTCGACAACTGCAGCGACGGCCCAAGCGCGGCGCCCAGGCTGAGACCCACACCTGACTTCCCCAGCTCTCCCCACCCCGGGGTGCCGGGTTTCGCCAACGCCCACAACTCCCAGTTTCCACGGCGACCCCAGGACAGCACGTCACTGGGTTTTTCCCCAGAAAGGGCTCCCACAGCGAAACCCTCGGGGTTGGGGCGCACCACGGCCTCGGTGCAGCCGCTGCAGAACCTCACACGCACAGAGGCTGAGCCCCGCCGGCGGGCACGCACCCCTCCAGGCGGCAACAAGCGCCTGCCTCTCGGTCCCGGCCCACCTCCCCCTGCCGGCTACAGCCCGCGGGTGCCAGCCCATCGCCCTATCTCTCCCTCCAGCAGGTCTGAGGGCAGCAGTGCAGCCTCCTGCAGCCCGCGGCCCGCCTGCCCAGGCCCCTCTGTGACGTGGAGCCGGGTCCCACTGACGACGCCCACCTGACCCTGGTTCCAAAGCCAGCTTTAAAAGAGCAGAGGAGCTGCAGCTGTGCCACACCCCCCGAGCTTCCCCCGAGGGTGACTACCTAAAGGGATTCGCTCACTCCAGGAGGTATCATTTCTGCTCTCCCGTTCAACAGAGGAGCCTGAGGACCTCGGAATCACATCCAGCATCGTGGGAGGAAAAATAATCTCATTTCGTCATGTGATGATGCCCCACCCCATTTCGGAGCATTTCTACTCACGACTGAGCCACATCACGCCCGAGGAAACCAGCCCGGTGTCACGAATGCAACCAAGGAACGCCCTGGCCACCGCAAGTGGGCATCTGAGCGGCTTTGCACTCTCAGAGTCCCGAGCTGGGGCCTGCCCGCGTGTCCCCATCACTTGGGTCCTGTGCAAAGGGAGGGACAGACTCACCAGGGGCGGGACGCGCGTGTAGCTGTTGACGAGGGGCAAGCGGGCCAGGCTGATGACGATGTTCTTGAGCACCGGCGTGAGGAACGCCGGGGCGCTGCTGTTCCTTTTATGACCCAAGGCCAGCACCAACGGCAGTGCCTCCACCATCTCGGCCACCATCCCACAGGCTGCAGTGACATACTGAGGGTCTAAACAGGCACCGTGGGTGACAGAGGACCATTCTGTCAAAACACACCCCAAACCCACCATCCCTCCCCCTGACCTTCCCACCCTCGCAGATAGTAGGCACAGCCCCACCGCCGGCCACGCCCGCCAGGAACGTGGAGCCCATGGGACTCTAGGTGGTCGCTGAAGGCCTACAGATCTCACCTCCTCCACATCCACCTAAACAAGCAGTCCTCTCACATCTGCCAAGACTGGCACAAACACCTGGAACCTGGTCCCAGCCTCCCAGCCACCCTGTGTGTGCAGCCAGCTGACGCCCAGGAGGAGGCTGCAGCCCGTCCCCAGGGCTTTGGCTTTCTCTGGCTCTCCCAGGACCCTGTGCTCGCTCGCCCCTAGGCTGGTGTGGAGAGATCCACGCCGTACTCCTCGGTTCACCGTTTCCCCAAGATCAGGGGTTCTGGTGGCTGGTGGTGGGGTTCTGATGGGCTGCCGAGTCCTACCCGAGAAGCCCCGAGACAGAACGCTGAGGAAAACCCCACGTCCTGAGGGTTTAAGCACCACGGCGCCTCGAGGGCAGGGGCACGTTCTTCCTCACTTTGAGCCTGGCATCGAGTATGTGCCGAAAAATTATTTGCCACGTTGATAAATGTTTAGGGTTGTGGATGGATACTATCCACCGTCCATGAGAGTCAACAGTCTAGGCAACTCCTTCACAGAGAGAAGGAATGACCAGTGGACTTAAGGAATCGAGCCCTGAACTAAGAGAAACAAGGGCGACTTTAATACAGTTTCCGGGACCACCTTTAAGAGGTACCATCCTACTGAGGTGATAAGGAAAGCGCGCTTCCTCCTCTGGCCAGGATGAAATTAACCAGCCTAAATGGGGCCGTGGAGAATGAGCGCAATTATATTAACCCAAACTCAACATGCTCCAGCCAGTGGGCCTGCCTGCTCTGACTCAACCACATGAAGAGCCGCAACTATTTTCAGAGGAATGGAAATTCAAATTACAACTAAAATACGGTGACATTCCCTGAGCACTTACAGCAAGCCTGGCACTTGTCATGGGTTCTCTATGTGGATTAACGTACTTAATCCTACGGCAGCCCCATCAGGGGAGTACTATTCTTATCCGTACTGCAGAAGCACAGGGTAGTAACTTGCTAAGGCCACACAGCCACAAGGTGGCTGAGCAGGAAGTGAGTGTTTGCACGTTCCTCAGTTGTCAGTAAGGAATCATTAAGTCACAGACTCGGGGATGGCAGAACCAGAGTCTTAAGACAGAGGCTCAGGGAAGAGCTTGGCTATGAACAAAACACCACTGCTTCTAGATGCTGTGCAATTGTAAAACCTTGAGTGGGTGACAAGAAGAACAATTCCTATCTTAACACCACCAACAGGAACACTCTTGTCGTTAACTGGGGTTGAGCAAGAGCTGGCAAAAAAGGACACAAAGCATTTATCTACCTGCTACTAAAAAGGCATGTTTCCTAAGCCAACAGAGCATGGGTAAGATTTCGATATTCCAAGTAAGAGTGTTCCATAAGAAAGACGGCCAAGAACTGCCAGGCGGGGCATTTGCTTCCCCCCTTTGTGGGACAGGCTGCAGGTTGGCATTCCCACCAGACCCTCTGGGGAAAGAGCCTGGAGGCCCCTGGTGACAAGAAGCTTTCCTCACAACGTGCCTTGCCACCATTTTCAGAGTAAAATACCTGAATCGGGAGAAAGTACATGAAAAACTAAGGTACGTGGCTACATCTAGGTTTAAATGATTTTGAATAGGTTTAAATGAATGAGATGTGTATTTTTTTTCTTTTCTTTCTTTTTCTGCAGGGAGAGGAGGAATTTTCATTTAAAAGTCCACCAAAATATATGGCTGAAACAGGCACTCAGGTTACCTAACATTCACATGGTATTTCCACTAACTTTAAGTTTCTTAGTATTTTTATTCATTCATTCGTTACTCAACAAACATGTGTTGATCACTTACAGCAGTGAGAACACAGAGGAGGAAAACGGACACCCTGCCCACAAGGAGCTCGGAGTCTGAGGTAAAGGACCCAGAAGCAGCAAGTGCAGGGCGAAAACAGAGGCGGGGAGCGGGGGGAAAGCGAGCGAGGATGGAGGTCAGGAGGCTCCCCGACGAGCACGACACCCCAGCGGAGTGTGGGGTTCACAGGGAGCTAGACAGCAGAGGGTGCCCGCCAGCGGGACGTGCGAGGCAGCCCCTCGAATCGCCCCCGAACTCGGGGACGAGCGCCAGGACGCAGCCAAGTGAAGGCAGGCGGCTTCCCACATCCACACTGACCGCTTTAAAGGTCTCTCCTGTGAGTGAATGTCAAGCCCCCAAAGACACTAGGTAAGACGTACTCTGTGTGTTTGCATCCACTTCGTCCTCTCTGGCGGCCTGTGGGGTGTTCGTCCTTCTTTCTGGACTAAGAAGCTGGTCCCCAGGCTGCACCACAACTAAAACCACAACAGAACAAACAGAAGAATTCCCATTCCTTTCATTCAGATTTTCCCATTCATGCAGCCTCATGAACGTTTCAAAGTGACAGACTATGTCAAATGAGGTCTAGATTTCCTAGAATCAACGTTAGACCATTTTAGACGCACCAGACTCAGGTATCAATCTCTAGGTTAATCCAAAGTGCGCAAGGATTTGGACTGCTCACTCGGATTTCCAAGTCCTTCCCACTGTCTGCTGTTTGCCACCTCTAACCTGGGAGGTCTTTATCAGATGGTTCATGATTCATTACTGCTAAAAGCATCAATGCAACCCCCAAGAAGTCTGGCTTTGATAAATTAGCCCCTGGATCTTCGTTTTCAAGTTGACTACAAATGCACAGATGAAAACAATTTAAACAATGACTCTTCAAAACACCACTCTATAATGCTTAATTTAAAAATACAAAACTTCAAGACACCCTCTAACATGTTAAACTATAATGTCCAATTTTTAAAAATTGTGGCTAATGACCCTTGTTAAGGACATTGTCCCTTGAAAAGAGTAAGTCACTTTTATTTTTCAATATACTAGTATTACAATGCCGTATAGAAACAAGCATTCCAACTATAATAGAAAACAAGTAATTTTTTGAATACAATCTTATTAATCTTATGATCATCTAGGACTAAAAGGATGAAACAGTCAACTAGGACCAGAAATCAAAGGGACGTAAATTAGAAGTATTTTTAATGAAAGCTAGAATTCCAAAATCTAAACAAAATGACTGCAAAAGCAAACTCAAGTTAAATTCCAGGGTAGACCCCAAGATGCTGGAGAGTGAGGCAAGGCCCATACTTCATCCACCTCTTCACCCCCAATTTCCAACTTAGCACCTGGCAGACAGGTGGCGCAAAATGAACGTCTGTGACTACATTTGCGGAGCTGATTACTGGTTCAAGTGACAAAGGAAAGAAACCGTCACGGTCGTAGACTCACGGGCTTCTAGGATGAACCGCACACAGTGGATGAGAGAGCAGGCGTGGGTCACCATCTCAGGGGAGGAGAGCAGGCTCCAGAGGCCGGGCAGCTGCAGAGCCAGGCAGCAGCAGTCCAGGCCCGCCTGCAGGTCCAGACTCAGAGGGATCTGCTCGTGGATCAAATGCCACGACAGGGCCTGGAGGGGCAGGTGCGTGTTAATGCAGGTTTGACCCACACCTCCTTCCTGCCACAGGGGCTGGCAGGGAAGCTGAGAACCCCCGGCCGTCGAGGAACTGTCCAAAGCTCCCTGCAGAGGGATGGCTCTTGGGCCACCATCCCCAGCTCCCTCCGGTTCAATCCTGACCCACCTGCTCACTGAAGTACCCCCCTCCCACTCCCACTCTGGGAGTGGAACGCAGAATGCCCAACCTGATGTGGCTGCCCGCCCCCAGCATCCTGCCCTGGCCACACAGCCGGCGGGCTGGGCTCTCCCTCGGGGCTCCCACTGCCCAGGGCCTCGCCTCAGCTGCAGTCACAGAGGCTGAACCTGACAGCCGCGCTGGGGTTCAAATGCTGGAATGGCTACTTCCCAGCGGGTGAAGTCGCTGAGCCTCTTAAGCCCTGCTTCTCTCATCTGTAAAACGGGAATAACAGCCCACCTCCCAGGGTTGCAGTGAGACCCGAATGAGATGATGCAGGGCGTACGGGCACGTGATGGCTGGCAGGGGCCACACTGTACTGTAACCGTACGCTTGTTTGCCAGCCTTCCGACTACGCTGAAGCCTAAAGGGCAGGGGTCACAGCTATCTGGCTCGGCCTGGCTCAAGTAGGCGCTTGTTTGTCGCCTTCTGAACAGCTGGGCGAATGCCCTCTGGACGCTCCCCCTCCCTGCTGGGAGGCGGCAGGGGGTGTCAGCACTGGGTCAGCCGTGTCCTCTGCCTCCAAGGGTGCAGGCCAAACTCTCTTCTCCAGAAGTCATAGAAAAAGGCAATGCACACACGTATGTACACGTTTTGGGGGTGTTTATAAGTATTAACACAGTGTTCAATTCCCCACAGCTGAAATATCAGGTTTATTGCTCAATTTAAAATATAACAAATTTCTCAGATTATTATTTACTAAGTATCTAAAATTAGGATACATACTACAGTTGCACGGCTTCTTTTTCCCTGGAAAAAATTTTTAATTGGATGGTTTGTACTAAATCAAAAAAGTATCTTAGCATCAAGGAAACAAGATTCACATGTAAGTGCCTGACGACTCCCCATGCTATGCTCAGGAGACCCTGGGCGGGAGCCCAGGTCCCAGACCTGACTCTTCAGAGTGCCCCCGCTCCCCTGCCCTGAGGCAGAGACAAGAAGGGCTGTGTTGTCAACCTCACAAGGCAACCGTGGGGAATGGAGCAATAAGGGGCGTGACGGAGCTCGGCAAAGCAGGGGGCGGATGTGACATGTGACAGTGGTCACTGCTGGCAGGACAGGCCGCAGGCGCCTGGCTGCACACAGCTCTGCATTTTCAGATGGAGGAGCTTCTTCCCTCTGCACTGAGCGCCAAGTTCCCAAGCTGCCTCTTACCTCGAGGGTCATGACCACAAACTTCACGGTGTCCCTCTCCTTCTCAGGAGGAAGGTGCAAGTGGCCGGGCAGTCTGGAGAACACCAGCAGGTACTGGGCCAGGGCCCGGGCCAGAGTGGTCAGGGTCCGATACAGCACGGCATCCCCTGAAACAGAAGGCCTCCATGGGGGCAAGAGCCTTCAGCAGAGGCTCTGACCTCTGAAAGACAGGCAGTCGCCCCCTGGCCCCGAGAATCTGATGGGAACTAAAGACATGGCTCCCGGAAGCACACGGGCACACAACCCACCACCCCGCGAGACCAGGACCCACATTCCCGAGGCTGAGCCTGCGTTCCTCGCAGGCCGCGAGCTCAGGCCACGTCAAGGAACGGCCAAGCAGCAAACACACCAAAAGACACGCAGAGCCAGGGCCCCAGTGCAGGTTCTCGGTGGCCTCTGTAAGTGCCTTTGGTGTATCAGATCGACAGTGTTGACTGTATTTTCACTCGGTACAGAGCGTGGCACTGGCTCTGCAGCGTTTTTTTAAAATAAGGGGACTTTGATTTTAATTACCAAAGAGATCGTCCAACTTGCTCCAGTAGGCGGTGGGCTCTGCCGGCAGGAACGGCTGGAAGACGTGGTGGACAGCGGGCAGCTGCTGAACCACACTGGCCACGCGGTCCAGAGTCGCCGTGCGAGCTGCTGCAAAAAGGGGGCTCTTCCGGCCCGCACAGATCTCACGCACGCCCAGGCCCAAGCACGGGGCTAGCAGGTTCAGGTTGAACTCCTGAATCGGGGCATTAAAGGTTCAATAATGCCGATTACAAGCTTTCAGTCGGGCAAGAGAAACACAGCAGAGAAGCAAACGTTTCTGAGATAACAGATTAGTACGCCACCCAAAACACTTGAAAGAATACCTTATTCTACTTCTGTTACAAATAAATGAACATCTCCATTTAACATATGATCGGTGAAGTGTATTTCTGGTCGCTTTTGGGTACTTTAATTTTAAAGAAATTTTTTTTTATGTCTTCAGATTTATTTAAAATCAAAACTTTAATATGATGAAATTTAACTGATGAAGATACAAAATCAAGATGATGTGCCATCCAAGAAACAGTGAAACACCAAACATCTCAATGTTTGAAAAAGACAAGTTATGTTCAAAAGCAGCTGAAATAAATCAACGCAGTCGTCTAAATGCCGCAAGTCTGATTGGAAAAACAGCATTTCATACGATACTGTTTCAATTTGTACTGTGCTTTGCCAACTTTTTAAAGCCATTTAAGGATCTTTTTGGCCAATCTTAATTTAGTTAATATTCAGAAAAGCACATGTCATTGTCAGCGACCAAAATCGACCCCTAGCCATTGCAGCTGAGCCTTTCTTTAATGCTGTTAAAAGTCTAATGAGCAAATTTGGAAAATTCAGTTGGTTATTAAGCAAATTTATCACTTATCAGCAAATCAGCTTTCACTGAAGGGCTCTTCAAATGAGTTCGGCAAACTGGTTTTGGGCCAATTCTCCTGTTTTCCCCATGTAGCTCTTTCTTTCAAACTGAGGGAGGGTCAGTGCTTGGGAACATGTGGCTGCACCCTGAAGCTCTCTACGCCACACCTGCCGGTCCTTGCCATCCCCCATGTCCCTGCGTCCCTCCCACTTGGCATATTTCCAGGCAGCACTATTAACACCTAAAGGTTTGTCGGCTGCTGGTCCCAGCAGGTCTGAGAAGGACTCTGCCAAGGCTGTGCCAACACCATCAAGGGGGCTCCGGCCCTCACAGCACCAGTCCAACAGCTGAGGACAGGAACACGGATGCCCCTGCCAGGGCTCCTGGGCCAGCTCCGCACAGCAGGCCTGTGTGACACCTAGTGAGGGTGGGGGGCCTCACTGCACACAGTGGGGAGGGGACCCCGCTCCAGGTAGAGAGGGGCTTACTAACTTCCATAACATCATGAAAAAGTCAGTTAAATCATGCACCATGGCACCATCCCAGTACTTTTGCTCACGAGCACGAGACAAGCAATCAGAACTCATTATAACCTAAGGGAACCTATTTTCTTTAAATGCACGAAAAGGTGAGTTAGACACAATTCCCCTCCTTTAGACTCTAACGTGGCTGACATAACACCCTGTCCTGCCTGGGTTAGGGTCTCTGCTGTTAAGGCACAAAGGTAAGTGGTGCACACTGCTGTTCGGTCACATGACAATGAAACACATCAAACACGTGTGAGTAACAAGAGAAAGGGTTCCCAAGGGTCCCGCGGCTCCACTGTACCGAGTTCATCATGAACGCGTTCAAGTCACCCGGAGGGATCCGATTCACCAGCTCCGCCCCTTCCAGCAGTGCAGAGTCTGACCGCGTCCAGCACTGGGATTTAACCAGACGTACGTACCAGTCCTGGGGAGGAGAAAAGGCGGATGACGGGAGGCGACTGGGCAGGCTCTCAAGGGGCTTCAACTTGACCGGAGACACCTTGTTTCTTCTCCTACTGAGCCTCATGTCCTGTCCCAGGCCAAAGGACAAGTGGCCTCCCTGGACCATGATCACAGCTCTGGTAAAACTGGACGCTGTCACCGTGCGGGCTGCTCAGCGCCCCACAGCCCTTTCCCGTGGGAACTGGTACTGGCTGTGTCTTTGGACTTGCTGCTGCTACCTGTCTGGACACCCTCTCCCCTCACCTGGCGATCGCTCCACTGTCCCTCAAACCCAGTGAAGTACTGAGGGTAGCGGGCCCACCTCTCCGTCCACCCCTTGCTGGGCATCGTGCTGATCACCTTCTACTGGGGGGTCTGCTTTGCTCTTCTCTCCCCAGCGCCAGTGCAGTGGAGGGGCTGAACAAACCATGCCTGAGAACAGTCGCCCGGACTCTGTTATCTACGCCTGGGCTGCTGGATTTTGGACTCCAAGTTCATATTTAAAATGAACTCTCTCCAGGAAAGGAGCACACCAAGGCCCTACCAAGGCCCTACCAAGGCCCCAAATGGCCCCCGGCTCTGAGGTGTGAGCAGTGAGGGTGATGACAAGGTACCAGGTCCCCTGGGGTGGTGGGGTCAATATGCAGCGGGTCAGCAGGCGTTAAGGAAAGGGAGACACGCCAGTTGGGCAGGCCGTGGCCACCGTCTCCTGATTCTCCATTAATCACCATGACCCTCAGCCCCTACTGAAGACCCGAGTCACCACTTCCTTTCTCATCCCATGCCCCCTGCTAAAACCCAGGCTAGACCTCATGGGTCCTGTCGCCGATGTGACTGTGCCCATTGCTGGCAAGAAACAGGGCAGGTCAAGAGCCCTCAGGGGCTGTGCTGAGCGCCAGGACGTCCTGCCGCCTGAGCCACCTGCTGCAGAGGCACTCAGTGCCCCGAGGCGGCCCTGTGTGTCACACCCAGACATGCTGGACACTTACTTTGTCAGGACTCACTGTCTCCAGTGCCAGGGGCCCGTCCCCGTCCAGCGGGTGGGGCGTGACCAGAGGAGCGGGGCCACGCGATGCCGGTGCAGTGGCGAGACGAAGCCTGTCCAGCAGGGAGTAGAGCCTTTGGTGTCTGGAATCCAATCACACACGGGTTAGGGCACAGCTGCACGGGAGGGAGCAACAGTGGCTTCTTACAGCAAAGCGACACGTTTGAAACTTTCTGTTCAGAGCTATTTCTCATCGACACTCAAGTCATGATGCAAATTCAGGCCCCAGTTTACTGGTAACAACCACAGTTTATGTCCCATAAGTATTTTTCAGAAATTTCATTTATACTCAAACACTGCAGCAGGCAACACACGGCATAACAGCTAATGCAGGCACTGTTTATCAACACAAAACGGACCACCTAAGATCCCAGTGCACAAAATCTCCTACTTTATCTCCCCACATATACAATCTATACCCATTTACATTCATTTCATCAAAGAACCACCTCATCTGGCACAAAATATTTTTACCCCTCCTCGTCTGCCTGAATAAGTCTAGGGTCGAAAATAGGGATAGTGTCGCCTCTCACCACCTGCTACGAGAACAACAACTTCATGATGCAAATTACAACGTAAGTCACCCAGCATACTGACGAGTCACCTAAAGCCTCGTACTGCCCAAGTCCTACCCCTTCTCGGTTAAAGAAACCGGCAACAGCTACTCTTAAGACTGAAGTCAGTACGGTAACCAGATTCTCTCTCACAAACGTTTTCCCTGCTGTGGAGGAGAGAAGATAAAGGCTTCTCTTCATTTATTTTGCAGTCACGGAAATACACTCATGTAACAGACATCAGGGTTTCTGGCAAAGGCCTCAAAAAGACTTTGCAAACAAAATTAGGTGATAAACAGCAACAGAGAGACAAAATGTTGACAAGATGTAGAAACAATTCTCGCCGAGAACCAGGTAACGTCTCTCAGCTCTGCCAGGTCTTATTTAGCAATTAGATCACAGGCTTTGATTTTTGCTAAGACAGAGCTGATCGATGACTCATCGCAGATGGTGAGTGGAGGCCACAGGAACACCCGCCACCCTCACACAGCCACGGCGCATTATCGCGGCAGGGCTGACACTGCCAGCTGGTCCTCACTGTGTACACGTTGAGATCCAACTGTGTTAATTTCGGAAGGCTCTCTCTCAAGGCCCTTCTGCAGTGAACCCACCAATACAGCACGCCAGCCTCTCATCCTGCGAGTCTGTGCCCTCGCAAACCCTAGTCTTCACACTCAGAAAGCAAGGAGCACCGGGCCCCGGCGTTACCTCTGCGCTAACCCGCTGCTCTGCAGGTGCTCCTGGATCCTGCTTAGCTCTTCCGCCGGCAGCTGGGCCGTGCTGTTCTAAAGCAGACAAGAACACGTCAGTGGGGTTGCAACGCACAAGAGTCAAAGTCACCTGTGCTCATTTACAGACGATAAAGGGGCATGTCTGGCTCTGGTGGCAAAGGCGGACTAGAAGAAGTACAGGAAGCACCCACATCGGACACACAAGGAAGGACCAGCTCATCCGTGTTGCACGCTCCCCTCGGTGGCCACGTGAAGACTATCCCCGTGGGGGAGGAGCCAGCCAAGTGTTCCGCCTGCCCTGCCAGGTTTTCAGTAAAAAACGACATCGTGTTTTCTCCCAGTACCTGTAAATTTGCAGCCAGAAGCATCTCCACCCGGCGACAAGCAAGGGTGTCGACCATGTGAGCCAGCACACGGAACGGAGTACACAAAAGCTTGTCCACGTACAGCGTCAGCACGGCGCCCGACTGGCTCAGGTGGATCCCTTCCAGGCACTGGAGGGTTTTCTTCAGCGTGGTGGGCTGCGGTTTGAGAGAAGGAGAGAAACAAGAGCAGAGGGTTCTGACCACTGGAAAGAGCAGCTTAAAAACGCCAACCCTCCATTTTCAAGGCAGAGAAAACTGGAGATAGCCGGCACCAGGGAGACTTACAGTTGAAAGATTTTCACAACGAGACTGAATTGCCTGGATGAAGAGGCCGCTGGCCGCGGAATTCCGATGGACAGCACTAATGAAGTCCTGCACAGGAGGCTCGTGGGACAGGCTGATCAGGTCCTGAATGTGGTTGACGATGAGCCACGTTAAGTGCTCTGAATCGTGCAGGTTCTGGCACTGAGGACAAGACAACGATGAAAGGCCATCTTCTAGTGGACGAGGCAAGAGCAGACACGAGCGCCACAGAAAAGGCCGGAAGTGGTAGGAAGGAGAAAACCAACTCCGAATTATAATCCTCACTGAAAGTATTGAGTGTTTGAGCACCATGACTGATGAGGTGACAACACACTTTACAGAGCCGGCACCCGCAACTGTGCACCGCAGCCGAGCTGTCCAAAGTCAGGCCCCAGGGAGGTGCGCCCCAGCGGCACAGCTCAGGGACACAGGAGAAGAGCATGGCCCAGGGCCGCGGGCGGTCTGGGGCACCTGAGAGCCCGGCGCCTCCCGAGGGCAGTGGGAACGGCGTGACCGGCCCCAGCTGAGACACGAGAGCGGGTGGTGCTCCCATCCAGGGCAAGCCCTGCCTCGCCCAGGCCTCAGTCCAGCCTCCTGACGGGAATTCTCCAGTTACCCTCGCTGCAGCTTTGTGACAGGTCAGTAGAAAAAAAGAATTTCCTGTAACTGTCAGTTTTGATAGATTTCCTGAATCCAAAATATGGATGGTTCCCATAGATCAAGTGGATCTTAAGGGAAGAAATTTCATGTAAGATTTATAAGGAAATGAGAAAAATACAGTTTTAAATTTTGGGTTGGCCAAAAAGTTTGTTCAGTTAATGAATACGTTGTTCAGTAAAGTTCTTGGTGGGCCTTCCCTGGTGGTCCAGCGGGGGGTGGTCCGTGCTCCCAATGCAGGGGGGCCTGGGTTCGATCCCTGGTCGGGGAACTAGATCCCACATGCTGCAACTAAGAGTTCGCAAGCCACAACTAAGAGCTCGTGTGCCACAACTAAAAGATTCTGCATGCCGCAACTGAGACCCGGTGCAGCCTAAATAAATAAATATTAAAAAAAAAAAAAGTTCTTGGTGAAAATGAAACATGTTATTATTATTTGTTTTGTTTTGTTTTGTTTTGCGGTACGCAGGCCTCTCACTGTTGTGGCCTCTCCTGTTGCGGAGCACAGGCTCCGGACGCGCTGGCCCAGCAGCCATGGCTCACGGGCCCAGCCGCTCCGCAGCATGCGGGACCCTCCCGGACCGGGGCACGAACCCGCGTCCCCTGCATCAGCAGGCGGACTCCCAACCACTGTGCCACCAGGGAAGCCCGGAAAATGTTATTTTTACTTAAAGCCGAACAAACTTTTTGGCCAACCCAATACATATGTTGCCTTTTCACTGTAATTCATGACCCTAGGCAGAAATTATAAAACAAGATAAATCTGTGGCATCTGGTTAATGCTTAATACTTTTACTGTGGGATAATTTGATAGTATTAACTTTTTAGTATTTTAGATAGTATTAAATATTTTTCTTAATTTTCTGTGAAAACAGCATTATATAACTATATCAAATTATTTCTCAAAAGTGGAACAAGTTAGAAAAACTATTTGAACATCAAGAATGTAAAGCAAGGGGCTTCCCTGGTGGTGCAGTGGTTAAGAATCCGCCTGCCAATGCAGGGAACACAGGTTCAAGCCTTGGCCTGGGAAGATCTCATATGCCGCAGAGCAACTAAGCCCATGAGCCACAACTACTGAGCCCGCGTGCCACAACTACTGAAGCCTGCGTGCCTAGAGCCCATGCTCCGCAACAAGAGAAGCCACCACAATGAGAAGCCTGCGCACCACAACGAAGAGTAGCTCCCGCTCACCGCAACTAGAGAAAACCCACGTGCAGCAATGAAGACCCAAAGCAGCCAAAAATAAATAAATTTACAAAAAAAAAAGAATGTAAAACAAAACATGAATATTAACAAATTGCTATCATGGCAAAAAAGATCTCAACAAGCAGCTCAGGTGAAGGAGTCTACTCCTTTTCCGACGCGCTGCTGAGCGACAGCGGCCTTCATGGCACCATGTCTGCACCAAAGGAAGGCAGCACTTTCTATCAGCCTGGAAAAGGTATCAGATCCCAGTGAGAGTGGAACAACGAGTTCTCTCTGAGTAATACGATTACAGATGTTATTTTCTTCTGTTTACTTATTTGGTTTTTGTAACTTTTTTTGTATTAAACAAGAGATGTTAGTTTTATGGTCAAAAATTCCACAAAAGTTATTTTTTAAAAGAATGTCATTCAAATAGGAATCTAAAAATGCAGCAATTCACATTCTAATACCTTTTCCACAGATTAAAAAATTTTTTTAATCAGAACCTCACTCAGTCAAACTTGTAACTTCTTTTTATTATCATTGTTACTCCATGGCGTCCCTCAAAACAACAAAGGCGCCCAGCACTGCGATTGGTGAAGAGCAAGTGATTCCCCACTGAATCTTTTACAGACAAACTTAAACTCCCAGGGCTGGACGCCAAGCCTGATTTCCAATTATACTTGGGAGCAGGATTCAACTTTAATTTTATTCTTTCATTCTGGTGGAGTGACGGACGGTGGAAGTCAGTCTGTAGAAGTATCATCCGCGCGAGGTGTTTTCCAGCCCCCAACCCGCCCCTCCTCGCAATTTCAAACTTACGACATAATCGCAGAAGAGAATGAGAGCTCCTCTTCGTACTATTTCTCTATTGCACATTCCCAGTTTGGAAGCCACATCAGAATCCTCGTCCTCTCCAGACATCTGGGGACTAAGTGACTTCGTGCTGGACAGACTGCGTCTTCTAGAAGGAGCAACAGAAGCTCTGACAGTGTTTCTGTGATGACAGCCGGCTTATTTTCAAAACACTGAAGATGACTGTCGTTTAGTACCAGTTCTAAAGCAGACAGTTACTTTAAATACTGCCACATCAGAATGATGTGTGAGATCTGCTCTTAGTGATCTGTTTCTGAGTTATGATAAAGCACATATGGAAAGCTAAAATAAACAGAGGATCTAACAGGCAGAAAATTTAAATGCTTGACTGAAAGGCAAAATCCACCACAAAGGTGCACATTCAATCAGCGCTCTTACCTCACTGGCTGTGTCTGATGGCAGAGCTGTTGCTTTTGACATTTCTGGTTTTAGCTTGCTACGAAAGCCGTCACGTGACAGAAGAAAACCTTTGCATTTCCATACTTTACTCTTCAATTACCAGCGAAAAGTTACAACCCTAAGCATGCCCACAGCGTCTATGCTATTATGGAAACCCTGTTTAAAAGCATTTCTGCAAAATTAATTCCCCACTAGTGAAGGTTATTTCACTTCATCTTTACTTCTTCTCACCTTGTCTTTTTTCTTTCTAAGGAGATGAGAATTACAAACTTTGGGACTCTCAGTACTGGCCACAACTCTTAAAACACAGTAGTTGCCATGCTCACAAACAGCCCTCTGACTTGAGGGTAAGACAATCCCCTCACCTCAGCGGCCAAGAGCCTACAAGTCTCTGCTAAGGCTTAGTGGAGACGAAGATGACCCCAGGACTAGAATATTCTGAAATGTGTCAACTCTTCCTGTTAACGCCTCAGGATTTAGAAGAGAATTGTTTAAAAGCTTCTATCATGACAGAACGTGGATCAGTGGTTACCGAGGGAGGGGCAGGGGGAGGGGGCGGCTGCACTGGGACAGGAGGGAATTCTCTGAAGCGATGATGCTGGTCTAACTCTTGATTGTGGTGGTGGTGACCTGACTATGTCGGGTACAAAACAGTACATTCTACTGTACTGTAAGTTATATGTCAATTAAAAACTAACAAAAAACCTTTCCTTTCTCAGTCAGCCCTCCTGCCAGCCCCAACATGACTTACATTCAAGCTGCAATTCTGTGTTTGCAATAGTATAGCTATAGGGGAAAAAGCCTCTGAAAGATAAGGGGAGAATTTGCAGTTCAAATATTAGCAGTGGACACAAAGAAGGTCCAATGTCAACCCAAATTTAGTCCCAGTTTGTAGGAGGGCAAGCGCCCAAGACCTCAGGACAGACACTGCCAGCTACTGATAGCAAATGAACTTCCCAAATAAAAGATGACTGCGTATGCAGGACCCTAACCGTCCACCAAAAGGTAGGACAGGTAGAAAGCAAATCATAAGACTATGATGATCTAATCCCCAAAATAAGAAGCAGACAAAAACAGACCCCACTGTGGCAACCATGGGTACTTCCAGGAAGTGTGGCCTGGGAGCCCGTGCTCATCTGAGAGCCAGCGCTGAGCTGCATACAGAACCTCTGTAACAATTGATAGAGCAGTTCTATATCTGCTGAGTACACAGATAGAAAATAATGACTTGTACTTTGTATTCCAAACTTCTAGTAATTCATTTTTATTATCTTTTGGAAATAGACACACTCATCATCAAAACCAGACAAGGACACCACAAAAAAAGAAAATCACAAGGCAATATCCTTGATGAACATAGATGCAAAAATCCTCAGCAAGTTATTAGCAAACTGAATTCAACAGCACATTAAAAGGGTTATATACCATGATAAGTAGGATTTATTCCACGGATGCAAGGATAGTTCAGCATCCATAAGTCAATCGATAAAATACATCATGTTCACAAAATGAAGAATAAAAAATATATGATCATCTCAATGGATGCAGAAGCATTTGACAAATGTCAACATCTATTTATGATAAAAACTCTCAATAAAATGGGTACAGAGAGAACGTACCTCAACATAATAAGCGCCATATATGACAAGCCCACAGCTAACATCATACTCAATGGTGAAGGGCTAAAAGCTCTTCCTTTAAGATCAGGAACAAGACAAGGATCCCTACTCTCGCCACTTTTATTCAACATAGTATTGGAAGTTCTAGCCAAAGCAATTAGGCAAGAAAAAGAAATAAAAGGCATTCAAGTCAGAAAGAAGAATTTTCATTACTTACAGATGACATGATACTGTACATAGAAAACCCTAAGGAGTCCACTAAAAACCTGCTAGAAGTAATCAATGAATTCAGTAAAATTGCAGGATACAAAATCAATATACAGAAATCTGTTGTATTTCTATACACAAATAACAAACTATCAGAAAGAGAAATTAAGGAAATAATCCCATTTACAATTGCATCAAAATAATAAAATACCTAATAATAAATTTAACCAAGGAGGTGAAAGAACTATACACTGAAAGACACTGATGAAAGAAGCTAAAGAAGACAAAAATAAATGGAAAGATATTCCATGCTCATGGATTAGAAGAATTAATATTGTTAAAATGTTCGTACCACACAAAGCAATCTACAGATTCAATGCAATCCCCATCCAAATTCCAATGGCATTTTTCACAGAACTTGAACAAAAAATTCGAAAATTTGCATGGAACCACAAAAGACTCCGAACAGCCAAAAGCAATCTTGAGAAAGAAGAACAAAACTGAAGGTATCACGCTCCCTGACTTCAAACTACACTACAAAGCCACAGTAATCAAAGCAGTACGGTGTTGACATAAAACCAGACACACAGATCAATGGAACAGAAAATAGAGAGCCTAGAAATAAACCCACACTTATATGACACTTTCAGCTATAATAGGTGAAAATAATCGAGTTGGGGGACCATGCATGCACACATGTCTGTTAATGTGTGATAGTGGGCAAGTTATTCAACTTCTCTGGGAAAAGAAGTTTCCTTGTCTATAATATACATGCATTTCGAGAGATTTTAATAACTTATCATAGTGGAAAGCCCACAGAACAATATCTGGCACTTAATGCTATATAAGTGCTAGTGATCTATATATAAAAGGTCTTTACCAATACATTATTATTATTTCTGTTATCAGGGTAATTAAATCACTAACTCATGTTAGTGCTGGGGACACTAAGAGGGCCCTTGTGGGAATTATGATCTAGAGGGAGAGATATTAACCAAATTATCACACAAATAAATGTCAAATTACAGTCTCAACACATGCCACAAAAAAGAGGCAAAGGTTGGGGTAAGAGCAGACAGTGAGACTTCACCAATCAAAGAGAAGTCAGGAAGGCTTCCCTGAGGAAATAATGACTGAGCTGAGAACCCAGAATCAGTGAGCTTCCCATATCTGCTGATATATGGAGAGAAATCATATTGAATCATTGAACTATAAAAAGCTGGCAAAAAAATAAATCAATATCATAAAGCCAATGTCTGTCCCTTAGATCCCATCTGCTCTTGCCAACTCTAGGATAACGCTCTCTTCTGTAAGGGGTCACCCATGCCATTCGTTCTCTCATCTAGAAACTCTCTCATGTCCTCATTTCCCATGTCTCTGTTTCCCTCCAGAGCGAAACTCCTCCTAACCGTGTGTAGAGCTGCTCTCTAAATGTCCCTCTTTCGTCATTTTTTTCCCTTATTGTGAAAACTTTCAAGCTGATATAAAAGCTCAAAGAATAATTCAGGGCTTCCCTGGTGGCGCAGTGGTTAAGAATCTGCCTGCCAATGCAGGGGACACAGGTTCGAGCCCTGGTCCAGGAAGATCCCACATGCCGCAGAGCAACTAAGCCCGTGCGCCGCAACTACTGAGCCTGCGCTCTAGAGCCCGCGAGCCACAACCACTGAAGCCCGCGAGCCACCACTACTGAAGCCCACACGCCTAGAGCCCGAGCTCCACAACAAGAGAAGCCACCACAATGAGAAGCTCGCGCACCGCAACGAAGAGTAGCCCCCGCTCGCCGCAACTAGAGAAAGCTGCGCACAGCAACAAAGACCCAATGCAGCCAAAAAATAATAATAAATAAATTTATATATAAAAAACGAATAATTTAATTAACAGCGACATACTCTTCACCTAGATTCAACTACTAGCAAGTCACCACCTTTGCGCTCAGGCACGCACGCCACACACATGCACGTGCTCCACACACACACACACACCCTACACACACTCGACACTCATGCACACTGTACACACACGCAATCTGGGGGGCTGTACCATTTGAGAGTAATCTGCAGGTCAAGAGACTGCACCCCTAAATACCTCAGCAAGTGTGTCCCCTAAGTACTACTCATAACCAAAAGCAACAAGTTATGTAGAGCTCACATTCAAATGCAGCTTGTTGACCCAATAATGTCCTTTCTAGTGGTTTCATCCCCCAGATCCAGAATGTAATCAAGGATCATAAAACTGTACCTATTTGTCATGCACTCTTACGTCTTTTCATCCAAGCCAACAGTTCTGTATCTTCCATGACACTGACTGACACTGCTGGAGAGCCCACATGATTCTTCTGTGGAAGGCCCTCCATTCATCAGACTGGGGTCTGCCCTCCCATTTCCTCTTGAACCCACTCCAGGTGGGCCTCTGCCCTCACCACCCACCATATGTGCAAAGGCAGAGGAAGAGGAGGAGGAGAAGGAGAGTGGGGCAGAAGCTAAGAAACACTGGCTGAGGATCCATTTGGGCGGTGGATACCTTCTCACTTACCGTCCACCCACCCAACATCTGTTAGTATTATCAGCTAACTCAAGTCCTGCCCTTGGTGTCCAGGGAGGCTACTGGGGAGGCTGCAATAACACAAGAGCCCAGGACCGTAATTCCTACGGTGCCCAGCCATCCGGTCCGACAGTGGGCTGGAGCACAGGCTTGGTCCTTGGAACAGCCCCCTGGGTGCTCTGAGGCAAAATTCTCAAGGACCCAGGGCCTCACTGCTCAGAGCGTACTCCATGGATCAGAGCACTGGTACCCCCAGGAGTCTGGCAGAAATGCAGAGTCCCAGGCACCATCAGCCATCTGCTGAATCAGAATCTGATCTGAACAAGCTCCCCAGTTGATTTATACGCACAGTGAAGAAGCTCTGAAGTAGAAGACACCGATTTTCTGTTTCCGACTCTTACAATACTTTAGTCATCATGACAGGCTTAAACTGTTCTCTAAGCATGTCGAATGTTTTCACTGCTCTGTCCTCCCCAACTAACTGTAAGCACTTGGAGGGCAGGAAGCAGCGATTATTTTTCCTTTGCATGTCCCACAACATATAGCACAGGGTAGAGGTGTAATACTGCTGCTCACGTTGGCTTTTCCAGTGAGAGGACTGGACCAGCCAACGCGGGACCCACGGCCTCACTTGGCTGTCTTTCCATGCTGAGCAGAGAGGAGCTGACCTCAACCCTGCAGCCCCTGCAGTCTCCTATTTCCATAGCTTTCTCTCCTCGCCATTGGTTCTTGAGTCTTCCAGAAACACTGCACTGAGGACTCAGCTGCGGGGTGGGGGGGTGTGGGGGGGCGGAAATCAAATCTTTTCTTTCCACATATGTACAAATGGCTGAGCAAGAGGGTGCCTAGAAACAGAGACTCAGACCTGACAACTTTTTGCAAAAACAGGGCCACCCACAATCAGATACTTGACAAGTCTTCTTGAATGATAAAAAAAAATAAGGTATTTCCAAGTAGTTTTGAAAGGCTGCTAAATAATTTCTTCATTATCTAAGAATAACCAGAACCACATTTAACTTATAATGAAGTTAAGCCATCGCAACACGTCTGGCTCTGGAACCAATTTAAGGATGAGAACCCAGCAGGAGGGACACAGCACGACAAAAACGGCCGTAAGATGGAACCGTGTCAAAGAACTTGTCAAAGAAATCACATGTGAAAAGCAGCGGCTATTCTGATTGCCTGTCGTCGGACCACGTTTCCCCTACAATAGAGTGTCCGTGAAAGAAAGACTAACATGCGGCAGAATCTTTACAAAGCCTCGTGAAAGGGGAGCCAGAGCTCAGGCTGCTCCGAGCCCCGGCACACGAGCCCAGGCTGGCCTCCCGGGGAGCAGAGCGCGCGTACCTGGGGGTCTGCTGCACCTCTGCCCACCAGCGGTAGTCGGTGTGGCTGACGAGCAGGAGGATCTGACACCAGAGCAGCACGAGGGCCGGGTGGGTGGGGACCATGGAGCGCACCCACGCGTTCAAGCTCTCCAGGCCGTAGAAGCTGCCGTCCGCGCCGTCCGTCAAGAGTCTCGAGGCAGCTGCAGTGATTCTCCGGAATGTCCCTAGAAACAAGCCAAAATAAAACCGATTACGGGGAGACACATCGTGGCCCAACGCTTCGCAGCCACCTGAAGCTTTTACACAAAGAAGATACACACGGGGCTCTTTGCTGCATTGACACGTTCACAGCCTTGGGCACTTAGAAAATTCCAGCCTGACATTCTGCTCCCTCAATGGAGCAGCCAAGGAAGCCGGCGCCCCCACTGTCCCGTCCTCCCCACTGAGTGACCAGCTCTCCAGGGGCTCCGAGCTGGGAGCCTCAGTGGTGCTGACCGTGGACACAGCTCCACCGAGAAGGCAGCAGCCACCATGCAGCCCATCAGGTCACAGCACCCAGGACAGCGCAACCCACAGCCGCGCGGGTGGGAACGGCAGGTCCCTGAGAGCCGAGGGCCAGGGGGCCTCTGCACCCAGCACGGGGTGACCACCCGGGGCAAGGTGGCCGCGCAGGCAGGCGCCCACACTCAGACCCGCCCGTCAGCAGCAGATCCAGCCAGGCTCTGCCCCGGTTTCCCACAGCATCCTCCTTAGGGCCGGGAAGACTCTCCCCTAGGAGAGAGTGAATTCATGACTTCATTCTATCCCACTTCTGGAACGACACGAAGCCAGCTCCACACGCCTGTCTCTCCACCCCGCCCTGGATGCACCTAGACTGGCCCTCACCCCAGGGACACGGGGACACGTGCATGCCGTGAAGTGCAGCCTGGGACGCAGCAGGACTGGACATGACAGGAGGTGGCCAGGGGCTCCCTGTGCCCCCAGCTGGGGACTCCTGGCATCACTTCTGGCAAGTCAAAAGCTTATTTCTGCTCTAAATTTCAACACATGCCAACACAAAAGGGCCCTAAAACAGGCAGAAACAAACAGACCACAGACTTCTCACTCCTCATGACTGCTTACACCCACGCCCCGAGACAAGGGGAGAGCTGACAAAAGCTCGCCAAACAGAAACATCCGACGAGGAGCTTCCAGTGCTCGCCTCCTCTCTGGCCGCACTGGCTGGGTTCTCTCCGGTTCCTGCCGTGTCAGCATCGCCCACCTCAGGCCCACCCAGCCCTGGCCTGCTCCCTCTCGTGCCTCCGTCACTGCGTGGGCTCCCTGTGGGTCACGGACACGAGGGAAGAGCCAGGTGCTGTCCCAAAGGAACCCTGGAGCCAGACCAAGGCACGCGGGGAATGGCAGACCACGGATGTGGGGTTTTACTGAACAGGGAGCAGGAAACCATGCTCAGAGCTGAGATCCAGGTGACGGAGTGTCGAGGTGGGCTTTGAAATCAGACTGTGGCTCTGCCATGCCTGCTCGGTGACCCTGGCCGTACGTCCCCTGTGGCCTTAGTTTCCTCGCTTGTAAAATGGAATTCAGAGCACCAGCCACTCACAGGGCTGCAGTAAGGATCAAATCATAAAACCCAGGTGAAGGGCTCAGTACAGCGCTGGACAGAGCCAACGACCAGCAAGCGGCTGCTGCTGCCGGAAGGACGTCAGGGAAGTGCCCGGCCTTGGGGGGCAGCGTCCCGACAGCAGGAGGAAGCCGCTGGCGGGACAGGACAGGAAGCTAGGGGCCCACCGGGGGGGCGACAATGACGCTGGGGTCTGAGCGTCTCTAATGACAAATGACGAACAAGTCAACAAGAAGAGGAAGCTGGAGCAGAGCAGCTGTGCCAGGTGACAAGTCCAGCCTTAAGTGTAAGTCTGAGGTGCTGGCAGGACAGCAAGCACGTGTCTAGAGGGAGGATGGAAACGAGAGACCAAGGCAGCCATGACGATGGAGTGACAGGACCTAAGGAGGCAGTTACCAGTCATCTCTGCAGCAATAACCGAGGCAGGTCATGAAGGAGGCGGTCCCATGGATGGGGAGGAGGAGGGAGGGAGACAGAGGGCTGGAGGGGAGAGCAGAGAGAGACCAACAACACTCAATGGATGAAAGACAGTCCCTTCAACAAATGGTGCTGGGAAAACTGGGTCTTCACATGCAAAAGAATGAAACTAGACCCCTAGCTTATTACACCACTCACAAAAATTAAATGGATTAAGAACTTGAATGTAGGACCTGAAACCATAAAGAAGAAAACATAGGTATTAAGCTCCCTGACATGGTCTTGGCAATAATTTTTTGGATATGACACCAAAAGCAAAGGCAACAAAAACAAAAAAAATAAGTGGGATTACATGAAACTAAAAAGCTTCTGCAGAGCAAAGGAAACCATCAACAAAATGAAAAGGCAACCTACAGAATGGGACAAGACTTTGCAACCCATACATCTGATAAGGGGTTAATTTCCAAAATATATAAGGAACACATAAATTAATAAGAAAAATAAATCCAATTAAAAAGTGGGCAAAGTGGGATTTCCCTGGCAGTCCAGTGGTTAAGACTTCGCCTTCCAATGCAGCGGGTGTGGGTTCAATCCCTGGTCAGGTAGCTAAGATCCCATATGCTTCATGGCCAAAAAACCAAAACATAAAACAGAAGCAATACTGCAACAAATTCAATAGAGACTTTAAAAATGGTCCCCAGAGGACCAGTGTGGTGGGGCGGGGGGGACGGGGGAGCTTGCAGGGCAGGGGACCAGGCCTGGGAGCCCAGCAGGCTCTTGGGGCCCGAGTGGGTGGGGCAAACGCCCTCCACTCCTTCTGCTGCTCCTCAGGTTCTGGAGTGCCCTCCCGTCTGCCTCCTTCCTACGCCCCCAAGGCCAGCGCAGCCCGGACGGGATGGCAACTCTGAGGGTGTAGGACCCTGCCCAAGAGCTGGGCAGACTTCTCCGGCCAACTGGGCGGGGGAAACGCTGGGCGCACTCCCCCCACCCCCCGATCCGAGCCCCCAAGGGTCCCTCCAGGTGTGGGAACCCCTCGCCCCTCTCAGCCACCCCTCAGGGGTGCCGGTCCTGTCCGGCCTCTACTTCTCTTCCCCCCTCAGTGCTCCCACGTCCTACCGGTTCGCTTGGGGGTTCCTCCCATCTCCTTGGGCCTTGAGGTCCCCCACCAGCATCCAGCAGGTGCCCTAGTTGTGGGGAGACGTTGTAGGGAGACGCAAACTCCGCGTCTTCTCACACCACCATCTTGACTCCGCCCCCTCGAGAAGCTCGGGATTTTATTTTTAGTAATTTCCCGACAGTACATCATCTGCTTACTGTGCCTCCTGTTCACCATGTCTCTCCCCCTAGAAGCAGTTGCAGCCGGGCCTGGAGAGGAGACCATGCACACCTCAGCTTCCAGGGGCCCGCCCACCGGGGTCCCCGCTCAGGACCCCGAACCCAAGGAGGCGCTGGGTCTGGGCCAACCGTCATCGGAGCTGCTTGTGACGGTGCTGAGCCACGTGCCCCAACACATTCTGCTCAGGCGCTGCCGCAGGGGTGCCGGCACTGGCACGACCTGGTGGACTGCCAGGCCCTGTGGCTGAGAATCCTGGCCCGAGGCCACGCCACCTGTCACCCATCCTCCACACCTACCTGCCCCCGCCAACGACCCCAGGCCCTGTGTCCTGGGCCGCTTCTGCGAGAGCACAACCATAGGACGCAACCTCCTCCTGAACCCCAATGGCGAAGGCCTCCTGAAATGGACGGTGCCGACTGGAGGAGATGCCTGGGGGGCAGAGGAAAACTGGGAGGTCACTCCCAGGGCCTGTATACAGACTAGCTTCCTGTCTTCCTACAGGTGGTGTCAAAAGAAGCAGGTGTCGGACCTGGAAGAGGAGGGTCTGTGGCCGGAACTCCTGGACAGTGGAAAGACTGAGATTTTTGTCTCTGACTGGTGGACAGACCAACAGTACACTGACAGTTTATATGGGCTAACTGTCCAACCTCTAGATGCCAACCAGGCCGTCCTGCATCATTACTCTCCTTTGCCTTTTCCCATCCAGCAGTGTAGAGAGTTTCTCCTTTGAGGCTAGCCATGTGTTCTCCAACCTTAAGAAGGTTGTCCACTTTGTGTCTTTTGAACACTTGGTTCGGGACATTGATTTCTGGTCTGAGCAGTGTGGAGTCTATCTGTCCCACTCCAGTGTGATTGTGCAGGTCCATCTGCCCTAGTCAAGGGCTGTCCTTGCAAAACTATGGGACCGTGCCTTCCAGGGGCTGGGCCCATTGGCAGGGTCATCTCAGTAATCAAGGGCTTGTAGCTCCCAGGCATCCTGGGATCTCATGAGTCCAGTCAAAGTTCTACTGGGCCCTGTCTTCAGGTTCTGGAAGCTACTAGGAGAAAGTTCCTCCACCAAATATACTGGCTGCTGCTGCTCTCAGGCAGCCCCTTCTACTGAGTAGAGACACAGGGGTGAGCACAGGGAAATGCTGGACCGGGAGAGGGCTCCCCCCCCGCCACGACAGGCCCCTCTGGTTCAGCCCCGGTGCCCTCTGCCCTTGCTTCCTCATGTTTCTGCATCAGAGGAGACACAGGGGTGAGCACAGGGAAGTGCTGGACCGGGAGAGGGCTCCCCCCCCACCCCCCACGACAGGCCCCTCTGGTTCAGCCCCGGTGCCCTCTGCCCTTGCTTCCTCATGTTTCTGCATCAGAGGCTTTACTGATCCCGTGCAGGAAGGAAGCTCTCTCCTCCCATCTGAACAAGAACCTCATCCCTGTGGCTGAGAAAATTCCACCCCCTAACTTTCTGTGGTTTCAAGACTGGGACCAGGACTCAGAGCTGAAAGCTAAACTAGCTCAAAAAATGTCTGGACACAGAGGGTTCTGCCCACACTGTGAACAACGAAATGGTCCCCTGAGCCCAACCCTACCCTGAATTGTATGGTGTATAAAATTATTTTGTTATTTTGAAATTCTTTTTTAAACATGGAGAGAATAAGTGAGCACTATATCTGCCAAAAAAAAAAAAAAACATGGTCCACAGCAAGAAAAAAGTCTTCAAAAAAATTTTAAAAAGTGGGCAAAGGATTCGAATAGACATTTTTCCAAAGAAGATATATTCACATGGCCAAGAGGTACATGAAAAGGTGCTCAACATCCTTAATCATCAGGAAACTGCAGGTCAAGACCACAGTGACATATCACTTCACACCTGTTAAAATGGCTATCATCAAAAAGACAAGAAATAACAGGTATTGGTGAGGCTGCGGGAAAAAAAGGGAACCCTTGTGCACTATGATAGGAATGTAAATTGGTGCAGACACTGTGGAAAACAGTACAGACATTCCTTAAAAAATTAAAAATAGAACTACCAGAGGAGGAGTCAAGGTAGAACTGTGGGAAGACGCGGAGTCAGCCTCTCACCACAACTAGGGCGCTTGCCGGCCGCTGGTGGGGGACTCTGACCCCCAAGGAGGCAGGAGGAACCCCAGAGTAAACCAGTAGGATGTAGGGGGACCAAGGGGGGAGGAGAAGTGGAGGCCAGACAAGATCAGCACCCCTGAGGCTGGGGAGATCAGGAGAGGCAGGTGGGAGGGACTCTCCAGGAAGAGCCGGAGAAGAGTGGAGGGCGAACGCCTGGTCCACTCGGGCCAGGGAGCCTGCTGAGCTTCCAAGCTGCTCCCCCAGCCCCCAAAGCCCCATCCAGGCCTCATGGGTCCTGGGGGCATAGGAGGGAGGCCAGGGAGATCAGGAGTGGCAGGCGGGAGGGGCCCTCCGGGAGGAGCAGGAAAGGAGCAGTGGGCAATTGCCCTCCCCACAGGGGCCGGGGGAGCCTGCTGAGCTCCCAGGCCAGTCTCCTGCCCCCCAAAGCCCCCTCCAGGTCACGTGGGTCCTTGGGGGCATAGGAAGGAAGCCGAGGGGAGAACAGGAGAGGCAGGCCCGGGACCAGATGGCTTCACAGGCGAATTCTATCAAACATTTAGAGGAGACCTAACACGAATCCTTCTCAAACTCTTCCAAAAAACTGCAGAGGGAGAAACACTCCCAAATTCATTCTACGAAGCCACCATCACCCTGATACCAAAACCAGAAAAAGATATCACAAAAAAAGAAAATTATAGACCAATATCACTGATGAACACAGATGCAAAAATCCTCAACAAAATACTAGCAAACAGAATCCAACAGCACATTAAAAGTATCATACACCATGATCAAGTGGGGTTTATCCCAGGGATGCAAGGATTTTTCAGTACACGCAAATCAATGTGATACACCATATTAACAAATTAAGGAATAAAAACCATATGATCATGTCAATAGATGCAGAAAAAGCTTTTGACAAAATTCAACACCCGTTTATGATAACAACTCTCCAGAAAATGGGCATAGAGGGAAGCTACCTCAACATAATAAAGGCCATATACGACAAACCCATAGCAAGCATCATACTCAATGGTGAAAAACGGAAAACATTTCCTCTAAGATCAGGAACAAGACTCTTGCCACTCTTATTCAACATAGTTTTGGAAGTCCTAGCCACAGCAATCAGAGAAGAAAAAGAAATAAAAGGAATACAAATTGGAAAAGAAGAAGTAAAACTATTTGCCGATGACATGATACTACACATAGAAAATGCTAAAGATGCCACCAGAAAACTACTAGAACTAATCAATGAATTTGGTAAGGTTTCAGGATACAAAATTAATGCACAGAAATCTCTGGCATTCCTATACACCAACAATGAAAAATCAGAAAGAGAAATTAAGGAAACACTCCCATTTACCATTGCGACAAAAAGAATAAAATACCTAGGAATAAACCTGCCTAAGGAGGCGAAAGACTTGTACTCAGAAAACTATAAAACACTGATGCAATCCCTATCAAACTACCAAACTACAGAATTAGAACAAAAAATCTTACAATTCGTATGGAAACACAAAAGACCCCAAATAGCCAAAGCAGTCCTGAGAAAGAAAAACAGAGTTGGAGGACTCAGACTCCCTGACTTCAACCTGTACCACAAAGCTACAGTAATCAAGACAGTATGGTACTGGCACAAAAACAGATCAATGGTACAGGACAGAATGCCCAGAGATAAACCCACATATATATCGGCATCTAATTTATGACAAAGGAGGCAAGAACATACAATGGAGAAAAGACAGCCTCTTCAATAAGTGGTGCTGGGAAAACAGGACAGCTACATGTAAAAGAATGAAATTAGAACACTACCTAACATCATACACAAAAATAAACTCCAAATGGATTAAAGACTTAAATGTAAGACCAGACACTATAAAACTTTTAGAGGAAAACATAGGAAAAACACTCTTTGACATAAATCACAGCAAGATCTTTTTTGACCCGCCTTCTAGAGTAACAGAAAGAAAAACAAAAATAAACAAATGGGACTTAATTAAACTTAAATGCTTTTGCACAGCAAAGGAAACCATAAACAAGACAAAAAGACAACCCTCAGAATGGGAGAAAATATTTGCAAATGAAACAACAGACAAGGGATTAATCTCCAAAATATACAAACAGCTCATGGAGCTCAATATCAAAAAAACAATCCAGTTAAAAAACAGGTGGAAGACCTAAATAGACAATTCACCAAGGAAGACATACAGATGGTCAAGAGGCACATGAAAAGATGCTCAACATCACTAATTATTAGAGAAGTGCAAATCAAAACTACAATGAGGTATCACCTCACGTCGGTCAGAACGGCCATTATCAAAAAAACTAGAAACAATAAATGCTGGACAGGGTGTGGTGAAAAGGGAACCCTCCTACACTGTTGGTGGGAATGTAAATTGATACAACCACTATGGAAAGCAGTATGGAGATTCCTTAAAAAACTAAAAATAGAACTACCATATGACCCAGCAATCCCACTACTAGGCATATACCCTGAGAAAACCATAATTCAAAAAGTGACATGTACCACAATGTTCACTGCAGCACTATTGACAATAGCCAGGACATGGAAGCAACCTAAATGTCCACTGACAGATGAATGGATAAAGAAGATGTGGTACATATATTTACAATGGAATATTACTCAGTCATAAAAAGAAATGGAGTTATTTGTAGTGATGTGGATAGACCTAGAGTCTGTCATGAAGAGTAAAGTAAGTCAGAAAGAGAAAAACAAATACCGTATGCTAACAGATATATACAGATTCTAAAAAAAAAAAAAAAAAAAAAAAAGGTACTGATGAACCTAGTTGCAGGGCTGGAATGAAGAGGCAGACATAGAGAATGGACTTGATGACATGGGGTAGGAGGGCGAAGCTGGGGCGAAGTGAGAGTATCATTGACATATATACACTACCAAATGTAAAATAGTTGGCTGGTGGGAAGCAGCAGCATAGCACAGGGAGATCGGCTCGGTGCTTTGCGATGACCTAGAGGGGTGGGATAGGGAGGGTGGGAGGGAGACGCAGGAGGGACGGTATATGGGGACGTGTATGCATATGGCTGATTCGTTTTGTTGTGCAACAGAAACTAACATGGTATTGTGAAGCAATTATACTCCAATAAAGATCTATTAAAAAAAATACAACTATCATATGATCCAGCAATCCCACTTATGGGTATATACCTGAAAGAAACAAAATCACTAACTCAAAAAGATACCTGCAGGACTTCTCCGGTGGTGTAGTGGTTAAGATCTGCCTGCCAACACAGGGGACACCAGCTCGATCCCTGGTCTGGGAAGATCCCACATGCTGCGGAACAACTAAGCCGGTGCACCACAACTACTGAGCCTATGCTCTAGAGCCCGTGAGCCACAACTACTGAGCCCATGTGCCACAACTACTGAAGCCCGTGCTCCACAAGAAAAGCCACCGCAATGAGAAGTCCGCGCACTGCAACGAAGAGTAGCCCCTGCTCACCACAACTAGAGAAAGCCCGCGTGCAGCAACGAAGACCCAACGCAGCCAAAAATAAATAAATAAATAAATAAGTGTTCCTTAAAAAGAAAAAAAAAAGATACCTGCACTCCCATGTTCACTGCGGCATTAATCACAGGAGCCAAGACACGGAAACAAACCAAGTGCCTATTGAAGCATGAGTGGATAAAGAACATGTGACACACACACACACACACACACACACACACACACACACACACACACACACACAGGAATATTATTTAGCCATAAAAAAGGAAGAAAATCCTGTCATTTGCAACAGCATGGATAGACCTTGAGGGCATTGTGCTAAGTGAAATAAGTCAGAGAAAGATGAATACCGTTTGATCTCACTTATATGTGGAATCTAAAAAAACCAAACTCATAGATACAGAGGTCAGACTGACCGCCGCCAGAGGTGGTGGTGGGGGGATGGGTGAAGGTGCTCAAAAGGTACAACCTTTCAGTTACAAGTGTGGAATTAACCACAGAAACCTCAGCTCAAGTTGGACTTGGAAGAGGCCTGTAGGGGAAGCCCTCACGCCTACTGAAGAAGGTGTCTCCTTCCTGCTGGAGAGTAAGTAAGGGACGCCAAGTAGGCGCACATCTCCTCCTCTTTGGGGTGATTGACAATGCGCAAGAACACATGCAATTAAGAGGTTGGAAAGCGAAGACTGAAGGAGAAGTCGAGGGGCGAGGGAGTTTCAGCGAGCTGGAGTCTGTCCATGGAACTGGGCTGCAGGGTCCGGGAAGATGAGGACCTGGGAAAGCCCACAGGTGGCCTTTGCAGAGGCATTTCTGGTAATGAGATCAAGAGGCAAACCGCTGAGGATGGAGATAAAGAGGGAAAGCAGAGCGCTAGAAGGAACAACAATAAACTCCTGAAACATTTCTTTTGAAAAACTGTGTAGTAAACAAGAAGAGGAGGACAATTCAGGAAGCCGCAGAGTAAAGAAAGGGTTTGTTCTGCCTCGTAGGCTGGATCAGCAGCGCAGCTCTAGGTGAGAAGGAAAGACAGACTTTTATGTCTCGCCGCGTGGAGTGTGCAGCGAAGAGAGCGTGAGTGAACGAAGGAGACGCTCAAGACACAAACTGGAAGAACTGATCATGGGAAGAGCAAACACAAGAGGGGATGGGGACCAGGATGGGGGACGAGATGTCAGACGGAGGAACTGGACGGACACTGGTGCTGGCCTGGGGCTAGACTCTCGCGGGGGAACCGGCACTGCTGATGGCGTGCGCTGTACGAGGACTGGCCCAGGCTCTAGACACCTCCCCCAACCACCCCACCACCTGGGAGCTCACGCATTACAAGCCCCGTGACTCAGTTACTTCAGCTAGAACGCGGATATCACGGTGTGTGCCGGGCCCACAGCAAGTGCTCTGCAAACATCAGCTGCTACACCTACCATCACCAACCCAAGAAGCAGCACGACATAATGGGCAAGAAAAAATTCTTGGGTTTTCGCTCTTGGTTTTATCATATGACCGTTCAGAACCTGAATTCTCTCATCAGTAGAAATGGGGAACTATCTCATAGAGTTGTTCTAAGGGTTGATGGAGATAATCATGTAAAGGGTACCACACACCCCTAAGAGAACACCGTCAGCAGCCCCATCCTGGCCCAAGCACGAATCTGAATCAGTGCCCATTTTATCACTGCAGGAAGACCATTTTCTCTTCCTTCTAGTATTCCTACTTTAACCCACACATAAAACACTGGGAAGAGAGCTCTGCCTGCGAGGAAGGAAGGGAGAGGGTCAGGAATGGCTCCACCGCCCACTGCTGCCCTCGGCTGGGCGAGCACTGGACGGCAGTGGGGAGGGCACACGGTGGGGGCTGGCAGAGGTGCAGGGGGGACTGGAAAACACGGTGAGGAGTTAGGAAGCCTTACTGTGGCCACAGGCCGGAGGACTCAACCCAGCCCTGCCTGCAACAAAGCAATGGACACTGTCAGCCTCCTGCCACGGCTCCACCTTCTGCTTCTATCTGGCCTGCCTCAGTGGAGAGGACGAGGTGTTAGTTACCCAGAACCTATAAAATGGAGACTAGGTAACTTTCTTGGCTCTTCTGTTTATGCTGGATTGAATGTGAAAGAGGCAAATGACTTTGGGATTCATAAACCACCACCCCCGCCAACAACAGAAAATGAGAGGTCAAGGCCATTACTCAGACTAGCTCCTGTTCTAAGAAATAATACCTGAAATGGGCAAATTCAAAGATCTCGATTTTCAACGGAGGGGTGAAATTGTCATTGTTTAAGCAAAAAATTGTCATTGTTTAAGCAAAAAATTGTCATTGTTTAAGCAATGCATAAATAAAAACTACCAACTTGAGATGCTAAAGACACCTTATTTATATAAAAAACAAGGTGATTTATTTTATCTCAAAAGCAACCAACGCAGTAATTCTGCTGCCTGGTGCCTTTAAAAGAAATGGCATCAAAATACATGAGGAGATAGAAACAGACATTTGTACACACCCATACACCCCTAATTTACAAATACTGGACCAACTGAACAATGCCCAAAGACACGAGTGGCAAAACCCACGTGCCCCGATACCCCGCCCGGGCTCCGGAGCAGAGCGCGGCCTTCTCAATATTCCACTGCATGCATGGCTGTTCAAATTTAACCAAACTTAGACTGGATAAAAGCTCCGCAGTCACAACACCACACTTCCAGCGCCCATCAGCCACGTGTGGCCAGAAGCAACTGGATTAATGCAGACACAGAACATCTGCGCGCTGCAGGAAGCTGGACTTGACAGCACTGCAACATACCATGAAAGTATTTCCCCTGATTTCTGAGAAAAGGAAGAGGAAGTTAGAGTGACGGGTGAGTGAACAGCACGGAAATCCACTGGAACGCCATGGAAATCCACTTAGATGCGCCTAAGGCCGCAGAATGCACTGCTCTTATCCAAAGAAGGTAGAAAGCCGTCCTTCGATGTGAACTGGTACCCTTCTGGTGTCAGATCCAAACCAACCGATGGCCAAACATTAAAATGGCCCATATACTAAAAACAACTTATTCTTCATGTGGCTTAATTATTTTCTCAACTTTAGACTTATCGCAGTGGGTGGGACATAAATCAAAAGATCCTCAAAAAGAAAATTATTTCAATGGTAAGTAAACAAGGTGGCTGGAAGCTGTAAACCATCGTCAGAATTCAATTCTGGCCACACTCTTGTGCCGAGGGCGACCGAAGGTACGTGAAGCAACCATGCAGAGGTGTCCTTCCCCATCGCTCCCAGGCCGCGCGAGCCCAGGTCCCTGCCCGCCCCCTCAGCCCCTCCGAGCCCTCACCCCTCTCAGCAGGAACACTCTCTCCGAAGGGCCAGCTCCTTCTCCTTCAGGCCTTAGCTCAGCAGCCCCCTAGGAGAACCTGCCCCTACTGCCCACCCCTGTGCTGGCTGTCACTGTGCTTTTGTTTCCTTCTCAGGAGATAGCAAGACTTGTGGTGACATATCTGTGTATTGTCTGCCCCGCGAGACTGAGCACCACAGAGGCAGGAATCGCGTCAGCTGTACTGACCACCGCACACCCAGGGCCCAGCACAGTGGCGGCGGACTCAGTGCATCTTTGCTGAATGAATAAAGGTTGACGGTGGTAACTATCTTCTGCTCTAGTGGTATGTATGCGGGTATGTGTGTGTTTTAATTTGTATTGCAGTAATATACACACGTGATTTTTAAATCCCACAACAGATGGGGGCTTCTGCCTTGACAAGTGCCTGCCCCACCCCTCTTAAGGCGACCATTTGCTATCGTTCTGTTCTCAGTTGTGGTGTTACCTCCAAACTTGCCTTGGTATGCTTTCATCACCTGCAGTGGACCGTCAGTTATTCTGTCTGCTCCCCTTCCCTTACTACTAGAAAGTAACCCTTTCTCCCAAAGGAATGCTGTCCAGCCTCTCACCCAGCCCAGGCTGGCCAGAGCACCCAGGGCTCACGAGTCCCTCAGAGGACTCCCGCAGGGGCTGAGACCAGAGGCCATCCTTTCTGCCGCGGGGAAGGAGCCCCACAGAAAACAAAGGCAACACAGTAAAAGAGCTGAGACGTGGAAATACACGACGCGGCAACAGAACTAAACACACCAGAGGCAGTCACACCCAAAGAGGGCACCTACCCCCGCACTTCCAGGACTCAAACCACTTCCAGGTTTGCTTCATATTTGGACCATGACTTCCTTGCTGTTTGCTTTTCCTAGAGATTAGAATTGCCTTTCATTTTTTCTTGCTGAGAAAAGGATATGCCTGTACCCTATAACTAGCAAGACATTTCTTTTGAAAACACTCATTCCTGTTGAAACACACTGACTGTCCTAAGGTTGCTTCCTATGCTTGCTACATGGCTGGGATCTTGTGACCTCTCTCTTGCGTGCACTGTTTTTTTAAATCCACAATCATATGTAAAGGTAACAAAAACATCTTGTCTTTCCAAATCTTTAAAACAGGAGGAAGCGCCCAGGTTTACTGTTTTCATCAGCACAACGTCTTCAAAGGCACACTGAGCAGGGCAGAGCTCACACTGGGCAGCACCTCCTTACACCCTGCGAGTGTGCAGGGCAGGGCAGGGGATATACAGATGCTCTAATAAGACTAGTGGGATGCACCTACCAGACTTGAAGATGTGGATCAGACACATGAGCAGCGTGCCTAGTTCTTGGCAGTAGAAAGTATGCTGCTGTTCACTCATTTCCACTCTTAGCTGTTTTGTAACAATGTCCTCTAAAAGGATGCCAACCAGTTGTAGCAGAAACCTTCAAAGAAAGGGAGAAGGGTGACAGTGAAGTAGGGGCCTATTGCGGAGCACTTCTGGGAGGGAGGCACACACGTAAAAGTAATATACACAGTAGGTATGGGTAGGGCAGTAGGGTAAAAATGCAAGTCAAGTGAAGTGTTCAATGCCAGCCCTCTGGATTAAGTCACTTCACCTCTCTGCGTATTACTTTCCTCACTAATGAGATGGCAGGAATCATACCACCTTTAAAGGACTGTCAGGAGGGTAAAATGACCTGCAGTGTTTCTTCAAAGCTTTATAAACCATAAAGCAGGGAGATAACCCACCACAGGAATTTAACGCATCCTCCACTTTAGCCCCTGCTTACATGTAACAGCAGGAGCCACAGGCTGCCTTGCCGAACCTGCGGACAAATGGGTGTCGTGCAGTTTCACTGGATTTATCTCCACAAACACAATGGCGCCCCAGGCCCTGATGACCAACCAAGGGCAGCTACGTGGACATTACGGTGGACCCGGCAGGAAGGAGCACGTTCTCAGGAACTGTGCTTCCTGGACACGCTCTACAAGGTATAAGTCAGCGTGCACCCCGAATCCAGCAAAGGGGGATACACAGTCGTCTACACAACAAGCCTTGTCAGTGCCTGAGTTGTGATCGCCACCCTCAAGGAGCTTCCCAAGAACTGATAAGGGCAGCTGTGATTTGATGCCGCAAGTACACCCAGGGGAGCACAGCATGAGCGTTCCACCCTGGCGGGGAGGGGATTTTTACTACTGACAGTGTGGAGGGTGGCCAGCACCCGGCGGGAATAAACATAAGACTGACTTTTAGTGGGTTTTCCTAGGTCTTCAAATTCTCTGCAGGCAGCCACGCCCTTACCGCCTGCACCCACCCACTACCACGTGCAGTCTTAACGAGGGTCTGATTCGGGATGTGACAGTGCCTGCAGACAGGCATGACCGAGGGCCACAGGTGAGGCAGGCTGGGCAGAGGAAACACACCGACACGGACTCCTTAACCCGCCTCGCAGAGCCGAAGCGAGACTCAGTGACCCCAAACACCACACGGCGGCCTGAGGACACGCACGCGGAAGGCTCCGACATAGAGCGTACCTGGAAAATGTTTCTTCTGGCAAATCCTTCGTTTGTCTCCCTTCACTGTGTTCTTCCAGTACTGAATTACTGCCCCCATCTCTTAACCTATTAATTATCGGACAGCAGAGTAAATACGGAGAGAAGGAAAGCTCCTGAATGCGGGAAAGCACAATGTCTTCAGTTGACTGGGAAATCAGAACCCTCAGAATGGCTAGGATCCCGGCTATCCACAGCTGAGCAGTGCTCACAGATGCCTAGAGGAAGGAAGACAAGTATGTTATAGCTAAAGGAAAAAGACGGTTAAGTTCTTCCTGATTGCCAAGTTCATTTATGAAAATCACCCTGAGTTTACAATTCCACCAATAAATCTGTCTCATTGGTTCTCAAAGTGTGGTCCCAGACAGGCAGCATCAGTACCATCCGGGAACCTGCTTAAAATGCAAATACTAAGGCTCCACCCTGGCCCCAGCAGAAACCCCCGGGTGCCCCACACAGTGGTGAAGCCAAGATGCCATCAGGAGGCGGGATACTCACCAGGGTATCTGGGGTGACGAACATACTCCGTAGAAGCATGTCCACGGGACGGAGGGAGGAAGGGGCCAAAATCTCAAATAACGTATTTAACACTCCAAGTGCTTCGTGAGAATCAATGTGCATCTGTTGCAATGAAACGTCACAGACATTCTCCCGTGAGCCGATGAGATGCCACCTTTCACACCTCACGCCGGTTGTCTCAAGGTCAAATAGCCTTGACCATGCACCATTCCCACCCCCGCACTTAAACGCATTTTAGCTTCAGTAGTGAACCAAGTAAACGTTCTTTAGAACAACACTGTGACACAGCTGTATCTTTTCCACGATGGAAATCTCTGCATTTAGATTTTTATTAAATAAACCACAGATGCTTTCTGTAAAAAATTCAAATATGTAGACGTATGAAAATTATCAACTGAAACCACACCGCCCTGACCCAGTCACCATCAGCACTTCAGGAACCAGCCTCTCTCGCATCTCTTTACACACAAGTAATGTACCTAAATGGGTATCATACCTACTGTATCTTTTTTCTTTCTTTACTGGCACCCCATCCCTACCCCACTACGTAGTAACAAATGTTAGCAAATTAGTGTATTTCTCGTTAACTTTCTCCACATTCCTATACATGTAGAGAGATTTTTGTTTAAGTTGTTTTGAAAAATCATGTTATAAATGTCTCTGCTTTTTTCCATTAAAAATATAATGGAGAACTCCCAAGGCAACAGGTTTTAAAACCTAACGTTTTTAAAATTTTGTTTGGCCTCTCCGTGCAGCATGCAGGATCTTAGTTCCCCACCCAGGGATCGAACCCGGCCCCCCCAGCAATGGAAGGGCAGAGTCTTAACCACTGGACCGGCAGGGAGATCCTCCTAACATTATTTTTAAAGGTTGCAAAATATTCCAAATTAAGTCTCTACCACAGTACACTCAACCACTCCCCTACTGATGACTTTCGTCACTACTAACGAGTGTGTATACACAGTAACATCTCCGCAGAGGGCGATTTTCTCAAGGTGCAGGTCTGCGCCCTGCTTGGCGTGGAGCCGCCCCTCTGCGGTGGGAAGATGAGCCTCTTGCCGGGGCCCACCCGCCGGCAAGGCCCTCTGGCCGTGACCTGTCGGCTACGCGGCCACAGAGCCCCGGGTCTGGTGGTGCTCAGGGACGCCACGACGGCACAGCCGCCTGTCCTGCAGAGGCAGTGCCCCTCTGCTCTTGCCCTCAGGGTGGACACTGGCCCTCGTGCCCCCCAGCTCGGCCGGCTGCCGCCACGTCTCTCCCTCTCTCCTCCTGCCCTCTCACCAGCGCACGCTGGCAGGGCTTCTGTTCCCTCCGCTCCACCAAAGCCGCTCCCCAGGGACCTGCGTGTGGCCAAGTGTGGGTCAGTTCCCAGGGCCCGTCTGCTTGGCCCGGCAGCAGCTCCCAGCGATCAGTCCCTTCTCCGGGAAACACCTTTTCTCCTCGGTTGTAAGAATACCACGCCACCTGCTCCTGCCCGTCTCGTCCATGGGCCCCCTCGCCTCCCGGGGCTTGGCCTTCTCCCACTGCCCAGCTACCCTGGGCCCCACAGCGACCTCGTCCACCCTCAGGCCTGCCCTCCAGCTCGCACCCCAAAGGCCTCCTCCAGCCTCCCTGGCGCCACCCAGTGTCCCAACCAAACACATCCAAACCAGGCTCTGACCTCGTCCCGAAACCCGCTCCTTCCACGGTCCGCCCAAAGCCATCACGCTACAGCCACCTGCCCGCCCCTCCTCTCACATCCCTCACCCCACCTAAGCCGTCAGCAAAGCTCACTGGTTCTGCGTCTGAGTCCAGCAGACACCCCTTCTCGCCCCTTCACTCCCACCCCCGGTCCACACAGGCCCTGAGCCATGAGTGGTTCTCCCTACACCCCCGCCCGCCTGTTCCACTCTCAAGTTCACCCTGACCCCCTTCGTACCAAGCCCTCCGAGGGTTCCCCCAAGTCCTCCACCTGGAGAGCTCTTCCCCAGGCATCTGCTCGGCTCATCCCTCACCTCCTTCAAGTCCCCGTGGATGTCACCCATTCAACAGTGTCACCCCCAGCCGACACACCTCCCCTCCCTCCAGCACTCTCATCTGACATTTTATACACATAACTAGCTTACTCCCCTCTGCTGTCTGTCTCCCCACCCCGTTCCAACTAAACGCTCACTCTGAGAGCGCCCGCTTCCCTAGCCAGGCCGACCCAGATGAACAGGCACCTGCTGACTGTACCCAAAGTGCTTCCGACCCAGAGCTCTGCCAGCAGCTGGGACGGATTCCTGGAGGGACCGTCTTCAGCGCGTCCCTGCTGCCCGGCTCCCAGGGTGGTGTAGCACCCAGAGCACAGCGTCCTGCCCTCGACGCCGGGGGTTGGGGGGACGGGGGGCGGGGGCAGAAGTGGTTCAGAAGCCGTACAACTACTGGGCTCCATCCTACACACACAGCCAGACCAGTGCCTTCCACTGCGCTTGTGGAAACCACTGACTGCATCGTGTGACCACAGAAATCCTGATTAAATGACAGGTAATTGCCAACTTACTTTATACGTGATAAGGAAAAACACTCCCCTACAGAGCAAACAGAGGGCGTCTAGCTGAGCAGAGTGAGGGAGACAGGGTGCAAGCAAGAAAGGACGCAGTCCAAGGGCGCCTTGGGACCCAGCGGACGTCTCTACCTCTGGCCTCGCACTCGCCCAGATGGCACCAGTAACGACCATAAAATGTACACACCACGCACTGACGAAAAGCCCACCACGAGCGCCCACCTCTCACGAGCATCTTCACCCACTTCCACGGTGTCGCAGTGACCCCACACGCGGGGGGAGGGGGACAAACCTGTTGCCTGGCCAACATCGGGAGGATGATGTCGGCTACCTGCCGAGACAGCCGCTTCCACTTGTCCTCGCTCTCCTTGTGGCACTGCTGCAGGACCAGGATGAACATCTCCAACACCTGCACAGAGGGAACGGCCGGAAGACACTCAGACCCCAGCCCGCGTGCCCCCAAGGAGGGCCGACGCAGCCCTGGCCCCGGGACGGGCAGGAGGACCACAGCGCTGTCACCTCTACAGCTTTACAAGAGTGACAACCAGAGGAAAGGCACGAAAGGAAAGCCAAACTCATCTCAACCTTTGGCAGGACACAAGCACAGCCTTGACGAAACTGTTGTGCAGACACCCTCTGGCTTTCGTGTGTGTTAACATCTGTGCAAAGGTCACCTTCTACTGAGGACACCATACTTCAGAAGAGTTGGCCTTGGGTGAGCACGAGTTTGTTAGTGATCCCTTCTAAACAGGGACCCCTAAAAGCCTATTTTGGTGAACACGGTCTCCCTGGCACACGACCACCGTGAAAATGCTGCCGGGAAGGCTTCCAGAACGACAGCAGACACGAGGAGCTCCTGGAAAGCTGAAAATGCTTGTCACCCGCCTGTTGGCAGAAAAGCCCGCAGCCTGATCTGTGAGCGTGCTGGCCAGGCTGAGCCCGCTCCCTGGAAAGCCACCTGGCCGCCTCCACAGCTGCCTCTCCCTTCAGGAGGCACCTCGGGCAGCACTTGCACCACAGGGGCCACTCTGTGCTCATCCCGACTCTCCTAATCCAAGACCCACCCTCTCTGTTCGTTCCGTAAACCAGGCCGGGAGCTCCGGGGACGCTGTGCCGGCTGAGCCGCCCTCCAGGCCTCCAACTAAACTGCATGCTTGCCAAGAGCCGGTTATTGGTTCTCAAGCCTCTTTATGGTAGTCGTACTTTTTATTGTAATTACGGGATTTAATTAAACATTAAAAGCATTTAATTAAACATTACCTAGATTAACCAAAACGAGAATGCACAAAGAAAGTGTTTCTACAAGAAAATCTTACGATTTTATGAAGATTCAAAGACAAATAGCTAAAAAGAATTACCAAAACTAAGTGAGGGCTAGGCAACCGTACCAGCTACAGAAGAGAATTCATTAAAAAGCCAGACTTCTGTTTTCAGACTGCCTCACACACCACCTGAAATTCCTACTCCACCTTAAGGAAAACGAAGCCAGAAATCGGCGCCAAGAAAAAGCCTCTGGCCCTCCCTCAACATAGTGGTAAATAAATGTACAAATAAAGTCGTTAAATTATTTCACGTTGAGATTTTTAAAAATCATTCTTTAGAACGCTACCATTTTGATCGACACTGTTGACTGGTATTTGGTCCTCATTTTGGAAAAGAGGGCCTCCACCATGCTTACCGCCTTGAACGACCTCGTGACCGTCGGCCAGGCCACACTGCCTTCAAGACAGACCCCACCAAGCCTTATGTCCCCCTGCGTCTCACCGCCCGAGAGCCCAGGGCCGGCACAAAGCCACCCTCACTGACAGCAGGCAGCAGCCACGTGGCATTTCCTCCTGTCCCTACAGGGACAAGGAGGGGTCAGCGACCGCCCCACGCCTCCTCTTACCTGATGGTACTGGATGAGCCTCAGTAACATGGACACCACCACCTCCTTCTGGGTTTCAAGCTCTTTTCCTGCATCAGCTTTATTGGTTCCTCTTAAAACGAACAGGTCGTGGACTATAGGCTGCAGGGCTGGTATGGCTGTAGGCACAAAAGGGCCCACTAAGAAGGCAGTATGTGACAGATGCATTCGGAAGACAGCACTAACATCTCCAAATTATTTTCAAGAAATAAAGAAAACCCTGACCCATACTTGGCTTTGTGATAAGACATAAATGAAGGTTATCAATGAGTGCCGTGAAATTACCTGTATACCATCCTGGAAGGCCATGGGTCTTCCTCTGACACTTGATAATGTTGTGAAGATTTAAAAAAACAAAAAAACAGGGCTTCCCCGGTGGCGCAGTGGTTGAGAGTCCGCCTGCCGATGCAGGGGACACGGGTTCGTGCCCCGGTCCGGGAAGATCCCGCGTGCTGCGGAGCAGCTGGGCCCGTGAGCCATGGCCGCTGAGCCTGCGCGTCCGGAGCCCGTGCTCCGCAACGGGAGAGGCCACAACAGTGAGAGGCCCGCGTACCACACACACAAAAAATAATAATAATAAACAAAAAACTAGGATTTCTGTGACATAACATTATTTCTGACACAAAGAGACACAAATTCAAAAGTCAAATTCAAAATAATAAAACCTTCTAACTAACCAAAATAGCAACGTTCTATCCTCATGCATAATCTACTTGAAGATTTACCTGAAGAGAGAATAAATGCTTTTTCAATGGAAAACATTTAGTCAAAGTATTAGATTTCTATGCTGTTTCAAGCAATTAAAGTCACTCTCTCATTAGACAATGTGTTTTCCCCCAAGTCGTGTCTTTCTCCAAAAGAGCAAAGTAAATGATGTGCCTCACACCACCACTTGAATAAACTAAGAAAGGCCTTTCATTAAGAAGGATCAGCCCAGCCATGTCACCACGATTACTGAAAGGCACACTCTCTCACCCTCAGTGACGCACACACACCCCACACTTGCTGAGTTTTCTACAGACAACCAGGCTTCCCAGTAGAGAGCGGGGCGGTCTGGCTGCCCATCAATTTTCTATCCAAAGACCCTCTGATCTGGGAAACCTCAGTCATCTCTCTATTTGCCGTTTGCACTTTCAACTCTATCCAGTGACCCCAGGTCCATACGTGCAGTCAGGTACCCCCGTGCTGAGGCATGGACTTGAGCCCCAGCAAGGCCATGGCTAAGGTGACCGTCTTGCTAGAGTGGGAAATGGTGACTGCCGAGCCCCTCCACATCCCCGGCACCACGGCTCGCCGGTCACCCTACTGCGGTACGCGGAGCAGGGACCCGGCGTGCAGCAGCCAGCTGAGGTCTTGGGAGGCACCCCAATCACAGTTCAAAAGCCTACAGATTCCTGACGATGGAGCCAGAGAGGAGTCGGTAGGAAGAGCAGCTTAAAAAGTGCAAAGAAAGATTCACAGCTCCTTCCCAAAGCACACCACCTCACTCCACAGGTGGGAGGAGGCTGCCTGAGCAGCTGACTGTCGTCTGTGGACCTCACTGAACCTGCTACGAAATAACCAGGCAAAACAGAAGGCCCTGAATCAAGGCCAAACTACATCTTCCAATACCACTGGACGAGAAATCCAATGTCCTTACAGAAGCTGGACTTTAAAATTCTTTGCTTCACATGGCTAGGCAGGAGTATTTATGCCAGACTCTACGTGCACCTTAGATTATCTCACTGTCTGTGTTTACCTAAGTGGATCATACACTCCTGAGAGTAAAGCTTGTGCTCTCTCCTTTTTTTAAACATCTCTAGCCAGAGTGCACATGCGCACGCGTACACACGCACAGCCTACAGAGCGCTGGGCAGCTGTCCACACAGGGGGAAAGGTGGCGTCAGCACATGATGACCACTGAAGACCACAGTGAAAGGCTGTCCCGTTACCGTGTGTCACAGCTTTCCTCCCACTGGCCATGATGCCGTCACAGAGCTGGATGATTTTAGGAATTCCAATGATCTGTTTTGAATGATAGCGTTCATAAGACAGTAATACCAGGAAGAAAAAGATGTTTGGAATAATTGCCTCTGATTCCCTAGAAACAAAAACATCCATTTAGACACTTCCTTTTAAAATGAAGAAACATAACCAATATAAACAGCATGAAATTACTCTCGATTCAGAGTTGAGAGAGCACATGTGAGAAAACGGGAGAGCGCGAGGAGGGATGAGTGGGCGCTGAGCTAAAGGACCCTCGGGACCCAGTTTAGTCCAGCTGACGTCCTCCCGTGTTCCCGGCTCGGGGTGGGGCCAGCACGTCTTCTGGGGCACCTGGGCTAAGTGAGGGCCTGGAGAAGGCGCCCAACAGGAGAAAAAGTAACTGACACCCAAAGGAGAAAAAGTAACCTGCCTCGAATCACATGGTCGAGAACAAGAAACTATGCCTCCATACCCAGGGGACTCTCAGAACACTTCCCTCTGCACTATGTTTCCCTAACTACTTATCAGTTAGTTCAGAAACTGAACAATTTTAATTTTCTATAATTATACTTATAAGAGGAAGTATTCAAACCTTACAGTCTAGCAAAGAAAAACTGCAATTAATATAAGTACAGTGCATAATAATTACCTTTATTAAAGACAACTATATCCGAAAACTGTCTTCTCTAAGATTAGAAAAATCAGTGCTCTATCAAATGAGAGTTCATTTAGAAAACTATTATAATTAAATGCTTTGAAATATGAAATGAAAACTGACAACACGTGATTATCAGATGCAGAACTACTTCTCAACATGTCTTGAGATGCTTATTCATGAATTTTTATTAGAAACAAAAATCCACAGCATGTTAATCAGATTTCCATTAAAAGTAATGCTTAGCAAAAATGCCTAACAACCCTTTTAAGATAAATGCTCATCCTACATGTAGGGAGTTCCCTGGCGGTCCAGTGGTTAAGACTCCGTGCTTCCACTGCAGGGAGCACGGGTTTGATCCCTGGTCGAGGGAACTGAGATCCCGTGTGCTGTGCAGTGCGGCAGATAACATAACATAACATAAAATTCCATGTAATCACGTAACAAGGACAAGCAATCTAAAATAACAAAACGCTATTACCTGAACTGGCCTACTTCAATGTATTCAAACTGCTTCAGCACAAATCCAATAAACACCTACAGGCAGAAATATAAAATTTTTACATCAATAATTAAAATGTGCAAACTAGGTTATTTTTCTTCATACTCATTTGTATAAACCTTTAACAAGTTTCCTGACAGTAAATTTGTTTGTGCACAAGGACTCCAACGTATTCTACTGTCAGACTAGATAATTTCAAGACACTTCCAGAAATCCCTCTAAACACATTTACTGAACACTGAGGTGAAACCTGTTGGGAGAAACAGATGATGAATTCCAGGAGCCCCAGGCAGCACCCACAAGGCACAGCAGCAGGCCTCGTGCGCTCCAGCTCACGGCAAGCCGCACAGCACGGATTTCCTGAAACTGGCTTAGGAATAAAGATGTCCAAGTGAGTCCAACTTCTCCCCCAGCGCCCCCAACATTCAAAGGAGCTGGGTACCGAGGGGTGCGGAGGGGAGGGTGGCCTTGAGAAGCAGAGGCAGGACCTCACGGCTGGCTTACAGCCAGTTCCGTGTCACATTCCAAGTGCCCAAATTCACTCTCCAACCCGAAGCATGGAGCTCATCTCCAGTTTCCTCCTCGCCCCCGGGTGTGAACAGACACACAGCAGGTGCTCAGTAAATCACTATCTGAACTGAGTTAAATCACTTGCCTGTTCTATTGATAGTTTTCTATCCTTGTCCATAAAAACTGTCAAGGTACTGAACCCTAAGAATTGGGGGGAAAGGGCGCTGAGTGACAGAAACAAACCGGAACAAACGTGGGGAGAGAGCGCCCATGGCAAGAAAACCTAACGCCACCAAGTAAGAGGCAGAAAGTGCTGGGCTCGCGGCGAGGCCCGCACATCAGACCACCTGTGCACGTGCGCAGAGATGAACACAGCACGGAATTCTCTCTCGACGCTTACGTATCAGATGGGGACTTTAGAAACAGAGAAGAAAGCAACAAAAATCACTGTTTTGGAGAAGGGCTCTGTGTAGAATGACTAAAGACAGAATTTGATAAAGGCCTGTCTGACCAGGGTACGGCCGAGTGGGGAGCTGTGTTTTTTCTCTGTCCACTGACGGCAGCCCCAGCAGAGACCGACCACCACCTGAGAGAATCAGTTTCCTCCCACGACGAGTCAGAAGGGGGAAAACCGAGAAAGGCAGCCCGTGTCCTCTGAGAGTGCAGCCAGCCCGGGCTCTGCTCTCCCCTGGAGCAGCAGGCGCGGGGGAAGCCCAGGGAGGCCCCACCTTCCCAGGCTCCCCTCACATGCCCGCGCCTGCCTCCCTCTCGGCCACAGCTGCCCCCCACTTCAGATGAGGGCTTCTCTCCACCCAAGCCCCTGCGTCAGAGCCCGGGAACCGTCCCGCAGTGAGCGTCGTCCCCAAGGAAGGAAACGGCTCTTTGGACGATTTTCCTCGGAGAACCAGAGCAGAGGGTGGGACAATGAAAATGCTGGGTCAAAACAGAGCCCCCGCCCCAAGCCCGCTCTTATCAGGTGACCCCCCAACACCACCCGTGGGGAAACCAGCGTCCTGAATGTGTTTGCTCGCTTCTCCTGGTGAGTTTCTCAAGGTGCGTGGCCGGTGGGTGGTTAGAGACCAGTCTCTGCTGGGGCTGCCGTCAGTGGACAGAGAAAGAGCACAGCTGCCCACTCAACCGTACACTGGTCAGACAGGCCTTTATCAAATTCTCTCTTCGGTCATGCCACACAGAGCCCTTCTCCAAAACGGAGTGATTTTTGTTGCTTTCTTCTATCTTTCTGAAGTCCCCATCTGATACGCAGGCATACCTCAACGACAGTGCTACACCGCAGATACCGTGGTGTCTAGGAGGGAATGGAGAACTGCAGTATTTCCTGTCTCATAGGAAAGTAGCACCAAATCACAGCCCAACCATGACAGTCACATTTTGACGACCTAAAGGCAACTTTCTTTGCAGTGAACTTGGCTGGCATGACGCTTGCTTTAAGAGAATTCGCATCACAAAATGACACAGCTTTCCAGAGTCGTACCCATGGCAGGGAGGTCTCACCTGGTGGAAGCAAGCACAGACACTCAGGGCCGGCCCAGACAGCCGCGACACGGGAACCCAGGGGCCGGGGGCCAGCCACTGCCCAACAGATCACATTCCCTTTCAAATAGGTGAGCTAACTTTAGATCGCTTGAAACTGATCTTCCTTGATAAGCTGTCTAAAATAAGACTCTGGATTCTGCAGAAATGTCCCCCCAGCAGTAAATCTCAACGACAATGTAAGTTCGGATTAACCGTGGAGTGGGGGAGGGTGAGAGGCCGGGAAGAGCCGCGGGCAGATTTGTAAAGGCTGAGGCCAGCCTGGAGAGCTTGGGCGAGGGTGCAACGCTTGCTGAGGCCTGCGCACGCCAGGCCTTCCGTGTCAACCAGTGGGTGAGACAGATGAGATGCAGCCGCTGGTGGGGGAAAAAACAGCGCACTTCTTTAAGGTAGACTTCAGCGTCTTTCCAAGTTCATTTTTATTAACTTATGAACAGGTGCAGTAGACGAAAGATAAAAGCGACGAACCTGATCCGAATCCAGAAGGCAGTAGTTAACCCGTAACTGAACCAGCTGCGCCAGCAAATCCAAAACCTGCTTCTGTAACTGCACAGAGGTTGTTGTCGTGTACTGTTTTAAAGCTTTTATAACAAGAGGCTCAAATAAACGAATGTGATTATGAATAGCATTCTACGAAAAAAAAGAGAAAGCAAGAATCCGTAAGTGAGTCTTCCACTGCAGGCAGCTTGGAGGCCCCAACCTGCAACGTGCCCAGCGTGCACCTGCCGGCTCCCAGTTACCTTGTCCGCGCGGTTCTTTGCGACGCTGGTGAGGTTTGTCTTCAATTGGGTAGACACTTTCTGGAGTACGTCAAACCACCTGCCAGGCAGAAAGAAAGGAGAGCAAAGAATACCCTTGAATACTCTCCTATGTATCCAGCTATACTCCAGGTCAAACTAATTCAAATTCACAAAATCAGAGCGTTTTAGAGTCAGAAAGAACTATAACAGCCACTCAGTGTAGCGGCATCAAGCTCTTCCTTCAGTGAAGATAATTAGGTGAAACAGAGTTTACAGCTGACTGACAGCCATCAAACCTTGTCACCTGCAGCAGGCTACCCGAGACAGCGCTTTCCTCTGCTACAGGAAACTCACCACTCAGCCCGTGTGTAGTGGGGCCAGAGAGGTGATGGTCATTTGAAAGATTCAGGGATCTAGAAGATACCACTTATTTCCTTGGGAAAAAATTTCTTTACATCAATTATACCCTTTTCTTTTTAAGAAACACAATATTAAATGACAGTAATCAGACACTTGCTTGTTTTATTTATACCCCATATTATTAGACAAAGTATTTAAAGAATCTTATTCCTGAGACTTGGAAAAATAGTAAGTACATGACCAATTAAAGCCCAAAACGTGGGCTAAAATTTTCCTAAAATACTCTAGTATTTTAACTATAGCTGTTTTATCACTACATCTATATAAAGAAAAACCAGGAATTCTATTGTTACTACAGAGTAGTAACTCAAATATGCACTAATAATTGATGGTAATTTAAGAAACAACTACTGTAATTCCAGGCACCATAAACAACTATAAATTTGAGTGAAAATAGACTTTTAGCCATAAAGTTACAAAACAGAGAGTAATAATACCTATGCCCTCTACACACTAGCACTACTGAGCCACCTGAGTTACAGGCCCCCAAAGCGCCACCAACACACAGGAACTTACTCTAAAGGGAAATGTCGTCATGTGCCCTGGGGAATAGCGTGTCCCCTTTCTGGCTGGCTGACGAATCAGCAGTGAGTGCGCTTCCCGGGAAGCCCGCTCAGCACTCCTCTCCCCCAGCCCAGCCCTGCCGAGACACTGAGGCGCCCGCAATCTCACCCACTGGACCACATGCTTCTCTGGAGGCAGGGCCATGCCTTCAGCATCCTTGCAGCAACCACATTTTCTAGAGTTCTCTGAACACAGGAGACTATCAGAAGGTTACCCTGAGGTGTCGTGGTCCTGTTCTGCCTGCACCATGTTCCTTAGGCTGGCGTCGGCTAAGGCCTGGGTGAAGTGGGTGTACGGAGCCATGAAGCAGTAGTGGTACAAGCCCGGCCTCACGCTGGAAGAGCCAAGGCGCTGAGCACGGCCTTGAGACTTGCTGGGGTTGGAAGATAAGCCATCAAACTGGGAAGCCAAGTTTGTCCCAAAGAGAGTCTTCAACAGCTAGAGTGGAAGTATTGAAGCCATCAACATCTGAAGTAACACAGAATCTCCCACACAAATATCAAATCCACCTATATATAACTGGGTATGTTAGCAAAACTTCAGATTGCGCAGGACAGTGGAGGGATACCAGGACACCAGCTAAGTGACAAGAGGCCAGCACAGCTTCTGAGATCCTCTGCCCCCATGGGGGCGAGCGTCCTCCTCCTGGACCATGAGGGAGGAGCAGCCCTCTTGGCCGGAGAACAGCGGAGTGAGCAAAGGCGGGACAGGTGGGGCTGCCGGACGCGCCACCAGCACCACCTTCTGAACGACGGGCAGCATTACATCAGCGTGCCGGGGTGAAGGGCTTAAAAGAAACTGCTTTCTGACCTGCTGGACACAAACAGTTGCCATCACTGGTTCTCGACTGAAGCAGGATTTCAGGTACCCCAGGATCTCTTCAACACACTGCAAAGGACAGGCAGCAAGACATTAAAGTAAGCAATTCACAGATACTTGTTGTGGTGAATTCTGCATGGAGAGCAGGCCACTGGACGGCTTCCGTTTAAATTGTGTACAACAGTAAACATCACAGGACAGTCAGAAGAAGCTTTTCGCGTACTGCCAGCAGAGAAAGTCAGTAAAAAGCATGGAAATCTAAGCAGCCGCGTCTCACCCTTCCCTTCATGCATTTATACATTCTTTCTCTCACTCATCCAGAAACTGTGCATCAAGGATCTGCTGTGCCCTCGGCATCCAGCCCTGTTGTCAGGGCAGGAGCTCAGAGTCTACAAAGGGGTGGAAGCCCTGCATCTGTGGGGCCCCTGCAGAGGTTCAGCTGAACGTAGCACATACTACATCAAGTGTGATTTACCACAAAAAGCCCTAGACATTTCCCTTTAGCAGAAGGTCCTGTGTCCGACAGCAACCTGCAAAAATGACCAAAATGACTGCCTTCAAACGATTGTTCTCACAAACTGTTTTTACCAGCCTCAGAAATGAGGTCCATGGTATCCAAGGTCCCTGAAGACATGAACGGTCCAGGCACCAGCATCAGCAGCTCCCCCCTCACTGCCCACCTGGTCCCCAGACACTGCTTCTATAAGACCAACTACATTGAAAAGGCCTCTCACTCCATTTGTTTGGTATATTTCCTGCACTAAAAAGCAACAGATTTCTGTTGATTTCAAATACTCAGGACCATGTATTTTTAAGATTCTGACTTATTCCTATTGGACTAGATATCCAAGGCTATACTCTGCAGGGTTGAGTTTGTTCCATGTCACCTTGTTTTCACTAGCTCATAGGAGGCAACTAAGAAGTGAGAACCAGAAGAATTACAACCAGAGCCTTCACATCACAAGTTGCCTAACAAAGAACCACGTCTCTTAACAAACACGTATGAAACGCTCCGTGTGCAACAGAAACTGAGTTACAGGCGCTGAAAACAGGTGAGAAGAGGATGCTGCTGTTAGTGGCCTTCAAGGAAACAAGTCCCGGGCATGGATATTAACATACAACATGACGAAGGGAGACTTCCACTCCTGGCCAATACGCAGTAAGAGGAACCAGATTTACCCTATAGCCAAACAACCCAAAAAACCCAATATATGAATATATGAAACCACAGTTCCAAGACAGTGACCAGGAGGCACTGGAGGACAGGCATCCCTGAGAAATGGGAAACCAGCAAGTCAGCCCTATGACTGCCCCGCTCACTGCCCTCAGAGAGCTCCTGGGTGGTGGCACAAGGGCGAGGGACAGAGCAGAGCTCAGGGGACCCCCCGAGTCGAGGAGGAGCTGAGAGTCTGGGGAAGCGGGAACAGTGAGGGCTCCAAAGAAGAGAGAGCTCCCAGAGAGGACTCTGTAGACCGGGGGAGGCCCTGGGAGCCGCTCAACACGTGCGTAAGGAAGGGTCAGAGGGCACAGCGCTCCGAACTCACACAGGGCTGGAACAGTGACTGCTCTCCCTAACCGGGTTTATGGGGCGCCAGCTAGAACCAGGGAGGCCTTGCCTCGGTGGTGGAAGAATTAGCCCTGGACTAAGCACTGCTCCGACCCACTGAGTTGACATGTGGAAAAAGTAAAAGGGACAGTGAGGAGAAACAGAAGACAATGTGTACAATGATTAAAGCCAGGTAAGCTTTATGCATATCGAGAAGAAGATGGAGAGAAATGGGGCTTCCCTGGTGGCGCAGTGGTTGAGAGTCCGCCTGCCGATGCAGGGGACATGGGTTCGTGCCCCGGTCTGGGAAGATCCCACATGCTGCGGAGCGGCTGGGACCATGAGCCATGGCCACTGAGCCTGCGCGTCCGGAGCCTGTGCTCCCCAATGGGAGAGGCCACAACAGTGAGAGGTCCACATACCACAAAAAAAAAAAAAAAAAAAAAAGATGGAGAGAAATGAAAACAAAGGAACTTCACTGTATTCCACTTCTAAGAGACACATGTTTAAGGAGGGCTATTGGTAACTCACTTTGAAATTCATTAGAAACTAAGATGCCCCGGTAGCTGGACAGGTGGATCCAAACACAGCAGAGCAAGTGGACAAAACAGTAACTGCTGGATCTGGTCGTGGACACAACACAGGCACTCACCACACGACCTCTTAACTCTCCCGTGTGCTTGAACATGTCCCCACAACATGTGGGTGGTGCAGGGAGGTTACTGGGCTTGGAACCCAAGTCCATGAGCCTCAAGCACAGCTCTGCTGCTTCCTGAGGCACCAGAGGAACAAGCCACACGCCAGAGACTGCTCTGACCTTGCCACGTGCGAAGGTCAAATAAAGTAAAGGACTCTGTCAACAGTTTTAAACCCACCAATTTTTTAATTCATCTGGCTCTGAGCTAATTTACAGCAAAAAGTGAAAACAGGATACAAATAGAACCCCGCCCCCGGCAACTTCAGGCTAAGACAAGAATCAGACTCAAGTGCCCAGACTGCAGAACCTTCTCCCCACTTTGTGAATGTGCCGGGATGGTGGGGTTTCGCCCTGGAGGCACTCGGCCCAGGGTACACTTCAAGCGTGCCAGCTACAGCTCAGCGAGAAGAAAGGAAACACAAACCTTCCCGATGTCCTGCAGTGTTGCCAACTCTAGAATCTGAGAGAGAACATCCAAGGCAGAGCGCAGAAAAGCCCCAAACTTTTCGGTGTTGCTCTGAAGATCCAAGGTGACCTTGGGGAAGTGGTGGGAGAGAAGGCACACATGATTGCTGGTAGCATCCCGGTCACCTAACACAGACGCACACTGTCTGCTGTGGTGTGTTCTCTAGGCAGCGCGACACTCACCATGGGGGGATGGTGGGGGGGGGGTTCTGTTTGTTTGCTTGTTTTTAGCACTGGGAAATGCCTTGGAAAGGAAATTACTCTTCCCGATCGCTATATAAACACTTTTTTCAAAGGCGTCTTCCAACGTATGGTGACGCTACTGAAAGAAAAATAATTCCTAACCTTCTATCATAATGAGAAAAAGAATGTTTAATGCCCATCATAACCAGTGCCTGATAAGCAGCATATCAAAAAATATAAAACACATGTCCTCTTCCACCCATTAAGATCCCTGGGGGAAATCATTATCAAATTCAGACACAACCTTTCAGTCTGGCTACAACAAAATATTAAATTAGTCTTAAGAGGTATTAAGTTAAGATCCTAAAGGACCCAACTGAATTAAATTATGTAGCAATTTCCCCCATTTAACAGACTGAGAGAAGGTTCAGGGCCAAAGATATAATATGTAAGAACAAGGGGGAGGGGGAGGCATTGACTGTGAAAATAAAAACCGGCAAAAATCCTACAAAAACACTACAATAAGTAGATAGGAATTTGCTCACTGAAATAAAATCTAACCACCCCTGATGAAAGAGGAGACACTTTCTGGGCAAAGGGAGAGGAAAGCAGGTGAGAGACAGACACAGAAAATGAACATGTAAGTGGATCTCAACACTGTGACCACCGTCACATCAACCTGAGGGTGTTCACAACAGGCCAAGGAAGGAAGGAAAAACCCAGGAGCGAGACCCCCAACGACCCAGGGACAGGCGACTGCATGACGCCAGGTCCCAGGGAAAGCAGGAGGGCAGGGGTTCACCTCCAGCAGGCAAGGACGTTGAGTGGGGGTCGGGGAGAGAGCAGGGAAGGCCTTTCCTGAATAGCGAACAGATGTGAGAACTGGGGTCAAAGGGCTCCGAGGAGAGCTGAAGAAGGACTTGGAGACTGGGAAATAACGCAGGGGGGAGCCCAAGGGTCAAGCGAACAATGGAGAGCGGGAGAGCAGGACACCCTGTGGGGCAGCATAGGAGGTGAGGAGGCAGTGATGGAAGATCTCAGGACACGCCAGCCACTCCAAACACACACACACAGTCTGCGCACAGCAACTCAACCAGCAGGCGGGACTCCGAGACTCCAGGGAGGCCAAAAGTAAAGGGGTCCACCTTGGAGTCCAGGGCATTCAGGAAGGGAGACGATGGAGAGGGAGGAGAGGATGGAGGGATGCTGCAGAGAACATGGGCGGGGGGTCCCCCAGAACTGAAGATGACGTACACTGAGAACAGGTGGAAAGGAAACATCTTCTCTGTGTGGGATTTTAAACATACCCTCCTCTACTTTAGAGCTTGACATGAGAAACATCCGGCTAAAGAGAGCCTCCAAATCTTTTATCTTTAAAAATTATCTATATCCTTCAGAAAACAAACCAGATAAAGTTTGTAAATGGTTTTTAAAAAATTGAGATGCATCTATTAGTAATAAAAAAAAGGATGACTACGGGTCACATTTATGAAAAAACGTGCAAGATCTATGTGAAGTATCTTTTAAAATTACTTTTAAAATTCTTTAAATTTCATGTGCTTCTGATGTGCCTTTCTGAGGAAACAGGAAGTTTCCAACACAAAAAAAAGCATCTCACACTCTGGACGGGCAGGCTTAGCATGTAAGATATCAGTTCTCCCCAAGTTAATCTACAAATTTAACACAATCCCAATGGAAAAACTCTCAACTTTCTTTGGAATTAGATAAGTTTATTCTCATGTCCATATGCAAAAATAAATAAGAATATCCAGGGAAATTCTAAAGTAAAATGGGGTAACTGATCTCCTCAAAAATACATTATGAAGCTACAATAATCAGGAAGTGTGCTTCTAATGGACGAACAGATGGACAGACTGATATAATAAAGGAGTAAATGGAAATATAGAACTACGAGAATTTAGTATGTGACAAAGGTAGTATTTCAAAACCCATTAGTGCCAGAAAATGGACTATTTGGGAAACTGTAGGGGCAACTGGTTAGGCAGCTGGAAAAAAAACCTGTTAGATGCATACTTCATATCTAACAAATTGCAGACAGAATAGTCTAAACACACAAAAAACTGAATGGAAGAAAACAATGAAAAGCCCTAAATGAAACCATGGGAGATTTTCCTTAATAATCTTAGAATAAGGGGAGTTCCCTGGTGGCCTACTGGTTAGGATTCTGGGCTTTCACTGCTGTGGCCGGGATTCAATCCCTGGTCAGGGAACTGAGATCCCTCAAGCCACGTGGCGCAGCCAAAAAGATAAATAAATAAAATATAATAATAATAATCATCTCAGAATGAGAAAGTCCTAAGGAAGAAACATACCTGTGCAAGAGAAACAACAGACCAGACCGCTATCCTTCCAGAAGGCTGCTTGCAAGGTTGGCCCTCGGGGGTGCCTGGGAACTCAGCCAGTAAACAGTTCCCTAGACTGACGTCAGACTCGCCCTGAGCACTAAGGGTGGCTCACTGTGCCTGGACTGCTTTATCAAACAATGTGTTGATGCTGGACCCCTGCTCTCCTCTGTGAGTGAATTTTGGTTTGTGAAGGCAGAGGGAGCCTCTGTAACCAGTACGCGGCTGCACTTTAGTTGAGGGCGGGGGCGGGTGGGGTCCTCCGAGTGGCCCTCATGGGGGGGCAGAGGTTGCTCCAGACTCTGCCGGCATCCTTCCCCTCAGGGGCTGGCTGTGTGTCCTCCCCGCCCTGCCGTGAGGAACCCTCGCTGTAAGTGCAACCACATGCTCAGTCCCACAAGACCTTCTAGCGGATCTCTGAACGTGGGCGATCTTGGGACGCCCAGACACGGCATCGATAAATCATAAAGATAACACTTTCCCAATGAAAATCCTAAACTTTTGTAATGATGGAAGCTACCGTAAACAAAGCTGAAAGACAGAGCTGAAAAAGCTAACTGCAACTCATATCCCAAAGGTCTAACTTACTTACTTATATATGTATGTCTATAAGCTACAATCTTAAGAAAAACATCGACAATCCTCTGAAATGTGTGAATGAGTGTATTTTTACAAAAGAAGCAGTACCTTGTAGTTTGCGTGTGTAGCTTTCAGGACATCGTGCAATTTAAGGTAAGAAGGAAGGTGATAGAAACTCCCCAGTGACGAGGACTTGGTTGCTGCAACAGGCCCTGAGGTTTCAGATGGTCGAGAGGCTTTAAACACACCACACAAAATAAACTTTTAGATCAAAAGGAAACACACACCAAGTTTAAAAAGACTGCTAGTAATAATTATTTTTATTGTATTCTAGTAGGATAAAATTCAAATTTTTCCTGACTTTTTGATTAATTCACAATAACAAGAAATTGACTAATGAACATAAGTAGACTCTAAGTACCGCCCATAAGATGACAAAATAAAATAGAAAGAAGAAAAAGAAGAAGAGCAGTGTGATGCTATTATGTGTTTGGTTTGGCCTGGCTGCCTGTTTGTGAGTCAGAGGAACGACTGACGTGACCTTCAGTCAATCTCAAAACCTCTCGGAGCACAAGGCTCCCAGGGGCACGATGGGGTCGACCTCTGGTCGACTTAGGTCATGAGCCCTGTAAGCAGTCAAACAGGGGTGATGTGAACACGCTCTGAAGTCTGTCAGGGCACACACACTATCATTGAGCTGATAGTAAATATTAAATGCCAAGCACAGTGTAAGATTTTAAAGATTTATGATCTGGGGTCCTTAGTTTATTTAATGCATCAGAAAGATGATCAGTCACATACTGATAACTTTGCATTTATAAAGTTCTGAAGCTTTTTAGCTGGTAAATCTTCCACTGGTATCGTCATCAATACTTAGAAAATAGTTTCTTTTAAAATGCTTTACTGCTGAACTGAATGAATAAGCATTTTCAGAACACTTAAAAAAAAAAAAAAAAAGCTTGACATAGGGAATTCCCTGGCGGTCCAGTGGTTAGGACTTGATGCTTTCACTGCTGGGGCCTAGGTTCAATCCCTGGTCGGGGAACTTAAGATCCCACAAGCCGTGTGGTGCAGCCAAAAAATTAAATAAAGTTTTAAAATTAATAAAATGCTTAACATAAACACTTTATAAGCAAAATGAACGGGAGAATCATGTCCGGCCCCGGCACTGTGAGGTGGCATGTGAACGGACTTGGTGGCAGCACAAGCAGACAGGCGTCTGGTCGCCTCTGCTCTGTGCCCACCAAGAGTGGCACGGACCACATACGTCATAGGCAGAGTCACATGGTCACTCTGGCCCCTTCTATTCCAAGACCTTCCCCTCCAAGTGTGTGTCAATTTCTCAGGTTCGTCTCACTCAGATGATTTTATCCCCACTTTACTTCTCCCTCAGCCCTTCCACAGGTAAAATTTCCATTTCCTATTTCAGAATTCTCCACACATCAGAATCAACGATGTCACCCCGCTCTATTCCTAGCCGTCTACACCCCCTCCCTTACTGAAAATCAGTCAGTGAGAAGAGGAGAAGCGGGGAGGCACAGCATGGGAAGCACGGGGTACAGCGCCCTGCTGTGGGCCAGACGCCTGCAGACGGCTGGGACCCCACATTGGCAAGCAACATTCAGACGTGCGTAAGACCAAAATGTGGTCTGTGTACACTCAGCAAGTAATATTCAATACCTGAAACCACACCTGGGGAAACCATTTCTCTGGCTTCATTGCTATGTATTTTGTTTCCAAAAACTACCAAGCTGTAATATTAACCTTGACGTGAACGTAAGCTTTAGTCCTAAACCACTGTAATACAGACAGGCGCCCCCAAGCCCGCCCCCTCCCACTCCCCCGCCGTGGCCTCACACCTGGACTGGCCTCACCGCCTTTCTTGGGACTCACGGGTACAGACACCTGCTCTCCGGGTTCCTTCTCTTTTCCCTTCCGTCGGATTGGACTCAGAGAAGGCGGGTTTGTTAGAGATGGCAAGGCTGCCTAAAATAGAAAACAAACTGTGAAGGAAGTGTCACCAACACAGGACTGAAAACCATGGTATGTGCTTCTACCATTCGCCTGTGCCATCCATTTCTCTTCTTTGAATCCACATTTATGAAGCCCAGACTCCGTACACGTACCATCCACTTTAGCCCACACAACAACTGCACGTGGTGGGAACTGACCCAGCACTTCCTAACGGGAGCACCATGAACGCTCAGAGACGGAGGAGCCCTCAGGCAGTCAGGCGGGGTCTCAGGAGGCCCCCGGAGCCCCGGCATGCCACCTCCAATAGCAAGCAATGGGGCTCTCTCTGGGAGCCAGGGCGTGAAACAGGGTACAGAGCAACGCTCTGAACTCCGTTTTCAAATGAAGAAATAGGCTCAGCGATGATGAAGTGACTTATTCAAGGTCACAGCTAACAAGAAGCAGAGGCAGGAGGCAACAAACCCGGACCCTCCACAAAGCCCACACTCTGCATACACAGGACAGTACAGAACGCCCCAGCCCCACACGGCAGGAGGCAGTGGCGCGGGCACCTCAGCTCTGCTGCTCACCCCCTCCGCGATCTGAGAGAGGCCACCCTACACCTCGGAGCCTTGTCTGCACAAAGGGCACAGTGGCTGACAGGGAAGGGCTAGAGAGACCGGGAAAGAAGCCGCTGCACCTGGAAAACACGCTACGCGAAAGGAGCCAGTCACAAAGGACGCCAGCTGTGTAGCTGCGCTGACACGCAATGTCCAGAACAGGCAGACGTACAGAAACAGAAAGTAGCTCAGTGGCTGCCTGGAGCTGGGGACGTGGCAGGGCTGGGGGGTGAGAGCCAAACGGTACAGCGCTCCTTTGGGGGTTCTACAGTGGATCGTAGTGATGGCCAAATAACTCTGGGTGTACTAGAACAGAGTCATACACTTCACATGGGTGAGGTGCACGGTGTGTGAATGGCACCGTAACTGTGTGATATGTTAATAATGCTGTTTCAGCGAGGCCACCGCAGTGGTGCAAAGGAGACACTACATCAGCTTGGAGCAGAACAGCGGCAGTGAGCACAGAGAAAAGTGTGCACATGTGCGTGTATGGATGTGTGTAAATGTGTATGCGTGTATACATACACATATATGGGCTTTCTGCAAGATACTTAGGAGAGAAAACAAAGAATTTGGTGAGCAAGATGAAGAGCTGTGATGACTCCCATATTCTAGCTTGAAAAATATGGAGTGAGAGACGGGGAGAAGCACCGGCTGGGGAGGAGACCAAGATGTCCAGATTTGGACCGAATGAGATTTCTACGGATCGCTCAAGTAGAGGTGACCCGTGGCAGCTGGCCACACTGGACTCCGAAGACAGGTCTGGGGTCTGCCCCGCTTAGATATTGAAGACCTGAGAGTAGACCTGACTGCACTGAGCTGCCCGGTCCCACGCTAGAGCCACGATCTACAGGTGGCTACTCAAATTTAATGACAATTAAACAAAATTAGAAGTTCAGTTCCTCAGCTGCCCTGGCCACATTTCACGTGCTCGGTTGCCACATGTGGTTGGTGGCTACTGTCCCGGCTGGTGTAGATGGAACGTTCCCATCCTTACAGAGAGCTGTGCTGGACAGCCCTGGGCCGGAGAATATGGAGGGGGGTCGACTGAGAACAGAGCCCCGGAAAGCACGGATGGTGGGAAGAAGACTAAACTAGGAAGTACCCAGGCAGTAGAAGGGGGTCAGAGGATTCGGAAGCCAACCAGAGAGAATGCCTCAGTACAGGAGAGGTGGTCCTGGGAGATGCAGAGGGGAGGTGAGACAGGGTCTGCAAAGCGCCCACGAGAGTCAAAGGCGGGTCTTGGCAGGGAGCGTTGCTATGGGGAACTGGCAGAAATCAGGCCAGCAGGGGTTAAAGAATCGACGGCCGAGGCCGTGGACTGAGTCCAGGGCCCGAGAGGTTTTGCAAAGAAGGCCAGTGTCAGAGAAGCAGTTCACTAATTCAGGGGTTAAGCTGGGAGAAAGGACTCGAGAGAAGCTTGTAGCAGCAGGGGGACCAAACTGGCAGCTAGAGGAGAACCTGAGTTGTCAAGGTGGAAGAGACAGGAGAGAGAGTGAACCATCAGATACAATTACAAGTGAACTGAGCCGTCTTAAATTCACTGTGTGAATAGTTTTCACGGAACTGTACTTCAAAGAAAAGCAAAACATTTCGGGAGAGACCGGCTTCAATGCTGAGCTTTCTCGGCCAACGCTGAAAGCCCAAGAATAAAGCCAGGTATTTCCCTCTCACAGGTGATAGTAAATGACAGACGATACCAAATGGGCTATAAGTTGGATGAGCACATCTAGGTGTTAAATCTAGTGTCACGATATGAGCAATTTTGTTTATTTAAAGCAAAAGAGGATAAGGAAGGGACAGATGAATAAACAGAGGCATGCCTGGAGGCCCACGGAGCCATCTGGACCAGCTGAAAACAGCTGCCCAAGCACGGAGTTACCTTTATTGCTGGTCCAGGAGCCACATCATCCAGGACGTGTGCACAGATGTTGACCACCTTCAGCAGGTGGGAGAAGAGCTGCTCCACCATGGGCACCAGGGTCCGGTCGCCCAGAGCCGGCCACACCTCTTCCTGCCTGGTGGCTGCGGGGCCGGCCTCTTCTTCGGAGGCCCACGGACTCCTCAGAGACCTGGGGGCACTGGCTGTGACACGGGCACACACGTTACCTCCCCAGCTCCACAGCATGGGGCCAAGGCGTAAGTCCTTCAGACCCGTCTACGTCGAGAGTCTGCTGGACACCTCCACCTGGGGGCCCACTGATGCCTCAGGTTCCACAGGAAACCGACATCTCCCCCCGAATCTGTGTCCCCAACCTCCATGAAGGCCGCCATCACATATCCACCCAGGACGTGACAGTGCCCCTCCTGATCTTTACAACTGAAGTTCAACTGGTGATCCAGATGTGCTGACTCTGCCCCCTTCACTCTCTTTTAATGGGTCTCTTCCCACACAACCCACAGCCATTATCTTCTTCACTCTCTTGATCTTGCCTTAAGTATGGGTTTCCCTAACTTCTCCTCCAATCCACATTCACGTCAGCCGAGTGATCTTCCTAAAATACTACCCAGATTGCTACTCCCTTTCATGAGGCTCTTCAATGACCTCCCAGAGCAAACAGACTAAGTCCTCATTAACGGAGACGGATCCTTCACCAGCCACATTCTCCATCGTCGTCCTCGCCCTCACACAATATCCAAAATTACTTAGCACTCAAACGTCACACAATCTCTCACGTCTGCATGCCTCCACGTGTGCTGTGCCCCGTCTGGTGTTCCCTCTCCTGCCAGCCCATAAATGTCGCTTCCTGTCCTAATCCCCGACAGAGAGTGATTACAGCCGCTCCGTGCGGCCACTGAACTTCTGTTGACGTGTGTCGCTACAAACCTACATTCAACTTGAGAACGGAGCCCACACACCATACTTTCTCATGGGCCCCGTGCCTGAGACAGTACCTGCACAGGGTGCCCGCTAAAATGAAATTAGAAATGAGTTTACCTATAGCTAACTGAGGGGCTAGATCGGGACAGGGCTGCTTTAAAATACTCGGCACAGGATAGCTGCCTGCAGTGCACATTTATGCCTATCGGTAATGTCTGAAATTCTGACTAAAGGAACAAGCCATCCCTGGCAATGACCTCAATACTTTTCCTCCATGCGCTCACCGCCGCCACCCCCCAAAAGGAAATCAAAAGTTAAAGACCTAGAATCCCTCTTTCAACTCAGTACCAATACCTGCAAGCAAGTTCCCAGCTAAAATCAAAGCATCTTGATGGGCTGAGAGATCCAGTGGGAACCAGGCTGATGAAAGCAGGGTCAGGATCATCGTGACCATGCCCACAGTACAGCTCTTTCTAGACTCATCAGAGGCGCTCAGCGGGGGCACTCTGAAAGCAGACGTTTGCAAGATCGAATTACAGAAAAATTTTAAGATAACAGCCTTGCTTTCTCTTATGAACCAAAAGGAAGGCACATCACTGTTCATTTCATGCCAGCTCACAAAGCGATTTTACTACTGTGAACTAGCATCTTTCTTGTAACCACAGTCCCATGAAAGTCATCCGAGACAGGAAATCAGGTAGCAGATCTGACTGGAAGTACTGGAACTGGTTACTCTGATAACTTTTAACTCTCTTTCGACTGACTTAGCACGTTTACCCCAACACCAGAGTTGCTCTGAAGTCAGGTCTAATGCTGCATCTACGACACAGGAAAGCCATCACCCAGGACCAGAGGACGCACCTACTTCAAGCAAAGTTAGTTGGCCATACGCTGACACACACAAGAAATCTGCAGATTTCCTTCCAAATGTGACGGTGAGTTACTAAATTTGTCTCAGTTATCAGTATACATAACAAAAGCTTACTCCTTAATGCTGTAGAGGACTCAGAATTATTTCACAGATGCTATGAGGGCCATCTACTGGAAGAAAATCATTTTTAAATGAGAACTGCTAATATAAATGTAATAGTTCCTAAATTACTCTTGTAATTGATTACAAGATTTTGCACCATAGCTCACATTTGATTTCAAATGAAAAATGTTTCTAAGTTTTTAATACATAGTGAATAGTGAATAATTTTGGAGAGAATCAAGCCAATTAGAAAAGTCTTTTGCCAGCATATGCAAATTCCCTTAAATTAACCTGCAGATCATACCCTCAGATCCTCCAAAATGCTTAAGAGTGAGCATCTGACGTCCATTAGAATTAAAAGTAATTCAGTATTTCCCAATAGCTCCTTCTCTAGCTTCCCACACAACTAACAGGGCAGAAGCAAATATTCCAATGGGTATTTTTCCAAAAGGTGAAACTGTTAAGGTGAGACTTAAAAAGAAAGAAAGAAAGGGATCCGTATAACTACGTTTGTATCACATAACTGTAGACAGCCATGCGCCGAGGAAAATACATACCCACAATGCCAACCTAAACTCCAAATGCAAACTGGAAAGGCAGTTGAAAGAAGACACAGAGCTTCACAGCATCCAAACTAAAGAAGAAAGGAATGAGAAAATCACACTCAAACACCAAAAAAGTTTGTTAAATTGAACCTCCTTTTTCCCTTTATAACGAGTACGAACAATGAAAACAAAATTGCGATCTGTATCTAACGATAAGACATCTGTCCTCCCATGATACAAGTTCATACCTTAGAAGATACAGCTGGACAACTGAGATACAGGTTTAAGGAGGGTCGATTATATCCCAGTGAGGAGAGGCCAGGAGTGATGCACCTCCTCTGGCTCCAACTTTAACCATCGTGCTCCCCGCCCCCACCAGGAATGCCCTTCCTACCCCAGCTCACCCCACCCCATCTGCTCCAGCAGATTAATGTCCATCTTCCTAACCAGACTGAAAGAACCACAAGGGCAGGGATCCTCTTAGTTTTTACATCCCAAGCCTAGAACACTGTCTGACATACGTAGGCCACAATAAATACAAATAATGTTTATAATATTTTGAACAAATCAAGGGAAGACCAAACTGCAGACAGCCCAAACAATATTTAAGTTTGAAAGGCACTTATATCCTTATCAAGATAGTCTAATCATAACTGCCTGAGTTTTCACAACATGAAAGCATTCCTTCTGTCACATAAAATAGATGACAAGATTTAACCTGGTAATCAGCAAATTGGCACTACTTTCGTGTAACATTCTTTTTTTCTGATTATGGAAGTTAGACTTGTTCATTTTAGAAAATTTGTGAATATCTTAAAAAGCATAATCATTCATAATCCTAAAATTTATTTTGGAACTTTTCTGCCCATCATTTTCTTAAGTATGTAAGAAATGTGTTTAACGTGAACATCATTTCTCATAAGCAAGGCCTGTCTGGGCGCAGGCATGCACAGTTTTGTACTGCGCCTGTTTTCACTCATTATAATCCAGATGGCCACTCTACAGATTGTTCAAAACCCTCCAAAGCACCATGTTAATAAGTGCATAATAAACATATCACCATCTATACAGAATTTAGTTATAATCAGAACTTAATCAGTTTTGGACTCTTGGACATTATGGTTCTTTTACAATTTCAGCATCACAAAGAATGATACAGATAATCACATTACACAAAAATCTTTGTTGGCATTTCTGATTTTTTTCCGCTTCGTATGTATTATAAAGTCACTGAGTCAATTAGTCTAGAGATATTTTAAACTTCTGATATACTACCAATTCAGATTATGGTAGTTTTTCTTTTCTTTGTTATGTCTTCCTAGACTGGCTGATTGATTGATTGACTGATTTTAATTTTTTGGCCGCGACGCGCGGCTTGTGGGATCTTAGTTCCCAGCCAGGGACTGAACCCAGGCCCGCGGCAGTGAAAGCGCCAATTCCTAACCACCGGACCGCTGGGGAGTTCCCCTGGCTGAATTTTTTTACAATGAACATATTTAATGTTCAGAAAAAAAAAAGTTGTTTCCATTCCCATTGGAATAAACCCAGGTTTTATTCACAGAAGCACAATTTCTTAGTAAGCCGCACATATAAGAGCTCTAATACAAGCATCCTACCGTTAAGAACTGACCACACAAACTACTGAAAAGTAACCTCATTAAGACCAACCAAAAGAGTCTTACTGTGAGCGCCCTCGTGGTTGATGTGATTAGCTCATGAGAAACTGCTGCAATGACTCTCGAAAGGTTATTCTCCATAGTGACGTCTGTTATGCTTGGTAGTAGGTTATAGCCTCTATATATTCTAATGAGAAAGAGACGTGGAGACTTATCATCTACCACTGAAGCTTATGACATTTTCAAAATTCAAATGGCACTTAAAATTTTAAGATTAAAGGCTACAAGAGGTTAAAGCAGTCTTGACTTTTAAGTTAAAGAAAGACTGGGAATAAAGGTGGTCATTATTCTAGGAAAATGGCTGCGCTCACCCCTCTCCTCCTCCAGTTCCCAACACCACAGCACTGGAGCAATGCTCTCTTCGACACAGCCTTGCCTGCAATCTCTCTACGTGTCCAAAGCTGCCCATTTTTCAAGCTTTAAGTTAAAAGAAATCCTTCACGAATCTACTCCTGATTCTGGACAAAAGAAAGTCCTTTCCCACTACAGTACTGCCACTTTTCCATACTCCATTCCTGGCACGTGTCAATTTCAGTCCCTCCTTGTAGTTACATACGAATTCTAATTCCCCAACTACATAAATGAAGCCCAGGTAGGATTAGCGTTGATTCACTTTTGTTTCCCTCAGTGTCCTGTCCTCAACAATAAAAAACACAGTCTATGTTAGTCTTCTCGTCTAAAAGACACAGAAAAGAATGGGCTGTGTACAACCATTTGAAATTGTATATAAAAGACTCTCACAAAAAAATGTGAATAATAATAACTGCACATCACTGAACTAGCGATAACCCTAAATAACACTGACACTCTTTAACAACCTGCTCACCTAAACATTAATGTCATGATTTAACTATACTCTTCATAGGTAACACAAATATAGTGAAAATTTTAAGGACAAATTTTTAGAGAAGACATAGCATTAGAGTCCTAGAGAAAAATACAGCTGTCGGTATGTGGCTCATAACAAACGATCATACGATTTACGAGGTCACTGCTGTGTGGCTGCAGCAGAGCTTAAATAAAGAGGCGGGGTGGTAGACCCTGAAAAAGAGAAGCGCCCCATCAAGGGAGGAGCGCCTATTCCAAGCGATTTCTCTAGAAAACACGAGGCTTTAGAGTGAGCCCAGGGCACGCTTTCCTCGGCTAGCAGGGGTACCTGGTTATGGTGCTGGCGGAGAAGTGAGACGGAGGCTGCGCCTCGTGCATGAGAGGCTTCAGGTGAACGCTGCTTTGACCTCTCGCCATGGCCACGACTGCGTCAGCCTGTCCTTGGTCGCACTTATAAAACAGCTTCGGGACAAGCCTGACATAAAAGCAAGGTTTATTTTCCTTAGAAAGTACCTGAAACCCACCTGTGATCCCCTCCCTCCGGCTACCCAAAGACACTTCCTTCGTCAGGGGAATTAAGAGCAGAGGCTCCGATCGCAGGGCTAATCCCCCACACACCCGCTCTGAAAAGACCAGGCGCTGGACTCTCTTCCTGTCTGTCATACAGTTACATACATCTCTCTACACATAATTAAATGCTTTGATTTAAAAAACCTTGAAAGTTCTCTTTCTAACCATCTTGATCAGCGTCAACAAGTGCGTGAAGCCAAGGTGCACAGGAAGCACTGAGTACAGGGCAGATCTGAATGCCAGGGGCTGTCCCTTACTCTCTTCTGCAATTTTGTCTGCAAAACCGTCCCACACACTCCCAGGTGCAGAGCTCCAGCTGAGGTCCCTCACAAATCCAAAGTGAACTCAGAGGCACAATGCAGGGGGCACATGGGCGCCTCCCTGCAATCAGCGCTCGGCACACGCCCTGTGTGAGCACTCACACGCCTACAGACGGGCCCATAACTTTTAGAAACAGTCAACTGTTTTATCACATTAGTTTGCAAACCCAGTGTCTTTACTTAAAGTCTCTTTCCTCCATGAAGACCTGGTCGTAAGTATAATTTTTTCCTAAGGTTTAATAAACTACTATCATTCACAGAAAATGGTAAAGACCCAAGATCTTTGATCAAGTAAGTTATATAAATCCAGTTAAATCCATGAAAAGGTACACCTCACAAGTAATCAAAGAAATGCAAATGACCGCATTGAAAACCGAAAGAATATCCACCGAAATGTAAATGGTTTTCTTTTGAGCAGTTTGATTACAAAGATTTTTATTTCCTCCTTTACATTTTTCCTAAATTTTGTTCAGTAAACATTACTTTTAAAACAAGATAGAAGTTACTTTAATAGGAAATACCAATGAGTGCCTGAACAACTGACACATATTTAACTTCTTTTGAAATACTGTTTTGGTGAGAAGAATCAGGCACAATCCTATTCTGGGAGTGGGAGCATAAACTGATCTGTTTCTGGACAGTAATTTCACAATAAGTACCAAAACCCATAAAAATCCACTTCTAGGTATCTACCCATGAGAAATGAAAAGCATGATTCATAGTAGTCAAAAAGTGAAAATAATAATACCACCTGGTGAAGGTATAAATAAAACAGAGTATTATCTATGTAACAGAATACTATTCAACAATGAAAGGAACACACACACCACGTAGCATGGACAAATCTCAAAAACTAGGCAAAAGAAGCCAGACGCCAAAGTCCCATCTGTTTATTATGTGACCTCATTTATATAGAACATGTAGAAAAGGCAAACCTCTAAAGTCAGGAAACAGATTAGTGGTTGCCTGTGGCCAGGTGGGAATTGGGAATTATTGCAAATGGGCACAAAAGATCTTTTTGAGATGATGGAAATGTTCTAAAATTGGATTGTGGTGAAGGTTGCACAACTCTGTAAATTTACCAAAACTCATTTAACTGTACACTTAAAATGAGTAAATTTTAGAGATATAAAATTATACCTCAATAAAGCTACTAGGGAAAATCAGAAAGCTTGCCTGGCCTAGTAACTCAACTTCCAGGAATTAATTCTAAGAAAAAAAATTACACATAAACATTTATGTATAACAACAGTCACTGAACCATTATTCATTATTTAAATCAATAAAGATTTAATATCCAACCAAATAATATTTATATAAAAATTTATCACAACTACATAGTGAAAAAGTGGCCACTAACTAAAAAACTTTTTGAACAGTATTTACAGGCTTTATTTATCTCACACTATATGAAATGTCATGCACTTCAGTACGGAAATATGAATATATTTGAATAGAGGGTGCCGCCCCAGACAACAATGCCAGTTAAAATTTCTTTTTTAGAAGAGCATTTCCAACAGGAAGATGCTAATAATACATTATGTGGAAATTATCAGATAACAGAACTGCATGTACATTTTGTCCCAATTTTGAAAAAGAAACTTGTACACAGGATATACAGGAAAAAATGTTAACAGTGGTTATCTCCAATGGTAGAACCGAAGGTGATTTTTCCAGTGCTAGTCTCCATATTTCAAAATTCTGGCCATGAAAGTGCATTACTTTTATAATATGAAGCTAGTGCTTTGTTGTTTAAATTTCCATTTTAGACCCTTAAGGTAGTGAAAAATACCTTTTTTGATAGTTTGAGAGTAGCTGACTGTGCAGAGCTCAAAAGATTTAGGAATACTGCCCCATGTCCTCTGAATTTTCCCCTCTCTTCCCATTCTCATATCATTTAGTACTTTAACCAAGAAAGTGAAAAGAGATAAAATACTTGGTAAGTACCTCGTTAACGAAGCTGCAGCAACGTGGCGCACCCTGGGGTCTTCATCCCCAAGCAAATAGATGACAATGTTATTGAGCACTCGTTCTTGCAGTTTTAAAAGCTTTGGAAAGAAGGATAATAAAAACAGATATATTAACTAAGTTTTAGGTCAGATACTTTGGAAAGCCAGTGAGGAAGAACTCAACATCACCAGTCCTAAAGTCACGCATACAATCACAACTTTCATGATGTCAATAAATACTTCATGTGAAATAAATCTAGGACAGAATGCATTCCAAGACATTCTACTCCACTAGGAAAGTGCACTTCCTGGAAGTTAAATCACGGCCTCACAAAAATGAAGGGCTTACCCCTGTATAATGATGGGCCCTTCTGTGTAGGTTTTCTGCTTTTGCCTCCAAAAAGCTCACCAACCTAACACAAAAGAACATATTTCACAATGAAACAATTTAGTTACTGAACAAACACCCGCTGATGGCCTGCACGACTGACAGAGCAAGGAAGACGGCCGGTTCCAGCACATTAACCAAGAGCCAGGGAAGGCTCTGAGGCAGCCTTGCTTAAAACAGCAGAAAGACTCATGTTTTCCAAACAAGTGGAATTTACACTGCTCTCCTGACTCCAGACTCAGTCAGACACTGCTCAGGAAACTATTTTCCTTCAAAATGGATATGAGCAGCTGTTATTTTGAAAGACCCAAGTGCCCTACAGAATCAGCTCAGAGGGGCAGACTGTGGGGGGGGGCGCTGAGACTCTGGCGCCTCCCCAAGACCGGAAGGTCCCCGCCCGCCCCGCTCAGGGTCCTGTCTGTGAGGCGTAGGTGAAAGCAACCCCGACTTCATGGAGATGTTGTGAAGTTGAGAGAAGGTAACCCACAGAGGTCACCTAGCCCAGCCTGGCACGCAACAAGCACTCTATAAATGGCGGCTTAAAAGCACAATATTCCCGGACAGTAAAGGACCATTTCCCGTCTAAAAGAAAGCATGGAGAGAAATCATCTGGAAAGAAAACTTACTCTTAGAAAATGAAAACTGCAAGGCATCAGAAGTTATTTTTAACTGCAACACAATACACATCAGCTAAGTTCAGTACAGTGCTAAGTACACTCGTTTAAACAAGCACAAGTGACACAAGCTTCACTGTCTTAGAAGTTCGAGCTCTTTTATTCACACCACCCAGAACACCTAGATGACTAAGACTACTGGAAAACCCCACTCCTCTGCCTGTACGTAAACATTCCAGGAAGGGGGCAAAGTCAAGGAGGAGACGGGCAGCGGCAGCCGTGCAAACCACTCCGATGCTGACACGGGTCACTTGATAAGCGTCACTACTGGCACCAGGGGACCAGGCCTTCCAACGCCTGTTCAGACTTGGGAGCGGCTGTGGTTCGCCGACCCAACGAGCCCGACTCACTCACCTGAAGTCGATCTCTGCCACGGTCTCCAGAAGCTCCGTCCTCACCAGCCAGTAGGAGCTGCTCCGCAGGGCCAGCATGTCGGTGAGAAGCTGCAGCCCCCACTCGCTGTAGCTGCTGCTGCAGAGACTCATGACGCAGAGCTGGAAGGCACAGCGGGCGGCAGGTGGGCCTCCGCCGACCCCTCCCACGCCGACCCCTCCCACCGTCCCCGCTCCGTCTTCCTTTAACAGCGACAGGGATGCTGCCCTGTTTCCACATCTCTCAGAAACACTTATCATATACACTCACCTCCATAAACTCGAGTTGCAAAGTAAATGTGTCCCTTCCACAAAACCGTTTTCTTCCCCCCGTCTCTGCCTCTACCCTGGCCTCTCCTCCCGGACACCAGCCTCGCCATCACCGACCACGCGCCACACCGCCACCGCTAAACCCGAGCTCAGCCGCGCGCCCAGCACACGGGACAGAGCACCCGAGCCCTTCCTGACGTGACCCTGCCCTTGGCCGCACGAGCGGACAGGACGGGGCTTCCGAGGCTGCACCCTCCCCCGAGCCCTGAGCACACTCGTGGGCAGTTCCACACACGGCCTGCTGCCTGCCGCCAACCCCCTTCCTTCTGCTCCAGCAAAGACAGACTGACTGAAACTTGGCAAACAACTCGAACCGAGGAACAATTCTGGCCGGGCCAAAGGGACGGTATCCCATAAATCTGACAATTGTAGGGTTTTTGTTTTGATTTTTACTGGTTAACTTGGACGGCTGTTGACTAGCCAGTTGTGATTTATGAACCAGCTGATATAAAGTTTCCTACCACATAAAGGACTGGGGCTCTCCCTCGACACAAAAAACAAAGGGGATTAAATAACCCCTATGCCTCACTTTAACTCTATCCATTCTATGGGACTGAAAGAGTTGTTGTTTTTTTAATTCAACAGGTTTTACACTTAATGTGAGCAAGGTACAGACACCCTTTAGGGAAGGTATACTTCAAACAAATATTCTGAGATTTAAATCAAAGTCTATTAAACCTTAACTGTTGGCAATGTTTTCCTTCTAAGGCTGAGTGGTGGATACACAGATGTTTATTATTGTTTAGAATATCTGGAAATATTTAATGTTAAGCTCCAATTTTAACTGTAACATTGGTAAAATTTCCACTAATCAAAGAAGTGATTTCCACAAATGACTATGCTCACCCTCACAGCTGTACAAGCCAACTTGCAAGTAACAGAAGATTCGTCCTTCAAAGTTTTCTGCAGCAGGGGAATGCAGTCCGCCAGAGAAAATGTATTTCCTGATCGGAAGAGCAAGGAACAAACACCTTCATGTGAACCTGAACATGAGAATGCCATCTGGAAGAGACAACACTGAAAGCTGAACACTCGACGTTACCTGTCAGGGTTCTGACGGTGCCCATCCAGTCTCCCACGTGGAAGCGGGACCTGCTGAGGATGGAGGAGACAAGGGTCCCACAGAGGATAGCTGTGGCTCCTCTGACCTGTGGGTCCCCATGGTCGATGTAGTTCAAGATGTCTGACACGTACTGCTCCTCTGTGGAGAGAGACGGCCGGCCACTGTACAAGTCCCTACCGTCAACTTTCTAACTCAGGGCAAAGGCTGAATTCTCAGGAAAGAAAAAAAGGGCGAGGCAGTGACCCTAATCTAGAAAAGACTTGAATATAATAACCATCAGTGGTAAAAACGTTTCGGGGTTTAAAGATTCTATATTCATCCTTCAACACAATAGATTTTCTGGATTATAATTCCAGGTTGTCAGCCAATAATCAAAATTCCAAGGTTTCATCTCAAAAAATTATTAGAGAACCTCAAACTTGTCCATACTTACCTAATATAAATTCAAAAGCATGGGTTGTCCCCTTGCCCAAGGAAAGACAGAGAGCAGGCGGGAGGATAACTTTAGGGGAGTGAGTCTTCCCACCGTTCACCCTATCGTGAGAATACGCCCCAGAACGTGCATGACAGGAGACTGGCTCGCTGCTGCCCCAGCTGGTCTCGGTGCCCACTGGCTCTGAGTGTGAACACCTGGCCTGGGTGGTGTGGCCCAAAGCAATTTTGATTATATACAATTTGCGCTTTTGGTATAAATCCAATTCATATGCAAATAAGCTCTGCCGTTCCCAGATTTCTATCGCTTTGTTGTATGTGTTTCAACTAAACGCTGCATCTATAGGGGGTCCAGGAAGCTAAAAACATGACTGTGTGTTTTATGGAGAACACACCTCAAATGCCGCAAATGAGCTAAGAAAACTTAGTGCTCTAAAACTAAAATGGTCAAGACGGTTTGAAATAGTTTTCAAAATAATGACTGAACGTGAGGAATAAGATACAAACTTTGAACGTACCAGGGTATTCCATGGTGTCAAGCGGTGCTCTGTAAAGTCTGCCGAAGAAAGATTCAGGGTGAAGGGCCACAGCAGCTCCAACACAGCTGAGCGCCAGTGCCTTCACGCTGACCCTCACATCCCTGTCCGGAACCAAGGCTGCAAACAAATACACCTGGGTCACCTTCAGCTTCAAAGCAGCACACATCCAGCTTCCAAATACACAAAACTAGATCCACTAAACCAGCTGCTCCCGTCTTCCCCTCCCTCCCGCTCCGGTCAGTGAAAACCAAAGCTCGTCCCCAGATTCTACTCTGTCTGCTGCAAACAGGCACGAAGCTGGTTCCCAAGATGACCTCTGAAACCTAAAGTCATTCCCTTCAACTCTGCACCTGCCTTTCTACACTTACCGTGTTTTTCCCCAGTTAGCAAAAATGAAGCGGACAGAAGGCGGACACAATGGACAAGAGGAGCAGAATCTTCATCACTGGACTGGCCAATGTCGCCTTTGATCCGGCAGGGCTGGAACAGAAAAACTGACACTTGTTTGTCTTATAATCACGGAATCCACCCATTGATTCGTTAGTTCATCCAACAAATAGTTCCAGAACAGCAGCTGTGCCAGGCGCTTGGGATTCAGAGACGCCTACCTTCACCCACAGGTGCCCAACCTCACGGGCCACGGCAGAGCAGAATCAGACCAGCCAGAAGGAGTCCTGACCCGGGGCCGTGTGGGCTGTGGCAGGGATAAGCCCAACGTGCAGGGAGGGAGCCACACAGGAGGGCAGCTGAGACCTGGCATCCGGGGGAAGCTCCTCGGGCAGAGGAAAGAGCCTGGGGGAGCCCAAAGCTGCGAGGGGTGGGCCTGGTGCGAGGAGGCCCAGAAGGAACAGCCGAGGTCGCTACAGTGACTGAGCATCATGGAGGGACTAAGTACAAAACACTACTTCTTGCCCTCAAGGAATTTAAAATTAGCTGGGAATACAGGACACTTACATGGAAAAGGTAAGCAAGAGAGATAATTTTAAAATAGTTCAATGGACAAGTGAGCAGCAACAAAAAAACCTGAACAACCTGATTAAAAAATGGGCAAAGGACTTGAATAGACATTTTCCAAAGAAGGCATATGAATGGCCAATAAACCCATGAAAAGATGCTCAACGTCACTAATCATCAGGGAAATTCAAATCAAAGCCACAGTGATACACCACTTCACACCCAGTGTGATGGCCACTCTCAAAAAGAGCAGAAAACAGCAAGTGCTGGCGAAGATGTGGAAAAAATGGAACGCTGGTGCACTTTGGGTAGGAACGTAAAATGGTGCAGCTCCTGCGGAAAACAGTACAGTGTTTCCTCAAAAAATTAAAAACGGAACTATCACATGATCCAGCAATTCCACTTCTGACATATACCCTAAAGAAATGAAATCAGGGTCTTGAAGAGGTATTTGTACACTCACTGATAACAGCATTATTTACAACAGACAAAATGTGGAAGTAACCCAAGTGTCCATTAAGAGATGAGGAGAAAGAAAAGCAAAATGTAGTAAACACGTTCTGACACCTGCTACAACACGGATGAACCTTGAGGACGTTCTGCTGAGTGAAACAAGCCAGTCACGAAAGGACAAATCCCGCATGGTTCCACGTATATGAGGTCCCTAGAGTCACCAAAACCATAGAGACAGAAAGCAGAATGGTGGGTGAGAGGGGCCGGGGGCCGGGGGAACGGGAGGTTAGTGTCTAATGGGGACAGAGTTCCAGTTTGGGAAGATGGGAAAAGTTCCGTGGACGGATGGTGGTGACGGCTGCACAACAGTGTGAATGCACTTAACACCACTGAACTGTACACTTCAAAATGGTTACGACGGTAAATTTTGTTATGAGTGTTTTACCACAATAAATAAACAAACAAACAAATCAATTCAATGGAACAAAACCAAGAACGTTGCAAGGCCATGCATGACCACCAGATGGTGAGGACGCGCTCACTCCTGGAGAGGCAGAAAAGCAGAGCAGACCCGGGAAGAGGTCAATACGCGAAGGGGAGACAGCTGAGCAAAAGCTCAGCGACGGGAAAGCCAAGAGCGTGGTGGACAGGCAGCACCAGGGCACTGCCGAACGCTCACGGGAGCTCGGGATGCTGAGCAGTCTCGGCCTAAGTGTCTCACCTTGTTTTCTGGATCTCCTGGCTCAGCAGCTTCATCTCTTGAGACAAATTTATCTATACTGCTGTCAGATGGCTGCCTGCTGTGGCCCATGCTTTGCAACAAATGTGCTTGTTGAAGGGCTTCAAAATCAGAGAAAGAGAGGTTAAGTGACAAGTTTCCAATTAAAACACAAATACACATATTTACAGAAAGTCAATAGGAAACCACAGGACTTAGATTAAAAAAGGGATAATAACTTCTCAATTGATTTTCCTCATTTGCTATTTACACCTCAGGAAACAAAGACACCAGGAGATTTCTTCTCAGAAGCTGAGATATAAGAGGTCAGGATTGAAGACAAGGCCGCTCCGTAGTACATGGCCTGAAGTCAACGTACCGATGGAAGAGTTTCTGAAAGCCTCCGCGTCTTCATCAGGAAGAACCACAGCAGCGTCCTCGTCCACATCCTGGGGCTGCCCCACCTGCATCCCTGGGTACTGGCTGTCAGCACCATCTAATACCTAAACAGTTCAAGAGGGGCTGTGAGGGTTCTGAAGTGCGACCACCGAGGGGCAAGCCCTCCAACGTGGAAGGCAAAGGCAAAACCCTCCAAATAACACGGACCACATCTCACACGCCAACACGAAGGTCACTTCTTCAAGTACACGTGGGTGCGTGCGTGTACATTATCAAGAGCTGACTGACCACGCATTACTGCTACATTATAAAAAGCTTTTGTAACTCTAAAAATTCCAAAACAATTCCAATCTGAACATTTCTCTTTTTGATTACAAAAAGAAAAAAAATCCAAACAAAAGTCTTTGTGTTCACAAACAAATTTTACAGTAAGTCAAAAATGAGGAAAAATCTTTTAGACAAAAGTCTACCAATAGGTCATCCCCTAAACTGTTAGAAATGACCCAACTAAGTTTTGGGCACAATATTTCATATATTTAGCCATATATGTGGGTTATGATTTCATACAGCAAAATTTTTCACATCCAATTGTAATTGACCTGAAAAACTGAGTGATGTACCTTCAGTATGCAAGTTAAATTATTACTGAAATAAATTCTATATCATTTAAAAAATCATCCCAAATCCCTCCAGTTAAATTAAAAAGAAACTGAGCTACTTGCTCAAAAACAACCAAGAAAGAAATGATTTCCTCCACTCTCCAGACTGTTTTAAAAAAAAAAAGAACCCACACAGGTTAAAATGAGAAGTTTCACCACAATAAAAAACAACATTTTTTGAATATCATACTACACCCCAGGCAGGCTCAAAAGTAATTACATGTATTATTTCCCTTATCCTCATAAGCCTTAACAACATAAGTACTGTCATCCTCTTCATTTCGTGGATAAGAAAACTGAGGCAAGAAGGGCCATAACTGTGCCAGGCTACACAGCTAGTAAATGGCCGAGGCAGAATTCTCATCGTGGTGGGCTCCCTCCAAGACAAGGCCCGCACTGGGCTATCTCATGAGGACAATCCCGACCCCCTACAGTTGGCTTATTTTTCTCTATGGCACTTATTGCTATCTGACTATGTGTTTATTTACCTCTTGATTACTGGCTCATCATCTGCCCCACCCACACAGGCACACACTCTAGAACAGAGGCAGGCAAACTACATTGGTGTGCCAAACCTGGCCCACCAGCTGTTTTTGTAAATAAAGTTTTATTGGAACACAGTCATGCACGTTCATTTACATATTTACGGCTGCTCTGGCACTTCAACAGCACAGATGAGTATACAACACAGGTCATATGGTTCACAAAGCCAAAGATATTTATTATCTGGCCCTAAATGGGAAGAGTTTGAGGAGTCCCACTCTAAAATACTAGCTTTGGGCTTCGCTGGTGGCGCAGTGGTTGAGAATCTGCCTGCCAATGCAGGGGACACGGGTTCGAGCCCTGGTCTGGGAAGATCCCACATGCCACGGAGCAACTAGGCCCGTGAGCCACAACTACTGAGCCTGTGCGTCTGGAGCTTGTGCTCCGCAACAAGAGAGGCCACAACAATGAGAGGCCTGCGCACCGTGATGAAGAGTGGCCCCCACTTGCCGCAACTAGAGAAAGCCCTCGCACAGAAATGAAGACCCAACACAGCCAAAAATAAATAAATTAATTAATTAATTTAATTAAATATATATATTAGCTTTGTGTGAGCAGTTTTGTATGTTGTGCCCTCTACTTCATCTGCGGCTTGTAGGACAATCCCTGGAACATAACAGATGCTCAGTACATTTGTTCAGCCAATAACTAATGACTAAATAAAGGACATGGAAGCACCTCATAAATCAGAAAGAACTCTGCCAGTGTGAGAAGCATCAAGGGAAGAGGTTTAGTTCCCTGCAGGCTACAGCCCAGCGTGGGTCCCTGGCCCAGCCCTACCACACAACATACAGCTGCTGCAGCACTCCCAGATGGGAGGCTTTCACAACCTCCTATGGTCATTCAGTCCTACTTCTAGCAAACCTGCCCAGAAATTATCTACTGTGAAAAGGCAAGATGAAAGCTGGTGCAATAAGCAAACAACAGAAACTTCCTCCGCACACTTAACGTGCTACTGAGCCCAGCGCTTTCCCAACCTTCTCTTCTCCCAGCCTACTGGTTAGCACTCTTCACCCTTTCCTGACTTAAAATCATTTCCCACCGTTCCCGTTATCTGTCCTATCCTCCTCCAGGTCTTCTAGTTAAAAACCCCAACCGTGAGCCCCCTTCTCCAGCCGAGTGAGCGGCAATCCACTCGGGCCATTAGGAACCACATCCACGTGACAGGTGGAGAGCTGCCAGTGCTTTAGCTCATGATTTGTAACGCACAGTTTCTGTATTCATTTAAGTAAAATATATATATATATTCTTAATAAAATGCATTCAATAGTAGCAAAACAACAGTACGAACTGTTTCGATAAAGTGGGGCTGTAAAATCTGGTATATACCTGCACCAAACCTTAGACCACTCTTGAGGCGCTTCTTGTGCACTAACTCAGATAAGAGGCCCTCAGAGCCATGCTCAAGATGGGACATGTTGTAAAAGGTTTTGAAAAGTCAAAAAGGGTTAAAATAACGCGCAGTGTTAATGTTATTAATCATCCTGCATTAAGATCACAGGTCTGTTAATAACAGGCTCCTCAAGGACTTTCAAAATAATGACTTAACCTGTGCCCAACAAGATATTAAGAAACTTCTAATGCACTTGTGACCTCCACGTTCGGCACAAAAGACACTGGGCTGTTTCCTTCAGTGAAGGACTCAGATGGGGCTGAGCTGCCTGTTAAGGATCTGAGCTGGTGACCTCTACACTATTATCAGTGGGTCAGATGAATGGAGTGAGCCAGCAGGAGGGTCCAGGTCTGGGCCTCCAGGGAAGCCCCCTCTGAAGAAACCGGGCTGCCCCCTCCAACCACTCACAATTTCAGAACTGTCGGAAGGGGTCACGGCTGAATCGGGCCCCTCGGTGGTGGTCTGGGAGCTGTCACTGATGGGAGAGGAGGCCTGGGTCCCATCGTTCAGGTCCATGGCAGGGTCAGACGGGACGGCGCTAATCTGGCTGGAGCTGTGGCTCAAGATGTCCTCCTCGTCCCCGTCAGTGGCACCACTCGTCAAGTCACAGCCGGTCAGATCCACCGAGTCCGTCTGAAGTGTGTGCTGTGACCGGGGCTGCTCAGTGATGATGTCGTGACCCACAGAGTCGGCAGCTGAGCCAGGAGTGGAGACCCCAGAAGAGGCAGCCAGCTCACCACCAATCTCACCCTTGACTGAGGCTGAAGACAAAGAAACACTCATTCTTCAAAGGGTCAGGAAAAGCATTCAATACGGGATCAGATATTTGCAAAATACCCCAAAGTTCACTATCAGCAAATGTTTTAACTGCAAGAATCCCTGAAATACAGTGAAAATATGAACTACTCAATTTCAAAAGCAAGACAACAGTGCATCCTTCAAACATGTTTACTGTATTATTTACTTACCTTTTACTATATTACAGTATTGATAAAATAAGGATCACAAGTAGATATTTTTTTAAGTGCTGTGAATATTCTCAAATGGCATTTCAGTGCAAAACCTGAACCCTGCCCAGCAACATTGCCACCTCCAGTTCTTAAGCAACTGGTCCAGCCTGAGCGTGGAGCAGCGACAAGACTTAGGCGATTCCTAGGCAGCCTGGTCAGGGGCACAGGCTGGGTGGTCACAAATGCCTGGAGCAGGGCTTCCCTGGTGGTGCAGTGGTTGAGAGTCCGCCTGCCGATGCAGGGGACAGGGTTCGAGCCCTGATCCGGGAAGATCCCACATGCCACATAGCAACTAAGTCCGTGCGCCACAACTACTGAGCCTGCGCTCTAGAGCCCAAGAGCCAACACTACTGAAGCCTGCGTGCCTAGAGCCCGTGCTCCACAACAAGACAAGCCACTGCAATGAGAAGCCCGCACACAGCAACTAAGAGTAGCCCCCGCTCGCCACAACTAGAGAAAGCCCACGCACAGCAACAAAGACCCAACGCAGCCAAAAATAAATAAATTTATTTAAAAAAGCAAAAAACAAAAAAAACCCAAATGCCCGGAGCTCTAAGCAAGCAGTGCTCTTGGAGATGGGCTTTCCTTCTTCCCAGACCCTGTTCAAGACCTCTAAGCCAGTCCTACTCTCCGGTAGCGTAAAGTTTCACATTTTCCTAGTTTAGTTTTTAAATTCCCATTTAAAAAAAAACAAAAAACAAAACAAACAAACAAACAAACAAAACACCATTATGGGGACTTCCCCGGTAGCACAGTGGTTAAGACTCTGTGCTCCCAGTGCAGGGGGCTTGGGTTCGATCCCTGATCAGGGAACTAGATCCCACACGCATGCCTCAACTAAGAGTTCATATGCCACAACTAAGGAGCTGGCAAGCTGCCACTAAGGAGCCCACCTGCTGCAACTAAGACCCGGTGCAACCAAATAAATAAATAAGTAAAATTATTTATTTATAAATAAATAAATAAATAAATAAATATACTACCACTACATAAAAATCTACACCAGGCTGTTAGCAGTGTCACTCCTGTAGGCCAGTGGGTCAATGAGCACTTGGGCTTTATAATGTTGTGTATAGCTGCAATTTTTTTGTTGTTTTAACTTTATTTTTGTAAGTTAAAAAATCAATTTCTATTTTGTAGAAATCAATAAATAAGTAATCACCACTGAAATCATTCAGATTTTCCTTCCCCAGTATTTCAGCCTCATTTTCAGTTATCTAAAAATATTATTTTGCACAGGGTTATACAACCCAAACCACTCTCATTTAATCCAATTATTAGTATCTTACTAAATACTCATCTTTCACAAGATGAATAAAGAGCTTAGATAACTATTTGTAAACAAATGTAAATTTCTTTCAAGTTAAATTATCCTCAGACAATTTTTTTTAATTGAGGTATAGTTGATTTACAATGTTTCAGGTGTACAGCAGTGATTCAGCTACATGCATATATATATATATATATATATATATATATATATATATATATATATTTACAGATTCTTTTCCATTATAGGTTATTACAAGACATTGAATATAGTTCCCTGTGCTATACAGTAGGTCCTTGTTTATCTATTTTATATATAATAGTGTGTATATCTGTTAAACCCAAATTCCCAATTTATCCCTCTCCTGCTCTTTCCCCTCTGGTAACCATAAGTTTGTTTTCTTTGTGAATCTATTTCTGTTTTGTAAATGAGTTCATTTGTATCATCTTTTTAAGACTCCACATATAAGTGCTAGCATACGATATTTGTCTTTCTCCGTCTGACTTACTTCACTTAGTATGATAATCTCTAGGTCCATCCATGTTGCTGCAAATGTCATTATTTCATTCTTTTTTATGGCTGAATAGTATTCCATCGTATATATGTACCACGTCTTCTTTAAGCATTTCTCTGTTGATGGGCATTTAGATTGTTTCCACGTTTTGGTTATTGTAAGTAGTGCTGCAGTGAACATATGGGTGCATGTAACCTTTCAAACCATGTTTTTCTCTGGATATATGCCCAGGAGTGAGATTGCTGGATCATATGGTAGCTCGATTTTCAGTTTTTTAAGGAACTTCCACACTTCCACTTTTCCGTAGTGGCTGGACCAATTTACATTCCCACCCACAGTGTAGGAGGGATCTCTTTTCTCCACACCCTCTCCAGCATTTATTATTTGTAGACTTTTTGATGATGGCCATTCTGACTGGTGTGAGGTGGTACCTCATTGTAGTTTTGATTTGCATTTCTCTAATAATTAGTGATAATGAATATCTTTTCATGTACCTGTTGGCTATCTCTATGTCTTCTTTGGAGAAATGTCTATTTAGGTCTCTGCCCATTTTTTGATTGGATTGTATATTTTTTTTACATGAAGCTGTATGAGCTGTTTGTATATTTTGGAAATTAATCCCTTGTCGGTCTCGTCACTTGCAAATATTTTCTCCCATTCTGTAGGTTGTCTTTTCATTTTCTTTATGGTTTCCTTTGCTGTGCAAAAGCTTTTAATTCCATTACTCTAGGAAACAGACCCAGAAAAACACTGCTGTGATTATGTCAAAGAGTATTCTGCCTATGTTTTCCTCTAGGAGTTTTATAGTATCTGTTCTTACATTTAGGTCTTCAATCCATTTTTAGTTTATTTTCATATATGGTTTAGAGAATGTTCTAATTTCATTCTTCTACATCTAGCTGTCTTGTGTTCCCAGCACCACTTTATTGAAGAGACTGTCTTTCCTCCATTGTATAGTCTTGCCTCATATGTTGTAGATTAATTGACCATAAGTGTGTGGGTTTATTTCTGGGCTTTCTATCCTGTTGCACTGATCTATGTGTCTGTTTTTGTGCCAGTACCATACTGTTTTAATTAGTGTAGCTTTGTAGTAGAGTCTGAAGTCAGGGAGGGATTCTTCCAGCTCCATTCTTCTTTTTCAAGATTGTTTTGACTATTCAGGGTCTTTTGTGTTTCCATACAAATTAAAAAAATTTTTTGTTCCAGTTCTGTGAAAAATGCCACTGGTAATTTGATAGGGATTGCACTGAATCTGTAGATTGCCTTGGGGGTATGGTCATTTTAATATTGATTCTTCCAATCCAAGATCACAGTATATCTTTCCATCTGTTTATGTTGTCTTCAATTTCTTTCATCAGTGTCTTATAGTTTTTAGAGTACAGGTCTTTTGCCTCCTTAGGTAGGTTTATTCCTAGGTTTTTGTTTTTCTTTTTTTGATGAGATGCTAAACGGGATTGCTTCCTTAATTTCTCTTTCTGACATTTTATTGTTAGTGTATATTAATTTTGTATATTAATTTTGAATCCTGCAACTTTACCAAATTCATTGATGAGCTCTTGTAGTTTTCCGGTGGCATCTTTAGGATTTTTTATGTATAGTACCATCTGCAAACACTGACAGTTTTACTTCTTCCATTCCAACTTGGATTCTTTTTATTTCTTTTTCTTCTCTGATTGCTGTGGTTAGGACTTCCAAAACTATGTTGAATAAAAGTGGCGAGATTGGGCATCCTTGTCTTGTTCCTGATCTTAGACGGAATGCTTTCAACTTTTCACCATTGAGTATGATGTTAGCTGTGCGCTTGTCATATATAGCCCTTATTATGTTGAGGTATGTTCCCTCTGTGCCCACTTTCTGGAGTTTTTATCATAAATGGATGTTGAATTTTTTCAAAAGCTTTCTCTACATCTATTGAGATGATCATATGGTTTTTATTCTTCAGTTTGTTGATGTGGTCTATCACATTGACTGATTTGTGGATACTGAAAAATCCTTGCATCCCTGGGATAAATCCTATTTGACTACATCTATGTTCGTCAATGATATTGGCCTGTAATTTTCTTTTTTTGTGGTATCTTTGTCTGGTTTCAGTATCAAGGTGACAGTGGCCTCATAGAATGAGTTTAGAAGTGTTCCTTCCTCTGCAATTTTTTGGAATAGTTTCACAAGGATAGGTGTTAACTCTTCTCTAAATGTTTGGTAGAATTCACCTGTGAAGCCATCTGGTCCTGGACTTTTGTTTGTTGGGAGTTTTTAAATTACTGATTCAGTTTCAATACTGATAATCGGTCTGTTCATATTTTCTATTTCTTCCTGGTTCAGAGCCTCAGACAATTTTTAATCCCATTTTCCCCCTCACAACCCATGCAATTCATGAGACACTTTACCCACCATCCTCTTCTCAAAAAGACTTATACTCAGGGAGTATAAACCTAATTTTAAAACAGCTTAAACCAGGGAAAACAGCAAACACTTGATGCAAGAAAACACACACACATTTCAAAGTGAACACTATAAAAGACTCCTGAATCATCCACCATTTGAGCAAGCTGGCTTCACTGCTGCCTCCCAGGAGCAAGATCCATGGAGGTGCAGGGGAGGGGAGGAGGTGGGCGCAGCAGGGGAGAGCAAGGAGGACACCACGGCCACTCCGAGAGAGCTACCTGAAAAGGTGGGGCTGCTGCCGTCTGACCTTGACTCAGAGTCATCCTCCAAGGCTGCTGCTTCTCCAAAGAGCACTTTCCCTAGGAAATGATGTAGCGAGAGTCCTTTTAAGCTTGCTAAAAGGACGAACTTTGAAAATCAAATAAATGTACATTCCAAGAGGAATATCGTAAGTATATTTAATTCCTGCTCTCAGTCCATCATTATATATAAGTTCCTTTATACCTCTGGCGTGTGAAACACAAAAAATGCAGAGACATCATACTTAGAGTATTAGTAAAGTCAATAAACCTATATGGAAAAAGAATTAAAAGCAACGATTCTCAATCTGTACCACAAAGTACTTTAATAATTAATATTTATTGACTTAGACTACTGTTAATGTTAAATAATTTATATTACTATTTATTTAATCTTAAAAATGGTAAGTTATGGCTAGAACCAATTCTGTTAGCCTTTGGAATATTCATGTCATATCTCCAATGGCACATCAAAACTTATATATAAAACTTTTATAGCTAAAAGTCACTTTTATTTTATCTTTTAATCTGCTAGATTTCTATCATTGATAATCAGTACTCAGGTACTGTTATGATCTATGAGGATGGAATAATATTTCATCTTTTGCAAAATCCTAAAAATACATTTCACAGTTCATGGTTTCTAAATTATATTAATAAGAAAAAAAGTAAACAAAAGTCTTAACATGATTTAACTGGGATCATTAAATCATTTTGGTTATATTACATATAAATGTCATTAAACAACACTATCAATATAATTACTGGTAAGTTCCAATTTCTGATCTCACTGCTCTTCAAAGATTAAGTCATAGGGGTGATAACTTCCACAAATCTACACTGATGTGACGTTAAAGCCCTCCCCCCACCCCAGAATAAAGCAAAGGAAACTCAAAATCTAGATGAAACTAACACAGCAACTTCGCTTATCTACTAAATAACAGGGTCCTTTATTACAGAACAAGTGATTTACCTTGAGAAAGCAAATAACATTCCAACCTGTGAATTCAGAGTTAATGAAATCAGTCTCTGTCTTTGGAAACAGTAGTTTGCAAATCTGTTCCAAGGAGTTCTCCCGAAGAGTGGGCAAGGGCCAGGCTGCTGCCAGGATGCCAGGCCACAACCCCCAGCCCTCACCCTTACATTCAACAACAACAACTCTGTTTTTCTCTCTCCTATGTACTGGCAGATTTCACTTGAAAAAAAGAATTCTGCAGCTATGACAGGAAACTGTGAAAACTGCAGCTCTAAATAAAAACAACAACAAAACACTTGAAAAACAAAAAAGAGATTGAGGACAAATTGTATGTCCTAGCCCCCAAGAAAACAAAATACATCTCTACTAGTCAACGAGTCATTTTATCATCATCAGAAGAAGTGACCGAGAAACAAACAAGGCAAGTGCCGGAGAAATCTAGTCACATGCCTAAAAATCTCTTCCTAGTCCAAGAATAGAAAGGCTAGCTTTTCCTGGAACCCTTTCAGTTTTCAAGCAATCTCAGTGTTTTCACCAAAATCTCAAACTTGACTAAGTATCCCACACTATGATGGCCCAAATATTATTAATTCTAAGTACTTCTAGGAAATGCTTACTTAATCCAGTTAAGGCTAGAATATTATTCCTGTTAAGATCCCATTCAATACTACAAATAATATTAGGCATTAGGCTCTCAATTAAATATTCAACTCATGACACACAAAAAAGATTAGTATGTTGTATGTAAAAGATTAGTTGTTATCTGTCAATTATACATCAAAAAAAACCCAAAAACGGTGTAAGTCTTTTAGGATTTCAAAATAGAAAACAACAGCAATTCTTTCCTATGGAAATCTAGACTGGAACAGAACATAACTGGTGCTATAAGTGATGACGTGTACCAAAGCTATCAGACCATGTCAGACACACTTCGATTAAATAAAAATAAACAAACTGTATCAGAAACTTAGGTATGTACGAAGCTAAATATGTCTGAAAAATGACAACCAGGCCCAAATTCACCAAATAATTAACCAAACATTATTCCTAATACTAAACAAAATTCATTGGGAAGATGAGTTACCTTTATAAACATAACATTCCCTAAAGCAGGAGAAGGCAAACTCCAGCTCACCCAGTTCTGTAAAATAAAGTTGTACTGGAATGAAGTTGCACCCATTAGCTTAGTATTGTCTATGGCTGCCTTCCTGCCACAGGACAGAGTTGAATCATTGCAAAAGAGACAGTAAGGGCCACAGGCTAAAATGGGTACCACCTGGCCCTTTACAGAAAACATTTGCTGACCCCTGGCCTAAAGCATTAGAAATTTATGACAGGGAATTCTGTGGTGGTCCAGTGGTTAGGATACGGTGCTCTCATTGCCGGGGCCCCGGGTTTAATCCCTGGTCAGGGAACTAAAATCCCATAAGCCACGTGGTACAACCAAAAAAAAGGAAATATATGACAAACCAATTCTGATACACAAGCAACTTTTAAAACCCATCCTAGGGACTTCCCTGGTGGCACAGTGGTTAAGAAGCCACCTGCTAATGCAGGGGACACGCGTTCAAGCCCTGGTCCGGGAAGATCCCACATGACGCAGAGCAATGAAGCCCGTGCGCCACAACTACTGAGCCTGCGCTCTAGAGCCCGTGAGCCACAACTACTGAAGCCCGTGCACCTAGAGCCTGTGCTCCGCAACAAGAGAAGCCACTGCAATGAGATGCCCGCTTGCTGCAACAAAAGGTAGCCCCCGCTCGCCACAACTAGAGAAAGCCCACGCACAGCAACAAAGACCCAATGCAGCCATAAATTAATTAATTATTTATTCTTTAAAAAGCCATCCTACAGGACTATTCAGGCCTGGTTATCAGATTCCAGCAACATTTATACATATAATCACCCTGCTGAGAAGAGTTATAGGCATAGCCAATTACATTACGGAAATATGGAAAAAGCAGTAAAATTGAAAATAAGAATCATTTCTGAAATAATCACCTTTTTGTTTCCTTGAAAGGACAGGGCTGCATGAAGAACCCCCTCCAGCTGTAAATCACAGAAAATGACAGATGAAAGTAAGGTAACGAGCCACTAAAATGCAGAAGGAATTAGAAAATCTTTAAGCTTGATTCAACTTTAAAACTAGAAAATATGTGAACATATTTCTACAGGTGGTGCTTAACTACCATACTGTAACATGAAATCTGCATGTTACAATTTTAATTTCAACGTGAAAATTACATTAACACTCAAATATACAGTTCTAAAATGCAAAAGAGCTCAAAGTGTATTTAAAAAGTCAAACTAAAAACATTAGAAATCTCGGATTATTTGGTCAACTAATAATTAAGTACAAATTTTCATTAGAAACAATCATTAGAAATTAGTATTTCCAGCAATTATTTGTAAGGCATGCATTCCAGAGAGAAAAGGATTGTTCAGTACAAAGGACAGTGGACAGGCAGATCAACATTTTCTACTCATGGTTCAGGCAAACACTTGTGTTCAAACGAGGCAGCAGTCAGACTTCACGCCAACCTTCCCTGGTCTGCAGATGCTGTGGGTAAAGGCCACACCGCACCCACACTGCACTAAACGGACCCCATGCACCACGCCTACTCAGTGCAGTCAGCAAAGGCTGCAGAAAGAAGCCTCTGCCGCTGAGCCAGACCCAGTTCTAGAGGCTGCGACTCAGGGACCCATCTCTTCCAGCTCCCCAGGGGCAGCTCCACATTAGACTGGTAGGTCTGCACAGCATCCGGGGGCGGGATTAGGGCCCAGTGCCCAAGAGCATGGGGAAGAAGAGCAGAGATGGGGCGGAAGAGGTGCCACAAGACGAGGAACAGAAGGGGTTTTCTAGAATCAGGCGCGACAGCAAAAAGGGCCCAGAGGGCAGAAAAGGAGTCCAGAATTCCAGGAAGACTTGAAGAGCCCACCTTTGGCAAAGGGACACAGCGCCTGGAAATCCCTTCCCGAATGCTTCCACTTCACGACAGATGAAATGCCACGCAGAGGCAGCCGAGTCAGATGCAGGAGGCGGGTTTCACGTGCTGGCCTCACCCTGCCACCTAGCCTTCCCACCTCAGCCCTGCCCCGTCTACAAAATAAGGACGACACCTGCATCGCAAGTCTCCTAAGGAACTGAGCTGTCCGTTGCTCAGCACAGCATCCGAGCAAGGGTCAGGAGAGGGGCCAATAACACTGCAGGGTGGACTCCAAGAGTCACCTTCCTAACACCTTACCTATAAGCTCCACGATACTTCCGCTACGACTTCGGCAACCGGGCTCATCCTTAGCGGCAGTGAGCTGCCCGATGCCGCCCGCCGTGGTCAGCACCCGCAGGAGCTCAGGTGGAGGGGTTCTGAGGAGCTGCTGCAGGAGTTCCAGTGCGCCAGTCACAACATTGTGGTCTTGGTGCTGAGTATAATGCAAGGTCAGTTCGTACACCTAGAAACAGAAACACCAGTGTCATTCCCATGGTTTTTAAAATGTGTCCTAGGTTTCAGGTTTTTGTTTTGTCTTACGTTGGGAAAATTTGTGCCTTAATTTCACTCTCTAAAAACTTCTCTATCCCTTCTACCAGTGTGATCATAGCTTCCATGCTGTTTTCTAAAGTCCCAGCATTTTTTTCACTGTTACCTTAATTCCTTAAAAGTAAATAGAGCACTTCCACAAAAGCAGAAGCAGGCTAGTGAAGAGCTCCAGCTCCGTAAACGGGCGACTAGTAAAGGAGAGTAAAGCCCCAAATACACGGAGCGCACAGCTACTCGAACACACACGTCATAAGCAAGAAGTACTGTCATGAGTGCCACTGAGAAAGGGTTTCCAAAGCCTTTAAAGGCACTACATTAAGCTTCACTAGTGCTTTTAATACTATATCACATTATATGAACATAGTGTATTTATCCTTTTTCCCTTTAATTAGAGGTGCCAGATAATATACGGAGTTCCCAGCCAAACCTGAATTTCAGATAAACAAATAATTTTGTAGTGTAACTGTGTCCCGTGCAATTTCAGGCATACTTACACCACAAGATTACTGATGATTTATCTGAAATTCAAATAACTGGTACCCCCTATTTTTATTTGCCAAGTTGGGCAGCCTTACCTTTAATATCATAAAAGTCATATATACGTTTTTTAAAAAGACAGTATAGCGGTTTATAGAGTAAAAGTCTCAAAGGTGGCTACTTTGACTGGCTTGTTTTTAGTTCCTCTGATGGTTACCTCCGTAACTCTAGGTCACAGATCTGCAAACCGCAGTCCACAGGCGAATGTGGCCCTCCATCTGTTTCTGCACATAGTCTTACTGGAGCACGGCTGTGTGTGTACTGTCTGTGGCTGCTCTCCTGCTACGGTGCTGCAGTTGAGTAGCTGGCCCATGAGCCCTGCTCTAGGTAATCAGCTTTACACCGCGATTCCTGAGCCGTCTGCTCTGAGCAAAGAATCTCTTGACTTCTTACTATGTAAATGGGGGAAATGGGCACCCACACTCCCTCACCTCATCTGCCTCCTCCCAAATTCTGTTAGCAACCCGAGTGCTTTTATATTAAGGGTTACATTTATTTAGTACGATGTAACTTTTAAAATCGCACGTGCTCTGCCTAGATGTTGAGCATCTGTCATACAGAGCGAACTCAGTCAGAAAGAGAAAAACACATATTGCAGATTAACGCATACATGTGGAATCTAGAAAAATGGTACAGATGAACCTATCTGCAGGGCAGGAATAGAGACACAGACGTAGAGCACAGACGTGTGGACACGGTGGGCAGGAAGGGGAGGGTGGGATGAATTGGGAGATTACAACTGACGTAAGTACGCTACCATGTGTAAAACAGGTATAGTGGGAACCTGCAGTATAGCACAGGGAGCTCAGCTCGGTGCTCTGTGATGACCTAGATGGGGGGGAGGGGAGGGAGGGGGAGGTCCCAGAGGGAGGGGATATATGTATACGTACAGCTGATTCACTTCGTTGTACAGCAGACACTAACACAACATTGTAAAGCAATTATACGCCAATAAAAAAAAAATCAGTATGTGTCTCATCACGTGTACATTAACACCCTTCACTGCAAAGCCTGTTAATGTGACTGGACCCAAAAAGAAAGAAGTATTTCATTATTACTAGTCCTGTGTCACTTGAAAGAGAATGTCCCAAGGATAACCGTTAAATGGATTCTCTTTTATCATAATCTCTTACTTGCTTAAAATTATTCAACATTTTAATTTGTTTCATAATTGGATAACTTACTTTTATAAATCTTCCTGGTTTTCCCCTCCTTTTAACATACACACATGCCTTCCCTTTTTCCCAGCACTTAATCATAACATTGGTCACAAGGAGCTCCTTGGACTCCGTTTCTAATCTGAATGGCACACAGTACCAGTCATCTCAGAATTGCTTCTAACACATTCCTGGGTTAGGTGCTTTGTTTCTTGGATTTCAGGACTTCCTCTTTTTTTGTTATCTATTTCTTATTTTGCTGGAATACATCTTCAAATAATTTTTTCAAAAAGCATACATGAAAAAAGGAAGTGCACATGAAAAGCAAACTGAATTCTTAACATATCTAAAAGTATCTATATTTTGCCCACACTTGCTTAACAGTTTAGCCAGGCTCAGGATTATTTTAAATTCTATTTAAATATAGCTAGCCAAACTATTATTACATTAGCTGAGTTGAACTTCTTAATCAAAATAATTTAATTCAAAATGGCCAATAGTCAAAAGAAAATAGATTAGATATGTTTTAGAGACAATCTTATCTAGCTTGCTAATGCAACAAGGTACCATGTTGTTTAACCATGTTGAAGAAACATTAACTATTAAGAAAATCTGTAATTAATTAAGCACCACATCCCATACCCCTTCACTCCATCCTCCCAGGATTACTGCTCTCTTAGTTTAACACAGTTTTCAATATCCCTCTAGCCACATCTTCCCCCAGCACCCCTACTGACCTGTGAGAAAGCCTGGAGACCTTTACAGGATCCAGCTCACCCTCACCCGCACACTCTCACTCTCTCACTCTGTGCACTTGGCAAAGGCTGCAGCTTCCGTCTATAAAACTCTCTTCTCCCAGCTCCCTGTGTCTGCTCAAATCCTACTCACCCAAAAGCAGCCGTAACAGCCTGCCCAGCATGCCTCCCTGAACTTGGTCATGCACACCCCCTGCCCCCCGCCATGTACTCTACAGTACCCTACACCCCCCGCCTTGCTATTTAGTGACTGTTTGCTTGCTTCCCCCACTAGACCAATGGTCTCCAAACTTTTGACTAAGCAGCCTTTTTTAAAAAAAAAAAATCAGAAAAAAGTTCTGAGCATGCAACTCCAATAATATTTATTTTAAAATATTGTACAGGTACTACCGAACTCAGATATTACATATATTATAAAATATGCACCAAATCTGACAAGTCTCTAGCTCCAGTTATTGGTTTACAGGAAATACAGACAACAAAGAAGCATGTTAATTTATACAACGGAGAGTCAATTAATAAAAAATCAGATTGCCGGGAGTTCCACAGGACAATCAAAAAATGATTGTTTCTTCAAAAAATGAACTCTAAGGGAAAAATAGGGATAGAAGGCAACCATCAGATCAAAGAGAATCACAATCCTTATCAACCAATCTTATTTGGGTACTGATTCCAAAGAGCAGAAGAACAAACTGACAGGGGATACGTGGGTATTTGATGTTAAGAAAGTGTTCTTTTTTTTAGGTATGACAAGGGCATTGTCATTAAAATTTTTAAAAAAGAGTCCTCATCTATAAGGACACATATGAAATAGTTGCAGTAAAATAATACGATGGTTGGGGTTTGCTTCGAGCAGGTCCACGTAAACAGTACCCTCGGTGACCTTGTAAAGGGACGCCTTCATTTTTATCTGACATCACTACCACACACAGGTGGAGTAGCCGGGGTCATGACCTAGGATCTGAACCACGGGGTCTGGCTCCAGAGTGCACACTCTTAAGCCTCGGCTCTGCCACTTCTCTTCCAAATTAGCTGAGTCTCCGAACGTGGGTCACGTGCGCACAAGCACTAGAGTAAAGCGCGGGACGCCCACCTGGACGAGCTGCTCCGTCGAGGGGGAGACCTCCATCTCTTTCCGCGTCACCCCAAAGCTGCCTTTCAGGCTCGTGTCCTTGACCTGCTGCTGCAGCAAGGGCACCAAATACCTCAATGTGAGCAGCACTCCGAGAATCAGAAGGGCGGAGCGTTCCTCCTCCACGGGAACCAGCAAACCTACAAAGGCAGCAACAAGATTCAGTCACATCGGATTCACTGCTGGGAGACTCGTGGCTTCCTTTGTTCACAGGAAGAGATCCAAAGCAGAACCGTATCATGAGGCTGGCAGGGAGGGAAACAGATGGCACAAACATCACGGTAGCGGCCAAAATCCAGGAGTGGCTCTAAGGGGCAACATTTAAAGCCTCAGCTCAGCGAGGCCCTGCAGTGAGCGAGTTTCACTGCCTCTGAAAGCCCCGCAGCTCTTTCACGTCGACTGTCCGTCCGTGTGCTCCCGGCAGCACCTGCCAGCACGGATTTCCACAATTGCCCACAGTAGAGGAGAAGCCTTCACCGGGCCTACAGCCCTCCAGAGAGGCCCCTCACAGGGACCTGAGCCTCAATTTCCGGCCACGGGGACTCCCGGCACTCAGGGTCTCTGCAGAGGTGGTACGGTGTGCTGCCAGAGGGCCAGGCCCGGGAAGGCTCCCGCCCACGGCCCCGCCAGCTGTCCGAGGGCCTGGCCGCATCCGCACCGCTGCATCGAGGGGGAGGAGCCTTCTTGGAACCCTCACCCAGACCCCACAGGGGCTCATTCACATTTACCAGCCGGCCAGAGCTAAAGGGCCCGGTCCAGAAGCCGAGGGGCTGCCTGATTTTAAAGAATTTCGCAGGCCTGTCTCAAGTAAACGCTAGTGACCACCCCCCACGGGGAGACTCACTAACAGGCCTACGCCTTACCTAAGAGCACACTGAGCAGCCAGCTGTAAAAGTACTGCGTCCTCCTGGAGTGCTGGCAGATGCTCACCGCCGAGCCGGCCGCCGTCCGCCGCACGGTAGGAGAGCTGCACTTCAGATTCGCTATGAAAGCCTTTAACAGAACCTGTGGAAGCAAAGTCCAAGTAGACAGAAGACGAAGCTCCTGTGAAACTCATCATGGGCTTCCCTGGTGCAGTGGTTAAGAATCCGCCTGCCAATGCAGGGGACACGGGTTCGAGCCCTGGTCCGGAAAGACCCCACATGCCGCGAGCAACTAAGCCCATGCGCCACAACTACTGAGCCTGCGCTCTAGAGCCCGCGAGCCACAACTACTGAGCCCGCGAGCCACAACTACTGAAGCCTGCGTGTCTAAAGCCCGCGCTCCATAACAAGAGAAGCCACTGCAATGAGAAGCCCGCACACCGCAACGAAGAGTAGGCCCTGCTCGCTGCAACTAGAGAAAGCCCGCACGCAGCAACAAAGACCCAACGCAGCCAAAGATAAATAAAATAAAATAAATAAATTTATTTTTTTAAAAAAAAGAAAAAGAAACCATCATGTATTTCAAAAAGCATAACTTGCTCCAAATTCTTGCAGAGTATAAAGTACTAACAATTTGAGACCTTCCTAGAGCTGAAAGGAAGCACACCAAATCTGGGATATTTCAGAGCAGTTTGCAACTATGTAGTCGATTTATTTCCTTATAAACTGAGTAGGGACTTGCTCAGCATCTACGTCCCTACACGAGAGTGAAAGCCTTCACTTCTAGAAAAGGTGTCCCTACAATAGTTGGGGCCAGGGTCAGTGAATAACACTATGTAAAATAAATGCAGGGCTTCCCTGGTGGCGCAGTGGTTGAGAGTCCGCCTGCCGATGCAGGGGACATGAGTTCATGCCCCGATCCGGGACGGGAGAATCCCACATGCCGCGGGGCAGCTGGGCCCGTGAGCCATGGCCGCTGAGCCTGTGCTCCGCAACGGGAGAGGCCACAACAGTGAGAGGCCCGCGTACCACAAAAAAACAACAAAACCACACACAGTAAATAATGAAGTCCAGGAGAAAAGTGCTAGCCAATCACAGCAAGGTCCCAGCCTGAACGACGGCTTGTAAACGTGCTGCTGATGCCACCAAGAGACAGTCCCAGGTCTGGAAGACGTGTGCAGCGTAACTGAGCTGAGACCACACACTCCTCACAGCTAGTTTCCTAAGAAATCAGAGAATAAGACTTGTTACCGTGCCTCCAAGAAAACCCAAAGGAGGGGTGCTATAATTCGAGGGGTGCTATATTGCTAACGATGACCGTTTAAGTCTTCACAAAAATATCCAAAGAATGACAGGGGGTGACCATCCAGCTGCAGGAGTCTGGTGACTATGTTACTTAAGAACGTCTACTTCCCATCATTCTAAGCTATGCTCTGAGCGATGATTTGGCCCAGCTACTGCTGGGCGTGTACGGAGCCTCGCTGGGCAAGTCAGCGACACCACTGGGGCCCTACCGGGGAGTCTAACCATCGGCAAAGGAGCAGCCAATTAACAGCCTGGCATCTGACTTAAACAAGCTTCTCCCTAACTGCGTGTTGGCATAAACTGGTTCTCAGAGGCTCATCAACGCTCAGTGAATTCACAGATTAGACCTCTGGAACCAGAGAGGTGGAGGACCAGACCCCCGGCCACAGGACACCCCTAGTGGATTGTGGCCTCCAGTTTCTCCCCAGAGACAATACCCAGAGAAACCAGTCAACTTATCTCTGACAAACTTTTTTAGCTTCAAGGAAAGATACATTTTAAAGAACTCCTTTGAGTGAGAACACACACACACACACACACACACACACACACAACACACATATCACTGAAACGGTAAATAAAGAATCATCCTATATTAGTCCACACTTCTAAGCAGAATGAAAGCTAAACATTACTATGAAGAGTCAGCCCACGGCGAACTTAAAGTTTGGAATAATAGTAAAATGGAACGAGAGCTCGAGGGGGCTTCCTTGGCTCTAAGTCCCACAATCCCAAGAATGCCCTGTAGCAGGCTGCTGGCCGGAGGTTACCTAGACCATCCTTTAAAGCTCTTCTCATAAGCGGAGGAAGTGCGCTAGACTACAGGGCAGATAGCTCCACTTCTCTAAACACAGGCAGGACATACATTTAAGAGTACTTCATTCCACTTCAGGGTCAGAGTACTTAGGGAGTGGAAATGGAAATTAAACCAAACTGTGACTCCAGAACACACTCAGCGGACGGCTAAACTTACAACGACCAAAATTCCAATTCCGCGAGGCCAGGGGCTGCCGGAATTCGCACACACCGCTGATGAGGTGTGAGCTCGTGCAGCCACTGAGAAAAGCTGCTTGGAGGCATCTACCGAAGGTGGCGTATACACACCCCACAATCTCCGTTTCTAGCTATCACAACCTGTGCTCCAAGAGACACGTACAAGGACAGGCACAGCAGCAACGCTCGCGACGGCCAATACTACGAACGACCCAAGGTCCAGCTGCGGTAAAATGATGAGCTGGAGCACATTCATCCAAGGGAACGCTACACAGCTCCGGAAAACCACAGGATCTAGTGACACACGCAGTGACGTGGGAGAATCTCACGAGCTTAGTGCTGAGCAAAAGAAACCAGACGAAAAGAATACATACTGTATGGGCCTACATATTTACAATTTAAAAACAGACCCTATGACATTAGCAGCCAGGTCAGTGATCAGCCCTGTGGAGGAAGGAGGGAGTAGTGACAGGGAGAGGGGGCGGAGGCTCCCGGGTGCCGGTGATGCTCCATATGTCCAGGCCTAGGCAGTGGCCGTGAGGGCAGATTCGCTTTGTGACCACTCATCAAGGAGTACATGTATGATTTACATGCTTCTTGTATGTACATTATACACCAGTCAAATAAAAGGCTCGGGAGTCTCAATATTTAACAGGCAAGCCTGAGAATAACGCCGCAGGGCTCCTGTTAGGAAACTTCTGATCAAACATGCTGTACTGGACACGTGAACCTCTACTTCCCAGACATCCCACCAGAATCACATGTACAAGGTTTAAAAAGCATAAACTTACAAGGACAAAAAGAACAGAACAGGGACAAGCGCAGACTAGAGGCATTAGCAAATTTCTGGAAGCTAGAAAGTAAACAAGTGGTAACGGACTGATTTGCAGCCCTCAGGCAGAAGTTCCCACGCAAGCCTTTTTGGGAGCTGGGGAGAAGGACTGAAAGCCACCAACCAAAGGCAAGCTCACTCAAGCCACAGAAATCCAAGAAAAGCTCAGGCTTAGGAGTACCAGAGACATCTGAAAGTGGCGTGGATGTGGGGACGAAACAGCTGCTCATCTAACAGCTCCTTGGGTAAACTGCCAAGCCCCGCTCCCACCCAGGCAGCCCGGGATGTGGTCTTCACTTCCCTGTCTCCCGCAGAGACAGGGAATCCCCAGAGATGCTGCCACAGCTGAGGACAGGCACGAGGCACAGACAGAAAACAGAAATGAAGAAGAAGTCTGCATTCTCACCAGTGAGACTGTCAGCACCCTTCCATCCAAGGGTCCCAGGACAAATGCAGCTGGGCTGATGCCTCCAAGCAGGAGAATGAGGGATTTTTCTTTAGAGATATTGACTGGCCCAAGAGGAAAAGACTTACTGACACTGACATTTAAAGACCCACAGTGGAAAAGCAGGTTCACTACCCATTACCTGAGGAAGTCCACCAGGGGACAAAGCTTGCCACACACTTGCTTCCAATAAGCTTTTTAGGGGCTCACTCAAATCTATGCGGACAACTGCTGACATAAAAGAGAAAGACAGGAAATAGAACAGAGGAAGTGAGAAGAAAGACACAACGTGGAGGTCAAAGGAAGTCGTCAAGAAACTATAATCAGTATCCTCAGAAAGATAAGAGAGTGTATTCATGAAACAAGAAGAGGGTGCCAGAAAACATGACCATTCTGAACACGAGAAAGCTCTTAGAAATTAATGCCACAGCAGGAACAAAAATTCCAGAGAAGAGTCTGAGGTGGACATCTCCTAGCAAAGTACAGAAAAGAGACGTGGAAAATAGAAACAAAAGATAGTACAAATGTGCATCAGTCCAGGAGGACCAACAGCTAACTAACGAATTTCAGAAAGACAGCACGGAGAAAATAAAGGGGGGAAATTGTCAGAGAAGTATAAGGACAACTCCCAGAACTGAAGGCTGGAACGTTCCAAATTAAAAGGTCTATCAAGCACCCAGCACTCCCCCCTACACAGAACAGCAAAAGCCTTCTAGAGAAGGACACATTCAGAGGCGAAGAGATCAGGTCATTCGACTTCTCGGATGCCCCGCTGGAGACTATGAGATAAAGGGGCAAAGCCTGTACATTCCTAAGGGAAGACGATTTCCACCCCAGAACTCTACGCCCAGCCAAGCGTGAGGGAGAAATCAAGGCATTTTCACTAATGCAGAATTTCAAACGATTTACTTGCCAGTCAGCCTTTCTCAGGAAGCCCCCTCTCCAGGAGTAAGCCTACAGAGACAAAGACAGGGCAGCCAGGAATCAGGCATCGGACAGGGGAGCCAAGACATGACCGTGCGACAGACCTAAGGGGCGCCCTGACCAGGCTGGAGCAGCAGCTGCAGAGCCCAGGACGACCCCAGTGGAGGAAACGGGTCCAGGAAACTACCCATCATGTGCACAACTGAAGTGAGACACACAGCGCTGGTGCGAGGTGTGACAAGACGGAAATTGCCAAAGAATAATAAGCAAATGAAAAAGAGGCAATTACTGACTCCGGAAATACCAAAGAGTTATACACAGAAACATAACCACAGCACAGAACATAACTAGCTGTGACTATTAGGCATAATAACGTACACACTGAATACTGATATAACTGTAGTAAAAAGAGGGAAGAAGGGTTAGAGTTGAATTCATCTTTTCCATTGTAAAAAATTAAAAAATCCAAAACCAGCAGTATAAGCAAGTTATTTAGAAATGTGGAGGGAAATACCAAGAAAAACACTAACACAGGACTGACCCACTAAAAGGATGAAGTCAAGAATCTGTAATCCTCAGACCATGTGACAGGGTCATGATTTCTGGACATTATAGACAAAACACTAAAGAGGGTTTGAAGGTTGCTGGTTGGGGCAAAAACAAACAGGAAGTGGTTCCCAACGGCCGCAGGGCACTCGTACGCACAAGGCGTCATCGGTGAGCTTTCTCCTGCCTGCAGTCCAGGGACGGTGGCCTTTCTCCAGCCAGGCTAAGCAGTCAATCTCATACCCCAAAACCAGTCTGCTCTGGCAAAATACCTTTGGATTTTGCATCTATAAACCATCTCCCTATTCCTCTTTTCACCCGACAGTAAGAAAGCAGAAGTGGAAAGAAACTCTCAGTGTGCCTCCAAAGAGCTCAAAAGGTTTTAATCTAAACTATGAAGCACAGCCTACCTCGAGAAGTACTCTCAAATGCCTGCCTGCGCAAAAGCCCAACTCCCACGCTTGTGACCTGAGGCAGCAGTCATACCTTAATTTCATTGTCGTTTGCAAAATTGCCAAAAGAAGCCATAATCTTAGGGACAGCCGCAGCCAAGGTCTCCTGGACAGACTCCTCGGGTCTCTTGCTTGTGCGCGTCAGGCAAGGCAAAAGGTTTACCAAGTAAGGCCTGCACATGTGAGAGGGACACTAATTACTCTTCCAGGGCCTACCTTAATGAGAAACACAAGCGATTAGTTCAGCGTCTGTTAGGGAAAAACCAGTTTTTACATGCAGGAGAGTCCTTCCTGGAAGGTAAACAAACCTCTGCTAGAAGACTAAAGGCAGATGAAGCCCAGATGCTGGGAGGCTCTCATCCTTTGTTTCTCCTCTAGTCACACACACGACTCTCAAAAGCTTGTTTTAAAAATTCTTTGCAGTAAATTATAATAGTTATTAAAATAATCAGATTCTAAATGAGAAAATAACAGATAATATAAGAAAACACCATTTAAAAAGTAAATTAAGAAATAAGAATAAAGCTTTCTTGAAAAGGGAGCATTACAAAATTTTTTCTAAGCATTGACCTGAACAGGGCCTTAGAGAGAAGCCTGGCCCTCTACAGAGAAGTAGCAGACCACGCAGGACTGGAGAGGAGCAGTCACAGGACAGATAAGCCGAGGCCACGGGACAAGAACTTGGTGGCGACGGCGGCGTCCTCTAGTGGCAGAGACGGGCAGCAAGCAGGTGCACCCCTGGGACTGTACAGGGAGGGAGGCGGGCCCTTCTAAGGAGATGACCCAAGGGAAAACAAACCAGACATCAGAAGGAAGACATGCCCAACTTTTCAAAGTCAGGCCAATGAGTCAACGGAGTGTCTGAGGTGACGGGGGCCACTGGGGGCCAGATCTCCCTGGGCCTTGGTAAGGAGTCTGGATTTATCTGAACAGCTCTGGGAAATGAGTAAAGAGTTTAAGTAAAGGAATGACATGACCCAATCATAGTTTTTTAAGGTCACTTTGGCTTCTACGTGGAGAACTAGGGATGTGTTGCTTTAGAAATACAACAAAGTTTTCAAAACAAGGATAGTAAAAGAAAAAGGTTATATAAAAAGAAATGTCCTTAGTGACTGTATGTGTGCAGTCATGTAAGACCTTATTACAGTCAGGCTCAGTGGAACGGATCACTGTTTCATAGTAAAAGAGAGGGTTTCTGCCACTCCACCAGTTCCTCGGGGACAGAGCCAAGGGCTCCATGGATGTCAGCACGTCTTGCCAGTGAAGGAGAGAAGGAAGGAGTTGAAAACTGTGGCCCTTCTTTTGTTTTTCAATCCATTAAGATACAATTGGTTCAATCAGTCAAAACTTTATTCACAGTTTAACACTCATATTTTTAACCCACATAATAGACAAAGGCATAGTTTTCTATAATCCCTAGAGTAAGCAACAATGAGGTAGTACTCAACCTTCAACCACCTGGCAAGTATCTTTTTGGCAAGTACCACGTGCAGACGCCGTTATCAGTGTTGGGCTGCAGCAGGGACCAGACAGGGATGCCCCCACTGTCCTGAGACGTACATCTCCTACAGCTCTCGGGGGAGGGTGGGATAGAAAACGAACAAGCACGCTGATGAAGTGTGCGACAGTATTCCTGAGGGCCGTAAGTTTTACGCAGGAAAAGGATCAGGACAACCTGTACTGCAGCTGGAGAGGCAGAGGTGGGCAGCTTCAGACAGAGTGGACAGGGAAGACCTTCAGAGAAATGACATTTGAGCCAAGATGGCAAGAATCCACCGTAGCTGGCCCCCCACCCAAAATAATAATAATAGTAATAACCCAGAGTGTCCACTTTACCTGCATTTCTGAGGCCGAACGAGGTGAGCCAGCTCGGCAAACCTCCACAGGGCAGCGCGCAGGCTCCGAGGAGCGCCGTTCTGAGGGATTTAAGAAGCAGCGTGTTACATTGAAGAGTCGCAGACACGAGTCACCAAGAGGACTTCAAATAAACAAAAGCATTTTTTTCATTGCTAATTTCTATTTTTAGAGAAAAGGCCATTTAAATGTGTAACTACTTTTGTAATGTTAAGGTCTAATGGGAGGCAATTATAAAGATATTTTTTAAAACTACCATGTTAGTTCCCATCCCATCTAATAAATAATGAGGAGCAACCTTTTGAAGAAAAGTAAAACAATAAAGTCTACTTTACCAAACAGCATTTATTTCCTTATCAAATAAAAGATAAAATTTCACATACTACACTGCTCAACACAGTGAATCAGTAGCACTTTTTCAATGATGGAAAACAAAAGCCTACCTTTTTAATTTCCTTATAGAGTTCCAACTGTAACCTCGGAAGATTAGAATCCATCAAAGCCTACAACAAAATACAAGAGATTTGTTCACGGAAGACACATTCTACTAGCAATTCTAAAGAAAGCGAAAAGGCAGCTAAAATTTCAATTTGGGGGCAAAGTAGAATATAATAGCAACTAAACTAAGAACCTATTCTTTAAGAAAGAAGCATATGTATGCAGGAAGTTACCAAACAGACTAGATACAGGTCATTCACTTTAATTTTAAAAATGGAAGGAAAAAATTTAACTTTCATTACAATCAAATGCTACACAGTATCAAAATTAAATGGTAGATAGTTCAAACTCATTCTAAAGCTCTTACATTCAATTAAAGCACATTCTGTTGGACGATCCAACACTAGCAATGCCCTGGAGTCTGCAGGGCCAGCAGGGCGGTGGGTGGACATCCCAGATCAGAGCCCCTAGCTCTGGCGTGGGAATACTCCTCTCCACGCAGAAGCCCAAGTCCTTTCCAAAGGTCTGGTCCACCAGTGATGCACGGGTGCTCCCCAGGGAGCAGCAACGCTCCGAACCTGTTGGAACCATAGGCTCCTCAGAGCCATTTCTTGACCCTTCTGCTCACTTATGGGCTAAAACAAAAGATGGCCACACAGCCAATTTCAACCCAGTAAGAATGGTTGATGGCAACCACCGCCAGTGACACAAAGTCCCCGTTGGAGGCGGCTTCTCAAGACAGAAAGGAGAGACTTCTGTGCCCTGCTCTCGGCCATGGGAACCCTATCTTCCAAAACAGTATTGCCAATGTCTCGTCCACAAGAAGAGCAGAAAGACGTAACCAAGCCTCCACAGAAAATCCCTCCTCCTTTCCTAAGATGTACAGCATGTGATGTCTATAAACCAAGCTGGTCTTAGTAAAACTCACGGAGGTTCAGCAAGTTTGAGAATCAAACCAGGGTCACTTTCTGGGAGGTTCCAAATAATGTCTCAGAAATTCTAAAATCCTAATTCTGCTGTTTCAGCGTGTACTGAAATTCCTTAAATGAGCACACCAAAATGGACAAACATATATTAAAGCACTACTTTGCCAATAAAACCAGAAGGCATATCAAAGTTTTATTTTACTTTATAAATGTTTTATAAACTGATACCAAACCTATTTTATTACAGGAGGAACGTAAACCCCAAGGCCCTGGAACAGCACTGAACGGGCCCTCGCAGTCATGGGTGATGGGAAGGTGCCATCTGACCCCTCCCGGCTCCTGACCCCACCTTCACACTGAGGCGAACACACACAGAGCCAAGTCCAGCCCATCGCGGCCCCCTGTGCCTCAGAGGCCGCCCTGGTTCAAGGCCCCCATCGCTCCTGCCCGGGTTACTCAGCCTCTCGCAGGGATTCTGGGTGCACAGTCTTTTTCCACTCCAAGGCAGGCTACACGGCATCCGCAGGCTACTCTTCCTAAATAAAGCACTCCTCTGACCAGGTTAAAGATCTTCACGAGCTCTTCCTCTTCATCCTCTACCAGATGAAGTACAAACCCCTTGAATGGATCCTCAACACCTCCCATTCTCTGCTAGCACACACGTTCACCCTCCTAGGTGGGTCTGCAGGGGTTAAGACGGTCCTGATCTCCTCACTCACCTAACAGCCACCACCTCCAGGAAGCCTTCTCTGCCTCGCCAGACAGAAATCACATCCACTTCCTGACCGCCACGATGAGTTGCCAGCATGTCTCGGAACTTACACCATGCATTAAGCCACTCCTGTACAAACATGCTTCCCCCTCCCCAAGACTGTAAATTATCTGAAGGCAGGAGCATGCTGTCAGCTGAAGCACATCCCCAGTGCATTTGCTACACAAGTGAAAAGCAGAGCATGCCCCATTTTCTTGGGTCCTCATCCTAAGCATATAATGATACTCTGAAAAACAGAAGGCGCAAGTCCAGGACCTGACTCCTAAGTGACCATCCATGTGTTCCTCTCCACCCCTGACACCCGGGCCTAACGCCATCCAAGTTCTCCCGAGCCTGTCCTTCCTCTGCCACCGTGAGAGCACATCAGCCAGACCCTGACCCCATCCCCAGCCTGCTGGCCTTGAAGACCTGTGCATCTGAGGAAGCAGACATCAGAGCACAGCCAAAGCCCAGGATGTCTGACTTTAAGCAGAAAGAAGAGGTTCTGAGAGACTGACCTCGTCTTACGCTCAGGGGCGCAACATGAGAAGTTGGAACCTCTGCACTGGGAGGCCAGAAACAAGGCAGAGGAAATAGGAAGGCAGTAGGGAGGTGGCCAGGAAGAGAAGCCAGCACCTAGAGCTCTGACCAGGCCATGGCCCAAGCCCCCAGACACACACACCAGGCTAGTTGGACGGCAGTTACAGGAGCAGGTCTCTCTCTGCAGCATGTGCCTCCAGGTAAAATGACCACCTTCTTTGTTTGTGTGTTTGGGGCCATATTGTCCTCTCTCCCCTCCTCACCTGTTCTTGTCATGGCCAAGGCAACCTGTGGTGACTTCTTTAGGTTTCCTGATTCTGAGGATCAGAGTTCAAGAACTGAAATATCAGAAAAAGCCTAGCCTGGTCCTGCCAGTGGGAATAAAAAAAAGCAGCAAGGATGTTGAGGCCTAGAGAAAAGCAAGTGTAAGTGAAAAAGTCCACCTCCAAACGTGCTGTGGACCCATCACACCTGAGTGGTACCCACACACTGCCGGGCAGAGAACAAGGTCAAATGGCCGTGGCCACTGCAACACTGCGGGGGTGGGGGGGTGGGGGGGGGCGTGTGGAGACGTGAAATGCAGGTGGAGGGAGAAGACCAGGCAACTCCCAATGGAGAAGCCAGAACCCTGGGTCTGCAGGGAAGCTGGCGCCCGAGCATAGACAGCATGGCCCACAGATCCACACGCCAGAAAGCGGGGAGCAGTGGGGCTCTGGCATGCCCCTCGGCCTCTCTGGTTAAGGAAGCAGGAATCTCACTGTAAGAGCGCCCCTTCCCACTCCGAGGCCCAGCAAGGGGCAGGATAACACTAACCCGTCACGCACGTCACTGCACCTGATCCTCACACTCACGCACACCACAAACCCGTGTCCGATTCCCTCTGTGGTTAAGGAGACGGAGGCTCGCAGAATGAAGCACATCTCCCGAAGCTGCTCAGCGAGCGGGCGGCAGAGGCCAGATTCAGGCGCAGGCCTCCTTCACTCCAGAACCTCCCTGTGCCCCACCTCCTTAACGCAGGAGTAAAGGGTGACCGTCTTCCCGAGGAAGCTGGACCCATGACAGAAAAATGAAGGACAATTTCTTGGCCAATGTAAAGTGTGACCACTCTCCAGAGAAAGCCCTTGGGGAGACTCCAAAGAACAGTTTTGGTTTTCAAGATCCTAATAAGGAGGGAAATATTCAACTAGCCTATGTTAGGCTGGAGTTCTTGGCTCATCTGGCCAAGTAAGTATTACTAGGAAGAGAGCCTTCAAGGAAAATGAAAAGATGTGGCCTTATCTCAATTCCATGGGTGGAACTCAAAACAGTAAGGGAAAAATCAGGAAAAACTGCAAAGGTCCAATTAGCAGGGCTTCCCTGCAGAGAAGGGAACAAGATACATTTTCTCCTTCACCATTATCAAGAAATCGTTTTTGGAGAAAGCGTCAAGAACTATGTCAGTGAACCTTCCTCAGCACCGGTTAGCCTATGGTGGGAACAATATATAAGCTTAGACACAAAATTCAAAAGGCTCATTCACACACTCAAAGGTGACCTGGAAGAAGGTGCCCGGGGTGGTTGAGGATACAAACTAGGAGAATGGCAGAATGAGAAAAACAAGGATTGTTTTCCAACACCGTAAGAATTATGGAAGAAAGACTTTATCTTCAATGGCAGCAGAAAACAAAAAAAGGGAAAAGTGGATTAAAGCTACAGTGGTCTTGGGTACTAGCTCGGCACCGGGAAGCAGTAAGCGAAGAGGACAGGTGTCCCCCGCCCACTCCTTACCTCACCTACCACCCAGGTAGCTCTGGCTTTCTGGCTTCATCAACCTTTTCTGGGAACTCCTGTCTCTCCAGTCACATCACACTAACTCCAGCGCAGCTACCAGAGAAGGCACGTCTTTACCTGCAAACAGTACTGCCTGACCCAGGTCTTAGGAGACGAAGACACCAAAAGCGATCCCACTCCCCGTCCCCCTGCCTTTCAAGGTCTCATGGTTTCTCAACAAAGTGATGCTTTCCCCAAGAGCACCCAGTGGCCCCCGTCAGCGCCCACCCCTGACCTATGCCCTGCGCAGGCACGAGGGTAAACCCACTCCCTCTGATGGGGCAGGTGCAGCCGGCACGCTGGCACACAGCAGAGAGCCTCCAAACCACACGCCATAAATGGAAACAGTGCAGATGTCCTAAGGGACTTTGCTACTCAAAACAAAAGAACCCTAAGTCATGGTTTCTTCTCTTAGCTACAACGGTCACAGCTCGTAGAACACCGTCCACAGGGCTCTTACTTTTATGACTTTGTTGAGGCACTCGTCAGCCACCATCCTGACATCTGACTCTGCGTCATCACTGCACAGCAGAAAAAGTTCCATAGCAATGCCCAGAAGTTTCTGAAATTCTGGAGAATTTCTAAGTAAAAAAAGAAGAGAGACTGTCACAGCCAAAAGGAACCTCAGAAGACATGACGACGAAACACAGTGAAGTTTCTGGTATCCTATGTGGGATTCTGGAACAGAAAAAGGACATTACATAAAAGTTAAGGCTAACAGTATACCAATATTGAGTGATTCATTGTGAAATCGCACCACAGCAATGTAAGACGCCAATAATTTGCGTAACTGCATGTGGAGTTTATGGGAACACTCTATACTATCTTCGTAATTGTTCTGTAAATCTAAGACTACTCTAAAATTTAAGAATTACTTATAAATAGAAGTGTACTTGCAAGACAATCTTATTTTGTTTGAGTTTTAGCCAAAAAATCTTAAAAAGACACTGTCTTTGTACGTACTTTAACTCAATTAAAAAAAAAGAAAAAAAGACACGGCTTCAGATACTTAAATCTCAGATAGCCATCTGCCCTCTGCCAACAAGTTACTTCTACTCTTACAATATTCTCAGAACCTAGAAAATCAATATACCAATATAACTCCTTTACTCCTTTTTCATCTTGCTTTCAGTATGTTCCAAACTCAACATGATCATGGTCAGGCTGTGTTCTTGTTGCTCCATCAGTCTCAAGAACTGGAATCTAGGCGATGCTTGTAAATGATTTTTAAGTTTCTCTGAGAGAGCCTGTCAGGCAGCTGTGATCCAATGGGCTAAACACAGCCAAGAGAGAGAGACCCATGGCCATGTGCATGAAACTGCCTTCACAGCACAGTGAGGGATGGGCCAGCAGTAATACAGCCCCTGGACAAAGCTGCTATTCTTGAAACATCTCAGTCTAGAGTCCTCTGAAATAAAGGGCCTCCTCCCCACTCTCTCTCTACCTCACAATTCCTACCAAGAGTCAGAAGAGCCAGGAGCCTAAGAGAAAGCAAAGAACCACATTAGCAGTGATCAACAAACAAGTACGAGCAAGAAAAAAAATGTGCCCCTCAGCGATATTTCAGACCTCATCTCTGTGGAATACTCCTGTGAATAAAGAGGAAAGGTCCCTGGGATGCTGGCACAGCATCCAGGCGCTGCTCAAAGTGGTGCTATGGAAATACAATGTGAGCTACAAGTGCAATTTTATACTTCCTAATAGACACACAAATAAAGAGAAACAGGTAAAATTAATCTTAATAATATATTTCATTTAACCCAATATATCCAAAACATTATTTTAACAAGCAATCAATACGAAAAAATTACTGGGATATATAACAATCTTTTTTAACAGCACATCCCAATTCAAACACAAAATTTTCATCAGAAGTATTTTATTTGTATAGAGACTCCATAAAATTCACAGTTGAAAAAGTATGTTTACTTAAATAAAACCTGGAGATCTAATGCACAGCTTCGTGATTATAGTCAACAATACTGTATTTTAAACTTCAAAGTTACTAAGAGACTAGATCTTAACCGTTCTCAACACAAAAAAAGAAATGATAATGATGTGACATGATAAAGGTGTTAGCTAACACTACGGCCGTCATAGTGCATTATACAAATGTATCAAACCAACACGTGCACCTCAAACTCAGTGCCATATGCCAATTACATCTCAATTTTTAAAAAAGAAAAAAGTAGGTTTATATACCATTGCTAACCATGCCTAAAAGGTCTCCAATTACTAATCAAATATTGATTTTTAGATTTTAATTTAATAAAATAGATACAGGGCTAATTAGGTTATCTACTTCTCTTTGAGAGAGCTTTAGAAGTTCATCTTTCAAGAAACTGTCCGTTTCATCTAAGTTACTGAAGTTCATAATATTCCTTTACTATCCTTTTAATATTGATACCACCTATATCGATAGTTTGGAGGGGCTAGAGGCGCCGACCCTCCACAAAGTCAAAAACCCGAGTATAAATTATCTGCAGGTTGGAAACCACAGATTCAACCAACCGCGCGTGGTGTAGTACTGCAGCATTTTTTGAAAAAAATCTGCATATAAGTGGACCCATGCAGTTCAAAACCATGTAGTTCAAAGGTCAACTGCATTTCCATTTCTGTTCTTGCACCCTTTGTGCTAGGGCTGTCAATATATTTCACTCCTACGTGTAAACCCCAAAATACATCGTTATTATTTTCACTGTAAACAATCAAGTATATTTTTGAAAGGTTAAAAGTAAGAGGGAAAGTCTTATATTTACCCACTACAGTTACCATTTCCATTGCTCTCCAATCCTTTATGTAGATCCAGACTTCTATCTGGTACCATCTTCCTCCTACCTGAAACACTTTCTTTAGTATTTCTTATAGTAGTTGCCTGCTGGACATAGATGATTTCAGCTTTTGCAAGTCTGAAAAAGTCTTCTTTCACCTTTGTCTTTGAGAAAGAAGTTTCTACAGGGTATAGAATTCTAGGGGTTTTTCCGTTTCAGTACTTCACAGATGATGTTGCACGGACTTCTGGCACTTTCTTTTTCCAGTGAGAAATCCACTGTCAGTCTTACCTTGGTTCACTTTAGGTCTTTTTCATGTCTTATCTCTACTTAACATATTCAATCTTTTCTCTAGCTTCTTCTTGAACTAGAAGAACAGTTACAGTTACTGTTTTAACGTTTCTGTGTACAAATTTTACCACCTGTGCAATTTCTGGGTCAGCTTCAATTGATTTTTTCCACTGTCAATCATGCTTTCCTGCTTCTTTGCATTCCTGATAATTTCTGACCAGATGCCAGACCTTGTAACTTTTATCTTGTTGGGTGTTATGTACTTCTGAATTCCGATAAATATTCTTGAACTTTGCTCTGGAATGCAATTAAGTTACTTTGAAAGAGTGTGATCACCTTGGGTTTTGCTTTTAAGCTTTACTAGGCAGGACTGGAATGACATCTCAGCCTAGGGCTAAGTGAGCCCTGTGGCGAAGGCAAACCCTCCTGAGTAGCCCACCCAACGCCCCAGGAAGGATGGGGTTTTCCACTCTGGCTGGGGGGAACAGGAGCTCTTCCTGCACCTGTCTGAGTTTAGCACCTGTTCCCTCCAATCCCCTCAGGTGGTTCCACCCCCAGCCCCAGGGCACTGAGGGACCCCTGCAGGTCTTGCTGATGGCTCCGTGCAGTTCCCCCCTCTCTGGTATTCTCCCCAATGGGCCCCAGCCACCCTGCCTCCTGAGGCCATCAGCTCTGTCTCCCCATCTCAGCAGCCACTGGGCTCTGCCCCTCCTCACATCCTGGCTGGGAAACTCCCTCCAGGCAGTAACCTGGGGAAGTCATAATGCTCATCGCAGTAGTTTTCCATTTTTCCAGAAATGCCTGATGCCCCGTGCCTTGAAAACCATTGTTACATATATTTTATCCATTATCAATTGCTTTAGGCAGGAAGGTAGATCCTGCCCTTGTCACTCAGCCAGAAGCAAAAATCTTTCGTGATTTTTTAAATTTAATTTTTAACATATTCCTAATATCTTTTCTGGTCACAAATATAAATATCTATAAATCACCTTTTATAAAGTTAGCTAATATTCCTTTCTATAAATGTATCTTAATTCTTCAATTCTGTGGGTAAATCATTATGATTATTTTTAATTTTCTAATGGGATGAATAGCACTGCACATCATTGTACACTTTCCTCAGGATGAACTCCTGAGGTGAAACAGTTGAGTCAAACAGGTAGTGTTTGCCAAACTGCCTTTTAGAAAAGCTGTGTCACCTCCGAAAAACCCCTGAATATTTTTTAGTGTTTGGCGCTCTGACAGGTGAAACTGTTCTTATTCGTGTTTTAGTCTCATCCCACTGACCACCAGTGAGTGTGAGCATTGCCTCCACAGGAAGCACAAAGTAAGTGTCAGCCATATGCTCACGGGCCCCACCTCATGTCTTCTTTTCCAAAAGGCCTATTCATAGCCTTTGCCTATTTTCCTATTAGGATGATAGTCTTTTTCTTCATGATTTATAATTGCTCTTTATAGACACTATTAAACCTTTGATATATATGCTGTCAATACTTTCCCCAAGTTGCATTTATGTAATTTCCAGTTTAAAGTGGATTTTGACATACTGAACTATATTCCAGAGAAAACATTTTTTTCCTTTATACTGCTAGCATTCCACAGCCTGAGATTCAATGTTCTTTTTATAGTAATGATTTCACTTTTTTGTGTTTAGGTAATTAATCTGGCATTTATGTTTGTTTGCAATATGAAGAAGAAACATAATACCCCCCACTAAATAGTCAAGTGGTTCATCATTTCCATACTAATACAAGATGCTATATGTATCATAAATTCATACACACAGATACACACATACACTTTCCCACTTTCTATTCTATACCTTCTTTAATGTCTAACAGCTATTTTAATTTCATGTACACCAGGTATCACCATATTACTGATGGTTTCAGATTTTCTTTGCAACAGTGATGTATTTATTCTTGCAGATGAACAAGTTCAAAAACATCTCTACTAGAATTTTGATCAAGATCATTTTAAATTTATGGATTAATTTTGAGAAAATTTAACTTTATGATAAAGAAATCTTCCCATGTAGAAAGGGAAGTAGTAATCTGTACCTTTCAGGAAAGTCAATAGCCGTCCTTAAGTAGTTTCTGCACGTCTCTTGTCAATTCCTTGAAATTTAATATGTTGGTGCTACTATGAATTGGCTCTTGAACCACTACATTTTCTAACTGATTTATGCTAATATTGGGGAAATCTATAGATTCCTGTATACTTATTTTTACCCAACCACTTTATCAAGGTACACTTGCTTAGATGAGGGTTCCTAAGTATTCCCAAGAGGATACTGGTAAAAAACAAATCCCCACACTCCACCTGAACAGAAAATGTAGGTGTGCTGGGGAAGAGGGCAGTGAGGTATCTTCGTTACTATATTTTTGACAAATCTTCCGGATGATTTTGATGTTCATGTGTATTTAGGAACCAGTAGGACAGACCACCAACTTGAGAGCTTAGGTAGACTAAGAGTCACAATACACAATGAAGACTTCAGAAGCTGCCACGGAATAACCCCACTGGAGAGAAGGTCAGTGTATCACAGAAGCTGTAAGAACGTACCAGAGGTTAATTACACTCAGGAGAGATAAGAGGAAATACCAGCCATCGAGAAGATTTCATAAATCATTACACGCATATAAAACATCCACTTCAGCTCTACACTCCAAAATTCCTAAAAAGTATGGAGAGTATCTTAAAACAAACTTGTTCTTTGATCTGACGGGACCAGAAACAACCTCTCTGGGTCCAAAAAATATCCTATTCATATGCTGCTGTGTAGAACAAGCAGTATAATGACTATCAGCATTACTCCATACAAACATAATAGACATACGAATGTAAAAACTATTATCAGCCACTACTGTGATTTAAGACGGCAAACTGAACCACAAATCAGTCTTAACACATCTCAACATACTTTACTACCAATGTGTGAATCTAAGCCAACATCCCATCAATTCCATTGGGAACTGTCAAGAAACAAACCAAGTATAATGCATGAAGCACTAAGACTGGAAGAGATCTATTTCCTGGGTCCATAAGCTTTCAAAGTGAGGTGTTACTCCCTGAGACCCGGATGCTGGGGGTCAGGTGAGCACAGCAGTGCTACAGCAGCAGCAGGCACCAGGGGCCTGTCGGGCATTTACCGTCATTTCATACAAAAGTAATGACAGTTTGTAGGACAATGTGCGTCACGACGGGATGTATTTCTGGCTCTCAGCAGCTAAAGAACACATCTATGTAGCTCTCGACAGTGTTTCACGGGTGTCGCTTCATCCCACAAGAACCCTTATAAATTGGGTTTACATTTCATAGATGAGGCAACAGTGGCTCCAAGAAGTTAAACTTACCTAAAACCACCTGGCTTATAAGGAGTGGATATAGAATTCAAGCTTTTTTCCCCCCTACTTTTATCTTAGTATTGTTTTCTAAGCTATGCTAACAATAGTATGCTAACTTAGAATTTTTATATTTTTATTCTCAGCACATATTCTCATTTGTCACTTCATTTCTTCCCACAATATTTCTACAAATTAGATAGAAACAGAAATCATCCACTGTCCTTCACAAACTGAATGAGTTCAACTAAAATGAAATACTCTATTGTGAAACTGCTTTGAAAGTATGAAATACAAAAGCAAGGTGCCACTAAAATTAAATGAATCACCAAATTTCTGTCAGTACTAAAATCAAGATTATTATTCTCAGAGCTTTTTCTAACAGATTATAAAGAGCTCTTTCCAACAGGAGAATAACATGAATGATTTATTCCAAAGGAAAGAAAAGCCAAGAGAGAAGTACTTCACACATGCCCATGTGGGTAAAAGAATTCTGAAATCATAAGTAAATCTGTTTCCTACTCAGCCATCAGAAACAGGCTTAAAATATTTACCATCCACAGCTACTATGAACAATCAATGGTCAGAAAAACCGACAGTCCAAAGTAAAGAGAACGAGAAGAATTAGCAACGAAGCTACACAGAAGGTGCTGCTAGTTCAGCAAAGAGGAACAATCGAGCCAGGGAAGCAGACCTCCAGTCAATGCCCGTGATCCCACTGGTCCCAGAGCCTTAATGAGCAGGCAGCAGCCATGGGGGGAGCACGTGCACTCCCACAGTGTCAGACGAGGGCAAAGTGCTGAAGAAAAGCAAACAAAAGACCACGAGAGTGCATTTATGTCAAACCTAATCTCCCAATTCATCCCACCCCTCACCCGTGTCCACACGTCCGTTGTCTACATCTGCATCTCTATTCCTGCCCTGCAAGTAGGTTCATCTGTGCCATTTTTCTAGATTCCACATATATGCATTAATATACGATATTTGTTTTTCTCTTTCTGACTTCACTCTGTATGACAGACTCTAGGTCCATCCACATCTCTACAAATGACCCAATTTCCTTCCGTTTTATGGCTGAGTAATATTCCATCATATACATATACACCACATCTTCTTTTTTTTTTTTTTTTTTTTTTTGCCGTACGCGGGCCTCTCACTGTTGTGGCCTCTCCCGTTGCGGAGCACAGGCTCCGGACGCGCAGGCTCAGCGGCCATGGCTCACGGGTCCAGCTGCTCCGCGGCATGTGGGATCCTCCCGGACCGGGGCACGAACCCGTGTCCCCTGCATCGGCAGGCAGACTCTCAACCACTGCGCCACCAGGGAAGCCCCACACCACATCTTCTTTATCCATTCATCTGTCGATGGACATTTAGGCTGTTTCCATGTCCTGGCTATCGTAGATAGTGCTGCAGTGAACATAGGGGTACCATGTGTAAAACACATAGCTAGTGGTGGGGCTTCCCTGGTGAGGCAGTGGTTAAGAATCCACCTGCCAATGCAGGGGACACGGGTTCAATCGCTGGTCCAGAGATCCCACATGCCACGGAGCAACTAAGCCCGTGCACCACAACTACTGAGCCCGCGTGTCACAACTACTGAAGCCCACGCACCCTAGAGCCCGTGCTCTGCAACAAGAGAAGCCACCTCAATGAGAAGCCTGTGCATCGCAACGAAGAGTATAGCCCCCGCTCGCCACAGCTAGAGAAAACCCACGAGCAGCAACAAAGACCCAACGCAGCCAAAAATAAATAAATAAACAAATTTATTCTTTTAAAAATAGATAGCTAATGGGAACATGCTATAAAGCACAGGGAGCTCAGCTCGGTGCTCTGTGATGACCTAAATGGGTGGGATGGGGGTGGGAAGGGAGGTCCGAGAGGGAGGGGATATATGTATACATATAGCTGATTCACTTCATTGTACAGCACAAACTAACACAACATTGTAAAGCAATTATACTCCAATTAAAAAAAAAAGACCACTATAATTAGACAGGCTCTTGTTGTTCCAAATACCGCAATAAGTAAAATATAAACATGTTCAATTATCATAATGGTTACAATGATACTATGTAAGATTATGGAAACATTACTCATTACAGTGTCTGGACATCCTCCACATATGTAGCCAGAAGTATGGGGAAGGGGGTCCTGTAAAGGTTTTAAAACAATTGGGGAGACAAAGAATATTCTAGCCCATTAAGAATGAAAATACAAAAAAAAAAAAAAAAAAAGAATGAAAATACAGAAATTTTAAATTTTCACTAGAAGTTCAAAGTGCAGTTACCTGAGAGACTGTGCCACTATGTTTTCACATATTGTCAGACAATGATTCACACGGTCTTTCTTGGTGGCTGAGAGTTCTTTCTTTCTAAAAGGAAAAAAAAGAGTAAAGGAAGTTTGCATGTGTTGTGTTATCCGCTCCATCTATTTCTACAAGGCATTCATTCATTCAGTAGTGCTTCCTGACTCCTAGAAGTAAACCACCCATTCCTGCTGGGGGCAGGGTGGCTCTGAGGTCAGGGAAGAGGGGATGAGCCTAACCCAGGGTTCCCTACAGGACAGGGCTCCATAGAAAAGTCAAGGGGTGTTACTAACGCACCTGCTTTCTCTACTTTAGAGAGAAGGAGAAACTGCAGTGCAAACAGCGCTCACCCAAGATCACATGGATGGACGGAGTGTGCAATTCAATGAAACACAAGGATGTCAATATAATACTCTACGTACCAAGCTGCTGCCACTTCTCAAAGTCTTATTTACTGACTACAGTCAGCATACCACACAGACCTCACACTCTTAGGTGTAAAATAACGTTCAGACAATGGCTAACTGCTTCTATATCCCCAAACGGCTAGAAACAAGCCCCCTGCCCAGACACTTCTCAAAAGCCTCCTAGTAAGACTTCTCAGCCCAAGAAAAAGGAGATAAACAGCCTGGTCAAGAAGATCAGATAAAAGGTGCTTGCTTCCCACCCAAACCTATGACTTGAGATGTCTCTGAGGTAGGCACCACAGAAATAAGGTAGAGAGGGTCAATCCAAAGAGGAAGCCAAAAAATAACTCAGGCTTGATAACTACATCCAAAAAGAATCTGAGTGTTAGCAGGTCACCAGTACATGGTACTAACTAGAAACACCTAAACCAGAAGACTACTAAGTTTTAGAGGGAATTCTAGTACCAAAGAAATTTAAAAACTAACCAACAAACCTATTTAATCCCTAATGCAACCTCAGTTTCCAACAAGTACACCTGAAGGAACAGGCTCTTACAATTATGCAAATCCACGAAAGACACACCCTCCAAAAGGCACTACAGATGTGGCCAGGGAAGAAAATGGACAAGGAAGAGTCTCCAAAGGGGAAAGTCAGGGTCCAAAATGAAGGACAGACAGAGCCTGAATGAGAAGACAAGCCCAAGGCATGCGGAGAGGGGCTTCCCGATGACTGGTCAGTAAGAGTCCATCACCACGTGGACTGGTGACTGTGTGTCTCCCACTGGTCTCTTTCCTAAAAGAGACTCTTACTGATAAGCTATGTTGCGGACTGCTAGTCCCCCACCAAAATGCCAGCCTTCCCTTCTCGGACACACGCCTCCTGGTTAGAAGCTCCACAGCCTAGCTTCCCTGCAGTCGGGGATAGACAGGTGACTTAGTTCTCACAGATGAAATGGGAACAGAAGTAGCAGGTGGAGCTTCTGCCTTGCTGGCTCGCCCTGGGCATCCCCCTTTTAGTTCCCTCCGACTGGAACAAACATTCCTAACACCCAGTTTTTGATTATACAGATAAAGACAACAAGAAGGCTGCAGAGCAACAGGATGGAAGGAGCCTGAGTCCCAAGTGACCACAAGAGGCAGAGGCCCCTCACCACCCACCCTCATGAGTCACTCACTTCAAAAACACTGTGATGGAAACAACCCAAATGTCCCAGTGGATGGATAAATGACGCAGCCCAATGACGGAACACTGCTTGGCAGTAAAAAGCAGCAAACCACTGATTCACACAAGGATGAATCTCAACGTATCAGCTTCAAGATACGTAAGTATAATTCCATTTATGCCACGTTCTGGAAGACACAAAACCAGGGGAACATAAGGTGATCAGTAATTTCCAGGGGCCTGGCGGAGGAGCGGGGAGTTGACAGCAAAGAGGTCCGAGGCGGGGGAATCTTTAGGAGGTGATGGCACTGTTCTAAATCTTGACTGTGGCAGTAGTTACACAGCTTTATGCAACTGTCAAAATTCACTGATCTGCACATTAAAAAGGGTACATTTTACTATATGTATGTATGTGTGTGTGTATATAGATAAAATACCTCAATTTAAAGAAGAAAGCGCTATGAGAATTTAAATGCTCTCTTCTTTGAGCCACCACATTAAAGTCTCTATTACAGCAGCTCAGAGGTTACCTAGTTTAAGACAGCCATCAAGAAAATTAAAGAACACTGACCACTCCAAGCACGTTAGGAAGCAAACTAACTCACTTATCCACTACTCTTTTCCAAAGTGAGAATCTGTCAAAGGCCTTAAGTGAACTGAATTCATACACCCAGTCTCCTAGCTATATAGGTAGTGGCCCCTCCCTGGGTAGCCTCTTACCGTGAGGTCTAAAATGATTCCTAGGGGGATGGTAATCAGAAAAAGGTCGACAAACACTAAACTGAGTGGACTTCACTACTTAACGATGGTCAGAATAGAAAAGTGATAAATACAAATGTGAGCTTCAAAAAGAACCTTGTCTCCCTCCTCACGTGTGGAACAAACCACAAGAATACAGGTAACAATAAACAATACAGCTCTCTGGACCTGCCGCCTGGTTTCCTTAAGACCTACTGTGCTGTTCCCCCAAGCCAGAACTTGAGCAAAAGTTTATGAAACTAGCAGAAAGTCAAAGAGAAAATATCAGTCTCACCCACCAAAATAAAAATACATGCTTCTGTTGTCTGTCTGGGTCTAGCTCCTCCTCCGAGCTCCTTGTGGGGAAAGCCTGCCTTATTCACCGGGGACCCTGCCCTAGGCCCGGCCGTCAGCCAGCACCCCCATCACACTCTTTGGTAGTAACTGTCCCTGCAATTTCCTCCCCAGGGATGACAGACTCACTAAGAGCAAAGGCCATATCGTGTCTCTCACTGGCACTCAGCACAGCACCTACACTGGAGCAGGTGTTTCAGACAGACAACAAAGGAATGGATAAGTAAGCTTTTGCTGTAGGAGGGTAGGTTACAAACACGTTAAAACTGACTCAAAAGTTCTTAAGTCAGTCTTACAAACAGGATTCAGAAGATAAATGATAATTGCTTTAAACTTGAGTTTGCATAACCAAGAGATGGAAAGAAAAGTAGAAACAGCAAAGCTTAAAAAAGAGAGAAACTGTAGGGCAACCCCACAGGCTTGAGTTCAAGCACTTTGTGGAGTGCGAGCTGCAGCCCTCAGCCCCTCTGGCTGTGACCAAGACGTCAACCACGACACGTCTGATGACCCTGACTTTCACGACTTCACTGCCAGAAAGAGGGCAGCACACGTTCTATCATGGTCGGTTACAAAGAAAGCACATGTTTTAAGTTTCTCTTCCTAACTCATCCACAATCATTTTCCAGCAATCCAAACACTTTTGAGGGGGAAAAAAAAAATCTACCGTAGTATATTTAAATTTTCATCTTTCCACACCCAATAGATAGCCCTAAAATCATAAGAGTCTTCAGACAGACAGTCAAAGTCTTCAGTGGTTACTAGTCTTGCTATTAAAATTTAAACAATAATTACTAAGTACCTATTTTGGGTGAGGAGCATAAAAACAAACCACCTGACTGCTACCAAAATACTTATCCTGTAAAATCTTCTCTCCTATCACACTGAAGAATACCCACATTTTAAAGTGTGAGGGTCAGACTTTACCCTCAGACACCCCAACAAAGAGGCATTAACCAAAAATATCAGAAAACGAAAACAACAGCCCTTCCAACACTACCCACTGAAAGATGTCAGGGCAGCAATGTAGCCCAAAAGGAACGAACACCCCCACCCAGTACAAACACCAACCCGGCTTAAGCAGGCCCAGCATAGTCTGGCCTCAGGCTACTTTCCTCTGTCAGGAAGCCTGTGTGGGAACTCTGGCCACTGGAAATAACTCAGTCGTTTTGGTCATGCACCTTCAAACTCAGTTCTTGTACATGCCATGGTCCCTGCTTCAAATACCTCCTTCCCGTCTTATTTTGTCCAATAAACCAACGTGGAAGTTTAAGAAAACTACAACTATTTCATTCCCCCATGGAATTTAATTAGGCTGATGAACTAAGTTGTCAAACTGACTTGTTCTACAAGAAGAGTAAGTATGGAAATTAAGGTGAAAACGGAACCGCCTTGCTCTAGGCAGAAACTGGATGAGCAGGGTGAGAGCTGGATAAACAAGGTAAGAACAGTCCTGATCCTTCAGCTGCTTTTGTAAACGTGCTTATTTTAACTCCAGCTTCAAAGTGAAAACAAACCACAGTCAGCCCCCCCCCAACTGTGTAATGAAGCGATCTGTACACAAACACGCATCTGTAAGGAGGAGGAACATATAAAAATCAAGGACTCTACAGGCATACTACAAACACGTTAAATCGATTATCAAAGAACTAATTCTGAAAATGGGAATTCAAACCCTCTCGTCAAAATTCTTATTTTTAGAATTATGTATGAAAAATCTGATTCCAGGTTGAGGGTGTGCAAGGGAGGGCCTTGACTACTCCAGGAATTGAAAACGATCACCTATCGTGCACTTGTCTTGCTAGTTGTGGTCACAGGTACTGTCACATACACATTTTCGAGTCGGTGCCTACACACCCCACACGATGAGTAAAACTGAGGTCTAGAGGCTGCTCCGCCTGCAGGAGCAGGGCAGTAAATGGCCGGGCAGACATCCAGGTCTTCTGATTCCTCATCAGCTGCTCTCTAACTTTCACCAAGTACTATACTAATGAGAGTGTTCCTAGAAGATTAGGACTCTTTTGGATCTTTTTTTTTTTAAAGAAGGAATGGAACACCAAAGTCATTTTGGAATTATGTTTCATACATAATTTTAAAATAAAAGTACTGCTTAAGGGAATTCCCTGGCGGTCCAATGGTTAGGACTCAACACTTTCACTGCCAAGGGCACAGGTTCAATCCCTGGTCAGGGAACTAAGATTCCACAAGCCGCTCGACACGGCCGAAAAGAAAAAGTACTGTTTGATTAGGGGAAGCAAGGCCTACGATTTCCCCACCACACAGTCTATATCACAGAAAAGGGCTGTGAAAGCCTTTCTTACTAGTAATTTAACTGAGTACTGTAACAATTACTAACAGAAGAAGGTGCAATTCAAAATGCGATCTATGCTAAGTGAAAAAGGTCTGACACAAAAGGCCCCATGTGTACGATTCCGTTCACAAGAAACGTCCAGAACAGGCAAATCCATAGAGACAGAAATAGATGAATGGTTGCCAGGGGCTGGGGGAGGGAAAATGGGGACTGACTGCTAATGGAGAGGGGCTTTCTTTTTGGTGTGATGAAATGTTCCAGAAATTAGACAGCAGTGATGGTTGCAGAACCTTGTGAATATATTACAAACCACTAAGTTGTACATTTTAAAATGGTGAATTTTATGATATGTAAATCATAATCTCAATTTTTAAAAAAATCTGTCTGCAAATCCCAGCAGCTCTTCCTCCCCAGAGGAAGGAATGTGACCACTCCTCGCCACCAGCACTGCTGCTCCCAGCCCGGCACAAGCTGCCGGCACCTCCAGCTTTGATTACTTCAACAGCCTCCCGACTGATTTGATGACTTCAATCAGATTTGATTACTTTAATAGCCTCTTTCATTCCTGCTCCCTGTCCACCAGGGGTGGCCCTCTTTGTTAATTAAAGTTTTTAATGAGGGGGACTTCCCTGGTGGTCCAGTGGGTAAGACTCCACACTCCCAATGCAGGGGGCCCAGGTTCGATCCCTGGTCAGGGAACCAGATCCCGAATGCGTGCCACAACTATGAAGCCTGCATGCCGCAACTAAAGATCTCACAGGCTGCAACTAAGATCTGGCACAGCCAAAAATAAATAAATAAATTGTTAAAAATCTTTCTTAAAAAAAAGTTTTTAATGAGGTAATTGTAGATTCACATGTAACTGTAAGAAATATCAATAAAAGAAATACAATGTGTACTTCACTCAGTTTCCCCCACTACTAACATTCTGCAAAACGATCACAGCCAGAACAGTGATACAATCCACTGATCTTTAGATTTCCAGTTTTACTTTTACTCATCTGTGCGGATGTGTGCATTTAGTTCTACACAATGTCATCAGATGTGTAAGTCTGTGTATCCACCACCAGAGTCAAGATATGGAACACTTCGTCACCATGAGGATCCCTTGAGCTGCCCTTTGAGAACCACACCCACCTCCCTTGGCCCTCCACTCTGTACCTCCACCCACCCCTAACCGGGCAACCACTCATCTACTCTCCACTCCTAGAACTATGTCATTTCAAAAATGTTACATAAGTAGAATCAGCCCGTATATAACCTTTGGGGATTGCCTGTTTTCACTAGCATGATTTCCTCAAGATTCATCTTAGTTGTTGCATGTATTATCAGGAGTTTGTTCCTTTTTAGTGCTGAGTAGTTTAACCATTCACCTGTTGAAGGACATCTAAGCTGATTCTAGTTTTTGGCTATTATGAATAAAGTTGCTACAAACATTTGTGTACAGGTTTTTATGTGAACATAAGTTTTCACTTCTCCGGGATAAACACCCAAGAGTGCAACTGCCGGGTCATATAGTAACTGTATGTTCAGTTCTACAAGACACTGCTTGTTTTCCAGAGTAGCTGTCCATTTCATAGTCCCACCAGCGATGACTAAGTGACCCAGTTGCTTCCAAGCCAGCATCTGGTGTTGGCTTAGCATCGTAAGCTGTATCACTTGTTTGACTACACAAGTAAGCATCTGGTCAGAGTACAATCCAAAGTCCTTATACTGGGGTACAGGCCCTAAACGGCTCCCCCTCATCTCCTCTTTCTGGCCTCCTTACTACTCCTGCAACATGGAAAGCACTCCCGCTCATCTGTTCCCTCTACCTCAACCTCACCTCCTCCAGATGCCCACCCCCCTCCCCCTGCTCCAGCATCACCTTCTCAGTGCACTTCGCACCCTAAACACCACCACAAAGCTCCTCTCCCCCTTATTCTGTTTTGTCTTTCTCCATAGTCTTTAACACCACTGGCCTTGTTCACTGCTGTAACCCAAGGGCCCAGAACAGGCCCTGGCACACAACAGGCACCCAGTTGAAAGGAATCCTTCCAGGTCATCTAGTCCAGTCCCCACTTAAGTGCCCATTCCCAGTAGCTGGGAGCTCTTAATGCCACCACAGCTTACGTGTCAGTGTTACACCTACTTTACAGCTACTCAAATGCTCCATGGCCCTAGGACAGAGAAATGATACTGCCTCAGCTACACCTGGACAGATGTAAGCAACATAAGTCTTCCCTCCCAAATGCTGATGGAATTTTATATTATATATTATTTTATATTATATTATATTATATCAACAGAAAAGTAGGTCCTGATCATCGACAGTGGAGCTTCTCAAGCTTTAACGTGCACATAAATTGCTCACAAACCTGGTTAAAATGCAGACTCTTGATTCAGTAGGTCTAAGGTAGGGCAGAGATTCTGTACTTCTTATAAGCTCCCAAGTGATACCAAATTGCTGGCCCTGAGACCACACTCTGAGCAGCGAGGACCTATGGCATATCTCGTCTCTAACACATATTCTAGCACCCAAACTGATTCAAGCTAACACAACTTGTACTGTGTAAATTTTTCCTTCTTGCTGTCTGAATAAGACTTCCATTCCAAGGTAGTTTACTGAGTGATTGGCTCACTTGCAGGGACCAGAGGTAATGGGGGTGGGGCCTCTGAAGGAGAAGAGAATAGGAAAGCCAGGACACTGTAAGACCTTTGCCTTTACATCTCCATAAGTCCTCTTTTAAAAAGAAATTCTACAGTATTATATAGCAGTTAATAAGAATGATAGGTACTGCTATGAAACAATGTCTTTGGTATACTAAGTGAAATAATATAGTGTGAGCTCATTCATGCAAAAAAAAAAAAAAAAAAGGACTTGTATATGCATTAAAAAATCAGAGAAAACGGGCTTCCCTGGTGGTGCAGTGGTTGAGAGTCCGCCTGCCGATGCAGGGGACACAGGTTCGTGCCCCGGTCCGGGAAGATCCCACATGCCGCGGTGCGGCTGGGCCCGTGACCCATGGCCGCTGAGCCTGTGCGTCCGGAGCCTGTGCTCCGCAACGGGAGAGACCACAACAGTGAGAGGCCTGCGAACCGCCAAAAAAAAAAAAAAAAAAAAAAAAAAATCAGAGAAAACAAAAGAAACTTAACAATTGTTATTTTTAGGGAATGAGACTAGGACAGCCAGGGAGGAAGACTTTGCTTTCCACCTTCTGTGCTATTTGAAGACGTTGTTGCAACGTATATGTGTAATTTTTTTTTAAGCTAGTTAACAAAAAGCAACCAAAAAAGAAATGCTTCCCCAAAGTGGTCCTATCATATCTAATCTAGGGGTGGACAAACTACAGCCTACCTGTTTCGGCCAGTCTAAGAAGTGTTTTTACATTTTTAAACGGTTGACACCCGCCCCAAAAAAAAATCAAAGAATAATATTTTATGACGTGAAAACTATACAAATTTCAACGTCCTTAATAAAATGTTATTGGAACAGAGGCTCACATTCACTTACATAGTGCTTCTGGATGCTTCTTTTCTACAATGGCAGAGTTTAATGGTTGCTACAGAGATGTATCATTTACATAAAATGTTTGCCAATGTTCAAGAATCAGAAGACTTAATATTGTTAAGGTGCCAATACTCCCCAAACTGATCTACAGATTCAATGCAATACCCATCAGAGAATTCCAGCTGGCTTCTTCCTAGAAACTGACAATCAGATCTTACAATTCAAATGGAAATGCAAGGGGCCCAGAATAGCCAAAACTATCCTGAAAAGGAATAAAGTTGGAGGACTCACATTTCATGACTTGAAACTGTGATACAAAACTAATGGTAGGGACTTCCTGGTGGCGCAGTGGTTAAGAATCCGCCTGCCAATGCAGGGGACACGGGTTCGAGCCCTGGTCTGGGAAGATCCCACCTGCCGCGGAAAAACTAAGCCCGTGCGCCACAACTACTGAGCCTGCGCTCTAGAGCCCACGAGCCACAACTACTGAGCCTGTGCTCTAGAGCCCGCGAGCCACAACTACTGAGCCTGTGTGCCACAACTACTGAAGCCCGTGCACCTAGAGCCCGTGCTCCGCAACAGGAGAAGCCACCGCAATGTGAAGCCCTCGCACCGCAACGAAGACCCAACGCAGCCAAAACTAAATTAATTAATCTTTTTTAAAAATTAAAAAAGAAAAACCTAATGGTAATCAAGACTGTATACGGACTTCCCTGGAGGTCCAGTGGTTAGGACTCCGCACTTCCACTGCCATGCGCCCGGGTTCAATCCCTGGTTGGGGAACTAAGATCCCACAAGCCGCCCCACAAGCCACAGGGCTCAGCCAAAAAAAAGACTGAAGAGACAACCCAAGAAAGGGAGTATCATTTTACAAATCATGCATCTGATAAGGGTCTAGTACCCAGAATATTATGAAAACTGTCACAATTCAACAATAAAAAGACAACCCAACTTCAAAAATGGGAAAGAATGAGGATGAGGGTCTGCAAGTTAAGCATAAGAAAGCAGCTGGGTCCCTAATCACTGGTGAGCTTCCTCAAGCAGACACTGCTGTCTTATAATAAATTCCTTCCTATTTAAGTTACGGCAGCAGAGTTTTCTGTTACCTGCAGTTGAATATAACTGATAACACCAACTATGGCTAAATTATGTCATGCTTAGCAGACAGAGATGAACAAGTCCTGTTGGTTCTACCTTCAAAATTCAGTCAGTTCCCACCTTGCCACCCCTAACAACCTGACAGAATTCGCGAGCATCTCACCCGGGCACGTGGCTCGCTTCCCAGCTGGTCTCCTGCTCCTCACCATGCTGCCTTCACTCAGCTGTCAGCCAGTATTCACTGAAAAATGGAACTCAAATCCTGCCACCCCCCAGACCAAACCCTCCAAAACCTCCCACCTCACGTAGAATAAATGCCACTGTCTTTATTCCACCTTGAAGGGAGGGCCTACTGATCTATCTGGTACAGCACTCTCTCTACCTCTCTGACCTCAGCTCCTACTGAGTCTCCCTCTCGCTAATTCAACGGGCCACACCGCCGCCTCGCTATTCCTCCATCAGCGGGGTTTGGACCAGCTCCCTCTGCTGGAACGCCCCTCCACATACCTTTATGGCAATCCCTGACTCTCTTCTGGTCTTTACTCAAAAGACACCATCTCAGTGGCCCTTCCCGGGACACCCTATCTAAAACGTCAATACCTTATGAACCCTGACATTTCCTAGACCCCATTCCCTGCTTTGCTGCTGTTCCTCCTTTGTTTACCACCGTCCAACATACTGTGTAGTTTTCTTATGTATCCTGTTTCTGGTCTATGTCCCTCACTAAAATGTAAGCTTCATGAGGGCAGAGCTTTATGTGTTCATGGCTGTAGCCCTGCACCTATTACGATACTGGCTGGCACACATTAGACATTCAGCAAATAATTAAAATCAGAGAAAAACTAGGAGGGAATCTGAAGGAGAGTGAGAAAGTGCCAAAGGCCAACGTCAACCGCCTCATAATTGCAGTTAGGACCCTGCCAAGCTCTGGCACTCCCCTGCACGTCAGCCTTGCTGAGACTGTAGCCAGTACCACCCGGAACCCCTGTATCCCATACGCTGAGCTGGGAGTAGGCACTCAGATCCTTCAACTGAAGCCCAAGCGTGGCTGGTGACACCATAGTTCCACAGAGAGCAAGGGCCATAAAAATAGAACTGTTACTTTCTAATTGCTTTTGGCCAATCTTACTTTGGGGCATGGATTTTTCAGCTGAAGCATCTGAACAGAAACGCCAAGATCCAAATCTGTAAGCAGTGAGTTCGTTACTCAAAATTAATGAATACTTGCTTTCTCAACAGCAAAGTACATGAAAATGTAACATTTATGCATTTTATTTAAAATAACTATAATTAAGCCCAATGCAGTTGATTTCAGAGCATGCTAAGAACCTTTCAAAGTTACTATTCTGAAGTACTTTTGTTTTTAAAAACTTTAAAATCTATCTTCATATATATAATACATAGATTATATCTGGTAGGATACACAAGGAGGAAGCTTGCCTCTGGGAATGGAGTTAGGTACTCAGGAGAAAGGAACAGGAGAGAGACATTTTAATTAACTTTTTGCAATTTTGGAATTTGTACCATGTTAATGTATTATTTATGTAAAAATGATAGACTAAATTTTAAAAATAAGTCAATCATACATTTCCTTACAATAATGAAACAAAATGTATCTACTTTGTCAAGCTGGCTTAGGAAGGAAACCTCTTTACACCCGTATTTTGAAGAAGATAAGCTAATTCAGGTTCTGTCAAATCAGCATAAGAAACAGAAAGCATATTTTCAGACTGACCAAGTGTTTGAACAAGCAGACAGGGACGGAAGTAAGGCCTTCCTTCCCACCCAGAGCCCTGCTTGGCGCTTCCCGCCTTTATACACGATCACCCAGGGCATGGACTTCCACAACATCTAACTCCAGGAAAAGCACGACCATAAAAGTCTGGAATGGATAGTTAGGGTTATAAATCACCTGCTGCAGAGAAAAGTCAAATTGTTAAAAAACAAACAAAAACCAACATTTTTCCCCTGTCAGTATCCAAACAGGTTTTTCACCTTTTAGCAGAAACCTTAATTTGTTTCCAGATTTTATTTTAACAGATAAGCCAAAATTACTCCCCAAAGTCTCAGTTTCTAATGAAACCTCAGGACACAGCAAGGATCATATCAGACGCACAACGAAGAAAACATTACTAAAAACGAATCAGCCTGAAGAAGGTACGCTTCTTGGAGGGGCTGCTTCGCGAAAACTTTCCTCGTTAAACGCCATCCTGTACACACCCAGATCAGAAATAAATTGACCCGAGATGAAAGAAAGGCCCGAACTGCAGCAGAGCACACACCCTGACCTCTGCTGAACACCCAGCACACAAGACTTCAGGGAAAAGTACTCGGCTCTCTTAGACGGTGTCGTTAATGGTCTCTCTTCTTCTGTTTCAAAAACTTTCCCTGGCACAAGCAACGGAGACCCCCTGCTTCCAAACAGTAGCACATGTCAGCAACAGGAAGCGTGCGTGGGGTCCGCAGACACCACTGCTCCGGCAAAGCTGGACTGCGACACTCCTGACAGGGACATCACTCGCCCCCAGCGATTAACCTCTCCCTCGGCAACATGTCATTTGTTTCCAACTGAGGACAGGCAATAAAGGGCAGTCAACTCTTCCTAATATTTAAGCCAGTTTTATTGCTTCTCACGCGTGAACAACCACTGTCTAGTCAGTTCACCGCTTACTTGGCAATCACAGCTCATTCAAGTGCCCGCAGGCCAACCCGAGCTGAGACAAGCCGGTCTCTCCCCGAAGCTCAACATTCTGCTGCGGATCCGGAACGACACGAAATGCGCTGAGGCTGCAGCCCCGAGCCACAGGCTGCTTAAAGGGGCCCTCGCAGGAGGCTCTCCATTGGGCCGCGCGCGCTCCCCCGCCCTCCAGCCCGACGTCCCAAGGCATGATGTCACCACTGTCCCCGCATCACTCCGGCTCCAATTCCCGGAGCATCCTGCGCCCCCAGCCCTCCTCCTCTCAGACCAGGAGGAGAGGGACGGGACGCGGCCTCGGCGCTGCCAAGTTCTGCTCACAACACAGCCCCGGTTCCTCCCCTAACTTCGCAGCCGGGAGAGCAGAGGACTGGGGCCGGGGCCGCCCCGGCGCCTCCGGGAGAGGCCGGCGAGGCTCCCCGCGCCTGCCGAGGGCCGGAGACCCACGCGGGGCCGGGGAACTGGGTGGGGACCACGGGGCGGCCCTGTCGCCGCGGGCCGGGGAGCTGCAGCGGGCCTGCACTCACGGTCGGTGCAGCGGCTCCTCGGCCACGGCCGGTCCGGGCGGCGGCGGCGGCGGCGGCGGGGGCGGGGGCGGCGGCGACTGCGGCTGAGGCGGCGGTTGCGCCTGCGGCGGCGGCTGAGGAGGCTGAGGCGGCGGCGGCTGCTGCTGTTGCTGCTGCTGCTGCTGCTGCTGGAAGGACTTGAGGGACTCGAAGGCCTTCATCAGCTTTTCCAGGGTCGCCATGGCGGCCTCCCGCCCCGCGGGAACAGCCCCCGGAACCCTCGGACCTGCTCGCGGTTCCGCTCACCAGCGCGGCAATGAATGAGGCTCGGAGGCACGGGCAGGAGCGGAACCGAAGCGCTCGGCCATCTTGGGTCCGTCCCGGCAGCCCCCGCGGCCCTGCGTCCCGCGACGCTCCGTCGTGGGGCGGGGCCAGGCTGGCGAGATTGACAGCCAGAGGCGGCGGCTTCCGCCATTGGCCGGGCGCGGCGCCAGCCGGTCTCCCGCGCCCGCCGTCTCGCTTTCTAGGACCGCCGCGACCACGGAGACCCCAGCGCTCCTCCAGGGCGCGGACTAGGGGCGCGGCGAGGAGGGGCGGGGCGGTCGTGAGCGTCATGCTCCCTCGGGAAGAAGCCCCTAGTCGAGGAGACCCCGGCCGACGCCCGGCGGGTGGCAGGGAGGGCCGGCCGTGGACTCGGAGCCGGAGACCCTGCGTGGGTGCTTGCTCACCCAGCGGCCCGGGCGGAGAGAGGGCTCACGGGACAGCCTTGCAGAGGAGGAAGGGGGAAGTGGGTCGCCCCGCGCGGAGCCAGAGGACCCTCAAGGCGGGAGCCCAGGTGTGGCCCCCAGAGAGGAGCGGAGCCCTGGAGAGCCAGTCTGCAGCCCGAGGAGGAGCTGAGGAACTTGGCGGAGGGCCTGGGGCAGGGACGGGTGGTAAAAACCTGCCTGGTCGGTGCCTGCTGCCCGGAGAGGCCGTGGCTGGTGCAGCGAGAAGCAGCTTTGACCCCAGAGACTGTCCCGCCGGCATGACTGCCTGGCCCAAGGGTGTGCCCCCCCCTTGAGCGAGGCCGGCCGGCGTGGGAGGGTCCCGGGCTCCAGAGCCTCGCCATCCGGAGGGGCGGCAGTGAGCAAGCAGAGGGGCAGCGTCCGCTTGCCCGCAGGGAGTGGGTGGCCCTCAGAGAAGCCGCCTGGTGCAAGCAGCATGAAGCCTCCAGAGCCCACTCAGGGCAGCGACCTGTTCTAGGCCACAAGCCACGTCTCCGCCTAATTTCAGACCCTGTTGTCCCAAAGCAGTCAGGTGAACCCAGCATCGCCACAGGAAGCCTTGTCTCCAAGGGGACAGCGACTGCCCCCGCTTCAGGGGAAGGACCTCAGAGAAACTTGCCACAAGCCTTGAGGTCCCAGTTCCCTGATTTAATAAAGGCCCTTGTCCACAGGCCAAGCCATGTGCCAGCCCTCACAGGACAGGCCACAATGACGGGGCTCCAGGCTGTCAGGGACTGTGGTTGGCAGACTTCTCGGATGACCTAGTGACCCCCCCTCCTGAGATCACCACCTTGTATAGTCCCCTCCCCTTGAGAGTGGGCTGTCACTGGAGGCTGGCTTCTGATTAAGGTTTACATTTTACAGCAAGACAAAAAAGTTTGAACAGAAAGTTCTCTATGTCGTTTGGGCCCCCTCCCTCCCTACTGTGCAGTGTGCATCTGCGTTACCCGTTAACCAGACCTCCTCCAAGATGGGAACGCCTGCGGGACCGTAAAGATCAACTTTTCCTTTCTTCTGACCTAGCAATGGAACTTCTTACAAGGTTAGCATTCTTTCCCAACTCTGGAGGGGGCCGTACTGACTGCGCACTTTGTAAGAGTTTACCTGGACTATGTATCTTTGGTGAACTCTCTGTAAAATGTCAGTATGTCATTGTGATGTATGAGCCTTTGTCTCAAAAATATATATGATTGGGCTTCCCTGGTGGCGCAATGGTTGGGAGTCCGCCTGCCGATGCAGGGGACACGGGTTCGTGCCCCGGTCTGGGAAGATCCCACATGCCGCGGAGCGGCTGGGCCCGTGAGCCATGGCCGCTGAGCCTGCGCGTCCGGAGCCTGTGCTGCGTGGCGGGAGAGGCCACAACAGTGAGAGGCCCGCGTGCCGCAAAAAAAAAAAAATATATATATATATATATGATTGTGTCTTGGACTTCTACCAGGCAGAACAGCTCTCAGAGCTTCTGAGAGCCTGCCTTCTGGCTTATAATCCTCATTTTGGCTTGAATAAAATTCTCTATTTTCTTCTTAACTTGATTGTTAATTGAATTTTCACTGACACTTCTAACATTCTAATAGGCAAAGGTGGCACTCCTGGGATTAAGTAACAAAAGACTGAGCCTTCTGTCCTGCTGGCTGTCTGCACCTTCTTGGCTTGCACACGCGTTCTTGAAGCCAGGCTGCCATGTTGGGAGGCCCACTCGGCCAACAGCCCAGGGAGAACTGAATCCTGCCAACACCACATGAGCTCGGAGGTGGATCCCTGCCCAGTTGAGCTTTCAAGTGAGAGGCAGGTGGTACTTAAACGCAGGCTTTTGAGAGACCAGGGAGTGAAGGACCTAGTTAAGCTGTGCCCAGATTCCTGATCTGCATTAACTGTGAGATCCTGTGTTGTTAAGCCACCATGCGATTGGTTACACAGCAACAGGTAAGTGTATTAGTTCGCTAGGGCTGCGCTGACGAAGTTCCACAGAATGGGGGGCTCAAATAACAAGAATTTATCCTCTCAGTCCTGCATGCTGGAAGTCCCAGATCACGGTGTGAGCAGGCTGGTTCCTTCTGAGGCCTCTCTACTTGGTGTGCAGACGGCCGTCTTCTCCCTGTGTCCTTGCATGTTCCTCCTTCTATGCACGTCTGGGTCCTAATCCTCTTTTCTTAAAGGACAATGGTCATATTTGATTAGGGCCCACCCTCCTTATTTTATCTTAATTACATCATTAAAGACACTTTCTCCAAATATAGTCACATTCTCAGGTGCTAGGGGTTAGGACTCAACGTATGAATTTTCAGGGGACACAATTCAGCCCATCACACTAAGTAGTAGAGTTGTCTCCTCATAGCCACTCTGACCTTCAATAGTAGGACTTCAGTTTTTATCCAGGCACTTTTCCACCACATTTCCCTCCTTCCTTTTAGCTAGCTGTAGCCATGTGACTGAGCAAGTTCTGGCTGGTAAGATGTAAGCAGAAGTGACGTGTGTTATTTCTAGAAAATCTCCTTAAAAGGAAGGGGTACACCTGTCTTCTTCCTGCTGCCTGGAATGGGCGGATAGTGGTTGGCACTTGAGCAGTCATTTTGGATCATGAGGATGAAAGCCACATCCCAGGACAATGGAGCTGGCAGGACTGGGTGGAGATGCCATTCCAGCCTGGCCAGACCATCTCTGGACTTCTCACAGACAAGTATCTATAGGAGAGAAACGTAATTGCATTTTTTTTTTTTTTTTTTTTTTTTTGCGGTACGCGGGCCTCTCACTGTGGTGGCCTCTCCCGTTGCGGAGCACAGGCTCCGGACGCGCAGGCTCAGCAGCCATGGCTCACGGGCCCAGCCGCTCCGCGGCATGTGGGATCCTCCTGGACCGGGGTACGAACCTGCGTCCCCTGCATCGGCAGGCGGACTCTCAACCACTGCGCCACCAGGGAAGCCCCATGATTCCATGTTGTTTAAGCCACTTTTACTTTGGATTATTCTGTTTATGGGCTCCTAAACCCAAATTCTGACCAGTCCAGAGAGGGTATGAGTCACTGAGACCTTATATGGCCACAACAGATCAGGCTGTGTTAGCTGAGGCAAGAAGAAATTCGTCTGCTGAGAACTTACTATACCCCTGACAAGAGGTCTTAGAGGAAAGCCTATTGAAAGGGACCGTCCAGAAGGCAGATTTTTTTAATTCAGAGAAAAGTTTGGCATCGTCGCAGACTAATCAAAGATTCCACAGCTGGGAAGGCAGTTTGGCTTCTTGTCTCCAAAGCCTTAAAATGAACGTAGCCTCTGAACGGCAAATGCACTCCCAGTAATTTATCCTCAGAAAAGAATCACTTGTGTGTCAGGATGGTCACTGGTTACAGCAATATTTAGGACCAAAAGAAACAAAAGGAAACATGGACAGGAGATTAGCTAAATGAAGCACGATATATCCATATGACAAAACTGTGCAGTTATTCAAATCCTGTTTTAGAAGAGCATTCATGACATGGAAAAAGGTGTGCAACGCATTAGCAGGTTCCACTACTGTGTATAGCACGATCCCCCCTCTTTTTAAAGAAAAACGATACATAAATAGAAAGAGACCTGCTCACCGAGTCTAAAACAGTGACTCTCTCTGTGCAGGGCAATTACAGGAAATTTAATCTGGGTGCTTTTCTGTATTTTTCAAATCTTCAGCAATGAATGTGTACTCCTCAGGGGAAAAACATGTAAAAGTTTGAGTGGAGAACTAAAAATGAAAGCCTTGCAACACACTTGTGACTGATTCTGCCCAGGAAAAGAGGGAACCCAACACACCCACAAACGGGGTACACTCCAGTTGGGGGGCAGGCACCTGCCCTAAATCCAAAACCAGGTGGGAGTTCATTGGGGGTGAGGCCTTGGGTCAGAAAAAGGAAACGTGAAGCAGCACCATGAGGAACAGGCTGAGTGGACTGGCAACTCCTGAGGGTGCTTCGGTGGCCTCCCACCAGTCACCCCCAAGGGGTTCTCTCACTTTAGAGGGAATTATTGCCACGTTATTTTAATTCTACATAAGTACACAAACTGCCAAAGATATAGATACAGTAACTGTTGTTTTGAACAGTGAGCTCGTTTAAATTGACTCCCAGATGTACCATTTTCGTTACTCTTCATCCGTGCCTGCATCTCTGATCTTCCATTTTGGATCATTTTCTTCTGCCTGGAAAACACCCTAGAATTTCTCTTACAGTGGATCTTCTATTGCTGAAGCCTCTCAGTTTCAGTTTATCTGAAAATGTCTTTTTTTTTTTTTTCCGCCTTCATTCCTAGTGGATTTTTGGTTGGGTATATAATTCAAGGTTGGCAGGTATGTTCTGTCAGCAGATTACAGATCCGGACATCACGTCTTCTGCTTTTCATTCTCACTGTTGAGAAATCAGTTGACTTAATGTTTGCTCCCTTGGAGGTAAGTGTCTTTTTCCCTCTGACTGTTGTTAAGATTTTCTCTCTGTCTTTGGCTCTCTGTGGTTTCAGCGTGCCATGTCTGGGTGTGTAAGGAGACAATCACTTGTTACAGGATGCCCCTGGGGATCCTGTCGAGTGATCTCCCCATAGGCTGCTCAGCAGGAAGGGCCCAAAAGACCCAAAAGACCGGCCAAGACCAGTTCTGAAAGTCTTGGAAGCACACGTTCCCCTGGTGAAAGATGTCCGGGATCCGGATGGTCTTTTCACCAGCAGAGCCATTCCCCCACAGCCTGAAATCTGCCATGGCTGCAGGATTGGCCAGGGACTCCCCGTCCCCTTCCAATTCCCCTATAAATACACAGAATGACAGGGAGCAAGGTCCCTCTCCTGGGGCACTACCTATACTGTGGCCATCCGGGCCCGGGGCTAACACAACTCTCCGTGGGATGCAAAGAGCTCGGGAGACAGGTGCTTTTTTTTTTTTTTTTTTAACATCTTTATTGGAGTATTATTGCTTTACAATGGTGCGTTTCTGCTGTATAACAAAGTGAATCAGCTATACATACACATATATCCCCACATCTCCTCCCTCTTGACAGGTGCTTCTTCTGATGACCTTTGGCCTCCAAGTTCCCCCACTGGCTCCAGTTTACGGCTGCACCATGTGTTGTTTATGGTGTTTGTTATTACCCTGGCTTGGTTTAACAGTAGAATTTCTTTTCATTTAATCTGCTTGGAAATAGTTGGCTACTGAACGTGTGGACTAATGGCTTCCAAGTTTTGGAAACTGCTCGGTCATTATCTCAAAATATTGCCCGTTTCTCTTCTCTCTTCCTGGTGTTCTCACCACAACCTATCTTCTATTTTCTTTTTTTTTCCTCTCATTGCTTTATTCTGGATAGTTTCATCTGATTTATTTTACTAGTTCTCTTTTTAGCTGTTTCCATTCTACTGCTGAACCCTTAATGTTAACCATTCAGTTCTGGAATTTTGTAGTTTTCAGGACTGGAATTTATATCTCTTTCTAAAGTATGCTATGTCACTTTTTATAAATAGTTTCTAGCTTCCTGTCAAAATTGTCAAGCTAAGCAACTTTTCTCCTTGAACATAGTGAGCACAGTGTTTAAGAGTCTGTGTCTCGCATATTTCCATTATCTAGAGCCTCTAAGGAAATTTTTTTGTCTTGTTTGTTTTTTGGCTGTGTCGCACAGCATGGGGGATTTTAGTTCCCTGACCAGGGATCGAACCCGTGCCCCATGCAGTGGAAGTGCAGAGTCTTAACCACTGGACCACCAGGGAAGTCCCAAGGGAATGTTTTTCATGTCTGAAGTTTTGGCTAATTTTCATTCATTTGCCTCATCTCATGTGCCTGGTTATCTTTGATTATATACTGGACATCGTATCTGAAAATTATTATAGAAGAGATTTACAGCTTAGGGTATTTTCTTCCTCCAGGCAAGATTTTTGTTTGCAATGCTACTCTCCTTGGCACACTAGAAGTTCTAGGTCATGTTAATCCAAATTCCAGTTTCGGAGTCCTCTGAGCCACCCATTTTATTTTTTATTTTTTATTTTTTTTTTTGCTGCACATGCAGCATGTGGGATCTTAGTTCCTTGACCAGGGATTGAACCTGCAACCCCTGCATTGGGAGTGCAGAGTCTTAACCACTGGACCACCAGGGAAGTCCAGGCCACCCGTTTTAGAGAGCTGGTTTTCTTCCAGGTCACCCTTATTCTTGGGTGGGCTGGACCCGGAAGTGGAGTGTGAACTGGCCGGGCCCCCAGTCTTGGCCTGCCCTGGATTTGGTTTTTGCTCTCCTAGCCTTGAGCTTAGCTCAGCCTTTCGGGTGTTTCAGGACTCCAACCCCCGCAAAGCAGGAGGAGCCCTAGCGTTCGGCTCATCTCTCTAGGTGCCACCCTCTCCTGGCTTTCAGCCCTGAAAGTTGCTGACTCTCTTGACGTAGATATTTGCCGAGCTTTATTAGCTATTTTCATCAGGAGGGTAGATCCGTATTCTCTAGTCCGTCCTTGCTGTACATGGAAGTTCCTCCTATAAATATTAAATAGGATGCTATTGAGAGTGGTCATCCTTCTCTTATTCCTGATTTTAACATGAATGCCTCCAGAGTAAACCCTCATCAGGTAAGATGCTGCCTCTGGATGGTCAATATATTTTATTATGATAAAGAAGCATTGATTGATCTACAGTTTACCCTTGAACAACATGGGTTTGAGGTGCACAACTCCACTTATATGAGGCTTTTTTTCAGTAAATACCACAGTACTACAGAATACGCGGTTGGTTGACTCCTCGGATGTGGAACCATGGATACGGCGGGCCGACTATAAAATTATATGTGAATTTACAACTGTGCGGGGGTCAGCACCCCAAACCCTGTGTTCTTCAAGGGTCAAATGTATTTTATGGACTGTGTAAAAAAGTGGGTTGAAGTTGGTCAAATGCCTTTATGAAAATGATCTTTTATTTTTGCTTTGGATCTATTAACATGATGTATTATGTTACTGGATTTCCTGATATTGAACCATCCATGCATTATTAAAACAAACCCACTATTTTGATGTAGTACTTTTGTTTGTTTGTTTTGGCTGCACTGTGTGGCATGTGGGATCTTAGTTCCCCGACCAGGGATCGAACTCATGCCCCCCGCAGTGGAAGTGCAGAGTCTTAACCACTGGACCACCAGGGAAGTCCCTTGATGTAGTAATTTTAATGTGTTGCTGGATACTGTTTGCTAATATTTTAAGGGCTTTTGCATTAATATTCATAAAAGAAGTTGGTATAGACTTGTTTTTTAAAGGTCAGTGTGGGGCTTTCCTGGTGGCGCAGTGGTTAACAATCCACCTTCCAATGCAGGGGACACGGGTTCGAGCCCTGGTCCGGGAAGATCCCACATGCCGCGGAGCTACTAAGCCCGTGCGCCACAACTACTGAGCCTGCCCTCTAGAGCCCATGAGCCACAACTCCTGAGCCCATGTGCCACAACTACTGAAGCCCACGTGCCTAGAGCCCATGCTTCACAACAAGAGAAGCCACTGCAATGAGAAGCCTGCACACCGCAACCAAGAGTAGCCCGCGCTCCCCGCAACTAGAGATAGCCCGCGTGCAGCAACAAAGACCCAACATAGCCACAAAAAAAAAAGTCAGCGTGAACTTTTTAATTAATTAATTAGTTTATTTATGTTTGGCTGCATTGGGTTTTCGTTGCTGCACACCGGTTTTCTCTAGTTGCGGCGAGCGGGCTTCTCATTGCAGTGGCTTCTCTTGTTGCGGAGCACAGGCTCTAGGTGCTCAGGCTTCAGCAGTTGTGGCTCGCAGTCTCTAGAGTGCAGGCTCAGTAGTTGTGGCTCATAGGCTCTAGAGTGCAGGTTCAGTAGTTGTGGCTCATGGGCTCTAGAGTGCAGGCTCAGTAGTTGTGGTGCACGGGCTTAGTTGCTCTGCGGCATGTGGGATCTTCCCGGACCAGGGCTGGAACCCCTGTCTCCTGCATTGGCAGGCAGATTCTTAACCACTGCGCAACCAGGGAAGCCCTAGCCATTAGTTTGTTTTTTCCCTTTTACTTTCCTCCTTCTGCTTTTCCTAAATGTATTTTTCAATCCTTATGAGTTAGAGGCCAAATTCATTTATTTCCAGGCACTTATTTTTGTTGATATAATTAAAAGCTATACATTTTCTCCATGAGCACTATATTTTAGTTGTATCCCATGCATCAGATATATAAGTCCTGTCGTTCTGCAGTTTTGCATTATATGTCCTCTTTGGCCCAACAGAACTTTAATAGAGGCTATTAAATTTCCAGGTGCCAAGGCCTGTTTGCTTTCTGATTTTGTTATTAATTTGTAAGTTTACTGCATTTGTAATCACATACTCGACTATATTTAAATCTTTTTAAATTTTTTGTTAGGATATTGTTTCCCCCTTTTTTATGAGAATATATTTTAAGATATTTATTTATTTATTTATTTGGCTGTGCCAGGTTTTAGTTGAGGCATACAGGATCTTCGTTGACGTGTGTGAAATGTTCGTTACAGCACACAGGATCTTTAGTTGCGGCATGCATGCGGGATCTAGTTCCCAACCAGGGATCGAACCTGGGCCCCCTGCATTGGGAGCACAGAGTCTTAACCCCTGGACCACCAGGGAAGTCCCTATGAAGACTTTCTTTGTGCCACAATATACGGTCCCTTTTCATGAATGTTCCATGGGCATTGGAAAGAAAGTGCATTTTTTAGTATCAATATAGAATGTATTACCTATATGTTACATCAATACATTATCTAGCTATCCATCCATCCATCCACATACACACATGTTCATAAAATGCACCTTACCATGCTCTTTCGGTCTGATCTGTCTGGGACTGACAGCTGGGTCAAACCTCTCAGCTCTGCTTTGGAAAAGCTGTGGCTGTTGGTGAAGTTATTTCTGACCATTTCATCTTGTTTGAGAATTGTACCTTCGATTACAAAATGCCCCTTCTGCTTGGCTTAACGTTTTGTGGCCCGGATTCCATCTTGTCTGATACTAAGATTGTGACTGCTGCTTTTATTTTTGTTTGCATTTTCCTGATATACATTGTCAATGGTTGAATTGTAACCTTTCTCACTCACTTTGTTTTAGGTGTGTCTCAGATACAGCACAGAGTTGGGTTTTGCCTTGTGACCCAATCTGAAAATCTCCCTTTAATTGACGAGTTAAGACCATTTATATATGGTGGGGCTAATGGCAGACTCTAGGAGGGCTCACGCCAAAGAGTGCTTCCCGGAGCTTCTGCTGCCAGTGTCCTTGCACCCACGATGAGCCACAGCCACGCCCTGCCTCTGCAGGAGACCTTCCAACACTGGGAGGTGAACTAGGCAATTTGAGACAAACCCTACTCCCACTAAGGACCAGGAAACTAGGGGACAAAATTTTAAAAATCATCTATTTGAAAGCATCAGAGAACTATTAAGGCAGAGAAGTATAACCAGGCCAAGAGGTGGTTCTTTGAAAAGACTAATAAAAAGAATTGGACCAGAGGGCAGACAGCAGAAGCAAGAAGAACTACAGTCCTTCAGCCTGTGGAACAAAAACCACATTCACAGAAAGATAGACAAGATGAAAAAGCAGAGGGCTATGTACCACATGAAGGAACAAGATAAAACCCCAGAAAAACACCTAAATGAAGTGGAGATAGGCAACCTTCCAGAAAAAGAATTCAGAATAATGACAGTGAAGATGATCCAGGACCTTGGAAAAAGAATGGAGGCAAAGATCGAGAAGATGCAAGAAATGTTTAACAAAGACCTAGAAGAATTAAAGAACAAACAAACAGAGATGAACAATACAATAACTGAAATGAAAACTACAATAGAAGGAATCAATAGCAGAATAACTGAGGCAGAAGAACGGATCAGTGACCTCCAAGACGGAATGGTGGAATTCACTGCTGTGGAACAGAATAAAGAAAAAAGAATGAAAAGAAATGAAGACAGCCTAAGAGACCTCTGGGACAACACTAAACACAACAACATTCACATTATAGGGGTCCCAGAAGGAGAAGAGAGAGAGAGAAAGGACCCGAGAATATATTTGAAGAGATTATAGTTGAAAACTTCCCTAACATGGGAAAGGAAATAGCCACCCAAGTCCAGGAAGCGCAGCGAGTCCCATACAGGATAAACCCAAGGAGAAACATGCCGAGACACATAGTAATCAAATTGGCAAAAATTAAAGACAAAGAAAAAGTATTGAAAGCAGCAAGGGAAAAACGACAAATAACATACAAGGGAACTCCCATAAGGTTAACAGCTGATTTCTCAGCAGAAACTCTACAAGCCAGAAGGGAGGGGCATGACATATTTAAAGTGATGAAAGGGAAGAACCTACAACCAAGATTACTCTACCCGGCAAGGATCTCTTTCAGATTCGATGGAGAAATCAAAAGCTTTACAGAGAAGCAAAAGCTAAGAGAATTCAGCACCACCAAACCAGCTCTACAACAAATGCTAAAGGAACTTCTCTAAGTGGGAAACACAAGACAAGAAAAGGACCTACAAAAACAAACCCAAAACAATTAAGAAAATGGTCATAGGAACATACATATTGATAATTACCTTAAAGGTGAATGGATTAAATGCTCCAACCAAAAGACACAGGCTTGCTGAATGGATACAAAAACAAGACCCATATATGTGCTGTACACAAGAGACCCACTTCAGACCTAGGGACACATATCTTTTCCCCTGAAAGTGAGGGGATGCAAAAAGATATTCCAGGCAAATGGAAATCAAAAGAAAGCTTGAGTAGCAATACTTGTATCAGATAAAATAGACATTAAAATAAACAATGTTACGAGAGACAAGGAAGGACACTACGTAGTGATCAAGGGATCAATCCAAGAAGAAGATATAACAATTATAAATATATATGCACCCAACATAGGAGCACCTCAATACATAAGGCAACTGCTAACAGCTATAAAAGACGAAATCAACATAACACAATAATAGTGGGGGACTTTAACACCTCACTTACACCAAGGGACAGATCATCCAAAATGAAAATAAATAAGGAAACAGAAGCTTTAAATGACATAACAGACCTGATAGATTTAATTCATATTTATAGGACATTCCATCCAAAAACAGCAGATTACACTTTCTTCTCAAGTGCGCACGGAACATTCTCCAGGATAGATCACATCTTGGGTCACAAATCAAGCCTCAGTAAGTTTAAGGAAATTGAAATGATATTAAGCATCTTTTCTGGCCACAACACTATGAGATTAGAAATGAATTACAGGGAAAAAAACGTAAAAAACACAAACACATGGAGGCTAAACAATACGTTACTAAATAACCAAGAGATCACTGAAGAAATCAAAGAGGAAATCAAAAAATACCTAGAGATAAATGACAATGAAAACACGATGATCCAAAACCTATGGGATGCAGCAAAAGCAGTTCTAAGAGGGAAGTTTATAGCAATACAAGCCTACCTCAAGCAACAAGAGAAATCTCAAATAAACAACCTAATCTTACACCTAAAGGAACTAGAGAAAGAAGAATAAACAAAACCCAAAGTTAGCAGAAGGAAAGAAATCATAAGGATCAGAGCAGAAATAAATGAAATAGAAACAAAGAAAACATTAGCAAAGATCAACAAAACTAAAAGCTGGTTCTTTGAGAAGATAAACAAAATTGATAAATCATTAGCCAGACTCATCAAGAAAAAGAGGGAGAGGACTCAAATCAATAAAATTAGAAATGAAAAAGGAGAAGTTACAACAGACACTGCAGAAATACAAAGCATCCTAAGAGACTACTACAAGCGACCCTATGCCAATAAAATGGACAATCTGGAAGAAATGGACAAATTCTTAGAAAGGTATAACCTTCCAAGACTGAACCAAGAAGAAATAGAAAATATGAACAGACCAATCACAAGTAATGAAATTGAAACTGTGATGAAAAATCTTCCAACAAACAAAAGTCCAGGACCAGATGGCTTCACAGGTGAATTCTATCAAACATTTAGGGAAGAGCTAACACCCATCCTTCTCAAACTCTTCCAAAAAATTGCAGAGGAAGGAACACTCCCAAACTCATTCTATGAGACCACCATCATGCTGATACCAAAACCAGACAAAGATACTACAAAAAAAGAAAATTACAGACCAATATCACTGATGAATATAGATGTAAAAATCCTCAACAAAATACTAGCAAACAGAATCCAACAGCACATTAAAAGTATCATACACCATGATCAAGTGGGATTTATCCCAGGGATGCAAGGATTCTTCAGTATACGCAAATAAATCAATGTGATACACCATATTAACAAACTGAAGAATAAAAACTGTATGATCATCTCAATAGAGGCAGAAAAAGCTTTTGACAAAATTCAACACCCATTTATGATATAAAAAAAAAAACTCCCTAGAAAGTGGGCATAGAGGGAACCTACCTCAACATAATAAAGGCCATATGTCAGAAACCCACAGCAAACATCATTCTCAATGGTGAAACACTGAAAGCATTTCCTCTAAGATCAGGAACAAGACAAGGATGTCCACTCTCACCACTATTATTCAACATAGTTTTGGAAGTCCTAGCCACAGCAATCAGAGGAGAAAAAGAAATGAAAGGAATACAAATGGGAAAAGAAGAAATAAATCTGTCACTGTTTGCAGATGACATGATACTCTACACAGAGAATCCTAAAGATGCCACCAGAAAACTACTAGAGCTAATCAATGAATGTGGTAAAGTTGCAGGATACAAAATTAATGCACAGAAATCTCTTGCATTCCTATACACTAATGATGAAAAATCTGAAAGAGAAATTAAGGAAACACTCCCACTTACCATTGCAACAAAAAGAATAAAATACCTAGGAATAAACCTACCTAGGGAGACAAAAGACCTGTATGCAGAAAACTATAAGACACTGATGAAAGAAATTAAAGATGATACCAACAGATGGAGAGATATACCATGTTCTTGGATTGGAAGAATCAATATTGTGAAAATGACTATACTACCCAAAGCAATCTACAGATTCAATGCAATCCCTATCAAATTACCAATGGCATTTTTTACAGAACTAGAACAAAAAATCTTAAAATTTGTATGGAGACACAAAAGACCCCTAATAGCCAAAGCAGTCTTGAGGGAAAAAAACGGAGCTGTAGGAATCAGACTCCCTGACTTCAGACTACACTACAAAGCTACAGTAATCAAGACAATATGGTATTGGCACAAAAAAAGAAACATAGATCAATGGAACAAGATAGAAAGCCCAGATGTAAACCCATGCACCTATGGTCAACTAATCCTTGACAAAGGAGGCAAGGATATACAATGGAGAAAAGACAGTCTCTTCAGTAAGTGGTGCTGGGAAAACTGGACAGCTACATGTAAAAGAATGGAATGAGAACACTCCCTAACACCATACACAAAAATAAACTCAAAATGGATTACAGACATAAATGTAAGACCGGACACTATAAAAACTCTTAGAGGAAAACATAGGAAGAACACTCTTTGACATAAATCACAGCAAGATCTTTTCTGATCCACCTCCTAGAGTAATGGAAATAAAAACAAAAATAAACAAATGGGACCTAATGAAACTTCAAAGCTTTTGCAAAGCAAAGGCAACCATAAACCAGATGAAAAGACAACCCTCAGAATGGGAGAAAATATTTGCAAACGAATCAACGGACAAAGGATTAATCTCCAAAATATATAAACAGCTCATGCAGCTCAATATTAAAAAAAAAACAAACAACCCAATCCAAAAACGGGCAGAAGACCTAAGTAGACATTTCTCCAAAGAAGACACACAGATGGCCAAGAAGCACATGAAAAGCTACTCAACATCACTAATTATTAGAAAATGCAAATCAAAACTACAATGAAGTATCACCTCACACCAGTTAGAATGGGCATCATCAGAAAATGTACAAACAACAAATGCTGGAGAGGGTGTGGAGAAAAGGGAACCCTCTTGCACTGTTGGTGGGAATGTAAATTGATATAGCCACTATGGAGAACAGTATGGAGGTTCCTTAAAAAACTAAAAATAGAGTTACCATATGACCCAGCAATCCCACTACTGGGCATATACCCTGAGAAAACCAAAATTCAAAAAGAGTCATGTACCAAAATGTTCATTGCAGCTCTATTTACAATAGCCCAGAGATGGAAACAACCTAAGTGCCCATCATCGGATGAATGGATAAAGAAGATGTGGCACATATATACAATGGAATATTACTCAGCCATAAAAAGAAACGAAATTGAGCTATTTGTAATGAGGTGGATAGACCTAGAGTCTGTCATACAGAGTGAAGTAAGTCAGAAAGAAAAAGACAAATACCGTATGCTAACACATATATATAGAATTTAAGGGAAAAAATGTCATGAAGAACCTAGGGGTAAGACAGGAATAAAGACACAGACCTACTGGAGAACGGACTTGAGGATATGGGGAGGGGGAAGGGTGAGCTGTGACAGGGCAAGAGAGAGGCATGGACATATATACACTAACAAACGTAAGGTAGATAGCTAGTGGGAAGCAGCCGCATGGCACAGGGATGTCGGCTCGGTGCTTTGTGACCGCCTGGAGGGGTGGGATAGGGAGGGTGGGAGAGAGGGAGACGCAAGAGGGAAGAGATATGGGAACGTATGTATAACTGATGCACTTTGTTATAAAGCAGAAACTAACACACCATTGTAAAGCAATTATACCCCAATAAAGATGTTTTTAAAAAAAAGCACGTTTAATGTACACAATTTGATGAGTTTGGACCTGTGCAAACACCCGTGAAACCATCACCACAGGCAAGGCAACAGACACACCATCACCTGTAAAAGTTTCTCTGGGGCTCCTCGGTTTTTGTTTGTTTGATTTGTTGTTGTCAACATGGTTTCAGTTCCATTGCCAGTGGCCTCGTTACTTTTTAGACAGAAACAAGGTTTACACCCTAGACATGTGGGTGGGGAGTAAAATATCGATACAATAAAAATAAAGCACTTTCCCTTTTGGATAACTTCTATCCTTTAGTTTTTACGTTAAATACTGGTTAGCAGTTCAGTTGACTTCAACAACCATTTGTGGGTCCTTACTACGTGTCAGGTGCTGGGGATATGATATAAATAACAAACCCCTGTCCCTAGGGAGCTTACAGTCCGGTGGATGAGGCTGCGCTGTAATAAACTGCTGCTTCTACATCCAAAGTGTAGCACAAATCTGTCCACTTCCTCGGGCTCCACGTGTCCAGCTGGCCTAGGCCACTGTCAGTCCTAACTAGCTCCCTACGTCCACTCCTGCTGCCTCAACTCCGTCCTCCACACGACAGACTGGGGGCGCTTTTTATTTCTCTCCTATACACACAAAACGTTAAAAACATAGCCCACACACTAATATGTATAAAATAGATAACTAATAAGAACCTGATGTATAAAAAATTAAACAAAACATAGTCCAGGGACCACCCAGTACACCTTCTAAACTCAACAACTATTAATATCATGTCATATTTGCTTTCTCTGCATGTAGACACCCTCCTCCATCATTTGAGAGTAGGTTGAAGACATTGTCACACTCCAGCCCTCAATACTTCAGCAGATGTTTCCAAAAGTAGGAGCCATGATACCACCTTCCCCTAATTACCTAATATCACCTAAAATCCAGGCCTGGGACTTCCCTGACAGTCCAGTGGTTAGGACTCCACGCTTCCACTTCAGGGGTCACGGGTTAGATCCCTGGTCGGGGGACTGGGATCCTGCCTGCTGCACAGCACGGCCAATAAATAAAATAAAATAAAATGGGGCTTCCCTGGTGGCGCAGTGGTTGAGAGTCCGCCTGCCGATGCAGGGGACGCGGGTTCGTGCCCCGGTCCGGGAAGATCCCACATGCCGCAGAGCGGCTGGGCCCGTGAGCCATGGCCGCTGAGCCTGCGCGTCTGGAGCCTGTGCTCCGCAACGGGAGAGGCCACAACAGTGAGAGGCCCGCGTACCGCAAAAAAAAAAAAAAAAAAAAAAAAAAAATTTCAAATTCACGCCAGATCTCAAATACTTAGTACAGAATAAAGAATGTAAAATGTCTTATTATGTTTATACTGATTACATATAGAAATGATATTTGGATATAGCGGGTTAAATTTTAAAAATTACTCAAAGCCGTTTCTTTTTACTTTAAAAAATTCACATGTGTGACTTACATATTTTATTGGACAGCTCTGGTCTGGGGGTCTGACTAGATTCCATCAAACCCTTTAGGAAGAAAGCTTCACAGGTGGGCCTGTCCTGGTGTCAGGCTGCCCTTGGTCTGTGGGGCTAAGTTTGGTCACTCAGTCAAGGGGGTGACTGCCAGATCTCTCCAATATGAAAGTACCTCTTCTCTTTGTAATTACTAAGTCACTTGGGATAGTTCTCTGGACCTGTGAGAATACCCTATTCCCCAAAGGCCTTCCACCAGTGGGTCTGGCACTCTTGATGCTGCTGGACTGACTCACGCTGGGAGTTGCAGATTGGTGAGTGTCCTAACCCCTCATTCCTTCTGCCCTAACCGCCCGGCACTCTTTCACGAGGAAGCATTTTCCTCCCCATACACATCTATTCCTTTACTTCTTTGAATCTTACTATAGACACTTAAAAAAATATATATCATTATCAATTTCATCATTATTCTTTTATTAATGCTCGAATTGTCCCAAATTCGTTGGAAGCCACTTCAAGGTGACTTCTGTGTCCTTTTGACATGCCCATTATTTTTAAAGCGCTTTCTTATTTTATATCACAAGATTTTCCAGGCTCATCTTTGCCTCCTCAGACGTGGACCCAGCCATTTCTTCGAGGAGCCCTGACTCCTTTTACTGGAGAATGGTATTTAGAAACCAAGATCCAGGCAGCAGGTGGGCTCCCTGCTACCGGGGTGTCATGGCTTCTAGGTCTTTCAGAGCACAGAGCTGGGAAATAATGAGTTTAAACTCAATTCAACTTTTTTCATTCTTTTTTATTATGGTAAATATACAGTACATAAAGTTGACCATTTTTAAAAAAATATTTATTTGGCTGTGCTGGGTCTTAGTTGCAGCACGCAGGATCTTCATTGCCGCATGCGATATCTTCATTGTGGCTTGTGGGATCTTTTTAGTTGCGGCATGCGGGCGCTTAGTCGCAGCACACGGGATCTGGTTCCCTGACCAGGGATCGAACCTGGGCCCCCTACACTGGGAGTGCGGAGTCTTACCCACTGGACCACCCGGGAAGTCCCTAAGTTGGTCGTTTTAACCGTCTTTAAGTATACGGTTCGGTGGCAGTAAGTACATTCACATTCACGTTGCTGTGCGTCCAATTCAAACGTCTGCAAGTTTCTCTCTGTCTTTAAAATGTATCCCACAAAGAATGTAAAATCAGAGTAGCTCTCGTTTTCTCTCTGATCCTTTTTGTTCTTATTTACTATTTTCTGTTCTCTTGACTGCTTCCATTCCTCCCCTCTTTGCCGCCTCTATTACTGTACTTTGTACTGTACTGTGACCAAAATGTCGTAAGTTCTATCTCTTGGGAACCTGGTAATTTAGTCTCCAGTAATAAGATGAAGATTTTCTTCAATATCTTTCTATGGTTCACTCTACTTTCATTTTCAATCATCATGTTATTTGTCCATTACTCAGATAATTAGATGAGGTCATGATGGTAGAGCCCCCATGAATGGATTAGTGCCCTTGTAAGATTCATGGGAGAGCTTGCTTCCCCTCTCTGCTCTCTGCCATGTAAGGGTATAACAAAAAGTTGGCAGTCTACAACCCGGAAGAGGGTTCTCAGCAGAAACCACCCTTGCTGGTACCCTGATCTCAGACTTCCAGCCTCTAGAAATGTGAGAAATTTTTGTCATTTATAAGCCACCAAGTCCATGGTATTCTGATATAACAGCCCAAACAAAGACATTACCCTTAGTTATTGGTAACTAGAATATGAACAACATGAAGGCTACAACTGATCCCCTGTATAAGCTCCAGCCCAGGGAGGGGCCCTTCACCTGGCCTGGGAATGAGGGTCAGGAGACTTCTTTTATATATATTTTTTAAAGCATTGAGATTGACGTGTTTTTGTTTTCATTTATTTATTCGGCTGTGCCGGGTCTTGGTTGCAGCACACGGGATCTTCATTGCGGCATGCAGGATCTTTTTTTTTTTTTTTTTTTTTTTTTTTTTTGCGGTACGCGGGCCTCTCACTGCTGTGGCCTCTCCCGTTGCGGAGCACAGGCTCCGGACGCGCAGGCTCATCGGCCATGGCTCACGGGCCCAGCCGCTCCGCGGCACATGGGATCTTCCCGGACCGGGGCACGAACCCGCGTCCCCTGCACCGGCAGGCGGACTCTCAACCACTGCGCCACCAGGGAAGCCCCTTGCAGGATCTTTAGTTGCGGCATGCATGTGGGATCTAGTTCCCTGACTAGATATCAAACCTGGGCCCCCTGCATTGGGAGCATGGAGTCTTAACCACTGGACCACCAGGGAGGTCCCAAGAGGACTTCTTGAAGGAGATGCCTGGCCAGCACTGACTGCTATATTAATTAAAATGAGGTCTACATGGGGTATGACATTCCTCCACTCTAAAGCCCAGTTGTTTCCTTATTAGAGAATCAAGACTGGAAGTGCTCCTTCCTATTTAAAACCACAACTTGAATGCTGCCTGGCCCTCAAAGTAAGAGACACGAAATACAAAAAGCAGAAGCACAGCCCACCCCACCCCCCACCTCCCTGCCACACAATGCAGGCCCTTTGCTGGGCTCATCTTCCAGTTGAGAAGGGAAAGAAATGTGATGGAAAACAGTAAGAATTCAGCCCCAGTGATAAAGCAGTGTTTAAAGAATTTCACTCACACTCAGCTGTGAGCAGTTAAGAGGAATAACACAATGAAGCAGAAGAGAAAGAGGCCAGGACCTACCCAAGCAGAGGTCCTCTGAGATCTCAGCGCTGAATTCAAAGGGCATAAGAGGGGGAAAGTTTGACTTCAAGGAATGAGACAAAGGGAACACTCTCACTCCACATGCCTCGCTTCATGGATGACAAAGCACAGAGCAGGAGGGGAAATGTCTGACCCTGGGTGGCATTTCATCACAGGCTCTGTAGTCCTGGCTCAGATGCTCCAGGGTAAGGCGGGAAACTTTGAGTTAGCAACTTATGAAAACAGCGTAAGTTGATTCAGTAAGATTCAGCAAGAACCGGAGAAAAGGTGACTAAAGAGAGTGCTAACCAGGATTGATAAGGACACAGGAAGCAAGGCCTTGCAAGAACTGCTAGTTATAATACAGTCTTGTCATTCTTCTGAAGAGTAATTTGGCAACGTCAAAAGATGTGGATCCGTCAGCAGATTAAAGGGGACTTCCCCGGCGGTCCGGTGGTTAAGACTCCGGGCTCCCAACGCAGGGGGAAAGGTTCGATCCCTGGTGGAGGAAACTAACGTCTCACATGTTGCGTGGTGTGGCCAAAAAATAAATAAATAAATGAGATGATACGAGAAGATTTAAGTACCTGAACCATTTGACTTAGCATATATACCTATGGACCGTCACTCAGGACGTTATTAGACAAGCATTCGAAGATGGAGCTACAAAGATGGTAATTGAAGCAATATTAATAGTATCAAGAAGATGAAACAACGTAAATGTCCAACAATAGGGAATTGGTAGAAACATTAATACTTTAAAATATTGGAGGGACTTCCCTGGTGGTCCAGTGGTTAGGATTCTGCGCTCCCACTGCAGGGGCCCTGGGGTCAATCCCTGTTTGGGGAACTAAGATCCTGTAAGCCGTGCAGTGTGGCCAAAAAGAAAAAATTAATAAAATATTGGAATAATGCCAAAAAGCCATTGAAAAGGATGTGTTCAGAAGGATATGGACAAACTGGAACCCTTGTGCACTGTTGGTGGGAACGTAAAATCGTGCCACTGCTGTGGAAAACGGTATCGTGGCCCCTCAAAAAATTAAACCAAGAATTACCATACAACCCAGCAATTCCACTTCTGGGTATATGCCCCAAAGAATTGAAAACAGGGTCTCAAGGAGATATTGTACCCCCAAGTCCATAGCAGCATTATTCACAATAGCTAAAACGTTGAAACAATCCAAGTGCCCATGAACGGATGAACGGAGAAGCAGAAAGGAATCTGATTCAGCCTTAGAAAGGAAGGGGATTCTGACACCTGCTACAACATGGATGAACCCTGAGGACGTTATGCTGAGTGAAATAAGCCCGACCCAAGAGACACACGCCACATGATTCCACTTATATGAGGTCCCAAGAGTCGTCAAATCCATAGAGACAGAAAGTAGAATGGTGGGGGCCAGGGGCTGGGGGAGGGGAAGAATAGGGAGGTTAGTGTTTAATGGGGACAGAGTTTCAGTTTCACAAGATGAAACGGTTCTGTGGACACGTGGTGGTGACGGCTGCACGACAACGTGAACGCACTTAACACCACTGAACTGTACACTTAAAAATGGTTAAGATGGTAAGTGTTATGTGTATGTTACCACAAAAAAGAAATGAAAGATACCTAGTTTCTGGTGAAACTCTTCATCAAAACTGAGTTTTTGGTGAAACTTAGCAAGGAACTGTTAAACATTGTTGGTGGGAGGGCAAATGGTTAAAAATTTTCAGGAGGGCAACTTGTTCATAAAGGCAAATCATATATATTCTTTAAAAATGATCCTATACCTTTTTTAGTGCACAGCTGTGCTTTATTGGGGGGAAAGTAAATAATCCTTACAAGGTCACATTTATTTTTATCTTAATAATACATGAACGTGGTCAACAGAGAAAAGTCAAGATGCAGTGCTTATAAAGCAAACAGCATTCCTCTGCTCCATTTCTGCCCATCCCAGTGAACCTGCTTTCTAGGTATACCCATTTTAACCATTTTAGCTCTTTCTTGGAGGATTTATGTCCATCGTTCATACCCTTTTACTAAGGGATCCCCTGGTGAGAAGCTACCCTAGAAATATAATCAGGTGTGGGTACAAAGACGTAGGTGCGGGGCGTCCGTCCCACTGGTATTCATATTGACAAGAAAAGTGGGAACGGCACTTGTTAGGACTGTTGAAATAAATGATGGTCAAAATGTGCCATAAGAGGTGAAGCAGTCAGATCTATTTAAACGACATGGCAAGAAACAACTATCAATTATATACATTACAGAATAAAATGCGGATAGGGATTATCCCTGGACAGTGGCTGACATTAAACACAAATTTTCCTTGTGTACTCGTCTTAATTTCAAAATTCTCTTTAATAAATATACATTTGCTTATAATCAGAAACAAAGAAAAAAAAAAAAGACATGTTCAATCTACTAAGTTGCCAGACACCCTGTGAAAATTCTTACCTGGATTTGTTGTCTCTGTCAGGGCTCTCACTTGGGCATGGAGACGTGCAACTCAGACTAGCTTAAGCAAAAAAAGGAAAGAGAAGAAAAGAAAGGAAAAGAAAAAGGACTTGACTGGTTCCCGTAGCTGTGCCCCCGGGTGCGGACGACCACCCAGGCTCGGGCCGTCCCTGCGGTCCCCCTCTCCTCACTCTGCAGGCAGGTGGGCTGCACCCCAGCCTCCCCACCTGTGACGGGCCAGGCCCTCCCACGTCCCCCAGATGATCCACAGCGGGAGGCAGGAGGGCCCCAGCAGGGGAGGAAGGAAGCCTGGAAGAAGTCAGAATGTAAACAGGACGTGGGAATAAAGGTGATTCCTATTTTCTTTACGCTCTCCTGTGTTTTTTACGATGAGCACGTATTCCTTTTCCACGATTAGTAACCTCTTTATGAGCAGGTAGCGTGGACCAAACCCTGCTGCCTGTGCTCCCAGCCCCCAGGAGGTGGGAACTCCTGCCACCTTCCCTCTAGAGGCAGGATGAGGTGGGGGAGAGGCCGAGCCACTTCCCTCCCGCCAAAATCAAGGCCCCAGACCCCAGATAGCTCCCCCTTCCCCTCACCTGGTCTGTGGTACGTCGCCTGGGAGGGACTCTGCTCTAGACACAGGCCTCCAGGCAACTGGGCTCCCCACTGCAGCCAGCATGCGGCATACAGCTTCATCAGTGCAGATGCAAACCACACCTTGGAACGCGCTGGGTGGGGCAGATGACCCTTGGGGAGAGCGACGCGGGACCAGGCCCTGGCGGTGGCTTTCCGGGTGTCACAGCATCGGGACCAAATCCCTGCTGTTTGGTTACAGTCTCCGAGGCCCGGCCCCTGGATCCCACACGGCAGGTGGCAAGGGCTCCCCAGCAAGCCAAGGGACAGTGACCTTGACCTCAGCCCACCGCGGAGGCAGGGCAGCCAGCGGGGTCGCAGGACACAGGAGGCTTCTCGGCTCTTCCCTCCACCAGCTGTCACCTTGCCAAAGGCCGCTCTGGCCCCAGAAGGCCCTGCCGAGGCCCGTGCACCCCGGGGGCCTCCTCGCCCCGACGCCAGGGCCCCTCCCGCACGTCTGGCTCCGGGATCCCAGCCCCGGAGACTCACAGGCCACGGCCACAGAAACCCGTCCGACACCGCAGGGGTAGGGAGAGCGGCCCCCGACAGCCAAGCCCTGACCTCAGGGTCCTGGCAACACCCTCCTTCAGAGGATGGACAGGAGCGCTGCGGAGACGCCCGAGGGCGGGTGGGGGGAATCTCGATGAGAGGCACGGGGCGGTGAACACGAAGGGAAAGGGGCCAAGAGCTTCCAACCGACGCCCATCCACAGGAGGAGCGCGGGAGGAGCCTCGGGCGAGGAGCAGGGCCTTCGGTGCAGACGCCGCAGGGCTGGCACCCAGGCCTCTCCCCTCCTCCCCGCGGGGACACGCGGAGTCCCTGCCACAGGCGTCTGCAGCTGGGGCTTTCTGGGCGTCACGAGTCCTCAAGAGGCCTTTTCCTCAATCCAGCTTTAGTGAAAAGACAACTCAGGTATGAAAGTAGAGAAATGGACAGACTCATCAGGCACGTTTCAGGGTGTGTCACGCGTGGTTATTGCAGTTCACGGGCAGGATGCAGCCCAGGGCACGGGCTCCGTGGCGCCAGCCGGCTGTGCAGCAAGCGCTCGCCGTCTGGAGGGCAGCCCCTCCTTCTCGCTGGGGCTGGCATTGATGCAGCCCGCAAGACCGGCACAAGGCCTGTCAGGCGCCTTTCTGATGCAAGTCGCTGACCTGCCTTAAGTGGACGTGAAAACATGGCGCAGGGTGCTGACTTCAAGGCAGGGAAACCCTTAAATTCGCTCCCGTGTGCTTCACGTCCTGCGGGCTGCTTGGTTCACACAGAGACGGCGTCGCCCATGCGTCCTGCACTCACACTGCGTACCTCACCCCGCGCTCACCACCCAGCTCAGCAGCGCGGGGTGCACGCCTCCTTCCTTCCAGAACGACCGTATGGATTCCACCGGCCACAGGTTCACTGAAGGCCCCCACGGTGTGGACCGGAGATGACTCGCACCGAGACACACTCGGCCCCAGAGAAGGACGGGGTTAACTCCCGCCCAGCCCCCAGTTTGCAGAGGAAACGTGGTCACACACTCTGGGTCTATACTGAAAAACCATGGATGTTAGTGGACAACCTCGGCATAAATCCCTCGGGAACAGACGGGGTTCACGGCAGGATAATCCACTGGTCCAAGGAGACCTGGGAAAAATTCCTAAATTTAATGCTACCACAGAAAGTCTCTCCAAACCACTCTTCCATGTTCAAAAGAAAATCATCTTTCCCTGTGATCGTGGCGAATGATGTGACAGCTCTAAGGATCAGAACACGGGGACGTCCCTGGTGATCCAGCGGTTAAGATGACACCTTCCAATGCAGGGGACGCAGGTGTGATCCCTGGTCAGGGAACTAGATCCCATACGCCACGGGGGAACTGAGCCTGCGTGCTGCAACTACTGAGCCACAACTAGAGAGAAGCCTGTGTGCCCCAACAAAAGATCCCGCGTGCCGCAGCTAAGACCCAATGCAGCCAAAAAAAAAAAGAAGAATCAGAACACGTAAGGCAGAAATTGAAATGATGTGCACTGTTTTATGGTTGTTCTACAAGATGCTGATTTCTGAGTCTAGTGTGAAATGCTTTGCCGTGGACAGACGATCTCCTTTCGAGTGTTGTAAGCCATTTCTTCTTTTTGCATCAGAACAGTTTTCACAGCAATGACAAACATCACCGTGAGGATGCTTCTCGCTGGGCTCAAACTGTACCTTATGGCTGGCTTTCAAACTATGTAAATTATCTTACGTAAGAGGCACTGAAAAAAGAAAGCTGAACAAAGAAAGTTTTACCTTGGTGAAATATTCCTTTTAACACATCACATTATAATGTGATAATAATAATAACAGAACGTGTGTCACCCTTACCCCTCGAGTGAAGAGTCTGTGGAAGAAGCCTCTCTTCTGTCTGGGAGCTGGCTGATATGTCTTCTCTTCTGGATCTAATGCCACATTTCCCCTTTCGTTGATGTCCTTGGAACATTCAGACTCGGTCATCTGCACCCACAGAAGGGCAGGACAGAGGAGTGGTGGAGGCCCCGTGCGGCCGGCCGGCACCGCCCACCCGGCCCCCAGCCCAGTGCTCGGCAGCCACTCTGGCCCCCGTCCTCGGCTCCTACTTCCCCTGCTTCCTGACCTCCTCTTGGGGGAGGTCACGTGGCCGCCAACGTGGCCCCCAAAGCAGTGAACTCCCGTCCAGCCAGCCCCGCTCAGGGAGCAGGGCTCAGGGCGGCAGAAGCCCAGCAGACCCGAGAGGGCCACCTCTGTCCACCCCCCGTGAAGGGACCAGGGGCAGCTGCCACATATAATTTTACCTCCGAACATGCACACGTGCGCGCACACACAAATGGATGTGTATGTAAAATAGCTAAAAAGATATCTTAAAGAGGAAACTTCATTCTACACACATAAGGTTCTTCTTGGTCGTTGTAACTAGCTAGGTGGGCCGTGCTGCAACGGGCAGTACCTTGCTCTGCCAGGGGATGGAGACACAGCCCGTGATGAACTGGCTGTGGAAGGTGCAGTCAGTGCTGTCCAGGCGGATGCCCTTCACCGTGGAGAACTGCTCGATGTCCAGGACGTCCCTGCAGTAAACCACCTGCGGCTGTCACAGAGCACAGAGAGGCGCGGCTGAGACGGCCGCCGCTGCGTTTGCTTCCCTCAGCGGCGCTCAGGACACCTGGGAAGCCGCCGCACGCACACCTGCACCCTCCTTTCCTCGCCATCCCTCCCGGCGTGGAGTACGTCCAGTCCTTGCTCTAGCAACCTCCAGAGCCACAGGCCCCGCGGCCCGTCTGCTCCAGCTCCCCACTCTCTCGCCCACAAGCCCCCCGAGGCCCCCTCTTCTCTTTCCTGCACGGAAACGGGCCACGGCAGAGGCTGCAGGTGGAGAGGGCGGATGGGGTGCCCCTGCTGGGACACGGCAGAGGAAGCCTCCAGCCCTCGGCCTCCCTCGCGCACGTGCTGTCCACCTGCTTGGCCCCCATCTGCGCTGGGCAGGCCCCCAGGCCCCCAGCCCCACCGGGCACTGGCATCCTCGGGCGCAGAGTCAGGCCAGCAGGCAGGGCGTGTGGAGCCCGGGCCGCCGCCTCTGGAGCAGGGAAGCCAGGGCTCAGGGATGCGTGCTCTGCTCTCCCCGCTCAGGGAGCCAGGGCTCAGGGATGCGTGCACGACAAGGAAGGAGCGTGCCGATCCCGGGCCCCTGGTCAGAACTTCTGAGAGCAGTGGAGAGGGGGGAGCCGCCAGTGGGGGGCCGGCCCTCAGGAGACGGTGCAGGGGACGCCCGAGCCCAGGCCAGAACCCCATCCTGCGCCCTTGCCAGGCTGCCTGACGCCCTCAGACGCTGCTGACAGCGGGCCCCCGGACCGTCTGGTTAAATGCAGGAGAGCCTCCGGAGCAGCCCCAGCGCCTCTGCCCCTCACTCCCCAGCCGGCGCCCTCCTCAGGGAAGGCTGCGGCCCGCGGCGCACAGGGCCTGGTGGAAAGAAGGCTCTGAGCAGCCCCGGCTGGGTTTTCCTCGTCTTGGAGCTGGTCCTCCCCGTGACTGTAGTGCCTGGAGCAGGTGGGAGGGCGCTGCGAGAACGAGCTCAAAGGGAGAAGCTGCTGCCACAACACGTTCCACGTAAACATAATGCATCCTGACTGTACAACCAAAACTATTTTAACCGCACGTCTCAGCCCCATCACATCCTGCGGAATGATCGAATCTCCACGTTTCCATCACAGGCCTGCAGCAGCTCAAGGCCAAAGAGGGGTCTGCTCCGGCCCAGCTCCGACGTGCGCGGGGCCTGCTGGGCCCTGGGGACGTGGCCCCGTGTGGCCCCGCCACGCGCTCACCAGGAGGCTCGAGCGGCCACTCCAGGGCCCTCAGTGTGCAGCCAGGACCTTGCGAGACCCGGCGTGGGGAAGCGCATTCCGGGCGGGGGAAGGGGCCGCGGGAACGTGGGGACCCTGGCGGGGCACCCCGGGGAGGGTGTCGGGTGCTGCTGAGGTTTTTGAGCAGGGCAGTGACCTGGGTGGGCTCCACCAGCCAGGGCGGCAGCGGGCCGGGAGGGCCTGTGCGGACGGGCCAGGGGGCACCGGGGGCGGGACGGGTGGTCCTGAACCTACCTGGAAAACATCCGTTTTCTCAGACACCCCAACACCCCGCTGCTCTCTGGCAACACACTTACGTCAGGACGGAAAGGGGGGTCTGACACGTGGGTCTCCAGCCTCTTGAAGTTAACGTCCCTGAACACAGGGTGTCCCTTGACTTCAGCCACTCCTTCGCCCCTGCAGCCCAGGCGCTGCTTGGGATCCTTGGTGAGTAGCTGTGGACGAGTGAAAATGGAGTCAATGGAAGCTCCAAGGATAAAAGAGAAAACCCAGAAAAGCTCCATAACAAAAATGGCCAAAGAATCGGGGTGGCAAAGAGCACCTCCATCTAAACAAAGTCACTAAATTTCAAAGTATCAACCAAACCCCGTTACTTCAGATTTTACTGATTTAGAATACGCAATGCTTCAAAAAGGAGTTGAAACTGAAGTTTTGCCTTTGAGCTATCAATAAATAAAGAGGTGGCTAAGAGGGCTTCCCTGGTGGCGCAGTGGTTGAGACTCCGCCTGCCGATGCAGGGGACACGGGTTCGTGCCCCGGTCCGGGAAGATCCCACATGCCGCGGAGCGGCTGGGCCCGTGAGCCATGGCCGCTGAGCCTGCGCGTGAGAGGCCCATGTACCGCAAAAAAAAAAAAAAAAAAAAAAAGAGGTGGCTAAGTAAATCCTTAAGAAAAGTTTACCCACGTAAAAATTAGGGGATTTTTTTCAAGAAATAGAAGCTCTTGGGAACTTCGCAGACACCACTTTCATGCCAAGTTATGTTGATTATTAGAAACTATTTTAATCTATTAATTAAACAGATCACTAAGGACCTCAGATGAGGCAAAAATTTAGCAAACCTAGCTCTAAAAGTTGTATATTCTTAAAATTAATAGAAAGTGTTTCTTTCAAAAGTATTCCTTACTTATACATTTAAACGGGCAGACCTCGGAGATACCGCGGGTTCGAGTCTAGACCATCAGAGTTAAGTGATTATTGCAGTAAAGCAAGTCACACGAATTTTTTGGTTTCCCAGTGCATATAAAAGTTACGTTTATACTCTACTGTAGTCTGTTAAGTATGCAATAGCATTATGTCTAAAAAAATTGTACCTAATTAAAGAATAAAGCTGCTAGGAAAATAGTGGCAATAGACTTGCTCAACACAGGGCTGTCACAAACCTTCAATCTGTCAAAAACACACTATTTGTGAAGCACAATAAAGATGAGGTATGCCCCTTATTGCCAAAAGTTCAGATAGGCCTTCTTCCACAATTAGCAGTCAAAGAGGTCTGCCTCTGCTCAGAGCGACACAGGAAAGGTCTGGGCCTCCAAAACCTAGCCTAGGCCAGGGGCTGGGAAGCTGCAGCCCAGGGCTGTACCGCACCGGTGCCTGCTTCTGTAAATAAGGCTCTGTGGGAGCAGAGCTGGCTGTTAGCTCAGGGGTCTGTGGCTGTTTGCGCTGCAATGGTGAACTGAACGATGCGAGAGAGACCTGCAAAGCCCTAGTGACACCACCTGGTGCGTCACAGGAACGCTGGCTGACCCGTGGCCTCGACTCCCAGCCAGCACCCACGTGTGGCTCCCGGCTCGTGTGCGACGCCCCTGGGCCGGGCCCCGCCCGCTCGGCCATGCCCCGCGCACACACACCGAGGCCGTCTGGTCTCTCGGCCGAGCTGACTCCTACCAGACACCACCGATGGGAATACACCTGCGTAGTTGGCGCGGTGCCGGGCTTTCCCGCGGGACTCAAGCTTCTGCAGGCAGCTGCCGTGGGAACTCCAGCACGGAGCCAGGGCGGGGCTCAGTAACACAGGCTTCCTTAATTAAGACCAGACCTGAACATTGTGTCAGGCCAGATGCAATGACCGCACCGCAGGGACTCCATGCCTCTGTCAAGCCTGCTGCCAACTCACGCGGTCCAGGGGCCTGACCGGGCAGCGCCGGGCAGCGGAAAGCACCTTGTGCCCGTGCTGCCTGCTGCCACTGACTATGGGACACCACGGAAATCAACTTTTAATTTTTCCACCGTGCAGCTCTGAGAATATCCTAGAAAGCCACCGTGGGGTTGAAATGAAAACAGAGAGCTCTGAAAATGACCCAGCGGTACCCGACACCAGGTGTCACGGCGGGGGCCCGGCAGGGACGGGCAGAGGTGGGCTGTCCCCTTCGCGTGCAGTCAGCGCTGGGCCACATCCTGGACCCTGCAGCTGCCCACGCTCCCCCCTCTGTGCCCTGTTCACATCGACCTTGCATCTGAGGTGGCCCCTCCTCCAGGCCGTCTGTTGGAATTTCACAGACTCTCTAAGAACTAGCTGTTGCTCTGCTCAGCAGTTACCGAGGATTCACGTGGGACTAAACACTTCACACGCACGCTTTCATTTTATCCTGCTGGCAATTCTATAAGGTAGAAGTTATCCACCGTCTGTATCTTCTAGATGAGAAACCCGAGACCCGGAGGGGTGAGCGCGTGGTGGTGGGAGGCTGGGCCTCGACCCCGGGCCCTGAGTCACAGGCTGGGCTTCACGCAGACACCACCATCTTTCCCACGAACAGCACCCCTTCATCCTGAAAACCCTTTAGGCTTCGCTTCTATCTTGTACCCGTCAAGCTCTGCTTTTGACCCTAGCTTCTTTCGTGTTACTTTAGGCTTGCCATTCAACTGTGTGCTCCCGAGGGGCCGGCCCCACTTCGCACATCTGTATGCTCCTGCAGCCCCATCGGACCATCGCGTGCCAGCAGACACTGGGTCAACATCTACCAGCTGAACAGCAACAGCAGGGTGGCCAGGAGGCGGTTACGGAGGAGCTGACTGAACGCCGTCAGCTCCAAGCAGGGTGAGCAGCCCGAGAAAGGCCACCAGCACACGTCCCTTCACATGTGGACACAAGAGGAGACGGACCCCTAGGTACTTCATCCCCAGCCAGTGTCAACTCCCGCAAGACACACCGGCTGACCCCAGCACCCACTGGGGGACCACGCCCCGCGCTCTGTGGCCGCAGTCCAGTGGCCTGGTCCTCCGTCCTCCATCCTGCCACTCCCCCCCCCCCCCGTCAGCCCTCCCCCCGCAGCGCGCGCCCCCGTGTGTCTAACTCCGGCAAGGAGCCCGCCTCCACCTGCCCCGTGTCCGCACTCTCCTCTGCGACCCGCTCACACCCACAGTCGCTCCTCCAACCGCCCCTCTGCACCCACCCAGCCCCGCGGCCTCTCTCCTGCTTCTTCAGACCCGCTTAAGCAAGCCCGACTCCGCGCCTGCTGCGAGCTTCGCGCGTCCTGCCTGCACACAACCAGCCACCGACCTCCCTGGACGCCCACGCGGCCCTTGGCGCGCCGGAAGCCCCTCACTTCTCCGCACACCTCCAGCGGCTCCCTCCCACCCTCGCGCGCCACAGGAGGACGGGACAAGCTGCCCGGCGCGCACCGAGTCGCCGCCTCCGCGCCGAGGCTTTGCTGCAGCCCCTCCCCGCTCCTGCACGGTCTCAAATCCTAGGGGCGCGGCCTTGCCGTCCACCCGGAGTCCGACGGCTTCTTACTCGCTCTGCCACCACCCAGGGCTCAGACTCCCACCTGAATCTCCACAAAACCCGGGCCGGCCCCCCTCCTTCTGTCCCGTGGATCTCTTCCCGGGAGTCCCAGCGCATCAGCCCCCGGCCTCCTGCCCCGGTGCGGCCCCTCCTCCCCACCCCGCCCCGCGGCCAGCCCCTCCCACCTCCCTGCCGAAGATGCCCGTCTCCCAGGCCGCCTCCCCTGAGTGGGTGAGAGCACCGGGCTTGGGGGCAGAAGGGCTGGGATTACTGCCTGTTTTACTCAGTGCCGGGGAAGGTCCCATGGGGGACGCGCAATACATTCTCGCTGGCTGCAGATGAAGTTTAAAATGTGCTCAGAAAATCCTGAGTATTGGCTTAAGAGAAGTTAAGCGACAAGGAGAGCTTCTCTCATCCCCTTACATCCAGGATGGCCTGGGACTGACAGTGCCAGGCGCATGGCAGGCCATCGGGGCAGGGTGTCGATAGGACCACAGTCCCTGGCGACCAGTTAAAGGGAGTTCTGAGGAACGTGGGCAGAGAGAAGAACCTTACCGCTGCAAAGCACCCCGAAGATTCTGTTTCATGTTTAGCGTCCTGTGAAGTTGGCCAGCTGTGCTCTAAACAGTGACCCGACACCACCCTTCCCTCTCAGCTGCACCTCTGGGGAAAGCAAACGATGAACTCTGTTCTGCGTGATCAGAACCCCCGAGGAAGGCCCTGTCCCTGGCACCGCGGAGCACCAGGTGGCCCCTCCTGAGCCTGAACGGCGGTCGGTCGGAAGACTAGGCCCACTCCCGCCCTCCCCGAGCGCGACTTCTCGGAGAAGACTTCTCCGAGTACCGCTCTGCCTCCTCCTTCACTCTCCGCTCCACCTCCGCCCTATCGACCTTCTCTCGGAATTTTCTGAACGGAGACTGTCCCTGAACCATTTCGTATATCAGACAGCCACGTCCCCACCAATCAGGACTGAATGTGTACCTTTCATGATTGAGAACTTCGGGAGCTACATAACAAACACAGGAAATGTAAATTAAATCAAATTAAATGCCCTCATACTTAATTGCAAACAACACACTGTAAATTTAATGTCTGTCACCACGTGGATGACCCTCGCCAACATGTTAAGCCAAAGAAGGCAGACACAAAAGGCCACAGAGCGCGTGAGTCCACCCGTACGAAACAGCCAGAAGAGACGAGTCCACGGAGACAGGAAGCAGATGAGGGGCTGCAGGGCTGGGGGCGGACGTGAGGAGTGGGGAGTGACTGCTGACGGGCGCGGGCCTTCTCTGAGGTGATGAGAAAGTTCTGGAATCAGACAGTGGTGAGAGCTGCACACCTCCGTGAACAAACCGGAATCCACTGACCTACACACTTCGGCTTGGTGGGTTTAATGGCACATGAACTGCATCTCAGTAAAGCTGTCATTACAAACCATTCCTGCTGCTCGTGGAGTAACTACCGTGGGGAAACCCCGCCTCCAAACAGGCAGCGCCAGGCCCCCGGGCGCCCCTTTTCCCTCAGAGTAAGACCCCAGCAGCAGGTGACAGCAGCCACAGTGGAATGGGGGGAGGGTAAGTGCGGGACTCAGCAGAGGCCCTCAGGGTCCCTCATGTCAGAGGCCCCCCTGCGTCAGGCTGGGTCACTGCCCTGGAGCTGCGCGCATAACTCTGACAACCTTGTGGGGGTGTGCGGGGCCAGTGAGCACAGCGGAGAGGCCCACTGCCCTGTCCCTACTCTGGCCCGTCAGCAGAGAGGAGCGCAGGCCGGGGGGCCAGGTATGCTCCCCAGCAGCGGGCCAGGGCGGACCCCAGGTCCCTTCCCGTGTTCAGTTCTCTGTGTCCTGAGGGCAGGGGCGCGAGCACCCCGGGGTGGTACATTACGTACCCATGTAGCTGAGCGTTCCGACTCTTCCTTGGATGGTCTCCCCTTCCGGGATCTCCACGGCTAAACCAAGATCTGAAATCCGGATGTGTCCTGCATGTGGCCAAATACATGAGACAAACCACAGGGGGTGAGCTGACACTTTACCAATAAAGAATGGGAAAAAATCTAAAAGACACGGATGGAAATTATAGCAATTCATACTTGGAAACACTTAGATATAAAATTACATTTAGGGAGTTCCCTGGCAGTCCAGTGGTTAGGACTCCATGCTCTCACTGTCAAGGGCACGGGTTCAATCATAAATAAATAAATAAAAATAAAAAATACAAAAAATGAAATTACATTTAATTTTTGCGTTCAGTTCCACTACCCGCAGGAAATTAGATTTATGCCTGGATATTGATCAGGAAGCCCTTTAACCATAGACAACTACAGGATAAAACAGGAGCATTAAGTTTGCTATTTTATTTCCACATAACTACCAGACACATAAATAAAACTATAATGGAGGGCTTCCCTGGTGGCCCAGTGGTTAAGAGTCCACCTGCCAATGCAGGGGACACGGGTTCGAGCCCTGGTCCGGGAAGATCCCACATGCCACGGAGCAACTAAGCCCGTGCGCCACAACTACTGAGCCAGCGCTCTAGAGGCCACGAGCCACAACTACTGAGCCCGCATGCCACAACTACTGAAGTCCGTGTGCCTAGAGCCTGTGCACAACTACTGAAGCCACCGCAATGAGAAGCCCGCGCACTGCAACGAAGGGTAACCCCCCCTCACCGCAACTAGAGAAAGCCCATGCGCAGCAATGAAGACCCAACACAGCCAAAAATAAATTAATTAATTAATTTAAAAAAAAACTATAATGGATACTATATCAACTATGAAACAGCAAATAAACACTCCCTGTCGGAATACCAAGAGGCTTATACACAGGGACAACAACAGACAAATAATACGGAGTTTTTCTCTAAAGAACAAATGGTAATAGGGTCAAGGAAATAATAAAAAACTATGTTATGGGGCTTCCCCGGTGGTGCAGTGGTTGAGAGTCTGCCTGCCGATGCAGGGGACACGGGTTCGTGTCTGTGAGTCTGTTTCTGTTTTGTAGATAGGTTCATTTGTGCCAGATTTTTTTTTTAATTAATTAATTTTTTTTTGTGGTATGCGGGCCTCTCACTGTTGTAGCCTCTCCCGTTGCGGAGCACAGGCTCCGGACGCGCGGGCTCAACGGCCATGGCTCACGGGTCCAGCCGCTCCGCGGCATGTGGGATCTTCCCGGACCGGGGCACGAACCCATGTCTCCTGCATCGGCAGGCGGACTGGCAACCACTGCGCCACCAGGGAAGCCCGAGTTGAGAGTTTTTAACTCTTTCCTCCCGAACTCAAAGGTTCAGAAATGTTCCTGGTTTCCACTGAGGTAGCAGATGGAGCATAGGTCTGCCAACCTTCTTACCCAGCTTCCTACTGAAAGGAACAAAGACAAAATCACAACAAAAAGAATGAAACGTGATCTGGAAAAAGAATACAGGGCACCCTCAAGAGTGAGAAATTTGAGGATTACCTGGAAGAGAGAAAGCCTATGGGGCTGGATTGTTAAAGGAACCTCTGCAGCTGAATCTGCAGAGATAAGCAGGTTGCCCGGGTGTCTGGGTCCCAGAAGCCCCTCCCAGGCCTGGACACAACTGCCGACCAAGGGACTTCTTCAGGCTGAAGCCACTTGGCAGAAAGTTGGGACCCCAGGGGGGAGGCAGAGCACAACTGAAGAACTACACACTCTACTGGCAAAGCGGAGCCATGCTGTCTGTGGCCACTGGAACGCAGGCCCTGTCTGGACGGCACCCCGCTGACGCACCCGCCTTCCAGAACGCCATTCAAGAGAGGGGTACAACCACAGAGGAAGCCAGGCTGCCACCGCACAAAGAAACACAGCCCTTAACATAAACCTGAATAAATAATCGCATTCTCTAGATACAGGGGGAAAGCAGCAGGTAAAAACTAAAACCAAAACCAACTAACCAAATAAACAAACAAAAAAAGCCAGCAGAAAAACTGACCCAGGAGAAAAGGTAATTCAGGCAACAGAAGACTTACCTTTTAAAACCCTAATTAGTATCCTCTAGACTAGAGACTGAAGGGACTGCTAGAACATAAAGCATGAAAGCAGCAGTCACAGAACAAGAGTGCGGGCTTAGAAATTAAATACAAATATGATTAATGACAAAACACTGTGGGATGGGCTGGATAGTGCTTTGCATGTGCATAAAAGCATGGACGTTTATCTGCATAATAAGGAAATCTCCTAAAATGAATGGCAGGGACTTCCCTGGTGGCGCCGTGGTTAAGAATCCGCCTGCCAATGCAGGGGACACGGGTTCGAGCCCTGGTCCAGGAAGATCCTACATGCTGAGGAGCAGCTAAGCCCGTGCGCCACAACTACGGAGCATGCACTCTAGAGCCCGCGAGCCACAACTCCTGAGCCCACGTGCCACAACTACTGAAGCCCGCATGCCTAGAGCCCATGCTCTGCAACAAGAGAAACTACTGCAATGAGAAGCCCGCAAACCACAATGAAGAGCAGCCCCCGCTCGCCACAACTAGAGAAAGCCCGCACACAGCAACGAAGACCCAACGCAGCCAAAAATAAATAAATTTTTTAAAATAAATAAATTAAATTAAAATTTAAAAAGACTGATCAGATTTTCAAAAAGCCTTGGTGCCAGACTAAGGAGTTACTCTCTCTCCTAGAAGGAACAGATAAAAATAATAACTACACGTAATATTTTTCACCTCTTACTGCGTGCCACTATGATTTAAGTCCTTTCTGTGTATTATTTCATTTGAACTTCACAATAATACAAGTTGGGCATTGTGAGGACGGCAGAGACCTTATGGGACCTGCTCACTTCTGAGGGCCGTCTGGATCTGGGGCCGTGGAGGAGACGGGGGCAGTGGGGCTGGGACAGGGGGACGGGGCAGGGGACCAGCCAGCGGACGAGCAGCTGCTGCCAGAGGGAGGTGGTGAGTGTCGGACGGAGAGGCCAGCTTCCGGTGACAAGTGCATCTCAGAAGGCGACTCACCCCAACTCTGAGCCCCCTCGTGGTGAGGAGACGGCAGCAGGAGGGGGTCTACATCCTCAAAATGGTCATTTTGGTTATGTGTATTTTACCACAATTTGAAAAACATTTGTACGTGAATCACTGTAGTCACTTTACTCACAACAGACCAAAAACGAAAACAACTCAACGTCTATGAAATGGTGAATGGATAAATAAATTGTGCTATGTCTATACAATGGAATATTATTTGCCAACAAAAAGGAATTAAGTCCTGATTCATGCTACAGCATGCGTGAACTGTGAGAAGATTACGTTAAGTGAAAAGAAGCCAGTCACAAGGGATCACATAGTATATGTTTCCCATTTATATGAAATGTCCAGAATAGGCAAGTCCACAGAGACAGAAGTAAATTAGTGGTTGCCTGTAGCTAGAGGTGGGGGAGGGAACGGGGAGTGGCTACCAACGGGTATGGGGTTTCTTTTGGGTGATGAGAATGCTGTAAATTGAAAAACTGATTGTGATAATGGTCACACAACTCTGAGAATGTATTAAAAACTATTGAATTGTACACTTTAAATAGGTGAATTGTATGGCATGTTAATTATATCTCAATAAAACTGCTATTTTTAAAACATAATGAGGAAAAAAATGTAATGACATTAAAATGGCTGGATAGGTCTTTGGGGAAAAAATACTCCCACTTTATACTATCTGAAATTAATTTTGATAGATAAAATATTTAAACTTTCTTAAAAAGGAACTATAACAGTACTAAAGAAAAGATAGATTTTTAAAAAAATTATCTTAGGGAGTAAAGGTGTCCTCCCTAAGTACAACATAAAGCTCAGAGACTAAGAAGAAAAACACTGATATAGTTGTCTATATAAAAAATTAAAACTGCCATATTGAAAAATACTGCAAGCCAAGAGGCAAAAAGCATAAATACAAAATGTATTCACAATGAATATAAAAGGACAACACCTTTCATACATAAAGAACTTTCAAAAATGAATTAGAAAAAAGCAAATTGAAAAAACCCAATGAAAATGCTCAACCCCATCCACAGTTACGACGAGAGACCATTCTGCAAATCACAGTTTAGTGAAGGTTAAAAACATTGATAACGACCAGCGTTCGCCAGGCCATAGGCAAGGGTAAAGCGGTACAACCTTTTTGAAGGGTAATTTGGGAACATCAAAATTTTGAATGCACATACCCTTTGAACTGGAAATCATGCCTCTAAACAACTACAGTTACAATTGCCCTTAGACATGACTCTACTCGTGACTTCTTGTGCTCGTGTCAGGACCTGTAGCTGACTCTCTCCTTCTTTACATTGCAGAGTATCCCATGACCCCGCCATACCTTATTTTTTATCTGACTATTCCTTTCCTGAAGTTCTCACCAGTAATTCCTGTCCATACGCACAGAGAACTGTCTGGAAGGAGACCGAGAAACGGTTACCAGTGTTCACTTCTAGAGAGGATGATTGCTGCATTTCTCTTCTGTTCTACCTAGAACAATGGGTATATATCACTCTTTTTTTTGGCCGTGCTCCACAGTATGTGGGATCTTAGTTCCCCAACCAGGAATCGAACCTGCAGCCCCTACATTGGAAGCGCGGAGTCTTAACCACTGGACCACCGGGGAAGTCCCAGTTCTTAAAAAAGGTTTTTAATGAAAAAGTCAATAGCCATACTTTATAACTGCACATTAGAAAATCTACAGGGTTTTTTCCTGGGAAGAATCGTGACGATATATGGAGAATCTATTAAATAGCATTTGAAGCAAATAAGGGACTAAGGAAAGACCAACATCTAACAAACGAAACAGCACAACGCCAGCCATGCCCTCCGGACTCGAGCAGGTGCGGCTTCCTCACTCACCAATCGAACGTCGAAGCTTGCTGCACTGGGTGCCGGGGGGCAGCTTCAGCATCTCCCTCCAATTTCTACTACGACCGACTTTTTTCCCATATCCTCCTAAATTTGAAAAAAGCAAGGCATTTTTGTAACAATCAGAAACATCCATTTTTTAAAAAATTATTTATTCATTTTTGGCTGCCTTGGGTCTTCGTTGCTGCGCACGGGCTTTCTCTAGTTGTGGCGAGCGGGGGCTACTCTTTGCTGCGGTGCGCAGGCTTCTTATTGCGGTGACTTCTCTTGTTGTGGGGCACCGGCTCTAGGCGGGTGGGCTACGGCACGTGAGCTCAGTAGTTGTGGCTCACGGGCTCTAGAGCTCAGGCTCAATAGCTGTGGCACACGGGCTCAGTTGCTCCGCGGCATGTGGGATCTTCTGGACCAGGACACGAACCCGTCTCCCCTGCATTGGCAGGCGGATTCCTAACCACTGCGCCACCAAGAAAGTCCCAGAAACCTCCATTTCTGACAACTTCTTCCATTCATGTATTCTGTTGGAGTAGCTTGGGTACCTACGATGAGGGATCTGGAAGGCACCCTGATGAAGTGTGAAAATCCCACCGAGGCAATCAGTCACTGGCTCTGTCCTTTAGAAATCAGGTGACCTGGACCTTCGTAAGCAGCTCTGCTAAGCCTATATCCAAGTTTGTAAACCGGACCTAATATCATAAAGGGCTGCTTATAAATATTCGTTCAACAATTATTTATGAAGCACCCACTATATACCAAACACCTTCCAAGTGCAGGAAATACAGTGGGAAAAAAAGACCATTCTAGTGAGGGAGAGAGATTAAAAATCACTTAATGACAAGTGATAAGAAAAAAATTAGCCAATCATATCGTGATAAACGGTGTGAAACAAAATCAAGCAAGGCACAGGCGCAGGCTGCTCTTTGGGCCGAGGCAGGACCAGGAGAGACCCCTCTGGAGGGTCACGCTTAGGCAGAGACCTGGGATGTGAGTCTCGGGAAGGTCTGGGAGAAGAAGACTGTCCCTAGCGAGACAAGAATGGTGGGAAAAGCAATTACATGATATTTTAGAAAGAGGTTTTTAAACAACTGACCTTTAAAAAATGTTTAACTCCGAGAAATTAGAACCTTCGATTTTAAGCATTCTGAGGAACTGAAGTTTTACTGAATTTTATCCAAGAGAAAACATACAGTTTTCTTGTTTTGGTTTGGTTTGGTTTGGTTTTGTGGTTATTTTTTTAATTAATTTTTATTGGAGTGTAGTTGCTTTACAATGTTGTGTTAGTTTCTGCTGCACAGAAAAGTGAGTCAGCTATGTGTATACGGGTACCCCCTCTTTTTTGGATTTCCTTCCTGAACCCTACTCAGAGCACAGAGTAGAGTTCCTTGTGCTATACAGTAGGTTCTCATTGGTTATCTAAAAACATCACAGTTTGGGCCGGTGACTAAAGCCTCCAGGACTATTGGGAGGAACAGGGAAATCAGGAGGAAGGTCCTGTTTCTCGGGGAAGTGACGCGCTCCCAGTTTGGAGAGGAAGACACCAGAAGACGGGGGGCTGTTTTAGGCTCAGGAGGGAAGGCCTGGCTGCAGACAGAGATTTGACAGTGGCTGCCTAGTGGGTGCAGGTGGGAGACACGGGGCCTTCCTCCTCAGCCTTCCTTTCTGCTCCACTACTCCCCCCATTTCAACTGAGATCGTGAGCCCTGGACTTGCACCCACTCTCCGGACGTCCCAGAGCACCTCAAGGTCAGCTTCAAATTAGACTCATCACCCCCTGCAATCCAGTCCTCTTTCCACACTGAGATTCCTGCCAACAGCTACCGTCTACCAGGCCAAGGAAGCAGGAAACTGGGGCACCATCTAACTCTGTCTGCTAAGCACCGCAATCAGTCACTCAGGAGGGGTGCGCTGCTGCGGTCCTGCGTGCAGGGCCCTGTCAGGCACCAGGCACACCGTGCAGAATCACGGAGGCCAGCCCGGCCTTCAGAGGCGCTCCTGCCCGCCCCCCAACCCCCACCCCCACCGCCCTCTCTACTGTCCTTTCACGCCAGGGCCACCACTCTCCTCCACCTCCCTTCTAACTGGCCTTCCGACCTCTTCCTCCCTTCCAGACCCTCCCCACTGCTTCTCAGGGTCACCTTCCTAACATGCATATACAAGCTCACTTCTCCACCGCCTACAGACCCTGAAGGTGTCGCGGAGTCTGAGGATGAAGTGAGAACAGAGCGCAGCCCTGCCTGACACCATCCCCAGGCACACCGTGCTCAGGCCACGCCACTTACAAAACCTCCACTCGGCTCAAGCAGGACCCCCTCCAGGAAGCCCACCCTGAGGGCTGAAAGGAGGAGGAGAGTTAGGACAGGTCCACAATACCCTCACCTCTCTAGGACCTTCCCACCTATGGACTCGTTCAATCGCCCCCTCGGATGTAGGTACTGCTACTAGTTAGTCCCTTTTCTCACATAAGGGACCCAAGCTAAGAGTAAATAACTTGCCACTGTCACACAGCTGGCGAGAGAAGAACCGAGACACACTCGGGCCTGCCTGACTCCAGGAATCCCGCTTAAACAGTCCTGTCTATTAAGAAGCAGTAAGCTTCAACCAAAGCGGTTTGGTTTTGTTCTTTTCTCTTGAAGTGCAAAAGCATCGAAACTAAAGATTTGCCATGAACACGTTTAGAAGTTAAGGTATGTTGGGACTTCCCTGGTGGTCCAGTGGTAAAGAATCTGCCTTCCAATGCAGGCGACGCGGGTTCGATCCCTGGTCAGGGAACTAAGATTCCACATACAGTGGGGCAACTAAGCCCACACGCCACAACTACTGAGCTCGCGCGCGCCTCGACTAGAGAGCGAAAACCCACGCGCCAACTCAACTAGAGAGAAGCCCGTGCGCTGCAACGGAAGATCCCGCGTGCCGCAACTAAGACCCAATGCAGCCAAATAAATAAATAAATATTAAAAAACGAAAAAGAAATTAAGGTATGTGTGAAATGAAAATAAGAGTAAACCAAAACTCCCAAGATGTCAGAAATGGTTATGGTGATGGCCATAATAATGAGTAGCCCTTATTAGCATTTACTAAAAGCCAGATACTTTTCTAGAAGTTTCACAAGTCTACTCTCACTAAATCTTCCCATTAGCCCTACAAGGCGAGTACTGTTGCTGAGCGCTTGTTATAATCCTCATTTTACAGGTGTGGAAACGAGGGCACAGATGTGTGGAATAATCGGCCCAAAGCTTTACAGCCAGTAAGCAGGGACGCTGGGATTTGAACCCAAGTAACCGCCCTGGACAGATGGGGACGCCACCTTTGTCACAGCAGCTGTTTTTCCATCAAGAACCAGGACTGCCAAGATAAATGCGCAATGTGAGGAAGAGCCGGCCCCAGTGGGTCCTGGATATTGAGGGGCTTGTGACGCGGTTTTATACCTTGAATGCCATGATTATTTTTATAACATATTTTGTGACGTTACACACCATCCAACTACAATCATGAATTTAGTGTGTATTATTCCAATCCATTTGTAGATATCTGCGTGTGTGTGTGTGTGTGTAGCCATGAACAATATCGTATTGTTTTAAAACAAGATTCTTAAACTGGGATCCACAGCAGATATCGGGGTGTCCCTGAATTCAAACTGGAAAAAGAAATCATCTTTATTTTCACAAACTTCCAAGCAAAATTCATCACTTCCTTCGGCTATAAATATAGACAAAAGTACAATCACATTAGCAGTGCCTGCGACTTTATCACCAGAATTCAGATTTTCATGTCACATCATCGTTATTAGAGGTAACTCAAGATATCTCGTATCTCAAACGACTTTGAAATTACAGTATAGGTGCCAGGCCAGCAGCCAGACTGTCTACAAGCACTCATGCGACACGGCCAACCGACTCGTAGGCAGCTCTGTGCCGGGCAGTTAATCGTTCAGACTGCGAGTGGCCAGGTCCCAAGTTCTCACATGGGTGGTCTAGCTATGTACTTTACTCTCTACAATTCCCTACAACTGTATTGATCAACACACGGAAGGAGGTTAAGGCCATCCCTCAGTTTACAATCCCCATTTGAGCTGATCAACAAGAGCCCTCACGCTGACAGATCTTTAAGAGACGACACCTTAACTTGCCTATGTTTTACATGTATTGCCTTGTCACTTAATGCTCGAATAAGAGAGCACATATTGTAACATGAATCCATTAAAAATTTTATAATTATTTTAATATAACTGGCTTCCTTTACAACTGTAAGTAATTAATTTTATTTAGATTAAGAAGCCCTATTCTAGAGGTTGTTAGATTAACAGGAATGGTGTGTTACTGCATACATCACTCTACAATTTAATATTTTTTCAAGCAACTCGGTCCATTTTGACACAACTGGCTTACTCCATCCCAGTCTGTTCCTCCTCGACCCCCAGCCTCAGGCCTTTATTCCTGGTCACCCCACCTAAACCGTCATGCCCCACCTCATGTCCAACCCTTAGCATCTCCCTTCTCTGCTTCACTATTTCTTCTTAGCCCTTAACACTATCTACTCCACAATCTGTTTTACGTACCTTGCTGAGGACCTGTCTCCCCACTAGATTATAAACTGCTTGAAGAGAGGCGTTTTACCTGTGTTATTCGTAACTGTATCCCCGACATCTAGATGAGTATCTGGCATAAAATAACCACTCAGTAAACATTTGTTGAATGAGTAAATGAATTCGTTTTCATGACTGTACAGCAATTTACTGTATGAACATCCACCCAATGTGAGAAAACAGCCACAAACCATATATCTGGTAAGGGATTATTATCCAGAATATATAGAGAACTAAAATTCTACAACAACAAAAGGCAACCAACTCAAAAATGTGCAAAGGAGTTGAACAGACATTTATTCAAAGAAGATATACAAATGGCCAATAGGCACATGAGGAGATGCTTAACATCCATAATCATTACAGAAACGCGTATCAAACGTTGTACGACTTCATACCCATGGAGAGGCTAAATCAAAAGAAACAGAAAATAGCAAGTGTTGATGAGTGTGTGCAGAAAGCTGAACCCTTATGCACTGTTGGCGGGAGTGGAAAACAGCACGGAGGTTCCTCAAAAAAATTAAAAATAGAACTACCATAAGATCCAGCAACTCCGCTTCTGGGTACATACCCCAAAGAACTGAAAGCGGGACCTCGAAGAGATATTTGTACACTCACGTCCACTGCAGCACATTCATAATAGCTAAGATGTGGAAGCAACCCAAATGTCCATCAGCAGACAAATGGATAAGCAAAAGAAGTACATACTTAGAATTATTCATCCTTAAAAAGGAAGGAAATTCTGACACATGCTACAATGTGGATGAACCTTAAGGGCATTATACTAAGTAAAATAAGCCAGTCAGAAAAAGACAAATATTGTACAATTCCACTCATAGGAGGTATTTAGAATAGTCAGCATCATAAGAGATGGAAACCAGAATGGTGGCTTCCAGGGGCTGGAAGGAGGGGAGCATGGGGAGTTATTACTAATAACGGGGACAGTTTCAGTTGTATAAGATGAAAAGGGTTCTGTGGACGGATGGTGGTGATGGTTGCACAACAATGTGAATGCACTTAATACCACTGAACTGTACACTTAAAATGGTTAAGATGATACATTTTGTGTGTATTTTACCACAATAAAATTTTTTTTGAAAAAAAAAAGAGAGATCTAGTCAAACAACATAAAGTCATTTGCGGTTTAAGTACTGAAAAGGTATCACCCAGCTCTCCACTTCATACGCCACCAGAAGTGAAGATGATGTGCAGATGCAGCAGCCTTGGTGAGGGAGGTGTTGGCTGTGACGACTAATGCCGTAGAAAACTCTCCAAGCACAGGGCAGAACGTAACCAGAACTGCTGAAACGGCAGACCAGGCCCCAGCTTCTTCCTGGACGCCGCTCCGGGGTTATCTCTCTTCCCTTCCTGCATCCAGTGTCAGTGTTTACCTTAGCACACTCACTGCAAAGACGCAGGAAAAAATGCCTCTCAGTCCTTCCTCATCCCGTGAGAAAATCCCAGGGGGGATGAGAGAAGATACATCAGATTTCCCTCTAAGTACCTTACCTGGCCAAGTGAGGGGAAAAGAACACCTCGCCTCCGGCCCATTCGTTATCACAGTACTTCCTGAGAAAGGCGATTCTGATGCAAAAGAATCGCTGTACAATCTCAGAAGAAAGGGTGGGCTTCTTACTTGCACCCACTACACCGTTTGTGCCCTGGCACTTCTGTCCCAGGGGAAATGGAGCTGACAGACCCTCTGCTCCTTTTGCTTGTCTACCTTTATTTGCTTGTCCATACGGGGCTTCCCTTGTTTGAGCGCTTTCACCATCTTCTGGCTCTGAAACAGCCCCTTCCCCTCATACCGCCCAACAGTAATCCTTTTCCTTAGTGTTTCTCTAAAACGCCTGCAAAGAGGAAGGAAGAGACCAGCAAAGTCACAGCCCCGGTGCTCCTGATGCATAAAAGCCAGTGAAGTGGACAGGCTCCTCCCAGGGAGGGTCACAGGCCAGAGGTGCAGGTGCTGCAGAGCGGTGGCCAGGACTCAAGGCTCTGCTTGGCCTCTGACTTCTGGGCCAGAGCACAGGGTGACAGTAGGTCATTTCCAGCTCCACATACTGACGAGGAGGCAGCCTATACCCGCCAGGCCGGGTCCTCCCTTTGCACCTGAGAAACCTTGATCACAGGATATCCGCTGACTAGTAGCAGCAGGGCTCTGACAGAAACGGAGCTGGCACAGAAGGTAAGCATCTTATTTGTCATTTTCTTAGGAAAGGCCCCTAATTCAGACTTTCACTGAGTCATACTGGCTTGATAATTCACGTGAACTCAAGTTAGTGAAATTCTGATGTACTTGATTTAATGCTGATGTACGTAAAGTCTTCGGAGAAAACATAAAGTTGTGTTTCAGTAAAAAGCTATACGTTGTATTCACCTGGCACCTCCGGCTAGGTTATCCAATTCTAGGCTTCCTTGTCTCTGAGCTGTCGTGCAGCTGTCTGTAAATCACAGGTGATGACGGGCAGACATTCGAGCCATCTTATCTGGTAGTTTCCATGGTCTTCTATAGAAAAATCATTTTGCCTCCATTTGCAATTCAATTCCTTTACTCCATAGAAACTTTAGCCTTTTTTTTTTAATATAAACTTGGTTTTTATTGATTTTTTTTTTTTCCCAGCCACGTGCAGCATGCGGGATCTTAGTTCCTCGACCAGGGATCAAACCTGTGCCCCCTGCAGTGGAAGTGCAGAGTCTTAACAACTGGACCTCCAGGAAAGTCCCAAATTTTAGCCTTCTGACTTTTTCCTTTGAACGGATCATAATATCTGCTTGGTTCACTCACATATGAGGAAAATAAAACGCATGTTCATTTTATTTTTTTAAATTTTTTAATTTTACTTTCCTTATTTTTTTATACAGCAGGTCCTTATTAGTCATCCATTTTATACACATCAGTGTATACATGTTAATCCCAATCGCCCAATTCATCACACCACCACCCTCATCCCCCACTGCTTTCCCCCCTTGGTGTCCATACCTTTGTTCTCTACATCTGTGTCTCAATTTCTGCCCTGCAAACCGGTTCATCTGTACCATTTTTCTAGGTTCCACATATATGCGTTAATATACGATATTTGTTTTTCTCTTTCTGACTTACTTCACTCTGTATGACAGTCTCTAGATCCATCCACGTCTCTACAAATGACCCAATTTCATTCCTTTTTATGGCTGAGTAATATTTCATTGTATATATGTACCACATCTTCTTTATCCGTTCGTCTGTCGACGGGCATTTAGGTTGCTTCCATGACCTGGCTATTGTAAATAGCACTGCAGTGAACATAGGGGTGCATGTGTCTTTTTGAATTATGGTATATACCATAATTCTCTGGGTATATGCCCAGTAGTGGGATTGCTGGGTCATATGGTAACTCTATTTTTAGTTTTTTAAGGAACCTCCATACTGTTCTCCATAGTGGCTGTACCAGTTTACATTCCCACCAACAGTGCAGGAGGGTTCCCTTTTCTCCACACCCTCTCCAGCATTTGTTGTTTGCACATTTTCTGATGATGCCCATTCTAATTGGTGTGAGGCGATACCTCATGGTAGTTTTGATTTGCATTTTTCTAATAATTAGTGATGTTGAGCAGCTTTTCATGTGCTTCTTGGCCGTCTGTATGTCTTCTTTGGAGAAATGTCTATTTAGATCTTCTGCCCGTTTTTGGATTGGGTTGTTTGTTTTTTTAATATTGAGCTGCATGAGCTGTTTATATATTTTGGAGATTAATCCTTAGTCCGTTGATTTGTTTGCAAATATTTTCTCCCATTCTGAGGGTTGTCTTTTCATCTTGTTTATGGTTTCCTTTGCTGTGCAAAAGCTTTGAAGTTTCATTACGTCCCATTTGTTTATTTTTGTTTTTATTTCCATTACTCTAGGAGGTGGATCAAAAAAGATCTTGCTGTGACTTATGTCAAAGAGTGTTCTTCCTATGTCTTCCTCTAAGAGTTTTAGTGTCCGGTCTTACATTTAGGTCTCTAATCCTTTTTGTGTATGGTGTTAGGGAGTGTTCTCATTTCATTCTTTTACACGTAGCTGTCCAGTTTTCCCAGCACCACCTACTGAAGAGACGGTCTTTTCTCCATTGTATATCCTTGCCTCCTTTGTCAAGGATTAGTTGACCATAGGTGCATGGGTTTACATCTGGGCTTTCTATCCTGTTCCATTGAGCTATATTTCTGTTTTTGTGCCAATACCGTATTGTCTTGATTACTGTAGCTTTGTAGCATAGTCTGAAGTCAGGGAGTCTGATTCCTCCAGCTCCGTTTTCTTCCCTCAAGATTGCTTTGGCTATTAGGGGTCTTTTGTGTCTCCATACAAATTTTAAGATTTTTTGTTCTAGTTCTGTAAAAAATGCCATTGGTAATTTGATAGGGATTGCATTGAATCTGTAGATTGCTTTGGGTAGTATAGTCATTTTCACAATATTGATTCTTCCAATCCAAGAACATGGTATATCTCTCCATCTGTTGGTATCATCTTTAATTTCTTTCATCAGTGTCTTATAGTTTTCTGCATACAGGTCTTTTGTCTCCCTAGGTAGGTTTATTCCTAGGTATTTTATTCTTTTTGTTGCAATGGTAAGTGGGAGTGTTTCCTTAATTTCTCTTTCAGATTTTTCATCATTAGTGTATAGGAATGCAAGAGATTTCTGTGCATTAATTTTGTATCCTGCAACTTTACCAAATTCATTGATTAGCTCTAGTAGTTTTCTGGTGGCATCTTTAGGATTCTCTGTGTAGAGTATCATGTCATCTGCAAACAGTGACAGATTTTCTTCTTTTCCCATTTGTATTCCTTTCATTTCTTTTTCTCCTCTGATTGCCGTGGCTAGGACTTCCAAAACTATGTTGAATAATAGTGGTGAGAGTGGACATCCTTGTCTTGTTCCTGAGCTTAGAGGAAATGCTTTCAGTGTTTCACCATTGAGAGTGATGTTTGCTGTGGGTTTCTGACATATGGCCTTTATTATGTTGAGGTAAGTTCCCTCTATGCCCACTTTCTAGAGAGTTTTTATCATAAATGGGTGTTGAAATTTGTCAAAAGCATTTCCTGCCTCTATTGAGATGATCATATGGTTTTTATTCTTCAGTTTGTTAATATGGTGTATCATATTGATTGGTTTGCATATATTGAAGAATCCTTTCATCCCTGGAATAAATCCCGCTTGATCATGGTGTATGATCCTTTTAATGTGTTGTTGGATTCTGTTTGCTAGTATTTTGTTGAGGATTTTTGCATCTATATTCATCAGTGATATTGGTCTGTAATTTTCTTTCTTTGTAGTATCTTTGTCTGGTTTTGGTATCAGCATGATGGTGGTCTCATAGAATGAGTTTGGGAGTGTTCCTTCCTCTGCAATTTTTTGGAAGAGTTTGAGAGGACGGGTATTAGCTCTTCTCTAAATGTTTGATATAATTCACCTGTGAAGCCATCTGGTCCTGGACTTTTGTTTGTTGGAAGATTTTTTCATCACAGTTTCAATTTCATTACTTGTGACTGGTCTGTTCATATTTTCTATTTCTTCCTGGTTCAGTCTTGGAAGGTTATACATTTCTAAAACTTTGTTCATTTCTTCCAGGTTGTCCATTGTATTGGCATAGAGTTGTTTGTAGGAGTCTCTTAGGATGCTTTGTATTTCTGCGGTGTCTGTTGTAACTTCTCCTTTTTCATTTCTAATTTTATTGATTTGAGTCCTCTCCCTCTTTTTCTTGAAGAGTCTGGCTAATGGTTTATCAATTTTGTTTATCTTCTCAAAGAACCAGCTTTTAGTTTTGTTGAACTTTGCTATTGTTTTCTTTGTTTCTATTTCATTTATTTCTGCTCTGATCTTTATGATTTGTTTGTTCTTCTTTCTCTAATTGCTTCAGGTGTAAGGTTAGGTTGTTTATTTGAGATTTTTCTTGTTTCTTGAGGTAGGCTTGTATTGCTATAAACTTCCCTCTTAGAACTGCTTTTGCTGCATCCCATAGGTTTTGGATCATCGTGTTTTCATTGTCATTTGTCTCTAGGTATTTTTTGATTTCTTCAGTGATCTCTTGGCTATTTAGTAACGTACTGTTTAGCCTTCATGTGTTTGTGCTTTTTACGTTTTTTTCCCTGTAATTGATTTCTAATCTCATGGCGTTGTGGTCAGAAAAGACGCTTGATATGATTTCAATTTCCTTAAATTTACTGTGACCCAGGATGTGATCTATCCTGGAGAACGTTCCGTGCGCACTTGAGAAGAAAGTGTAATCTGCTGTTTTGGGATGGAATGTCCTATAAATATGAATTAAATCTATCTGGTCTATTATGTCATTTAAAGCTTGTGTTTCCTTATCAATTTTCTGTTTGGATGATCTGTCCATGGGTGTAAGTGAGGTGTTAAAGTCCCCACTATTATTGTGTTACTGTCGATTTCCTCTTTTATAGCTGTTAGCAGATGCCTTATGTATTGAGGTGCTCCTATGTTGGGTGAATATATATTTATATTTATAATTGTTATATCTTCTTCTTGGATTGATCCCTTGATCATTATGTAGTGTCCTTCCTTGTCTCTTGTAACATTCTTTACTTTAAAGTCTATTTTATCTGATATGAGTATTGCTACTCCGGCTTTCTCTTGATTTCCATTTGCCTGGAATATCTTTTTCCATCCCCTCACTTTCAGTCTGAATGTGTCCCTAGGTCTGAAGTGGGTCTCTTGTATACAGCATATATATGGGTCTTGTTTTTATATCCATTCAGCAAGCCTCTGTCTTTTGGTTGGAGCATTTAATCCATTCACGTTTAAGGTAATTATTGATATGTATGTTCCTATTACCATTTTCTTAATTGTTTTGGGTTTGTTTTTGTAGGTCCTTTTCTTCTCTTGTGTTTCCCACTTAGAGAAGTTCCTTTAGCATTTGTTGTAGAGCTGGTTTGGTGGTGCTGAATTCTCTTAGCTTTTGCTTGTCTGTAAAGCTTTTGATTTCTCCATCAAAACTGAATGAGATCCTTGCCGGGTAGAGTAATCTTGGTTGTAGGTTCTTCCCCTTCCTCACTTTAAGTATATCATGCCCCTCCCTTCTTGCTGTGGAGTTTCTGCTGAGAAATCGGCTGTTAACCTTATGGGAGTTCCCTTGTATGTTATTTGTCGTTTTTCCCTTGCTGCTTTCAATACTTTTTCTTTGTCTTTAATTTTTGCCAATTTGATTACTATGTGTTTCTGTGTTTCTCCTTGGGTTTATCCTGTATGAGACTCGCTGCACTTCCTGGACTTGGGTGGCTATTTCCTTTCCCATGTTAGGGAAGTTTTCGACTACAGTCTCTTCAAATATATTCTCGGGTCGTTCTCTCTCTCTCTTCTCCTTCTGGAACCCCTATAATGCGAATGTTGTTGCGTTTAATGTTGTCCCAGAGGTCTCTTAGGCTGTCTTCATTTCATTCTTTTTTCTTTATTCTGTTCTGCAGCAGTGAATTCCACCATTCAGTCTTCCCGGTCACTTACCCATTCTTCTGCCTTAGTTATTCTGCTATTGATTCCTTCTAGTGTATTTTTCATTTCAGTTATTGTGTTGTTCATCTCTGTTTGTTTGTTCTTTAATTCTTCTAGGTCTTTGTTAAACATTTCTTGCATCTTCTCAATCTTGCCTCCATTGTTTTTCCGAGGTCCTGGATCATCTTCACTGTCATTATTCTGAATTCTTTTTCTGGAAGGTTGCCTATCTCCACTTCATTTAGTTGTTTTCCTGGGGTTTTATCTTGTTCCTTCATGTGGTACATAGCCCTCTGCCTTTTCATCTTGTCTTTCTGTGAGTGTGATTTTTGTTCCACAGGCTGCAGGACTGTAGTTCTTCTTGCTTCTGCTGTGTGCCCTCTGGTGGATGAGGCTATCTAAGAGGCTTGTGCAAATTTCCTGATGGGAGGGACTGGTGGTGGGTAGAGCTGGGCATTGCTGTGGTGGGCAGAGCTCAGTAAAAGTTTAATCCGCTTGTCTGCTGATGGGTGGGGTTGGGTTCCCTCCCTGTTGGTTGTTTGGCCTGAGGTGATGCAACACTGGAGCCTACTGGGGCTCTTTGGTGGGGCTAAAATGGTGGACTCTGGGAGGGCTCACGCCAAGGAGTACTTCCCAGAACTTCTGCTGCCAGTGTCCTTGTCCTCACAGTGAGACACAGCCATCCCCCGCCTCTGCAGGAGACCCTCCAACACTAGCAGGTAGGTCTGGTTCAGTCTCCTATGGGGTCACTGCTCCTTCCCCTGGGTCCCAATGTGCACACTACTTTGTGTGTGCCCTCCAAGAGTGGAGTCTCTGTTTCCCCCTTGCCACCAGGGAAGCCTAAGACTCCTCAGCATCTTAAGTCCTGATGACTACAGCCAAATAATCAATGCTTTATGCCAGAGAAAAGCCAAATATGTGTATTTTCCCTTGTCAGAAATTAGCAGAGGGACTTCCCTGGTGGCACAGTGGTTAAGAATCTGCCTGCCAATGCAGGAGACAGGGGTTCGAGCCCTGGTCCGGGAAGATCCCACATGCCGTGGAACAACTAAGCCTGTGCACCACAACTACTGAGCCTGTGTGCTGCAACTACTGAAGCCCGTGCACCTAGAACCCGTGCTCTACAACAAGAGAAGCCACCTCAACGAGAAGCCCGTGCACCACAACGAAGAGTAGCCCCCGCTCACAGCAACTAGAGAAAGCCCACACGCAGCAACGGAGACCCAACGCAGCCAAAAAGAAATAAATAAAATACATTAAAATAAAAAGGATTAGGGGAAATGGCACACTAATGTGAATATAGGCTGTATTGGTTTTAGGGTAATTATAAGATACCTAACATGAAACCATTTTAAAAAATCAATTGCGGTATGAGTAATAGAACATTAATTAAAATGGAGGCTATCACCATATGATTTTCAGATTAACTTCCTGGTATTAATGTCCCAGGTTGATCTTTCTGCTTTGCAGTTTAAGTTAAATATTTATGAGGCACTAGGCTCCAACTCAGAGTGTGAGGGCAAAGTAAACTCATGGGGAGTGGACGCCTTCATTAAGTCCTGTCATGGGCCTGGGTCAGTCTGGCAGGCATATGGAGACTCAGCAATTATTAAATGACTTGTTGGTGTTTGCTTTGCATACAAAGTTCCCCAAGAATATTACACCCTTTCATCATGGCTTCACTTACTTAACCTGAAATTTTATGTCTGACACTTTATATTGGGTTTGCCAAAAAGTTCCTTCAGTTTTTGTGTAAAAATAAAAGACACATTTTTCATTTTCACCAAGAACTTTATTGAACAATGTATTCATCATTTTGTTCCACTACCTTCTGCCAATTTTCAGGCAACTTCGTTAAGTCCATCTTTCCAAAACTTTTTATCTTTTTGAGCAAAGAACTGATCCAGGTGCCTTTTACAGTCTTCCAGGTAATTGAAATTTTTTCCATTATGAGAACTTTGTAAAGACCAAAATAAACAGAAATCTGAAGGTACAATGTCTGGTGAATAAGGCGGATGAATCAGAACTTCCCAGCCAAGCTGTAACAGTTTTTGCCTGGTGATGAAAGAAACATGTGGTCGTGCGTTATCCTGAGGGAAGATTATGCGTTCTCTGTTGACTAATTCTGGACGCTTTTCATCGAGTGCTGCTTTCAGCTGGTCTAACTGGGAGCAGTACTTGTTGGAATTAAGAGTTTGGTTTTCCAGAAGGACCTCATCATAGAGGACTCCCTTCCAATTCCACCATATACACAACATCAACCTCTTTGGATGAAGACCCGCCTTTGGTGTGGTTGGTGGTGGTTCATTTCCATCGCCCCACAATCTCTTCCGTTCCACATTACTGTACGGTGACCACTTTTCATCACCCATCACAATGTTTTAAAAATGAAACGTTTTCATTACGTTTCAGTAAAGAATCGCATGCACAAATACGCTCAAGAAGGTTTTTTTTCATTTAACTTACATGGAACCCAAACATCAAAGCGATGAACATAACCAAGCTGGTGCAGATGATTTTCAACGCTTGATTTGGATATTTCGAGTATGTCGGCTATCACCCACATGGTATAACGTTGATTGTTCTCAATTAATGTCTCGATTTGATCGCTAACAACTTCAACTGGTCTACCCAACCATGGACCATCGTCCAGCGAGAAATCTCCAGCACGAAACTTCACAAACCACTTTTGACACGTTTGATCAGTCACAGCACCTTCTCCATACACTGCACAAATCTTTTTCTGCCTTTCAGTTGCATTTTTACCTTTCTTGAAATAATAAAGCATAATATGCTGAAAATATTGCTTTTTTTCTTCCATCTTCAATATTAAAATGGTTACACAAAAATTCACCAATTTTGGTAAGTTTTTTTTCATGCACGCTGATATGATAACTGTCACAATACAATCTAACAAAATTGGTTTTTTTGTTTTTTGGGGGTTTTTTTGCAGTACGTGGGCCTCTCACTGTTGTGGCCTCTCCCATTGCGGAGCACAGGCTCTGGACGCGCAGGCTCAGTGGCCATGGCTCACAGGCCCAGCTGCTCCGCAGCGTGTGGGATCTTCCCGGACCAGGGCACGAACCCGTGTTCCCTGCATCGGCAGGCGGACTCTCAACCACTGTGCCACCAGGGAAGCCCACAAAATTGTTTTGAATGAAGTTAAAGACAACTAAGCACTACTAGAGCCATCTTATGGAAAAACACGAATGAACTTTTTGATCAACCCAAATAGCTTTTGATGGTTAATGGCCTGAAACCTTTTATGATTTAAATATTTTAATTTGACTGATTTGTTCCCATCTCTGCTGTTCTGTGTGTCAGTCACTTGTAAGTTTAGGATCTGATATCCTGTAAGTTAGAAATTATTTCTGTTTATGGGTGGATCTGCTTTGGAAATGCAATTTGGGTTGAAGGTTAGAAGATGGCATCACAGCCAGGGAACGGGAATTTTGTGGGGGGGAGATCTGTTATAACCAGAGACCCAGGAGGCTTCCTGGGTCCTGCTTTCTCACTCACACCACATCCCATCTGTCACCAGGTCCTGTTGATTCTGCCTCCAAAATCTTCTTGCATCTGTTCCCTCCCCTCCTCATCCCGTCGTTCCTTTTGTCCATACTCTCAGCAACTCTAAGCTGAACCGGGCAAGAGCCTCAGCCCTGGTTTCCTTGCCTTCAGTCTGGTCCTCTTCATTTCATTTCTCAAACTACAGTCAAAGTGACCTTATCAAGCATGAACCTGATGATGAAGCACCCCTACTTGTCTCTGTCTCGCCTCTCCTCTCCCTGTATTCTCCTTCTGTACCACTTATGCAAACGTCCACAGTCCCCTGAGCGCTGCCAGCATCCTCCACCCTTTGTGCTTTGTAAGCATACTTTTCTTCTGGCCACAGTGCTCTTTCCTCTTCTGTTCATCCAGAAAACTCCTGTTTATCCTCTAAGACGCAGCTCCAGTGTCTCCTCTCATGTGAAGTCTTCTTCCGTGTTCCCTTCACTTGTTGAAGCAGCCCTGGCCATTGTCCTCCTTATCACGTTGTCCTGCATGTCAACTATTCATTGTCAGGTCTACTCCTTCACCAGACTGTGAGCGCCAAAGAACAGGGATAATCTTTACACTTCCCACACTCAGACAAACAGTGGGTGTTAGAGAATTTTTCTAAAAATCTAGGGTACTAGAATTTATTAGATTGCTAATTGTAATTTATATTGACATAAAATAATTTAGCTTAGAAATTAATACTTACTCGTTTGGAGGAAAGACTTTACTTCTTCGGCATTTTTATTGCCTCTAGAAAAATATTTTCTAGTTTGTGAAGGAAACAATTTATTTAATGACCTGTGTTTCTCCTCATCTGATAAGCTCGTCAACATGAACAAATCGGTTTTCTAGAATTGTGCTGTCCAGCATAAGCACTACATGTGGCCGTTGAGCTCTGGATGTGTGGCCAATCTGAATGGAGAAGTGCTGATTCAGATTCTGACTAACTAGTATGACAATGAGAATTTTTGTTTTGTTTTGAATGAGTTAGTTGAATACATTCAGATGTGTTTCATTTGAAACATGGATCCCTATTCTCTGGATAACAGAATATGATTTGATGGGGTTTTTTTGTTTGTTTTTTAAAATATTTATTTATTTATTTATTTTATTTATTTAGGCCGCACAGGGTCTTAGTTGCAGCATGCGTGATCTTTAGTTGCGGCATGCAGACTCTTTAGTTGCAGCAGTCAGGCTTCTTAGTTGCGGCATGCAACTCTTAGCTGTGGCATGCATGCAGGATCTAGTTCCCCAACCAGGGATCGAACCTGGGCCCCCTGCATTGGGAGCACAGAGTCTTACCCACTGGACCACCAGGGAAGTCCCTGATTTGATGTTTTATGCACAAAAGTAAAAACACTTAAAAATGTCAATTGGGCTAAAAGTGAATGTTCACAATATAATATATACAGTGAGAAATGGAAGGGAAACAGAATTTCCACAAGCTGTGAAACCACATTACTGTACTGGTGAGAAATCTTAAGGGTTACTTCAACCATAAGGTTAAGGTGAATGTTAACATAGCTGACATGGCTGTTGGTCTGAAGAGGTCAAACAGTAAAATGACCTGAACAGCTGCAGGTCTGGAAACTTTAGCACTTTAACACTTTAGCACTCAATCTCTGTTGTTATTCTGTCAAAGGAGAGCATTTAAAAGCCACTCCCCAGCTCGTCAAGTGCAGACAGAACACAGAAGACCCAGGGTGCTGAGATTCAGGGAAGTCCGAGGGCTGCAGGGTCCCTCGCCTGGAAAGAGGACCATTCCCTAGTGACCAGTGGTGGGCAGTGGAAATTGTGCAGAGGGTACTGGAAAGGGGAAAAAGCCCTGACGATGCAGGTGATGATGACACAAGCAGAGGCGGAGGACAAAGCCTGGAACCCAGGAAAAGAGCCAACATGAAACAAGAATGATGACCGTCTCCAGTGAGGGGTCAGTCCAGGCAGAAGAGAAATAGCAACTAGATCTGAACAGGAGCTGGAAATATATGTACGTCTATGATTGCTGCCTAGTCTATAGAACTGTGTTTAATTTAACCAGAAAGTAAACTGTATTAAGTCTTAGTTCATCTAACAGTTATCAGTAAGAACAGTACACTACTCACAAAGTTCTACTAAGTAAGAGACTGACAAATACGTCTAGGCATGGGTGACCTGATGCAGAAGCTTATTAGTTTCTGGTCTCAGTTCTTTTTTTTTCTTTCAGAGATCATTGAAATTTAGTTAATCACATTGCATTTAGTCATAAGATACTTGTTTCCTCCACTTGCCTGTCACCTCATCAAAGGCAAATTTTCTGCCGAGTTCATGGTTCACTCCAGTACCTCCCACAGTTCCTAGCACAAAATAAATGGCCAATAAATTCTTGATGAAGGAATGGAAAAAAAGAAAAAGAGATATGGATTAAGCATTCAACTCAAGAAGGCAGAAGCCAATCAAAATAGAATAATAATGTAAGCAGAAATTAATAAAACAGAAGGCAAGCATACAATAGCATATGAAACCAAAAGCTGGTTCATTGAAAAGACTAATAAAATAGAAACATCTTTTGCACGTCTAATAAAAATGACAGGCACACACAAATAATACTCCAAATGAAAAAGATCACAATTGTAATTGTAAAATAGTAAGAAAACGTTACAAATAACGTTTATGCCAAATAAATTTGAACACTTAGAGGAAAATATTTTTCTCAGCAACCACACATTACCAAACATAGCTCAAGAAGAAACAGGAATCTTGAATATCACGATAACTATTAAAGAAACTAGACAGATAATAAAAAGAACCGTTCCCATCCCTTCTTCCAGAGACGAAAAGGCACCAAACCTAGGCATTTCACAAGCAAGTTTCACCAATCCTTTAAGGTACAGAGAGTCACTATCTAATGAATTTTTTTTTCCTTTAAAAACAAAACTTTTACCAGATATAATCTGCACAATGATATGCACTAATCTTAAGGCTATTTCTTGATGAACTTTTACAAATGTATGTATGCACACAGTTACCACCTGGATCAATAAATAGAACATCCTCGCTGTTCCCCAAAGCTCCCTCCTGCCTCCTTTGTGTCACACCCCCCTTCCTGGAAGCAATCATGACTCCCATTCAGATGGCCGCGGGTTAATTTCACTTCATGCTCATGAAATCACTGAGGATTGTACTGAATAGTTTCTTCTGATTTTCCCCTCAACATAAGGCTCTTCAGATTTGCCCAGGCTGTTGCATGTGTCAGTAGCCAACGCTTTCCTATTGCAGTGTAGTATTATACTGTTTCATTATGTGTTGATCCATTCTCTTACTGAGAACACTTGGGCTGTTTCCAGTTTGAGACTATTAGGAATAAAGCTGGTACAAACCAGACTTTTTGTAGACGTCTGTATGAATTTCACCTGGGTATATCCTGAAGGGGAATCACTGGGCCATAGCATAGGTGTGTGTGTAACTTTATTAGAAAGTGCTATTTTCCTGTACTGGTCCGACCATTTTACACTCCAACAAGCAACGTGTGTGAGCTCTAGTTGCCGCTACTCGGCATCTTTGCTAACACCTGATATATTGTCAAGGAACGCAAGCAGCCTCTAGAAGCTGGAAGAGGCAAGAAAATGGATGGATTCTCCCCCAGAATTGCCAGAAAGGAACGCAACCCTGCTGACACCTTGACTTTAACCTGGTGAGACCCTTTTCAGACTTCTGACCTGTTAGATAATAAAGTTTTGTGGTAATTTGTTACAGCAGCAACAGGAAAACTAATACGGCAAGTCAGAAAATGGGAGACTTGTGCAAGCATATTTAGTATCCAGATTATATAAAGAGCTGCTACAAATCAATGAGACACTCTCCCCTCACTGGGCAGAAGATGCGAAGAAACAATTCACAAAGAGGAAAGCTGAATCACCAGTCAATGTGAAAAGATGTTCAATCCCCCTGGTAATTAGGAAAACACAAATTGAAACAGTGTTACATGGACTGACCTGTATCCGCCCCCTCCCATTCACATGTTGAAATGCTGATCTCCAATGTGATTGTATTTGGAGATGGGGCCTTTAGGGTAGTAATTAAGGTTAAATGAGGCCAGAGGGTTAGGACCCTAATCCCATAGGTGTCCCTGTAAGAGTAAGTTACCAGATCTCCCCCTCTCTCAGCCAACACACAGGAAAGGCCATGTGAGCACACAGGAAGAGAGCCCTCACCAGAACTCAACCATGATGGCACCTTGGTCTTGGACTCCTGGCCTCCAGAGTTGTGGGAAAATAAATTTCTGTCATTTAAGCCACCCAGTCTGCGGTATTTTGTCATGGCAGCCCAAGCAGACTAATATACATGTAAGATAACATTTCATGCCCTTCAGGAACAAAAGTTTGAGAGTCTGATAACTCCACGTGCTAGCAAGAGTGGAAAGGAAGGAAGATGAGGGAGGGAAAAGAGGAGGAAGGGGACTTATACATCAACAAGGATAACAAAACCACACACACACACAGAGCAACAGCACCGACCTGAGGTTTAAATCATGTAAAACAATACACTCCATATTGTCACCTACAAACCTAAACAGCCAAAGTGCAGAGAGACCTTGGTTATCTCCGGGGAATGCGGGAAGGGCCTGGGACCTTGGAAAGATACACAAAGTGTCTCCAGTATATCTGCATGTTTTTTTCTTAAAGAAATGAAATGCAGCAAAATGTTAAGGTCTGTTGGCAGTGGGCACTGGGGTGCTTGTTATACTATCTTCTACACTTTGAACTCTTACACAATTAAAGAAACCACATTCACATTAAATTAGGAACGTTTCTCAAAACAGAAACAGATTCATAGACACCGAGAACAAACTGGTGGTTGCCAGGGCAGAGGGGGTGCTGGGGGGATGAGTGAAATAGGTGGGGGAGATTAAGAGGTACACATTTCCAGGTATAAAGTAAATAAATTACAGGGATGTAATGTACAGCATAAGGAATATAGCCAAGAATATTTTAATATCCTTGTATGGTGACAAATGGTAACTAGGTCTATCATGGTGATCATTTTGTAATGTACAGAAATACCAAAGCACTATGTTGTACACCTAAAATTAATATAATACTGTAAGTCAATTATACTTCAAAAAAAAATTAGAAATGCTCTCTCCGCTATCTTTCCGCGCCACCATAACAGTGGGCACGAATGCCCCGGCCGATGCTCTCAAGAGCATCAACAATGCCGAAAATAGACGCCAAAGCCAGGTTCTTACTAGGCTGTCCTCCAAACTCACTGTCCACTTTCCAATTGTGATGATGAAGCATGGCTCCACTGGAGAATCTGATCACCTGTGATCCCATGATCACAGAGCTGGGAAAATTGTCGTGAAGCTCTCAGGCAGGCTAAACAAGTGTGGAGTGATCAGCCCAGATTTGATGTGCAACTCAAAGATCTAGAAAAACGGCAGAGTAACCTGCTCCCGTCCCGTCAGTCTGGTCCCTTTGGACTGACAACCTCAGCTAGCAACATGGTCCATGAAGCAAGATGAAAACACACAGGGGGGAAAATCCTGGGATTCTTTTTCTAGGGATGAAACACATTCATGCAAATAAAATGCCTCAATGGAAAAAAATCAGAAATGTTTATCAATGTTTCAATTGTCAAAAATGAAAATACTTTTTCCCTTTTTTTTTTTTTTTTTTGGCCATGCCGCATGACTTGTGGGATCTTAGTTCCCCGACCAGGGATCGAACCCGTGCCCTCGGCAGTGAAAGTGCGGAGTCCTAACCACTGGACCGCCAGGGAATTCCCATACTTTTTCTTTTTTATTGGAAAACATTTTGGCTACAATTATCATTACCAGAAGAAATCAAAAATGAAAAATCTAAGCTTATTATTTTTTAAATTTAGTTAGTTAGTTAGTTTTGGCTGCATTGGGTCTTTGTTGCTGCGCGGGCTTTCTCTAGTTGCAGTGACCAGGGGCTACTCTTCGTTGCAGTGCATGGGCTTCTCATTGCGGTGGCTTCTCTTGTTGCGTAGCATGGGCTCTAGGTGCGCGGGCTTCAGTAGTTGTAGCACGTGAGCTCAGTAGTTGTGGCTCGCGGGCTCTAGAGTGCAGGCTCAGTAGTTGTGGCGCACGGGTTTAGTTGCTCCGCGGCATGTGGGATCTTCCCGGACCAGGGCTCAAACCCGTGTGCCCTGCATTGGCAGGCGGATTCTTAACCACTGCTCCACCAGGGAAGCCCTAAGCTTAATTTTATTTATTTATTTATTCATTTATTTTTGGCTGCTTTGGGTCTTCATTGCTGCGCACTGGCCTTCTATAGCTGCAGCGAGCCGGGGGCTACACTTCGTTGCTCGGCAGCATGTGGGATCCTCCCGGACCAGAGCCCGAACCCGTGTCCCCTGCATTGGCAGGCAGACTCTCAACCACCGCGCCACCAGGGAAGCCCCTAAGCTTAATTTTTTAAGTTATAAAGATAACCAATACAAGAATTAAAAACAGTGATATAATTATATTGATAAGGGAAAACAAGATGGGGTTGGTTTAAGTGAGCTATCTCCTCATGAGGCTCAGAAAAGTCTGAATTTGATCAACACTATACTTTAGAAACGCAACAGTAATCAGGAAGATAACTAAAATAGAACCCAAGAAAAGAATCAATGTGGCTGCACCTGGGGAGGTGTCTTTGTTTGGGCCACTGTAATGGAATACCACAGACTGGGTGGCTTATAAGCAACAGAAATTTATTTATCAAGGCACTGGCAGCTTTGGTGTCTGGTGAGGACCTGCTTCCTGGCTCATAGACGGTGTCTTCTGTGTCTTCACGTGGCACGAGGGGCAAGGGAGCTCCCTGGGGTCTTGTTTAAAAGGGACTTGTAGCATTCCGAGGGCTCCACCCTCATGACTTAATCATCTCCTAATACAATCACACTAGGGATTATGCTTCAACATATGCATTCTGCAGGGACACAAACATTCAGTCTATAGTAGAAGGAGTAGAATGGAGAAGGTTAGGGCTCTTTATTAAAAGTCCTTCTATTCTCTGATTTTCAAAAATCATTGGTTATTTGGAAATGTGTTTTTAAACACATAGAACAGAAGCGGTGGAGCTGATTTTGTCCTTGGCTCTATGAGAGGCACTCCTACAAGACTGCACCATGTTTAGCCCACGTGAATGTGGGAGCATTGTTTTTCAAAACAACACTCAGAAAAAGAGATGTAGGTTTACAATGCAAAAGCTCAAGCACAGTGTCTCTGCCAGGAGGTGAGACTAGTTAGCACAGCAGTAAGGGGGCAGCAAAGGTAACACTGGCCTGTGTCCTTTGAACGAGGACTCTCTTTCAATTCGGTAGAGACAAAGATTTACATTCTGAAAGAAACGCACGCGTGCCTGGCCTTTGGCTAACCTCATAACTAGTGCTGGCTGGCCCTGCTGTCTTTGCTAGTGATGAACATGTAAACATGGAGAGGGAACCTACCGGCTGCACTGCAGATACAATTAAACACTTAATCCTGACTTAATAAGAAATTAACACAACACTAAATCATCCATACTTCAATAAAATTTTAAAAAAATGAATAATAAAATACTGATTTAATAAAAACAATAAAAACGTTCATTCAAAACAAAATAAAAAGCACTTGGCATTTACAAGTATGGAGCCAACTGACATCCCAAAGTTGAATAAAATCTCAGGTTTTGCTCCCTATTTCCAGACTGCTAGTCTAAAAAGATAGCTTATTTTGAAACTTCAATTTCTGGTTATCACCAGTACTGAGAGACTTCCTAAGATGTGCTCTTTTGTCCTTCAGCCAGCATTTGGAATTTGCAGAGAACAGACTGAGTGCCATTACAGCGCTGGGTGCCAGTGACACAGAAGGGGAGACCCAAAGCTGCCCCGGGGGATGCCCAGTGCAGCAAGAGCTCCTCCTGGGCACAGCAGTGGCTCAAGGGACGGAGCTCAAGGGACGGAGTGACCAGGCCTCTTGCAGGAATGTGGACGTTCCCCAGAAAAGACTCTGGAGCTGGAACAGGAAGGAAGAAGACGACTGCAGGCAGAAAAGAAAAGCCTGGAGGCGTGAAGTGGTGTGACACGCTCAGCTGCTGTGGACAAGGAGAGGAGAGCAGGCCAGTGGTCAGACAGGACCCTGTGGGCCATGATGAACTAAGGCGTTTGTTCTTGACCTGGAATGAAGCTCCAGGGCCAAATTTTAAACAGAGAACAAATCTGGGTTTTAGAAAGTGTTCTAGCAGCATTGGGGATGATAAAAGAGAAGCAGCTCTGGAAGTAGAGAGCATCTAGGAAACCACTGCCCTCAGTCAACTTACGAGGTGTCGAGAACCATCTAAGGGGGTACTGGGTGAAGACAGAGACAAAGAAATGGATAACAGAAATAATGAAGCTTAAGGATAAACAAGATTCAAGGACCTCCTGCATGTGGGAATTCAGGAAGAGAAAAGCTATGCTTTTGGAAAGTCTAAGAATGAGACAAGGAATCAGGTTCAAGGTCAATTAAATGATCACAACTGCAATGTTAAAATGCCAGCTTTTCATCATGACTCTGGACATAATAAAATCTACAACCACAGCTACTATGCTTATTTACTGAGCACTTTCTAAGCGCCAAGCACTGTACCACGTTATTCCATGCAGTCCCCTCGTCAACACCATGAAGCAGGATGGTTGTAAGTCCAGCTTTACAGAACAGGAGAATTAGGCCTAGGAACTAGCTGGGATAACGTCCATGAAGAACTGAGCACGATGCCTGGACAAAGCAATCCCTCATTAACGGTAGCTATTCTTAGCTATCAATCATGAGGCTCTGCAGCCATACTTGAACATGCTTTATTCCCTCCGTATCAAGCCAATCCTAATCAACACCTTTCCTCTTGAAAGGCACTTGGGATACAAACGGGAAGGGGGGGAGCTTAAAAAGAAAACAAACCCCCCAAATCTGAAATAGCTGTGTTCCAGGTTAATTTCTCTCACAGAACGTTATACACTATTCTAAGCACAAGATGAACTTATTGATGCTTCTCAACAGCATCCAAGTCACCAGGAGCACCACTTGGTCGACATCTGCGCCCAGGAATCCTGAAGCCCTGGGAGATGGAGCATAAAACACTTCTTCCAGGTTGTCTTAAATATACATCCTTCGGTGGGCACTTACGCTGTTCCCAGCACAAACATGAAGCAGCTGCTCCCACCCAGACTCCCTAAGAGGGAAGCTGCGGAAGAACTATGGGTGGTCCCTGCCGCCCGCTCTCCCATCTCTCGGGGGGCCGGAGAGGGGACGCTCGGTATTCCACAGAGAACTCTACTCCTGGGGTCTCTGAGCAGAAGGGCTGCGCCAACTGCTGCTTCTACGTTGCTATCAGGGTGAATTGTAACTAACGTGCTCAATCTATCTCTAAGTCGGGCTAAAACCCACTCCACACACCGTAAAGTCTCGGACACCACTAAACCTCAAAACCAAGAATCGATGTTAAAGTAACACTCTAAAAACACTAACGGAAGGGTCTCCCGGGTTAGTTTACAGGATTTTCTTCTTGGTCCTTTAAAGAGCACAAAGGCGCGGTTCTTGTTTGCTGGCTTCGCTCGCCGGTCCGGCTTCCTCCCTCGGGGACAGAACACGGCTCGCCTGGTGCTGAAGCCACACTGCGACCCGAGGTTCCGGAGGAAGTGCAGGACAGGGAACAAGCTCACACTAACAAGAGCAGAGCGCAGGCCACCTTCACCTGCGTCCGGAGGCGCCGAAAGGGGACGGGGCGGCTTAAGCTTTACGTGCCCAAGCTGACCACTCGCCGACTGACCACTGCTGAGAGTGAGGCTGCGCGGACCCCGGGTCCGGATTCCACAGAAAATCTGGGGTCCGCAGCAGGGTCGGGGTTCTGCTTGGGACCAGGGTTCAGGTCCCAAGGGGATCAGGACTCCAGCGGGGGTCGGGGCGCCGCTGTGCACCCACCTTGGCGCGCTTTCAGCAGCATCGAGTTGGCCAAGAGGTTCTCGAGCTCCATGGACGACCGCCGCCGCCGCGACCAAGCTTTGTGGACTCGAGGAGGCGAGGTGGCGACCGGGGGCGGCGGTGGGGCAGCCTCCGCGCATCGCTCGCCCAACGCCGGGTCCGGTCCCGCACTGGGCCGCCGCTTCTCCTCGTCCTCCTGCTGCTGTTGCTGCTTCTGCCGCTGCCGCCGCCGCCGCTGCGTCGGACGCTGCCGGCGCCGCGACGCCTCGCCCTCGGGACCCGGGACTGCGGCCCAGGAGGGGTCGGGCCGAGCCCCCGCGGTCACCCCCGCCGCGCCGTGGCCCGGGCTGTCGGCCCCATCGCCCGGGGAGGCGCTCACTGGCCGGGGAACCACCCCCCGGCGACGACGGCTCCGGCCAACGGTTCCCCAGACGAGGGAGCCAGAGCGCTGCGCTCCACGGACCCCGAAGCTGGGGCGCTACCGCGCGGGCCGGGACCGCTCCCAGAAGGCCCCGCACGGGGCGGAGGCGGTGGGGCGCGAGCGCGGCCTGCTGGGAGTTGTAGTTGCTCAGCCTATGGGCGGGTAAGCTGAGCGGGGGCTTGTCAGTATTTTACCCAACGTTCCTACGTCTCGCTGGCTCAGTTATCGCGAGACGGGGGCGGCACTCCTAGGCGGCTGGGCCGCGCGGTAGCTCCGGACGGAGCGCGAGCTGTAGCTGCCACCTCCTCGTCAGCGCCCCGAGGTGCAGCGCGTGTTGCCATGGGGAAGACCAGGTCTGCCGGAGCGCGCGGGAAGGCCCCCGGGGCCCCGGCGGGCGCGCGGGGCTGCCGGGCGAGGCCCAGCGCCAACCCGTTCGAGGTGAAAGTCAACCGGCAGAAGTTCCAGGTCCTGGGCAGGAAGACGCGCCACGACGTGGGGCTGCCCGGGGTGTCGCGCGCGCGGGCCCTCCAGAAGGTGAGCGGGGCGCCGGGCCCTCCGGGGTGGGTCCCCCCGGCCCCACCTGCCGGCCGGGACCACCCACGGCCCTGCTCCTCGAACCCCTGCGGCACCGAGGGGCCGCCGGCAGGCTTGGGCGAGCTACGGACTTACTTTCCGGTGCCCTTTTTCTCTTCTGTAAATCGGCCATGATGGTGGTACGTACATCCTAGGGCCGCCGGGAGAATGGGAAGCGTCCACTTAGAGTCCTCGGGACAGCGCCTGGAGTAGTGAGACGTCGTGTATCGTGTATGCCATGCGTCAGCTGGACTGTTTTCATCTTCGTGCCTCTGCCTCTGCGTGGGCGGGGACGACATTTCCCCGCAAAACCGCCGTCCCTCCCTGGAGACCCACACACAAGTCCAGCTCAGGCAGAGTTCATCACTTCCGCGCTGCCGCGGCCCCTGTGCGAACCTCTTAAAACCTGCCCTCGTTGAGACTTTGAGCTCCGCTGGTTAGGGACAGGATAGGGGATTACATGCTCAGTAGATGTTTGAAGAAGGAATGTATCGGTCCTTTGAAGCGCACAACCTTGTCCCTTGCAGGGTAACTGAAATGCTGCCTTCTTGGAAAGTCTCGTAGCCTCCAGCTTTCCTGTGCTTACGGTTCCAGAGTATTCTGTACTTTGAAATTCAGTTCGGGTGGCATTCTCTCTGCAGCTTCTGAGACATGCTCATTGGTTTGTTTAACGATATTTATTGTTACTCTGAGGAGGAGACATTAGTAAGTTAGTGAACAAATTAAAGCACAGAAAGGTCAAGTAAATTTCCCAGGGTCACACAGCTGGTAAAGGCTGGGGTTTGCACTGGGTTTGGACACCTGTGAAGCCTTTATGTGCCACTGAGCACTTAACGTTTAAGCTGTGTTCTAGCAGGTGGAGAGGTAAAGGTAAAGTAACACCTGGCCCTGCCTTCATGGGCTCATAATCTGTGTTCTGTCCCACAGCATGTAATCCAGTTGATCTTTTTTTATATATAAATTTATTTATTTTATTATTTATTTATTTTGGCTGCCTTGGGTCTGTTGCTGCACGCGGGCTTTTTCTTGTTGCGGTGAGAGGGGGCTACTCTTCTTTGCGGTACGCGGGCTTCTCATTGCGGTGGCTTCTCTTGTTATAGACCACACGGGCTCTAGGTGCGCGGGCTTCAGTAGCTGTGGCATGTGAGCTCAGTAATTGTGGCTCATGGGCTCTAGAGCGCAGGCTTAGTAGTTGTGGCACACTGGCTTCGTTGCTCCACGGCATGTGGGATTTTCCCGGACCAGGGCTCGAACCTGTGTCCCCTGCATTGGCAGGCGGATTCTTAACCATTTCACCACCAGGGAAACCCCAACTGATCTTTTCTTTTTTTTTTTTTTTAATAAATTTATTTATTTATTTATGGCTGCATTGGGTCTTCGTTGCTGTGCACAGGCTTTCTCTAGTTGTGGTGAATAGGGGCTGCTCTTCGCTGCAGTGCATGGGCTTCTCATTGCGGTGGCCTGTCTTGCTGTGGAGCACAGGCTCTAGACACACGGGCTTCAGTAGTTGTGGAACACAGGCTCAGTAGTTGTGGCGCACGGGCTTAGTTGCTCCACAGCATGTGGGATCTTCCCGGACCAGGGCTCAAACATATGTCCCCTGCATTGGCAGGCGGATTCTTAACCACTGCGCCACCAGGGAAGTCCCCCCAATTGATCTTTGAATTGAATCAAACATCGTCCTTATTGCAAGGAGCTGGCAGTAATAGTAGACAAGACAAACTTATAGCCGACTCCGATGCACCCCTGCATTAGACACCCCAGGGCAGGCTTGTGGGGGCAGATGTGGGGATGGGCATTGCATGGGCTCCAGACTAGACATGTTTTCCTTTATCATGTAAGCCTCAGTTTTCTCATTTCTCCTTAAGAGCCTGAGGTAGGAACTGCCATTCTCTCCTTTTTACAGGTGAGGCTGTAGGCGCTTCCCAAAGTCCTCGCTGGGAAGTGGTGCAGCTGGTGGGGTTCTGAGTCCTCACTCTCGACTGCACCTCCTGGGCATCACATGCATGTCCATGAATGACCCAGAAAGTGCTGAGAGTATTGGTTTGGGGCTACACGTAAATTTTACCAAGAGACAAATACATAAATACGGAATCTGCAAATAGCAAAGACTGACTGCATATACACATAATGACACGTATGTAACAAGCAAAGAGCAGATAGGCAGTGCTGCTGCAGTCTGTGTCTGTAATTGATCGTGACGTCGTCATTGACATACATGGCCTCTCAGATCATTGTTCCCTGCTCCCCTTACTCGGCTAGAACCTGAACTCCTCTGGCTTCTTCACCTGGGTGGAGTGACCTCTGCTCGATTGTCTGCTTTTTTTTGGTTGCCATCATTTTACCTTAACCTTTGATATTAGGCATGGAAGTACTAACACACACTCTAGAGAATCCCCTGGGTTCCAGACATCATCCTCTTTGCTGCCGTTGTATGGCAGCGACCCAGTTTCTCCTTGGTAATTGAGATCAGTCTTTCCAGCCAGTAGATTGGCCTTTTTTGGACTGTTTGTCTCAGGGGCCTGAGGCATAGAAAATGGCATTTTCCAGTTCCTTAGAGCCAGCGTTGTGTCCCCTTGTGGAAGCACCTCCCCTTTGGTGACTAAGACTGCCAGGCCGTCAGAGCTCAGAGTTGCCAGGACCGGTGAGAGATTGTTCTATGATCTGTTTTTCAGCGCACCCAGACTTTGCTAAAGGAATACAAAGAAAGGGATAAGTCCAACGTATTTAGAGATAAACGCTTTGGAGAATACAATAGCAACATAAGCCCGGAGGAGAAGATGATGAAGAGGTTTGCTCTGGAACAACAGGTATGGAAAACAGTCTTTTGCTGTAGTTTTACACAGAAGTCAAATACAAAGAGAAGGCCGTTTCCCCCTTGTTTGTTTATACTTTTGTGAGTGCACAGTGGATGGGTCTTCAGTTGTGTATCTTGCCTGTCTAGACCAAGGGGGAAGCAGCCTCTTGCACATACCAGTTAGGTGGATAAATATCTTAACCAGAGTGCCCGGCAGTGATGCGTCCTGGGGTTCTGGACTAAACTGCTGCCTTCAGCTGGGTCGAGTGGATTGTGGAGCATTCCTGGTGGGTAGAGCTGCACGATTTCCCAGTGCCTTAGGGTGGCCCATTGATTTATTTACCTTCTGTGGGTTCTGTTTATATCCGAATCATTGCTCAAATGACCCAGAATAATCTTAAAGCTACACTGTCACATTGCACAAAAATGGGGGAAAAAATCATTCTTTTTTTGATGTTAAATGGATGTGGAAATTTTAGGAGACTGATTTTCATTTTTTCTATTCTGTCAGCGACAACACGAAAAGAAAAGCATCTACAACCTAAATGAAGATGAAGAACTGACTCATTACGGCCAGTCTTTGGCAGACATTGAAAAGCATAATGACATTGTCGATAGCGACAGCGATGCCGAGGACCGAGGAGTGCTGTCGGGTGAGGCCTGGGATCAGGGGCAGTCTGCTTAGCACTGACGTTCTTTCTGCCCTGCTTGCACACCTAGAAAATGCAGGTGTAGATCTCTAAGAATGTGTATATGTAGATAAGATAGACAGCCTGCTGTCTGTCTGTCACAGAAAGCACCTCAGTGTCCCTCCTCTTGTTTGAACTTCACCCCAGCTTATTTTACCCGGTGAGCTCAGAGAAACAATATGATTTGACCAACCCGTGAGTCAGAGTTGTGGGTAAAACCCACCTCGCTAACCCCTAGGACAGCTCCTCTGTACTAACCCACAGTGCTTTGCTACCACTGTTACCAGTTCTGACCCAATGTGTGCACTAACAGTGTTTACTTAGTTCTTTTAGTCTTTGTTTTCTCTGGAACCGCTTATGACAGTTTTGTGGGGGAAGTAACATTGAGCTGCTTCTTTTTAATTTCTTTTTTAAAATTTATTTATTTACTTATTTCATTTTTGGCTGCGTTGGGTCTTCGTTGCTGCGCACAGGCTTTCTCTAGTTGCAGCAAGCCAGGGCTACTCTTCGTTGCGGTGCGCAGGCTTCTCATTGCGGTGGCTTCTCTTGTTGCAGAGCACGGGCTCTAGGCGTGTGGGCTCAGTAGTTGTGGCTCACGGGCTTAGTTGCTCCTCGGCATGTGGAATCTTCCCAGATCAGGGCTCGAACCTGTGTCCCCTGCATTGGCAGGCGGATTCTTAACCACTGGGCCACCAGGGAAGTCCTGAGCTTCTTATTTATAGATAATAACAAAGCAGGTTAAACCGTGGCATTAGTTAACACTGATACACAACTGAACTGAGTTAGGACTCGGTTCAGGTCTGATCATCTTGGGCCCTTTTGTAAAGTTGCGGTCATGTCGTAAGTTCGCATCCTTATGATTTAGAATATCCTCTAGTCAGCATCTTCAGAACAAAGCTGCACAAAACTGAAACTGACTCAGCGGTTTTTCTGGTGTGTGGAAAGCCAAGCCGTTAAGCCCATGACTGCTTTTTGGTATTTGGGTGATGCGGGGGCAGAAGGCCTAGGAATTAGGGCAGCCCGTGGTTCTGTCCACAGCACCGGGAGGCGGACCTCAACTCTGCTGAGGCTTCGTGGTTGAGGAGGGGACATAGTTCACCTTGAGGGCCTTTCTCTGCGCACTTTCCATTGTTCAGGACTTTTTATGCACGCCTCGCTTTAAACACGTTCACCTTCACTGTCACCGAAGGGGACTGCCGTGGCACCTTAACGTTTGGCGGCCTGGTCATTCATCACAAGGTGTCGGCCTCGGCCTCGTTGGTATGATAGGCTGTGACGGTTGGCTGACTAGAGGAGAAGTTGGATTCCCATTCTGCCAGGTGTTGGGTCCTGGGGACTCAACTGTTTATTTGAGGTTTCCTATCCTCCTCTGATGTTTAGTATGAGCTCATGAGAATCCAGGGGACTTGCACATTTCCAGGTAACCTCTTATATTTGAAAATAAATATATTTGCCGTACCTTTTAAAATGAATCATTAGGAAACATTCTGTTTTGTTCAACTACATAGTTTATATGTTCTCCTAGATTAGGAGAATTTCATCTTAAAAATCAACCCTAGTTTTCTAATTAAATCCTATCATCAGTATAAACACACTGATGGATTTTTTTTTTTTCTTTTCTCCGAGAATCCTTTTTGGAATCTTTTATATACTACCACCTTAGTTAATGTTTTGTAAATTTTATTTTCAGAAAATATTGTAAACAATCTTGAATTAGTAGAATGCTAAATGATAGTGTTTTCTAATATGCTGAACTTTGCAGGAAGCAGAGGAGTCACTCATTCACTGATTCATTTATTCAGCATGTGCCAGGCAGTGCTCTTGGTTCTGGGGAAATAGCAGTGAGTAAAACCTACCTGCAGCTCAGTTTTCTGGGGAGACCCAGACAGTAAACTAAATAATCACTAAATCCCGCAGGCCGGTCGGAAGTAGAAGTGCTGTGGGGGAAATGAAGTTGGAGCGGTCTGGGACACGCCAGGCAGTCCTGATTAGGGTCACGAAGGAGGTGGCTGTCGTGCAGGCCTCTGGTGGTGTCACAGTCTGGGACCAGCCAGGAGCCTGGCAACTGGAGGGGGCGATGGTACAGACAGGTGGGCTGGGCCCCCGGGGCCACGGGAACAATTTTGGCTTTTACTCAGGAACGGGAGCCGGAGGGACTTGAGTGGGGAAGGACAGAGTTGGCTAGGGCAGGCCAAGAGGTCTTCCTGAAATTCTCTTGTAGGCGAGGGTGGTAGAGAGGAAGCAGGATGCGCAGGGGTGTTTGGGGTACCTGTTAGCCCAGGGGAGGCATCAGGAGGGCAGTGGGGGCCCAAGTCCGCAGACAGCCTTGCCTGGAGGAGGGAGCTGCTGCCCAGAGGAGTGAGCGTTGGCCTTTAAATCGGGCCAGAGTCTACTGCAGGGAGAGCGAGAGCAGCTTCCAGAAGGAGGCATGATGGGGATGGCGGAGCGCAGGCGCAGACGGCGGGTTGTGGGCCTGACGGGGTTAGAGGGCCACAGGCAGGAGCTGTTTCTCTTACTGGATGAGATCTGAAGTCAGTTGCTTAGCATCTAAGCCTCTGTTTTCTCTTCCAAGAAATTGGATTTTTTTAAAGTTTCTTTCTCTTCCAAAATCGACGATTCCCAATGTTGTCTTTCTCTCTTCTTCCCTGGTAGCTCAGGCAGCCTAGGAATCGGTGACTCCAGTAGCTGGCTCCGCCCCCTGCCCCCCGGGACTTTCTGTGAGACACAGGGAGGGTGTGAAGTGGCTCTGGTCCTGGGCACGCCCGCTTAGGACTCAGGCACGAGCTAGTTTGCGTTTGCCCATCTTCTGTGAGACGCTAACACATTGGAAAACAGGTTCTTGGTGTTTCCAGTCACTTGGATCACAGCTGTTTGGTCTTTTTATGCCTCTGGGTTTTCTCGGAGGGGCTCATCTTGGGGGTTTGTGTCGCTGTGCCTGTAGTCTCACCTGCCGTGGGTGAGAGTTTTCTCTTAAACGTGGAGTCTGCTCTTAGGACCGTGCTTGGAGAAACGTTGGCAGAGCGACTGCAAAACCCACTTCGCAGCCGGGCCTGGCTTCACAGAGGGGTTTTCTGCTCTCTGTCTGCAGCTGAGTTGACGGCGGCCCATTTTGGAGGAGGTGGTGGGCCGCTTCACAAGAAGACCTCTCAACAGCATGGCGAGGAGGGGCAACAGCCGAAGTCACGCAAAGAGCTGATCGAGGAGCTCATCGCCAAATCAAGGCAGGAGAAGGTGCGTCCGCTGCCGTTCTCGCTGTGGAGCAGCACCGCCCGCAGGCTCGCTGCTGAACACTTTCAAGTCTTTCCTCCCTGTGCGGTTTAGGCTGTGTCTAATATTTTCTATGAATTCAATAAAAGCATTCACTTTGAATAGGAATACAAAATGCATTTTAAGTTTCATCAAGCATGTACTTCCTCTTTTTTTTTAAATTTTATTTATTTATTTATTTATTTTTGGCTGTGTCGGGTCTTTTCTGCTGCGCGCGGGCTTTTCTCTAGTTGTGGCGAGTGGGGCCTACTCTTCGTTGCAGTTTGCGGGCTTCTCATCGCGGTGGCTTCTCTTGTTGCGGAGCACGGGCTCTAGGCACACGGGCTTCAGTAGTTGTGGCACGCAGGCTCTAGAGTGCAGGCTCAGTAGTTTTGGCGCAGGGGCTTAGTTGCTCCGTGGCATGTGGGATCTTCCTGGACCAAGGCTCGAACCCGTATCCCCTGCATTGGCAGGGGGATTCTTAACCACTGCACTACCACGGAAGCCCCAAGCATGTACTTCTGATGGTTTCTTGGGGTTTTGGTTTTGGTTTGGGGGGAGGGTTGGTTTTAGTGTTGTGGCACGTATCAAGAGTCGCAAAACATCACTGCTTTTGCTAAAGGCAAACTGCTCAGAGCATCTAGAAGAGCAGTTTTACAGCAGGAAGTTCGTTCTGCGTGATGGGATCCTGAGATGCTGATTTCTCGTGGTCTCTTTCCCCGTCGGCATGTTGGGCTGAGCGGTTGTCCAGTGGGGCCTGGACATCTGCTGGAGGCCGGCAGTAATGGGGTGCCTTCTGTTCTTTTTCCCCAGAGGGAGAGACAGGCTCAACGAGAAGACGCCCTTGAACTCACAGAGAAGCTAGACCAAGACTGGAAAGAAATCCAGACTCTCCTGGCCCGTAAAACACCCACATCCGAGAGCAGAGGTGGAAAGGAGAAACCCAAGGTGGGGTCAGCACCTCACAGGCAGCCTGGGCTCACGACCATTGACCCAGCCTTTCTCTGCAGAAGAGGGGGAGCCAGACATCTGTTCTCCCTTTTAGGACTTAAGTTTTCTGTTAAACTTTTATATTGAGGTATCTGACGTGTATTACATCAGGGTGGAAATAGACTAAAAGTTACTTCACTATCTACTCCAGAATAATGAAAGTAAAGAAAATGGTTGTTTCTTGGTATGAGAAGACTTGGTATGTGTATTGATATATACATTTATTTATTTTTCCCCCTGGACAATATTTGGTTCCTACCACATTGCTTTTAGTCTAAATTGTCAGAGAAGGTGCATTCGTTTGAGTTGCTGGTTTCTAGAAAATACTTGGATTTCACCAGATTACCTTGCCGTGTGGCCATCTGCACATCTGTGAGTCGACCTTACTGTTGCTTCCCCCAAAATCCCATTTGGGGGCTTAATGCCTAGATGAGCAAAGTTTAGTTTTCTTTTTTTTTTTTTTGCGGTACGCGGGCCTCTCACTGTTGTGGCTTCTCCCGTTGTGGAGCACAGGCTCCGGACGCACAGGCTCAGCGGCCATGGCTCACGGGCCCAGCCGCTCCACAGCATGTGGGATCTTCCCGGACCAGGGCACGAACCTGTGTCCCCTGCATCAGCAGGCGGACTCCCAACCACTGCGCCAGCAGGGAAGCCCAAGTTTTAGTTTTCTTAAAGCAGACATACTTTAAGAATTTTCGAGGAGCAAATAGTTGTATATGACCTAAAGGCGTCCTCGAGACTGATTAGAACAGGCCTCTGTCACACAAGAAGAAAAGACTTAGGCCGTGGTTTAGCTTCTTCCGTAAAGATGTCCAGCCACAATTGGGATGTGCAGGAAGCTCATTATGCAGGTCTTTTCTTTAAAAAAACAATTTCTTCTTTCTGCCCTAGCCTGACGCATACGACATGATGGTTCGTGAGCTCGGCTTTGAAATGAAAGCGCCGCCCTCTAACAGGATGAAGACGGAGGAGGAGCTGGCCCAGGAGGAGCGGGAGCGGCTCAAGTGCCTGGAGGTGTCTAGGGGGCGGGGCAGGGGGCGGGGCAGGGGGCGGGGCGAGGCAGGGGCAGGGGCAGGGCTGCTCTGGGAAGCTGCTACTACCGGAAAGGCGCTTTCCACCTTGTTGTGTTCAATGGGCTGCAGGTGTGCTGTGTTTTGCCAGTGAAATCTTTTTAGTCTCTAAACAAGTTTGTTTTATTTTTTTTAACTATAAAAGGAAAAATAAATGCAGATAATACCCAATATAACAAATTAAAAATGACTTTCTTTCTAATCCCTTTACCTCAGAACAGCTGCTAGCGATATAGTGCACTACCTTTTCACCTCTTTTCTCTTAAAGGTTTTTTAAATTTCCTTACGTTACAAAACAAAAATGAAGTGGAGGCATACTGTCGTGCATCTGGCCTTTTCAGTACCCCCCTCGTGGGCCATCTCCTGTGGCCATTGCATGGTTCAGAGGGACAGAGTAGCTGAGCTGCTTGTTAAATGGATGCAGACCTCAGTGTAAGGTGTCCTGTTCCTCTTCTGGGGCCTGGTGGTGAGTGAAGCCGATGGTTGGCCACCATCATTTGGCCAGAAAGCCCCCAGGGTGACAGCTTTTCCTTCCTTGTGACGGGAACATGTTTCTGCCGCAGTATTTTTATTTTTGTTAAAATAAGTCTTCCACACGATGCTTGCCAAGGGTTTGCGTGTCTGGTTGAAGAAAGCAGAAGGCAGGCCTGAAGCAGCTGTGATGGCCGAGGGAGCCTGGAGCGTGCGTCCCTGCCACGTGCTCACAGCACGGCAGACAGCTTTTCTGTCTTTCCTGCTCAGGCTGAAAGACTCCGGAGGATGCTTGGAAAGGAGGAGGACGAACGTATTAAGAGACCGAAACACATGTCGGCGGATGACTTAAGTGATGGCTTCGTACTAGACAAAGATGACAGGCGTTTGCTTTCTTACAAAGTAAGATGTTTGCCTTCGTTTCCTTTTTTTTTTTTTTAATTTAAAGCAACACATTTCCTGGTTTTTCACTTCATAGGTTTACCACAGGTGGAAATTGTGAGTCTTTTTAGAAGCAGTTTCTCTGGGGCTCTTTCTAAAGTTGGTGAGGTTTTTCATCCGCGAGCCCCATTAGCTCTATACTCCTCTCCCCTTTCAGAGCGTCGGCCCCACTCGGGGCAGGAAGATAGGAGAAGGCCAGGGGTCTCGAGCAGAAAGGGTTCCAAGACGGGAAACCGGGTGCTCGCAAAACACTGGGTTATCTGGGGGAGTCGTCAGGGGTCACCCTCCGATGTTGAGGTCCCACCACCTCCGTGTGCAGCCCACATGCCAGGAAGCCCCAGCTTCCTGGGGCTGCCAGACACTCATAGCAGCCGGAGCCTGTCCGCTGGGGCGCCTTCCGCATCCTGGACCCCCGCCGCTCCCCAGCAGAGACAAGCCCTGCCCAGAGTCCTGGCGGCAGGGTGTGGGGACTGCGGTTCCCAGGCCTTTAGCCCCGTGACGTGTAGCAGCCCCGAAGGAGGTGGGAGAGAGGCCCCACGCCCGTGTACGGTGCAGCACCGGGCCGCGTGTTCCTGGCAGACAAGTAGCATAAAGCGTCTGCACGTGCACGGCCCTCAGACACGGTCACAGGCTGTGCCAGCTGCTGTCCCCTGAGGAGTGATGCCACTGGTTCCCACACTCTGTTCCCAGGATGGAAGGATGAACGTCGAGGAAGAGCCAAGCGGGGAAGCCAGTAGCAGTGAGAGCGAAGGGGAAGAGGGCAAAGGCTCGAGCGAGGGGGACCCAGAGGAGAGCGATGGCCCGGACGGCCCCTCAGGCCTGGAGTCTGACGTGCAGAGCAAGGACGGGAGCGAGAGGACCCAGGAGGAGCAGCGTCCGAATCCCGGGGAGCGATCGGCAGCCGACGACCGGGAGGCTGCCAGGGCCGAGCTGCCCTATATGTTCGCAGGTAGACAGACAACTGGGGAGTGACCGCAGTGACCTGGTGGCGTCTGCCTCACGGGATGCGTCATGGAGTGGGACAGGGTACGGGCCTGGACACACGGGCACAGCCCGTCTGTGCTGTCCTGGCTGGCAGACAGGCACGGTCATCCTTCTCCGCGACGCCCCTGGGATCTGACCCGAGTGCTCTGGGCAGCACGTCAGCCTCTGCTATGTGGCTGCAGCAGTTCTGCAGGCCGCCGGCGGAGGTCCCTGCCACTTGACAAGTCAGCCCTTTGTGGGCAAGGGTGGCCGCGGAGTCGGGCTCAGGCCTCGTGACATGGCATGTAGCACACGGTGGGCTGCTCTGTCCCACGTGCAGACACCCCATCCGGTTCCAGTCCGCAGGCCTAAGCTGTCCTGCGACTTAAGGGCGTTTCCAGAGCGGTTGAACTGGCGGGTGGAGCTGGCTGCCGGGGGCATCTCAGGCGTGACGCTGCACTGCTCGCGGGGCTCCTTCCAGCTTCCAGCCTGTTCTGAACGGTCCTGGCGGCCACCCCGCCCACGCACTGTCCCCTCCTCCCTCCCCGTGTCGGGCATTGGCGGGATTCCTCCTGGAGGGGAGCTTGGGGTCATTTCTTCGTCGAGGCTTGTTGCAGGCAGCCCAGTTTCCTCGAGCCTCACCCTTGGCGGGCACGCGGGCACACGTTAGAAGCAGTGTGGTAATTACACAAAATGAGTGGTTCTATAAAACAGGCGGAAGTATTTCTTTGGATGAAGTAAAAGAAGTTGTATTATTTAATTTGTGTTCAGTTTTTATCTCTGTTACCAGAAACGTAATTCTCATTTGACAAGTTAAGCGTGGAGTGTGTTTTGTGTTTATTTTGATAGCTCCCAAATCCTACGAGGAACTGAAGTCTTTATTATCGGGAAGATCGACGGAAGAGCAGCTTTTGGTTGTGGAGAGAATTCAGAAATGCAACCATCCAAGTCTCGCAGTGGGAAACAAAGCAAAACTAGAAGTACGCTGAGTCGTTTGTCTGCAGTGTTGGGAGTGTCAGGGAAGAGCCCTGGTCTGTGTGGGCATCGTAACCGTGAAGCTGGTGGTCCTGAAGTGCACCCCGTGCTTACGGCCGCGAGATTTCACGGTGGGGTGTGGGTCAGGGGGCAGAGAGCCAGGCCTGGGTGTGCGTCAGCTCCAGGGCCACGGCAGGCCCAGGAGGAGGCCGAGCTGTTGACCTCAGTTTACACTGAGTCCACCGCGCACACCGTCACGCAGCAAAGCCAGGCTTTGGGGAAGTAGATAGCTAGGAACGTGCCTCGTCCTCTTTGGCGCCCGGCCGGCGCGCTCCTGGTCTAGGACTGAGGCGTTGCCCGCCAGCCAAGGCAGCACCCAGACCCTGTGCTCTTCGCCCGTGTGCCTGCCTTGGGTCACATGCCCCCTTCGCTGGCCCTGAGGCCCTCGCCCCACCCGGTGCGGGGGCACAGGGGGCAGGGCGTGCTGTGCCGCAGCTCCGTTCTGGGCTCAGCCCTGAGCTCTGGCCCCAACCCTGTTCCTGCAGAAACTGTTTGGCTTCCTTTTGGAATACGTCGGAGATTTGGCTACAAGTGATCCTCCAGACCTTGGCGGAATCAACAAGTTGGTTGTGTAAGTGAAAACGGGGTGCCTTATCTGGAACGTGGGGCTGAGTTGAACAAATTTTGTGCCCTTTAGTAAAGTTGTAGAATAACTTCGGAGTTATTAAGGCAGCCTTGCCAGTGGACCCACAGCTCGCACAGCTGCGGTGATTTCCGTACGCCATCCTGCTCCTAAGTCGTGTTGACGCGCTGCTCCCATTGCCCTAGAGATGGGACCTGCTTTTAACTGCAAACGAATCGACTTTAAGACAGTAGGGCCCCTTCAGTTTATTAATATTTGACGGCAAATTTTCTGTTTCATTCGCCCGCCTGCTGCTGTCCTGCGCGGGGTCCCCGGGCCGGGCTCTGCACCAGGCCCCGTGAGAGCAGAGCAGCATGGTGGCTCCTGGCCCCGTGGTGGCTGGAGCAGGGCGCAGCGGGCAGGGTGCTCAGTTGGGAGGGTCCGTGAGAGCAGGTGCCTGGTGGTACCCTCGGGCTGGCCACCTGCACACGCCTCCACCCCGTGCCAGCCTCTGCCCCCAGGAGTGCTTGTGAGGTACCACTGGGTTCAGGACTGTCAGCCACGTCTGGCCCTTAGAATATGCCTTCCGTGCTGTTACTTGCATAAACAGAGCTACTTCTGCCACCAGTACTGAGAAGTTACGACCAGGTTCTTAGCAAATAGCAAAAATGAGTATAGGTTATTATAAAACACTATTAGAAAAACTACCTGGATCACCGAGACGGCCAGCCAGGTGTCAGTAAGGAAAAGTGCATTCATCCAGGGGCTTCCAGCTCCAGCTCAGCCGGCAGGTGACTCCAGAGGAAGATGATAGACGTGGGTGGTCTGAGGGGTCCTATGTTTTGTTGCCTGCGGACACTCTCCCCGACACGTCTCTGATGAACAGGCAGCTGTATAACCTTTGCCAGATGTTTCCTGAAGCCGCAAGCAGCGCCGTGAGATTTGTCCTCCGAGATGCCATGCACGACATGGAAGGAATGGTTGAGACCACAGGCCGGGCGGCCTTCCCGGGCCTGGACGTGGTAAGCCAGGGGCGTGTCTCATCTGGCCGTTGACCCGCGGCTGCCATCTGTCCAGTGTGCTGCCGTGGCACGGAGGGGCTGGGGGCTTCAAGAGGGTGGTCTGCCCCAGAGCCTCCGCAGCCATCTGGAGGGCACGCTGGGCCAGCCCTGGAAGGACTGCTGACCTGTTAACCACTAGCTAATGTGGGCTCAGGAGCAGAGTTCCTGGTTTGACTTCTCCGTGAACGGTGCCGTGTTTAGTCTTGATGGCAGACCCGGGGTGTGTTTTCCTGAGCACCTGAACCTGTGGGCTGGTTGCTCCACCTGCTTGTGCACAGCGACCTCTAACCTCTCTGAGGTTTCTGACCGTTTCACGACAGCCGTGGGCTGTGTCGTCAGCTCTGGTCACTGAAGAAGTACTGCTCAGTCCGTTCCATTTTCTGGTCTTCGTGTTGAAATGAACTAACGGCGACGGGCAGGAACTTAAAAGTTCGGCTTTAGGGCTTCCCTGGTGGCGCAGTGGTTGAGAGTCCGCCTGCCGATGCAGGGGACGCGGGTTCGTGCCCCGGTCTGGGAAGATCCCACATGCCGCGGAGCAGCTGGGCCTGTGAGCCATGGCCGCTGAGCCTGCGCGTCCGGAGCCTGTGCTCCACAGCGGGAGGGGCCACAACAGTGAGAGGCCTGCGTACCACAAAAAAAAAAAAAAAAGTTCGGCTTTATGTCAGTGGGTCAGTAGACTCCTTGGGAAGGCATCTGAGCCAGTGTCTGTGGCCTCGGCCCCTTTCTCTGTGTGACCTGGGGTAGGTGGGTGCCCGAGCTGTGGCCGAGGGTATCCAGCCTTGCCTCCCCGGAGCCTGTCCCTGGCGAGGAGTAGTGGGGAGGCCAGGGGGGTTGGCAGGCTGCCCGGGCTTCCATCCTGGGCTGCGCGGGCCTGGCCTCTCCCGGCTGTAGGCGGTAGTGATGGCTCAGTGGTACCTGTCCCGTAGGCTGGCGTGAGGATTCATGAGTTGATGTTGTTACTGAACCAAATTGGGGCCCACCCTCGCCCGGCGCACAGCAAAGCCAGCCGACTGCTGCCAGGTTGTGGGGAAGAAACGTGCAGCGTTTACTGCAGGCAGCTCGTGCCCAAGAGACACGGACCCCCTGAGGGCCTCAGGGGAGGGGTTTTAAAGGCAACATCGAGGGTGAGGGTCCCAGGGTGTGTGACCAGCTGGTGGGCTTTCCTCTGAGTGGCTGGTGGTGAGCTGACAGGGTGATGTTCGGCCACTTGGCTCCCAGCGTCTGGGGCCTGGTGCTCGCGGGCAGCCTGCAGTCCCCGCCCCCGGCGGGTGGTGGTCTTGGTCTCCGCAGAACAGCCCAGAGGTGCGCGTCAGGCTGTCTCCCTTCTTTAGCCCTTGTGGTGGCGCTTTCTTTCCAGCTCGTTTACTTGAAAATTGCTGGGATGTTGTTTCCAACCTCTGACTTCCGGCACCCGGTGGTCACGCCTGCGCTGCTGTGTCTGAGCCAGCTGCTAACCAAGGTACGTCAGGGCCTCCCCATCAGAGCCAGCCCTCCCAGGGGCTGAGCGGGGCCGCGGAGACTGGCGCTCCTTGGGGCAGGAGTAGGAAAGGCTCGTCAGCGAGGCCTGCGTAGCAGCTCCTTCCCAGAGCTCCCGGGCGAGGTGGCAGAGGGTGTGACCCCAGAAAGCGCATGAGGGCATCGTGTCTGATCTGGGGTTCTGTTCCCCTCTTGGCTTTAAAAGTCCAAATAGCTCCGTTTTCCTTGAGGGGGCGTGTGATCGGTACCCACTTGCTGTGGCAGTTACCAGCGTTCCGCTCCGAAAGGGTGGGACCTTACGGTCACAGGGCTCTGCGCCTGATTGCATGCCACGCGCCTCGATCCTGCCGTGGGGGCGGTGCTCCCCTCCGTGCAGAGGAAGGTCGGGGCCTGCGGCTTCCCGCGGAAGCCAGGCTGTCTGCCTGGCGCAGTGTTGTGAATGTTGTTCCCAAGTGGACACTGTGCCCTGTGTTCCTTTGCCAGTGTCCCATCCAGTCCCTCCAAGACGTGGTGAAGGGGCTCTTCGTGTGCTGCGTGTTCCTGGACTATGTGTCTCTGTCCCAGAGGTTCATACCTGAGCTCATCAATTTTCTTGTTGGGATTCTTTACATCGCAACTCCCAACAAGCAGAGCCAAGGTGAGTTGATTGGAGGCAGCGTTTGCAAATATACTGTACTTTAGACTTTTAATAGGAATCGGTATTCATTGTAGAAAGCTTAGGATGTGGGGAAGTTAGAAAGAAGACAAAAGAGTCTCAAGTCTCATCCTCCAGAGTAGCATCCTTTTTTCCCTCTGTGTGGATGTGTGTAAACCCACATTTTGAAAACAATCAGGATCCCACTTTATCTGTCCAGCACAGTAGCCCATTTCCACGTGTGGGGAGTCTGAGCTTAGTGTAAAGTACCCCCCAGGTGGCAAGACTACCTACCAGAAATATATAAAATACTGAGGTTTACTGTATTGACTGTGTGTTGAAACAGTATTTGGGGGGGAGGGTAAATAAAATACATCCATTAAGATTTACCTTTTTGGGGGCTTCCCTGGTGGCGCAGTGGTTGAGAGTCCGCCTGCCGATGCAGGGGACGCGGGTTCGTGCCCCGGCCCGGGAAGATCCCACGTGCCGCGGAGCGGCTGGGCCCGTGAGCCATGGCCGCTGAGCCTGCGCGTCCGGAGCCTGTGCTCCGCAACGGGAGAGGCCACAGCAGTGAGAGGCCCGCGTACCGCAAAAAAAAAAAAAAGATTTACCTTTTTGTTTTTACTCATTTTATGTGGCAACAAGAACACTTTAACTGGCGTAGCTCACGGTCTATCTCTAGTCAGCAGCACCGCTCCTGTAGTTTCTACAATGTTCTGAATGTTGGAAGGAGATCGTGGACAGCAGTATTCTGACAGGGTTTCAGCAGTTGTTGCTCTTCTGAACTATCACACCCTCCCCTCCCCTCCCCCACACAGGATGCTGACACTCTTCCCCACGCTTCTGCCCACTCACGGCTCCCTCGCCCTCCAGGAGCTGCCCACCTTTGTCCCCTCGCTCCTCCGTGTCTAGAGGGGCTGCTTTCCCGGCCTCCTTTTCCCTTCCCTGCCCTTCCACTTTCTCCTCGTAACCTCACATGGACACTTGCCTGATTTCTCTGAGCCCCACGCTGTGGGCTCCTCTCTGCCAGCTGTGGGGATGGGCACGGGGGGGACAGCCACACCCCAGGGAGACGTCAGGGTGGCTGCAGTGCTGGAGGAGGGGCCCCGGTGGAGGGCACTGGACGCTGGAGTCGGGACTGGTCAGCAGACTGGCTGTCACCCGTATGCCCCCCACCCTCTGCCCAGCCACCGCCCACTCTGCCGTGCCTGGACCGCACCCGGCCTGGCACCCTCCCCGGCAGTCCCTTCCGTCTGCTTCGACTGCTCCTCTGAGTAACGGTGGGCTTAAGTCCTGCTCGCTCCCCGGGTCTCTGGAGCAGGCCTTCTCTGGCCTGGTGAGCTCTGCACCCTGCCCCACCGCCCCAGCTCTCCTGACAAACCCGCCTCACCCTCCTCTGCTTTTCCTTTGTCCGTCGTTTCTTACGGATACTCAGTCTAGTCTGCCCACGAGGGCAGGGGCCTAGTCTGAGCTTGGACTTGGCCCACACACCCCTGTCAAAGCTGTCGCTCGTCTCTGGTGGTAAGCACAGCACATGTTTGTTAGAATGAACTTCCAAAGGCTTCACCCTGCAGAGCCTGCCCTGCGAGCCCGGTAGCCTCAGAGGCCGACTCTGTCCCTGTCCCACTTGGAATCCAGGTTACACTCTGGTGCACCCTTTCAGAGCACTTGGGAAGAACTCGGAGTTGCTCGTGGTTTCTGACGAGGAGGCCATGACCACGTGGCACAGGAGAAGCCTCCCCCTCCAGTGGGCAGGAAGACTGAAAGCCCAGACTGAGACAGAGGCCAACCACACCAGGTACGTGCGGGCCTGGGGCTCCGGGCCGTGGTGCCAGCTTAGACCTCCGAGGGGCCAGGCTGCAAGCCAGACGTGACCCAGCACCCAGCCTTGAAGATGCACCCGGGTTATCTCTGTTCGCAGATGAAATGATTTTATATGTGGAAAATCCTAAAGGTTCCACGGAAGAGCTATCAGATCTGATAAGTGAATTCAGCAAAGTAGCTGGATACAGAGCCAACGTACAAAAGTCAGTTGTATTTCTACACACAAACAATGAACAGTCTGAAAGGAAATTGCAAAAACGATCCCATCTACAATAGCATCAAAAGGAATAAAATTACTTAAGAATTAGCTTATGCAGGGAGGTGGAAGACTAGTACGATGGAAACTACAAAACATTTGTTGAAAGTACTTAACAAAGACATGAATGAATGGAAACACGTCTGTGTTCCTGGACTGGTAGACATAATCACCTCCAAATACCACCACGATAGGGGTTCGGTTTCAACAGGGGGATTTTGTGGGGTCACATCCTTCAGTCTGTAGAAGTAGAATGAGGAGGGGACTAGGACTTTTTCTCCTAAGTCCTCTGATTTTTAAAAAAATTATGGTTATTTGAATTTTTTTGTTGACATTTATTTGTTGTGTTAAAATGCAGATAACATTTACCATCTTAACCATTTTTAAATGTATGGTTCGGTGGCATCTTAAGTACATTTACACTGTTAAGGAACCGTCACCACCCTCCATCTCCAGAACTTACTCATCTTCCCAAACTGAAACTCTGTCCCCATTAAAGACTAATCCCACGCCACACCCCAAGCCCCACCATCCTCCTTTCTGTCTGTGGATTTGACTCCTCTGCTGCATCTCATATAGGTGGAATCGCAGGATTTGTCCTTTTGTGACTTATTTTATTTCACTGAGTGTAATGTCCTCAATGTTCATCCATCTTTAGCAGGTATCAGAATTTCCTTCCTTTTTAAGGCTGAATCATACTCCGTTGTGTGGATGGACCACATTTTGTTTATTCATTCATCCATCAGTGGACACTTGAGTTGCTCCCACTTTTTGGTTATTCTGAATAAGGCTGCTGTGGACATGGGGGTACAAGTATCTATTCCAGTTTCTGCTTTCAGTTCTTTTGGGTTTATACCCAGAGATGGAATTGCTGGGTCAGATGATAGTTTTATTTCTAATTTTTTGAGGAACCTCCATGCTGTTTTCCACCACAGCTGTACCATTTTACATTCCCACCAACAGCGTATGAGGGTTCCAATTTCTTCACATCCTTGTCAACACTTAGTAATTTCTGGATTTTTGATGGTAGCCATCCTCATGGGTATGAGGCGGTGTCTCATTACGATTCTGCCTTGATTTTTCTAATGATTAGTAATGAGCATCTTTCCACGTGCTTGTTGCACGTTCATAATCTTTGGAGAAATGTCTGTTCACATCCTGATGGCCGTTTTTTTCCATGAAAACCTAACTTTCCCAGAATGTGTGTGATTTTCAAAGTATATCTGCTTGATACTGGAAATAGTTTTAGTAATTTAAAAACTACAACGGGGTTTATTTAAGATGAGGGCTCCAGCCATTGTAGCGAGTGAGTCAGTTTTCTTGGGTCTCTCCCAAGAAATGTATATGTGTTACTAAACTTTTTCTTCTGTTTAAAAAACAAAAAACACCGAGTACTCTTTCCAAGTTGTTGCTGCATTTCCCGCAACGTTCTTTCCTATTCAGGGAAGCAGGATGTTTTCTTTAACTCCTGATCCCATCAGCCATCGGGCTGCAGCCGTTGCCCAGGGCAGATGTTTGACCTCAGGGTCCTGCGGCCCAGGCCCACGAGTGGAAGGTTTTCATCTTTGCCAAGATGATGGGCTTTGTTGGTGACGGGGAGGGGCCCTTCCTTCCTGTTTGCCTGAGGCCGGGTGTCACCCATGCAGGCTGTCCTGCCTGGCCGTGTGTCTGGCTCTGGTGCAGCGCTGTGTGACCGTCTATGGCACCCTGCCCTCCTTCCACGACATCGTGCAGCCCCTGCGAGCCCTCCTGATGGAGCACCTGGCAGCCCGCAGCTGCCCGCCCGAGCTCCAGGTGAGGCCTCCCATGGCGCGGCCGTGTCCCGGAGTTGGGGCAGGCTGGCGGGCGTTTCTGTCACCGGGGTTCTGGCGCTAGGAATCAAGGCCAGCCGCCCCCCTCAGCCTGGGCAGCGGCTCCAGGCCCCGCGCCCCTCCCAGGTCACTCGGGTTCTGAGGATGGTCCCACTGCCCTGCACCAGGCGACAGGAAGCCATGAGGGGCACCTGCCTTTTGGCCTGGGGGCTCCCCTCTGTACGAATGGGCTGGTCCCCATCGTGTGCTCCCCACATTCCTCTGGGAGAGACCGTTCTGTTGCTCGATGGGTCTGTGGGTCTGAAGTCCCACCAGGCCAGATGCCACGAGGACGCTGCAGGAAGGTGGAAGCTTCGTGAGAGCTGGGCCGTCTGGGCACAGTGGCTCTGCACCTGCAGCCGCCGGGCCCAGGGGAAGGGGCGGCCCGGAGGGAGGAGCTCCGGAGGCCACGGTGGGCAGGCCCGGCGGTGTCAGCTTTCCTCACGTGTCAGGAGCTGAGTCGGAGCATTTTGACGGAAATGGAAAAGCAGCCGAAGCACTATCGGCCGCTGGTCTGTGAGAAGAGCAAGCCGGTGCCGCTGAAGCTGTTCACCCCCCGGCTGGTCAAAGTGTGAGTACGGAGGCCCCCCAGCACCCCAGCCCCAGAGGGGCTTGGGGAGTCCGGGGCTGTGGCTGGGGGCGGCCCTGACCGGGGCCTGGCAGGCTCTGGGTGCGCAGACCCTGCGCCCTCAAGGCCGGCTTTGCACCTTCAGCCTCGAGTTTGGGAAGAAGCAGGGCTGCACAAAGGAGGAGCAGGAGAGGAAGAGACTGATCCACAAGCACAGGCGAGAGTTTAAAGGCGCCGTCCGGGAGATCCGCAAGGACAACCAGTTCCTGGCCCGGATGCAGCTCTCGGAGATCATGGAACGGTGAGGGGCGATGGGGTCTGGCAGGGGCTGGTGTGGGTGCTGGGCCGGGGTGAGGGCGGGCCACGCGGATGTGAACTGCTATTGGGTCAGATAGGAAAAAGGGCAAGATGTCCTCCAAAATGTATCCAAAAATGGGCTTTTTTTTTTTTTTTTTTTTTTTTAAAGGGACGCGGAAAGAAAACGAAAAGTGAAGCAGCTTTTTAACAGCCTGGCCACACAGGAAGGTGAATGGAAGGCTCTGAAGAGGAAGAAGTTCAAAAAATAAATTATGTTTTATGAATCAGACAAGGAGATGCTATGTAATGAATGCCGTAACGGGTGCTGTAACGTCAAGTTATTTTCCTGTACTTCGCTTCATGTTAAAACGCCTCTCCTGACATATTGCACTTTGGGAACACGGCCAAGCCTCTGTGGGAGCTACATGCGGATAAACTGAGAATCACCTCTATTCCTCACTTCCAGACAGTCCTCAGTTAATCACGAGGCTTGGGACTGATGGGATTCAGGCTAATGTTTTTGGTCAACCAAGCGTATTTGCCTTGAGGTGTAGAATTCAGTGTTACTTAATGTTACATGAATTTTCAGTCATCAGTGAAACAAGTTTGCACATAGTTTAGAAATCACCCGTAATCCCGGCACCCCAGCAGCCATGATCGGCTTTGCCCCAATCCATACCCAGTCTTGATTAATGCTTTGGAGTGCCAGGCCGCTGTGAAGGCAGGAGGGGTTGGGCTGCATCTGCATTGACCCAGGAGGCTTCATAAAGACACAGGAGCCACCTGCCCGCCCTCGCGGCGCTGGGGGCTACGGCCTTGCACAGAACGCTGCCTCCCTGCGGGGGTGCAGAGGTGGGCAAGTCCCCCAGCCCCTGTGCCCTGCCCCCAGTCTCTGAGAGTGAGGCACTGGTCCTCACACCCCAGGTGACCATGCGGCACGTGGCAGAGGCCTCACCCTCAGCTGGCAGCCCTGCCGGGTGGCCCTAACACTCACATCAAGAAACCCATCCTTGGGACTTCGCTGGTGACACAGTGGTTAAGAATCCGCCTGCCAATGCAGGGGACACGGGCTCAAGCCCTGGTGCGGGAGGATCCCACATGCCACGGAGCAACTAAGCCCGTGCGCCATAACTACTGAGGCTGCGCTCTAGAGCCCACGAGCCACAACTACTGAAGCCTGCGCGCCTAGAGCCCGTGCTCTGCAACAAGAGAAGCCACGGCAATGAGAAGCGCATGCACTGCAACAAGGAGTAGCCTCCGCTCGCCGCAACTAGAGAAAGCCCGCGCAGCAACGAAGAGCCAACAGAGCCAGAAATAAATTTTAGAAAATGAAGCCCATCCCTGAGGTCACAGCCACAGAAGTGACCGCGGAGAGATTGAAAGATTAGCGAGACTAGACATGTGGGAAGAGGGTAACTGATTCTGGCTCCCCCAACAGGGAGGCTGGTGGGGAGAATCGGGAGTTTGATTTGGGGCGCTGTTAGGCCGTGTTGGGGCTCAGAAGGGCAGAGGGACAGGGCCAGAGCGCCCCCTGGTGGCAGGCGGAAGGGACAGATGAGACCACGTTGGATGAGATTTCTGCATCTTTACCTTTTTTCTAGGATTGTTCAGAGATAGGTGTTTGCCAGGTGCGTGGCTCCACAGATCTCGAAGGCCCTGGCAGGTGTCGGGGCCACAAACGGGGCTGGCTTCACCTCGCTGTGTAGGCCTGGCCTGCTGTTAACATCGTGCAGACTCAAGACTCCACCCTCACGTAAACCCTCCTGCAGCTGTTGCTACTTAAATTCGCCAAGCCGCTGATCCCGGGTGGCGGTGGAACGTGCCAGCAACAAGCTGATAAAGCCCCAGCTTTGGGTCCTGGGTCGCCCGAGCACACCCACCTCTGCCCACCCTGGCCTCTCCACTCCACTGCAGGGACAGTCCTTGGAAATGTCAGTATCCATGTGGATGGCCCGTCCCAACCCTGCCTCCTACTCCTTGCCAAGGGGCGTGTGTAGAAGGGGTCGTGGAAGAAGGTGGTTATGAAGCCAGAGTGTTTCCATGTGAGTACATCTGCCGACATATTGCCCAGCTCTTCCTCCCCTCTGCCGCGCGCCCACCAGCTCTTACCTCCGCTGTGTCACGTGCAGGCTTCTAAGGGGGGGTAGCACGGCTCAGGTGGAAGAGGCGAGCATCCCCTGAGCCTCCATAAAGGAACGCGTGTCCTCAGGGAGAGCTAACACGTGTTCTCTTTGGTCGTAGGTGGAACAATTATATGTTAGGCAAAGTGTGACTGCTTGGATGTTTGAAATTTAGTGTCGTTTTCGGAGAGGTGCATGAGTGCTGAGCTGACGGGGTGGACTGTCCTTCCGGATAGTTCGGCCACAGACGCCTGAATTTCAAGGCACGGAAGGGAAGCAGGAGGTGCTGGCAGGTCCAGAAGTCCAGAACCTCCAGCTGCCGTGGGGTCTCCCCCGGCGCGGCCCCAGGACCGAGCGCGCCCTGGGGGCACCTGCTCCTCCCCGCTGACCCCGGGGCAGGCGGGGCACCGGAAAGTCCTGACCTCACGCCCCCTCCTCCTCGCCGGCCCCGCCGAGGCCCCAGGGTGGGCGAACCCGCGCCCCCGCGCCCCCGCGCATCTGCGGGCGTATTTTGGACGGGAGTGGACGATGTGAGGAGGGTCCGGTCAGGGTGGACCCCGCCCAACGGCCCTCCAGACGGAGCGCCCAAAACCCCGAGGTCCTCAGCGGGCGGGTCGTCACTCGGGCGCAGTGTCCGGGGGCAAATGGAGCTGTGGCCTGTCAGGCGCCTCCGGTTGGATCCCTTCCCACCGGTAAGCCGCTGCCGGACCCGTTATAGGGCCAAGTCGCGCGGCCTTGGAGGACCGGCCGAGGCCCCGCCCAGCGGCCGGAAGAGGGCGCGCAGGGCCGCCCACTTCCGACTGGGAGACACGCCCACTTCCGGGCGGGCGTGGCGTGGTCGGCGTGCGCTGTCCGCCCGCCGGTCCATTCCGCTTCCTTCCGTCCGTCCGTTTGTGCGGAGCGCGGAACCCGCAGGTGCAGGACGGGACGGGGCGCGCGACCAGGGATGGGCGGGTGTCTTGTTCTCCGGCTCGCGAGGCCGCCCCCGCCGCCCGCCCGGGCCTCAGTTTCCCCAGCCGCTTCGCCCGGGACCGTGGGGTGGCGGCGGGGGCGGGGAGGTACCGGAGCCGCGATGCCCCACCCCGGCCCCTGGGACGGTTGGCCTCCGGGGCTGCGGCTTCTTTGCGTAACGCCCGCAGCCTGCGTTTCCTGCTGCCCAGGGTCGGGGGAAGGGTGCACAGAGGGACTCCTGTGTTGGGTCACGGGGCAGGCAGACCCTTTAGGCGCTCGCTAGCTCTTCGCGGGTTTGGGGCACGGCGGGAGCTGGGGTCTGTTTCCCCCCCAGGTAGGTGGGTGTGGGGCTGGGGTACCCAAACGTGCCCTCGTGCGACGTGCCGTCTTGCAGAGCCGCCACACGCTCAGCCAGGCCGGATCGGAGCGGCCCCCATCATGGGCTGGGGAGCCGGCGGGAGTTGCACCCCGCGCCCGCCCATCCACCAGCAGCCGGCACCCGAAACCCGGGTGATCGCTGTGGTGTTCCTCGGCCTCCTGCTGGACCTCCTGGCCTTCACCTTGCTGCTGCCCCTGCTGCCTGCGCTGCTGGAGAGCCACGGCCGTGCGCAGGTGAGCACCCCCGGTCCCGATGCCGCTTCACCCCCGATGGCTGTCCATTGCTCCAAGCCCCTCAGGGACTCCCCAGCCTGTCACACTTCCTTGTGCCCTAGGATCCTCTTTATGGCTCGTGGCAGCGCGGGGTGGACTGGTTTGCTTCAGCCATTGGGATGCCAGCCGAGAAGAGGTACAACAGCGTCCTGTTCGGAGGTATGGTTGTTGAGCTGGGGCTGGGGGCCCATTCGGGTCCTGCCTTCCTGGTCCCTCCCTTCTCAGTCCCAGGTCTTGGTTCTCATATTCTCGCTCCTGGGTACTGTCTGTTCTTTCTCCAGGTGGGCGGTTTTGGGGCCGTCTCAGCTCAAGGTCCACGGCCTGGGGGTGCAGGGCCCAGCATGGTCCGACTCTTGGGGACTGGGCAGTGTGGTGACTGTGATCTCTGTGTCTTCCAGGTCTGATTGGCTCCATCTTCTGCTTCCTGCAGTTCCTGTCAGCGCCCCTCACGGGGGCCATCTCTGACTGCCTGGGGAGGCGCCCGGTGATGCTGCTGTCCCTGGTACGGGTGCCCACAGACGGGAGCTTCTTCCCGCCCACCAGCAGGGCCCCTCGTTGGCCCTCGTTGCCCCCTGGGGGTGGTGTTTGGGGGGGCAGTGGCTTCTGTGGCTAAGCGAGGCTGTGCCAGAGCTGCTCCTGCCACGGGGACGTTGGGAACACAAGTGGCCCTTGGATGCTGCAGAACAGGGCAGGGTCCCAGGGCACTGCTTGGGCTCGCTGGCCCCGCTGTGGGCTCCTCCTGGCCTCCAGTGACCATGCCTGCCCTTGGTCCCCGCCCTGAGGCAGGCAGGCCTGGCCACCTCGTATGCCGTGTGGGCCACTTCGAAGAGCTTTGCGGCCTTCCTGGCCTCCAGGATGATTGGGGGCATCAGCAAGGGGAACGTCAGCCTCTCCACCGCCATTGTCGCCGACCTGGGCTCGTCTCCTGCCCGCAGCAGGGGCATGGTGAGTGCACTCTGGGGGGCTTAGCGGGTGGAGGGGCTCCGGGGCCTGGGTCTCCCTGCTTGGCTCAGGCAGTCTTCTCCCCAGGCAGTCATCGGGGTGGCCTTCTCTTTGGCCTTCACGCTGGGCCCCATGCTCGGCGCCTCCCTGCCCGTGGAGACGGCGCCCTGGTTGGCCCTGCTCTTCGCGGTCTCCGATCTGCTGTTCATGTGCTGCTTCTTGCCAGAGACGCTGCCCCCGGAGAAGCGGGTAAGGTGGGAGCCAGACAGGCACAGGGGCTCGCTTCCGGGGCCTGCGGGGAGGCCCGTCGCGGGCCCAGGTGCTGGGGAGGCCAAGCTGCCCGCTTCTGGTGTCCAGACGCTCTTGGGACCACAGTGCCTCCTGGGGCCCCTGCGTTCCCCAGACCCCCTACACCTCCAAAGCCTGGCAGGTAGACTGGGGGCCGGGCCTGCCAGGGCCTTGCAGGGGGCAGGGGCCAAGCAGGTTCGGGTCAAGCCCCCTCCCCCCAGGCTGCGAGGCCTGGGGACGCCACCAGCCTCGTCACAGGCTCCTCAATCCTGTCCCCTCCAGGCACCGTCCATCACGCTGGGCTTCCGAGCTGCTGTTGACCTGCTCAGCCCTCTGGCCCTGCTCTGCTTCTCAGCCGTGGCACGTGGCCCGGACCCGCCCACCGGAGTCAGTAAGGAGCAGGCCCCCCTCGTGAGGGTGGGGCTGTGGCTCCCTCGGGCTGCCCAGCGTCCCCCCGCCAGCTGCTCGGGGCCCCCTTTCCGCTGACGTGCCTTTCCGCTGCTCCGCAGGGCTGGGCAGCCTGCGCCTGCTGGGCCTGGTCTACTTCCTCTATCTTTTCCTGTTCTCGGGCCTGGAGTTCACGCTGAGCTTCCTCGTGCACCAGCGCTTCCAGTTCAGCAGGTGGGAGTGTGGGGCCCCTGCCAGGACCCTGCCTGGGCACGCCCTGCCCTCTCCCCATCCCGAGGCCCCGCAGCCCCGCTGCTTCAGGGCTGACTCCCACCTTGGCCTGTCCCCCGGGGCCCAGCCCGGGATCCCGGGGCGGGCGGTGCCTCGCGCCGAGGATGGGTGACGCACGGGCCGTCACCCAGGCTGCCTGGCTCTCCGTGTGAGCAGCACGGGCGCAGCAGGGAAGGGGTGCTGACAGCTCGCCCCTCCCAGCCTAGAGCAGGGAAAGATGTTTTTCTTCATCGGCCTCACGATGGCCACCATCCAGGGCGCCTACGCCCGGCGGATCAGCCCTGGCGGGGAGATCGCAGCTGTGAAGCGGGTACGGGGGCTCCCCTGGGCGTGGGGGCAGGTGGCGCCCCGAGCTCTGCAGAGGCAGCGGGGTGGTCCTGAGACCAGCTGTGCCGCCCGCAGGCCATCCTGCTGCTCGTCCCCGCCTTCCTTCTCATCGGTTGGGGGCACACGCTGCCCGTGCTGGGCCTGGGGCTGCTGCTCTACTCCTTCGGTGAGTGGCCCTGCCCAGGCTGGCGGGGGTGCGGTCAGGGGCCGGCGGCCGGGAATCCTGGAGGGTCGCACCCCTGTCGGCCCCTCCTCCAGGCTGACGGGCGCCTCCCTGATGTCCCCTACCAGCCGCTGCCATCGTGGTGCCCTGCCTGTCCTCTGTGGTCGCCAGCTACGGTGAGAGGCCCTTCCCTTGCCTGAGGTCACCCTGGGTGGCCCACAAGCACCTGACGGCTTCTCCCCTTTCCCCCACAGGCTCTCCCGGGCAGAAGGGTGTGGTCATGGGCACGCTGCGAAGCTTGGGCGCCCTGGCCAGGGCTCTGGGGCCCATGGTGGCCGCCTCAGGTGAGGGCCACGCGACAGCACTCAGGGCGTGCTAGGCGCTTGGAGAGGCCCCGCCAGGCCAGGGGGCTGCTGGCCCGAGCTGGAGGCCACACAGCCCCTGCTGGCGGCCTTGGTCCCAGCTACTGAACCCCTGGCTCAGCCCCACTGTCCTGTGGGCAGGGACCTGGGCGGGGACCGTCGCCATCACCCCCTGCTGTCTCCACAGCGTACTGGCTGGCCGGGGCGCAGGGCTGCTACACCGTGTGCGCGGGGCTCTTCCTGCTCCCCTTCTCCCTCCTGCGGAAGCTGAGACCGGCAGCAACGCTCAAGGCCGAGTAGCTGAGCCACGCCTACCCCAGAGCGGGGCAGCCAACGCAGGGAGTGGGAGGCCTGGGCCAGGACGGCTCCCCACTGCCCGCCTGACCCCTCCCTCCCCGCCCCCCAGCCTGGGGCGGCCCAGGACTCGCACTTGTGCCTGTGACACTCCTGTGTGGACCTGCCTGCTGGGATCAGACTCCGAAACCTTGCAGGCTTTCTGTTCACTTGTCTCTTATACTTAGTGACACACAGCGTTCAGCCAGGCCTCTGAATGACCAAATAAAGCAGCTGTTTTATACCCAGTGCCTTCCTCCAGTGCACAGCTCTGCCTCGACACACCCACTGCCCAGGGAGACCCCCCCAGGCACCAGGAGAAGCAGCTTGAGCTGAACACACATTACAGCTCCACGGTCCGGAAGAGCACGAGGCTTTGCCCAGGCCCGTTTCTCTCCCTTCTGCACTGTAGGGAGGGGTGGACAGGCAGATGAAGGGCTGCCCCTGCCCCCGCCGCGGGGTCAGCGCTTACCAGGTGGTACATGGGGGGTGTCCTGCACCCTGGCAGACTGGGGAGGAGCGACCCTTCCGCTTGCCCCCCCCCCCCAACCTCGCCTGGACCCTGCCCTCCGCGCCCTGTGGAAGAACAAGCGGGCACTGGGGCAGGGCACTTCCAGGTAGAGAGTCCTCTGTGGTCCAAAGTGACAAACTGCGCGGGATCTTTTTTTAGAACATAAGATAAACTTCTGAAGTCCTATTTTAAAGGAACAAAGAAAAGGAATTAAGATGCAAGACTGCTTCCCAAGTTTAGACAAGGAAACTGCTTAAAGAATTTTATTTGTGAGTAAAACATGTTACAGTGAAGAAAGGCTGTAGAAGTTGTCCTCCCGAGCCTGTGTCTGTATATGCAACTAAACTTCATGTTGTAATACAAAGAGTTAAACTACAAAAATGAAATTAAAGTCATTGCATACCTGGGGTCAGAAGAAGGGATGAAAGGAAGAGCCCATGGTTAACTGAGGTGCAGGGTGAGGGTGGAGAGCTCTGCCACCATCTTGGCAATGGAACGATACACAGGAGAGAAGTGGCTTGCCTGCCAGTAAGCTCAAAGCAGAGGTCAGCGCCATGCAGCCGCTTCAGGTCCTGCCTGGGTGTCGAGTGTGTGGGACCTGAGCCCACGTCGGGCACTGGGTCCCCCGAGGGCCCCTCCCCCCTCCTGGGGACCTGTCTGGGAGACAGGCTGGCACTGGAGCTCCTGGGACAGGTCACTGTCGAAGAGACGCCTGGCCACCCACTAGTTCCCACTAAGCAGCTAGCCGCTATCTTCCAGGGATGTGAGTGCAGTGAAATTCACCGTGGCGCTGGAGGGCAGGAGGTGGGCTCCACGAGTGACTGCACAGGGCGTCAGGTGGGACCCCTGGGGCCAACTCCTACCCCGAACTGCCTTCTGTCAAAGTGAGGGTACCCTCCAGGCCGAGCCGAGCCGCGGTTAAGAGCAGACCCCCCAGGACAGCGCGTGGAGCCCTGCTGCGCTCTGCCACAGGCCCTGGGGAGAAAACGAAGCACAACGCAGACCGTTCGCTCACAGTGTGTAGGGTGAACTGCAGACTTTCTGAAAGAACATCTAGAAAGCACTCTTCCCCTCCTGATGCACCTTCCCTATGACAGGGAATCGAGAGCCCCCAGTGAGTAAGGAACGGAGCCCCAAGTCTGGCTTTGGCCGCGGGGGGCCGGTGAGACCATGCATAGGTTACCTGGGTGTACACAGGCCTGTCCGCTGCTGGGACTGCCGGCTCAGCCCAAACCCACCTCTCAAAAAGTCCGCCACGGTGGCCTGGGCCATTGGCGGGGACACGAGTGTTCTCACAGGACCAAGGCTTTGTGTATCCGAACAAATGAGATCACTGAGCAGCAGTGATAATGCCAGCAAGAAGCTACAGGTGTGATGCAGTCACCCGAGACCTCGGGCTGAAGGGAGCCTAGCAGAGGTGGGCCGCGGATTACTTCACAAGAGAAGGACAGCAAGAGCGGTGGAGGCCAGAGCTGGCAGGGCCACCCCCGACCCAGCCAGAACCCGGACTTAGCTAAGCCCCTGGGGACAGCGTGTCCCCGAAGGGCTCATGAGATGGGCCGAGATGCTGGTCCCTGCAGGGCAGGGCTCGGAGGTGGACGCAGAGACCAAGTCTCCCCCAGCACCTGAGGCTGCCGGCTGGGCCGCTGCGCGCGCACAAGCTTAGCACCGGTCTCCGTGGGGATTCGGTCACGCCGCGAGGGGAGCGCTAGCTATGCAGGGGTGGGCCTTTTGCATTCCATTACACAAGAAGACAGGGCACAAGACACAATCGGGGACAGCCTGGTGGCATCGGTTTGTGCAGGAAGGGCCTTCAGGAGTCACTCCTTTTCTTGCTCTTCTTCAGGAAGGAGGGAGTGCGGAATTTCTTCTTCTTTTTGGAGGGGGACTTGCCCGGAGACCCATCACTGCCAGGGTCCACAGCAGCCCCCTCCTCGGCAGCCGGGGCGGCGGCCTCGTCAGCCGCCTGGGCTGTGACTGGCTCAGGGATGGCCGCTGAAGGGGACCTGGTGGGGCCTGCAGGGCCCCCGGCTTCACAAAGCCCCTCTTCCTCCTCCTCCTCCTCCAGTGTCGGGAAGCAGAGCGCTTCTGAAGGCTCCTCAGGGGACAGGTCAGGGAGAGTCTGCGTGAAGGTGGCGGCATCGCTGTTGTCTCCCGAAGCCGGCTCCTGCGGCAGGTCTGGGGGAGGGGTGGGAGAGGCGGGGTTAGAGGGCGACTGCCTGGACCTCCCAGGGGGATGGCCAGCGCCCTGCACCAAACAAGAGTGAGAAGCTGTCAGCAGGATCTACTCTGCTTCCGGCTGGCTGCAGCTTACAGTGCAAAACGGGGGCTCAACCTCAGGGTGGTTTTTAGCTCCTTCTCATGGACAACGTGCTGACAAAGCCAGACACCGTCCCAGGGCTTCGGTCCCCGGTCACAGAGACGGTGACGAAGGCAAGTGGAAACACTTTCAGTATTGCAACGTCTGCGCTAAACACCTGAACGCTTTTAAAGGACATGTGTTAGTAATCCTGAAATCAAGCCTAAATTTGTATCCACACCTGGTCTCCCCCAAGGAGACAACTATGTAAAGCTGCGGCAGCTGGTAGAAAACTACGAGCTGATTCCCAGACCAACATCAACAGCAAACAAAGGCCATTTTAGGCTGGAGAGTTAAAAAAGAGATGAACGCTAAGGGAAGGGACAAAAAATTCAAGCCCCCTTAACAATTTGAACATGGAAACATAAAAGAACCAAATGGAACTTACTTTAAAGAAACAGCCTGAGGACTGGTTTCTAACTGACCCTGGGGGAAACCAGTTTTGTAGATTTTTTAAAATAGTCCACCAAGGTACCAGCCACTGGCAGCTTAGGCAACAGCAAACCTTCAGTGCCTGGAAATCTAGCCAAACGCCCGGAGGTGACCAGAGGCTGGGCTGAGCTGCGGAGGCGCGGCTGCACGGGACTGGGCGGGAGCAGTTAGGACTCGCTCCGCGAAGCATGCAGAGGTGGCCTGTGGGTGCTCAGGGGAACTCTGACCATCTGACAAATGTCACATTGGGAAAACAGCACTAAATGTCACTCTTCCACCCCCTCAAATTAAGCTTAAGCACCCAGTTTAAGCAGAGATCCAAACACATGCGACCCCCGTGCAGCAGGTGGCAAAATCCCAGCCTGAGTCTAGTTTAGACTTGTCTCGAAGGCTCAGCAGGACCACGTGGTCCTTCTGAAACTTCTGAGACCCAGAGTGCTTGGAGCAGTGCCACCTCGGCCCTGGGGGGACTCGAGGACAGGCTGCCCACCGCACAGCTCAGGGGGACCCAGCCCCTTCCAGGAAGGCCACTGCCCAGAATGGAGGAACTGGGTAGAAGAAGGGCCTTTGTTTTTATTTTGAATAAACAAAAAACAAAAATTAATAAGCAACAAAGAAGCAGAGGAATGAGGCAAAGCACAGGGAAATTCCAATTAAACAGCAGAGGGCCAGGCAGCAGGCGGTACTTACTATGGTAACAGGTACTCTTTAGCACATCCACCTCCTGTTTGTAACGCAGCCACAGGAAGAGAAAAGCACAGGTAGAGAATCTATGCATTCAGTCACAGCCATCGGGTTACAGAAGGAGAATGGCCAGGCCATTCTTGTGGACACAGAAAAGGGCAGGAGGTGGGCCACAGGCTCCCGACAGGCACGGGAAGCACAACGTACAAGACCGAGGGACAGACACGCAGGCCACACGTCACAGAAACACGGTGGGTGGTCTGGGAGGCCAGGGGAGGCGGGCACTCTCCACGGACTGGGAAATATGGCCAAAGAATGCAGCCCTGTGGCCCAGACACAACAGAGGACGTTTCCGGGGCTGATCCGAGCACAGGAAGGTTTAGGAAACGTGCAAGCAGTGGGCAAAACTGACATCGAGAATGAAGGCAGGTTCCGATCCCCAACGACTGTCCTCCCACCTGTGACGTCACGCTAACGAATCTGTGTGGCCTCAAGTTACCCCGGACAGAACCAACACGGGAGCGGAGGCGGCTGGGCAAGCTCAGCGCGGATGATGTACTGGTTTCCATGCAAACGCACTCGGCTGTTACGTGTCGGTTCAACTGCCACACTCAGCTGCTTTTCTCACACAAAGCCACGAAGTTCGGCCCCTCCTGGCGATGCGCCCCAGGCGGCCGTGCACCACCCTCCCACACGGGGCAGCCGCACACCCACCTCCACCCCAGGGCTCACCTTCCTCCAGCTTGATGGGGGCGCTCGGGGGAGCGTGGGGGGCAGCAGGGGGCTCTGGAGGGCTCTCTTCTTTGTCTTCTCTAGTCTCGTCCAGATTCTCTGCAGGTGCACAGAGGGCGGAAAGAGCACGGTGAAGGCCTTTGGACACGGCGGGCCTCCCCTCGCCCCCTCCTGGGCGGACGGGCCCTCCCGCCCTGCCCATCGGGCTGCCTCGGGGAGGGCGGGGGGGCGGGGGCGCTGCTCAGGCCGCAAGCAAGAGCCCAAGAAGGGAAGGGCTCGCAGCCGCTGGCCTCAACCTTTTCCCCATCCCTACCCAAGAGGACAAAGGAAGCCACTCCTGACTGGGCTGTGGATCTCGGTTTGAGAATCTGCCAGAGCTGCCTCTGTGACGGGCTGTGACCTGTGACCCCCCGCCTGTCCTCTCCTGTCCTCTAGTGAGGGGCCCCTCCCCATGTCCTCACCATCCTGCCTCTCCCACTGCTGGGCAAGAGCCCAGGGTCCCAAGCACCCTCGCCCTACTTGCCACCTCAGGCAACATTACAGGAGTGTGACCTTGGTTTTAATTTGTTATTTAGAGCATTTTCTACCAATAATTTCAACTTGGCAGTTGTAACACGTACTTCTATTTTCTATAGTGAAGTATGCTAAGGACCAGAGGAAAAATTACAAGAACTAGGTAGGACTCAGGACCCAGAAGATTCCAAGTCCACCTCTCATTTAGGGAAAAATATATACCAGTATTATCTTAATGCCTTAAATCTCCTTCTCTCATTGAAACTTTTCATGTTAATAGCTTCGGACCAACTTGCCTCCCCAAGTCCCCCAAGCCTGCAGCTCCCTTCCTGAAGCCAGGTGTCTCTAAACAGAGGCATTCACACCTCCTGCCTGAGGGAACAAATTCCTTCAGCCGGAAAAGCAGCCAAAGGCCAGGGGCTTTCTTCCTCGTGCCTGAGGTGCTGCCTCGCAGACAGCCTGCGATCACTGCGGCACACACTGCCCGCCCCCCATGCCGTGCCCAGAGCCAGCACCAGTGCTGGGCAGGGCTTTCCTGGCAGTGGCCCCTGGCTGCCACTCCCACTGCTGACAGCTCTGTGATCGCACAGCATGATCACAGCTGTCCCCATGCACATCCACTCACTTGCTGTGACATCACTCCTCACGGAGCCTCACATATAGAGGAAATATTTGTATCTTGTGGTTTAACTCAAACAAACAAAAAAAAAATCCGGGTTTCCCAGACACTGGAAGGGTCTGAGTCCAAAGGGAAGACACACATATATGTGCCCAGGAACTGGGATTAGGCTACAGGACCAATAGCTCAGGCCCACACACCAGTTCTTACTCTAAGGCAAGTAATTATGGCCACAGCTCAGACAGAGCTTTCTGCAGGGCTGCATGCACCGCTCAGGAGATGATCAGAATCAGTGCTGTGACCAGAAGATCAGGCTCACTCTGAATCTATGTGCAGCAAGCCTTAATTTTAATGTATATATAACCAAGCGACAGGCAGTGATGGTGTAACACACTGAAAAACAATTCAGCAGCAGTTTTTTTGCACAACTCAAATTCCAATAGCAGCTATGTGATGCATTATGTAATCGGTCTAAAACAAGACTAAAAAAAAAGTTAAATTGGGGCAAATCAGAGGTTGCGTTTGAAGCAGGAATAGTTCCCAGGATGGTCCCCCATCGACCTGGAGGGTAACTGTGGGATTTCCATTCCAGGAGGGCTGCTCCCAAGAGGAAGAAGCGTGGTCCATACTAAGGTCCCGGGGACAGCAGCATGAACTTCCTGGAGGGGACATCATGCCCCAGGGTCTTCGTGGTAACCAACCCAGGGCACTCAGGGACAGTGATTCAGACCCATGAGCCTTCGTGTCAGAGGCAGTGGGAGGCTGGCTTCTCTCTTAGTTCTCAAAATGTCTGGATGTGCTTTTAAAAACCTGAAGTATACACCACTGTAAAGCAATTATACCCCAAGAAAGATGTTAAAAAAAAACCCTGAAGTTTGAAACAAGCTGCTCCCAGAGGTTCTGGCTCTCAGAGCCGTTTACTTTCCTTTGTTGTAAAACAGTCCCAACATGTTTTGCAAAAATATGACCTCCTATGTCAGTGAGCTACCGAGAGAAACAAAGGCTGCACCAGCATTGGCCACACCCTTCACAGGGTTTCGCTCGTCCCTGGGCCTGTGACCACGCCCAGCCAGGGAGCTCTCGGGCTTATCGAGGAAAGGAGTCCGTCAGAAAACTCCAAGCCGTGACTTCAGCTGAGATGAAGGTGGGAGGAGACTGCGTGCAGGGGCGCAGGTCACAGACCCGGGCCGGCCTCCGCCACACGCGGCCTTGTTCTTGGGAACAGACTGCTCTATTCCGCTCTCTCCGGGAGCAGAGCAGAATGCACACGGAATGGCATGCTGCGCTTATCTTCCATGGCCACCTACAGTCGGCCCAGGACAGAGGAGCCCGCGGAGCACGTCCTCCTGCCTCCTCCTGCACCCAGGACCCACGGGGCTGCTCACCTTCGGGGCCCCTGTGCTTGCGCTCCACCGCTCTGCGGTAGTCGTCCAGCTCGCGGTCGGTGAGCGTGCTGAAGGGGTTGGGGCCTGTGGTGCTCACAATGACGTGGGGCTGGTACTCCTTCTCAATGATGGCCTTGGAGGCTGTCACCAGCTCGCCCTGCGGACAGAAAGGGAGGCTGGTCTACAAGAGCCCTGCCGCTCCAGGACTGTCCCTCCTCCCGGGCAAGGGTGGGGCAGGGCGCACACACATCCCTGAGAGGCCCTGAGGCTCAGGCTGAGCGGCAGCCTTCAGCAGTAGAAGACTGAGCAACACATGCAGCTGGGGAGAGACTCCTAGGAAAGTCCTTCAGATTTCAGAAGCAAAGGCACCAACGTGCAGATCTAGTGGGTAGAGCACCCCAGGGAGAGGCCCATCCCCTCACAGACAGACAGGGATGGATGGAAAAGGGGACTTTTAAAGTCGACTACCCTCCTCCCAAATGAGAAAACGTCATGACCACAACACTCAGATGGGTGTGCTCGGAAATGTGCTCATGCTCTAAGAGCACAGAAAAGTTCTGTCCTTTTGACTGTGCATTTGATTTGTAGCTAGATCCTGTTAACTTACCGCAAAACATTAAGAGGTAACAGAATGTCACAAAACACCAGCACTTGTCTGAGGAATTTGGAAAAGTGTAAGAATTTATACAAAAGAAACAAGAAAGCTTAAGCAAAGCGAAGCACACAGGTGGCCCGGCCCTCGAGGAGGAGGCCAACGCAGCCAGGCCGCACAGGCAGGGAGCAGCGGGCAGCCCTCGGGCGCTACGCCCGCCCACCCTCGCCTGCCCAGCACAGCTCGGTGCCCCGCAGCCCGCCAGCTTGGCCCCCACACCCTCTGGGGCTCAGTTTTGAGAAAGTTAACCAGAACCCAAGCACGTGCCCGTTACTTAATGAGAACTCCTGAAAGCCAGTGAAAACGGGAGAACCCACAATCATTTCGATGCCAGGCCTGGCCCGGCAGCGCGCTCCTCGGTGGGCGAACCCCAGAGGGAGAGGGCGTGCCAGCGACGTGCACGAGAGACAGGGCCAGGCCGAGTCCCAGGAAATTCAGCCCACCGGCCAACTGCTCCCCTGGGAACCTGGGCTGAGCAGTCACTGTCCAGCGACACGGACCCCAGGGGAGAGAAGGAAAAGGCTGAAATCCGCAGCCTGTGCTCAGAGAGCCTCGAGATCGGAAGTCAGCTGCCTAGATGGGGAGGGGGCTCCTTCTGAGCGGGCCCGACCCCAGGTTGACCGGCTTTTCCTTCAGAAGTAGCCCAGCCTCCCCGGACAGGCATCGGATCCTCGTCTGCCACGAGTTAGCTCTGTGGCCTAAGACAAGTGCCTTCCTGTCCATGGGCCTGTTTTACAGGCCTCAGGAGGGGCCTGCCTGGCTGACCATAGCTAAGACGTGCTGAGCACTAACATTCTAGGATCTACGGCAACTAGGGAACTGCGTTTGCATCCTGGTATCACCGCCAGTAAAATGAGATGGAGATTCGAGCTTTCAGAGAAATGTTTACATCACTTAAATCAAATGTTCAGTCAACTGCCACGGAGATGCCCTGTGGTCAAGCAAGGTCCTTTCTGTCTGGAACACCTGGCCCTCGAGGTGCAGCATGGCCGGCTCCTGCCCCCACCAGCAGGGAGCTCCCTCCTCCAGATTCCTCAGCCGAGGGCCGAGCTGCCTTCCAGACCAGCTCTTAACAGATACAGGGACACAGGGACCCTGCTATTTGGAGGGAAGGAGACACAGATACGCTTGAGATGAAGAGGGACGCAGGCCCGCTGTGGAGCAATCGAGGCCGAGAAACCAGGACGCGCAGCAGCTGCTCCCGCCAGCAGGCCCCGCGGAGACTCTCGCTGCTGCCGTCACTTGGAGCCACCACCACGGGCTCTCAGCAGGACAAACGCCCAGCAACTACGTCTGCCCCGACTGACACCACCTGTGTCGGATAACAGCTCCAGCTCCGAAGCTGTGCAAACCTGGTCTAGTGCCCTGACCTCTCTGAGCATCAGGTTTTCACCTGTAAAACCTACTCAGGTTTGAATTTACACTCCAGGTGCCGGGCCACACACACACTAGATGCTCAACACCAAGTGCACCGGGCGAGTCCACAAGCTGGGCCGCAGGCCTCCTTGCATTTCTACCATGCGGCAGGCGGCTGCAGGCACACGCACCAACAGGGACGCTTACGCTACTCAAATCGCACAAGAGTTCTCCCCCGCGCTGGACAACTTTCGGCGTAGACTTTCCCACCCTGGTCTCTAACGACTCGATGCAGTCGTGATGAGGTCCAGAGGGCTGCATGCTGGCTTGTGCGGCACTGGAGCCAAGCGCGCCTGCAGCAGGGCTCAGCGTTCCTTTCAGAACCGGAGTGTCGGGGTGTGGCTGGCGACGCACTGCCCCTCCTCCGTCAGAAGACACCCCCTGCCCTGTGTGAACAGCTATCACCATGAGGGAGAGATGGAGGCAAAGCAAAGTCCTTCCAGAAAAGCCCCAACTTCCCGAGTCCCAAACACCTGTTCCTCAAGTTCTCAAACGGGCAGCAAGTATCCATACACTTGCCTTACCGGGAAGAGGACGCGTTTAGGACATTAACAAGCCCAGTGCTTCCCTGGTCGAGTTAGAACTCAACTCGCCAGCAAGCAGTGCCATCTTCCAGGAGTAACGCCATCTGCACTTGAGGTCCACACGAAAGGACGTGGACACAGACCCAGCCCAGGACGCTGGTGGAGTCAAAGCACACTCTCACCGCTGGAGGGAGACACCCGCCGCGGGAAGAAGACCAAGGCTGCGAACGCGAGCGCCAGGAGGATGGGGGAGGAAAACCAGGGACAGAAGCCTGTGTCTGGGGATGTCGACATCCCCCCAGCTGGGAGCAGTCTCCTCGGCTAACCTCACCGGACACGGCACTCACAGCGGCACGCCGCTCAGATCTGCTGTGGGGAGGACGCCGCAATCTCCACGAGTCTCACTCCCACAGACTCTCAACTTCCCAGCCAGGCGTGAGGGGGGCCCTACGTACACCTCTTCGGGAAGCGGTCGCAGGTGACTGTGACGTGCCCCCAAATCCGAACACCACTCGGCAGAGCGAGAGCCAGACTGTAACTGGAGCCACGAGAGCTCCCTCCAGTGCAGCTCCCCGGCCCACCCTGCATACAGCCCTCACAGCAGCACGCAGAAACCACCACGTGCAGTGTAATGCCGGAGAGACTGCACAGCAATGGCTAGGAATTCGGCTCGAGCCCACAAAGCTGGAGGTGGCTTGGGGCTTTCACAGCAAGCACCCTGGGGTCGTGGACTCAACACACTTGGACGCATCTGAGAGAAAGAATTATGAACTAACAAGATCACAACAGCTTCTGGTCCAAAGGAGCGACATGAGAAACAAGCACCAGGGGTAAGAAGCCATCTTTCTCCCCTGCTCTGAGCAGTTCCTCTAAGAATGGCAGCTGGAAGTACTCTCTAAGGACGAGGAAAAATGGGGCCCACTGAATTAATATATAAATGTGCAAGAAAATTTTATCAGCAGGGCTTCCAGACAGGCATATAGGATCATTAGTGCAAATCTGATTTCTCTGGCAATGGGAACATTGATAAAATCATATTTGCCTCTCACTGGGGGTGTATTAATCGAAAGAGACCCTGAAAATTCCCTTTGAACACAGGGTACACACCACTAAGACACTCAGCCACGTGGGCAGCCACTCTGGCTCTGCACATCAGCAGCCTGAGTGTGTAGAGGGTTTCCTTCCACCTGGGCAAGTTACACCAGATACATTTTCCACCTACTGTACATGTCAGGCACCCACGTACACAGAGAAATTACAATTCTGGGTTTCAAATTTTCATAAGTATTTCTTCCCCCTTGCAACATTTAAAACAATCTAGGTTTTTTTTATTTTCTATTTTTTTAAGGTAAAAATACATTTCCTCAACCAGGGCTGGCAAAGACTGTCCTGTTTCATTTCCCAGCCCTCTGAAACGACGTCTTTCAATCCTACAACCTCTGACTGCCACGCTCATTTCACCCGCGGTCACAGCTGAGAAGCGAAGGCGGTAGGTCTCGCGGGGGAGCTGACACGCTCGTGGCCCACCCGTGAGCCTTCTGCAGTTGGCACCTTGGAAAAGGCAAGCTCCTCAATCCCCAAAGCATGCACCAGCCAAAGTCACATGCAGAACTTCAGAAACATCCCTAAGGTCAGCCATTTCTCAGCACAACATAAAAATGCTAAAAATTGTAAAAATAACCTCATACAAAATGCTGTATTTAAAGAAGCAGAACACAACCTTTTGGACGATCTCACAAATAACTGAGAGATCCGTTTAAAGCTCCTGCGGTACCTAAGACAATACCTAGCGAGAGCAACGGGTGGGGGCGGGGGGGGGAGGGTAAAGAGCAGGGTGTGCCGACAGGTAGCTGAGGACGGGGCGGTGAGTACCTTTCTAAAAGAGACAGACTTAGCGGGACTAAAGGTCTGCTCTGTACGCTCGAGCCCTTCGATTGTTTCCGTACAGTCAGAGAGGGGCGCGTCCTGCAACAGTAAACTGAGTCGTCAGAGCCCACCAGGCCCGGCTGTGGAACATCAACGAGAGCACAGGATGGAGCCAGCTGAGAGCATGCAGCGGGACAGCCGTCCACAGCGATGCAGCGGTGATGGCGGTGCAACGTGCAAACACGGGCCACAGAACCAGGACCACAGCTGGCCAACGTCAGAAAATGCAACAACAATCACCAACCCCGGTGAGTCATGTTTAAAACATTCGGTGGCAACTTCATTTTCAGAGATAACTACTTACACAATTATCTTCAATGTGCCATGAGGTACAATCCTTTTACAGAAATGCGTGTAAATGTGGACCACATTTACAGGAACCCTCTGCACTTTTCCCCAAGCAGCACTTTGTTGTGGACAGCAATCTATACAAGAACCAAAGTCCACGACACCCACCCTCTTCCAGCGTTGTACACAGTTCACCGCTAACACCGGGCGGACCCAGGCCCTGAGCCAGGCATGCACGATGCGGAGCTGGGCTGGGGGGGGACACGGCCCTGGGCATGCTTATGCTTGGTCTGCCACTCAAGGAAAAGTGGCTGGGTCACTTCTTATCATGACGACTTTGAACAAAGAAAACTGGCTGCCTAGGACACTTACCTCATAGTCATTCTCTCCCAACTTAAGAATAATTTTGGAGCAGGCAGTCATTAGAGCCACCACCCACTACCGTCAGAGACATTCTGAGCTCTCACCTGGACGAGGCTCCTGTCCATCACTACACCACACAACACCTGGGACTGGGGGCCCGCGGTCTTAATGTCCTGTAGGTTCTGCTCTCGAATCTGAGGATGGCAAGAAGGGAAACACACATCAACAGTACAGAGAAACCTCGCTGTGGCTGAAAGTCACCGTTTGTGCTCTTGGGCCCCCAGCACAAGCTGCTATTCTGTTCTGCCCTGCACCCCAGTGGGTCCTGCGTGACCACCGTGCCCGCTTAACGGTGCTGGTCCAGCCCGATTAGTAATTCATGGGTCTGAGGAGATGGAGGGCCCCTTCCAGATGACTTCGGCAGGCACAGACCTCACTGAACTCACTAACTTGAGGGGAGGCACCCCCTGTGTGCCCATCTTTTAGTGACACTGTGAACACTGGTGGATCTCATGTTCCAATATACCAAACGTTCTAACTCTTCAAATGAACCCTGCAAGGCAGGGGGGCAAAGGCTGTTCTTGCCAGGAACAGGCTCTGCACCTTCAATTCTGCCCTGCTATGTGAGCAGGTGCTGGTTCAACAACGAGGGCCAAAGCGTCTGCTGCTCACGCACTGCCACTGCACTTCGTCAGCACGGCAGCAAAGCAGTGTGAAGGGAGGACCTCGGCAGTCACGTGGTGGCAGCAGAGGTCCTCCTGGAGCTACACCCTCTCCCCCTGCAGCCGCAGGCCTCCTGCCCCACCCAGGGCTGCCTCCTCCCGCACACATGTCAGCTTCCACCGATTGCTGGTGGCAGTCAGTGCACACCTTGTTCCTCATCTCCTGGACCTCTTTTGGGTTGGTGTTCAGTGGGACGAACAGGTTGGGGACGGCAGAGGCGGGAGTCCTGTGTCCATCCTCTTTAGTCCACTGTAATAGCAAGGACAGTTGAAAAGTCAGAATCGTGACAACAGTAAGTGACACCACAGCATCCAGTCTGTCCAACTCCTCTCACATCTGGTCATGCACCGAACTTCACAGAGAGTGAACCAATGACCACACCGCCTGGGTCACTGCAGTGGCTGGAAACCAGTAATGCTGGAAGCCAGAGCTGTGACTGACTGGCAAGTGCCAGCCAGAGTGCCCAGCTGACATCTAGGGTGCGACACGGGCTGACGACAGAGCTATGCCCCATGACTCCCTCGGACAAGCCGTGGGGGACCCTTCAGAGCACACTGGTTCACCACTCTGAGAGTCCTCAACACCAAAGCCAGCTGGAAGCATGAGATGACAGGGTCATGAGAAGCGGTGTGATGCTGCTGTCCAGGTGAGGGGAGACTCTGTGCGGTGAGGCAAGAGTGGGCATCACCAAAGTTTTGCATTAAAATAAACTACCGCACCAGAATGTACTGTTTGCGTAGCTATTTCAACCCAAGAAGATTACTGCGTGAAGACTTATACAGTAGCTACCTGCGGAGGAGTTTGGTGATGTCAAACACTTTATATAATTAATACTTTTGAGTGTTACAAAAATGTCCCAAACGAACTTAAAGCGCTCATGAACCCTTCCTGGAAGGCTGTTTTAGACACCAGTGCGTGTTATATCAGCATGCTGCACCTTTCATGCGTACTTTTTTTTCGGACCTCCAATCAAGTATGAGATTTTTAATCAAATTCTAATTCTTAGGCATGAGTAGGCACTGAACACTAAAACAAGCCCATCGTAGAGAGCACATGTTATGCCTTTCAGAGTATTTTCAAGAGGCAATAAGATAGCCAAAACCGAGACTTTAAAGAAAGCAGCAAAACCGTCCAATGCTGGGCCGCTGTGAAGGCAGCGTGGGATGGGCATGAGCTGCGAGATACTCACTGACGCTTTATCTCCTCAGATAGAAATAACTCCAGCTTCTTATTAAAAATAATTTTTAGTTCAAACATTAAAACAACAACCTCAGAAACTTGAACAAGTTTGAAAACTTAAGAATAATTATTATAAATTAATATACCAACCTGAATACAGCGCATGGAATTCGTATTACTCCAGAACAGTAAGAAACAAATTTAGAAGTTGAACAAAGTCTCCCCTTCAATGTACACAGTGACTAAAATACCTAAAGCAATTTAATATTTTTTTCAAGCTAATAGTAAATAAGGCTCAAAGCTGCTGCTACACATACACTTTGGAAAAATTCATCACAGCAATTCAGCACTACATATGTATGTGGTCAGCAGAAGTTGTTTTTAGGCCCACTCCCTTTAACAAGTGAAATAAGTTACAAACTAAACAAATAAAATGAAAAAAGAAAATAAGGGACAGAGGGAGAGAGAGAGGAAGTGGGTGAGAGGGAGCAGGAAAGGGGAGACGGGCTCAAACACCGACCGACCCCGGCCATATTCACGCAGAGTCTCTGCCACGTGACACATTTCCTTAGGAGCACAGAGGCTGTCTCAACAACTGTGCATCAGGAAAACACCAGAACCACCTGGGGAAGACAGAACTTATTTCTTTTAAATAAATCTATAAAGCAAAAGCACTGTTACAAGGGAAACAGGAAGGCCCGCTTTGCTTACTTGGTGTCCTGTTTCAGCACAACTAGGCTGATCTCTCCTCAACTCCTATGGAACTAATCATGCAGAGACACGTGCGTCCCAGCCTCCGTCTCTTCACAAGAGGCTCCACTGAGGGCCTCTCCTACTCTGATGCAGGGGCCAGTGGCCTGTCCAGGTCTAGCGCTGCCCAGGGACGTCTGAGCACCAGACGGCAAAGTAGCGTTCAGGGCAGCGTTACTCCTGACATGAAGCTCGCCTCAGCGCCTGTCGCTGGTGCCTGCGGATAGCCTGGCTGCACTTGGGTCATGCCACACCCAGCAGGAGTCAGAAGACTCTCCACTATGGCCGTCTACTCACATGCAACAGTCCATGCAGAAAGTAGCTGGCTGAGAGCGTTCGGAGGCTTTGGGACAGCGAACAGGGGAGGAGGCTAACGAGAAAGGACGAGGGTCAGCTGAGAAGATGCCCACGAGCCACGAGGGAAAACTGCTTAAGAAAACACTAAGACTTTAAAGAACAGACTTAAGTTAGTGACTTAATGAAACAGCTGAGTTTACGACATTAAAGTAAGAGGTTATGCTTCACCCATCTTTTTGTCCTGAAGTATTAAAGAGTCTTCAAATACAATTTGAACTGAATGACAGCTCCTACTTTTAGGTTAATCCATGTAAGTTATGTAGCATTTTTGCTGTGTACGGAGTTAGGTAATGCTGGAATGACTGCAGAGGAACAACATATCTTAAGCAGTTTCAAGCAGACAGTATTACTTGAGTTATATCTGATGCGAAAGTGGGTCTGGGTTCAGGCTAAGGAAGGTTACTGGGGAAGGCTCGCCCAGCCCCGGGTCAGAGGGCCAGGTTCCCAAAGCCTCCGAAGCCCCAGCTGCCAGACGTGCTCTACATCATCTAACTATGAACAGTAAGTAGGCACAGACCAAGCAGTTGGTAATACAGCTTGGCACGCAGACACCGGACGAGAGAGACTGCAGCAAGGGTTTCACGTGATCGTGTGTAATGTTCGTCCACACCTTAGTCTTCGACTTGGGACTGCTTCCGTTCTGCCCTTCCTCAGAAGCATCGTCACCCCGGCCAGAGTTCAGCCATCTTGTCTTCTCTCGTTGCTGCTTCTGAAAACTGTGTCTGAGAGGAGAGCAAGTGCCCGAATCACCGTCACTCGCAAAGGGGTAACCTGTGACACTGGCAGGAACCTCCACGTCGCTGTATTTTTTAGATTTCTCTCTCAGAGCAGGGTATCGATAAGGGTAGCCAGTTCTGTAACCCTAGGGGCCAGAGAGAGAGACACAGTCAATATTTCAGATCTGAAAACAAGAGTTTCACTTTGGAAAATCGTGTGGAAATATCTACAAAAGCTGACTATATGCACACCCTATGTACATGCACGCCCAGGAGAAACGCAAGTATGTTCACCAAAAGACAGGTATGACGATGCTAGCAGCGGCACTATTCCCAAAGCCCAAGTAGAAAAACCCGAAGTCCATCAACAGTAGAATGGATGAACGGCGGTTCACATAGCAGAGCATGACACGGCAATGAGAATAGTACTAGGACAAAATGTGGTGAATCGTCACAAACACGGTATTGAGTGAAAGAAACCAAATGTGAGAGAATATACTGTATGATTCCATTTATAAAAAGTAAAAAAGAGGCAAAACCAATCTTTGCTGTTAGAAGGATGCATAGCAGTCACCCTTGGGATGGGGTAAGAGACTCAAAGGGGGATACGAGGTTCTGAGGTGCTGGTATTGTTTTCTGATATGGGTGCTGGTTACACAGTGTATTCAGTTTTTAAAAATAAACTGAACACTTAAACAGGTACTCTCTCCTATTCATATACATATACATATATATATATATGTATATGTGTATATATATATATCTCAACAAAAAGTTAAAATTTAAAAGACCAGGGTTTACTTGCTGCTGGTTATAGTATAAGTTATATTAATCAGCCTACTTAACATTTTTTTTTAATCTGTTAAGTCACAGTGAAAATCTTTCAGGAAGACCAAACAAGTACACCTCATGACAACTGGTACCTGGAGAAATTACTTTACTTCTGAACATAACAATATCTGCATTAACCTTCAACCCTGTTTCACGACCATTTGCTGTGCTTTAAAACACCTGCCCGACTAATTCCTGCCTCTGTAACGGCACTGAGCCCACCGTGCTGACCCACCTGCGTGCTAATAGCCCACAGACAGCATCTCCAAGGCAAGGATGATGTCTCACTCATCCTTCCTCTCCAGAGCTTAGCATTCAGAAGCTGTGACGGACAGACATTACAGTGGCCCCCCCAAAGGCCCCCACCTCCTGTAAAGCCCTTCCCCTGCAGTGTGAGGGGAACCAGCGACCTGCTTCAAACCAGCAGAACTGGGCAAAGGTGATGGGATATGTTACATAAGAGTGTAGCACCCGTCTTGAGAAAGTCTCTCTGCCCATCGCTGGCTCTGAAGAAGTAAGCTGCCATGACTCCTGAGCTGTAAGGACATGAATTCTGCCCATGATGTGAGGAGTTTGGAATTGGATCCTCCACCAGTAGAGCCTTCTGATGAGAACCCAGCCCAGGCCAACACCCTGACTGCAGCCTTGTGAGACCCTAAGCCAAGGACCGAGCTCAGCTGTGCCTGGACTCCTGACCCGTAGTTTCATACCTCGACCAGGTCACTTATGGCAGCTTCACAATGAATGACAAGAGAATGAAGATTTGAAAGGATTACACAGGGCTAGTCACGTAGGATGAGTCAGTGGCGGCGCTCTACTTGCCAAGTACTGTAGAAGCATTCCTCTCAGTTCGGGAGTTCTCCCCCTCTGGGTGATTGCCCTCTATGGGGGGTCACCACCTTTATTACCAATCATTCCCTTAATACATTCAAAAAAGGGTGGTAATAACCCCTGAATGGAGTTGGTTGTTGTTTTGTTTACTCTTGTTTCGTAACTACCCTCAGGAAGACAGGTAAATGTCTGCACTGGCAACTTCTCCATTTATGAACATGCTTTGCTGAAGAAAAATAAAAGATAACCACTCAGCTATAAAGACTATCTTCAGAAAAATACAGTTCTTATTAACTGAAGTGTCCTCTTGCTGAGAGAGCTGGGACTCTTGAGTAATCTTCATGACTTCAGAATAAACCATCCAGGACATCACAAAATTTTATTCTGAGGGGGGATGGGCTTTTTCTTTATTCTTCTCCTTTAAATGCCAAACCAAAATCAGAAGCAATACTCAGCCCTCAGACCTCCTACATGGCTTATAGTTAAAAATATGGATTCATCCCTTCTTTGAGAAGCTGGAATGATATCCTGATCGGGAAACAAACTAGCATTTCTTCTGACTTTCTATGTCAGAAATGTTCATGGACTTTATATGACCTACTCCTTATAGTGTGAGAACCCTCAACTATTCTCTACCCTACTCAATTATTAGCAAACACATACAGTTGATCAGAATGTTAAATTAAAACAGGGACTAGCATCAGTGACCGCCATCCAACTTTACTTCTTATAAACCACACAGCCTTCTAATGTCAGAAATAACCTGTGCATGTTAAGCGCACTGAATAAAACACCCTTCCTGTCATCTCGCTTATTAATCTTTTATCCTTTATATTCCTCCCCTATCAAACTGGAGTTACTAATTTTAATTCTCTCTCTCTCCACCTTCCAGAATGTACTGAGTGCACAAGATGTGGCAGGCTGGTGTTCCTGATTTTTATTCCTCCCTCCCGCTCCCCGCCTTTTAGGTATAAGCGCAGTGAACGTCAAAGTATTTGCTAAGAGGACAGAAGAAGGGCCAGTAAGCCTGGGTCACCCCAGCGTTCCTCACCTTGCCGGGCCCCTTGGGGTATCGGACTCCGGATGCAGATGCCTGAGCGATCACCACCCACTCTCAAACCTTCTCCGGGTGTGACCTCCCTGAGACTGCACTGTCCTGGCCTGCCTCTTTCAGCGTCTCGGTGGGCTTTCTTCCTCTTGGCTGCTTCCCTGGAAGCAGTCCCGGCTCACGCGCCCCCTCCGCCCTGCAGCTGCCTTCGTGCTCCGTCAGTGCACACGTCACAGGTGCCGGACTGCATCCGGGACTTGTTTGTCCATTTCCCTGACTAGGCCATGAACTCCCTGAGGGCAGGAACTGTGTCCTGGTCACGGCTACAGGCTCAAGACTAGGTGGTCAGTTAATGCAACCCACTTACTGAGCAAATGAATGCAGAAGTTATGGGAGGTTCACCCCTCCCCCACTGATCAAATCTACTCCTGTGACCATCACTTCTAGGCAGTTAACTCCCAGCTCTCCCTTTCCAGCAATGAACATTCTCCTAAGTCCAAAGAATTTCAGTGAGAAGAACCCTCTGAAGACACTTAGCATACCCTGAATCAGATCCATGAATTCTTTTTCTTCCAAGATCTTCCTGAAGCCACCCATCCCACCCGTGACCTGGTCCAATTGTGGCGACTTTCTTAATGTGAAGCTGGCAACATGCCCTTCCAGTGTCTTCTCTGTCCCACATGCCCACGACAGGTCTTTTTTTCCTCCAGCACCTAACATCATGTGGCAGTAGGAGACTCTCTTGAATCCTACTGAAGAGGTATGACACTGCAGCAGGAAAAGGGCCCCATCACAGAGTCATTTGTCTTTTAATGTGATTGCTTCGACCCTAAGTGCCTTGTTGTGAATATTTAGAGAACTTGGCGAGATCAGAGATGGACCTAAAAGACATGACCCTGTCGTGCTGCCATGTCTCCAGCCGCGCCCTCACCTCTGCTACGGATGCTTTCCTTCCCCCAACTCAGCCTGCCACGCTTCTACCTCTTCTTTGAGGTCCTTCTCAAGTGCCACCCTCTACATAAATTTCCTCCCTGATCCTTGCAAAAGGATGACATCCCTCACTGCAGCCACCTAACAGACCACATCCTGCCATGTACTATTAGAACGTTCTTATTATGCTAAAAGCCCCGCAGCCATGCTCCTGTACCACGTTGGGCTCCACGTCCCCGCAGGAAGCAGCAGAGGGTCTCCCACGCAATAAATTGGCAGCAAAGTGTGTGGAACACAGCAGTCAGGCCCCGAATAGCTAGAATTTACTGTTAAAACAAAAACAAGACACTCGGCTGACTGCTTTAGAAAGTCCCCTCGACAGCGTGCTTGCGGGATGACGGGTACAGGGCTGACCCTGCTATCGAGGAGTTGCTCATCCAGCAGAGCAGAGCATTCTCTGCGCTCCTGACCCCACACGGTCCAAACAAGATTACCTTTAAAAACAAAAGGAGACAAGAAACCCTCACCTGTATATTCCATCGTAGTTTAGCTTAGAAGTTAAATTGCCCTGGTGCTTCTTCATGACTTGAGGGTGAAAGCATTCTGATGAATGAATGCATGAAGACAGCAATTTCACAATACTATTTCACTCACTATGAAAACACTAACATTTGTGCTGCTGGGATGAGCGCTGTATCATCAAGTGGTGGCAACATTCTTACCAGATTATCCAGCATCCGCATGAGCGCTTCAAACTCCTGCTCACCAATCTGCCACTTGGGAGGCGATCCGCTGCCCTCCCCTGCCGGGGACCCGGGGGAACGGGATTTGGCCTTGTACTTCCCAGGATCCAGGAGGACTAAATTGTCTGGCCCTCCCGCACTGGCCAGAGTTCGAACCTTTTCCAAAACAAGCAAACACTACAGTTGGAGTTCCTTGCTGATCAACGGGGTCAGATGCCCATGAGAGATCACTTCAACAGAAATGTAGGTTTCAAAAGAAACCAAATCATTATAAGAATAAAAAATGTGAGACAGACACTGATAGACAAATCACAAGGTAATCTTCAGAAGGTTTTCTTTAGCATGAAAAAATATTGGGCACTCATACTAGAAGGACAAAAGGGAAGACAAAGCCCTCCCAAGGCCATATGAAGGGGACTGGGGGCTGCATCACCACACAGACACAAGCCAGAGTGACAGTGAGGAACGCACATAGGGGCCGAGCAGACTCAGCATAAGCAGAGCCCACTGCTGTGAGACTGTGGGCACATCTCTACTCCCTGCACCCACTTTTTCAAAAAGAGTGTGTGGAGTTCAAATGAAATGACATGTAGTAACATAAATAAAGCACCTGATAGCAGGGCTGGCATATGCTAGTACTCCATCAATGGCAGTGACTTATGTATTTGAAAAATTAAAAGTTAGAAATGAAAAGCCCAATAATCGTTTGCCAACTTAAATCAGTGAAATGGCATTTTCCCTGGTCATCTTCCAAATCCATGAGCTCATCTTTAGCAAAGAAATCGCTCACAGACTCACTGCTGGAAACAAGTATCAAAAATCTATGGGAGGGCTTCCCTGGTGGCGCAGTGGTTGAGAGTCCGCCTGCCGATGCAGGGGACACGGGTTCGTGCCCCGGTCCGGGAGGATCCCGCATGCCGCAGAGCGGCTGGGCCTGTGAGCCATGGCCGCTGAGCCTGCGCGTCCGGAGCCTGTGCTCCGCAACGGGAGAGGCCACAGCAGTGAGAGGCCCGCGTACCGCAAAAAAAAAAAAAAAAGAAAATCTATGGGAACCCCACAAACACCTAAGTATACTATAGACCAAACGGAACGGCCACCACCTACCTGGATCTCACATGCAACCACAAGGTTATGGATGTAATAGAAGGCCTCCTCAACACTCTCTCCAACGGATACAAGCCCGTGATTCCGGAGAATAAGAACCTAAAGGGAGGAAACAGGAAAGCTCTATGGACCTAGGCAAGAAGACAGATAACGTTTTTCTTCTTTCCTCTGTAATTTAAATACCAGATTAGATGCCTACTGACCTTGCTTTTAGGGCCCAAATTTTTCTGAATTAAAACTTTTTCTTCCTCATCAACCAGAATCCCGTGATAATCATGATAAGCCACTTCTCCAAGGGAAAGTGCCTCTGGGGAGATTGGCAAGAGGCCACATTTCATCGCAGAGACCTAGAGAACAAGCAGCACCATCAACGAAGACGAATCAGGAGCTCCACTGACGACACGGCAAATGCTTTCCTCAAAAACGTAATGGGGGGAACATATTTTACTCTGTTCTCCTTTCAGAAATGAATGAACCCATGAATTTAAGATAAACCTTACTTCTGGGGCTCACCACCAATCTATTTTTAAAAATCAAAGCTACCACTGTCAAGGAAGGCCTCAAAAGAAATTCCACATATTTCTGGATTTCTCCCACACTGACTGTAAACACCAAGTGAGCTCAGATTTAATAAGATGAGTCCTGGATCTACTGCAAGGAGAGACAATGGCTTCCTCTGAATGAGTCACAACATTGCAAAGAGGGGTTTCTGAAGAGCTTTAAGGTTTTGTGTACTTTTCATCTTAGGTTGTAGGTGAGATAGGAACACCTGAAAGTCAGATAAAAGGAGATTTATAAAGATTTAGGATATTATACTGTATAAATTCTCTACATTTATTTAAGTGAAAAATCAAAGTGTCCATATAGCCCTTTAATTTCCTTAACTTTCCCAAACTGACTTTAGAATATGCTAATTTTAAAGGTCTTCTACCTAGACTAACAGGCCCCAAAGATTTAAATAATACATATGTAAGTGTAACAATTTCTTACAGAAAAGTTCATCTAAAAAGACAATACCACAAAAAAGGCAGTACCATATTTAATTCCTTTCACAATATCAGCCTTTCTATAAGAAGTTATTTCCTTACAAAGTAAAGTTACTTTGATAATTTTTAAAACAAATCACATGCTATTTGTGATAACCACAGTCTCAAAGGTACCTCTAATGGTTCTTTAAAATGCATGGATTTTTCCTTTTTTTTTTGGCATGGATTTTTTGGGGTTGGAAGAGCATGCATTCTTTTAAGAAAAAATTACATCATTTGGAGAATGATATAACTAATAAAACTGATGCTGACATCAAGAACCATATCTTCAAAGTAAAACAAACAAACCAGATCCAACATTCATCCCAACAACCCAAGATCTATGATATTAAAACATCAAGACAGAGTGAAATTCAGTATTACTTAATCAATGAGGTCATCTGTCAAACAAATAAGCCCAGGAAGTCATTAAAGTATAAAACTGGTGATAAAAAAGACAATTCTAGACAGTTCTTGAGTGCTTCGCTTTCACATGACGGTGCCAACAACCAGAAAGCACACTTCCATACATACTGAGGGGTCCGAGGCTTGGTCAGGTGGCCTCTGTGCACCAGCAGGGTCCAGGCTTGGTGATCAGAATGGGGCAGGCTCGGGGCTCAACGGCCAAGCCTCCTAAGAGTCTGCAGCGTCTGTGCCCTCTTCCCCCTTCTTTTTTTATTTTTTGGCTGCGCCACACGGCTTGAGGGGACCTTAGTTCCCCAACCAGGGACTGAACCCGGGCCAGGGCAGTGAAAGCGCCAAGCCCTAACCACTGGACCACCAGGGAACTCCCTTCCCCGGTATTACTCTCCCCAGTCACAATCCAGCCTGGGTTTCGCTAAATCCAGGCGCATCATCTGTGGAGGCTGGCCAGTGTGTCTCTCAGCCTCAACCTCTCCAGCACAGGCCTGGCGCCTTCCCCTCAGACCGTCAAGCAGGTTCAAGTCTCCTGCATCCCACAAACCCTTGCCTGAGCCCAGCGTCCCCCACTTACCACCTCACTTCACCCTCCCTCCTCTTCCCACTTCTCTTCTCAACCAAGGAGTCTCAATTCACTGTTGTCATTCTGCACTTCCCAGTCTCCCATACGCTGAAATCTCACTCCCCTCTTCAACACTGATTTTTCTAATCGTTGAGTCTTACAACATTTTCAGACTTATTACATGTTTTTCAAAATCAGATAGTAAATGGACCCCTTAAAATATATTCTTTTAAGAAAGTCAAATGTAGTGAGGAAAAAAGATTTTTCTAATCCAACAAAATGAGGTTTGTTGACTTGGTGCAACAAGAGAGGGCAATTTGGAGGAAATGTGAAGTGCCGCTCACTGAACGGCTTCAAACTTGAAGTCTCTACCAGGGCAGCGCACTCACCGCAGCCCCTGCTGGTGTGTGAACGTGCACAACGCACTTTGCGTCTGGGCGTGCAGCGTAAATGGCAGAATGTAACGTGAAGCCAGCCTGATTTACCCCTAGATTAGTACTTCCACGGTCCACTGCCTCTCCTTGTAGACTGACTTTAACCTGAAATAAGAAAGCAAAATCTTAAATATCAAGAGGATTTCATGTTATCCTAACTAGAAATTACTTAAACCAAAGTTTAAAGTGTTTATAACTAATTATAAAAGTTTTTCCCTGAGTTAATCACACAAAACATAGAGTTTTTCCTCTTTCTTGGGTTTTACATGTCTAACGCGATTAGACAGTATTTAATTACCTAACATGACCTACATATACTTGATGCCCAAGAAGAGAAGGACATTCTTACCAAACTGGATGCAGTCACTTCGCTGTAGAGAAGTCCAAAAGGTACAACGAGGAAGTGTTCCTGCTCGGAGCTCACTCTGGTCTGTGCGGAGAATTACTGAGTTAGCTCAAAAATCCTATTGAAATTATTTGCATCTCTTTCAGTCCACAGACTCACGGTTTTTTTGTGAGCATTAACTGAGCTACATAGGGTCTCACTTAAATACAGTGCCTATCACAAAGCTAAGGGGTACTGAAAGCTTTCTGTTATTATGTTGTAGTAACTTACTGGGTACATGAAGTACATCTTGGTCACATTCATGATAATTAACTTTATAAAGAAAAAACCTTCTGGTGGCTACCAAGCCAGTATCACGTGCAAAAAGGTGACACTCCTCAAGGGTGTAATAATGAAAACCAAACCTTACTTTTTAAAAATCAAAAAATTTTTTTTTTTTTTAAGTACTCAAAACCTATAGGATAGTGAACAATCATAAAAATCACAAATAAGAGAGCGTTCTTCCTTTCTGCCTGACCAAAAGTCTCTACACATCACATCCTTACTCCCCTGGTATCTTTCTTCCTTCCACAATATAGTTTTCTTTCAACAATACAGATTTGTCACATATGATGGATATGTGCTAGATGCTAGTCATGTAGTGCGGGGTCGGGGGGGAGTCCTGCCCTCACAAAAATTTAGTCTAATTTTTATCAATGTAATGATTTGGGGATAGACTCAAAAGACTTCCCAAAGCTATTAGGACGGAACACATTTACTACTGGGCTAAGAATTCTAACTAGGGTCAGGTAGGTGGAATTCAATGTTTGTTGAAAAGGCCTTATGCTGTTTAGTCCAACTTCCTAACCAGCACAGTGACTTCTATAGTGGCCCAAAAGAAACACACACGGGGCGGAGGGGTGTCTGCTTGGACAGTGCAGTGATGCCCTCACACGGCCGGCCTCGTTCCTTCATTCAGCAAATAGTCCCGGAGGCCTTCTGCACCTGGAGGCTAGGGTACAGCAGTAAACAAACAGAAGCTGGAGAGGCCTAATCATTAAACACTCTCTCTTACACTGAACAGAAATCTGTCTGTGGTGTGCAACACAGAACGAGGTCTACCTCTGCCCTAAACTGTAGTTTAGTCCTGGGACATCTGAAACTATCCCATCTCCTCCATGTCACCTTCACGCGAAACTCACTGCATTTCCTCAGCACACTAGAATGCGGACCCACAGTCATATAAGACCTGAGTTAGAACCCAGAACTGTCTATGTTGCTCTGGGGACCCTGGGCTCCTGGCCTCCTCACCCATGAAGTGGGGATGAAAGGGGCTTGTGCTCACAATAAAGCTTTCAATAAATGGCATCTCTTAACTATTACACTACTGCAGTATTATTAATGGTGGTAGGAAAGCCATCTCTACAATATCCATTCTCTATAAATCTCTACTACTAGGTCTCTACTCCTTTTTAGTTGTTTCAAAAATGCTGGGAATTCCCTGGCAGTCCAGTGGTTAGGACTCCACACTTTCACTACCGAGGGGCCAGAAATATTTGGGCCTTTCCATAATTTTGGGCCTTTCCCCCAAATATTTTCCCATTAATTTTAAGTTAGCCAGGTTTTTTAACGCTGAAGTCAGTTCTTTTATTTTATAAAAGATGTTGATCTTTCTAACTATCTAAATCAAAACTATGCAAATTCCCCAATTCCCAAACTGGGTCAAAACAAAACTTAAACAAGGAATTACTGTGTATTTATTGGCTGGGATGAAGAAAAATAAGGTTGGAAACAGGGAAAAATTAAACGTCAGATATTTTTAATTTTATTTATTTATTTTTTTGGCTGCGCTGGGTCTTCGTTGCAGCGCGTGGGCTTTCTCTAGTTGCGGCGAGCGGGAGCTACTCTTTGTTGTGGTGCGCGGGCTTCTCATTGCAGTGGCTTCTCTTTTTGCAGAGCATGGGCTCTAGGTGCGCGGATTTCAGCTACTGCAGCACGCAGGCTCAGTAGTTGCGGCATATGGGTCCTAGAGTGCACGGGCCTCAGTAGTTGCGGCGCATAGGCTCGTAGAGCGCAGGCTCAGTAGCTGTGGCACGCGGGCTCAATAGCTGTGGCTCACAGGCTCTTAGAGCACAGGCTCAGTAGTTGTGGTGCATGGGCTTAGCTGCTCTGTGGCATGTGGGATCTTCCCAGACCAGGGATCGAACCAGTGTTCCCTGCACCGGCAGGCAGATTCTTAACCACTGTGCCACAAGGGAAGTCCCAAGTCAGATATTTTTGCTTATTTTAAAAGGTTTTATTTTGAAACATGCATGTAAAAAAGTATTTAGCAGGTATACGTACAACTTAAGTAAAATAATAAATCAAATGTCCATGTACCTTTCAACCAGCTTCAGAAACAAAATAAATCTAATATTTCTGAAGCTGTTTCTTTCTCCCCATATCCCATAAGTAATCACTATCCTGAGTTATGTGTTAAGCATTTTCTTTCCTTTCCTTACAGTTTTACTTTATATATATTCATCCCTAAGCAATACATTGCTTAATTTTTATCTGTTTGTGAACTTCATGTAATTGTAATCATACTGTATTTTTCGGTGACTTTTTTTCCTCAACACTGTTTCTGAGATTCCTGCAGATGATATACAACATGGCAATAATTTATTCATCCTCATTGCTGTATAGTGCCTATTGGATGAATATACAATTTATGTATCCACCTTCTGTCAATGGACGTGGTTTTCATTTTGCCATTAAAAACAATGCTATGAACATTCTTATACCTGTCTCCTAGTGTACATGGTACAAGTTTCTCCAGGGTAACAAAGTAGGAGGTGAAGCCAATTATTTTCCAAAGGGCCTAATTAAATGTACACTCCTGCTAGTAGTATATGATAGTTCTGTGCTTCTACAACCATCTTTCCTAAAAATTAAAATCTGATGTCTGTGAAATGGTATTCCATCGTGACTTTATAATTTCCCAGTTACAATTGAGTTGAGCAACATTTCATATTTTTATAAGCCAGTCTCATTTCCCCTTCTGTGAAATTCCTGTAAATTGCCTTGTCTTTTGTCCATTTTATACTGGTTGCTTACTGATAGTTCTTCATCTATTCTGGATATTAATTTCTTGTTGGCTAACCGTGAGGCAAAATCTTCTAGGTTGTAAGCTTTTATTTTCACTCTCTTTATGGTGTCTTTTAATGATGAGAAATTTGTTTACTTTAATGTAGTCAAATGATTTATTCATCTTTTCTTTTATGATAAGTGCTTTTGTGTCTTAAGACAACTTTCCTTAAGTCAGAGGTTAAAGGTAAGTGATTTTCACTTATACAGATCCTAAAATTTTTTAAGTATTATCTTTCACACTCAATGCTTAATTCATTGGAATTGCTTTGTGACTCTATACAGTATAAGGTAAGAATCCAATACAATTTTCCAATTCTGATTTTTCAATCTAATTGTGCCAGCACCAATTACAGCCTGGTCCATCATTCTTCCCTTGATGATCTGCAATGCAGACTCTTTTGTATATCTGATTTCTTTTTTTTTTTTAAATATTTATTTATTTATTTATTTGGGTGCACCGGGTCTTAGTTGAGGCATGCAGGATCTCCACTGCAGCATGCGGGATCTAGTTCCCTGACCAGAAACTGAACTCAGGCCCCCTGAACTGGAACCGTGGAGTCTTAACCACTGGACCACCAGTGAAGTCCCTGTATATCTGATTTCAGTACATAAAGATCTAGTTCTGGGCTCTGTCCCACTGGTTTATCTGTTTCTGCCTTTCCCCAAAGCACACTATTTTAGTTACCATCACTTTATAAGTTTGACACTTGATAGGAAAAAATATCTCCTTACCTAGTTCTTCAGGAGTTATCTATTCTAGGCCTTTTTTCCTCCACATAAGTTTTAGAAGCACGCTCATGCTATGAGGTCCCACATTAAAAAAATACTACATAGCCAGTTTTACTCACTTTTTTCTTTGTCTATGTATATATATATATATATATATATATATATATATATATATATATATACACACACACACATAATTCATATAGCTATAAACAGTATACATTTTATATTTTCTCTTTTATAATAATTATTTTCCATGGTTTCAGATGGTCTTTATCAATTATTTTTCATAATATGTAACATTCCCTCAAGCTGATTCCCTCAAGTTGAATAACTGAGCCATTTCCCACCTACTGATGGATATTAAGACTCAAATTTTTTTATTATTACAGATAATGCTATAATAAATATATTTATACATCATGTTTTCTTCTTTGACTTCTTTCTTTAACATATATTTCCAAGAGTGAGCTTAACAGATCTACATATTATAATGGAAAAGCTTAAAATATACAATCTTCAGAATCTGAAACAAAAAGGAGAAAGTGCTAAATACTGATGTAGACTGAAAAAAGAGAGGACATTTCAAAGTAAGTTTTCTAGTCCCTGATGGCGTAGCACTGGTCTAACTGCGAGTCTTCCCACATGTAATGCCCCTTCTCTGTGCACAAGGAATGAGCGCTAACGTCATTCACCGAAAACACAATACACCCGACTCGCTATCTCTGGCAGAGATCCCTATCATGTCCTCAGAACACAGTCACTGTGGACCCGCTGCCACCTCTGGAGCCCACCACCTCGGAGGGTTAGCATTCCTTGGAATCCAGAATGGAGGTGAACCTAGCATTCCACTGACACCCAGAGGCATTTAGGGACGGAAAGACCCTGCCATTGGCTAAGAGCCACCAAGAGAGGAAGCCCACCTCATGTGCCAACTGGGCTATCCTGTCTTTTGACACCCCCGCTCAAAAGCTTCTCTAAATCCAATGCAATCTTAAGACAGAGATTAATTCAGACAATCATCTCCAATCCTCTAACACCTGTTAGCACTTTTAAATCCCTTTAGCAGAAAATCCCTATTGCCCTCCTTCAAAGAAAGGGCACGATGACCTGTTGGCACTTTTTGGCTGCACCGATACTATTAATATTTCTTTTCTGTTAAATCTATATATGATAACGCCTAGACTGTGAAACCAAAATATGGATGCTATAAATAGTGAAAAAAACAAAAACTTTCTTCCTCAAAGATTCTCTAGTTCACAAGATGTAAGAAATATGTTTTGTAACTTGAATTTCTTTTTTATTCAGTGTTAAGTCCCAAAGAGATCACTTACAGAAAAGTAAACACCTAACTAATGTTTTTTTAATTTTTTTTTTGCAGAACACAGGCCTCTCACTGTTGTGGCCTCCCCCGTTGCAGAGCACAGGCTCCGGACGCGCAGGCTCAGCGGCCATGGCTCACGGGCCCAGCCGTTCCGCAGCATGTGGGATCTTCCCGAACCAGGGTACGAACCCGTGTCCCCTGCATCGGCAGGCGGACTCTCAACCACTGCGCCACCAGGGAAGCCCCTAACTAATGTTTTAATTCTGCCAAGTCCTAAATAATTAAAGGGGGAAAAAAATGATCAATTTAAGCAATTCAAACTTATTTAAATAGCATTCATAATAGGACTAGTAGTAAACAGCTTTTAAAATCTCCAGAGAATGTAAGGCTGGCATTAAGCCAAGGATTACATTTCCTCTTAGCGATGTAATGTTTTCATGGAACTAATTTTTAGGCAACCATTTAGCATTAAATCTCTACACAGGGGCTTCCCTGGTGGCGCAGTGGTTGAGAATCTGCCTGCCAATGCACGGGACATGGGTTCGAGCCCTGGTCTGGGAAGATCCCACATGCCGCGGAGCAACTGGGTCCATGAGCCACAACTACTGAGCCTGCGCATCTGGAGCCTGTGCTTCGCAACAAGAGAGGCCGAGATAGTGAGAGGCCCGCGCACCGCGATAAAGAGTGGCCCCCGCTCGCCGCAACTAGAGAAAGCCCTCACACAGAAACGAAGACCCAATGCAGCCAAAAATAAATAAATAAACTTATTAAAAAAAAAAAATCTACATAGACGTTCTGTCAAGTATAATTAGCCACAGAGGCCAGCAATTTCCACGCAGGCACAAGGAAGAGAGCCAGCTCTTGTGGGAGGCTAACTGGATCCACTGACCAAATATCAAAAGGCGCCTCCTCTGTGCCCAGCACAGGAATTCTTCCCAGGACACAGCCGGAGGCTCCTTTCATGGAGCTGATGTGGACGACGAACAAACGTACAGTATGGATGATGGTAACTGCTGTGGGGGAAATAAAGCAGGTGTTCTAGGGTGGAAGTGACATTCCACAGGCAAGACAGCGTAGATACAACAGGGTCAGGTCTGCGTTTTGAAAGGTTCACTTTAGCGGCAATGTGGAGAACAGAGGGGAGGGTAACTCGGTATATCTGGCAAAGATCCCTACCACGTCCCAGAAGCACAGTGCACTAGTCACAAGGGTGGGCTTCAGACTACCATCAAAGAGCATTCCTTGGAGTCAAGAATGGAGCTGGGAACCTCCCTGGTGGTCCACTGGGTAAGACTCCATGCGCCCAATGCAGGGGGCCCGTGTTCAATCCCTGGTCAGGGAACTAGATCCTGCATGCATGCCACAACTAAAAGCATGCCTGCCGCAACTAAGAAGCCCACATCCAGCAACTAAGATCCTTTCACAGCCAAAACAAATAAATAAATACTTTAAAAAAAAAATGAATGAAGCTGAACTAAGCACTGCTGGTTATGAGTCCACAAGTAAAAAACACCTACACATGTGTATTAAGTACTGTGTGTACTGAGTGTGTGGAGTATGGAGAAAAGGGTAAAATGATTTAAACGTCTGTTAATGCTGGTTATCTCAAGGGGGACAAGAGTATTCACAGGATTATGATTTCTTCTTTCAACGTCTGTGTAAGGGACGCTTGCCACAATAAGCACACACTATATTAATAATTTAAAATATCCAATAAGGGGCTTCCCTGGTGGCGCAGTGGTTAAGAATCCTCCTTCCAATGCAGGGGACACAGGTTTGAGCCCTGGTCCGGGAATATCCCACATGCTGCAGAGCAACTAAACCCGTGTGCCACGACTAATGAGCCTGTGCTCTAGAGCCCACGAGCCACAACTACTGAGCCTGCGCTCTAGAGCCCTTGAGCCACAACTACTGAGCCTGTGCGCCACAACTACTGAAGCCCACGTGCCCTAGAGCCTGTGCTCCTCAACAAGGGAAGCCACCGCAATGAGAAGCATGCACACTGCAACCAAGAGTAGCCCCTGCTCGCTGCAACTAGGGAAACCCTGAGCGCAGCAACGAAGACCCAATGCAGCCAAAAACAAATTAAAAAAAAAAAGAGAATGAATTGAAGAAACTAGAGGTCCTGATAATGTTGAAAAATGGCTAAAACTGGAATATCTGAAGAAATAAATATGAGAGATAGAAGGCTTTGGTCCAAGTAGGAAAGAAAACATCTTCATTCTTGATTTTTTAGGCATAAAAAGAACTTTAGGAACTGCCTATAATTTGGTAAACACTCATTTATTAGGTGAGCAAGCAAGAAAGGAGTTTTAAAGAACTACTGTTCTCATAATTTTTAATTCAAACTGGCTAATTCTCAGATTATTATACTCTGCAGTCAGCAATCAGAAGGAAGGTGTTCCAAGATTTACTTCAGCTCAGCCAGATTCCCTCTCCCCCTAAATGAAAACAGGTGGTGCCAGACACATACTACTCCACTTATCATTCAGTTACTACCCCATTTAATACTCACTGTGATGTGATTGTAGATAAGCTGAGACCATCCAAAGAGATCTGCTAGTCGGTAAAACGCTGCCAGTTTACACCGCAATAACTTCTCCCCTTTGTCATAGGCAATAGAATCAGATCCTCTAAGGTCATTCACAGGAGTCACCATACCAAGACCTGAAATGAAAAAAGAAACAAGACTCAAAGATTTAATATTTCTTGTCAAATGTAAATCAAATAATAGTTGAGATATTAATCGTCCCACAATGGGCCATAAGGTAAGTCTTGAAAACGTCAAAGACTATTTCATAAAGACCAAGTTCCCCAACATTAATACAATTAAGGTAGAAATCAATAACAGAAAGGTAATAAAATTTGTAGCATGCAGTAAAGCAAAACTTAGAAGGACATTTACAGTATTAAACATATACATTATGGGGCTTCCCTGGTGGCGCAGTGGTTAAGAATCCACCTGCCAATGCAGGGGACACGAGTTCAAGCCCTGGTCTGGGAAGATCCCACATGCAGCGGAGCAACTAAGCCCGTGCGCCACAACCACTGAGCCTGCCCTCTAGAGCCCACGAGCCACAACTACTGAAGCCTCCGTGCCTAGAGCCTGTGCTCTGCAACAAGAGAAGCCACCATAATGAGAAGCCCACGCACCACAACGAAGAGTAGCCCCCGCTCACCGCAACTAGAGAAAACCTGCATGCAGCAACAAAGACCCAACGCAGCCAAAAATAATAAATAAGTAAGTAAGTAAATAAATTTATTACAAAAAAAAAGAGGGGAGGGGAGGGGAGGGGAATATGGGGCTGGGAACGAGAGAAAAGAAAAGAAGAAAAGAGAAAAGACCCAGATAAAAGCAAGGGAGGAGAATTAAATAAGCTGCCATATTTTTTAGCACTTCACAAAAACAACAGAAGAGGGAGCTCTAGAGTCAGGATTCCTGAACTGGACTCCTCCAGGAAAACTAATTTCATGTAAAAATGAACAGAAAAATATCATGATCAAATACCACACAAAAATTATTCAAAGAGGGCTTCCGTGGTGGTATAGGGGTTAAGAATCCGCCTGCCGATGCAGGGGACACGGGTCCAAGCCCTAGTCTGGGAAGATCCCACATTCTGTGGAGCAATTAGGCCCATGTGCCACAACTACTGAGCCTAGGCTCTAAAGCCCACGAGCCACAACTACTGGGCCCACGCACCGCAACTACTGAAGCCCATGCGCCTAGAGCCCGTGCTCCGCAACAAGAGAAGCCACGGGGGCTTCCCTGGTGGCACAGTGGTTAAGAGTCCGCCTGCTAATGCAGGGGACATGGGTTCGTGCCCCGGTCTGGGAAGATCCCACATGACGCGGAGTGGCTGGGCCCGTGAGCCATGGCCGCTGAGCCTGCGCGTCCGGAGCTTGTGCTCCGCAACGGGAGAGGCCACAACAGTGAGAGGCCCGTGTACAGCAAAAAAAAAAAAAAGAGAAGCCACGGCAATGAGAAGACCACGCACCACAATGAAGAGTAGCCTCCACTCTCCACAACTAGAGAAAGCCTGCACGCAGCAACGAAGACCCTATGCAGCCAAAAATAAATTAATTAAATAAATTTTAAAAATAAATTATTAAAAGAAAAAAGAGCAAAATCACATTCCTACACATAACAAAAGCACAAAAAACATATCCACAAAACAAATGAAAACTATAACCTATTATTTCATAAAAGATAAAGAAAGGCATTAATAATAAAAGATAAGAAAAATGTTTAATATAATTAGAAAAATTCAGAAATGAGGGCTAGAATATAAAAGGAATTATATATAAATGAAAAATAATTTTAAAAATAAATATTAAAAACAGCGTAAAGGTGAAAGAGGAGAAAAACTTTTTAAATCATAAAGAAATGAAGAAAGTGATAAAAAGAACTTGAGAAAACGTTGACAGTTAAAGAAGTCAGACAAGGAAAATCCATCATGTGCATACCAGGAAACAAAAGCAAGGGAACAGAATGAATATTAGAAACCAATTCAAGAAAACACTCTGAAAATAAAAAAGGTTTGGAAGGGCACATCATCTGAGAAAACTGCCCAGAAAGACAAACACCAAGACATATTCTGGTAAAATTTCTGGACTCTAAAGAAAAAGGAAAATAGATTATGAGCATCAAGGAAAAGAAACCAAGTAACTTATATGGAAAGATTGTCTTCAAATTCTAAGAAAATGAATTATGCATTTAAGATACACAAAATAGGAAAATGTGAGCCAATGATTTTATACCCAAACTAACTAAACCAAATTAACATTGACATATAAAGGCCACAACGCAAGAATGAAGAAATCCTTTCCACAAGTGTTTTCTGGGAAATCTACTATAAAAGCAACTTCAGACAACCAAATTGACTAAAGGGGCACTGATACAAGGACTGGTGGTGAGCATTAAATATATATTTATTACAGAATTAAGTTATTAATTGTAACACAAAATGAATGTAAAAACAAGACCATAACATATAATGGTTATATGCTCTGACAACAGAGAATGTAACTATCTTAAAACATGAAGAGAGAACATATTATTGGTATAGGATTGATACTGTGTGGGGTATGTGAGAGAAAGCAAATGAGTTATTAATACTCTAGTTTTGTTATTCCTGGTGTCCTGCAGAACCAGAATTCTTGTTGTAGAAGAAAGAAAAACAAATGTTAGATAGAAGAGGTTAAGTAAAAACCCCTTAGACCTGAATTTTAATTGGAATTATAATTCCAATATATTTATAATTATACTTACAATTCCAATTTATCAATATAGTATACAAATCACAAGGTAATTTTTAAAAATAAATTTATTTGTTTATTTTTGGCTGCATTGGGTCTTCGTTGCTGTGCGCGGGCTTTCTCTAGTTGCAGTGAGCAGGGGCTACTCTTTGTTGCAGTGCGCGGGCTTCTCACTGTGGTGGCTTCTCTTGCTGGGGAGCACAGGCTCTAGTTGCGCGGGCTTCAGTAGTCGTGGCTCGCGGGCTATAGAGCGCAGGCTCAGTAGTTGTGGTGCACAGGCTTAGCTGCTCCGCGGCATGTGGGATCTTCCCAGACCAGGGCTCGAACCCATGTCCCCTGCATTGGCAGGCGGATTCTTAGGAAATCTCCAAAAGGTAATTTATATTTCCTAGCTCTATCCACTAAAAAGGTCTAAAAAGAATAACTAACCAGTCAGTAGCAAAGAGCATTTCTAGCACCCAGACTAAAATTTCATTTCTCACAAAAAGAAATCAAGGTTTCTTAGAGAAATGGCTGACTCCAGATCTGGGGCAGGAAATGTACAAGATGAGCCTAGAACATCTCCTACAGGAGGTGGCCTGGAAGCTGTCAAAGACTACTAGGCTCAGGAGTCAACTTGGAGAGGTTCTCTTTAGTCAAAGGTGGGACAATGTGAGTAGTATCAAAAAGGATAACTGCAATGTTTTGAAACACATTAAATATATTTAAATCTCTGCAGGGACTTCCCTGGTGGCGCAGTGGTTAAGACTTTGTGCTCCCAATGCAGGGGGCCCGGGTTCGATCCCTGGTCCGGGAACTAGATCCCACATGCATGCTGCAACTAAGAGTTCTCATGCCACAAAACTAAGGAAGCCAGCGAGCCGCAACTAAGGAGCCCACAAGCTGCAATTAAGGAGCTCGCATGCCACAACTATGGAGCCCATGTGCCGCAACTAAGGAGCCGGCGAGCCACAGGAGCCCTCGAGCCTCAACTATGGAGCCTGTGAGCTGCAACTAAGGAGCCTGCCTGCCACAACTAAGACCCGACACAACCAAATAAATACATTTTTTTAAAAACCTATGCATTCAAAATAATATTAAAGCAATAGTAATTGGTCACTTTAGAAGATGACAGGAAACCAACTTCTCGTTTTGAACGGTTACCTTTATACAAACCGTACCACGGGGTAAGCAAAAGAGCTGAGAGGAAGTTTCTCTTTGTGCATGTGGGTTGAGGGCTGACTTCCAATAGATCTCAGCAAGGAAGCTGCTCTGCTCCGTATGAAACCCTGACCAACAAGCAGGTCATCTATGAATGGTTTAGCACCAGCCTCCCTGCAATCATGCGCTGAGTGACAGAGAATGAGGCGGCCCCCTTTCTGGTCATGCCCCATTTCCCAGAGAAGTTTCTCTTTACAGAAATGTTCTAACTAGTAAATACAGAAGAAGGAATGACAAAATTAAAATATCACCGTCTTGGAACCTTTGTTAATTAACGGATCCAGGCACTGAGCAATGATGGCTGCTACAGCACAAATGGCAACAAGCAGGCTTATGTGCCTGCGGGTAGAACACAGTGCCACCTATGCAGTGAGCTTGCCAAAGAACAAAATCCAAACACAGCCAAGCTTCTAGACCCAGCTACCAAGTTACTGTAAATACAAAAGAAAAAAGAACATAATGGGCACCATGGAGATGGCATCAGTAAAATTCAAGACTGTAGCAAACTCTACAGGTCAACAAAACCCATTTCCTTTAAAGTGCGAGGAGAAAAAGAGAGATGGAGGGGCAACTTGTAGCTTTAAAAATGCTGAAGAGACAGTAAGTAAAAAAAGACAAATACTAAACCATAATATATTTAAGTATAACCATTTGGATGATAAAACTATAAAGAAAAGCAAGGCAGTGATACCATTCAAGTCAAGACGGTGATTCCTTTTAAGAGGGCAAGCAACTGATAAAACTTTATTTCTTAACCAGGGTGCTGGTTATAAAGGCGTTCACCTTAAACCATTCATACGTTATATATCTTTTTGTTCTATGCCATCTACATACATTATATTCCACAACAAAGGTTAAAATTCACATTAAAATTTTTTATATGTGAGAAGTAAACTATTAGATACAATTAAAACTAGATTTTTTTCTTCCTTCTTTTTTTGGTGTGGCACTATTAAAATTTCCTTTATCTCTGACTAGAAAACAATATGTGAGTAAATATATTACATTGTCCTTTATTATCTAATTCATATAAATATCACTAGAATCCATTAAGAATCCATGTGAGGACTTCCCTGGTGGTGCAGTGGTTAAGAATTCACCTGCCAATGCAGGGGACACGGGTTCGACCCCTGGTCCAGGAAGATCCCACATGCCGTGGAGCTACTAAGCCATGCGCCACAACTACTGAGCCTGCGCTCTAGAGCCCGTGGGCCACAACTACTGAACCCACGCAACACAACTACTGAAGCCCATGCGCCTAGAGCCTGTGCTCTGCAACAAGAGAAGCCACTGCAATGAGAAGCCTGTGCACCACAACAAAGAGTAGCCCCCGCTCGCCGCAACTAGAGAAAGCCCGTGTGCAGCAACAAAGACCCACCGCAGCCAAAAATAAAATTAAATAAATAAATAAATAAATAAAAAAGAATCCATGTGAAAACATGAAAACCTAGTGACTACCATTCAACTTCAGGATGGAAGTGTGAGCTAGTAAATTACAGGTGATTTTTAACACTCTCTGGACATTAATGATATTATCACTCAGGTGAATGTCAATCAACTTCTAAGAATACCAGAGAACAGACAGGTAAATAGCACATCGCAGGTGATCTAACGCAAACCAATACCTTAAGTTGGTAGTCAGAAGCTGATTATCCAACTAGAAACATCAGAGACTGATCCAGGGCACAGTACACAGCAGGTCACATTAGCTGATGCTCAAGGTACCCTGGGCTCCACCTTGTCATGTTAACGTTTACAAATTCAACAGCCACGGCAAAGCGCCATCTCTGCACAACTATCTTTGCTAACTAACTTTGCTCACATTCACCCACCCAACAGTTTTCTTCTAGCTTTCTTTTGGAATTTTTCTGTTTCTCATTCATTTGCGAAGAGCAGTGAGGAATGGTGGATAAGAAATGTTGGCTTGGGGCTTCCCCGGTGGCGCAGTGGTTAAGAATCCGCCTGCCAATGCAGGGGACACGGGTTTGAGCCCTGGTCCGGGAAGATCCCACATGCCGCGGAGCAACTAAGCCCATGCACCACAACTACTGAGCCTGCGCTCTAGAGACCATGAGCCACAACTACTGAACCCCGTGCGCCTAGAGCCCGTGCTCCACAACAAGAGAAACCACCGTAATGAGAAGCCCACGCACCGCAACCAAGAGTAGCCCCTGCTCGTCACAACTAGAGAAAGCCCGCGTGCAGCAACGAAGACCCAACACAGCCAAAAATTTAAAATGAAATAAATAAATTTATTTAAAAAAAAAAAAGAAATGTTGGCTTGACTGAAATAAGTTCAGGCAAAATCAAAATCAATGTGCTACTCCCCAAGCATTATTTCTAATTAGTTTTTTTTTTTTAATTCATAAAGGGTCTGAGAAGCCACATAAAAAGTTACCTGCCTGAGAAATAACAGTCCCACTGGCTCATAAAAAAGGAGCCCTCTATAGTCAAGACATTTTTAGGCCTATCTTTTACTACAACTAAAACTCAATTTTTAAAAAAACCTCAATTCTATGTATTACATAGTGTGTGCTCATCTGTTTCACATTGGAAAATATTAGGAAATTTTACCCGGAAAATGACAAAGAATGTATACCAAGTCAGGAACTACTCACTCATGTTTAAGGCAGCCATCCCTCCCTGCGGAGCTGCCGGGTAGACATTCGGTACATTCGTGGTCATAAAATCTGCAATCTGCTGTAATGCCAATAGGCCTGTGGGATTCTTCCCCTTCTTAAATTGTTCCTGTATCATTGATTCCAATTCTTCACAGAAAGCCTAATAAAAGGCAAATTAAAACAATGAGATATCGTTTCTTTTCCGCTCCTTGGGAAGGCAAGGGTAACTGCCGCATAGGCTAGTTTTCTGTTTGCTCTCACCCAGTGCTGGGAGGCGGGTGGGTAGTCCCAACATATCACCACCTGGAGCATAAACAAGTACATTCTTTCTGGACAGTAATTTAACAAGACAAAAGCTTAAAAGTTTGAACAGGCATCCTATTCCTAGGAATCTTTTCTAAGGAACTCATCACAGATGTGCTCAAAGGATGCTCATTCCAGCATTATTACCAATAAAAGGGAAAACAGGTAACAGCCTACATTTTAAACAGTAGGGGACTGATTAAATACCCTGAGTCACCTTACAACACCTGACACTGTTCTAGGCACTGAGGACACATAGGAAGAAAATGGCTTTGCCATCAGGAACTTAAAACTTAGTAAGGAAAACACAAAAAGAAAAAATCCACAGTACGAAGGACCCTCTGTATCAACAGCATTCCAGATGACCTATATGTGCACAGTATGGAGCTGCGCTTAGCAACTACCAGTGAGTGAGGCCTGGAGCCACCCATCTGGACCCCAGACTCTTTCCTCAACCAGCAGTCACCAGCCAATGACCTTGCCTGCTTGCTTGCTTGGTCCTAACTCCGGATGGTTAAATATCCGCACACTCCCCTCTCAGCTCCCCGATCGCCTCTCCTCCGACGACTGTGTCATCCAATTCACCCCGGCCTCCTATTTCCATGGTCATGCCCTAGAGACCTGCTCATTTCTAGTAACTGGGCCCCTCTTCAGTCTCGGAGCCAAGCACATGCTCTCCAAACACCCTCTCCTAGTGTCCGTCTTGATCCTAAGACCTTATCACCATCCCGTACCTTCCCTGTGTCCTGACCTCTCTCACTCAGCTTAGGCCCTTGGTTTAAAACTATAGCCATTCCCTTGCTTACAACTTCAACTCTCTACCATTTCATCTGGCAAAATCCCAACCCCATGTTAAGTTCAACTCTTCACACCCTTTCTATTCACGCTGCTGAAAGTGGCTGGGGGGCAAAAACGAAGACCGTACCGCAGTGTCTCACTGTAAATCCATGACCACTGACCTGAGTGCACCCTTGACATTAACCCAGGGATCATTCCTGACCTTTCTTGCCCATTCTCTCGCCTACTCTCCATGCCTTCTCTACACCACTCCCCGTGCCCATTCTAAGCAGATGCCTCCACTTGTTATTCCACTGAGAACAGAGAATCAGTCTGAAGGAAACGTCCACAGGTTCCCTCGCACATCTCCCAACTGTCAGCATCTGTACACACAGGGTGGGCCTTCCCACTCCTTACTGCAGTTGAACGATCCACGCTCCTAAAACCAAAAAACCAACACCGGGTACATTCTACTCAGTAAAGCCCAGGCCTTACCAGTCTTTCCTCTAGGGTTCTTTCTCTGTTCCCAGACCCCACAGTGCATGTGGGTCAGTAACATTTTGATGCTGACTGTGTTCTTGACCCCTGTGGGTAGGGACTTGGCATCCCCAGTGCCCCCAGCACAGTGCCTGGCACATACTCGGTACTGAAAGTTTAGCTTCTTCACTCTATCCTTAGTGATTTTCACTTGGTTTCTTGTTGCTTTTACACAGGAAAACTGCTCAAGCCAAGTCTAGATGTTATCCTGATTCTTTTTTTTTTCCCTCACCTCTTCCTCCCCATCCATCAGCAAGTCCTATTTATTCCACCTTCAAAACAGAACACAAATGAGTTTACCTCTCTCCACCTCTACCACCACCACTCTGGCCCAAGCTACCACTACCTCTTGCTTGGAAAGACACCTTATTCTCTTGCCCTTTACGGTGCTCTCTGTATACCAACCCAGAATGAGTTACTCAAAGACTGAAGCGTGCCGTTCCCATCTGCACCGTACCCTGAGCTGGGCTGACACAGCCTCTGAGGCAACTGCCCCTTCCTCCCTCTCCAATCTCACACACCCCGCACTCCCGCTTCCTATGCCCAGACCACACTGGCTGCCCTTGGACTCTTCAAGCTCATTCCTGTCCTGGGAATTTCATGTCTGCTTCTCCCCCATCCCTGCATGGCCGGCTCCTTCCTGTCATTCAGAGTTCAGGTCAAATCTTCCTCACTCAGAGAGGTTTGTTCTACCCAGTCACACTCAATCTAATCATCCAGTTGTTTCCTGCACTGTGCTTCTATTTGTTGCTCCTTGGTTATCTCCTTCGACTACAATGTAAAGTCTGAGACTTGATCTGGGCGTTTACACAGGTGTTATACATATGTCAAAATTCATCAAGCTGTACACTTAAGACTTGTGTACTTTACTGTAAGTTATATTATTGAGGAATAATATATGAATAATAATAACAACCAAACAAATAAGCTTTGTATGCTAAGTACCCAGTTCCTTGCAGACAGAGATGATCAACATTTAAAAAAATAACTCAAATGAATTATCTGCCAAGTGATACCCCAAAATATTAAGGAAATAAAACAAGAACAGATTAAAAGGATAAAAAGAATGAAGCACACATAAAGACAGCAGCATCAACATGAAAAAACTATGAAAACAGCACTACTTTACCTAAAGATGCAAACAGAAGACAGTTGGGCGTGACTGTGGTTCAAATGCCGACCATAACTAAAGGTAAAATCAATCAACAATCAGGTGTTGCTGAGACCTACTAAGTGCCCAGCACCAAGCTAGGTGTTTTGGAGGAAAGAGTAATTTTCAAATGGTCGTTATAAAGACTCTCTGGCGAAGCAGTGAGAGAGTGAAAAGGAGAAATGAACACCTCCTATCCTTTACGATAATGAAGATTTTTCATTTGTGTGTCTGATAACTTGAACTAAACTGAACTCTTTAACAGCCATACATATATACGAGGCACTGATTTCCTGTGTTAAGGTAAACGGACTATGACACATACAACAGAGCATAAGAGCTGAAGTAGTGGAAGAAGGAAGAGGACACTTGGTCAGAGACAAAGCTTCTCTTACGGGACTTTGCAGAATCATGGACACCCTCTTTTTTTGCTCCATCATATTGAAGTCCTGGCGAAGGTCTGGTGCCATGTTCCTCTCTCGCAAGTATTCTGGATTGTTCTCATCCACTCTGTCGAAATACCTCTCTTTGTGAGGGGCTGTGGTCGGGGGTGGTGAGGTCACCACTGCAGCCCGGGTATCACCATTCATTGCACAATCTTTCTAGGTTCCTACAGAATCAAAACAAAAGACAGTATTGTTTTTGAATCAATGTCCAGTAGCATTTCATAATGAGAACATCAGCCTGATAAATACAGTCTCCAGCATGAGGATGCCCTGACTGACTGACCAGTCAGAGCCATGACGTGTGATGCTTCTTTGTGGCTTCTGAGGCACGTGGCTGGTCAGCCATCGCCCACCTGTCCACCAACAACGGCAGTTTTTGTCCTTGCCACTGTTCTTCAGCAGACAACAAGAAAACAATAACAAAGCTAGTATATCCTCTGACAAACTGAAAAAATATAATTAGATATGAAAATTTTGACCACAAGATAGTTTCAAGTCAACATATTGTCCCAAACAGACAGGATCTTCTAAAAGCAGCACAGTTCATTTCTGGAGAAATGTGATTCATGATATTGTCCCCAAAAAGTACTGGTGGCAACTCTGCAAAGGATTTGCCACACAGGTCAAAGGAGAGAAGCCGCTCACACATCTGTATTCATGCAAATGGAAAATGCTCTTCATCAACATCACCTTCTTGGTTCAAAGAACAATAATAGTAGGCTCAGAAAATGTCAGCATGTCCTTGAGTTTGTGAATAACCTGAAAAGATGCCCAAATGGCTCAAATTTAAACATCTGCTAATATGGCTACTTACTTTACAGTCTTTTTTTTTTTTAAAAAAAAACGTATTTATTTATTTGGCTGCGCCAGGTCTTGGTTGCAACATGCGGCATCTTTGTTGCAGCGTGCGGGATCTTTAGTTGCAGCATGGGGGAATCTTTTAATTGCGGCATGGGGGATCTTTTAGTTGCGGCATGCAGGATGTAGTTCCCTGACCAGGGATTGAACCCAGGCCCCCTGCCTGGGGAGCTCAGAGTCTTAACCACTGGACCACCAGGGAAGTCCCACTTTACACTCTTTTTAATCCCAATCTTTTATTTGAAATGCTGTTTTGAACACACTAGATTATATTCATCTTTTAACTATAAATCTCTAAATAGCACCTTTACTAATCATACAAATAGTTCATTCTGCTTTTATAACCCACTGAATGACAGCTTTAACAATATATATATGCAATGTTTACTGAGCATCTTTTACGTCCACTGTGCTGGCCACAAAATTAATCAGATGTAGTCCTCACTCTAAGGAAGCTGGACTCACAGTCCAGAAGTGGAGACAGACTCACTGAGAAAGGCGGAGGTGCTGATGTGGAAGTCATCAGCACAGAGGTGGGGCCAGGAGAGGAGAGGAAACTGGCCAGCAGAAGCATGTAAGTTGAGAAGATGGAGCAGAACCAGCACCCAGAACCGATTTTGCCATATAGCTGGTATGTAACTAAAAAGTCTTGAATAAATTAAGAACAAGAAAGAAAGGATAAAGACACAAGGTGAGAAATAGTCTCAGAACCCACAGGCAGAGAGTTTTAATGGCGAGTGAGTGAACAACAGTTCCTCAAGCCACAGAGGATAAGCAACGTGGGGATTTAAAAGAGGTGATTAAATTAGCAACTAAAAAAGTAAATGGTGCTCCTTCTTACACCGTGTACAAAAATTCAGTCCAAACCGAACACAGACCTAAATGTAACAGCAAAAACTACAGAATACTTACAAGAAAGTAAAGGAGTGAATCCAAGAGACCCTGGTTTAGGCAAAGTCTTATGTGACACCAAAAAGATAGCAACAAAAGAAAAAAGATAATCTGGACTTCCTAAAAATTAAAAACATTTGTGCTTCAAAGGATACATAAAAAAGTGAAAAGACAACCCATAAAATGGAAAAAAATTTACAAATCATATATCTGAGAAAAGGTTTACATCCAGAATATACAACTTAATTAAAATAACAATTAAAAAACTTGAAAGTCATCAAGTGACCTCAGTAGATGCCACATAGAACAGAACTGCCCAGTTGTGCCTTGCCTAAATTCCTGACCCACAAAATCATGAAATATGAATAATAAAATAATTATTTTAAGCTGCAAAGTCCTGGGATGGTTTGTTATGCTGCAATAGATATCTAAAATAATGTTTGTGATAAGGGGAAGGAGAATGAAAGCAGCCAGAACTGTACGCTAGACTTTGTTCTTTACCTGTATTTGATCCTCTCATCTCCCCTATTTGTCAATATACTACTGTTTTTCTCACTTTACAGATAAGGGAACTTAGGTCACCCAGCTAGGAAGTTAACATGTCTGGGATTCTAATGCAGCCCTCCTGGATGCAGAACTCCTGTTCCTAACCTCTAAGCTATGTTGTAAATGATGATGATGGTGACAGTGAGAGGAAACAATGTTCCCAAAGTGATGGAATTGAGGGCATAGATGCCTTGAACAGGAGGATCCAACCAGGAATCTGGGGCTGGCATTATTAGCTTTTTAATGTGCATATGAATCGCCTAAGAATCATGTTAAGATACAAATTCATATCCAGTAGGTCTGAGATGGGGCCTGAGATCCTGCATGTCTCGTGAGCTCCCAAGTGATACCAATGCCACTGGACTCAGACAGCAATTTGAATAGTAAGGCTTTAAAGAATAGTTTATTAAAAATATATATTTTGTGGTACCAAAAGCCAAAGAATCAGTTGAACATTTTTTTAAAGAAAAAGATCGATTTGGATATTGCTTTTCTGAAATCTAAAGATATGATAGAAGAGCATACTTGAAGTGACACTATTTCAAGGACTTAAAGTATGAAAACAATCAGTGACTAAAAGGCAATAAAACAGAATAAGTGAACCAATGACCTAAAACATAGTCTTTAAAACTTACCCTTCTCTGAACATATCCTTTAAAATGTTTAGTGTCATCTGTTTACTTTAACCTAGTTTGTTCTAAAAGAAGGACCCAAAGAACAAAAACATTATTAATGGTTATCTGACATTTCTTCATTAGATATAAAAGAAGCTGACCATTCTGAGCCCATGATAAAAATGTTCCACTTCAGCATTTCAAAAAAACAAAAAAGGGACTCCCTGACGGTTCAGTGGTTAAGACTCCACTCTTCCACTGCAGGGGGCTCAGGTTCGATACCTGGTTGGGGACCCGCATGCCATGCGGTGTGGCCAAAAATTAAAAAAAAAAAAAGACAATAGGATATACAGTATTATGAGTTCTCTATTATCAAATGAGTCCTAATTTTAAGCTATTTTCATCAGTAAATAAGGACACAGGGGAACATTTTAGAGGCAACTATAGCTTCTTCCTGGTTCCCAGAGCTGACTGAAAGAAAAGAATCTTTGTAAAACCAACATGCTGATGATAAGGCAGAGATTTCTCTCATTTTATTACAAATTGCCATATGAATGGGAGAAGATAAAGACTGAAGACCAAATATGCATGTGGTCTCCCTTCAATAAGGAAGTCTATAAACTTAAATCAAAGTATACATATTCTGAGCCCAATAACCAAGAATAAACATAATTCCAACTTTTAACGTACAAAACCTGTACTTGGGGACTTCCTTGGTGGCGCAGCGGCTAGGACTCTGCCCTCCCAATGCAGGGGGCCCAGGTTCGATCCTTGCCCAGGGAACTAGATCCCACATGCATGCCACAACTAAGAATTTGCATGCCACGGCTAAGGAGCCCGTGTGCCACAACTAAGGAACCTGCCTGCCGTAACTAAGAGACCCAGCTCAACCAAATAAATAAAGAGAGAGAGAGAGAGAGAGAGAGACACTCTTAAAAAAAATAAAAGCCTGTACTTGGTTTTCGTCAATTACGGCTTCAGGTTTCATTGATGTCATTTCTAAGTGTGTGTTAAGACAGCAAATTTTTCTAGGAAGATCTCTACAAAGAAGTCATTACTTAATCCAGATTTTTAAAAAAGAAATGGAAAAAATACAGATGCAAAAAAAACTTCCTGCAACATTATTTAGAATAATTTTAAAAGATCAACATCCAATAATACATGAATGGCTATAACATAATCTGCTCAATACAGTATTATGAAACTATGAATATTCTTTAGCAGAATACACATGAGACTGTAACATGTTTAAGTGAAAAACTATAAATTTCCTATTATATAAAGTTATCAATATTATCACTGTAGTCACATACAAACAAGATGATAATAATGGCAAATAAGCTGTATTAAAGTTGAATAAATTGATTCAAGAGAAGTAGGGATTAATGTTCCTCTATCTCAGCATTCCATAAAGTTGCTGTAATTTAACCTGTGTAAAAATGTTAAGATTTCACTAAACTTAAAATGTTGATACTGAAATCAATGAAATCTCTGGGAACAATACTTTCAAATAAACAAACATACACACCCAGCAGAACCCAAAAGTCTGGCTGAGCCATGACAAACAAGCTCGGCCTGCCCGGGTTACATCTCACATTCACCCACTTTTCTCCATCTCCACCACATCACTCTAATCTAGATAATTACGACTCACCTCCTGGACACACAGTAGCCTCCTAATTAGTTTCTCCACTTCCAGTCTCCTAGCAACCCCCACACCGATCCATTTTTCACAGTGAGGCCAGAGAGAGTTTCAAAATATAAGTCAGATCATGTCATTCATTCCCCTGCTTAAAACCCAACAGGTAATAGGAGGATCTCTGCCAGATCCTGATTCAAGTAAACTGTAAAATAAAAATCTAAAAATGACATTCGAGACAATTAGAAATTTGAACACCAAGTGGACTTGGATGGCATTAAGGAATTACTGTTAAAAATTTTAGGTGTGATATTATTATGGTTGTATTAGATACATACAGAAATATTTATGGATGAAATAATAGGACATCTGGAATTTGCCTAAAACTTATATGGGGTCGAGGGAGAGTAAGGGTTACACAAAATAAACAAGACCAGCCATGAGTTAATAACTGCTGAAGCTGGATGAAGGATAAAGCAGGGCTCATTATACCATTCTATTTCGTATGTGTCTGAAATGCTCCATAATTTTCCTTGCTCATAGAATAAAGTACCTCCAGACCTTTCATAAGCTGGTCTCTGTCTGCCTTCAGATGAACAAATTTCAGCATGTTCTTTCAGACAGATATGACTGATACGGGATGAAACGATATTTTAAGATTAACCTCCCCTTTCTACTAACACCACAGAAAATACCACTCTGCCTAGAATGTTATTTATTCTGGAAATAACAAAAAGCGTGCCCTGGAATATTCTTTCTTAGCAAAGGTATTCCAGTCCCAGGACAATGCACCCTCACTAACATGTAACTAAACCTCAGATCAGAACCCAGACAAATTTCTTTTCTCTAACCTATCTAATGAGCTAATTCTAAAGCTCTGGGAGCAGATTCAATTATTTCTTGGCATCTCCCTTCTGGCACAGACATTCCGCTAACTATTCCAACCATTCACATGATTTACTTTTGAATCCCTAAAAACAGAACACTCAAACCAAAGGCTGAAGCAAGAAGGTGGCCGTTAACAAAATTCTCTGGGTCAGGCGAATGCTGAAGACCTAGAGGGTCTTCTCCGTTTCTAAATGTTCTTCAAACAATCTCAGAGAGCATAAAGACTGCCAGGTGACATTGAGCTATCACGCCATGGAAAATAAGCCAGGAGGTATCAAACATGCTCATACGGTAACAGAAGTGGCAGCCTCTGCTGGTGTCCCTGGCCACCTCACAGCCAACTCCAGAGAGCCTTTGGTACCGTCAATAGGAAAACAAGATAAGAGGTGACCTCTGCAGTATCTTCCTCTATTTCTGTCACTCCAGGTACTTAATATATCTCCACCAGAGCTACTTTCCACATCATGTACAAGGCAGCAGAGATAAAAAGTTACAAAATGAGTAGGAGACCACAGATAAATAAATGTAATCAAATACTCTTGGTGCCATGAGAGAAATCTACTTACATATCAGCAGGCCAAAAGTGTCCAGGGGGAGGTAGAAAAAGCAGAGAGAGGGTATTATGGGTTGAACTGTACGCCCCCAAATTCATGTTAAAGCCTTAACTCCCAGCACCTCAGAATGTGACCTTATCTGGAAACAGGGTCACTGCAGAGGTAATTAGTTAAGATGATGTCATACTGGAGAAGGGTGGGCCCCTAACCCAATATGACTGGTGTCCTCATGCAAACAGGGCATCTGGACACAGACAAGACTACAGGGAGAGGCCATGTGAAGATGAAGGTAGAGATGAGCTGAGGTGAAGCATCTACAAGCCAAGGAACACCAAAGATTGCGAGCAAACCAGCAGCCAGGGGAGCGGCCTGGAACAGAGGCTCCCTCACAGCCTCAGAAGGAACTGGCCCTGCTGACACCCTGATCTTGCACTTCTGGTCTCCAGAACTGAGATGATAAACTTTTGCTGTTCAAGCCGCCCAGTCATGGCAGCCCTGGGACACTGATGGAGCGGGCTGCCCCAGGACAGGGGCGCTGGGCAGACGCTGATGGAAAGCTTCACGGAAGTGACGCTTAGAGCTAAGCAGGTGCTTCCAGGTTGGCTTGGGGCAGGTGGCAGTCACCTGGTGAATGAACATCTCTGGGAGGGCTCCATAAGGTTTGCACCCAGAATGAAAGGGCAACATCAGGCCACACTTAATTAAACAGAAGGTGGTCTCATCAGAAAAAATAAAAATAAAAAAGCGCAGCTAGGTGAGGTGATAGATATGTTAAATAACTGGATTGTGGGAATCATTTCACAATATATACACATATCAAATCATCACGTTGTGTGCTTTAAACATATTACAATTTTATTTTTCAATTATACCTCAATAAAGCCAGAAAAAAGCTTAAAAAATAGAGTGGCGCCTTTGCTGGGAAGAGTGACAAGATTTTCTACAAGCTTGGCAGAGCTAACAGTGATGGCCAAGCCTAGGCAAAGGGCTGGGAACAGTGCTGCAGAGACAGTCCACACCCCGTCCAGCGCCTCAGGTAGGAAAGTGGAAGAGACAAGGAAGTCCCCGCCAGAAATCCATTACGAATTCTCAGAAACCTTCCATTGTGGAAGGGGTGCCCAGCTAGTCAATGAAAGGGGAGTCTCTAAATCTCCTGACAAAGGAGCCCAACACTGAGCCCTCTCCCAAATAAAACAGAATATAACCATAACGTGTTACAACCCTCACTGCCAACATTACTAGCCTAGTTCTCCAGTTCCCCTAAAGGACAAACACCTACCTTATGTTTAAGACTCCTCTTCACAGCTTCAAGCTGAGTGTGCCCTGCTCAGGACTCACAGCTCAGTAAAAGCCTTTAATTACTCTGATCGGATCATTTCTATTCCTGTGTCTCCAGATGTTCTCTTGCAGATGAAACTGCTCAAAAGTTCCCTTTAAGATAAGCACTGCTTACTAAGTGGTAATTACTGATCTAAAGCTCATCTTTTACATGTATTAACTCATTTTTCCGAAGGATAAGGAAACTGAGGCACAACGCAGTTAAGAGCCTGTAGCGGGGTTGCTAGGATCTGAACCCAGGCTGCCCAGCTCCAGAGCACCTGCTCTTAACTCTGCCACACACTACCTCTCACCATCATATGTCCAGGAAGCTCAAATTAGAAAAGAAAGAAACAAACAAAAAAGGTAAAATTGAATCAAAGCAGTGCTTCCTAGCCTTGTCGCCTGCTCTTATGCTCCTTTCATTGAGGAATTATCTGGGTGGGTCCTCTTGCTTCCTCTCCCCTTTAGGATAAATGATTTGTTAACAGATTCCCAGCCTAAATCTTCCACATTTTATTACGTTTTTATATAGTTATATAGCAGCTGTTGTTTTTCTTTTACTATAGCACTTAATCAATCTTCTGGTGTATTATTACAGAGATTCCAGTTACTTGCTTAAGGTTACACAGCCATAGTGGAGAAGCAAGAATCTGAAATTAAGACTGGTTTAGACACAGGGAACTCTACTCAATGCTCTGTGGTGACCTAAATGGGAAGGAAATCAAAAAAAGAGGGGACATATGTATACATACAGCTGACTCACTTTGCTGTGCAGCAGAAACTAACGCAACATTGTAAAGCAACTACACTCCAATAAAAATTATTTTAAAAAAAAAAAGATTATGGTTTAGAGACTGCACTCTTAATTGCTTCTCACCAAATGGTCTTCCTGTGCTGATGAGAGGATTCTCCAGCCCAAGGGTCAGTACTGGGTAGTGGACAGGCCCTTGGGCTAGGTATCAGTGGTTAGTCCCACTTGTTCCACTGTATAATGTCATCACTTATGAAGTCCTCATCTATAAATTAAAAATATCGGGCTTCCCTGGTGGCGCAGTGGTTGAGAGTCCGCCTGCCAATGCAGGGGACACGGGTTCGTGCCCCGATCCGGGAAGATCCTACATGCCGTGGAGCGGCTGGGCCCGTGAGCCATGGCCGCTGAGCCTGCGCGTCTGGATCCTGTGCTCCGCAGCGGGAGAGGCCACAACAGTGAGAGGCCCGCGTACCGCAAAAAAAAAAAAAAAAAAATCTCCCTAACCTAAGCATTAAATGAGACAATGTATCTGAAAGCACCTTAGGGAAAAAATGATAAAACAGGATAGAGGTATAGTCATCATCTCCATGACTCACAAACTCCAAACCAAATATTCCCCAAATCCAGTTGAGGAGAATGCAACTAGCAAATGCAAAGGATCAGAAGAGTGACCAACACGTGAATTTTATGAGGACAGTACCACAGGCCACTGTAGAGTACACGCTTCCACACAGACTCGTTCACTCAAACAACCCGGAGAGTTCCCAACCTGCAGAGGAAGAGCTGACTCTGAGTTTCAAGTTCCTGAGGCCACAAGATAAATAAAAGGCCGAATCAGGACCTGAACCCAAGACCGCCTAAACGCCACGCTCATCCATCAACTGCCACACAGGAAGTCAAAATGTGGATACTGGCCGAGAGCAGGTAGCACACCGGGGTCTACTGTCTAACTCAGCACCATCTCCCCACTAATTAGCACATTAACAGGCCTCAATAAACATCGGGTAATGGGTGAATGGTGGAAAGGAATACACAATCATTCTCCATTACTAATTTCACAAAATTCTGCTTTCATCCAAAAAAAATGTATCTGAAGTAACATCCACTACTTTCAGATAGCATGTGAGCAAATACTGATCAGTATACTCTTAAGTGCTTTCAAGAAGAAATTCCACAAAGGAAACTACAATTCAGATTTCAGGAGAGGAATCTGGGAGAAGTAATTTTATACATGGTGTCTCACAATTTAACAAATAACCACCACACCACAGGACGGTCTCCACTATAGTTACTATACTGATGCACATATTGAGTTACCCACGCCCAGAACAGCTACATGTAGAAAAAAAGTAGAATTCAACTTTATCCTCTGACAGCATCAACCACTTTCTCTATTTTAGATCCTTCATGATACTGTTACTGTCCTTCAATTACTTTACTATTTTTATTTTTTTAACTATATTTTTGCTGAAGTAATGAAGACTTTCAAAATTTACGGTTTTATTGAAACAAAACTTTTCCTGAATTTCATTCCATGAGGGTGCTTACAATGTAAGGGTTTGAGTTGGATTTTTGCTTATTTTTCTGGGAAGGAGGAAGGGGGGAAACCTTGGCAGGGCTGTAAGTAAGGAAGATTAAAACACCACAAAAACAGACTTCCCTGGTGGTGCAGTGGTTGGTTAAGAATCTGCCTACCAATGCAGGGAACACAGGTTCGAGTCCTGGTCCAGGAAGATTCCACATGCTGTGGAGCAACTAAGCCCGTGCACCACAACTACTGAGCCTGCGCTCTAGAGCCTGTGAGCCACAACTACTGAGCCTGCGCTCTAGAGGCCACGAGCCACAACTACTGAGCCTGCACTCTACAGCCCGCAAACCACAACTACTGAGCCTGCGCTCTAGAGCCCGTGAGCCACAACTACTGAGCCTGTGCTCTAGAGCCCATGACCCACAGCTACTGAGCCTACGTGCCACAACTACTGCCCGCACGCCTAGAGCCTGTGCTCCGCAACAAGAGAAACCACTGCAATGAGAAGCCCGCGCGCCACAACTAAGAGTAGCCCCCGCTCGCCACAACTAGAGAAAAGCCTGCATGCAGCAACGAAGACCCAATGCAGCCAAAAATAAATAAATAAATAATAAAATAAAATGAGATCACAACAATTAGTCTAAGTAAAAATCTGCCAAAGGTAAATTTCTCTGAAAAGTAATCAGGTCAGCTGATGGAGACTGAAAACCCTTTATGCTATGAAATAATTATGAGCACACAAATTCTTAGATGGTCTCATTTTCACAAAAATAAAGACATACTATCAAGTGAAAAAAAGCGAGATACAGAGAATGATGTATTTATAGTACCACTTGGTGGGGAAAGGAGGGATAAGAAAAATACTCACATTTCCTTGTATTTGCATAAAGAAATGTAGGAAGAATGTACAAGAAACTTAAAATGGTGGTTTATACTTGTAAGGAATGGGATCTGGGTGAATGGAGGACAGAGATGGCCAGGAGAGTCTTTACTGTTCATATATACTTTTTAAAAGTTAAATTTATAAAAAAAGAAAAATTTAAAAATAAAACACCATTAAGAATATAAATAAAATCATAAGCATCCTTGAAGGTATAAATGAACAGAGTACACAGTACCTTGTACTTCCAGCAGCATGATGATATCGAACATTTGTTTAAAGTTTAATATATATTCTGTTAAGTACTTTACTAGAGTGGCCCTATCCTGATTTTACAGGTGAGAAAATGTAGGCTCTAAGAGACTGTTTTACCCTAAGGCAGAGATAGTAAGTTAACCAAACTCTCAAGTTGAGTTAAGAATGTATAGGGTTAATGAGCCCCTCATAGTCAGTCCTCCAAAATGATTCTGTTCGTATCAGAAGCATTTACGGCTGAATATTTCCATAAATCAGTACCGGCTTTACTGTGCAGCCGCTACGTACTTCCATCTTACAAAAAGCAGTGGCGTTCCTGGCCTCTAAGCACAACAGAGCACTTCATCCTATAAGGAATCAAGGGGATTTGATGCACTTCCCTTTGCACGTGAGGGTACGACAGGCAAGGTTTACTACTGAAGAACAGGGCACTTAGCACACTGGTCTCAAAGTCTGAAGCTATTAGGGGAACACACCATCCTGCTAATTCCAAGAGGCAGACCAGGTCTTCTGCCCTTCGTCGTCTGAGCATCTTACACTGCTGTCTGGTGCACAGGAGGTGCTCAATAAAAGTGTGATGAACTAAAAGCTGCCAGCAGCAGAGCAGCCATGAGGACCCTTAGAGCCCTTCTGCGTCAGTGCTGTAAACATCTCCATCGTAGTTTAAATCTAACCCCTTCATTTGAAAAGTAGGAAAACTGATGGGACTTCCCTGGCATTCCAGTGGGTAAGACTCCGCGCTTCCAATGCAGGGGGCGGGGGGGGGTTCGATCCTTGGTCAGGGAACTAGGATCCCACATGCCGCGTGGTGCAGCCAAAAATTAATTAATTAATTAATTAATTAAATTTAATTAAATAAAATTAGGAAAACTGAGGTTTGGAGAAGGGAGAAGATGGCCCTGGGCACACAGGGAGTAACAGGCAGAAAGCAGCAGCCTGGTGTGTCTGGAGTCAGGCTGAGGCCAAGTCTGATGTCCACTGCGCTGCCTACTACTGTGATCCTGAACTTCTGAAGTTGTTTAACTTCTCTCTGGACCGCAGTTTCCTCACCTATGAACGGGTGTTGTCATGGCAACCTTGAGGGTTATCATAAGAATCAGAAATGCCATTTGGAGAGCATTCAGCTGAGTATCTGGTAGACAGTGGACACACATTAAAGGGTGGCTATGATTCCTGGGCAAGGCTAGGGCCAAAGTGTCCTGGCCAGGCTTATGGACATTCCACAACACCAAATTGCTTCTTGCTAACATGATTTTTATTGTTGGTGACAAATAATTAAAAATTTCTGATCTCTGTCACAACGGCAACTGGTTTCAAAAATATATTAAAAAATATTTTCTAGGGCTTCCCTGGTGGCTCAGTGGTTGAGAGTCCGCCTGCCGATGCAGGGGACGCGGGTTCGTGCCCCGGTCCGGGAAGATCCCACATGCCATGGAGCAGCTGGGCCTGTGAGCTATGGCCGCTGAGCCTATGCGTCCGGAGCCTGTGCTCCACAACGGGGGAGGCCACAGCGGTGAGAGGCCCGCGTATTGCAAAAAAAAAAAAAAATTTCTAGTATATATAATTTATTTCTCATTATCACTACCACCATAGAAATTTCCTATGTTAATATCGAAATAACTTCTGAAGCCTTTAAAAATTCCAAATGATATTTGAAGCGGAAAATTATGAAAGTCTTAAACCATACGAAAAAAAGTGGCCCAAAACAAATTGAGACAAAGGAAAATCATGCCTCAAATTGCATATATTAGTTTTTACTTAATCAAAATGGCACCATTTCAACAAACATGACACTACTGAGGTAGAGGGGAGAATTCAAACTCTAAAAGGCTCCACCCGCACTTGGGCCACAGACAGAGCGACAGATCCCACATAATTTTTCAAATGTAACTGAAGTAGAAGCCAAAGGATAACGTCATCAAATGCCTACTGCGCTCCTACCATGAAGCTAACACAGGCCAGGCACTGTGCTTCAATCTGGATGCTTGGGAGACGCAACGCACAGAACAAAGATTTCTGCCTTCAGGAAATGTATATGCTGGCAGAGGGGGCCAGGCAATAAACGTGCCACATAAGTAAATCACATAGTGCCATGGAAGGGGACTGGGAAGACGTGAGGGGGGGGGGTCAGTGGCAACATTAAGAAGGAAAGGCTCCCAGAGGTGACATCACAGGTGGCAAGGGCGAGAGGCACTCCAGCAGAGGGACAGCTAGAGCCAAGCCAGGAGTGAGGACTGGCTTCTGTTTGGAGTGGGAGAGGGGGACAAAACTAAATCCGTTTATCATCATTTTCTTTAAGCACTGAGATATTTCAGTTATATTTTGGTAAATAAGCAAACAAAGATACAAGGAGGGCCACTCATACCTTACGTCCAAAACAGAACTCTTAATCTTCCCCCAGCCTAGTCTCCCTGCTTGGACTCAAACCCTTATAACTCATTCTGCATAAAAATGTAATCAAATCAGGTCCTGCCCCTGCTTAATTCTTATCAAGGACTTGCCATAGTCCCCAGAGTAAAATCTGAAATCTTGATCACAGCCAGCAGGGACCTTCCCAGTTTGGCCTCCAGACACCTTTCTGCCTTGTTGTCCCAGATACACTAGCCTTCCTTTGGTCTGCAAACACACCCAGCTCCTTCCTGCCTCAGAGCCTTTAGACCATTCTCTGCCCAGAACAAACTTATTCCAGCTCCTTTGAGCGCACTACTCCTTATCGGTCAAGTTTCAGGTCAAATTTCACCTCCAAATTCTGAGACCAAATTCTGAGATTAGTTTCCCTTACTCCCCTATTTAGAGTAGCCCCCACTCCCAGCCCTCTCAAATCACCCTGGGTTTTCTTTCCCTTCAAGGATTTATCCCTACTTTCAGAGCACAGACTCTGGAGCCACACTGTTTGAGTTCAAATTCCAGCTCAGCCATTTACTGGCTCTGTAAGCTTGGGAAAATGTCTTAACTCCCCTGGTCTCAGTTTCCACATCTGAAATCATGAGGCTAACAAATGTACCCCCTCAAACAGTTAATGAATGTAAAATGCTTAGAACCAGTGTCTGACACACTAACTACACACACTAAGTGTTAGTTATTAGTACTACCTTCAGAAATTCACCGTCTGTCTCCCCTAGTAGACTGTAACCCCCCAGAGGGCAGCAGACTCACCTGTCTCAGTCACTACTGTTTTCACAAGGCTAACCCCTAGAAGGCCCTCAATAAATACACACTAAGGACCAAATACACATCCAGGTCTCACATCTTGGACTGGCAATGCTAATCCAAGTTTGGATTCCAGAGGCATCTGACTAAGAAAAGCCATCACTTTGCCTCTTTCAATCACAACTGACGTACAACTGAAGAGACTCTGGGGGTACAAGCAGCTACTGAACAGACTCCAAATCCCAGTCTACCACTCACAAGGTGGTTCCAGACTGCACACCAACAATCTGTATATCAAATTGGGTTTTGTGTTTTGAGTTACCTGGGTATTATGTTTCCAAGAATTACGTCAATTCCCAAAGTCGGTACACAAAGCTAGAGGTGTATCTGTGTCTAGCTGACTGCTTTTGGAGACTCAAGCAAGTATAACTCCCAAAGGTCAGGAAGTAAGAAAAGGAGAATTCTAGACTTAACGGTACTAGAGTCAGGCCCAGAAAGACTGCAGAGACCCAGCTGAGCAAGTAGGAAGCACAGGTTGACCAGCCACATGTGAGTACAGAGAATTCTACGCAGATTTGATAAGGAAGAAAAAAGCCACTCTGCAATCTAGTTAAACACATCAGGAGGGACTAACAATATTAGCCTAAGATGAGAATGTTTTTACCTTGAATTCATACTTAGCTAAGCAATACTATCACGTCTAACCAGAACTTGATCCAGTTTTGAAATGAACAAATAATTCATTCTTTCCCAAGTATAGTACACTGTGTGTCTAGGAAAATCTTGGCGCTTTGGCCTTGCAGCCTGACCTTCTGGGGTTAATACAGGAAAGAAATGGTCCATCTAGTCAAGTGTCCAACCCCAAGCCTCAAATGAATAATAATGCTTCATTTACTTAGGGGAGGTAATTCTCCTCTGGTGCCAAAGCCATGACATACTTCAAAATGATTTCCACACAGTTCAGAACACTTCTGAAAAACTACAGCATATCTTATCAAGCCAATAAAAATGCAAAGCACACTCTCAAATAACTGCAACAGCACGAATAAAATAAATATCCCCCAAAATGTGACCCTTTTAGAAAATCCTAGTTGCAGGACCTTGCCTAGAGTGGGAGCTCAAACAGCAGTTGCTAAACGAAACAGTGGAACATTGGAAAGGAAAGTTTACAGTATAAGAAACCCTCCAAATGGGTTAGGATTAAATATAAAGTTTCACTTCCTTTTTGGCTCACATACTCTGAAAAGGAAGCAGAGGTATTAGAAAAATTTCCCTTCTTTGATGGATCGGAAGTGGCTGCTTTATTTGGTATTTCTCTGATTAGTAGGTAAGAATGAATGTTTTTTATATGTTTATTTACATCTGAAATTTCCATTAGGGTCTATTAATTTCTCTACCTATCTATCTATTGAAATCTTGATGTATTTATTCCTACAAATGTGAAAAAAATAGTATACCTACACTGACCTTTTATCATATTTGACATTCCCAGACTATTACCTTCTATAATTTTATTTTTCAATTAACAAATATTTTAACATTTTACATATTTAGGTCTGCAGACCTTTTCCTTTGAATTCTTCTGCTTTTGAAGAGAAAGTTATCATTGCTTCCTAGGCACATGTCTAATAAAATGTTCCAAGAAAGTTTTAGGCATTATCTCTGAAAAACATTTTACTTTGCTTTTTCTCTACAGTCTCTATAATTTTAAACATTTCTCCTGAATCCATCTGGAATTTATTTTGATGAATGTCTTCCAGTTATCTCATTGCCAATAATCCCTTTTCCCTGGAAACCTAGAGGTGTGTTTCTTCACCCCCCACCAGGCCCCACTGATGAACCTTCCAACTCTGCACCGGCAGCACCCCACTACTGCCTCGTCATCTACCCTATCACCTTTTCCACCTCAGTTTCCTCATTTGTAATAAAATACACTCAAGTCATGTTCCACGGTTGTTGGGGCAATCAGAAATAATAAGTGTAAAATATCTAGCGCAATGTCTGGCACATAGTGGGTACCCTATAAACAGGAAATATTTTAATTATCTAGTGTCTGATGAGGATGTAAAAGTAACATGCTAAAAAAAGTTCATTTTAAAAACTTCAAGAACATTAAGTTTAACCAACTAAAAGTTAAAAAACATCATTTTAATTAAAAATAACATTTTATAAACACTATCGTGTTCTATCAACACATGGAGCACAAATTAATAAGTGAAGTTTCTCACTCTAACTCAATCCCTAAACCACTACTGCACTGTAACTTACTGAAAGAGATTTGGGTGTGGTTTTGAAAACAACTCTGGGTGAGGCAACTAAAGATAAGTCAACCAAACATCTGTTCAACTGAACAAATTTAAGTGAACTTTAATGCACCCTATCCTGTTTATATTTCCAAAATATGTGAGATAACACTGGTACAGAAAGAATCTGGCTTGGGTCTTCATCAAAATTCCATTAGCCTCTCAATGCTAACTGATTAATAAATGTGCTCAATTCATATCTAGAGTTTAGACCCTAAAGCCAAGCTACCTGGGTTCTGATCCCAGTTTACCATTTACTAGCTATGTAACCTTAGGCACATGTTACCTCTCTCTATGCTTCAGTTTCTTCATCTGTCAATGGGAATGATATTATTAGCTACTTCCTTGGTTTAAGACTAAATGAGTTGGGACTTCCCTGGTGGTCCAGGGGCTAAGACTCCACACTCCCAATGGAGGGGGCCTGGGTTCGAGCCCTGGTCAGGGAACTAGATCCCACATGCCACAACTAAGAGCCTACATGCCGCAACAAAGATCCTGCATGCTGCAACGAAGACACGGCACAGCCAAATAAATATTTTTAATAAATAAATAAAGTTTAAAAAAAGACTAAATGAGTTAATTTATGTCAAAAGTTTCATACAATGCTTGGCACACAGTAAACAATAGAATAAATGGTAGTCATTATTATTATAAGCAGCAGCAGCATCTTTAAAGACTGACTGAAGCTCTTTCAAAAGGACACTGGAAGAACATTCTATGATGGGCACTAATTAACTGTCTTCCTCGATGTGCACAGGGAACACACAGCCGCACCACTTTTTAGAGTTCCCTCTCACAGACTATATCACTGCTCTTTATTGTCAGTTTTTAATACAATTCCTAGACTGCAAGTTTACTGAGGCAGCAGCTATTACAATGCTTTACCTTCCAAAATTCCTAACACAATGCTCTGAACACAGATCTTAAATAATGCTTTTTAAATTAATATAATAGAAATAAAAAGCAGTAAGAAGAAACCTTGGCAGTATACATTTTTAGCACCAGAAAGAACTTGAGAAGCCACCTGATCATTTTACAGATGACAAAACTGAGCAGATGACTTTAGCCAAGTCTTATATGCTGGCCAACCTGTAGCCAGCTCCTTCCTGTACCAAGAACATCAACACCTCACTCACTCCACTGAACTCTAACTGTGCATTTTAGAATCACCTCATACTAAACATGCTTTTCTTAAGTTTTAAACCAGTGCACAACCACTATTTCCATTACTAATAAATACCACTTGGAGATCTCAAGTAAGAAATATGTGAGGCCCTACCACTCAAATAAGATTTGCAAGTACGAAATACATAAAACCTCCAAGGGCTAAACAACAACTACAACAACAACAGTCAAAACCTTGAGACTAAAACTAGAACTCTGAATTGGAATCACTCACAGAAAGTGACATTACCAGAGGTCAAACAACAAAAATCTGCATTGGTAGAGGCAAAAAAGGAGGAGCTGACGAGCTGAACTCTGCAAGGGGATGGAAATGGTCTCAGGCTGAATAACCTTGGCTCACAGTAGAAGTAAATACAAGCTTCTCAGGAAAAAACATCCTCAGTGTTGACTCCCCAGGTTTTTCCACAGGTTAAGATCAACCAAATAGAGGTCCAAGTCAAAAATTCAGTAAACCCAAAAACAATCTCCATGAGTGACAGGCACTGAAAAAAATAAATTATACGTCCAAGCCCTCAAAGACTTCAAATACTAGAATTATAACACAGAACACAGAATAACTATGTACGAAATGTTTAAAAAACAAATTAGTCATAAATACGACAAGTCACAGAGACTACCAAAAATGAGCAGGCAGAGCTGAAAAAGAAACCACAGAGAACTTTTAGAAATGAAATAATTTGAAAAAAAAAGTTTAATCAACTAATGAATTAGTAACAGCTTTGAGAGAGATTCCTGTTTACATACAGGAATCAATGAATTAAAAGACAGGTTTGAAAAAAATTATCCAGAAACCAGCACAGAGAGACAAGGAGATGCAAATTATGACAGAAAAGATATGAAGGACAGAATAAGAAAATCTACTACACATTTACTGAGTTATAAGCAGAGATAATAAAGATTAGAAAAGAGTCAGTATCCAGAGAGAATGGCTGACAATTTTACATAGCTGAAAGACACGAATCCACAAATACCAAGCAAAATAAATAGCAATCCATGCCTCATAAATACTGTAACAAGTCTTCAGAATAGCTAAGGCAAAAAATTTTTTTCTAAAAGCAGAGTAAGAGTGGCATGGACATATATACACTACCAAACGTAAAACAGTTAGCCAGTGGGAAGTAGCCACATAGCACAGGGAGATCAGCTAGGTTGTTTGTGACCACCTAGAGGGGTGGGATAGGGAGGGTGGGAGGGAGGGAGACGCAAGAAGGAAGAGATATGGGAACATATGTATATGTATAACTGATTTACTTTGTTATAAAGCAGAAACTAACACACCATTGTAAAGCAATTATACTCCAATAAAGATGTTAATAAATAAATAAAAGCAGAGGAAAAAAAGACATCACCTACAAAGGAATCACAATTAGACTGTTGGCAAACCTGTAACAGAAACAACAAAAGTAGAGAAACTACTGAAACGGAAATAACTGTCAATCTAGATTTCTATACCAAGCAAGCCTATCTTTCGAGAATGTATGTGAAATAAGGTCATTCCAGATAAACAAAAACAGAGGTACCTCCTACAGACCTATAGTAAAGGAGCTTTTTTTTTTTGCGGTACACGGGCCTCTCACTGTTGTGGCCTCTCCCGTTGCGGAGCACAGGCTCCGGACGCTCAGGCTCAGCGGCCATGGCTCACGGGCCCAGCCGCTCCGCGGCATGTGGGATCCTCCCAGACTGGGGCACGAACCCACGTCCCCTGCATCGGCAGGCGGACTCTCAACCACTGCGCCACCAGGGAAGCCCAGGAGCTTTTAAAGAAGAAAAAATGATCCCAGGAAGAAAATCAGAAATGCAATAAGCATTGTGAGTAAAGAAAACGGGAAAGTAAATCTAAAAATGTTTTTGAAAAACATAGTGATGATGCTGTCCAATTTATGAGGCTAAAAAAAAAAAGCTAGACTAAAATACTGGATCAGAGTAGCATGTAACTTGATCATTGAGTTTAACTGGAATTAAAGTATTTTAACATCTTTGTTTTCTCTTGTAGTGGAATATGAAATTAATTTCACTTTGTTAAATATGCATGGTAAAACTTCAAGGGCAACCACTAAAAGAACATAATAGAGTATGTAATTTCCAAACCAAACAAAGGGAGTACATAATGAAAAACAAACAAAACTACTTGGTTGTTCAAAAAGGCAAGAGTGCAGGGAAAAAAATTACAAATAGAAGACAAATTGTAAGATGACAGAAGAAGTACAAATTTATCAGAATCACAATAAATGTAAATGTATTATGCCAGTTAAAAGCCAGACATAATACCCATTGTAGTAGGCTGAAGGATAGTCACCAAAGAAATCAGTCCTAATCCCTGGAACCTGTAAATGTTACTTTACATTGCAAAGATTGTGGAAATGTGATTAAGGTATTGGGAATGGTGAGATTATCCTGGATTATCTGGGTGGACCCTAAATGCAATCACCAGTATCCTTACAAAAAGGAGGCAGAGGGAGATTTGGCTACACAGACATAAAAGAGGGACAATTTGATCAGGGACACAAAGATTGGAGTGATGCAGCTATAGCCAAAGAATACTGGCAGCCGTAGGAGTCAAGGAACAAATTCTCTCCTCTAGAAGGTCTAGAGGAAGTATGTTCCCTCCAACACAGATTTTGGCTCAGTGATTCTGATTTTGGACTTCTGGCCTCCAGAACTGTGAGAGAATAATTTCTCTTGTTTTAAGGCACCAAGTTTGTGGTAATTTGTTATAGCAGCCACAAAAAAGCTAACATCCCCATAAAACGTAAGAACAGAACATAGAAAGTTTGAAAGCTAATGGATGAAAATAGGTATACTACGCAAACAACAACCAAAAAAAGCTGGAGCATCTATATTAATGTGAGACAATAAAGACCATGGAAAATAAAAGCATTACTTTAGAATGGAAGTGCTATCCTAAGTAACGAAAAAATATTTCAATTCAACAGGAAGATACATATATATGCCTATTAAAATGGTGTCAACACATATGAAGCAAAAACTATAAAAACTCAGAGAAAAATTGACAAATCTACCATCACAATGGATAGATTAACCCATAATGGGTAGATTAACACCAAAACATTGCTCAATTATTAAAACAGGCAAAGCAGTCAAAAAATTAGCAAACAGTAAATAGAAAAAAAAAGAATAATGTAATCAAAAGATCATTATAAGTATAGAGAACCTTGCACCTCCCTGCTTTCCAAAACAATTAAATTTTATGGGAGTTCCCTAGTGGTCTAGTGGTTAGGATTCAGCACCTTCACGGCTGTGGCCCAGAAATGAATGGGGAACTGAGACCCTGCAAGCTGTGAGGCATGGCCAAAAAATAAAAAATAAAAGCACAAACCACATGCTCCTTCACGGGAAAAAAAACATACATCACATACGATGTAACTCATGTTTATCTATTCTTGCAACTATCATTCAGCCTTGATTTTTACTGAGAATAAAGATGATGTCATGGGGGACTTCCCTGGTGGTCCAGTGGTTAAGAATCCCTCTTGCAATGCAGGGGACGCCAGTTCAATCCCTGGTTGGGGAACTAAGATCCCACATGCTGCGGGGCGACTAAGCCCACGTGCCACAACTACTGAGCTCACGTGCCACAACAAGAGAGCCCACACGCTGCAATGAAAGATCCTGTGTGCCGTGACTAAGACCCAATGCAGCCAAAAAATAAATACTAAAAAAAAAGAAAGGCAATATACCAAAAAATGGATTTTTCCTTTTTGCCTTTAAAAAAAAAAAAAAAGATGATGTCATGGCTGTTTTCACAGCGCAATAAATCTGGGGTCAAGAGCTGAAATAACGTACAAGTAACTCATTTTATGAAAAAGGTACTGGCAACCTTCCATAGTTGTAGTCAGCAAAATCCGCACTATTTTCATGAGGATTCTACTTCACCCTAGTGCATCACAAAGCAATCAAAATGAAAACTATCCACCAAGAAAAAGTAAAATATACTTTAAAACTGCTAGTTTGATTTTTATAAAATAGAAATGGTAAAAATAACTGTGAGTGAGAGATATGAAACATCTCAGTGATCTGGACACCTCTAACAGAGATCTACCTCGTGTCCCTACAGAGAAGGCCCCAGCAGGAGTTCCTGTGTACTCATCCTCACGGGCTTCCTCTCTGTCTGACCTGAAGAGCCAAGAGCCCTTGAAGTGGGACCTGTGTTCTTGTTATGTTTGATTCCCAATGCCCAGTGCAATGCCTGGCACACTAAAGGCCTTTTAAAAGTTCAGTGAATTAATAAATCTCCTAAATGTGACTACTGTCATTTACAAACTAGAGACAAAGAAAATTCATACTATTATCGCTTGATGAAATGCTGGAAAAGAAATGTTTCCCTGAAGAAATTCCCTGCTTTCCAAAACAATTAGTCAAACACCCTATGCAGAAAACGGAGCACATTCAATATTCCAGACATCCTGGGTCAGAGACATTCCCAATGGTTACACTGTCAATGTACGTTGTGCTTCAGTTCCTGAGGACGATTCTCAGAATAAACTGAGATAGAGAGTATCTGGATGGAGGGGTCATCTAGTTCCCCTAAAGATGGACGGACTACCTTCACATCTCTCCTACTGAAGTAGACACTCAGTCTTAAAAGGAGTTCATTCTATGAGACTCAAGAATCATTTCTAGGGCTTCCCTGGTGGCGCAGTGGTTGAGAGTCCGCCTGCCGATGCAGGGGACACAGGTTCATGCCCCGGTCCGGGAAGATCCCACATGCCGCGGAGCGGCTGGGCCCGCGAGCCATGGCTGCTGAGCCTGCGCGTCCGGAGCCTGTGCTCCACAGCGGGAGAGGCCACAGCAGTGAGAGGCCCGCGTACCGCAAAAAAGAAAAAAAAAAAAAAGAATCATTTCTACCCTCCCTTCTTGCCTGAAGCTCTATACAATAATAACCTGATTAATGGTATCACCTGGGAACAAGGTTGGCCTATTAACTAAAACATTTTCTAATCTTGGAAAGCATGGCTTAACCACAAAGTTCTTGCTAAGCTGCAAATACATACAGCTGTAACAAAACAAAAATATCTCTGCACATAGCTTTATTAAAAAAAAAAGAGTGGGAGTAGCTAGTAAACAGGACTCTTTATTGCCTTTCTGTGCCTTTCCCACTTAACATCTGCTTCTCCCTGGTCTATACACTGGAAAAGGAGGAAAGGAGAGGAAATGCACACTGACAGCATACCTGTGTACCACATGCATTCAGAAGTTCTCTCACTGTGGCCTCACAACACTTCTAGTTAGACAAGACTGTTACTATTACTACTTCTGTTTCAACCAAAGAAAAAAATGAGTTCAGAGAATTTCACCAGCTTGATCCAGGGCTACACAGTTTGAGTGGCAAATTGCATCCAGACACTATATCCCTAATACCCAGCACTATACCAATAGTTGACAACTAACTTACTTCAGTGAGAATAAAATGCCTAATGCAGCATTCGCATTTTTACAGCTTTACTGATATATATTCACATATCATAAAATTCACCGACTTAAAGTGTACAGTTCAGTGGGTTTTAGTATATACAGAGAGATGTGCACCATCATCACGATCTAATTTTATAACATTTTCAACACCCAAAAAGAAACCCCACACACATCATCAGTCAGTCCCCAATCCTATTCCTCCCCTCCCCTACCACCTCTGATCCTCTGGCTTCTTTCATTTAGCAAAACCTTTTCCAAGTTCATCCATTTGCAGCATGTATCAGTATTTCATTCTTTATTACCGGGTTTGTTTCCACTTTTCAGCTATTAAGAGTAATACTGCTACGGACATTCACATACCAATTTTTGTGTGAACATATATGTTCTTCAGCATTTGCATTTTCAAAGGGTTTTCGCAACATTCTCTCCTTTGCATCTTATAACTGCTTCATTTTGTGAGAGAGAACTGAGGCTGGGAGCAGTTAAGTGACTTTGCCACCCACTGCTGGGTAACCCTCAGTGAACCTGCAGTAAACTCGCACCTTCTGGCTGAAGACCTGCTCATTCCTTACCACCACACTGCTTTGTCTCCTCCACAAGACATTTCAAGCAACAGCATGCGGATGAGAAAAACAGCCTGCTTTGCTGAGGAGCTCCCTGAATCATTCTCCGTAAGTCAGTGCAAAAGGCAAATTTAAACTAAGCCTTATCAGATGAAGAGAAGGGGAGAACAAAGTGTTTGAGACACGGTATTCTACAGGTGCCTCCCAGCGCTGGCCTCCTCCCCCCCATGGAAACACTGAAGGTTGCTACTGCAGGGTGCTGCGGAGGCACACGTGGAGTCAACACCCACTGTGCGCTGCCTCTGAGGGCACCCCGGTCCTGTCTGCATGTGCCTGCGGGCTCGATTCCCACATCAGCCTGAAGCTCCCAGGTCCCCACAGCTCCCAAGGCCTTGACGCAGAGCTAAGCTGTTCTGAAACGGGGACAGTATTTGGGGAGCATATACGGTCAGTCGTATAAACCCCCTTTTCCAACCTCCTCAAACAGTTCCTAGGCTTATAATATTTTTGGTAATAAGGTTCAGAAACATGGTTAATAATTATATTAATAATATATAACAGCCACTTACTAGGTAGCTTTTATGCATTTAATCTTCACAATAACTGTGTAAAATAAGTACTGTGATTCCCTCTATGTTACACGTCAACACTTTCTTATGTGGGGAATACATGTAGTTGGTGGGAATATAAACTGGCATAACTCCTTAGGAGGGTAATTTGGAAACAGCTATGGAAACTAAAAGTACAAATATCCTTGAACCAGGCAATTTCACTTCTGAGACTATATCTACAGATATACTTCAGAGTGCTCAAAGACAAAGAATATTAACTGAAAAAGTTTACAACAGTAAAAATCTGGAAACTAATACCTATCAATACAGCAGTGATTAAACAAATTGTATTGTTACGACGAAATACCTGAGACTATTAAAGAGAACGAAATAGATTTATCTGTGCTGCTACGGAGTATTCGCCAAGATGTATTAAGGAGGAGCAAAATCAATATCATTATGCGTAACAATTTATTTTTTAAAGGAGGTATAGGTACACACCACCACTCTGGCTGTGTGCTCTTGGACAAGTTATAATACTTAACCTGTCTCACAGCTCCCTCGTCTGCAAAATGGGACAACAACAATACTTCCCATGGAGTGCTCAATAAAAATTAACTGTGGCTATTATTAAACTTCATGATTTAATTATGACACTACTAATAATAACAATAATTTTGTCATTATTACATGGGCTCCACCAAAACAATCAATGTCATATCTACACTACCCAGCGCCAGGCCTTACCCAAGTATAGGGAAACGGGCAAACAGCACATGCTCTGCTTCCCCATCGAGTTCACAGCCCACGAGGGTTTTCTTTTCCAGATGTCTAGCCTACATGGCCTGCCCCCACCAACAGGCAACAAGAAACCATGTACAGTGAGACGGGTCTCCGCTGCCCAGATGCCTTCCCCCAAATGCACACAGATTCGATCTCTGATCAAACATCATCTCCTTAGAGAAGCCTACCTCCCTCCCCAATCTGGAACAGATCCTTGCTGCCACCATTCTCCATTCCCTTATCCTGTTCCCTTAACCAGTTACATGGTCTTCACAGCAGTTGTTACTATCTGACATTACAGTATTTCTTCATTATCTAACCTCTCTTTCTAGAATATAAGTTCCCAAGAAAGGAAAATGTGTCTCATTCCCTGCTCTGTTCAGTGCCCAGAATAGTACCCAGAGTACAGTAGGTGCTCAATAACTATAGGTGAAGAGATGGGACTGCAAGTTAATGAAAGCTACAGAATGGAAAATATGCTTGCAAAATAACATTTTAAAAATTACTGTCATTTTATCCTGGCAGACTACGTTCTCAAGACACTATTCAGTTAAAAGTTAAGTGACTTCCCTGGTGGCGCAGTGGTTAAGAATCCGCCTGCCAATGCAGGGGACACGGGTTCAATCCCTGGCCCAGGAAGATCCCACATTCTGCGGAGCAACTAAGCCCATGCACCACAACTACTGAGCCCGTGCTCTAGAGCCCATGCTCTGCAACTAGAGAAGCCACGACAATGAGAAGCCCACGCACTGCAACAAAGAGTAGCCCCTGCTTGCCTCAACTCGAGAAAGCCCATGAGCAGCAACGAAGACCCAATACAGCCAAAAATAAAAACAAATTAATTAATTTAAAAATAAGTGTCCTCCACACTCCAGTCCTACTGTATTTAAAAATGCTATTCTTCTCCTATGTAGCTTAAATTCATACAAAATCATGTCAAAATATGCTCAACACTTTGAAGCTAACAGATATCAAAGACAATATTATACATTAGTCATAACACTTGTTTAAAAAGGTACTTCTGGAATAAATAAAGCTCAAAGGGCAAAACTGAGTTAAACTTGCTTCCCTTCATTCCTTCCAACTCAAGTTTCCTGCATGTAGGTCAGAACAAGCATTAACTATTAAACAGTTTTGTTAAAGTTTAACATTATGCTATGTTAAGATAACCTAAATATTTTAAGGAGCCATGTGTTAACCAGCAAGCACTGAACAAACTAAGCAAGTATTAGCATGTTTAATCTGTCTGCTACTTAACCAAATCTTAGATTCAATTTTTAAAACCTCAGACAATAGAAAATTCAAAAAAAGACATCCCTTCTACTTGCCAAAATAACTTGCCAAAGCATGGGGGAAAATAAAAAACAAAAGGATATATATGATTCAAGGTAAAGTGCTGTTGTTGTTGTTTCACTAACTTTAGATTCTCAAGGAAGCTAGGAATTTAATATATTAAAAAGAAAAAGAAAATGTTGCCATTCACCATCTCCAACGCAGGAAAAATTCTAAAGTCCTACTGCTAACGTAACAGAACAAAGCTTAAGAACGTTTATAGGAAGAAATAATGATTCAGAACCCAACAATGTAAAATTTACGATGTCTGAAATCCAATAAAAACTTACCCAACAAGCAGAGAAGCAGGAAAATATGACCCATATTGAAGAGATAAATCAATCAAACCAACCCAGGACTGAAAGAGGAGTTAAAATTAGTGGACAAGGCCACTGAAACAGTTAGTACAACTGTATTACATATGTTCAAAATCTCAAGTAGAGAGATGAAAACTATAAATATGATATGAATTGGACTTCTGAAGATGAAAGCTACACCATGTAAGATGAAAAATTACATTGAACAAGATCAATGATAGATTAAACATTGTAGAAGAGAGAGTAGTGAATATAAAGACAGAGCAACAAAAAACAACCAGAACAAAACATAAATAGAAAAGACAAATAAATGAACAGAGCATCCGTGAGCTGTGGGGCAACTTTAAATGGTCTAACATGAATGGGACTGGAGTCCTCAAAGGCAACATGGAGAAGGAAACGTGAAAAAATAATGGCCAAAATTTTCTCAAGTTTGACAAACACTATAAACCCACAGATCCAAGAAAGCAGCTCAATGAACCCCAAGCACAAGAAACACGAAAAAAACTACTGAATACAAAAGCACATCAAAATACTATAAAATTGCTCAAAATCAGTGATAGGGAAAATCTTAAAAGCAGCCAAAGAAAAACACATGTTATGTAGAAGAACAAACATAAGGATGACAGCAGACTGCTTGTAGGAGGTGATGCAAGCAAGAAGACAGTGAAGGGCTTCCCTGATGGTGCAGTGGTTAAGAATCCACCTGCCAATGCAGGGGACATGGGGTCGAGCCCTGGTCCACGAAGATACTACATGCCGCGGAGCAACTAAGCCTGTGCGCCACAACTACTGAGCCTGTGCTCTAGAGCCCGCGAGCCACAACTACTGAGCTCATGTGCCACAACTACTGAAGCCCACGTGCCTAGAGCCCGTGCTCTGCAGCAAGAGAAGCCACCACAATGAAAAGCCCACACACTGCAGCGAAGAGTAGCCCCCCGCTTGCCGCAACTAGAGAAAGCCCACGCACAGCAACGAAGACCCCAACGCAGCCAAAAAATAAATAAATTTATTAAAAAAACAAAAAACAGACAGTGAAGCAACATCTTTAAAGTAAAACTAAAAGATTTTACCCCAAGGTTTTGAGCTTCCAGACCTTTGGCTCAAATCTACAATTTTGTGTAGTAAGCTTCTGTGGCAACGGCACCTCTGAATTACAAGCATTACATTTTCTCAAACAGTATCATCTCATTTGGCAAGATGAGCTACAATATGCATAGCATCTGCTTTTTCAGTACAATGTTTCACACGCAAAAGGCATGAGATAAATAATTGTTGGGGGTGAATTTAAGAGAAGTTACTGCACCATCAGCAATGGTTCCTCTCTCCTTTTTGCCCCCAAGTATATTCTAAATATGTGATAATAAATCACACACTTGAGCAGCACCTATCACTTACAAAGTACTTTTTCATTTACTCATCATACAAATTCTTTGAAGTAGTTAAGGAAGGTATTATCATCACTGCACAAATGGGGAAACTGAAGTTCAGAAAAAGGGAAGTGATGTGCCCAAGGATAAGAGGTGGAGGAAGCGATGGAGGTAAGGGTAGGAAAGGGGCTTTGCCATTTCTTGGGTTCTTCCTCTGGGCCAGGCTTAATGCTAGCTTAAGATTAATTTGGCAAAATTTACAGCAATATGGATGGACCTAGAGATTATCATACTAAGTGAAGTAAGTCAGACAAAGACAAATATATGATATCACTTATATGTGGAATCTAAAAAGATGATACAAATGAACTTATTTACAAAACAGAAACAGACTCACAGACTTCAAAAACAAACTTAGGGTTACCAAAAGGGAAAGGTCGGGGGAGGGATAAATTAGGAGTTTGGAATTAACATATACACACTACCATATATAAAATAGATAATCAACAAGGACCTACTGTATGGCACAAGGAACTCTACTCAATATTCTGTAATAACCTATATGGGAAAAGAATCCGAAAAAAAAGGATATATGTACATGTGTAACTGAATCACTTTGCTGTACACCTGATACTAACACAATATTGTAAATCAACTATACTCCAAAATAAAATAAAAATTAAATTAAAAAATATTAATTTGGCAAAGAAAGTTATACAGCTAGGTGTAACCAGGTGTTTCTAACTCCAAGTAGCTCTTACTATGGAACCACAGCTGAAATACATTAAACTAAAGGACAAACATGAAATATAAAAATTCATTCTGGGATAGAACTAGAATAATGAAGTTGAAAATTCTACTCAAAGAAGAGTAAAGAAGATTTCTTGAAGAATGAACAGTCTTTATTTCATTTATTATAATGGACAAAGCCCCCAGTGATAGCCCTGCAACCAATACCATGTGGCATCTCAGGACAGTATTTCTCCTACATAGTTCCTTACTGTAGACCAAAGCAGGATGCAACGAAAGAAAGTCCACTGGCAGACAAAACAATTAAGTCCAGGAGGCAGATGTCTAGTTTGATCTAATGATAAAATTTAAACTCCGGGCAGAAATCAGCAAATGATGCCCCGCCTGAAGCCAAATCCAGCCCACTGCCTGTTCTTAAAAGGGTCACAAGCTTTGATTTTTAAAGGCTAAAAAAAATTGTATGAAACATAAATATATGATAGACATGAAAATCAATTCAAATTTCAGCAAACATATATAAGGTTTTATGGGACAGTCATGCTCATTCACTTACATATCATCTATGGCTGCTTTCATGCAACAACAGCAGAGCTGAGTAGTTGCAACAGAGATCATACAGCCCTCAAAGCCTAAAATATTTATTATCTGGCCCTTTACAGAAAGCCTGTTAACCCCTGCTTTAAGGGAACAGATGAACCTTTAATAATTTGCCATGAACATTATTTCTCACAAATAAGCTCTTAAAAAATTAGGGCTTCCCTGGTGGCGCAGTGGTTAAGAATCCGCCTGCCAATGCAGGGTACACGGGTTCAAACCCTCGTCTGGGAAGATCCCACATGCCACAGAGCAACTAAGCCCGTGCGCCACAACTACTGAACCCACGCTCTAAAGCCCGTGAACCGCAACTACTGAGACCAGGAGCCACAACTACTGAAGCCCATGCACCCAGAGCCTGTGCTCCGCCACAAGACAAGCCATCGCAATGAGAAGTCCGCGCACTACGACGAAGAGTAGCCCCTGCCTGCTGCGACTAGAGAAAGCCCACGTGCAGCATCAAAGACCCAATGCAGCCAAAAATAAATAAATAAATTTATAAAAAAGAAAAAAATGCCATTATCAGACAAGATATTTGTGTTGAATGTTCATTAAAAAGCAGTCATATCTTCTTGAATAAAGTATGGTACAACCACATAAAGGAGCACAATGCAACTGGAAGAAGGAATAAGAAATATGTCTATGTTATAGTCTGGCATGGATGCCAAATGGTAAGTGAAAAAAGCCTGCTGGGATTAGGGAAATGCACATCAAAACTACGTCAAGATACCACCTCATACCCATTAGGATGACTATTATGGCTACAATCAATAAAAAGAAAACAAATGTTGGCAAGGATGTGAAAAAACTGGAGCCCTTCTGCTCTACTAGTGGGAATGTAAAATGGTACAGCCACTGTGGAAATCAGTACAGTGGTTCTCCCAAATTTTTTAAGCAGAATTACCATATGATCCAGCAATTCCACTCCGGGGTATATATTCCAAAGAACTGAAAGTAGGGTTTCAAAGAGATATCTGTACATCCATGTTTACAGCAGCAGTATTCACAATAGCTGACATGTGGAAGCAACCCAACTGTCTACTGAGGGATGAATGAATAAACAAAATGTGGTATTTACATACAATGGAATGTTATTCAGCCTTAAAAAGGAAGAAAATCCTGATACATTCTATAACATGGATGAACCTCGAGAACATTATGATAAATGAAATAAGTCAGACAGAGAAAGACAAATACCGTATGGTCCCACTTATACATGGAATCTAAAAACAAAACAAGACAAAAAGCAATTCCTTAGTCGGTATTTTATAATAACTATAAATGGAGTATAACCTTTAAAAATTATTTATCACTATCTATAACTTATATAATATTGTACATCAAATTACTTCAATTAAAAAAAAAGAAAAAAGATCAAAAAAAAAGCAATTCCTAAACACTGAAAGCAAAATAAAAAACGAACACTATGCATCCAGTGGTGGCAAAATCATGGAGTAACTATTCAAAGTGACTTTAAAACACGGTAATTTGACTACATATTCCAAATAAGGATGCAAAAAAACCTCTTAAATACTTTATATCAGTTGGTGGTAGTGTTCACATTACTCTTCTGATACTGAAATATGTACAGTGTGGGATAAAACAATGAGTAATTAGAATCAAGATGTTTGTCTTAGAAGAAAAAAAGGTACAGGTGCAAGATTAAGAAGGTTAAATAGAATTCTGTCCTCTTGCTTTACAACTAGAAGTATCAGTAATCCATGATGTGTGCACTGAAAAGACCTAGAAACAATGATCAACTTAGTAGCAATGAACAACTCCAGGGCACAGATTGTGATTACTAAATACTATTTTTTCATTAAAAGAAACCAAGGCCCATTGGAGAAATGATGATTCCAGGGATGGGACAGAAAATGTACAAGGTGAGCCTGGTGCAGTTTGTCATACCAGAAAGAAGAGCAATCAAAGACCATTAAGAGTTGTGTCTAAAGGATTTAGGAGCCGATTTGAACAGATTCCTATTGGACAACGACGGAACAAGTTGAGCCTCAATAAGGATCTACAATGAATTGAACCATATCAAATACGTTTAAATCCATGAGTTCACAAGAACACAAATACATATACACAATTCACTGGCTATTTTGGGGGGACACCAACTCATTATTTTGAAAACTAATAAAAAATGGAGCAGAATTAAGCATTTATCTTGCCTTTCCTTAAAGAGTTATAATTCAAGATAACCAAATTACGAAGGAGGGGAAATTACTCTTTATAGAAATATTCAGCTAATCAATGATGAAGTTATATAATTAAATCATCAACATTTTTTAATGCCTCATGAAATAATGACTCTAAACATTGAGCATCAAGGGCTCCTAACAAGAAGAAAGACTACTTGCAGCAACATGGATGTACCTAGAGATTATAATACTAAGTGAAATAAGCCAGACAGAGAAAGACGTATGATATCATATATCACACATATTACAGCATATGATATCACTTTAGTGAAATCTAAAAAAATGATACAAATTTATTTACAAAACAGAAATAGACTCACAGACTGAGAAAACAAACTTATGGTTACCCAAGGGGAAAGGGGGATGGGGTAAGATAAATTAGGAATTTGGGATTTACAGATACTACTATGCATAAAGTAGATAAACAAGTGCCTACTGGATAGCACAGGGATCTATATTCAGTATCTTGTAATAACCTATATTGGAAAAGAATCTGAAAAGTATATGTGAATCACTTTGATGTACACCTGAAACACTGTAAATCAACTATATTCAATTTTAAAAAAAGACTACTAATCCTTACCTGCCTACTAACCTATGAAGTCTTCTTGCCAAAAATAAATCAAACCTGAATCTGACTACTCCTTCAGCTCTAACTAAATTAGATTACATTTACAGCAAATTCTGTGTAAACTACAGAAGAATAAAATCCAGACTGTGTGTAATTCCACAGGACAAACCACCAATTTCAGCAACAAATAAATTACAAGGGATAACAAAAGATGGAGGAGCCTATGGATTAAAATAAGCCACAATGTATGAATAGCATTTGGATCCTGATTCAGACTGTTAAAATCAAGAAAATTTCAACACTAGTTGGATATTTGAAGGTAATAAGGAATTCTGTGATAGTGGTATCTGTATTTGTCTTTTTAAAATGTATATAGGGCTTCCCTGGTGCCACAGTGGTTGAGAGTCCACCTGCCGATGCAGGGGACACGGGTTCGTGCCCCGGTCTGGGAAGATCCCACATGCCACGGAGCGGCTGGGCCCGTGAGCCATGGCCGCTGAGCCTGCGTGTCCGGAGCCCGTGCTCCGCAACAGAAGAGGCCACAACAGTGAGAAGCCCGCGTACCGCAAAAAAAAAAAAAAAGTATATAGATATACATACAGAAATACTTAACGGCTAAAATGATATGACATCTGGGTTTGGGGGTACAGATAAAGCAAAACTGGCCATGAGTTAATAACTGCTGAAGTTGGATGAGGATAAAGAGACGTTTACTATACTAGTTTCTCTACATGTGTGGGAAGAATTAAACATGTAAAAATAAATAAACAAGTCCACATACTCAGCAATAAAAAGGAACAAAATTGGGTCATTTGTAAAGACACAGATGGATCCAGAGACAGTCATACAGAGTGAAGTCAGAAAAAGAAAAACAAATATCGTATATTAACGCATATATATGGAACCTAGAAAAATAGTACAGATGAACCGGTTTGCAGGGCAGAAACAGAAACACAGAAGTAGAGAACAAACGTATGGACACCAAGGGGGGAAAGTGGTGGGGCTGGTGTGATGAATTGGGAGATTGGGATTGACATGTATACACTAATAAGTATAAAACAGATAACTAGTAAGAACCTGCTGTATAAAAAAATAAATACAATAAAACTCAAAAATTCAAAATAAATAAATAAATAAACAAGTCCAGTTAAACTCTAAGTTTCACATAATAAAAATGTATTTTTTATATTAACTGTCAAACTGCTAAAAAATTATGATGATCAATAAAATTTTAACACTGGCTGGATATTTGATTATTTTTAATTTTTTTAAAGTATCTTTTAAAGCATTTCAGTATTTTCTGATTCAATACAAGGACTACTTGAAAGAACTAACTAAAAACTAATAACCGATCTAAAGAAACAGTTTTTATAGTAAAATCAATAACAAAAAACTGAATACCAAACAAAACCTTACCAATATCGGATAGCATCAAAGAGTTAAAGGAGAAACGGTGAGGTGTATAAATTATATTTTAGAAAGGAAACTATCCCACCTTTTGGAGACTGGGTGTAATTTAGATTCCTGTCATTCAGTGAGCCTCTGTAACTAAAACCACACAAGCAGTAAAACAAATCATACCATTTGTCCTGCTGTAACCCACGTCAAAACTCTGAAAAGGGCTTCCCTGGTGGCGCAGTGGTTGAGAGTCCGCCTGCCAATGCAGGGGACACGGGTTCGTGCCCCAGTCCGGGAATATCCCACGTGCCGCGGAGCGGCTGGGCCCGTGAGCCACGGCCGCTGAGCCCGCGCATCCGGAGCCTGTGCTCCGCAATGGGAGAGGCCCGCGTACCGCAAAAACAAAAACAAAACAAAACAAAACTCTGAAAAGCAGTTGGGACTGCCAAAACCATCCACTTCTCTAAATAACAACTTTACTATGGAATATTACTCAGCCATAAAAAGAAACGAAACTGAGTTATTTGTAGTGAGGTGGATGGACCTAGAGTCTGTCATACAGAGTGAAGTAAGTCAGAAGAGAAAAACAAATACCATATGCTGACACATATATATGGAATCTAAAAAAAAAAAAAATGGTCATGAAGAACCTAGGGGCAAGACGGGAAGACACAGACCTACTGCGTCTTCTGCGAATGGACTGGAACAAATCTGCGAATGGACTGGGAACAAAGTGAGAGAGTGGCACGTACATATATACACTCCCAAATGTAAGACAGCTAGTGGGAAGCAGCCGCATAGCACAGGGAGATCAGCTCGGTGCTTTGTGACCACCTAGAGGGGTGGGATAGGGAGGGTGGGAGGGAGACGCAAGAGGGAGGGGATATGGGGATATATGTATACATATAGCTGATTATACAGCAGAAACTAAAACACCATTGTAAAGTAATTATACTTCAATAAAGATGCTAAAAAGAAAAACCAACTTTACTATTCTAGTTTAACCCACAGTCAGAATACTAAGATTCTGGATTTTAAAAAGTAATTTACACGTGGGCTGGCACCTGCCCATTAACTAAAGACTGCAGTTATTACAATCCCACCCTCATACAATTCACCCTCTTTGCCTGGGATGCCCTCCCCTCTTTGCTGCCTGCTGAACCCCAGCTCACTGACTCCGACTCGTTTTCACTGGGGGCTTCTACTGATGTGTTCAGCAAAGAGGACAGCAGCCTACTTCCTATCCCCATTAAGATTTAACCAATTTTTCACCCGCAAAAAAACCTTTCTGTAACAACTTATCAGCACTGCACACCGCTCTCAGCTATGTTTTTGGTTCTTGGGGATAGGACAAATTGCTTTATGTCATTTAGGCATAAAATCATATGGTCACACCACCAGCCGTTGGAGGTTAACCAAAATACTTACTTTAAGGTAAGACTGCATGAAGTGAACACAAAGACCTGGTAAATATCTTGAGCCATGAATTACAAGAGCAAAAATAAAAGTAATTGCTAAAGGCAGAGACCCTCTGACACCCCCCCCCCCCGCCCCACTAAAAGAAACGAAAAAGAAAGGAAGGAAGGAGAGGGCGAGATGACCAACAGCTCCTTCTCTAATAAAGTTGCAGGACAACCCTATTACCATCCGTAGGCAGATATGGCTTTTGTTTGGGCAGAAGCTGTCGTTTTTTCAACAACACGAGAGCAGACGGGCAGAACCCGGATGCCCGCGTCTATCTGCGTCTGTGCTCGAACCCTGGAGCCGTCAGCCCTGCGGGCCACTGACCCGGCGGCCGCGAGCACCGCGCTGACCCAACGTCCGGCCCGGATCCTCCTTTCCCACACGGGCGCCCGAAGCCCACCACCCAGTCCACCGACGAGCTGCCCAGGCGCTCTCACAGACTAGCCCGTGCGACGAAGGGTCTGCAGGGCGTCGGCCCCTCTGCGCCAGTCAAGGCCGACGGCCGAACGACGGGGACCCCACCCCCGCCCGCCCAGGACAGACCCCCGGGGCCGCCTCCACCCTCCGCGCCGCCGCCACAGGCCCCGCCGCCCGGCCTGGAGCCCCGGGCCTCACCTCAAAGTCGAATCGCGGGCAGCGGACAGGCTACCAGCTCTGAGCGCGGCCGCCGCCCGTCGCTCCGGCTCCGCCCCCTGTCCGCCGCGCGTACCCTGCCGGCTGCCCCCACCGGCCTGCCCGGCCTCCCGCCCCCTCAGCCCTCCGCTCAGCCCCAGAAGCCCGAGCTGGGTGCGGCCTGAGGCGCCGCAGCCCAACAACACACCACCCCATAGGCCCAGCCCTTGCTGCACCTCCCAGCAACGCGTGCTGCTATTGGCTGAGAGAGGGCGGGAGAGGTGGGGTGGGGCCCGGGCGGGAGGGGTTACAGCCTCTGGCCGCCGCTTTTCCGGGGACGGACTTCGGGGGCCGCGCCCTCCCCCTGCGGACGAAGCAGGATCCAAAGAGTGGGGACGGCCAGTTGCAGCCCCTCATGCCTCGTCGCTGAAGCAGGCCGGGCCGTCGTGCCAGCGGCGCCCGCTCACCCAGAGCCGCTCCGTCACTCATTCATTGTTGCTGGTCAGGCTCGTGGAGGTCTCCTGCGGGCCAAATTCGTGCGATGCGCAGGAGAGCTTACCAAAGGGTAGTTTGCAGGCCCTGCTCAGCCTGAGGCTGGGGGCCTCTCCCTGCCCTCCTCGCCCACTCCTCCAGCGGACGGACCCTGCCCCCTGCCCCCTGTGCCCAGCCCTGTGCTGGTCTGCATCCAGAAGCCCTTGCCAGGGTGCCCGGGACCACGGGCAAAGTTTGGGGTCGGGCTGGCAGCCAGGCGGGGCCCGAAGAGCGGGGCCTGTGGATCCCGATAAGGCTCCATCGACGCGGCCGCTGCCTGATGCCTGGAGCCTGGCCTGCTGATGCTGCTTGAAAGAGCACAGTCACTGCTGCAGAACCAGGGCATTGGTGAGACCAGGCCACCTGCCAGTGACCTGAAGGCAAGACTAGAGATCACATCAGCACCTGCCCCAAAACTGCCCCTCCTTGTCTCATACGAGTCCCCAAAAGACCCGGGAGACATACGGGCTAGCTCCCTTTATACCCATAGAAAGTTGAGGCCCAGAGCTGAGCAATGGAAGAATAGTGTGGAATCCAGACCTTCCCTCCCAGCAGGGTCCCCTTTGGCCTTGTCCACAGAGGGTCGGGGATACTGTCTATGGATAATAGACAGTAACCTCTGATCTCCTGGACACTGGCTTTTCTCAGAAGACTTTTCTGATAAGACTCCACAATTCTGCATCTATCACTTCTGTTTCCCTTGCACCCAGCAACAAGGCCTGGCCCACAAGAGGTGTCAGTGGGGGCTTGCTGGAAGGAGGAAGGGAGGAGTAGAAGACGACTGAGCATGTTAAGTAGAGACATAGAAGATACAAAAAAGACCCAAGTCAAACATAAAGGTGAAAAACAATGTCAGAAATGAAGAATACACTGGGTGAGATCAACAGCAGATTAGACCCAGGGACTTCCCTGGTGGTACAGTGGTAAAGAATCCGCTTTCCAATGCAGACTCCGTGCTTCCACTGCAGGGGGTGTGGGTTCAATCCCTGGTCAAGGAACTAAGATCCCACATGGCCACGGGGCAACTAAGCCTGCGCACCACAACTACTGAACTTGCATGCCTCAACGAGAGAGCCTGCATGCTGCAAACTGTAGAGCCCATGCACTCTGGAGCCCATGCACCGCAACTACAGAGCCCACATGCCCTGGAGCCCACAGGCCACAACTAGAGAGAGAAAACCACGCCACAACTAAAGAGAAGCCCACACGCCACAACTAGAGAGAAGACCATGCGCCACAACCAGAGAGAAGCCCACGCACCACAAGGAAAGATCCTGCGTGCTGCAACTAAGACCCAACGCAGCCAAAAAAAAAAAAAAAAACCAGAAAAAAAACCCCAAAACAAAACAAACAACAGATTAGACCCAGCAGAAGAAAATCTTAGTGAACTTGAAGACATGAAAAAAGAAACTAAATGAAACAGAGAGAAAAGAGCTTGGAAAAGAATGAACAGAGTACCAATGAGCTGTAGGACAACTTCAAGAGGGCTAGTATAGATGTTAATTGGAGTCCCTGAACATAGAGGTGAGTGTTGGGAGGACAGAAATACTGTTTGAAGATATAATGGCTGAATTCTTTTAATTTCATGAAAACTACAAACCCACCCAGATCCAAGCAGCTCAAGAAGTAACTGGGGACTTCCCTGGTGGTCCAGTGGTTAAAACTCTGTGCTTCCACTGCAGGGGGTTTGGGTTCAATCCCTGGTCGGGGTATAAGATCCCACATGACATGCAACATGGCTTCCCCCATGCTGTAACTTCTGGCTTGCTACTGAGCTCCGGTAGAAATGCAGTGTTTCTATGGGACATCTGAGGCCAGAACTGCCCATCACTTGGTTCTGTCAGACCACCAAGGCATAAAGCCAGGTAGATAGATCATCATCTGAAAGCATCTGATCCAGGATGTACTTACTCTTATAGCTGTGATACCTCTCCCTTAGCTCTCACCTGTGGTCTCAGGGGATTCCCTGTGACACAGTGACAGAGGAGGAAAACGTATATGCTTGGTCCATGGGAAGGTTGGCTAAATATGTTGGTGTGGCCTGAAAATGGCCTAATGCTGCACTGTATCCCCATTCAGTGGTCACCCTGAAAGAAGGTGGCAAAGGGAAATCATCCCGATAGGCAAAGCTTGCAGTAGTGAACTTGGCCACTCACTTTGTGGGAGGGAGACATGGCCTGAACTCATGGGCAGTGAGAAATGATTTAGCTGGACGGAGCCTGGACGGAGAAACATGGAAGTTCAGGGACAAGAGGTATGGGGAAGAAGCATTTGGATGGACCTGTGAGAACTGGCACAAAGGATGGAGATCTTTGTATGGCATATTAATGTCTACCAGTGAGCATCCACCACAGAGGCTCTAAACACCAAGCAGATGGAATGGCTCAGCCAATGGGGATCAGCTGGGATCTGTCCTCTGCCACCACAATTGTCTCATCAATGAAGTAGCCATGGTGGCAGGGTAGAGGCTATGCATGAGCCCAACAGCACAAGCTCCTCATAACCAAGGCTGATCCAGCTACTGCCACTGCCAGTGTCTAACCTGTCAGCATCAGAAACCAAGGCTGAGGCCCCTGGAGGAGCCAACCGGCCACTTGGTGGCAAGTTGATTACACTGGATCCCTTCTACCCGAGAAAAAGCAAGAACCCATACTCACCAAGATAGATTGCCATGTATCTGGGTGTGGATTTGCCTTTTCTGCCTGCAGTAATTAAGCCAGCACCATTATCAAGAGCTCACAATGTATCTGGTTTGCTGACCTGAAATCCCACATAACTGCCTAGCACTAAAGGACCTGCTTTATGGCAAAGTAGGTATGGCAATGGGCACATGACCTGGGACCCACCATTTCTACCACAAACTGTACCATCTAGAAGTTGCTGATCTACTAGAGATGGACTAGGCACATGAAGGCTCAAATGAGGCTCCAACCTGGAGATGGCATCCTGGGAGGACAGAGCACTGTCCTCCAGGAAGTGGTACATACTCTGTACCAATAAGTAACCACTTGGGACTTCCCTGGCGGTCCAGTGGTTAAGACTTCGCCTCCCAATGCAGGGGGTGCGGGTTCGATCACTGATCAGGGAGCTAAGATCCCACATGCCTCGCAGCCAAAAATACAAAACATAGGGCTTCCCTGGTAGCGCAGTGGTTGAGAGTCCGCCTGCTGATGCAGGGGACACGGGTTCGTGCCCCGGTCTGGGAAGATCCCACATGCCGCCGCTGCGGCTGGGCCTGTGAGCCATGGCCGCTGAGCCTGCGCGTCCGGAGCCTGTGCTCCGCAACGGGAGAGGCCACAACAGTGAGAGGCCCGCGAACCCAAAAAAAAAAACATAAAACAGAAGCAATATTGTAACAAATTCAGTAAAGACTAAAAATGGTCCACATCAAAAAAAAAATCTTAAAAAAAAAAAGAAGTAACCACTTCACGAGGCTCCGTCCCTAACAGGTGGACTACCCAGTCACCGCCTTGAGGAACTTGCACTTCCTGCTCTGCGACATTAGGTACTGAGCCTAGAGGTTTGGATTACCAAAGAGGATATTTCTACCCATGGACCTAGTAAAGCTGAAGCTATGGCTGCCACCTGGTCACGTGGGACAACTTATGTTAGTAGATCAGTAGGCACAGAAAGAAGTGGCCACGTTGGCAGGGGTAACCGACCCTCGTTGTTGTATGTAGGGCTGCCAGCCTCATGATGGGGGCAGGCAGGAGTGCCTTTGGCACTCAGGCATTCCGAGGGGCAGGGTAGCTCTTGGTTCTCCCATACCCAGTGACTGTAAACAGGCAAGCATGGCAACATGGCCCAGTGAGCACAGGCTCCCAGGGACTCGAAGAGCCAAAAGCCTAGCCGTCAAGAAGAGAAATCTAGAAAGGGTGGTGGAAAAGGGAGGTGTTGGGTATCATTTGTGGTTTTGAGTCCAACTGCAGCAGTGGGGGCCACACAGTTCATCCCTCTACCCATCTCTCGGAAGTTCTCCCAGATACTGGGACCAGTGAGAATACTGAAGAGTCTGTGTCTGAATGGACTGAACTTAATATGAGAAACAAGTGGATCTCAGCACTTCAAGGGGTGGACTTGGTAATTGCCATTGATGCCCGGTCCAGATCCCCATTCCACGTTGGTGCTAAAAGTGGTCCCCTCTCCAGGTGCTGTGAATGTTAGCTACTAATTGCCCAGAGAGCCCCTTTTGCCAGAGTGCTGCCCTTGCCCAGGAGATTATCTCCCTACCCAGACAACCCCTGGCCAATAATGCTGATCCAGGGTCACACAAGTCTGGTCCCCTCAAAGCAAAACCAACTCTCTAGGACAAGGCGCATTCCAAAGCTTCCTGTAGAACCAGGCTAAAGCTAGTCTCCAGCTGAGACCACCTCTTTCCCGTGTTTTTTCCTTTGCACTATCCTGATTCCTCCATTCAGCTTATCCTGAGACTACTTGCACAAGAGCAATAAATCACTTGCACAAGATCCCTGTTTCAGGTTTTCCTTCTAAAGAACCCAATCTAAGAAAACTGTATATAAGAAATACTGTCGGGACTTCCCCGGTGGTCCAGTTGTTAAGACTCCGCGCTCCCAATGCAGGAGGCACAGGGTCAACCCCTGGTCGGGGAACTAGATCCTTCATGCTGCAACTAAAGATCCCGCATGCCACAAGGAAGATCCCACATGCCACAACTAAGACCCGGGGCAGCCAAAAATAAATAAATATCTAAAAAGCAACAACAAAAAAGAAATACTGTCTACAAGTCAACACCAAAAAAGCAAACAACCCAATTAAGAACTGGGCAGGGCTTCCCTGGTGGTGCAGTGGTTGAGAGTCCGCCTGCCAATGCAGGGGACACGGGTTCGTGCCCCGGTCCGGAAGATCCTACATGCCGCGGAGCGGCTGGGCCCGTGAGCCATGGCCGCTGAGCCTGCGCGTCCGGAGCCTGTGCGCCACAACGGGAGAGGCCACAACAGTGAGAGGCCCACATACTGAAAAAAAAAAAAAAAAGAAATGGGCAAAGTGGAGTTCCCCAGTGGTCCAGTTGGTAAGACTCCATGCTCCCAATGCAGGGGACCAGGATTTGATCCCTGGTCAGGGAACTAGATCCCACATGCCACAACTAAGAGCCAGCGTGCTGCAACTAAAAGATCCTGCATGCCATAACTAAAGATCTCGCACGCTGCAATGAAGATCTGGCACAGCCAAATAAATAAACATTACAAAAAAAGAAAAGAAAAGAAATGGGCAAAGGACTTGAATAGACATTGCTCCAAAGATATACAGATGGTCAATAAGCACAAGAAAGGATGCTCAACATCACTAAGCCTTAAAGTGCAAATCAAAATCACCATGAGATACCACTTAACATCCATTAGGATTGCTATTATCTTTTAAAAAGAAAAGAAAAAATAAGTGTTGACAGGGATGTGGAGAAATTAGAACCCTTGTGCATTGCTGGTGGGAACATAAAATGGTGCAGCCACTGGGGAAAATGATATGGTGGTTCCTCAAAAAGTTAAAGAATTACCATATGACGTAGCAATTCCAATTCCTGGTATATACCCAAAAGAACTGAAAAGAGACTCTTAACACTTATTTGTACATCCATGTTCATAGCAGTGTTATTAACAATAAACAAAAGATGGAAGCAACTCAAGTGTCGTTGACAGATGGATAACAAAATGTCCATCCATACAATGGAATATTATTTCTTTCCTTAAAAAGGAAATTCTGGGGCTTCCCTGGTGGCGCAGTGGTTAAGAATCCTCCTGTCAGTGCAGGGGACACAGGTTCGAGCCCTGGTCTGGGAAGATCCCACATGCCGCAGAGCAACTAAGCCCATGCGCCACAACTACTGAGCCTGTGCTCTAGAGCCCGTGAGCCACAACTACTGAAGCCCACATGCCTAGAGCCCGAGCTCCACAACAAGAGAAGCCACCGCAATGAGAAGCCCGCGCACCACAACAAGAGTAGCCCCTGCTCACCCCAACTAGAGAAAGCTCTCACGCAGCAACAAAGACCCAATGCAGCCAAAACATAAATAAATAAATATTTTTTTTAAAAAAGAAGAAATTCTGACACATGCTACAACATGGATGAATCTTAAAGACATTATGCTAAGTGAAATAAGCCAGTCACAAAAGGACAAATGATGATTCCACTTGTATGAGGGAACTAGAATAGTCAAATTCATAAGACGGAAAGTAGAATGGCGGTTGTCTGGGCTGGAGGAGGGGGAATGGGGAGTTACTATTTAATGGATACAGAGTTTCAGTTTTACAGGATGAGAAGAGTTATGGGGATGGATGGTGGTGATGGTTCACAACAACGTGAATGTACTTAATGCCACAGAACTGTATGCTTAAAATGGTTAATTTATATTATCTATATTTTATCATCATAAAAAAGTTTAAATGCTATTAAAGTACACCTTCCTTTTCCAAGAAAAAAAAGAAAAAAGAAATACTGTCTTATGTAGGAGTTTAAAAAAAACCCCAGAAAACTAGGCACATACAACAATAAATATCAAGTAATGAGGAGCTCAATGAAGTTAAAAGTCACCTGAAGGGAATTCCCTTGCGGTCCAGTGGTTAGCACTCTGTAATTCCACTGCAGGGGGCACGAGTTCCATCCCTGGTCAGGGAACTAGATCCCACATGCATGGCACAACTGAGAGTTTGCATGCTACAACTAAGGCACCCACATGCCGCAATTAAGACCCGGCACAACCAAATAAATAAATTAATTTAAAAAAAATAGTGGGCATGGTGTTATTTGGGTGGTGTCATCCAATAAACTAAATTTGAAAAGAAAAAAAAAGACATAATTAAGCAACAGTAAGTAAGAGAGCTTGGCACTGGTATAGAAACAGACAGACAAATAGAACAGAACAAAGAGTCCAGCCACAAACCTACACATATATGGATATATGGCAAGTGGCGTTGCAGATGGTTGGGGAAGAGACAGGTTATAAATAAATGATGCAGGGGTAGGTGGGGTAACCCTATGGGGGGAAGATGAAAGTGAATCTTTATCTCTTGCTATGTGCAAAAAACAATTATACAGTTGGAGAAGATATATATGATACATTTCGCTGACAATATTGAGGCCAGATAAAGAATTCTTATAGACTAATAAGAAAACAACAGGAAAATAGGCAAAAGATTTGAATAGACACTTCACAGGAGAGAAAATCAAAGTGGTTAGTAAATACATGAAAATGTGCCCAACCTCATTAGTAATTAGCTAAATGCAAATTAAAGCCATAATTAAACACCCACCAGACTGGCAAAGATGAAGAAAAGTCTGACAATACCAAGTGTTAGCAAGGATGTGGAACCAAGGGAAGTCTCTTTTACTGCAAAATTCTTGGAAAACAGTGAAAGGCCCTAGAACTCAGGAGTGAGACTCCTAGGTACATACCCTAGAGAAACTTGTGCACACATGCATCACAAACACAGATAAGACTGTTCCTAGTAGCACTGTCTGTGATTGTCCCAAACTACAAACAAACTAAACGTCCATCCACAGTAAAATGGATCCATGAACTACAATACAGTCAATGGAACAGTTTTCAGCGATGAATCTGAACAAACTACAGCTACGCACAGCAACCTGGACAAATCTCAAAGATGTAACGAGCAGAAGCCAGACGCCAAAGGTTGCATCTGTATGATTCCATTCACATAACGTCCGAAAACAGGAAAGCACTGTGATGGATGAAGCCTTCATAGCAAAACAGGAATGTGAGCCTCCCCAAAGCGAGGGCAGGGGTTGTGAGAGAGGAAGGGGGTGGCGCTGAGCTGGGGAGGGCACACGGGGCCTGGTTCACTTCATAGCAATTTGCTACGCTGTACATTTGTGTTCTGTTCACTTTTCTGGATGTGTTTCATTCCACCGGAAATGAAAGGAGAAAGGAGGTGCCTCAGCTCTGAGTAGCTCAGAGCGTGACCAGGGATGTAGCTGGAGGGCGACGCAGGGGCAGCTGTCAGGCAGCCTCTGCAGTTTCTGAGGAGCAGTCTGAGGGAGGCAGATGGGTCAGGTCTGCTTTGCATCCCACAACTCTCCCTCCCGAGAGAGTGCTGGTGGCTTGATGCGGGATGGCCACTAGCAACCATCTCCGGGGCACAGACAGGGGGGCCCGATGTGTGTGCAGGTTGCCCAGCCAGGGGCTCCCTGCTTCTGAGTCACAGGCAGAGACAGGCTGCGGCCTGCCCCTCACTGCCTCTCTAGAGACACACAGATTTGGTTCAAGGGCCAGCTCTGCCTGATATTCCCCGGGTGGCCTTGCTGTCCTCTATGCCATGCCCTGCAGAGGCCAGCCCAGTGCAGCCCAGCGGGACGAGAAGCCCCTTGGGCCCAGGCCTCTGGTGCTCAGCCTGGGGTGCCAGAAGTTCCCCCTCGGACCAGCAGGGGGCGCCCATGCAATGGGACCCAGAATTGGCGTGGGGACTGGAGCAACCCTGGCTTGTTTTGTGAGGTCTCTTCTGGTTCTAAAAACATCTTTTGACAATAAAACTCTCTATGAACAGAAGGTACAGAGGCTCACTGCACTCCTTCCGATGAACTGCAGGAAAAGTACAACCATGTTCAGGGCTCAGCTTGGAGAAGCTTCCCAAAGCGTCCAGGGCCCTCTTCCCTGGCACAGGAATTGAACCATCTCTGGACTCACCATCAGGATGGGCAGGTCAGCAAAGCCTCTCTGAGCCTCAGTTTCCCTATCTGTAAGGTGAGGGAGCAGCACAGCACCTCGGGTGGGGCCCCCATCAGTTTACCCACAGACTGCGGCTGGGAGGACAGAACAGTGAGGCAGGTCAGCCTTGTCGCCCCCACCCCGAGCTGTGGCCCCCTCGCTGGGTGAAGGCATGCCCAGAACCCCGGGAGGCAGGCTAACCAGACACCCTAAAATGACTGTCCGAGGCCACGCGGGTGGCAGGGAGCTAGGCGGGGGCCAGGGTCTGGGCTCAGCAGCGAAGGACAGATCGCAGGGCTGCGTCTGGAATCCAGGCCTCCCTGAGCCTGGGTTTTCTCACCTGTAAAACGGTTCGCCTGGAGGGCAGCTGCTATTAGACCTAAGTCAAGTGTGCAGCTCAGCACCTTGAGTACAGGAAGTGCTCAGCCAGTGGTAACCACCCTCCAGCCCTACGTGAGGAATAGAACATTCATGGCAAGTCTCGGGGGAGTGGGACCCCTTCCAGCCCCTCCTGTGTGCTGCAGGACCGTGCCTGGGGCCCCATCCACTACCCTCCACACACACACTCTAGCAACCGAGGCCCTGGGCCTGGGGTGTGAACTCAGAGGAGGGCAGCTGTCCCGTCAGGCCCTGGGCTGGGCTCTGGGGTGGGCCTCTAGTAGCGACAGGTCTCATCTGTCCAGGTGGCCAGAAGGACCTATCACCTGGCTCTGGACACCAGAACCCCCCCAACCTTCCAGCTCAGGGGTCTTCAAGTACGAGCTGGCTGCCAAGTGGCTGCGTGTCAGCTAAAAGCATTAGTGTCACGTGTCCTACAGCAATGAGCAGCACAGCAGACCCCAGAAACGGCTGGAAATGCTTCTCTGATTTCACAGAAAGGGAAACTGCAAGCCACAGTGGGGACTGGTGTGCATCACTTGGGCTCAGGGCAGTGGACTGCAACTGCAGGAAGGAGGAACTGCTGGCTTCCCACAGATGCTGCGGAAGGAACACCAGGGGCTCCGGTTTCCCCAACTCCACCGGGTGGCTGAAGAAGAAACATCTGTAGAGGTGGTGCTGGACACTCGGTTCCTGGGAGGAGACGGCTGCTGTCTTCCCTGCTGCACCTCCAGGAGCCTCCCACCTGACTGGACTTCTCTCTCCTCCTCCAACGACCTCACCCCGGGACATGCCCAGGGCAGAGGAGGGGACGTCCAAAGGGCCTTCCTCTGGGACCATTAATCAATGGCTAGTGGGCACATAGGCTCTTGTGGCTTGGCTTTTACATCGCAAATTCCTCATTCCCAACACAAAGTGCAGTGAGGAGCAAATGACCCTGGGTTCCCTGGCAGCCCTGACACCCAGTTGAGTCTGTTTTTATGAGGAAAAGAAAACATTCCAGCCTGGATGGCCACGCCAGGGAGAGCAGGCTGCTGGGATTCCGTGACAGGAAGCAAGGGGATGATCGGTGCTGGGCCTGCACCAGGCATGAACCAGACGACTTGGGCATCTGGGTACCACTGTCCCCACCCACCCCTGGCCGACACAGGGCCTACTCTTCCTGCAGCACTGTAACCATCACTTTCTCCAGGAAGTCTTCCTGGAGCCCCCAGCTGCGTTGCAAGCTCCCAGCCCCTGCACACCCCGCTGCCACAGACGGTGGGCGCTGTGCGTAACTTCTGCCCGGTTGTCTCCCAGTAACCACTGGTTAAGCCAACGAATGACCCGGTTACTGATGTGAGGGGCCTCTTAGCTCTGTAGCCTCACTGCCCTGGACCTGACTTCTGGCAGCAGAACCTGGCATTCTGGATACAGGCTCTGGGCCCAGATTGTCCAACTTTTTGGATCCTGTTCTGTTACCAGCTGTGGACCCAAGGGTAAGTCATTTAGCGCCCTGTGGCCTAGAAACAAGACCACCTCCTAGAGGTCCCGTGAGCTGACCTGCGACAGTCAACACTTGGAGGCTGACGTGCCCCCTTCCCAGGGCAGCCCTGGCCACCGGGGCAAAGGTCATCTGTGCTTTATTGTGAGGCACCGGCCCCTCTCGGAGCCTGTGTTGTAGCGTTCCTGGGGGTCCAGCCCCTGCCCAACCCCAAATACCTCAGCCCTGCCCAGCTCCCAGCCCAGTGCCGGGGGGGCGTGCCGGGGGGTACCAGAATTTCTGTAAATCAAGTCCAGACTGGGCTCAGTCCTAGGCTCCCGGGAGGTGGGCGGGGTGAGACAGGAGAGCCCCACGCAATTCCCTGGAGCCCAGGGCCTGGCCGAGCCCCGGGGGACCCAGCCTGCTGGGCGGGGCCTGGCCTGGCAATCTCTGTGAGGTGTCCACCGGGGAGGCCCCGGGTCAGAGCACGGTGCTGGCTCCCGCGTGTTCTCCCGTGCAGGCCGGTCTCCTTCTGCGTGGCCCAGGGCTGTGGCCCCGTGGCCGTCTCTGCCCAGTAGCGTGCAAGCACAGGCGTCACCTGGGCCTGGCGTAACCGTAGGGGTGCCGCAGCAGCAGGCTCTGGTGGCCAGGCAGCACGTGAGTGTGGTAATGCTCCACCAGGCTGCCCACGCTCACAAACAGGACCTCGCCCTCCAGGTAGAACTTCGCCCCCTGGGTGGGGAGTGGGGCAGGGTCAGAGGGGCCGGCCAGCCCCCTGAGCTGTAAGACAGGGCGGTCGGCAGTAACGCTCTGCCCAGGGGACGCAGGCCAGGTCTGTAAATAAGCCTAGGGCCGAGGGCTGATCACCCCATCTCCTCTAGGGTCAGTGGAGGACACAGAGAAGCCAGGAGCGGGGGGAGGTGGGGCCACGGAGAGAGGGGACGGCGGAGGAGGAGTGTTTGGGGGTGCTGGCCTCAGACCACCACTACCTATGCTCTCCCAGGGAGACTCTGCCCCGACCCCAGCCGAGCCCCGGACCAGGGCTCCCCTCCTGCCCAGGGCCCTCGGGTAGGCCAGCCCGCTCACCTTCTCAAAGATGCGGTAGTTCCTCACTTTGCTGGAGGTTTCGTCCCACACGACCAGAACCTGCGGGGAGAGGAGCGGGCAGAGGACGGCTCACTCCCCTCAGGAAAGACACAGACTCGGGGTGCGGGGGCAGCAGCGTCGAGGCTGGGTCCCTGGGAGAGGGTCCCCCTGCCCATGGACAGCAGGGTCAGGATGGGCGGCCCCTTGCCCCGGGACTCCTGCCCTCAGAGCGTCTGCTAAGACGCGAATGACAGTAGCGGGTGCCTGGTCCACACTAGGACCATCTCCGACACTCAAGGGGAAACAGGCTCAGTGAGGTCACACGAGTCACCCTTGGAGGGGCCCAGGCAGAGCCAGCAGACCTCCTAACGTTCCCACGGCCCCAGGCAGCCTCCCCTTCAAAGAGCAGGAAGGGGAACCCCCTACCCCGTCAGAGCCCCGGGCCCCCCAACCCTTCCTGTGCCTCACGCCCGTGCTGGGGAGTGGGCACCACTGCAGACGGTGCTGAGTTCCTGAAAACGGATGGGGAGAAGGGGCTGTAGACCTCAAGGATGAAACCTGGTTGAGAAGCCAAGTAAGAGGCTGCGTGGGGAAATGAGCTACGAACTGTAGAGTTCTGTGCTCGCCTGTCAGCCCGGGTTATGTAGAGGGCGGCAGACCCCACCACGCAGCCGTCTTGGGGGGCCTTTGCACAGCAGGGTGGCGGCTGAGCACCCTCCCTGGGTGCCTACCTTCCCCGCCTTGGTGGAGGAGTTCCGGATGCAGTAGAGGCCGTCCAGGGGCTCTCCCCGGGGGCTCGTGGCTTTGAACAGCCTACAAGAACACAGCCGTGTGAACAGGTGAGCCCCCCTCGGACAGCTCTCTCAAGGACCCTCCAGCCCCCACCACCACGTGGCTTTCTGTCGTCCCAGATTCTGCAGCTCAGGTTCCGAGAGCACTGGGGACCACGAGGGCCGGCCGCACAGAGCCCAGGGCGAGGCCAGAGCAGGGGCTGAACTGGCAGGAGTCATTCTTTCGCCGGGTTTCTCGTGGCACTCAGCTGTGTTCTCGTGCCAGTAACTGCCCAGCACCGAGGCTGGAGAGGGGGACCAAAGAGCAGGAAGACCAGAGGGCGTGCACTCATGCGTGTGTGTGTGTAGGTATGTGTGTGTGTGTGTGTGTATGTGCGCGCGCGCGCGCAGGTGTGTGTGAGGGGGGCGGCAGAGAACCTCAGGTCTGCCAAGACAAGGCCTTGGAGAAAGAAGGGCTTCACACTGACCTTTCCACTTCACAAGATTCCGTGGTGTTGATGAAAACGGAGCTGGGCAGTGGCACCTGGAGGGAGGCCGGCATGGTCAGCGTCAAGGCCCGGGTGGGGCTCTCCCCGCTGGCTGCCAGCCTGTGCCGGGAGCCGAGGCTGCGCACCGTGTCCCGCGCCCCCAGCTCCCCCGCGGCCGCCCATCCCGTCGGACATCTGGGCGCCCCACCCGGCCTTGCCTTCTCGTAGTCCTCATCAGAGTCCTCCCCGCCAGCGTCCGCCTGCGGCGTGTCAGCCTGCGCGGGTTTCCGGGGTTTTTCAAAGGAGAAGCTCCTGAAGCTCTGCCCGTCGGGGGGTGATCTCCTGGACGGGAAGCAAACGGAGGAAGGCCGTGTCGCTGCCAGACGTGGGACAGGCCCCCTCTGCTCCCCCCAGACGCTGCTCCCCGCGCCTCCAAGTGACCACACCAAGCCTGGGGACCCATGAGGTCTGGCGCCTGCGGCCCTGGCGGCTGTCAAAGGCCCAGGACCACAGAACTCTGGGGGGCTCCACGCTGACCGCCCTGGGGTGGCAGCAGTCGCCTGAAGCCTGGCCGCCTGAGCCAGCATCACCGGCAAGGGGGGTCCTGGGCTCCAGACGCTGTGGGCAAAGGGCCCAGTGCTGCCATGGACCAGCTCTGTGACCTCAGCCACGTGGCACTCCTCCCAGAGCCACGGGACGGATGTGAATGGGTCGAGCCAAAGGGACACGCCCCTCACTGTGGCCACATGGTCCGAGCCTCCAGGGCTTCAGGGAGAGTTAAAGGAGGCCACCCTGGGATGGGCTGCCAGGCTGTGGGTGAGGCTGTGCTGTGGACGATCAGCTCTGCCACACGCAGCCCCGTGGCACTCAGGTCCAGACCCAGAGCACGAACACATGAGCCAGCCTACAACTCTGTGGCCCCTCAACAAAACAGAACCATGAGTGTGCCAAGGGGTTCTCCCAGGCACTCCCGCACGGGTGGCAGTGCTAACAGAGCCCTAGGGAGAAGGGTGCCGTGGTCAAGAGTACTCAGGAGGAACCGTACTAGTGCGCCCACTCAGGCTCCCCGCTGGGGCTCCCGGAGCCTTCCCTGCTGAGGGCCCTGCGGGCTGTGGGTGTGAGGACACACCAGGCTCCCGGCACTGCCCAGCAATAAAGCGGAAAGTGTTTCGAGCAGGCCTCGAGGTGAGTCACACACACGTCCCACATTCCACTGGGAACTGGCAGGTTCCCAGTCGGGAAGGGCACAAAGGCAGCCTAGGTGGCGTCAGAGCCAGGGTGGCATCTGGAGCCCCAGACAGGGCCAGGAAGGGCACTTCTGGCTCAGGAGGGCTCAGTCCCACACCTCCCCAGAGCGCCCGTCCCTGGGCAGGCTGGCAGCGCCCGGAGGGCCCTCACTGCACGGCAGGGGCTCTGGGAGGCTGGGGTGCCCAGAGCCCCGCCTCGCCCACTGCTCCCCAAGGCAGCCACGGGCTCCAGGCTCACCACCCACAGGGCTGGACCTCAAAGGCCAGGCGGGACACCCCTGGGAACCCCCGCGTCAGGTGTAGGGGAGGCCATTCAGCCTAGGCAGCCCAGGGCCATCAAGGTGCCTTCCTCCCCCCACCCAGGCCAGGGCCGCCTGGTGCCTGTCACGGGCTGTGTGCCAGAGGCAGGGAGGCTGGGTCACCGGTGGGAAGACAGGCTGGGGGGGGGGTCCCAGTGGCACCAGTGCGGCACAGACTCACTGGAGGTGGGGGAGGGGCGGCTTTTCTGGCCTGGGCAGGATCGCGGGCCGGGCTGTGGCCTCGGGCGTGGGCAGCTTCAGTGCGGGAGGCCGGGGGGCCACGGCGGGCACGAAGAGTCCGGGCTTGGCTGCCTCCCTCGGGGGGGCCACTTCAGCCACCTTCAGGAACTTGGGCTTGTTGGCCGGCACGGGAGGGGGCTCAGGTGTGGGTGGCCCCCGAGGGGACAGGTGGAAGGACTTGAGCTTGTCACAGTTCCTGGAGGTGGTAGCAGCTGCGCTGGCAGAGCTAGAGGAAGAGCTGGCGCCGTGGCCAGGGACCCGGGGCTCTGGGCCGGAGCTGGCGTCCTCGCGGAAGCAAGGTGGCTTCCGGCTGGGCACGGCGGGCAGGCCGCCCGGTGGGGGTTCACTCACCCTCCGGGAGGGGGCGGGCACCCTGGGGCCGGGCTCGAGCCACCTCGGGCCCAGCAGCTCCCTCCTGGAGTCCTCGGGGGCCGGGCCGGCATCGGGGAGGCTGCGCTTAGGGGGTGCAGGTGGCAGCAGAGGGCCTGGACCCTTGGAGGAAAAGGAGTGGGCCCGGGGCACATCAGAGAAGACGGGCTTCCTGGGCATGGGCACCGGAGGTGGGGGGTAGGCCGGTGGGTGGATCAGGGCATCTGCAGAGCGAGGAGACCCATCTGGTGAGCAAGTGTCCCCTGCTGGAGGCCAGAGCAGCAGCACCTCTGCCGGCAAGGGCCAGCCAGGGCCAAGCAGGCGTGCAACCCCCCAGCGCCCAGCCCCCCAGCCCGGCCACGCGGCCTACAGCCCCGATGCAGCCTTCCTTCTGGGACGCTGGCCCACCCCAGGCCACCCGGCCCTCCCGATCTGTCCCCCATACGGCAGCCTGTGCAAACTTCCTGAAGCCCAGGTGTCACATCAGGAGCCTTCAGCTTCCGGGGGAGCGGGTCGGGGCGAGAAGGACAAAGGGGCAAGGAAGTCTCCCAGGACCGGGCCTCAGCTGGGGCGGCTGGGAGTCCCAGTAACAGAGGTGAGGAGGAAAGGCGGGAGCAGGCTGGGGGAAGCTGGGGGTTGGGTTTGCTCCTAACAAGTTGACAGTGCCCCGAGACACCTAAGGGACGTCGAGTGGACTCCAGGGGCCCAGGCCCAGTTCAGAGGAGGGGCCCCGGCTGGAAATGTCAGGAGTCAACAGCCTGTCGATGACACTGGCCGTGGCCCAGGAGTGACGGGAGAGGAGCGGGCCAGGCCTGAACCCCGGGGTCGTGCGCGTGGGCACCCCGGGCAGCACAGGGCTGGGCGGGAGGGGACCTGGAGCACGAGGTGTCTGGGGCTGGCGAGGCAGGTGGGGGCAGGGAGGGGGCCCCGGGCCAAGTGCCACCCTCGGGCGCTGGGGTGGGAACCCTGACGAGAGGCGTTCTGGGTGAGGAGCTGGGAATGCGCAAGCAGGTGTGCAGGGGCACTGGGCCCCTGGAGGTCCAAGGTGGGGATGAGGGTGAGGCCTCCGTGGGCTCTCTCCAGCCAGGGGTGGGGCAGACGAGGCAGGGCTTCACCAGGGCTGTGGTCACAGGCCCGAGAGATGAGAGCCCGAAGCGAGCGAGCGAGGGCGCAAAGACCAGAGAACGGATGAGGGTCTGATGTGGGCTCGGTGCTGGCCTGCAGGTCCTGGTGGGCTGAAGGCCCGTGGGAGCTGGGGCCCCAGAGGGAGGGAGCCAGTAGGAGGGAAGAGGGCTGGCACCGGGCGCACTTGAGGGAGGCAGAGCTAAGAGGAGGCCACGAGGAGTTGAGGGGGGCAGAAGACAAGGTGGCTGGAGAGGAGGCCAGGGAACAGGGAGTCCCGGACCATGATGAAATCAACGAGAACAAGAGGAGCTGGGGGAGGAGAGCTGGGGGCGGAAGGAACAGTGAGTGATGCGACAGACGCAGGACAGAGGCGTGGCCCTCCCCCACCCGTCCCTGCGCTTCCCTGGGATGCCTGGTACAAGCCTGTCCCCTTGCCTGGCCGAGGGCTCTGGGGGGTGGGGGCAGGGTGGGGCAGTTGAGTGACCATCTGGCCGCAGGTGCTCACGGCGAGCTATCCTCCTTCCCTGTTCTCAGCCCCCAGGGCCAGCCCTGGCTCAGCGTCCCACGTGTGGGGCTCCCCCTCACCTACCTCTGCACCGCCCCTCCCCCATCCCAGGCGAACTGGAGGAGGTCAGAGGAGCAGGTGAGCAGAGCCAGCCTCTTCTGCTCCGTTCCTCCCAATATTTGGGTTGAAGGAGGAAAACTGAGGCCCGAGGTGGAGACGGTCAGGCCTCAGGCCACCCGGAGCCATACCCAGGCTGACAGCCCCAGCCCAGGGTGGGGGAGCCTCTGCTCCAGGCCCCAGCCCCTGTTCTCTACTCCCAGCGCTCCCCAGGCCCACCGGGTGCCCCACCCACCCTCGGGCTTCCCGGACTCGGGGCAGTCGGGTTCCATGTAAGAGTCGTCCTCATCGTCGTGCTCGTAGTCTGTGGGGCAGATGGAGGGTCGGACTCAGGGCCACCCAGGCCAGCTGCACCCAGGCCGGGGAGGCCGGGCGGGGCTCTCAGGACCTCGCTCCCTCAGGGGGGTCCAGGGCCAGGATGAGGTGGGCAGGATGGGAACCCAAGACCCAGGCTGCCTGGGGAAGCCGAAGGGACGGAGCAGGGAGGCCAGCCAGCTACGTCTCCCTCCGGGGCAGCAGCCAGGCATGGAGAGGCGGCGGGCAGAGGATGGGGACGCGCCTCACCTTCATTGTCCGTGGGGTACGGAGAGAGGCTGATGTCCACGGGCCGCTCAATGGCACCGTAGAAGCTGTCTGTGTCCGAGCTGGAGTCGCTGAGCGCAGGGCGGGCAGGGCCGTGAGTACCGGGCAAGGGGTCTCCTGCACTCACACCCTCGGACACGCAGACAGACACACACACAGACAGACAAGGACGCAGCCACACGCACGTGCACACTCAGACACGCGGATGCAGACACACACACAGATAAACACGAGAACACGCACGGAGACGTGCGGACACAGAAAGATCTAGACACACGTCTACACACAAAACAAGGGCAGACAAGGCGACTGGAGGCTGTGGTGTCTCCCTCCTCAGCCCCACCGTGGTTCTCGCCACAAGTACACCCCGACCGCCCAGACGGTGCCAGGCCTCAAGGCTGGGCCCACGTCCCCACCTGCTCCTGCCCTGGGGGCTGAGGCAGGGGCCTGCGGGACCGCCTAGGTGTGCCCAGCCCTACCTGGGCCTCCCTATTCTCACGTCTGAAAGGCCCGGATGGAGCAGCTCCTGCCCAGAGAGCCCCCGCTGCTTGTTGAGCCACCTTCACCGTGCAGTCATCAACGCCCAGACAGGCTGGGCCACTGCCCCGGGCGCTCAGCCTGCTCTCACTCCCTAGTGAGGGGCGCTGGGAACCCGAAGGCCTGAGCTGCTAGAAACGCCGGGCTTCCTGGGCGCGCAAGTAGAAGCACGTGTAATCCCCAAATAGGAACTACCAGCGGGGTGCACGCACACACATGCTTACACACTCGGGTGCACACACACAGGTGCACGCCCCGCACACACGCGGCCCAGCTGGCACCTTCAGAAAAGCCTTCAAGGAGGGGATTCTGGGCCAAGCCCCCAGGGGTCAGGAGGCAGGCACACGTGTCAAGTCCAGGGCCCTAGTGACACCCACCCACCATCACACCCCCAGGCCCACCTGGCATCCAGAGGCAGCTCCTTCTTCTCATGGAAGTGGCCAATCTCCCTGCGCAGCAAGGTCATCCAGCTCTGCGGGTCAGTCAGGCCCTCAGCGGGCATGATGCTGCCCAGGGGAGGAACCCACCCTCATCCCTCCTCCCCTGCCTGCACTGGCTGGTCTGTGTCGACCACCAAGGTTGGGGAAGACGACCCTGGCTGGCCCTTCTGGGGCCGCGGCCCCCCTTCAGCCAACTCAGAGACAGCGTGCTCTGAGTGTGAGGGGGCTGGCGCCAGGCCCTGGGCGTGAGGACTGGAGACCGGGGGGCGGCACCCACCCAGCTGCCCATGCCCCAGCCACGGCCCCTCAGGGCCTGGACGGGGGCCCTGACAGTTCCCCGTCCCCACAAGGCAGGTCCAATCCGGCCCCCCATCACCTTGCGCTCGTCCTCAGAGGAGGCAGAGAAGAACCACGTGCGGTGCTTCTTGCTGATGTGGACGATCTTGAAGGGGAAGACGTTGCTGGACGTCGTCTCCTCAGCTGCCCGCATCACCCTGAGGGCAGTGCCAGTGGTCACCATGCAGCCCATGCCCGCAGGGACGGCCCAAGCACAGCCCCGCCCCTGGACAGGTCTTGGCACCCAGCACCACGCCCCGAGGGACATGGGAAGATCTGGACAGTTGGCCCATCGATGCTGCTGGCTGAAGGCCTGGATGCGTCAGGCAGAAGGAAGCGTGTGGGCAAGGGTGGGCAGTGAGCGGAGGGCACAGGGGTCCAGGAGGGCTTCCAGGGAGCAGCGCATGCAGGGCTCTGAGACGAGGACATGCCACCCTCGCTGCCCACCAATGCTACTTTACTTGGATGCCTCGGGCCCCGCCTGGTCCCTGGCCTACCTCCTGGGGACCCTCATGGGGCTCGTGTCACCCTCAGCCCTGCCCCTGCTGCCAGGTGGCTGGCCTGAGAACATTTCAGGGAAGTGACTCACTGCGGCCGCTCCTGCAGCCAGGACATGGAGTTTGCGTAGAGATCACAAACTCTACCATGGGGGGCGCTGTCAGGCTGGGCGCCTGGGGCAGGTGTGTCCCTCCGGCCCATCAGACGGCCTGGACCATCCCCTGCTGCAAGGCTGCACTCCCACCAGGCCAGGGGTGGTGTGTTTGGGGGAAGGAAATGTCCCTCCCCAGGGGACCCCAGAGTCTGACCCACCAGTGCCTGCTGGCAGCCACAGGGCCCTGGAGCCTCCCCTGACCTCCACCTGGGGGATGGGCACTGGGCTGGGTGCTTGGGGGAAGTTTCCCTACAGAGCTTGCGGCCAGCATGTGAGTGCAGGCCTAGAGTCACCCCCCCCACGGGCGCCAGTCCTGCCACTGACACCACGGGACCCTCAGGTTCTCAGAGGCAGGAAGGGCTGGGCCCTCCCGGGGTGGGCAGGGGCACAGACTAACGCCATTGGGTGCAGGGCCTGGGTGGTGTGACACCAAGACCTAGAGTCAGGAATCACACTTGACCCCCCCCCCGCCCCCCCGTGCGTGCAGGCGAGGCCGTGGGTGGGCCCACACGTGCCAACGTGCCCCATTCCCCGGGGAGGGGGGGAGGGGGAGGCCCAGTGCCCATGAGTCAGAGAGCTCCTTGAGGGCAGGCTCCTGGCCAAATGATAGACTGGCAGCCCGCAGCAGGGAACTGGCCCCAGCCTGGGAGGCCCCGGGAACCAGGGGGCCTGGGGCAGGGCCTGGGCTCTTGGCCAAAAGGAGGCGGAGATGGTTGAGGAGGAAAAGGTGGAGAGGAAGGAGGGACGCAGAAGTCACTGGGCTGAGACCGAATGGGGACTCTGCAGAGCAGGCTGTTGCAACCCTTGAGGCTGATAAAGCGGCAGGAAGCCCCGGCCTCGACCCCAGGCCCTCGGCAACGGCCTGAGGCTAGGATGGAGCAGCAGAGGCTGGACCCATCCGAAGGGCTGGGGGTGTGAACCATCTCAGGAAAGCCTGGACTCGCCCCGGGTGGGAACCGGGCGTGGGGCTGGGGGTCAGTGGGGCACTTACCGGTTGTAGCCGCTCAGCGAGAAGGCGCCCTGCGGGGAGGCGGACGTGCTGCTCTTGAAGTAGTAGATGCAGCGCTTGTGGATGATGACGAAGCGCAGGGGCCCTGGGAGCGGGCGAGGGCAGGGGCTGAGCCTCCGGGCAGGCCCCGCTCCAGGGACCACGCCTGGAGGCCCGGGGCGACGCCAGGCCAGGCCTCCTGCCCCCTCCCCAGGAGTCTACCACGGGGCCAAATGCTGACAGATGCATGGGCATGCTGGCCCCTCCAGGGCAGGGGAGATTCAGGGGGCTGCGTGGCGCTACCGCAGGCCCTAGGGACAAGGGACTAAAGTGGCTCAAGGAAGGGCAGAGCCAGGGCCAGAGGCCCAGGGAGGCCACAGAGCCGCCTTGCTGGGTGGAGCGAGGCTGGGGGCAAAGATGCCCAGAGATCTTGCCAACAAGAGCCACTGGTGTGGAGCCAGTTAAGGTGAGAACCCCTGGGGCTACTGCCCCATCCCCGAGCAGCCCCTCCCAGGCCTGGAGGCGGCTCACTTACAGCCCCTCCTTGGAGGCTCCCTGTTCAAAGAGGAGGGCAGACCAATCGGAGCCCACAGAGAAACCAAACCAGTCAGCCTGGGGCACCTCGACCAGGCAGCACAGGGCCAGGGACTCCCTGGCAAAGGGCACAGCTTGAGCAAAGGCACGGGACGCTCGTGGCTGGTCAGAGGGGTGGGCGAGGCCCTGATGCTCTTGGGCTTCAGCATCTCCTAGGCCTGGGGGCTCTCTCCCTCTCCCAGCCTGCTGTCCTAGGCACCAGAGCCCCGGTCTCGTGAAGCTCTGGAGGTCCAGCACCCAGATGGCTGTTGGCCTGGTACGTGGGTTCATTGCAGACAGAGTGACTGCCTGACTCACTGAACACACACCTGATAAGGCGAGGGCACCACCCAGGGGCCAGACCTACCAGGCCAACGAGGGCTCCCGCCCCTGGCCACAGGCTGAAGCTCCCTTGTCCAGCTGGTCAGCACTGTGCACCAAATGCCCTCCTATCTCCACCCGCTGCACCACCCCAGACCCTTCCACAGTCCTGGGGGCTGGGGAGGCCAACCTCAGGGCCCCGAGGGGGTGCCGGCAGGGAGAGAAGGGAAACTCTGGAGGGCCCACCAGGTAAGGAAGGAAAAAGAGGCTCAGAAAGGAAGGGTGCTTGGCCAAGAAGGTCCAGTGGGGCTCAGCCCCGTCCCCACGTCCTCCCATTATGTTCCCCACCACTCAGGGGACTCACACTTGAGCAGCTGCAGCTGGGTGCCGCCCTTCTTGTGCAGGTAGCCAGCCTTGGCCACACCCCCAGGCATGGTCAGCAAGTTCTGAGCACCAATGGCCTTCATGGGGACGGGCCAGTGCATCTCCTCGGCCGCCATGAAGCTACAATAAAAAGGGAAGGGGACATGTCTCAGCCAGGGTTGGGGGCCACACCCTCGCCAAACAATCGTTTGGTGGGTTGGCTGGGATCCACAGTGTCCCAGTCAGCCTGGGGCATCGTTCGGGCAGGGGCCACCCAGTGCACGGTCTCCAGGGGCAGGCTGCCTGCCTCAGGGTTAACCCAGGCCCTCAGGGCCCTACATTCCAGGCCCGGCTGTAAGGCCCCGCTGCTCAACAGCCTCGTACTCATGTTCCAGCTGCTCTCCCAGAAACCTGGCAGGCTCTTTCAGTTTCACACTTCCGGCCTCTGCCTGGAATGACTGCCACCCCTTCTCACATAGAGAACTCCTACTCGCCCTTCAAGACCCAGATTCAGACTCCCCTCTTCTGTGACGCACCTCAATGCCCAGTCACATTCGGGGCCTCCCGCACCGCACCCCTGGTCCCTCTGAACAGCACCCACCCACCCCGCACTGTTTTATCCAGTGCCTGCCCCCACCCCACCCGGGGTATGGTCCGTCCGGGGGCCCCAGTGGAGTTGGAGGAGCAGTTCGGGTCAGACCCAGAGGCCCAGCCTTGCTGGAACTCCTGTCCCATCCCCAAACACACACACACACAAAAACCCACTCCGCTTTCAGCAAACTGGCAGGCTCCAACAGATGTTTACCGCCTCCCGCCTCCCGCCTCCCCGCACGCCTGCTCCTCGGCCCCTGCCCAGGTCGCTCGGGCTGCCCGCTCCAGCTCCACCTAAGCACAAAGCCACCCCTCTGGCCTGCGCCCCAACCAACAGTGGAGCCTCCGACAAAGCGCGCCACCCCCGCGCCCGCCCGGCGGCCCGCACCGGACAGAACCCCGCGGGCGTAGGGAGGAGGGGGCCCCGCGCCCGCCCGCCCCGGGAGGTGCTGACAGACGGACAGGCTCCCGCCCCGTCCGAAGCCCCCAGACCCGCCGGAGCCGGCCCCCGCCCGCCTTTGTTCCCGCCGGAAGCGCCGGCTCGGTCCTCACAGCGTCCACGCGATGGGCACGGCCGGCTTCGGGGGGTCGGCCCGCGCCCGCCTCCCCTGCGCGCACCGACAGGGCATCGGGCCGCGCGCCCGGGCCGCCGCCTCGCCTGCGGCGCCCTCCTCCCGCCAGCCCCTGGCCCGCGTCCGCGGCCCCTCGCCCGCCATGCCGCCGCGCCCCCCGCCCCCGCCCCGCCCCGCCCCCTGCCCGGCCGCCGGCTCCGCCCCTCGCAGGTGAGGCGCCGCCCCGCCCGTCAGCCCGCGGGGCCTCAGTTTCCCCGCCGGCCGCTGCGAGGGTGGGGCTGCGGGGGCGCGGGAACGCGGGGGCGCGGGGCGGACGCCTGAGGGGCCGCCCGAAGTCGGGAAGCCACGGAGGTGAACGGGCAGCCGGCCTCACGACCCCGCGCGGCTGGAGGGCTCCCGACCGCCCCCACACCCGGGCCCCAGCCCCTCCGGCTCCTGGCGGCCGAGACCTTGGGAAAGTGCCTCCTCCTCCTCCTCCCGGAGCCCCGGCCCGCAGCTCTGTCAAGGGTGGTGCGGGCCGCCCCGCCTCCCGGGGCTGAGCTGGAGTTGAAGCGGGGCTGGCTGGCGAGTTTCCCCTCCCCCCGGCCCCCCGGGGCGCGAGCACTCAGGCTCCCGGTCGGGGCTGCCGGTCCTCCCTCGTTCCTCCCTCGTTCCTCCCCCGTGGCCCACTCTGGGCGGGCTGCGTCGCCTCTCTGACCCGGGATTCCTTGCAGGGGTCAGGGCTCCGGTCCTTGGCAGCTCCTTCTGCCTGGAAGGATGTGGGCACCTCTCCCAGGAGCCCCCTAGGCTGGCTACAGGCTGGCCTCCCAAGCGTGCTGCCTTCTCTACCTCCACTTGCATACAGGCTGCCACCGAGATGGGCCACCTGCAGCAGAGGGTGGGTCTAACAGCTTCCGCCCTGCTCCCACCCAGCGGGAGGTCCCTGGTTTCCAGGCCTCTGCCTCAGGCCAGGGCTCTGGCCCCTTCCCGCTGCAACCAGCCCCTGCCTCTCACGCCTCTACAGCAGCCTCCCTACACTGAGGCTCCAGCCAGCCTCTGTGCCTGTTCCCAGTGCCCTTGCCAGCCCCACGCCCCCAGCATTCCCAGCCCTCTAGGCTGCCTCCTCGCAGCCCCCTGCCTGTGCCCCCCTCCACCACCTCCGGGCAGCCCCACCCCACCTCCTCAAGTCCCTCCCTGGCCTCCAGTCTCTTTCCTCCATCACCCTCCCCTCAGCACAGGCTCCAGCACACACGCCATGCCCATCACTGCTCTGTTCTAAAGCTCCAGGACCTGCTCATGTCCAGCTGGCCCTTCTGGATCCAGCCCCTGTGGACCTTTCTCACGGGCTGTCCTCCAGCCCTCCACCTCCCGTGTGTGTGCCTGCACCAGCCAGGCCCGTGGCTCCTGTTACTCAAATCCACTGCGCTCCCCCCTTCAGGCCTCTGTCCACACTGTTCCCACTGCCTGCTGTTACAACTGAACTAACTCACCCTCAAGAGGTGGTTCAAATGAACACCAGTCCTTCACAAACTCTTCCCCAAACCGAAGAGCAAGGCACTCATTCTAAGAGGTCGGCGTGGGCTTCCCTGGTGGCGCAGTGGTTGAGAGTCCGCCTGCTGATCCAGGGGACACGGGTTCGTGCCCCGGTCTGGGAAGATCCCACATGCCGCGGAGTGGCTGGGCCTGTGAGCCATGGCCGCTGAGCCTGCGCGTCTGGAGCCTGTGCTCCACAGCGGGAGGGGCCACAACAGTGAGAGGCCCACGTACCGCAAAAAAAGAAAAAAAAAAGAAAAAAAAAAGAGGTCGGCGTTACCTTGATACCAAAACCAAAGACCTCGCAAGAAAAGAAAACTACAGACCAATATCCCTATGAATGTCGGCGTAAAGTTCCTCACCAAAATACTAGCAAACTGAATCCAGCATCATATAAAAAGGATTCTACGCCACGTGGGATTTATTCTAGGAATGCAAGTTTGATCTAACATTCAAAATTCAAAAAATGTAGGAAATTGCGTGGTGGTCCAGTGGTTAGGACTCAGCGCTTTCACTGCCAGGGCCTGGGTTCAATCCCTGGTGTGGGAACGAAGATCCAAAAGCCTCACGGCACAGCCAAAACAACAACAAAAAACCCAAAAAACAAAACTCAAAGCAGGTAATACATTATGTCAATCTAATAAAGAAAAAAAAAAGAACATGCTTATGCTGACAGATGCAGAAAAAGCGTTTGACAAAATTTGACAATCCTTCATAATGAGAACACCCAACCAACTAGGAGTGGGAGGAACTGCCTCAACCTGGTAAAGGACATCTACGAAGAACCGAGAGCTAACGTCATAAACAATGGTGAGTGACTGAAAGCTTTCCCCTACAAGCAGGGACAAGGCAAGGACATCAGCTCTTGCCACTTCTATTCAACATTGTACCAGAGGTTCTAGTCAGGACAATTATGCAAGAAGAAGCAATAAAAGCTATGCATGGGCTTCCCTGGTGGCGCAGTGGTTGAGAGTCTGCCTGCCGACGCAGGGGACGCAGGTTCGTGCTCCGGTTTGGGAAGATCCCACATGCCGCGGAGCGGCTGGGCCCGTGAGCCATGGCCGCTAAGCCTGCGTGTCCGGAGCCTGTGCTCCGCAACGGGAGAGGCCACAGCGGTGAGGGGCCCGCGTACCGCAAAAAAAAAAAAAAAAAAAAGCTATGCAGGTTGGGAAGGAAAAAGTAAAACTATTCAAAGATGAGATGATTAGAAAATCCAAGGGATCCACTAAAGAAAGAATGATTAGAACTGCTAAACAAGCTCAGCAAGGTGGCAGGATACCAGATGGATACACCAAAATCAGTCCTATTTCTCTACACTAGCAACGAACAATCCAAAAATGGAAGAGGGTTAACTCAAGTGCCCCTTCTTTCAGGTGGTCCCACCAGCTCAGGCCCAGCACACAGGGGGCACCCAGGCAGTCCCAAAGGAGGTGTAGAATGCTGACCCCGCTGGGTGCGGGAGACTGCACGTTGCCTGGAAGGCGCAGGAAGCTGGAACAGCCCCACCCTGCTCCATCGCCTCCTCCCCCATCTGTAAGGAGACCTGGCATCTGTGTGGGGCAGGGGGTGCCAGAGGCAGAGCTGAGGATGATGGGGCCCACCCCTCGTCCTGGCTCCACACCTGAGCGAGCATGGGGAAGGAGCCGGGGTGGCGCACGGTCCCACCCTGGTCAGCTCGGTGGCCAGGCAGGTGCAGGCCTGTGAGGGGCTCAGTCTCACCTAGCCTCCGTCCCTCTGCGGGCAGGAGGAGGGCTCTTGGGTGTCCACGGGCTGACCTTGGGTGGGGAAGGTGGGTTGTAGCAGGCCTGGTCGTGTTCCACCTTCACCTCCCCTGGGAATGTCCCTGCTTCAGGAACAGACATCCACCGCCCTTCTCCAGAAAATGGACCATCGAAGGGGAAGCTCATCCTGATGGCCGGATATCCTCTGGCCGCCCGGCCCTGCCCTGCACCACTGGGTGAGCTGGGTTGGGACCTGCCCAGGAACACAGTGCTAGGCACGCTCCCCAGTCTCTGCTCCGTGCCCACCCCCACCTTCTCTCCCAGCTGCGATTGGTCTGTGTGACCCAAGGCCCGAGGCTGTAGGGGTGAGGGCAGAACAGGCCGGAGAAAGCTGCTCTTTCCCACAGAGAGAGACAGCTCCGTTGGTCTCCAGGAAGCGCAGGCTCTGTGGCTTCCATCTGCCTTGGAGCTGCGAGCCTCTGGGGCGTGTGGTCACATCCCCTGCACAGGCCCACACAGGAGCCGTGGCTCCGCACACTCGGTCATTGTCACACACGGTGCACCCAGACAGGATGTGTGTATGAGCCGCACGGCCCGAAGGCAGAAGGTTCTGTGTGTGCACACGCGTGTGTACCGGTGTGAGCCTGTGCACCAGGTTGCCTGGAAGGTGCATGAGGAAGGCGCTGGAGGGCAGGGTTCCCTCGGCTCTCCTCTCCTGCACCCGCAGGTGCGGTCTCGGCTGTGGTGAGGGAGCTGGCACCTCGTGGGACCACAGGGTCGGGGTTCCGTCAGTGGTGACCAGGCCGCCCATGTGTGGGAGCTGCAGGGTGAGGAGGGTCTGGGGGGTCCCAGCCCCGAGGGAGAAGAGACCAGGTCCCCCAGTGCACTCACTCACACCTATGCACACACTTATTCGTCACAGGCCTGCATGCACGCTTATACACTCACGCCCGAAGACACACTCTCACATACCCACCTGCATATAATCATACGTGCACACGTACACACATGCACTCGCACATACCCATGTACTCGCTCACACAGGCTCACACGCATACGTATGCACACACTCATCGCACATGTACACGCTCACATTCATTCTTATACATGCACTCATTTTCACACATGCCTGCTTGCACTCAAATGTACTCATACACACACACTGACTCACGTGTATATTCACACACACACACACACACACACACACACACACAGCCTCCAGGGGCTAGCAGGACCTTTCATGGGTGGCCCCAGTGCCCTGGGCAGGCAGCTTGGGCACAGGTCAGAGTAATCATCACTACCCCGCAGCCCTGCACTGGTGCAGAGCCAAGTCTGACTCGACAGCTCATTAAACCCCACAGGCGTTGCTTTACCTCCATCTCACAGACTAGGACAGTAATGAACAAGCTCAGCAAGTCGTCAACTCGCATGGAGCGCACCGGGCACTCACCGTGGGGACCAGACTCTGTGCTTCTCGAGGACCACCCCACGTCACCATCCTAACACCCCCTGACGTGTGAACCTGTGTCACCCCCACGACACTGATGAACACACCAAGGCTCGGAGAAGCTGAATAACTCAGAAGTCACACAGCCAGTGAAGAGTGGAGCGCTCAGCCTGTCCCGCCCGGCACAGAGCGGGCGCTAGGTGGCGCTGGAGGGGCGGGGCCGCAGCGCCTCTTGGTTCCGTCTCTCCTTTCAGTTTCTCCTCCCCCTTCCTCTTCCCAGAATCTTTCTCCATAAAAGAATGAAAACCAAAAATCTCCAGTGAAGGCCAGTGACGAGCCATGCCAGAGGGAGGGAGGGAGGCACGACCTGGGCTGGGGTCCCTGAGACCCTGAGGCTCTTCGGCTCCCTGCCAGGCCCCCCAGCACTGCGCTCCCAGGGCAGGCAGGCAGTGGGAGCTCACACAGCTCTCCGTGTCCCCGCAGTGCAGGCACGGTCACGCTGACACATCATCACACTCACACACGCACACACACAATGTGTGCACCCAGGACCCAAACGCCAAGGCCACCCAGGCAGGGCAGCACATGACCAGGGGGCGGGGTTGTCCTCTCTGGGCTCCCACTTGCCCCGTCCAGCTGAGGGCTCTCCTCTCCGCGGCCCAGGGCCAGCGTCCTGTGCGCCCCACCGCGGGCCCCGTTGAGGGGGGTTCTGACTCGTCACGGGGACTCCCTGAGCGGCTCTACAGGTGCTGGGCCGGCACCACCTCCCGAGCCCCCCAGCCCCAGGACCGCCCTGCTGACCTGGTGGCACTGACCCAGCACATGACTGTCTTCCTGCCTGGCGACGGCTTGGGGGCAGGTGTCCTGGGGCCCAGGAAGGCCATGTGGCTCAGGGGCCACGAGGCGGGGCTTCAGCCGGCCTCCCCTAGGCAGGCGCGGTGCCCCGCGCAGCCCAGAGTGCTGGGCCGGCTACGCCCGCGGAGCCTCCTGCTGACAGCCGCCTGCTGCATCTGGGGCCCGTGGCCTCCAGGGCTTCCTCCCCGCCCAGGGCTTCCTGTTGCCGGGCCCCTGGGCAGCCCCGGGTAGCCAGAACTTCCTGCCTTCCACCCTTTGAGGTCCTGAGGCCCAGCGCTGTGCCCAGTCAGTGCCGTGTGGCCTGCTGGCTTTGGGCCACGCCCACTGTGGCCAGAGACCACAGCTCGCCAGGCCCCGGGATGAGGCCAGCTATGCCCCCGGGAGGCAGCTCCCTGCCGGTCCCCCCCAGGGCCACCTCTGTACGTTTGACTTCTTCCCAGCAAATCGCTGAAGCCCCAAAGCCCAGGGCGCCAGGCCTGGCCTCCCTGACCCCAGAGACAGCCACACAAGAAGTCGGTGCTTATGCCCCACACGGGGAGCTCACTACTACCCGGGCGTGCTCCCACCACCACCACGGGCGCCGCTGCCCAGTTCTGCCTTCCGAGGCTACACGGCGCAGCTGTGCCTCTGGCACCAGAGCCTTCTGCGTTTCAAGGTGGCCACCTCTCTGCCCTTTGACACCAAGGGACCAAGGGATGGGTTCCGAGCCCGGGCCCAGGCGTCGGCCCGTCACCTTCCCTCAGTCCCCCAAGCCTTCTGCCCCACCCCATCCCCCCATGCCAGGCACAGCCTCTGTGACACAGCTGCTGTGACAGAGCAGTGATCGCCACTCTCTGCTGCCTCTGTGAACACCTGGCTGGCTAGAAAGCACTTACAGCCCCAGTGGCAAAGCACAGTCCTGTCACTCCCTGGTCCCTGACCGGGTCCCTCCCAAGCCTGCTCTGCCCCACCAAGCCGGGCTTCCTCCCCCGCCCGGGTCCACAGCCAGGAAGCTGGGAGCAGGGATTCAAGCCCAGGCTGCTCGGTGCTGAGCCCCCAGGCCCCCTGCCTCTCCTCCCCCGAGCTTGGGTCTCAAGGTCACACCTCGCCCAGGGAGGACAAGACCAGCTGGAGGAAGGAGTGCTTTGGGGCCACGCCACGGCAGGATTTGAGGGTGACACAGGCCGCAGACTACGGGCGTTGCAAAGGCCTCGTCCTGCCCGCCAGGTTTACCAGGGCATAGCCCCACAGCCAGCTGTGCCAGTGCCTAGTCAGCCTGCATCCCTGTGTGTCGGGGCCTGAGGGAGGCCGGCCCTGGCTGGGGGGCCTCCATCTCCCAATGTGTGCACAGCCCCAGACCCCTGCCAAGGTCCCCGCACCACCCGGGGGCCAGTCTGGGGTGTGAGACTACCTGCTATCTCCTGGAGGATGGGGCTGTTGTGTATGAGCTGTCCTCAGGGCGGGACCCTGGCCTCCGCAGCCTCAGTGCCCTCGGTGGCAGTGGGCAGGCCATGCCTTCAGGAGAAAGCTGACCACAACAGATGGACGGGTGGTGGCAATGGGGAGGTTCAGTGGGTCCCCCTGCCCTTCCCCTTCGCAGCCTGCCCAGAGTGGGGAGAGGGCTCCCAGTCAGACTCAGCTGGGCACCCCGCCCACCTCTATCCTCTGCCAACTGTGGGCCTCAAGCTACTGACTTAGCCTCTCTGAGCCTTAGTTTCTTCATCAGTGCTGAGGGTTGAGGTAAAATAGCAGGTTAGGAGCCCCTGGGGCTTGGGCAGCCAGGACAAGCCAGTGGAGCAGTTCTGGGACGGGGCAGGGGCTTCAAGGGGCCGTGAAGTCCAGAGGAGGTGCCCAGCAGGCACTGGATCAGGGGAGGCCTCCAGACGAGGGGCCAGGTTTGACTGAGAAGGAGTTTGCTGGGGCAGGGGTGGCCTGAGGAAGTCAAAGTCCGGGCAGCAAGTGGCCAGAGCCGGGGGAGGCTGGGGGGGCCGGCGGCAGGGGGGGAAGTGGAGGGTGTGGGCACAGGCCTGCAGATGAGAACTGCCCGAAATGGGAGGCCGCCAGGCTCTCACTGGGACATCCCATCCCTCACTGGAGAGACAGAAGGATGGATCAGGAGGCCTGGGGTCTAGGAGCCACAGCCTCCCCTTGCCCCTGCCCCAGGAGGGCCACCAAGTACTATCCACAGCAGAGGCAGAGTAGGCAGAGGGCCACACCCGCTGGAGCCCCGGCTCAGCACTAAGAGGCCTAGGGGCAGTCACGCCCGAGCAGAGGAACAGGGGTCTCCGTGGAAGTCAGACCTGCGTCGACTCCTTCCCCAGCCCTACTCCCTCTGGGAGTCTGAGGTCAGGATTCCCCTGGTTGCTTTGCGACCTCTGAAGGCCCCGCCACTCCAGGCCTCTGTTCCTCCCTGTGCCCTCCCATCTCCCGAGGCAGCATTTCATCCCTGCAACAAATAACGCAGCGATTCACATTCCTCAAACAGAGGACATTCAGGGTCCCTCCTTCAATAGTGGGAGCTCCACGACCTTTCACACTGTGCTGAGAATAACCAGCCCCCAAGCAGCAAGATGTGTGGGGCTGGGGCCCCTGCCCTCAGCAGCTCTGGTCTTCCACCCAACCCTCCCCAACTTGCAGCTCCTCCCCCAGCTCCCAGGGCGGCTGCCTCTAAGTTCCAGGCTTGCGGACCACCCACCATGCCGGACGCAGCACACTTAGCAGGGTGGGTGGGACTAGACAGCGGCGGGGCAGGGGCCAAGAGTCGGCCTGAAAAAGTGGAAGGGAGAGCCTTCTGGGTTCCAGGGGTCCTCAGCCTGCCCTGGAGCCAGGCAAAAGCCCAGGCAAATGCCCACCACCTCTGCAGCAGGCCATGGAGCCTGCCCCACCCTGATGCTCACAGCCCACTCACCTGCGGTGACCCTGGGGATGCTAGGGTTCAAAGAGCATGGCACTGGCCGGGCCAATGGTCAGGGAACAGAGGTGTGGGGACTGGAACCACGTCCCTGAGAACCCCAGCCCGGTGTCTCCCGCAGTCTCCCAGAGCCCTGTGCCCAGTCCGGTGCCCACCTGTCACCTTCATGCCAAGGAGGGCCTGCCAGGCTCAGGGAGGGCCCTGGGGCCGGGGAAGGGTGGCTGGCACCTCCATTCGTGTGAAAACCTCAAGCTCTCAAAATAAGACGCTTTGCATCAGTCCCTCACAAAGGAAGGGCCCAAGGCCACCCACAGCCACCCACCTACTTAGTCCCCACCCTCCGGGGCCAGGGCCACCAGCCTTTCCCCTGTCTGAGCCTCACTCCTCTCTGCACAGGTGCTGTAAGCTGCCTTCCTGCGCAGGGCTGCAAGGATTCCCGGGTATTTGGTCCTGGGTGCCATCCAGCTGGGCAGAGGGAGCGGGTGGCATAGAGGGCAGGGTCCTGGTCACGCCACCCAGTGTAGTGGGCTGAGTGGGGGCCCCCAGAGACATATGTCCAAGTCCTAGACCCTGGGAACTATGACCATGACCTTATTCGGAAAAAGGATCTTTGCATATGTAATTAAGGATCTTACCATGGGCCCTAAATCCAACAACAAGCATCCTTATAACACACAAAAGAGAAGGGGGAAAAAAAACCCGGAAAAAGAGATCAGACTTGCGGTTACCAGAGGCGGAGGGTGGAATTGCAGGAAGGTGGTCAAAAGGTACAAGCTTCCAGTTATAAATAGGTCCTGGGGCTGGAATTGCAACACGGTGACTGTAGCCAACAGTGCTGTATGATGTGCAGGAAAGTTGTAAAGAAAGTAAATCCTAAGAGTTCTCATCACAAGGAAACATTTTTTTCCCTTTTTTCTTTTCTTTTTATTGTCTCTGTATAAGAAGGTGGATGGTAGCTCAACCCTATTGTGGGAATCATCTCACAGTATATGCAAATCAACCATCATGCTGTGTGCCTTAAACTTAAAAATAAAAAGCAGGGCTTCCCTGGTGGCGCAGTGATTGAGAGTCCGCCTGCCGACGCAGGGGACGCGGGTTCGCGCCCCGGTCCGGGAAGATCCCACGTGCCGCGGAGCGGCTGGGCCCGTGAGCCGTGGCCGCTGAGCCTGCGCGTCCGGAGCCTGTGCTCCGCAGCGGGAGAGGCCACAGCAGTGAGAGGCCCGCATACCGCAAAAAAAAAAAAATTATAAAATAAAAAAAATTAAAAGAGAGAGAGAAAAGACACAGAGGAGAAGGTGATGTGAAGACAGAAGCAGAGATTGGAGTGATGTGGCCATAAACCAAGGAAGCTGAGGGCTGCAGGCAGCCACTAGAGGCTGGAAGACAAGGGAGGAAGGAAGGATTCTCCCCTGGAGCCTCCCGTGGGAGCGTGGCCCTGCTGACACCTTGATTTTGGAGTCTGGCCCCAGGACTGTGAGAATAAATTGCTGTTTTTTTCAGCCCGCAGCTTGTGGTACTTTGTTAGGGCAGCGTGGGAAACTATTTTACACGGGGACTGGCTGAAGTTCTTCCCCTGGATGAAGTTCTTCCCCTGGATGAATTCACAGTCAGTTTGAAGTCCTGGGCGTGCCAGCAGGGCGAGGCTCGCTCTGTGTGAGGCATCCAGCTGGAGAGGGTAAATCTGAGCGGGTTTCCACAGCCTCACCACCTCCCACCCTTCCCGTGCACGGGGTCGGAGGCCACACCCAGCCTACACCCACCAGACTTGCTGGGCCCACCTCCGGACCCTGGTTCCCACCCCTGGCCAGCCCTTCCTTGGCTCTGTCCAGCCATTTCCACCACGAAGCAGAGGCCAGGCTGGTTCCCTGGCTGAGTGTATGGGGTCTGGCCCCTGCTTGCTGCCCTGAGCCCTCGACTCTGGGCCTGTCACACAGGACCACCGTGCCCCACCCTGAGTACGCACAATCGTCTCCACCTGGAAACTATATCCTCTCCAACAAATGCTCCCTCATCCTCTGAAAACAGAACCATCTAGAACCTCACCCCCTCCTCTGCAATCTCCAAGTCAGTGGCACAGCCTTGCCCACCAGGGTGTCACATGTGTTTGCATCCCTAGCACTCCCCATGGGCCTGGGTCCCACTGAAGCCCCGGAGCCCGGTGCCTGGCCCACAGAAGGGGCCAAGAGCCCGATGGATGGGTAGACAGATGGGTCCAGCGTCACATCTACACACACAGCCATACCCCTGACGTGGCTATGCAAGCACATGCCTGGCCCTCAGAGCCAGAGTGAAGCACTAATCTGACCCCCACCAAGAACTGACGCCCAGTGGCTGTGGCAAAGTCCCATGGCCCAGGACCCCCCCACCGCCTAGTGAGGTAAGCCGCCAGCCAGCACTGGGTGAGCACTGGAGTCTGCTCATTGCAAAACAGAGAACAGGCCAGCATCCCCCGAAGACAGCAGTGTGCTGGGGTCTAGGAGGCCCCCAGGGGCTTCTCAGGGCTACCCAGGGTGGAGGCGAGAGGCAGTCCAGCCACTCCCGTGTCGGCGGCAAAGGGAATTAGGGGAAGTGCAGAAAGAGGCCCACATGCACAGCTGCCCACATGGAGCCTGGGCTTCAGAGGGTGGTGGCCAAATGGGGTTTCTACTCTGGGGCCCTCGGCCCTCGAGCTCTGTCCCCATAGAGGACTCGTAGAGCCCACGTATCCCTGGATGCCCCCCACCCCGCCCCGTAGCAAGTTGGGGCCCTCCTCTCCAGGCCTGGCGTCTCTGCCTCTAGCAAACATTCCCAAACTGAGCAGCATCTCTCAAGGGCTGGGGTCGAGGGCTGGATTAGCCTGGGGAGCAGAGCTGGGGCCCCTCAAAGAGTCGGGGCTGCTGCGCACCGCACACCAGGTGCGGGACACACTCAGCAGAGCCCTGGGGAGGAGGGAGCTCGGGGCCTGGCCAGGAAGGAGCAGCACGTGGGTGGGAGGGAGGATGGCTGGGCAGGGGCTCCAGGCCCAGGGTCCCTGTCCTTGGATATGGCCATGGTGGGCAGAGGTCGGTCCGGGGGAAGCATAGGTTAGCATCGTCACTCTCTTGTCTCAAACCACAAGCCAGCAGAGGCGTTTCAGGATTCACACTTCAGTTCATCATGACACTGACAAGTTTCCACTTTTTAATTGCTTGAGGAAAAAGCTCTCCAGAGTGCTGACGTGTGGGCCAGGTCCGCCCCCGTGTTCCTGGCCCCTCGCCTGCCCGCGGAGGCTCACTGCTGCGCATCACAGCCAGCAGGCACCACAGGTTCCCAGCCCCGCCCGCCAGGACGGGGCTGCTCCACCATGGGACCTCGCTAGGCAGGACGGCGCGGTGGTGATGGCTCAGGCTTCCTTGGGGACAGGATGGGCTCAGTCCTAACCTTGAGGCCCACAGCTCCTGTGCGGGGCTGTCCTGAGGGCCACCGGGCATGGCTGGGGGTCAGGGTGACTCCAGGGATTCCGTGGGCCACGCCGTCACCACCGTCGCGTCAGGAAGGGAGAGCGCTCTCCTGAACCTCCCCTGCACAAAGCCAGGCGACACCTTCCTATCCTGCCCCCGTGGGTCTGGAGCCCCGAGTATTCCCGCCTCCTTGCTCACCACTGGCCCCATCTGAGCCAGGCTTGCAGGGTTGAAAATTCCACCTGAAGGTGACGGATACCTTTGCCCAGTGCTGTGCTCAGCCTGGAGCGACATCTCCCTTCCCCTTGGTCCCACCCCTGCCACCTCCGCCCCACGTCCAGACCCACTACCTGCACACACAGCCCCTGCCCTTCTCCTGCGTAGGCTCCGCCCACGTGCAGGGCCACACTGACTGCGGCATTTTCAGCCTGTCTGTTGACTTTCTGACCCTTCTTCGATACAGCTCGATGGGGGGTGACATGACAGCCACTCCTTGTGTCTGTCCCCTGCAGTGTCCCCAGCATGAACAGATCCCACCTCCTTAGCTGGACACTCCCGACTCCACATGGGGTCCCATCACGGAGCTCGTTCACTGAATGAAACTGTTCATCTCTCCCTAAGACCCCCACTGCTCTGTCCCTGGGGGGGCCTCTGGCTGCAGTGACAATGCCTAGTGCGGGGGCTCTGCCACCCACGAGCAAGGCCTGCACACCCCGGGAGTGACCTCGGCCAGGCGCTTGACCTCTCCCAGTCTCACTGTCCTTGTCCACAAAGCGACCAGCAGGCACCGGCAAGGCAGGTGTAGGGCCTGGACAACGCACCCTCACACCCCGAGCGCCCGGTGGGCTGAGCCCCAGGCAGACCAGGCTGCCCGACACTGCTGCCCACCCTCCAGGGGCCAAGGGGGTGTGGCTGGGCTGGAATCTGCAGAGCCCCGTTGTCAGGTCGCCCAGAAGGGGACAGACCGTCTCCTCTGAGGTCACTCCTGGCAGACGAGGAACACGCAGACGGCAGGACTTCCCCAAACCCAGCCCGCTCCACCGTCTTCCCAGCGGCCACCGTGCGTGCTCCTTGGGTCACGTCACCGTGCCTCCCTCAGCACTCCAGAGCCTGGCCCTCAGTGGAGGGTCTGGGCCCCGACAGCAGCCCCAGGCCTCAGGAGCACAGGCTACCACCAGCCAGACCCTCCTGGGGACACATGTACATGTCACATCCTGTGGGGCCACGTCCCCACTTGCTGAAGCCAAGGCAGGGGGGTCACAAAGGCTGGGGGTACTTTCCTGTCTACGGTCCACCTCTCGTGACAGGAGGGCCAAGTCAGTGCGCCAGGGCCGGGGGCACCCTCCAGGAATGTCCGCCCAGTGCCGAGCCGTCAGCCCCCATGGCCCACTCAGTCCCCGGCGGCCCGTCTCCTGCTCTCCCGATGAGGAAGCTGAGGCTGAGCGGGCTGCAGCAGTGGCCACACAGCCAGCACCACCCATGTGGCCCAGAGCCAGGGCCACTTCACCCGCCACATGCAGCCTGACACTTCCCACCAAGTCTGGGTCTCAGGGGCATGAGGAGGAGCCCCAGGGCCTACTGTCAGGAAGGATGCCAGCTCCCACCCGGCAGAGAACCCAGCAGCCCAGAGGAGGGCTCCAGGCTCCGGCCAGAAGGCTGGGGCACACGGGGCTGGGGATGCGGCACATGCCAGCCTGTCCTCGTGAATTCAGAGTCTGCTTCTGTTTTACACGTATCTCCGGAGCCCAGGGGGAGCTCGTCAGGAGACTGTCCCGGCCACAAGCCCCCACCCTGAGCCCTGTTCACCGCTGTCCCCGGTGCTGGGACAGAGGGAGGCCATCAGGGCATCGCCACCTGTCAGCAAACGCCGCACCCTTCACCCCCGGATCCAAGCTGGGCTCCCGATCTGCTGGGGAGGCAGCCACCTCTGACTCACATGCTTGTGACAACGCTTCCACCCAGATGGGGTGACACATCAGGCAGCGTCCGCACGCCATAGCCAAGCAAGAAGGTTACACGGAAAGTGTCTTGAGTAGCAAAGAGCTTGTGCAAAGGGCCTGGGGTTGGGGAGAGAGGAGGTATCCAGAGAGACCTGGCCCCACTGCTCCTTGCAGGAGCCGAGGGTGGAGGCCAGAGGCTGGCCCTGACAGGCACGCTGCAGGGACACTTGCTGTCCGCCGGTGCCAGGCCAGGGCAGCTGTACGAGCCCTCCACACTGGCAACCACCAGCTGGGGCGTCCCAGCGTAGGCCACCAGGGGCACTGACCTTGACACCAGTAGCATCTGTTCTTTTACTCATCTCTTTAGGATCTTTCGTGCCATGGTGGCCTCCCTCAGACCACAGGAACCAGAAAATTCCTGAGTACCTTACAGCATTTCACCAAGTCAGGGCTCCCGGGTCAGGACAGGACAAAGGGCATCAGGACCCAGGGGCATGAGGTGTGGCCCCGCATCTCAGCTGCTCCATATACCTCTGGGGGTCCCTGGACCACTCACTCACCTAGGAACCTGGTTCACCAATTGTCCAGCAGTATTTTGGTCTCCTGCCCACCCTGCCACAGGCTGGAGCCCGTCAAGTCCAAGTCCATACCACAAGGTCCCTTCCTTCCTTCTTCTCACTTCAGCAATTTAGGGTTTGGTGTCTCTTCAGTTTTAATCCGTTTATTTTTATCCTTTTATCACTAATGTTCATTTTTTTCTTGGCCGCACGGCCTGCAGGATCTTAGCTCCCGGACCAGGGAGTGAACCCCGCACCCCCTGCGGTGGAAGCGCAGAGTCTTAACCACTGAACCACCAGGGAAGTCCCCCTAATGTTAATATTTTTAGGCTGTTTTCAAACATTTTTTTCTTTGACGCTGTAGATTAACCTTCACTCTCTGAGTTTTCTATTTTTATATATATATATTTTTTTAATTAATTTTTTTTTGCGGTACACGGGCCTCTCACTGTTGTGGCCTCTCCCGTTGCGGAACACAGGCTCCGGACGCGCAGGCTCAGCGGCCATGGCTCACAGGCCCAGCCGCTCCACGGCATGTGGGATCTTCCCGGACCAGGGCACGAACCCGTGTCCCCTGCATCAGCAGGCGGACTCTCTACCACTGCGCCACCAGGGAAGCCCCTGAGTTTTTTATTTTATTGCATTGTTTCTGCTTTTGCTCACCTTTTATTCCTCGGTCAATTTTAAGTTGGCCTCAGGAGGGTCTTGCCCTCTCACTGGCTACTTCCTGGGGTTCCCCGCAGGCTTGGGGGGGGCGCCCTGTGACGGGGCAGCCCCTCCGCCGGGCTGCCGTGGATGGGGGCTGGGGGAGCAGGCCGCAGCCACTCCCAGGCCTGGGTCTCTGGCTGGACAGAGGCAGGGGGACAGAGACACACCCAGAAGGGAGGGAGCCAGAGAGAGGCCACGGGAAGAGGCACGGACTTGGGGGGGGGGCAAAAGATGGAAGGAGGAGCAAGCCGGCTCCCCATGCGGTGTGGGGACCCGAGAACGCTGTTCCTCCTCAGCCTGGGAGCCCTGGGCCGGGCGCTGGATGGATGACTCACAGCCCTGGCTCCCCTCCGAGCCCCTCAGCTGGGCCCACAGGGGGCCTGGCTGGCCTGACTGTTCCCAGGCACCCTCACACTGCCCCATTGTTCAGAGGCCCAGTGAGGAGAAGGGTCTGGCGGTGGGCCCAGGATGGCGGGAAAGGGGCCCAGCCCCAGCTCTCCTGCCCCTCTTGGGCAGCCTTGACAGACAGGACAGGGGACAGGAGGGGGTGGGGGAGGGCTGTCTCCATCCAGCCACGCTGCCATCCTCCCAAGGCCGGTGGTCCTGCAGGATGCTGCGCCCCGGCCCCTCTCTCTGAGCCGCTGTCCCAGCCACAGCTGGGAGGCAACTCTCAAAGGCAACTGGGCTCAGTCTCAGGTTCAAGGCCGTCACCCCGTTGGTGCTCAGCCACGATGACGGACGGCTCGCACGCCTTCCCTGACCGCCTTCCCTGACCGCCTCGTGCTGTCCCCACCCTGCAAACTGAGGTCACCCCGGGACACCCTGATGCCCCACAGTCAGGCTGGGGAGTGGTGCCCTCAGGGACCTCAGAGCCCAGTGCAGGGCTGGAGGAGAGGGCCCCTGCTGAGGCCCATCCCCCCGCTCCCTTCCTCCAGGCCCACCCCTTCCACTGGCACAGCAGCCTTAGAAAGCGTCCCCAGATCCCACAGGCAAAGCGCCCGCGGGGCCCCTGTGGACAAGGCAAACGCTCTCATCTAACCCTCAGCCTAACTAAGCCTCCCAGAGGCAAGGTGGCTTCTGACGGTCAGCAGAGCCAGGGGTCAAGCTCCCGAGTGCCAGCCCTTAAGGCCTCCTCCTGGCTGGGGACCTGCCACCGGGTGGGGGACGCCTGCACCGGGTGGGGGAGGGGCACGGCTCGGTGGTGCTATAGGGACACCCTCCCCTCCCCAGGGAGACAGCCATGGGGTCACACCACTCTCGCCAGAAAAGCCAGCAATGAGGACTGGGTGTGCGGGGGACGGAGGGCAGAGGCAGTACGACCAGAGCCGTACTGGGGCATCAACACGGAGGCCACTGGGGTGGGGCCATCCCCTCCTGCTTCCCAAGGCCTCACTCTGGAACAACTTCCTGTTGGTGCCCGGCTGGCAGGAACCTTGGGCTTGGGGCCTCCTAGGTCCTGCGTGTGTGCGGGGGATCTCGTTCTCAACGCTCTTCCTTCCCCCGCGACTTCCTGCCCCAGAGCAGGCACGGCCACCACTGACCACAGAACTTCACCCTCCTAGTCACATTCTCGAGAGAACGGAAGGCTGATCTCAGAGAGCTCCCGTCCCAGGTGGCAAACCTTCCAAGGCTGGTGCCCAGGAACCCCAGGATGTCTGGGCAACTCAGGGATGGGCTCCATGCCTCACTCCATTTTATAACAAGTGGACACCAGGGCCACCGGCGCTGAGGCCCAGCTGGGCCAGAACCCGGGCCCTGAGCGCAGCCTGGGGCTCCCCCTTACCCCACCCTCAGGCCCGGCACACCTCCTCTGACAGAAGGACCCGGCATCGGCCTCCTCTGGCAGCTGCAGCCCAAGGTCTGGAACCAAATTAGGCTGGGTCCTGGTGAGGCCCCGAAGGGAAGTGGTTCCAGAGTCTCCTGCCCCCGTGGCCCACCCCTGAGCAGCTCCCCTGTGTGGCAAGGAGCCGGCACTGGGGGCCCCAGCCCTGGTGCAGCAAAGTGCCAGGGTGGGGTCCCCTGGAGCAGCATATCCTTCCCCTTGGGTGAGCTTCCAGAGAAGTCAGGAGGTGGGGGTTTGGGGGAGGACTTCGTAGGGTCCGGCTGCTTAGTGGGGCTGCAGCACAGCATCGACAAGCTCCCGAGGTGGGGGCTGTAGGGGTACGTGGTGGTGATACCTCCTGTGGGAGGCTGAGGCTCTATCCCCAAGTGCCTTCGGCCCCGCCCAGATCTGGGTGGGTCAGCAGGGAGGCTGTAGTGGCCTGGCGCTGACCCTGGGGGCTCTGAGGCCCTCTCGTGCATCCAGCTCACAGCCGGGCACCACCATGGATCCCGCCCAGCACCCGACGGCCACCCTGCGCTCCTAGAGGTCTCGGGCCAGATGGCGATGGCAATGGGAAGCCGCCTCTCGTCCTGTGCTGAAGGGCAGGGGGCGCGGTCACTCCGTCCTCTGCCTACCGTGGTCAAACCCACCAGCTGATCACTGACCTGCCTGCCAGGGCCCGGCCCCCAGCACTGTGTCTGCCTGGCCATCAGGGGACCCAGCGGCTCTGTGCCAGCTGCCCCTTGAGAAAGGGTCTTCCTTTTCTGGCCTCAAATAGGAGGAGAGGAAGCAGCTGGGGTTACGGAGGACATTCCTCAGGAGACAAGGTGAGTTTCCTGGCAGGCCTCCCTCCCCCTCCCACCTGTCCACGCAGGGCTCCCGGCCCGCTTTTCTGGCTCCTTCCCCACCACTCTCCTACTGGTGGCAGATCTAATCTTGCCAGGCCCCATCTGGGGCACGGGGTCTCTGGGACCCACAGACCAGGTCTCCGCAGTGGCCGGTGGGTCAGGGGAGTTCAGGCTGACCCCAATCTTGGCCCCAACATGTGTCTCTAGGAAAGAACAGCCACGGAGAAAGGAACGGCTTCCACTTAGGGTGGAGCGCCCCAGACTCCCCGCCTGTCTCCCCGTCTGAACCACTGCTGGGGCCCCTGAGACCAGGTGACCTCAGTGGTGACTATTAAGGGCTGTGGCTGCTGCAGCCCACGGCCTAGGGCCGTGATAGAAACCTGGAGGGGTTCACACAAGGCCAGAGCACAACTACCCACTGTGATCTGGAAACGTCACCAGCCGGGCGGCGGACTCCTTCCAGGATAACGGGGCACCTGTGTCTCTGATGTGGAAGCAGGAGGTAAACACGCCGGGCTTCAGGTCTCTGGGAGCTCCTGGGATGCTCTACAGGGGGTCGTCCCTCTTCTGGGCCAGACCCACATGGGCACCGCTGGGCAAGGGCACTCAATTGTGTCCCTGTCCTTCATAAGTCCCCGGTTGGGCAGGGAGAAGCAGATAGGTACACAAGGTGACCAGGGAACGGGCTGGGGCTTGTAGAAGGCACCTAGCTCCGGGAAGCAGGGGCAGGGGCCAGGGAGGGTCCCTGAGCACCAAGCAGGACAGACACTTATGCCTTTTATTAAACTGCTTCCGAGGGAGAGAGTGGCAGGGTGGGCCAGACAGGCTGAGCTGCTCCCTATCCACGCCTGGCCCTGGGCTTGGTACACAGGGCACCCAGCATGAACGAGAGGAGCAGAGGTCTGGGGGCAGCAGCTTTCTGAAGGGCACAGGGGCCTAGGCAGGGAGAGCTGCCCCAGGAGTGGAGCTCGGAGTGGGGTGGCACGGGCCCAGGCGCCCAGCCAGGGCCCTAAGTGGACTGTGGGTGCTGCCCCTGGCTCCCAAGGCTTTGGGGTCAAGCCAAGGCCTACCCTGGTATTCCAGGCCCCTAGGTCGACCCCTGACCCCACATCACCTTGCAGGGGGCATCCAGCAGTGAGGGCTGGGGCCACAGGGGCAGCCGGGGTATGAGGACACAGAGCTCTCTAATGCCACAGAGCAATGTTGCCAGATTACAACATCCCCTTGGGCAAGGCTAGAGGAAATCCCCCAAATGGAGCTGCAGGGTCAAGGGCAGGGAGGCCCCAGCCTGGGACAGGGCTCCAGATCCCACAGTGGGGGCTCCTCTGCAGCATCTCATTTAACTTTTCCGAGGACACCATGACTTGTAACTGTTTTTAACCCCATTTCACAAGGAGGGACGTGAAGTCCAGAGAGTCACTGAGACTTGAAGGGGACAGGCTGCTCCAGTGCTGGGAATGAGGCCCCCGACTACTTCCTGGGAGGAGCTGTGCTGGCTCCAAGAAGCCCCTGGGAAGCCTTCCCTGGGCCGGCCCAGCCCCCAGCCGTGGGGCAGCCCACCCTCCTCCCAGCAGGCACGGAGCCAACTCGGAGCGCTCACCCGTCAGCCTGGCAGCTCCTGGGGACAGGGACCTCCCCTGCCTCTGCAGGTTCCAGCAGGCAGACGCCCCACACCCCAACCAGCGGCCTGGAATATGGTTGGCAGTGGGCCGCCCCTACCCTGTTTACTGCAGCCAGCATGCAATAAACATCTGATTCACAAGGAAGCAGAGAGCACTTCTCGGAATTGCAGCACAGCTGCAGGGGAAGGAGTACGGATACCAGGAGGGTGCCCTGCCAACCCCTCAGGCCCCGCCGACCTCCCCAAGCCAGTGTCTCGGCCACTGAGCCCACACCCTTCCCAGAGGCCGGCAGGCAAGGATCAGTGACTGGGACCCGCTGTGCCTAGCCCACGGGGGCCAAGGATCAGTCGCCTCTGGACCTGGAGACTGGGTGAAAGAAGCCCAGTCCTGCCAGCAAGTTCCAGCATGGTTCATGACCTGGGACGGGGACGGGCAGGGGCTAAACTGCAGGTGGCCCCAAAGCTGGAACCTCAGGGCTTCCCTGATGGCGCAGTGGTTGAGAGTCCGCCTGCTGATGCAGGGGACACGGGTTCGTGCCCCGGTCTGGGAAGATCCCACATGCCGCGGAGCGGCTGGGCCCGTGAGCCATGGCCGCTGAGCCTGCGCGTCCGGAGCCTGTGCTCCGCAACGGGAGAGGCCACAACAGTGAGAGGCCTGCATACCGCAAAAAAAAAAAAAAGCTGGAACCTCAGAAGTTCTGCTGCCCAGGGAGAAGCTGGGCAGTGGGGGGACCTCAAGCACCGTGAGGCCCTCTCCCTGATGAGGGCCCAGCCTTGTTTCGCACTTCACTGGGATGGCGCCTGGAGTTCAAGGGCAGCTCAGGAGCCTGGCTCCCGAGCCCAAATCCTTCAGTGTGGCCCAGAGCCAGGGGCTTGTATCACTAAGGAGGCTCAGGTCTCCTGGCCGTGGCTGAGAGGCAGCTCCATTTCTCTCGGCATCATCCTGGCTGCCCTCCGGTGCCTAGGCCCAGGGGTGGTAAGGAGGCACCACGAGAGTGCCCTGCCAACCCCTCAGGCCCGGCCGACCTCCCCAGGCCCCCGCCTCAGCTACCGAGCCCACACCCTTCCCCCTTCCCGGAGGCCAGCAGGCAAGGACCAGGAGGTGGGCGCTGCTGAGCCTGCCTGCCTGAGGCTACAAAGAGCCCAGAATGCTCCCCCTCCCCACCTCTGGGACTTAAGTGGCCCACATGTGGGACTGTCCCCAGCCCTTGGATGACTGGTCAGGGCCACTGGAGAGATCCAGAGGCCTTTTGGAGACAGGCCACCTACCTGTGGGTAAGATTCCAGCGTCCTGACAGCCCCCTCTCCCTGCCTAGGCCCCTGTGCACTTTCATCCATGCCCCCATCCACACTCTCACCACATCCGGTGCACACCAGGCCACTCTGGTCAAACTGGTCTGCCACTCTCCCCGCTGCCAGCCTCTGGCTCAGTCTCTTCCTACCTTCATGGTTGTCTGCCTGGCTCAGACAGCCCTCCTTCTGATTGCAAACCCTACTTTCACTGGCCACCTGCCGCCCACCTCCCTCAGCCAGGCTGCCGACTGCTGACCATGCTACCTGGGATTATTAGAGAACCACATATGTGCATGCCCAGGCCTTACTGAGGCCATCTATTAGCCAGCCAATGAGGGGAGAGTGGGGCCTGCCAGTCACTGACCCTTGGTGTCCCATGATAGAGCTTCAAGGACAGAAACCAGGAGGACCCAGGTGGTTCCCTGAGCATGGCCACTCCTAAGACACTCTAGCCTTTGCCATGAGACCCAAGCGGGCAGGGACCTAGGAGCCTGCCCTTTGCCCCAGATCTCTCCAGGCCCAGTCCCACCCCCACTCCCAAGCAGAGGTGGCCCAGCTATCCCTGCTCTCCAGCCCTGAGGGCCAGGGAAATCACCCCCAGTGGCTCACAGTTACTGAACACCAATCATGTGCCACCACCAGCCCCTGGACATTCAAAACCACCTATAAGGCAGAAAGTGGTTCACTACCCCCATTTTACAGATGAGGAAACTGAGGCTCAGCAGTGTGAAGCCCCCTGGCCAAGATCACACAGCTAGTAAATGGTGGCAGCCGGATTCAAAGCCAGGACCCAGCCACTCTGTGTGTCTCCCTGTGCTCCCTCAGGCTTCCCCCATGTAGGCCTGCAAGCTTGCAGGCAACCATGGAAGGGGAGGGATGGTGGTGGCTGACTCAGCATCTCACTTTCCTCTGTCCATGTGAACAGGAAGGGCCAAGGGAGGTTTGGAGCCGCCCACCCTCCTATCTCTCCCAGGCTGGCCTCCTTGTTGGGCTCCTCCCTGACTCTGCAGGCCTGAGGGACTCTCCAGAAAGGCCAGGCCCTCTGTCAGCACCCCTCTTTCCTGATGGCCAACAGGGACTAGCCTGGGCCATCTACCCATCTGTCCTTCTGCCTGCTGCCTCTGGCCAGGGTGTGCCCCAACACGGGGAACAGAGCCAAGTAATGGAGTGGTGGCTGGGGTGGGGGGGGCGGGGAGGGAGGGGGAATTTGACAGAATTCTCACCTTGGAGCCCCCATCCTGGCCTCCTGGTCTACCTGGAGTGGAGCCCTGACTCCCAGAGGGCCCTCTGCGTGGGTGCCCTGGATATCGGACACAGTGGGAGGAGAGCCAGGAGATAATGGAGCCCAGCCCCCTCCTCTGGTCTCGCAGAGCCTGGGCCAGAGAGGGCAGAGGGCCGACCCAGGGTTACACTGAAGTCAATGCTGGGCTAGACTTAAACCTGGAAATCTGCGCTGACTCCAGGACTTGCCATGCTCCCTTGGCTGTCAAACTGTCGTGAAAAAATTCTACACATCATCATCACGGCAAGTAACGTTTCCTGAGCCCCTCTGTGCTAGGGCCTGGTTACCTGCCTCGTCAGCAAGAGCACATGCGTGTCCTCGACTCGGCAATCCCGGGGGTCCCACACGGAACCCCGCCCCAGGCCAGGGTCACTTGGAGGGGCCCTTTACTCCGCATGACCTGACCAGCAGGCACGGACGTCATCAGTGTTGACAGATGGGCAAACCGCGGCACAGAGAGAGGATGTGAGGCGCTCAGGGTGCAGCGGGGCGGCAGGGGGAGTGAGCTCCAGACTCTGCAGCGGGGCTCAGGCCCCCTCAACACTCCCAGTGGGAACACTGTCTGCACTTCACCAGGGGAAGCGGAGGCCCAGAGCAGCAGGAAAGAGCCGGGCTGCTGGGAGGGGCCGGCCCACATGTGGAAGGACAGCTGTCCCTGACCCCCAACTCTCTGACACTCGCTGTCCCCCAGAATAAGAGTCGCAGACACCCCCAGAGCCACTGGGCTATCAGTCACTCACACTTCAGTGTGAGTCAGCTCCAACAGGCAGCTTTTCTCCACCCTTCGTTGCGCGGCTTGAGGGAAGGAAAGTTTGGATTACCGGGAGGAGGTGGAAGCAAATTCCCCGCCCGGGGCCTTCGGAGGCCGGGATGTGTGGGTCGTGTAATGCGGGCCTGCGGCGGTCTGCGAGCCCCAGGGGCCTGGGAAAGCGGAGGCCAGAGGGACGAGGGGGACGCGGGACAGACGCGACGCCTTCGCCCCCGCCCCTAGGCCTCCAGGGTGCACCCCGCGCACCCTCGAGCCCGTGCGCTTCCTCGGGCAGTGGCGCCGCCAGGCCTGGCGCGAGCTGGAGCTGACCGCCCCCCGCCCGCCCTACGTAGATGACCCCGGCCCCGGGGACTCCGGCCAGCCCGGAAGACTCGATCGCGCCCCGCCCGTCCGCGCCCCGCTGCCGTGCCTTACCTGCCGAGGCTCTGCTCCCAGCCCGCGGGTCCTGCGTCCCGGCAGCGGCTCCCGGCTGGGCCGCCAGGCTCCCGCCCTCCCGGCGGGTAGCCAGGAGCCAGGTCCCGCCCGGAGCTGTGCCCGCCCCTTCTGCCTGGCCCCGCCCCGGCCCCGTGCCCCGCCCCGTCCTCCCGGCCCCGCCCCTTCGACCTGGCCCCGCCCGAGGCTCTGGGCCGCGCCCCTTCTATCCTACCCCGCCCTTTGACTCCCCTCCCAAAGAACCTGGCCCCGCCTCCTCGGGCTCCCTGGGCCCATCCCACCAACTCCTTTTGCAATGCGGAGGTCGCAGACGCAGCCTGCCGTCCTCGGAGTTCGAGGTTGGGTGCGGGGTGGGGGGTCAAGACGTCGGAGTCCGGGGGATCCCCACCTTTCCCCACTCCTGGTCCCGTGGAGAAGGCGGGAGTTGGCTGCGGGTGTGGACACGCCATCCCTGCACGGCACACGATAGATGCGCCGTAAATAAATGCAAGTGGCACCTGGTGGCCCCACTGGAGAAGGCGCTGCCCCCCCAACCCACTGATCCTGATCCTGCAGCAGGAGGCGGCCTCTGACTCAGGTCAGGAGGCCAGCGGCAGGGGCAGCGGATGACCCCTCCCCCGCCCCCGGCAGAAGAGGGCTCGCTGGGAACCGAACCTCTGGAACCTCGCCCTTGTTTCAGAAGGGTCTCTAGGGCACTTTTCAGCCACTTCCAAACGGGGACACAGCCCTTGTACCAGGTCTGGACTCCCAGGGCCCAGGGTTCTGGTTCCTAGAGTGCGAGGCCCAGAAAACAGGGTACTTTAAACTTTACCTCCTGGGAGGTGCCCATCCAAGGCCCTTCCCCACAGCCATGGGGGGAGGGGGGACACAAGTCCAGCTTTAGACCCAGGTTACCCTGTTTAAGGGGCAGGGGCCTAGGGAAAAGGGGGCTTATCAGATCCTATAGGGGAAAGGGCTTTCTGGGAGGAAATGGCTTCCTGAGGGGAGCCCCAAGGGGTGGGGTAAGTGGTGGAGATAGAGTGAAGGTATTCTTGGGAGAGGAAACAAGGCCAGCAAGCTTGCAGGGGACTGGAGCCTTCCAGGGCAGGGGTCAATGGCTTGCGGCATGGTGCGGTGGAGGGGATGGGATCCCTGGTCCCAGAGCCTAGGAAACTGTGAGCAGGGGAAGGACAGGATCTGGCTGGGGCCTGAAGGGGCTGGGAGGGAGAGCAGAAGGCCAGCCCAGCAGAGGCTGAGCCTTGTCCGGGTGGGAGGCCAAGGTCTGCCCCTCTGTGCTGCACTGGGTACAAAGGGCCAGAGTCCGGCAGGGCAGCAACGGCAGGGGCTGGACCAGCTACTCCAAACCAGGCAGGGTGGGGGGCATCCAGGGGCTGGACTTGGGTTATGCTGAGGCTGAGGTCCCTGAGGGGTGCTCAGAGTTGCAGCTGGACAGAACTTGGGCCATGTCACTGTCCACCTGTCCCAGAGCTGCCCAGCAACGGGTCCCACACCCCAGAAAGAGGAAACCTGGCTGCAGCAGGACACTCGGGGTCAGAGAAGTTAACTGAGGGTGGGGGGAGGTGGGAAAGGCCAGAACCAAGTGGCTGTGTCCCCTGGGAAAAGACACCACTGTACCCTCTGGCAGCTTGCCCGCTTGGCTGGGGACGGCGGGAAGCGAGTTCCCACCCACCCCAGACCCTCCAAGGGGAGGCCACTGGGAGTTGCCCTGGGCTGGGGCTCTGGCTCCACAGCCCAGCTGGTGAGGGAGGGGAGTGAGTGAGGCTGAGGCGCTCTGCCTGCTGCGCTGTGGGGAGGCCAGAAAGGCTGCTGCGGTGGCTGTGAGGCCGGGGCCCGGGGCTGGGACCCGCTCCAGGGGACTCGCTGCCAGTTTGTGCCCTGGCAGGGAGGACAGGCTGGGCAGGGGCCGTCCACCTTGGGCTCCAGGCCATTCCCACATCCCAGCCCGGCCCTGGTGCTCTCTTGCACCGCCTTGCCCTGTGCGGGAGGTGGATGTGTTTTGCCTTTGCTGGAACCAAAGGGGAGGGCAGCAGAGTGGGCGCCAGGGCCAGAGAGTGGGCAGCGGAGGATGGCTCACAGGATGACCGTGCGCTGGGCTAGATATGGGGCGTGTCGTCCAGCCTCCGTCCGAGCCATAGCTCCTGCTGCTGGTTTCCCCTCTGCCCCCCGGCCTCCTCCCTCTTGCATCGCTCCTGGGCGCACCTGTCAGCCGTCTCTGGGTCCCAGCACAGGGTCCTCCTTCCTGCTCGGAGGCTGCCCTCAGCGGGTGGTGGCCCAGTCCGTGGGCTTGTAGCCGGTGGCCCGCTGTGAGCACCCGGAGGGCAGGGCCTGCACCCACCTGCCTGCTGCACCTCCTGCCCAGTTCCGGCCCGGCCTGAGTGCGTGGGTCAGCACCTCCTCGCCATCGGCCAGCGGGCCTGAGCTGGCCCTGGTGACCTGGAAGGGCTCCCCCGGCCGGGGCCCAGCCTCTGCAAAGCCCCAGGGCAGGAGAAAAATGGAGTCATGGGGCTGTAAGGCCAGCTCAAGGGCCGGCCAGTGCCCCCCCCCTTTCCCCACAGGCTGCACCCTGACTGCGGGCCTCCATCAGCACCCCCAAGCCCGGATCAGCTGCTGCTTTTACTCTCTGAGAGGTTTGTTTGGGTGAATTTTCTACCTACCAGGCGTCAGGCAGGCCCCACTAGGAAGATCTATTTTAAAACACCAGCCCCGCAGGTGGAGGATGCGGGGCCCACGCAGACACTCGTGTTTCTATTTTTACTGCCTCCGGAGCCCAGTTTGGAGCTTGAAAGCAACCCATTCTATTTTAGGTGGCTTCCGCCCTCGTGGCGGGGAGGTGGGTGTTTTGTACACAGAAGCCTTCTCTGCCCTCCTCCCTCCCAAACGCTCACGTCCTGGCAGCCCCTGCCCCCCCACCCCGTGGACCATGTGACTTCCAGGAAGGCGCTGGGGTCGGGAAGGGGAAGCCCATGTGGGGCTTGGGAAGGGGAAGTGTGGCCCTCAGGATGCAAAGGCCTGACGTCACCCTCAGGGGGCCCCAGTGGCCTCCCCAGCCCGGGGTCAGGGGCAGCCAGCCCTTCCCTGGACAGTGCTGGACACTGGGATGAGGTGCCTGAGGTGAGAGGGGGTGAGGTAGCCTCTGCAGATGTGAAGCCCCCCTGGACCAGAGGTGGGAGGAACAAGGGTAAGCCTGGGCGGCTCCCAGGAACACGGACCCCCAGGAGGGACTCAGCTCCCCAAGGCCTGCCCTGCAGGCGACATCAGGCTGCCTGGCAGGAGCCCACCAGGCTCCCGGAACCCACTACCTGGCTGGCCCCCTCTCTGGTTCTGGGTGGGTGTCCCCAGACTTTCAGCCAGTGGCTCAGCCCAGGGCCCCAGGGGGCCACCCCCTTCCCACTTTCCCTCGTCCAGCCTCAAGAGTGGATTTTGGCCTCCATTTCCACTCCTGTGTGTCCCTCAAACCACGGTAGGCCGCTTGAAGGCCCCCAGCTGCCGCCCTAGGTCACTGCCCTATTAAACATGCCACCATCTGGCCCATCAGCCCAACTTGTGAAAGGCAGCCTGACACCACAATGCCCGCCTGTGCTTCCATCACCACCCGGACTGAGCTGGGGGTCCCCTGTGCCCCAGCTTAGTACCCGGGCCGGCACCCGGCCCAGTAGCTGAGGATGGCTCGGTCCAGCCTGCCCTGCTTCTGAGCCCCTGCCCACAGCCCGCCTCCTCCTGTCCTCTGACGGTGGGATGAACAGGGTCCACCCCCAGAGAACTTGTGAGCAGTGCCCAGCCCGGGACCGGCCTGGCGGGGGGAAGGAGGTGCAGCCCTAGGGTGTCAGGGGAAGTGGGCAGAGTCTGCCTGACAATGAAGACTCGGGAGCAGAGAGGTTTCCGTCACAGGGAAGCTGGGATCAGCCTGTGAGGAAGGCCCGGAGGGGAGTGAGGTGGGGCTGAACTGGGCCCAGTCTGGGGGGCGTACCCATGTCCTTCCCTGGGACTCCCGTGGGGGAGTGAGGTGGGGCTGAACTGGGCCCAGTCTGGGGGGCGTACCCATGTCCTTCCCTGGGACTCCCGTGGGGGAGTGAGGTGGGGCTGAACTGGGCCCAGTCTGGGGGGCGTACCCATGTCCTTCCCTGGGACTCCCGTGGGGGAGTGGGGCTTTAGCCCAGCAAGTCTGTCTAGCCTGTGTGCAGCTCCCACAGAACCACTCAGAAACACATGGTCGCCTTTTTTTTTCTGTTACGTGTTTCAAAAAATTCAGAGCCTGCTTATCTCAAGTTGTGCCTGCTTAACTCATCTGTAAATAGTGTTGGAACGCCTGTTGATCATTAGGTAGAGAAAGAGACCTACCTCACATCTTATGCCAACATAAACGTCAGCCACACCAGAGACTTAAAATGCGAAGGGAAAAAACCCCAAAAACCTATTAAAAGAAAATGTAGATGATTCTATGCTATGGAGATGAGGCAGGATTTCTAGGTACCAAAGATAAAGTAACTAACATTTGAGTGTATAAAGGAAAGAACCAGTAGGTATGGCAGCATAAAAGTGACCCCAAAAAGGTGAATGTCAAAAACACCACAAACAAAATTGAAGGGAAAACTGTAAACTGGGAAGGAATACGTGCGAAGTGCGTGCGTTAACCAGGGGTAAATACACAAAGCATTTTTATAAGTTACTTACAAGTTTCTACCTTGACTTGAAAATGGGCACAAGTAGCAATTCATAAAAAAGAGCTGTATGTGACCAGTAAGACGCGTTTAAACAGGTTCTACCTCACTAGTAATTAAATAAATCCAGTGGGAAACATGAGATAGCATTTTTTGCTTTTTGAAGATAAAACTCTCACGTGGCACCTCAATAGCCCACAGCAGCATGAATATACATTCACGTATTCCGCTATTATAAGGAGAATCTTATTCACTCTTTCCAGGGCTGCCCCAGAATGAGTCCACCCTGAAGCACAAGTTCACATCCTGCTGATTTACCAACAAGGTAGAATTGAGCGCGTAACTCATGAGAGTGTGTGTGTGTGTTTGTTTGTTTGCTTGTTTTTGCCCTGCAGTTTGCAGGATAGTTATCGAACCTGGGTCCCCAGCAGTGGAAGCACGGAGCCCTAACCACTGGACCGCCAGGGCGGTCCCTAGGGGGTGTGTTTTAAATTTAGTTTCTACTCATTATCCGAGTTATACATGCATGCAATTTAAAGAGCGAGTTTTACAAGCCTTCTTACAAAACACAGCAGTCCCCCAACCCTCATCTTCCAGTGCAACTTTTAACTCACTCTTTTGGTTTCACCTTTGTATCCCCAGACCACACGCTTACATTGCGACTTCCTGACCTCCAAAATCATCATACCTTCATTTTGTTCAGATCAACGGCCATGGCTGACATCTTCCTGATACTACATAAACACTGTTCATGTCTGAGCCACATAATGTACTGTGATAACTTTTCCTTCCTTGCTCAACTTCTCGTTTCCCTGGAGTTAATGTCATCTTTTTTATTTTGCTTAATTCTCAGTACTAATTCAACTCCAAATTCTGCCAAAAGTTCAAATCTCCCCAGAGGCATCCCGGTGTATCAGGTATTCTATCACCTGGAAGTAGACTCTGCTTTCTCAGCGGGGGCACAGCCTGCAGTCTGGGACCACCACACCAGCACCCTGAAGTCCCCTTCATCCTTTGCTCCCCGGCAGGATCCCCTGCTTCCTGCTTCCTACGACTTCCTCTTTCTTGCTTTCCTCCCCCTGTTTGGTGGAACACACCAAGTAGCTTCCTGAGAAAGGGTGCAGGGCTGTAAATTTTTTGAGACCTTATCGTTCTGAAAATATCTTTCTTCTACCCTCACTCTTAATGGTTTGGCTGACTATAGCATTTTGGCTTAGAAAGCATTTAATTTCAGAGTTGAGAGATTTTATCCGTCGCCTTCCAGCTGTGAGAAGTCTGAACATTCTGATCTTAGTCATTTGTACGTCATCTGTCATTTCTCTCTGGACGCTTGTACAGTCTTTTCTTTTCTCTTTGTGTCCAGTGTTCTGAAATTCCCCTTTGCTGTGCCTTTACTGTGCATCTATTTTCGTGTTTGGATCTGAGCATTCAGTGGCTCCTTTCAATCTGGAAACTCAGGTTTAATTTCTGTGAAATCTTTTTTTTTTTTTTGGCCACATGGCTTGTGGTATCTTAGTTCCCTGACCAGGGATCGATTCCGGGCCCTCGGTGGTGAAAGCATGGAGTCTAACCACTGGACTGCCAGGGAAGTCCCAAATTTCTGTGAAATCTTTCCCACTGTTTCTTTGATTGTTTTCTTCCCTCCAGTTCTCTTTCTAGAACTCCTATTGTAGAGATGTCAGATCTCCTAGACCAGTTCTCTAATACTTCCCTCTCCTGTTTTTCTCTTATTTTCAACTTTTTTCCCCCAGCTTTTTGCTCTACTTTCTTCAAGACTTCCTTAACCTCATCTTCCGACTCTTCTACTGAGTTTTCAATTTCCATGATTGTATTTTTTTTTTTTTTTTTGGCCGCGTTGGGTCTTCGTTGCTGCTCACGGGCTTTCTCTAGCTGCGATGAGCAGGGCCTACTCTTCGTTGCGGTGCGCGGGCTTCTCATTATGGTGGATTTTCTTGTTGCGGAGCACGGGCTCTAGGCATGCGGGCTTCAGTAGTTGTGGCGCGCGGGCTCAGTAGTTGTGGCTAGCGGGCTGTAGAGCGCAGGCTCAGTAGTTGTGGTGCACAGGCTTAGTTGCTCCGCGACATGTGGGATCTTCCTGGACCAGGGCTCAATCCCGTGTCCCCTGCACTGGTAGGCGGATTCTTAACCACTGCACCACCAGGGAAGCCCTCCATGATTGTATTTTTAATTTCCAAAAGTTCTTTATATTCCGTAATGTTCCTTCTTTATAGCACCTGGTTTTTGTTTCATGAGTACAACATTTTCTCTTTTCTTCCTGGGGATGTTAACGACGGATTTTCTAAGTCGTCTTCTCCCAGCCATCTCTGTTTCCTCCCAGTTCCCATTTTCCTTGTTTTATCCCGATCTTCCATGTCACAGAGGTCCCTCAGACGTCTGCTCAAACTGTCTGGCTGCTCAGGCTGGAGGGTTGGGCCCGCTGACTGTGAGCTTTAGCAAGCGGTGACCTGGTAGGACCTCCTGGATGATCAGATTCCCCCAAGAAAACCCCTCTGACATCCCGTCTCGAGGCGAGACCCGGTTTCCAGGGTTCTGGACACTGAGGGTGGGTGGCTGGGACACAGCTGGTGTCTCAGCGTTATGTAAATGTGCACTGATGTCCGCCAGTCCAGGGACCCTCTGTTGGCCCACCCAGGGAAGGAGCCTTCAGTGCGTGGCCTGGGGGTGGGGGTGGTCCAGAGGTCTGGCTGTGGATGAGGGCTGTGGGAGCATCTGGCTCTCTGCCCTATTTCCAACCAGCCCTGCTCATTTCGTGTCCGTTTCACTCAACTTACAGAGGCTCCCAGGGCCATCAGTTCTGAGCCTTTTCCAGGGGAGTGTGAGGCGCTGGGGTCATGGGGACATGGGGAGCCCTGCCTCTACCCTGGCGTCACCAAGGCTAGAGTTAGTCTCTCCCTCTGAGCCCCAGCTCCCCAGGTGCTCACGAGGATGGTATTTTCCTGGGCTGTTCCCTCCAGAAGGGACTTTACACCCAGGGAGGAGCTTCCCCAGGAGCCTCAGCGAGCACTGCGGAGCCCAGCCTGCTGTGACCTGACTCACCACCCTAAGAGCTTCCCTCCCTGGGTTTGCCTGCCCTCGTCAGACTGTCTTCAAAAATCTCTTTGTTATCGATAACTCCAATCAGCGTTAAGCTTTAACATCAAACATCTTAACTCAAAGGTAACACTTTGCTGTCACTCAACACCAGAGTTAACAGGTAACAGCTTGGTTATTAGTTGACACCTCAAATATTAGCCAATACCCTTGCTGATAACCAAGAAAGAGGCTCTGTCTGGGAATGAAATACAGACATTCCCCTGTGTGGGTGGGTGGCTCCTGGGAGGAGGAAAATGGCTCTAACAAGGAACAGAGGCAACAAAGACCTAAGAGGCGGGCTTCCCTGGTGGCGCAGTGGTTAAGAATCCGCCTGCCAATGCAGGAGACACGGGTTCGAGCCCTGGTCCGGGGAGATCCCACATACCACGGAGCAACTAAGCCCGTGCGCCACAACTACTGAGCCTGTGCTCTAGAGCCCGCGAGCCACAGCTACTGAGCCCACGTGCCACAACTATCGACGCCTGCGCGCCTGGAGCCCGTGCTCCGCAACAAGAGAAGCCACCGCGATGAGAAGCCCACGCATAGCAACGAAGAGTAGCCCCCACTTGCCACAACCAGAGAAAGCCCACGCACAGCCACGAAGACACAGTGCAGCCAAAAATAAACAAATTTAATTAATTAATTAAAATAAAAAAAGAAGGTTTGTTTAAAAAAAAAAACACCTAAGAGCCACCATCACCATGTAGCCCAGGGACCATGGCACTGGGAGCTCTGGTGGGCATCACCCTCGCAGGTGAGGTCACCTCCAGTGTATAGGCACATTACTCTCATCCAGATGGGACGGCCTCTTTGGGAGCAGGGGCCACGAGCCACACTGTAGGCCCTCGATACCAGTGTGTTTAATAAATTATAAAAGCAGGCTGCACACAGCTTCTCTCCATTGAACAGATGCAAACAATGAGGCAGAGAGGGGAGAGATGTGTCAAGGCTGCCTGCTCCAGGGCTGCGATGGTTTCCCGCCCTGCCCATCCTCAGTTGCCACGTCCCGTACCCACCCACCCCTGGAGGCTGCCAAGGTGCCCAGCCTGCAAGTTCCCCGCTGGGGTCCTCACTTCTCCTGGCCCTGGGGACCCTGACGGGGAGATCCCTGCCTTGCTAACCCCTTGAGAAGACTCCTACTGCCCAGGGCTGGAAGGGCAGACTGAGGGTCCCAAGAGTGGGCTTCTTGGCCCAAGGTGGGGCTGTGCAGGCCCCTCTGCTCCCATAGGAAGGCTTAGAACCTTCCTGAATCCTCTCTCCAGGGCCAGAGGGTCCGGGAAGATGTCCCAGCACTAAACGTGTCTGGAAAATGGAGCAAGATAGAGACAAGTGATGTTCCCAGGAGGACTCTCAGGGATACAGTACGTGTGCTGGGCAGGGCGGGGCCTGCAGGACCGGGCTAGGAGGCTGCCTGCGGGGGAAGGCAGCAGGAGGGGGCAGGCCACACCTTCACTGGGCCTAACCCGAACCCTGCGGTCCAGCCCGGGGATGCCTATCATGCTGGCTGGACAGGACAAAACGGAGGGAGCCCCAATCCTACAGGGGCCACTAGAGCTTGCTTGAGCTCCAGAGACTGGCAAGACCCTCTCCCGTCCCCCCACCCCCAGCTACCCCTTGAGACTGGGGGTCCCAGGTCAGCCTCATCAAATCATTACTCAACCATGCATAAATACGTATTTACTGAGCACCTAAACATTCATTCATTTTGCAACCGAGAGCTGGCAAGGTGGCTACCCCCCACCCCACTCCCCCGCCCCAGGCGAGGGCAGCGCTACCCTCCTCGCTCAGGCCCGTGAACCCAGGTCCTCCTCCAATTTCCCTCTCACCCCACCCTAGTCTGTATGTGTTTCCTCTGGCTGCTGTAAAAATTACGTCAAACCCAGTGGCTTAAAACAACACAAATTTATTATCTTACAGTTCTGGAGGGCAGAAGTCTGACACGGGTTGAAATCAAGGTGTCTGCAGGGCTGCATTCCTTCCGGAGGCTCTGACTTTCCCAGATCCTAGAGGCTGCCACATCCTTCTGCCCTTCCTGCATCCGGGAGACCAGCAACAGCGGGCTGAGTCCGGGCCTCTCCACAGCCGTTCCCTCTGCCTAGAGCGCTCTTACCCCAGAAGCTGCATTCCTCGCGCCTTCGCGTCCTACAAGTCCTTGCTCAAAGGTCCTCCTTCATGTTACCACCAGCCTCTGTTCCAGCACCACTATCCCTCTTAGCCTGCTGAGGAGGGAGCAAGTGCTGCAACACCAGGGCGTGCTGCAAGGCAGCAGCCCCGGGCCTGCCAAGGCCTGGGGAGTAACTGTTCACGCCCCTTTCTCGCCCCCTTTGGTGAAGCCATAGCTGAGCCAGGGCAGAACGAAGCCTTCTCCCGTGGTGTGGCCGGGATGCTCTCAGTAGCAGAGCATCAGGAAAACAAGAGGTCACGGGTTGTGGGGGGAGAGAGGACAGCTGAGGGGAGGGAAGTACCAGAGGCGTGGCCCACCGGGCTGCCCAGGGAGAGCCACAGTCCACGTGTTTAAGTATTTCAGAGCGACACGTCAAGCTCTAAGCCATGAACTAGACATACTCTCTCCTTGCTTAACAGCAAATCCAGTTTGCAGCACCCTGCAAGGCCAGGTCTGTGTTCAGTCTTGGGCTCCCTGAGTTCTTTGCACGAACCTCCAACAGAGCAGGAGAGTGGGCCCTGTTCCGTGACCTTCAGGCTCCCCACTCTACACCCCCAAAGTGTCCACCCCAGCTCCCTGCTGAGCTCTGCCTACAGCTCACCAGGGCCACACAACCAGCGGTGTAATCCGCCTTCAGTGTGACAGAGCTGGGGACGAGGCCTGCCCAGGGCCATTTGCCCAGGGAATTCCACGTCCTGGCCCCCAGAGGGTGGTCTAGTAGTGAAAAGCAGGCTCTGAATGACCATATGGACCCCTCGCATAGAGGGAGGGCATGGGCAGGGGAAGGCAGAGTGGGGTTCAGGGCAGAGGACGCCTGCAATCGGGAGGACAAGTGTCATCACCATGGAGACCAGTCAACGCAAACCAGCTCACCCAAGGTCTGCGCCACGGCAGGGGCCGCCTTCCCCAAAGCCTTGGGACCCGTGAGTTCCCCTCCCAATCCTCCTAGACACCATCCTGGAGGGAGGAGTGGGGGGGGGGGCAGTGTGCCAGGGCCTGTTTCTTTCTTTTTTTAAAAAAAATTAATTAATTTATTCATTTATTTAATTTTTGGCTGCACTGGGTCTTCGCTGCTGCACGCGGGTTTCTCTAGTTGCTGAGAGCGGGGGCTACTCTTTGTTGCAGTGCGCGGGCTTCTCATTGCGGTGGTTTCTCTTGTTGCGGAGCACATGCTCTAGGTGCACGGGCTTCAGTAGTTGTGGCACGTGGGCTCAGTAGTTGTGGCTCGCGAGCTCTAGAGTGCAGGCTCCGTAGTTGTGGCGCACCGGCTTAGTTTCATGTGGGATCTTCCCGGACCAGGGCTCAAACCCGTGTCCCCTGCAGTAGCAGGCGGATTCTTTTTTTAATGAAAACTGATATGTGAAAGCCTTTATCTTTTTAAATTTTATTCAATTAATTAATTAATTTTTATTTTTGGCTGCGTTGGGTCTTCATTGCTGTGCGCAGGCTCTCTCTAGTTGTGGCGAGCAGGGGCTACTCTTCGTTGCGGTGTGCGGGCTTCCTTTTTTTTTTTTTAACATCTTTATTGGAGTATAATTGCTTTACAATGGTGTGTTAGTTTCTGCTTTATAACAAAGTGAATCAGTTATACATATACATATGTTCCCATATCTCTTCCCTCTTGTGTCTCCCTCCCTCCCACCCTCCCTATCCCACCCCTCTTGGTGGTCACAAACCACCGAGCTGATCTCCCTGTGCTATGCAGCTACTTCTCACTAGCTATCTATTTTACGTTTGGTAGTGTATATATGTCCATGCCACTCTCTCACTTTGTCCCAGCTTACCCTTCCCCCTCCCCATATCCTCAAGTCCATGCTCTAGTAGGTCTGTGTCTTTATTCCCGTCTTACCCCTAGGTTCTTCATGACCTTTTTTTTTTTTTCCTTAGATTCCATATATATGTGTTAGCATACTACAAAGCTACAGTAATCAAGACAGTATGGTACTGGCACAAAAACAGAAATATAGATCAATGGAACAGGAGAGAAAGCCCAGAGATAAACCCATGCACATATGGTCACCTTATCTTTGACAAAGGAGGCAAGAATATACAGTGGAGAAAAGACAGCCTCTTCAATAAGTGGTGCTGGGAAAACTGGACAGGTACATGTAAAAGTATGAAATTAGAACACTCCCTAACACCATACACAAAAATAAACTCAAAATGGATTAAAGACCTAAATGTAAGGCCAGACACTATCAAAGTCTTAGAGGAAAACATAGGCAGAACACTCTATGACATAAATCACAGCAAGATCCTTTTTGAACCACCTCCTAGAGAAATGGAAATAAAAACAAAAATAAACAAATGGGACCTAATGAAACTTAAAAGCTTTTGCACAGCAAAGGAAACCATAAACAAGACCAAAAGACAACCCTCAGAATGGGAGAAAATATTTGCAAATGAAGCAACTGACAAAGGATGAATCTCCAAAATTTACAAGCAGCTCATGCAGCTCAATAACAAAAAAACAAACAACCCAATCCAAAAATGGGCAGAACACCTAAATAGACATTTCTCCAAAGAAGACATACAGATGGCCAACAAACACATGAAAGAATGCTCAACATCATTAATCATTAGAGAAATGCAAATCAAAACTACAATGAGATATCATCTCACACCGGTCAGAATGGCCATCATCAAAAAATCTAGAAACAATAAATGCTGGAGAGGGTGTGGAGAAAAGGGAACCCTCTGGCACTGTTGGTGGGAATGAAAATTGATACAGCCACTGTGGAGAACAGTATGGAGGTTCCTTAAAAAACTACAAATAGAACTACCATACGACCCAGCAATCCCACTACTGGGCATATACCCTGAGAAAACCAAAATTCAAAGAGTCATGTACCAAAATATTCATTGCAGCTCTATTTACAATAGCCAGGACATGGAAGCAACCTAAATGCCCATCGACAGGTGAATGGATAAAGAAGATGTGGCACATATATACAATGGAATATTACTCAGCCATAAAAAGAAACAAAGTTGAGTTATTTGTAGTGAGGTGGATGGACCTAGAGTCTGTCATACAGAGTGAAGTAAGTCAGAAAGAAAATAACCGTAAGTTCTGAACCACACTTTAGATCAACAGGACCGAGGTCAAATTCTCCCCCTAGTGTACCTGGGCCCACGAGGGAGAGCAGGTTGGTGTCTCTACCTCTGAGGTGAGCTTGGAGATGAACAAGATTGTTGAGTGGCATGAGGAGAGGTTCGGGGCCAGCAGGGGTGGATTCCGAGTGCCCAGCCGCAGCCAGGAGTTGGGGTGCGGGCCCCAGTGCTCAGGCGTGGGGGAGGGGTGTTCACACACACTCTGGTTCTGTCTAAAGCTCAGGTCCCCAGTCCGCTGGCCCCTGGAAGTGCTGGGCCACATCACCCCCTTGTGGACACTCGCGGGAGGGCCCCTTCCCGCCCCCAGGGCTGAGGGTGCCGCCCCAGGCCTCCTGGGGCCCAGAGAGTGGTCTCAGGAAGGAGGTGGCCCAGAGGACAGCGGCCCCGGGTCTCCTCCACTGCGCCTGGCCCCTTCCTTGGTGTCAGATGGCCCTGAGCTCTGCCCAGGAGCCGGGTTGCCCTGAGGCACCTGTGCCCACCGGAACCGAACCGGAATCCCTCAGAATTTGCATTCTGATCACTCAGTCGAGAAACGACTGTGGGCACCCGGTCAGGGGTCGTTCCTCCAGGTGGGCCGTTGGTGGGCCCCTGGGAAGTGTGGCCAGAGGTCAGGTGGCCGGAGGGCCCTCCCAGGGCCTGTACCCACCCTGAGGGTCCTGTGCTCTCAGGGCTCCGGCTCTCCCTGCTGAGTCTCCACTGCCCACTGCCCATACCCACTGATGGGGAGAGGGGGTGAGGTCAGAGAGGTCACGTGCACAGAGGGGGCCAAGGGGACAGAAGCAAGAGGCCGCCTCCGGCTCACCGATGGTGCTTCACCCAGCTCAGCTTCAGGGGCCTAGACTCTTTAAGCGGCTGGCATTTCCTCTCTCTTGCCGGCCTCTCAGGGGCAAATGAGACGGTCACTGCAAGCTGTTCAGACACGGCACTGGGGTGACCTCCGTGTCCTTCCCCTGCTGTCCTGGTTCCATCGGCAGGACAAGGAGAAGAAGCTTCCCTCTGGAGCCAGGGGCGGGACAGCGGGAATTAGACGACGGAGCCCTGTGTGCACACGGCTTGCGGAGGGCTTTGGGGAAGACCCAGGCCCGGAGCCTAATGCCCACCCTGTCTGGTCCCTCCCACGCCCCTCCCGCTTGCTCCCCGCCAGCCGGCCCTTGATCAGGCCCAGCACTGGCCGCTGAGGCCTTGCCCTGGCCGTCCCCTTGCCTAGAAGTTTCCATCCCCAGATCCTGCACGGCTCCCTCCTCCCTTTTGGTGTCCAGTGACAGGTCACCTGCCTGTCCTGACCTCTCTGGACAAAGGCCGGGAAGAGTGGTAGGGGTAGAGCTGGGAGTCCTGGCGGGGGTCAGAGAAGGAGGGGCGAGGGACGTGAAAGGGTGGGTGCGGTGGGGACCCCGCCTGCCCCTAGTGCAGTCTCCCTGCTGAGCGGGACCTGGGGAGCCCTGGGGTGCTGTGGGGATTGTGGACGGGGGCGGGGACGCTGGGCCTGGAAGGGCCTTTCTTCTGGGAGCTGACCCAGCACGGTCAGTTCTGTGAGGCCCACCCCCTGGGAGCGCCACCCCTCCTTCTGCGCCCCCAATCCCAGTGTGACACACGTGCCAACCCCACGGTCTGCCACCACTTTCCGATGCGCGAAGATCCCACGCATCAGGGCAAAACAATACAAAACGGTGAACAAAGCCAGTAGCGCGGAGGCCGAGGCCCCGCCCCCTTTCAGGGTCACACCCTGTGACATGGGCACAGGGCACCTGGGATCCAGGGGCGCGTGGGGAGCTGTGGGCGGAGGAAGGATGGCGTCCTCTGGGACGCTGGGTGACGGAGGGGGGGGCTCTTGAGCTGTCATTCTCAGCAGGGGTCTTGACAGAGTGGGGAGGGGTGCCACGCCCAGGCGGTGGGGCTCACGAGTGGGCCCGAGGCGGGCAGCGCGGACTGTGCCGGTTGAGCTGCTGGTGTCTGCCCGCTTCCGCGGTTTGTGGCCGCATCACTCCATGACGCTGTCTTCTCGCGGCCTTCTCCTCCGTGTCTGGGCTTCTCTTCTCTGTTCCCTTATGAGGACACACGTCATTGGATTTAGGGCCCATCCAGAAAATCCAGGATGATCTCATTTTGGGATCCTCAAATTAAATCCCATCTGCAAGACTCTTTCCACACAAGGTCCCATTCGCGGGTTCTGGGGGTCATAGGACGCAGACCTGCCTTTTGGGGGGCCACTCCCACCCACTGCAGAGAGGACCCACGTTGCTGCTCAGAGGACGCATCGTGTCATAGAATGCCTGCTGCTGGCCAGGAAAGCTGGACGAAGGGGGATCCACGACCTCATGGGAGAAACATTTCAAGCTGCAAGAGGGCAGGGGGACCAGGGTAGAGGTGGCAAGAAGCATACTCGGTCACCAACCAAACACGGAGGGCCCGGGCCAGCCTGGTGCAGGCTGGGTGCAGCTGCCTGGCCCACCCCTAGGTTTTCAGCCGTATCACCCAGCTGCCAGCCCGGGGAAATCACCCGGTCTCAATGCCGGTGGGCAGCGCTGATGTGACTGGCCCTGGCTACTCAACCTCCAGCCCCTCCGGAGGTCAAGATGATACATCATGGCCCACAGCCCCTGCCATACATCACACTGCTAGCACAGACTATCTGATGTGACCCGAGGCCTCCAGGTGAGCAAACATACTCTTGCCAGGCAGGATATTCCCGGGGCTTAGGGGCTGTCTCCCAGGAGCTGGTCCAGGGCCAGTCCTGAGAGCACTTGCCCCCCAGATGGCTCTGCTTGGTGGATAGGGTGTCTTGATGGGAACCCTGTTTCCTGCTCCCCACGAGGCTCTGGTACCCCAGAAGCTGGAAGGCGGTGTTACACACTAAGAAGTCCTTCTATAAAATTACATCCAGGGGCTTCCCTGGTGGTCCAGTGGTTAAGAATCTGCCTTCCAGTGCAGGGAACTTGGTTCAATCCCTGGTGGGGGAACTAAGCCCGCGCACTGCGACTACTGAGCCTGCGCCCTCTGGAGCCCACGTGCCACAACTAGAGAGAAGCCCGACCACCGCAACTAAGAACCAATGCAGCCAAAAGTTAAAAAAAAAAAAAATTACATCCAAATCACCCAGTTTTTGTGTGGATTTTGAACTTGCTAAAAACAAGTGGACTTCACCTATTTGTGATTTGGGCTAATGGAAATCATGTAACAGTCTGCTAAATGTAATGGATATGGGGAAGCTGATGGTGAAAGTCTTTTTTTTTAAATCTTGTAAGGCTGTCAAAGAGGGAACCCAAGTAGAAAATCAGCAAACGAGAGAGATGAATTGGATTTCTAAGGAGGTAGTGTGAAAATTGATAAAGGGAAACCTCACTAAACTGGAGTCAGAAGGCCAGAAGGGGGAGCTCTCAAATGCAAACCACTGGACGTCCATACAGATCACAAGGGAGGAGAGGAATCCTGAGTCTCCTGCAGGAAGGGACACTACTTTACCCCCAGCAGGAGGAAGAAAGATTTTCTCCTTGCCCTGCAACACAGCCAGTGAGAGGCTGTCACAACCCAGCCAATGAAAAGCAACCATGCTTTGATCTCCCAGTTTCCTCCAATGGACTCTTTGTTTAGAACAGCCCCTCCCAGCTTCCCCTTTTCCTCTATAAAAGAGTTTCCTCTTTGCTTTATTGCACCTGCATGTAGTTTGCCAGGTTACATGTCCTGAGTTGCAATTCCCTGTTGCTCCCAAATAAACTGGTTTTGCTGGTAAAAATAACTGGCGGTTTCATGTTTTGGGTTAACATGATATGGAGGTCCCAGGGCAACTCAGAGGCGGATGAGCAAACAGGTGCGGTACCCACAGAGCCCAAGGAGCTCACAGCTTTCTCGCCGACCCCCGAGTTGGAGGGTAAGTTTCTCTTTTGGATTTGAGTCCGTTCTTGCTGTGTTTTGAAGCTCTCCAGGTGTTGTTCGGGATCTGTTTAAAGGCTTTGTCTTTTCTGTTAAGGCCTTGCTTTGTCCGTAGCTACTCGTTTGGTACCTTGGCCTCTTTTTTGTTTTTTTTTTTAAATACATGTATGTATGTATGTATGTATTTATTTATTTATTTTTAGCTGCATTGGGTCTTCGTTGCTGCACGTGGGCTTTCTCTAGTTGCGGTGAGAGGGGGCTACTCTTTGTTGTGGTTTGCGGGCTTCTCATTGCGGTGGCTTCTCTTGGTGCGGAGCACAGGCTCTAGGCACACGCCTTCAGTAGTTATGGCACTTAGGCTCAGTAGTTGTGGTGCACGGGCTTAGTTGCTCCTTGGCATGTGGGATCTTCCCAGACCGGGGATTGAACCTGTGTCCCCTGCATTGGCAGGCAGATTTTTAAACACTGTGCCACCAAGGAAGTCCCTGGCCTGACTCTTGAAATCAGGCTGTTTTTACTGGAACTGTGACAGCCTTCGATCCGACTCCTTTTGGAACTGGGTGGTTCCTATTGGAACTGTGCTGGTATTCATCCTGCAGGCTAAGAACTATTATTATTATTTTATGCTCTAGAGAAAAACCTCTGAAAAATGGGATTCCAGTTATTTAAATGTTTTGAGAGCACCCCTCATTCAGGGACCACAGCAAGTTTTGTTTTCTTTTTTGGCTGCACTGTACAGCTTGTGGGATCTTAGTTCCCTGACCAGGGATCGAACCCATGCCCCCTGCAGTGGAAGCGTGGAATCCTAACCACTGGACCGCCAATTCCTCCAGCCAATTTTATCTTCAGAAAATGCGGTCCCTCCTGTGTGCATTTCTAACTAAATTGACTGATTTAACCAAAAGTAATTTAAAATATCTGTGACCGAATCAAACTTGGGTTCGCTTGCCCAGGCAGTAAAGCCAATCTCCTCACACCGGGTCATGGTGAAGGAAACTGCGGCGTTTATTGCAGGGCCAAGCAAGGAGTCTAGGGCAGCTGGTGCTTAAAAGACCTGAACTCCCCAAAGGTTTTCAGGGAAAGGTTTTTGAAGACAGAGTGAGGGAGGCAGGTCGCAGGAGTTTGTGATCAGCTGGTGGACATTCTTCTGATTGGTTGGCGGTGAGGTAACTAGGAGTCAACATTGTCAACCTTCCTGTTTCAACTGCTCTGGGGTCTACGTGATTATGAGAAGCATACAGTTAACTTCTTCCACCTGGTGGGGGTTCTGTATCTGCAAAACAGCTCAAAGGACATGGCTCAGAATATTATCTATAGCCCTTGAGGAGGGACTAAAGGTCCTTGACTTTGTTTAATGGCTAAACTATTATTATTTTGTCTTGCTTGACTGATTTCCTTTCTCTACATTTCTCACTTCTGTGATTAAATTTATTCTTTGGAACGGGGTCGGGGGGAAGGCCTACGAGGCTAAAGTTTTTCTACAAACAAGAGGCAGGTTGAGGACACGGGGGCGGGTGTGTCCCAGGAAGGCCCCACAGGATCTACTCGGTTACACATCAATGGCTCTTATGAGGAACTTTTGAACTCCCCAAACTTAACTTTCTTAAAACTGTGTTAGATAGCCATGGCTCGGAAGGAGTCAAAACTGAATTGGATGCCTATTTTGATTGGTATTTTGAGGCTTTCAGACGTTATCAAGAGTTTAAAATGGACTTTCTATAAAATGCCGTAAATAAATTCACTGAGGCAAAGAAAGAATTAAAGAAAGACAAGGGCTTCCCTGGTGGCGCAGTGGTTGAGAGTCCGCCTGCCGATGCAGGGGACACGGGTTCGTGCCCCGGTCCGGGAAGATCCCACATGCCGCGGAGCGGCTGGACCCGTGAGCCATGGCTGCTGAGCCTGCGCGTCCGGAGCCTGTGCTCCGCAACAGGAGAGGCCACGGCAGTGAGAGGCCCGCGGACCGCAAAAAAGAAAAAAAAAAAGACAAAATGGCTTTTCATGTTCAGCTCTCCAATTTCTTTGCCTCAGTCTCCACTCTGGTGCCGTCTTCCTCCTCAGAACCTATCAGAACCTGCCTTTAAAGTTAAATCTTCTTAGGATCCAAATAAACCCGAGATTACTTACATCCCCCGGCCTAAGGCTGAATTGCAAACCATAATTAAAGTTTCCTAAAGTAACGGAGGACCGTATAGGTTTGCTGAAGATTTTAACATGGTTATTCAAATCTACCAACCTGGTTTCTCAGATCTATATCGGGCAGTCCACGTGCTTTTTGGTGAAGGTCAAGTCAAATATTGGGTGAAAATAGCCCAAAGGAAACACTCTGGAGGGGATTTAGAAGAGCAAACCCCTAACTTCTGGCAAGAGGCTGGAACCCTTGCTGGAGAACTCCACCAGCACTTACAGTAACTATTCCCAAGGCGGTTGATCGGAACCAAATTCAGGCTTGCACACAAAAATCTGATGAACCTTCCCATGACTATTATAATCAACTTCAGATTACTTTTAAAGAAAATTCTGATCTTCCTTCAGATGTTGAGTCCCTTAGGATAGCCTTTAACGCCATGTTTATTAACGGGCTGAACTGGGATCATTTCTAATAAAAAAAGACCAGGGTGGAATGGGAAACTAAGTACACTCCAGATTTAGTTAATTTGGCAAATCAGCTCATTCCAACACTGGATGAGTCACCAAAAGGAAAGACCGCCAAAATTCTTAGTGTTCAACACCAGCAAATGAAGGCTCCTAAATGAAACCAAAATTCTAGTTTCTGCTGTAATTGCAAAGAACCAGGACATTAAAAAAAAAAAAAAGATTACTGGGGCTTCCCTGGTGGCACAGTGGTTAAGAATCCGCCTGCCATGCAGGGGACATGGGTTCGAGCCCTGGTCCGGGAAGATCCCACATGCCGCGGAGCAACTGAGCCCGTGCGCCACAACTACTGAAGCCTGCGCGCCTAGAGCCCGTGCTCTGCAACAAGAGAAGCCACCACAATGAGAAGCCCGCGCACCGCAACGAAGAGTATCCCCCGCTCGCCACAACTAGAGGAAGCCCACGCACAGCAGCGAAGACCCAATGCAGCCCAAAATAAATAAATAAATAATTTTTATGTATAAAAAAGATTATTGTTATAAATTAAAGCATTTCAGGCATCTTCAGCCCTTTAACCAGCCTTTCCAGTGGCCTCCTAATGAAGGGGGTTTTTGAGGAAATACAGGGGCTCTTCTCACCCCTCCCTCTTAATCAGCTCAGAAAAACAACTCTCCAGATTGGGGAGGAATGTCTCTGTGTCCTTAGTGACACCAGAGCCACACTCTTGGTGCTCAACCCCCCTGCTATAAAACAGTCCCTGCCTTGAAGTACTGAAATGACCCAAATCGTGGGAGGTCTCCAATACGCATCAACAGGTTCCTGCGTGTGAACCTATTCCCTTTCGTTTAGGCCCTTTGAGAGAGACACACCTTTTCCTCCTTAGCTCCTCTGCCCCTATTCATTATGTTGGCTGAGACTTCTTGGAAAAATATCATGCTAGAGCTTCTTTCTCCCAAAAGGGGAAAACAATTGTAGAGTATGACAATAGCCATCCAAATAGCCCACCAGGTGAATTCAATGACCCTTCTACCTCTTTTACTTGCTCTGTCTCTGATGGCCCCGGAGCCGATGGGAAACACCGATCATTTATCCCCATGGAATCAGTTACCACCCTCCTTATGGGCAAAATCCACAGTGCACCTCCCATTTAGGCTCGAATAGATCTCTCAAAACTAGAATTAATCAATACCCTATAAGAAGTCCTTCAAGGTATAAAGTCTGTAACAGAAGATTCCAAGGCTCAAGGTCTCATTATCCCTGTACGAGTCCCTGCAACACTCGTACTTTATGTGCAAGAAAACCCAAGGGCCAAGGGTGGAGGTTTGTCCAGGACCTCCAAGCAATAAACAACATTGTTTTCCCTCAACAACCTGTTTTTACCAACTCCGACACACTACTGACGTCCATTCTCACTGGAAGCAAATTTTTCACTCTAATTGATCTAGGCAGTGATTTTTTTCTGTGTTCCAGTGGATAAGGCCAGCCAGTATCCTTTCACCTTCACCTGGAAAGGATAACAATACACATGTACAGTAATGCCCCAGGGTTTCACAGAAAGCCCTTCCTACTTTCCACAGGTCTTGAAAGCTGATTTGGATGATATAAAGTTTTCTTCAGGTTCTATGTTCTTACAATATACAGATGATTTGCATCTATGTTCACCTTCTCAAACCTCCTTGCAGGAAGACGGCATCCACCTGCTAAAACTTTTGGCTTTAAAGGGACATAAAGTCTCCAAAGAGAATTGCAGTTTGCTCAAACTCAGCATGGATATTCAGGGCACTTGATCTTGGAACAAGGACGACATCTGGATCTGGACAGGCCTCATGACATCCTGAACTTCCCCAAACCTAAAACTAAGTGCCGATTACAAGGTTTTCTCGGGCTAGCTGGCTACTACTGACGGCTTTGCCCCTGTGTGCCTTATTAAGACCCAGCAAACCTGACCCTAATTAAGGGATCAAGATGACACAGCTTTTGAAGCCTTAAAGAAAAGCTTAATGAGACCACCTGCCCTTGGGTATCCTAATTACCAGCTTTGCTTTTTCCTTTTTGCATGGGAGAGGGAAGGCCATGCCCGTGGAATATTCACCCCAAAACATGGGCAAGGTCACCCACCCATCCATTTCTGATTAAGGCAGAAAGACAGTGACAGGAATTAGGCCTTAATCAGAAAGGCCACCGAATAGTTAATCATGGGATCCCCTTTCGCCATCTTCACACCCCATGCAGTAGAAACCCTCGTGAATTCTCATCACATCTAACACTTGCCGGTCAATTGCCCCAGCTCCTATGAAGTCCTGCTGCTAACAGCTCCTCACATGACTCTTTCACGTCGTAACAACCTCAACCCTGCTATTCTTCTCCCCCCCTTCTCTGACAAAACACCTCAGGACCGTCTAACACTGACAGGTCGCCTTCTGACTCCCCGTAGTAATTTACAGGGGACTCTTCTAACCAGTGCAGATTCTTCACGATTCACTGATGCCTCCTATTGAAGATGACGAAGGTAAACACCAAGCTGGGTGTCCCTTGGCTACTTCAACCCAGCAAGCTGAACTATACGCTCTCATTTGGGCTTGTACTTTAGCCAAGGGCAAAGCCGCCAACGTTTATACCATTAGTCAGTATGCCTTTGGGGTAGACCGTGAGCTTGGGATGCTGTGGAAACAATGAGGTTTCCTTACCTCTAACGGGGAAAAGATTAAAAATGGCTCTTATATCCAAAATCTATTAGATGCCACGCTCTTGCCGGCAACCTTGGCTGTTATTAAGATCCCTGGCGTATCAGCTTGACATAGAGGATAAAAACCTACGTCACTGATAATCCTACCAAAATACTACTCTCAGGAATTCCCTGGCAGTACAGTGGTTAGAACTCAGCACTTTCACTGCCGGGGTCCGGGTTCAACCCCTGGTCAGGGAACTGAGATCCCACAAGCTGTGCATTGTGGCAAAAACACACACACAAACAAAAAACAACAAAAATGCTACTCTCAAAGGAAGTAGCCAAACTCTGTCATCCAAAGAGATGCTCCCCAAGATAACAGACTAGGAATGCCCAAAAATTGGCCCCAGAAATGGAAAAATGATATTGGAGCTCTAGTAACTGTTGGTTTGATAAAAAAAAAGAGAACTCTGGTTCGGGCCAAATAACAAACTGGTCCTACCAGAAATTCTAAGACTCCCACTCCTTGGCACTGTTCATGCATTGAACTGTTGGTCCACTGACGAATGATGGCGTGCATGAACTAATATTGGTGGGAAATATGTATATTTTTTAATATTATTTAGTTTTGGCTGCGCCCGGTCTTAGTTGCGGCACGTGGGATCTTCGATTTGGCATGCGGGATCCTTTAGTTGCGGCATGCACGCAGGATCTAGTTTGCAACCAGGGATCGAACCTGGGCCCCCTGCACTGGGAGCACAGAGCCTTATGCACCGGACTGCCAGGGAAGTCGCTGGTGGGAAATATTAACAAGGTCAAAATGAGTGCCGGTCTCACCTGCCCAAGTACAGTCCAGGGCAACCTGCTCTCATTTTGAATTGCCTTATGGGTCATTCGAGATTTGGCAGATGGAATCCATTGCAGCTGCCCCGTCTCATGGATGCACAGTCGTACCTTGTTTTATCACGCTTGCTTTATTGCACGTCACAGATACCGCATGTTTTGCACATTGAAGGTTTGCGGCCACCCTGTGTCAGGCAAGTCTATCAGCGCCATTTTCCCAACAACATTATTTTTTAAATTAAGGTATGTACATTTTTTTAGACATAGTGCTATTGCACACTTAATAGATTATAGTATAGTGTAAACGTAACTTTTATACGCACTGGGAAGCCAGAAAAATTCATGTGACTTGCTTTATTGTGATATTTGCTTTAATTGTGGGGGTCTGGAACCAAACCCAAAATATCTCCAAGGTATGCATGCAAATATTTCAGTCATAGTCTGTATATTTTCTGATTGGACTAAAGCTTTCCGTTGTAGACAGGCCACTGCTTCTCTGTGGTTAAATTTTTGTTAGAAAAGATTATCCCTACCTGGGGAAACTCTTTTGAATTTCGTAGTGATCAAGGAACCCATTTTACTGGTCAAGTACTTTGGCAAGTTTGCGATGTTTGGCCGGTTTTATAATACTTTCATTGTGCTTACAATCAGCAATCCTCAGGGTTAGTTGAACGTGCTAACAGTGCTATTAAGACCCAACTGGTGGGACCTCCCTGGTGGTTCAGTGGGTAAGACTCTGCGCTCCCAATGCAGGGAGCCCGGGTTCGATCCCTGGTGGGGGAACTAGATCCCCTATGCACGCCGCAATTATGAGCCCGCATGCCGCAACCAAAAGATCCTGCATGACACAACGAAGATCCCGAGTACCGCAAGTAAGACCCGGCGCCGCCAAAATAACTAACTAACTAACTAACTAACCCAATTGGCAAAATTTGTAGATACCCTCCAAAGACTCTGGCCAAAGCCATTGCTGTTGGTCCTTCTAAATCTCAGAGCCACCCGTTTCGGAGCTCGTAAACTCTCACCCTTTGAGATAGTCAAAGGATGCCCAAAGTACCAGGCCCCTCCCTCTTTTGACCTGCAGCTGATAAAAGGAGATATGCTTCAGTATTGTAAAGGCATAATTGCTTCTTCTGAGAGTAGCCATGCTCTTGTCGAGCAATCTTTCCAGTCTCAGGAGACGAATACCTTCAGCATCACACCGTGCAACCTGGAAATTTCTTCTATTGGAAAAGGCATCTCCAGAAGGACTCTCCTCAGTCTCACTGGAGAGGCCCTTAGCAAGTACTGCTAACCCACCCTTGTGCCACCAAACTCCAGGGAATAGACTCCTGGATTCATGCGACACATCGAAAGAAAGTATCAAGCCCTGACTGGACCCATACACTATTTGGTGACCTGAAGGTAAAGAGTTCCTGGAAGTGAAGCAGATGATATCTGATGAGACAGCTTTCCCAAGGTGTCGAGATCAAGCCTGTTAGAAAGTTCAGAATTCACAGAAGTCTCTCTCTTTCATCTGAACTATAAACTGACTCTGGATTTTTATCCCAACTTATAGTCTTTGAATTTGCAAACTACAGGCTATATTCTCTGATAGAACATTTAGTTCCAAACAGTGTCTTTTGAGATAACAATACTGTTTACTCACTCCATGTTTATTCCGGCATTGTCTTCCCAAAGTGCTTGTTTAATTCCTGCAGTTTTGGTGTGCCCTTGCTGTATTCACTATTCTAAGGTACAGACTTTAGATGAGAAATGCCCGAGAGATCTCTGTCCTACCCATCCTTGTTACTAAAATGTAACCACAATAGGTTTCCAATCTGTGCACTTTCACTCCTACATGGGACACAACACCAGGAAAGGTCCTTCCTGGTATCAATGGACAAAAGGCCACTGAATGTTGGTAAAAAACAAACAAAACCCCTGATTCTTTTTTTTTAATTTAATTAATTAATTTATTTTTGGCTGTGTTGGGTCTTTGTTGCTGTGCGCCGACAGGGCTTTCTCTAGTTGTGGCGAGTGGGGGCTACTCTTTGTTGCGGTGCGCGTGGTTCTCATTGCGGTGGCTTTTCTTGTTGTGGAGCACGGGCTCTAGGCGCGCGAGCTTCAGTAGTTGTGGTGCACGGGCTCAGTAGTTGTGGCTCGCAGGCTCTAGAGCGCAGGCTCAGTAGTTGTGGCACACAGGCTTAGTTGCTCTGCGACATGTGGGATCTTCCCAGACTGGGGCACGAACCCGCGTCCCCTGCATTGGCAGGCGGACTCCCAACCACCGCGCCACAAGGGAAGCCCCTCAGAGAAAGATCTTGATCAAAGGGGGGAAGTGGTGAAAATTAATAAAATGAAACTTACTAAAAATGGAGTCAGGAAGACAGAAGGGGAAGCTCTCACACACGTAACACTTAACATCAATACAGGCAGACCTAGGAGATATTGTGGGTTTGGTTCCAGACCACTGCAATAAAGCATATGGCACAATAAAGTGAGTAACATGAATGTTTTGGTTTCCCAGTGCATATAAAATTCCGTTTACACTAATTATAGTCTATTAAGTGTGCCATAGCATTCTATCTAAAAAAATAATGTTGGAAAAGTGGTGCTGATAGACTTGTTCAATACAGGGTTGCCACAAACCTTCAACGTGTAAAAAGGGCAACATCTGCAAAGTGAAGTAAAGCAAAGCATAACAGAACAAGCTATGAATGTACAGAACCCAACAGAAAGAGGCTTAGCTTGCGTCTCTGGCAGGAAGTGACACTGTTTTTCTACTGCAGGCAGGAGGAAGAAAGATTTTCTCCTCACCTGGCAACACCTCAGCTACTGAGAGGCTGTCACAGTTCAGCCAATGAAAAGTCACTTTACTTTGAACTCCCAGTTCCCTCCAATGGACTGCTTGTTTAGAACAGCCCCTCCCAACTTCCCCTTCACCTCTATAAAATAGTGTCCTTTCCTTTGTTTTACTAGACTCGCATGTGGTTTGCCATAGTTGCGTATCCTGAATTGCAATTCTTTGCTGCTCATGAGTAAACCCATTTTACTGGTAAGAATAACTTACTTTTATTGTTTTAGGTTAACAGTAATTAATCCATTACTTCTGATGTACAAAAGAAAGTTTATTGGTGGGTAATTTTTAAGTAAAATATATTTTGTTGTTTAAAAACAGGGGGGGCCAGTTTTTTCTTTGGAGTGAACAGGATTTGAACACAACAAACCTGCAGAGTTGACTCTTTACTGCACAAATCCAAACACCACAGAGGTGTAGGATGTGGAAATCCAATGCTCCCTGTATCAGCTCCCACCCAGCTTCACTCTGGGTCCCTTTGTGGAGCAGGCTTCTCATATCTTTGTCTCAGGTTATCTGAGGAAGGACAGTGGATTTGGTTCTGGACGTAGGAGAACCTGGGTAGCAGGTGAGGAGTTGGAGAGGGTCGGAGAAAGTGGCTGGACTGGGAGGCCAACTCACAGAGAGGGTAAGAATGGTGGGCAGTGGCCAAGCTGCCCCTAGAACTGAGGACTCTTTCCTCAACCTGGTGCTCTTTCTAACGCTCCAGTGCACCAGAAGCAAGGACATCACACACAAAAAGCAAACGGTAAAAAGAGTACCCAGTGGAACAGCTCATCACTTGTGCCGTCTTGGCTGGGAAGGCGTGGAGACACTTGGGAGACTGAGGTTTGCTTGTTCTTCCATTTGCCATGGCAGGTATGTCAGTTCCATACAGGAGCTGGAATGGGCTCCACCCAGGCTCTCCAGGACCACCCTCTGTCCCCTAGTCCTTCTCTGTGTTCCACCTCTTCCAAGGGCAGAGGGGACATACCTTCATATGTCAGAGACCTTACTAAAAAAATCTTTGTGCTACTCAGCAGCAACCTCTCTGTTAGGGACTGAATTGTGTCCCCCACCCCCACCCCAAATTCATATGTTGAAGCCCTAACCCCCACTGTGACTGTATTTTGATGTATGGCCTTTACAGAGGTAATTAAGGTTAAATGACATCATAAGGGTGGGTCCTAATCCCATAGGACTGGTGTCCTTGTAAGAAGAGAGACACTGGGGATGTGCACAGAGAAGAGGCCCTGTGAGGACACAGCAAGAAGGCAACTGTCTGCAAGCCAAGGAGAGAGGCCTCAGGAGAGACCAAACCTGCTGGCACCTTGAACTTCCAACTTCCAGACTGAGAAAATGAATGCCTGTTGTTTAAGTCTCCTTGTCTGTGGCATTTTGTTATGGCAGCCTGAATTGACTAATCCATTCACTTTCCTACAACTGGGAACTTTGCATTGTGAATACCTTGGGACCCATAGAAGGGAAGAGCTGGGTAGGGGAACATGACAGCAGGTACATGCATGTGTGAGGGTGGTTGCCGGCATAGGTGTGCCAGGGGTCAACCTCACTGGCTACTATTCAGTGGATGGGCTTGGCTCCTGGGGAGGCCCCTGGCCCCTCCACCACCTGCTTCTTGGCACAGCTGCTTCCAGAGGCTGATCACAGCAAGGGCTGAAGTCCCAATATCCAGACAAAGTGGGGGAAGGAGGCCAGGAAAAGGCCGCAGGCCCCGATAGGACCCAAAGTAAGACGCCAGGGGAGGGAGAATTTTGGAGGAATTTATATTTAGTAGTTTTCCATCAGGGGAGGAACCAGAGTTGAAGAAGCAACCCATCCCCAGTCTCTTCCTGTACTTTTCACCCCTCTCCCTCCTTCCTGGTCACCTCTGCAGGAAACCCCGTGGTTCTCACTGTTCTTAGAATAAGACCCAACCTCTGTGTAGGGCCTGACCCCTCCAGATCTGGCCCCTACCCCCTCCCTGCCCACCCTAGGCCACAGTCTAGGGCATCAGCACCAGCACTCCCCGCCAGGGTGACTTACGTGTCCTCCCTCTGCTCAGGACCCACTGACTCAATTCTGTGTGGGCTCCTTCTCATCATTCTGGTTGCAGCTGAGAGTCCCCTCCTCTCTGTTTCTGTCCCATCGTCCTGTTTCTCCTCCTAAGCCTCTTATATGCTTACTTAAAAAAAAAAATTATTTATTTATTTTTGGCTGTGTTGGGTCTTTGTAGCTGTGCATGGGCTTTCTCTAGTTGTGGCGAGCAGGGGGCTGCTCTTTGTTGCGGTGCACAGGCTTCTCATTGCAGTGGCTTCTCTTGTTGCAGAGCACAGGCTCTAGGTGCGCGGGCTTCAGTAGTTGTGGCATGCGGGCTCAGTAGTTGTCGGGCATGGGCTTCGTTGCTCCGCGGCATGTGGGATCTTCCCGGACCAGGGCTCGAAACTGTGTCCCCTGTATTGGCAGGCGGGTTCTTAACCACTGAGCCACCAGGGAAGCCCCTTTGCTTACTTTAGAAAAATATTTATTGATTGATTGATTTGGCTGCAATGGGTCTTAGTTGAGGCATGTGGGCTCTTTGTTGCGGAGTGCAGGCTTCTCTCTAGTTGTGGTGCACAGGCTCCAGAGCACAGGGGCTCAGTAGCTGCAGCACGCAGGCTTAGTTTCCCCAAGGCATGTGGGATCTTAGTTCCCCGACCAGGGATTGAGCCTGCGTCCCCTGCATTGGAAGGCGGATTCTTAACCACTGGACCACCAGGGAAGTCCCAAGATTCATTTATTTCTTTTCTTAAAGAATTTTTACCCCCTTTCTTTCCTATACAAAGTTTCCTTATCGTGTAATTTTTTTTTTTTGAAGGGAGGTCTGTCTCTGCCCCTAGAATGTTTGTTTGCCCATTAACCCCGTGCTTGATTCAGTCCCTGGATATTAGTTGAAGGCACAGGCATGTTGGGTACTTCCTACCTTAACTTACCGAATCCTCACAATGTCCTGTAAGGCAGATGTTGTTTGAATTCTGCCATCTCTCATCCATAATTCTGAAATCCAAAAAGCTCAGAAACCCAAAATGTTTTTCTCAAACTGGGTCGACATCTGACTTGAACAGCTGTAAGGCTTTTCATGGTCTTTATCGCACTTAGTTTGAATGGTCATCCTGTCTTTGCAGCAATGTTAATGTATCTGGTTTTGGGGTGCTGTCCAATGCCCCAGTGGGAGCACTGAGCAATATACTATTTGCTGGTTGCCTATTGCTGTGTAAAAAACGACTCCAAATGTTAGCAGCTTAAAACAATAAACATTTATTATGTCAGACAGCTTCTGTGGGCCAGGAGTGTGGAAGTAGCTTAGCTGGGTGCTTCTGGCCCAGGGTTTCCCATGAGGTCGCGGTTAAGATGCGTGCTGGGGGTGGTCCCAAGGTAGCTCAATTACTATGGTGGGGAAGTTGATGCCGGCTACCGGCATGAAGTCTCACGTCCTCATCACATGGACCTCTTCACAGGGCTACTTGAGTGTCTTCACGATACGACGGGTGGCTTCCCCCCAGAGGGGACGATCTAAGAGAGGGCGAGGCAATGTCTTTTGGGACCCAGCTGCAGAAATCACTCCATCATTTCTGCAGTATCCTCTTGCTTACACGGGTCAGCCCTATTCACTGTGTCAGAGGGTGAGATCACAAGAGCACGAATCCCAGGAGTGGGATCCTTTCTGGATGTTGGCGACCCCAATTATATGTACCTATCTCAAATCCAAAGATTCTGAATTTCGAAGTACGTGTGACCCCCAGAATGTTAGAGGAGAGACTGGGATGCCCATTTTACGGGTGAGAACCAGGTTCAAGGGCAGTTGAGTGACATGTGGGAGGTTACACTTACATCAATAGCAATGACAACTCACCTATCTCTAACAGCTCTGGGGCCAGTGCTACTTGGTTTTCTCCATCACTGCTCCAGCCAACAAGAGTGTGTCATTCCTAACCTTAGTCACGTGGACTGTGGGCTCGCAGGGGCAGGAACTCTGCACTCCATCCTCTAATCCCTACAGCACACCTATGGGGTAAGCAGGGCAACTGCCTTTGACCTTCCCTCTGCAGCGGAGGAAGTGTGAGCTGTCTTCGCTTATACTTGTCTGATTCTACCAGCCTGCGGGTGTCTCCCCGGGCTCAGCCCAAGCTTGGTATGGGTTACAAAAATGGGAAAAAACGCCATGCTGCTCTCAGGGGATCTGGCGAGGAGGGCAGCTCTGGGTAGGGGCCGGCAGAGGAGTCTGTGGGAGGGAACCTTTGAAAGATCACAGGTGTGCTTGGGCATCATTGCCGAGGACACTCAGACTTTGAAAAAGAAAATAGCCGTGGAGCCACGGAAGAACCCTCGGAGTTGGTCTGGGGAGCTGGGGGGAAGGAAAGGGATGCAGAAACGAGGACGGGAAAGGGCCAGCTCCCTCCTGCCTTCCGCCCTAAGAATAGTTCTTGCGACCTTAGAGAGGGGATGCGGGGTCTGAACATGCTCAGCACCTCGCTGGGCTCAGCTCGTGGAAGGTCGCCGTTTTCCTGGTGCTCGGCGTGGCCAGCCGGCCTGCAGCCCGGGGATTCGGACCTACGCTCGGGACTAACACTTGGGGTCGTCTTTGGCCCCTTCTTTCCCTTCCATCAGTAACTACATCGCAGGCCGTTTGACCCCTCTCCTCGCCCGGGCCCGAGTCTCCGAAAGCTCCCCGACTCGAGGCGATGGGGCCGGTGGGACACGCCATTCACCCGCGGGCGGAGAGGCCGCGGGCCCCGGGCGGGATAGGACTGGGGCGGGGCCCCGTTCCCGGCGGCGGGCAGGGCCTGGCATCTCAGCGGGGGGCGGGGCTTGGCCTTTCGGCGGAGGGGCGGGGCCTGGCCTTTCGGCGGGGCGGGCGGGCCCGGGATCTCCGCGGGGGGCGGGGCGCGCCGGGAAAAGTTCCGGGAAGGTGGGCCTCCCGCCCAGGCCCGGCGCGGAAGTTGCCGGTGGTCAGTACCCTGTCGGCCAGGCCCGTAGCCATGTCGTCTGGGAACGCGGGGTCTGGCGGGCGGGAGGGCGCCCCGCGCGCCGCTGCCGCGCTCTGCGGCCTGTACCACGAGGCGGGGCAGAGGCTGAGGCGCCTGCAGGACCAGCTGGCCGCCCGGGACGTCCTCATAGCGCGCCTCCGCGCCCGTCTGGCCGCGCTCGAGGGGGACACGGCGCCGTCGCTCGTGGACGCGCTGCTGGAGCAGGTGGCGCGCTTCCGGGAGCAGCTGCGGCAGCGGGACGGCGGCGCCGCGGAGGCCGCGCTGCGCCAGGTGCGGAGCGGAGAGGGCGCAGGCGGCCGAGGGGCCGCAGGCGGCGGAGAGGCCGCAAGGGGGCCGCGCGAGCCACGCTTCCTCGGCGCGCGGGCCGCGTGCCCGCCGTGTCCCCGGAGTGCGTGCGCCCGTCGGGCGTGAGGGCTGTGTGGTCTGGTTGGGTCTGAGCGGTTTGTGTCTGGGGGGTTCTGAGCGGGTGCGCGCCGCGTTAGGCCTGAGTGTGTCGTGTCGGGTTCTGAGGGTGTGTGTCTGGGTTGTGTTCCGAGCGGTCTGCTCCCGCGTTGGGTCTGAGGGCTGTCTGCCTGTTTGAATTCTGAGGGGGTTGTGCGCTTGTGTTGGGTGTGAGGAGTGTGTGCCTGTTGGGTTTTGAGGGGTCTGACCGTTGTGGCGTTTGAAGGGGTGAGTATTGCTGAGAGGTGTGTGTGCCAGTGTTCAGTCCGAGGGTTGTGTGTCCTTTCCGGCTGTAAGGGAGGTGTGTCGAGTTGAATCTGAGGGGCGTGTGCGCGTGTTCGTGTGTGTGCGGTGTTACCATGTTGGGTCTGAGGGGTGTGTGTCCATATTGGTTCTGAAGGGTGTGTTTCCTCAGTCGTGTTGAGGGGCGTGTGTATGTGTTGATTCTGAGGGTTACGTGCTCACTTTGGTTCTGAGGGCTGTGTGCCTGTGTTGTGTTTGAGGGTTACGTGTGTCCATGTTAGTTCTAAGGCGTATGTGTTTGTGTTGGTTCTGAGGCATGTTTGTGTGTGTTGGAGTCTGAGGAGTGGAGTCCTTGTCGGTTCTCAGGGGTGTGTGTGTTCATGTTGTGTCTGCGGGTTATGTGTCTGAGTGGTTCTCAGTGGTGTGTCTGTGTTGGGTGTTGAGGGTGTGTGTCTGCTCTGAAGGGCGTCTCTGCATGTGTTGGGTTCTGCGCAGTGTGTTCCCGTATGAGTCTGAGGAGCGTGTACCCCGCTGGTTTCTGAAGGGTGTATGCCTCCGTGTTGGGTGCTGAGTGGTGTGTGTGTGTGTGCGCGCACGTGCACGCCTGTCTTGAGTTCTGAGGGTATGTGTGCCTGTTTGGACTCTGAGAGGTGTGTATGTGTGTTGGGTTCTGAAGGTTGTCTGTCTCTGGTGGTTTTGAGGGTTGTGTGTGTGCTGGTGTTAAAACTGATGGTTGTGTACCAGGTGAGTTCAGAGGGGTCTGCTCCCGTGTTGGGTAGGAGGGGAACGTGTACCTTTCTTGGGTCTGAGGGTGGTGTGTCTGTGTTGGGTTGTGGCGTGTGTACCTGTGTGGTATATGAGGTGTGCAAGCACTTGAATTGGGTTCTGAGGGGTGTGCTCACCTGTGCTGGGTCTTCAGTTTGTGCCCATTTTGGGTTCTGAAGGATGTGTGTGCACGATCAGTTCTGAGGGGTCTGTTGCCGTGCTGGGTTTTGAAGAGTGTGAGTGCCTGCATTGGGCTCTCAGGGGTGTGTGTGTGTCCATGCTGGGTCTGAAAGGTGTGTGTACCTTTCTGAGGGGTGTGCGCCTGTGTGGGTCTTAGGGATGAGTGTGCATGCTATTTGTATTTGGGGCGTGTGTGCACCTGGAAGGTTCTGTGTACGTGTGTGTTCATGTTGAGTTCTGCATTGTGTGCGCAGACATTGGGGCTGGGTGTGTGTGTAGGACATGCGTATAGGCTCCTGGTGTGTGTGTCTGAGTTGGGTTCTTGGGTGTGTTTGTGTTGTGTTGGGTTCAGGGCCACATGAGCCACAGTTATGTTCTGGATCTCCTTTAGCCCCAGCTGTGAATGTATCTTTCAGTAGTAACACTCCTGCTCTGCTGGGAGTGGTGACAGAGTGGGAGCCTGCCAGAGTGTCTGATAATAGACTTAAATCCTTACTTTTCCTCCTTCATATCCTTGTCAGCGATATTATGTCTATCTGTGTGAAATATTAAACACCCAGATCAGGAGCGAGAGTAACAGTATTTTTCTACAACAGTTTGGAAGTGCCCCAAACATTTTGGTGAACTCTGGTCTGTTATCCCATTCGGTGCATAGCTATTATCTGGGTTTTCCCAGGAAGGGAATTAGGCCTGCAAAAGACAATTTTCACTTCCAGGCTTGACCCTGCAGCCGGATTTTAGAGTGAAAAAGAGGCACGCCTTTTTTTCTTTTAATAAAAGTAATTTTGAATATCTGAAAAATAGAGGAAAGAATAAAGAATAAGATAACCACCACCATCCCACCACAGAGAGATGACCACAGAGCATAATCTCGTGGCCTCTTCCCTGCCTTTCATTTAACCGTAGGGTATGTATCTACTTGGCGTGTTTGAGTTCAAGCTGTCTATACAGTTTTACTTAATACCATGTCAATATTTTCTCATCTGCATCATTTTAAATGCCTTTAGAAGCCAGATGTCTTCCTCGCTCCAGCTGTCTCCCTTTTCCTGGGCAAGGTGGATTATTACTCATCAGGGCAGAAGGAAGTCACCTGGTCTGCACCACTGATCTTAGTGTCATGGACATCGGGAGCCATAGATGAGTGTAGATTGGGGACCAGAGCACATCCTACCCAGAACAGGACTCCGCTTGCAGTCTGGTGGCCATTGGTGCTCAGTTGACATGTGTCCCCAGCATCCTGTGGCCCCAGAGCCTCTAACCAAAACCCAGACAGAGCCAGGTCTGTAATCCTAGTACTACTGGTCCTTTCAGCGTAGGTTTTTTTTTTTTTTCTGTCTGCGTTGGGTCTTTGTTGCTGCGCGCGGGCTTTTTCTGGTTGCGGTGCGCGGGCTTCTCGTTGCAGTGGCCTCTCTTGTTGCAGAGCATGGGGTCTAGGAGTGTGGGCCTCAGTAGTTGCAGCATGCGGGTTTAGTAGTTGCGGCATGCGGGCTCTAGAGCGTGCAGGCTTCAGTAGTTGTGGCTCATGGGCTCCAGAGCGCTGGCTCAGTAGTTGTGGCGCACGGGCTTAGTTGCTCCGCGGCATTTGGGATGTTCCCGGACTAGGACTCGAACCAGTGTCCCCTGCATTGGCAGGCAGATTCCTGACCACTGCACCACCGGGGAAGTCCCTCAATGTAAGTTTTGTTTTAGGATTTTAAATTATTTCAGGAGCAATTTAATATCTGATGTCTTATGCAATTAAATATTTGTTGCTTACCCCTACATCTTTCTGGGGTTGGTCAGAGAACCTGGGGAGGAATGGAGATGTTTATCACCTCCCAGAGGCCCTGGATTCACTGAAGTAGCTGTGCAGAGTGAAAACAGTGAGAGGAATTGGTCAACAGGTTGGTCTCATCAGTGGCCATGTCAGCCAGCTGGTTAGGAGCAGGGACCCTGGATTGGTGAGGGCTGAGGGCTCCCAAAGAGGATGCTGAGGCTCACAGGTGTGGATGGACTGCCAGGTGACCAGTGCATCTGTGGCCAAGGTGTAGCCAGTGTGTGATGGGACCAGATCAGTCTTGAGAATTCTGGTCTTTTTTGCCACCACAGTGGGACTCAAGACGTTGCCTTATTTGTACCATGAGGCCTGGATGGATGACTCTGCAAAGCTTTTCCAGTTAAGATTTTCTGGAATGGTGGCACTGATTCGTTGTGCAGGCTGTAACTGCTCAACCCCGTCTCACCACTGCCTTGGGGACTAGCCTCGTGGACCCTGCTTGGTCCTGATGTAGCAACCTGTGGCTTTTCTTTCCCTGTGCTGCCGTGCTCTCTGTAAGTGGAACAGCGTACACTCTGTACAGTAGGTTATATTAGGTTTTGCGTGTGTGTGTGTGTGTGTGTGTGTATTGTGTGTTTATTGTGTGTTTGTTTTTACCATCTATCGTCATACCTCTTTTGATCTTGTACAACTGAAACTCTATACCATTAAACATAATTCCTCACCTCCCTACTTTGTCCCCTACCGACCCCTCCCCTCCCCACCCCCCACTGGCAACCACCATTTTACTCTCTGTCTCTATGATTTTGACTACTGTAGATACCTCCTGTAAGTAGAATCATGCAGTATTTGTCTTTTTGTGACTGGTTTATTTCACTTAGCGTGATGTCCTCAAGGTTCATCCATATTGTAACATGTGTCAGAATCTCCTTCCTTTTTAAGACTGAATACTCCATTATAGGCATATACCACATTTTGCTTATCTACTCATCTGTTGATGGACACTTGGGTTGCTTCCATGTTTTAGCTCTTATGACTATCACTGCTGCTATGAACATAGGTGTGCAAATATCTCTTCGAGATCCTGCTTTCAATTCTTTTGGGTGTATACCCAGAAGTGGAATTGCTGGATTATATAATAATTCTATTTTTAATTTTTTGAGGGACTTCCATTCTGTTTTTCCACAATGGCTGTACCACTTTACATTCCCACCGACAGTGCACAAGGGTTCAAATTTCTCCACATCCTCACCAATATTGTTATTTTCTGTGTTTTTGATAGAAGGCATCCTAATAGGTGCATGCTAATTTAGTACAAAATGATTGTAGTTTTGATTTGCAATTCCCTATAATGATTAGTGATGTTGAGCATCAATTCATGTGCTTACTGGCCATTTGTATATCTTCTTTGAAGAAATGTCAAGTCCTTTGCCCATTTTTGAATTGGGTTATTTTGTTGTTGAATTTTATGAGTACTCTACATTCTGGATACTAATTCTTATCAGATATATGATTTGTAAATATTTTATCTCATTCTGTAGGTTGCCTTTTTGCTTTTACTTGTCTTTTGATGTGCAAAATTTTCATTTTTATTTTCATTAAAAAACTTTCCAATTTGTCTGCTTTTTCTTTTGTTACCTGTGCCTTGGGTGCCATATCCAAGAAATCACTGCCAAATCCTGTGTTATGAAGCTTTCGCCCTGTGTTTCTTCTAGGAGTTTTGTAGTTTTAGGTCTTACATTTAAGTCTTGGATCCATTTTGAGGTAATTTTCATGTATGGTTTAGATAAGGGTCCAACTTCATTCTTTTGCATGTGGACATCCAGTTTTCCCAGCACCATTTTTAAAAAAGACTGTCCTTTCCCCACTGAATCGTCTTGGTACCCTTGTCAAAACCATTTGACTATCTATGCAAGGGTTTATTTCTGGGCTCTCTATTCTGTCTCTCTGGTCTGTATGTTTGTCTTTATGTCAGTGCCACAGTGTTTTGATGTGTGTGGCTTTGTAGAAGTTTTGAAATTAGGAAATGTGAGTCTTTCAGCTTTGTTCTTTTTTTTGTTTTTTTTCCTTCTAAGATTGTTTTGGCTATTTGGGGTCCCTTGAGATTCCATATGAATTTTAGGATGAGTTCTTCTATTTCTGCAAAAAAATTGAGCTTTTGTTTTGTTTTTGTTTTGGGGGGGTTTTTTTGGCTGCACTGCACAGCTTGTGGGATCTTAGTTCCCCCACCAGGAATTGAACCTGGGCCACGGCAGTGAAAAACACCAAGTCCTAACCACTGGACCACCAGAGAATTCCCTGGGATTTTGATAGGGATTGCATTGACTTTGTAGATCACTTTGAATAATATTGACATCTTAACAATATTAAGTTTTCCAATCTGTGAACATGGGATATGTTTCTATTTCTTTATGTTTTCTTTAACTTCTTTTAGTAGTATTTCATAGTTTTCATTGTACGTGTCTTTCACCTCCTTGATTAAATTAATTCCTAAGTATTTTATTCTTTTTGATGCTATTGTAAGTAGAATTGTTTTTGTGATTTCTTTTGCAGATTCTTCATTGTCACTGTATAGAAATACAACTGTTTTTCATGTGTTGGTTTGTATTCTGCTCAATTGCTGAATTCATTTATTCTCTCCAACAGGTGTGTGTGTGTCTGTGTCTGTGTGTGTGTGTGTGTGTGTGTGTGTAATCTTAAGAGTTTTCTACATGTAAGAGCATATCATCTGAAAACAGATACTGTTTTACTTCCTTTCTTATTTGGATGTGTTTTATTTCTTTTTCTTGCCTAATTGCTCTGGCTAGAACTTCCAGGGCTATGTTGAATAGAAGTGATGAAAGCCAATATCCTTTTCTTGTTCTTTTTTTTCCCCAGCTGCACCATGCAGGATCTTAGTTCCTTGACCAGGGATTGAACCCATGCCCCCTCCAGTGGAAGTCCTCCTTGTCTTGTTCTTGATCTTAGAGGAAAAGCTTTCAGTCTTTTACCACGGGGTATGATATTTGCTATGGGTTTTTCTTATGGCTTTTGTTATGTAGAGGTAGTTTACTTCTGTTCCTAGTTTGTTGTGTGTTTTTATTATGAAAAAGTGTTGAATTTTGTCAAATGCCTTTCTGCATCAATTGATATGATCATGTGTTTTTCCCCCGTCATTCTGTTAATGTAGTGTATTACACTGAACAATCCCTTCCTTTTTTTCTTTTTGATGAAATATGTTTGTGAACTTAACCACAGCACAGTAGTATATTACCTAAATCTATGTGGAACAAATCTGGTGAAAAATTTTCTGATTAGAAAAGTCTAATAATATCATTTTCATTTCATTCCAAGGGATTGATGCTGAGTCATAGAAAACAAACATCAAACACATAATTGTGCTTCATGTCCCTCAGAAGGCCTCATTCTCCTATCATTATTGTTTACTAGATATTTATCAACAATTATCTAATTGTCTTCAGATATTATAAGTGAGACTCTAATGATAAAGTTAGGAATGTCAAGAACATGATCAATTTGCAACATCTAGAAAGTAGAACCAAAGTACAGATGGAACTAATTCAAGGCCTGTCATACATAATGAAACTGATGCTCAAGAACGGCCTAGTCACTTTGCTAAAACTGGTCTCTGAACCTTCTATACAGCTGCCCAGAAGATGAATATGCTGCACCTCTTATTCTTTCAAACAGCCACGGATAACCTTAGTCACGTATTTATTACCTTTTCACTGTCTTTAAGAAGAAACCATGATGAAGCTTGCTAAAATTTTCTTGTGAGAAGTTCACAGGGGTTTGTAGAACTACTTTGGGCAACAAAACTGGCTCTTTATTAGGCACCAATGAAAAGCAAACATTACACTGAATGTTGAAAAGCTGTGCACTGAAATCTGGTCCTGCCACTTTCTTAGCCATGTTAATTTGGGCAAGTCATTTAGTATTCTAGTTTTGTCACCAGTAAAACTGAAGTAATAATACATAGCTCATAGGGTTATTTATTCATTCATTCAGCCAATAGTTATTTGTTGAATGCCTGTTGTATGCCAGATGTTTTGGTAGGCCCTGGAAATGCAGAAAGGATTGAGAAAGGCAGATTCCTATCTTTATGAAGCTTACATCTTAGTTGAGAAAATAGACATTGGAGAAATAATCCATTGCCTTTGTGGAAAATAGGACATAGAACACATGTATGGGATATTGTGAGGAACACATGATTTAACAGGTATATATGTATATATATAATAATCTCATGCACATAATGGGAACTCAGAAGATGTGAATGTCACCTACCATAGCCACTCAGGTGTTTATTTACTGAGCTTGCGTTTATTGGGCGTGTTCCGTATGTAAGGGGAATATGTATAAGCAGGCATCGTGGGTTGTATTTTTCCATTTCTCCCAATAAGTATAGTACATTCATTTCACAACGATGTGTACACTGTCAGGGTTGCACCAGTAGCAGTGTTAATCTATAGCAGTGTTAATTCAGTGTCATTAGAGTGAAGGGTGCGTAGAGAATAACACAGGAAGTGGCTATAAAATTAGATTGGGGGCAAATTATGATGGCCTTTACTACCTTATAAAGTTGTTAATTGCACGTTCTATTAACCACTAGGCTAGGGGAATGCAAAGATGATCAGTATCCAATTCTTGCCCTCAAATTGTGGAATCATACATGGACATACATGATCACTGCTTGAAGCAGGTTGTAAAAGTGCTGGAGGGATGTGTAGTGGGGAAATACTGAACGTAATGTAAGTATGGAACTAAGCCAACTTAAGTCTCCAAATCAGAACACCGGTATCATAGCGTCAACTGCTATTTTTTTCCTTTAGCTATAATTGACATATAACATTATATTAGTTTTAAGTGTACAGCACATTGATTCAATATTTGTATATATTGTGAAATGACTACCACAATAAGTCTAGTTAACATCCATTGATCATGTTTTGTATGTTTAACCACCCTTGCAGTCTGTGAAAAAAATGCCACTTGTTCATGGTGTATAATCTTTTTAATATGCCATTGAATTTGCCCGCTAGTATTTCATTGAGAATTTTTGCACCAACATTCATAAGGGATATTGGTCTGTAGTTTTGTTGTAGTGTCTTTGTCTGGCTTTGGTCTCAGGGTAATGCTGGCCTCATAGAATGAGTTAGGAAGTGTTCCTTCCTCTTCATTTTTTTTGGAACAGCTTAGGAAGAATTGGTATTAATTCTTCTTTAAATGTTTGATAGAATTCACCGGTGAAGCCGTCAGTTCCAGGACTTGTTGTTGTTGGGAGATTTTTAATTACTGATTCAATTTCCTTACTAGTTAGAGGTCTTTTCAGTTTTTATATTTCTCTGTGATTTGGTCTTGGTAGGTGTTATGTTTCTATGAATTTGTTTCATCCAGGTTATCCAATTTGCTGGTGTACAGTTGTTCATAGTACTCATTTTATAATCATTTTTATTTTTGTAGAATTGTCAGTAATGTCTCTACTTGCATTTCTTTTTCTTTTTCTTTTTTTTTTTGGCCATGCCACGTGGCTTGTGGGATCTTAGTTCCCTGACCAGGGATTGAACCTGGGCCCTGGGCAGTGAAAGCGTGGAGCCCTAACTGCTGGACCGCCAGGGAATTCCCTCTACTTGCATTTCTGATTTTAGGAATTTGAATCTTCTGTATTTCTTTTTGTAGTCTGTCTAGCTAAAGGTTTATCCATTTTGCTGATCTTTTTGAAGAACCAACTTTTGGTTTCATCGATTTCTCTAGTAGTTTTTCTGTTCTCTATTTCATTTGTCTCTGCTCAAATCTTTATTCTTCCTCCCTTTTGCTAGCTTTGAGTTTAGTTTTTTCTTCTTTTTCTAGTTCCTTAAGTTGTAAAGTTAGTTGTTGATTGGAGATTTTTCTTGTTTTTAAATGTAAGTTATATATATATATATATATATATATATATATATATATATATATATATATATATATATATATATAAAAATTTTTTTTTTTTTTTTCGCGGTACGCGGGCCTCTCACTGCTGTGGCCTCTCCCGCCGTGGAGCACAGGCTCCGGACGTGCAGGCTCAGCGGCCATGGCTCACAGGCCCAGCCGCTCTGCGGCATGTGGGATCCTCCTGGACTGGGACACGAACTCACGTCCCCCGCATCAGCAGGTGGACTCTCAACCACTGCGCCACCAGGGAAGCCCGTAAGTTTTATATCTTTAGATTTCCCCCTTAACACTGCTTTCACTGGATCCTGCAAGTATTGGTATGCTGTGTTTTCACTTTAAGTATTTGCCTTTACGTATTTTCTAATTTCCTTGTGATTTCTTCTTTGATCCATTGGTTTAAGAGTGTGTTTTCTAATTTCCACAGTTTTGTGAATCTTCATTTTACTTCTGTTGTTGATTTCTGACTTCATTCTGTTGTGGTTGGGGAGGATATACTTTGTATGATGTCAGTCTTTTAAAATCTTTTGAGACTTAATATGTAACCTAACACATGGTCTGTCCTGGAAAATGTCCCATGTGCATTTGAGAAGAATGTGTATGTTGTTGGGTAGAGCGTTCTGTAGATGTCTGTTAGATCTAATTGATTTATTGTGTTAAGTTCTCTATTTCCTTACGTATATTCTGTTTGGTTGTTCTATCATTGAGAGTAGGGTTTTGAGGTCTCCAGCTGTTATTGTAGGATTGTCTATTTCTCCCTTCAGTTCTGTCAGTTTTTCCTTCATATATTTTGCCTGTCTGTTATTAGGTACGTCAGTGTATATAATTGTTATATTTTCTTGCTGTATTAAAACTTTTATTAATGTATAACATCCTTTTTTGTCTCTTGTAGCGTTTTTTGAAAAAAAGTCTATTTTGTCTGATATTAGTATAGCTACTCCTGTTCGCTTTTAGTTACTAATTGCATGGAATGTAAATATTTTTCCATCCTTCTACTTTCTTTTTTATTTTTAAAATTTTTAAAATTTTATTTTTGGCTGCGTTGGGTCTTCATTGCTGCACGTGGGCTTTTCTCTAGTTGTGGTGAGCAGGGGCTACTCTTTGTTGCAGTGCATGGCCTTCTCATTGTGGTGGCTTCTCTTGTTGTGGAGCATGGGCTCTAGGTGCATGGGCTTCAGTAGTTGTAGCTTGCAGGCTTCAGAGCTCAGGCTCAATAGTCGTGGCGCATGGGCTTAGTTGCTCCACGGCATGTGGGATCTTCCCAGACCAGGGATCAAACCCACGTCCCCGGCATTGGCAGGAGGATTCTTAACCACTGTGCCACCAGGGAAGTCCCCATCCTTTTACTTTCAATTTATATATGTCTTTGGATCTAAAGTGAGTCTCTTGTATATAGCATGTAGTTGGATCATATGCTTTTATCCATACTGCCAATCTCTGTCTTTTAATTGGAGATTTTAATCCACTTACATTTAATTAGTGATATGGATGAAATACTTGTTATTTTGCTATTTGTTTTCTGTATACCTTATAGCTTTTTTTGTTTCTCATTTTCTGCATTACTATGTCTTATGTTTTGGTTTTTTTTTTCTGGTATGCGGGCCTCTCACTGTTGTGGCCTCTCCTGTTGCGGAGCACAGGCTCCAGACGCGCAGGCTCAGCGGCCATGGCTCATGGGCCCAGCTGCTCCGCGGCATGTGGGAACTTCCCAGACCGGGGCACGAACCCGTGTCCCCTGCATCGGCAGGCGGACTCTCAACCACTGCGCCACCAGGGAAGCCCCACTATGTCTTAGGTTTGATTTTTTAAATTGTGAAATATTTAAATTCCTTTCTCATTTTTTTGTGGGTATATTCTGTAACTATTTTCTTTGTGTTTACCATGCAAATTACGTTTAACATCCGAAAGTTGTAACACTCTAATTTGAATTTATACCAGCTTAACTTCAATAACATACAAAACCCCTGCTCCCTTATAGCTAAACCCCACCCCTTTTGGTTGTTGATGTCACAGAATTAAATCTTCATACATTGTGTGCCCTCAAACATAAATTAATCTTTTAAATGCATTAGTCTTCTAAATTATGTAGGAAATAACGTGTGGAGTTACAAATCAAAATTACAGTAATACTAACTTGTAGACTAAAAATTTAAAAAATATATATTTATATTAGTCTCTTAAATCATGTGGAAAACAAAAAAGAAGAGTTATAAACTGTTGTTACAATAATACTAGCTTTTATAATTGCCCAAGTCTTTACCTTTATTGACATCTTTATTTCTTCATATAGCTTTGAGTTACTGTGCTTGGAGTTAGTGTCATTTCATTTCACTCTACAGGACTCCCTTGAGCATTTTTTGCAGGGTAGGTCTAGTGGTAACAAACTCCCTCAGCTTTGGTTTATGTGGGAATGTCTTAATTTCTCCCTTGCTTTTGAAAGACAGTTTTGCTGGATATAGGATTCTTTCTTTCTTTCTTTCTGGCTGTGTTGGGTCTTTGTTCCTGTGCGATGGCTTTCTCTAGTTGTGGCAAGCAGGGGCCACTCTTCATCGCGGTGCGCGGGCCTCTCACTGTCGCGGCCTCTCTTGTTGCGGAGCACAGGCTCCAGACGTGCAGGCTCAGTAGTTGTGGCTCACGGGCCCAGTTGCTCTGTGGCATGTGGGATCTTCCCAGACCAGGGCTCGAACCCGTATCCCCAGCATTGGCAGGTAGATTCTCAACCACTGCGCCACCAGGGAAGCCCTGGATATAGGATTCTTGGTTGACAGTATTTTTTCTTTTTTAAAGTATTTATTTATTTATTTATTTATTTTATTTGGCTGCATCAGGTCTTAGTTGGAGCACGTGGGATCTTTGTTGCAGCATGCAGGATCTTTTGTTGCAGTGCATGGGCTTCTCTAGTTGTGACGTGCAGGCTTCTCTAGTTGCGACGTGCGGGTTTCTCTAGTTGCAGCACATGGACTTCTCCCTAGTTGTGGTGCACGGGCTCCAGAGTGCGTGGGCTCAGTAGTTGTGGCACGTGGGCTCTCCAGTTGTGGCACACAGGCTCTAGAGTACATGGGCTCAGTAGTTGCCGCGCATGGGCTTAGTTGCCCCACGGCATGTGGGTTCTTAGTCCCCTGACCAGGTATCGAACCTGCGTCCCCTGCATTGGAAGGCAGATTCTTAACCACTGGACCACTAGGGCAGTCCCCAGCTGTTTTTTTTTCTTTTAGCACTTGAATATATAGGCCCACTGCCTCTGGCTTCCAAAGTGTCTGATGAGAAATCTGCTAATCATATTAAGGATTTCTTCTATGTGACATGTTGCTTCTCTCTTCTTTCAAGATTCCTCTTTTTATCTTTTGCTTTCTAAAGTTTGATTATAATGTGTCTTGGTCTTTTTGACTTCATCATACTTAGAGTTTATTGAGCTTCTTGGATGTTTAGATTCATGTCTTTCATCACATTTGGGAAGTTTTCAACCATTATTTCTTACTTATTTATTTATATGTATTTATTTCTGTGTTGTGTCTTCATTGCAGTGCACAGGCTTCTCATTGCTGTGGCTTCTTGTTGTGGAGCACAGGCTCTAAGTGCATGGGCTCAGTAGTTGTGGCTCACAGGCTCTAGAGTGCAGGCTCAGTAGTTGTGGCGCATGGGCTTAGTTGCTCTGTGGCATGTGGGATCTTCCCGGACCAGGGCTTGAACCCATGTCCCCTGCATTGGCAGACGGATTCTTAACCACTGCGCCACCAGGGAAGCCCCAGCCATTATTTCTTCAAGTATTCTTTCTACCCCTCTCTCTCTCGCTTCTCCTTCTGGGACTCCCACAATGTGTATGTTGGTCTGTTTAATGGTGTCCCACAGGACCCTTAGGCTCTGTTTACTTTCCTTGAATCTTGATAATTTTCATTGTCCTGTTTTCAAGTTTGCTGATTCTTCTACTGATCAAATCTGCCTTTGAGTACCTCCAGTGAATTTTAAAATTTCAGTTAATGTACTTTTTAGCTCCACAATTTTTTTGGTTTCTTTTTAGGTTTTCTATTTCTTTACTTGTATTTCCATTTTATTCCTACCTTGCTTTCTTGACTTTCTCCATATCTTCTTTTAGTTTTCTGAGCGTCTTTAACATGGTTGTTTTAGAGTCCTTGTCTAGAAGATCCACCATCAGGTCTTTTTCAGGGACAGCTTCTGTTTTATTTTTTCCTTTGAATGGGCCATATTTTCCTGTGTCTTTGAGTGCCTTGTGCTTTTTTTGTTGTTGTTTGTTTAAAACTGGACATTTGGGTGCTTCCCTGGTGGCACAGTGGTTGAGAACCTGCCTGCTAATGCAGGGGACATGGGTTCGAGCCCTGGTCTGGGAGGATCCCACATGCCGCAGAGCAACTAGGCCCGAGAGCCACAACTACTGAGCCTGCACGTCTGGAGCCTGTGCTCCGCAACAAGAGAGGCCGCGATAGTGAGAGGCCCGCGCACCGCGATGGAGAGTGGCCCCCGCTTGCCACAACTAGAGAAAGCCCTCGCACAGAAACGAAGACCCAACACAGCAAAAATAAATAAATTAATTAATAAACTCCTACCCCCAACATCTAAAATAAATAAATAAAACTGGACGTTTGGATCTAGTAATGTGGTATCTCTGGAAATCAGATTACTCTCCTTGCCTAGGATTTGCTGTTTTTGTTTTTCTTTGGTTGTTGTAGATCGTCTCTGTACCAAGGATCAGCCTGAGGCATAAATTAAGGTTTTCTCAGCCTGTAACTGGGAATGTGTGGTCACTTTCAAGTTTTCCCCTTTTATGTAGTTGCTTTTGAATATCATAATCTTTAATGTCTGGCTCCCTGAAGCAGAAAAAGAAAAATTAGAAGGGGAAGGAAAGGGCACTGGCCCTTTAAATCCAGTAGCACTTCAGCTGGAGGGGGAGGGTCCTATAGCAATGGGGGAGGTGCAACAATGGCCGCCTGCCTGTTTGGCCACACCTCTGTGATCGGAAGTGGGCCGCAGAGGTCAGAGCAGATACCCAGTATTTGGAGGACAGGGTCTTTTTTGCCCACCTTGGCTCCTGCAAGCTGTGTGTAGGCTGTTCCAGAAACAGGTGTATGGCCTCCAGTGGCATGGCTAGGGGTGGGATGGGTAGCTGCTACTGTAGGAAGAGCTGAAATTGACTGAAATTAACCTCAATTTACTGTCCAAGTGCTCAGATGGAAGTTGCAAGTCTTTAGGACTTGAGATCCAAAACAGTCACACTAGACAGATTTCTGCCAGTGCACTGTTTTTCAGGTGAGGAGAAGATTCCCGGTGCTCCCTCCTCTGCCGTGTTCCCAGAACCTTCCAGGCCGTGCTCGTTTTTGTCCTACCTGTTTGCCTGCTCCCCCCTGCACTCTTCCAGTGGGGAGGAGGTGTGCTGCGTCCTCATCAGTGCCTCCCCTGCTACACCTTCAGCGCATGGCACTTGCGGTGAAGGCCCAGTGAATTGACTTTTCTTAAATTCCCTGCTTGCCCCTGTTATCTCACTCCCCCTTCAGCTGCTGCTGCAGTCTGCACATGGCCAGCCACTGAGAGCTGCCCAGGGAGGAGAGAGGAGAGGACTGTGCTGGGCTGGAGAGTGTCTCCCCCAGATTCCTTTCCATCTGGAGCCTGTGATTATGACCTTATTTGGAAGTAGGGTCTTTGCAGGGGTAATAAATTTAAATGAAGTCCTACTGGCCTGGGGTGGACCCTAATCCAGTGACTGGTGTCCTTATAAGACAGCCATGTGAAGTTGGGGGCAGAGATTGGAGGGAGGCATCTATAAGCCCAGGGTTACCAGCAACCAGCAGAAGCTGGAAGAGACGAGGAAGCATTCTTCCCTAGAGTCCCGGAAGGCACATGGCCTGCTGACACCTGGATTTTGGACGTCTAGCCTGTGAGAGGATACATGTCTGTTGTTTTAAGTTACCTAGGTTGTGGACTTTGTTACGGCAGCCCGAGCAGACTAATAAAGGGATGAAGTCCAAGACGCTATGCGCCCCTTTTTTTTTTTTTTTTTTTGCGGTACGCGGACCTCTCACTGTTGTGGCCTCTCCCGTTGCGGAGCACAGGCTCCGGACACGCAGGCTCAGCAGCCATGGCTCACGGGCCCAGCCGCTCCACGGCATGTGGGATCTTCCCAGACCGGAGCACGAACCTGTGTCCCCTGCATCGGCAGGCGGACTCTCAACCACTGCGCCACCAGGGAAGCCCTGAAATCACAGCTTTTGATTTGAATAACTCTAAAATGTAGTGAAAGTCCACTCTCAGGGCAGGTCTCTCTTTACCATCCGTGTCTACTCCAGGTACACTTCTGAGCCACTGTGGAGGGCGACTAGGTCCAGCTCGGGGGAGTGTGGCGTGTCTATCCCACCAGTAGTGACAAGGCCACCCCAGAGCTGTGATGCTGGCAGGGGGAGACAAGTCCAGGCGAAGGGTGGGCCGTGGCGGGCCTGGCATCTGTGACACTGGAGGGAGGGGCTCCTGCTGCGTTTTCCATGGTAAGGACGTGGGACAGGGGCCTTGACCAGCTGGCACTGCCTTCAGAAGCGGCCAGTTTTTAAAGAGAACAAATAAATCCAAGGCCAGGAAACAATCAGCAGTGAGAGCCTGAGCTTTCGTTGGGGTTTGGTGTTCTTTTTCCTGTTTACGGTATTTTATGCTAAGAAGGCTGTAGTTGGTTCTCAGCTCTGTGAATGCCCCATCGCACTGTGTGGATGTGGCTTCACCCAGACCAAGTGACTTTGCACCAGCCGGCAGCCCCAGCTATGTGGACAGGCTCAGAAGGCCACGCGTGGTGGCCCCCAGCGCCCCCTTCCCAGTCCTGCAGGTGCAGCCTGGTGCCGAAGGGCCGTCTGCTGGGAGGAGGTATGGATGCCGACCGGCCAGCTTGCAGAGAGACGCCTCTTCTCCTCCTTTGGTTCAGGGGTGAGGTCGTCGGGGCCAAAAGGTGGAAAAATGAAAGTAATGACCTTCCAAGAGTGGGTCTCACCTGGCTTGACTGGTACCCCTGAGATTGTGACATCTGTGAGCCGAGGGCAGGGAGGTGTGATGGCGTGATGGAGTGCCAGCGCCACACGCCTTGGAGCGGAAGTCCCAGGTGACAGGCTCATTCCCAGTGATGTGTCACACCCGTCATCACCAGTCCTGCTGCTTCTTCCGCACTTGGTGGTGGACATTTCCCACTTGCCGGGGCCTGACCTCCTCATCTCCCCCGCCGCCCTCACGGTCTGCCTCGCCATCTGCCAGGCCTCTGCTCTTTCCTGTTTTGAGTCCCTGTTGTGAAGTGCAGATCTAGAACAGCCTCTTCCTCTAGGCCTTTGCTAAGAGAGCCAAACCGGTCATTCTTACTGCAGTTTTTCTTCTTTCCTCTCTTTCTGTTCATTTCTAGAGCGAAGTCCAAGGAAAATGGGAAGGAGAGGAATCTTAAACATTCCCTGAGGGAATTCCCTGGGGGGCGTCCACTGGTTAGGACCCGGCGCTTTCACTGCCAAGTGCCTGGGTTCGATCCCTGGTTGGGGAACTAAGATCCCGCAAGCTATGCAGTGCGGCCAAAAAAAAAAAAAATTTCCTGAGAGAGGGAGAGGTTTCCAGAATGTTTTCTGGGTCACCTGGCTGGAGTGGTTCGGTCACACGCTGGGCTTATCCATGGACTGGTTATCACAGGTGCACGGGGTGTCTGGGTGCAGGAGCGCGGGGAGCGGCCCTTGCCTCGTGGATGCGCGCGGGCCCAGGGAGCCAGGCTGGGACCCGGAGACTGGCTGTGTTCCTGAGATCCACCACTTATTGTTTTATTAATTTATTTTGTTGAGGTATAGTTAATTTACAATGTTGCATTAATTTCCACTATACAGCAAAGTGATTCAGTGACACACACACACATGCATCTATACATTCTTTTTTGTATTCTCTTTCATTACGGTTTGTCACAGGATATTGAATATAGTTCCCTGTGCTATACAGTAGGACCTGGTTCTTTACCCATTGTCTATATAATAATGTGCACCTGCTAATCCCAAACTCCCAATCCATCCCTCCCCCTTGGCCACCACAAGTCTGCTCTCTACGTCTGTGGGTCTGTTTCTGTTTCGTAGATAAGTTCATTTGTGCCATATTTTAGATTCCACATGTAAAGTGGTATGATATGGTATTTGTCTTTCTCTTTCTGACTTTATTTAGTATGATCATCTCTAGGTCCACCCCACCAGTTATTTCTTAACCCCAGTCTTAACCCAGCCATGTGACCTCTGGGCATTTATCCCATGGCTGTATTTGCATAAGGGCACAAGGAAGCAGCCACATGTCTGCCAGCTGGAGGTGTGTGTTCAGTAAATCTGGAATCTGTCGTGAAGCTCCAGGCTGTGGTTGAAAAGAACAAGGCAGGTTCTGTGCTGCTGTGGAATAAGGTATATTGCTGAGGAGGAGAAAAGCGTGTTGTAGCATCCGTTTGTGTAAAAGTACATGTGTTATAGATGCTTATAAACACTCTGGAAAGGTCCGTGCCCAAATAGTGAGTAGTTGCCTCTGGCGAGTGAAGCTGGGGGCAGAGGAGCTGCTGGGAGAAAGGAATTGAAGTTTTCATTTGCTTTCCTTCTGTATGTTTGAATTTTTTATAACCATGCACATGTTTTCATTTTAAAGCAGGTAAGAGAGTAGTAATTCAGGGTTCCGTTAGTAATGTTGGCCCTGTATTCCATTCCACTGTGCTAAGAAGCTTCTCGGTTCCTGGGGTCCATCCCTCCTCGTGAGCACGCAGGAGGTGAGCTTGAGCGCCTCCCTGAGTGGAGCCCAGATCCTTCTCCTGCCACTTCCTCACGTGGAGCTCAGGCTCAACCCTGACTTTTCTGAAGCTGTTTTTTCATTTGTAGGATGGACTGGTTCATCCTGCTTCACCCGTCTTATGTACTGTTTATGCTGGTGATTACTTTGAAAATGGGAAAGCACAAAACTAAGGCTGGGTTTAAAGTAAATTGTAATTTTAAGGACTTTTTAAAAAAAATTAATTGGGGTTGGGTATCTTCGTTTCCTAGAACTGCTGTAACAAAGTACCATAAACTGGGTGGTTTACAACAACAGATGCTTCATCTTTCGGTGTTCTAGAGGCCGGAAGCCCCAAATCGGGGTGTCGCTGGCAGAGATGTGTTCCCTCCGAGGCTCTGGAGGAGGGGCCTTCTTTTTGTCTTTCGGCTTCCGGTGGCTGTCGGCATCCCTGGTTTTCTTTGGCTTGCGGACACATCACTCCAGTCTCTGCCTCTGTCGACATGTGGCCGTCTTCTGTATCTGTGTCCATGTTTCCTTCTTCTTATGAGGACACCAGTCATTGGATTAGGGTCTATTCTAATCCAGTATGACTTCATTTTAGCTCAGTGCATCTTCACAGACCCTAATTCTAAGTAAAGTCACATTCCCAAGTATCGGGGGTTAGGGCGTGGGCATATCTTTTGGGGGGCTACCCACTGCCGTGGAGTTTCTACCCTTCTCATCAAGAAGTATTTGGAATTGCCGCACTTAGTAATTTGATGATGTAAGATCTAACATTATGAATTTGCTCATGAAAATAGAATTTAGGTGAAGTTTCAGTTAGAACTTTATGGGCTGAAAACTCCAAAGTTAATTATTCGTTCAGAAGCCAACCTCCAAATGAGCGCGTTTATCACCTCCTGATGGGTGTCCGTGCTGGACTTCTGCTCTAGGAATGTTTGTTCCTGATATTGCTTCTTATAGTCAAATCAACTGTGCTTTTAAATCTGCCCCTTAGGAAATCGAGAGACTTTCCGAGCAACTAGAAGAAAAAGAGAGGGAGACGAAGCAGCTGATGAGCCAGCCGGAGCGGGAGCAGAAGGAAGTGGCCCTGCTGAGGAGAGGCGCGGCCCAGAAGGGGCGGGCCCCGGCCGCCAGCGACATCCTGTGCCGCTCCCTGGCCGACGAGACGCATCAGCTGCGCAGGACGCTGGCCGCCACCGCCCACATGTGCCAGCACCTGGCCGAGTGTCTGGATGCACGCCAGCGCGCAAAGGGGGACGCGGGGGAGAGGAGCCCCGAGGTAGGCTGCGGTGTCAGCACGCCACGGTGCGGACCGAGGTGCAGCAGGAGGCCTCGTCTCGCGCTCAGGATCCCTCAGCCGTCATGGAGGTCGAGGGGCACCCAGGGCCCCCCCTGCTCTCCATAGTGAGGGTTGCAGCAAAGCCCGCCCATCCGGGGATTTCTTCTAGCACGGTGGGAGGTGCAGAACGTGACAGGGAAGCAGGTGGCCTGCGTCACCAGCTGCCACCCCCAGACCTGCAGGTGACCCTGGTCCTCGTGGGGAGATGGCACTGTGGTCTCATCAGCCTTCGCTGAGGACGAAGCAGTCAGAGCAGGGGCGGGAGGGGTGTCCTGAGCAGGTGCTGGCACGCGTGCAGGCGGGCGAGGGGCAGCGCCTCCAAAGGCCGCAGGTGGTGAGGAATCTGCTGGGCGGGCCGGGGCGCGGGAGGGCTCCATGTGTCTCAGCAGGGCTGGCCTCGCCGGGGCCCTCCTGCAGTGAAGGGAGGACACGGAGCCCTTCTGTGTACCTGGCGCTGTGACCCCTGGCCAGGCCGTAGGCAGGGTGGGGCCAGCAGGGAGGGAGCCGGGCAGGGGGCGGGGCCGGGGGCCGGGGTCAGGGGCAGGCGGCCTACAGGACTGCGTGGAGCTGGGCTGTGGCTGTGTGTGCGGTCTGGTCGGGGAGGGGACAGTGTGGTTTCAGCATCAGGAATTCCCTACCTGGGAGATCAGGGGGCTCCTGGCTGGGGGTGTTGGGAGCACGGGGCGAGGCTGCCTTCCCTGCCTGTCTGATTCCACGCAGTGCACACCCTGCCCCGCCCAGCCCAGATTACTCTTTTCTAGGCAGTTCTTTGATCCTCAGGGGCTGCAACCAGGCTGACTCAGAAACGCGGGGGAGGCGGGGACAGGCCCTCCAGCCCCTTAGCAGCAGCTCCACTGGGAAGCCCGCTGGGGAGAACCTTGGTCTGAGAACCGGTCTGAGAACTGCCCGTCTCCGCGGGTGGATTCCACGAAAAGGGAACCTCAGAAAGCACACAGGCACATTTCAGATACCACAGTGCTCTCTGGGGGCAGGCTGTGACTCTGGGATTTTGAGTCACTGTGTCATTTCCCTCTGGGGATTTGAACACAGCCGCACGTTGTGTTTGGCCCGGGCAGGGGTGGGGCCGGAGCTCTTAACAGGCTCTACATCCGCATCACTTCTCAGCCCTGGACTCGGCTGAGTCACCGGGGTTTCCCGGTGCCCGCTGGGTTAGGACGTGTAGTTCCCTTGTCATTCGAGGGGAATTCTCAAAAGTACCGGCACCAGCATACAGCCCACCGTACTGTTAAATGCACTGGATTCCTAGGATTCAGATGGACTTTTCGGCTAGCTCTGCCCACCGCCGTTAGGGCTGGTTTGGCACGTGGGTTTCCAGGCATGAGTCCCAAGACCCCGAGTGAGGCACGGGTGGACTGCCGTGTACAGAATCACTGAGGTCAACCCTGCTTGCGTGACGTGACACGACAGTGTGGTGGGCCCAGAGGGAGGGAGCCAGGTCCCTGGCCGGGCCTGCTCCTGGCGGCCCTGTGGCCCTGGGCTGGAAGGTTCTCTGGTGGACGGTGAGATTAAGCTTCCTGCCCTCCCGACTCCCGTGATGATGGAAAGTCTCAGGCATGAGAAGATTGAGCAAGGCTTGGCCCCAGCGTGGGGTGGGCTCGGGCGGGGCGAGGACCACCCCTCCCCCACCCTCGGGAAGGGGCACGTCCCACCTGCCGCAGTGCGGGCTGCAGTGACCATCTGCACCCTCAGTCTCCAGGTGTGGCTTCCTACCCTCTTGCCGCACACGACAGTCACATTCGGTGACACGGTGTCTGCTCTCCGTCCCTTTCTTATGCAGCCAGCGTGTGCAGATGGGGACGGCTCTGTCCACGCGGTTGTTGCGAAGTTACAGGAGGAGAATCGACTGTTGAAGCAGAAGGTGACTCACGTGAGTGTCTGTTAGATGCCCCTCGGGAAGAACTTTCCCTCACGGCCCGCAGATGAGGGTCCTCTCCTCGGCTGTGCCCAGGGGTTGCCCCTGCCCTCAGGCCACTCCGGCTGATATGCGCAGTCCCTGTAGGCCCGACATATTTGCCTGAAAGGACATGTAGAACACGCTTGTCATTCTCCGGCCCCCAAGTTAATTCACATGTGGATAAATGAGGTACAAGAATTACTATCAAGTACAGCTTTTACGGTGGGAAATTGTAGCAAGTCTGCTTCTGTCTACGGCAGTTGTTTGTGGCCATTGTTGCCACGTCCTAGTGTCCCCTCTGCACAGAGCAAACTGAGACTTTTTTTTTGGCCTTCATTCCTTTTATTTTTTTAAAATTAATTAATTAATGTATTTAGTTTTGGCTGCGTTGGGTCTTCGTTGCAGTGCGCGGGCTTCTCGTTGCTGTGGCTTCTCTTGTTGCGGAGCACGGGCTCTAGGCGCGCAGGCTTCAGTAGTTGTGGTTCATGGGCTTAGTTGCTCCGCGGCACGTGGGATCTTCCCGGACCAGGGCTCGAACCCGTGTCCCCTGCGTTGGCAGGCGGATCCTTAACCACTGTGCCACCAGGGAGGTCTCCTGAGGCAACTTTCATTTAAGGGGAGACTCACTCTGCTCCTTGTTGCTAGTGAATAGCTTCACAGTTCAGGTTGGCTTGAGAGCAGGTTCTCAGCCGCTGCCACCGTGAGCGTTCCGGCCTCCTCAGGTGGAAGACCTCAACGCCAAGTGGCAGCGCTACGACGCCAGCAGGGATGAGTACGTGAGGGGACTCCACGCACAGCTGAGAGGGCTGCAGGCCCCCCTCGAGCCTGAGAGGCCCTCCCCGCCCGAGCTGATGAGGAAGGAGATCTCCCGGCTCAACACACAGTTGGAGGAGAAAATCAACGACTGTGCAGAAGCGAGGCGGGAGCTGGAGGCCGTGAGGAGGGCCCGGGACGCCGCGCTGGAGCGGGTGCAGATGTTGGAGCAGCAGGTGCCCCCCACCCCGGGGCCGGGTGCTGGGGGGCGCTGGGGGCCTTTCTCTGAGCAGAAACGGCGCTGCCGTCTGACGGTTGAGTGTCTGTCTCCTCACAGATCCTCGCGTACAAGGATGACTTCACGTCGGAGAGGGTTGACCGGGAGCGGGCTCAGAGTAGGATCCAGGAGTTGGAGGAACGGGTGGCCTTGCTGCAGCGCCAGGTACCCTGCAAACAGGTAGAACGGAGGCCCATCTCCCCCGGTCCAGGCTGGGCGTTTTCTTCGTGTTTCCTTCATCGGTTTCAATCCCTTTCTGCGTCTGCCGAGACCCTGATTCTGTGCTCCGGGCAGAGCCGTGGTGCCCGGTGCCTGGGGCCTGGTGGCAGAAAACCTCCCTGTCGTACCGTGTGTGTCTGTAGAGGATGTTGGCGTGGTGGCGTGTGACCTCAGGGGTGGCTGTCGGGCCTGTCCTGCACCCAGAGGGCGCGTCCTGGGCCTCGGGCTCCCTACTGGGAGCTTCGTGCACGTGTGTCCCCTCCTCGCTGTGCTGCAGGGACCCTGGTCGCCCTGTCACACACACGCAGCCCCTGAGGCTCCAGGCGTCTCCTGGCGCCCCCCAGCTCACAGCCCCCGTGCACGGAGATGGGCCGTGCAGGTGGGCAGGCCCCGCAGCTCACTCTGGGCTCCGTGCCGCCCCGCCACAGGGGGTGCTTCTTGGGAGGCCGGGCCTGGGTGGGAACGGACGGCTTCTCACTGCAGGACCCGGGCGCCCACACGCCTCTTCCCTGCTCCTCCCTGGTTCCGCCCAGAGCACCCGATGCACATCCCCCTGAGGGCCTAGCACCCTGGCGGGGCGGGGATGCCGAGCTTACCCCGGAACCACCCTTCGTGGTTGGTGGGCGCCATCCTCAGTGCCCCATCCTGCGTGGCTGTGGACCCCACTGGTGGACAGAAGGGTGGCCCGGCCTGCCGAGGCCCGGGGCCTGTGCACCGAGTGGCCTCTGAGCCCCTTTCAGCTGCGGCCTGTGGCCGTCGAGCTTTGGGAGCACTGCTCGGCCCCTGGGCGACACCCCGGGGCGGGCGGTGGTGAAGCTGTGGGCCAGGAGCCAGGGTCCCGCCGCCTGGGCTGCGGCTCCCACACGAGGCGTGATGAGCACTGGGGGTCACGGCACTTCGGGGCTGACGTCGGGGGCGATCATGTCGGCCATGCCACGGGCACCCCTGCTGCCTCCAGAGACCCCCCCCCCCCGCCCACCCAGGAGGGACGCAGTTTGCCAGGCTCCCTCTCTGCACGGCGGCGTGTGGGGTGAGTCTGCTGGGGCCGCGGCGGGGGTCGGGGTTGGGGGGAGTGCCGCCCCCCCCCCCCCCCAGCTCGGGCCTGTTCCTCTGTGAGCACAGGCAGGAGGCTGTTCACGGAGCACGTCCTCATTTGGGCCCCAGCACCAGGCAGAGCGAAGGTGCACGTCTCACCGTGCAGCGGGTGTATCTCTAGTTGCTGGAGCCCGAGGCCAGCCTCGTAAGCTGACCCTTTGTCTTTTTTCCAGGATCCTCGAGAGCCAGGCTCTTGCCGGGTTCATACTGGGGGCAAAACTCCCGGGTACTTAGAGACTGACGCTTCGGAGCTCGTGGCACCCGGTGGCTGGAGGCCTGGGACGGGATCCCAGCGGCCAGAACTCCCCGCAGAGGCCGGGAGCCCCGGAGCGACCCAGAGAGGCCAGGGGGACCTGCAGTGCCCTCACTGCCTGCAGTGCTTCAGCGACGAGCAGGGGGAGGAGCTCTTCCGGCACGTGGCCGACTGCTGCCAGTGAGCCCTGCTGGTGGCGGCCCGGGGCCCGGGGGTGCTCCCAGCACGCAGCAGCGAGACGCGGGGCCCCCAGAACAGGCTGGGGGTGCTTCTGAGCCTTCCCCTTGGTCCCTTTTGGGTCAGGGGGCACTTCCGGTGGGGCTGGAGGGAGAGGTGGGGTTGGGAGCATTCGTGCCCAGGAGGGCTCAGCCTCGCCTCTGGTGTGGAGTTTGACGTCCGAAGCTGTCAGTCAGGCTGAGGCCGTGCGAGACATGGCGCGGGGTTCTCCCGGGCCCGCAGGACAGACCTGTCCCAGCCGCACCTGGGGATGCTGCAGGTCACTGGGACAAGGTGGCTGCCCGTGGGAAGTGCGCCCACGCCCACCAGGAGGCGTGCACAGCTGAGCACTGTGCCTGCGCTGAAATAAGGCTGCACTGCAAGAGTGGGTGCTGCATATCCGGAACTTAAACGTGTTTATGTCACATTACTTATTTTTGTAATAAATGCACTTGCTACAGCGACTGCTGCGAGTGTGCGCTGGGGGCTGGGGTGCAGGGACCCGGCACCATTTCCATCTGGGCCTGAGTTACACCAGCCGGGGAGGAGAAACACACTTTCTTACTGTTTGTCACCTGTTTGTTTGTTAGGGCATCCCGAGGTGGGGGGTCAGCGGGAGGCCAGCCTGCCCAGCACTCTGCCGTCGGCCTGTTTTAGCTCCAGCCAGGATGTGAAGCGCTGGGGGTGAGGCGGGAGGAACCAGGCGCCTGGCGAAGGCAAGAGAGAGGCTTGCAGGGCAAGGACTGCGTGCATAGTCCTGGTGGGGTCAGGGCTGTGTGACTCAAGTTAACCTTCAGAACGGTCGCAGGAGGTAAGTACTTCTAGCGATCATCCTCAGCACAGGTGTGGAACATGAGGCACAGAGGGGTAAGGTCACTTGCCCAAGATCACAGTAGCAGGGGACAAAGCTAGGATGTAAGCCCAGGCCATCTGGCTCCTGAGCCCACGTTCTGCTTCCCAACGTGCAGGAGCTGCCGGCACGGTGAAGGGCCAGCACTGGGTGCATGTGCTGTCCCTCCTGCCTGGAACGCTTGCTCACCTTCTCCGCTGGCTAGGTAGGTCCTCCTCCAGTTGTAGTTCAGGCGCCAACTCCTCTGTAGGATCCCCGCGCACCCCTCTTTCCAGGAGCCCGACTGGAAGGGATCAGTCGCTGCGGCGTGGGTGCTGGAACGTCACAGGAAGCCTCCGTCTCACTGTCCGGAGGAGTTGGAGGAGTTTGGAAATAGATGGGGACCTCCCGGAGAGAAGGGAGCTGCAGAAGGGGGAGCCCTCAAATCCTTGGCTGACCCCTGAACTGTGCGAGCTTAGCGTAAGACTCCAAGAATCCTGGGGCAGGAACAGCGGCTGGAAGGCAGGATGTGCTGAGGAGAGCTCCCAGCGGCTGTCCACCATAGGGTGGCAGTTCCGAAGTTGAGTCCCTTGGGGTTAGAGGGGCTGGAAAACCTTGGTTTTCCTTTGAAACCCTCAAAGGGCCACGTTTTAGGAGTAAAGTTGACATCTTAGGGCCAAATCAAAACAGCCCTGCTCTTCCAGGCAGCCAACCAGTAATTCACTGGCCTGTTGGAACAAAATCCGGCTTTCTTCAGAGCCAGGACCTTGTACTATATTAACCACAGTCCAATACACAGTAAAAAATACTAGACATATGGAAAAAAAGGCATAATGAAGATATATTCACACAAATACAAGCTAACAAAAATTTATATCCAGCAGATTGTACGACAAGAAAAAAGTATACTATGGAAATTACTCAGGCTAGAGGGAAATGATTCTGGATAAAAACAAACATAGAAAGGAATGAAGAGCATGGGAATGGGGACTTCCCTGCTGGCATAGTGGTTAAGACTCCATGCTTCCAATGTAGGGGGCCCGGGTTTGATCCCTGGTCAGGGAACTAGATCCCGCATGCATGCTGAAACTAAGAGTTCGCATGCCACAACTAAGGAGCCCACGTGCCGCAACTAAGGAGCTGGCAAGCTACAACTAAGGAGCCTGCGACTAAGACCTGGCACAACCAAATAAATAAATAAATATTTTTTTTAAAAAAGAGCATGGGAATGAGTAGATATGCATGAATATTGACTGTTTAAAACAATAATGTTGGGACTTCCCTGGTGGCGCAGTGGTTAAGAATCTGCCTGCCAATGCAGGGGACACGGGTTCGAGCCCTGGTCCGGGAAGATCCCACATGCCGTGGAGCAACTAAGCCCGTGCGCCACAACTACTGAGCCTGCGCTCTAGAGCCCGCGAGCCACAATTACTGAGCCTGCGTGCCACAACTACTAAAGCCCGCACGCCTAGAGCCCGAGCTCTGCAACAAGAGAAGACACTGCAATGAGGAGCCCGCGCACTGCAACCAAGAGCGGCCCCCGCTCGCCGCAACTAGAGAAAGGCCATGTGCAGCAACAAAGACCCAACGCAGCAAAAGAACAACAACAACAAAAACCCCCAATAATGTCTTGAGGGTTTTAAAACATGCAAACGTGACCACAAGAACTTTCTAGGTGAGGGACGGGAGTGTTTAATGAACTTATACAAGTGTAGGGTTTTTGCATTGATTTGTGGTGGACTAATGAACTAAGGAAGCATAATCTCTAGGGTAACCACTAAAGAAGTAATGAAAATATCTAATTAGAAGGTTAATAGAACAGAAAAATGTTTTTATTAATCCAAAGCAAGACAAGTTAGGAGAACCAAAGGGATAAAGGAGAGACGAGACAAAGAGCACCTGGAAGATGGTAGACTTAACCAACTGTATCAGTAATTACATTAAAATAAATGGACGGTGGGATAGGGAGGGTGGGAGACGCAAGAGGGAGGAGATAGAAATATGGGGATATATGTGTAGCTGATTCACTTTGTTATATGGCAGAGACTAACACGCCATTGTAGAACAATTATACTCCATAAAGATGTTAATAAAAATAAACAGACCAAACACTCTGACTGAAAGGCAGTGACTGTCTTACTGGATGGAAGTCTCACCTGTGTGCTCATTAGAAAAGATACACTTATGCCAACATTAACCAAGAAAATGAGAGTGATAATCAGACACAGTGGACTTCTAAGACAAAAAATATTACCAGAAATATAGAGCAACAGTGCATAATAAAAGGGTGAATTTATCAGGAATATACAATATACCTAAATTTGTGTAGAGCTAATAATATAAAGCAAAAGAACTAGACAAATGCATAATCATCGTTGGAGATTTTAGCATACCTTTCTCAGTAACTGATAGAAGCAGGGAAAAAAGTCAGTAAGGATACAGAAGATTAAACCTATCTACTTGGCCTAATTTCATATGTAGAACCTAAATTACACCCAAGGAAAGTTAACTATAATTCTTTTCAGGTGTACATGGAATGCTTCCAAAAGAGACAAATCTGTGGACCATAAATCAAGTCACAACATACTCCAAAGAACCTAATCATTGAATTCATGATCACTGACCACAGTGAAGTTAAACCACAACTCAATAACAGAAGGATAACTACTAAATTCCCAACACAGTTCTAAATGACCCATGGGAAAAATAAACGCAATGGAGATTAGAAAGTATTCTGAACTGAGTTAAAAATGAAAATACAACTTGCTAAAAATTATGGAATGCAGCTAAAGCAGTGATTGGGGGAATGTATTAGCTGCAAAGGCATATATTGGAAATGAAGAGAGGTTAAACCTCAGTGATCCAAGTGTTCATCACAAGAAGCTAGGAAAAGAACCACAAATTAGGGACTTCCGTGGTGGTCCAGTGGTTAAGAATTCACCTTCTAATGCAGGGGATGCAGGTTCGATCCCTGGTCAGGGAGCTGACGCCAGCCACATGCTGTGGGGCAACTAAGTCCCTGCGCCACAACTACTGAGCCCACGTGCTCCGGAGCCTGCGCGCCACAACAAAGACCCGACGCAGCCAAGTAATAAAATTTAAAAAATAAAAAGTGCAAATTAAACCCAAAGAAAATGGAAGGAAATAATAAAAGAGCAGAATCAATGAAATGGAAAGCAGACAAAAATCAACAATGCCAAGAGTTAGTTCTTTTAAATAGTAATGAAACTGATAAACCCACAGCATGACTGATGAAGAATAGAAAACAAATTGCTAATTATCAGGAATGAAAGGTGGGCATCACTGTAGATCTCTCAGATCTTGAAAAGAGTATATACTATGAACAATTTATAAAACTGATAAATTTGACAACTTAGATGAAATGGATAAAATCCTTGAAACACACCACTTACTAAAATTGACATAATTAATAGAAAACCCGAATAGCTCTATGTCCATTAAATTGAATCTGTAATTAAAAATCTTTTCACAAAGAAAATCACAGTCTCAGATGACTTCACTGGTGAATTCTTCCAAACATCTAAGAAAGATATACCAATCTTACACTCAGGAAACAGAAAGTGGGAATGTCTCCCCATCTCATTTTATGACACCAAAACCCAAGGACAAGGCAAGAAGGAAAATGACAGGCCACTCTCTCTCCTGAACATAGAGGCGAAAGTCCTAAACAAAATATTAACAAATTGAACCCAGCAATATAAAATGGATAATACGTTACAACCAAGTGGAATTTTTATTACAGGAATACAGGATTGGTTGACATAAAACAAAAACAAACAAAACCCACAAAACTAATTTGCCAGAGGAGAAACCATAGGATCATCTCAACAGAAGCAGAAAAAGCTTATGACACGATTTAATACCCACTCATGAGAACACTGAGCAAACTAGGAATAGAAGGGATTTCCTCGATCTGATCAAGGTATGTGTCCAAAAGACCTATGGCCAGCTTTCTATGTGACGATGAAATACTGAGTGCTGCCCCTGCTGAATCCCATCAAGGCAAGGTGTTCACTTTTTAAAATTTTTATTTATTTACTTTTTGGCTGCGTCGAGTCTTCGTTGCTGCGTGCGGGCTTTGTCCAGTTGTGGTGAGCGGGGGCTACTCTTCGCTGCGGAGCTCAGGCTCTAGGCATGTGGGCTTCAGTAGCTGTGGCTCGCGGGCTCTAGAGCACAGGCTCAGTAGTTGTGGCACACGGGCTTCATTGCTCCGCGGCACGTGGGATCTTCCCGGACCAGGGCTCGAACCCGTGTGCCCTGCATTGGCAGGCGGATTCTTAACCACTGTGCTGCCAGGGACGCCCCAAGGTGTTCACTCTTATTGCTGCAATTACACATTGTACAGGAGATACCCAGTGCAATCAGGCAATAAAAGGGAAAAAAGGACAGAAAAATTGGAAGAGAAAAAGATCAAACTATCGCTATTCACAGATGACAGACTGTGGATATAGAAAATCCCTAGGGGATCTTAAGAAAAAAGTTTAGAATTAGTCAAGTTGACCATCTCAAGATACAAAGACAATGTATGAAACATCTACTGTATTCCTGTATATCTGCAACAATTGGAAAAGCAAACTTATAAACCTGTTGTGGGTTGAATTGTGTCTCCCCCAAAAGATATGTTTACCAAAACGATGCTGAAGTCCTAATCCCCAGAATGTGTGAATGTGACCTCATCTGGAAATAGGGTCTTTGCAGGTATAATCTCAGGTGATGTCCTGCTGGATTAGAGTGGGCCCCAAATCCAATGACTGGTGTTCTTACAAGAAAAGGACAAGAGACAGACACAGGTGAGAACATACCGTATGAAAACAGAGGCAGAGATTGCAGTGATGCCTGTATAAACCAAGGACTGCCAGCGACCACCAGAAGCCAGTAGTGAGGCACGAAGAAATGTTTCCTCACAACCTCTAGAAGGAACCAGTTCTACTGACACCTGGATCTTGGATTATATCCTCCAGAACTGAGAGAATAAATTCCTGAGCCACCTAGTTTGGGGTGCTTTTTTATGGGAGCCCCAGGAAACTAATGCATAACTCTACTTAGGTAATGTCAAGAACATAAAATGCTTAGGAGAAAATTATCAGAAGTGTGCAAAACCTTTACAATAAAAGCTGTAAAATATTGCTTAGAGAAATTCAAGAGCACACAAATAAAAGATACCATGTTCATAGACTGGGAACTCAGTAGTCCTTAAGATGCCAGTTCTTCCCAAGTTGATCTATAGACTCAGTACAATCTCAGTCACAATCCCAATAGGCCTCTATGACAAACTGATTTTAAAATGAGTACCCCCCATTTCTTGGACTCCAGTTACACGTGTGTTAGAATGCCTGATATGGTCCCACAGGCCTTTATTTTTTGGCTGCGCCGCACGGCACGCGAGATCTTAGTTCCCCGACCAGGGATCGAACCCGTGCCCCTGCAGTGGAAACTTGGAGTCCTAACCACTGGACTGCCAGGGGATTCCCTCCCACAGGTCATTTTTTCCCCCAGTCTCTTTTCTCTCAGTACTTCATTTCTGGTCGTTTCTGTTTATATGCCATCAAGGTCACAGGTATTTTCTTCCAGCGTTTCTCATCTGCTGTTGTAGTGTTTTTCATTTCAGATATTGTTATCTTTTGTCCTTTGGATTTGGATCTTTTTTACATCTTCCAGTTCTCCTTCTTGTTCATGTTTTCCTTTATATCCTTCAGCGCAGTCGTAAGATTTGTAATGGTCATTTTAAAGTCCTTGCCTGCAAATTCACCATCTTTGGTTCTGTTTCTATTGCTTGTTCGATATTTCTTCCGATTTATGGTTTATATTTTCCTTCTTCTTGGGATGGCCTGCTAATTTTTTGCCTGGATTCCAGCATTTTGAATTTTACTTTAGTGTGGGATGGTTTCGTATTTCTTCTAAAAGAATGTTGGACTCTGTTCCAGCAGGCAGTTAAGTTACTTAGGACCAGTTTGATCCTTCTTAGGCTTGCTTTTAGCTTTAGATTCCATACTAGGGTAAGAGAAGCCCACTGCCGAGCTGAGACCCTTCTGAGGGCTCCACGCCAATACCCGTGTACAACCAGGTCTCGCCACCCTGGTTGGTGGAAACTTTCCCCCTGGATTTATGGAACTTTATGCCACACGTGCACAGATGAGTAGATTCGAGGGGGTTCTCTGCAGACCCGTGGAGCGCTCTAAGTGCAGCCCCTCCTGCCTGCATCTCTGCCCCACACACTCCAGCCACCCCACATGCTGGTCTCTGCTTCCTCTGCTCAGCAACCCTGCTGGGCTCCTCCCAGTGCTGGGGCCTGCAGGCTGCCTCCAGGCCAGAAGCTGGGGCCCTCAGAGGCTCACCTTGTTCCCTGCCCTTCACTCAGGAAACACTGCCACGTGCTGCCTCTGCTCCAACATCCAAGAACACCGTTAAAAAAACTTCCTTGGCTTCACAGTTAACAGCAGGAGGACGGTTTCTGTAGCCACTCTTCCTCCACAGACGCTGCTGCTGCTGAGTTTAACAGTCCAGGCACATGGTTCTCACTCTCCAGACGACACCGCATTCTCCACCGAAGACAAGCCGGGGCTCCCAGGACCCAGCTGGCTCCACACTCAGCTACGTGAGTGGTCCTGACAATTAAGTTCTTCACAGTCCAGAGGTGTCTGAAATCTCCTTCCGTGCTGCGTGTCTCCACCCCGCAGTGCTGTTTACTCTTAACACTTAGTAGTGGATCCAAAACCTGTGACTGTCAAGGTGAAGCAGCAGAACGTCACTTGCATTCTGTCATTCTCTGTGATGACTTGGAGGTTTTATTTTTGTTTAAAACAGTATGAACTGTGGGTTAAGTTTTTTCTTCTCCTTTTAAAAAATATAGTAATGAAATGGAGAAGTATCAATCCTTTCTGGTACCGTAACATTTTGATTTTTTAATGGCATGAGTATGTGGGCAAACTTCAATAAAAGAACATTTTGCTGTTTTTTTAGCTACTGTTACTTCATCATAAGATTACTTATCAACGTGATCTGAAGAGGCTCCCCCAGAGGCTGACCCCAGGTCGGGGAGTGACCTCATCGGGAACCTGAGGGGCTTGCCTGGGGCTTTGGTGTCCCCATCTGTCAATGTACGGACTGGGGCGAGGGCCTGGCTCACACCTAGACCACAGTAACAAGTCGCCAGAACCCTTGACCAGGGCCTGAGCCTCCCGGGGCCTGAATCCATCCTCTCTTCTGTTCCCGAGATGCCCCCTTGAGGAGTGATCCAAAGGAACATCAGGGTTGGTCTTGCAGGTTGGGTGGAATTTCCAGGGAACTCGGGAAGTGCGTCCCGGCAAGGAGAGAGGCCGGGTGGTCCTAGGGGCCAAGCGTGCAGACTCGGAACCAGGTGTAGACGGCACGCCCACGTGCTGGGCGGAGCGGGGTGTGGAGGCGGCAGGGGCCCCTCAGGAGCCGTGTGGTGGGGCGGGTGGTGCTCAGTGCTGGGGCACACAGGGCTCCCCTCACCACGGCTCACCTCACAGCAGGGAACCTGTAGCTCTCAGCAGCCAACGCGGCCCACAGGGCAGACGAAGCGGAGGCTTACCTACGGGTGGCTCTGCCCCCGACGGCCTCAAGACTGTTCCCCGGGAGAACAGGGGTGGGCACAGGCGGGTCTCGGGGCCCGAGCGGGCAGCTCCCCCTAAGGGGTCCAGCCTGGACTCGTCCCAGGGTTTGCTCCCTGGCCCTGCCTGTGCTCTCACCAAGTGCCCGGCCTCAGCAAGGCGGGGATGAGCCCAGCCCTGGGCTTGGGGTCCCGGGGGAACGTGGGGGGGTCTCTGCCCCTCCCGAGAACACCCTCTGGCGTGGTCACAGCCCGGCCTCAGTTTCTTCCTTTGCTGGATCACCCCATCACCCAGAAAAACGAACCGGCCTCTTGACCCCAAAGCCCCTCTGCCTCCTGCCCCTCCCCCACTCTCCTGTAAACCAGCTTCCACTGGGCGCCGGCCAAGGTCACCTCAGCATCAGAGCCACGTGGCCAGTCTCTCCCTGCCCCACGGCCTCCAGGCTGCCCTCATCCTCACCTGCTCTTGAAGCCTGGTTCTGGGGCTCGAACCCTGGTCCCGTCCACACAGGTTCATGAACATTTCACCAGGTGCCTGATGGGCACTGCAGACGGGGCCCCTCCAGGGACCGCAGCCCCTCCTTCCCAGAGCTCAGACCACAGCCTTGGGGTCCTCCTTGCCCCCTCTCATCCTCCTACCTGCATCCCGTCTGTCAGGAAGCCCTGTGGGTCCAGCCGTCAGAGTAATTCCGCAGGCCAGTCCCACTCACCCTCTCTCAGGCTAAGAGCCAGGCCGGGCACGGTCTCCACACAGAAGCGGGGCCCTCGCCGCTCCCCCTTCACTCAGGGACGAGCCATATCCTTGTATGTGCACAGAAGCAGCTTCACCAAGAGGCCGGGAGCAGCGGGAGCTATGGACTGTTCTAGGGGGTGAGTGGAAGCCAGGCTGCAACCAGGCGGCAGCTCCACGCCAGCTTTCTGCACACTGATGACAGAGCTCAGAAGAAAGGGACCATGCTGGGATTCCTTTTGTTCACTCTAAATGCTGTTAGCACGTTGTTGCCAGCTTATACCCGATTAAATACTTGTAGTTCTTCATTGCTGTCTCAGAGGTCACCCTCCCTGCGCCCCCGAGACTGGGTGGGGGCACCCGCCTCCAAGGCCATATGGAAGCCCAGCCCACTCCCCACTCCCCTCTGCTGGGCCCCCCAGCCCCTGCTCCACACCCCTGCTGTCCTCTTGGCACTTACCACTGTGGCCCACCGACAGCGCTGAGTCCCTGGCTGGGCTGTGTCCTGGGCACGCGAAGGCCCGGGTGACCTGCTAGATGGAGGAGGGTGAGGGCACCAGGAATCGAGAGCTGCCGCCGCCGGCGACCCTAGAGGTGCTCCAGGGCCAGGGCCCGGGGTCCCCTCGGGGGCACAGCCATCAGCTTGCCCGCCCCCTCCCCGCCGCAGCCCATCACAAAGCAACCAGACGAGGCCTCCTGCTGTACTAATGTATTCCATCTTTCAAAAAGAAAGACATGATTTTAATATTACTTAACAATATGTTAAAAAAGTAGCCAGGCAGGCCTCCGTGTTAATACAGCCGAACACTCTAACAGACTTGATGGTGTGAGTACTGGGTGGGTGCTTTGTGTTTGAACTTTCTCATTCTGCAAGGGATCTTACACAAGCTGGCTACAAGTCAGGGGGATCAGACACGGACAGCGCGACGTGTACACTCTTAAACAGTAGATTGTGGAGGAGAACGGAGAGCCCTGCCCTGCCCGGCCGCCTCGGGTGGGACGCAGGGCACAGAGAGCTGAGCGCAGCGACACCCCGGCAGGACAGGTGGCGGGACAGGGCGAGACACAGAGGCAACGGGCCACGTGGGGATGCGAACCCGTCCGGCCGCAGCCCAGGCCTCCGAGGCCGCGGCGGTGGAGAAGGTGGCAGAGCTACTGTTCCGATCCGACGGCAGAGCTACGGTCAAGGCGGCTCACTCACAGACTACACGCACACGAGCTAACAATGCGGGTCGAGCAGCAAGTTCTCGGTCGGGAGGGGGCTCGGGTGCGGCGGCCCACCCGCACAGCCCGGGGCAGGCACGGCAGCTCCGGGCCCGGCCCACCGCCCGCGTGTCCCTCTCCAGGCGGTCCTCGTTCAGTGGGCAGCAAAGGTGGCTTTTTTCAAGCTGAAATTGGACCAGTTGATGGACAGTCTCTGTCGGGTCTGCCTAGCGGAATCCAAACAGAACCTGTGAAGAAAAGAAGCCCAGCGGTCACGGGAGGAAGAGTCCCACACCCGGGATGCAGCCGGAGAAGCCCAGCACCCAACAAGGCTCAGCGTGCGGGACCCCGCTGGCGTCCACCGTCTCCCCACGCCTTGCTGCCGGAGGAACAGGGTCCCACCTTCAGGACACTGGCCAGCACCCTGGACATCTCTGGGGCTTTATGTCCTTTTCTCTCGTTCTTTAGGAAGCTGCCCGTCCCAGCCAAGCTCTGCCCACGGCCACCAGCCTGCCCTCATTTATCCACGAGGTCACAGTGAGTGTGATGTGAAACAAGCATTTGTATGAGACACAGTTACAACACTGGCCGGCCCCCCCCCCGGCCCCGCCCCGCCCTCAGGGGCAGGTCGAATGCCCACAGGCCTCCAAGGCCAGCGCGGCCTCGCCGTCGTGCTGCCCCCTGCTTCCCAGGCAATGATGGCCGAGTTCCGTACTAGATGAAGCAAAGAACATTTTCTTTCAAAAGCCTCTACTTTTGCCTAATTTCTGAAATTCTCACCCTTCCAGCACTAACGTGGGTAGCAGGAATTTGGATTAAACTAGAAAATGGTGTTGTTGTCACTCGTGCAGCAGGTGAAATGAAGTGTTTTTGCTTCAGCTGTGGTTAAATCGCTGAGCCAGTCATGGGTGCTGTGTGCCTGGAGGACTGTGTCCAGGTAGATGAAGCCCCCGGCCACCCTGCCCCTCGGCGAAGGGCTGCACCGTCTCCCAGGATCCAAACTCTCTTTCCCTGGACACGGCTGGTCAACCCCAAGTCCTAGTGGTGTCACCTTTTAAACCTTCTGGAAGCTTCCACCTCCTCCTCCACTGTCTCTGCATCAGCACGTGTGTGTCCCCACCCTTCACGCTGCAGCCAGAACGCTCGGAAGCACCAACCACGTCCCTCTCCAAGCCGCTCAGAGAGGACCTGCAGCCCGAACCAAAGCAGGGTCTCCACGGGGCCCAGGCCGCCTGGTCTGCGTCCTCCCCACACCCTGGCTCCACTCTGGACACCACCTCCCGTCAGGCCTCCGTACTGCCAACCGTGGACTGGGTCACGCACACTTACATACACGTGTACAGAGCACGCGAGTACAGGTAACTATAAGGCAAAAAAAGCCTGGGTACCCGCCCCCCGGGTCAGGAAAACCAACACTGCCAACCCTGGGGCGCCATGCTGTGCCCTCCCAAGCAGGGAGCCACCACCCCAGCCTTTGCAACCAGCAACCCTCATGGTTCTTTGTAGTTTCACGACTCGACGGTGGCTCGTGCTGATTCCTTTCTTTCTTTTTTTAACATTTAATTAATTAGTTACTTAAGGCTGTGTCAGGTCTTTGTTGCGGCACGCAGGATCTTCGTTGAGGCACGTGGGATCTTTTGTTGTGGCGCACGGGTTCCAGGGCACGTGGGCTCTGTAGCTGCACCACACGGGCTCTCTAGTTGAGGCGTGCGAGCTCAGTAGTTGTGGCACGTGGGCTTAGCTGCCCCGCGGCATGTGGGATCTCAGTTCCCCGACCAGGGATCGAACCCGCGTCCCCTGCATTGGAAGGCGGATTCTTTATCACTGGACCTCCAGGTAAGTCTCTCATGTTGATTTCTAAACACACAGGAACAGAACCGTACTGTATGTTTTCATGTCGCTCCTTTCATTCAACAGTACGTTCATGCGATTCCGCCGCAAGGCCACAGGCACGGTGGGACTGTTTGCTGGAGTATGTGGGACGCACAACTTGGCCGCTGCAACTTCACACGAGCTCTTCTCCAAGGTGGTCTGACCTGCCCTGCTGCTCCTCGCCCGCGGAGGGAGTCGGGCCCAGCTGCTCCCCAGTGCCAGTCGGGCTGAGGCCGCCACAGTTAACTGGTCACAGGTTTTCTGCGACACCGTTTCATTTGCCCACTTGTCCACAGGTCTGTCTTTCCTTAATGGTCTGTAATGTTTACACATCGTGACACTAATCCTCTGTGATGTGCTGCAAATATTGTTTTCTCACTTTCTTTAAAGCAAACTGTTGATTTTAATGTAGCTCAATTTATCAATCTTTTGTTTTATGGTTGGTGTTTCTAAGAAATCTTTCCCTATGCTCAAAATTAAAAGGTTTGCATATGACACTTAAAATCTTAACCCATCTGAAGTCGACCCTGAGTGTGGTGTGATGCAGGGACAACACACCTGCACAGCTCCATTTATGCACACCTTCTTCCCACAGTGATCAGCCGACCCATCTTCTGTCACACACCAAAGCTCAGTGTTCGTACAGGCCTGTTTCTGGGCACCAATGTCACCACATTTTAATAACCAGGACTTTCCAAGTCCTTACAATGGGTAGGAAAAGGAGCCTTCCTTATTCTCCCTATTCTTCTAGGAGGATACTAGCGATCCTTGACAATTTTTTTCCTTTGTGGGTCAATGTAACACATTATAGCAGGGTGAATAAAACAAATGTATGACATGAAGAATCATTATAAAGCAAATAGTGTGGATCACCAGAGTCAAGCTGGGGACCCCCTGCCTGGTGTTTCCTCTCCTCCGAAGTAATCACCATTCTGGCTTTTTACGTTGATCACTTCCGTGTCTTTCTTTCAAGTTTTAATGCCTACGTACGCATCCCTGAACACAGTTCACTTCTAAAAACATACTTTATTTAGGTATAATTTATGTACAGCAAATTGCAGTTAGTGTAGAGCCCACAGTGCTGACAAACATATACGTCTGGGAAACCATCACCTCAACCAGGACACAGAACGTTTCTGCGAAACCCCCAAGTCTCCTTGCCGCTCTAGCCCCAGGCAGGCAAACAGGGACCTCTTGGCCTGTGACCACAGATGAGCGTGTGTGTTCTGGGATTTCGCGTCAGTGGAGCCTCCGCACGCATTCTGTCTGGCTTCTTGCACTAAGCAGGCGCCTCTGAGGACTGGCCGTGTGCTGCGGCGGCAGCCTTTTACTGCTGAGTGGCATCCACTGGAGGGACAGAGCACCGTTTTGTTTATCTGCTCATCTGTGTGGACCTCTGGGTTGATCCCAGTTTTGGGCTACAAATAAGACTTCCAGGAACATTCAGGAACAAGTCGTCGTGCAGGCATCCACTCTGCCTTCTCTTGGGCTTTTGGGCAGCCCCCAGCAGTAGAGCTGCTGGACTGAACAGCAGGCATATTAAACAATGTACTTTAGTTCTGCCCAATTTTTAGTTTATGTAAACTGGATATCGCGTCCATTCTTGAGCACCGGCTCTTGTCTAACGTCCAGTCTGTAAGATGCATCTGTGCTGCGGACTGCTCTGGTTTGTTCCTTTCTGTTGCTGTAACACTTCTCCTTTGACTGTACCACAATGTGTCCAACCCAACCAGTTTTAGAAACACTGTGTTAAGTTCCACAAAACCCTTCTTGGGTTTTAAATCCACAGATAAACTTGCGGAAGCTGGAGAGCTTAAAGGTACTTTTTTTTTTGCTATGTAGTTCCATTTATATGAAGTTCAAAAATACGCAAAACTAATGTATGGTGAAAGATCACCTTTACTTTGGGGGCGCTGGTGATGACTGGGGACGTGTGAAGCAGGCTTCTGGGTGCTGGTAACGCACACCTTGGCCAGGTGGTGGTTACCTGGATGTGCTCACCTTGTTAAAGTTCACTGAGCTCGAAGGCACTAATCTTCTACGCATGAACACGAAGAACCTGTGTGACCCGGGTCCCTCAATGCTCTCCTGTGAAGTCTCATCGCCTTCTGTGCACGAGTCTTGTGCAACTCCTACTAGCTTTATTCATGGACGCTGCACAGATCTTGCTGCTGTGATAAACGCTGTCTTCACGTAAACTACATTTCTGAATTATTGGTGGCGTAGAGGAAAATAACTTCCGTACACTTATCCTACAGCCAGGCTCTTGCTAAACCGTCCTGTTTTCTTCCGTCGTTTCCTATGTAGACAATGAGATCATCTGTAAAATGAAATTCTACTTCCTCCTGTCCGTGCCTCATGCCTTTAATGTCTTGTCTGTCTTACCGTGCTCGCCAGGAACCACGATTTAGGGTTGACCAGAAGAGGACATAAGAGGGCGGCAGGGCGGCTTTGTTTTTGCACATGCTTCCACATCTTTCCCGTTTTGGAAAACGTTTCATGTAGCTTTCTTTTCTCTTCTTTCTCTCCCTCTTTTGGTAAATTCCTTTTTTAAGGTTAAAGATATTTTCTTCTATTGCTTACTATTTAAAAAAGTAGTTATAAATGGGTGCTAAGATTTTAGCAAAGGTTTTCTTCTGAACTCACTGAGATGATCACATGACTCTTCTTTACTATGTTAATGTACCAGATAACACTGCAGATTTCCTAACGTCAGAAACTCCTCGCATTCAGTCCTGGGGCAAGCCGGTTTGGTAATATGCTGCTCTTTGAAAATACCGTACACTGTTGGATTTAGCATGTGAATATTTTCGTGACGATTTTTGCACCTAATACTCATGAGAGAAACCAATGTCTAATTTCCCATTTTCTTCTGGTGCTGTTTTTGGCAGATTTTGGTATCCACATTTTACTTCTCTCATAAAACAAAGAGGGGAGCACGCTCCTGTGCTGTCTCATTTCAGTTCTCCGGTAGAATCTACAAGACCGAATAATCTTTCTTTGAAAGTCTTGGACAATTCTCTGTGAAACTGTCAGAGTGTAGTTTTCTCACTGGGAAGACTCAGAACTGCTGCTTTAATCTAATAGTTACTGGACCATTCACGCTATTTTTCTATTGGGTTAATTTTGTGTCTTATTTAAGTTTTAAAGTTAATTGTTGTGAAGGTGCTTCCAGTCTCTGGAGTTACGTCCTCCTTTTCACTTACGTACTCACAAAATCAAAGAAACCTTTTATATTACAGAGAATTTCAAACACACCCAAAAGCAGAGAATGGTAAAATGAACAGAGCCACCATCCAACTTTGATAATTATCAACATTCTGTTTCTCCTTCCACCTAATTATGGTATTTTGGGTGTCTTTTTTCTACTTTTCTTGACTAGTCTCTCAAAGGTTTATTTATTTAATGTTTTCAAAGAATCAAATTTTGGCTTTGATGATCTTCTCTTTGTTTCCTATTTCATTATTGCTCTTATGTATTATCTCCTTTGTTTCACTTTCTTTGAGTTTATTCTATTGCTGTTTTCCTAATTTCTCAAATTAAATCCTAAACTCGTTAATTTTCAGGTTTTTAATACTTAACTCCAGCATTTAAGGCTTCAGTGGAAGTGCTCCCAAGGGCAAACCTTTTCTTTTTTTTAAAATTTTCTTGAAGTGCAGTTGATTTATAATGTGTTAATTTCTGCTGTACAGCAAAGTAACTCAGTTTTATATACATATGTATGTGTGTGTGTGTGTGTCTGTGTGTGTGTGTGTGTATCTGTGTGTGTATATATGTGTGTGTGTGTGTGTATATATATATATATATATATATATGTATGTATATCCCTTTCCACTGTGGTTTATCATAGGGTATTGAATCTAGTTAGTTCCCTGTGCTCTACAGTAGGACCTTAGTTGTTTATCCATTCTCTATATAATAGCTTACATCTGCTAACCCCAAACTCCCACTCCATCCCTCCCCCAACTCCTCCCCCTTGGCAACTACAAGACTGTTCTCTATGTCTGTTTCTGTTTCATAGATAAGTTCATTTGTGTCATATTTTAGATTCCACATATAAGTGATATCATATGATATTTGTCTTTCTCTGACTTACTTGACTTAGTATGATAATCTCCAGTTGCATCCATGTTGCTACAAATGGCATTATTTCGTTCTCTTTTATGGCTGAGTAATATTCCATCGTGTATATGTACCACATCTTCTTCATCCATTCATCTGTCGACGGACATTTAGGTTGTTTCCATGTTTTGGCTATTGTAAACAGTGCCATTACGAACATACGGGTGCATGTATCTTTTTGAATTATAGTTTTTTCTGGCTATATGCCCAGTAGTGGGATTGCTGGGTCATATGGTTGCTCTATTTTTAGTTTTTTGAGGAACCTCCATACTGCTCTCCATAGTTGCTGTACCAATTTACATTCCCACCAACAGTGTAGGAGGGGTCCCTTTTCTCCACACCCATGAGCAAAACCTTTTCTGCATTCCACAGGTTTTCACATGCAATATTTTCCTTATCTTTTAGTTCTATATATTTTTAAATGTCCACTGTGGTTTCTTACTTGACCCATGAGTTATTTAAACTTACATACTTCCAGATTTCCAAATATTTAGGGACATAAAATCTATCTATTGTAAATATGCAACTTCAACATGCTGCTGTGGTCAGAGAACACAAATTATACATCCTTCTTTGACATGTTTGAGCCTTGCTTTCTGTGGCCCAGCACATATCCCGTTTCTGTGGATGGCCCCGTGTGTGTAAGAACTCAGCTCTCTGTGTCTTGGATGCAGGGTTTCACCTACATCCATTAGACTAAGCTTGCCGGTCAAGTTCACAGGGGGGCCTGGGCTGCTCACGCCAATCAGGACGCGGAGAGATGGTCTGAGACCTCGCACCAGGATGGTGGATTTGTTTGATTCTCTGTGAAGCCCAAATTGCTTTTTGTATCTTGAGGCTATTTCATTAAGTACTTGTGTTTAAAATTCCTATTTCTTCCTGACAAACTGAACATTTTATCATTATGTAGCAAACTTCATCTATCCCTTGTGTTAAAATATACTTTGTCTGAGAAGAACAACTGTAACAGTTTCCTTTTTCCTTTCTCTTTATTTCCACCTTTCTTTTCATTATAGTTTAGGTATGTTCTTGTAAACAGTATATATACATATGTGTGTGTGTGTGTGTGTGTGTGTGTGTGTGTGTGTATTTATTTATTTATTTAAAAAATTTAACACAACCTGACAAACTACTTTTAATTTTGTCTGCTTACTGCCTATCATGGTTACTGACACGACTGGACTTGTGTCTATCATCTTTTTAAAATTTGTTTGTTGTACTTTCTCTACATTTATTTTTTTTCTCTTTTTGTTTTGATTTTTTTCCCTTCTACTGATTAGCAATTTATACACCCTATTTCTATTCTTTCAATGCTTGCTCTTGAAACTGTGTCCTGCCCGTTTAGCTTAAAGTCTGAATGTTAACTACCTGAACAACAGAAGGACTTCAGGATGCTCAGTTCTGACGATTTCACACCTAACTGACATACTACTGCTGTTCAGTACTGGGGTTCTTTCAAACATAATGTCAGTTAGATATTTACCTAGATTTATCAGGCTGTTTCTCATTCCTTCCTGTGTATGTTACAGTGATCTTCTGAGATCAATTTCCTTTTTCTTTTCTTTCTTCTTTTTATTTTTTTTGGGTCACGCTGCGCAGCTTGCAAGATCTTAATCCCCTGACCAGGGATTGAGCCCATGTCTCCTGCAGTGGAAGCATGGAATCCTAACCACTGGACCACCAGGGAATTCCCGATTTCCTTTTTCTTAAAGTATACTTGTAGATGTTTCCTTTTAAAACAGGTCTCTTTGTAGCAAGCTCCTACACTTTTTCTTTATTATGGGAAAGAACAGTTTTGTGGGATACATAATTATAGACTGACAATCTTCTTTCAACACTGTAAAGATCACTCCATGGTCTCTGGTTTCATATGCTATGTCTAGAAACGGATTTTTGTTTATCCTACTGGTATATGTTGTGCTTTTGAATTTGTAGATTCAAATTTCCCATTAGTTCTGCAAAATCCTCAGGCATCTTATCTCTTTAAATCCTGCTTTTCTGTGGTCTCCATTCTCTCTCAGAGGGGCTTCCGTTAGGTGTATGTCAGACTTAGCCACTCCTCCATGTCTCTTAAGCCCTCTTTCACATTTTCTATTTTCCTTATAATCTTGGTGCATTCTGGGTACACTTTCCAGTTATATCTTCCAGTTCATTAATTCCCTCTTCAGCAGTGTCTAATCTGTTTATCAGGTATCTATCTACTGAGGTCTTGACTTTAATAATTCTATTTTTCATTTCTAGATTTTTATTGTTGGTCTTGGGTGCTTGATAATCTTTGTTTATAAGGTCATGCATGATTTTAAGGTGTGTGAATCCTGCAGGTCTACCTTGGGAAAATATTCCTCCAAAGCTTTGCCTACATCCAAGAAATGCCCCTGTTCCATCCCCTGCTCCCCAGAATCCAGCTTCAGAGCAAACTGTGTTAATAATTCAAGTAATTTAGGGACCTCCCTGGTGGTCCAGGGGTTAAGAATCCTCCTTCCAATGCAGGGGATGCGGGTTTGATCCCTGGTTGGGGAGCTAGATCCCACATGCCGCGGGGCAACTAAGCCCACGCGCTCTAGAGCCTATGCACCGCAACTAGAGAGACCGCGTGCGACAGCTACTGAGCCTGTGCGCCAAAACTAGAGAGCCTGCGCACTGCAACGATAGATCCTGCATGCCACAACGAAGATCCTGAGTGCCACAACTAAGCCCCGACACAGCCAAATAAAAAAATAAATAAGTCAATAAATAAATATTAAAAAAAAAATTGGGGACTTCCTTGGGCGTCCGGTGGTTAAGAATCCACCTTCCAATGCAGGAGATGCGGGTTCAGTCCCTGGCTGGGGAACTAAGATCCTACATGCCGCAGGGCAACTAAGCCCCCATGCCACAACTACTGAGCCCGCACATACCACAACTAGAGAGAAGCCCGCGCTCCACAATGAAGAGCCCACTCGCCACAACAAAGATCCCGCAGGCCGCAACTAAGACCCAATGCAGCCAAATCAATCAATCAATCGATTTAAAAAAATAATTCAAGTAATTTAGCTACAGATTCTTTTGGACTTTGTACAAACGTATTCACATCATCTGAGAATGACAATGCCACTTCTTCATCTGAATCCTTATCCCTTTGTTTCTTTTTATTTCTTTAGAAATAGAAGTTGTGATAAGGGGCATCGCTGTCATCACTTCTTTAATCTCGAGGAATGGCTTGTAACGTTTCACCGTGACGTATATAACACCTACTGATTTTATGGACGCCCTTCGCCACGTTTAGGAGAGGCCCTCCTCATCCTAGTTAGGGTTTACTATGAATGCTTAACTTCAGCAAATGCTGTACCATCTGCTAAGATTTAAACACACACACACACACACACACACACATTATAAACGTATTTAATTTTAAGAAACATTTAGAATTTTACAATACTTCATTTATGAATTAATGACTTTTTGTACTGCAAACTGCTTTTTGAGTGTGTGTGTATGTGTGCGTGCTTTCTGAAACCAAGAGATTAACGTACTTCCAAAGAGAGAACAAGGCACTTTAAAGAAAAATTTTCTTGTCATGACTCACATAGTAGATATTATTGAACATATTATGACAAATATTATTAAACACGTACTAATAGAGTCTGCATATCAGGAAAGCTGACTAAATTAACCGAAGTGTTACTTTTCTCCTCTAAAGCATGCCACATCACTGTGTCCCAATGCCAGCGCATATAAAGCTCAGCTGGGAGGCTTGTGAGAACACGGATGTCGGGTCCCAAGTTCCTAGGCGGTGCTGCTGGTCCAGGACCACTCTGAGATACGCTGCTAGAAACCAGTCTTTACACACACGGGCAGGGACAAGTGAATGAGGTGTGAGAGTGTGGGCGAGGAGGCTAGTACGTGTGTGCCCGGGCTGTGGGTGGGATGTGCACGGCAGGCCTTCACATGCTAGAATGCTACAAGGCAGCCAGGCTGCTGGGCTAGCTGACACAACTCCTGTCCCAGACAAGCAGCCATGCCATGCGGGAGGGTCACGCGTGGTAACCACGAAACCATCCCTCATTCGGACCACACTCCTGACAATTACCTTTTGAAATATTCCACTTCCCTCTCTGTCTCGTCCATGTCCACACTGTCTAGGTCGATATCTTTAGGCAGAAAGACATCATCTGTAAGATGAAAGAAAAGAGGTAAGTCAGCTGAACAGCAGGCCATCTTAGCGGGACACAGCAAAGCATTTGGTTTTACTTAATTTCAACAAGTTCACAAACTAAAGATCTTTTCTAAAATGAGATCTTGCATGGGACTTCCCAGGCGCTCCACTGGGTAAAACTCCGCGCTTCCAACGCAGGGGACGTGGTTCCATCCCTGCTCGGGGAACTAAGATCCCGCATGCCGCGGGGTGCGGCCAAAAACAAAAAAAAAAAGAAAAAAAGAAAGTGAGAACTTGTCTAATAAAATTTTTTAAAAAATTTAAAAAATGAGAATTTGCAAATGGCCACAGGTGGGCAGACCTCTCTCATGCACTTGGGAACATCCAGGTCACGTGGAATTAGCGAACTCCTGTGCTGAGTGAAGGAACCACTGCTTCAGGTCCAAGAGAAGAGACATACCTGCTGCCGCCACCGGGAGAGCCCTTGAGAAGACAGAGGCTGTCTGCCCCAAGGCCCCGCTGGAGGGAGGGCAGGGGGGTGGGGGGAGCAGGGGCACGGCTGTCAACAGACGCCGCGGACGTGTCTGTACCCAGGACCCAGATGTCAGCCTCTGGAGGAAGACGGCTCTTCTAGGCATTCAGTTTATCCAAGCAACATCCAGAGACTTCACCAAAAAGCTTTTCCGGTTGTCCCTACCAAACGCAAGGCTGTATTTCATTTTGCAGTTGAGCAACCCTCTTTGAAAATAGGCTACAGCAGGGAGACGACTGATGAGGGAGCCTTGGCACCTCTGAGGGTTTTAATTCCCTCCTCTGCTCTGCCCACCCTGTTTGGTACCTGCCCGGCGCTCAGAGGCTCCATCCGTGCACACCTAGGTGCTGGGGGGCACTGGCGGTGTACGCACAGCACCCGGCTCCACTCACGGATGAGTGCAGACCACCGACAGTGCTCTGTTAAAGCCAGTCTCCATTCCCTGTCCCCACCTTAGCAAGGGACAATTTTTTGGAATCCTCAGTAAAGGACCCCCGTTCCTCCCATCACTGGGCATTTGCACAGCGGTAATGAAGGTGTGGTTTACCTGCATACCAGCGGCTAACACTGCTGAAGACTCCCAGCGCCATGCGGAGTGCCTTCACATCCACCAGCTCAAGGCAACGCCGCGGGCACCGAGGAGCCCCCGCACGGCCCCCTGCACGACCACAGCCCCTCCCGCACAGACAGCTCGGGGCCTGGGTCTTCCTCGACTCCGCCCCTTGCCGCTGTATCCCTGTGGTTTCAGCCACACCTGGATACCAACACCACCAAACCAACCCCGCCCCAGACCTCCTTCATGAGCGGCTCGTCCATAAAGCCACCTCCTCTGTACATCCACCCTTCAGGCAGCCGACCCCCAAGGCAGGCAAAGCCGCTGTGATCTGCTGCGGCCGCTCCCTTTCTGACAGTGATCTAGAAATGATCCTCCCCCCACCCCCTTCCTCACACTCACGTCCCACCTGTCGCTCCGTCACCATGCTGGGCACATTCCTCGTCAACAGTTGCAGATGCCTGTCTCCATCCCGCTGCTTCTGGGATGCCCCCCCAGCCCCCGCCCAGGCTCCCTGGTCCAGGCCGCCAGCCCGCACAAGTCACCCTCACAACACGCTCCTTCCCAGCCACTGAGACCGTTCGTTCATCAGGCCTCCGCTGCACACCTACCGCAGGCATCTCCTGGAGGCCCACCGGCTGACCCTGATCAAGGAAACAGTGATGCACGAGGAGAGGAGAGGTGAGGGGGGCCAAGAGTGTTTACAGGTGTAAAGAAGGTAAAGTCTTAGAAAGGCCAAACTCAAGTTATTCCATAAACAAGTTCTAGAAGCGGAGTTGGTTCAACCACAGAAGCAAACACAGAGCAGACACGTCTGCTGGGAGTGCTCTCGTTATAAAGCGATTTCTAATACTCTTCTCAGTAGAGCTGATGACCGGTATGAAAAAAATGGGACAGAACTATAACCAGATTCAGTATCAGACAGACATTTTTCACAACAAAACTGTTATTAACCAGGGTGGAAAGAAAGAGCGACCTAAAGAATTTCGTACCCGCCGGGCTGTCTGTTCACTGTTCAGACCACAGGAAACAGTTTGCTTCGCCAGAGCTTGGAGGACTCTGCGCCCCTGACCCCTACTTGAGGACACGCGCCTGGGAACACCGCTACACGAGGACCAACACGGGCACCTAATGTATTCACGCGCAAACCTACAAATACTATGCGCTCTGACAAAGCAGAAACAAACGCAGCTGAAAAATGGGAAGAGAAAGGCCAGCACAAGCGGGCAGAGGAGAGAAAACAGGGTCCGTGCACGGCTGTCCCCCAGGCAGTAGGTGGTGCCACAGGCCCCCATCTGGAGCAGGGATGGGGCACTAAAGGTATAAGTGCAGGGGCAGCACCGGTACAGAGTCGCAAACGTTCCTAAACACCAAGGATATACAGAAAGAAAGGCAAACATCTCACACAGAGAGAGAATCAGCGAATATAAAATATAAAACAGAGGACTTCCCTGGTGGCACAGTGGCTAAGATTCCACGCTCCCAATACAGGGGGCCCGGGTTTGATCCCCGGTCAGGGAACTAGACCCTGCATGCATGCCACAACTAAGAGTGCTCATGCCACAACTAAGGAGCCCACAGGCCACAACTAAGACCCAGCAGGCCAAAAAATACACACACACACACATAATATATGTATGTATTAAAAAACTGATCTAATAATTACAAAATAATGTCAGGGCTGTCCTGTCAATACATGGAAACAGGCTCACCTCACCTGTAGATAAGACTGTCAACGTGGCTCACACAGCAGGACTGAGGTGTCTCGGCTGTATGCAAGGGAATGACCTAAAACCAAGTGACTCAGATAGACCAGCAATGAAGGAATGAGGACAAAGGTGCCCCACCAGGCAAACAGAAACAGAGAGAAGGGGTAGCGATCACCATCTCAGACAAAGGAGAATTCGAGCCAAAAGTGTGAAACACAACAGAAAGGACATTTTTAAACAATAAAAACCAAATTCAATATAAGAAATTAGTTAGGAATATGTACCAAGTAACAAAGAGACCACCTTTTCAAAGCAAAACTACAGGAAATGCAAGAAAACGCAGAAACTCAATAATAAATAACAACATATGTCAAGAGGACAAAAAACAAGTAAGGATACAGAAGACCTAAACCTAAACCTAAATCAAAGCTATACCATGGATATAAATATATATTTAGTTTAATACCATGATAGCAGAGAAAATACACTTGTATCTCAAGTGAACACAGAGCAGTCACAAAAACTAGTCACAAAGAAAATACCAGTAAGTTTCATGAAGCAGAAATATTACAAACAATACTCTCGGATCACAGTGTACAAAACGTAGAAATTATTAACATAAACGAGGCTCTCCCACCTGGAAACCTAAAAGCCACCTATTAAACTACTGGGTGAAAGAGGAAAAGAAAACCACATGGAAACTGCTGAATTTCTAAAAAAGAAACCAAACGGAAACATTATCATACACTGTGGGATATACTTAAAGGAATGATCAGAGAAAATTCAAGGTGCTAAATACTTTGATCAGTAAAAATGAAGGAATGAAAAGAAACGAACTCAATTCCCAAATCAAAAAGTTAGAAAGAACAATGAAGTAAAACAAAGGGAAGCACAGGATAAAAAGATAAAAGTAGAGATTAATGAGGCAGAGAGACAAACAACAGTATACACCCAACTGATAAATCAAGAGCCTGGCTTTTGAAAACATTATATAGATAAACTATTAACTTTAACTGAGTCAAACAGAACAGGGAGAAAGAAAGCACAAACATACAAAATAAGAAATGACAAGAGGAAAATAACCGCTGAAAGAAATTTTTTAAAAAGTACATACTCGGGCTTCCCTGGTGGCGCAATGGTTAAGAATCTGCCTGCCAATGCAGGGGACACGGGTTCGAGCCCTGGTCTGGGAAGATCCCACATGCCGCGGAGCAACTAAGCCCGTGAGCCACAACTACTGAACCTGCGCGTCTGGAGCCTGTGCTCCGCAACGGGAGAGGCCGAGACAGTGAGAGGCCCGCGCACCGCAATGAAGAGGGGCCCCCGCTTGCTGCAACTGGAGAAAGCCCTCGCACAGAAACGAAGACCCAACACAGCCATAAATAAATAAATTAAAAAAAAAAAAAGTACGTACTTCGCAGACATCTATGTGAACAAGCTGGAAAACTGGCTGAAAAGATAATTTACTACGGAAATACAGTTTAGCAAAATTAACCTCAGTGAAGAAAGAAATACTTAAATAGACCAATTACCATAGAGGACAGAGAGAATACCATCAGGCAACTTCCCCACAAAAAGCACCGGCCTGGGGGGCTGCACAGGAGATTCCTGTCAAATCATTAAAGCCTAAGTAGTCCCAATGGAAGGTGAATTGCTCTAGAATACTGAAAATGAAAAACAAGCAAAAAAAGCCTCCTAATTCTTTACGAAGTATAACAGGTCTAAGAAGAAAAATTATGTTTAATCTCCGTAGATACTAGAAAACCTTTGACAAAATTCAACACTCATTCCTGATAAAATACTCAAGAAAAATAGGAATTGCTGGATATTTTCTTAACATGATAAAATATATAAACCTTACCCTAAAGCCAGAATCTTAATGTAGAAACACCAGACGTTTCCATTAAGTTCAAGAATGATGCAATTAAACAAGAGAAAACAAGAAGCATAAGAATTGGAAAAGAAGTAAAGCTTTCTCTATTTGCAAATAGATGATAGAGTAGCTGGAAAACCCCAGAGAATCAACAATAAGACTCAAACAATGAAATAATCTGCTAAGGTAGGAGATATAAAGTTAACATACAGAAAGCAACAGCTGTCATACACACAAATGACCAGTTAGAGGAGCACCATCCAGTAGAAACACAACATGAGCCACATACATAACTTAAGATTTCGTAGTAGCCAGCTGAAAAAATTAAACAACTGAAATTAATTTTAGTAATGTACACTTTAATTAAATATGTCCAAAAGATTATCATTTCTATATGTAATCGATGTAAAAAATTATACTGGGACTTCCCTGGTGGCACAATGGTTAAGAATCCACCTGCCACGGAAGACCTAAACAGACATTTCTCCAAAGTAGACATACAGATTGCCAACACACACATGAAGAGATGGTCAACGTCACTAATCATTAGAGAAATGCAAATCAAAACCACAATGAGGTACCACCTCACACCGGTCAGAATGGCCATCATCAAAACATCTACAAACAGTAAATGCTGGAGAGGGTGTGGAGAAAAGGGAACCCTCTTGCACTGCTGGTGAGAATATAAACTGATACAGCCACTACAGAGAACAGTATGGAGACTCCTTAAAACAACTAAAAATAGAGCTACTATACAACCCAGCAGTCCAGTCCCACTACTGGGCATATACCCAGAGAAAACCATAATTCAAAAAGATACATGTACCACAATGTTCACTGCAGCACTATTTACAATAACCAGGACATGGAAGCAACCTAAGTGTCCATTGACAGACGAATGGATAAAGAAGATGTGGCACATATATACAATGGAATATTAGCCATAAAAAGGAACGAAACTGAATTATTTATAATGAGGTGGATGGACCTAGAGTCTGTCATACAGAGTGAAGTAAGTCAGAAAGAGAAAAACAAATTCCATGTGCTAACACATATATATGGAATCTAAAAAAAAAAAAATGGTTCTGAAGAACCTAGCGGGCAGGGCAACAATAAAGACACAGACGTAGAGAACGGACTTGAGGACACGGGGGGCGGGGGGGCGGGGGGAAGCTGGGATGAAATGAGAGAGTAGCGCTGACATATATAAACTACCAAATGTAAAATAGACAGCTAGTGGGAAGCTGCTGCATAGCACAGGGAGATCAGCTCGGTGCTTTGTGACCACCTAGAGGGGTGGGATAGGGAGGGTGGGAGGGAGGGAGATGCAAGAGGGAGGAGATATATGGATACGTATAGCTGATTCACTTTGTTGTACAGCAGAAACTAACACAGCATTGCAAAGCAATTATACTCCAATAAAGATATTAAAAAAAAAAAAAAAAGGAATCCAATGCAGGGGACACGGGTTCAATCCCTGGTCCAGGAAGATCCCACATGCCGTGGAGCAACTAAGCCTGTGTGCCACAACTACTGAGCCCGTGCGCTGTAACTATTGAAGCCCGCACACCTAGAGCCCGTGCTCCGCAACAAGAGAAGCCACCGCAATGAGAAGCCCGCGCACTGCAATGAAGAGTAGCCCCCGCTTGCCTGAACTAGAGAAAGCCCGCGTGCAGCAACGAAGACCCAGTGCAGCCACGCCCCCCCAAATATATATACATATATATACTGAGTTATTTTACATTCCTTTTTTTTTCATACTAGGTTTTCAAAATCTGGTTATGGTTTTACACTCACAACCCGCACAATTTGGACCTTCCACACTTCGGTGCTCAGGGGTGACATGTGACTGGCTACTGCACCAGACGGAGTTGGAAGGTATGATTGTAGAAAACACCCCGTTAAAATTAAAAGCAAGGAAGATTAAATACTTAGGAATAAGCTCAATAAGAAATGTGAAAAACCTATAAGAGAAAATTTAAAACATTCCTAAAAGACATAAAGTAGACTTGAACAAATGGAAAAACTCCCCTTGTTCTTGGGAAGGACGAACAACATCACAGACACCAATTCTCCCTAAATTATCTTATAAATTTAATGCAATACCAATAAAGATACCAAAAAGGTTGTTTTTTTCTTTTTTTTAAGGGAGCTACGCACACTGACACCAAAGTTCTTATGGGAATACAAACATGAAAGAACAGCCAGGAAAACTGAAAAAGGCTGTGAGGAGAGAAGAGCCCTTAAGTCATTAACATGTACAGAACCCCTGAAGCAGCAACTCAATGCAATAATGGCGAGTGAATGAACACAGAGGGAAAGAAAAGAAATTCCAGAACAGACCTGAGGACACACGGTGTAGCACATGGTGGCATCCTGAGTCGCTGAGGCAAGATGAGCTTTTTAATAACTGGTGTTGGGACAACTGGTTAACTATTTGTAAAAGATAAAGCTGGATTCATGCATCACACGATACAAAAGAATAAACTCCAAATAAAGGTATCGGGGAGCTAAGTGAAAAAAGTGGAACCACGCTAATACTAGAAAAAAACTTGGCACATTCCTCCTTAACCTTCGTGTTAGTATAAACAATCACACCTAACAACTACTTAAAATCCAGAGTGAACTATGTATAAAGTAAAAGAGAAAACTTGTGCTTGGCTAAAAAGCACTGGAAAGAGTCAAAGACAACTTAAGGACCTGGGGCAATATCCCCGATTCATAAGGAACTCTTAAAAAATGGAAGGAAAAGAGCAAAAACCCAATTAAAAAATGAGAAAAAGTTACGAATAGAAAATTCACAAAAGAGATATAGAAACAGCCCTTAAAAATATGACCTCACTATAATTAGAGAAAAATGCATATGACCACTTCAGGAATAAGTGCGCCTAACAGATGGGCTCAAGTTACAAAGCCTGACAACACACTCTCCCGGTGAGGCTGTGGCCAAACAGGGGCTCGACAGGGTGGGAGCAATGCAGGCTTCAGAGGAGCAGGCCACATCAACCAGCCCTGTCTGCACTGACCTCTGTGACCCAGCGCTCCCGCAGAAACACCCACGCACAGCACCTGCGCTCCGCCCCGCTGTGTGTCATTACAAACCCCAAGAGCGGGGCAGTGTCCAGCGGAGCCCACTCAGCACCTGAAAGCACAAGGAAGAGCTGCGGACGCACACGGAGGGCCTTTGGAATACAGGATGTGGGGAAAAAGCCACGGGGAAAGGCGTCTCTAATATGCCAACCTTCTGTGTAAAGAACAGAAAAGCAAATAAGAAACTAAGTAGGAATGGGATAGGGAAAAAGAAATCAGGATTAAGGAGGGGAAACAAAACAAAATAGATACAATCAGAAACAAAGGAAGCCAGCTGCACTTCCTAGGAGTCCCCGTGGCTGTACTAAACGTGCCGCACTAGGTCCTGTGGGGGGAAGAGACCTACCAACCCTCAGGCTAGAGAAGGAACCCTGAACAGACACGGAGGGCAGGTGCGCCGGCCGGTCTCCCACCGCGGTGGGAGCAGGCAATTCTGAAGCCACCCGTGTGTCCCCCCAGGACCGCAAGGCAGGAGACACACTGTGGACCGCGGGGAGGGGGCTGCAGGGAGCGCAGTGGCACCGGAGCCGGACTGCAGTTGTCAGGGTGAACGGGTGGTTTTTACTGCAGAGATTAGATACCGAAAGACACAGATGTGTGTGGGGGGGGGGGGCACGAGGAGTGCACACGTGCCTGCGTACACACACTCGCTCCCCCTCCTAGGCCCTGCCAACCACACACCAGCTCTGGGTCTCAGAGCCGGGACATCTAACTGTGCACAGAAGTGCTCAAAGCACAACGGGGTGCAGAGGCCATGCAGAGGGGGCTCCCACCGACTGAATCTGGGGGCATCGAAATAGTGTTAGTAAAGGATTATAACCTATAGCATAAAGAAAGCATCTACTAACCCGCCCTTGTATAAATAATGAAGTAAATGAAAAAAATACGTGGGGAAGAAGAGCTCTTCCTACAGAACGTTGAGTAAGAAAGGGAGAAGGAATGGCATCAGAAAAGTCACCATTATGTAGGCAAAGAGCACAGTAATAATCCCCCTGGGCAACACTGTCGTCCACGGATGCTACAAGTAGTGCATGAATGTCTGATACGGCGTAAGGGACTCGTCTCCCCATGAGACACTCCGGGTGAGCACAGGTCAGGTGTCAGCCTGGCAGAGGAGAGACAGGCCGACCGCACGCACCACGGTCCAGGAGGAGAGTTACCAACACCGGGCAGTGTGCCTCCCGACGGCAGGGCACCCACCAACACAGACCCGTCACCCCCAAGGCGCTGCCGCCAACGCTGCGTAACCTGAACCTGGCTGTGAAGGAACAGCACCAAACTGAAATTACTCTAGATAGCCATTTACTCTAAAAAATGGGTGGGTCATACTCTAGAGATGTCAGGTTGTGAGAAAGTGAGGAACTGACCCATTAAAGGAAATTAAAGAGATATGACGGTGACCCTGGGTTGGATCCTGTGTCAGGAGAAAACTTTGTTTCCTAGGACGTTAAAGGGATGAACGGAGAAACACGCATAAGCCTACAGCTAGGTAACAGTCTTGCGTCAGTGTTAATTTCTTGATTTTAACAACCACACTGCGCTCCCTGCAGCCCCCTCCCCGCGGTCCACAGTGTGTCTCCTGCCTTGCGGTCCTGGGGGGACACACGGGTGGCTTCAGAATTGCCTGCTCCCACTGCGGTGGGAGACCGGCCGGCGCACCTGCCCTCCGTGTCTGTTCAGGGTTCCTTCTCTAGCCTGAGGGTTGGTAGGTCTCTTCCCCCCACAGGACCTAGTGCGGCACGTTTAGTACAGCCACGGGGACTCCTAGGAAATGCAGCCGGCTTCCTTTGTTTCCGACTGTAACCATTCTGTTTTGTTTAGTTGTTAAAATCAACAACGACATCGTGCCCCCCCCCATCTGTATCTTGCTGTATCTAATCTCTTGTTTTGAGGAAATACACACAGCAGTATTTCAGGGTAAAAGGGCACTCTCATTTGGTTCAGAAAAGTAACCAAGAGGGAGAGACAGGACACAGCAAGTGTGGTGACACGCTGAGCTGACGGGAGTATGTGGGAATCCTTCGTGCTCTTCCCTGTAGTTTGCGGGAAGTCTGAAATTATTTCAAGGTAACCGAATACAACCACAATGCCTACGCGTCCCTCACGGCTGGTGCAGAGGTCACACAAGGCACGAAGCCACGACATGGACGGCAGCACCCCCCTCCAGGAGGGGTGGACCCTGAGAGGCACCCGACCCAGCGCCCTCCTCGCCCCACGATGCCCCAGCTACACAGGCGCCCCCTTCTGCTCTGTGTTTATTTACCGATTGAGCCGCTGCCTCTGTCTCCCTTCTTCTTCTTGCTTTTCTTGCTCTTGCCCTTGGGCTGCGGAGAGTCTGCTGGCACCGGCTTGCCACTCTGCGGGTGCTCGCTGGGCGCGGCGGGCTCTGCGGGGCCCGGGCTCGGCTTCTCCTCCCGGACGTGGTTCAGCTGCTTTCTGTTGTTGTTGTTGCTGTTGACTTTCCTCTCCTCCCTTCTGTGCTCCGCCAGGGGCGTGAGGTCAAGCACTCTGGCCTTTGACTCAGCCTGGGGCCGGGGCCGGGGCTGGGCCTCTGAGGCTCTGGGGGGCTCCAAGGGCTTCCTCGCCGGCTCGCCGCCCGCTTTACTGCTGTGCTTCAGCTTCTGTTTGCTGTTTCCCTCCTTGTGCTGATGCATCATGTCCAGGAGGAAGGACAGCGGCTGCTGCTGCTTCCCGTTGACCCCCTTCGGCAGAAGGAGCTTGGAGTCTCTGGCGGCCACGGGGTCGGGGGTGTCCGCGTCGGCCCCCGGCCCCGGCCCCGTGTCTCTATGGTCCACGTGTCTGGAGGGGGAGCGAGAGGAGGTTTCCGGGTCTTCGCTCGGCTCCAGCGAGCCGTTGTGCATGCTCTCAGAGCCGGGCACAGCCTCCGCGGCCGCCTGCAGACTCCGAGCGAGCATGTCCAGCTCGGGACAGGCCTTCCTTGGCCTCTCCTTCTTCTTCTTCTTCACGGCCCTCAGCTTCTGAAGCTCCTGCAGCCTCTGGAGCTCCTCCTGCAGCCGCTGCTGCTCCTCCTCCCGCCGCCGCTCCTCCGCTCGCAGGTGCAGGTGCTCCCGGGCCCGGGCCTCCGCTTCCAGGCGTGCTTTCTCCTCCAGCTGCCGATGTGAAAGGAAAAGGCAACTTAGGACAACAGTAAGTGCTCTAAAAAAAGTAAGACACGCACACAAAAGTGAGATAAAACTGAATCGCACGATAAGAATAGAAACACTGAAAGGGGCTGTGACAGGTCAAAAGCTTAAAACACACCTCCATCAAAGCAGGGGGTGGCAGTCAACAGAACATCCCTTGTAGCCTCCGACCTAGCCCCGGGCACAGAGGACGAGGTCAGAGCAGCCGCCGTGCTCCTGCCCTGCGTGGGCTCTCCCGTCTGTGCGCGGCGGCAGGTGGGGGATGAACTGGACAAGAACAAGACTGATCGCGAGGCAGCAGTTACACAGCCGCACAGGTGCCGCCAGAACCTTTCCAGGTGGGGAATGCCGCTGATGCGTTCATGTGGGTCAAAGCGACATTCAAGAAAATGTGTACTGAAAAGCTCGGAATTTCTTTTTCCCACCCTAGCAGGTAAAATTCCCAATATATTTTCACTAGTGTGACAGAGCAAATGACTTCCTAAAATATTCAACATGACGTGGCAAATAGACAAAGGTTATTTCTGCTGTCCAACTGGCAGGAAATTAATTTTCAACTCAAGCGAAGATTGTATTTTTTTAGTGACACACATTGCAGGAGCACAAATGGAAAAGATTCCTTCTGATTAGAAAACAAACGAGGGACTTCCCTGGTGGTCCAGTGGTTAAGACTCCGCACTCCCAATGCAGGGGGCCGGAGTTCGATCCCTGGTCAGGGAACTAGATCCTGCGTGCCGCAACTAAGAGCCGGGGCAGCCAGATAAATAAATAAATATTTTTTAGAAAAAGAAAACAAACAAAAACCCAGTGAGAATAAGGAGAACGGCTCCTCCATCACTGGGCTCCAGTAAGGCTCACGATCGTGAGAATCTCTGAAAAAAACATTTTGCGTGGGAAAATGTAAAGGTCCTTCCGAATTTAAATATTCTTCATTATGTTTCAGAAGGCAATATTTTTTAAGAGACAACTTGCTTGTTTTGCTAAATAACTTAAACATAAAATTAGGTTAAAAATTCAATGACAGGTTTCAGAAAAATGTAACTTGCCAATTCAAGTAAAGATCATTTAAAATTCCTGCTCCATCTGTTAAAGGAAAGCTTTGCTGGAGGCAGCGCCTGACAGACAAACTCCCACCGTGTCTCCCGCAGTGGCCCCTGCAGGCACTCCAGGGCCTCCAGTCTGCAGGCCTGACCTGCCTCAGGACAGACTCTACAGCGAATCCAACCCCGGTGTGTGCTGCCTTCATTTCAACAAGAGACAAGGCAGCTTTGTGGGTCCCCCTGCAAACCAGGTGCTCGGCAGAGAGCACGAAGGGTGAGAGCGGGTGCCGAGGGCGACCCGGGATGCACCTGCAGCGTGGTCCGGATCCAGGCCGCCTGCAAGGACAGAGGATAGGAGTCCGGGTGGGGGCAGCCCTGAAAGCACCTGAGCCAGTCCAGAGGCTTCCGATGAAGCCCAGTGGCGACGGTCTCCAGGGCCTCGGACCACCTGGGACCCCGGGTGCTGAAGCACCCCTGGGTGGAGAACACACCTTCTCCCCACACCAGGTCTGGGGCAGAAGCAGGCCGCCCCCTCCAAGCCCCCTAATTAGACCTGTGGCCAATCCAGACCTATCTCAGGACCGGGGGTGGGTACAACAGCGGCAGTGAATCCACTCAGTTCAATCCCAGCTACCTTAAGAGTCACGGCAACTAAGTTGGAAGCAACACCACACGACAAGTGGCCCGACCCTGGGTCCACTGTGGGCATGTCTCCTCCTTCACAGGGGCCTCACGCCCTCCCAAAGCAACCCATCCTACAGTCAGAGCCCTGTGGTCCTGACGAGTCCCCTCTGGGCACAGCCCACACCTGCCTGCTGAGGCGGGCTCGTGGAGCCTGACACCTTCAGGGAGCTGAAACCGGGAAGAACCTCCAAAAGAACTGGCGGGGGTGGGGAGGAAACCCCAGAGGAGATGCTGTTCCCATCACTTTCAGCGTCACAGGAAGTAACGGATACAATTTCTCGCCTAGCGGCACAGTCTGCACACCACGCTCCCGCGTTGAGACCCGCTCAGTCTGGCCGCAGCTCCCCACTGGGCCAGCCTGGCCAGTCTCAGCAGCTACTTGCCTTTGTGGCAGCCCCTGCCCTAACGGTGTGGGGGCCTCCTTACTCTCGACGTCACTGCCACGTGCAGGCCCTCCTTCGAGCGGTACTCCCTGATCCTCCTCTGCCTGTGGGGCCGCTCGGGGCCCTGCACCAGCCTCGGGTCAAAGGCGCTCCTTCAGCCCCAGTCTCCAGAAGCCCACAGTGCCCCGCCCTCGACAACCAGGGCTGCTTCCCCTGCTTTCCTGGGAAAGAAGTTCCTTCGACAGACAAGAGGCGGAGGGGCTGCTGCCGCCCCGACGCTGGCCAGCACAAGAACCGCAGGCCTGTTTTAGAGCCATTAACAAACCCCTGGCACAGGAGGGGGCTCCACGGCCTGAAAACACAACCTGGGTCTTGAAGCAGCGTCCAGTTCAGGCTGGCAGGCGGTCAGGGGCTCCTGAAGCAACACTGGGAGGCTGTCGCCCAGCCCCGACCTCAGAGGCCCCCCGGAGGCCGCCTGGCGCAGACCCTCTGTTTACCTTTCTCTGCTTATGCCGTGCACGCTTGGCGGCCCGCGTGCTGCTCACGGGCTTGGTCTCCGAGCTGTTTATGAACTGGAGCAGGTCCTCCACCCTGCGATGGTCAACCACACTCTCCCTTTCTGAGAGCTGATCCGTTTTCTTAGGCTGCTCTTCCTTCCTCTTGGTCAGCCGTAAACGAAGCTTTTCCCTCATTTCTGCATAATTTCTACTTGTTGGCGCAGCGGGAGGCTAAGACCAACGGAAACATGACGAAATGCAAGTTTTCATGATTTTGAGTATACCAAATTTCAGACCATAGCATTAAAAGTGAAATTTTTATTGCTCAAGTGACACATGCTCATCCGGAAAAGTAACTGAACAGAAGAAACAAATGGCGAGAAAAAGAAAACCTTTCATCACCAATTACCCAAAGGTAGTATTTTGGCATTGACCTGGCAAGCTTTACATAGTCACAAAAACATCTGGCAGAGGATGTACAACTACGTACACAAATGGTTATTTTTAAACTAAAAAGAAACTATTATACATGCTGTAACTGATCTACTTTTTATGTAATACGGTGTGACTATCTTCTCGCATCAATAGATGTGTTTATAGCATTTTTCCATCCCCTCGCAGGTTTCCTCTTCAGAGCCGAAAAGCCTTCTCACTGACTACTAAAAACACCTGCATGAGCTGAGGAAGCACGGAGAGACTAAAGCAGAAAAAGAACAGCTCCCGGCCCTGCTCTTCCCGCCGCCCAGCCCCAGACACCACGGCTGACACCTGCTTGTACGGATGGAATGACTGTCCTGGCACACCACACAGTGCGGATGTGTCTCAATGCACTGTGCAGTCGAGCAAGAGGAATCCGCCTGTACAGGCCGTCCACTGTGTGGACTCAACAATTCCCACGCCTGGGGAGTTGGTAGGTCCTATCTAATCAAATGCAAAAATGCAGAGATGAAATACTCAAAACTACGTGTCATTATTTCTTTACGACAACTACAACCTAGAAGTGGAACCACTGCTTTAGACGGTATCTTGATTTTAATTATGCTCGCAACTAGCGCTTTACACACAGTGTAACCATACCCTGAATTCAACCTGGTACATTATTCTTGCAAAGGAGTTTGCACATTTTACAATCCGAATTTAAACACGCAATTTACAAACACCCATGGCGAAACACTAATTTTACGCACTTAAGTGCGCGCTCCGGCACCTGCCCCTCCCCCGAGGAGGCCCTCGGCAGAGGAGAGGCCAAGGCACTTACCCCGCCATGCCCGAAGAACTCACAGTAGCAGCAGTCACAGTACTTGCCCTCCTTCTGGTTGGTGGAGGTGGAGGTGCTGGAGCTGTGCTCGGAGCAGCTGTCCTCATCCGCAGTCTCGTCTCCGTCGTCCTGCTGCGGGTCATAGACGCCGTTCTCGCAGCGATGCCCTTCACAGTCGGGGTCGCTGCAAAACCGCGCAGGGCCCGTCAGCAAGCAGCCTGCCCCTCAAGGGGTGCGAGCATGGCGAGCGGTGGCCGAGGTGGTTCTTTCCGACCAGCCTGCCCTCACCAACGAGGCGCAGGGCCTGCACGACCCAGGGGCCGCGCAGGCAGGACAGGTGCAGGCCGGCGGGCACACCCAGAGGGGCTTCTCAGGTGCACACACACGGCCTCCCCACTGTCCCTCCCACCACCATTTCATCCTGGGGGATGTAGGGCAGGGGAGTGGCGGCAAATTCAAAGGTAACGAACACTGACTTTTTAAAGAAAGCTGTTGAGAGCACAGACCCACAGTGGCCCTGTGCTCTGCACCGGCCGAGACCGGAGCCCGCCCCTCCCCGCTGCCGTCCGCCGTGGTGAGCTGCGAGGCCCTGGGCGCCGGAGCCCGCCCCTCCCCGCTGCCGTCCCCGCTGGTGAGCTGCGAGGCCCTGGGCGCCGGAGCCCGCCCCTCCCCGCTGCCGTCCCCGCTGGTGGGCTGCGAGGCCCTGGGCGCCGGAGCCCGCCCCTCCCCGCTGCCGTCCGCCGTGGTGAGCTGCGAGGCCCCGGGCGCCGGAGCCCGCCCCTCCCCGCTGCCGTCCCCGTGGTGAGCTGCGAGGCCCTGGGCGCCGGAGCCCGCCCCTCCCCGCTGCCGTCCCCGCTGGTGGGCTGCGAGGCCCTGGGCGCCGGAGCCCGCCCCTCCCCGCTGCCGTCCCCGCTGGTGGGCTGCGAGGCCCTGGGCGCCGGGGCGTCTCCGGCAGTCCTGCAGGGCTAGGTCGCACAGCACCCATTCTGAAGCGCGCCGGCCTCCCCCCCCCCCGCAACCCGCCCCGCCCCGGGCTCACCTGCAGACGCTGGGAGGCGCGCTGACGGAGCCGTCTGTGGTGGGGGCCACGGGAGCAGGACAGAAGCTCTTGCGTGAATCCGCAAACCCGGGAGAGGTGGCGGCCGTTTTGGGGAAGGACGGGGCTGCGAGACTGGCAAGGTGAGGCGCGGAAGCTGGAGAGAGGGCGGCGGGAGGGAGGGCAGGAAGCGGCACCAGACCTGTGGGGCTGTTCCTCGGGGCCGCCGGCACCCCGTGCCTGTGATCCTCCTTGTTGATGCCGTGAAAGACGTCACCTGCGTTCAGAGATGCCAGAGTCACTGCCAGTGGCCAAGGTCAGGCAGACGTTCAGGCTTCTCTAAGTTAAAACTTTTTTTTTTTTAAACCAACTTTTGGTCTGAAAATGTTCAAATCTATAGAAAACTTGAAGGAATAGTACAAAGAATACCCATACACCCTTCACCTAGACTCAAGAGTATTTATTATTTTGTTATATTTACTTTGTCTGTCTGTCTCACACACACACACACACACACACACACACTTTATTGGTGGCTTAACATGTGGAAGCAAAGCTGCACTCACTCCTAAACATTCCAGCCTGGACTCCTGAGAACATGCACGCTTTGCCGTAAAACCTCGACACCAGCACCAACTACAGACAATTAACCTCATGGTGACATTCTCATCTCACGTACAACCCCATCCAGACTTCTGGCCTCTCCCACAGTCCTTTGCGGCTTTTCCCCGAACCCAGCATCTTTTAAACTTTCTTTTTTTCCTTCCACAATACTGACATTTTTTGAGTTGAGGCCAGCTGTCCACAATTCTGGATTTACAGTCTCATGTCCGATTTAGCTGAAAATATTCTACGCATGAATCCTGCAAAGGTTACGTTGGATCTTCCCATCTGATTGCACAGGAAGCACCTAACGTGTTTGCTGCCGTCGGTGAGGCTACATCTGATCAGGTGTGCAGGGGGGGCAGTCGGCACCTTATCTTCCCTTTGCAATCTGCCAGTCACCTGTGGGTGCTGCTCCCAGACACCGGCACTACTGCATTCCCCAAACTGAGATCCAACGTCCTGACGCCCATGAGGATGCTTACCGGGCCCCCTGTCACCGGCTGGCTGCAGAGTGGCCTTCTATCTGTACCGGTCTTGCACACGTAGTCAGCAGCGAGCTTCCACCCAGACAGCTTCCCACCCGACTCCCTCTTTTGAGCGTCCCGACGGATTCCCGACTTTAGTTGCGTGCTACAATCCGTTCCTTCATTCTTTCTGATGCTCAGACAGTCCTAACTTTGGCTAGTGAGGCCTCTCTGATCCGGCTCCCGTGTCCCTTTGACATTTGCCCCTGGTCTCTGACTGCCCCCCTTGCTTTCAAGCCCCCTCTTCGCTGTGCTCAGGGCAGAGTGTGACAGCGACACCACCTCCACACCAGTGACCTGCACGGCAGCAGGGGCTGCATCTCAGGCTGGTCAGCAGCCCCATCAGCTGACTCTCCGTGAGGCTTCTACTTTCAGATGCCTAAAAATTACTCCACGTGTTCAGGAAGCAAAGACCTCTCCCCACCACAGAACAAGAAGCGCAGAGAGGAAAGGCAGGACACAGTGTGGCAAAGCCCTGGAGGGTGTCAGTGTGACAGTGAAGTTCTCATCAGAGCCCTGGAGGACACGCTCTTTGTGCACGAGCGTTCTTAGGTGTTAATTACACTGACATCCCTGGCCAGGCCGAGTGAAAGGGAATTACAGAGCTGCTGAGGAAGAAGGAGCGAATACGCAGCGCCCACCCCGAGGGCTCCTGCGGGCTGGTGGGCCTTACCGAGGGAGGGCGGTCTCTTGGACGACACTCTGAACTGGCTGTTGCTCGACTGCACCGTGGTGGCCGTGCAGGACACGGAGGAGGTGGCTGACGACGTGGCCATCACAACTTTGTTTGCTTCCATAAAAGCATCTTGGAAATTGTACAAACATTTCTTTTTCGCAGCGTTTTTTTTCTCTTTGCTATCCGGAACTGCAGGCGTTTCATTGCTAGATGGAGGTGGAAGAGCTTCAGGTCTTGTTTCTGAGAGTGTTGGCCCTAATATGTCATTCCCTTCAGAGAAGAATGGGAAAATTAAGGCTTCTAAAAGAAAGAGCATTTAGCTAAAACCTAAAGGACATCTGCTGAATAAACTATTAACACTGGGGCTGCTACTTAAGTTAGGATTCCAATGGGATGACACTAGTCAACTAGTTTTCATCTCAGAAGAAAAATTTATTGAGCACCTACTATGTGCCAATTCCTGTGCTAGGTGCTTTCCAAAAGTTATTTAATGTCTTAAAATACTTTCTGAGCTTAGTACTATCATTCCTATCCTGAAGATGAAGAAACTGAGGCTCAGAGAGGCTAAGCAACTTGCCCAAGGTCACACAGTTAGAAACCCTTTCTAAGCACAGACCAGATGTCAAGTCTAGCTTGCTGTTCTGAGCACATGCAGGGGCGGGGGTGTGGGACCACCAGGGGCTCTGACCACGTGAAGACAGAGATGAGGCAGAGGTACCAACCCCTCCTCAGGCATGCCCTGCCCTGCCACTGAAGAAACAGCTGCACCTCAGCAGTTGAGGCCGCAAGGAGGAAGGTGCTTGTTAGAGGGGACAGGTCCCATGTAGGGTCAGTGCAGAAAGAGAGAAAAGGAACGTAAGTCATAGCATTCAAGCCACACTACCCTGCTGCACCGGGTCGAGGTCTGCTGGTCACCAATGCTCAAGAACCAAAGGCCCAACACTGCACCCTGGAGCCAAGACGCTCAGCAGCCCTGGGGCGGGAAAGACCCAGTGTCCGAGGCCCGTCCGGCTCCTGTGCCGGCAACGGGCCGCCAAGCCCAGAGCCTTGCTCCGCTCCTGGCGGCAGACATGGGTGGCTGGAGCAGCCTGAAGGGGCCAAGGGGCCTCCTGCTAGAGGTGGAGGTGAGGGGAAGCAGCAGCCCGGGCCCCTACTGGGGAACTGCAGCAACAGAGAGGGCAATCCACTCAGCACAGATCATTTTAAACTTTAAGAAAGTTTTAATGAGTTCCTTACCAGAAATTGTATCTGGCAAGAAAGTGCCAGGATTCCAGTTCTTATCATTCATCACTTCTGATCCCCAAAGACTTATAAATTTAGAACTATTCCACTCTGGAGTATTCCCAAAACAGCTCGGATAAATATGGTCTTGAAGAGATGCATTGAATACCTGATGTTTATTTGTGTGATTCTGAACAGGTGCTGGCGGTAAAGCCTACAAAAAAAAATGTTCTAATCATATATCAAATTAATATCCTATTTACCTAAGCAGTTAAACTACAAACAGACAAGTCATTACCGAAACCCTGCGGGACGCGCCTGCCGTGAGCAGGTGTCCCGGGAGCACGTCTTGCAGAGGCTTACTTGAGTATTTATGAGGCTGTACGTGACGGGGCAAATCTGAACCAGAGGTAGATTTTAAAAGCAACTGATGCTCAAGGAATGTATCAGACAAACTTTAGACAACTCGGTGACTTCTCACATTCCTCCCTAGTCACATTTTATTTTATTTTTTTAAATAAATTTATTTATTTGTTTTTATTTTTGGCTGTCTTGGGTCTTCCTTGCTGCACGCGGGCTTTCTCTAGTTGCGGCGAGCAGGGGCTACTCTTCGTTGCAGTGCACGGGCTTCTCATCGCAGTGGCTTCTCTTGTTGCAGAGCACGGGCTCTAGGCGTGTGTGCTCAGTAGTTGTGGCTCGTGGGCTCTAGAGTGGGCTCAGTAGTTGTGGCGCACGGGCTTAGTTGCTCCGCAGCATGTGGGATCTTCCCGGGCCAGGGATGGAACCCGTGTCCCCTGCATTGGTAGGCGGATTCCCAACCACTGCACCACCAGGGAAGCCCCCTAGTCTCATTTTAAATGAGGCCCATTTGCATGAGATCTGTTCCCGTGGCTTCTTCTCATCTGACATTTTAAAAATCACCGTGCACCGCAAGGAGGAGTAGCCCCTGCTGGCCGCAAAGTCAACTTTGGAATCACTCATAAAAATGGTCAGCTCTTACGCTGTTCCCTCACACTTGGACAAAGTGCAGTGTAAGTGTGAAGAAAAGATGGATTCTACATTGAGCTCTAAACCACCCTCCCCGGGGCGGGGAGGGCAAGACCCTTGTCTGAAGGTGCCAAGGGAGGGCGCTGGGTCCACACATTTATGGGGTGACTGGCCGTCAGCTGCTCCCTGCACACGTCCTGGGCCGTCCCTCCCCTTGGTCCCCCTGCCCCCGCCCCCCATACCCGCAACAGTCTTCCCCACCGCAGCCAGAGTGGGCTCATGGAATGTGAGTAGGAGGGCGTCACTCCCACACTCCGGCTGTGCCACTGGTCTCCCACTGCTCTGACGTAAAACCCAAAGTCCTGAACGTGGCCGGCCGCCCCCGTCCTTCCTGATCACGAAGCCCCTGGACACACGGGTCTTTCCTTGGTCCTCAAACTCCAAGCTACTTCTTGACCCACAACTTGGCCCACACTGTGTCCACTTTCTAGGAGGTCCTAATCTCAGCTCAGACCTTGCTGACTTGCATTTATCCTACTGGCCACAGCCTAGATGTCACGTCCTTGGAGAAGTCATCACTGCCTTTGCTCTCACCACCCAGCACCCAGACCACGGGGGGCCTTCCCATCAAACACACTAAAGTCCATCAGTTTTCCCTCTCAGCACTTACCACAGTCATAATTCAAGACTTATCTTTAACGTATTGGTTTAACGTCTGCCTTGCCTCGAGTTACATAAACTGCAAGGGGATGGGGCCGCCTGGATCCTGGCCCTGCCGCCCCCAGCATCTCGCTGATGCAGCACACGGCCTTCCCTCTGCAGGTGTGTGCCCAGGCCCACCCAGACGAGCTACAGGTCTGTGCTGGGAGCGTCCCTGAGGACACAGGAATGAGCAGTGAGTGCTGTGAGCTCAAGTGGGAGGGTTTGGGGATGATTCCCAGGGCGGTGATGGTCTGGCAGAACCCTGAGGGCCTGGCTGGGCAGAGGGTCGAAGGGAAGGGTCAGAGCACGGGGATGGCCAATGTCCAGGGACAAGTGCGCCACAACCTGACGGGCTGCAGGGGCCACAGCAGAGACAACCCCGTGTGACTTCCGTCCTGAAGGGGCTGGGAAGCCACAGAGGTTTCTACGCAGCAGGGTGAGACGGTCTGGTCAGCTGATTAGAAACACGGATCTGTGGCAACCTGGTGAAGGAGCCAGAGGGGCAAGGATGACGCAGAGAGCAGTTAGTAAGGGGCCGGGGAGGGCTGGAGCGCTGGCGGGGCAGGTGGGGAGGAAGGGGAGGGTTTGGGAGCTCCAGGCCGGCCACGTCTGAGCTGAGACTGTGCTCAGGTCAGAGCTGCTGCCTCTGGCTCCACCCCTGGGAGGCGTGGCCAGTGACGGAGCTGGACTTCCGGGCTGCCCAGTCTGAGGGGTTCAGGGCCAGCCCGCCCTTTACTAGCTGTGTGACCTCAGGCAAATTACTCAATCTTTTTGTGCTTTAGTTTTCTCATCTGTAATTTGGAAATACCTACCTCCAGGGGACGCGGTAAGAATTAAACCAGACAGTGCATGTCAAGGGTTTAGCATATGGCCGGGCCCAAAGGAGGCATTTCCCAAGTGCTAAGGTGGGTCTCCCTAGACACGAGCCAGGCCCCCACCCCACCCCCGCCCCCGCTTCCCTCCCTCAGCTCGGGCCGCTGAGCAGCTTAGCGCACCTGCTGAACGGGCTCAGAGAGACGAAGGTGGAGGGTGAGGCTGGAGCGGATTCAGGATTTGAAAGTGGGAAGAAACAGGGCTAGACTGGACGCCCAGGACCAAAGCAGAAGCCTGGACCAGCTGTTCTGGCGGAGCAGCCCCAGGGGCAAAGGGCGAGGACAAGAAACCTGTATTTCAACAGATGTCAGTTTCCACAAAGAAGTGACAAACTAAGAGCTGCTTTGCTGAGAAGGGACGGATGAAAACTAACGATCAAATGGAAGAAGGTTTCTTAGTCTTGAAGACCTTCTGCTAAGGGCAGACATACCTGACAGGTGGGAAGCAGCCGCTTGCTCACCACGTCAGCTCTGAGAAGCAGCTCGGAACAGCAGAAGCACGTTGAGGGCTCGGAAGCTACTCAAGAACTTCGGAGACCCTCTGGGCACGGCCAAGCGTTGCTGGCTCCTTCCTCCCGGAGAAAGCCTGGCTGACTGCCGGGAGCCGCCGCCTGCGTCTTTCCAGAGAGCCTTTGCTCACCCTTCAGCACTCTGGATACCCGAGCATGACCTCTCTGCAAACCCACCCCACAGGCTCGGGGAGTTCTCCTTCAGTGTTACTTTCCTACTCCGCATCTACAATTCCTATTAAGGTACGTCATAGTATTTTGAGTTTTCAAATTTGACTGACTGTGTTTTTGTCTTCTCTTTAGACCGCGAGGTCTCTGAAAACAAGCACAAGGACTAACCAGTTTTATTTTTCTAGCATGTAGCACAGGGCCTGGCACATACCGGATGTTCAATAAATGGGCAGAATTTAACTTGGCGGAATAAGGGGATGTAGCCATGGAACTGTTATGCTGGAGACATAAGTCAGCGATTCTATACATCTGACTCACACACTTCTTCAGAAGCCTGTCTACTCAAAACAGGAGGCCCAGCTGTAGAGAGCAAAGGGAGCAGGGGTCTGTAACAAGCAAGCTGTATTTGTACGAATGCTTCTGCACAAGACGCCTACTGACTTCCATAGCTACGGGTTTCCTTCAGGGAGAGAACAGGCACCTGTCACCCAGACCATTCTGGGGCCACGCCTCCATAAAAAACACTAATGACTTAAGCACCAAATCAGCCTCTCAACATGTGGCTAACGCTATTAAGTTGGAACACTGCTTTCAATCTTTACACAAATCCACATGGCTTCAATTAACAGAAGTTCTCAATTGTTCTCCTCTTTGAGACAAAACTGACTCACGGGAAAGCAAAATTTTGCTTTCAGTGGAAGCTCCGACACACACACTAACTGATGCCCTCACCACGCATGCCTCTGCGTTTATGCAGGAACCTAAGACCCAGCCCGTCTCACACCCAGATGTCATCCCAGATGCCACGAGCACAGAGCCGAGAGAGCACAAGGCTGAGCCACTGAGCACGGGCGGGAGAGGCCGCTGACGCCCAGCGTGCAAACAAAAGGGTCCACTTATATCCCAGCGAACAAGAGAGTGACGACCCCTCTACCCTGCACTTCTTCTCAGAGGCTCTTCAGTACTCCTGCCAGAGGAGAAGAGGCAAGAGCCCCACCTCTGTTTCGCTGTTTCTTAGCGTCAGAAGAACTGAACTCTGCCTCTGAAATAAAACGCAGATCACAGGTCACAACATGACCCCCAGATGGCAATCTATTTATGTCCCTATTTTCCACACAGCATTTTTCTCCGTCGAATTCCAATTGATCTGACACTTGTACCACGTTTAACTTTATGAGATACTTCTGCAGTGGTTGTACACAAGTAACCCGGTGAGGAGGTGACAGGTTCACAGGCCCACAGCCACGTGGGAGTCACGTCACCAGGCTCCACTCAATGCACTGAACTCACTGACCATTTCCAAATAACCCTTATGCTCCCGTGGAGACTTCAAGACATGTGTCCACCTTCAGCTCCAGGCCCTCCCTAATGGGGCAACTGCTTCACAACACATTCTCCAGATGGAAAAGACACAGGACTTAAAGCTGGAAGCCTCGAGCACCGCTCCCGGGCCACGCGCAGCAGGGGAGCCTGCTCTGCTGGGGAGCAGGAGGCGTGGCCCATGCGCTCGTCTCCAAGGCCGCAAGTTCTCCCTCCCAGGCGGGCGTGGTCCAGTGAGGGGGGACGCTTCGCTTGACGTCCCAGATAACTGGCACCAAGCACTTTTGTAACAAAGGGCTGAGCTACGGAGAAAGCAAGGGAAACGGTCCACAAAGAACTGACAAGAACATGGCAAGAAAAACAGGACCCAGTGGAGGTGCGGGAAGGGATGGCTGCCCTGGGGACGTGTGCGCCATCGTCACCGTGAGGAGGGGATGGGTCTGTGGTCCCATGGGAGGAAGGAGAGCTGGAGACAAGGGGAGCTGGAGGGTCCCAGAGGGTCAGCTCCCTGCTGGCACCTTTGCACCAGCAAATGCGAACCCTCTCTTGAGGAAGCGTCCCCTATTCAGCACCTGCTCAACAAAACATGATCTCATGATAAAAACAGATTTAGGTCCTCAAGGTTTCATTCAAACACAGAATAACTGTGTGTAAAATGCTTAAAGAGAGGAAAGATGAAAGAAAAAGTGATCAAGGAACAAGAGAATATAAAAAGTTTCTAACACATTTGAAAAATAAATAAATTAAAGCTTAGAAATAAGAATTACAGGTGGGATTAAAAACTCAAACTTAAGGGGCACGTTAGACCCAATTATAGAGAACCACTTAACTGGAAGACTGATCCAAAAGAAGTTCCCAGAACAGACTGAGAGACGCATTTCAGGTACAGAGAGACCATCAGGTGTGACGTGCAGGATGAGAAGGTCTAACCAGAGGTGCAGGGAGAGACAGCAGAGCGGTTAAGAGGGAATACAAACAAGATAAAATGGCTGAGAATCATCAGACGGGGGATTTAAAATTACTCACACGCTGAGGGCTCTGACGGGAAAGGTACACAACATGCACGAACAAATGGGTAATGTGGGCAGAGAGATTCTAAGAAAGAATCAAAAAGAAATGCCAGAAATAAAAAACACTGTAAGAGAAACTAAGAATTGGTAGACTGGACACAGCCAAGAAAAGAATCAATGAGCTTCAAGATAGGTCAGGAGAAACTTTTCAAACTGAAATGCAAAGAGAAACAAGAACTTAAACAAACAAACAGAACCCCCCAAAAAACCACCACCAACAATGACCAAAAAAGTAGAACAAAATGTCCAAGAGCTGTGGGGCCATTTCAGCAGCCATTTCAGTGTGGTGCCTGGAGTCTGGAAGGAGGCGGAACAGGCAGGAGGGACATCCGAAGGACGAACAGCCAAGCACGTCCCAAACTCACAACAGGCACCAAACCACAGACCCAGGAAGCGCGGAGGACACCAAACAGAACAGATGCCTGCAAAACCCACACCAGGGCATATCACATTCAAGCTGCAGAAAACCAAAGACAACGAGAAAAGCTTGAAAGCAGCCTAAGGGGGTGGGGTTGGGCGGGGGGAGAAACCCCTGTACCTACAGAACGAGGAACACAATCACAGAGGACATCTCATTTAAAACCATGCAAGCAAGAAGCGTGGAGTTAACTGTGTTTTAAGTGTTCAAAGAAGAAAAAAACCCACCAACCTAAAATTCTGTATCCAGCGAAATTATCCTTCAAAAGTGAAGGAGAAATAATGACTTCCTCAGACAAACAAAAACTGAGGGAACTCATCTCCAGCAGACCTGCCCTGCGAGAAATGTTAAAAGATTCTCTTCAGGCAGAAGGAAAATAATATAGCTCAGAAATTTGGATCTACATAAAGAAAGGGAGAGCAATGGAGAAGGAATAAATACAAGTAAAATAAAATCTCTTATTTTTCTTATTATTAATTGATCTAAAAAATAACTTTGTTTGAAGTAATAATAACAGTGTACTAGGTGGTTAATATATGGATAAATGAAAATAATGACAGCAATGTCACAAGGGATGGGAGGGAGGAATTGGGAATCATCTGTTAACAAGTACCTATGCTACACAGAAAGCACAATGGTGGTCTCTGAACAGGGACTTAGATGAGTTAAAACATATGTTCTAATACAACTGCTAAAGTTGAAAGAAAGGCATAATTAATATCTAAGAGAAGAGATAAAATGGAATCAGAAAATGCTCAATTACAAGTGGAGAAGGCAGGGCTTCCCTGGTGGCGCAGTGGTTGAGAGTCCGCCTGCCGATGCAGGGGACACGGGTTCGTGCCCCGGTCCAGGAAGATCCCACATGCCGCGGAGCGGCTGCGCCCGTGAGCCATGGCCGCTGAGCCTGCGCGTCCGGAGCCTGTGCTCCGCAACGGGAGAGGCCACAACAGTGAGAGGCCCGCGTACCGCCAGAGGAAAAAAAAAAAAAAAAAGTGGAGAAGGCAGAAAAAGAAGCCTCTGATAACAAATAGAAAACAGTTACAAACATGGTTGTTATTAATCCAAACACGTAAAAGAATCACTTTAAAAGTGAATGGTCTAAATACACCAATGAAAATACAGAGATTATCAGAGTATATTAAACAACAAGAACCTTCCCCCCTCCCAAAAACCCCAAGATCCAAGGATACCTGTCTACAAGAAACCTACTGTAAGTGGTGGGTGGGGAGAGATACACCATGGAACACTAATCGAAAGATGGTGGAATGGCCATCATCAAACACTCTAGAAACAATAAATGCTGGAGAGGGTGTGGAGAGAAGGGAATCCTCTTGCACTGCTGGTGGGAATGTGAATTGGTTCAGCCACTATGGAGAACAGTATGGAGGTTCCTTAAAAAACTACAAATAGAACTACCATATGACCCAGCAATCCCACTACTGGGCATATACCCTGAGAAAAGCAAAATTCAAAAAGAGTCATGTACCAAAATGTTCATTGCAGCTCTATTTACAATAGCCCGGTGATGGAAACAACCTAAGTGCCCATCATCGGATGAATGGATAAAGAAGATGTGGCACATATATACAATGGAATATTACTCAGCCATAAAAAGAAACGAAGTTGAGCTATTTGTAATGAGGTGGACAGACCTAGAGTCTGTCATACAGAGTGAAGTAAGTCAGAAAGAGAGAGACAAATACCGTATGCTAACACATATATATATGGAATTTAAGAAAAAAATGTCATGAAGAACGTAAGACAGGAATAAAGACACAGACCTACTGGAGAACGGACTTGAGGATATGGGGAGGGGGAAGGGTGAGCTGTGACAGGGCGAGAGAGAGTCATGGACATATACACACTAACAAACGTAAGGTAGATAGCTAGTGGGAAGCAGTCGCATAGCACAGGGAGATCAGCTTGGTGCTTTGTGACCGCCTGGAGGGGTGGGATAGGGAGGGTGGGTGGGAGGGAGGGAGACGCAAGAGGGAAGAGATATGGGAACATATGTATAACTGATTCACTTTGTTATAAAGCAGAAACTAACACACCATTGTAAAGCAATTATACCCCAATAAAGATGTTAAAAAAAAAAAAAAGAAAGCTGGTGGAGCTACACTAACTGCAGACGGAGCCGACTGCAGAGCGAGGAAAGTTATCTGGGATAAAGAGGGCCATTACTTAATAATAAGGGGTCAGCTCTGCATGAACACGTAACAATCCTAAACATGTGAGCACCTAACAGAAGAGCATCAAACTACACGAGGCAAAGCCCGACAGAGCTGCCAGGAGAAACAGGTGGATCCACTATTACAGCTGCAGACCTCAACCTTCCCCCATCAGAAATGGGGAGATCCAGCAGGGAGGGATCAGTAAGGACACACCCGAGCTCAACAGCACCATCAATCAACTGCTACTTCCTCCAAAACCAGCAGATTACACGTTCCTCTGAAGGAACATGGAGCATTCACCAAGGAGACCACATTCTGGGCCACAAAGCGCACTAACAAATTTGGAAGAACAGAAGTACAGTGTCTGCTCTCAGACCAGAATGTAATTAAAGTAGAAATCAGTAACAGAAAGATAGCTAGAGAATTCCCAAATATTTGGAAATTAAATTCCCTATCACTTACAATTTTAATTTTTTCTCTAGTATTTCATCACTATATTTACCTCCTGCAACTACTTTTAACTTTCAAATAACACAAGTGAACACACAAATGAAATGTATCATTGGTATGAAGACATCTGAAAACAGAAATAGTCTTCAAGTTTTTCTAATTTCAGGAAAATAAAATTTTAACACTGCTCATTCCAAGCATTTTAGGTCTTAAATATATTTGCCCACGATGGCAGAAGTATGAATTAAAAGAATTACAACTACAGTGACATAAAGTCTTCAAGGCGACAGCTGTCATTTCACCAGACCAGAAATTTCTAAAGGCCCTGACAACACAGAAACACCAGCAGGTCAGAAGAGCCTCAATGGGGACGGTGCCCGCCACACTCAGCAACACCTCCCTCCTCCCAACTGTGCGTGGACCATCGCGCTGAACCGTGCTGGCCTCTCTGAGAAACCTGCTCTGACGGAGCTGAGGATGAGTCTGTGTCCTTCTAATACAGCGCATTTCTTCTCTACCATCTCCTACGGGGCTGGGAACACACGATGCATTTAGGTATAGACGCAGCCACAGTACTCAAGTTAGTCAAACTAACTCCAATAACACAAACCAACTTTGCAAAACCTGGTTAAGTGACAACGTAAGATTGTTTAGAAAAGCAAACATTTTTTTTTTTTTTCTTTTTTGCGGTACGTGGGCCTCTCACTGTTGTGGCCTCTCCCGTTGCGGAGCTCAGGCTCCGGACGCGCAGGCTCAGCGGCCATGGCTCACGGGCGCAGCCGCTCCGCGGCATGTGGGATCTTCCCGGACCGGGGCACGAACCCGCGTCCCCTGCATCGGCAGGTGGACTCTCAACCACTGCGCCACCAGGGAAGCCCAAAGCAAACATTTTTATACCAGGTACAAATGAAGTATTCTGTCAAATGCATCTCAGTTTTCCAAATAAAAATGGCATCCAACTAGTGTATTTTAAATGTATTTGAATAATCTTGACATTAATACTAAACTGGCTGAAATATAGCTTAACAGCTTGTCCTCCATATTTGCCTTTCCAGCCACGAATCTTTCACATCTATCTACTGGATTACAGTTTAATGGGTATCAAATAAATAGATCTCGATACAGATGATGCTCCCCCGAAATGTTCTCCTTCCCCTTTACCTTCTATAGACTACTTACAACATCCTGAGAAAAGGCCAAAATTCGGGGCGGGGCGGAAATCAGTTTTAACTAGAGGTCCCAATAGCCTTTGGGGATAATCAATTTCACTACTTTACTTGAAGATTTTTAAGAACTAATTCTTGAACAGCTTCCACCAGCAAGAAAGTATGAGAGACCATTCTATACTCTTTTCTCTGGGTGGTTCCCTAGGGACTAGAAACTGGAGCTCTATTCAGGTAAGAACAGGGAGCCAACAGCTTCCCGAACTCATACGTTCTCCCAGAGGGCAAGGGCTGTGGATCAGGGAGACCATGAAAATAGCCTGGCCTTGAATACATACCTGAATAATGCTACTTAAAATCACCCGATTAACAAAGGTATCATTAAGTGTTCAAATTGAGCAATTCAATCTAATAAAATTTAAGCATAAATGTGAGTGGTCACCAAGCACCTATCATAAGAGAACATGACAAGCTGATTACACTCTGTTATAAACCAGTGGTTATAATCTCTCGCCTGTGCCCCTCCCCAGCTATGGCAACGTGTGGCCTTCTTGAGAAAGCCCCTTTCAGGCCACGTCCTCCCTTTCTCTCCCAGTGGAGAATCACTGCTTTAAGTAATGTTATCAGTAAAGCTTGGGGGAAATTCTACTTTTGACTGACTAGAACTAATAACACGAGGCAGAGTAAGTGACCAAAAAATAAAAATTCGTGATAAGAGTCAATAAAGGTAAGTTCAAAATAGCTACTAGAGAGGCACAAAGAACGAAACTAACCTGAAAATCTCACTGCAAAGTCTAAGATACTGAACATAAACCTGAGGTTCTCGGAGAAGAAATGCACGCAAATCACACTTTCCCAGACCCTCACTACTCTCCTGGCCAGGCCTCCCAGTCTGCCCCCAGCCCCTCCCACTCATCACCTGCCCGGCACACGGGCTCGCACCGCATGGCACCCAGGGTCCCGCCTTCAAGCTTGTTCCTTTCTACATAAAAGTCCTCAGTCTCGTGCTTAGAGGACACTCATTTTAGACCCTGTAGAGCCCAGCCAGTGTTAGAGGACTCATGTCACATTCAAATTATTTTACCCACCACACTGAGAAAAAGAGCCAGGCCTCCAAAAGCTGCGGGTAGAGAACTGACCTGCTCTCTGGGTGGGGAGAAGCCCTGTGTGGAAGGTCCCCGAGCACAACCCGTCACCCCGGCACCATCTGAAAAACTCTTCACGTACTAGTTAATTCTGGAGGAATAAAGCATGACTTTCATGATTGTTTTTACAAGTGTAAAGGTTGAAAATTCTGAGTTTAAGGTATTACGGTAAAAGGAAACATTTACAGACCCCCCAATCAAGCGCGGATGCTGTCCTACACAAGCTGCCAACTTACGGGTTTCCGTTTGTTTCAACATGTACCCCTCAAGGTCTGAGTGACGGGTGAGCTTTCCAGCCCTTTCTGCCCTGACTTACCTTACTGTGTGTGAAGGGGGGCGCTGTGTACAAGGTGGGGTGGATGAGAGGGCGAGGCAGGTGTGGGACGGCGTGCAAGGGCACATGTCCATGGATGTGGGGGTAAAGATGCAGAGCGGGGTGTGTGGGCTTCTCGGGGCTCAGGAACTGGTGGCCGGGAGGAAGGGCTCCAGCGGTCACTGCCGACGGCGTCAATCCAGACGCCTCTTGTTTACAGACGTGACATTCACAAGTGTTTGGAGCTTGCTCTGCCTGAAGGGAAAGGAAAAAGAAGTATTTAGTAAATGAGTATTTAGGGAAACAAAGAATGGTACGGACTGAATTAGAGCCAGCCACATGGCAGACACAAAGGCAGCAGGGCCCGTCCTGACACCCCAGGTTGACGGGTCCCTCCTTGTGAGGTAAACGAGGGCCCCCAGGACTGGGACTGAAGAGACCTGAAAAGAGAAGGGGGTGCGCACCTCCCCCCAGCTGGGTGTCTGCTGAGGCAGCAGCCACATCCATCTGCATCCCGCGCCTGTCTGAGCAGGGGCAAGGGGACTGGCAAGACAGCAGAGCGGAGAGAGGGAGCTGGGACCAAGGACAACAAGACCACCAGTGAGTGCCATGCTCCGCCGGGCTCACACTGCTTAACGGACGGTTACACAGAGATTCTTCAAAATGCACCAGAGATGGGACTTCCGGCTAAGGTGGAATGAAGCAGTCGGTGACCCTTCTCCCTCAAAACAAGTGTAAAACTGAACACAATTGTCAAAGGCAATCGTTTTGAGGCTCTGGAAATCAACCAAAGGAAAATAACAAATTGAGAAGCGTTTATTCATGCAAATCTGCTAGAACTTTCAGGTGAGAACAGAAGGGGTCTAGCCTTCTTGCCCAGGGCTCTTCCTGTTCCCAACTCCCCACACTCCTTAAAAAATTAAACTTTAAAACAAACAAACAAAAAAACGTAACTCAAGAATAAATAGCAGAATTAAAGTGGTACACTAAAATTTTCTTTGATATGAAAAAAGGAAGTAAAGGAGGGACAGAGGTACAAAAAACATGAGACCTACAGAAATAACCAGCAAAACGGCAAATGTAAATATTGTCAATAATTACATTAAATGTAAATGACTCATTTCAAACAAAAGGCAAGGACTGATGGACAGGATAAAAATATGAGACCAAACTAAAAGACTGGAAGGCAAATTTTAGACTCAAAGACACAAAGAAGCTGAAATTAAGAGCTGAAAAAATATATAATATAACAGTACTCCGAAGACAGGTGGAGTATTAATATTAGACAAAATAGTCTAAGATAAGAAGTATTAGCAGGGAAACAGTTCATAATGACAAAAGGGCCAATACGTTAGGGAGATAGAACAATAATTACGTGGATACACATTCAACAACACTGCCCCAAAATGCACGAAACAAAAACTGGCAGATTTGAAAAAGGAATAGACAACCTAAAAGGCATACTTGAAGACTTCAATATGTCTCTCTCAAAAATTTTCAGAACTAGATAGAAAATCAGGAAGGATATAGAAGACTTGACTAACGCTATCAATCAACTTGACCCAACTTTCATTTACAGGCCGCTCCACCTAATAGGGGCAGAATACAAGTGCACCTCTAGGACAGACCACATGTTAGGCCATAAAACAAGTCTCAATAAATTTGGAAGCTCTAAAATCAGTAATCTAAGCTTTAGATTCAACAAGCTAGAAACAGAACAAACCAAACCCAAAGAATATAGAAAGAAATAATGGAGATCAGAACAGAAATCAATGAAAGAGAAAAGAGACAAACAGAGAAAAGTAACAAAACCAAAAACTGGTTATTTACAAAAATGGACAAACCTATAGCCAGACTGACTGAGGGGGTTAAAAAGGAGTAAACAAAATTACCCAAATCAGGAATTAACATCACTACAGACTCTACAGAATTAAAAGAGAGTATAATAAACAACCATATGATATCAAATTAGACAATTTAGATGAAATGGATAAATTCCTAAAAAGACACAAATTATTAAACTCATCCCAAGAAGAAACAGAAAATCTGAATAGACCTGTAGTAAGTAAACAAAATTTGAATTAGTAATTACAAAATTTCCCACAAAAAGAGACCAGGCTCATGGGATTTCACTTGTGAATTCTATCAAATATTTAAGAAATCTCAATCTTAGACAAATTCCTTCAGAAAATATATGCAGAACAAACAATTCCCAACTCATTCTATGAGGCAGGTATCACCCTGATACCAAAGCCAGACAAAGACATCATAAGGATGGACAACTATAGACCAGTATCTTTTATTAGCACAGATGCAAAAACCCTAACAAAATAACCAATCGAGCAACATATGAAAAAGGGACTATGCCATGAGCAAGTGGAATTTATCCCAGGAACACAAGGTTGGTTTAATATATGAAAATCACTTGATGAGATACACCATGGTAACAGAATAAAGGATGAAAACCACAGGGTCTCAACAGATGCAGAGAAGGCATATGAAAAACCCAAAGCATGTTCATGATAAAACTCCCAAAAAACTAGGAGTAGAACAGAATTTCCTCAACTTGACAAAGGACATCTATGAAAAACCTACGGCTAGCATCATACTTTACTGGTCAAAGACTGAATGCTTTCCCCCTAAGACTGGGAATAAACAAAGACATCTACTTGCACCACTTCTACTCAACACTGTACTGGAGGTTCTAGCTAGCTCAATAAGGCAAGAGTAGGGAATTAAAAGAATTCAGATTGGAAAGGAAGAAGTAAAACTGTTTATTCACAGACAACATGATCTTGCATGTATAAAGTCCAAAGTAATCTACCAAAAAAAAAAAAAAACCAACCCCAAAAACAACACCACAAAACTTCAACCCTTCTAAAACAAGTTTATTAGCAAAGCTGCAGAATTCAAGATCAATATATGAGAATCTATTGTATTTCTATATATTGCCAACAGTCAATTGAAAATCGAAATTAGAAAACACCTTTACTATAGAATCAAAAGACATCTAATACTTAAGAATAAACTTAAGAAACATGTTCGAGAACCACAGACTAGCAATTTTTAAAAACCGCTGAGAGAAATTAAAGATGACCTAAATAAATGGAAGCAGCATGGTCACTGACTGACAGATTCAATTTTGTTAAGACTGTATTTTCCCAAAATTGATCCTTATCATCCCACAAATAAAAGATTAGGCCCAGAGAAGTTTGCTGATGAATTCTATCAAATATTCAAGAATTCAATGCAACCTCTATCAAAATCCAAGCAGGTCTTTTTGGAGAAGGTAACAAATTGTTCCTAAAATGTATACGGGGAATTCCCTGGTGGTTCAGTGGTTAGGACTCGGTGCTTTCACTGTGGTGGCCCAGGTTCAATCCCTGGTCGGGGAACTAAGATCCCACAAAGCCATGCAGTATGGCAAAAAAATAAATAAAACAAAAAATAAAATGTATATGGAAATGCACATAGATTTTGAATGCATTTAGACTTTGAAAAGCCTAAACAATTTTGAAAAAGGCCCACCAAGCTGCAGGGCGGATCCTACCCGATTTCCAAGCTTACGGTAAAGCAACAGTCAGGTAGAGTATGGCTTTAAGGACACAGAGATCAAATGAACAGGACCCTGAGTACAGACATTAACCCATACATTTATAGTCAATTGATTTGCAATACATAGCCAATGCAATTCAACAGGGGAAAGGATGGCCCTTTCAACAAATGGTACTGGGACAACTGGATACCCAAATATGCAAAAGGTGAATTTGGACCCTAACCTCAGACCATAAGCAAAACTGAGTCAAATGGACCACAGACCTAAGTAAGAGCTAAAATTATAAATATTATAGAGGAAACGAGAGTTTTGTATTAGGTAAAATTTTCTTGGATATGACTTCAAAAGCATGATTCATAAAAGAAAAAATTTATAAACTGGAATGCATCAAAATTAATAACTTCTGCTTTTCAAAAAACACCATAAAAATACTAAGACATACCACAGACCAAAAGAAAATATTTGTAGATCACATACTTGATAAATGACTTGTACCAATATATACCAATATATACAGAACTCTTTTTTTTTAAAATATTTATTTATTTGGAGGTGCTGGGTCTTGGTTGTGGCACGCAGGATCTTCGTTTCAGTATGCGGGATCTTTAGTTGCAATGTGTGGACACTTCGTTGAGGCATGCAGGATCTAGTTCCCTGACCAGGGATCGAACCCGGGCCCCCTGCATCGGGAGTGTGGAGTCTTAGCCAATGGACCACCAGGGAAGTCCCCACAAAGAATTATTAAACTCAAAAACAAGACAGAGAAGGAAATGCAACCCAAACGGCCCCTCAATATATGACAGAATGAGCTCAACTTTGCCCATAAAAAATGGAATGAAAACTGAAACCTCACGGGGTTACCACTTCTCATCTACCAGACTGGCAAGAGCTCAAAACTCTTCCAGGGGGAGGGGAAGGCATCACGCTGACCCGGTAAAGCCACTCCTGGTGACCGCTCCTAGGGACAGAACTGCCTACGTATAAAATGTCAGATATGTAAGGTTACTCACTGAATAGTTTATGATGGGGAAACAAACGGAAGCAAACACAAGTGTCCGTCAGCAGGGACTAAAAAGAAAAACAAAACGAAACTATGACACGTCCACACGATGGAATACAAAGAGACCAGCAGCGGAGCAAGAGGAAGTGCGCTCTGTACAGGTGAAGCTGGTCAGGACACACTGCTAGGCAGGGAAGAGAACAGAGTGTGCATTAGTATAAGCCTTTTTCATGAAAAGGCGAAGAATATTTGTATTTGCATAAATAAACACTGGAAGGACCTAGTTTTAAATAGGTAAAACTGGTTACGTATTGGGACTAGGGGCTGGGGGTGAGCAGGCGCTGCAGCCGGTAGATGAGGAAGGAGGTGGGAGCGAGACTTCTCAGGGTAGTAACACCTTCTGGTGTCCTTTCCTGCAGATTTACACCACCTACTGAAATGGTTTTAATCAGCCTGGACCTTCATCTGTTCTTCCTTTCATTTAAAAACTGCTTGAGCGCCTATTATAAAACTCTGAGTCTCTAAGAAAAAATAACAGTCTGGTAAGGTACCCGCACCTCTGGCTAACAGAAAAACAGACACTATCAGGAAAGAAAACCTCCCTTACAAAACCAACCTCTTCTGAAATTTTAACATTCCACTCTTTCACTTTATTAAAAAAAAGCCCTTCCCTTGCTTCCCAGACAAGAAAACCTCCCCAACACTTAAATATCTGGAGCCACTCTGCGGTGCCGCAGAGTCAAGATGACACTGATCACAGATTCAGGAAAGAGGAACAGGACTGAAGGGAGGGAGCGAGTCACGTCTGCTTATTTGCAAGGATGCCTCGACTCTCTCCAGGCCTAATCTTCAGAAGTTTTTCGAAATAAAATAATTCTGTGTTCAATAACGCTCATGTTTAGAGAAACCAGAGGCAGAAAAGAGACCTCTGGCAAAACAAAGTTCGAAAAAATAAAATCATACCTGCTGAGTTGAGTAAGACGGGGGTGGACTGTCCACTTTACTTTCCTCCTTCCCAGGGCTCCCGTCTCCTAGAGCTGTGTCTTCCTTCGGGGCTCCCGGGGGCTCCCCACTACTTTCGCCGTCTGCCTCCTCGTCATCAGCCTCTGAAGAACTACTGCTGGTACTGCTTACCTGAGGGGACTTTAAGAACAACCCTTTGTAATTTACACTTTTTGAAACAGAAGAATGGAGGCAACTGACACACCAGACACCGTCTGATGTCACTTACTGTCACTATGAAGACGCATGCCCATACCTCGTCCTTCAGGGCCATGTTTTCCCCGCCACCGTTCAGTTCACCGTGGATTCCATTCATGCTGGCCACCACCTCGGCATCATCATAGTTACTCAGCGGATAAATATCAGCAAACTTAGCTGACAACGGCGCAACATCTTCATCGTCACTACAACTGAGAGAGCAGAGACGTCACCAGGGGGCCGCTCTCCGCGAGCACAGCGAACGCACCACCCGCCAAGCAGACACCGCGCTCGTTCACAGGAGTGCTGCACTGAGTGCCACGCATGCCCCTCAGCATCTCCTCGTAACCTGAACGCACGAGGAAACGCCTGGAAGATTACCATTTGTGCTATTTGGAAGAACGGAAAACAAGACTCCAGAAGGAGAAACATTAAGGAAACCACAAAATTTAATCAGATTAATTGATGTTGCACATCTATTCAAGTTGAAGTGCCCTGGTGTACAACTGTTCTCTCCGCCATTTCCAAGCAGACACAATTTTTGATTCTAATTAAAGGGGTACGGAGAACAACCGTAGGTCTTTACCGTTTGTTTTTGTAACCGCCAAAATTTCAGACACAGCCAGCTGAACAAAACATTAAAGGCACTTATGTGACAAAATACTACAAGATTTTTCACTACAAGGCCAGCTGTGGCCAAGTCCAGTCATAATCTTAATTACCAGCTTTAGCAAGACATCCAAGCGATGGGCAAATGGAATATCTACCAAAAAAAAGTAAGAAGACTTCAAGGCTAGAGCCTATGGAGACCACTTAAAATGTATGACTTTCTGGTACATGGAAAGAGCTGGCGCAGAGCTCCTGGCTCAGTGTGCACGGTTCAAGACACGACTGTAAACGGACACCCCACGGGTCCACGTAAACATGCCACCGCGCCCACCTGGAGCCTCAACACTCAATGGCCTCCAGAAGGAACAAGCCTAAGAACTGGAGACCTTTTGGCTTTAGGGAAGAGTGTCCAGAATTGCCAAACTCAGGTTCTTTTCCACTTTTAGGAAGACAAGAGTCAATAGACTACAATGTGCTATCATCCGGAGCTCATCACAGCAAGCACGGACAGTGCCCAGCAGGCCTCCTGGGGTCCCACTGCACCTGAGGTAACAGCAGGCTTTGCCCTGGGCTGCACCCACACCTGCTCCTGAGGTGTTAGCATCACCACGACCCAGAGGAGGAAGCCAAGGTGCGGAGATGAAGGAACTAAACCATGTGCTCCATGCAATGGAGGCGACCCCAGAACCCGTGATGTCCAGACAGCACTGCAGCCCAGCGACTAAGCCGCCACGCTTCTATTTCACCAACTTAGAAGCGGCACCACGAGAGACACCACGAACCAGCGGCCACACGGAGCTCCTTGGATCACAGAGTGTCTACCGGGAAGACACGGATCACAAGGTGCTGGCGGCCAGATGCCCAGAGCATCCGCACATGGCCCCGGCTCCGCCACTCAACGCAGCATGGGAGACCACGGCTGGCGCCAGCCGCCAGGACACAGGAACGGGGCAAACTCTTCCAATGTAAGTTCTTATTCGACTGCACACGCTGAACTGCGGGATGCTCCTGTGATGAGCTAGCTGGCAGCTAGCTGTGAAGCCCTCAACACTGCACCGGCTCCGAGAGCACAGGGCTTCTACAGCTATGAAGCACCTTGAGTTCAGTGAAAGGAGTCACGGGGTGCTCAGGCCAATCCCTTTACTATTATTCTGTGTTTGAGACCAAATCCATATTGAGAATTGAAAGACTCCGAAGGAAAGCCTCAGAGTCACCGTGCGAAATCCAGACGGGGGAAGCGAGAAGTCTGAGAAATGCGGGGCACCACCCGTCCACTGGGAGCCATGGCGGGGGGCCGGCCACCTCCACAGGGTTCCCGGCACCCACACACACTGTGACATGCAGAAGGCACGTTTTATTTCTTCAAACATATACCCGCGTGCAGCCTGTCCAGAAGCTAGAGCAGGTAGCCTCAACACGAGACACGGCCACAAGTCCGAAGAAACATGGGCCCACTCCCCTCCCTGTGAACTGGCGACAGCTGCACAGCCACCTCGCTTGTACAAAACATCCTTCTAGGTAATGTGGGAACACGGAGAACAGAGCCTTTCAGTCACGTGCTAAAGTGATCATCTGAGTTCTTAGCAAGACATGGAACAAGCATGGATGCTGGGCTGATGATGAGGCGGAATGAGCAGCGGGCTGGCCCCCCGTGATTCAGTGAGCGCGGGCCAGGCCGGCGCTGGGAAACACTTCCCTGCAGACCAGCATGTGTTTGTTTGCCTTACTGCAGTTATTCATTCACCTTCTTTTAGGCAGGTCATGAAACAGTGTCAAAGTTTGGGCTTACTGATTCCATGTTTTAAAATCTATTTAAAAGAATGAAGGGTCCTTTTTCCTGAAAAGCACTATAATGCTATGCATACTTCTGCAGACATTACTGTCTCTATTTCTCATCATTGGATTAGTTAAATTTCTGAAACCTTATGACAAAGTCACGACTTACAAAGTTGGTGCAGAGCCATTGTCTGTGAGGATGAGTCTGGGATGTTGCTGAACTGTAATGGGAGAGCTGGAACCTGACCCTGAGCTTGCTGATGACACGCTAGGTGGGCGCATCTCAGAGAGATAGTCGGGAGCAGAGTCCACCTGGAGTGGTAGCTGGTGAATGTGGATGTCGCCAGTGACGGGGGGGTCCATGATACCACAAGTGAGGATGTGTGAGAGGCTGCAGTCATCGCAAGCACATCTGATTGGGAATTAAGGACAGTTACCGAGACAGCCAACAGAGAAGGGCAGACCGTGCTCTTTAGAGGTTGGTGCCGGCCCTCTGTGGGGTCAGCGAGGGTCCCGCAGGCCCGCTGCACGCACACGCAGGCTCACCTCCTCCTGTAGTTGCAGTTGGGGCAGTCGGGCATGCTCAGTCGCGACGACAGCACGTGCCTCATGGTGTCCGTGAAGCTGTTCTCGCCAGCGACGGCCTTCTTGTTCGTCAACTGGAGGAAATCACGAGACAACGGGTTAGTTTTGCAAGACGCGCCGCCCCGTGACACAGCTTATATTTTCCAGCAATTGTGGTAGTGTGTGTCACACTCAGAACCAATGACCACAGCTTCCTAAGGTGGGGCAGGGCCAGGAAAAGGGGCCGCAGATGTGTGAGGCACACAGCCGTGGGGCTGGGAGAGGCCCTGACACAGGCCAGGGACCAGTAACCCCTAACAGGCTTCCTCACCAGCAAACACGCCGCAGCGTCCCTCACAGCAGACACCCAGCCTTTACCCTGACTCTGCCGTGGGCTTGGTACTTGCTAGGTACCGGGAACATAGAGATAATCACTGCCCTCAAGGAGCTTAGATTCTGGAAGAGGGGACAGGCAAGAAACCAAACTTGAAGACCGTGACGTAGAAGGTGCCCTGGGAGACCTGCTCAGCATGCTGGAGGGGTGGGGGAGCTGCTCGGCAGGTGCCAAGCCTCAGCAAGGCCCAGGTGCAGTCTGGTGATCCCATCAGAGGCAAGGAGGGCGTGCGGGCCAGCGAAGAGCACTGAGCCGGGCATCCCCTCACGAGACCCTTGGCCGCTGCTGAGCCTGGGCTGAGCAGGGGTGCGTCTCGGGAACAGCCTCCCCGCCATCGGGCCTGTGCACACAGAGCTGTAGCACCCAGCGCCCACGAGTTACACAGACGCTTATGAGGCACGATGGAAGCTGGACAGTCAGCACGAAGGCGGCAGTGGGCGGGTGGGAAGGAACGCAGCAGTGAGGAAGGCCAGCTGGAGAGGACGCCAGTGGAGCATGGAGGAGGGGGGGACCCGGGAACCACCTAGGAAGCGGCCCCTCAACCTCCACTCGAGCGGGCGAGCCTCTGGATTTTAGAGAAGGAGCCTGTGGACTGGCTTGGGCAATGGGATGGGTGGTGGCCAGAAGAGCCATGGGACAGGACAGAAGCCACACAGGTAAGCGAGCGGAGCACGGCTGCCCTCTGTCTACCTGTGGAGCCCAGAGAAGACCACGGGTGCGGGCGAGGCTGGGGCCACCGACACCTAGGGAAGGCCAAGGGAGCACGCCCGGCAAGGGAGACTAACTGGGAGAGAAGCCAGCACATGCACGGGAAGCAAGTTTCCCAGTGAAGTCCAATGCCCTGAGACCACCACACCGCAGCCCCCGCGAGTTCTGCCAAAGCGGCAGGCAGAGGGGTGGGGGGAAGAGCCGCTGGAGGAAGGGGTGCGCTGGGGCTGCCAGCAGCCACGGCGAAGGCATGGCCCCTGGCACACGTGGCGCGCACCAAGTTTCAGCCCTGCGACTTCACTGTATGCACCCTGGCGAGTAAACTGGGGACACGCCACCCGCCTAGGAGGAGTCCGTGGGGACTCAGGGGTGGCTGTGGCCCGAGCGGGTGGCTCTGTAAACGCGGGTGTCCCCTGAGGGATACAGGAGAGAAGGAAGTCGGAAGGAAAACCAGTTTACACCACTGCCACGCACAGTGAGCAGAACATGCGTGTGGTGCTGAAGCGCCGGTCTTTTGGAGCCGTCCACCCGCAGGGAGCAATTCCCATTCCTGTGAACCGCCCCTCCGGCCCACAGCCTCACCTGCTCTTCCATGAATCGCCTTTGTTTAAAAAGCTCCCAGTCTTCTGTTAGCATGCGCTGTTTGGTTTTCATTGTCATCTAATTCATGGGGGATGTAAAAAACAAAAAGTCTTAGTACCAGCAAGAGCTACCCCGGACATTTTCAAGGGGAGACTTTTAAAACGATACATACAAGAGACCGCGTCTGCGGACAGAAGCCACAGCACTACAGAAACGCTACCTTATACTCGATCTCAGCGCCTCACGTGACTCGCTCAAAATCATCGCAAATACTTTTCTTGCATGAAAAACACAGCGAGGAGTTCAGATTTTAAAGAGAAATTAACGTATCAGAGGTGGATCTGTCAATACGGTGAGTGGACGGTCACAGTTCACTGAACAACCGCGAGGGGCCCTGCACGTGAAGCGTGAGCCCTGGGGAGGTCGCCCTGAGCGCCACAGCAGGCACCAGGGGCTGCGCAGGGAGGGGCGGGGGCCGCTGTTTAAGCACGAGCTTCAGCTTGTGAAGATGAGAGAGCTCTGGAGCTGAACAGCGGTGACGGTCACAGCAATGTGAGCGCACTCAGTATGAATGAACTGCAGACTTAGAAACGGTTAAGGTAGTAAATTTTGAGTAACGTAGATTTTCCCACAACTAAAAAGAAATTGAGGGGAATAGGGAATTAAGAATGGGCTCAAGGCACTGCCTTATTTGAAGGAGGAGGCTACGAAATGATTAAATCTTGGTGTTTATATAAATGTATTCTTGTAAATTAACCACTGAAAGGATATGGGATACGTATCTTTAAAATTATTAGAAGAAAAAAAAAACGGAAAAGGGCGTATATTCAGTCCTACAGGGAAGGACATACTACAACCAGCAGCGCTCCCAGCTGCTGGACGGAATGCTGCTCGACTCACAGACCACCTAATAAATAGCCTATTACATCTTCAAATTAAAACAAACAAACAAACAAAAAACTGCCCGTTAAACCCTCCAAAATAAAACAAGAGTAACTTAATAAAATCAAATTCATGCACTTAAAATTTTTTAATAGTTTAAAAGTATCAGAGAAGAAACCAAAGTTGAAATTACAGTCTGTTTAGAAATAACTGACAAGGAAAGCCCCACAAATCAAATTTTATAAGATGAGCCCAAGATGCAGAAGAAAATGTACAGTTTAGTGGCGTTTATGAGAGAACAGAACAACAAAAAAAGCCGGAAAAGTATGCGTTCAATGTAAGAAGCCCAAACAAAATGAAACAAGAAATCAACTGATAAGCAATTAAAGGTAAAAGCTGAAATTTGGAAAACCAAGAAGTAAATGTGATCAATAAACCCAAAAGTTGGTTCTCTGAACTTCCTCCCAGGCCGAACAAGGGAAGAAAAGGAACAACAAAAATAGCGGGAGTGAGAAGGGACACGGACACATACAAAGATTTTCTAAAACCACAAGAGAAAACCCCTGTGCAATTCACGCCTTCCACATATAAGAGCAGCTGCCAACAGGTGGCTCGCGGCTATCTTGTTGGCCCTGCACAACGTGTTTTACAAGCTGAGCCAACGTGAAAAAGCCTTTGAGATTTCACCTAACAGTCTAGACTCCTGGCCTCTCTCGACGCTGGACAGCTCAGAGGGCAGGCTGTGGGCACAGCTGGGACGCCAGGGGCACTCCTTTTAGGGGAGCAAGTGCTCTCATTACAGTGCGAAGTTAGAGGCAGGGGAATTCTCCTGTAGCCATCACGCACCCATTTTCATCAGCTGCCCTGTAAGCACAAGCTTAAGCCCACCCCTTTATATGAATGATGTGGATAATTTCCCAGGCAAATATCAATTTGTAAAACTCACTTAAGAAGTAGGTTCATGAACACAATGTGTACTGAAAAGGCAGTAAAAGATACTGAGTCCTTGTTCCTTCCCCTGCAAAAATGAACCAGGCCCCAGAGTTTCATGGTAGGGTCTATGCAAACCCTTTGTAGATTAGGAAAGTTGAACTATTCCTAAAAACTGGAAAAACATGGAAAGTTCTCAATTCATTCTATGAGATTAGCATAATTATCCTTTATACAAAACAAACAAGACCTCAAAGATGAAAACTCAGTAATACCTCAGAATACAGATATAAAAATCCTAAATAAAATGCCTAATAATGGATTAAAGAATAATATATTATAATCTAGTAGGGTTTAATTCCAGGAATGCAAGGATGTTTCAAAATTAGGAAGCCTAATCTAATTCATACAAAAACACATAAAAAGAGAAAAAACATACAAACTTAATGTCTATTCCTGCTTTAAAAAAATTTTTTTTAATTAATTAATTTATTTTTAGCTGCATTGGGACTTCACTGCTGCACAAAGGCTTTCCTAGTTACAGCGAGCAGGGGCTACTCTTCGTTTCGGTGCGCAGACTTCTCATTGCGGCGGCTTCTCGTTGCACAGCACGGGCTCTAGACGCACGGGCTTCAGTAGTTGTGGCACGCGGGCTCAGCAGTTGTGGCGCGTGGGCTCTAGAACGCAGGCTCAGTAGTTGTGGCGCACGGGCTTAGTTACTCCGCGGCATGTGGGATCTTCCCAGACTGGGGCTCGAACCTGTGTCCCCTGCATTGGCAGGCAGATACTTAACTACTGCGCCGCCAGGGAAGGGCTCTTTAATTTGCTAAAAAGTATCAAAAATTTGTATGGCAAGCATCAGACTTAATGTGAAACCTCCAAAGCGTTCCACAAAAGCCAGGAACTGAACAAGGATGCTGCTGCTAGTAACACTCTTACTCATGACGCTTTGAAGATTCTAGCTGAAGTGAAAAAACAAAACACAAAGTTCAAATGCTAATAAAGAGGATAAGACAAAACTATTATTATTTGTAAACGATGTCATGGTCTCCTAGAAAACTCAAAGCAATCAATTCCAGAACTATTTGAGAGATGATGACACGGTGGGATGACTGGACACAAAGCAGAACTCAGCTCGCCTATAAGGACCAGCAATAACTCCTTAGAAAATGTATTCCACCATCTAAGATGCCACTCGTGATAGTCCCTAAAACTGTGAAACACCTACATATAAATTCAGTAAGAAATGTACAAACTATAAGACCATAATATAGGCTATAAAAGACAACCTAAAAAAGGAGATATATACCATAGTTTTGAATGGGAAGATTCAATATTGGTGCTAATTCTCCCTTTACGTAACGTGGGTCTGCAGTTTTCAGGAGAAACATTTTTCTTTCGTGAGTAACTATTACTGTTGCAAATTTTAAAAATGATTTAAAATGAGCTAAACATTAGAAAAAGTAATCGTTTCTTTATCTTATTACAGAGCTCAGTACAGAGTTGTTTGATAAATATAATCAATAGAAACCTCCTCTTTGACCTTCTCTTCGCAGCCTCTGGGATTAATTTTGTGGAACATTTGGGTACCTGTAGGCTTATACATGCGTCACACAACAAACAAAGGATACATCTTTAAAAGCAAACAAGAACAACGGACTTCAAAGCTGTCAACTGTCTCCCCATGGCCATACTTATTGGTGAATGCTAATTATTTTACAGATGTGCAACATTTTGCAGTCTTGAATTACTATGTGGTTTCTAAAATGCTACTTGATTAGAAGAGACTGATATCCATTCCAAGGATTCTAGAATGACTGGTACCCTCTGGATGCAACTAAAATTGCTCGATTTCCCTAACTGGTATTAATGGCATCGTAGTTCCTTGACAGGTGAATGAAAATAAGAATGCACCTTTGGGTTGCTTTAATGAAAGAGGATGGCTTTCCACTGTGAAAAGACAGAGAATGCTTTCTTTTTTTTCCTTGTAAAATACGTGTAACCTAAAATAAACCATCTGAACCATTTCAGTGGTATCCCCTCTCTCTTCATCTTGCAAAAGTGAAACGCGGTCCCCGTTAAACAATAACCGCCCGCCTCCCCTGGCCCCCGGCACCCACCCTCCTACTCTCTGTCTCTATGGATTTGCCTACTCTAGGGACCTCAGGTGAGTGGGATCAGACAGGATGTCTTTTTGTGTGTCTGGCTTATTTCACTTAGAGTAATGTGTTTAAGGTTCTTCCACGTTTTTAGGTCTTCCACGCAGGTCCCTGATTCACTTTGAGTTCCCTTTTCCATATGGTATTAGATAAGGGTACAACTTCATTCTTTTGCAGGTGGATACCCAATTTTCCCAGCACCATTTGTTGAAAAGACTGTCTTTTCCCCATCGAAGGGTCTTGGCACCCTTGTCAAAAATCACCTGACCATATACGCAAGGGTTTGTTTCTGGGCTTTCTACTGTTATCCACTGGTCTGTATGCCTGTCTTTATGCCAATACCACGCCGCTTTGATCACTGTGGCTTTGTAGTAAGCTTTCAAATCAAAAGTGTGAGCCTCCAGTTTTGCGCTTTTTTTCCCCAAGACTGTTCTGGCAATTCTGAGTTCCTTGAGATGCCATATGAATTTTAGGGTGGGCTTCTCTATTCTTCAAAAAACATCGCTGGGGTTCTGACAGAGACTGCACTGAATGTGTAGGCCACTTTGGGTGCTGCTGGCGTTTCCACAGTGTTAAGGTGTCCAATCCCGGAACACAGGAGTGTGCCTCCATTTATTGGTGCCCTCTTTATTTTCTTTCAGCAACGTTTTGTAGTTCTCACTGTACAAGTCCTCCACCTCCTTGAGTAAGTTAATTCCTAAGTATTTTACTCTTTTCAATGCCACTGTAAATAAAACTGTTTTCATAATTTCCTTTTCAGATTGTTCACTGTTTTTGTTTGTACAAATGCAACTAATTTTTGTGTGTGCACTCTGTATCCTGCTACTTTGCTGAATTCACTTACAGTTTTTAAATTCTAACAGTTTTTTTTTTTTGCAGAGTCGTTAGGATTTTCTACATATAAGATCACATCATTTGCAGAGACCGTTTTACTCTTCCTTTCCAATTTAAATGCCTTTTATATCTTTTTCTTGCCTAACTGCTGTGGCTAGATTTTCTAGTACTATGTTGAATAGAAGTGGGGAAAGCAAGCATCCTTGCCTTGTTCCGGATCTCAGAGGATTAAAGGCTTTCTTTTAATCTTTCACTTCTTTTAAAATTAATTTTTATTGGAGTATGGTTGCTTTACAATGTTGTGTTAGCCTCCACTGCACAACAAAACGAATCAGCCATACATATACAGACATCCCCTCCCTTTTGGACTTTAATCTTTCATTATTGAGGATGATGTTTGCTATAGGTTTTTTATATTTGTGGCTTTTATTATATGGAGGTAGTTTCCTTCTATTCCCATTTTGTTGAGTGTTTTTAATCATGAACGATGGTGAATTTTGTCAAATGCTTTTTGCTGCATCAACTAAGATGATCATGTGGTTTTTCCTTGTTGATGTGGTATGTTATATTAATCAATTTTCATACCTTGAAACACCTTTGCATTCCAGGAATAAGTCCTACTTGATCATGGTGTATAATCCTTTAAATATGCTGAATTCTGTTTGCTAGTATTTTGTTAAGGATTTCTGCATCAATATTCATAAAGGACACTCACTGGTCCGTCGTTTTCTTTTCTTGTAGTGTCTTTGGCTTTGGTATCAGACTTAGGCTGGCCTCATAGAATGAGTTAGGAAGTGTTCCCTCCCCTTCAGTTTTCTGGAAAAGTCTGAGAAGGATGGGTATTAATTCTTCTTTAAATGTTTGCTAGAATTCACCTTTGAAGCCATTGGGTCCTGAACTTTTCTTTGTTGGGAGATTTTTGATTACCGATTCAATCTCCTTACTAGTTATAAGTTACTAGTTACTAGTAACTATTCAGATCCTCTATTTCTTCATAATTTAGTCTTGGTTGGTTCTTTGTTTCTAGGAATTTGTCCATTTCATCTAGGTTATCCAATTTGTTGGTGTACAATGGTTCATAGTACTCTCTGGTAATTCTTTTCATTTCTGTAGGACTGGTAGTAATGTCCCTACTTCATTTCCGATTTTAGTAATTTGTCTTTTTTCTTTTTCTCTTAGTCCATAATCTAAAGGTCTGCCAATTTTGCTGTTCTTCTTGAAGAACCAACTTCTGGTTTCACTGATCCTCTCTTCTGTTTTTCTATTCTCTGTCTTTGTTTACCTCTGCTCTAATCTTTATTATTTCCTTCCTCCTGCTAGCTTTGGATTTAGTTTATCTTTTTTTTCTTTCTGCAAGTTGCAAAGTTAGGTTGTTGATTTGAGATCTTTCTTTTTTAATGTAAACATTTATAGCTATAAGAACAAGTATTTTTAAAGAAACGAATTCGCTTTCAGTCTTACTTTTTAAGACCGTATTTTCCTTTTAGAAACAACATGTATGTTGCTATTTTTACACCCCCCCATTTTATCACAATAGCAGTGATAACACGGTGCATTATATTCCTGATTATTATATTCCTCGCAGCAAGGAGGTTACTGCTTAGCACAGTGCTTAGCACACTGCACAGCAAGCCACCATTTATCTTCTTTCTCTTCACCTGAATTATCATTTTAGTTACACCGTTTTTCTGAAATCATCTAAATAAGATCACAAGTTATTGATTGTCATCAGAAGCTTACACTGACACAGCATGATGGAAAAGTCAGGGATAAATCAGACCCCCACTCTAGCGCATGGCACCAATCTCTGCAGAAGGAACCACCAGCGGCAGTGGAAGCCCCTTCAGATCAACTCCAGACTGAAGGCTCCTCTGCGACAGACGGCGAGCCCCTGCTCGACACAAGGACCAGCGCTGCTTACATGCCCGCAGGCCTTCGTTTGCACTTGTACTCACGAATGAGCGTCTCCCCACTGCCACTATGGAACTCTGCAAACTCCCCGAGTAGTGCTCAGCATCAAACACAAAGTTCAACAAGCCCCACTGTCAGGGCCAGAGATGCAGGGGACCTCACAGGTCACCTACTCCAGCCACATCTAAGATTCCGATGTCAGGACTCCCCTGGTGGTGCAGTGGTTAAGACTCCACGCTCCCAATGCAGGGGGCCCGGGTTCGACCCCTGATCAGGGAACTAGATGATCCCACATGCGTGCCGCAACTAAGAGTTTACATGCCACAACTAAGGAGCCCACATACCACAACTGAGGAGCCAGAGAGCCGCAACTAAGGAGCCCGCCTGCTGCAACTAAGACCCAGTGCAGCCAAATAAATAAATATTAAAATAAATAATTAAAAAAAAAAGACTGCTGTCAATTCACTTCTGCACGTCTCCTCTCACAGGGAGGGGGCAGCTCTGTCTTCCTGTGTTTCTCCCTGGGGTCAGACTTCAATCGCTGGGCTGGAGGCCTCTCTCTCCAGACCTCCTCACAGCACTGAGGACAGGGGCGCCCCAAGTTCCTGAGGCTGCACTGCCATTTCCTGTTGGGGTCTGGCCTGTTCGTAGATGCCTTGAGGACAGACAGCGCAGCCCTCACATCTGGACTCCAGAACTCTGTCTAGGACCCTCCCCAGCACAGGCTTCCAAGTGACAGTCTGTTTACTGCTGCCCATCAACGTTTCAGCATCTGATCCGCCCTCCAGTTGATTCGCCAGGACCCAGCTTCTCTCTACACGTCTGTTACTACTGTAGATACTAACGGGGTGGCAGAGGGGCCCAAGGCAGAGCTGCCAATGTCACTGTCCAGGCCCACAGCAAACACTGATGGGGGTGCCGTCTGGACGGACTGTCTGCTGTTGTCCTTGCAGCAGTTTATTGCCCACATGGACCCAGAAGGTTCTCAGGGGACGTGGCACATGGCTTGTGAGGTTCTAGGGTGTCCTCCCTCCTCTCCTAGTCCAGGGACCCTGAAGACAAACTGAGGCCAGTGTAAGCAGCAACCCTTGGTGAGGACAGACTCATCCTCAGTCTGCTGGACAGGGGGTATTTTCTTCAGCCTGATGTTGGGGACAGGGGTTCCGTGACCTGATGCAATCCACCCTTCCTGTAAGCCGAGACGGCAGGACAGAGACTTAGCAGGTGGCGTAACCTCGTGGGTTCCCACAAAGCAGCCCAGACCAGCTCCTGTTTCTCACACGTCTCTCTCCCTGAGAAGCCTTCGCACATCACTCGTTCTTTTAAAGCAAGAATGGCTCATCAAATTTCTTCTATCGTCAGCTTGGACCCCGACGACGAGAGTTCAGCCAGGGAGAGGCTGGCGTCTAGTCTTTGACTTTTTTCTGAAGGTCCCTCCTGCACAGAGAACTGATGCCCCAACGTCCCGGGAAACCAGGGCTCCCAATTCTCCCCTCTCCTCTGTACTCTGGATAAACCACCGCACTTAACTGATGTGGGGTTTCCTCTAAAGGTAACCCAGTAACCGGCTCGGTGCAGCTCAATTCAGAACACAAGGGACTGTTTACTGCGGTCCTGCTTTTTAGTAACCACACACACACAAAACTGATTCAGAATTATATAATACAAAGGCTCAAACAGAACCAAAATGTCATCTAATCTGATTCTGTCATTTCACAAGTGGGAGACTAAGTAAGGCCCAGGGAGGGGAAAGGCTTGAATGAGGCTCACAACCAATCTGGGGCAGGGCCTGGCGCCAAATGCCCCTCAGGGTCCTCCGCAGGACCTGAGTCCAGAACACCCCGAGGAACAGGCAACAGCCCCCGTCCCCTGCAGCAGTCTCCCCTCCGGGCGCCTGTGCCCTCTGCTGCCCGGACAGCAAACTCCTGCAAACGGGCTGGTGCACGCGCAGGCGGCAGGGGGGAGGGAGCTGTCTGCTCCCCTGCCTCGGAGTGACTCAGCTGCCGGCCGCCTGGCTGCACAGGCCTCAGGGGCCGAGCTGGCTGCAGGTCCAGGTGGAGGATGCACAGGTGGAGGATGCACGGCTCCCTGACCCCGTGCCTACATTTGCCAGCCTCAGGCGAGTCACGCAACCTGGGGCCAGCCCTGCCCCCACAGCGGCCGAAGCTGAGGCGTCAGTGGTCAGCAACGAGCCACAGCTGGAGAATTCGAGTGCCCCGGGGGCCCCAGGACAGCGGGGAGCGTGGGCCAGGCACAGAGTGGCTCCCGAGGCCACGTGCTACACATGCAGCAACTGTGGAAGAGGCCAAGCGCATGGCGCCGGCGGAGCCACCTGCCCAAGACAAGCTCAGCTCAACAGCGCCGAGCTGTCGCGTTGCCAAGGCGCACCTGACAGAGGGGAAGGCCAGGATCACGCGGGAGAATATGGTCGGAACCGCTCCCCTAGCTTCTGAATGAGAGACTACTTAGAGTAACGGTCCCTGAGGCTGCAGAGGGAGAACTGCCACACGAAACACGGAGTGAGGCTGGAACGAACAGTGACGTGGGCACACGCCAGTCCCTTCCTTCTTCCCAATCCCTCACCACGCTCGGGTGGCAACGCCGAGACGAAGCGTCACAGCCAGCGGCCAGGCGGCACCCAGGATCCCAGGCAGACTCTGCACCAGCATCCGCCTTACGCCAGAACCAAGGTTCTGTTTTCCTACAGCCTCAAAAGTACAACACGGAGCTGTCACTGTTCCCTTATTACTCCTCACACCCTGCAGTACCCTGGAAAAGACCCATGCTGAACGCCTCCCCTGCCCAACCCTCCTGGGGGTTTTAGAAAAGCGGGCTGGCCGGCCGGGATGCCGGCTGGAAGCCCTGCCCGTGGGCCCCATCCCCACAGCAGCGCCTGCCTTCCACCCTCCTCCACCCCTGCAGACCACCTGCCCAGCACAGCCGTGTGTGTTTGTGTCTGCGCTCCCGCTCGACACGCTTAGGGACGGGGGGAGAATGGGCTCTGAAGCTCACGTGTGGCCAGTGTTCAGGAAACGGGTCCTGACACGGCAAGGTTCAGCCGTTTCCAAAGGCCTCAGAGGCCCCCGCCGGCAGCACCGAGTCTGGGCAGCAGCCTGTGCCCGTGACCGTGGCTGTACCCAGGCCAGCAGGGACCTGACCAGCAGCTGACCCTGCGGGCATGGCTGGGCGTCCCCTCCGGAGCAACAGCAGCTGGGAGCCCCCGCTCGCACCCCTCCCCTGGGCACGTGGCGCCTCGCGGCGGGCTCCTTGCGGCCGTCCCAGTGGTGCACACCCACCTGCTCGTCCACGTAGGCGTCGATCCTCTTCTGGCACTCCAGCCACTCCTCGGCCACCCCGCGCAGCTCCTCCTCGGAGCGCTGGTACCGCTGCAGCAGGGTGCTGTACGTGTCCTCGTTGCAGGTGTCGTGCGTCGTGGTCCCCAGCCTGGGGAGAGAGGCCTTTCAGCACCCTGGCCATCATCTCCCCTCCCGAGGTGGCAAGTGGGGCACCACCACACACCCCACGAGGCTGCTGTGCGGGATGAGTTAAGCACACAGCCCAGGCACCCACGACAGAGTCTGGCCTAGAGAAGACGCTCCAGGAAGCAACAGCTCCTAAGAAAAAAATGAGTGGTGAGTCACGCTGTTCTACAAAGACTAAGGGCCAGAGATTCAGTTCACTGGATGTGGGGTCGTAAACTGTTTTTCCCTACTGAGATTCACTGACACAGAGAGAACAAAACATTTAATGAGAAATACAAAATTTGGACCTGGTTTTCAAATCAAGTAAAACAGGAAATTCAGTTCAATAAAAAATATAATCATAGTTTCATTTACTCTGTGTATCTTGCTAAGAAAGATGGTAAGATGGCAGACGAGAAACTAAACAGAAAACAAAAGTCACAAATAGAGGTAAACACCTAGGCTTCTCAAGAGGAGGGTGGCAGGGGAGAGAAGGAGAGTGGGGGAGGGGTGCAGGCTCACAGGCAGGTTATCTTCAGACACCGTTCCTTTTCCTAATACCTAAACGTGTCAACATTTGAACCAAAGCAATGGTGATAAAGACCTCATAACACAGAATTTCAAAATCAAAGGCCACGTTTATAATCGCTGACGAGCACAAAGATGACGCGCGGGCTTAATAATCGCTGCTGTTCACACGAAAGAACTGGAAGTGACCCGCTGGGATCAGTGATACCACACCAGACACGCCTTCTAACCACACACTAAGTTACACCTATGCGCTCACACTCAGACTCAGACACACATGCACTTACAGACACATGTTCTGAAATGGAGATGCTCCCATGTTAAGTGAGGAAAGGACTACGTCACCACGTGTAAAGATGCACATGTGTGGGAGGCGTGGACACTGGAAAAAATCTGGAAGCAGCACCCAGTTGTTTATGGTACCTACCTTACCTACCTCTTCAGGGTTTCCTTTGCTTTCAGAATTGTATTGCAATGACAATCTAATAATTTTATAATGAAAATAAACAACAGCGATTTAAAAACAAGAACTTTTCCATGGGTGCAGACACCTTCCTTTCCACCCTGGTGACCACTGCACAACGACGCACGTCGTGCGAATGGACTCATTCTTGCCGAAGCCGTCTACACCGGCTCCATCACTTCAAGGAGGGAGCACGCGGAAAACAAGGTCACTGAAAAGCTGTGCAGGAAAGCCCAGAGCCAGGAAAGGGCATGACGCGACCCACGTGGTGATGGGGCTGGCTCAGACACCGAGGTTGTCCCCAGGAAACAGAAGTCCTCAAGACCCAGAATCCAGGGCCTCTCGAGGCCCCCCTGGCTCCACCCAGCACGTGGGTGCCTCCAGGCCTGAGAGCACGGCAGCCCACGAGGCAGCAGTCTTCTCCTCAACCCCTGCCTCTGCAACCCTGCTTGTCACAAGCTGATTTCCACTCTTCGTGCAAACCCCACCTTGCCCGTTAGGCCACCCAGAAGACTGGGGTGGAGGCGGAGGGGACTCATGCTCTCCCCCGCTCCTGCCTGAGGTGAGAACCGCTCCCCTCCTGTCCTACGCGCAGACTCTACTTAGAGCCAGTGGAGGGCAAAGCAGCCGGGGGTCCTGGGACTTCTGTGGTGGGGCACTCAGAGCACAAGCTGTAGGCACAGGGCTGGAGTCCAGAGAGGAAACAGGGAGCTGCTAGACTGCAGAAAGTGTCCTCAGGGTCAACAGCATCAATGGGTCAGCAGACAGGTTACTACCTACATATTCACTCTGCAAACACATGACAGTTAACAGCTGGTAATATCTATTATGAATATTGTCTATGTGAAACAATAAGTGATAAGGAAAATGAGATAAAATCAGTTCAGGTATGTTTACTTACAAGCCTAATTAAACATTCCCCTAACAATGAATATATCAATATACTTAAAATAAAGACCAAATTGGGCAATAGCTACTAAAACCACCACAACAAATAAGGAGAGACAACGGGGCTCCTGGTCTTGCCAGAGGGATGGAAGCAGACTCGGACAGAGCTTCTGGTTTCACACGAACTCTCAGGCAGCACAGACAGTGAGTGGCCTGCTGGAGGACCCAGACCCTGGCATCGCTACACGACAAACGGAGCTGGTTCCTTAATGGGTAAGTTGTGAGGGAAAGTGGATAGGGGTGGGGCCTGCATGTTAAAGCATCTCAAAAGGCAGGGAGAAAAAGGGGCCAGGAGTGGGGGTCAGTGTTTAACGGTGACACAGTCTCCATCTGGGGTGACATCCAAGTTTTGGAAATAGTGGTGACAGTTGCCCAACGTTATAAATGTAATTAATGCTACTGAATTGTACACTTTAAACTAGTGAACTATATGGTGTGTGAATTCTATCTCAATAAAGCTGTTAAAAAGCAGAGAGACATAACTTTCCTAAATTAAGTCAGTTCCTTGAATGAAGTCAACCTTTGGGTAGATCATTTGTATTTAAAAAAAGAGAAAAAAAAAACGACAGCAAATAAAAATCAGGCAAGACTATGGAAATGCACATGAGTAATAAGAGAATAAAGAACGGGGGACTTCCCTGGCGGTCCAGTGGTCTAAGACTCCACGCTTCCACTGCAGGGAGCACACGTTTGATCCCTGGTCGGGAAGCTAAGATCCCGCATACCGGACAGTGTGGCCAAAAAAAACAAAAAGAGAGAGAATAAAGAAAGGGAATCACAGGATCGCTGTGCAAGACAACTGAGTGACAGCTCTGGGCGAGGCTCCTGGGCCCGGTGGGGCATGCAGACGGACTTGCTTCTAGGTGAGCACGCTGGGTTGGGGCTAAGGGATGTTCACCTGCTATCAATCCATTCAGCTTACATTTACTTTGTGTAGTTTTCTGTATCTGTATTTTACTTTATAATAAAGTTAAACAAAATGCAGGCCCAGAGACCAAGCGTCAGTGTTACGATACTCACAGCTATGGATTCTGTGTGCCACAGACACAGTTATCACTTTAGGGGTAGTGTTTGTATATAAGTTGTCACAAAATTTTTAGGAGTTGTTAACTAGGTATCTGTAAACTAGAAGTTCACATCTGAATTGTTCTTGGGTCCAACAAAGGTGTCCCCTGGGGAACTTGAAGGAATGGCTCCTTCTGGCGCCCCAGACTCCTGGGGAACGCCCTGCTTGCCTTCTCCCCAGCTTCCATCCCCATCTCTATGCACCCTGTCCCTCACCCGCTCCTGGGAGCAACTCTGCAGCTTGGCCCCAGGATTAACACTGAAGACTCTAAACCACTGCTGATCTTTGGAGACTGACCACCATTCACAACGAACAAGATGAGAAATCCAGAGCCAGGGCACAGGAAAAAGTGGGGTTCTACAACACGTTTCAGGTTTCTGCCACCCACCCATGGTTTGATGAGAGGCCCATCAAACTCCCTGGCTCACCAGAAAAAGAAAAAACAAGGCTAAATACCCTGGAATGCTGCTATAAGGACCCCCACCCCCCCCCGCCCACGCACACACAAGATGCACGTCTTTTTATAAGAAGTGCTCTTGCTGGATTTGAGCATCGTAACTGGGCACAATCTCCATGAGGGTCGCTCACGTCTCATGGAGACATGGACACTCGTACAGGACACGCATGTCTCTGTGCACCCACCATGGAACGTAACGGCGCTGTCGGAGTGGTGCGGGAGCTGCTGGAAGCAGGGTGCGGGCCACACCAGTAACTCTTTGTCCTGACCACCTTGGCCCCAGTCCTCCTTCCCCAGCTGCTTTTAAGGTTATTCTTGCTCTGGAGGTAAGGGTGAGAAGTGGGAATAGCTAGGACCCCTCAAATAGGACTTAGGAATACAGGAAACAAAGACTGGATTGAAACATGGATTTCAAAAGAAAAAAAAAATAGGTGACTATTGTGTAAGTTAACTACAACAATAATATATTGACGTAAAAATAATTCCCCTTCTTTGCGAATCTGGCCCAACCATATTTTGGTGTGGACCTTTAAATCAAGATGACTACAGTCTGTGCTGTTCTATGATGCGTCTACAGCCTGGGAATCTGTTCACAGGTGGTAAGCAGATGAGGAACAAAATGACCCGCTGCAGGGCTGAGGTAGCTCACACCTGGCTCTCTAGCACAGGGACAGCAGATCCAAGGAGGGGCCCAATTTGTCAAGCCACCTCGGAGCAAACACCCCCAGCTGCACTTTCCCCTTCCCCCTCACCAGGGCAAGCGACCTGAGGCTATACTTGGGACTCCGGGCTTGGCACACCTGATGAAGCCCCACGGAAGCTCTACAGCAGTAAGAAGAGCCCAAGCCATGAGCCACGATGTGGAGCGAATGCTTGAGAGACCTGACAGCGTGTCTAATACCTCCCCTAGCGCCCCAGAGCCCCTTAACACCACCAGCCCTCCCCCGGCCCCCCAAGTGCCCCAGCACAGACCACACCACAGCCACCTGGCAAAGCCTGGGACTTGTCAAGTGAACTGCTATGTTTACCGCAGCTTTTCCTTATTCAGGAGAAATCTGTGATGCTAAACCTTAGTAGCAATGATACTGGGTTTATTATTTTAAAGTTCAATCGTATTACTCTTTGGGTTTTGAGCTTTCAACCAAACTGTATTTTCCCCTAAGCCCGGTAATTTTCTGGCAAGAACTGCCCCTGCAGTGGCATTCAGGTGCGCACCTGCTGCACCCCAGGGACAGGAGCACGCCGTCACGCCAGCAGGACACATGCAGGTGAAGACCGAGTACCTGATCTGCGACACCAGTGCCGGCAGGCTGCTCTGGAGAAGTGGCTCCGAAAAGACCAGATCTTCAAAGAGGTGCTTATTGTGCAGCTCCCACGTAACCTGGAACTTTTTCAAGTGTTCATTTTCCTAGTGAGATAGATACACAGAAGATACATCCAATCAAAGACTGAAAAATTCCCAGAAGGGTTTCTCCCCCCGCCCCCAAACCCACATCCTCTGTCCAGGCCCAGAACATTCTGCTCATGAGGGGCTGCTACTCCCTGTGCATCCAGCCTCCCTTCCAAATGACTCGACACAAAACAAAGGGGTGGCGAGATGCACACAATGAGGGGACAGAAGAGAGAAACCAGCGTACACGGCCGGCAGCCACTTCTCATAGCCATGCCTCCCAAACGTACTGCAAGCCCTACCTCTCAAACAACTTGAGTAAACGCACACAAATCCTCTGATGCCGAAGGACAAGCACTTCCGCGCCTGTCTCGAGAAGTCTCCCGTTCTGACAGACACAGTAACTTCCCTGCTAGTGACAATGCGGGGAAGGTCAGCTCTTTCTTTCCCTGCTAAACATGGGCAACCTCATCAGTTACTTTCGACAACAACTTTTGAACATTTGGAAGCATTCTGGCCATCACAGCGAGTGACCTCCAGAGAGGACAGGGTGACCGGGGCAGACAGCGCCACGACCTCCCCACGTGCAGCGTTCATATTCAACAGCTCTGGCCGCAACCACGCGTGTGTGAACCCACACGTCCATCTGTCAGTCACACGTACACTACTCGTGGCGCATCACCTCGCACCTGGGGAAACATTCCTCACCTGAGTGACGGACGGTCTGGAGAGGCTTCACTGGGCATCACACTCCAGTCCCCTCTGAACAGGTGACGCATGCCGCCCCATGTACTGGTCTGTTCCTATTTACTGTGTAGCCCAACTGAGCTGAAATTATGACACCTGGAGACGTCAGGACACGATCTACACGTGGAGATCCCATTGCTCTGTGCCCTGATCACCAGTGGACGGAGGGGCTGAACGAGCAACTCAGGGTGAGCACACACCTGCAAGACGCTGCTGAGCACGTGTGCTCCTGCCCTACCATGCACGCACACCTGCTCTCGAGTTGTACGCAGCCCCCTGCCTGTACTCGAGACCCGCACAGAGACTCGGCAGGGCACCTATGGCATCTGCAGGAGGGCATCTATGGCACCTGCAGGAGGGCATCTATGGCAACTGCAGGAGGGCATCTATGGTACCTGCAGGAGGGCACCTATGGCATCTGCAGGAGGGCATCTATGGCATCTTCAGGAGGGCATCTATGGCACCTGCAGGAGGGCGTCTATGGCACCTGCAGGAGGGCGTCTATGGCACCTGCAGGAGGGCATCTATGGCACCTGCAGGAGGGCATCTGTGGCACCTGCAGGGAGCCTCAAGCCCTTGACTCTGGCAACGTTCCCAGTGCCTGTCCTCACTGCACGTTTAACCGAAACACCAGTGCCTCCCAGGTCTAAGTTTTATCATTCTTGTTTCACACGCAGCATCTCTCGGAGCAATTACGATACAGGAAAGCTGGGTGGGGCAGAAGACCAGGGCCTGGGAACCGAAAAACTAGGCCCAAGGCCTGGAATGAGGCCTGATTACAAGCACATAATTTTAAGAACGTGCTTGTAATGATGACATAGCCACCGAGGCAGTGAGGAAAGGACATGTGTCACACACTTCAGCAGAGGCCACTCTGCACAGGCGCTGTGCCAGCACGAGGACACAGAGACTAGCGCAGCAGGTCCCTGACTGCCGCGAGTCCCCAGGGGACAGAGGATTGGCGACGGTCTGATTTATGATTTGTCTCCATGACAAAGGAGCTAAGGCAGCAGCCAGACTAGGCCCTCAGCCAGATGACAGAGGGTCCAGGGAAGGCGTCCAGGAGAGCCGAGGGCCTGCCTGGTCTCCCCTGTCAATCTCTGGGACAGAGTCAACAGTCCCTGCCCGCCAGCCTGTGAGCAACCCTGGGCACTGAGTTACAATACTTGCAAGGGTGGGACCACAGCTCTGGATGTGGGCTCACATTAACTAAAGGTAATAAAGGTAAAGACCGATTTATGAGGAAGATGTTTGACATTTTTTATGAAATCTGAAAGTATACTTCCAGGTGAGTCATGCAAGAGAAACAGCAGACCCCAAGCTCGTTTCACAACCTCAGATCAACTTGGGACGACAACACATGCTAGTAGTGCGAGTACTTCCCGTGGGCCACCCTGAACTTGGTGCTGCCGTGCCCCATTCACAGGCCAGAAACAGTGTGCAGAGGCTGAGCAACATGCCCTGGGCCTGGGGGCACAGGGTGTGCGGGGGGGGGGGTGCTGCCACAGCTGCTACGAGAGACGAGACCCGGGGGTCGGCGGAGACTTGGTGCTGCCCCAGCCGCAGGCCAAAGAAAAAGCTCCCGGATGGCCTGAGCCTAGGCACGTCCACCCAAACCACTCTCACTTCTCACTTCACCTGCAGGGAGGTGCTTGGGGGTTGGAAGAAGAAAGAGGAAGTGTGTACAGTCAAGTCCTACAGCAGAGCTTGAGAAACAGCTGGAGAGCCAAGATTCTTCTGGCCTTGTAAATGGAAATTCAGATTTCACAATTCTTACAGCCTGGGAAGGCATTTCCTAGGTGAATGGAGGCCTAACTTTGGTCCCAGCTTTATTTCAGTGTGTACAACATTAGAAAACCTGTGGCTGGTTTGATGCCCAGGACACGAGCACATTTCCCAGGAAAGGCATGTGTTTGAAGACACCTCTCTACGCCCTGACATGGTCCGTGGCCCTGCGGCGGCAGGAGGGCCGGAGGGGCTGTCTCCAGAGAGGCTAAGGGAGTGAGCACAGCGTGAGCCGGCAAGTGTGCACGGCGAGGGGGCTTGCCGCTTCAGGGACAACTGACCCCACTTGTGGCCAAGCCCAAAATCCGAGCTCTCAAGCAAACATCAGAACTTTGGAAAACTTACATCTGCCACTGTGGCCTTGAAGCTTCTCCACATTTAAAGATCTTTCTGAGGAGGGTCACAGGGATGGTGACAAAGGCCATTTTTTATATTGAATATCGTGTTGCCTAACATGACACTGAATATCTTCAGCAAGATCTGTGCAGCTCACTCGGTGAACCAGTGTTTTCAAAATGACCGACGTCTGATGCTAGAAAACGACCTGAAGCGTGAGCCACACCAGTGGACTGTGACGGAACAGAGCCGGCTCAGCTCAGTGACCCGGTTTCAGGTTCTACACTGCAGCTAACCATTAAGAAGCACTGGGACTCCGGTGTATTCTCTCAAAGAAGAATTTCCACAACAAACTGAAAAGTCTATTAGACTATTCTTCCAAATACATATCTGTGGGAGGCCCAATTTTCTTCAAAAACTTCAACCAAAACAACCTATGAAGATACACGGAGCACAGAAGCAGATGTAAGAACACATATGTCCTCCGTTAAGCCACACTAAAGAGATGTGCAAACATGTAAACGGTGCCCCTCTTCTTACTAAACGTTTTGTTTTGGAAAACAGTTTTTTTATTTAGAGATATGCTGTCTATGTTATGCAATGAGCTGTTATTTTAAAAGTGATTTAATGAATATCTTTAAATTTCTCCGTTTTAATTTCACCACAGTAAATATTGATAGATAATATCTGCACAAACAAATGCTATTTGGGGCTCTCCGTTTTTAAACGGAAAGGCGTCCAAGTCCAAAAATGCTGAGACTCTGAGACACGGACTTGGAAGTTAAGCTCACCTCGGCTCTGTCAACTCCTACCCTGCTCAGATCACGGGGTAGACCCGGAAAGACGCTGTTATAAATCTGTGAACTGTTCTCAATCCGGTTTGAACACCCCAAACACAAAAAGAGATTTTTGAGATAACTGGGACATTTTTCTGAGCGCACAGAAATCACCATCAGTTTTCTCAGGTGTGACAACGGTACAGTGGTTACATGGGATGAAGTGAGCTCGCAGAGGGGATCTGCGTGTTGCCCAACTCACTGACTTCTAGGTTTGGGGGTTTTCACATCACATCAACAGCCCCCCACCCCTGCCAAGGTCACCCTAGGCACAGGCCCTTGCTGTCCCTCCTGTGGGCAGGGTCTCTCCTGCCCCCTCACAGAAGCTGTGATCATCTGTGGTCCCAGCATTATGTGCTGGACCTAGGCTGTACCTCCTTTCTCCCAGGACGAGAAGAAATCTTTGGAGGGAATGCTGGCTTCTGAGCACATGACTTTCTCAGGATTCCACCAGCTTTCGATTTGTTTTTCCCTCCAAGGCTTCTTGCCTTTCATGCCAACTCAGCAATGCGTTTTAAAAGGTTCTACCTTGATTTAGCCTGTGTTATCCAGAGTTCAGCTGTCTCCCCTGGAGGAAGGAAGGGTCCAGGTTACTGGTGTGGTGTCTCACTGGAAACCAAAGTGAGTATCTCCACGTGCAAAGCCAAGTGAAATAGATCACTGACCAAACAGCTGTATTCTGAGCTTAGAGCTTATGCTCAATAAGCACGGTTCAAATTATTTTCCGGTAGCTGAGTAAGATGGCGTGCACTCTAACCGGCCGAGGAGGGTGAGGCTGAGCTGGCCCTGGCTGGCTGGGGGGCAGCAGCAGCTCTCCGCACCGCTCTGTGCACCAGGCTCAGGCCAGTGATGGCACAGGGGAAGCGGCAGGGGAGCTGGACTTCTGGAGGACGGGGAGACATTCAGTGAGCCAGGGGCGGGTGCTGCTTGGGACGCCCGGGGGTCAGCCCCTCAGGCTCGGTGCTGAAGAGGGTAACCGCCCGCCCATGCATTCACCCGCTCATTTTCTCACGGTGGGTGCTTCCCTCGAGGTTTTCGGGACTCACTTGCAGGAACGGCAATGCTCTACTGAAGTGATGCCGCTTGAGGAGCTCTGTGAACCCCCCGAAACTACCTGCAAAATGGTTAATTTTTCTATCGAGGTCTATCAACTTTAGAGTCACATAAAGACCTTATGCTTAAAACCTTCGGAACCACTGGTTACTGCATTTGTTTCAAAATGCAGTTTTACCACTAAGAAAGCACCCAAAACCAGCCCAATGAACTCTCACTTAACAGTAAAATTTGAGTGATGATGAGAAACTCCACAGACTATTAGTAAGTCGAGAAAGCAAAGACGGCTTGTCCCTCTGTCCAGCCGGCAGGTGCGCCTGAGGCTGTCGAGGACCAGGCCCAGGAACTGAGTTTCTACCAGAGGCCTCCTTCCACCCCGCTGTGGTCATCTCCCTTCTGAGGCAGTCAGAGACCGCCCACAGGGGGTCAGCGTCTCACGTGGTTCTATGACCCTATCCTCAGTCCAGTGCTGGGCTGGTGAGTAGATCAGTAATGGTGAGCCGGGGGGCCGGACACAGGTGCCCTGCCGTCCCCCATGCTCTGCACTCCACCTGAGAACACAGCCCCCATCTGCAGAATTCACAGCACAGCCACTCCTCTGTCTCCTTCCTACTGTCACCCACTCCGGCCCTCACCTCACACGGTCCCCACACCGTGCCCCCAGGACCCAAGGTCCCCGAGCAGTATTTCCGCTTTCATCCAGCAGCCAAGTCCAGAGGGGAGAGAAAGAGGAGAGGAATCAGGCCCCCAGCCCCGCCTGCACATCTCGGAGGAGGGGAGGGGCGTGACGGGCCTCCAGACCCCCCGCTCCTGCCCCCCGTCCCGGGCAGGGGACATAGCCGACTCACCAGGGTGCCGAGGAAGGTGCTGATGGTGCGCGCCGCCTGGCACAGGGCACCGTACTCCTCGAGGAGCAGGGAGATGAACTGGTGCGCTTGCGGGGGGCCCTGCAGGGCGGACGGCGACTTCACCCTGGACGTGGCCGACAGCTGCCGCAGGAGCCGGACCTTCATCTCTAGCACGTACTCTCTGGCCTGCTGCTCCAGCCGCTGGTACAGCTGGTAGGGGTCCCGCTCGCAGAGCCTGCACAGGAGAGAGAGTCACCACTCGCCCGCAGGGGGACCCTGGGAGCCTGGGGGTGCCCACCTAACAACGACCGCCATCTTCTCGCAGTCAGCCTGCTTGACAGAGGGGGAACCCCCAGAGTCACTGGCCAAACAGCAGTGACCGGCGTCCACTGAGAGCTCGCTGTCAACCCCCAAGGCGACGCCGGGTCAGACGCGAAGCCACATGGCTGGGCGAGTCCCCGGACTCAGGCAGCCAGCAGGTAGCAGAGTGGACACAGCGGAGCCGCGCGGGGGCCACAGAACTGCCAAGCCCGGGAGACCCCAGCACTCATCTCTGACCGCTTATATGCGGACAGCGGAAAAGCCACGGCCCCCAGAGGTGACACCTGGCTGCAGCACGGGAGCGGGCTGCTCTTCCTTCTTCCTAGGAATTCAGTATCTGATCCAAATGGGCTGCTTCTACTATTTTCATAATCAGAAGAAACTTTACAGACAGTGTATCTCCTTTTAAATCATCCCACCAAAAGATACTAAAGGCGGTAAGAGAAAATGTGTAAGCTGAAGGTCAGAGACAACAAGTCAATACACGCCCCATCAGGCCACACAGCAACGATCATCTTCACGAATTTCTTCCCTAACTTGGAGAGCATCAACTTTTACAAACTTGTTCTATAGTAACTGGCATGACTATGTTTCAAGTGACCACTCGTTTCAGCTGTGCACTTCTGAGGAGCCTCCAGATGGAAACCTACATCCGATGAAGCGACAACCACAGCACCCGCCTGGAGCCCGTCACCAGGAGGAGCCGCTGTGACTTCCGCACCCACGCTGTACAATACATTAAGCTGTAGCTCCTGGATTTGGGTAGTGGATCCTTTCACCTCTGGGCACCACGCTGGGTCAAAAGAGAAGACTGTAAGTTGTCACCTATTCCACTTTTAAGTGACCACACTACCTAGGTTGTAAAAGACAAGAGCCGAGTGAAAATGGAACTTGTGTAGCCTTACAAAAAACGTGGCCAGAGAAACAGTAAGAACCGATGGGACTCCCACTGTGGTGAGTCTACTTCACACAGATATATTGACTTTCTAGCTTAGCATGACAATCATAATTTTAATTACCAGTACAGCAACTGTTCTCTGAAACAGAAGGTATTTCATCTCTTAAAGGAAAGTCACAGAAGACTCAAAATGACACAGGGACAATCGAACTTACAAGGAGACTGGATGCCTCCTTCTTGGTTCTCTTCGCCTGCTGGAATTAGACATGCGTTGCATTTTATTTCTTTGTCCATTTCTGTATCTTATAAATTTAATGACTTGACCACATGGTACTTTTGCAAGTAGACTTGTAAAAAGCGCTATGGCCGAGGGGCAGGAAGATGAAGATGCTGTGGAAGCTCACCCAGCTGTGCGTCCAACAAGCACTGGGCCCAGGCGGCTGTGTCAAAGCCACAGCAGGAAGACGCCAGGAGGACAAACTCTCAGGCCGCTGGGTGCTCGGAGCACACACATACAGAGCGTAATTCCAGGCAGTGGCGGCAGTAACACGATCAAAAAGAAGGGAAGGGTTGAGAAAGAATGATGCGGGAGGCCCCTCGGAGTTTAGGTCAGGTGGTCTCTTTGAGATGGTGACTCTGAAGTCTAAAGTGAAGGATGGAAGGGAGGAAAAAGAACCCTGAGCAAGGAAGAACATTCCAGACCGAGCGAAGAGAAGAAACCAGCAGGTCTGTGGAGGACGGCACGAGAGCCAGTGTGGCTGAACGCAGTGATGATGTGCGGAAATGGGGGGCGGTGGGAGGGGGAGGCAGAGCGGCAGGATGCCAAGGGCCACGGAAAGGGGCAAAGGAGAATCGCCGCCAGCTGTCAGGTCCTAGACACGGCCTTTACAGACGGCCCTTCCCGGTGTGTGCTGGCGTTCAGACAAGAGAAGGGTCCTTAGACATGGAGACGAGGAAAAGCGTAGGACGTGGAAAACATGTGGAAAACACGCGACATATATATACCTGGACCTCAAATGGCGGCGTGGAATGTTTCCATTCTTAACGGTGTGTTTCGTTACTAGAATACTGCTGTTTCCCAAACCTCTCTGCCGTAACGTCCCATCTGAACAATCGTTTACTGAGCATTTCCTTCCAACCGTCTCTGATTTTACTCTGGCCTCTTCCGAAGCATTCACAAGCTGTGAAGCTCCGAGTGTGACATGCAGGTTATATGTGCGTTCCTAATATTCACTAGGAAAGCTAACTTCTAAAAAAGGCACACACCACCCAGAGCCGTTTCACGTAGTCAAACCCTAGACACACCGGCCGAATCACTAACTAGTTAATACAGCCCATAGCCAGTCACCACCCCCATCTCCAGGAGGAACTCTACAGTACAGCGAACAAGAGGTTACAGAACCCCAAAGGGGCTGCATTCAAAACATGAAAAAAGGACCAAAATGAGAATCAGTTCATGGAACGTCTCGCTCAAATTTACTGCTTTTATTGGGAACATCTCCAAACAGAGGAAACAAATGGTACAAACTCTAAGGAAGAATAAAAATTACACCCACTTCAAACTCTGTGCTGTCACTGAGCACAAGGTCCCCGCCTGCGCGAGCGCCCTGCCGGGAGTCCCGCCCAGTGAGGAGCACCTGTGTGAACCGGCCTGTGACAAATGGCTCTCCATCCGCCACCGGACCTCACGGGGCCTGGGTTTCCTCATCTCCTAAGCGGCATAACTGCCTCTCCTCCGCGGGGCAATAGAGCAGGAGTGCCTGAGAAAGTGCTCAGCGCCATCGCGGGCACAGCAAGTGCCCAGAAGGAGTCTTACTGTCAGCCTCAACACTAAGGAAGGAGACAAGTACGTTCGCTTTCATTACACAGGTAATAAGCCTTCCATCAGAATGAGAATCTGAGAGTTCACCCAGCCCGTCTGCTGCAGGCCTGCCACGTGCCCGGGGCCGAGCTCGCGGGACAAGCTCTCCCAACCCCGAGAAGGGAGTCCCCCCGAGCAGAGGGGAAGCCCGGGTGGGCGGCTGGTGGGGGAGGGCCGCGCCTGGGCAACACGCACCTGTCCACGAGCTCCTTCACCCCCTCCTTGTCGGGCACCAGAGACTGGTCCTGGTCGTCCGCCAGCGGGGTGCCCGCCTGCCGGTAGATGCAGCGGACTGTGTAGCGCACTTCCGACCAGTAGTTCTGCAGCTGCTGAGGTTCCCGCTCCGCCTCTGCCGAAATCTCCCTGAGGACAAACGCCCACAGGACCGGCGCCATCAGCCCCGGCACAGCCCCCAGGGCCCTTGGCTGTAAAGGCTCCCGTGGGCCCTGGTCCGCCTCGGCCGAGCCGGGACCCGAGACCAGTCAGGACCCGCGCGTCTGGCTCCTCTTCCCAGGCCTCTGGCAGCGGCAGTGACGGCCTCCCCAGCCTCCAAGTCGGAGGCATCCATCGACCTGAGACCCTAACTGTTTCGGGGAGGCTCCCGCCCTCTGTGAGGACGTGCCTCCTCCCACCAGTCGTCAAGGGCAGCAATGAAGGAGGACCCCACCCCCCGCAGGCGGAGGGCCCCCCCATACCCGTACCTGCGCTCGCTGCAGGCCTCGCAGGCGCACGCGGTGTCCGAGGGGGCGGCTGTGGGTAACGGCTGAGCGCCCAGGGTGAGCCTCCCGCCACCAGCCTCGGGCTGCGAGCTGCCGAGCGGGGAGTGAAGAAGGAAGTCTTGACCCTGCTTTAGAGAAAAGAGAACAGACTCATTATGAGTAATGCTCACGGCCCAAATTCGTTACTAAGTATTCAGGACAATGCCTTTTAGAAAAAATGGAAAACCTACACATCAAAAAGAAAATATTTCAGCCGACACTACATAGGAAACTTTCTCTCTGACACCCAAGAATTTTGTCTGGAACCGATTATTTTTCTACCTTCTGATAGTCACATCATAACCCCACGAGGACGGTCCATGAATCTCCTTCACACATTAAAAAAGAGCGATTCTACTCCCAGTGCCCTAACTGGTACCTGCAACCACCATCCCGGGGGACGCCGCTCGGCAGAAACCTGAGCCTCTGCCCCACAACGTCCAAGAGGAGGTGGGCTCAGACCCTGCCACCCCGCGGCCGCCATGGAGATCACGACCCCTCACCTCCCCCTGCCTAAGAACATGGTCCCACGACCCGCACAGCCGCCACCTGGTCCCTCGGGGACGCAGGCTCCAGGTTTAGGGCTGAGGACCCACACACAGTGCAGGAAGGTGCTTGCACGTCCCCCCAGGGCTCGTGAGCAGGGCAGCCAGCTCCGGCCAGCGCCCCAGTGGCCTGAAGAGAAGGGCCAAGTCACAGGAAAGGCTCCTGAAGGGAGGACAGCATCGCTCCTCCTCCCGTCACCGTCAGGTCAAGTGCAAAGGCTCTGAGACAAGCCCGGCTCAGCCCTCAGCTGGGTGCCAACGCCCCCGCCTGCGGCCCCACCCCATCCACTGCTGGATGAAGCGCAAGAAAGTCCTCCAGTGGAGGGGCTGGGAGCAGGGGAGCCACTCCCAAGCTGCGGGTAGGGCTTGCGCCATCATTAAAGAACACCCCCAGCCCGAAAACGTTCCTGCTGGGTGAGCGGACCCCGGAGTTACACCGGGGGCAGAGCGGGGACGGGGGTGTCACACAGTCCCCAGCAGGCAGTCAGTGCAAGGGCTCGACTGAGGCCTAGGAAAACCTCGACAGGGCCTCCTATGGGCAAGAGCCACCTGCCATGGACGACCTGTGAGGACCGCAGGGCCTGGGCACCAGAGGGGACCACAGGGAGACCAGCAAAGAACGGAAGAGTGGGGGGCGGGGGTGGCAAGGGGAAGGCCGCAGGACAGGCACCGCTGCCCTCCAGCCCCGCAACATGCCCTTGGGTGACGCCGACGTCACTCATGGAAGCTGGGGGAGAAGCTCTGAACCAGATGAGACACTTGTGTTTTCTGCAGATGGGACATGCATTCCTGACAATGAGACAATGCGGATTCTAACTGTGCCTGGAGAGGCCACGGGTCTGACGGACAAGTCAGCGAGGGGCAGGAACGGGCGGTCAGACGAGACGGGTCTGAGGCGGTGGTGGAGGAAGCAGGCTGCTCCCCGAGAGCAGCGAGGCCGCGCGCCCTACCTCCACCCCCCACGCACCCACACTCCACCCCACCCACGTGTCCAGCCCAGCCGAGGCCACTGTCACCCACCCCAGGCCTGGATACCACAGTGCTACAGCCGCCTTGCACACCGAGGGTCCGTTCTCCAAGCAGCGGCCAGAGTGGTGTTTAACGCACGAATGAGACCACACAGATCCCTGCAAAGACCCGCCCACACCATCTGAACAGACTCTCATGTCTTCCCGCTGTCTTCAAGGTTGGCCAGGACCAACGTCTGCTTTTATTTCACTGCACTTGCTCCCTTCACCCAGAGGGCTAATCTACTAAGCCTTTGAATGGCTTCCGACAAAAGAAGAATTCTCTCCATCAATCACGCCTCAGCTAAAAGATACCTACTCAGGGGGGCTGGCTGAACCAGTTCTCAATTCTTGCGTCTCAGCTCCAAACCCACCACCTTCTGCCCTGCAAACACTGCTCCTCTGCTGTGGTCGGCACCTGGCCTCTTCGGCAGAGGCCTCCCTCCTGGTCCCCGGCTGCAGTGGCCCACTCCTACCACTCGGAGGCCGAGGGACCAGGTGCAGCCCCTGCTCCGGCGAGCCCGCCGGCCGCTGCTCCAGCCTCCCAGCAGCCCCTCTGCTCCAAGCGTGTCCTCGAGCCCTCCCCTGACCCCGAGTGGCTGCTCCCTGGATGCACCACGACTGTATCCTTAGAGCTCCCTTCTCGGGTCTGGGCATGGGTCTCCCGTCACTAGCTCACCACCCTCCACATTCAAGTGACCCTGTTCACATCCGTGGTGTGCTGCCGCCTCCTGACCTTGGTCACCCTGGCTAATGTCTGACATCACAAACTGCTATCTGAATTCCTGGGGTTTTCCTGTTTTAGACCTGTCTTCACCACAAGAAGATCAGTTCCGTGAGAGCAGGACCCGTTCTGACCCTCCTGCCACTGCACACGAGCACCAGCGACGCTGCCTGGTACCCTGGGCAGACTCGGAGCAGCGGCCAAGAACCTGAAAAACCTTTCCTACTGACATGGGAGGAAGCTTCAGACCTTTCAAAACAGGGCGCGTGGCTACCATATGGTAAATCCTTAAACGTGTCACCTCACGGTGCACATCTTACATTTAACTTCAGTTACTGTGTTATGCCCAAGTCCAACACAGTTTAAAAGAATACAACACAAAATCCAACACTTCAACAATGTGAAATATACAACGTCCAGCATCGAATAACAAAGCCAAGAGGCAGGAAAGTACAACACATAACCAGGAGGGGAACCAATCCACAGAAACAGACCCCAAATGACAGAGACGATGCGACCAACAGACAAGGACCTGGAACTGGAGACTATGAATAAACTCCATATGCTCATGAAAGCAGAGGAAAACAAACATGGTGAGCTGAGAGACCAAAGATGCAAAAATACGCAAATGGAACTTCTGGAGATGAAAAATAAAAAGTATCTTGAAAGAAAAAATACATGAGATAGACTTAAGAGCAGATTACACCCAGCGGAATATCAATAAACCTGAAGACAAGTAATACAAATAAATATCCAAAATGAAGCACAGCGAGAAACAGGATTGAGAAAAACAAAGCATTTGTAAGACAAAATCAAGATGTCTAACACACAGGTAATTGTGTCCCAGGAAAAAAGGGGCTAAATCATTGAGGATTTCCCAAATTTGATGAAACTGTAAGCTAACATATCTTAAAAGCTCCTGCAATCCCAAGCACAGTAAACCAAAGCTAACAACCAAGTCACACAGAGCAAAACTGTTAAACACCAGTGAGAAGTACACAGCTGAGAAGCAGGCAGAGGAAATCACCCCTTCGGTCTACAGGAGCAAAGAGAAGAACAACAACGCCACTTCGCATTAGAAACAGGTTGGGCAGCAAAGACTTGACCTACAGCCTAGAATTCTGAACGAAAGTAACAGTTAAAAATGAGGGCAAAATAAAAGCTCTCAGTCAGACAAACAGAGGCTTCCCTGCAGGACAAGAAATGTTAAAGGCAGTTCCAGTTAAATGGCCCCAAGTGGAGATGTGGGGCTACACATGATGAAGATGTGGGCCAAAGACCCCTCTCATTTGTAAACTCTTTTAAAAAGATAACTAACCTGGGGGGGTGGGGTGGGTGGGGAGAGGGATAAATTAGGAGTTTGGGATTAGTGGATACAAACTACTATATATAAAATAGATAAAAAACAAGGTCCTACTGCATAGCACAGGGAACTATATTCAATATCCTGCAATAAACCATAATGGAAAAGAATATGAAAAAAGAATATGTATGTATAACTGACTCACCTTTGCTGTACACGAGAAACTAACACAACACTGTAAATCAACTCTACCTCAAAAATAAGAGAGAGACTAAGCAAACTATGATCAGAATGATGGAATACTCTGCAGCCATTAAAATATGTATAGAGTCTATACAGAGATATGAAAAAAGCAAGTTAACTATTTAAAGCAAAAATAATAAAAATCTATGGTAAAGTTTACAAGAGATATGCAAAAAATATATGACTACACTAACACAAAAAACGGTGGTGCTCTGAGTACAATATTGAAAGGTTCTTACACTACATATTAAGTACATAATATTCTTTGAAAGTAGAGGCTGAAAAATTGAAGATATATACTGTAAACTCTAGAACCATTAAAAATTATGAAACAAGGTGATATAGGTAATAAGCCAAGAGGAGGTAAAACAGGGTCATAAAAATATTTGGGGACTTTCCTGGTGGTCCAGGGGTAAAGAATGCATCTCAAAATGCAGGGGACGCGGGTTCGACCCCTGGTCAGGGAACTAAGATCTCACATGCCACGGGGCAACTAAGCCCACGTGCCATAACTACTGAGGCCACGCACCTCCACTAGAGAACCCATGTGCCGCAACTATAGAGCCCACACGCCCTAGAGCCTGCACGCCACAACTAGAGAAGAGAAAACCTGCACACTACAACTAGAGAGAAGCCCATGTGCCTCAACGAAGATCCTGCATGCTGCAACTAAGACCCGATGCAGCTAAAAATAAATAAATAACAAATCTTAAAAAGAAAGAAAGAAAGAAAGAAAAATATTCAATTAATCCAAAAGAAAAGACGGAAAAGAAGAACAGCAAACAACAGATGGGAAAAATAGGGGGGAAAAAAAAGCAAGATGGTATATTTAAATCCAAACTATCAATAATTACATTAAATGGAAATAAATATTCCAATTGTTAGCAGAGATGGTCAGACTGGATTAGAAAGCAAGAGCCACTATGTTTTCTACAGGAGATTACAAAGACACAAATAGGTTGAAAATAAAGGTTAGGAGACAAATTCCATGCAAGCACTAACCAAAAAAAGCTGGGTGGTATTAGCATCAGCAAAAGTTGGCTTCAGAACAAGGAATACTGGCACCAGTGAAGGGGACGATGAATATGATGATGATAAAATAATAATGACAACGAGACTGATTCAACAAGAAGCAATAACAATGCTAAACGGGTAAGCACTCTAATAACAGAGCTCAAAATACGTGAGGCAGGAATTAAAAGGATAAATGTAAAAGTCCACAATTACGTCTGGAAATTTCAACACTCCTTTCAATTACTGGACTAGACGGAAACATCAGAAAGGGTGTCAACGTGACCACCACCGTCAACCAATCTGATCTAACACTCACAGTACACTCTTCCCAACAACAGCAGAACACAAATTCTTTCAAGTGCACATGGAACATTAACCAAGACTGAACACAAAACAAATGTCAACACGTTAAAAAAAATTCAATCATATTAAGTACGTTCTCTGCTTACAATGATAATAGTAATAAAAAGGTCAAAAGGTACAAACTTCCATTTATAAAATAAATTATGTCAAGAGGATCTAATGTACAGCATGGTAACTGTGTTAATAATGCTCTACTGCATATCTGAAAGGTGTTAAGAGAGTGTATCTTAAAAGTCCTCATCACACACAAAAAAACTGTTTTTGTAACTATGTATGATGACGGACGTTAAGTAGACTTACTGCAGTGATCATTTTGCAATCTATACAAATACTGAATCATTATGTTGTACACCTGCAACTAATAGAATGTTGTATGTCAATTATACCTTAATTCTGGGAACTCCCTAGTGATCCAGTGGTTAGGACTCAGCACTTTCACTGCCAGGGCCCAGGTTTGATCCCTGGTCGGGAAACTAAGATCCCGCAAGCTGTGTGGCACAGCCAAATTAAAAAATACATATATATACATATACCTTAATTTAAAAAGATATCTAGAAAACACACCAAATTATAAGGAAGTTTAAAAACACACTTCTAAATAACCCATGGGTCAAAGGATAAATCATGCTAAGAGTAAGTATAAAATATTTTGAACAGAATGAAAAACACAACATATCGAAATTTGTGGGATGCAGCTAAAGGAATGCTTAGATAGAATTGTCGGGAATAAAACACATATCAGAAAAGAAGAAAGATCTCAAATCAATGATGTAAACTTCTACCTTAAGAAACCAAGAGGGCTTCCCTGGTGGTGCAGTGGTTGAGAGTCCGCCTGCCGATGCAGGGGACATGGGTTTGTGCCCTGGTCCGGGAAGATCCCACATGCCGCGGAGCGGCTGCGCCCGTGAGCCATGGCCTGCGCGTCCGGAGCCTGTGCTCCGCAACGGGAGAGGCCACAGCAGTGAGAGGCCCGTGTACCGCAAAAAAAACCAACAAACAAACAAACAAACAAACAAAAAAACAAAAGAATAAATTAAGTATAAAGTAGAAAGAAAGAAAGAATAAACCTAAGAGCAGAAATTAACAAAATAGAAAATGGAAAATCAAACCAAAATGTGGTTCTTTTCCCTTTTATTGAAAAGATCAATGAAAATGATAAACCTCTAGCCAGGCTATCAGGGAGAAAAAGAGACAAAAACAAAACCCAAACAACCGATATCAGGAATGAAAGGGAGGGCACACAATCACTACAGATCCTGTGATAAATTTAAAAATAACAAGGGAATATTCTGAACAACTTCACACCAATATATTTGACATAAAAAGGGCGAATTTCTTTCTCTCCCCAGTTTTACTGAGATACAACTGACATGTATCACTGTATATGTTTAAAATGTACAGCAAAACGACTTGACTTGCATATACTGTGAAATGATTATGCAAATTTCTTTAAAGACAAAAATTAACAAAGCTCACTCATGAAGAAAGACAATCTTTACTAACTAAACTGGACTCACAGTTCAAAACCTTCCCAATAATGCCAATTCTAGGTCAAGAGAGCTTCACTGGTGAATTCTACCAAACATTTAAGGCAGAAATAATACCAATTCTATGCAAACTTTTCCAGAAAATTAAAGAAGAGAGAATACTTCCCAGCTCATTCTAAAAGGCAAATATTACCCTGACACCAAAACCACACAAAGATATTGTCAGACAAGAAACTTAGAGACTAATATCCTTCATGAACACAGATGCAATAATCTTTAGCAAAACAGTAGCAAATCCAATACAGCAATCTATAAAAAAGATAATACACCATAACCAAGCGTGGATTATCCCAGGAATGCAAGGTTCATTCAACATTTCAAAATTCACCATGATTAATTTTGTTAACAAACTAAAAAAGAAAAGCTCTATGATCATCTTAATAGATGTAGGAAGAGAATTTGTCAAAATTAAATATCCATTCATGATAACTCTCAGCAAACTAAAAACAGAAGTAAACTTTTTCAACCTGATCTATACTTAATGGTGAAAAACTAAATGCTTTCCCCTTAACACTGGGAACAGGGAAGGATGTCTGCTCACACCACTTCTATTCAACATCATACTGATGGCTCCAGCCAACGGAATAACGAAGAAGAAAAAAAAAGACATGCAGATTGGAAATGAAAAAACACATTATTTTTAGATGATGTGATCAACTACGTAGAAAACCCTACAGAGTCTACCAAAAGACCACTAGAATTAATAAATGAATCTTGGGACTTCCCTGGTGGTCCAGTGGTTAAGAATCTGCCTTCCAATGCAGGGGACACAAGTTCAATCCCTGGTTGGAGAACTAAGATCCCACATGCCGCGGGGCAATGAAGCCCAGGCGCCACCAACTACTGAGCCCACGCACCACAACTAGACAGCCCGCATGCCACAAACTACAACTCTGCAACTAAGCCCGTGCGCCATGACTACAGAGCCCACGCGCTCTGGAGCCCGCGTGCCACAACTAGAGAGAAGCCCACGTGCCGCAACAAAAGATCCCGTGTGCCGCAACTAAGACCCAATGCCGTCAACAAATAAATAAATAAATAAATGATTTTAAAAATAAATGAATCTTCACAGGATATAAGGTCAATATACAAAAAACAGTTACACTTCTATAGACTAGCAATAAATGATTGGACACTGAAATTTTTTTACAAGTACTATTTAAAATAGCAAGAAAAAGATGAAATGCTTTGGAAATGTTTCAATACGCTGTTTGTAAAGCCTACATATTGAAGACTACAAAACTACTCTAAGAATAAACTTAAAAACTAAATAAATGAAAAGTCATATCATGTTCATGGACTGGGAGACTCAATATTACTTTGATGTCATTTCTCCCCAAATTGGTCTACAGACTCAACACAGTGCCAGTTAAAATCTCAGTGGGTTTTTCTGTAGAAACTGGCAAGATGATTTTAAACTTTATATGGGAATGCAAAGGACCTAGAACAGCCAAACACTTTTTAAGAAGAACAAAGCTTGAGGATCTTTACTACCTAATTTCATAACTTACTATAAAAAGCTTCAGGAATCAGGACAGTATGGTACTGGCAAAAGCATGGGTACACACGTAGAGTGGAAGTCCAGAAGTAGACCCATACATACAGCATCAACTGATTTTTGACAGAGATGCCAAGGTATTTCAATGAGGAAAAACAGCATTTTCAACAATAGTTCTTGAACAACTTCATGCCCATATACAAGGATGAACCTCAACCCTTACTTCACAAAAGATACAAAACTTCACTCAAAATGGATCAAGAATCAAACGCAGAAGCTCAAACTGTAAGACATCTAGAAAAAAACACAAGGCAAAAAAATCTTTATAAACTTTGGGTAGCAAAGATTTCTTATACAGAACACAAAAAGCCCAAATCATTTAAAAATTGATGAACTGGACTTGACCAAAATTAAAATTTTTTGATGTTCAAAACACAGTGTTATTGGGACTTCCCTGGTAGTTCAGTGGGTAAGACTCCACGCTCACAATGCAGGGGGTCTGGGTTCGATCCCTGGTCAGGGAACTAGAGCCCGCATGCATGCAGCAACTAAGAAGCCCGCATGCCGCAACTAAAGGATCCCGCATGCCGCAACAAAGATCCCACGTGCCACAAGACCCAGCACACCCAAAACAAATGAATAAATAAATATTAAAAACAACAACAACAACAGTGTTAATGTAATGAAAAGGCAAACCACACTGGGAGAAAATGTCTGAGAAACATACCTGATAAAAGGCTTGTATTCAGAATATATAAAGATTTCTGGCAACTCAACAGTAAGACAAACCACCCAATTAAAAATATGCAAAAGGTTTGAACAGTCACTTCACTAAAGAGACAGAAAATAAGCACATGAAAAGATGCTCAACAAGTCATTAAGAAAATGCAATTTAAAACCATAATGAGATAACACTACGAGCCATTATCAGACTGGCCATAATTAAAGGCTATCAATATCCAACCTTGGTGAGGATGGAAATACAAAGGAGAAGTCTCATACGCGGCTGGGAAACAGTATAAGCGTTTTGGAAAACAGCATGAGAGGTCCTTATAATGTTAGTCACACACTTACCCACAACCTAGCAATTCCACTCCTAGGTATTTACCAAAGAGAAATGAACTCTGTCCAAACAAAGACTTGTACTCACATGTCACCAGCAGCTTTATTCATGATAGCCCAAACGAGGAAACACCACTGTCCCTCTATTGGTGAGTGGATAAACTGTGGTTCATCCGTACAGCGGAATACTGCTCAGAAATCATTAACTACTGATACATGCAAGAACATGATAAGACTTACAAGCATTACATTAAGCTAAAAAAGGCAAAGACTACCATTCAGATTATCTTTCTGTGAGGCTGACTCAAGTTCTGCCCTCTTGATCTGACAATTCGTGGTAGCAGTGACCCATTTTATTAGCACAACCACTTTCATGAGGTTCATTACAAAGGAATTTTATATGTTTGCATTATGAACCAAGACTCAACAGAGCAAACATTCGAGATAAGGACGACTGTTAACAAACTCTTAAATGGTTGGTTTCAATTGGAACTACATGCCTTTGATTAGAACTGTGGTCATGGTAACTATTAAGAGAACCTGGCTACTTAGTGTAAAACGCAAGACTTACATTTTAACAATATATAGGTGAACACAGACACAAATGCTAATGTCCACAACCAAAAGCCTTTATACATCAGTCAACCCTGAAAACAGGAAAGTAGAATATTAATTTGTTAAGTAGTCATCCTTGTGGCAGGATGCCTGAGGGCTACACAGGCCCCTTTAAAGAAAAAACAGGGACTTCCCTGGTGGAGCAGTGGTTAATAATCCACCTCCCAATGCAGGGGACACGGGTTTGATCCCTGGTCCGGGAAGATCCCACATGCCGCGGAGCAACTAAGCCCGTGCGCCACAACTACTGAGCCTGCGCTCTAGAGTCCACGAGCCACAACTACTGAGCCCGCGTGCCTAGAGCCCGTGCTCCGCAACAAGAGAAGCCACCCCAATGGGAAGCCCACGCACCACAACAAAGAGTAGACCCCGCTCGCCGCAACTAGAGAAAGCCCGCGCACAGCAACAAAGACCCAACGCAGCCATAAATAAATAAACAAATAAATAAATAAAATAATAAATAAATAAAAGAAAAAATAATTCTCCAGAGTACCATCTCCCACTCCCCCACACCAGACTTAAAACTATTTTCGTTGCTTAAACAAACACAAATGTAAAATGCAACATAATTTATGTTTTTAAGGCCTTTTTATAACTATAAAAAACCAAGCTGGTCTACAACTTAAATACAAAACCCCCTGAAAATCATTAAAATTCAAATTAACGTTATTTTAAAGACACAGATGGGGGAATTCCCTGGCGGTGGTCCAATGGTTAGCGCTCGGCACGCTCACTGCTGAGAGCTGGTTCAATCCCTGGTCAGGGAAATTAAGATCCCACAAGCCTCACAGCAGGGCCAAAAAAGAAAGAAAGAAAAAAAAGGATGATTCGTTGAAACCAAATTGCTAAATTCAACACAGCCTGGTTCTGACAACTAAGTGCAGGCAGGCTCTCCTGAGTGGGTCTCTGCACAATGTCTCCACCATCCCACCTCTTTGCCTGTCTGAATTTCTCCTGCACAGAGCGGGTCACACCTTTGATGGGTCTTTGCTTGGCTTCAGCAGAGAATGTGAATATCAAGACAACTGCTGCTGCTGCCTCAGTAAGCCTGAAAAGCAGTGCACCCAGGCCCACGGAAGTCAGGGGCAGAGCCTGCCACACGATCTGAGCATGCCTGCCCCATTTTCAGAATACAAGCCGTCGGAGAACTCACAGATCAGGAACACACGTCCACAGCCCCAACAAGGTGTGAACTCTACTGTACAGGAAGCATACTGTAAACATTCTTAAGTCCTGAAACATTACCTGTGGATACAAATCAAAGGAAGGCTCGGTCCTTCATTCAAAAATCATTCCCAGGTACCTGCTCTGTGCCAGGCCTGTGTAGACACCCCGAGATGGGTGAGACAGGAACCAGGGCAAAGGAGCTGCAGTAGAAACTCGGCGTGGGGTTAGGGGGTGCCAGCAGGTCGGAAGGGCTGAGGCGCATGCCGGCGGTAAAGGGTAAGTGACTCTGCTCTCAGTTACCCTGGGGCCAGGCCTCTGCTGAGCCTGTTCAGCCGAGCCGCCCTGCCTGGCTCTCTCTCCAACACCGGACGCTGCTGAGGGGGAAGGTCCTTGCCGATGGGCAGTGATGTCTCCACCTTCAACAAGCACCTCAGGCTGTCCAGCAACCCGGATGCCCCGCCAGCTCACTGTTCTCACTGAAACCTTACCCACTCCCTTGCTCCTTCCCAGTCCCCTCAATCCACTCTCGCTCTCAAAAACAAGTTTATAAAAAAATTCTGGCAGCAATTTTCTCAACTTCTACACTCCTCACCCGACCTTACTTGCATCCTCTACAGGCTTGCCTGCAAATCTGTCTCTTCCAGAATCAGGCTCTCCTGTCTTAGTGGGACCTCATGAGGGCACCATCTGTCTACCTTACTGCTCCCCCACCCCAGCCTCAAGCTCTGCCTCTCTGATGCCAAGCCGAGGTGAGAACACAGGCGACCGGGGCTCAAGTGCTGCTGGCGCTCACTCCAGAGGCTGGGGCTGCCTTACGAATGTGTCTGAAGTACCTGTAACCCAGCAACTCCACTCCACAGATAAACACTCTGTGATGCCTGGGCTCAGGGATGCCCGGAGAGCTGGTAAAACATCCCTTCTGGGGGTGTCTGTGAGGTGTCTCCGGAGAGACCAGCACTGGAATGGGCAGGCTGAATACCGAAGCCAGCCCTCCGCAGTGAAGATGGATATCGTCCACTCCTCCGAGGGTCTGAACGGAGTAGAAAGGCAGAGAGATGTCCACCTTCTGCCCTCGGACACCAGCGCTTCCGGTCCTCCGGCTTTGCAGAATGTGCACAGTGAGACTTCTGGCCTCCATAACCACTTGAGCCAGTCCCTACGATAAACCTCTTCTTTTCTTTTCCCTATCTATCTAACTATCCATCCATCCATCATCCACCCATCCATCTCCTGTTGGTTCTGTTTCTCTGGAAAATCCCGACCAAAACACACCCTAACAAAACTCTTACCAACGAGTACCAAGAGATGGATATATAGATGCCCGACGGCACTTTTTTTTAAAATAACTGCAAAACCCAGAAAACAACTCTGTATCTTCCAACAAAATTTGTTTAAGTAGTATTTTTTAATGGGCATTTTGTTTTCGATACTGGGCTTCAATATTTTCCCCCAGTTTTATGGAAAAATAATTGATGTACATCACTGTAAACTTTAAGGCATACAGCATGATGGTTTGATTTACCTATATTGTGAAACGATCATCACAATGGGTTCAGCTAACACCCATCTTCTCACACAGATAGAGGACAACCTTTTTCCTTGTGATGAGAGCTGTTAGCATTCACTCTCTCAGCAGCCTGCCTATGAGTCATACAGCACCGTCGGCTACAGTCACCATGTTGTACATCACATCCCGGGGACATGCTTATCTTGTAACTGGAAGTTTGCACCTGTTGACCACCTTCTTCAATTCCCCATTCTGTCACCCTCTGCCTTTGGTAACCACAAGTCCGATTTCTTTTTCTCCAAGTCTGGCTTTGGGTTTGTTTTTTGTGTTTTTAGATTTCACATGTAAGTGAGATCATACAGTATTTGTCTTCCTCTGTCTGACTTACCTCACTAAGCAGAATGCCTTCGAAGTCCATGTCTATCCATGTTGTCCTAATGGGAAGGCTTCCTCATTTTTTATGGCCAAATAACATCCCGTTGTTTTTATATGTATGTGTGTACACACCCCCCCACATCTTCTTTATCCATTCATCCAACAATGAACACTTAGGTTGTCTCCATGACTCGGCTACTGTACATAATGCTGTTATGAACATGGTGCTGCAGGTACCTTTTCAAGTTAGTATTTCACTTCCTTTGTATATATTCCCAGAAGTGGACCTGCTGATGCGTATGGTAATTCTATTTTTAACTCTTTGAGGATCCTCCATACTGTTCTCCACCGTGGCTCCACCATTTTACAATCCCACCAACAGCGCACAAGGGTTGCTTTTCTCCACATTCATGCCAGCATTTGTCATCTCCTGTCTTGCTGATGATACGGCCCTTCTAACAGGCCTGGTTCTGATTTGCATTTTCCTAATGACAAGTGATGTTGAGCATCTTTTCATGTACCTGTTGGCCTTTTACATATATTATTTAGAGAAATGTCTATGGGTCCTTTGCCCATTTTTTCCCTGGCTTATTTGGTTTTTTGCTGCTGAGTTGTATAGAGCTCTTGAAATATTTTGGATGTTATCCTCTTATCAGATGTATGGTTTGCAAATATTTTTTCCCATTCTGTAGATTTTCTTCTTTTTTTCTTTCTTTCTTTTTTTTTTTTTTTTTTTGCGATACGCGGGCCTTTCACTGCTGTGGCCTCTCCCGTTGCGGAGCACAGGCTCCGGACGTGCAGGCTCAGCAGCCATGGCCCACGGGCCCAGCCGCTCCGCGGCACGTGGGATCTTCCCGGACCGGGGCACGAACCCGTGTCCCCTGCATCGGCAGGCGGACTCTCAACCGCTGAGCCACCAGGGAAGCCCTGGGGTTTTTTTTTTTGCGGTACGCGGGCCTTTCACTGCTGTGGCCTCTCCCGTTGCGGAGCACAGGCTCTGGACGCGCAGGCTCAGCGGCCATGGCTCACGGGCCCAGCCGCTCCGCGGCATGTGGGATCTTCCCGGACCGGGGCACGAACCTGCGTCCCCCTTATCGGCAGGCGGACTCTCAACCACTGCGCCACCAGGGAAGCCCTGTAGATTTTCTTTTTCACTTTGTTGATGGTTTCTTTTGCTGTCAGAAGCTTTTTAATTTGATGTAGTCCCAGTTGTTTATTTTTTATTTTGTTGCTTGTGCTTTAGGTGTCAAATCCAAAAAGTCACTACTAAGACCCATGTCAAGGAGCTTTATTCCTATATTAAGTCTGTAATCCATTTTGAGTTAATGTTTTTGAGTGGTCTAAGATATGGGTCAAGTTTCATTCTTTCACACGCGAATATCCAATTATCTCAGAACAATTTATTGAAAAGATTGTCTTTTCTCCACTATTCAACAAAATTATTGATGAATAAATTACAGTATAGCAACATATTGGATTATATGTGAATTGTATTATGTGAAAAATGAATGAATTATATTAGGGAAAATGCACAAACTGCAGCTACCCAGACAGCATGAGGAATCATAAACAGAGAAGACAGCATAAGCACACACTTTCATAAAGGTCAAAAACAAACAAAAATAAATAATTTATTATTTAGAGATACACATATAGGCAGTGTAACTTTTTTTTAAAGGGTTTAATAAAGTAAGGGAATGAGCAATACAAAAGGACAGCATTTACCTTGGAAGGGGAGAAACAAAAGATGGAGAAGGGAAGAGCACACAGGCACACAGGTGTTAGGGAGGGCCTGATTTTTAATGCTGACTGGTGTTCATTTTATCATCCCTCATAACATGTATACTGTAGACATAATTCATATATATATCAAATATCACATAGTAAAAAAATAAAATTTAAATGGGAGGAAAAACCTCTCCCCACTACCAGCTCTTTTCTTCATTATTTCAACATTTCCAAGTCCCTCCTCCAGCTGTGTCTGTCCTCTCCTCCCCTCACAGTCAAGCATCTGAAAGATCAGCCCCTTAACTGGACTTGCTCAGCTTCCTCTCCACTGAGTTATTGTTCACACAGTTCAGCCGGGCTTGTGCTCCAACTGAACACAGACCTATCTAAGGTCAGATACCACTTCTCTGCTGCCACACCAACACTCTGTGTCCTCTCGCAGCTAACTTTTCTCAGTGTCTGTCAGGACTGCTGGCAGAGTGTCCTCCAGGGACCTCCCAGGCTCTCCTCGTCCTGCTGATGTACCAAAGCTACAAGGCTCTGTCTCCCCTGCCCACTCCCCACGGGCCACTTCTCAGGGCTGTTTATGCAGCTGAGGACCCTGAGACAAAAGGCAGGCTTGCTTACTGCTTACAATAAAAGGGCCAGATCCCCACCCGCACCACCACCCCCAGCCCGTGCTCCTGAACTGGGACACAAACCCCCTGTACCCCCTGCACCGATGTGGGCCTTGGGGAGCGGAGGGGGTGAGGAGAACGGGATGTTTCTGCTGTGCCGAGTAACAAAGTCCTTCGTCTCTGACTCAGGATTCTCAAGTCTTCTGCCAGCACCCATGCAACAGGAACAAGCCAGCTTATTACCTTCAGGTAGGGTCAAAAAAAACTAACCCCAGACCCAACGACGACGACCTTGTGCTTGTCACACTCCCTTGCTTTTCGTTCTACTTCTCCGCCGTCTGCTGCTCAGTCATCCCTACCTCCACTGTCAGGTGTTCTCTAGAACTCCTCCTCAGGACTCCACTGCTCCCTCCACCCACTGACTTGGGTATCGTGCCAGGGACCAAGGTTGAGAAGAGGAGTAAAAGCCATCTGTTTGCTTGTTTTTTAAACTGAAGTATATAGTTTTGATTTACAATGTTATGTTAGTTTCAGGTGTACAGCAAAGTGATTCAGTTACACACACACACACACACACACACACACACACACACACATATATTCCTTTTCAGATTCTTTTCCATTATAGCTTATTACAAGATATTGAATGTAGTTCCCTGTGCTATACAGTAGTTCCCAAAAGCCGCCTGTTTTAACGACTGTTGCATGAACGACCAGCAAAGGACATCTGAGACAAACAGCCTGTAACCTAAAATTGCAGATCTTGAAAAAAATTTGGGATTCCACTGACAGAAGTAAAGTCAAAAGGCCTGTTTAACGTATATTCAGATGGGGGGTGTCTAGCAACGTCCCATTAACAACTTAAAAAGAGAAGTCAATTACACCTATACCAATAAAGTTAGAGGAAGAAAAATGAAAAGATATCATTTAAATAGTATAAATAAGGGACTTCCCTGGTGGCGCAGTGGTTAAGAATCCGCCTGCTAATGCAGGAGACATGGGTTCGAGCCCTGGTCCAGGAAGATCCCACATGTCGCGTAGCAACAAAGCCCATGAGCCACAGCTACTGAGCCTGCGCTCTAGAGCCCGTGGGCCACAACTACTGAGCCTGTGTGCCACAACTACTGAAGCCCGCGTGCCTAGAGCCCATGCTCTGCAACAAGAGAAGCCACTGCAATGAGAAGCCTGCGCACCGCAACGAAGAGTTGCCCCCACTCACCGCAGCTAGAGAAAGCCCACACACAGCAATGAAGACCCAACGCAACCAAAAATGAATATAAGCTAATAAATAAATTTTAAATAAATAAATAAATAGTATAAATAAAAGTATGTATAGGTAAATGATTTTTTTAAAAAGGTGCAATGGGGGACCTCCCTGGTGGTCCAGTAGGTAGGACTCCGTGCTCCCAATGCAGGGGGCCTGGGTTTGATCCCTGGTCAGGGAACTAGATCCCACATGCCGCAAAGAAGATCCTGCAGGTGGCAACTAAGACCTGGTATAGCCAAATAAACAAATAAATAAAAGGTGCAATGGCATAATACAGAAAAATATGAAACACTTATAAATGGAGAAAGACCCCATACTTACGGGATTAGAAAACTCAGTATTCATAAGAAGTTAATTCTTCTCCTACTGACTTACAGTCAGTGCAATCCTGGTCAAATCTTAACAGGGTTTTTTTTTGGGGGGGGGAGGAATTGAGAAGACAATTATCATTTATACAGAAATGTAAGGAACCAAGAATAACCAAGACATTTTTGATGAGTACAAGGTAAGAGGGCTTTCTCTCTGAATACATTTGTTACAGAGCTACAGTAATTACCACAATATACACAGCAAAGTAGACTTAGTAGCCACTGTGTTCTTCACCACCACGTGCTTAGTTAAAAAAAGGCCAGTGCCACTTAAGAGTGTCCGAGATGCTGCAAAATCATGAACTGTATTAAATCTCAACCTTTAAGCACATGGCTTTTGAATATTCAATGTGATGAAACGGGAAGTCTGCATAAAGCATTTCTGCAATATTCCAGAGAAAAGCACTGTGCGCTGTGAGCTGAATGAGCCACTCCGTCCATGAAACATCAATTTTACTTGAAAGAATGCCTGACAGACCAATCTATGTTTATTCAGACTTGGATACTGTCAGACATCTTCTCAAAAATGAATGAAATAAGCCTGTCCCTTCAAGGAAAACAGCTGATGCTACTTGTGGCCAATCATAAAATCTGAGCTTTCAAGCAAAAATTGGAAGTTTGGAAAACTTGTATCCATCACTGTGGACTTGAACACTTATCCACATTTAGAGACCTTTCTGATGAGATCGGTGGTGGCAGTGACAAATGTGACTTTAATAAAACAACAACCTGAATAATGTAAGGTGTCACTATCTCAAAGACCTCCCTTACTCAGTAAACAGCTATTTTACAAATGACCAATGTGTGGTGCAGAATCATGTGTGGGTAAGAGGTTCATTGAGAGTGCAAGATAGACAATGGATTTCAGTTTAACAGTGTAGGAAAAATTCTCTGATATCATTTCAGATTCTACATTACAGCTAACCATTAGGAAACTATTACCTGTCATGGTTTGGTGTGGTATCAAAGAATATCCAGTTATCTGAAGAAGCCATTAAAATATTTTCTTCATATAACTTCAGTCAAAACAACCTATCACCCAGAATGAACACAGAAGCAGGTATGAGAATTCAGCTGTCTTCTATTACCCAAACATTAAGAAGATTTGCAAAACAGTGCTATTCTACTTACTATTTTTGTTTTGGAAAATAGTTTTCATTAAAAAATATGCTATTAATCTTAACCCCATGACTCTGCAATTCCTTTCCTACATGTATATACAACAGAATGTGTGAACGTGTGCTCCAAGAGCATCGTTCGTGATAGGAAAATTTGGAAAACAACCAAAATGTAGTATAAGTTCACAAAGGTGAAGAGTATATAGTAATGAAAATGAAAAAACTACAACATTTATGAATCTCAAACATAATGCCGAACAAAATAAATCAGACACAAAATAATGCATACTGCATGATACCTGTAAAAAGTTCAGAACACCAGAAGAACAGAACAACACTGCTTAGGGACGGAGGTGTGGGTGCTGTAACTAAGAAAGAGGAGCTGGAAAGACTGCGAACTCTGCGGAGAGGTGGGGGGGGCGGGAGAGACACAGAGAGGATCTAGGTGAAGGGCAGTGCTTGACTTGTGACCTGCACCGTAGCAGAAATAAACCCAAACAGATCAGCAATCACAGGAAGTGACAAAGATTAATTTCACCATTAAGAAGTAGCTTCTCGGGGCTTCCCTGGTGGCGCAGTGGTTGAGAGTCCGCCTGCCGATGCAGGGGACGCGGGTTCGTGCCCCGGTTCGGGAAGATCCCACATGCCGCGGAGCGGCTGGGCCCGTGAGCCATGGCCGCTGAGCCTGTGTGTCCGGAGCCTGTGCTCCGCAACGGGAGAGGCCACAGCAGTGAGAGGCCCGCGTACTGCAAAAAAAAAAAAAAAAAAAAAAAAAGTAGCTTCGTGCCGCACACTAAAGACTAAAGACACCATACACAGCAACGAAGACCCAGCACAGCCAAATAAGTCAATGAATAACTTAAATTAAAAAAAAAGAATCAGAAGAAGAAGTAGCTTCTCAAATGCAAATCAAAACCACAATGAGGTATCACGTCACACCTGTCAGAATGGCTATTCTCAAAAAGGCCACAAATAACAACCACTGGTGAGGTTGTGGAGAAAAGGGCAGTCTTGTGCACTGCTGGTGCGAATGCAAACTGGTGCAGTCTCTGTGGGAAACAACGTGGAGGTTCCTCAAAAAACAAAAAATAGAACTACATACAATCTGGGTAGACAGCTGAAGAAAATGAAAACACTAATTTGAAAAGACACATGCACCCCAATGTTCACTGCAGCACTGTTTACAACAGCCAAGACAAGGAAGCAGCCTAAGTGTCCATCGACAGATACTGGATAAAGAGCGTGCGGTACATAGATATACACGTATACAATGGAATGCTACCCAGCCATTAAAAAAAAGAAATTTTGCATTTGCAACAACATGGATGGACTTGGAGGGCATTACGCTGAGGGAAATAAGTCAGAGAATGACAAATGCTGCATGTTATCACTTACACGTGGAACTGAAAAATAAAACTACCGAATATAACAGAACAGAGAAACAGACGCGCATATAGAGAACAAACTAGTAGCTGTCAGTGTGGAGAGGGAAGGGGGAGGGGCAAGGTAGGGGCAGGGATTTAAAAGATACAAACTACTATGTATAAAATAGATAAGCAACAGGGATATAAGGATATATTGTATAGCACAGGGAATACAGCCAATATTTTATACTAACTATAAATGGAGTATAAACTTTAGGAATTGTGAGTCACTATGTTGTACACCTGAAACTTACTGTGTATCAACTTTACCTCAATAAAAAAATAAATAAATGGCTTCTCAAAGGAGACCAAATTGAGTATACTTCTATGCTGACTGCACAAGGACACTTACAAGATGCAACACAGAGCAAATGAGAACAAGAGGCTACGAAAAGGAGAGGAAGGGAGGGAGGGAGAGAGCTCAGCGACCTGCACAAACAGTAAACAAAAAGCCCTGAGGAGGGGCCGCCACAACCAAAGGAACAATGTACTGAGATTTAATCAATCAACCTGTATTCATCCAGCACAGCCTTAAAACCTAGAGACCAAAAATGGAAACATTTACAAGAAAAAGGGACAAGTACACACGCACAGTGGGAGGTGTTAACTGACCTTACTCAGAAATCAGCGGATTAAGCACAACAAAATTAGTTAAGAACACAAAAGGATCTAAGAACACAATTAACAAGGGGTTGATCTAATGGGAGTACACAGAGTCCTCTATCTAAACGCTGAGAAAACATTTTCAAGCACACATGGAACTTTTATAAAAACCTAACCACATACTAGTGTAACTGACTGATAAGGGGTCACTGTAATACATGCCATGATCTCCAACTGTAACAGCATTAAATTAAAAGTCAATATGATTAAAGGTGATCCGAGAGATATATGTTTGGATATTTACAGATACTTCAAAACAATTTATGGTTAAAAACAGAAATAATCAAAATTGGATAACACTTAAAATTGAGCCAATACAACTAGCAATTCAAAATCTAGAGCAGTAATTAGAGGTTTCCAGCACACATCAGGGCAGAGTAAGAAAAACTGATGAGAAGAACTGCAGGTAGAGAGACAGAAGAGTGGCCACAGAGAAAGAAGAGACGAGACCTGTGGTGGCCTCAGCAGGGCTGTGTGGTGAAGGTCACCTGGCAATCAGTGAGTGGCACTGGGCTGTCTCCCATCCGCCCCCCAGCAGGCGGGCTGAGCAAGGCCAGGTTCCCGCCAGGTCTCTGGGGTGAGATAAGTACAAGAATGCAGCTCCCAAGGCAGCTGGTACCAAGCTCAGGCTCCCCAGACACTTGTCAGCAGCCCTGAGAAGAGGCCTAGAAAATGGAGAGCCCCCCACACTGACACGCACCCCACCTTGTCACGGCATCTGTACCCTGCTCCCAAGAACAAGAAACTGGGAGAACCACATGTCTCAACTTACTGACAGCGTCTGTCTGTAATTCGGGACCCTGTGGTGCTTGCCATCACTACCTTTCAGCACACTGAACAGAACAGAACATCTGTGGAGGGATAAACAAGAATCTGCCCACAAGCGAGCCTCTGGGAAGACAGAGAGAATGGTGAGGAGACAAGGTAGAGGGATGGACTCTGCACCACTCTCTCTGTGCCCCGGAACTTCTATCAGAGGCACCACAGCGTTAACCAAATACTGCCGTGTGCGCGCACGCACACGCGCACGCACGCACACACACAGAGTAGTAATTAATGAAATAGACAAAGTGAAAGAGATTCTAAAAATTAAAAAAAAGTTCTTTGAAAAGACGAAATCAACACACTTCTAGAAAGAGTGGTTAAAAAAAGAGAAAGAAAAAGCACAGCTATGAGGAATGGAAAGCGCTGTACCTACAGGTGCGGCAGGAGCTGAGAACAGGCCACCCACACACCGCTTCACGCCCCAAACGACAATTGCTAAGGATGTAACTTACCACGACTAACTCGAAGAGCAATGGAAAATCTCTTATCACTTAAAGAAACTGAACCAAAAGTTTAAAAGTTACCCAGAGACATGCCTGTCTGTGAAGGGAACAGGAGGAGGCTGACAGCAGGAGGCGCGAGGCCACAGGCAGACGACGCTAGAGCATCTGCACTCTGCTGGGCGCGAGCCGGACGGGAGCAAAGAGAGGGAATGAACAGCAAAAGCAACAGAGGATGGACAGGGGTGGGCACCTGGGAGGCAACTTCCCTCGGCCACAGGGGTGATCAGCCCAGCAGGGCCAAGTGGGTGGGGGTTGTTTGGGAAGAGAGGAGAAGGAAGGGAGTGCTCCATCTCTGCATCTGAAGATCAGAGACAGCGGGACACACACAAACTCGTAACTCTGGGCCCACCAGAGAGCACAAAGGACCGGCTGAACGGGACAAGTGTGACAGGCCACCTGGGGACAAGGCGAGGAAGGCAGGCAGCCATGAGTGGGTCGGAGGCCACAGCGCAGCATGTGACAAGTCCTTAAAGGTTGGGTGTGGCCGGTGGGACTTGCCAGGCCGGGCCCTTCTCTGGGAGCCAGCAGAAGCCTTCACTGCTGAGGTGGTGGGCGGTCTGCACCCGAGGCCCAGGCTGATCCTCCGAGAAGAGGGGACCGAGCCCTCCAGGAGACAGGCCCAGGACCCACATGGACACGAGCACAGGCCACACCCCGAGGCCCCTACAGATGCAGGCAGAGTCTGGCTGCCACGCGGCAGGGGCAGCATCACCAGGAAAGCTGCACCCCGAAGCCCGGGCACAGGACTGCCCAAGGCTCAGGCCGGACAGGGGAACCGAGGAAGCACCAGGCAGGAGGCTCTCGCCGCCGGCACACGGCGCGGGCAGAGTGTGGAGAGAGACCCCGCGGCCCGCACAAGCACAGGGGGCAGCAGCCGCCAGGGAGACGAGCCACAGCAGCCCCAGGGCCCGTCAGACTGGCCGAGCGGGCCCCCTGCGTCTGCACGTGCTGCCTGGCACTGCCCCCAGCGAGAGCGAGGAGCAACAACACTGAAGGGAGAAGCAACACCAACACTACACAAACTCTTCCAGAAAAGAGGAGCAGGAACACATCTCAACTCACTTTACGAGGCCCTGAAAGACACAAAAGACAAGAAGACTTTAATGAGCCTCCATGGGCAGACCCTCTTCACAAGCACAGACGCGCAGTTCTCAACCAAACGTGACACGGACAAAGCATGTCCACGGAAAGACATGTGCAAGGACGTTCACAACAGCTTGACGCAAAGAACAGCCCAAATCTGGAAACAACAGAAACGTCCATCAACAGTGAACAGGTAAACAAACTGTGGTATATCTCTGCAAGTTATTCAGCAATAAAAAGGAACAAACGACTGATGCACAACTCTCAAAGCACAACACCAAGAAGTCTACGGGACACCCCAGAAAAAGCAAATCCACGGGGACAAAAATCACGTCCGTGGTTATTACGAGGGGTTGGGAGGAGGGGAAGGGCTGCCTACCGAGGTGAACAAGGGAACACCTGGGGGTTCTGTATCTTAGCCGTGGTAGTGGTGTTTACACAACTGTATAAATCTGTCAAAACTCAGTGAACTATATACACTTAAAATGAGTGAGTTTTACTAGGTGTAAATTACATCTCATTAGTTTAAAAAGTTCAGCAATTTTAACCAGCTTGAGCAAAGAGGCCAACTGTACAATAGCAACAGAAGGTTTACGTCTACAAACATAGGTCAACATTATACCTCTGTGGTCCCTGGTGTCACTTTTTTGATGAGGAGAGAAAGCCTCGTGTGTTGATCCATTATCCAGGACAAACTGGGAAGTCAGGAAATGAGACTCCCCTCGTGGCAAGACTAGTTATGGGAAATGACAGGCAATTTCGCTTCTGCCTCCAAAACCAGGATGAGCAACAGCAACCCTTCTCCCAAAGGCACAGTCAGGCCAAAACACAAGAGCAGGACTGGAAACAGGAAGAAGAGACGGCAAACTTCAAGAAGCAAAGAAAATGCGCTAGCCGGGGGAGACTCAAGAATGCTGACTGGAAGTGAGCAGGGAACAAAATGGGTATCAGTAAGCTAAACAGCCTTCCATTAGAAAATGGAAAACAGACCAAATACTTTAAGTGGACACAGGAAGAAAACAAAAGTAAAATAAAATGATAAAAGCACAAAGATCTGAGGGTGAAAAAACTTCAGACCGACTATGCCATCTTTTTAATCCTTAATTCCGGATTTATCCATTGCTTTGTTCATTCATTTATTTATTCATCAATTCAAATATTTTGGGTACCTAAAATATGCCAGGCTAGCACTGTTCTTGGTAAGAAAATACGCAAAAAGAGCTACCCTCTTGGAGTGTACAGTCCAATGAAGGAAAAAGACAAACAAAATGAATAAGTAAAATGCACAGTGTATTAGAAAGAAGTGCTGAGGGGAGAACAGAGCAGGAAAAGGGGTGTGTGGGAGGGGCTGAGTGAGAAGTAAATTTCTATTTTGATAAACAACAGATTTTGAGTTTTAGCTACTAAAGCACTACTATAGAAACTGGCACGTGAGCTGGGGTGCTGCCTTCAAGGAAACCCTAAAACAGAAGCCACTGGCTCAGTGGCGGGCAGCAAGGGGGCTCAGGCGAAGGGGCAGCAAACTGTCGGCGACCAGTGTGGAAAGCAGTCCCAGGTCAGGAAACAGAATGTGGTGCTGGGTGCTGCTGTCATCGGCCACGTGCAGAGTGGCATTAGCAGAAAGACAACAGCTCAGAAAACAATCATCAAGCAGAAATCAAAGGAACGGAAGAGCCCTAGAATGCGGGGCCTCAAATGGCTGCAAAAGCCAACTCCTTCCAGAACCCAAAGAGCAGGTTTGCAAGCCCTTTCAGAACCAGGGCCCATGCAGACACCGTCTGGGCTAAAGATCCTGATGTTCTCAAGAAGGTCTCATTTAGCCGAGGCAGGAAATCAATGGAAAAGGGGTGGGGGGGAGTCCAACTTGAGAATTGCATCTGGGAAAGAATTTCAGGCGAGTTACCAGCGCATGGAATTGTCTAGCACTAATAAGCACACGAACGCCTCTAGCTTTTCACCAAGCTACACTGCCAAAGACATCCTGAGAGCAGACTTAAAAAGCCAAAACCCACCCTGCGGGCCCCCCAGGCTTGCTGACGGGGCTGTCTGACCGAAGAGGGCAGGGCCCTTCCTACTGACTGCAGGTGTCATCAGGAAGAGGGGCGGGGACCCCAGCCGCTGGAGCCAGGGACGAGGAGATGGCGCGGGAGGGAGTTCCTCCAGAAAGCAGACCCAAATGAGCCATCTCGCGCGCCGTTCCGCTCCGCCGGGCCGGGCACTCACCGCCGGCGGGTCGAGGCTGCCGCGCCGCTCCTCGTTCTCCACGGTGCGCCGGCAGTCCGGGCACACCCACAGAGGCAGGTGCAGCACGCTGTTGCCCTTGGGCGCCATGGACAGGGCCAGCTTGCTTGCAGTCTTTACTCCACTCTCTAAGAACGAAGAGTCTTTCCGCTCGCTTCTGCACAGAAGACAGTAATCCCCAGCGGGGTAGGGTGGTGTTCTATGATTCATGCCAAAATTAAAAGGAGTCTGGAACAGAAAAAAAATTTGTATTTTCAAAACATGAGCCCGAGAAGGGTCGTCTGCACCGTAGAGAAATCATCCTGAAAATCCTGAAGATAGGTTCGAGAGAGGGACACCTGGGCAACAGGTGAGCAGGGAAGCCAGAGTACACATGGGATGGAGCTGTCAGGACCCCCAGGCCTCTCTCCCATCTGGAGTGCCCCTACCGTGAACCCATCAGGTGGGAAAGTGCACCAGGACCCATGCCAAGCCTATTCTGGCTGGAACGTTGCCCAGATGCTCCCCCAGCCCTGCCCAGCCAGCAGCCCAGCTCTTCCCTCAGCCCATGGCTCTCTCCCTGTCTTCCTGTACCCAGGCTCGCACAGGCCATTGGCTGTACTCGTTACCTGGACTACGTATAAGCATGTACACGACTGGTGCCACAGCTGACAGAGTGCTCTCAAATGGGCCCCAGGCTCCATTATCAAAGCCTGGAATGACCAGGTATCAGGTGCTTAAACAAGGGGGCTGAATGGATAAATGAACAAATGAGTGATTCAAAGAATGAAAAACGGGACTTCCCTGGTGGCGCAGTGCTTAGAAATCCGCCTGCCAGTGCAGGGGACACAGGTTTGAACCCTGCTCCAGGAAGACCCCACATGCCACGGAGCAACTGAGCCCGTGCATGCCACAACTACTGAGCCTGAGCTCTACAGCCCACAAGCCACAACTACTGAAGCCTGCATGCCCTACAGCCCACGTGCCGCAACTACTGAACCCATGTGCTGCAACTATTGAGGCCTGCGCGCCTGGAGCCCGTGCTCCGCAACAAGAGAAGCCACTGCAATGAGAAGCCCGCGCACTGCAATGAGGAGTAGCCCCTGCTTACTGCAACTAGAGAGAGCCCACGCATAGCAATGAAGACCCAACACAGCCAAAAATAAATAAAATTAAAAAAAAAAGAATGAGTGACAGTACCATTAAGACGCCAAAGACTTGCACGTATATTCTTACCTGCTTTCATAAACCAGTGATCAAAACTGCTTACACCTGTCACATCTACAGGGTTCCCTGGATTTAACCAAACCCAGCTCAGCAGCCATCTGAATGTCTGGGGTGCAAGGGGAGAGAACTGAGTACTATCTCCCATGGAAGTAGCTGTCTTTCTCTGTCCCAACAAATCCAAGCAGCCTGTCACCGACAGAACAGCCACAGCCTTCAAACCTCTCTAGGCCGCCTTGCTTACCCAGAGCAGAAGATGATGGGCCCCAAGGTTAGAAAGGTCCCCGAGCAGAAATCATAATGCTAAGAGCCAGAACTGTCTTGCGAGCACCCAGTTCATTATCCACTCATCTGTCTGTCTGTCCATCGTCCATCCATCCAGTGTTTACCGGAAGCCCACCGTGTGCCAAGGCACAGGCCCAGGCACTGGAGACACAGTGGTGAATAAAACAAAAATCTCTGCCGTTAGGGAGGTAATTCTTGTCAAACACAAAGACAAAGTAAAAAATACAGAACATTAGATAGTGGTAACTGAGAAGGAGAGAAGAGCAAGAGAAAGTGTCTGGGGCCGGGGACGATGCCCTTCATTCACCGTGGCCATCAGGGCCTCCCTGAGGAGACATCTGAAGTGTGGGGCTGCTGGAAGCCGCACGGACACCTGAGAGCAAGCGCACAGGCCCCGGGGCAGAGATGGAGGGGAAAGGGAGCAGGGAGCCCGGCACGGCCTGGCCCCACTCGTGTCCTAACGGGGAGACAGGATGTGCGTGGAGAAGAGATGTGATGGCAGAAAGGAAGGGGCCCAGGAGACCGGGGTGAAGCCGCTGTGAAGGCAGAGCCCATAGGACGACCGAGGAGCCCGACGTCAGGGGAGAGGAGAGAGGCCAGACAGCCCCCCCGACTGTGGACTGCGCGTGTGGAACAGCTCCGAGGTGAGGAGGACCTCGGCCGTAGGCATCTGGAACACACTGCATGTCAGGCATCCTTACAGGTCAGGTGACTGGGTCCTGCTGGTCCCAGAGGGACACCAGACAAGCACAGACAGAACTAGCCAGCGCCCCATGGCAGTAAGCGCTCCTCCACCAAGAGGAAGAAATGAAGTCTCCAAGGGTGCAGAGTGGGACCAGCAGGAGAGCACGGCTTCAGCGAGAGCAAAGCTAAGCTGAGACCCAAGTGCTAAGGAAAAACAAACGGAAAAGAGCCGTGTGAAGATCCTGGAGAGGAGCGCTGGCGCAGGGAACTGCTGCGAACGCGGGCCTGTCCGGGGCAGGATGAAGGCCGGAGGCTGAAGCTCGTGCCCCGTGAGGGGCTGGAGATTGCTCAGAAGGGGGTGGCGTGACCCAATTTTCATCTTACAGGGAAACCTGTTGTGTGAACAATGGACTCTGAGGAGGTGACCACACGTGAGGCAGTTCCAGGTGCAGGCGGCCCTGGAGGAGCAGAGCGGTCAGGCTCGGGGGCTCGCCCGCCCGGGCAGTGGACCCACCAGCAACGGGGGACAGGCTGCAGCGGTGGAAGGAGCAAGGGTTGGTTTTGGCCGCTGTGCGGTCAAAGTGTGCGTCAGCCACCCAGACAACGTGGAGCACGGCACCTGCTGGAGCAGCGACCGGAGGGGTGCAGCCGGATATGCAATTTGGGGTCTGTAAAGCCAGAGCCAGATGGGATGATCTGCGGAGGGCATGCAGCCAGTGTCCTGAACGGAGGTCAAACTTCTCGAGGCTTGACCACTATGCTCAAGAAGGAAGCGAGTCCTCTCGGGAGGTGAAGCTCTACTCTGCGAACCTCTTTCAGACAAAGCAAGTGACACTCACACAACAGCAAAGCCTGACTAAACCTCAAGCTAACCACATACTAGTGCTTGCCACATGGTCACCCTCCCGTGACTAAACGTGAGGGACAAATATAAGTCCCACTGGTTCTCGTAAAAACATTTTACAGGTGCACTGAAGTATAACTGAGGAACAATAAGCTGAAAAGATCTAAAGTATGGGACGTGAATAGTTCGGACACGTGAACACGCGCGTGAAACCATGTGACAACCAAGATAATAGACATCGTCCTAACCCCGAAGGTTCCAGGAGGCCCTCTGCTCCCTCTTTCTCCCCGCTGCCTCTTCCCTCCACCCTTCAGAGGCCACCGCTGGACTGAGTTCTGTCTCTGCAGATCACTGGGCAACTTCTAGAACTGTTTATAAATGACGTCACATAACATATTCTCTTGTGTCTGGCTTCTTTCACTGAGTGTCCTTACCTGGAGACGATTCCATTCACAAGTCTGTTCTAGCCCTGAGAGTAGTCCACTGTGTGGGCGAGCCACAACTTGCTCATCCACTCTTTTCTTCTGCCCTTAATTTTTATTTATTTATTTTGCTCACCCATTCTGCTGCTTGAAACCATTCAGGTTATTTCCAGTTTTCAGCTGTTACAAATAATAGTGGCTATGAACATTCATGTATAAATCTTGCTGTGAACACATGTTTTTGTTTCTCTTGCATAAATACCAAGGAATAGAATGACTGGGTTGTCTAACTTTTAAGAAAATGCCAGGACTTCCCTGGCGGTTCAGTGGTTAGGACTCCATGCTTTCACTGCCAAGGGCCTGGGTTCAATCCCTGGTCGGAGAATTGAGATCCCACATGCCACGTGGCACCGCCAAAAAAAAAAAAAAAAAAGAAGAAGAAATTGCCAAACCTCTCCCAAAGAGCAGTGTTAAAGAGTCCCAGCTAGCCTATATCCTCATCAGTAAGTTTTTAAATTGCAGCCACTGTAATGTGTATAGTATTGTCTCAATGTGGTTTCCCTAATAATACGTTAAATATCTTTTCACAGGCTTATGCAGTATCTATTCAAACTTTTGGCCTGGCTCAAGGTCTATCAATTTTATTATTCTTAAAATAATCAGCTTTTGGTTTCATGGGTTTTTCCTTATTAAAAATCTTTCTTTCACTGACTTTTGCTTTTATGTTATTATTTCATTTCTTTGAGTTACTTTGGGTATAAGCGGCTTCTTCATCTTCTATTTTCTTAAGGTGGAAGCATAGGTCATCAAGCCCTTTCTCTTGCATAAAAAGGTGGTTAATGCTGTAAATTTCCCTAGTAAGCACTGCTTTGGCAGCATTTTACAAGTTCTGATGTGTTGTGTTCTCATTCTCATTCAGTTCAAAATACTTTCTAACTTCCGTCTTGATTTCTTCTTTGACTCATGAGTTGTTTAAAGTGTGGTTTAGTTTCCAAATATTCGTAGTTTTCTAAATATCATTCGGTTACTGATTTTTTATTTTTTTATTATTTTTTTTGTGGTACGCGGGCCTCTCCCGTTGCGGAGCTCAGGCTCCGGACGCGCAGGCTCAGCGGCCATGGCTCACGGGCCCAGCCGCTCTGCGGCATGTGGGATCTTCCTGGACCCGGGCATGAACCCGCGTCCCCTGCATCGGCAGGCAGACTCTCAACCACTGTGCCACCAGGGAAGCCCTCTGTTACTGATTTTTTAAAATATAATTCCACTGCAGTCAGAGAGGATATTCTGTACTATTTTAATTATACCAAATTTATCAATACTTTTTTATGGCCCAGAATATGGTCTATTTTAGTAAATGTTCAATGTTTACTTAAAAGAATGTGTATGTATGCTGCTGTTGTTGGGTAGCGTGTACTATAAATGTCTGTTCAGTCACGTTGGCCAATGGTGTCATTCAAGTCTTCTTTAACTTCACTGATTTTCTATTTACCTTTTCTATCAATTATTGAGAGAGATATTAAAATCTCCAAACACAACTATGATTTGTCTATTTTTCCTTGAAGTTCTATCAATTTTTCCTCCATATATTGTGAAGCTTCATTATTAGGTTCAAAAATGTTCAGGACTGTTATGTCCTCTTGATGAACTGAGCCCTGTACCAGTATGACGTGACTGTTTTTACCCTGGTAACATTCTTTATTCTTTGCTCCTGTATTGATTTGTCTGACACTAGTACAGCCACTCCAGCTTTCTTTTCACATAAGCAATGCATATCTTTCTTTATAACTTTTTTTTTTTTTTTTTTGGCTGCACCACAGGGCATGTGGGATCTTAGTTCCCCGACCAGGGATCAAACCCGTGTCCCCTGCAATGGAAGCCTGGAGTCTTAACCACTGGACCGCCAGGGAAGTCTATCTATGACTTAACTTTTAGCTTACCTGAGTCTTTATATTTAAAGCAAGTTACCTGCAGAAAGCATACAGTTATGTCTTGTTTTTTGTTCCAACCTCACAATCTTTTAAAACTGGGATACTCAAACCATTTACATTAAATACAATTACTGATATGATTGGGTTTTTTAAATCTACCATCTTATTCTTTATTTTCCTACTGATTCATATTTTGTTTCCTTTTTCTTCTTTTTTAGCCTTAAACAGTTGAGTAATTTTTGTGGTGCTGTGTTCTCTCTTCTGCTGGCTTGTGAGCTGCTCCTCTTTTCTTTTTGAATTGGCTGCTTTAGTGTGTACCGTATACATTTTGCCTTGTCACAATCAGCGATCAAATAAAACTTTATCACCTTACGTTTCCCATCTCCTGGTCTTCTTTATGCTATTGTTGTCATACCTTTTACCTCTACCTAAAACCCCCATAACTCATTGTTATTTTTGCTCCAGACAGGAAATTATATTTTAAAGTAATTTAAAAAAACACATTTACCCATATATTTACAATTTCCAGTGCTCTTCATTTGTTTGTAAAGATTCAGATTTCCATCTGGTGTCATTTTTCTTCTGCCTGAGGACTTCCTTTAACATTTCCTGTGATGAAGAACCCCTGGTCATGAATTCTTTCAGCTATTTATGTATGAAAAATCTTGATCTCATTTTCTTTTTTTTTTTTTCATTTTCATTTTTGAAACATTTTTACTGGTTTAGAATTCTAGGTTACGTTCTTCTTCCTTTTACTATGTTAAAGCTGTCCTCCTTCTATCCTCTGGCTTGCACTATTTGCCGTGAGAAGTCTGCTATTAGTCTTATCGCTGAAGTTTTCTTTTAATCACTATTTTCAGCATTATAAAATTATGATGTGACTGGGTGCAGTTTTCTTCATGTTTCTTGTGCCTGAGGCTTTTTGAACTTCTTGGATTTGTGGCTTAGAGTTTTCATCAAACTTGAAAATTTTTCAGCCATTATTCCTTTAAATATATAAATTTTTATTCCTCATCCCCACTCTTTCTTTCTTTCTTTCAACATACATATAGTGTGCTGTTTGAAGTTGTTTCACAACTCATTGATGCTCTGTTCTTTTTATTTTGTCTTTTTATTTTTATTGTGGTACGCGGGCCTCTCACTGTTGTGGCCTCTCCCGCTGTGGAGCACAGGCTCCAGACGCGCAGGCTCAGCGGCCATGGCTCACGGGCCCAGCTGCTCCGCGGCATGTGGGATCCTCCCGGACCGGGGCACGAACCCGTGTCCCCTGCATCGGCAGGCAGACTCTCAACCACTGCGCCACCAGGGAAGCCCTGTTCTTTTTAATTTTTTTAAAATTTCAATCTTCAACTCTCTCATGGTTCTTTTTGGGTAGTTTCTATTCCTAGCTCTTCAAATTCACTAATCTTTTCTTCTACAGTGTCTAATCTGTTGCTAATCTTCACATAATGTATTTTTTTATCACAGACTGTAGTTTGCAACTCAAGATGTTCATCTGGGTTTTCTTATATTCTGTTTCTTCTGAACACACTCATGCTTTCCTCTATCTTCCTGAATGTGGAGAACATCCAATAGCAATAACAACTGTCCTTATCTAGTAATTCTATCATATGTGTCATTTCTGAGTCTGTTTCTATTCATTGATTTTGCTCCTCATTGTGGACGGTATTTGCTTGCTTCTTTCTCTGCCTGGTAATTTTTGACTAGATTACAGTTTTATCCTGTTAGGTACTATTTCATTCCTTCAAATATTTCTGAGCTTTGTTGGGGGCCATGGTTAGGTTATTTGGGAAGAGTCTGGTTCTTTGAAGGCTCACTTGTAAGCTTTGGGAGGCAGGATCAGAGCACCTTTAATCTTCCCCACTACTGAGGCAATACCATTGGGAGCACACACTGACTGCTGGGAACACTAACTACTTGGGGCCCTATATGAGCTCCAAGGATTGTTCTACTACTCACTTCCAGGGTTCTTTTCCTGTGCTCAGAGTTTCCACATGTGCACGTGCTCATCAGTACCCACATGAAGATTTGAGGGGAACGCCGTGTGTCTCCAGAGCTCTATTTTTCTCTTTGCAGCTCTCTCTCTTCTCTGGTATTCTGCCCTGCAGATTCACTTTGGCCTGCCCAAATTCTCAGCTCGGTCTCCTCAACTCTGTTTGGGCTACTCCTCCTTCCTCCTCGAACCATGGCCTGCAAATTCTTTCCAGGTAGTAAGTTTGGCCAATCCTAGGGCTCATCTAGCTTATCTTCACTCAGGGATCATGGTCCTGCACTGTCTACTGTCCAATGTTGGAAAACTGGGATGTTTGTGTCCTTCATTTAGTTAAGGTAGAAGGATAAATCCAATCCAATTACACTGATCAAAATATCAATTTTAAAAAATGTACCAGAATGAACATAACCAAACAAGCACTTTCTCCCAAATCCTATACAGAGAAAAGATATTTATACAAATATATAAAATGTATATATATTAAAGTAAGGGACTAAGGTAACCAAGAAATTTTTCCCTAAGAGCATGTACATATTCCTAAAATGGTCATACTGCTGAAAAAACTTGAAAATGCACTACAACTGAGTCCCTACACCTACGGGGTAAAATATTTTACCCTTTCTGAGTACACGGATTTTCTACTCTGAGGTAAAAGCTACCGTTTGTGGCCAGCATTTGTGTGTACCAAATCACAAGTATTCACTTTCTTACTAAGCTTATACTCTAGCTCTGAAAGTAATTTCCAAAAGAAATTCCAAATTCAACATGAAAAACTCAGCTTTACTCTTTAAAGACCTTACAGGTGAACTTCTTATAGACAAAAAGGAAACACGGCATTTTAGGGCATTAAAGACACTAAAAAGCCACAGCTTCGCGGGTGATAATGGCACATCTCAGATCACACAGCCAGTGAGCGCTAAAGCCAGGACTCTACTGTACACAACACACAAATGTGTCTGTTTTCACTGCATTATCATCTCCTGCCTAGAACACGACACGATTATCTCCTCCTGACTGGTCCCCAGCCTGCAGGTCTGTAGTGTCTGCCTTCCACACATCCTTTGCCCCTTGCAGAGTGACCTTACACACTGCACATGTGACCAGAACACTCCTCTGCTTTGAACCCTCCAGCAGCTCCTACCGCCGAAAAGGATCAAGTATGATCACTGAGTCTCTGCCTCATTACCCAGATGAAATTCCTTCCAATTCCACTGGGTGGGCCAAACGGTTCCTTCAGTTTTTTCCATAAGATGTGGCTCTAGTAGCCCTTAGTTGTCTTTAACTTCATTCGAAACGTTGTTAGACTCTACGTGACAGCTGTCATATCAGCGTGCATTTAAAAAAAAGACCTATCAAAACTGGTGAATTTTTGTGTAGCTATTTTAATACTGAAGATGAAAGAAAATAGCAACATTTTCGGCATATTATGCTTTATTATTTCAAGAAAGGTAAAAACGCAACTGAAACGCAAAAAAAGAGTTGTGCGGTGTATGGAGGTGCCGTGACTGATCAAACGTGTCAAAAGTGGTCTGTGAAGTTTCGTGCTGGAGATTTCTCGCTGGACGATGCTCCACAGTCAGGTGGACCAGCTGAAGTTGATAGCGATCAAATCGAAACATTAACTGAGAACAATCAACATTATACCATGTGGGTGACAGCCGACATACTCAAAATATCCAAATAAAGCACCGAAAATCATCTGCACCAGGTTGGTTATGTTCATCGCTTTGATGTTTGGGTTCCATGTAAGTTAAGCAAAAAAAAACCCTTCTTGACAGTATTTCCACATGCGATTCTCTACTTAAACATAATGAAAATGTTCCATTTTTAAAACAAATTGTGACAAGTGATGAAAAGTGGATACTGTACAATAATGTGGAATGGAAGAGATCGTGGGGCAAGCGAAATGAATCACCACCAACCACACCAAAGGCCGATCTTCATCCAAAGATGGTGATGTTGTGTATATGGTGGGATCGCAAGGGAGTCCTCTATTATGAGCTCCGTCTGGAAAACCAAACGATTAATTCCAAGGAGTTCTGCTCCCAACTGAAAACAGCACTCGACGAAAAGCATCCAGAATTAGTCAGCAGAAACGCGTAATCTTCCATCAGGGTAACGCACGACCACGTGTTCCTTTGATGACCAGGCAAAAACTGTTATAGCCCGGCTGGGAAGTTCTGATTCATCCGCCTTATTCACCAGAGATTGCACCTTCAGATTTCCATTTATTTTGGTCTCTACAAAATTCTCTTAATGGAAAAAATTTCAATTCCCTGGAAGACCGTAAAAGGTACCTGGAACAGTTCTTTGCTCAAAATGATAAAAAGTTTTGGGAAGACGGAATTATGAAGTTGCCTGAAAAATGGCAGAAGGTAGTGGAACAAAAGGGTGAATACGTTGTTCAATAAAGTTCTTGGTGAAAATGAAAAATGTGTCTCTTGTGTTTACTAAAAAACCAAAGGCACTTTTTGGCCCACCCAATACACCCCTGCCCCGTTCAGCTATGGGGCCTTAGTACATGCCATTTCCCGCCCCAAAACACCAATCCCCCTCCTTTAACCAGGCAACTGTTAGGCATCCTTTCGAACCCCACTGTGGTATCCCTTCTTTTTCTGTGAATCCCAGTCTCCTCCAACATGCTCTCCTCAGCCAATACAAGCCACCACATAGCTAATCACTCCAACTCCTGTGAACCTTTATGCTTACACAGGTTTTCTTATACTTTCACATGTCCATCTTCTCATTAAGTCCCATAAAGCACCCAGAATACAGAAGGCATCTAATAGATACTCACTGAAGGAACTGAAACTACTCCAAATCAGTAATCCACATTTTGTCTTCCCTATTTCAACTACAATTTTTCTTTCCTTATTTCACACACAATCTTTTATTAGCTGCCTGTGCTGAAGTCCAGGGATGACTCCATGTGTGGTCAATCCTTTCTGCTGCTTTCCTGAACTCTGCTCTCCCAAAGCACATGCAAATGCCTTGAGCAAGTGGCACTGCTTGGGAATAATTACTAACATTAAGACTTAAGTTCCCTCCTAACTGGTTACAAAAAAACTGTTAACAGAATCATACCATGAGTTAGGTGCAAAATTACCTTAAGTGTTTAATGCTTCGTAATTTATGCAATCTTACAGAGTAAATATTTAGCAATTTATAGATTTCAAAGTTGTTCCATTTAAATTCAATAAAATTCAATAAACATTAATTATTGATTCCATATTATTACATTATTATAGCATCCTTCTTATAGTTAATGTAAAAATGAGTTTTCTTTAGGATTTTTCATTTCAGTTTTTATGTTAAAAAAAAAATACAGAAAGCCTACAGAAAACTGCAACCATTTTTTCTTACAATTCATGCAAGTTAACTTCCTGAATTGGCCCAGCTCTTAACCACTAGTGGGCGTACAGAAGTAAATAGGGTGGTTCTGTGAACTAATGAGGCAAAGTGGTATTTGCTATCTGCCACAACCATGGTTATAGAAAATGATTTTATGCATGTAACTGTTATTAACATGGCTTTCCTTTACAAATGTAGTTATGTTTAAAGTCTAGTAAACAATGTAATTACTGTTGCTTTTTTTTTTTTTTAAAGAATGGATCATTTTTATTTTATTTTTTGGCTGCGGGGCACGTGGGATCTTAGTTCCCTGACCTGCATCCCCTGCATTGGAAGCACAGAGTTTTAACCACTGGACCACCAGGGAAGTCCCTACTGTATGTTTTGATGCTACTTATCTGGAAGAAAATAAATGTCTGAGTAAGCCTCAGGATGCCAGGACAAGTTTAGTATCACTCACTGCTCCTTCATCTGACGGCGCAGCAATTCACCCATTCAAATATTTACAAAATACTTCAGGTCTCTGCATTCAAGTTCCACATGGCAAAAGAGAAACATAACTTGAATTTATTAATAGCAGCAAATCAGACAGTTAAAAGACTTACAGCTCTGGAAATATGTATTTCTTACACTTCTCTTTACCAATCTTTAAAATACAACTAATCTACTACAGTTAAATGAAAAATTGATTATCAGAGTACTACTAACTTCTCAGACTGCAGTCTGCATCCCCTTATAAATCTGAAGGTACCTGAAAATCACAGCAGCCAGTCATTTTGTATAGGATGTTAACAGTGTTTACAACAATACATCAGAAGGGAGGGGAAAAAAACCACATAAATAGAACAGAGACTGGGGAAGGCTTTTGGTCAGTCCCTAAACGAGTCATCCACGTTTGAAAACTGAGTGACCTGGAGTAATTCCAAAGGTAGCCACTCACATGTTGGTGAACCCCAAGTCATCAACATGGCCCTGCTGACATGAGCAGAGAGGCCAGGGCCGGAACCCTTCATCCACCCCTCCCCCCCACCATCACCACCACTCACTTGGCCACAGGGAGGCAGCTGGCTCAAGGACAACCAGAGGCTGGCCAGGGACCTTAAGTACTGATGCCCACAGATGGTGCCTGCAGGAATTATGGTCCAGGGACTTTCCTGGTGGCACAGTGGTTAAGACTCTGCACTCCCAATGCAGGGGGCCCGGGTTCAATCCCTAGTCAGGGAACTAGATCCCACGTGCCGCAACTAAAGATCCCGCATACTACAACAAAGATCCCGAGCGCCACAACTAAGACCCAGAGCAGCCAAATAAATAAATAAATTCAAAAAACTGTTATGGTCCCAAAAATTCACAAGGCTGGGAGATGAGTTAGGGCGAGGGGCACAGGAACTGCCATCAGAGGGTTAAGAGTGTTAAGGGAACAGGGAGGGGTGCCTTTGGGCAGGAGCTGGAGAGAATGGGGAGCAAAGATGCAGACACCCAGCTCCGGGAAGGTGGAGCAGAGACGTACACATGAACCACGGGCAGGGCACACACGTGGGCAGCAAGAGTAGGTGGGCTGGGCTCTGGGCCCCTATACAGACTGGGTGTGTCTGCTTCAACAGGGGATCCTGGCCAGGTGAGTAGGCGCCCGCCAAAACATTTGGTCTCCTCCAGTTTCGGAACAAGGGGAAACTCTGAAAACATTTACTGAAGATTACAAGGGCTCTTCGTGCTAGAGAGGGTGAAGGAAGATGGGTGTACTCCATACAGCTGATGGTGGCATGAAGGTGCAACAACCTTTCTGGAAAAATCACTTGGCAGTATGTTTCCACAGGCTCCCAGCCGTCTACCTGCACCTGTGCCCTCGGGCATGCCTACGCTACACGTGCCTCCTCACTTAGGTGAAGCCTTCTGCTCAGGCACCAGACCCTGCCAGCTGCCTGAGGACTCTGTTCCACTAATCGTCCCCTCTCTTTTTTAAATCATTGATTTTTCCTTCTTTCCTGCATCGTTTCCATTAGGATAAACAAAACACCCTCCTCTTAACCTCACTTCCACCTCCAGCTACTAAGTGCCTATCTTTTCCTTCCTTTTCAGGAACACTCCTTCAAAGCTCTCCACCCCAGCTCTGTCTAAAAGAAGTATGATGCAAGTCACAAACACGAGCCATGTAGTAAGTTAAAAAGAACAACAAAGGTAAAAACAACAAGATGATAACACTCCACACTGGTCAGTATGGCCAAAATCCAGGACACTGACAACACCGAATGCTGGCTGCCGAGGGTGTGGAGCAGCAGGGACCCTCGTCACTGATGGTGGGAACCAGAATGGTGCAGCCACGCTGGAGGACAGGTTGGTGGTTTCTTACAAAATTCAACATACTCTCACCATACAACCCTGCAATGTGCTCCTCAGAATTTACCCAAATGAAATGAAAACTTGCATCCACACAAAAACCTACACACAGATGTTTATAACAGTTTTACTCATAGTCGCCAGAACTTGGAAGCCACCAAGCTGTCCTTCAGAAGGTGAATGGATACATAAACTATGGTACCTCCACGTAACGGAATAGAACTCAGTGCTAAAGAGAAATGAGCGATCAAGCCATGAAAAGACATGGAGGGACCTTCAATGCATAGCACGAAGTGAAAGAAGCCAGTCTGAAAAGGCTACAGACAGTATGATTCCAACTATACGACATTCTGGAAAAGGCAAAACTATGGAGACTGTGAAAAGATAAGCGGTCGGCAGGGATTGCGAGGGAGAGAGGGTGCATAGGCAGAACACAGAGGATTTTTAGGGCAGTGAAACAACTCTGTGCGATACTACAAAGATGGACACACAGAAAACCCGGACTCTGGGTGATGATGATGTGCCGGTGTAGGTTCACTGACTGTGACAAACCATGGTGGGGACACTGACACTGAGAGGCTGTGCACATGTGAGGATATATGGGAACTTTCTGTACTTCCTGCTCAATTTTTCTGTGAACCTGAAACTGCTCTAAAAAAAAAAAAGTCTATTAAACGCCCCCCCAAGAACACAGGTGAATTCTAGTAAGATTTTATTTAACTCAATATACGCACAACATTATCACATCGAAGGTAACCACGCCCTCTCTCCAGCCGCCTACCTCCAGTAGGGCTCTCGCTCCCCACCAATCTTCCAGCATCACACTGCTCTCCATGGACACACGACACACAGCTCACCTCCTCCTATCTGCTATTCTTTCTTCGACTGGCCTCCCAGCTGTCACACCCTCTTGGTTTTTCTGAGAACCCACTCCAGCCCCAGAGGCTGTGCCCTAAGCAGAGACAGCAGATGTGCTTCTCCGACGGGATTCCTAACTGCAGGGTCAGTCCCAGCCCAGCTCCTCGCTCTCTCTTCAGAGTTTGCGCCTCGTTTCCCTTCCCTCCCTGGTAACTTTCAAGGGAGAAGAGAGAAGAGAAGCCTTCCCCTCAAGTCCTCGGGGGTCTACAAATGGTGCCGTGGATCGGGAGGCGCAGGACGGGGGCCCACAGAACGCCCGCTTCAAGTCCCAGCTACATCTCAATGAGCGTCAGACAAAAAGCAAACTATCCTCAAAAGGGGAGTTCTAGAAGCTGAAAGGGCTAGCCAGCTGGTGACCTGACGAGTCCTGAGCTCGATGCCCTCCTGCCAGGAGGCGGCCACCTCCCCCGTTCAGTCAGGATCAAGATACCAGCTCCTGTGAGGAGGCGCCGGAGGGGACGGGGGGCCAGGGGCAGGTCTCCAGAGGACAGCGTCGCGCGGACAGCAACACACCTGCACCCGGCAGGCCCTGACCTCGGCCCGCGAGTCCCCCCCGCGTGGACCCCAAGCCCACAGAGAACGACGTCTCCCCTTGCCGACAGGGCACACAGGCCACCTGCACCTGTGGCTCCCAGGCTCAGGGAACAAACTCCATGGATTGACAAGCAGTGACAACCAGTAAGGGCCATCAAATGAGGAATGCGAAACCAACCTTCCCACAGGCAAGAAGGGTCACCACACCCTTACTTGAAGCCTGAGGCACAGACATTGTTGCAGGTAGAGTGAAAAGCTAGTATATCAGAATTTCTAGAAATGTACTGTATTTCATTTTCAGTATTTTCCTAACTATAATCTCATATTTTGATTGAAAAGCACAGACTGTATTTCCTGTAACTATATGCTTAAGCATTTTTTCTGGCATTAACTATGAGATACACGAGGTTATACATAAAATTGTACCTACGACATACAATGCTCACTATTATATATAAACCAATAAAAAGTTTAACAAAAATCTACTCCAAAGAACTTCTGAAATCTGTTTTTAACCCTAATGATCTCATCTCAGTTACCAGTAATAGCTTATTTCGAAAAGAGCAGAGTTATCATCTCACACCCGTTAGAATGGTCATCACCAAAAGACAAGAAATAGCCAGTGCTGGCGAGGCTGTGGAGGAAGGGGAGCCCTCCCTCCTGCACCGTTGGTGGGAATGTAAACTGGTGCCGCCACTACAGAAAACAGTACGGAAGGTCCTCAGAAAACTAAAAATACAGCTACCATATGATCCAGCAATCCCATTTCTGGGTATTCATCAGAAGAAAATGAAAACGCTAACTCAAAAAGATATATGCATCCCCATGTTCACTGCGCTATTATTTACAATAGCCAAGAAAGTTATGGAACAACCTAAGTGTCCACCAATAGATGAATAAAAAAGATGTGTATATACATACATATCTGTATCCACACAAACAATGAAATATTACTCAGCCATAAAAAAGAATGAAACCTTTGCCATTAGAGACAACATGGATGGACCCTGAGGGCATTATGCTAAATGAAGATTGTATCAGACAGAGAAGGACCAATAGTGTATGATCTCATTCATATGTGGAATCTAAAACAAACAGACAAAATCGAGCTCACTCATACAGAGAACATATTGGTGGTTGCCAGAGGTGGGGGGGTTAGAGGATGGACAAAAGGAGTGAAGGGAATACAAACTTCCAGTTGTAAACTAAGCAAGTCACGGGGATGTAATGCACAGCACAGCAGCTAGTTAATACTACCTGCATATTCAAAAGTTACTAGAGTACCCAGGAAAAGTGCTCATCACAGGAAAAACATTCGGTAACTGTGTGAGGTGATGGGTGTCAACCAGACTTACTGTGGTGATCGCTTTGCAACACACACAAATATCCAGTCGTTACACTGTACACATGAAACTAACAATGTTGTGTCATTATACCTCAAAAAAAATTTTAAGAGCAAAATCAAAAGAAATATTAGATAGCTTTAAGATAATCGTCAAACTAACACAAGACTAGAGGTGCGCATCCAACTTAGTAGCCACCGGCCACAGCTGGCTACGGAGCACTTGAAACGTGACAAGTTCAAACTGAGACGTGCCGGAGTATAAAGTGCACGCCAGATTTCACAGACTTAGCATGAAGAAAGGAATCAATTCTTTAGTAATCATTTTTATACTGATTCCATGCTGAAATAATCTTGAGGCTACTTGGGCCACAAGTAATAGATACTAATAAAATTGATTATACCCGTTTCTTTTTACTTTTGTAATATGGTTACTGACAAATTTCCAATTACATACGTGGCTTACGTTCCATTTCTATCGGGCAGTACTGGGTTGGAGTGTCACTACTCCTCTCTTTTCCCATCTTCTGTGAGTGCTATCCAACACTGGGCACAGAAGGGAAGGAAGCCACAAGGAATAATTAATTTACAAACAGGAAGAACAGCTAGAAAATCAGGAGTTGACTACAGTCGACAATAACTCTATACACCATGTTGGTTTAAACCCCGAAGTCTTTTAACACAGGACCGTAAAACTTCTGTAAAACGAAGTTTTTTTTGTAAATACCAAACTTAGACAAAATATCTGCAACACAGAGGCAACAGGCCAATTTCCTAAATATGTACAGCAGCTTCCAATCACCCCAACAGCCCTACACTGTTAGTGTAATTATTATCCTCATTTCACTGAGAAGGAAACTAAGGCATGGAGTTTATGAGACTTGTTCAAGCTAGTAAGTATCAGAGCAAGGATTCAAACCCAGGCAAACAGGCTCCAGACCACTGGAGGGTGTGCTGGGGTCACTTCCTGGGCGAGGCAGCTTACTGGATGAAGGTCACCTTCCCAGAGAGAATGCAGCTGTGAACCCTAAAGCTCATCTTAGCTGGGACACAGGCACCGCAACCAGGTAAAGGAGGCTGAGCCTAAGCAGGCACCAAAGTCAAACACACGTACATTAGAGAAGATGAACAAAGCCAAAAGCTGCTTCTCTGAAAAGACCAATAAAATGGACAAATACTGGTAAGAATCATTAGGGAGAAAGTACAAAACACCAAAGTCAAAAATGAAAAAGACATCATTACAGACCAAACGAACACTTAAAATAATAATAAGGATATTACCAGCATCTTTAGGTCAAACTTTAGGTGAGAGTTTGATGAAGTGCTCAAAGAATTCCTAGAAAATATAACTTTCCAAAATAAATAAATAGAAACTAGAGCGATATTATAATTATTAAATAAATTCAAACATATGTAACTCCAAGCCTAGATGGCTTACACAAAAAATTAAGTAAGAAAGCAATCTAATTTTAGACAAACTATTGCAGATAATAGAAAAGAGTACACACTAAAAACTAACCATAATCTGTATACCAGAATCTGACAAAGAGAAAGGAAAATCCCAGCTTACTCTCACTCATGAAAATAGATGAAAAATTCTAAAGGAATTTATGAGCAAACCAAATCTAGTAATATGCAGAAAAGGATATTACTATTACCAAATGGGTTTACCCAAGAATGCAAAGTTAGTTTAACACTGAGCTGATTTTCTAATTACTCTGTCATACTACAGAATAAAAGACAAGTTATCATGTAATTAAAACAGATGCAAAAAAGGCTTTTGATAATATCGAACATCCATTCATTAGTAAAGAGCATTCTAGGAAATCAGGAATATAAGGTAACTTTCTTAAACTGATAAAGGCTGTCTTAAAAAAAAAGACCCTATTAACACTAAACACAGTTAAAGATGAAACAATGAAAGTTTTCCTTTTGAGATCAGGAATGAGATGACGGTACCTACAATCGTCATTTCTATTCAGCATTATAACAGAGATCCCAGCCAGTAGAGTAAGGTAAGAAAAAAAATAAAAGGACTAATGATTAGAAAGGGAGAAAAGAAGTGCCATTATTTGTAGATGATGCTATTGTACACACAGAAAATCCAAAAAGATGTAAAGATAAATAAGGAGAAGTAATAGTTTTCAAACGCTGACTTTTAAAAAATTTCAGATACCACTTAATTATAACATCTAAAAGAGAAAACTCAAGCACTGCCCTCTCCCCCTTGGAAGCTTTGGCCATCTTAGTTGGTGTGAATGAGTGGTGCTGAGGGGGAAGGACAGTCCTGGGTAGGATGCACCTGTCTGAGGTGCACCAGGGCTGGGAATGTGGCTGGCAGTTGGAGACTGGTACACACAACAGGATTGAGTAAATAAGTAAACATGTTGAAGACAATGTAGCCAGGTTTTCCCTGTAGGAGAAGAGAGGTACAAATACAGAAAGGAGGAAGACAAATAATAAACTCCAAATGTTGGACTGGAATTGAAAAGATTCAGTGTGAACTCCTGGTTTCAATAGATTAAAAAACCTGATGAGGAGTGTGGGTGTCCACACACACACACACACACACACGCCCACCTACTTCCTAGCTCTTATACCTGTGAGGACATTTAGCACCCAAATTTTTTTTTTTTTTTTTTGTGGTGCGCGGGCCTCTCACCGTTGTGGCCTCTCCTGTTGCGGAGCACAGGCTCTGGACGCGCAGGCTCAGCAGCCATGGCTCACGGGCCCAGCCGCTCCGCGGCATGTAGGATCTTCCCAGACCGGGGCACGAACCCGTGTCCCCTGCATCGGCAGGCGGACTCTCAACCACTGCGCCACCAGGGAAGCCCAGCACCCAAATTTTTACTTGTAAATACTACTGTCCATTAAAAGGAACCGGGGCTCCTTGATTGCATGGCTGATTTCAGGACTTGAGAAAACTCAAGATGAGAATGCAACATCTGGTACCATAAAGTAAGGAAATATTCAAAGAACGATGAAGACATGTCAAAAGGATTCGGCAGCCAGCCTGAAGGGGCTCCCACTGACTAAATCTGATATACACTGCATAAAACAGGAAACCACACCAAAAAAAAAAACACCAAACAGGAAGCCATAAGTCCATACTTACACAGGGGATATACAAATAACAAGGAAGAAAGGAAAGTTCTAGCTCACTACAGAATTTCAATAAACGTAGAAGGAATAATGAAATTAGAAGATCACCATTTGGCTACCACTGAACTAATGGATTCAACCAAGAATTATCGATGGATGCTAAATTAGAGGTAGGAAGTTTGATGAGAAACAGGATATTTATGATAAAGTACTTCTCTACAAAAGACATATTAATTACTTATTATTAGTAAGTACAAAATATTACTAATTAACTTTACAGTGAAAAACCTGGTCAGACACCACCTTAACCACGTGATAAGAGTTACCACCACCTGTAACGGAACAAATCAATGTCACAAACTCCTAAGATGATGTGCTGCAAAGAATACAGCATGACTTGTGTGGAATTCCCATCAAAATGCAAAATTTCAGTCCAATCATGAGGAAACATCAAATATACCCAAATCGAGGGTCATTTACAAAGTGCGTGGCCTGTTCTCATAAAAAATGTCAAGGTCATAAAGGACAAGAAAAGACGGAAAAACTCTTCCAGATTCAAAGGAGACTAAAAAATATGGCAACTAAATGCAATGAGTGACCTTGGAACTTATTCTGGACTATAAAGCAAAGGGTTGAAGCAAAGGTCTTTTGTTTGTTTTTGCTTTTAAGGACGTATTTCGGACAAATGGCAAAATCTGAATAGAAACTTCGGGTGAGATGCTAACACTGTAATAAAGCTAACCGTCTGATTTTGACAGGTATACAATATATATAGAAAAGAGTGTCCTTGTTTTTAGGAAATACATACTGAGGGGTAATAGGCATTATGTTTGCCATTTTTCTTCAAGTAGTTCAGAAAAAAATTAAAAGATATATGTGGGGGAGGAAGGAGAGAAAGAAAAGAAGTGGGAGAGAGGAGAGAAAGAAACAGAGACAGAATAATAAAGCAAATGTGATAAAATGTCAAAAAACTGGGGAACTGGGGTCAAGGGTATATAAAAGTTTTGTACTATTTTTGTACTTTTCTATAAGTTTGAAATTATTTCTAAGTTAAATCATTTAAAAAGTTATCAAGCACCAAAGGATAAATCTAAAGCAAGAGAGAAACCATACATACAGAGAAGATTATAAACCTTTATTGAGAAGCGATGTTCCAAATAAATGGAGAAAAATACACAGACTAAAAAAACTCAAGGTGACAAAGTCAACATTCCTCAGAATGATCTATATATGCAATGCAATCTGAATCAAAATCCAAACAAATTTTCATGTGGTAACTGAGAAAGAATCTAAAGTTTATATGGAAATACAAAGGGCCAAGAGTAAGGCAGCCCTCTAGAAGTGTAAGGAGGACTACTGAGACTTACCAAGAAGCTGCAGTAACTGAGAGAGTGTGGTGCTGGCCCAAGGACAGACAGAGGAAGGAACAATACAGAACCAAGGTACATATGGACTCTAAAACTATAACAGAGACTGCATTCCACAGCACTGGAAACAGTCTTTTTAAATCATGATGCTGGTTCAACTAGATATCTAAATGGGGGAAAAAATTAAATCGAACCCCCATCTCACACCATACACAAAACTCAATTTCAGAATTATAGATCTGAATGTGGAAGATAATACTGGTATCCTCATGACCTCAGGGGAAGAAAAACATTTTTAAGCAAGATATCGAAAGCACTAAGACATAAAGGAAAAGATCAACAGATTCAACTCCTTAAAATTAAAACTTCTATTCAAAAGACAACATTAAGAAAGTAAAGGACTTCCCTGGTGGCGCAGCGGTTAAGAATCCGCCTGCCAACACAGGGTACACAGGCTCGATCCCTGGTCCAGCAAGACCCCACATGCCACAGAGCAACTAAGCCTGTGTGTCACAACTACTGAAGCCCGTGCACCTAGAGCCCGTGCTCCACAACAAGAGAAGCCACCACAATGAGAAGCCCGTGCACGGCAACGAAGAGTAGCTCCTGCTCGCCACCACTATAGAAAGCCTGTGCGCAGCAACGAAGACCCAACGCAGCCAAAAATAAATAAATTTAAAAAATAAATTTAAAAAAAGTGAAAAAGCAAGAAAAATATATACAACCCAATAGAAAAAAATAGGCAAAAGACCCAAACATCACAAAAAAGGAAACCCACATAGTCAATTAACATATGAAAAGGTAGGGCTTCCTTGGTGGCGCAGTGGTTAAGAATCCACCTGCCAGTGCAGGGGACATGGGTTCAAGCCCTGGTCCGGGAAGATCCCACATGCCGCAGAGCAACTAAGCCCATGCGCCACAATTACTGAGCCTGCGCTCTAGAGCCCGCGAGCCACAACTACTGAGTCTGAGAGCCACAACTACTGAAGCCTGCGTGCCTAGAGACTGTGCTCCACAACAAGAGAAGCCACCACGATGAGAAGCCCGCACACCACAGCAAAGAGTAGCCCCCACTAGCCGCAACTAGAGAAAGCCCGCGCTCAACAACAAAGACCCAATGCAGCCAAAAATAAATAAATAAATAAAGTTATTTAAAAAACCAAAAACCTTGTTTAAACACATGGAAAGGTAATATTTACAGTGAATCACCACCATAAACCGAGCAGAGTGGCTAAAATGAGAAACTGTGACAAAACCATATTTAGTCAAAAATATGAAACAATGGGAGCTTACAAACTGCTGGTGGGGTGGAGATATGCATAACCATGCTAGCAAATAAGCATTATATTAAGACTGAAAACACACATACACTATGACCCAGTAATTTCTCTTCTAAATATATATCCTTCCTGATATGAAGTCTTACATGAGCCAAAATACATGTACAAGATTATTCATACGAGCTCCGAACTGGAAAGAACCCAGATAAATTGTGGTCTATTCATACAGTGAAATACTATTCAGCAATTAAAATGGACAAACTGTAGATCTGTTCAAAACAAATGTTAAAAATACTGAGTAAAAGGAGCTATACGCCAAAGACTACATGTAGTAAGCTTCCATTTATGTAAAGTTCAAAAACAAAGACAAAAAATCCCTATAGTGCTTGGGAATGTATGTTTAGCAGCTATCCACGAAAGGAAAGAAAGGGAACTGTGATCAGGATGTAGCCTTCGTGGGCTTTTGGAGTCCCCAAAATGTTCTATTTCTTTATCTGAATGGTGCTTATACCACAGATCAAATTAACATGACCTGCAGAGCTGTAAATTTTGTATGCACTTTTATGATATTTAACAATAAAAAAGTTCTGAAAAAAGAGAAATAAATATTTGACAAAGGAACAAGGTAATCCCATGGGGAAAGGAGAGGCTTCCCAATAACTGATACACAACTGGATATCCATCTGGGGGGGACACCTCCAACCTTACCACACACACCATACATAACAACTAACTTGAAATGGATAACAGACTTACACATGAAAGCTAAAATTATAAAACTTCAATAAGAAAACAAAGAATAAAATCTTCCTAATCTCAGAGTAGACAAACATTTTTTCTACTTAAATTAGACAAGATTTCAACCTTGGGGTAGAGAAATTTTGGGGGACCCCTAAAGCACTAAGCATACTTGATAAACTGGACTTCATCAAACTTAAAGATATCTGTTTCTCAAGACATGGTTCCTTTGGCTTCAACTCCAGGATGGAGACGGCCGGGAGGAGCACTGCTCCCACCTGTACAATAAAAACCAACCAGCCATGCAAATCCATGACTTTTTTGGGAACCTATCAGGAAACTAATGTCACAGAGCAAACTGCCCAAAACCTAAGTGCCTGCAAGAAAAGAGAACACACACTCAGCCAAGGTAGATGCAACCACACACTGGTAAGAAGAGTTCATTGAGAACAGATGACATACTGGTGAAGGCTGAGTGCAGGCTGGCAGGACAATGTCTGGGGTAACAGAAGTTGGGGGAGTCTGTACCCTTCTGCAACCCCCCTATGAAACCCCCCGGATGGTCGCTGGGAAGATCTGCAAGAGCCCTAAGAAGCATCGAGGGCGGTGCAGAACTGGGGAGGGGAGCAGCAGCCATGTGTGAAGGGCAAGCAATGCCACCCCATCCTTCTCCATATCCACTAAACCCACAAAGGAAAAAGCCCTTCCCTGTACAGATCATACAGGGAAAGGCGTTGGTGAACACTCACTGCAAGCTGGGAAAGGAAAAAGGGGACTGGGGGAAGTACTCGTGGAGAATGGGCAAGATTACACAGTGAGCCCACAACTACCGCCAAGGAAGGGCAGGAGAGCTGAGAGGGCTGTACCCCAAGACTCAGGGGCCCCATACACACCTAGGACTCAGCCTTACTCAGAATAAGGAGCCAGCACCACACCACTACCACACATGTCCAAGTCAAAAGCTTCAAGTAGGGAGTTCCCTGGTGGTCCACTGGTTAGGACTCCGTGCTCCCACTGCCAAGGGCACGGGTTCAATCCCTGGTCGGCGAACTAAGATCCCACAAGCCACAAGGCATGGCCAAAAAAAAAAAAAAAAAAAACTTACAAAAAGCTTCAAGTGGGACTTCCCTGGTGATGCAGTGGTTAAGTTGCATGCCAATGCAAGGGATACAGGTTTGAGCCCTGGTCCAGGAAGATCCCACATGCCACAGAGCAACTAAGCCCGTGTGCCACAACTACTGAGCCTGTGCTCTAGAGCCCGAGAGCCAAAACTACTGAGCCCGCACACCTAGAGCCCGTGCTCTGCGACAAGAAAAGCCACTGCAATGAGAAGCCTGCGCACCCCAATGAAGAGGAGCCCCCGCTCGCCGCAACCAGAGAAAGCCTGCGCACAGCAACGAAGGCCCAACGCAGCCAAAAATAAAAATAAATAAATTTATTAAAAAAAAAAAAAGAATGCCCGCTCTAAGGCCAGACTGCCCGGTTTCACTTACTAGCACGTCAACATGGGTGTTACTTAACCTTTTGTCTCAGCTTCCTCATCTTCAAATACCTGCCTCACAGGCCTGCCATGAGGAGTGAGTGAGTGAACACAGGTAAGGTGCTCAGAGCCCCTACCTGGCACATAGTGAAGGAACACCACGTGTTAGCTAGCGTCACACAGGAGCACAGAGGTCTGCTCCTCGAGGGGGAGGTCACTGTCATCTGACCAAAGACTATCAGACTGAATTCTGAAAAATCACTGTGAACCAGGGAACTCCCTGTCACTTCAGCTCCAGGATGGAGACGGCTGTCACTACTGAGGGCCTGGGTTCAATACCTGGTCAGGGAACTGAGATGCCACAAGCCGCACAGTGTGGCCAATTAAAAAAAAAAAAAATCATTGTGAACCAGAGAGCTCAAAAACATTCCACCTAGGCACTGTATTCATATTCTCTCAAGATACATACATTTTTAATTACTCTGTTTTGGGAGTTAAGATACAATTAACTTTTAAAAATATTCACTGCGTTTACGTTTCTCTAAGTGAAAAGAAACTAGATGATCATGAGCTGAGAGCCCTGGAAGCACCCCCTCAGAGAGGCTGGCTCTTCTGGAAGCAGAAGAGGGGCTGGGGCTCTAGGACTGAGCACTACCCACTCAAACCCGTGCCTGAAAGGTCCGGGCCACGTCCCGTTGAAGAGCAATCATAATGGTGCAAAACGGGCGGCCAAGCAATCACCCAGTGTCTGTTCGCACCTAATGGTCTGTGGTGAATGCAAGAAAAGGTAAATGCAAACAAAGCACATCACCAGAAATACACTCACAGAAATAAACCTCAGGGTTAGAAAATAACCCCCTTCTCCTACACTCCTACTTCTTCTGTGCAGTACAGGCAGTATTTACTGAAGATGTACAAGGTGCTGGAGACGGCTCCAAAGACCAATCTATCCTCTGGCCCTTGGGAAAATGGCATGGGAATGAACTGTTCCAGGAAAATGAAAGCCAGAAGAGGAGATGACTCATCAGGCCACACAGCTAAGTGCCGGGCACTGTGCTAAACGCACTCAGCTGCTTCCTCCCCTGTTACAAGGACTCCAAAGGGAGGCACTATTACCTCACTCTAAAGTCCTTAAAGCTTAGTAACAGGACCATAAAGTAACCGCACCTAACATCACAGAGCTAGGATTCAAATCCAGGCAGTCCAGGGGCTTCCCTGGTGGCACAGTGGTTGAGAATCTGCCTGCCGATGCAGGGGACACGGGTTCGTGCCGCGGAGCAGCTGGAGCACAGGCTCCGCGGCGGGAGAGGCCACGGCGGTGAGGGGACCGTGTACCACAAAAAAAAAAAAAGAGTGGCCCCCGCTTGCCGCAACTGGAGAAAGCCCTTGCACAGAAACGAAGACACAACACAGCCATCCATCCGTCCATCCATCAATAAATAAATAAAAATTAAAAATGAATATCTGCCTTAAAAAAAAAAAAATCCAGGCAGTCTGAATCCAGGACCTGAATTCACAACATTGTGATTAACTGCCTCTGCTGGTCTACTTCCTGGGAGGGTCAGGGAGGGCTTCCTCCTCTCATGACCCACCTGGATAATGGCTCTCATCTTTCAATATAATTCATGCATCATCTTCTCTTTAAAACCTGACTCATTTGACTCCCATTCTCTCCCAGTCTTATCAATTAGTAATATCCTCTGTCTGCTCACACAACTTTCTCACTAGGTGGGCCTGCCTGCCTCTCCCCCAGTGAATTGACGGCACACTCCTTGAGACCAGAGAGTTTGTCCCGATCACATTCCTTCTACTAACACCTTCCATGACATCGCTCACAGGGCAGGCAATGTCCACGGAATGAACAAGCAGAAGAAGACCCTTCGGTCTTCTTGGGCTTATCATCCATCACACCCAATGGTTTTCAAAGTGATGGCAGCAGATAGGAAAAGGCTGACTGCCTGACATGAGAGTTACCTGAACTTCCCATCAGGATAACTTGTGCAAGAAGATCCTGACATCACATGTATACTGCACAATCGAGTTGCTACACTGCAACTTCTTTAAAAACTACGCCTAGGGCTTCCCTGGTGGCGCAGGGGTTAAGAATCCGCCCTGCCAGTGCAGGAGACATGGGCTCGAGCCCTGGTCCGGGAAGATCCCACATGCCGCGGAGCAACTAAGCCCATGTGCCACAACTACTGAGCCGGCACTCTAGAGGCCGCAAGCCACAACTACTGAGCCTGCGTGCCACAACTACTGAAGCCCATTGCCTAGAGCCCAAGCTCCGCAACAAGAGAAGCCACTGCAATGAGAAGCCCGCGCACCGCAACGAAGAGTAGCCCCCGCCTGCCGCAACTGCAGAAAAGCCTGTGCGCAGCAATGAAGACCCAATGCAGCCAAAAATAAATAAATAAATAAACCAATTAAAACAAACAAACAAACTACACCTATGGCCTCCTGGTGAGTTCCTTATGATCAGTAACGAAGGAAGAAAAATTTAAGTCCGTGTACAGAGAGTGGTAAATGATGTCCTGGCACTAGTCAGCAGTGGATGGCTGCAGCAAGATGCTGCACTCAGAGATGGTCCTGAAGGCTCCGATGAGGAGGTGAGATCCAGCCAGTGGGCAGACATTCAATTAGTATGCGTGGTTGTACCCCTGGTCAGGAAGGAGAAATGGCCAGAGAGGCAAATCCACACCGACTCACTTACAGCAGTTAATGTTTGGCTGGAGGGTCAGGAATCTGGAAAGAACAAGGAGGGATAATCAGTGACAAAGAGATCTAGAGAAGGCTCTGAGAATGGGCAGGGAGTGCAAGGATAGCTGTGTCCTACACGAGTGCCCACAATGACAGCCACTGCAGAAGCAGGTGGACAAGATGACCTGCCCTGTGTGTCTCTCTCAGCCTCTCTCACCAACTCTCAGTGAGCTCACGAACAAAGAGACATGGCAGCAGGGACTGGAGTGATGAATCTGCTCAACGACATGAACTTCCACCAAGGATGACCTGGATTTTCCAGTGTTAGGTGTCTATCTGCAGGGCATAGCTTCTCGGGTATCTGGCATTATGTGCTTTCTCCAGCTCTGGACTTGGGAAGCAGCAACGTAGCTGGGAGCCCCAGAGAGCTGGGACCTGTGCCCCAGCCTCAGTTACTGCTTGCTGCACCCTCTCCTCGGTGCCATGCCTCCACACACCAGGGGTCCTTCAGGGCTGGCTGTCTAGTGAGCCTGCTACCCAACCTTTGTCCCACACAGAGCCCTAGAGCTGCCCTGGCCCAAGCGGTACACAGAAGTGTAGGAGTTCCTGTAGAAGGGGGCTACTGCACCAGCAAGCAGCTCCAGCAGTGCTACCCTGACCCTTTCCGTGTGCCTGCCCACCAGCCTTGGCTCACGTGAGCCCTAGAGGTGCATTTCCTGTGGCCCATCCAACACAGAAAACACACACCCCAGGACTCACTGAAAGGGTATCCTAGCTGCCTCTGTAGGCCCACCCACCAGTCTCAGCTCACCTGAGCCCCAGATTGCTTCTGTGTGCCCAGTAACTGCGAACTAGCCGTGGCCCAGGCCATCCAGATGCAACCATACCTGCTCCAACAAGGTATGACCTCCAACCCTGGGAAGCAGTCCCCTTCCCAATGTGTCCTTCTTTAGGTACTATCCCTGAGCTCGAGAGTATAGAGTTCTCTTTCCAGTTTACAGTTATTCTGGGACTTCCTTGGAGGCGCAGTGGTTAAGAATATGCCTGCCAATGCAGGGGACACGGGTTCGAGCCCTGGTCTGGGAAGATCCCACATGCCGCAGAGCAACTAAGCCCGTGCACCACAACTCCTGAGCCTGCGCTCTAGAGCCTGCAAGCCACAACTACTGAGCCCATGCACCACAACTACTGAAGCCTGTGCACCTAGAGCCTGTGCTCCTCAACAAGAGAAGCCCGTGCACCGCAACAAAGAGTAGACCTCGCTCACCGCAACTAGAGAAAGCCTGCGTGCAGCAATGAAGACCCAACGCAGCCATAAGTTAATAAATAAATAAATTTACAGTTTTCTCCTATCACAGCTTAGTAATTCCTTAATATATTAAATTTGCCTTGTTTAAATTACTAGTATACGGTTTTGTCTCCTCGTTGGGCCCAGACTGACACACTGTGTCTGCTCCCCAACGTCGCCATCTATGGACTCGCTGCATACGCCTTATTCACTGTCATGACACCACAATGACCAAGGAGTTTGCTTCAGGGTAAAAGTGAGGTGATGAGCCCATGATCACTGGATTCACTCATCCATCACATACCTCACCATTCAGAAGCAACTGGCTCCAGAGTATGGTGGAATGGCCTACTGGGAACTCACCGCACCAAAGAGGGGACCTTGGGGTTAAAGAGCTGCCCCACAAGCTGCAGCTGTATACACTCTGCACAGATGGCCAACAGACGCTGCTACATCTCCTACTGTCCAGGAAAGAGGGGTCCTAATGAGAGCAGCGTCTCACTGATACCTAATGACCAATCCAGGAAGTTTTCCTTCCGGCCCACTCAACTCTGGTTCTGACAGGTTAGAAGTCTTAGCACCCAGAAGCTGAGTGCTCACCCAGGGTGACACAGTCTCAGGACACCAGAAGCCTGCCCGAGCAGCTGGACTCCTAATGCCTTTGAACCACCAGACTAAAAAAAAATGAACAAACAAAAAAACAGTGACTAAGTACAGTGATGGTCAAGGATAAAGAGCACGTGAAACAAGCAGTGAATCCCAAAAAATATGTCTTTAAAAAGTATATGTATTTCTAGGGCTTCCCTGGTGGCGCAGCGGTTGGGAGTCCGCCTGCCGATGCAGGGGATGAGGGTTCGTGCCCTGGTCCAGGAAGATCCCACGTGCCGTGGAGCGGCTGGGCCCGTGAGCCATGGCCGCTGAGCCTGCGCGTCCGGAGACTGTGCTCCACAACGGGAGAGGCCACAGCAGTGACAGGCCCGCGTACCGCAAAAAAAAAAAATAAAAATAAAAATAAAAATAAAATATATATATATATATATATATGTATTTCTAAACTAAGCTTCCTTCTAAAATGTTAACATGTCTTCCAAGAATAGTAACATTAATGCTGATAAATTTTTTCCAACCCTCTGAATTCCTCATGAAACAGAATGAAGAAAAATTAATAAAACATCACCCCAGAACTCCCCCCAAAAAATTCAGTCAGCTATGTTTTTGTTTTTCTACATACACATGCTTCTAAATAAAATATACCTAAAAACCTATGAAGAATGTAATGGAATAAATCAATGGGGGCAGACTAACAGAATGCCTTCAGTGTCTCCCTCAGCACCATCCACTGACAAGGGCCGACCAGCACAAACGGATGAAGCATCGGTGTCAACTAAAGAAGAAATGGCAGGAAGACAGTCTTTTGGTATGAAGAGCCTGGGACTCTGGAGTCAGAATGCCTGGATTTGAATCCCAACTCTATCTCCTAACAAGCTACCTAACTTTGAGAAGTCACTCAACCTTTGTAGAACTCCTTTTTTTTTCTTCTGAGAAACTGACACCCCATAGGTGTTAAAAAATATTAAGTTTATTTTTTAAAACAACACTGAACTCTAAAGCTGCTTAGAAAATATACATGCAAAATAAAATATAGTACAACAGTGATTGAAGGCTACTCACTGTTTACCCTTAAGCAAGTCATTAAGGCCTCCAAGCCTCAGTCTCCTTATCTGTAACTGGAGGATTTTTAAAAAATCCACTCAGAGGGTTGCCATAGAATCAAATGAGATATTACAAGTAAAGTACTTAATAGAGAATCTAGCACATAGTAATCATTAAGTCAAATAGCAGCTATGTGTTACCATAAAATGACAAAAATTTTAAATGGGCAAAATAAAGCAGGTAACTGCAAATAAAATAAATGCATGGGTAGCAATATTAAAATCAGAAAAAATATAAGTAACAAAGATTACTCTGTTAATAGGAGGTAAAGTTTTAATGAAGACATGTTTATTTTCTGTATCAATATAAACATGTTGAAATACATAATGCAAAAACCATTAAAGTCTCCAGATAAAAATTAACAGAATTTACCAACAGTCATACAGGGTACCTATCAATATGTAACAAACCAAGTAAACAAAAACATAAATGACAAATTTAAATAAGGCTTAACGGTTGGATTTATGTCAAGATTTAAACTCCACTGAATACTTCTTTTGTTAAGCTCCAGAAATACAAACCAATCAAACAATATTCTACCAAAAAAACAAACAAACAAAAACCTACATTTCAAAAGGCACAAGCTGTAGAGGCCATATTCACTTAAAAACAAAAAAAACGATGAAATATAAAATTCATAAAGTTGAAACCATATACTTCAAAATCCAATTCACTTCAATATTCAAAGCTCTCTCAGATAAATACTGTAACAAAGAATAAAATCTGTAATTACAGTCCCACCAATAATTAATACTAGAGAACAGAGATCATCATTGAATTCTCAGTAACAGCTGTAGTAACTAGCAAACAGTAAGTACTAAATGAACATTTGCTGAGTGAACAGATTTCGAGTAACAACAAAACTGAGAACAGTGTATCTCAACACTTTAGTTGTTAAGTTCACGGCTTTAACCACCAGTATTATTTTGAAGGAAGGGAAAGAAAAAAAAAACTTTGGCTAAAGATTAGAACCAATTCAGAAAGGCCCAAAAGAAAACAAGGACAAGTTACTTTAAAATATGAAAAAGTTAATGACATATAAAAGAGAATTGTTAAACAGTAAAGAGTAGTTAAAACCTGGCAGTTCTCACTGAATTCTATACTTAAAAATGGTTAAAAAGGCAAATTTTACATTACATATATATTTTACCACAATTAAAAAAATAATTTTTATACCTGAAACTAACACAGCATTGTACATCAACTGTATTTCAATAAAATTTTAAAATAAGGACTTCCTTGGAGGGCCAGTGGTTAGGACGCCACGCTTCCAATGTAAGGGGTGTGGGTTCAATCCCTGGTTGGGGAGCTAAGATCCCACGTGCCGTGTAGCACAGCCCCCCAAAATTTTTTTTTAATTAAAAAAAAAAAAATCTAAAAAAATTAAAAAAGAGGGAATTCCCCTGCTGGCCAGTGGTTAGGACTCTGTGCTCTCACTCCCGCGGGCATGGGTTCAATCCCTGGTCGGGGACCAAGATCCTGCAAGTGCAGTGTGGCCAAAAAATAAAAAAATAAAAATAAAAATCTCACGATAAAACGAAAAAATATAAATAAAATTAAAAAAATATTTTTTTAAAAAGGGCAAGTCTAAAGGGGGGGGAGGTTATTGAAAATAAAATAATATTAAAAAACAAAGAGCACAAACATTAACTAAGCACCAAGTCCAGAAATAAGTCCCATTATATCAAGTCAATATATTTAAAAGGAAAATGAAAGGAATAAAGATTTTTAAATTTTAATTAAACGAAGGATCAAAATTGACTCAGCCAGAAACATTAAACCTAGACCAATGACCATGAAGAAACTGAAAAATTTGCAGAGAATCACCTCCTTTAAAAGTTCCAGACCTGGAAAGTTTAACAAGTGATTATCCTTTAAGAAACAGAATATTCCTGGGGACTTCCCTGGTGTCCAGTGGTTAAGAATCTGCCTTCCAATGCAGGGGACGCAGGTTCAATCCCAGGTTGGGGAACTAAGATCCCCCATGCCGCAGAGCAACTAAGCCAGCGTGCCACAACTACTGAGCCCACACGCTCTAGACTCTGTGCGCCACAACTAGAGAGAAGCCCGCACTCCCAATGAAAGATCCTGCGTGCTGCAACTAAGACCCAACGCAGCCAAATAAATAAATGAAACAGAATATTCCTGAGCACAAACAACATGCTTACTTAATGGAGTTAAAGGTTAAATACTCTTAAAAACGTCTTCAAGTTATGAACGGCACAAGATAATTAACATTTACTGAGTCCTTCTAAGATTATCACTCTCTCATCTACCTCAAACTACCAGAGCCATGGTTTTAAATAAATTTCTACCACTGTTCCACTATTTATGGATGTTCTGAAGTCAGTTTATCTTGTACAAGAGACTCCTGACATTCTCAATGGACACATCAGGACCTTCAAGAACACATGATAGGGCTTCCCTGGTGGCGCAGTGGTTGAGAGTCCGCCTGCTGATACAGGGGACTCGGGTTCGTGCCCCGGTCCGGGAAGATCCCACATGCTGTGGAGCAGCTGGGCCCGTGAGCCATGGCCGCTGAGCCTGTGCGTCCGGAGCCTGTCCTCCGCAACGGGAGAGGCCACAACAGTGAGAGGCCCGCGTACCGGAAAAAAAAAAAAAAAGAACACATGATATGACAAATAACTAAAACATTTAAATGACCTCATCAGACCTTTTAAGAAATATATAAGATTAAACCACGCACTGCTCTTTTTGACTACTTATTAATCTCATAAGATGGTCACTGTTCACAGGGCAGAAGAATCACAAAAAAGCTTAAATGAAATAGGTGTGGGGGGATGAGCAGTCCCCAGATAAGTGAGTTTCAGGAAAACCTAGGAACTTCAAGGTCTTCTCCATTCAAATTCATGCCTTTGTAAAATTAAGAACAGAATGGTACCAATTAGTTACACCCAAAATAATGAACATCTCTAAGAAATATTACATGGACTCCTTATATCCTCAATATTTTGAGGTATTTTAGTCTTCACATTAACTAAAAACCTTAGGTAATGTAACAGTGAGATGAATCCCTATACAAAGAAGTCTAATAACACTCAAGCAACCACATCAAGAAAGCTGTACGGAAATGACCCTCCAAACTACAGAGACTGCTCAGAGAACAGCGCATCTCCAGCCTAGGTTGCCCACACCTGTTACAGTACCTCCCCCAGGTACTGGACAGGTACAGGTACAGAGTCAGCTCCCAAAGCTCAGGTACTGCCTGGCTCTGGCCCCTCACCCCTAGCTGTGCAGCTGGCCTTGAACTAACCCTTAGGCTTTCCATGCCTATTTCGTCAACATAAAACGGGGATAACAGCACCTCCACTTCAGACTACTGAGGGCAAAAAAACATACAACCTAAACGGTTAGAACTTTGCCTGACACAGAGCAGGTGCCATATGAATGCCAGCTCATGTTTCCGCTGCCGTTGTTCTGCTTTCGGCTGTGCCACACAGCATGCGGGGCCTTCACTACTTGACCAGGGATCAGACCCGTGCCCCCTGCAGTGGAAGCTCAGTCTTAACCACTGGACTGCCAGGGGAGTTCCTAAATGCCAACTAATGTTAATATATACTAATAATTGGGTTTGTGGCAGAGCTACTCAGCGATTACTAGATACACTGTAAATTAATGCCAACAGACCATATAAACTAATTTCTGATCTGTCTTCCATTATAATCCTGGACAGCTGCTACTTCTACCTCTCACTGCTGTCCCAACTCACCTAAAACATAAGCCTCCTGGGAGTTCCCTGGCGGTCCAGTGGTTAGGACTCAGCATTTCACTACTGAGGGCCCGGGTTCAATCCCTGTTCGGGAACTAAAATCCCACAGCCAAAAAAAAAGCGTCCTGAGAGCAGAAACGGCTCCACGTGACACTTGCTTGCAACCTCACCACGCCCAGCAACACCCAAGATTTATACATGTTCCTCCAATGTTACAATCCCAGGATCTAGCATGTACCCAACACATCAAAAAGCCTCAACAAATGTTTGCCCAGTGAGTAAATTTGCATTCTTTAAACTACGCCAACTCGCAATCCAAGCTCCTGACTTGGCGAGTCTGGCCCTTGTTGCCACTGACCAGATTCTACTCATTTGTTGGGCATCAACCCTGACTTTGCTCACTCGGTACACTCACTCCAAAGCTGGCTCCCAGATGGTTGCTGTGGTTCGCTGCTCCCACAATGATGCGCTGTCCTTGCTCCCTCCCCTCCCGACAGGTCAGCCATCTCTAACCCAGGGCTCGAGCAAGAGACAATGCAAGTGTTTGGGGTTGGGGCGAGGAGCATGACCCAGCAGACGGAGGGGGTGGGTCATGAGGCCTCCTTTCCCACAGGTGGGTCATGAACCCAAAAGGCTAGAAAGCTTTTATTCCCCATATTTTTAAAAAAGTTTAGTTCAGGGCTTCCCTGGTGGCACAGTGGTTGAGAGTCCACCTGCTGATGCAGGGGACACGGGTTCATGCCCCGGTACGGGAAGATCCCACATGCCGCGGAGCGGCTGGGCCCATGAGCCATGGCCGCTGAGCCTGCGCGTCCGGAGCCTGTGCTCCGCAACAGGGGAGGCCGCAACAGTGACAGGCCCGCGTACCGCAAAAAAAAAAAAAGAAAAAAAAGTTTAGTTCAGCTTCTCAATGCTTCCAATAGGGCAAAAGGCCTACTTCCTACCCAAGTAACTAACTGTTCGGTAGCCAGACTTAAATGATGAGTTAATATTGCTTCTGGTTTTAATGTTTGTTTCTAAATTAGTGCAAAATAATTTATATAGTAAAAGATGCCGTGCAAGTAGTATTTTTTTAATATAAATTTTATGTATTTATTTATTTATTTTTGGCTCCGTTGGGTCTTCATTGCTGCACACAGGCTTTCTCTAGTTGTGGCGAGCGGGGGCTACTCTATTTTGTGGTGCGCGGACTTCTCATTGCAGTGGCTTCTCTTGTTGCGGAGCACGGGCTCTAGGCACACGGGCTTCAGTAGTTGTGGCACGTGGGTTCAGTAGTTGTGGCTCGTGGGCTCTAGAGTGCAGGCTCAGTAGTTGTGGTGCACAGGCTTAGTTGCTCCGCAGCATGTGGGATCTTCCTGGACCAGGGCTCGAACCCGTGTCCCCTGCATTGGTAGGCGGAGTCTTAACCACTGCGCCACCAGGGAAGTCCCTGTGCCTGTAATATTGAAAACTCCCGTGTTCAAATTTATTATGGCAGTTTAGATGTAAGCATTAATACTAGGAAAGAGGTCTCAGCTTCTGAACGTTAGAGAACCCTGAGGCCCTGGTCTTGGCCTCTGCTCACTCTATGCTGTCCCTCCGCCAGCCACATCCACTACCATCAATACACACACAATTCCCAAAAGTTGGTTTGCGGGGGACTTCCCTGGTGGTCCACTGTTTAAGCACCCAGCTTAAACGCAGGGGATGCCAGTTAAATCCCCGATCAAGGAACTAAAATCCACATGCCGCCGGGCAACTAAGCCCATGCACTGCAACTACCGAGCCCACGCACCACAACTAGAGAGCCCATGTAACACAACTACAGAGCCCACACGCTCTGGAGCCCGTGTGCCACAACTAGAGAGAAGCCCACGCACCACAATGAAGAGCCCACGTGCTGCAATGAAAGATCCCGCGTGCCACAACTAAGACCTGGTGCAGCCAAAAACTAAATTAATTAATTTATGAAAAAAGAAAAAGAAGTTGGTTTGGGGGCTCAAATGTCTATGGTACAACTGTCTAATCTGCACCGCCCCCGCCTGGATGTCTCAGGGCACTTTGAGCTCAACATGTCCAAACCCAAATCTACATGGCTCGGCCTCTGTGGCAATGGTGAGCCAGAGCCCCGGCAGCGCCCACCGCAAAGGAAACAGCAAGAGGGCAAAGGGACAGCCCTGCCCAGTACAAGGAAGACCTGTGCCCTGATGAGACACCCACAGCCCGTTCTCCACATCCATCCCCCCATTTTCCACATCCCATAAGCAAAATTCAAGTAGGCACACCACATGCCCTGTCAAACGCCCACCCATGCCTGACACCAGGCCACTAACTAGTCTTCCTGCTTCAGCCTCTGCCCTTACATCCATGATGCATCTGCAATCACTCTTTTAGAACCTAAGTCACAGCACTTCTCTCTTCTGCTCAAAACCCTCCCATGCTCCCATCTTAACAAGATAAAAACCGATGTTGTCAGAGAGACAGACAAGACCCTCTGTCCAGAACAGAGCCTGACAAGCAGGCACTCAGCAGACACTGGTGGGACGGAGGGACAAGCGTGATGTACACATGGCACATCGGAACCCCAAAACGAAGCTGCGGGCCAAAGTAAGAGTAGGACCCGCACCCTACACCATTCGGTAATAAACACACAAATACATACAAGAGAATGAAGACCTGTCCCCCAGACATAGCCCTTCTGCAGTATCTCCTATCAGGAGAAATCCTTTCTGAAGTCAGACTCCTAAGAATTCGCTTTGGCCCTCCCACATTCAATGCACCTCATTCGCCATCTCCACTGCCACCGCCACCTCTCACGTGGGTTACTGAAGTGCCTTCCACCCGTCTCCCTGTAGCCACTGTCACCAAGCAAACAAACCATTATCCTCACTGCAGCCAGAGAGCTCTTCTCTGCTTTTCAAAGCCCACCAAGTGTCTCCAGGTGCTCTTAACCAAAAGAGCAAAACCCTCTGGCCCAGCCCTGCAGGCCCCACCCAGAGCTTCCCAGTCTCCCCCTCCAGGCCCCTTGCTCCAGCACACCTGGAGGTGAAGCTGGGCATGGCACAAGGCTTCCCTCCTACCTGGCCTAATGATAGTTCTAACCCACAGGCAGCCGCGAGGCCCAGCCTGAAACCTTTCATCCCACCTAAATGTCTCATTTTACATCCAGAGGAGGACAAGAGACTCTGGGTCACACCGTGAATTCCTAGCAAGGCTAGAAAAATGCCCAGGTCCCCGGTCCAGCCAGTGCTTGGAGGCTACATCCTCAGACTATCTGGTTTCCAGTAGGTGCCGTACAGGACCTCATTCGGGGGAAAAGGTATTAGAAAGAAAGCTTGAAATGTTACTTTCAGCTTAACTTTTAGCTGAAACTCAGTCTTCATACTCTGTTTTGCTGTCCTGACCAAGATTTTAGAAAGTGGCAAATAAACAGTTCTGCTCTAGAATTTTACTTCTAGAGATAAATTTTACTAAAGTTTACCTCAAAACTTTCTTCCGCCAAGACACCTTTAAATAAAATTAGGTTTTCTGCCTCGAGACCACTAACTTCCAAACTCATATTGCACATGTGAATTTTTTACAAATAACTCAACACAAGCGCACTGTCCTATCAGATGTGCATCTCCAAGCTTGCCTGCAAGGTGGCCCTCATCAGGGAAAGTGTCCCCACAGTCCCCCTGCCCTGTACTTCAGGCCCTGCCCTCTCCTTCATGCCTCAGAATGGATAATAAACCCACGGGGGAACAGGCAGCCCATCACAGCACGGCCGGGGACCCACAATGAAGCCTAGCATAAAAATATGATCTGGTCCACTTCTGAGAAACGTGAACCAAAATACAAAGCACAATCAGCCAGTAGTCATCGAAGGCTACCAGGAGGAAGAGCTGGGGCCATGGCAAGCAGAATGGTCCAAGAGCAGACTCTATGGGTAAGGTGGGCCAGGCCAGAAGAGGGAGGGGCTCAGGGAAGCTGCCCCACAGCAAGAAGGACCTACAGGACAGGCAGGGTGCCCGTGCGTGGCAATTCTTATCTTAAATTAAGCTGAGCGGAGCAACTTTCTGTTTCATGCAATCTAAAGATCCCTAAATACAACAGAGAGTGGGGGGAGGAGGGAAGGATCAAGGTGAGGAAGAGGCACTGACGTGGTAGCACTTAGAGCACTCGACTTCCATCTGGGAAACACGACCAAAGGCAGCCCACCTGAGACTGAAGCCTAACAGAAACAATTATCCTCCTAAACCGGCAGCACAAAAGCTCCCAGCCCTCAGAGTGAGGGCTGAAAAGTAGCCTGGGCTCCTCTAGCCAAGCCCTGCTCTAAGCAGGAGCTCTCCAAGTGCTGCACCCATGGGGTAATTTGCACACCTTCTTCTAAATGGCACACAGCCTTACATCTAGATGTGGGAAGGTTTATTTCCTGTGTCACCATGGTATTTCAGCGATGAAGGGGAGAAAAGAGTTTCAATTATTCCAGTCACGAGAGAGGGCTGGAAGGCCCTTTAGTGCTGTGTGATACACCAAAGGACTGTGTGGTGACCCCTGCAAGAAGGAACAACAGGAGGTGACCAAGAGTATTACTGTTCTTCCCCAGTACATGAAATACTTAGGAAAAGTTTAAAATGTACTGAGAAAAAACATAGAGATTTCGTTTATTCTGATACCTCCTAAGCATATCATCTAAGTTGTTTAAAAGAGATTTACAGAGATGCTTCTTCAGCTCAGAATGACCCTCTCAACTTAATAAAATGCCTTAAGAAATCCAGATGACCAAATCCACGATGGCTCCCAGAATGTACTACCTTCTTACAAATGGAAGATCTGAACACACTGAATCCAACCCTGCAGGCAGAAATAAGGCTAAGGTGATTTATCCAAGGGAGCACAGACCCAGACTGGTCCCAGGCCGAGCAGATGGCAACCAGAGACTCCACTCAGTGCTGCCTAAACGCCCAGAACTAATTCTGAAGAACTCCTGGGCTATTTCGTGGAAGAGGGTCACAAATACAGAAGATATTCCAAAGTGAACATTAGAAGTCATGCTTTAAGTTTCTGTTGCTTAAATATTAGTTGTGAAAACCTCCAGATGTATGTGAATTATCCAGCATCTGACTCTAAGAGTACGGCTCCACTTTCAAGGGCATCTGAATGAGATGAAATCAAATTATGACAATATACCAGTCCTAAAATTTCAAGGATGAATGTATGAATCCCAAGACCATCCAGAAATTTCTGTCATCTTTAACTTCTTTTATCAGTGCCTTATAGTTTTTTTTTAAATAAACCTCTTATTTTTTTTATTTTTTAAATTAATTTATTTATTTATTTATTTTTGGCCGTGTTGGGTCTTCATTGTTGTGTGCGGGCTTCTCATTGTGGCTTCTCTTGTTGCAGAGCATGGGCTCTAGGCACGTGGGCTTCAGTAGTTGTGGCACATGGGCTCAGTGGCTGTGGCTTGTGGGCTGTAGAGCTCAGGCTCAGTAGTTGTGGTGCACGGGCTTAGTTTCTCCGCAGCATGTGGGATCTTCCCGGGCCAGGGCTGGAACCTGTGACCCCTGCATTGGCAGGCGGATTCTTAACCACTGCGTCACCAGGGAAGCCCAGTGCCTTATAGTTTTTGAAGTACAGGTCTTTTGCCTCCTTAGGTAGGTTTATTCCTAGGTATTTTAGGATACCTTTTTGATGTGATGATAAATGTAATTGTTTCCTTAATTTCTCTTTCTGATCTTTTGTTATTAGTGTATAGAAATGCAAGCGATTGCTGTGTATTAACTTTTTTTTTTTTAATAGGAACTTTTTTGTTTTTTGGCTACATTGGGTCTTTGCTGCTGGGCAACGACTTTCTCTCGTTGAGGTGAGCAGGGGCTACTCTTCGTTGTGGTGCACGGGCTTCTCAATGCAGTGGCTTCTCTTGTTGCGGAGCATGGGCTCTAGGTGCACGGGCTTCAGTAGTTGCTGCACGTGGGCTCAGTAGTTGCGGCACGTGGGCCCTAGAGCGCGTGAGCTTCAGTAGTTGCAGTGTGTGGGCTCAGTAGTTGTGGCTCACAGGCTCTAGAGTACAGGCTCAGTATTTGTGGTGCACGGGCTTAGTTGCTCTGCAGCATGTGGGATCTTCCCAGACCAGGAATCACACCCATGTCCCCTGCACTGGCAGGTGAATTCTTAACCACTGAGCCACCAGGGAAGTCCCTGTGTATAAACTTTGTATCCTGCCACTTTACCAAATTCATTGATGAACTCTAGTAGTTTTCTGGTAGTGTCTTTAGGATTTTCTATGTATAGCATCATGTCATCTGCAAACAGTGACAGTTTTACTTCTTTTCCAATTTGGATTCCTTTAATTTCTTTTTCTTCTCTGATTGCCGTGGCCAGGATTTCCAAAGCTACATTGAATAAAAGTGACAAGAGTGGACATCCTGGTCTTGTTCCAGATCTTAGAGGAAATGCTTTCAGCTTTTCACCCTTGGGTATGACGTTATCTGTGGGTTTGTCATACGTGGCCTTTATTATGTTGAGGTAGATTCCCTCTATGCCCACTTTCTGGAGAGGTTTTTTTTTTTTTTTTGCGGTATGCGGGCCTCTCACCGCTGTGGCCTCTCCTGCTGCAGGGCACAGGCTCCAGATGCACAGGCCCAGTGGCCATGGCTCACGGGCCCAGCCGCTCCACGGCATGTGGGATCTTCCCAGACCGGGACACGAACCCGTGTCCCCTGCATCGGCAGGCGGACTCTCAACCATTGCACCACCAGGGAAGCCCAGGAGAGCTTTTTTTTAAATCATAAATGGATAAAATACCTAGGAATAAATCTACCTAAGGATGCAAAAGAACTGTACTCCGAAAACTATAAGATGCTGATGAAAGAAAATGAAGATGACACAAACAGATGGAAAGATACACCATGTTCTTGGATTGCAAAAATCATTACTGTCAATACTGACCCAAGGCAGTCTACAGATTCAATGTGATCCCTATCAACTTACCAATGGCATTTTTCACAGAACTAGAACAAAAAGATTTTAAACTTGTATTTTTATGGAAACACAGAAGACAATGATAGCCAAAGCAATCTTGAGAAAGAAAAATGGAGCTGAAGGAATCAGGCTCCCTGACTTCAAACTATACTACAAAGCTACAGTAATCAAAACAGTATGCTACTGGCACAAGAACAGAAATATAGATCAATGGAATAGGTAAGAAAATCTAGAAATAAACCCACGCACCTAAGGTCACCTAATCTATGACAAAGGAGGCAAGAATGTACAAAGGAGAAAAGACAGTCTCTTCAATAAGTGGTGCTGTGAACACTGGGCACCTACAGGTAAAAGAATAGAATTAGAACATTCTCTAACACCACACATAAAACATAAAAATAAATTCAAAATGGATTAAAGACCTAAACGTAAGATACTACAAAACTCCTAGAGGAAAACACAGGCAGAACACTCTTTGACATAAATCACAGCAATATATTTTTGGATCTGTCTCCTACAGTACTAGGAAAAAACCAAAAATAAACAAATGGGACTTAATTATACTTAAAAGCTTTTGCACAGCAAAGGAAACCATAAACAAAATGAAAACGCAACCTACAGAATGGGAGAAAATATTTCCGAATGATGTGACCGACAAGGGACTGATCTACAAAATACACAAACAGCTCTTACAGCTCAATATCGAAAAAGCAAACAACCCAATTAAAAAATGGGCAGAAGATCTAAATAGACATTTCTCCAAAGAAGACATACAGATGGCCAACAGGCACATGAAAAGATGCTCAACATCACTAATTAATAGAGAAATGCAAATCAAAACTACAATGAGGTATTCACCTCACACCAGTCACAATGGCCATCATCAAAAAGTCTACAAGGACTTCCCTGGTAGCACAGTGGTTAAAAATCCACCTGCCAATGCAGGGGACACGGGTTTGAGCCCTGGTCCGGGAAGATCCCACATGCCGTGGAGCAACTAAGCCCACACGCCACAACTACTGAGCCTGCACTCTAGAGCCCATGAGTCACAACTACTGAGCCTGCGCACCGCAACTACTGAAGCCCACGTGCCTAGAGCCCATACCCCACAAGGAGTAGCCACTGCAATGAGAAGCCCATTCACCACAACGAAGAGTAACCCTGCTCACCGCAACTAGAGAAAGCCCGTGCACAGCAACGAAGACCCAACGCAGCCAAAAATAAATAAATACATTTATAAAAACCAAAAATCTATAAATAATAAATGCTGGAGAGGGTTTGGAGAAAACGGAAACACTGTTGGTGGGACTATGAATTAGTACAGCCACTATGGAAAGCAGTAGGGGGATTCCTTAAAAAACTAAAACAGAGCTATTATATGATCCTACAATCTCACTCCTGGGCATCTATCCAGAGAAAACCATAATTTGAAAAAATACATGCACCTCTATGTTCACTGCAGCACTATTTACAATTGCCAAGATATGGAAGCAACCTAAATGCCCATCGGCAGATGAATGGATGAAGAAGATATGGTGTCTTTATGAAATGGAATATTACTCAGCCATAAAAAAGAATGAAATAATGCCATTTGCAGCAACATGAGTGGACCTAGAGATTATCATACTAAATGAAGTAAGCCAGACATAGAAAGACACAAATATCACAAAATGTCGCTTATATAAAGGATCTAAAAAAAAAAGGATACAAATGAATTTATATACAAAACAGACCCACAGACATAGAAAACAAACTTATGGTTATCAAAGGTGAAGGGGAGAGATACATTAGAAGTTTGGGATTAACATATATACACTGTTAATATAAAACAGATAACCAACAAGGACCTACTGTATAGCACAGGGAATGATACTCAATATTTGGTAATAACCTATAAGGCAAAAACATCTGAAAAAAATAGATATATATGTATGTATAACTGAATCACTTTGCTGTACATCTGAAACTAACACAACATTCTAAATCAACTACACTTCAATTAAAAAAAAAATTAGTGGGACTTCCCTGGTGGTCCAGTGGTTAAGACTCTGCACTTCCACTGCAGTGGGCTTGGGTTTGATCCTTGGTTGGGGAACTAAGATCCCACATGCCACGTGGTACAGCCAAACAAACAAACAAAAATTTGTGATTTTGTGAGCAGATAATATTTGAGTCTAACTGATTATGAAAGCATATTCATTTTAATTTTAATGGAATTAGCTAAAATAAAAACTGGGAGTCACAGGGCCTTGATTGACACTTGCTGTTCCCTCGGCCTCTTACCCAGATGTCTGCACAGCTTTGCTCTCTCACTGTCGTTGGGTGTCTGCTCATTGTTACCTTCTCAGGGGGGCCTTCACTGACCCCGCCCCCCACCACTTAACACTGCAGGCATCATGCGCACATGCCCCACCCCATCACCCACCACCCCACCCCACTCTACCCTAACTTACTGTCTCTTCCCATGCAAGGGGGCAGGGGGATCTTCAACTGCTTCGTCCACTAATGTATTCTCAGTGTGAAGAACAATCCCTGACACATAACAGATGCTATAAATATACGGTGAATGAACCAGTGATTCAATGACGCTAGATCTCAGGTGTGCCTCTCAAGCTCCCAAGAGTATTTCAGGATGGTAAACACCAAAATTTGCACTATTAACACTGACAAAGACCAGTAACCTCACACCTGCACAGTTATGTTTAAATATGATGGAATAAACTACCTCTGGACTGGTTTTGTTTTACTGTTAAATAAAACCTAGTTTTTAGAAAATTATGTTCCACCACTCTTAGCAACAGAATTTCCATTACAATTTCTCAAGCCCACACATGGATTTCTAATCAACCTGGCTTTTTACAAGAGTCTGGATGAGTAAGCCCATGAGTGTTTCAATAAATAACTAGGATGATATTGAAACAAACTGTGTTTAACTTCCTGAACAAGCTAAAGACTTAATCCTACCAATCATGAGCTTCCATGCAACAGGAAAGGGAAGAAAATGATCTTAAGATTCTCCTATATTCCAGAATCAGAATTAACTAAATCTGGAATCAACTTTGCACACAAGGAAACATATTCGAGGCATTATCTCCTAAGACCTAAGTTCTAACTCTCCAAATAACCAACCCCCCCCTTTTTATTCCCCCCTCCTGTTTTGCCCCTTACCCTGTAGTCGATATACCTGGTAGTAACACACACTCCTTACTGCAGCAAACGCTGGCCTAGAATGCTTTCCTGTATCTTTCTCTTTAGCACTTTTGAACGTCTGGACTAAATTGGCTATACTGTCTAAACTCACATCATGGAAAATTTCTGCACTTCAAATGTGATGCTGAAATTTTCAGATATCTTTCTAAAAATTCCTAATTCTACATTTCATTTGATCCGTTCAACAAACACCTATTGGGGGGGCGGAGTCAAGATGGCGTACTAGGAGGACGTGTAATTCGCATCTCCTCACAACTAGGGCATCTACCAGGCACTGGTGGGGAACCACAGACACTTAAGGGGCCGGGAGGAACCCCCAGCGACAGGCTTGCGGGATCATGGTTCCCAGGCTGGAGGTCAAGCCCGAGCTCTGAGTGGGAGCTCCAAGTACAAACCGCTGTACTAATAGAGAACCTCAGACCCCAGGGAATATCAATCGGAGTGAAGTTTGAACAGGTCCTCATCTCAGCGCCAAGACCCAGCTCTATCCAACTTCCTGAAAATGCCAGTGCTGGACGTCTCAGGACAAACAACCACTAAGACAAGAATACAGCACCACCCGTCAAAAAAAAAAAAAAATGAAACGACAAAAAATAAATGTTACAGATGAAGGAGCAAGGTAAAAACCCACAAGACCAAATAAATGAAGACGAAATAGGCAACCTAACTGAAAAAGAATTCAGAGTAATGATAAGAAAGATGATCCAAAATCTCAGAAACAGAATGGAGAAAATACAAGAAACATTTAACATGGATCTAGAAGAACTAAAGAGCAAACAATGATGAACACCACAATAACTGAAGTTAAAAATACTCCAGAAGGAATCAATAACAGAATAACTGAGGCAGAAAAACAGGTAAGTGAGCTGAAAGATAAAATGGTGGAAATAACTGCCAAGGAACAGAATAAAGAAAAAAGAATGAAAAGAATTGAGGACAGGGCTTCCCTGGAGGCGCAGTGGTTGAGAGTCCGCCTGCCGATGCAGGGGACGTGGGTTTGTGCCCCGGTCCAGGAAGATCCCACATACTGTGGAGCAGCTGGGCCCGTGAGCCATGGCCGCTGAGCCTGCACTCCGCAACGGGAGAGGCCACAACAGTGAGAGGCCCGCGTACGGCCAAAAAAAAAAAAAAAAAAATCCTAGGGGTCCTGAAAGAAGAAGAGAAAAAGAAAGGGTCTAAGAAAATATGAAGAGATTATAGTCGAAAACTTCCCTAACATGGGAAAGGAAATAGTCAATCAAGTCCAGGAAGCACAGAAAGTACCATACAGCATAAACCCAAAGAGAAACACGCCAAGACACATATTAATCAAACTATCAAAAGTTAAACACAAAGAGTGATTATTAAAATTTATTAAAAAATACACACTTCCTGAGTTTGCCTGAAGATGGCGGAGTAGAAGGACATGCTCTCACTCCCTCTTGCGACAGCACCGGAATCACAACTCACTGCTGAACAATCATTGATGGGAAAACACTGGAACTCACCAAAAGAGATACCCCCACATCCAAAGACAAAGGAGAAGCCACAATGAGACGGTAGGAGGGGCACGATCACAATAAAATCAAATCCCATAACTGCTAGGTGGGTGACTCACAAACTGGAGAACACTTATAATACAGAAGTCCACGCACTGGTGTGAAGGTTCTGAGCCCCATGTCAGGTTTCAGTCTCTGGCAACAGGAGGAGGAATTCCTAGAGAATCAGACTTTGAAGGCTAGCAGGATTTGCTTGCAGGACTTCGACAGGACTAGGGGAAACAGAGACTCCACTCTTGGAGGGCACACACAAAGTAGTATGCGCGTCGGGACCCAAGGGAAGGAGCAGTGATCCCATAGGAGGCTGAACCAGACCTACCTGCTAGTGTTGGAATGTTTCCTGCAGAGGCGGGGGATGGCTGTGTCTCACCATGAGGACAAGGACATTGGCAGCAGAAGTTCTGGGAAGCACTCCTTGAGGTGAGCTTTCCCAGAGTCCACCACTAGCCCCAACAAACAGCCCAGCTAGACTCCAGTGTTGGGTCGCAACAGGCCAAACAAACAACAGGGAGGGAACCCAGCCCCACCGGATCAGGAGACTAGTGGATTAAAGTTTTACGGAGCTCTGCCCACCAGAGGAACAGCCAGCTCTACCCAGCACCAGTCCCTCCCATCAGGAAACTTGCTCAAGCCTCTTAGATAACCTCATCCACCAGAGAGCAGACAGAAGATTCAAGAAGAACTACAATCCTGCAGCCTGTGGAACAAAAACCACATTCACAGAAAGACAGGCCAGATGAAAAGGCAGATGAAGGAACAAGATAAAACCCGAGGAAAACAACTAAATGAAGTGGAGATAGGCAACCTTCCAGAAAAAGAATTCAGAATAATGATAGTGAAGATGATCCAGGGCCTCGGAAAAAGAATGAGGCAAAGATCGAGAAGATGCAAGAAATGCTTAACGAAGATGTAGAAGACTTAAAAAACAAACAAACAGGGCTTCCCTGGTGGCGCAGTGGTTGAGAGTCTGCCTGCCGATGCAGGGGACACGGGTTCGTGCCCTGGTCCGGGAGGATCCCACATGCCACAGAGCGGCTGGGCCCGTGAGCCATGGCCGCTGAGCCTGCGCGTCCGGAGCCTGTGCTCCGCAACAGCAGAGGCCACAACAGTGAGAGGCCCGCGTACCTCAAAAAAATATATATATATAAAAAAAACACAAACAAACAGAAATGAACAATACAATAACTGAAATGAAAAATACACTAGAAGGAATCAACAGCAGAATAAATGATGCAGGAAAATGGGTAAGTGACCTGGAAGACAGAATGTGGTGGAATTCACTGCTGCGGAACAGAATAAAGAAAAAAGAATGAAAAGAAATGAAGACGGCCTAAGAGCTCTGGGACAACATTAAACAGAACAACATTCACATTACAGGGGTTCCAGAAGGAGAAGAGAGAGAGAAAGGACCCGAGAAAATACTTCAAGAGATTATAGCTGCAAACTTCCCTAACATGGGAAAGGAAGTAGCCACCCCAATCCAGGAAGCACAGAGAGTCCCATACAGGATAAACCCAAGGAGAAACACGCCAAGACACACAGTAATGAAATTGGCAAAAATTAAAGGCAAAGAAAAATTATTGAAAGCAGGAAGGAAAAAACGACAAATAACATACAAGAGAACTCCCATAAGGTTAACAGCCGATTTCTCAGCAGAAACTCTACAAGCCAGAAGGGAGGGGCATGACATATTTAAAGTGATGAAAGGGAAGAACCTACAACCAAGATTACTCTACCCGGCAAGGATCTCATTCAGATTCGATGGAGAAATCAAAAGCTTTACAGACAAGCAAAAGCTAAGAGAATTCAGCACCACCAAACCAGCTCTACAACAAATGCTAAAGGAACTTCTCTAACTGGGAAACACAAGAGAAGAAAAGGACCTACACAAGCAAACCCATAACAATTAAGAATATGGTAACAGGAACATACCTAGCAATAATTACCCTAAACGTGAATGGATTAAATGCTCCAACCAAAGGACACAGGCTCGCTGAATGGATACAAAAACAAGACCCAAATATATGCTGTCTACAAGAGACCCACTTCAGACCTAGGGACACAGACAGACTGAAAGCGAGGGAATGGAAAAAGATATTCCATGCAAACGGAAATCAAAACGAAGCTGGAGTAACAAAACTCTTATCAGATAAAATAGACTTTAAAGTAAAGATTATTACAGGAAACAAGATATGACACTACATAATGATCACGGGGTCAATTCAAGAAGAAGATATAACAATTATAAATATATATACACCCAACACAGGAGCACCTCAATACATAAGGCAACTGCTAACAGCTATAAAAGAGGAAATCAACAGCAACACAAAAATACTGGGGGACTTTTAACACCTCACTTACACCAATGGACAGATCATCCAAACAGAAAATTGATAAGGAAACACAAGCTTTAAATGACACAACAGACCAGACAGATTTAATTGATATTTATCAGACGTTCCATCCCAAAACAGCAGATTACACTTTCTTCTCAAGTGCGCACGGAACATTCTCCAGGATAGATCACATCTTGGGTTGCAAATCAAGCCTCAGTAAATTTAAGAAAATTTAAACCATACCAAGCATCTTTTCTGACCCCAATGCTATGAGATTAGAAATCAATTACAGGGGAAAAAAACATAAAAAACACACATACATGGAAGCTAAACAATACGTTACTAAATAACCAAAAGATCACTGAGGAAATCAAAGGGGAAATAAAAAAATACCTAGAGACAAATGACAATGAAAACACGATGATCCAAAACCTACAGGATGCAGCAAAAGCAGTTCTAAGAAGTAAGGTTATAGCAATACAAGCCTACCTCAAGAAACAAGCAAAATCTCAAATAAACAATCTAACCTTACACCTAAAGGAACAAGAGAAAGAAGAACAAACAAAACTCAAAGTTAGCAGAATGAAAGAAATCATAAGGATCAGAGCAGAAAAAAATGAAATTGAAACAAAGAAAACAATAGCAACGATCAACAAAAATAAAAGCTGGTTCTTTGAGAAGATAAACAAAACTGATAAACTATTAGCCAGACTCATCAGGAAAAAGACGAAGAGGACTCAAATCAATAAAAGTAGAAATGAAAAAGGAGAAGTTACAACAGACACTGCAAAAATACAAAGCATCCTAAGAGACTCCTACAAACAACTCTATGCCAATAAAATGGACAACCTGGAAGAAATGGACAAATTCTTAGAAAGATATAACCTTCCAAGACTGAACCAGGAAGAAACAGAAAATATGAACAGACCAACCAATCACAAGTAATAAAATTGAAACTGTGATTAAAAATCTTCCAACAAAGAAAAGCCCAGGACCAGATGGCTTCACAGCTGAATTCTATCAAACATTTAAGAGCTAACACCCATCCTTCTCAAACTCTTCCAAAAAATTGCAGAGGAAGGAACACTCCCAAACTCATTCTATGAGGCCACGATCACCCTGATACCAAAACCAGACAAAGATACTACAAAAAAAGGAAATTACAGAGCAACATCACTGATAAACATAGATGCAAAAACCCTCAACAAAATACTAGCAAACAAAATCCAACAAAACATTAAAAGGATCATACACCATGATCAAGTGGGATTTATTCGAGGGATGAGAGGATTCTTCAATATACACAAATCAATATGATACACCATATTATTAAACTGAAGAATAAAAACCATATGATCAGCTCAATAGATGCAGGAAAAGCTTTTGACAAATTTCAACACTCATTTATGATAAAAAGTCTCCAGAAAGTGGGTATAGAGGGAAACTACCTCAATATAATAAAAACCACATACTACAAACCCACAGCAAACATCATTCTCAATGGTGAAAAACTGAAAGCATTTCCTCTAAGATCAGGAACAAGACAAGGATGTCCACTCTCACCACTATTATTCAACATAGTTTTGGAAGTCCTAGCCACGGCAATCAGAGAACAAAAAAATAAAAGGAATCCAAATTGGAAAAGAAGAAGTAAAACCGTCACTGTTTGCAGATGACATGATACTATATACATAGAGAATCCTAAAGTTGCCACCAGAAAACTACTAGAACTAATCAATGAATTTGGTAAAGTTGCAGGATACAAAATTAATGCAGAGAAACCTCTTGCATTCCTAAATACTAATGATGAAAAATCTGAAAGAGAAATTAAGGAAACACTCCCATTTACCATTGCAACAAAAAGAATAAAATACCTAGGAATAAACGTACCTAAGGAGACAAAAGACCTATATGCAAAAAACTATAAGACACTGATGAGAGAAATTAAAGATGATACAAAGAGAAATACACCACGTTCTTGGATTGGAAGAATCAATACTGTGAAAATGACTCTACTACACAAAGCAATCTACAGATTCAATGCAATCCCTATCAAATTACCAATGGCATTTTTCACAGAACTAGAACAAAAAATCTTAAAATTCGTATGGAGACACAAAAGACCCCAAATAGCCAAAGCAGTCTTGAGGGAAAAAAACGGAGCTGGAGGAATCAGACTCCCTGACGTCAGACTATAGTACAAAGCCACAGTAATCAAGACAATATGGTACTGGCACAAAAACAGAAATATAGATCAATGGAATAGGAGACAAAGCCCAGAGATAAAACCACGCACCTATGGTCAACTAATCTATGACAAAGGTGGCAAGGATATACAATAGAGAAAAGACAATCTTTTCAGTAAATGGTGCTGGGAAAACTGGAGACCTACATGTAAAAGAATGAAATTAGAATACTCCCTAACACTATCCACAAAAATAAACTCAAAATGGATTAGAGACCTAAATGTAAGGCCAGACACTATAAAACTCTTAGAGGAAAACATAGGAAGAACACTCTTTGACATAAATCACAGCAAGATCTTTTTTGATCCACCTCCTAGAGTAATGGAAATAAAAACAAAATAAAACAAATCAGACCTATGAAACTTAAAATCTTGTGCAAAGCAAAGGAAACTACAAACAAGACGAAAAGACAACCCTCAGAATGAGAGAAAATATTTGCAAATGAATCAATGGACAAAGGATTAATCTCCAAAATATATAAACAGCTCATGCAGTTCAATATTGAAAACACAAACAACCCAATCCAAAAATGGGCAGAAGACCTAAATAGACATTTCTCTAAAGAAGACATATAGATGGCCAACAAGCACATGGAAAGCTGCTCAAAATCACTAATTATTACAGAAACGCAAATCAAAACTACAATGAGGTATCACCTCACACCAGTTAGAATGGTATCATCAGAAAATCACAAACAACAAATGCTGGAAAGGGTGTGGAGAAAAGGCAACCCTCTTGCACTGTTGGTGGGAATGTAAATTGATACAGCCACTATGGACAACAGTATGGAGGTTCCTTAAAAAACTAAAAATAGAATTACCATATGACCCAGCAATCCCACTACTGGGCATATACCCAGAGAAAACCATAATTCAAAAAGACATATGCACCCCAATGTTCACTGCAGCACTCTTTACAATAGCCAGGTCATGGAAGCAACTTAAATGCCCATCGACAGACAAATGGATAAAGATGTGGTACACACATACAATGGAATATTACTCAACCATAAATAGGAATGAAACTGGGTCATTTGTAGAGACGTGAATGAATCCAGAGACTGTCAGAGTGAAGTCAAAAAGAGAAAAACAAATATCGTATGTTAACAAATATATGTGGAACCAAAAAAAATGGTGCAGATGAACCGGTTTGCAGGGCAGAAATTGAGACACAGATGTAGAGAACAAACATATGGACACCAAGGGGGGAAAGCAGTGGAGGGGTGGGGTGGGGTGGGGTGGGGTGGGGTCATGAACTGGGAAATTGGGATTGACATATATACCATATGTATAAAATGGATAACTAATAAGAATCTGTTGTATAAAAAATTAAATAAAATAAAGCTCAAAAATTCAAAATAAAATTAAATACAAAGAGAAAATTTTAAAAGCAGCAAAGGAAAAGCAACAAATAACATAGAAAGGAACTGCCATAACGTTAACAGCTTATTTTTCAGCAGAAACTGCAAGCCAGAAGGCACTGGCAGGACGTGTTTAAAGTGATGAAAGGGGAAAACCTACAACCAAGATTACTGTACCCAGCAAGGATCTCATTCAGATTCGATGGAGAAACCAAAACCTTTACAGATAAGCAAAAATTAAAAGAATTCAGCACCACCAAATCACCTTTACAGCAAATGCTAAAGGAACTTCTCTAGGCAGGAAACACAAGAGAAGGAAAAGATCCACAAAAACAAAGCCGAAACAGTTAAGAAAATGGTAATAGGAACATACATATCGATAATTACCTTAATTGTGGATGGATTAAATGCTCCAACCAAAAGACACAGGCTGGCTGAATGGATACAAAAACAAGATCCATATATATGCTGTCTACAAGAGACCCACTTCAGACCTAGGGACACATACAGACTGAAAGCGAGGGGATGGAAAAAGATATTCCATGCAAATGGAAACCAAAAGAAAGCTGGCACAGCATTTCTCATATCAGACAAAACAGACTTTAAAATAAAGACTATTACAAGAAAGAAAGAAGGACACTATAAAATGATCAAGGGATCAATCCAAGAAAAAGATATAACAATTGTAAATATTTATGCACCCAACATAGGAGCATCTCAACACATAAGGCAAATACTAACAGCCATTAAAGGGGAAATGAACAGTAACACAGTAATAGTAGGGAACTTTAACACCCCACTTTCACCAATGGTGAAATCATCCAAAATGAAAATAAATGAGGAAACACAAGCTTTAAGTGACACAGTAAACAAGGTAGACTTAATTGATATTCATAGGACATTCCATCCAACAACAACAGAATACACTTTCTTCTCAAGTGCTCATGGAACATTCTCCAGGATAGACCGTATCTTGGGTCACAACTCAAGCCTTGGTAAATTTAAGAAAACTGAAATCGTATCAAGTATCTTTTCCGACTACAACGCTATGGGACTAGACATCAATTACAGAAAAAAAACTGTATAAATACAAACACATGGAGGCTAAACAATACATTACTAAATAACCAAGAGATCACTGAAGAAATCAAAGAGAAAATAAAAAAATACCTAGAAACAAATGACAGTGAAAACACGATGACCCAAAACCTACGGGAGGCAGCAAAAGCCATTCTAAGAAGAAAATTTATAGCAATCCAATCCTACCTTAAGAAACAAGAAAAATCTCAAACAACCTAACCTTTCAGCTAAGGCAATTAGATAAAAAAAGAACAAAAAGACCCCGAAGTTAGCATAAGGAAATAAATCATAAAGATAAGATCAGAAATAAATGAAAAAGAAATTTAGGAAACAAGAATAAAGATAAATAAAACTAAAAGCTGGTTCTTTCAGAACATAAACAAAATTGGTAAACCATTAGCCAAACTCATCAAGAAAAAAAGGGAGAAGACTCAAATCAACAGAATTAGAAATAAAAAGAAGGAACAACTGACACTGCAGAAATACAAAGGATTATGAGAGATTACTACGTGCAACTATATGCCGATAAAATGGACAACCTGGAAGAAATGGACAAATTCTTAGAAAAGCACAACCTTGCAAAACTGAACCAGGAAGAAACAGAAAATATAAACAGACCAATCACAAGCACTGAAATTGAAACTGTGAATAAAAATCTTCCAACAAGGACTTCCCTGGTGGCGCAGTGGTTTAGAGTCTGCCTGCCGATGCAGGGGACAGAGGTTTGCGCCCTGGTCTGGGAGGATCCCACATGCCGCGGAGCGGCTGGGCCCGTGAGCCATGACCGCTGAGCCTGCACGTCCAAAGCCTGTGCTCCACAACAGGAGAGGCCACAGTAGTGAGAGGCCCGCGTACTGCAGGGAAAAAAAAAAAAATCTTCCAACGAAGAAAAGTCCAGGACAAGACGGATTCACAGGCGAATTCTATCAAACATTTACAGAAGAACTAATAACACCTACCCTTTTCAAACTCTTCCAAAAAATAGCAGAGGGAGGAACACTGACCAACTTGTTCAACAAGGCCACCATCACCCCGGTACCAAAACCAGACAAAGAGATCACACATACACGCAAAACCACAGGCCAATATCTCTGATGAACATAGATGCAAAAATCCTCAACAAAATAGTAGCAAACAGAATCCAACAGCACACTAAAAGTGTCATACACCATGATCGAGTGGGGTTCATCCAAGGAATGCAAGGATTCTTCAATATACACAAGACAATCAATGTGATACACCACATTAACAAATTGAAGAATAAAAACCATATGATAATCTCAATAGATACAGAAAAAGCTTTTCACAAAATTCAACACCCATTTATGATAAAAACTCTCCAGAACGTAGGCATAGAGGGAACCTACCTCAACACAATAAACGCCATATATGACAAACCCACAGTTAACATTGTTCTCAATGGTGAAAAGCTGAAAGCATTTCTTCTAAGATCGCGAACAAGACAAGGTTGCACACTCTCACCACTATTATTCAACAGTTTTGGAAGTTTTAGCCACAGCAATCAGAGAAGAAAAAGAAAAGTAATCCAAATCAGAAAACAAAAAGTAAAACTGTCACTGTTTGCAGATGACATGATACCATACATAGAGAATCCTAAAGATGCTACCAAAAAACTACTAGAACTAATCAATGAATTTGGTAAAGTAGATACAAAATTAATGCACAGAAATATCTTGCATTCCTATACACTAATGGTGAAAAATGTGAAAGAGAAATTAAGGAAACATTCCCACTGACCACTGTAACAAAAAGAATAAAATACCTAAGAATAAACCTACCTAAGGAAACAAAAGACCTGTATGCAAAAAACTGTAAGACACTGATGAAAAAAATTAAAGATGATACAAACAGATAGAAAGATACACTATGTTCTTGGCTTGCAAGAATCAACACTCTGAAAATGACTATACTAACCAAAGCAATCTACAGATTCAGTGCAATCCCTATCAAACTCCCAATGGCATTTTTCACAGAAGTAGAACAAAAAAATTGCACAATTTGTATGGAAACACAAAAGACCCTGAATAGCCAAAGCAATCTTGAGAAAGAGAAACGGAGCTGGAGGAAGCAGGCTCCTGGACTTCAGACTATACCACAAAGCCACAGTAATCAAGACAGTATGGTACTGGCACAAAAACAGAAATATAGATTAATGGAACAGGATAGAAAGCCCAGAGATAAACCCATGCACATAAAGTCACCTTATCTTTGATAAAGAAGGCAAGGAAATACAATGGAGAAAAGACAGCCTCTTCAATAAGTGGTGCTGGGAAAACTGGACAGCTACATGTAAAAGAATGAAATTAGAACACTCCCTAATACCATACACAAAAATAAACTCCAAATGGATTAAAGACCTAAATGTAAAGCCAGACACTATAAAACTCTTAGAGGAAAACATAGGTAGAACACTCTATGACATAAATCACAGCAAGATCCTTTTTGACCCATCTCCTAGTGTAATGGAAATAAAAACAAAAGTAAACAAATGAGACCTAATGAAACTTTAAAGCTTTTACACAGCAAAGGAAACCATAAAAAACACGAAAAGACAACCCTCAGAATGGGAGAAAATATTTGCAAACGAAGCAACTGACAAAGGATTAATCTCCAAAATATACAAGCAGCTCATGCAGCTCAATATCAAAAATACAAACACCCAAACCAAAAATGGGCAGAAGACCTAAATAGACATTTCTCCAAAGAAGATATACAGACTGCCAACAAACACATGAAAGAATGCTCAACATTACTAATCATTAGAGAAATGCAAATCAAAACTACAATGAGGTATCACTTCACATCAGTCAGAATAGCCATTATCAAAAAATCTACTAACAATAAATGCTGGAGAGGGTGTGAAGAAAAGGGAACCCTCTTGCAATGTTGGTGGGAATGTAAATTGATACAGCCACTATGGAGAACAGTATGGAGGTTCCTTAAAAAACCAGTATGACCCAGCAATCCCACTACTGGGCATATACCCTGAGAAAGTGATACTTCAAAAAGCGATACCCATATACTGTGCATATGCCCAGTATATACTCAGGGTATATACTGAGCATATACCCTGAGAGAGCGATACTTCAGAATATATATGCTCTAGGCAATCCCACTACTGGGCATATACCCTGCGAAAGCGATACTTCAGAAAGAGTCATGTACCACAGTGTTCACTGCAGCACTATTTACAATAGCCAGGACATGGAAGCAACCTAAGTGTCCATCGACAGAAGAATGGATAAAGAAGATGTGACAGGGCTTCCCTGGTGGCGCAGTGGTTGGGGGTCCACCTGCCGATGCAGGGGGCGCGGGTTCGTGCCCCGGTCTGGGAGGATCCCACATGCCGCGGAGCGGCTGGTCCCGTGAGCCATGGCCGCTGAGCCTGCGCGTCCGGAGCCTGTGCTCCACAACGGGAGAGGCCACAACAGTGAGAGGCCCACGTACCGCAAAAAAAAAAGAAGATGTGACACATACATAGAATGGAATATCACTCGGCCATAAAAAGAGACGAAATTGAGTTATTTGTAGTCAGGTGGATGGACCTAGAGTCTGTCATACAGAGTGAGGTAAGTCAGAAAGAGAAAAACAAACACCGTATGCTAACACATATATATGGAATTAAAAAAAAAAAAGGTTCTGAAGAACCTAGGGGCAGGACAGGAATACAGACATAGACGTAGAGAAGGGACTTGAGGACACGGGGAGGGGGGAAGGGTAAGCTGGGATGAAGTGAGAGTGGCATGGACGTATACACACTACCAAATGTAAAATAGATAGCTAGTGGGAAGCAGCCACTTAGCACAGGACATCAGCTCGGTGCTCTGCGACCACTTAGAGGGGTGGGATAGGGAGGGTGGGAAGGAGACACAAGAGGGAGGGGATATGGGGATACACGTATGCATAAAGCTGATTCACTTTGTTATACAGCAAAAACTAACCATCACTGTAAAGCAATTATACTCCCATGAAGATGTTAAACAAAACAAAACAAAACACTTATTGGTCTATGAACAAGGTTACAATGCCCTTAAAACTTTTCTGCATTTAATAAACTTCCAATCTAGTAAAAGACAATAAATGTGCAGGTACATACAAATGTGTTACATGTCATAGAGCTAACGGCTGTAGCTGAGAGAGGATCAGGGTACGCAGAATGGAGAAGGAAGCATCAGGTTCACCCTGAAGGACCATAGGAGTCTTCGGAGGCAGAACTGGAAGGAAGGGTGAGGGTGAGAAAAGAGAGGAAGTGAAAGAAAAGCTTTCCTGGAGAGCAAAAGTGGGGAGCCAAGATCCAAATGAGGTGTGAGAAAGCACAGGATGATGGGAGAAAGGAAGAAGGGACCCAGCTGGCGAAAGGTCCTGCCTGGTCACCAGCACGTGGCACTCCTGTGGAAGGAGTCCAGTCAGGAAGACCTGAGCAGCCACATAACAGACTGTATGTCCAGGAAGGGCACAGGGTATGGCTTTGAGGTCATCCTGCATCTATTACCAGAAGCAAAGAAGGCACTCAGACTCAGTTGATGAATGTAATTTACATGTAATAAAAAATACACTCAAACCTACAAAGATACAATAACATAAAAACAAAATTGTATTTTTGCAAATTTGTCTTTCTTATTAATACTGAAAACATTTTATATCACAAAAACTCATGAGAAAAAATTTTAAGAAAACCAGTGTGACTGAATGTACTTTATTATTTTTTAAAATCTTGGTATGTTTGTGTTAAAACCAGATTTCTGGAGCACTATAAATTCAATTATTTAGAAAGCTAGCTTTACTGCCAGTCTTCACTGAAAACGGTGCTTCTCCTTTATTGACACACAGATCTAAAGGGAAGAAATACACTGCTGGCTGTATTTACTAAATCATGTTAGTCAATTTTCAATCCTATCAATCAATTGCACAAGGATTTTTGTTGAAATTCAGCTAGTCAATTTCCATCTTAATCATTGGAGTTCTTTGTTCTTAGAATCAGGAAGCAAAACATTCTTGTATTTTTAAAAAATAAGGTTAAAATTAAGTGTTAACAGGAAATTTTAAAACAGGCTAAAAGTTCATTTCCAAGTTTGAGGGTGCAGTAAAATGACTATTTACGTTATTCTTAGCAAAACAAATAACGAAGACAACTCTATATATCCAATTTCAAAATGCTCTCTAAAGCAAGAGTTTCTTTCAAAAAGCAATTTTCTACTCATTGTTAAAATGTCACCTTTACTTTGAGAAAGCAGATTAAGTATTTATTTTCTCAAAAATACTAAATTTGCTAGGTAGCTTTCTACTGACAGCCGCTCATTACAGAAGAGGTCCGCAAATCTGGACCACTTGTCCTTAAGTAAAAGAAAAACACTCAGTTCACCTCAGAATAGGCAATGCTTTCAATTTTGCCACAAGATAACCAGCAAAGCTCTGTGTCTTGCCAAGTATTTTCATAGTTACTCCCCATCTCATCATAAACATTGTAAAGATTTACTACTTTGTAAAGGTCTCAGGCTGATCCCTTCTGTGCTTCTGGCTTCAATTCGTTGCTTTAAGAACTTCTCTATGCATCATGCGCTGAATAACTTTCACGTGTGCTGTTCTTGCTGCAGTCCTACCCTATCCAAGAATTTTTTTTAAATTACAGTGGCTGCTCCATCACTGGTTATAGCTAGTTTTCGCACAAAACCCTGTTTATTAAAGAAGTCGTTTCAGAATATATATGCTCTAGGCTATTCAGCAGCTCACACACACACAAAAGTACTCAATCTGAATCTACCAAAAAGCATAAGCTGAAAACTGTTAAGAAACAACGGTGTTTGCATCATCCCAGGGCAAACCCTCCACACATCATTTATTCTAATAATTTACTTCTTGCAAATCTTCTGCAATATATTCTGTGAATACCCCAAAAGTATTTGCTGTCAAAGGAATGTGTTTATTTTGTTGCCATTTTGCTTCCCGGGAATTTTTCAACCCTTCTGCCTACTTCCTCACTCCCAGCTAGAAGAGCTGGATTTCCCAGTGCGTGCCTGTGGCCCTTTTGTCTGTTAGTATTAGACAAGTACAGAAGATGCTGTGGATTAGCTTGACCAGCTCCATGGCTGAGTAAGGTACTTTTGTTCTGCAAATCATTCTCAGCAGCGCAGCCTAGAGACCCTGTCCCACCAGCCCTTTCCAAAATGTTGTATGTTCCTGATTCTCCATATTAAATGCCTGTCTGTGCAAAACTGGCTGCAGTTGCTCCTGCAAATGAACCTTATAGAAATGTAAGTTGCCTCAGAAGGAGTTTATCCTTAAGCTTAATGAAATTTTATAAAGTACTCGATGGAACATTATATGACTTTAAACACTGCTGCAAAATGCATAGGTGCTGTTTCTCTTCCGGATGCTTAGTCTGTACATATTCTGCTGACTGTGAAGGCTATATACTTTCCTTCTCTAAATCTCAAGACAAGATAACCACTTTGGGGCTTCCCTGGTGGCGCAGTGGTTAAGAACCCGCCTGCCAATGCGGGGGACACGGGTTCGAGCCCTGGTCCGGGAAGATCCCACATGCTGCGGAGCAACTAAGCCCGTGCGCCACAACCACTGAGCCTGCGCTCTAGAGCCTGCGAGCCACAACTACTGAAGCCCGCGCGCCTAGAGCCCATGCTCCGCAACAAGAGAAGCCACCGCAATGAGAAGCCCGCGCACCGCAACTAGAGGAAGCCAGCGCGCAGCAGCAATGAAGACCCAACGCAGCAAAAAATAAATGAAATAAATAAATTTTTAAAAAAGATAACCACTTTGGACATGATTAGTCATTAATAAAAGTGGATATAGGGCTTCCCTGGTGGGGCAGTGGTTGAGAGTCCGCCTGCTGATGCAGGGGACACAGGTTCATGCCCCGGTCCGGGAAGATCCCACATGCCGCGGAGCGGCTGGGCCCGTGAGCCATGGACGCTGGGCCTGTGCATCCGGAGCCTGTGCTCCGCAGCAGGAGAGGCCACGGTGGTGAGAGGCTCGCATACCGCAAAAAAAAAAAAAAAAAGTGGATATAACTCCACACTTCTAATAATCTTTGAGAGTTAATTATCAGTTCTGCTGAGATCATTTTCTCAACCTCATTACATGGTTAATAGTTTGTGCAGGAAGTAGTAGCGGTGGCTCTGCCATCAATTTCCTTGTGGTTTCATATGCTTTCGTTATGGGCAGTATCTCCAATCCAGGGTTTCTTTTAAGACTGCCTGTTTTGTGAGGACCAGTTTAATTAAAACTAGACAGCAGAAGTCATGAACGTACTTAATGAACACTCATTAACTGCCATGGGCGGCAACACTCTGTTAAGTGAACAAACATCCTCTATTGACTCAAGGTACCTCAGAAACCACACAAGACTCATGATTCTGAAGTACAGATCAAGTGAGGGTGTCAGTCTCGACCCACATACTAAGTATCTGTGAAGTGTAATGTCTTACTTGAAAACATAAGGACTAATATGCTCTTCCTGCAGCACCAAGGAGCACCTTACTTACTCCGCGTGGGCCTCTGACGTATACCACACGTTAGAGACCCTTGCAGGGGGCAATGCGTGGTCTCTCAAAGCGTGTGACCAAAGGAGTGACAACCAGAGAATCATAAAGTTGTAAAGAACGTCAAGATTATCTAGCACAATCTTCTTACCTGAGAGATGTGTCCAATGTACAACCACATACAACTGGCCTGAGATCTTTAGAAAAAAGCTTCTCTTGATAAACTTTCTAGCAAACAAACCAGTAATACCTAACCACTACTTTGTAATGTGGAAAGAAGAGTTTAGTCTAAACGTGGACAAGCTGAGTTCACTTGGCACAGACGAGGGGAACACAGGCCTCCGCCATCATTCTAGTGAGCACAACCATAGTGGCAGACTTAATCAACCGTGTGAGTTTCTAACTATGATCAGAAATCTCTACCAACACATGGTAAAAATATCAAGTATAAGTCTGAACTTGAGAGGAAGAATGGGACATAGACTCACCTGTAACAAGGTGAGTGCTGTTAAGTGTGGGGGGAGAAGAACCAGGACACGGCCATACAAAGAAAGGCAAAAGAGAGTTCCAGAAAGGCATGTATGATCAAGGTCAGATGCAACAAGCTCAAAGGGTATCAGAATTTAAAAACAACTACAGGATTTTTTAAGTATGATCACTTAATGACCTCTGGGAAGGCTGATTCAAGTGGTAGATGAAAGAGCTAGATCAGGGAGGAAAACAGGAGTTGAGGGTGAAGGAAGTAGAAGCAGTGTTAACCAGTATCATTATCCATTATTTCAAGTGATTTGACAGCAATGGGTAGGACAACGCCAGACAGAAATGTGCCTAAAATGGTTAAGCAAGGTCAAGAGACAGACTGAGGGGAAAGGGAAGATGGTAAACTCAAAATCTGAATGGAAAACAACCCAGTAGAGGAGGAAAGATTCAAGACCCAGGAGAGAAAGGACAAAGAGCTTTGGAAAAGACCCTCAAGTAACATATTCACACACAAATTTTGCCCTGAGTTCCCATGGGTTAATAGACTCACTCAAATCTATCAGTTAAGAACCTCTGGAGTATAGGATTAACTTTGAAAAAAAGGACAAATGCTTTCTTCCAAATTAGAAGACAAGGACAACACATTTCAGAAAAAAGGGAAAGAGGGAGAAATCGCAGGAGCTCACATCAGCTGGCCTGGATCCCAGAGCAGCGTTTTCTGAGTATGTACTATATACCGAGTAAGCCACAGAGCACGGTTTACAGAAAACATTCCAATAACCCAGGGAGTGCAATCCAGCCTAACCCAGGGCTGTGGCCAAGCTAAGGACAGGTACCAAGGGAACCCAGAGGGAGGCAACAGCCTGGCCTAGGGTGCTGAAGGCAACACTTCCCACACGGACGGACGGCACATGACCTCCTCCTGGAGAGACGGCAGTTAACTGGGCAGTGAAGGCAGAGAAACACTGCGCGGAAGCAGCACCGGGAAAGGCACAGCAGACACGGCCCGTTCATGCTATGCAGGCCGCACCGTACAGGCAGAGCAACATGGCTACTGTGGTGCCAGACAAAGGTGGTGGCAGCAGCGGAACAACAAGGCAGAAGGAAGCTAGCTAAGAGCAAGAAGGATGAGAACCTGTCCGTCAGCCAGTCTGGCAGACAAGGTGCCGTAGGAAGAACAAGTGAAGGTGTCATCAAAGAAAAGTGAAGGCTTCCAGCTACTCAGGCCAGCGGCAGGTTTATGTGTAGAAAAGGTGAAGAAAGTAGTAGCAAAGCCTGACTTAGAGACAGACAAGACGTACAGACTGGGATGAGAATAAGCAAGACTAGAATAACAGGAGGATTTTATATCTTGGGTGACTACTGGTAAGTAATGAACGCCACCAGGAGCTGAAAGGTACAAGAGAGGACCCTCGCTAGGACAATGAAAAGAAATTTTCAAAGTCAACTCTTTGGGCCTCACTTTCCTCAGCTAGCAAATACTGTCTCAGCAATAAATGTGTGTTCTGCTGTTGTCCCGCCCAGTTCTAAAGTTCTATGAGTCTATGATTTGCCAATCCCAGCATTCCAACCAGAACACTGGTGCGGGCACCAGTAAATGTGCAAACGCATAAAGGAGTATCAAATCATGGTTTGCAGAGAGGCATGTAATTGGAATGACTGGTTGACAGATCCAACCTTGCTATTTTTCTTTTTAAAAGTGAGATACAATTGTTCTTTTAAAGGAAAGGAGTATGTTGGGGAGTTCTCTGGTGGTCTAGCAGTTAGGATTCGGCACTTTCCCTGCTGTGGCCCGGGTTCAGCCCCTGGTCGGGGAACTGAGATCCTGCAAGCCACCCAGCGCAGCCAAACGAAAAAAAATAACAACAGAGAATATTGACAGTAACTACAATTTGAACCACTTAATGAGTAATGCTGCTTTTTATGCTTTTAAAAACAGAAACCAACAACAATATTATAAAGTCAAGAATTCACTTATGGAATGTCTTTATCCAAGGCAACCAAACAGCTTTGGCAAAGGGCTAGTAACTCCCTTCTCTAAGCTGTCCTGAGCATCAACTAGGGATGTACCTGCACTGACAGGTCACCCCCTTCAGTAATCTCTAAAGAGGGGGCTAAGCTCTCAGCAGGAACTTGTAGACAGTGTTTCCCTTGCTGGGCTACTTTCACCACAGTGGAATAACAGCCAAGCACCTCTAGAGAAAAAAATTAGCTTGTCGCAAACTATTAAATAGTTAACGATCTCACTGAATTTTAAAATAAATATATAGGGACTTCCCTGGTGGCACAGTGGTTAAGAATCCGCCTGCCAATGCAGGGGACAGGGGTTCGAGCCCTGGTCTGGGAAGATCCCACATGCCATGGAGCAACTAAGCCCGTGTACCACAACCACTGAGCCTGCGTTCTAGAGCCCGCAAACCACAACTACGGAGCCCGTGCTCCACAACAAAGAGAAGCCACCGCAATGAGAAGTCCGCGCACCGCAATGAGGAGTAGCCCCCGCTCACTGCAACTAGAGAAAGCCCGCGTGCAGCAACCAAGACCCAATGGAGCCAAAAATAAATACAATTTAAAAATAAATAAAATTAATATAATATTACTACTATATTTTAAACATAAGTACTAATTAGCTTTTGTAGAACATTCTTGAGGAAAATAAAAATCAATATTCCCATTTCATAGATGAGGCAGCTAAAAATAATTAAAATTCTAAATCACTAAATGCAATGTGGTGTCCTGAATTCAATCCAGGAACAGAAATAGGTAATTTGTGGAAAAATCAGTGAAACCCAAATAAAGCCTGTAGTTAACAATATTGTACCAATTTTAATTCCTTAGTTTTGACAAATATACAAAGGTTAAGGGAGACGTCAACATTAGGGAAAGTTGGTTGAAGGGGCTATGAGAACTCTCTATACTAACTTGGAAACTTTTCTGTAAGTCTAAAATTACTCCAAAATAAAAAGGTTGTTAAAAAAATCCTGGGTCATCGGAAGTTAAATTCCTTAACTTCTCATTCAGTTTCAAGATGTAACTAATAATGTACTCAAATCAAGAGAAAAATGTTCTCTGTGTTCTATGAATGAGAAAAAGTTAATTTCCACAGGAGGTGTGATAGATAATTCAATGCCACAAATATTACTGGAATTACTCTAAGATAACCTAGAAACTAACATTGATTTGAACTGTTAAAAAAAAAAAAGTCTCGTAGGCTCATGAAATACAAATTATTCAATTTCAGCTCATTCTGGTTATATGGTCTCTAAAATAAAGTCACCTTGTGTCTCCATCTGTATTCAGAAAGCCTATAGAGTCAAAAAAAGTCCAACAGAGAGTCATACAATGCAGAGAAGCACCCCACACTAGCACCAAATAGATATTCAATTAGTAATCAAGCCAGGAAAAAAGGCCTCAAGTTAATAAACATATTCCAAGTAAATGAAATACAAGTAAAGGTGAAAATATGAATATGAATGATTAATGAAAATCAAGCAGCTGTCTATAAGAAACCCACTTCAAATAAAAGTATATAGGTAGGTAAAAAGGAAAAGAAGAACATATACCATGCAAATACCAATTAAAAGAAAGCTGGAATGGCTATGCTAGTATCAGACAAAGCAGTCTTCAGAGCCAAGAAAACTACCAGGGACAAGAGGAACATAAATGAAAAATAGGGTCAAGTCACCAAGAAGACACAACAAACATAAATGTATATGCACCAAACATGAGATCTTCAAAGTACATGAAGCAAAAACTAAACAAACTGTAAGGAGAAATGAAGACATCCACAATTTTAGCCAGACTTCAACACTCCTCTCTCAGCAATTGACAGAACTAGTAAACAAAAAATCATCAAGAATATACAATTAATGTATAACTGATCACTCTGCTGTACACCTGAAATTAACACAACATTGTAAATCAACTATACACCAATACAAATTTTTAAAAGGAAGGAATATAGCATTAAACAAAAAAATCTAGCTGACATTTGAGAGATCACTCCACTCAATAATAGCAGAATAGGGACTTCCCTGATGGTGCAGTGGTTAAGAATCCACCTTCCAATTCAGAGTACACAGGTTCGAGCCCTGGTCCAGGAAGATCCCACATGCCGTAGAGAAACTAAGCCCGTGTGCCACAACTACTAAGCCTGCGAGCTGCAACTGCTGAGCCCGCGTGTCACAATTACTGAAGCCCGTGCTCCGCAACAAGAGAAGCCACCACAATGAGACGTCTGCGCACCACAACGAAGAGTAGCCCCCACTCACCGCGACCACGGAAAGCCCACGTGCAGCAATGAAGACCCAATGTAGACATAAATAAATAAATAAATAATTTAAAATAGTAATAGCAGAATACACATGTTTTAAGTGCATAAGTAATACCAAGATAGACCATAAAAACCTTCAAATAATTCTTCAAATAATTCTTCAAATTCTTCAAATAATTAAAATCATAAAAGCATGTTCTCTGGCCATACTGGAATTAGACTAGAACACAGAAACATGATAACAGGAAATTCAAGAACATACTTTTAAATAACCCGTGAAACAGAAAGATTCAAGGGAAATTAGAAAATGTTTTAAACTGAATGAAAATGAAAGTACAACATACCAAAATTTATGGGATGAAGCTAAATTATGGCTAAGAGGGAAATTTATAGCATGTGTATATATACATATATATATATGTATACACACACACACACACATATATATATATAAAGATATGTATATTGAGAATATGTATATTAGGAAAGAAAAATAGCTTCAAATCAATAATCTAAGCTTCTACTTTAAGGAATTAGAAAAGAAAAATCAAAATAAACCCAAAGAAAGAAATAAGGCAAAGAATAAAATATAAAATTAAAATTAAAAAAAAATTTTTTTTTTTAATAGTGAAATCAGGGCTTCCCAGGCGGCGCAGTGGTTGAGAGTCCACCTGCTGATGCAGGGGACACGGGTTCGTGCCCCGGTCTGGGAGGATCCCACATGCCGCGGAGCAGCCAGGCCTGTGAGCCATGGTTGCTGAGCCTGCGCGTCTGGAGCCTGTGCTCCGCAGCGGGCGAGGCCACAACGGTGAGAGGCCCGCATACCGCAAAAAAAAAAAAAGAAATCAAAAAAGAAAGATAATAGAAAAAAATCAACAAAACTAAAAGTTGGTTCTTTAAAAAGATTATAAACTTGAGGAACTTCTACAAGACTGGCAGAAAAGAGAGAAGACAAATTGCCAATATCAGGAATCAAAGAGAGGACACAGACCTCCACAGACATTAAAAGGATAAAAGGAACACTACCGACAATTCTGCACACATAAACTCAGCAACTAAGTTGAAATGGACCAATTCTTTGAAAAGCACAAACTACTAAAATAGAAGGGAACGATTCTTAATTTGCTTTATGAGGCCAGCATTATACTAACACCAAAGCCAGGCAAGGACAATATAAGGAAACTACTTACGTATATCTTATAAAAAATAGATACAACAAAGCACAACAAAATATTAGTAAAGTGAATCCAGCAATTAATTTAAAACGAGTAATATACCACACTCAAGCAGGGTTTATTCCAGGAATGCAAAGCTGGCTCAATATCCAATAATCAAAAATGTGATCTACCACATTAACAGACTAAAAAAGAAAAAACACACGGTTATATCAATAGATTCAAAAACCACTTGGCAAATTTTAACACCTATTGAGAAAATTCTCAGCAAACTAGAAATAGAAACTTCCTCAACATAATAATGGGCATCTACAAAAAAACTACAATAGACATCACACTTTATTGTGAAAGACTGAATGCTTTCCCCCTAAAGTCAGAAACAAGGAAATTGTACTAAAAGCCCTATCCAGTGCAATAAAGAAAGAAAAAGAAATAAAAGGCATACAGAATAGGAAACAAAAAAATTCACTATTCACAGACACAATTACCTACACAGAAAACCTAAACAAATCCACAAAAAAACTCTCAGAATACATGATTTTAGCAAGATCAACAGACAGAAGTTGAACACAAAAATTAATCACATCTTTATATACCAGCAATGAATAAAAAGAAACTGAAATTCTTAAAAACACCATTTACAAAAGTTGAAAAAAAAAATGAAATAATTTATGAATCTAAAAGACATGTACAGGATATGTATGCTGAAAACTATGAAACACTGATGAAAGAAATCAAAGATGTGCTATACATAAATTCTATCTCAATTTAAAAAAGAATCAAAGATAATCAAATAAATAGAAACACACACAATGTTCACAGACTGGAAGATTCAACACTGTTAACATGTCAATTCTCCATCAAATTGATCTACAGATTTAAGGCTACTCCTATCAAAGCCCAGCAGAATTATTTGTAGACCCAGACAAGCTGATTCTAAAATACATGCAAAAGCAAAATGACTAAATAGCAAAAACAATTTTTTTTTAAGTTGGAGGAATCACCTTGTTAATTTTTTAAGGCTCACAGTAATTAAGACAATGTGACATAGGCAATGGGATAAACCCACAGATCAAAGGAACAGAATACAGTCCAGAAATAACCCACACAAATAAGGTTAACTGATTTCTGACACAAGTGAAAAGTCAATTCTATGGACAAAGGGTATCCTTTCAACAAATGGGTTTGGAACAAACCTGACAACTATATGGGGGGAGAAAAAAAAGAACCCCTACCCAAATCTGATACCTTATACAAAATTAACTCAAAATAAATAATAGATCTAAATGTACAACTATGGCATTTTTAGAATATAGGAATAAAATCTTTATGAGGTTTTATAAAAGAAAGCGTTCTTAGACGTGATACCAAAAAGTATGACCCAAAAAAATAACTAGGAAGCCGAACTTCATCAAAATTTAATTTTTTTTCTTTGCAAAAAAAACAAACAAACCCAAAAAACAGTTAATAAAGTATAAAAACTAGCTACAGGGACTTCCCTAGTGGCCCAGTGGTTGGAACTCTCTGCTCCCAATGCAGGGGGCCTGGATTCTATCCCTGGTCGGGGAACTAGACCCCACATGCATGCCGCAACTAAGACCTGGTGCAGCCAAATAAATAATACATATTAAAAAAAAAAAAAAAGACTAGCTACAGACTGAAAGGAAATGTTTGCAAATCACAAATCTGACACAGGACTCATAACCAGAATTATAAAGAACTCTCAAAACTCAAAACTAAGAAAATAAAACAACTCAATTAAAAATAAGCAAAGTCCTAAAATATATAAATAAATAAAAATAAGCAAAGTCTTAAACACTTCACCCAAGAGTATACAAGAATGGCAAATAAACAAGTGAAAAGTGTTCAATAACGGTAGTCACTAGGGAGGGACTTCCCTGGTGGTGCAGTAGTTAAGAATCCACCTGCCAATGCAGGGGACATGGTTCGATCCCTGGTCCAGGAAAATCCCACATGCTGCGGAGCAACTAAGCCCATGCGCCACAACTTCTTAGCCTGCACTCTAGAGCACGAGAGCCACAACTACTGAGCCTGCGCACCTAGAGCCTGTGCTCCGCAACGAGAAGCCACCGCAATGAGAAGCTCACTCACCACAACAAAGAGCAGTCCCCGGTTGCCACAACTAGAGAAAGCCCGCGCAAAGCAATGAAGACCCAACGCAGCCAAAAATTAATTTTTTAAAAATAATTGGCACTAGGGAAATGTAAATTAAAACCACAACACCACTACACACCTATTTATTAATGGTTAAAATAATATCTACTGACAATAACAAGTGCTAGCACAGATGCAGAGCAACTGAACTCTCATCATTGCTGGTGGGAAGTCGAAATGGTGCAGCCACTCTGGAAAACAGTCTGGCAGTTTCTTACAATGTTACCACATGACCCTGCTCCCACTCCTTGGTATCTACCCTAGAGAAATGAAAATTTACTGTCACACAAAAACCTGTACACATATGTTTTACAGCAGCTCTATTTATTATCATCAAAAACTAACAGAAGCCCAATGTCCACCAATAGGAGAATGGATAACTGTGGAACATCCATACAACAGAATACTACTTGACAGTAAAAAGGAACAAACTACTCATACCTGCAACAACCTGGATGAATCTCAAAGTGACTAAGCTTAGTGAAAGGAACCAGCCTCAGGAAGTTACATACTAGGGACTTCCCTGGTGGTCCAGTGGTTAAGACTTCGGGTGGGGGTTGATCCCTGGTCGGGGACCTAAGATCCCACATGACTTGTGGCCAAAAAACCAAAACATAAAACAGAAGCAATACTGTAACAAATTCAATAAAGACTTTAAAAATGGTCCACATCAAAAAAAAAAAAACTTTAAAAAAAAGTTACATACTGTATGATTCCATTTATATGACCTCCCCAGAAGACAAAAGCACAGTAAGTGGCTGTCCAGAGTTTAGGGGTGGGGGAAGAGTGTGACTGCACAGGAACAGCAGGAGGGAGCCTTTCTGGGTAATGAAATTGCTCTGTATCCTGACAGTGGTACATGAATCCACGTGTGTTAAAGTCCAAACAACTGCACATCAAAAAATATAAATTCGGGAGAGTTCCCTGGTGGCCTAGTGGTTAGGATTCCAGGCTTTCACTACTGTGGCCCAGGTTCAATCCCTGGTCAGGGAACTGAGATCCCACATGCCACAAGCCCAATATACATACATACAAAATATATTTTACTACACGTTAATTTTTTTGATTAGCGTACAGTAAAACCCCTTAGAAAACCTCTCTGGCAGTATCTACTAGAGTCAAACCACATGTATACCTAGCAAATCCACTTAGGGCATATGCTCAACAAAAAGGAACACTCTTATCCACCAAAAACATGTACAGGAATGTGCATATCAGCTTGATTCATATCAGCCATAAAATAAAATAAGCCAAACGTCCATCAACATCAGAATGGATAAATTGTGGAATATTCACACAACGGAAAACTGCACGCCACGGAAGAGAATGACGACTTGCTACATCAACAACACGGATGCATCTCAAATATAATGTTCAGCCAAACAGCACCAGCACAGAGTACCTTTAAGTGAAATTCAAAAACAGGCAAAACACGTGAGGAAGTGGTAGGGATGACGAGGAAGAGAACAAGGGCACATTCTAGCATACTGGGAATATTCTTTATCTATATTCTGTATGTTGAAATATTGGTCCCATGTGTGTACACATACATAGAATATTGTATCACAGAGATGCTCTCTGCAGCTTTACCCACTGTCAAACTTAGCTAAATCACATAAGGTTCTAGATCTTTACTTCCTCAGGTCACTAAGGCAAATGTGCACTAGATAGTAATGACTAAACCTCATTTCGTCACGGCAGCTATTTCTACAACACAGGGAAGGCCTCTAAGTGCGTCCCAGTATACCCCAAGATATATAATCATACCATTTGACCACAGGATACACTGTATGGTGGCCTTTAAACATTAATAACATTATCTCCTTCTTGCCACCTTTTCAGCAATGAAAGAGGATTTACGTTATTACAAATGCTCCCTACACTACATGTTTCTCTGACTTTAAAACTGTAATATCACTGTTCGAAATGTACTTTGATCCCTACCCCAAACAGTTTCCTTTTATAAACCTCTAACAGCGTTACAAAAATAGCCCTAAATTCCCATTTGAGCTCTCCAAAAGTGTAAATTTTATGTAATTTGATATCCCAACAGCTAATAACACGGATCAATTTCCACAATACAAAAATTTTGGTAAATAATATGTGTATGACTTAATTTTGCACACCGATTCAACTACAGAATTCTGATGGTATACATATTTTTATTGTGTGTAAATTCCTAAATGTTTAACTGTTAAAGAGTGGGAAAAGCCAAAATCAGTTTTATTTGAAAAAGCAAAATTATTGGTAATATAAGGTTGTAAAAGTATCATTCACCTTTTTGTCCATAAGTAATATTCATTGTAGAAAAGTCTTAAAGCTTGAGGCATGTGCCAAAAGGAAAAAAGAAAGCCATCAGAACTTCCACCACAAAATATTTTGATGTGTATACCCTATCAGACCTTCCTATGCAAATATATATACACACAGACACTTTACAAAAATGGCCATGCCATGCCGCCTGCAGGATTCAGTTTTTTTTTTTTGGCCATGCCATGCGGCTTGCAGGATTTAGTTCCCGGACCAGAGATTGAACCTGGGCCCTCAGCAGTGAAAGCGTGGATTCCTAACCACTGGACCCCCAGGAAATTCCCACAAACACTGTTTTCTATTTTGTAAGCTTTTCTCTTTCTTAATACATCATGAACACTATGCAAATTACATTTTAAAACAGAAATGCAAAAAAGTAAGATATTTTCATGATATCCTTTCACCTACCAAGTTTTTCCTCAGGGCTAACCCTTTATTGTCACATTAGAGCAGACCAGCACACTAGGCTGTTAAGAGCGGGACTTGTCCAAGACGCATATCATCATTTTTACATCATCATTTCACAAGTGGGAACGCTTCATCAATAACATCCTGCAGCAGAGTCCTATAAAGCAAGCCAGGCCAGCCTCCTGAAAACAGCCATCAAGCACATGCACAGCACTGAGTGCCACGAGGCACTGTGTAAGCACCTTCCAGCCTCCACGCGTTTAATTCTTCCAACAACCCTAGGAGCCGGAAGCCACACCACCTAGAAAACACGGCCTGTGAGGCTCTGCCTGAGGGCACAGAACCTAACAAATTTGTGTCCCCTGAGCTTTGCACACCAGAGTTTTGTTGTGGGCCAAGAACTCTATAAGCTAAGTTATGTTTTCCTACTTATCCTACAGCCCTCATTTCTTTGTAGAAGCCACCTACATGCAAAAATGCCCTCTTTGCCTCAGAAGCCGCCTCTGATGAAGGTGGTCCTGGGTCTAACGCTCAGTGCTGTCCCCAGCACACTGGGCAGTGGGCCTAAGACCCCTCCTGAGAATCAAGACAGTCCTTACACTCTTACTTCTCTTAGACACCTTCTGCCCCGGTGACCCAATATGAAATGGAAACATGCACCCCAAGAATCATAAGCCTCTCTGGGAAACGCAGGGCCAGTACCCATTCACCATTACTTGTTGACAAACGCTGTCTTGGGTGCCTGTTCTGCCCTAGATAAGGTGTCCCAAAAAGCTCACCATCTGTAGGGAAACAATTCAGAGGTTTCAGAATTACATGAAGAATGTTTGTGATTGGCATCACCCTGTTACCATAAAAAGTATCTTTGATGCACTATTATTAAAACACTTGTGAAGAAATTTTAAAACTAAAGACATAGCTTTAAAACTTTAAAATATAGTAAAAAAGAATGTTTTTAAAGGTTCAGGTCACAACTCAACAGTACATAAGTAAAATAATATTAATAATTCATTAATAAAATACAACCAGCATTTTATTAATGAAATTGAACGAAAAAGAAAAGATCAAAAAGTATCAGAGTATTGTTTTGTAAAACCTGCTGTGTGAGTGTGTGTGTGGTATATTTTATTGCTGATAGTGGGTCATGGTCAAAACTCTGGATTCATAAGTTTAATAGAAAACAGTCTTGTCAAACAAAAATAATACTAGGTTTATGGTTGTGTGAGTTCAAAAGTGTGATTAGAATAATAACTGAGGGCTTCCCTGGTGGCGCAGTGGTTGAGAATCCGCCTGCCAATGCAGGGGACACGGGTTCGAGCCCTGGTCCGGGAAGATCTCACATGCCATGGAGCAACTCAACCCGTGCACCACAACTACTGAGCCTGCACTCTGGAGCCCGTGAGCCACAACTACTGAGCCTGTGCTCTAGAGCCCATGAACCACAACTACTGAGCCCGTGTGCCGCAACTACTGAAGCCGCGCACCTAGAGCCCGTGCTCCACAACGAGAGAAGCCACCGCAGTGAGAAGCCCGCGCGCTGCAACGAAGAGTAGCCCCCGCTCTCAGCAACTAGAGAAAGCCCGCACACGGAAATGAAGACCCAACACAGCCAAAAATAAATAAATAAAAGGAATTATGAAAAAAAATTAGAAAAAAGAATAACTGAACGGTTATTTTAGCCAAATATTGCAAAGTAATGGAGAATTATTAAACCTGAAATAACGGTATGAAAGGCTAGCATAAGAATTTTTACTAAATCAATAAAAATGGGTGTATTTTACACCCAACTACAGCCAATATTATAAACACTTTTGTAAAGCATTTGTTTGGGCAGACCTCCCAGCCTCCCCTCCCCAGCAGCAACAAACACTGCCCTTAATTTACACTCCATCGATGCAAATGCATAAGTCTCACCCTGGATCCCAAGAACTACACCTGTTTCACTCTCCAGTGTACTGGAAAATGGCAACCTCCAGGGCTACAACCCAGCACCCAAAACAAATCTGACAACATAATCTAAAGGAAGCTCCAACTGCAGAGAACACTGTGTATTCGTATAATAGTATAAGCATCAGAGAGCCATGCCATATGCAATGATTTCTTATCTGCTCTCACTACATATCGTTTCCAACACAACATTTAGAATCCCGCATAAAACAATTTCTGTCTCGGAATTTGGTACACAAATAAATACTCCTGATGAGGCTTTTGTTGTTACTGTTGCAAATGTCTTTAAAACAACTTAATTTAACAGTCCTAACAACATAACTTTTGAAAAAACCCATTATCTTTCAGGAGACAACTGAATGAGTGGAAATGACTGCCAACTGCATACCCACGTACCAGTACCGTGTCTTGTAAAGTGTTGTGACCAAGAGCGGAATAAAAGTGGCAACAATCCACAACTGGCAGAGGCAGTGTGTGCTAGCTGCCTTCAAAAGCAAAACAGAAAAAATTACTACTCAAATTCCTTAAGTTCAAACCCTAAATATATACCTGGGTAACCAGACGACCAATTACCTCTAAAAACTTTTTAAAAGCAGAGGTGAAGAGCCAGGGCCGCCACCTCCAAAGACTGTCAGGTATGTTTCAAATGACCGTTTTGGAGAAGAACAAGAAAACTTCTAGGAGGCACTTCCCGATGATCATTCGCCAGGCGTGGAGGAGGTGGGCACCGCAAGGGAAGCCCCGCTCGTCACCTGACTCACAATTATTCTGGAATTGCACCCGAGTAACCTCAAGGACGACCTCGGCGCGGGGCGACACAGCACCAGCCCGGATCCGTGACAGCGCCGTGCAGGTGGGCAGGCGGCGCCGCGCTCCCGGGAGATGCGGCACCTGGCGCGCTGCAGCCTGGCCCGAGGCTCGGGGCGCGGGTCGGCGGCGCCTCCCACCCCGGCCCGCGGTCCCCGCCGGCCCCGCAGGAGGCTGTCAGGGCGCCACCCGCCCGTGGCCCCCGCCCCCGCCCCACCGCCGCTTACCTCGAAGTAGCCTCCGGGGGCGGCGCCGCCCGCGCCCGCGCCGAGGGGCCCGTTGGCCGCCGCCGCGCCGCCCGGGGCTGCCAGGCCCGTGGCCTGGGAGCCGCGCAGCGCCGCCGCCGGGCTGGCCTTGCCGCCGCCCGCGCCGCCGTTGCCACCGCCCGAGCCGCCGCCGCCGCCCCGCTTGTTCTTCCGGCGCTTGGCCCCGCGCTTGGCGTCGGCCGGGCTCATGGCGGGCGGGCTGGCGGGCGGGGAGGGCGCGGAGCGGGCGCGGGGCCGCGGGCGGCGGCGGAGGGCGGGGAAGGCGGGGAGGCTGAGGCAGCGGCGGGGCGCTCCGGCCGGCCGCGGGCGGGGGGCGCTGCGCGGGGTCGCCTCCGGGCGGGGAGGGCCGGGCGGGTGGGAATTGCGGGGCGGCCGCTGGGCGGGAGCAACGGCGAGTCCACCGGGCCCGGCGCCGCCGCTGACCAGAGTTAGAGTCCAATATGGCGGACACAAGGGGAAAGGGATCCCAGTTTACGTCGGGGGAGGGGGAAGGAGCGGCGGGGAGGGGGAGGGGTGTGGGCGCCCTCCCCCCCCGCCTTACTCCGCCCTCCCGAGCGCCGCTCCCCCTCTGCCGCGCCCTCCCCTCCCGCCGTTAACTTGCGCCGGCACGCAGGCACGCCGGGAGCTGGAGTCCGCGCGCCCGCTCTGCTGCTGGGGCGTCCGGCGCGGGGACCACGATTCCCGTCAGGACGCGCGCGACCGAGCGCCCGGACGGCGCGAGGGGCTGCGGCAGGGGAGCTGGATGCGGCGGTGACGTCACCCCGCGCTCGCGCCGCTCGGCCCCACCCGAACCGCGCGGCCTTCTGGGACCTGTAGTTGCGCGGAGTGGTCTGGCCAGCTCAGGGCCGCGTCGCCCGCGGTGGATGAACTACAAGGCTGGCGGCGAGGAGTTCCGCCTCTTTGACAGCCTCCCAGACGCCCCAGCGCCCCGCGTCCCCGCCACCGGGTCTGCAGGCCGGTCCTGTCCCTGGGATGCGCTGGGCGGGCAGCTTCGGCTCTGGCCCGCCAGGAAAGGCCCGGTGACCTTGGCCCTGATCTGGGTTCGAATCCGCCTCCTCCACTGGCTGGCTCTGTGATCTTGGGCCGGGCCCCTCGCCCGTGTCCAGGTGACTCATTGGGACGAGAATGACCCTCCTCGTGGGTTAGGCTGTTCCGGAGGGCGCCTGGAAAGCGCTGGCCCGGGCCGCCGTCGGGTCGGGGACCGCCCTGGGCGCTGGGGCTGCCGCGAACCGGCAGACCTTGCCGTTAGCTTAGAACCCCTGGCCCGGAGGCACCCTTCTGAGCTCGCCCTCTCCCTGAGGTCCCGTGCAGCCGTCGCCCGGCCTCCCGGTGCCTTCCGACCCTGCACGGTCCCAGGGTGGTCCAGCCATGTCTTACGACCTCGCAATCACCCCACCGCAGAGGCCACGAACCCCGTCAGACCCTCCCGGGCCTCCCAGTGGGGCCGCTCCGTCTGGACCCTCCTCCTCCCCGGGCCCCTTGCCCATCATCAGCAAGCCCCAGGTACAGTTTTGCCCTTAGACCCGGACCACAGGAGTCCCTCGCCTGGGTCCCACCCATCGCAAACACCGAGACACAAAAAACATGGTTTGGTTCCTCTTTGGTTCCATGGCTGGTTACGGGACCGAGATGCAGAGAAACTTGGTGCTAGGATGTGTAGTACGAGGGCCTCCATTTGCACTGTTTCCTGGGCCCCGCACCGTTAGCTCTGGGCCTGCCAGGTGCCACTGCCTGGCCGTTACCCTTGCCCCAGCTGCAGCCGCGGCCTTCTAATCTCCTGACCCATTCTTCGTTCCACAACCGGAATGAGTCAATGTGATCAAATTAATCCTCTCTTTAAAGCCTTTCAGAGATTCCATGTTATGTAGGCAGAATAAGACCCCTCACCCCTCCTGGAGTGTCTTGAATGACCCTGCTGCTGAAGGTAGAGTTTGAGAAGGTGGGTGGGGTGCCTGCCTTAGCACCCCACTGGGTGGGCAGTGTTTTGGGCTGCCCCCTTCCCCATACAGGCTGCGTCAGACACTCCCCACTCGCACAGCCCCTGTGACTTCGCCTGTCAGAGCACATTGCGTTGGATTGGGGTTCTTGGTGCTCACCAGTATCCCCAGAGAAGTCAAGTCTTGGGCCGGGGGGAGCATGGGAGTGTCTGCATCCTGCGCCTCTGAACCCCAGCTCCTGCCAGGCAAGGGCTGGGCACACATCAATCCAGTATTTGCTGGATGAATGAATGACATAATAATGACCATTTGTCAAGCAATTATGCACCAGCCACTCTGCCTCCTGCTATATCATCTCATCTAATCCACACAACCGTTCTCGAGATAGGCACCATTAGCCCTATATTATGGATGAGAAACTAAAGTTCAAAGATGGTGAGGGATTTGCCCAAAGTCACCCAGATAGTCAGAGGCAGGGCCCAGATTCCAATTCAGATGTGGCTCAGGTGTGACTTTTGTGTTCCAGCAGAGCACAGGGTGATACAGTGAAGAGTCCTTCTGGCGCCTGGGGACAGGAGCAGCCTCTCTGAGGAGGTGAGCTGAACCAGAGCCAATCACCGTCAGAGCAAAGAACTTTGAGCAGTGCGAGACTCAAGCAGGGGGAAGCTCAGCATGTCCCAGGAACCAACAAAAGCAAGGTTGGGTTTTATTCTAAGTACAGCTGAGAGCCATGCAGCGTTTTGAGCAGGGACTGTCATGGTAGGATGTATGTTTCTGAGAAAACTCTGGCTGTTATGTTGAGAATGGATGTCAGGGTAGCAAGATTGGAGGCTGGCGCAGCAGGTGGAGGGGGTGCTCCTGGCGGACAGAAGTTACGAAGCAAAGGCATAAAGCAGCGGTTCTCAACCTTTGTTTTTCATTATCTCCCCCCTAAGGAAAAATTAAGATACTAAGGAGAAAATACTAAGGAATAAGATTTTGTCTGGTAGAGTTGAGCTTTGGGAGGGCCACAAACCACTGTAATATCTACGATTTGTTTCTCCTCTTAAGAATCAGTTTTCACCCCCTTGAGAACCAATAGGAGATATATATATATACACACACACACATATACATACCTATATATACACACATATATACATACATATACATACCTATATATACACACATATATACATACATATATACACACATACATGTATTTATACACACATATACATACATATAAATACACACATATATAATACACACATATATAAATGTATAAATATATATATATATATTTAAAATAAGGAATTGGCTCACACAGTGATGGAGGCTGACAAGTCCCAAGACCTTCAGTCAGCAAGCTGGAAGCCCAGGAGACCCAATCGTGTAGTCCAAGTCCAAGTTCAAACGCCTGAGAGCCAGGAGGGCCAATGGAGTTGTTCTAGTCCAAAACCCAGCAGGTCTGAGACCCAAGAAGAGCTGATGTTTCAGTTTGAGTCCAAAAGGTAGGGGAAAAAATGACCCAGCTCGGAGGCACTCAGGCACCAGGAGCTGGCTTTTTGTTCTATCCAGGCCTTCAGCTGATGGTATGAGTCCCACCCACAGATTTGTTTTTGTTTTTGTGTTTTTTAATTTATTTACTTTTGGCTGTGTTGGGTCTTTTGCTGCGCGTGGGCTTTCTCTAGTTGCAGCGAGTGGAGGCTACTCTTCCTTGTGGTGGATTCTCTTGTTGCAGAGCACAGGCTCCAGGCGTGGCCTTCAGTAGTTGCAGCACGTGGGCTCAGTAGTTGCAGCACACGGGCTTTGTTGCTCCTCAGCATGTGGGATCTTCCCGGACTAGGGCTTGAACCCGTGTCCCCTGCACTGGCAGGCAGATTCTTAACCACTGCGCCACCAGGGAAGTCCCCACAGTTTTTTTCTGTTGTTGCTGTTTTTTGTGGGGTTTTTTGGCTGCCTGGCATGTGGGATCTTAGCTCCCCAACCAGGGTTTGAACCCATGCCCCCTGCATTGGAAGCATGGCATCTTAACCTCTGGACCACCAGGGAAGTCCCCCACCCACATTGAGAAGGGCAATCTGCTTTACTCAGTCTACCAATGCAAATGTTAATCTCATCGAGAAACACTCTCAACAGACACATCCAGAATTATGTTTAACCAAATGTCTGGGCACCCTAAGGCCCAGTCATGTTGACCTAAACTAACCATCACAAGGGAGAATGCAGGACATAGGGCCAGAAAGGTCTATGTATACTGTTAAAAATAAAAGCAGCTCAGTCTGGCAGGAGCACAAGTGGTCACGGACTTGTGGGCAGTGACCTTGGAGAGGATTTAGGCATGGAGATGGCCACTCAAAGCACCCTCATGCTCTGGAAGGCTCTTAGAACCACTTACAGGAAAAGGCGGCATGTGTTGGATATTTTTGTAAAAGTCAAGTTTTATTACTTTCATGTGCAGTAAATATTAACCAAGATATGAATATGTACTAGTAACACCAAACAATTTTATAAGAAAAATTAGATATGTTCATTATCTCACAATTTATAACCAGGGAGCATTACATAATAATGAATCATTACCTAGAAAGCCTTTTCTAATTTCTGGCTTTATTAAGTCTGCAGAAAGAACAGTTGAGCACCTTTGCTCAAGCCATTTCCTTGCCCCAGGCAGAACTACGGCAGCAGGCTTCCACCCCCAAGCAGAGCACAGGGAATTCTCTGTAGAAACTATACGATGCAAGAGCAGCAATGGGCATATTAATGTTTGGGGATCCCAAAGAATCAGGCAGTCCTTGATGCTCACCCAGAATTGAAGCCCACAGGTCAAAAGCTCTGCCCACCTGGAGCTTCTAATCAGCTTTTAAAACATGGCACTTGTAAACATGAAGGGACAGTGAAAGATCACCAGTCATTTAAGAAATGGCTCAAGTGTGGATAGAAAAAATGTGTGTGCGGGGGGGGGGGGCAGGCCAAGAAACGGTTAATGGAAGGAATCAAAAACTTTTTCAAAAACTGCTAATAGCCTCAGAGATGTTTAAGAAAGGAGGCTTGAAAATTAAAAATACAGCCAAAATTGTGAAAGAAATTCAATAGAAGGGCTGCAAGATAAAGGAAATTATTCAGAAAGCAGAACAAAAGACACAGAAAATCAGAGAGAAATGAGACTTAAAATCTCAATCAAGGCGGTCCAGCAACTTTCCAATAAGAATTCTAGGGGAAAAAATGGAGGTAAATAACTTTTGAAAGAAATAATACAGGGACTCCCTTGGTGGCTCAGAGGTTAAGAATCCGCCTGTCAATGCAGGGGACACGGGTTCGAGCCCTGGTCCGGGAAGATCCCACATGCCGCAGAGCAACTAAGCCCGTGCGGCACAACTACTGAGCCTGTGCTCTAGAGCCCGTGAGCCACAACTACTGAGCCCACGTGCCACAACTACTGAAGCCCATGGCCTAGAGATCATGCTCCGCAACAAGAGAAGCCAACGCAATGAGAAGCCTGCACACCGCAACGAAGAGTAGCCCCCGCTCGCCACAACTAGAGAAAGCCCGCGCGCAGCAGCGAAGACCCAATGCAGTGAAAAATAAATGAATAAAAATGTTTAAAAAGAAGTAATACAGTTTACCAGAAGTAAGGAGTTGAATGTCCAGATTGAAAGAGCCCACCAAGGAAGATGGTTAACTGTAGAAAACCAGAGATGAAAAAAAAAAAAACCAGCCTAAAATGCTCAGGAAGAAAAACAGAAGTCACATTAAAAAAAAAAAAAAAAAGGCAGGAAAAAAGAACCTCACTAAATGTTTTAACAGTAACATTTGAAGCTAAATAGTGGAGCAGGGCCTTCAAAATTCTGAAAGAAAATCAAATATACAATAGAATTGTATAGCCAGCCAAACTGTCAATTGTGTATGGAGACAAAAAACAATTTTGGACAAACTATATTTTTCAGGTAAACAGACTGCACCATAGTAAAAAACCCTAAAATACCAGTAGGTCTGTTTCTCACATACGGCCTAAGGCTGTTAAGTAGCTCTCCTCCACCTTTTAACCAAGATGAGGACTAACCAGGGACAGGTGCTCCAGTGCTCAGTGGGAAGCCCTAATGGTATCCTAAAGGTGGAAGTGAGCCAGTGGTGAACAGAACCTTACCAAACCACAATACCGCCCTGACGTAGCTTGGTGCACAGCCAGATGAAGGTGGGGAGCACCTGCTCCATTTGCCTAGCAGAGGAAAAGAGCACCTGCAGCCTCTATGATTTTTTTTTTTTAGCTGCACTGGGTCTTCATTGCTGCGTGTGGGCTTTCTCTAGTTGTGGCGAGTGGGGGCTGCTCTTCTTTGCCGTGCACGGCTTCTCATTGCAGTGGTTTTTCTTTTTGCAGACCACGGGCTCTAGGTGCGTGGGATTAGTAGTTGTGGCTCATGGGCTCTAGAGTGCAGGCTCAGTAGTTGTGGCACACGGGCTTAGTTGCTCTGCGGCATGTAGGATCTTCCTGGACAAGGGCTGGAACCCATGTCCCGCCTGCATTGGCAGGCGGATTCTTAACCACTGGACCACCAGGGAAATCCCTGATTTTTTTTTTTCTTATGCACAAGTTCAGCTTTCAATTAAAAATTTCTAGGCATATCAAGGCACATGGCCATTTTACTGAAAATAAAAAGACAAAAGGCTACAAAAACTCATAGGTGAGTCACATATTGGAGTTGGTAGGCAAAGACTATACAATATAATTAATATGTTCAAGAAAATAGAGGAAAAGGTGTAAAAAAAGACGAAAAAATTGATAATTGTAATCTATCAGGAAATTAACTAGAACTGAAAAAGTAACTGAAATTGACTTCAATAGATTAATAGCCAACTAGACACAGTACAAGAGAAGATTAATGAGTTAGAATTTAATATAAAACAGCACAGAGAGAAACAAAACAACTGATAAAACAGAAAAGAGAATAAAAAGTACATGAGACACAGTTGAAAGTTTAACATATGTGTAACTGGTGTCCCAAAAGGCAAGAAGAGAGAATGCCACAGACAGAAGCAGATTCTCCAAAATTGGTGAGATATTCACCCAGTTTCAAAAATCTCTGTGAACACAAAGCAGAATAAAAACAAGCAAAACCACACCTGAGCACATCATTACTAAACTGCTGAAGACAAAGAAAAAACTCAGCCAAAGAAAATATTCACGTATCTTCAAAGGTATGTGACAGCTGACTGCAAGAGAAATGAAGCTAGGAAAAAATAGGATGACAAAGAGTAACTGGGGAAGAAAACTGTCAACTTATAATTTTTAAAAATTGTAACGTATTTAACACAATATATTCAAAATATCATGACTAACACATGTAACCAATATAAAATTACTAACAACATATCTTAATACTCTTTTTTTATACTAAGTCTTCGGAACCCTGTGTGTTTTATACTTGCGGTCTCTCTACATTTGGATTCATCGTGACTCAAGTACTCAGCTGCCACGTGTGGCTCGTGGCGACCATATTAGACAGCGACCTGTAATTTTTTACTCAGAAACAAAAATATCATGCAAGAATGAAGGTAAAATAATGGCATTTTCAGATTAACAAAAATAGAATTTATTGCCAGCAGGAATTCACTAAAAGAAATACTAAAGGAGGGCTTCCCTGGTGGCGCAGTGGTTGAGAGTCCACCTGCCGATGCAGGGGACACGGGTTCGTGCCCTGGTCCGGGAGGATCCCATGTGCCGTGGAGCGGCTGGGCCCGTGAGCCATGGCCGCTGAGCCTGTGCGTCCGGAGCCTGTGCTCCGCAACGGGAGAGGCCGCAACAGTGAGAGGCCCACGTACCGCCAAAAAAACAAAACTAACAAACAAACAAAAACAAACAGAAAAAAAGAAATACTAAAGGAAATTCTATGGGCAGTAGGAAAATTATTCCAGATTGAAATGGAGGAATAAAGACCAAAGACATACAAATGGTGTGTGTGTGTGTGTGTGTGTATATATATATATATATGCATATATATGACTTTATATATAGATATATGAATGATAATAGTATGCTAGTATTTTTTTCATTTAAAAAACTTTGGTAAAATAATACAAAATTTACCATTGTAATCCCTTTCAAGTGTACACTTCAGTGGCATACCTACATTCACAATGCTGTACAACCATCACCTTTATCCACTTCCAGAATGTTCCACCATCCCAAGCAGAAACTCTGTACCCATTAAATAACAACCCCAGGCCCCGGTAACCCCTACTCTACTGTCTCTATGAATCTGCCTATTCTAGATACATCATGTAAGTAGAATCATACAGTATTTGTACTTTTGTGTCTAGCTTATTTCACTTAGCATGATGTTATCATGGTTCATCCATGTTGTAAGTATGTATCAGAATTTCATTCTTCAGGCTGAGTAATATTCCATTGTACGGGTATAGCACACTGTATCCATTCATGTGTTGATGGACATTTGGGTTGCTTCTACCTCTTGGCTGTTGTGAATAATGTTGCTATGAACATTGCTATACAAGTACCAGAGTCCCAAGTGTCTGAGTCAATTCTTTTGGGTGTCTACCTGGGAGAGAAATTGTTGGAACACATGGTAATCCTATGTTTAACTTTTTGAGGAGCCACCAAACTGTTTTCTAGATCAGCTTCATCATTTTATATTTCTACCAGTAATGCACAAGGGTTCTAATTTCTGCGCATCCTCACCAACACTTATTTTCTGTGTTTCTGATAATAGCCAGTGCGTGTAAAGTGGTATCTGTGGTTTTAATATACATTTCACTCATGACTAATGATGCCGAGTTCCTTTCATGTGCTTATTGGTTATTTGTATGTCTTCTTTGGAGAAATATCTATTTCAGTCCTTTGCCGATTTTTAAATTGGGCTGATTTTTTGTGCTTGTTGAGTTGGAGAAGCACTTTATATATTCTGGTTATTAGGCCCTTATTAAATAGATGACATGCAAATATTTTCTCCCATTCTGTGGGTTGTCTTTTCACTCTCCTAATAGTATCCTTTGATGCACAAAAATTTTTAATTTTAATGAAGTCAAATTAATTTTTCCTTTTGTTGCCTGTGTTTTTGGTGTCATATATAAGAAAACTTTGCCAAATCCAAAGTCATGAATATTTGCCTTCATGTTTTTTTCTAAGAATTTTATAGTTTTAGCTTTTAAATCTAGGTCTGTGATCCATTTCTTCATTAATTTTTATATACTGTTTAAAGACCCAACTTAATTTTTTTAAATTAATTTATTTTTATATTCATTTTTGGCTGTGTTGGGTCTTCGTTTCTGTGCGAGGGCTCTCTCTAGTTGCGGCGAGCGGGGGCCACCCTTCATCGTGGTGTGCGGGCCTCTATCGCGGCCTCTCTTGTTGCGGAGCACAGGCTCCAGCTGCGCAGGCTCAGTAGTTGTGGCTCACGGGCCTAGTTGCTCTGCGGCATGTGGGATCCTCCCGGACCAGGGCTCGAACCCATGTCCCCTGCATTGTCAGGCAGATTCTCAACCACTGCGCCACCAGGGAAGCTCCACCAACTTAATTCTTATGCACGTGAATATCCAGTTTTCCAAGCACCATTTGTTGGAGAGACCTTTCTTCATTGAATGGTCTTGAAACCCTTGTGAAAATCATTTGGCCATAGAAGTGAGGATTCATTTCTGTGCTCTCAATCCTACTCCATTGGTCTGTATGTCTGTCCCTAAGTCAGCACCACATTGTTTTGATTCCTGTACCTCTATAATGTTCTCAAGTTGGGAAGTGAGTCTCCCAACTTCTTTTTCAAGATTGTTTTAGCTATCCTGGGTCCTTTAAAATTCCATACAAATTTCTATTAAAATTGCCATTGGGCTTTGGTGGGGACTGCATTGATTCTATACTATATTGCCTTGGGTACTATTGCGATCTTAATACTGTCTTCCAACCCACAAGCATGGGATGCCTATTTATTTAGGTTTGCTTCCTTCAGCAATGTTTTGTAGGGATGTATATGTCTCAGTGTACAAATTATGCACCTACTTGGTTAAATTTACTCCTTTTATTTTTTTTGATGCTATTGAAAATGGAATTTTATTTCCCTTTCAGATCGTTGACAGTGTATAGAAATACAACTGATTTGTGAATTTATACCCCAGAACTTTGCTGAATTTGTACTGTAACTGTGCGCTAACTTTGGGTTTAGTTTGTTTTTTTTTCAGTTCCTTAAGGCATACAGTTATTGATTTGATCTTCTAATGTAGACATTTATAGCTATGACTATCCCCCTGAGCACTGGTTTCACTGCATCCCATGTTTTGGTATGCTGTGTTCTCATTTTCATTCTTCTCAAAGTATTTTCTAATTTCCCTTGTGATTTCTTCTTTGAACCATTGGTCATTTAAAAGTGTGTTGTTTGGGCTTCCCTGGTGGCGCAGTGGTTGAGAGTCCGCCTGCCGATGCAGAGGACACGGGTTCGTGCCCTGGTCCGGGAAGATCCCACATGCTGCAGAGCGGCTAAGCCCGTGAGCCATGGCCGCTGAGCCTGCGCGTCCGGAGCCTGTGCTCCGCAACGGGAGAGGCCACAACAGTGAGAGGCCCGCGTACCGCAAAAAAAAAAAAAAAAAGTGTGTTGTTTAATGTCCACGTATTTGTGGGTTCTCCTAAATGTTCATTCCCTATAACCCAGTAATTTCACACTTAAGTATATGTCCAACAGGTATGTGAGCAAAACTGCACCAAAAGATATACAGAATGTTCACATTTGGCTACTAATAGCAAAAAACATAAATTAATGAAAGAATGGATAAACTGAAGCATATTCATCTAATGAAATACTATACAGTACGGAAAATGAACAAACTACACAACATGAATCTCACAAATACAATATTGAGCAACAGAAGCCACCCCCCTCCTCCACAAAATACACATTGAGTGATTCCATCTATTTATTTTTTAATTTGGCCATGCCGTGCTGTATGCAGGATCTCAGTTCCCTGACCAGGGATTAAACCTTTGCCCCCTGCAGTGGAAGCACAGAGTCTTAACCACTGGACCACCAGGAAGTCCCCAATTCCATCTGTTTAAAGTGCAAAGAAAAGGCAAAAGTAAAGTACATGAGTAGGATTGTGTTTTGGTAATTAAACTATAATTATAGTTAAAGGAGTGATTTTCATAAAAGTCAGAATAGCGATTACCTTGGAGGAAAAGGCAGACTGTACTGACCAGGAGGGAGGACAAGAAGGGGCTTCTAAGGTGTTGGTAATAGTTTCTTGTTGCAGTTGGTTGTTTCACAGGCTTTTGCTTTATGGTAATTCACTGAACTGTACTTTTGAAGTAATTCAGTGAGGTGTGCTTTTTGTGTGGTATATTTCACAGTATAAAAGATAAATAAATACAGTGGCCTTGAGTTCGTAACTAAGCCTTAAACACCTCATAAAAGCAAGGGTAAAAAATTAAAAAGCAAGGGTAAATACTTTCTGGAGGAACCCACCTTCAATTCAGGTCTCAAAGAATTTTCAGATAGTTACCAAGTTACCTGGGTTCAAAGTAAGGGAGAAAAAAGTTTACAAAACACACAAAGAAGGAAGTCATCATTAGTGAGAGCCAGCTGGAATAAAAGGCCTCAGAATTAGACCCACAAAGACTTTGGGTACTGGAATTAACATAAATAGAATATGAAACAGACAAATCTCTAAAACTGATTAAAACAGAAAGCATAAATTAGTATTAATGATAAAAAGATGCTGCAGAGACTAATTAGCTTACAAGAGAATATTTTGAACTTTATACCAAAGACTTGTAACGAGATGAAATACACAAATTCCCAGAAACCTGTAACTTAACTGACTTAAATGTGAATAATTTGCAAACATTAAAAAATCAAATCAGTATTTTAAAATCTTTCCTTAATAAAAATAATAGCCCAGAAATTTTATTGCTGAGTTCTACTAAACATTCAGGGAACAAATAATTCGAATCCAGGGTATAGAGACAATTCTCCTTAGTCTCACTGTAGGGAACTTACTTTGAAACCAAAACCTGACAAAGAGTAAGAAAATGATAGGTCAATATAACTCATGAACATGGATATTTAGAAACCCTAAACCAAATATTGGCAAAACAAAGTAAGAAATGTGTAAGATAAAACATCATGAACAAAGTAGATTTACCCATGAAATATGCTGGTGAGCACTGAAAAAAAATCACTGTGATACACTACATTAACTGATCCAAAGGGGGAACATCCTATGTCTCAGTAGAAGTAGAAAAAGAACCAATAAGGTGATACATCCCTTGTGACAAAATAAAACAGAAATAAAATACAAACTCCTATCTCGTGGTTGGAAAAGGAACCTCTGTTACCTGTTATCTAACAAGTTCATAAAGAAGAAGAAAGTTCCAAGAATTAGAACATTCCATTGCAGATGATATGGTTGTGAACGTACAAAATTTTAACAGAATCCAGATTCTTAATTAGAATGAGACTTTGGCAAGAATGCTTACACAATTTACAAAACCAATTAAATTTCCATATGGCAACAACAAAAAAAGGTAGTTAAGATGCCACTTAAGTTTCAAAACTAAGAAACCTAGAAACAAGCCCCTTCTGTAGCCAGCTTTGGGGGACATCCTCTGCTAGTACACACCTGTGGTACACACTCCCCGCCCTTTCATGGGACTCTGCTCTCCTCCCTGGGCTTGCCGAGGGTGGAGGCCTCACCTGGCTCCTGGCTTCAGACACTGCTGGTCTAGGGGGGCCACCAAGGAAGTGTCTGGTCAATCACACCCTCAGGTCTCAGGAGGCCTGTACACCGCGAGGGCGCCAGGCCTGGGATCTGCACTCAACAACCCTTTCCTCTTCTCTTTACCTAGACAAGTTTCAGACCTTGCGGAGCACAGCTGAGCATCTCTTCCTGTTCTCTTGGACTCCCGTACCTCACCTTTGCCAGTTTTATTTCCCATTGGCCTGGGGAACTGTCTCCCTCGATGATGTACGGCCTAGCAGGGCACGGGAGCTGGGTTTCTCAATACCCACCAAGCCAAGTGTGGCACCAGGAGCATGGCAAATGTGCAACGAGCATTTGAATAACTGTATTTTTTGTCTCTGGTGGTCTCCAACAGAAGGCAGGCAGGCGTCTGAAGTTTAGCACCTCTGTGCCCCCGAGCACCCAGCACATTAGCCTGTTCTGTCTCTGGGGACCACTTGACAGGAATGGAGAAGAGCAGGCAGGCAAAGGCCAACTCTGCCATCACTTACTCTCTGGGAAGTAAGCCAAGCCCATGCTGTCTTTTCAGCTTTCCCCGCACAGCTTGCTTGGGGCTCCAACGGGCCCGCCATGCACTCCTGGGCCCCCACTCCCACGCAGAGGGCAAACTGTATACAGTGGTTGGGGCAGGTGCACTGCACTGCCAGGACCCCAGGTCAGTCCGAGTCCACACTGCTCGGAGCTCCTCTCCTGAGCTGGCACTGGCCAGACTGAGCAGACAGCCCACAGCCAACCTTGCTCCTTCAGGCCTGAGGTTAAGGTTCTGCTCGTTTAGGGATTCCAGGGCCTGGACTTGGGGTTCTGCTCCAAGGATGACCTCTTACTTGCTGACTTCTGGGTCAGCAGATGACCAAGCAACTTTCTTGCACACATACTGTCACAAAATACACCAAGCACGAGGCAGACAGGATCACACACCTTGGGCAAGGGTGGGGGGTGATACTGATCCAAAAGAGCAAATGAATGCACACACGAGATACCTGGTTCAAACTGGTTTATTTCCGCCTGTAACACTAGCAGAGGAGAGTCCAAAACAGACTGACATACATGGATATAGTTTAAGTGTAACAAAGAAGATCTGAACTATGTACACGGAGGGAGGGAAAGGATTTTTCTTATCAAGCTTTTCCTGTTTTGCAACTTCTGAACAGTAGAAACTAAACATTTTTTCCCAACTTAAGTTAGTATGAAGGAATACAACTTTTACGATCAACCATTTGTCCTTAAGCATAAAACGTGAGAAATTTTGGCTGCGGTTGTCTTGGCTCCTGAAGTCCGGGTATTGTCAGAACATAAGAAAAGAGATTCCATGAAGCCCAGAAGGAACTTAATGGCAACGATGTCCAATCGAAGGGCAGACACGCTGCACACCACGCAGATGACAACTGATGTCGGCCCTCCTCGACTCCAAGTAGAAAGCAGTACTTTCATCAAACGAACCGGAAGTGAGCCAAACAGTTAAAAAGTCAGAATGAAGAATGAAACAATTCTTTTCACATAGAGGAGGGATACTCCTTCAGCCCCATTTAAAGTGAATTCTGTGCTGAGTCCCTGCTCCTCCAGAAGGAGAAACTGAAGGTCAGTTATTGCTAGCAAAGCCAGAGGTGGCCCCTTTTCCACCTCGAAGATGTTTCACACGAAAAGGCTGTTGGTTTGGCTTGAAGGCCTCGGAGGAAGGAGGGGTACAGAGGTGGAGGCAAGCCCTGTGCAGCGGGGGGCAGTTCAGGTCAGCTCGGGCCACCTTCTGCCTCCTTCAGACCAGAGGCTTTTACCCACGTGGAGTCGAGCAGAGGGTGTTACCTGGGCCCCTGGGGAGGAGAGGCCACCGTACTTTGCCAACCAAAACCTAAGGAGCAATCAAAGCCCAAAGGATCAAAGCCCAGTGGCCAGAAGAGCAGCTTCGGAAATGAATGTCAATTGCAGGGGTGGGGGGTGCCCAGCTCAAGTCTGGAGAGCCGAGGTCTTTGAAACGCAGGTCAGCTGTGACTTGGGCAACAGCATGGACACGGGCGGCTAATAAGGCCACAATTACTGCCACCACCGCCCAGGGTCTATGCTTGAGTAGACATGAGGCAGTGGGAACTGAGGACCGGAGGGCATGTGGTAAACAAAGGATGGATTTTTATCAGAAAAGAGAGGATACTCGACGACGTGCCTGCCCCACTGACCTTGCACAGCCTGCACCAGGTGAACTCGGGCATGGGTAAGGTTCCTGAGAACAGGTGGTGAACCAGACGGGGCGAGACAGGCACTGCTCTGTAGGCAACATGAGGCCTCTGAAGGACACTAATAGTGCTACATCTCCTGGGCTGCTGAAAAGTAGGCAAAGAACAGGCTTTATTGCACATTTCGTTCTTAGAAAACTGGGGATTGCCCTGCAGAGGTCCTTGTGATCTGCAGGAACCCGACATCAATGCAGATGGAATCACGGGTGACCTCTGAAACTCAAGGGAAGAAAAAAAAGTCCAGTGGTTGGTCTTTCCGGGGCCATGCTTGCACCTGGGATCCTCAGGCCAGACGGACCCTTGTCTGGCTTGGTCACTGTGGTGGGCAGATGCCTGGGAGGAGGTAGCGTGCCCAGGAGAGCTGGGTGGACCTGTTTGCTCTCCGACCGGGGCCAGCCCTCGACACACTGCCAGCAGGAAGCTGGGGCAAACTTTCCAAATGGGGAAAACTTCTTGGCAACGTGCAGGTTCCGGAAAGAGGCTGGAACCACGATTCTCAATTCCAACGGGCCTGACTCCCTCTCTCCTTCCCTGGAACCAGACCACCCAGAGGAGCAGATGTAGACCCTGGGCTGGGAGGGCCCTGGGCCCAGCTCCACAGCATCAGACTAGAGGTAACAAAAGGATCAAAGACGGGGTGGGAAACGAGAGCAGTTTACATTACAGATGCTGATTCTGAAATAGTCTTTCTGAGCTCAAGAAACTGGCGGCAGATAGCCCACGTAAGGCCGTAGAGAACCCAGCCAGGCTCTGTCTGTCCATCCGTCTCCCGAGCAGCCCAGCACTTCATATATAAATGGGGTGGTACCGCTTGTGGCTGATCTTTTTCCTGCAAGTTGGGCAAGTGTTAGCATTCTTAAGGGAATCACGGAGGCACTGGCTACAGAAGACGTGGCCACATTCTGTAGAAACAATGAGACGTCCATTCTGCACAATCTAGAAAACATAAAAAAGAACAGGCTTCATGTCTGGCCTTGTTCCAGAGCAGCGGGAGCCCCCAGAGAATCCACTCCCGCCCGTCTCTAAGATGCCGAATGAGAGGAGGGGGCCAAGGGCTGCAGCAGGAAAAGCAGGGAGATGGTCTGAAGAACTAAAGATGCTGCTCTGTAGGCTCAGGCAAGTATGAGCGGTGTCTCTGAAGCCGAGAGCAGAGGCAGCAGCCAGTCTCTGGCAGCGACAGCGCAAAGGGGTTTGACGAACCTCCAGGCACCCAGTGGGGCAGTGCCCTAGGGCCTGGGGCCACAGTGAACACTAGCAGCTTCCAATTAGGCCAGGTAGGGAATACACAGGACTGATGCACAGGGCAGCCCAGAGTTCAAGACTGTAGGGCCCAAGAAGATGGTACCCTCCCCCTTCACAGAGGTGTGCCAAGCCATGTGCCAACCCAAGTGTGACTGCAAAACAGAGGCATCAAAAGCCCACCCAGTGAGGAGTGCTCTCTCATCTAATTCTTTCACTGAAGCAGTTTGAGAACCAGAATCAGGGAAGACACAGCTAAGTTTGCTTACCTCCGAGTACCCGTCCATGCAGATGGGACAACTGACAGTACCAGAGGGCCTAAAATCACAGTGCTCATGTCAGTTCCTCAGCAAACGCAAACATCAATTACTCTTAAGTGGCTTCATGTAAGCAGCCCACATCCCCTCACAAAAGCCTCCTCTGACCCTGCCTTAGCACAGGCACCCGGGACACTTACAAGATGGCCGGCTGTCCCGATGGGGGGTGGGGGAGGCTATGAGAAAGGGGAGGAAAGAGATGGGGGCAAGAGAAGGCACAAGCAACTGGAGTCGCCCTGTCCCCGCCCCGCACCTCTGGCCTATGCTCCCTCAGAGCCCCCTTCCAGCCTCCCTGTCTGGGGCAGGGGCTGCGCCTAGCACCCCCTTCCTCCAAGGAGTCCTGCTGCAGAAGGCCGGGGGCCGCTGGGTCTGTTCTCCACCCAGGTGGCGGGGCTTTGCCTTCAGCCTGGAGCTATTCACACCCGCCCAGCCAGTGCCTGGCATGCCCTGGTCACAGTGGGAACAGCTGAGCCCAGCTCCAGATCCACCTGCCACCCAGATGCTACAACAAGCCCTTCTTGAGCCCAGGGCTGAAGGTCAGTGTCTCTAATACCCTGCTTCCTGCCCCAACCTCTCCACTGAAATATGGAGAGGAAGGAAGAGGATCCTCACTCCAGGGACGATGGGGTCCCACGGATCCAGAAGCTTCCCGGCAGAGAGCCTGTCCCCAGCACGGCAGCAGCAGAGCAGCGGGCACGCTGGTACCTGAGTCCGGTAGTGGCCTCCTCCCGGGCATTTCTGGGGGTGTGGGTGGTCACATACACGTCCTTGTCCCTGGGCAGCTCCTCGTCATCACTGCTCAGCACACAGCTGTCGGCGTGCTCCTGGCGCAGCCTCCTGCCATTCCTCCTTGGCCGCCTCCTTTCTGAGATGTGAGCCCACGTTCAGAGCAGGGCCTCCCAGTCCTACCACCCTCACCACCCACCCTCCTTTCTGACTGGGAAAAGGCCAGTCCCAGCTGCACGGAGACCACCCTCCCATCTTCCCAAGAGAAGAAGCCCCCACCCCTGCTGCGTGCAGATGCCCAGGGGGACGTCTCCTCAGCAGGAAGGGGACTGACTGCAGGCGTGAGCAGCAGCATCCCGGGAGTGTTCCCACACCTACAGAGCTGGCAAGGCCCGAGGCCCTGCCACCGCACCCTCGTCAGTCCTCTACCCAAACCCAAGGAAGGAGAGGAAACCACTCACCTTCAACAATCTTTGAAAAAGGAGAAAAACAAAAGAGAAATACACAATTAATTTGACGTAAAATATTCTGTATTCTTTTAAACTCTTAAAACAATAAAATTGAAGCATTTGTTTCAAATGCAAAATCCTCGGGAGCAGCAAAGCCTCCCAACAGCTGACACACTGCGCCCCAGCCTGCAGGTGTTTAGTGAGTCTCTGGGAGCTGCGTGACCTGGGGAAGTTCCATACCCTCAGGAACTGCCAACTTCCTCTTCTGAAAAACAGCGCCCCCTCGCTGCTGTGAGAACTAAGTGAGATCACAACGATGCCACAGGGCACCAGTGGCCTGAAGCTCCCAACCAGCTCCACCCGTTCTCCTTGTCTTCACTCCACGTGGGCTACTGCCGGAGACGGAGCCTTTACTGGCAGAAGGGTTTGCAGTGCTTAATACTTTATTAAAAATAATTAAACAGCTGAAGTAGGCCATGCAGGGACTACGGAGAGTAGCATACACCAAGGACTGAGATCAATCCAATCCTGTGTTCGAGGCCTACAGAAAGAGCTAGTGAGAACCTGACAAGCCCATCGCCTGACTACAGGCACACCTGTGCTTTGCTTTACTGCGCTTCACAGATACCGCGTTTCGTACAAATTAAAGGTTTGTGGCAACCCTGTGTCAATCAAGTCTATTGGTACCATTTTTCCAACATCATTTGCTCACTTCGTGTCTGTGTCACTTTTCAGTAATTCTCACAATATGTCAAACTTGTTCATCATTATTATATTCGCTATGGCTATATGTGATCGGTGATTTCTGATGTTACTACTGTAATTGTTTTGGGCACCGTGAACCTCACCCATACAAGGCGATAAACTTAATTGATAAATGTGTGTTCTGACTGCTCCACAGAACAACTCTTTCATGACTCCCTCCCTCTTTTTGAGCCTCCCTACTCCCTACACACAATATTGAAATTAGGCCAATTAATAATCCTACAATAGGGACTTCCCTGGTGGTCTAGTGGTTGGGACTCTGCCCTCCCAAAGCAGGGGGCCCGGGTTCGATCCCTGGTCAGGGAACTAAAGCCTGCATGCTGCAACTAAAACAACCCACATGCCGCAACTAAGACCCAGCACAGCCAAATAAATAAATGAATAAATAAATATTAAAAAATATATATCCTACAATAACCTCTAAGTCTTCAAATGAAAGGAAGAGCTGCACATGTCTCACTTTAAATCAAAACCTAGAAATGATTAAGGTTACTGAGGAAGGCATGTCAAGCTGAGACAGGCCTAGAGCCAGGCCTCTTGCGCCAGTTAGCCCAGTCGTGAATGCAAAGGAAAAGCTCTTGAAGGAAATTAAAGTGCTACTCCAGTGCACACACAATGATAAGAAAGTGGAACCGCCTTGTTGCTGATGTGTAGAAAGTTCGAGTGGTCTGGATAGAAGATCAAACCAGCCACAACATTCTCTTAAGCTGAAGCCTAATCAGAGAAAGGCCCTAACTCTCTTCAATTCTATGAAGGCTGAGAGAGGTGAGGAAGCTGCAGAAGAAAAGTCTGAAGCCAGCAGAGGTTGGCTCATGAGGCTGAAGGAAAAAAACCCATCTCCATAACACCATATTGCAAAGGTAAGGCAGCAAGTGCTGGTGTAGAAGCTGCAGCAAGTTATCCAAAATATCCAGCTAAGATCATTAATGAAGGTGGCTACACTGAACAACAGATTTTCAATGTAGACAACAGCCGCTATTGGAAGAAGATACCATCTAGGACCTTCATAGCTAGAGAGGAGAAGTCAGTGCTTGGCTTCAAAGCTTCAAAGGACAGGCTGACTCTCTCCTTAGCTGGTGACTTTAAGTTGAGGCCTTTTAAGTGCTCATTTACCATTCCAAAAGTCCTAGAGCCCTTAAGAATGGTGCTAAATCTACTCTGCCTGTGCTCTACAAATGAAACAACAAAGCCTGAATGACAGCACATCTGTTTACAAAATCGTTTACTGAATATTTTAAACTACTGAGACATACTGCTCAGAAAAAAAGATTTCTTTCACAATATTAGTGCTCACTGACAGTGCACCTGGTCAGCCAAGCGCTCTGATGGAGACGGACAATGAGATCAGTGATGTTTCCAGGCCTGCTAACACAGCATCCATCCTGCAGCCCCATGGATCAAGGAGTCATTTCAACTTTCAAGTCTTATAATTTAAGAAATATATTTTGTAAGGATAGCTGCCATAGACAGTAATTTCTCTCATGCATCCAGGCAAAGTAAACTAAAAACCTTCTGGAAGGGGTTCACCATTCTAGATGCCATTAAGAACATTTGTGATTTCACGGGTGAGGAATTTGGAAGAAGTTGATTCCAACCCTATCAGATGACTTTGAGGGATTCAAGACTTCAGTGGAGGAAGAAACTGCATATGTGGTGGAAAAAGCAAGAGAACTAGAATTAGAAGTGGAGCCTGAAGATGTGACTGAACTGCTGTAATCTCAAAGTAAAACGTGAACAGATGAGGAGTTGCTCCATACGGATGAGAAAGTGGTTTCTTGAGATGGAAGCTACTCCTGGTGAAGATGCTGTGAAGATTGTTGAAATAACAGAAAAGAATTAGAATACCACATAAACTTAGTTGATAAAGCAGCAGCAGGGTTTGAAAGAAATTCTGCTATGGGTAAAATGCTGTCAAACAGCATTGCTGCTACAGAGAAACTGTTCATGAAAGGAAGAGTTGATTAATACAGCAAACTTCATCGCTGTCTTCTTTGAAGAAATTCTCACAGGGCCCCCGGCCTTCAGCAGCCACCGCCCTGATCAGGCAGCAGCATCAACATCGAGGCCAGACCCTCCACCTGCAAAGAGATTACAACCTGCTGAAGGCTCAGATGATGGTTAGCACTTAGCAATAAAGTACTCTTAAATTAAGGAAGGCAAGGGCTTCCCTGCTGGCACAGTGGTTGGGAGTCCGCCTGCCGATGCGGGGGACGCGGGTTCGTGCCCTGGTCTGGGAGGATCCCACATGCTGCGGAGCGGCTGGGCCCATGAGCCACAGCCGCTGAGCTTGCGCGCCCGGAGCCTCTGCTCCGCGACGGGAGAGGCCACAGCAGTGAGAGGCCCGCGTACCGCAAAAAAAAAAAAAAAAAAATTAAGGAAGGCAAATTGTCATAATGTGCGATTGCACACTTAATAGACTGCAGTATAGCACAAACAACTTTTTTACATGCACTGAGAAACGCAAAGGTTTGTTGTGTCTTGCTTTACTCACTTTACTATGGTGGTCTGGAACTAAGCCCACCATCTCCAAGGTGTGCCTGTACTCAGAACTTGTTAAGATTCTTTTCTGCAACAGTTTCAAACCTGTCAAGTCAGCTCTCTCACTGAGCTACTACCTGTCTGTCTACACCATCACCAGTAGCACCCCTTTTCCCTCTCGCTTGTGTGTGTGATCAGCTACTTCAGGAGAGCTCTCAGGATTGCTGTTGAAAGCCCTGCTGCCACCTCTCCTTGGCTGCCCCCGTGTTAGGGGCACAGAGGCTGACCCTTTTTGGCACGCCATCCTGCCCCGCAGAGACGGGAAGCTCAACTCTATTCCAACTCCCTTGCAGTGGGGATTCTAGACACGAACTAAATTCCCTCAGTGAGATACACTCATGCTATTTGGAGGGCAGAAGGGTAGAGGACAATTTCAGCTGCTGTAGGTGGACACAGATGCGGGGATCAAGAGGCAGTCGTGGCCGAGGCTGCAATGTCCAAAGCCCAGGTCTGTCCTCCCAAGCAAGAAGACACAGTAGCATTTCCTTGAGCCCAAAGAGATTAGTACAGGTGGTAGCTGCCCCCTCCCATCCTTCTGCTTGGAGCAGAGGTAGCAGATCCCATGGTGCGTCAAGGCTGAGATGTCCGGAGTTATTCCTAGACACCTGCTCCTCCAGCCTTTACAACACCACGAAGCAACTCCTCCCGTGTATTTTTTTTAATTAATAAATTAATTAATTTATTTTTGGCCGTGTTGGGTCTTCATTGCTGTGTGCGGGCTTTCTCCAGTTGCGGCGAGCAGGGGCTACTCTCCGTTGCCGTGCACGGGCTTCTCATTGCGGCGGCTTCTCTTGTCGCGGAACACGGGCTCTAAGCACGCAGGCTTCAGTAGTTGTGGCACACAGTCTCAGTAGTTGTGGCTCACGGGCTCAGCAGTTGTGGCTCGCGGGCTCTACAGCGCAGGATCAGAAGTTGTGGCGCACGGGCTTAGTTGTTCCCGCGACATGTGGCATTCTTTGCGGACCAGGGATCAAACCCGTGTCCCTTGCACTGGCAGGTGGATTTTTAACCACTGCCCACTGCCACCAGGGAAGTCCCCCTCCCATGTATTAAAATCCATTTCTGCTCCAGAATAAGTAGAGCGGATTTCGGTTTCTCCAGCCTCAACCCTGCCAAATACAAATGGCCATCACAGGAAGGAAGAAGGTCTGAGCATAAAGATCTTCATTTTGCAGATGAGAAGCCACTGAAGACACTTCCCCTTCCCCCCAGAAGAAGCTGGAAAGTGTGACTATGAAACTGGCGACAGTCAACTTCATCACCAGGACCATGAACTGGAAGACAAGCTTGGGCTGGCAGAAGGTGCTGTTCATATGAAGTCTATAAGGGGAGCTCTGAAGTTAGCCAAGAGCAGAAGGAAATTCTGCTGTGGGCAGGGAAGACCCCAGTTTTCCTCCACTCCAACACTGCTTTTACTGCCCTTTGCCAAGAAGGACCACTGACCAGGTGTGGATGCACCTGGAAGGAATGTGACGCCCCTGGGTCCCAGGCCACCAGAATGTGGCAACCAGGTCTCCACAGGCTCTTGTGAGCCAGACCCAGCTCGCCTCTTGGCAGTGCCAAGCTGAGGCCGGACCTGAACACTGAGCCCCCAGGAAAGTCCCAAGGCCCAGGATGCTGCTGGCACAACGGCAGGTGCTCCATACTTAACTACTAGGTAAATGAATACACGGTGGCCAGAGAGCCTCCTTCACTGGTGATGACTCTGTCCCTATCCATGTTCAATGGAAGAACAGCTCAGAGATGAGGCTTCTTGCCCAAAGGGCAGAAAAGAATGGCACCACAGCCTGGCCTCCAAGTTCCATGACTTCCGGTGAGCCGGAGCCACCTCCTAGCTGATGGAGGTGAGATACTATCACTGGTATTCCCTCCACCCAGCAGCCAAGTCGCAACGAATCGAGAACTCTGGACTTCCCTGGTGGCGCAGTGGTTAAGAATCCACCTGCCAATGCAGGGGACACGGGTTTGAGCCCTGGTCCAGGAAGATTCCACATGCCACAGAGCAACGAAGCCCGTGTGCCACACTACTGAGCCTGCGCTCTAGAGCCCGCAAGCCACAACTACTGAGCCCACGTGCTCTAGAGCCCGCAGGCCCAACTACTGAAGCTTGCGCGCCTCGAGCCCGTGCTCTCCAACAAAAGAAGCCACTGCAATGAGAAGCCCGCACACCGCAACAAAGAGTATAGCCCCTGCTCGCCGCAACTAGAGAAAGCCCGTGCACAGCAGCGAAGACCCAACACAGCCAAAACAAAAACAAACAAACAAACAAAAAAAAATCAAGAACTCTGCAGGTGCTCTGGAATGTCCCTTCCCCGTGGTCATAGCCCTGCAGGTAACAAAGTGCTTACCTAGCACAAGAGACAGAGGTGGGGAAAAGCACTGGGGCTTCAGAAATGTTGACTCCAGGAGTAAACAGATGCAAATAGGAATAATACCAGCCCTTGGACCTCTCATCTGGCTGAGAGGCCTTTCAAAGAAACAAAATACCAAACGGAAACAATTCCCCAGTCCCCTAGTATGTACAGCCAAATCAACACTGTGAAAAACTGGCTCAAGCTCAGACCACACATTCCACCCCACCTTCAGCCTGGCTTCTCTTTCCTGACTCTAGAATAAACTACAGGCAGTGTGTCGGAGACAAACACGTGGAGACACGTGGAGCATGAACAACCCACAGCAGCACTGGCGCCGCCTGCCTCCACACCCGGGCACACTGACTCCATGTCAGGCACCCAGAACCCCGGTGGGCTTCTGAAGCACAAGTGAGCCTCAGAACCCCTGCAAACAGCGACACCCGTGTCACAGACTCCTGGTCAGTGGGGCAGGATAAGCCTTTCTTCTTCTACTAGTGGACAAAACGCTTGGCATTCTTAGGGCTACAGCAACATGCTGGGGTTAAACAACAGAATGGAACCAAGTAGCAGGGTCCCTGGGGTCCTCTGCAGGCAAGCTGACCGCTGGCATTCCCAAGAAAGCTCACCCAGCTGGGAGCTCAGAGAGCCGCTTGCTCTAAGTGACCTTCCTAGGCAGCACAGCACATCATTCCACTGGAAGGAACAGCCACATGCAACCACCGTGCCCACGAAGGATACGCCTCACATCCAACAGGTGCTCGCATCACACAATTACAGAGTACTTTTACTGTAGCACCGCCACGAGCACCAGGAAGACTGTGCTGACGTGAACATCCCAGTCGAGTGAGCAATCATGTCAGATTCCATGGACAACTGTTTCACTTCCCCAATTCTGGGATGTATGTCTGGGCTCTTCTTCCTTCATATATAATTACACTGGTTCATTCACTCATTCTAGCAGTCACTGTGTACCTCTCATGCCCTTTACTATTCCCAGCCAGAGACGGACCAGGCTCTGTCCCTGCCTGTAAGGCTTCACCAAGCAGACCCTTTCAACAGTCTCATAAATCATAAACCAGGTGAGGTACAGAGTATAACACAAATAGCTCTATACATTAGTACACTATGGGAACAGAACAAAAAAAGATTCCAGGAAAACCAACCTGACTTTAAAAGAAACAATCTTTTGAAATTTGATGAAGGAAAATAGTCCAAGCAAGTCCCATTTTTAATAACCTTCCCCTGGAAGACTCAGTTTCTTAACGAGAGGAGTGAGTCTCTTTTCCATCACTGCATGACTTCCAGCTGGAACAGAGACTGGCATACTGCAAATGCTCATGAAAAGTGGTCTGAAAATTTTAATTCATCTATCAAACCAGATAAGAAAGCAGAAGGATGGGACTTCCCTGGTGGCACAGTGGTTAAGAATCCGCCTGCTAATGCAGGGGATACGGGTTCGAGCCCCGGTCCAGGAAGATCCCACATGCCGCGGAGCAACTAAGCCCGTGTGCCACACGTGCTGGAGTCCACGTGCTGGAACTACTGAAGCCTGCACACCTATAGCCTGTGCTCTGCAACAAGAGAAGCCACCACAATAAGAAGCCCATGCACCGCAAAAAAGAGTAGCCCCCGCTCGCCACAACTAGAGAATGCCCATGCACAGCAACGAAGACCCAACACAGCCAAAATTAAATAAATAAATTAATTAAAATAATGAAAAAAGAAAGAGAGCAGAAGGATGGAAAACAAGCAGAGACTTCCAATAAATGGCAGGCTGGTATTTCCATCCATTTTTCCACTGAAAACAACCAAAAACAAGATAAAACATACATATTTTTAAATAAAGAGGTATCAAAAAAAGAGAAGAATTCGGCCAACAGTATAGGGAATACAGTAACCCAGAGGGAAAAAAAGCACAGAGAATTCTTAAAAAATTGAAGCCTACTTTTGAAAGCCCCACAGAGAAACCAAAGCCCAGGCAGGAACCATGGGGGCAGGTTATCTAGTGAAGGCCAGCCATCGGGGGCAAGCCAGGCTTAAAGCAAGACCCAGTAAGTATCAAAGAAGTGACATACAGAATGTTATTTTCTGACCAATACTGCAAGCAATCAATAACAAAAAGAAAATACCCATATATTTGGAAGTTAAAAAATAGAAATTTGATAAATATGTTGAATTAAATGTAAAGTACCAGTAACATAATTTGTAAGATATAGCTAAAGACAGTATAATCTTTAATGCATTTATTGGAAAAGAAATGATGAAAATTAGAAAAACAGCAAAATAAACTCAAACAAAGAAAGGAATAATCAATGAATGAAAAACTTACAAGAGAAAGGATCCACAAAGCTAAAAGTTGGTTCTTTGAAAGATCTAATAAAGCTCTGGTGATACTAATCTAAAAAAATAGAAAACACAAATAACCAGTATCAGAAATGAAAAAGGAGACATCACTATAGATTCCACAGAACACAAGACATTATGAACAAATTTATGCAAATAAAAGTGAAAACTTTAGATGACATCAACAAATGCCTAAAAAATGTAATTACCAAACCCTATTAAAACTCTAGGTTATGTACTTCACTGTCAAGTTCTAACAAACATTCATGGAAGAAATAGTCCAATCTTACAAAATCTTCTGTGGAACGGAAAAAAAGGTGTCCAACTCACTTTGTAAAGATACCAATATGCTGATACCAGAACTCTATAAGGAAAAATTACAGACCACCAATCTTACTCATAAAAACAGAGGCAAAATTATATATGAAACATTAGCAAACCAAATCTAGCAACATAAAAAGATAATGCCATGACCACAATGCTTAAGTGGTTTAACACTAGAAGCAGGGGAAAAAGCAACATTAGATGAAATTGTTAAATTTCGACATTGATTCAAGATGAAACTTATAGCCAAACAGGAAATAGAGAAACTTTTCCACTCTGGTAAAGGATATAAACAAATCGAAAAAACTTACAGCAGAAGTCTTATTTAATGGTGGAACTCTGAAAAGACTCTTTCAGATTTAGAATGAAACAAGAATGTCAATGACTGTCACCATTTTTATTCAGCCAGTGTTGAATTTTCTAGCCAGTGTGTTAAGGCCAAGGAAAAAAAAAAGGAAAATAGAGAAGAACCAAAACTTGTTCTGTGTACACAGAAATTCAAAGATTTACAGATTAAAGGCTTCCCTGGTGGCGCAGCAGTTAAAAATCCACCTGCCAGTGCAGGAGACATGGGTTCGAGCCCTGGTCTGGGAAGATCCCACATGCTGCGGAGCAACTAAGCCCATGTGCCACAACTACTGAGCCTGCACTCTAGAGGCCGCAAGCCACAACTACTGAAGCCTGCACACCTATAGCCTGTGCTCTGCAACAAGAGAAGCCGCCTCAATGAGAAGCCCGCGCACCGCAACAAAAGAGTAGCCCCCGCTTACCGCAGAGAAAGCCCGCACACAGCAACAAAGACCCAATGCAGCCAAAAATAAATAAATAAAAATAAATTTAAAAAAAAGATTTACAGATTAAGAACTGTTGTACTAAAAAAAAGAAAAACCAATTGCATTTCTTTATATTAGCAAATAATAAAAACAAAAAAGTGGAAATTTTAAACACCATTTTTTTTATAGCATCCTAAAATACTATGTACCTAGAAATAAATCTTCTAACAAAAGACTTGCAAAATCACTCCAGGGAATATTATAAATCCATACACAAAGGGCTTTCCTGGTGGCGCAGTGGTTAAGAATCCGCCTGCCAATGCAGGGGACACGGGTTCCAGCCCCGGTCTGGGAAGATCCCACATGCCGCAGAGCAACTAAGCCCACGTGCCACGACTACTGAGCCTGCGCTCTAGAGCCCGCGAGCCACAACTACTGAAGCCCGCGTGCCTACAGCCCGTGCTCTGCAACAAGAGAAGTCACTGCAATGAGAAGCCCGCGCACCGCAACGAAGATCCAATGCAGCCAAAAATAAATAAAAATAATTAAAAAAAAAAACATACACAAAACTCATATAGATTATAGACCTAAATGTGAAACGCAAAACAGTAAAACTTTTGGAGTAGAGGAACATATTTTTATGGTATGGGATTTTCATCAACAAATTGATAAGTTGAACTGTATTAAAATTAAGAACCTCTGTACATAAACCAAAAAGAGAAAAGACAAGCCTCTGAGTAGCAGATTCAAAACACAACTAATGGCAGGCTCATATTTAGAACTTATAAAGAATTCCTAAAAAATGAGACAAGGTCGACAATCACACAGAAAAATGAGTAGAAAAAAAGACTCAAGTGTTTAAAAAAAAAAGATTGCAACAGGCAATTCGCCAAAGAGGAAAATGAAACACCACTAAACATGAAAAGATGTTCAACCCCACCACTGATGGGAAAACACACATTCAAACCATGTGGGATACTCTAGACAACACCAGACTGGCTAAAGGTTACAGTGGCAGTGAGATGTGGAAGAACCTCCAACACTGGTGGGAGCGTAAACTGGTACATCCTCTCTGGAAAACAGCTTGTCACTATCTAGTGACAATCAAAGATATACATACCCTAGGACCCAGCAGTGACGGCCTTTTTTGGGTACGCAATGCCAAAAATAAGTTAAATTTTGAGGGAAAATATTAAAGCAGAGATGTACAAGGTCTCACTGCACCTTACAGCTTTTAAGACTTCTCCTAATTCATCAGGGGTTTAGGATTCCTTAGAGTTAGAATAACACAGCCTGTGTAGTTTCTCATCCAGTCTTAAGAGGGTTCACAAGAGTTCTAACGTTGTCCCTGGATCCTGGGATGTAAAGGATGCAGAGCTACTCCCAGGTGATATTCAGGTGGTACACTTAAGCCTGTCCCCCTGCATTCTGGCCGAACTGGTAAGATCACCCCAATTTGGGAAACGATATATCTATTCATTTCATACTCTCCTGTAGGCAGGGCCGGAGGTAGCCCTCAACTTGTAATTCCTCTAGTAGATGCTCCTTGATAAGCTAATAACGCTGTTAGGTTTTCCAAGTAGATCTGCTTGGGAGTGAGAATTTCAGCCTCGGGTGAGCTTCTCACTGTAAAGTTTACAACTGGCATTTGGATTTATTAAACACCAATAGAGAATGAAGGGTGATTAGAATAAGGGGTGCTATTAAGTCCGAAACAATTATTCCATGTCTGGGGCCACTGAGGCCATGGGAAGGTAAGTCCTCCGACCAAACTGGCCAGTGCCTCTGGGACAAGAAGCGAGGACTCCTTCTCAAGTCAGCCTCCCCTTCACCTATCCACCTGCCCCTGGCTATCCACCCACTCCCAGGGCAGCTCCCCCAACTCTAGCATTCCCATCCTGGTGTCTCTCAATGACTCTCCACACCCAGAGAAACAGGAAGAAGGCTGGAAAGCTCAGAAAGGAAGCCCATGTAGGGAGGGCAGACTGGCCATCAAAACAAAACCAAGGCGTAAAAGGGGACATGATGACATGGGTCTGGCACCCAACAGAAGCCAATCCTTGTCTCCTTGAGGGCAGAAAATGCGGTCTTGTGAGCAGAATCCCGGCCATCTCCCAGGGCCTGGCACACTGCAGGTGGACACTGAATACTGGAGAAATTAAGGACTAGCAGCAGCACTTTGAAGTGTTAATCAGCAACTGGGCTGAGGCTCCAGCCACGGTACCAAATCAAGCTACCTTTCCAGAACCTGCGGGAGCCCGCAGGGAGCAGCAGCAAAGCTGTATGTGTGGGCTTGGCTAAAAAGTTCATTCGGGTACTTTCCCATTAGATGTCACGGAAAATACGGAACGCACTTTTCAGCCAACCCAATATGTGTGTACCTTAGAACAGCGGTCCCAGCCTTTTTGGAACCAGGGACCGGTTTTGTGGAAGACAATTTTTCTGCACACCAGTGGCGGGGTGGTGGGTGGCAGGTGGCAGGTTCAGGCGGTGATGCGAGCGATGGGGAGCGATGGGGAGCCCCAGATGAAGCTTTGCTCACTGGCTGCTCACCTCCAGCTCTGCGGTCTGGTTCCTAACAGGCCGCGGCCCAGTACCGGTCTGCGGCCCAGGGGTTGGGGACCCCTGCCCTAGCAATCACACTAATCAGGCCCTAAACCTGCTCAGGCTTATCTCAGAAAGTTCCGACTGGTCTCCAGGGAAATTACTGCCTCCTGTTTGGGGGCCACGGTCTCCCCGAGCATTCATCCAAAATCTGCTGGGGACGGTCTGATGACGCAGCAAGGGCAGCTGCCTCGCCTTTGGGATGGGGGGAGGGGAGGAATGAGAGGGAAGGACACACCACAGGACAGCCCAGCAGTTTCAGACTGACCAGAGTCTAAATCTCTTAATTTGTCAAGACGTGCCCTGTCCTCGCTCTTTTCTCCTTTTAAAGTCTTGAAGCTTCTCAGTGCAACCCTAGTCTACGGTTCTAAGCACAGCCAGGACAGCCCCAAGGCCAAGGGGAAGACTCAGCTCCTAGCAACCCCACTCGCCCCACCAAACCGCAGCCCTCAGCAGCACCTGCCCCCTACTGGCCCAAGACCGTCCAGGGTGTCACCACCTCCACTCCACACAACTGCACACTGCATCAAAAGGCACTGCAGAAGCATCCCAAGAGGCCAGTATGTCCTCAGGATGTGGGTCTGTGGGCTGACCAGACTCTCAGACCCACACACAGCTATGTGCCCCTGACCTGTGGAGCCAGGCTGCCAGAACCACTTCTCCACATGTCCCCTGACCAGACCAGGTCTCCTTCCTGAGGGCCGCACAGGGGCAGGCATGCTCCCTGTGGGAGGGGGCACAAGCAGCCTCCCAGGTGCCACCCTCCCTGGAGGCACGACACAACCAAGGCATCAGGTGGCAATGCAGGGGGCCTGCATCCTCCGAGGCAGCTGCTTCTGGGACTCGAGAGATTTCCCACTGGCAGTGCTGAGCAAATATCCCCATTCCCACCAGCCGCGAGGGTGTAAACTCACATTTACTCAGCTTTACTGGGCACCACGTTAGGTGCCAGGCACTCACATACAGGATCTCTTTTAATCCTCACAACACTCTATTGACATGGATGGCATTATCCCCATCTTATGGACAAAGTGAATGAGGCTAAGTAACTTGCCCAAGGTCACACAGCTGGTGTTAAGCGTAGAATCGGGGACCAAAGAGAGATCGGGCCTCAGAGTTCTCCCCAAAAGCCTTTATGGCCAGCTATGTAAAGGACAGGATCGCACAGATTTACTAATGTGATTAATTTAAGCAATAATGTCGCAACAAATGACTTTCCTGAAACATTTTCCATCTTGAGCACCAGTCACTGAAAGCATGCCTTCTTTAGCCCAAGCTGTAGCCTGTGACCAAGGCCTTCAGACGTGCAGGCCAGGGGCCCACAGCCAAGAAAGGGCAATCCTCACGCTCCAGCACTTACCACGACTGAGTCGCTGTGAGTCAGGTCGACGACCACAGGCTCTAAAGATTCACAGGTGAGGTCCACTATTTCATCTCCAGCTTCAAAATAAAGCATTTGAACAAGCTTTAGGAGGAAAGTAAAGGACTACTGCTCTAAGTTTCATTATTAGTATGATTACAAACAGAGCACAGTCTTATACCAAACTAAAGTCCCTGAAGTACAGAAGTAACGGGGTGACAGGCAATGAATACTCTTCCAGAATTCTGCTGTGAGTAACAGGGTATGGGCTTTACAAATACACCATCCTGTGTGTGTCTGTGCACACGCACACCTCTCCCCGTGTCCTCACACTGCCACACAGCTAGGCCTCCGTGCCCCGCACCTGCTCAGCTCATTCACAGGGGAGAGGCAGCAACTTACCTGAGGTGGGATGGGGGGTGCACATCTGGGGAAGGGACCAAGCACGCTCAGCTTGGGCTTTGGGATGGATCTGTCTGAAACCTCTGCTCCCCTCAGACCTCCGGTCATGCTTAGCTCTACACCTTCATCAGTTACGTTTTAAACTCCATTTGGCTCTAGCTTCCCACTTGGGTGGACAACAAGCGTTTATTACTGGTCCCCTAGAACCCCAACCCATGCAGATGGGTTGAGCCTGTTCTGCAACTTGCCTTTGAGCCCTAGAGGACAGCGCACTGTCTACCTGAGCACAGGACAAGGGGGGGAAAGGCACGTGCCAAACGGTCACCAGCGCTTACATCCAGCAGGCAGAAAAGAGGGGCAGAGTACAACTTCCATTTATATAAACTGAAACAAGACTTACAACCATGTTTGTTTCTATTATTATTAACATTAAAAAGTAAGAGGGAAGAACTTTTAGAAATAATGTTTGTTTAATACTCAGGGAAAGTGACTTGTAATACATTTAACATATTCAAACTTGTTTTGTTCTCATGTATTAAAAAGTTTCACAGGAATAAAAACCACAATACATCAAAGCCGTCCAACGTAATTTATACAAAATGACTTCATTCTTTTTAAAGAACAGTCCATATATGGACATACCATAATTTACAGAACCGCTCTCTTTCTGATGGACACAATTTTTGGCTCCTACAAATAAAAACGGTATTCCAACGGGCAGCTTGTGCATACAGCCCTGCACATGGGTGTAAGACTGACTGAGGATGAGCAGTGCTGCAGTGGAAAGCAGTAGATCTTGGCCAGGTTGGAGATTCCACTTGTGGGTTCAGGGTCCCAAATGAGGAGCCTCCTGCACCTGCCTCTCCTGCAGGGTGGCAGAATTCAGACACCAGGGCATCAGCTTTGGGGTGGAGGGGAGGACGGCCCAGGGCTGTGAATTTATGTTAGAAGTGAAGCTCAGAGACCACAGAGACAATACAGAGAACTTCACTCCCCTGAAGGGCCCATGAAATCTACAGACAAGCTGCTTGCTTCTCTTCTAATGTCAGTTTTCAGGCATCGTAATTATAAAAACAACCTTACTACCTGCAGAGCTGAGGCACTTGATTCAGGCCATCTGCCACTCCCGAGGCAGGAAGAAGGGGGAAAAGCCAATCTGGCCTCTGCCTGCACCAAACTCCCAACACACCCAGCTCTGCCAACAAGTCTGCCTGCTGGGGCAATTTTTTGTCTTAATGAAGGAGAGAGGAAGAAAGCGGAGTACTTCCCGAGGCCAAGTAAGTTGAGGCACAGTTTCAAAGAGAAAAGGTGGACCCACGGCAGTCTCCACTCCATGCTGCACACCCCTGAAAGGCTGGACGGTGAGCCCAGCTGAGTGGCCGTTTCTAAACCTGTGGAGTCTCAGGGCAACCAAGGAGGCAGCTCTTGCTCACCTTAGCTTTTTTAAGTTGCGAACGGTAGGCGAGTCTGAGACTGTAGGTCTTATAAATACACTGATATAAGCTAAGCCTCGTATAGTGTTACGTGACAAGCACTGTTCTACGTGTCCTGTGTCACTGACTCATTCCAGTGCTATGATAACTCTGCACAGCAGCTGCTGCATATATACGCACAGCATTACCCCCCGTTTCAGATGAGGAAACTTAAGCCTGAGTTACGGGTTGTGTAACTTGCGCAAGGCCCGTGGCTGGTAGGTGGCATGTTGGGCATATGTGCTCACTCATGCCCAGTGTCACTGGCAATCTTACCGCTTTCCACAAGTTCTATGGGTTCTGCCTCCAGGGCCATCTCAGGGGGGGAGGATGCTTCTCGAGTTCGCTTCTGGGCTTGTCTAGAATTTACTGTTCCTCCACGACGCTTTCTCTGAGGGTATCGGGGGAAAAAGAAACAGTTACATAAGCTCCTGACCAGTAAGATTTCAGCCAAAAGAATAAAAAGATCAACTCATTAAGAAGAACAGGGGCTTCCCTGGTGGCGCAGTGGCTGAGAGTCCGCCTGCCGATGCAGGGGACACGGGTTCGTGCCCCGGTCCGGGAAGATCCCATGTGCCGTGGAACGGCTGAGCCTGCGCGTCTGGAGCCTGTGCTCCGCAACGGGAGAGGCCACGACAGTGAGAGGCCCGCGTACCGCAAAAAAAAATTAAAAAAATAAAAAAAAGAAGAAGAAGAATAGGAGGCCAGTGAGCAGACCTGAGGTCAAGGTCCTTTCAAAACTTGAGATTCTAGAACACTGAATGTTTATAGAGAGAAATCATCCAGAACATATAGTGAATACAAATTCTATAAAGTAAAATTTCTGTTATAAAGACTATTGGTCTGTCTAAAGTACATGACACATAACTCTATGGAAGCCTCTGGTCCAGGTTGGGATTTGGCCAGAAACCCCTTCTTTTAACCAAAAGTTACAGACCTATTTTCCTTGGATTTGTATTTGGCCTTACTGAACCCCTTCTGTTTTTCAGCCCAAAGCCCTTCAGTTTCCCAAGTTTCTATTCACTGTGAAAAGTGGGTCTTTCTTTGGGAAAGGTTTCTGGCCTCTAACCTTTTAGGATACTATCAAGTTGTAGTTTACACCCTAATAATCACCCGCCACAGCTCCAAGAACCAAAGTTTTATTTTTTTTTCTTGTGATGAGAACTTTTAAAAAAATTTTTTCATTGTAGTTAATTTACAATGTTGTGCAGTTTCTGCTATACAGCAAAGTGAATTAGTTACACACATACATATATCCACAGAGACCATTACAAAGTGCTGAGCAGAGTTCCCTGTGCTGTACAGTAGGTACTCTAAGAACCAAAGTCTTTAAAAGGCTGTTCCCAGGGGCTGCCCGAGAGACATGCCTCTGGAAGGTCTGAGCTGTTAACCAGCCTATCTGCAGCCCAGACCCCCTGACCAGCCTTTCTTCCATGTCCTTGAGCTGGTTTACCAATACGCTCCAGCATTTCTGGCCTGGCTGGGGCCTGGCTGGGGCCTGGCTGGGGCCTGGCTGGTCCTGAAAGACAAGTTGAGAACCCGCCCCCTGCCATCTTCCTCAAGAGACAGAACCTCCCAAGTGACCCGCAGCCTCATCACTCCCACCCTGTACGGCCCCACCCAAACCTAGCTCCCTGTGTTTCGGTGCTTCTTCTCTCCCCTGGCCTGTCCCACTCCTCACTGGCACCGGGCCTGCTCTGCTTCACACTGGGCGATGTGGGGCAGTTACTTCACTACTAAGTCTGAACTTCCTCACCAGTACCAGACTCGCAGAGCTCTCCTAAGGACGAGGCGACATACCATATGTACAGTACTGAGTGCTGTTAGAAGACAGCATTACTACCCTAGTTCCTTATACGCCTTACCAGGCATCCTATCCCTGGAAATGCTGGAGGACAGGCAAGTGTCCATGAGATGTGCACAGACTCAGGAACATCCATCACCCAGCCCAACTCTCTGGCAACAGAGAGAAGCCTGATTCCTTTTGTGTTCTGACTCTCTTATCAAATGGCAGCTTGAGAAGTTTCGGAAATGTAGCTGGGTTGAGCAACTCCCACGGATCTAAGGAACAGGGAAGCATCCCCAGGAAGTCCCAGAGGCAAGCGACAGCAGCTGTTCCAAACGGTCCAGTGAGGAGCTGCTCTGTCCCTCCAGGGAGCTGGCATGAGTCCATTACCTGGTGTTTATATGAGTTTCCCCAGCAGCTACCAGGTTACTTAGGGCTCCTTAACTTTTACCCCATTCTCTTTGAAGTTGCCCTTGTATCTTCCATCCTCTGAAAAGGACCAAATCTGTCTTAGCAGACAATGCTAAACAGAACCTTCATGCCCCAACCTGTGCAGCTTTTCCAATGAGGGAGGTTAAGAAGTAGTCACAGGTCCTGGCCAAAGTCCAGGTGCTGAAGCCTAAAAGCCCCGTCGTGGTCACTGTAGTAATGTGTCCTGCCAGCACTCACCCCCGCCCCCACCAACAGCAGTCCTTTCCTGGCTGCTCTTTCAGCCGCTCCCTGCCCTTCACCTGGCACCCTTCCCAGCCTGGATGACCCATCCCTTCCCTTCTTCACTCAGCCAGTTCTTACACAGCTTTCAGGAACCTACTCACTGTGAGCTCCACCATGAGGACGTTCCTCATGCCCTCCGGCTGACCATCTCATGACCCCCCACCCCAAGCCTCCAGAACCCCCACTCCGCCTCCTCTTCCACCTGCACTCCCCGAGGGCCGGGAGGAGGTGGCTGTTAGCACAGGGCCAGGCTCAAGAAACCCTAGAATATGGGAAAAGACTTCGCCCCCTCTGCCTTCCTATTACTCTTGTCACGCTCTCCTGCTTTTTAATAGCAGAGCCCTCACAGCTTCCAGTTAAAACCGACCATCCAATCACCACCACACAAGTTATTCACACCACTCTGAGGAAATTTTAACCAAATTCTTCACACACTCTTATAAGAGGCTACACTGCTCAGTCTGTTCAGGTCCTGCCTGGGCAGAGCGTGGGCTTCAGAGGTGAGGTGCCCAGGCTTAGGAGGTTTCCTTAAGGTGAACTGTGGTGGCAACCTGCAGATACGGGACCAAGATGGGAGGTCACCTGCCCTTTAAAAAGATAGCTCCAGCGAAACAAAGGCCCTTTTGTGTATGAACGTCAACGGTGGGTCTGGAACACAGTGGGGGCCAGGAGTGGTCAGAAGGGATGGGCCAAGGGGAGGGGGTGGGGGTCGGTGAACAGAGTCTACAGGATTTCTACCACTGTTTCTATCACCCTGGGAACCGTTTTTTCAGCCTTATCCTGCACCCCCCACCCAACACCATTCACAGCACTTCTGGAACCTGGAAAAAGAGTATGAGTTTCACATCTGGTCCACCTGATGTGAATGCACTATCTCAGAAAACAGCTGTTTTGAGTTTAGATCATATGAGCAGCCCTGTTAGTAGGGAGTAAAGTGGGGAGGGGGACCTTCAGGCACTCTCCGGACTCAAGGGGCTCCAGGTGACATCTGGGTTACACCAAACCAGAGCTGCCCCTGCAGTCTGATAAAAGCTCTAAACAGGAGTTACAATGACTTACCAACTTTGGTCACTGACCCTAAGAAAACTCACCAAGGATTATTACCGCTACCGATGCTCACATCGGACCAAGAACTACACAGGGAAAAGAAATAGAAGGAAAAACGGAAGATTGGGCTGTAAATAATTAAATAAACCAGAGCCCTAATATTTCTGGGACACTGACAGCTGCTCCGGAGGTATAAAACTTCAAAACCCTCAACCATCCTCAGCCTTCTGTCTTTAGGGCACCACCCAAAACACTGGACTCTGACCTAAGACAAGCAGGTTGGTGTAACTCCCAGAAGGTCCCGTGCACACTCCTGTAAGAACCAGGGTTACTCAGAAACACCTTTATGGTGCTCTCATTAGGGTACACAAGGGATGAAGTAATTGTTTAGCCTGAAAAAATAAAATTCATGAACTTACAAAACTCACCGTACTCATTGTGCTCTGTGGTTCCAACCTATAGAGGAGAAGGTGATCTATACCAGGATTTGCAGAGAAGCTGAATGCCTCAACCTCTCATGCCTGCTCATTACTCATCCTCTGGCTAGCATAGGAATTTGTAGCCAAACAGACTTCCAGTATCTTCAAGCCCTGAAAAACAAAGATTATCAAGTTGATAAATGCTGCCCCCTGCATCATCGACAGCAAAGCTCAGTTCAATCATTTACTGGTCTTTTCTGTCAGCTGCGTGCTTTGCCGAACACTTAATGCAATTTATGTCCTTAATCCATGTTCTTCTTAGGAAGTAAGCATTCTTGTAAAATACAGGACTACCTGACCCCAACGCCTGCAGTTGGAAACATTATGCCACCTCTTGCCCTCCTTTCTGGCCGTTGAAACCCCCACAGATTCTCCTCAGCCCATGGCACCCTCCCTGCCTGTCTGGACTTGCCCCTGTGAGGCCCAGTTGAAAGATAGGCTCTGGCCTTTGTCCAAGCTTGTGCCCACCCCCGCCCCACCAGGCTGTGCTAGGAGACAGTGCAAATGGCAGGGCCCCAGCCAGCTGCTGGTCATTGCATGATTCGCTCTGGTTAAACCCAGGCAGCCAGCATGGTGATGTTCTGTGACCCGCTGAGGGAGCAGGCAGAGGGGACAGAGCCCTGGTGTCTCAGTTAGAAAGGAGAAATCCTGAGCCCTCTCGCGCAATCTGCGCAGATGCGGCTTGCCTCACTCAGGCTTAGCAAAGCGGGTACTGTGCCATTACTTTGACCGTGCGAGGCTAGGGACCCAGAGCTCACAGCCTTCAGTTCCTAGCTTCCCAGGATACAGTGACCGTGCCTCACTGCACATGCTCTGGGGATCCCTGCCGACTGGGAGGGTGGGTGATGCTGAAGCCCCCTCCCATCTTGAATCCTCTCTGGAGTAATGAGGAGAAGATCAATAAACAAATGGAAACCCCTCCACCCCACAAAACAAACAAACAAACAAACAAAACCAAAACAAAAGAACACCCTCCTGCACACTCCTGTACTAGCTTCTGGGAAAAGACAAGAGAATCAGAACTGCTTACACGTGACCTCACCAACACCTAGCAACCAGGAAGGAACAGAGCTTCCCAGGCCAGTCCAGAGCCCAGAGCCTCGGCCTCTTCCCAATGACTGGGAACTGTTGCTCTCTGGAGGAGCTGATAATTTAGGGGAGCAGATGAGAGCCACCAACCCTGATCCACCCTGTGTGCCCAGCTGAGACTTCTGTCACTGGCAACACGAGTAGACAAAAACCTAGAAACTGTGAATTGGGAAGCCAAGCAGGTTCCAGGAAGAGCAGAGAAGGCAGCAGATGCGGAGGCTACTGGAGAATGAGAGGCCCTTGCATTCACTCAGGGCCCACTGGAAGGTGACAACTAACCACGATATATCAGTGTTCAGGGATGTAGTGGATAAAGCAGCAAATGAGAAGCAAAAACGTGAAGCCAGGAGTCAGGGTGTAACCCGTGTAGAAGGGCTTCTAGTGGGGGAGGGCCTGAGCTCAGGGCAAGGCTGAGGGACCAGAGCAGAGTCAAAGCAAGGAGAAGGCTCTGGTCACCTGGTCCTGGGTGATAGTGGCTTGGACGTCAGGCTCACCTGGAGGGCTTGTTAAACTAGATTCTGATTCAGCAGGTCTGGGATGGGGCTCAAAACTCTGCACTCCTAGGCAATTCTGACGGTTCTGCTCCAGAGGCTACAACATGGGAACCCAATGGCCTAGGACAATGGCCTCGGAGCTGGGGAGAACTAGTCGTATCTGAGCGAAATTAATGCAGGACCACTCTCAAACCCATCTTTCTTCTCATCTCCAGTGCCGCTACCTCCTCCAAACGACTGCCCATCTCCTGGTATCCTTCTACCCTACTGCCAACGCGTCTCTCTAAAACATACAGCCGACCCCCACAGCCTTTCCCTGGTTCCCCATCACGTCCTAACTCCTAAGCATTGCCTGTGGAGGCAAGCTGGCCTTACAGTTAGAGCACTTCTCCAGAGCCAGACAGCTTGGACAGGGGTCAGGCTTCCATAACCCCTACTTGTGACCTCGGGCGAAACACTGAACTTCTCTGTGCCTTACTTCCTTATCTATAGAACAAGATAGCACCCACCTCAATGGTTGTGTGAGGATTACAGGAGTTAATGCAAAGAGCACTTGGACCGGTGTGCACAGTTTTAAAGGCTCAAGGACTGTGGGTGGGTATCACTGACTTGCTCTGCCAGCACCAGCCTTGCAGTCTCTCCAAATGTACCGCCCACTGAACAGCTCCACCCCTTGCTCAAGCCCGAAAGTGCTGTGCAACACTGCACCCAATCCAGCTTTAAAACAGAACCCAGGACTGCACATCTCCCCACCTCATTCACTTATCAGTATGGCTCCTTCCCCGGAATACAGCGATGAATAAATCCAGCCACCAGCTCCTATCTGGGGGTGGCTGCTGGCAGGCAGCTCAGCTGTGGTAACTGGGGCATATGAGCCAGGTGCAAAAGAAACCAGGAGGACAAGGAGAGGCCGGAGGAGGTTTGCCAGGAGAAGACACATTAATGGGACTGCCCAGATAGCCTCATCCAGCAGAGAGCAGACATCAGAAGCAACAAAAACTACAATCCTGCAGCCTGTGGAACAAAAACCTCATTCACAGGAAGACAGACAAGATGAAAAGGCAGAGGGCTATGTACCAGATTAAGGAACAAGATAAAACCCCACAAAAACAACTAAATGAAGTGGAGATACGCAACCTTCCAGAAAAAGAATTCAGTATAATGATAGTGAAAATGATCCAGGATCTCAGAAAAAGCATGGAGGCAAAGATTGAGAAGATGCAAGAAATGTTTAACAAAGACCTATAAGAATTAAAGACCAAACAAACAAGAGATGGACAATACAATAACTAAAATGAAAAATACACTACAAGGAATCAATCACAGAATAACTGAGGCAGAAGAACGGATAAGTGACCTGGAAAACAGAATGGTGGAATTCACTGCTGTGGAACAGTATAAAGAAAAAAGAATGAAAAGAAATCAAGACAGCCTAAGAGACCTCTGGGACACCATTAAACACAACAACATTCGCAGTATAGGGGTCCCAGAAGGAGAAGAGAGAGAAAGGACCTGGGAAATATTTGAAGAGATTATAGTTGAAAACTTCCCTGACATGGGAAAGGAAGTAGCCACCCAAGTCCAGGAAGCTCAGAGAGTCCCAGGCAGCATAAACCCAAGGAAAAACATGCCAAGACACATAGCAATCAAACTGACAAAAATTAAAGACAAAGGAAAATTACTGAAAGCAACAAAGCAAAAACAACAAGTAACATACAAGGGAACTCCCATAAGGTTAAGAGCTGATTTCTCAGCAGAAACTCTACAAGCCAGAAGGGAGGGGCATGACATATTTAAAGTGATAAAAGGGAAGAATCTACAACCAAGATTACTCTACCAGGCAAGGATCTCATTCAGATTCGATGGAGAAATCAAAGCTTTACAGACAAGTAAAAGCTAAGAGAGGGCTTCCCTGGCGGTGCAGTGGTTAAGAATCCGCCTGCCAATGCAGGGGACACGGGTTCGTGCCCTGGTCCGGGAAGATCCCACATGCCACGGAGCGGCTAGGCCCGTGAGCCATGGCCGCTGAGCCTGCGCATCCGGAGCCTGTGCTCCGCAACGGGAGAGGCCACAACAGTGAGAGGCCTGTGTACCGCAAAAAAAAAAAAAAAAGCTAAGAGAATTCAGTACCACCAAACCAGCTCTACAACAAATGCTAAAGGAACTTCTCTAACTGGGAAACACAAGAGAAGAAAAGGACCTACACAAGCAAACCCATAACAATTAAGAAAATGGTAACAGGAACATACCTAGCAATAATTACCCTAAACGTGAACGGATTAAATGCTCCAACCAAAGGACACAGGCTCGCTGAATGGATACAAAAACAAGACCCAAATATATGCTGTCTACAAGAGACCCACTTCAGACCTAGGGACACAGACAGACTGAAAGTTGAGGGGATGGAAAAAGATATTCCATGCAAATGGAAATCACAACAAAGCTGGAATAGCAATACTCATATCAGATAAAACAGACTTTAAAATAAAGAATGTTACAAGAAACAAGGAAAGACACTACATAATGATGAAGGAATCAATCCAAGAAGACATATCAATTATAAACACATATGCACCCAACACAGGAGCACCTCAATACATAAGGCAACTGCTAACAGCCATAAAAGAGGAAATTGACAGTAACACAATAATAGTGGGGGACTTCAACACCTCACTTACACCAATGGACAGATCATCCAAACAGAAAATTAATAAGGAAACAGAAGCTTTAAATGACACAACAGACCAGATAGATTTAATTGATATTTACAGCACATTCCATCCGAAAATAGCAGATTACACTTTCTGCTCAAGTGCACACGGAACAATCTCCAGGATAGATCACGTCTTGGGTCACAAATCAAGTCTCAGTAAAGAAAACTGAAATCATATCAAGCATCATTTCTGACCACACCATGAGATTAGAAATCAATTACAGGGAAAAAAATGTAAAAAACACAAACACATGAAGGCTAAACAGTACGTTACTAAATAACCAAGAGATCACTGAAGAAATCAAAGAGGAAGTCAAAAAATACCTAGAGACAAATGACAACGCAAATACGATGATCCAAAACCTATGGGATGCAGCAAAAGCAGTTCTAAGAGGTAAGTTTATAGCAATACAAGCCTACCTGAGGAAACAAGAAAAATCTCAAATAAACAATCTAACTTTACACCTAAAGAAACTAAATAAAGAACAAACAAAACCCGAAGTTAGTAGAAGGAAAAAAATCATAAAGATCAGAGCAGAAATAAATGAAATAGAAACAAAGAAAACAACAGCAAAGTTCAATAAAACTAAAAGCTGATTCTTTGAGAAGATAAACAAAACTGATAAACCATTAGCCAGACTCATCAAGAAAAAGAGAGAGAGGACTCAAATCAATAAAGTTAGAAATGAAAAAGGAGAAGTTACAACAGACACCACAGAAATACAAAGCATCCTAAGAGACTACTACAAGTAACTCTATGCCAATAAGATGGACAACCTGGAAGAAAGGGACAAATTCTTAGAAAGGTATAAACGTTCAAGATCGAACCAGGGGGCTTCCCTGTTGGCGCAGTGGTTGAGAGTCCGCCTGCCGATGCAGGGGACTCGGGTTCGTGCCCCGGTCCGGGAAGATCCCACATGCTGCGGAGCGGTTAGGCCCTTGAACCATGGCCACTGAGCCTGCGGGTCTGGAGCCTGTGCTCCGCAACAGGAGAGGCCACAACAGTGAGAGGCCCGCGTACCGCAAAAAAAAAAAAACAAAAGAAATGTTGAAACAGGAAGAATTAGAAAATATGAACAGACTAATCACAACTAATGAAATTGAAACTGTGATTAAAAATCTTCCAACAAACAAAAGTCCAGGACCAGATGGCTTCACAGGTGAATTCTATCAAACATTTAGAGAAGAGCTAACACCCATCCTTCTCAAACTCTTCCCAAAAATTGCAGAGGAAGGAACACTCCCAAACTCATTCTATGAGGCCACCATCACCCTGATACCGAAACCAGACAAAGACGCTACAAAAAAAGGAAATTACAGACCAATATCACTGACAAATATACATGCAAAAATCCTCAACAAAATACTAGCAAACAGAATCCAACAACACATTAAAAGGATCATACACCATGATCAAGTGGGATTTATCCTAAGGATGCAAGGATTCTTCAATATATGCAAATCAATCAATGGGATACACCATATTAACAAATTGAAGGGTAAAAACCATATGATCATCTCAATAGATGCAGAAAAAGCTTTTGACAAAATTCAACACCCATTTATGATAAAAACTCTCCAGAAAGTGGGCATAAAGGGAACCTACCTCAACATAGTAAAGGCCATATACGACAAACCCAGAGCAAACATCATTCTCAATGGTGAAAAACAGAAAGCATTTCCTCTAAGATCAGGAACAAGAGAAGGATGTCCACTCTCACCACTGTTATGCAACATAGTTTTGGAAGTCCAAGCCACGGCAATCACAGAAGAAAAAGAAATAAAAGGAATACAAATTGGAAAAGAAAAAGTAAAACTGTCACTGTATGCAGATGACATGATACTATACATAAAGAATCCTAAAGATGCCACTAGAAAACTACTAGAGCTAATCAATGAATTTGGTAAAGTAGCAGGATACAAAATTAATACACAGAAATCTCCTGCATTCCTATACACTAATGATGAAAAATCTGAAAGAGAAATTAAGAAAACACCCCCACTTACCACTGCAACAAAAAGAATAAAACACCTAGGAATAAACCTACCTAGGGAGAAAAAAGACCTGTATGCAGAAAAGTATAAGACAACGATGAAAGAAATCAAAGATGATACAAACAGATGGAGAAATATACCATGTTCTTGGATTGGAAGAATCAATACTGTGAAAATGACTATACTACACAAAGCAATTTACAGATTCAATGCCATCCCTAACAAATTACCAATGGCATTTTTTACAGAATTAGAACAAAAAATCTTAAAATTTGTATGGAGACACAAAAGACCCCGAATAGCCAAAGCAGTCTTGAGGGGAAAAAATGGAGCTGGAGGAATCAGACTCCCTAACTTCAGACTATACTACAAAGCTACAGTAATCAAGACAGTATGGTACTGGCACAAAAACAGAAATGTAGATCAATGGAACAGGAGAGAAAGCCCAGAGATAAACCCACACACGTATGGTCACCTTATCTTTGATAAAGGAGGCAAGAATATACAATGGAGAAAAGGCGACCTCTTCAATAAGTGGTTTCCTTCAATAAGGAAAACTGGACAGCTAAATGTAAAAGAATGAAATTAGAACACTCCCTAACACCATACACACACAAAAAACTCAAAATGGATTAAAGACCTAAATGTAAGGCCAGACACCATAAAACTCTTAGAGGAAAACATAGGAAGAATACTCTGACATAAATCACAGCAAGATGTTTTTTGATCCACCTCCTCGAGTAATGGAAATAAAAACAAAAATAAACAAATGGGACCTAATGAAACTTAAAACCTTTTGCAAAGCAAAGGAAACTACAAACAAGAAGAAAAGACAACCTCAGAATGGGAGAAAATATTTGCAAATGAATCAACGGACAAAGGATTAATCTCCAAAATATATAAACAGCTTAAGCAGCTCATTATCAAAAAAACAAACAACCCAATCCAAAAATGGGCAGAAGGACTAAATAGACATTTATCCAAAGAGGACATACAGATGATCAAGAAGCACATGAAAAGCTACTCAACATCACTAATTATTAGAGAAATGCAAATCAAAACTACACCTCACACCGGTTAGAATGGGCATCATCAGAAAATCCACAAACAACAAATGCTGGAGAGGGTGTGGAGAAAAGGGAACCCTCTTGCACTGTTGGTGGGAATGTAAATTGATACAGCCACTATGGAGGTTCCTTAAAAAACTAAAAACAGAATTACCATATGACCCAGCAATCCCACTACTGGGCATATACCCAGAGAAAACCATAATTTAAAAAGACACATACACCCCAATGTTCACTGCAGCACTATTTACAATAGCCAGGTCATGGAAGCAAACTAAATGCCCACTGACAGACAAATGGATAAAGATGTGGTACATACATACGATGGAATATTACTCAGCCATAAAAAGGAATGAAATTGGGTCATTTGTAGAGACATGGATGAATCCAGAGACTGTCAAACAGAGTGGAGTAAGTCAGAAAGAGAAAAACAAATACCGTATATTAATGCATATATGTGGAACCTAGAAAACTGGTACAGATCCAGTTTGCAGGGCAGAAATTGAGACACAGAAGTAGAGAAAAAAACGTATCAACACCAAGGGGGAAAAGTGGCGGCGGGGGTGGTGGTAGCGTCATGAATTGTGAGATTAGGATTGACATATACACACTAATACGTATAAAATGGATAACTAATAAGAATCTGCTATATAAAAAAATAGATTAAATAAAATTCGAAAAAGATTAAAAAAATAAAGATAAAAGGACTGCCCAGCCAGCTGAGCCTCTTTCTCCAGCATATAGTGGTCTGCATCCGTGCATGCCCCCCATCTCCCATTATCCACTCAGTGGTTTAGAGAGTTATCTCTTCACCGTGTCACTCTCTCCAGGGAGACTCGCGGGTGGCCTACAGCACAACACACAACAGGTGCTCTCACTCGAGAATGGCACAAATGCTTCCCAATGCAACACCACCCGAGATGAGGACAGGACACCTGGCTTGAACAGAAGGTGTTCAAGCCAGGTGTTCTGAACACCTCAACAGGCACTTAGGACTCACAAGACCAGATCACACATAGTCCCAGATCCGCCGTACTTCCTGTTGCTAACCACAAGAAGTATCTTATGTTTGAGTATACAGCCATGATGCAGCTTTTGGGGGAAACCTTATCTATCTCAGTGGTGTCTCTTAGAATTGAGAAAAATCTGATAAAAATGTCACTGACAGAGGAGGGAGAGATAGGTCCGCTGAGCAAAGGGAAATAATTTAATGCACATACCTTGGTTGCTCCATAAGCCTCTTGCCTCCTACTTGTTTAATTTTTAGGTTTTCAAATATGATCATTAAAGACATGTCCTGCAACCATCTGGAGGGGCCCCCATTCCTCAGCTTGCACACCCTCCCTGCTCTCTGAAACCAGCCTCCTGAGCCCCAGCGGCTGCTTCCCAGAGCTTCCTCATTCTCCAGATTCTGCCACGCCCTCCCATGCCCAACGCCAACTAGCAATTTGTTCCATATCTGTGTTTTTCTTTAGGGGATAATAAAGGTCAGTGGTCAGACGACATAAAAAGTTGGAAGGCTGGCCGCCTTAGGGAAATCTGCCAAGGGGCTGGATTTCACCAGAGAATGGAGGTGGGAAGATAGGAAGATGCGGGGGGGGGTTTGGGGGGGATGGGCACGGCATTTCCAGCAGACCAGTTTGGGGACATGGAAGTGCAGTGTGTGAACAGAGAGGCTAGGGGTCATGGGAAAAGTGGCTCTCGCCAACTGCAAAGGGTTCTGGATCATGCAGGCTAATAGAGGTCATCAGAACAATAAAACTAACGATAGCTAAAACTCAGAGGCCACTTCTACGTTCAAGACACTAAGCACTTTCCAAGCACCATCTCCTGTAATCCTCCTCTCACCAAACAAGGAGGCACGTACTGTTATGATCACCATTTCACACACAAGGGAGCTAAGGATGACCAGGGGTTAAGTAACTTGCCCGAAGTCCACACCGAGTAAACACCAGAGCCTAGATTTAAACCAGGGCAGTCTGATGCCAGAAGCCCCCCAGCCTTAAACAAAGTTAAGCCAGAATCTGATGTATTAATTCCAGAAACAATATGGAACACAGATGTTTTCCAGGTTCCTCAAATTTAGTGTGTCCAGAAAGAAACTCCTTCTAACATGCCAGCACTCCATCTTAGCAAATGGCCCCACCACCCCTTGGTTTCCAAAGCAAACTGCAGTCATTCAGCAAGATCTCACTTTTTTTTCTTTTAATTTATTTTTGGCTGCATTGGGTCTCCGTTTCTGCACGCAGGCTTTCTCTAGTTCCAGCAAGCGGGCGCTACTCTTTGTTGCAGTGTGTGGCTTCTCACTGTGGTGGCTTCCCTGTTGTGGAGCACGGGCTCTAGGCGTGCAGGCTTCAGTAGTTGTGGCTTGAGGGCTCTAGAGCACAGGCTCAGTAGTTGTGGTGCACGGGCTTAGTTGCTCCACAGCATGTGGGATCTTCTGGGAGCAAGGATCGAAACTGTGTCCCGTGCATTGGCAGGTGGATTCTTAACCACTGTGCCACCAGGGAAGTCCCAGCATGCCCTCACTTGATGGAAGTGCCACAGAGGATACTTTGTACCTAGCTCACCTCTTGCCCAAAGCAGATGCTCATGTTTACTGAAGGCTTGGAGGTGAGAGAGGAGTGGTAAATGTTGTCCCTGCCACTAAGAAAAGACCTGGGGTAGAGCTTGGCACTGGGAATGGTCAAGAAGGCCAGATGTCAGGAATCCCGAAAGCTCTGACAGGAGGGTGAGGGGAGACCAACCCATGCCAAGGTGTCTAACTGGTTATTCCATGGTAGTAATGCCATGAAACCGGGCTAGAGAAGGGATAAAAAGAAACAGGTGTCAAGGGTAGCCAGCTTTAGTTTTAGAAATGCTGCATGTGGGGTATCCAAGTAGAAAGGTCCAAAGGTAGCTGAAAAACTCAGAGGAGAGATAACTAGGGTAGAGGTAGAGGTTTTAGAATCTGTGTTAAAATCTGGGGAGTCAGGTAGAGAAAAAAGAAGCCTGTAAAGAGAATAAAAAGCCAGAAACAAAGCTTGGAGAACTTGGAGGTATCGGTTAGACAAAAGCTGGCATTTCAAGGAGAAAGCAGCAGTAAACAGGCAGGGGAACCAGAACGAGGCCAGTGAGCCGGCCACAGGGAGCTGGACACTGTCTACCAAGCAAGCGGAGGCCCAAACTGTTACTGAGGGCCAAGCTGGGCTGCGCGGAGGAAGTGACACTGAAGATGAGGCCAGAAAGTAACCGGACTTATTTAACAAACAAATCGGGTGGGCAGCAGGGCATCGAAGGGGAGAGGAATTATCTGCCCTAGACAAGTAGTGTGTCAGCAGTGAGAACTGAGGGCCACACAGTGGCGTGACGCAACCCCACAGGCCTCCTAACCCACACCCCAGGGGCAGGGCCATCAAGGGTTTCAGACAGAGATGCATCTGGAGACTGCGGCACCTGGGCGCTGAGGACCAAAGGGAAACTGGACATGTCAGAATGTAGACCTGCGTGGAGACTTAGAGGAACCCAAGCAAGAAGAAAGCCGTGTGGCTTGGAGGTAGTGGAAAGACGTGAGGCCCCTGACTAGATGGGAGGGGGGTTGGTGAGGTTAGTCCTTCAGTGTTCTTACAGATTTAATGGTCTACTCAATTGTGACGTTACTGTTAGAGGTTGATTTTTCTTCCCAGGAAGCTATTATGGACACTAAAGATGATACCCCCCAACTCTAGTTAGGAGTGTGACACACGTAATCATATATATGTGACGCCTATGTGGATGTGATTATATGTGTACGTCTACACACATGATGGTTAGAAACAGACTGGCAGTGTTAGACTAGAGCCGGATTCTGTCACCGTATCTCCCACCAGTTTTCCCACAAGCCAAGAAAGGAAGAGTCAGCAGAAAAGGGGAGGGGAGGGGTGCACCAGAGACAGAAGGAAGCAGCAACTATGCAGCGAGGCCAAGGGAGATGTCTGGGTGAGCAGCTCTGTCCAGCCCAGCCCACAGCAGGCACACAGAGCCCTCACACAAGCCAGGGCAGCCAAGGCTGATATAATCACTCACTGAAAATCTGAGACCAAACTCCCCAGCACTGCTTCCACAAGTCCCAGGCAATCTGGATTCTAAGGTGGCTCCTTGTGCGTTTTCCTTCCGGGAGAGGATACTCAGACACACTGGGTCACTCACTCATTCTGTGGGGCAACTGTAAAGCAGATCTCACTGTAAACTCATAAATGGCCATTCTGAGACACAAGCAGAGTGAGTCCGACTGAAGTGGCCGGGGCAACCCCTTCATGTTGTCATGGTAAAGGCAGAGAAAAGCCTAAATCCTACAGAATCTCATCAGGGTGATGCCAATTTACCAGCAACTGATTAGGCACTGGCTAGTACCAACAGTCTAGGTCACGTCTCTCCTTTTTATTATTTTGGCTGCACCTCGCGGCTTGTGGGATCTTAGTTCTCCAACCAGGGATCGAACCCGAGCCCTAGGCAGTGAAAGTGCGGAGTTCTAACAACTGGACTGCCAGGGAATTCCCTTCAAAGCTTCTTAAATGAACTTTGATGCCACTGTCACATCAACATCCAGACCTTAGTACTTAAGAAAAATATGAACGTCTTGCTTGTTATACAGAGGAGGGTGCATGGTATAGAGAGCAATGATGAGACTGGCCAAATGAGCTCCAGAGCCCCGCACAAATACCTGATCTCCATGTCTCAGTTTTATCATCTTCAATGTCAGAAAAATATCCCTTACCTTGCAGCCGTGATGATGAATCAAAGGGCCCAGTAGGTTCCCAGCACCCTGGAGGCACCCTATCATCTGAGTAATTCAGCAACTATGTACAGGTGCCTACTCTGGTCAGACACTACTTCAGGGGCTAGAAATATAATGGCGAACAAGAGACATTCCTGGGGCTTCCCTGGTGCCGCAGTGGTTAAGAATTGGCCTGCCAATGGAGGGGACACGGGTTCAAGCCCTGGTCCAGGAAGATCTCACATGCTGCGGAGCAACTAAGCCCGTGAGCCACAACTACTGAGCCCACGTGTCACAACTACTGAGGCCCGTGCACCTAGAGCCCATGCTCCACAAGAGAAGCCACTGCAATGAGAAGCCCGCGCACCGCAACGAAGAGTAGCCCCCACTCACTGCAACTAGAGAAAGCCCGTGCGTAGCAACAAAGACCCAACACAGCCAAATATATAAATAAATAAATAAATTTATTTATTTATTTATTTTTTAAAAGAGAGAGACACTCCTGGAGCATATACTCTAAGTGGAAAGACAATCAATAAATCAAGTAATAAATATGGATTACATCAGAAAAGCCAGAAACCATAGCTCTTCTTACAAGCGTGAGTGCTACTAGATGAGAGCAAAGCAAACTTTCAGCCCCAGGAAGAAGTGGAACAAATGTTTCCGGCTCTCAGCAAGGCTTAATTCATTTCCAGAAAAGACTTGGCAGGATGTGGCTAATCACTCCTGCTTAGGCTTAAAGGAAGTTGACGAGCCAGCACTGAGGCAGTGGGGCAACCCTCTCCCAGTTATTTATTCCTAAAGCAGGCTCAGCAGCCTCGACCACCGATCTCTCGAGGTTTTTGCAGGGACTAGACTAGATCTGGCAAAAACAGAAAGCAGCTAACTAAGCTGAGAGACAGTAACTGGGTCTTTCACACATTAACCTTATGACCCTGATGAAGCAGTCAGTCTCAGAAGCCTGAAAGGGGCACCAGAGCCAAGGAGACTTCACACCTGCTCAGTGATTTGTCACTCAGGGAAGTTCTTTCCTTTACTCCAAACAAAGGACCCATCAAGGATTGCCTTTTGCTTCTACTAGAGAAAAAGAACAGCTCTTTGGGCATAGCGATGTTCTACTTTTGTTTGCGATTCAGGTCTTGAGGTACAAGGCTCCAGAATTAAGAATGAACCTCAGCTTTTTTAAAATGATGAGAAAAAAAAATCCACAGTAAAAAGAATATTATTCAGCCTTAAAAAGAAAATTCTGATACCTGCTGCAACATGGATGAACCCTGAAGACATTATGCTCAGTGAAATAAGAAACAAAAGGGCAAACATTGCATAATTCCTCTTATGTGAGGTCCCAAGACATCAAATTCAGAGAGAGAAGTAGAATGGTGATTGCCAGGGACTAGGGGAAGGGTGAACAGGGAGTTATCCTTTAATGAATACAGAGTTTCTGTCTGGGAAGATGAAAAAAGTTCTGGAGATAGATGGTGATGGTTGCACAACAATGTGAATTTACTTAATGCCACTGAACACCTAAAAGTGGTTATAAATCGTCTATTTTACGTTATGTATATTTTACCACAACAAAAAAATTAAAAAATAAACTTCACCTAATGCTTTTTTCCTAGATAGTTTAAATAGGATTTAGTCGAGTATTCAGAAACACTCTGCAGTAGGTACAGCCCCAGAAACACCTGTAAAGAGCTCACCTGTATTGGGACCCTCAGTCTCCCCCATGTCCTGGGATCTGCAGGACACACCTACGACTCTAACACAGCCAAAGAGGACCTTGGCTCATTCTCTACTCAGCGACACTGTTCTTAGAAATTTCTCCACAGCTTCACATGCAGGTTTATGATCAATTTCCCCCAAATACTAGGTTGACCCTTTTGTCAATGAAACCCCTGGAGCCTGGGGGCGGGGGGGTGGAGGGGTGCAGGCGGGAAGGACACCTTACTTCTCTCACGGCCACGTCTGATGAGGCTGTATCAGTGATTGATTTGGAGGATTTTCACAACTGGGAGGGATATTAATAGACACCAAATTCAACCAACTAATTTTGGCAGCTCAGAAGCTGCCTACTTGGTCCTATAACTACTCCTTTGCAGAAGGGTTTCTCTGGCATAGCACAGAAGCAAAGCCGAGTGGCCTCTCCACCTCTCTGACCCCTAACTTCTGATTTTCTTTCAGTCACAGTGGTCTGGGCTCTGGAGCGGGCCAGTGATACAAACAAGGCAATTGCTGGGGGCCAGAAGCAAGGGTAATATAATGAAGGAAACCTAAGCTTTCCACCAGAGGTTGAAAAGATACCAGAGGCCAAGGGGACAAATTGACCTCAGGTGCTGAGGCCATTAACAACCTCCAACTCTAGAACTCACAGGAGGCAGGCATGCTGGGCCTGTGTGGATGGCACCCAAGCACAAAGCTAGGAATCTTAGCTGCTTCTACTGAATCATGAACCTGGGCTGGGCTGGGCTGGGGTGTATGTGTGTGGAGTAAACCAAGAGCCACTAAACAGAGCCGACGTGCAGACTGTAGTGGCGGTGGCAGCGGGGAGGCAGAAGCTTATAAATGCTGGTATACCTACAGCAAAGGGCAGCCCAGCAGCGCCCCACAGAGGGAATTCCCTCATCTGCATAAGAGGGGAGCTGGTCTCAAATAGCACTGCCCCCAGAGCTCCGTAGCACAAGGCACAGCCTTCCATTCAGGCAGTTGCACAAGCGCGCTGGCTAATGAATGGATGCATGCAGTCACCAAATGGCTAGCCAAACCCAATTCTCTAAAGACATTAACCTTGGCAGTGAAATCCAGATCCTCTTCTCTTCAACTCTCTCCCTAGAAAGTAAAATATTAAGTCAATGGTCTTTGGCTCCCAGGACAGCAAGCACCTATTATAAAGGGAATGTTGGGAATGTTCTAAGAGAAAAAGCAGGAAAGCCGTAGGAAGAACATTAAGTGGGCCAGAGGAAGTTAAAAGCTTCACGTGGTAGCTCAAAAAAATCGGCCAGACTCCAAGAGGCCCAAGAATATTGCAAATGCTCCAAAATGATCGAACCCATTGCCTTCACGTGTATAGCCAACAACTCACCGGTCCGGCCTCATTTGTAGTTACAGACGTATGTTTTCCTAAAAATCACCATACGACACAAAAAGTCCACAGGGTTTATGGGAAAAAGTGGAATTAAGGGTATAACACCCAAAAACTTAAGATGGTAAACTTACACACACACGGTAAGAAGCTAACAAAAACCTAACAAAAATGACAGCACAGTTTGACAAATTAAATGGTTAAGAAATGCATACATACTACAACTATGGCACTTAACCAGGTCTGCAGCTCATGAGTTATTGGGAAATAGGGTGAGTGTTGTAACAAGAGACGTGCACAGGGTGTGGCTCATGGCACACACAGTCAACTGAGATAGCTGGTGGATGTCTGAAGGGTATATAGTCTACATGGCTTGGTTCAGCTGAGTTCAATTTTCTGTTTACCTATTACCAATGATGAAATTATGCACACTAAACTCAATATTCCCGTTATATTCAACTTGTTTCCTAAAGTATCAATCCCACTGGAACAAATCCATGCTTCCAAACAAGTGTTCAAAGCAGAACTGACTGTACCTTACTTTTCAGGTACCCTGGATGTCAGTATCAACTCCATGCTCTTTCCTATCACAGCACCATAATTTGATACATGCTGTTGCCTTGCCTGCAAAGGTTCCCCTACCCCCATTCCACTTTGGGGAATTCCTCATTGTTCAAGGCCTACCTCAAAGAAATGTTACTTACATTTCTCTCACTCCTGACCCTAAATTTCTTCTACTGTACAAGTATGCTAAACATAACTCTATGTCAAATACTGATCAGGGCATGCCCTCTTCTTTGCACACCACTTGGGACAAACAGGGTGAAAAATGATGATTTTTCCCATTGAAATTAAATTACCAAGCTCATTAGATGCTTGAAAGAGATAGCAGATACTTAGAAAAGATAGCATAAAGTGTTTTTGAGAGGGGGGAAAAAAGGATGACTTTCAGAGATGAGAAAACTGGAGCCTGACATTGCAAGTAAAAATATAGTCACCTTGGGCTTCCCTGGTGGCGCAGTGGTTGAGAGTCCACCTGCCGATGTAGGGGACACGGGTTCGTGCCCCGGTGCGGGAAGATCCCACATGCCACGGAGAGGCTGGGCCCGTGAGCCATGGCCGCTGAGCCTGCGCGTCCGGAGCCTGTGCTCCGCAACGGGAGAGGCCACAACGGTGAGAGGCCCGCGTACCGCAAAAAATATATATATATATAGATATATAGATATAGATATAGATATAGATATATATAGAGAGAGAGGGGGGGAGGGGGGGGAGAGAGAGAGAGAGAGAGAGAGAGAGAGAGAGAGAGAGAGAGAGAGAGAGAGAGAGTGAGTCACCATAAGGAAACAAAGGAAGACTTAAAAACAGATGATCATCATGGCATTTTCAACTTGGAAAAAGAGGCCAGAGCAAAAAGTTCTTAAATATTAGTTAAGAACTGAAAAATAGCAAGAAGGTGCTTAGAAAGAAAGCAAATTTTATACCGGTCTGCTATAGCAAGCAGGAGAATTTAGCAACAGTTTGGCTGAAGTAAGAAGGGAGGTGCAGCAGACAGACAAATGTCCGGGTCCTAAGACCACCTCCTTGGGTTGGGGGTTGGGGGGACTCACGAAAAATAACTAGAGTCCTCAGGAATACAATGCAGTCACTGAAAATTCAGCTTCTTGAGAATATTTATAATCAGACCCTTCCTGGGTAAACGTTACTTGAAAAAGAAACATAAAAATAAAGACAATATCCCCCACTTTTAAGTTTTATTTTCACTATTTAAAGCTACTAGAAACACCAGCCCTGTGCTTTCCCACCACAGAAAAATATGAATGACATAACAAAGTCCAGCAAAAGGAACAAAGGCAACGGAACGTGAGGTCCAGATGCTAGGTCTCTTCTTACTAACTGTGTGACCCTGGGCAAGTGACTCTGCCCTTCCTGTGCTTCAGGACACACAATATGGAACTAACCACAACTACCTGGCAGGGTGGATTTGTAAGTGGTAGAGACTACTAAACAGTAGACGTGGTATCACAAACCTAGAGTAACCCTTACAGACAACTGAGTTGCATTCCTAAAACCAGAAATTATGATTCCAAAACAAAAAGGCATTAGCAGATAATAATGCCATTTAGCAGGCATTCTTTCATTTTAAATTTGTGTATGCCCGGTAAGTCTAAATATATATAGCAAGCTAATTTACTCAGCTATCTGGAGGTACATTCTACAGTTAATGTACCCTACAGGATACACCAGGAAGGCATGATGGTCACAATTTCTCTTTTGCACCGGCAGGCTACTGATAATACTCATTTTGAAATGTTTCCGGGCCTCTCCTACTCTGCATGATGTGGTATTCAACAAACCTGCCAATTCTTATTTATGCCGGGGGAAAAAAAATGCTTCCAAAGTAGATTCCATAACCCTATAGTGGCACCCTCCAACTTAACCTCAGATGTTTTTCTCACACTGGAACTGTGACCTCAGAGTAAGTCGGTATCTGTGCTCTGGGCCTTCCTCCTCAGAGAGGAAACCTCGAAATGCCTGGCTCTAAAATTCCCAAAGTCCTGCTGGGAAACAAGCTACTTAGAAGGATAAGTTAGAAGAGCGCATACGTGAATTATATCTCATAACAGAGTCAGCCCTGTAATATGCTATGGGAGCCACCTCATCCCTCAAAAATGCCTGATTTGGGGACGGTGAGAGATGCACGTAAATCATTCCAAAATGAGACACGGATAACATATACACAAGAACATACAAAGCCACTTTTATACAGCATACAAACCAATTACCTTGTGCACATATTTTCGAAAACGTTTCCAAAAATTGGCAGGGGTATAAACTACCGGACATGGACCTTGCTAAGAGCTTTTAAGTAAACAGCCAGTGAAGAACTGCCATGACTGGCAATCGCCATTACCAAATTCAGTGACTAGTCACTACCCTGGTCCAGGCTATCCTTTTCTCTCTTCCTAACTGGTCCTGAAGCCACTAGTTTTGTCCACCTTTCTAACCATCCTTCTCATAGCACAGTGATTTTTCTAAAACGCAAACCTAACCCTGTTAATTTCCCCGCTTAGAACTCAATTTAGTGATTTCCCACCTGGCCTTAAGATAATTTCTGAACTCCTTATTGTGGAGGAATACCGGAGACCTTTTGTGATCTAGTTCCTGCTTACCTCTCCAGTCCCACCTTTCTACCATTTATATTTCAACCTCAGGGAATGTCTCTCACTCTCTCCACTCTGGCTCCTGGGCCTGTACCATGCCTATTTTTGTGCAAGCAGAAAGCTTGACATGCAGAAGACCTCAAAATATGATGACTTAAAAAATTAACGTACGCATTCTCAAAGGGGGCGAAAAAAAGCCCCCTCTTTTTATGTACAAAGCATAAACATGCATATAGCAAATAAAAAGGGCATACAGTGTGAAAGCAGCATTAAAATTTCCTGGAGTGGGCAATCAAGAAAACAACGTGTAAAAAAGCTCGGGTGTGCGGGGGGCGGGGAGCGCGGAGTCGTCGTTGTAAAAAGGTTTATAAATACTGGATTACAGCAAGATGTGAGTCAAAGTTGGAAACTCAAGTTCACGCAATACAGAAGCCAGCTACACATCTTTCTACTTGAATATTCCCATTTCACCTCAAACTCATACACAAAACTACCCAATGTGTCCCCCCATCCATCAAAAAACAAACCACCAGAAAGACAGCAAAACGATTCCCTTCAACGTTTCTGCCTCTCATTAGCAAACTCCTGGTCACTGAATTCAAAGGGCTACCTAGCTCCGCAGTCAGGGAACCGAGGCTGTGACCTTGGGGAGACCACCTCGGTCTCCCCGGCCACTCAGGCAGCCTCAGCGAATGCAGGACCGCAGAGCTGAGACCCCCAGGTCTGGCTCCGAGAACGTGGCGCAGAAGCACAAGGAAGGTATGGCCGTGACCGTCGATGGGAAGGGACTGGAGTTACACAAAAGCCAAAACCTCACAAAAACCCCTACCAAGGATCTGAACTCTCCCCTTCTCCCTCGACGGGTCAAAGGGTGTTAAGTGGCGTCCACTGAGTTCTGTGCTTCAGGCACCTGTCTCCAGGCGCCCGCGGGGGTCTCGGCCGCAGGCCTCGGCGGCCACGCGCCCGGCCAACGCCCGGAAGCTGAGGACCTGCTGAGATCTGCCCCCGGCGGGTGCCCCAGCCCCGTCCTAGCCCGGAGGAGACTCCGCCCGGCCGCCCGAGGCGACTCGCAGGCCCGCGATGGCGGAGCGGCTGCGCGAGCACACAAAGGCGGCGGTCTCGGTGGGGACCAAACCGTCGCCCGGTGTTCCCGAACGCCGGCGCAGGCCCGCGCCCCGCGTCCCGCCCGGCCCTCCGAGTGACCTTGGGCGCGTCCCTCCCCGCCCAGCCTCAGTTTCCCCGGCGACGCTAAGACGAGGCGCCGTGGCCTGCCAGGGCGGCCGGCACCCGCGGCGGGGCCTCCCCACTTCCGTCCCCGCGCCGAGCTAGGCTTGCGCGGAGAGCGGGGCGGGCGGGCAGGCGAACAGGCCCGCGGGCCCGGGGAGGCCCGGTCGGAGGTCGGGGCCCGAGCGTGGTCGGCCGCGCCACGGCGGCTCCTTGGGCCGCGGCGCCGAGGCCTCCGCAGGCCGCGAAGCCGCCCGAACCCCGAATCCGCCCGGCCCTGCCTTGCCGCCCACTCCCCGCAAAGTCTGGCCCTGCCTGGCGCTGGTGAGGCTCGGCAGGCGCGGCGGTCGACGCACCCAAGCGAGGAAGGACCTTTGGAAGCCGCTGAGAAGCCCTCAACAAGACACCGCCGCCTCAACAGAGACCCACTTCCGCTCCGGAGACCTCGGCTCCGCCCTCCGCGCGTCCCTATTGGCCACCGCTGTCCCTACTCCCGTGGTCGGCCGGTTGAGGAGGTATATTTTCAATCTTATTGGATAAGAAACCATCTATTACCACTTTGAAATGGGCCTCCTTCCGGCTCCGCCCACGCTCGTGAGCTCAAGCTTTTGCCTTCCCGCGAGAGAGCGGTAGGCGCCCCTCGGCCCGCAAGGCCTCCCGGGAGTCGTGGTCTGGGCTCCGGCTGCCCGGCTCGCGGCGCGGAGCCCGACGCGCCTCTCCCAGCCAGTTTCCTGGGGTCTCTACTATCGGCCTGGATCTGCAGGTCCTCCGGGCGCCCGCGCCCCACGACGTGCCAGGCCCTGGGCCTGCGCCTGGTCCCTGCGATCCCGGGCTCTGCCAGGCTGTTCGTGGAGACGCGAGGGAAGTACAGCCCGGCCCATCTCCGGGATCCCGGAGGAGGCACTCAACCAGGACGTCTGGGAGGGCTCCCCGGAGGAAACGACCTGCGAACTGAAAGGACTAGAATGGAGGAGAGAGTTCCAGGAAGAGGGAGCCTGGATGGGGAAAGGTGGGCTAGCATGTCCAGAAAACTGGAGGCTGCCCAGTGCGCCACGGGTTCAGAGGTTGGGAGAGGTTGGGGTCGGGGAAGGCACGAGTCAGACCTTGGAGGGCCCACATGCCAGGCTAAGAGTTTGGATTATCCCGAAGACAATAGGTGTCGGGAAGGGAAGGACTGAACCCGTGGAGTACTCTTCTCACCCAGGTCCGGTCCAGCCCCGTCCTGGGAAAGGGGCCATGGCCCAGGCAAAAGCCTGGAGGTCTCTGGGGCATCTGGTGCAACTCCCAGAATCAAGAAGAGAGTGTGGGCCCTGGATCCCTCCTGCCTGAGATTGAATCCCAGCTCCATGGTTCAGGCAAGTCTCACGTTTCCCTGGCCTGTAGCATGGAGATGATAGCAGTACTTATCTCAGGGAAGGTGGGAGTCGGGAGGACTCAACACTGTGAACACAGGTGCATGCCAGCCCTGGGTGGGGCTGCATATCAGAATTGGGATTAGAGAATCTGGTGGTAGGTTCCTTGAGTTCAGCTCCCAGAACTGGACTTGGACATGAATTTGGCAACCAGAAAAGAGAGCCCAGCTTGTCTCTCTTGTTCTGAGAATAACCAGGTCATCCCAGCAAGGCCACCCTGGACATGCCCACACTGCGGCCAGGTAGAGAACAAGAGGGACCTCCAAGGCCACCTAGGTCCAGGCTCTAAACTGGTGCACAGCCAGCCCTGTTGAACCTTATTGGCCAAAGCAAGTCAGCCCAGATTCAAGGACTGGGCGAAATAGACTCTGCCTATTTCCTACTCTGTTCCTTGCCTTGGCAGGGGTCACAAGGCAAGGAGCATGGATACCGGGAGACATTGTTGCCATCAGTTTACCACACAAGGCTGGCCCTCAGCCCATAAACTCGGGGGATGGCCCAAGACCTGACCCTACGGGGGTTTGTATGGAGCCGAAGCCCCAGGTGCTCTCAAGGCAGCTCTGAGCAGCTGCCCAGTCCAGGAGGGCAGGTGGGGACCCTGTGGATTGCCAACCAGCATTACTCCTAATAGCACCCTGAGTCTGTTGGGCCACCACCTCTCCCCTCTGCTCCAGAGGCCAGTCTGATAGGTGAAGGGTAATTCTCTTCTTCTGCCACAGTGCTTGCTTCGGCCCCCATGTGCTGCAAGAGCCCCCATGCAGACCTTCTCCCACTACAGGAACTGGTTCAGCAGAGCATGTTCAATCCAGGCCAGTGAGACTGGAGCACAAGGCTTGGAGGACAGAGAGGTTTCCCTCCTATGAGAACTACCAGGGAGAGATGGTCCTTCTTCCTCCAGACATGTGAGGTTGGAACTGCTACCAGCTTGGAGACAGAGCTCCTGGATCAGGCATGTCCTGAAGTCTACCCTATTTTGGATTGCCAGTTATAGAAGCTAATAATTCCCCTTTTGAAGCCCTCAGAGCTCCTGAGAGCCTCTCTTGGGACAGGTCATCATCAACGTATTCCCTCGATATCAAATGAAATGGGTTTGAATAACAACACAGGAAGTAAGAAATGCCATGTTTATTTTTTTTAATGAAATTTAATCTGCTCCCAGCTCTAATTTGACGGGGGTGGGAAATTCCTCTTTCTACCAACCTCAGTTGTGGGGAAGTCCTGGGGTTCTGACACAGTTCAGAGTATTGGGGGAAAACGCTGGTCTTTAGTCTGTTCTCGTCCCTTTGAGATGTCCACCCTCTTAGTCTGAATGTGCCCTGGGGTGCAGCCTCCCCCCTCTGCAGACCCAAGGAGGATGTAGGGTGTGGAAGGTCTCTCCTAGACATCTATCCGCCTGGCAGTTTCCAGCCCCTCTCTTACTGCCTTGCACCCCATGGGCTTGCTCATTCTCTCTCCTGAGAGCTGCAGCATACTGTGCTTTATTCACCAGCAGGCTTTCACTCAGCCAGGCTGTCCTCACAGCCACGCACCTCCAGTCCAGTGATGGGTCTGAGGACCCAGGGGAATCACTCCATTCCTGTCCAGGCCCTGGGCCAGCTCCTGCCCAGTGGCTCTAACCTTGTTCCTTCAGTGATGCTGGAGAAGGCTGGGCAGTGCTCTAAAGGCATCCAGGCTTAGCTTTGGGTCCAGCTCTCCCAGCAGGTCACTTCACCTCTCAGCACCCGTGGCCTCATCAGCAGACGGGGAGTGGGAGGCAGATCCTACATCCCCGGCCAGCTCCCCCCCATCGCCGTGAGGTTTGGGAGATAAGGCCGAGAAGGGCCAGTTCCCAGCGGCTCAAGATCCTGGCGACTTCTACTCATCGCACAAGAACAATCACATTCTCAGTCTTGGGGGTTCCTGGATTAAGCCACCCGACTCCGGGCAGAGAATGGGGATTCCAGCTTTCCACAAGTAGAGCAGGCTCTGGGAACTCCGATGGGGGGCGGGGGGGGCATGGGCAGGAATGCCTAGCACAAGGCCGTAGGAAGGGCTAGAATCTGGGCTAGGGTGGCCATGTTTAGCACATAAGATACAAGACGCCCAAATAAATTTGAATTCCAGCGGATCCTTCTGTTAGCATTAGCTTGTCCCACGCAATAACTGGCATTTTATTTGGCAACCCTGCTCTGGGCGGGAGGAGACTGGGGCGGAGTGGGGCGGGGGGCGCGGCCAAGGAAGGGGAGGTGCACACCGCCGCCCAGGCTTTATTCGGGCGGGGGTCTCGGGGTCCCGCGGCGGGCCCCCGCCCAGCTCAGACGGCCCCCAGGCAGCGAGCGGGCCCGCGTGCCGAGCCTCCCCGCTGCAGCGCCCGCAGCCTGCGCTCCCGGCTCTGCTCCAGCTCCAGCTCCAGCCTGCGCTGCGCCTCCAGCTGCGCCTGCGGGCGGGCGGTGGAGGTCGACGCGGGGCGGGGCCGTCCCCCACCGCGGCTTCCCCGTCCCCCCACACCGCGCCCGGACCCCCGCTACCTCCCACGCCCGCGCTGCGCACCCTAGCGCCCGCCCCCGGGGCTCACCTGCTGCTTGGGGCGAGCTGCCCGCGGCGCCGGCACGTGCAGCAGTGCCTCCTGCCCGCGGCGCTGGGCCGCCTTCTCCCGGATCCTGCGCTGCAGCTCCAGCACCCGCTCGTCCCGGGAGGGCGCTCCCGCGGCCGCCGACTGCGCCTTCTTCTCCTCCCACCTGGGCGGGCGGCGGGGCTGGCTTAGGAGAACCCCACCGCGGGTTGACTCAAGGGATTTAGGTGCAGGTGGAGACGCCCCACGAGGACCGCTCGGGGCGGGGTTCCCCCCAGCGCCTCTTCCTTTTTGCTCCTTGTATTTCACAGTTTAAAAAGTATTCCATAGGTATTAACTATCTTGGTATTGGGGATAAAATGCGAACGCCCTTTCATCTTGCCCTCCCCTTGCCACTCTTGCCTAGAGATAGCCGCGGCTAATATTCTGCTATCTTTGCAGATCTCTTCCATACTTGGCCACAAGGGGCCGGAAAAGTCACCACAGTGTTCCTAACAAAGAGGGGTGCGTGTGTCCACGTGCTTTCCGTTAAAAGAGAGGAGAGATGTTTGACAACCAAATTTGATGTGTGAACCCCAACTAAGTCCTGGTTTAAAAGGGAAAAAAAGGGACTTCCCTGGTGGCACAGTGGTTAAGAATCTGCCTGCCAATGCAGGGCACACGGGTTCGAGCCCTGGTCCCGGAAGATCCCACATGCCACGGAGCAACTAGGCCTGTGCGCCACAACTACTGAGCCTACACTCTAGAGCCTGCGAGCCACAACTACTGAAGCCCGTGCGCCTAGAGCCCGTGCTCCGCAACAAGAGAAGCTCCCGCACCACAGTGAAGAGTAGCCCCCGTTTGCCGCAACTAGAGAAAGCCCGTGTGCAGTGACAAAGACCCAACGCAGCCAGAAGTAAATAAACAAATAAATAAATGTTTTGTTTTTTTTTTAAAGAAAATAGTTGGGGGCAAGTGATTGCAAGGGAACTGCCTGGGCGGGAGGGTGGTGGGTTGCTGCGAGGAGAAGCCACCCAGGAGGGTGCAAAAGCAGGCTGCCTGCTCCTTGCCCACCCAAGGCGTCCACCCCGGGCCACGGGCACTAACCTTAAGGCTGCAGACCTCCCCATGGCTGCGCGACACAGCGAGATCTGCTCCACCGCGTTCTGCAGCGCCCGGCTCTTGGCGCGCTTGCCCTGGATGATCTGGTCTCGCTTCTCCTCCTCCTTGCACCTCTGGGTCTCCTTGAGCAGGGCCAGCCGCTCACGCAGCTCCACGACCGACATCTCCCCTTCCAGGCCATAGCCAGGGATCTGCAGGGTGGGCAGGGGAGGCCCCAGGCTGGGAACCAGGCCCAGGCCCAGCCTGCCTGGCCATCTCCAGGGCGCTGGCACCAGTACCAGCAGCCCTCTTGAGTGCCGTAGGCCTGGCCTGGTGCCCAGGAGACCTCCTCCTGTCTACTCAGTGGTGCCTGTGTGACGTGTCCACCATCCGGCTTCTCCAGCCTGGGCCTGCTCTGCAGCCCTCGACCTCTGTGGGGACATCTCAGCTGGGTGCCCTGCAGGCCCCTCCGCTGTGGCAGGGCCCAAATGGAGCTCAGCACTGTCTCCCCAGCCAGGACCTGGGGGCCTGGGTAGACAGCCCTTTGGACTCTGCCCACCCCCCAGGACCAGGCCTTCCCGCACGTCACCGCGCGCCAGCCTGGCCTCTCGTGGTGTTTCTCACACAGGCTTCCAGGCTCGGCTGCCCTTCTCTTAGCCTCCTGCTTGCCCAGCCTTGGGTCTTCATGCACCTGTGCTCTCCCTGCACTGCCCTTTCCACCCAGGCCTAGTGAATTCCGGGAGCTCCCTCAACGCGCAGCTCCACGAAGCCTACCTTGCCCACCCCCAGGGGATGGAGGCCTCCCTGGCAGGACTGAGCATCTGGACCAGACCCAGGCCTCCAGCATGGCGGGCACGGGGGAGCTGGGCATGAGCGGATAGGTGGATCTCGTCCTGGGTCCAGACTGCCTTTGGCCTTGGTGGGAATTCTGCACACATCCTTCATGGCAATGCCAGGCCCAGTAAGACCTGGGGAAGCTCCCCGAGGTCGTCACATGGGCATGGGCTCCGGGGGCCACGTCCTCACCTGGGTCAGGTCCACCAGCTTGCCCTTGCGTGTGGGCTGAGTCTCCAGGGCTCGCAACTGGGAGATGAGCTCACAGCGCCGCCTCTGCTCCTCCTTGGCCGCCTCTGCACTGCGCTGTAGCAGCTCCCGGCTCTCCTCCATCACCTCCTGAACTAAGGGCCAACCAGAGGGTGCTGAGGGGGTCAGAGAGCAGCAGGGCCGGCGCTGGGCCCAGGTAGCTCCCATGGGAGGGTACCGAGCGCCCCCCCCTCCTCCGCCTGCTGTACCCATCTGCTGTCGGCCCTTCAGGAGTTTTGTCTGCGCCACCTTGATGTTCTTCTGCGTCTCCATCACCTGCTCCACCAGCTCCTTCATGGACCTTTCCTCTTGGAGGCGCCTCTCGGCACATTGCTGCATCAGCTCAGCTGTCTGGACAACCGGCCGGCCACAGTCAGAGCTGCTGCCTGCGACCCTAGGCCCGCCCCAGCCCCGGGAGCAGCCTGAGGTCTGGACGGCGGACCCAGTCCCTGACCCTGAATCACCCTGGAACCTGGGTCTAAGCTCATCAGCGTCTGGAGGTGGGGCCTGCTGGGGAAGTCCCGCCTCACGTCCTCCCTTCCTCCACTGTGGTCCTGGGGGTGTGAGCCCAGAACCACGCAGCCACCCCCCCAGACCTGACAATAAGCTGAGGAGTGCAGCCAACAGTGTCCTGGGGAAACCAAGTCAGAGCCACTGGGTTTGCCCTGAAGCCCACCCACCGCTGACTCCACTCCAGAGAGCAGGGCACTGCTTACTTTGCAGCCACGTGGAGCTGGCTGCCCAGATTCTGCCCAGGCCTGTGCGTAGGACACGCCAGCCCCCGGGAAGCCCCAGGCTCCCCATCACACGCGCCCCCGGGCACGCCCTGACGGTCACCCCACACCCTTCTTTCTGGGAGGAGCCTGAGAAACGCGCAGCTCTAAACCGCGGGGCGTGGTGTTGCCACTTTGAACCGCGCACAAACAGGACGCGCCCCGTGTCCTGGCTGCGGCTTCCCTCTTCTGCTCAGTATCCGGGGGTACTATCCTCATCCACGTTTTCACCGGGATTGCAGTTGGCTTATTCTCGTGGCTGTTTCGGGGAATATATAGCAACTCTTTGATACATTCTACCATTGACAGACATTCAGGTTGTTTCCAGGGTGGAGCTATTGTGAACAATTGAGAATATTATTTTCAGTCTTCAAGATACTACAAAGGACAGGGTGGGATGTATACCTCCTGTCACTGCCCAGCGCTGCCAGGGAGCCCCTGGACTCCCAGTCCTGGAGGTCTTGGCACCTGGGGGCTCATCTCCCACCGCATGGTATGTGCAGGGTCCATGTGTGGCAGCGTGGACGGCAGGCGCGCTGGGCAGGAAGGAAGCCTTTCTTAAAGCACTTTGCCAGCACGTATAAAAATGGCTTTTGACCATCCCTTTCTGTGCAAGTTCATTCCAGGTTCTAAGAAAAGGAACCACGGTTCTTGGAGAAACGGCCATTTGAGGTCTGGGGCAGGGAAGATACAAGCTGAGCCTGGAGCATTTTATGGCATCATAAAGTAAGGAAGTGCTCAAAAAACAAAAGGATGGCGGGGGGCATGGGGGCAGGTCGAAGGGACACAGGAGCCAGCCTGAAAGGGGTCCCAGTGGCCAAAGCTGGCAACAAAATACCTCACGTCGTATTGGATTACAAGACAAAGTATAAAATAAATATGCATGAGTCCACACTGATATAAATGAGTGGACTGATATATATGGATATATAAGTGAGTAAATGGGGGAGAAGAGACAAGCCTTCTGTGCTGAAGAATCCACATAACCTACCCACCTCCTTCAGCGTGGGCCCCGCTTAGAGACCCCTTCCAAGGAGTGCAACGTGGAAAGGGGGAATGACCGCAGTGAGAAGCCAGGTGATCAAGTCCAACCTCCTCAGTGATAAGTCTGCTGACGGCGGGCACCCTTGAAGGGATGGGATGAAAAGGCACGTGGCCCCTGTGGTCTTCCTCCTACACCCAGTCTGAGCATCTCAACAGACAGACATTCTACAGCACACCTGACCAGCATGCCTCACCACTGCCAAGGGCGCCAAGGACAAGGAAAGCCTGAGACAATGTCATGGCCAAGACGAGTCTGGGACATCCTTGGATGGGATTTTGGACAGAAAAAGGACATAAGTAGGAAAAAAAATGCTGAAATCGAAATAGAGTGTGGAGTTTAGTTAAGTTACGTGCCCATATTGGTTTCTTGATTGTGACAAATATACCCTGGTGTAGTGGGTTGGTGTCCCCCCAGAATTCATGTCCACCTGGAACCTCAGAATGTGATCTTATTTCCAACTAGTTAAGGATCCAATAAGTAATGAGTTAAGGATCTTGGGATGAAACCATCCTGGATTTAGGGTGGGTCCTAAATCCAATGACAAGTGTCAATATAAGAAGAGGAGAAGACCCAGAGAAACATGGAGAAGATGGCCATGTGAAGGTGGAGACAGAGATAGGGTGAGGCTGCCACAGACCAAGGAATTCCTGGGGTCACCAGGAGCCAGAAGAGGCTTAGAGCAAGCACGGCCCACCCAACACCTTGACCTCGGACTTCCGGCCTCCAGAACGGCAGCTAAAGCCCTCCAGTTTTCCATGCTTTGTTGTGACAGTGCAAGAAACCCCACAGGCACGTGCTGATGTAAGATGTGACCCACAGGGGAGGCTGGGTGACAACAGGGGAGCCCTCCGTACTAGTTGCAACTTTTCTGTCACTGCTTTAAAAAAGTCCCAAAGTAAAACGTTTTTTTTTTTTTTTTTTTTGTGGTACGCGGGCCTCTCACGGTTGTGGCCTCTCCCGTTGTGGGAGCACAGGTTCCAGACGCGCAGGCTCAGCGGCCATGGGTCACGGGCCCAGCCGCTCCGCAGCACGTGGGATCTTCCCGGACTGGGGCATGAACCCACGTCCCCTGCATCGGCAGGCGGACTCTCAACCACTGCGCCACCAGGGAAGCCCTAAAATGTTTATTTTAAAAAGTACTTTCGAAAACGTTGTAATAAGTTCGAGAAATGCTTGTGTGGAAATATGAGGTGCGAAAAAGTAGGCTACCGAAACTTGGAGGAGTCGTACCCCAAGTAAGTAAATTACGTGCAAGGAAAGACACCTGGGTTCGGAGGAGAGGCAGCTGAGCCGAGTCCCCGGACCCCCGGCTGGTTGTGGAGGCACAGAGACAGCTGGCAGCCTGGTCCGGGGAGTGAGGAAGGGGGGCGACATCTCCTGGCTCGGAGCGAACCCCGCGGAGCCCAGGAGACGGCGCAGGCCGTGGAGGAGGCCCCAGGATTCTAGCTCTGCCTCCGCCCCGACCAGCTGTGTGACCTCGGGCAAACCACCCCCTCCCTGGCTCCAGTGTGTCTGCTGGTGAGTGGGGACGGCGGTGCCACCTCCCAAGTCACGCCCGCAACGGCGTCCCCGTCAGGCGTGGCATCGGTGTCAGCACAGCATCAGGATTTGGCGGAGAGGAGGACGGAGCACTCAGAGACTGAAAGGAGGTGATAGAGCTGAATCTGTGAGCAGGCAGAGGTGTTGGCGAGCTAGCGGTGTGGTCCCCTGGAGAGGCCACCAGGGTGGTGAGCGGCTCGCGGGGCAGCTGGCCGGCTGGAGTTCTGGGCTGACTCTTGGTTCTGTCTGCTCTGACATAAACCTCGGACCCGTGGTCCGGCCCAGGGGCCAGGCTGGCCTAATGCATCCTTGGGCCCTATGTTGGAAGCCCAGCTAGGTTTTCCGCACATCTCTCCACCCCTCCCGCAACTAACACCACCCGAACGAGGGCTGCTGGCTGACCTTGCCCCAAGCAAGGGCTTTCAGCTACCAGCACGGGGACACCTTTAAAGTCAAGTGAACACAGAACACACCAGACAGCATTGACGTAACAAAGCCAAATAGACAAATGTTCCAAGGGCCTCCAAACTAAATCCATCGAATACTTCGGTAAAATATACTCTAAGAATGGTCACTCATGACAACCGGAGTGTGAAATGTTACTCACCCAGGGGATTTTGTGCTAATGTTGGTACTGCTACTCCGGATTAACTTCACTGTAATGATGGATTAAAAAAAAAAAAAAAGCGGGCTTCCCTGGCGGCAGTGGTTGAGAGTTCGCCTGCCGATGCAGGGGACACGGGTTCGTGCCCCGGTCCGGGAGGATCCCACATGCCGCGGAGCGGCTGCGCCCGTGAGCCATGGCCGCTGAGCTTGCGCGTCCGGAGCCTGTGCTCCGCAACGGGAGAGGCCACAGCAGTGAGAGGCCCACATACTGCAAAAAAAAAAAAAAAAAAAAAAGCAAGAATTACGTGAACTTTACCCATTTTTTTCCAATATAGCTACTTATTTCTATGGTTCATCAAATTATTTTAAAAGGGGGATAAAATTGGGAATTCCCTGGGGGTCCAGTGGTTAGGACTCGGCGCTTTCACGGCTGAGGGCCCAGGTTCAATCCCTGGTTGAGGAACTGAGATCCAGCAAGCCACGCAGCACAGCCAAAAAAATAAATAAATAAAGGGAGATAAAATTAAGTGAAGAAAATATATTCACACTGTTTATGAGGAAACAATGTCAGAGCTACACTCATGACTTTACAAATATATCCTTTTCAGCCCCTGTTGCTAGAGCACCTTAATACTGGTCACCACGGAAGAACCAGGAAAGCTTCCCCTACCCAGCCCTCAGCTATGGAAATCAACACTGGGTTCTGTGGTGAGGGCCAGGGCCTCGGGGTGGGGGGGCGGGGGAATTACTGAATCTACGTCTCAAGAAGAGAAAATTCAGGTGGGCCCAAAACATCCTACCTCTCAAAAGAAAGGATGCCTCCTCGGGCTTCCTTGGTGGCACAGTGGTTGAGAGTCCGCCTGCCGATGCAGGGAACATGGGTTCGCACCCTGGTCTGGGAAGATCCCACATGCCGCAGAGCGGCTGGGCCCGTGAGCCATGGCCGCTGAGCCTGCGCATCCGGAGCCTGTGCTCCGCGACAGGAGAGGCCGCAACAGTGAGAGGCCCGTGTACCAGTAAAAAAAAAAAAAAAAAAAAAAAAAGAAAGGATGCCTCCAGGCTCTAGAGGGATGCTGAGAGCACAGAGGCGAGGAAGGGGCTCCCTCTGTGGGCCAGGCTGTGGCAACGGAACCTCCCATGGAGACAAAGTCCCATTAAGACACGGAGGCTGGGGACCTCCCTGTGGTCCAGTGGCTAAGACTCCATGCTCCCAGAGCAGGGGGCCCGGGTTCAATCTCTGGTCTGGGAACTAGGTCCCACATGCACGCCACCGCAACTAAAGATCCCGCATGCCGCAAGGAAGACCTGGTGCAGCTAAATAAATACTAAAAACAAAAAAAACGACACGGAGGCTGTGAAAGTCACCAGTTCAGCATGAACGGCGCACGAAAACAGTACAATTCCTTTTGTCTTCAAATGTTTAGCGCCGTCTACTCAGGTTACTTTGTTCACAAAACACTCTCATCATCTACATGCATGTACCTGGACGTTCCAGGTCAGCAAGAGAAGCCTCTGGACCTGTGCCGGATGGTCCAGCCAGAGTTGGCCGGGCTTTGGGGAACACGGCTCGGGGCTCGGGGAGCTGCCCTAATTATGACGCGAGGCCGAGGGTGCCTGGGTGTCGTGGCTGGGCCGTCAGCCCCCACAGGGTGCCCTCTCCCAAGCTGTTCCCCGGAGGCCCACGACTCCTGTGCTTCTGACTGGAGGCCTCTGGCTCACGAGACCCCCAGGGTTGGGAGGGACGGAACTGGACCTCACCAAGCCGCCATCGAGCCACGGGAGGGGCCTGTGCGGGCTGGAGCCCCTCCTGCTGACCTGGCGTCAGGACAGGCCGATGAGGGGAGGGGCCGTGGGGGCAGGCTGTTCTGTCCTTGCTGTCAGAAGAACAGCCCCATGCCAGGAATACTGAGAGAGCCCTAAGGAGTAGAAGGTAGCGGCTCCAAATGCCTTCCCGCCCCCGGGGCAAAGCCTGCGGGAGGGGCCTCCCTCCCTCCCAGCATCTCTCCTCCCTGGTGGAGCTGCTGCTTCTGCACCGCAGGCGGGTCGCCTGAACACAGTCCCTCTGCCCAGCAAGCCCGCTTGTCAGGCCGCAGCTTCTAGTCCAAGCCCTGGCTTCCAGCACCCACCCCTCTGATGGGGTCTTTGCCCCTCCAGGTGGACCTCTGAAGGTGACTCCGGGTGGCTTCTTCCGGGATCCTCTCAGGGTCTCTGGTCAAGGGAAGTGCATGGCTGCTCGCGACTACAGCCCACCTTTGTTCTCCACCCACTGCCTCCTGCCTCTGGACTTTCCCATGTGAGTCCGAGGACTTTCAAATTCCAGGGAAGCCGCACGGGATTTGTCGCAGGAAGGCAAGGATGGGTCAACATTAAGAAATCATTAATAGGAATGTTACTCAGCCATAAAAAGAAACAAAATTGAGTTATTTGTAGTGAGGTGGATGGACCTAGAGTCTGTCATACACAGTGAAGTAAGTCAGAAAGAGAAAAACAAATACCGTATGCCAACACATATATATGGAATCTAAAAAAAAAAAAAAATGTTTCTGAAGAACCTAGGGGCAGGACAGGAATAAAGACACAGACGTAGAGAATGGACTTGAGGACACGGGGAGGGGGAAGGGTAAGGTGGGATGAAGTGAGAGAGTGGCGTGGACATATATACACTACCAAATGTAAAACAGACAGCTAGTGGGAAGCAGCCGCATAGCACAGGGAGATCAGCTCCATGCTTTGTGACCACCTAGAGGGGTGGGATAGGGAGGGTGGGAGGGAGACGCAAGAGGGCGGGGATATGGGGATATATGTATATGTATGGCTGATTCACTTTGTTATAAAGCAGAACCTAACACACCATTGTAAAGCAATTATACTCCAATAAAGATGTTTAAAAAAAAAGAAATCATTAATATAATTCACCGTATTAACAGAGTTAAGGAGAAAAATAATATGATTATCTCCACAGATGCTGCAAAAGCCTTTATCAGAATCGACGCCTGGGACTTCCACTTCTGGGAAGATGAGTAGGGGTGCTTTTCCCTATTCCTCCCACCAGGCACAACTAAAACCCCTGAATATAAATTACTAAACACACAGAAGGCTATGAAAGGCGGAGGGAAGAAGGCTGGCTGGCTGGGACCGTGGGACTTGAAGGATGGCACGGGGCAGCGGGGGGTCCCTGGGTCTTCTGTTACCTCATGTGCCCCAGGCTGGGTGCTGGAGGACCCAGAAATGCCATAGGTGCAGACAAAAAAGCCCAACCAAAGCCTCCCAAGGGACCAGGAAAGGAGCCGCCTACAGACACAGAAAACTGTGTGGCACAACCTGTGCTCCAACCAGACATCACAGGCAAAACCTGAGCAAAGGCTGAGTGAGCGCAAGACTTCTGCCCTCCCCAGATCACGGCGAGGTGGCACGGAGGAGCCTGAGCTGGGACCTGCCCCAGGCTGTCGGTGGTGTCAGAGGAGAGCTCGTGGCAACCTGGTGTCCACCCCCACCCGCGGGAACAAGGGCCCCTCCCCATTCCCACTAAGGTGGTGTCAGAGGAGGCTTAGTGCAGAGTGAGGACTCTCACCTCCATGCTTGCCACGTGACAGTGGAGGCCACGTGGGGGGCAGTTATAAGGTACTCCTCCCTCTCCCAGTCAGGGGGGGTATTTATTGATGGAGGTCTAGCTGGAGCCCTTACCCACAAATCATCAGGGGCCCCCCTCTCAGGGGTCAACAGAGGCCACGTGGGGACGGTGGGTTGCTAAGCCCACCTGGCAGTAATGTGGCGGTGTCCCCCTTCCCCTGCCAGAGCGGGGTCAGAGAGAGGCTGCTCAGACAGAAGGCTTAAGTAACATCCACAGTCCTGTAACATAATACCTAGAATGTCCAGGTTTCAATCGAAAATCACTCACCATACCGAAAGCCAGGATGATCTCCAACTGAAAGAAGACACAATCAGTAGAGCACTGAGCTCTGATCTTAGCACTGAGATCACAGATGCTAGATTTGACAATGATTTGTAAAGAAGCCCTCATAAAAGTGCAACAAGCAATTACGAAAAAATCTCAACCAATTTAAAATAAATAGAGCAGAGTATGTTCAACAACCACAATGGAATCAACTAGAAATCAATGATCAAAGATAACAGGAAAATCTCCAAATGCTTGGAAACTAAACAACATACTTCTAAATAATCCATGGGTCAAAGAGAAAATCTCAAGTGAAATGAAAAAGTACATTGAACTGCGTGAAAATGAAATACAACATATCAAAATTTGTGGACACAGCTAAAGCAACAAATAAAGGGAAATGTGTAACACTGAGTGTTTACAATAGAAAAGCAGAAACGTCTCATGTCAGTAATATAAATCCCATCTCAAGAACCTAGAAAAAGAAGAACGAAATAAACTCAAAGCAAGCAGAAGGGAGGAAATAATAAAGAGCAGAAGTCAGTAACATTGAAAAACAGTAGAGAAAAATCAATGAAACAAGAAGCTGGTTTTTTGAAAAGATCAATGAAATTGACAAATCTCTAGCAATTCTAACAGAAAAAAAAGAAAAAACATAAATCACCAATATTCAAGAATGAAACACTTCAGACCCTACAGACATAAAAAAGGATGGTAGGGCTTCCCTGGTGGTGCAGTGTTTAAGAATCCGCCTGCCAATGCAGGGTACACGGGTTCGAGCCCTGGTCCGGGAAGATCCCACATGCTGTGTTGCAACTAAGCCCACGAGCCACAACTACTGAAGCCTGCACGCCTAGAGCCCGTGATCCGCAACAAGAGAAGCCACCACAATGAGAAGCCCGTGCACCGCAACGAAGAGTAGCCCCCGCTCATCACAACTAGAGAAAACCCACATGCAGCAACTAAGACCCAACGCAGATAAAAATAAATAAAAAATAAATGATTAATTTTTAAAAATTAAAAAAATAAAAAAGAATGGTAATAGAATATTACAAACAACTCTACATACATGAATTTGGAAACTTAGTGAAATGGACCAATTCCTCAAAAAATACGAACTACAACTTACCCAATATGAAACAGATCATTTGAATAACCCTATAACTTGTAAGGAAGTTGAATTTCTAATTTAGAAAAGTCAGAAAAGAAACCTCCAAGCCTAGACGATTTCACTAGAGAATCCTACCAAATGTTCAAAGAATTAATACCAATTCTACACAATCTTTCCTAGAAAATAAGAGGAGGAAATGTTTCCAAATTCATTTTATGAAGCTAGAATTACCTGATACCAAAACCAGACAAAAGACATTACAAAAAAGAAAACTACGGACTAACACCCCTTATGAAACTATGTGCAAGAACAACTTTAAGAAAATCAAAATAGTAGCAAATAGAATTCAACATATATAAAAGGAATTATACACCGTAATCAAGTGGGGTTTATTCTAGGGATGCAAAGCTGATTCAGTATGTGAAATTCAGTCAGTGTAATCCACCATATTAACAGGCTAAAGAAGAAAAATCACATGACCGTATCAGCTGATGCAGAGAAGCATCTGGCAGAATTTCCTGATAAAAACGTTCAGAATAATAGGAATGGGGGGAACTTCATCAACTTAATAAAGAGCACATCTACAGAAAAACCTCCATCTAACATTACACTTAATGGTGAAAGGCTGATTTCCGCCAAGATGGTGAACTAGGCACAAATGTTCTAGCCAGTGCAATAGGCAGAAGAGGAAATAAACAGGCAGATCAGAAAGGAAGAGATAAAACTGTTCTTATTTACAGATTACATGATTGTCTACGGAGAAAACCCCAAGGAATCTACAACTAAATTCCTTGTTTGTCCTAGAAAACTAATAAGGGAGTTCAGCAAGGTCACAGGACACAAAAACAACACACAAAACCAATCGCATTTTTACCTACTAGGATTGAACACATGGCCACCAAAATTAAAAATACAGCACCATTTACAACCCCTCGAAAACAATAAAAGAAATACTTCGGTGCAAATCTCACAAAACTTGTAAAGGACTTACATACGGAAACCTAAATAACCAGATGAAGGAAATAAAAGATTTAAATAAATGGAGAGACGTAGCGCGTTCATGGATTGGAAGACCCAACCGGCTGGCCATCTGGAAACGATAAAAGTGGATCCAGACCTCGCACCGTGTACAAGAATAAACTTCAAGTGGATAGAGATCCAGATGTAAAAACGAAACCACAGAAATACTAGAAGAAAACATGCGTGAACTCTTGTATAACATGGGTATGGGAAAAACCTTCCTAATTATTCAAAATCCAGATACAATGAAAGAAAAGACTGATAAGTTTGATGACATGAAAATTACATTTACATGGCAAAAATACATCATTTAAGCACAGCCAAATGAGTACCTGGAACAAAATATCTGTAACAACATACTATAGTTAAAGGGTTACTTTCCTTAATATATAAAGAACTCTAAGCTCAAAAGAAAATGGAGATGGTCAACTAATCTTTGACCAAGGCACCAAGAAAACTCAATGGGGAAAGGATAGTCTCTTCAATACATGTTGTTGGAAGAGCCAGATATACAGACCCAAAAGAATGAAACTGAGCCCCTATCTTACACCACACACAAGAATCAACTCAAAATGGGTCAAAGGCTTAAATGTAAGACCTGAGACCGTAAGACTCCTAGAAGAAAACATAGGGGAAGAGCTTCTTGGCCTTGGTCTTGGTGATTATTTATTTACTTTTGATTTGATACCAGAAGCACAAGTGGGACTACACAAATGAAAAAGTTTCTGCATAGCAAAGGAAACAGTCAACAAAATAAAAAGGCGACCTACGGAGTGGGAGAAAATATTTGTAAATCCCATATCCAATAAGGGGTTAATGTCCAAAATATATAAGGTACTCGCACAACTCGATGGCAAAATAAAATAAAATAACGTAACCTAATTTTAAAAATGGGCAAAGGACATGAACAAACACTTTTCCAAAGAAGACATACAAAGAGCCAACAGGTATACGAAAAGATGGTCCACATCCCTCATCATCAGGGAAATGCAAATCAAAGTGACGACGAGCTATCACCTCACACCTGTTAGGACGGCCAGCATAAAACATCAAAAGATAGCAAAGGTTGGCAAAGATATGGAGAAAAGGGACCCTGTGCACTGTTGGTGGGAATGTAAATTGGGGCAGCCACTATGGAAACCAGTATGGAGGTCCCTCAAAACATAAAAAATGGAACTTCCGTATGACCCAGTAATCCCACTTCTGGAGGTACATCTGAAGGAAATGAAATCACTATGTTGAAGAGACATCTGCATTCCTATGTTCATTGCCGTATTATTCATGGTAGCCAAGATACGGAAACAACCTAAGTGTCCATCGATAGATGAATGGATCAAGAAAATGTGCTATACGTACATAATGGAATATCATTCCGCCTTAAAAAAGGAGGAAATCCTGCCATTTGTGGCAACACGTATGAACCCGGAGGACGTTATGCTGGGTGAAATAAGCCAGCTGCAAAGCGACAAATACTGTCTCATCTCACTTCTGCAGGAATCTAAAAACGTTGAACTCATAGTGACAAAGAGTAGAATGGTAGTTACCAGGGGCTTGGGGGGTGAGGGGGATGGGGAGATGTTGGTCAAAAGGTCAAAGCTTTTAGTTAGAAGATGAATAAGCTTTAGGGACCTAACGTACAGCATGGTGACTAGAGTTAACGATAATGTTTTGTACACTTTAAATTTGCTAAGACAGTAGATCTCAGTGTTCTCACCACATGCACAAAAAAGTAACTATGTGTTAATTAGCTTGATTGTGGCGATCACCCCACGATGTATCTGTATATCAAAATATCATATTATACACATTAAATATATACAAATTTTACTTGTCTATGATACCCCAATAAAACTGGGGAAAAAAAAGAAAAGAAAATGACAAAAGACATGAACAGACAGTTCACAGAAAAAGACACAGAAGTGGCTCTGATATGGAAACATCCTCAAATTCACGTTTCATAGATGCAATGCAAATCAGAGCTATACTGAGATATTATTTCTCACCTCTGAGACTGGCAAAAATTCCTGAACTCAGTACAGTAACCTCTGTGGGTGGGTCAGGGGGGTTGGGCCCCTTCCCCCGGTGCTGGGGCCTTGAAGTTCCTGCCCAGGGAAGGTGATGTGGCATCTCTGGTAAGACCTCAAAACCCCCAACAACAACAGCCACAAGAACAAGACAGAACCTCCACAGCAGCTACTCTGACGGAGCAGTCCCTCCTCTAGCAGTGGGCCTCGAAAAGCCACCTCCACAAAGAGGAAGAACTTGCACAACATTATCCATTGCCGGTAAAGCAGGCTGGGACAGTTTATGTTAAGGAAAGGGGAAACAAGAAGTGTGTATACTTGCTTGGAAGGAAAGACAGAAATTCATGAAAATAAGGACTTGGGGTGGAGGTGGAAATGGGCTGTAAGTTACAGACTTACAAGAAGTAAGACTTCTCTGAGGCTACGTGTCATATTGTTTTGACTTTGTATTTTTAAGAAGTGAGCTAAAAAGGAAGGACAACCAACCCTAACACGAAGAGCAGATACAGACGCGTCTGCCGGGAGAAGTAATTCTCGGGGACCTGGGGCACATCTGCCGACGGGCGGCCCTCAGTGGCACACGGCTAAGGAGAGGGGGCTACGGCTGGGCCTCTGGGCCCTGCAGGCTCCCGCCTCATCTGGGCCGCCGCCAGGCCCACTGGAAGGGACACAGGCAGGGAGGCCCCGGCCAGGACGTCCGTCCTAGGAGGAGGAAGGGCAGGACTGACGTCCAGAGCATCTGAAGTGGAAACGTGGGTGTCCACAGACCCTCTCGCATCTTATGCAAACATGCTGGCCTTCTGGAAGTTTCTGCCAGACCTCAGGTCCTCCCTCACACGTGGATGTGCGGACCAACTGACCGTGCTAGTGGGGGCGGGGGGGCAGTCTGGACCAGAAGTGCTGGCCAGACAGTCCACGCAGGCCAGCTGACCCCAGATGCTTCCAGAAGCCCCACCTGGTGAGATGGGGCCAGAGGAAGCACCTCGACTCTGTGGGTTTTAGGAGGAAATGCCTGGGGGCGGCAACCACAGGAACAGCCGGCCCAGGCCCCAGCCACCCCGGCTCGCCCGTCACCTCCTCCTTCTTCTGGTCGGCCTTCTGCTTCTTCTCCTGCACCACCTGCTGCCGTGCCAGGACGGCCTCCTCGTGGCTGAGCTTCCCCTGCAGCCGCCGGCACTCGCCTGCGGCCAGCTGTTCCTCCAGGTCCTTCGCCTGTATCTTCCTCTGCCACTTGAGGAACTCGGAGAGGTCCCCGGCCCCGTCCATGAGCTTATCCACCCTGGGGAGAGAAGGCGAGAGGCGGGGCTGGGGGTCTCCTGTGGTGGGGCTGCATGGGCCACCAGGAGGCCACAGTTCCCCTGGGGGCAGTGGCCTTCACAGGCGTGGGCCGCCCTCTACCAACACCAGCCACCCGCTCCACGCACTGTCCACCCGTCCCGGTCCTGTGCGTCCGCCCTCCAGCCACATCTCCAGCACCCATCCACTCGTGTGTGACCCACTTGTCTGTCCATCCGCCACCCCTGCCCACCTGTCCGTCCATCCGCCACCCTCTTGTCCACCTGTGCGTCTGTCCATCCTCTCATCCATCTGGTCAGCCACCCAAGCTCCCACCCGCAGCCCAACTCTTGGGGTAAGTGCAGGGGTCTGCAGCCCTGCTGGTAGGGGAGGGAGCATCAGAAAGGGATCCCAGGAGAAGGTGACCCCTCAGGGGACTTTGGGGTGGGCCAGGCTTCTGCTAAGCCTCCTCCTACCCAGTCCATCTCCCTCACTGAGTGCAGATTGTCTTCCTACGATGCAGCTGTGACCCTGACACTGGCCTGCTTGGGTGCCCCCCACCCAAAGCCGCCTCTGCAGGACTGCAGCTGCCAGGCGCCGGCCCCTCTTGCGCTCCCGGAGAGGAGGGGAGGCCAAGGAGCTGCCACCCCACCTCTGCAGCTCTCTCTCCACCTGCCGCTGGTATAAGGCCCCTTCTCGCAGGATGGCAGCAGTGTTCAGCTTGACCGGGGAGTCATCGTTGGGCTGCAGGAGAGAGTAGAGGCCGGCTGTGATGGGGGAGGGGAGCCTCGGAGCAGCAAGTGCCCCTCTGCCCTCCCGCCCCCTCCCCAGCGCTTCTTTCTGCCTCAAGGGCGGGGCTGTCCTCAGGGGAACAGGCCCGCAGGTGGGCCCCAGGGGGCGGGGCGGGGCCTGGAGCCAAGGCCCCGAGCCGACAGTCAGGGGCACCACTCACCCTGTAGAAGGTCAGTTTCGGAGCCTTGAGGATTCGAGGTGGAAATCGGAGCCGCAGCTTCGTCTTGGAGTCCTATGGGGGTCAGGACTTGGCACCTGTGCCCACAAGGTGCCCCCAAACACACCCCGGCTGAGCGGGGGGCCCTGCAGCCCTGGGAGGCCTGGCCCACTCCCCTCTGTCCTAACTCCAGCCGCCCACCCACGCGTTCCAGCCCAGCCCGCCCCCTGCACTGGGTCCCCCGCAGCACCTTTGTCCTCCAAGGCCGTCCAGCCACCCAGGCAGGGGCAGGGAAGGTGCAGAGCCTGCCGGGCTGGGGACCGCAGCTCCTAGTCGGGGGGCTGGAGCCTCTGGGCTCAGGGGCTTCTCCTCCACTGCCCCCGGGGCTGGCCCCCAGTACCTTCCCTGGGCTGCTCCCTGCCCAGGCCGCTGCTGCTCTGCAGACACCCTCAGGGTGGGCACCACATCCACGGTGGGCGAGCAGCGGGTAGAGCTCCCCACCGCAGCACCTCAGCCATCAGTCCCTGGGGCCTGCTGCTCCTATGTGGGGTGCCCACTCTCCTGGGCTGCCCCAACTGCTTGGGGGGCTCACCTCGCCCCGTCCGCCGCCGCCCAGATGGGGCCAGGGCGGGGAGGTGGGGCCAGGGCGGGGGGGCGGGGCCGGGCGGCTCCTCCTGCGTGAGCCTCGCTCAGCATCCACCCAGAATGGGCCCTCCCTATCCTGCTCCCTGACTTTCCTTATTGACAAACACACCCTGGGGTTTTCCTCACAGAAACACTAAGTGCTCAGGATGGAAAATCTGGAGACACCCAGGGAAGGAGACGATGCACCTGCCCGCTCGGCCGCACTCAGCCTGGCGGCGCTGGGCCCCGCCCCTCCGTGGCCCTCGAAGTGTGGCCGCGGCCGTGGCACGGGGAGGGACGTGTCTATGATGTGAGAGGAGGCCGCCGGGAAGACCGGCCAGGCTGTGGGTGTACTGGCCTTACCTCCACCGGGGGCTCCCCGCGGGGGCTGGGCCGCGCGCACCGCATCTCCTCGACGCTGGCCCGCAGAAGCAGCTCCTGCGCACAGAGACAGGCCGCCAGTCCGCCGGCCCCCGCGGGAGCCCCGGGCCGCAAAGGCACGGGCCAGCCCCGCCCCCGCCTCTCACCTCCTCCCCAGCTGCCTTTCGCCCCTGACGCCCGCACAGGGGTCTCCGCGTACAGGGGGCCCACCTCAGCCTTGCGGCGATTGTATCTCTTGGTCGTCTCCAGGAGCCGCTGCTCCTTGGGCGGCCGGTAGGTGCTCCTGGGGACCTGGCGGCGCGGTGGAAGGAAGAGCCCGTGGTGATCCGCGGCACTTTGGAGGGGTGAGTAGAAGTGCCCGCTAGATGTGGGTGAAGGAAGGTGCCAGGGCCAGGAGGGCGGACGGTGGTGCCCCCGCCAGGAGGGCGGACGGTGGTCACCCGCGGAGGAGAGGCGGCGACGCCACGCCAGCAGCAGGAAGGAAGGTGGCCAAGCACAGGGCCCAGGCCCAGCAGACGCTGGAGGGACAGGTAGGGCTGGGAGAGTGTCACGGACCCCAGAAAAGTGAGCTGCTCGTGAGGGGGAGGGGCTGCAGCAGTAACACTGAGACAGCAGGGTGGCTCCTGGAGGGAAGCAGTGTCCACAGCGTGGGTGGGGCAGAGCCCGGCTGGAAACCCCTGAACTCCAGACTCCTAACTCCGTGTCCCCTCCCCTGCACGTCTAATGTTCGTAGGAAACTCATCATCTCCAAACCTGAAACCCTCTCTGCCCCAAAACCCTCCCCTCCCCCAGCCTTGCTGACCCTGACTGCTGTCCATCCCTGGCCCACATCGAGGCCTTGGGGTCCTCCTCGGTGCCCTCCTCAACCCCTCTTGGTCTCTCACAGCCACGTCCACCTCAAAAACTGCCCACCTGCTTCACCCCTCACCTCCCTCCTTGGCCACCACAGCCAGAGGGACCCTGTGAGCCCATATCCTGTCTCTCTGCCCCCTGAACACCTCCCCTCCCATCCCCTCCTTCCCTTCCTGGCTGCCCCCTGACCCTTGGGGGAGGGATGGCACTGCCCCAGGGCCTTTGCACAGGCTTTGCTCTGTCTGGTATGTTCTTCCCCCAGACAAATCCATGACTCATTTGCTCCCTTCTCGTTCTTTACCCCACGGTGCTTCTCAGGAGGGCTTTCCTGGCCGTGCCGTCCAGAACTCCATGCAGCCCCTCCGACACTTCTCATCTCCTTTCCCTGAAGTATTTTTTCTCCTCGGCATTTTTCACCAGCTAACACACCTTACATTTTACTTATCCTTTTTTTCACTGGAACACATGCTCCATGAAGGCACAGTGCCTGGCACACACTGGGCATCCAGACACGTTTGTTGAATGAGTGACCTGGAGTGAGCCCTCAACCCAGGAGGCGAAGAGGGTCCTGGGCACGGAGCAGGGCAGGGAGTGTGGAGGGAACGAGCTTATGGTTCCAGCACAGCCATCTGTGGACCCCACGGAAGGAGACGGTCCACCAATATCTCACAGCTCACGCAGTTAAGGAGCAGGGCAGGGGATGGGAAGGGGCCAGGCAGAGAGGGAGAGAGATGCAGGTGGTAAAATGACATGAGATAAACACACTTAGACCAGAGGACCTGGGGTCAGAAACGCTGAGGCTCCCACAGATTGGGTAACTGTGGGGTTGCTCAGCAACAAGGCGCATCCGTCATCCTTCTGTCCATCTGCCCATCCGTCCATCCATGTGATCACCCATCCACTCACCTACCCACCATCCCTCCATCATCCACCCACCTACTCACCCAACCACCCACCCATCCACCGTCCATCCATAAACCCATCTACACACCCATCTATTCATCCATCCATCATCCACTCATCCATCCATTTGTCCACCCACCCACTCATCCATTCTCCCACCTACCCACACATCCACACATCCATCCATCCATCCATCCGACAGATATTTTCCAAGGGTCTGCTCTGAGCCAGGACTGTGCTAGGCACTGGGGATATGGGAAAAATAAGATGGATGAGGTCTGATAAAAGAGACAGATAATAAATAGACCCACAAATTACTAAACAACTCTAAAATCTAATTGATGCCGTGAAGAAAAGGATCTGGGTCAATGAGAAGGAAATTAAGAGATACCTGATAGGCGAGGGGTTCATGGAAGGCCTCTCTGGGCAGAGACTGTAACGAGACCTGACAGGTGGTGGGAGTGGTCTGGGACCTTGGCACCTCCCAGCACTATCCCCTTACCCTCCATGTAGTGCTTAGTTCTTTTGGGGAACCAGATTGGTTCTGGGAAGCTGAGTCCATCACAGATGTTCAGCATAGAGCCCACGGCCGGTCAGAACGTTACACTCCCAGTCACGGTGAGGAGTTCAAGGGTAGACATGCAACCTAAATTGGTCTAATCACACTTTCACAGGCTTCTGGACCCCAGATGTGCTCTCACGCCCTGGATGATGTAGTGTGGGTGTGAGGTCTGGATGTTTTGCTACAATGAGGGAAGTTAGCCCAAAGATGAAGTTGACCCTTGGAGGGGACTAGGCGAAGACAGTCACAGAGAAGCAGCTCTGGAACCCTGATCAAACTATGCCTGAAGCCTATCCTACTTCAGCCCTGAGAGTCAGCTGGTTCTCTGTTGTCTAAGCCAGACTGAGCTGCTTTTTTCTATTACTTGTAATACAAAGCATTCTGACCAACAGAAGTCAGCGAGGCAGGGGAAGGAGAGGTAGAGGAAGAGGCCCTAGGCAGATGGGATAGACAGGCAGAGGCCCTGAGGCGCGGATAAGGTCACCCCCGCAGCCAGAGGAGCAGAGACCGCGACCTACACACGCACATACACAGTGGGGAGGGAGCGGTACACTGCCACAGGGTTAAAAGCGGGCTCCGGGTGCCAAGTGCAGACGGGCCTGCGCCCCGCAGCCAACAGCTCCACTCCACGCCTACTGACCAGACCTCAGTAGGTGGGGCGCAGGAACCCACTCCACTGGGCAGGCTCTGGGTCAGCTGGGCTTCCCTCTCTGTGGGGTGAGATGGGGCTGGGGAGGGTGATCAAATGCTCCTGCTCTGGTCCGGGCACCCTCAGCCCTGGAAGAGCCCAGCCCCACTGGCCCACACGATCCACTCTCCTTGCCTGGACACCCTGAGCCCACGGCGATCAGCCACACTTACTGGTCTGGCCTTGGCCACCACGGGGACTGGCTCAGGCACTGGGATGGCGCAGGGCCTGGGGGCAGTCAGGTTGAACTCCTTGGGCTCTGTGACCTTGGCCTTGGCCTTTGGAAGAGGGGGCTGATTGGTCAACGCCCCCTGCAGCTGGTTGAGCAGCTCCTGGACCTCCGGCTGCCACCTTGAAGGCAAAGGTGGGAGCGGCCACGTAGGGTGACTTCCTAAGCACGCCAACAAGGGAACAGCCCCTCGGGACCTGAAGGACCCCCAGGAGCTTGGGTCTGCCTGGGGGCGGGTAGCGGTGGGACCAACAGCCGCCCTTCACTCACGGGTGCCGGCTCCCCACACCCCAGAGCCACACGCACCAGCGCTCCCCTAGCACGGAGGAGGAGACGGAGGCCCAGAGGCATCCTCATCCTGGGGGGGGGGGGCGGGAGGATAGGGACAGGGTGGGTCCCCGCTGCAGGAATCCGGGGGCTCCGAGGACCCATGGAGCTAATCTGGTCCCCAGCAGGTGGCACAGGGGGAGGAAGCCAGGAGCAGGGAGCAGGCTGGTGATTCAAAAGGAAGGTCCGTGGAGCTGTGTCAGCGACAGGGGGAGCTGGGCTTCGAGAGGGGGACGGGGCGGGGGGAGAGTCTCAGAGTCTCGAGGTGGGGGGCCCCGGGGCAGGGGCTTCAGAAAGGGCCCTACTGGGCTGCCACAAAGTCTGGGCCCCCTCCATGCCTCCACTCCAGCCCACCACTGCCCACCTGGCCGGTGACCCTCCTGCAGGGCTCCCCTGGGGAGACAGCTTGGTTTGAACTGCTCCTGCCCCAGCCTGAGGACCAAGGTCACCAGGGGGAGGAAGGGCATGTCTGAGGGCCAACAGGGAGTGGGGTCTCGGGAGGGGCAGTGGGGGAAGGGACAGGTCTGTGATGGGGCTGGTCACAGAGCGAGCGGGGAAGGCTGCATATGGGGTGGTGGACAGGGACGCAGGGCCCCGCAGGCCCAGCCCTGCGGACGGGCAGCAAGTCCAGCCTGGCGGGGACAAGGACGTCCCCCTGGTGAAGGGGCAGCTTTGGGGGACACCCCGCTGCCCAGGGCCGGGGTCTCCTCTCCCACACGAGGGGCTCCCACCTTCCCGGGGCCCCGGGCCTCCCACACATAGCTGGTACCTCAGGGGTCTGTTTGTGCCAGAGCCCTCTGCCTGCCTGTCCCAGCGAGACGAGGTGACTCCCCCGGCCCCGTCAGAAGGGAAACAGCTGGAGGGGGCAGCTGCACCCTGGCCCTAGCAGGCCTCTCCCCAGAGACCACTGAGCCGGCCCTCTGCCTGGGGGTCCTGGCCTGTGCCAGCAAAACCAGCGCGGGCCGGAGCCCGCCACGGGAGAGGCAGGGCAAGGCAGAGGGCAGCTCTGGGGTGCCAGGCCAGGAGTGGCACCCTGGGGGCAGTTGGGGAAGAGATGTGGGCCGGAGCCCATCGGAGGCTGTTGCTGCCTCAGCTCCCCGCCCCACGTCCGCCCCTGCATCCCCGGACCAGCAGGGTCCCTGCAGGGTCCCTGCAGCAAGGTGGCACCGGCACAGCGCCCTCCTCAGCCAGTGGGTTCCAGGGCAGAAGGGGCCAGCGCCGCCCCCCTGATCCGGCTGGTCCTAAAGCCACTGGCCGTCAGGCCCTGCTGGCCTTTGGCTGGCTGCCCGCGTGGACGCCCCACACCCCTGCACCGGGTCAGGGCCCTGCACTGCCCACCTCATCAGGGGGTCGATCCATTGCTCCTTCACGTGGGTGGTCTCGTAGATGAGGCTCCACTCATCCTTGATCCACGAGCCCAGGTTCAAGGGGTTGAAGAGGAACCCCAGGAACTGAGGGAAGAGGGAGCCGTGGGGGTCAGGTGCCTCCACAGGGAGAGTCAGGGCCGAGGGGACGGGTGTGGCCATCGCCCCCCAGGGGAGCGCAGCCCACAGCAGGCAGGGGGCCCCACCCCGCTCGCCCCCTCCTGCTGGGCTGGGGGAGCTGCCCCTCACTCGCCGGGGCTCCCGCCTGAGCCAGTGGGTCCCTGCCTGCCGTGGGCCCCCGGGCTCCAACCCCTCGCACCCTCTGTGGACCTGGGCCGACTCCCGCTGGAGAAGCCTGTCCGCCCCTCTCTGGCTGAGTGGCTGTTGGGGCAGTAAAGGCCACACGTGGGGCCTGGTGGGCTGAGCAGGCGTCCCTGCAGCCGTGGTGAACTCAAGTGGCTGAGCCAGGGGGTAGCGGTGGGCAAGGGCAGGGTCTCTGGTCCCCACGGCTGCCTCCCCAGGGGGGCCGCTGCCCCGCAGCCACGTGCTCACCTCCCACCTCCCCTCAGGCCTCCCCGCCCTTCTTCACGGAGCAGCAGCCAGGTGTCCTTCTAGAGTCTTCCACAGCTTCCCACCTGGCAGCCTGGCCCCTGCTCACCCCACCCCACCCCAGGGGCCTCCTCCTCAGCTTCCCCGCCCTACCCCGCTCAGTGCCCCCACCTCTCTCCCACCCACTCTTTCAGCCCTGCTCCCCCTTCCTGTCAGAAGGAGGCAGTCAGCCCCGGTAGCTGGGCCCTGGGGTCACTGCACGCCCCCTCCCAGCGCCCCCTGTAGCTGGGCCCTGGGGTCACTGCACTCCCCGTCCCAGCCCCCAGTAGCTGGGCCCTGGGGTCTCTGCAATCCCCCTCCCAGCCCCGCCCCCCCGTAGCTGGGCCCTGGGGTCTCTGCACTCCCTGTCCCAGCCCACCCCTCCATCCCCAAGCCCCCTCCTCCCACGCAGTGCAGCTGGTCTGTTGACCCCCACCTGGGGACATACTGCCCCCCGCCCTGGGGCTAGGGCCCTCCTAAAGGGGGCCTCCTTCTCTCTGCGGGTGTGGTGGAGGCAGCCCCCCCAGGGAACGGGCTGGAATGGGGGTGGGCTTCCGGGTGGGTTCCCTGCCGTCCAGAGGATTCCAGCATGTGAGTGTGAGCGTCCTTGGAGGGAACAGGATTGCCAGCACCCCTCCAGGTGCTGTCCCAGGGCCCCCTAGACTGGCCCACATACAGCACTGTCTCCCAAGGGGACCGCAGCCAAGGCTGCCCAAGCACCAGCTCATCTGACCACAGTGGTGACAGCACGCGGGTGTGGTCTGAGGGGTTCCCTGGGCAGCCGTCCTGTCCTCAACAGCTTGCTCCCTGTCTTCGAACCCGAGGCGGGCGGACCCTAATGGGACTGGCATTGTGGGGATTAGGGCATGAGGTGTGGGCTGAGGAAGGAGGGCCCTGGTGGGGTGCCGCACCACCTCCTGCAGCTCCCAGCTCCTTTGGGAGTGTGAATGGGCCGTTTCCATGAATCTTCTCCCAGAAACTCTTCAGGGAGATAAATGCCCAGGAACCTGCACTGGAGGCGCCGTGCTGGCCAAGAGCTGCTCTCCATGGGTTCTGCGGGCTCTGCAGGCCAAGGCGGGGCAGGGCTGGCTCCACCACTGCAAGCTGACACGTGGGCCCCTTGCTCAACAGTTATTAAGAATTTCAAGACTCGGACAGCACAGCGTGAACCAAGTGCAGGCTCTCCAGCCGGGAAGCTGGCCCTGGGCAGTCTCCAAAGATCTCTCAGAAAATGCTGTCATAAAATTAAAGCCCTTGGGACTTCCCTGGTGGTGCAGTGGTTAAGAATCCGCCTGCCAATTCAGGGGACATGGGTTCGAGCCCTGGTCCGGAAAGATCCCACATGCCACGGAGCAGCTAAGCCCATGCGCCACAACTACTGAGCCTGCGCTCTAGAGCCCACGTGCCACAACTATTGAGCCCAAGTGCCACAACTACTGAAGCCCGCACGCCTAGAGCCCGTGCTCCACAACAAGAGAAGCCACCGCAATGAGAAGCCCGCGCACCGCAACGAAGAGTAGCTCCCACTCGCAGCAACTAGAGAAAGCCCGCGTGCAGGAAAGACCCAAGGCAGCCAAAAATAAATAAATAAATACATAAATAAATAAATTTATATTAAAAAAGTGAAGCCCTTGCTTAAGATAACTATGCGAATATTTACCCATTGTGAGTTGCTTACATTTATATGTAGACAGAAAAACGAGTCATTAAAAATAACATGCTGGGGCTTCCCTGGTGGCGCAGTGGTTGAGAGTCCGCCTGCCGATGCAGGGCACAAGGGTTCGTGCCCCAGTCCGGGAGGATCCCACATGTCGCGGAGCGGCTGGGCCCGTGAGCCATGGCCGCTGAGCCTGCGCGTCCGGAGCCTGTGCTCCGCAGCGGGAGAGGCCACAACAGTGAGAGGCCTGTGTACCGCAAAAAAAAAAAAAAAAAAAAAAAAAAAAATAACATGCTGCCTCAGGTTGCCTGCTGGGGGAGGGTACAGATCTCTGGGGCCTGTGGTCCTGGCAAGTGTCACTGCTCCAGGTCTCCCCTTCCCCAGGCGGGGGCAGTGGGAAGGCTCCTACCCTACCCTTCCTGAGCTGCCTCTGCAGAGCTTGCAGCCTCCTTCCAGAGAGGCCCCAAAGCACTCCTGGGGCCTGAGCTCTCCCCGCTCTTCTCCAGGGAGTCCCTGTCCTGGTCTGGTGACTGTGTGTGTGTCCATCACCCCCCCGCCAAGCCAAGTAAGGAGGAGCGAGCCAACAGTTGAAAGCCTGGTCCAAGAACTGGCTCTGCCACTCATGTGCTGTGTGACGTTGGGCAAGTTACCGAACCTCTCTGTGCCTCAGTTTCTTCAACTGTGGGATGAGTGCCCGTAGGAGTGACCTTACCCGGTCATTGTGAGGGTGAAGCAAGAGCTGCTTGCGGAGGAAGCCGGGCCCACAGCAAATGCCTTGTGGGAGTAGCCGGCAGAGGGCAGGACCCTCAGGTTCATTCGTGGTCCTGCGGGCCCCAAGGCCCAGGAGTCCTGGGCTTTCTGCACAGGAAACAGACAGCCACAGGAGTGGTCCCGGGCAGGGCAGGGGGGTGGGCTCCTGCAGGCTCTCTCTCGAAGGGTACCAATCCTCAGACCCACTCAGAAATGCTCCCTCGGCCCCGCAAAGCCACACAGCCCCTCTTGGAGGAAGGAGAGGCTGCCCTGGGCCTGGAGCTTGGTCACGAGTCAGAGGAGCCCAAGAAGGTTCCAGAGGCCCGGACTGCACAGGCAAGGACTCCGTGTCATGACTAACAGCTAGCATCCAGCAGCTACCACCCACCGGACCATGAGGAACGGAAAACAAATTCCCCAGGCACAAAAAGAGCACGTTTGCAGCAAAGAGAGGGTATGGGTTCGTTTTAAACACAGAACAAACCCAGCAGTTTCTTTCATTAAAGTGAGCCAGAAAGGTAAGAGGTCAGTGCCAGATGGGGCAGACCTTTGACCTTGGGTTTAAGAATAGAACTTGGGGCAGGTGGGGCTCACCTTGCACACCTTGTGGACGGGTTGGGACTTCACGATGCTACAGAAGAGCTGAAAGCCGAGCTCCTCCAGCTGGAAAGTGGCCAGGTAGCAGATCACTAAGGAGAGAGGGTGCAAGAGTGGGGAGGAGGACATGGGGGTCCCCGCCCTGGGCCCCCGGCATTTGACCCTGGGGGAGTCAGCCAGAGGCTAAGGGCCTGACAGGTGCACTGCAGGTGCAGCGAACTGAGCTGAAGCCGCCCGCCTCCAGCAGGGCGTGTGACCAGAGGCAAGCGCTCCATCTGGGCCCACGTGAAAACGATAACCTGATACAACAGTACAAATGACGTCGTCTCATACGGGGTGGGGGTGGGGGGCGCCATCGCTGTCGAGGGCCTGCGGCTGACGAGGAGGCCAGGGCCTGACCCGCAGGGCCCCACACCGTGCCTGGCCACAGGCACCTACCCTCAAAGAGGCTGTAATCGGCCCACAGGCAGAGCCGGCCGTCCCGCACATAGAAGGCGTCCACCACGATGGTCAGCAGCTTCCGGTACTCGAGGCACCCGGACAGAACTTCCATGACGAACGCCTGCTCCTGGGGGCTCAGGGTCTGGAGGAGAAACAGCTCGGGAGGGGGCCGCCGGCCAAGCCAGGGGAGAGGGCAGCCACCTCCCGATGTGGGGGTCCCCAGTGCCCCCCGGAGCAGTGGGCAGCACCCCAGCCCCCAGGAGCACTGACCCTCGGACCCTGCAGGTCCTCCCCCAGGAATCGGTCCCACCGGCTCTCCTGGGCGGTGACAGTGCGGTGGGGCAAAGACGGAAATAAACACGGAAAATGACCCCGAAGGAAAAGTCCCGTGTGACTCTGGTCATATGAGGCCCCTAGAGGATTCAAATTCCCAGGAGAGAAAGTAGAAGGGGGGGCGCGGGGGGTAGGGGGAGAGAGTGGGGAGCTGTTGTTTAATGTGGACAGAGTTTCAGTTTGTGAAGGTGAGAAGGTTCTGGAGACGGACAGTGGTGATGGTCACACGTGAATGTGGTCACACTTAATGCCATTGAATTGTACACTTAAGAACAGTTAAGATGGGAAATTTTATGTCATGTGTATTTTACCACAATAAAAAAAAACCAAGCAAGGAAAATCTCTGGGGGAGGGAATTAGTGTTTGCGGAGACCGACTTTTTTCTACTTACTCTTTGGAATATTGTGGGGTTTGTGACCTGTGTGTGTCACATGTTACCTATTCAAAAAACCAGTTAAGTTTTTGACAATAAGAAAAAAAGAATGTCTAATGTTGCCAATGCAGCAATGAGAAGGGCTGGTGGGACGGTGCTGGTGAGTGTTTCTGGAAAGCAATCTGGAAATATGTTTTAAGAGACTTGTATTTTCCATACACTTTAATCCAGTAACCACCCTTCTGGGAATCTAAGGAAACCGGACAAAAAGCAGAAAATACCCATGTACAAGCAGCTCAGGGCAACGGTACATGCAGTGGTTGAAAGTATTAACAGCCTGAATGTCAACACAGGGAATCAGATACGATCTCTCCGTGTTGTGGGTGAGTAGGACACAGCCATTACAATGAAGTTTCTGGAAAACTTATAGTAAGATGACAAAATACTTAATACCGTGTAAAACTGAAAATGTAGAACGGGATCCCAACAGATGTAAAACACATCAAAATAAACTCTTGCTAGCAGTATCATTCCCCTCCTCCCCCCAAATTTTTTTGGACAACCTATTAGATAAATTTTGGCATTCCCTTGCTTTATTTTGAATTTTTTATTATCAATGAAATTTTCATACATTTACTGGACATTTATTTGTATTTCTCTTCTGTGAATTATCAATTTATATCCTTGGCTAACCTTTTTTATTTGGATAATATTTTTAGGAGCTCTTTGCATATTGAGGGAATTAACATGGTCATTAGTGTGATAGTTATCTGTCGTAAGCTTGTAATTTTCCTTTTAACTTTGCATAAAACATTTTTTAGCATGTAGAGCGTAGAGGTTTTTACTTTGTTTTCTTTTTTTGGGGCTGTGCCATGTGGCATGTGGGATTTTAGTTCCCCAACCAGGGGTCAAACCTGTGCCCTCGGTATTGGGAGCACAGAGTCTTAACCATTGGACCACCAGGGAAGTCCCGTTTTTACTTTGTTTTGAGGTCAAATCTACCTTTTCCTCTGTGATTTCTTCCCTTGTCTTTACTCTAAGAAAACAACAGAGTAATGAGATCATCTGAGGGGTCTTGGACGAGCTCAGGACCTCGGAGAGCCCCGGACCCCACGCGTGTGAGCGGGGTGGCTGGATGCCGGCGGGCAGACGGCATCATTCTCACTCCCTCCCAGTCTCTGCACCTCAGGGGCTGAAGGCCTGAGAGCCTCCTTCTCCAGCCACTTCTGGGGGGGTTCTGGGCACAGTTGGGTTCTGCTGGTGAGACATACTTGCAGGAGTGACGGGAGGCGAGTGGGGTGACGTTCCCCTCCTCCCTCGGCAGGGGCCGGGCCCGACATTAACTCAGCTGCCCTTCCAGTGCCCCGAGTGGCTTCTGGGCTCCTGCGGGGACCCCATCTGATCCGGGGTAATGACGTCCTCCTCCGACCTGACCTCCGACCTCTGACCTCCGCTCCCGGGCTCCTCTTCCTCTCCTCCACTATCTGCACTTGTCCCCTGGGTGAACTCACCGGCTGCCAAGGCTGACACGTGCTGATTTCAAACGTGCGCCAGCGCGGGCGGCTCTCCCTGGACTGCGGGAAGCGCTCTCTGCCCCTGTTCTACCTCCCTGCTTGGGTGTCTGACTCCATGGGCTTTGCCCAGACCTGCCCTCCCCCGCCTGCCCGGCTCCGTAAACACAATGCCCTGCTCCACCGTTCAGACCAAGCCCTTGATGCCCACCCCACCGTCCCAGGCATCGGCTCCGGCTATGGGGTCCCAGCTGCTCTCCCGCTTCTCCTCCTCAGTGTATTTTCAACCCGCCAGCCGCCAAGCAATTCTTTGTAAAATGAAAGTCAGATCGTGTCTGTCCTTCCTGAGAACCCTCCACAAAGGGTCCTTAAAAGGGCCGGCAATGGGCTTCCCTGGTGGCGCAGTGGTTGAGAGTCCGCCTGCCGATGCAGGGAACATGGGTTCGTGCCCCGGTGCGGGAGGATCCCACATGCCGCGGAACGGCTGGGCCCGTGAGCCATGGCCGCTGAGCCTGCGCGTCCGGAGCCTGTGCTCCGCAACGGGAGAGGCCACAACAGTGAGAGGCCCGCGTACCGCAAAAAAAAAAAACCTCCGGCCAGGCCCAGCTCCCTCTGAGTCCCCCGCACGCCCCCCCCCCCCCCGGCCTCCGCCCCATCCTGGCTCCACTCCAGCCACACTGGCTGCCCTCTTTTTCTCCAATATGCGGGATGTGTCCTCAGGGCCTCGGCGCTGGCTGTTCCCTCTGCCTGCAGTGCTCTTCCCTGCACACTTGCTCCACGACTCCCATCAGGTCTTTGCTCAGATGTCACCTGACCTGGGAGGCATCCCTAACCACCACCCCTCAGGGTCAGACACAGCCTGGCCCCCTCAGCGGGCAGCGCACACCGGGTTTATTGCCCCTTCCCTGCTGGAATGTCATCTGGGCGCTCAAGAGGGAGGGATTGGAGCATCCTACCTCCGTGGGAGGCCATGGGGACCCCGTGATGTCCCGGTGCAGGCGGGGCACAGAGTGGAGGCTCCTCCCTACGGAGCACAGCCAGGAGGGGAGGTGGGGGGCTCTTGCCTCGGGGTCAGCTCTGGTCTCAGCAACCAGGATCCTGCCTCCTGCCTCCTGCCTGAGAGGAGCCCCCTCAGGCTCCTCTAACCCCTGGGCTGTGCCCACACCAGAGGGCACGAGCTCCAGCTGGGCCCCAGTCCCTGCTTTTAACTTACTGCACTGGTCAGAGAAAGCCCGGGGGGCCCAGAACAGGCAGCTCGGAAAGCAGTGCGTCAGCAGGGCTGGCACGGAGGATGCCCTGAGTCAGCGCTGCCCGTGCTGAGGCTGCATGACACCGTGGGATGCCTGCCTACAGCCTCCCCAGCCTCCCAGGCTCAGACAACAGCAGCTCCACTTCTCGTTCACTTGAACGTCTGTGTTTGGGGGGGTGAATGTGTATTTTTAATAAGGCCAGAGCCTTGAGCCTGCGGCTACAGGATGCCACCTGCCCGCGGTGAGGGGGTCAGGCAGGGCTGCATCGGCCCAGGGGTCTGGGAAGGGGAGGAGCCAGGCAGGACCTGACACTCTGGCCCACATGCCAGGTCTTCACCGCCGGGAAGGTCAGGCCAGCAGGTCACAGAGAGGAGACCGAGGCCCAGAGGTGACACGCAGGTCAGAGGGCACTGAGCCCTAGACCAGGTCCTCCTGGTCAGGCTAGCACAGAAGGCAGGGTGAGGCCTGGACCCCACTGAGGAGGCCCCAGCACGGAGCCGACCCCGAGTCCTGGGCCAGCCTTAGTCACTGAGGCCAGAGGGCTACACCCAAGGGCATCTGAGCTCCTGATACACTCTTGGGCCTTGGTCAAGTTCAGCACTCCTGAGTCCGGGGACCAGGGCAGGTTCCGGGGAGAGCGGCAAGTGCTCCGACAAGGGTCTCATGGGCAGTCCTGGGGAGGGGCTGGGCTGTGGGCAGGGGAAGCAGAGGCCCACAGCCTGCCAGCTCTTCACGACCTGTAGTGCCTCCCACAAGAGGTCCTCAGAGTTCACAGGCCCAGCTTGTCTGCTGGAGCCACAGGGAAAGGACAGAGCTAGACCAGGGGCCGGGGCCGGGACGCCGCTCTTACTGCAACCCAGGGTTTGAAATTCATGTCACCAATACACAGGGCCTCATGCTAATCAGTGACGCAAAGACCGAAGTCAGAAAAGTAGGCAGAGGAAATTGAGGCTGCCGGATGCCCACACTGGCCCCTCTCCCTTTCTTCCTGCCTAACAAGAGAAAGCTGTCTCGTTGGGAGAGGCAACGTGCCCAGCTAAAACTTTTCCAGGCCCCTAGTTGATGTGGCACATGGCTCCAATCAATGAGATCTGATGGCAAATTGCTAGGTGTGGCCCCCAAGAAAGCGCCTTGAAAGTTAGGGAGATTCAGCTGGTGCCTGCCTTATACTGTTTGTCCTTCTCCTCTTCTCTCTGGGATATGGACGCAATGCTGGAGTAGGGCAGCCATTTTGTGACTACAAGGCAAAGGGTACATTCTAAGGCTGGATAAGCAGACAGGAAGGAGAATGAGTTCCTAATGGCACCACAGAGCTGCTGAACCCACCCTGGACTGCCTATGTGCAGACTGCTTATGTGAGCAAAGATACCTCTAATTTCTTTAAGCCACTGCTTTCCTGGTGTTCTTATAGCCAAATACTGTTTCCTAACAGACACAGGTCCAAGCAATAGTTCAGAAAAAGAAATACTCATGAAAATATAACAGGAGAGGGACTACCCTCGTGGCGCAGTGGTTAAGAATCCGCCTGCCAATGCAGGGGACACGGGTTCGAGCCCTGGTCCGGGAAGATCCCATGTGCCGCGGAGCAGCTAAGCCCATGAGCCACAACTACTGAGCCTGCGCTCTAGAGCCCGTGAGCCACAACTACTGAGCCCGCAAGCCACAGCTACTGAAGCCCACGTGCCTAGAGCCCATGCTCCACAACAAGAGAAGCCACCGCAATGAGAAGCCCATGCACCGCAACAAAGAGTAGCCCCTGCTCGCCCCAACTAGAGAAAACCTGCATGCAGCAATGAAGACACAATGCAGCCAAAAATAAATAAATTAAATAAATAAACTGCAATAAAAGTATGGGTTTTGTCTTAAAAAAAAAAAAGAAGGTATTATAACTACACCAACTGCCTTTTCCCACCTATTTGGTTGGCAAAGATAACATTTGCTAGCACGCTACGTAAGCAAGCCATAGGGGAACAAGCACTCCCCACCTGCCAGACAGAGTGTCAACGTGGAGGTCTCTGTGGAGGGTCAACTGGAAAGATCTTTTGAAATCATGAGGGCCAATGCTCTCGCACTTGTGTTTTCTGGGACTTGACCCTGGGCGCATCTGGCCAGGTGCAGCGGGACAAGTGGGCCAGTCAGTCCCACGGTGATTTGCAACAGTTAAGGACTGGAAACAGCCGTGATCCCGTCCATGGGGGTGGCTGCGATGGCTCCGGCACAGCCAGACAGAAGGATGCTTATGGCTTCACGATAAGAACGTGGAACACTCGCCGGGATATCTCGTTAAGTGAAAAAAGCAAAGGCAGGACTGTGTTACAATGCGCTACCGTTTTGAAATAGATTTTAAAAATACATATATAATTATATATAACTTTTAAACGTAAAATTGAGAGCTTAAACAAACTTTTTCCAGATCTATTATCTATGCAAGACAGGCCTGTACCGTCTCTGGAAGGAACCACAGGCCGCTGGTCTCCTGGGAGGGCCGGTGTGGGAGCGAGACCCCCGCTGGTACCATTTGGAACCTTTTGGGTTTTGGATCTTTGATGTCAACATATCAGGTATTTAAAAATATATATTAAAATAAAAAATATTTCCTGAGCCCAGGTTTTCTCTGACACTACGGACTAGAAAGTGAAACAAGGCTTTCTGGGACTTGGCCGCTGCCACCCTGCCACCCTGCCACCCTGGGCCTTCCCGCAGGGACCTGGGCTGGTGTTTCCAGGCTCCACCCACTCCTGCTTTTCCCCCAGCCTCTTGCACAAGCCCATTCCGGTTTCCCTGCCCACCCTCCCCCCCACCCCTTTCACTCGGGCTGGGGAGCCGGCCTTTCCCCACCCCTGCCTCACCCCCAGACTGTCTGACTGACCAGCTGCCGGGCACCTCTCCTGCCAGCCCAGGGCTGAGCCTTTCGTTCCCCTGCTCAGAGCTCACCTGCCCTCCTGCCCACTGTTTTCTGAGTGGCTGGATCTCCTTCTCTCCCCTCCTCCCACCCCCAGGGAATCTCTCTCAAAGCCAGACACTTCTGCAAGGGCTACTCAGACCTCATGGGCTTTCTGGGTACCCCAAGCTGCCTGCTGTGCCCATCACACCCCACCTCTGTCCTGCAGGCCCGGGCAGTTCTCTGGACGTTCCTACACCCAACCTGGTGGTCCTGGTGCCTGAGCCGTGGTGCTGGGTAGCCAGGAGGAGTGACGCCCCCAGGCTCCATCCCCCTTATAGGTGGTGAACTAATGAAATGACGCTTGTTCCAAAGAGATATTAACCAGTGAGGGTGGGCAAAGCCTGGCGCAGGAGGGAGGCAGGGTGGGAAGCACCTCCTCCCTCCTGCTCCCCCCTGAGGGCCAGGCGCTGGCTGGCAGCAGTGCCTTGTCGCTGGTGCCGCCCCCTCCCGCCCTCTGTCCTTTCTCCAGCTCCAGGCCCCCAGCCGGGTCCTCAGTGCTGTTCCCAGACGTCAGGCCACTTCTGTTTCTACAACCACTCCGCAGACTGGCGTCTGGAGAGGCTGCTCCCCACACCTTAGCCCCCCTCGCGCACCGTGCTGCTGAGGGAGAACTTTCTCTCAACGGTAAATGGATCCCTTTCTGATCTTAGACCAAATCCTCTCCCACTGACATATGTTCTCTGTGCAGAAATGCCATCGGGACCATGCCCGAGGGAACCCCTGTCAGAGGGCTGGGAGGCTGCTGTGTGTGTGTGTGTGTGTGTGTGTGTGTGTGTGTGTGAGGCGAGGGGTTCCCAGGCTTCCGTCTAGAGAGGGAGAGTCACCACACCCTGCCCCCAATCCGCAAATCCTTGGACTTTTCCCTATCTTGAGATTATTAATTATATCTGCAAAGATGGTATCTCAGAATAAAGTCACATTCACAGGTAACCGGGGTGAGGACGTCAACATTTCTTTTTGGGGGACCCAGCTGAATCCACAGCCCCGCCCTTCCCCGGACTCTCTGCCAGTGGGTCTATGTGCTGTGTAATCCTCTGCCAGGTGGCAGTCTTGAGCCCTGGCCTAACGAGATCGGTGCACTGCACCGATTTCCTGACAGCTGGAAGTAAGGTACGTTGTCCAAGCTGTGTCAGCTTCCAGTGTACCATTCCACTTGGACTGAGGATGGCTTTCTGAAGGGATGGAAAAGACAGGTGCATCTGTAAAAGAAGCTGCTTCTCCGTCCGTCCAGCATAGGCACATCTCAAAGACGCAGATGGCCCCGTTGGAAGACTCAGGGCGCCGCTGGGTTGGGGGCCGAGCTGGCATGGTGCCTCCCTCCCCACGGCCTTGCACATGTCTGTCATCATGCCATGGCTCACCGGTGACAGCTAGGGCTCATTTACTATTAATAATCCATCGGATGTGGGAAAAAAATCCCCAAACTACTTTGTTTTTTTTTTTGGCTGTGCCGCGCGGCTTGTGGGATCCTAGTTCTCTGACCGGGGATCAAACCTGTGCCCCCTGCAGTGGAAGCTCAGAGTCCTAACCACTGGACCACCAGGGAATTCCCATCCCAAACTATTCGTTGTAACAAACCCACTTTCAATAATTATTCTGGAGAAATAAGGACATTACCACTTTTGCTGAGCGGTAAGGGATGCCTGGCAGGGCCTGGGGGGCCGGGGCTGGGGACAGAGAGAAGGACACCAAGGCGTCCCATTGGAAATGGAGGGTGAGAAACGTGGGTGACACAGGGAATTGGAGTAGAGAGGTCTTTTTTTTTAGGCTGAGGGAATGCATAGCAGCTGTGGGTGATGGGAAAGACCCACTGAGGGGAGTGAGGCCGGACAGACAGAAGGAGTAGACAAAGGGGCCGGGCCTGCAGGTGGGGAGGGGCAGGCCGGCCGGGATGGGGCTGCGCTGAGCTGTGCAAGGCCAGCTCAGACTGGGAAAGAGAAGGATTGTGGATGGGCCTGGCCTTGGCTGTTTTCATCATTCCCCCCCAGTGCTTAGGGTCTCAGGGGAGGGTTTGAGGAGGTGCAGCCCATGCCCCAGTCCATGCTGACTGCCAGGCTCCAGTTGGCAGAGACATCATTTTCTGAATGACACAGGGGAACAGGGATTGGGGCAGCGGTCCCAAGCTTTCTCTGTGAGAGAGGCTTTGGTTTCCAGACTCCTCAGCTCTGCGTGCACTGCCGGGGCCCTGCCCCCCATCCTCCCAACCAGGTTTTCCAGCTGCTGCACCACAAGCCGGCTGATGGAGAAAGGGAAGGTGGGTCTGTCTTCGGCACAGCACAGGCCACACCCCTGCAGGTGTATGGGGGTGGGGCCTGGCCACAGTCACATCCCAGGGCCAGCAAAGCCGCTCACGGGCCTCGTTAAGCAGAGTAAGGGAAGGCTGCAGCTGTCGATTCATGGTGAACATCCCCTAAGACCCCATTTGCTCCTCCTTCCGGGGGGCGCAGGCGAGGGGGACGGGGGCAGCAGGCCGAGTGGCAATCCCCGAGTGCTTGCCTGGGTGGACTTAGTCTCCTCTGGATGCCCCGTCCAACGGAGTCCACGGCCCGGAGTCATGAAGGTGGCACCCCGGCAACGCGTACCCCTGTTCCTGGCACCTGTCCTTGATGGACGGACGGATGCGGGGTCAAGTCACAGGGAGGCTTCCGAGGTGCTAGAGCGAGGTCAGACCTGGGCCCAGAGACTTCAGCCCAGGGTCTCTCTGCATGTGCTTGAAGTGGGGCGGGCTGTGGTAGGACAGGGACCCCCGGGGCACGGGACCAAGGGCCGAGTAGCTCTTCCAGGTGCGGCCCCTCTGCCCCACGCACATCCCTGCCCTGGGGGACGAAGACGTGCCCCAGTGGAGGGTGCTGAGCTGAGGTGCCTGTGAGGCTGACTCCCGTCCACCTTCGCCTGAGGGTGAGAAGACCCCACAGACGCAACCCGAGTGACGGCGCCCATGTTCCCTTGTCACGAGAGTAGTCTGATGTACATTCTGGGAGGTAGGAGTGCCTCCTGAAGCAAAGAGGGGGTCCCATCCCTGAAGGGCATCCGAGATTCAGAGTGAGCGCTGATGTAAGCCTTTGGCTAGCTGGGAATCTCGCCTTGGGCCTCTCCTCGTGAAGGAAGGAAAGCAGCTGTTAGGAATGAAACTAAAAAGGTCCTGACAGGGCTCCCCTGGTGGTGCAGTGGTTAAGAAGCCTCCTGACAATGCAGGGGACACGGGTTCGTGTCCTGGTCCGGGAAGATCCCACATGCCGCGGAGCAACTAAGCCCATGCGCCACAACTACTGAGCCTGCGCTCTAGAGCCCGCGAGCCACAACTGCTGAGCCTGCGTGCCACGACTACTGAAGCCCACGCGCCTAGAGCCCGTGCTCCACAACAAGAGAAGCCACCGCAGTGAGAAGCCCGCGCACAGCAACAAAGAGTAGCCCCCGCTCGCTGCAACTAGAGAAAGCCCGTGCGCAGCAGCAATGAAGACCCAACGCAGCCAAAAATAAATAAGTAAAATAAATAAGTAAAATAAATAAATTAAAAAAAAACCCAAAAAACCTGACAGGTGTCACTGCTACGGCCTCCCCGTGAGCCCTGAGCCACCACTCGGAACTTACCTGCAGGGAGGTGGCCGCAGCCTCCAGGAACTGCTCGGGACTGTCCTTCTCAGGTTTAAATTGGTCCAGTAGCTTAATCACAGTTTCAATGCTTTTTCCATAGTAGGCCATCTTCCCAGGTGGGACCCTAAAAGCAAACCGTGACAGGTCACACCCTCCATGCGCCCTGGGCTGTCAGCTCGGCAGGTGGCGAAGGACCTTCACCAAACTGACAGGAGGTCCACCAGGGAGCCTGGGACCTTGTGGGACAAGGAGTGTTGGAGGGAAGTGGGGACCCCGGCGGGGGAACCCCAGGCCCACTTCCTGGACTGTGTCCCTGCAGGCCTTGGGGAGCCCGCCCCCAGGCTCCCACTCGCCCATAGCCCCAGCAGCCCTCTCTGCCGTGCCCCTGGAGGCTCCCTGGCCGCCCCACGTGCCCCCAAGCCCTCCAGCCGTGCACGGGTGGGGATGACCCCGGGGAGAGGCCAGGCCAGAGAGTGGAGGCATCTCGTGAGTCAGCCTGAGTGGCCCTCAGCCCAGCTGGGGTTTGGTGGTGGATGACTCAGCAGGCCCTGCTCGGAGGGAGAGGGGGACCTAAACACAAAAGTTTGGGGCAAGAAGAATCCTCGGGTCACCACGTTCAATACCCCCATTTTAAAGGTGAGGTAAGCAGCACCCAGAGGGGATGCATAGCTGGTAAATGGCCAGGCCTGAGCATTCCAGAAACAGACAAGCTCCAGGAGACTGGTTTGCTCAGACCCCTTCTTTGGCTGACCCTGGAGAAGCCGCTTGGGGTAGGAATGGGACCCCAGGAAGAGGTTCTAACAGGTGGCCCCCAAATTGTCCTCAGGGCAGGGTGGCCAAGCCCCCCAGGAGCTCCTCTCTCATCCCCCCGCCTTGTTCCACACTGATTGAGCAGCTTCCCTGGGTCACCACGCTGCTGGCTTCTTGCGCCCCAACTATTGGCAAAGCCAGGCTGCTAGTGCCCTGGGGACAACAGGGGCACCTCTTCTCCACCCAACAAGCTGGAATGGCTCTGGATGGCAGCACCCAGACCGAGGCCCTCCAGGATGGAGACTGAGTGAAAAAACAAAAGCCACATACACTGACACTGGGGGTCACCAATGAGATGGCCAATCCCAGCCAATCACGGTCCACTGGGTGAGTCCCCCCCCACCATCACTTGAAAGAGAACGAAGGCCAAATGCCACCAGACACTGCAGAGAGCCTCTGACACCAAACATGGAAACAGAAACTAGCAAAAAAGGAAGTAGGAGAAAGCAGACAACATACACAGCAGGAAAAACCTGGAAACAAACAACTATACCACCTCTGAGAGATGGAGAAAGATACGGTATCCAAGAAACATCTGCAGGAAAAGAAAGAGTTCTTGGAAATTAAAATATGACAGCAGAAGTAAAGATATAAATAGAAGAGGCAGAAGATAAAGCTGAGGAAATCTCCCAGAGAGCAGAAAAAGATGAAGATGTAGGAAGTAGGAGAAACACACCAAGAAAATCGGGAACCACTCCAGAGATCTGAATTCCAACTAACAGGAGTTCCAGAAAATGCGAGAGACACAATGCAAGGGAATATCCCAGAATCGATGGACAGGGTTCCTGAGGCGCCCTGAAGCAGGTCGCGTAGGAAGGGACAGGAGGGGTGCAGGGTAGCCTCGGGCTCCCCAGTGGTAGCTCTGGGCACCAGGGTTCAGGGAACCCATCTCCAACCAGGAAGAATGATGGCTCTGTGGATGGGTGGGCCCTGCACCCGGCCCGGGGAGGGAGCCCAGAAAGGGGCAGGCTTGGGACTGGGAAGCTGGAGATTTTCCAGGAAGGTGACAGCAGGTGGCAGGCCAAGGGCCCCAGAGCACAGGGTGGGGGTGGGGGGACGACAGCCTTCCTGGCATCTAGGTATGCCAAGAAGTGGAAGAGTTTGAGACTTCCAGAAAGTCTCCTGGAAAGGGAGGAGCATATACTTCTTCTCTTTTCCACCCTGCTGCCTGGACTCCAGAGGTGATGGGAGGAACTTAGGCAGCAATTCTGGACCACAAGGAAACAAGCAAAGATGGCAGAAGAGCAAGCTAGAGGAGCCCAGATCCCTGATGACTTTTGGGGGTGCCTCCCCATGGACCTATTTTATGGACACACTGATAATCTTGTTTGGGTCACTATGATGCTGAAATTTTTCGTTGCATAAAGCTGAATCTAATCCTAACTATACACCCATTTCCCTGAGGTCAGCCTCCATCCTGAGCACAATTTCAAACTGGGAAGCATAGGAAGGGAGGCTCTGAGCAGCAACAATAGTCCCAGGCTTGGAGTAGGCCAAGGGCACACCCACAGAGAGTCTACCCAAGTTCTCAGACTGGAAACAGTGGCTGGGGGAAGAGCAGGATTTATGGGGGATGAATGGGAGTACAGTCGGACACGTTTTGTTTGGGGGAATCTGGTAGACATCCAACCGGCAAAGAACAGGGAAAGGGGTCTAGAGTCCCGGGGCAAGGTTCAGGCTGGAGATGCAGGTTTGGGAAGGTCAGGAGAAAACGGTTGTTTATTGAACCATGTGACCGCAGGAAGTCATCCAGGGAGAGGGTGGATAGAGGGACTTCCAAGGACCGAGTCCCGGGGTTCTAGAGTCAGGATGTTGAGGAGCAAGGAGATGCCAGCCAAGGAGACTCAAGAGGAGCAGCCACAGCAGGAGAGGCAGAGAGTGAGACCTGTTCCAGCCAAGTAAGGACAGTGTGTCCAGGAGGGGAGTACTCAGCTGGGACACTTGTTCCTGGAAGAGGCGGGGCTGAGCTCTCATAGTTGGATTTAGCAACATGGAGGTCAAGTATGACTTAGTTAAAGAGCCTGGGAGGAGGGGCTGGGTGAAAATCTGATTGGAGCAGGCTCAAGAGAGAAAAGGTGGAAATGAATTGGAGATAAGAGGCAACTCCGGAGGGGTTTTGCTCTTTAGGGGAGCAGTGACTGGGTGGTAGCTGGAGGGGAGTGGGGAGGATCAATCAGGTACTCAAAAACGAACCCGGAGGACTGCCAACACTCAGGGAAATCTCAGACGGCTGCCGGTGCCTAGACTCACGTTGACTCTAATGGAATAGAGGGGCCAGGGAGTCCAGCCCAGCTGAGCACCTGGACGCTGGGCCAGTGATAACATGAGCAGCAGAGAATAAATTCTCTATCAAGAGAGAGTTACCTCCCTCTTGTGCACCCTAAATCTGCACGTACCCGAAGTGCTGCTGGGTGGGGGCAGGGGAAAGCGCAAGGCGGTTGGGGGAGGGTCCCCTCCCACAGCCAGAGCGCAGCAGCCTCTTTGTCCCTGATTCTTCAGGCACCAGAGGGAGTTTCAAGTGAGACCACACACTTGTTTTTAGCTTTCTGCTTAGCACTTAATAGATTCTCAGATTTTGTTGATTGTTTTTATGGGTCCAAATTAGGGCATGGCTAGGGGAAGTAGTGAATACGGGAGAATATCTTTTTAAAAAGCATCGTTTATTGTGGCGATTAAAAAAAAAAAAAGCACCGTTAACTTTAGTCAAGGAGCTGGGAAGAAGACCAAAACGGTGGTGAGCGAAAGCAAGAAGATGGGAAACAGAAAGACGAGAACTGGCCCGCAGAGCTAGGGAAGTTGCACGTGGGTGATGCTGGTGCTGAGGGGACGCGTCTCGGCCCCCTTTCGGGTCTCGCCTGCTTCCCTTCCCCCCGTACCTGTCAGCGGGCTCCGCAGGCGCTCCGGAACCTCCCTTCTCGCCACCGCCCGCCGCACAGACATTGCAGGGCTACCGGGCGCGAGGGGATTGGGGAATAGCAGTGGATCTCCCCTTCCACTTCTGCTCGGCCGGAACCCCGGCAACCCTCAGGGCAGGGGCGGTGCTGGGGCGCAGTTTGGGCGTTGTCACCTAGCAACCACTGTACGCTCCGGAGCCGTCCGAGGGGAGACTACAACCCCCAGAATGCACAGCGCCCGCAGCCCAGGAAGGTCGCCACATCCAGGGCCCCTTCTTCCCCGCAATGCCCATCGGGACTTGTAGTTCTCGGCCCCTCCGGGCGCGCCGGGTCGCCTGCGGGGGAGCGCGCCTCGGGCGGGGCGCGGCGCGGCGCAGCGACCGGATTGGGCAGCCTCGGTGGCTTGCGGCTGGCCTGGGGCTCGCGGCGCGTCGGCGCATGTGTGGCTCGGGCGGCGGTGGCCGGCCGAGGCACCTGGTGTCAGTGAGCCGCGAGGAGCCGGCGCCCCCGTGCCTGGTCAGTCAGCGCGTCCACCTGCCCACCGCGGTCTGCGGGTCAGTGCCGCGCGCAGCTCTCCGAGCATCTCCCGGCGGCGCACCTGCTCCGCGCACCTGACGCCGCCCGCCCGGCGCCCCGGGTCCGCGCGGGACCCCGGCCCGGCCCGGCCCTGCCCCGCGTCCGCCCGCCCCGCGCCGCAGCCGGGCCCAGGCGCAGCGCTGCGGAGGTGAGGGCCGCCGGGGCCGGGCCGGGCCGGCGCGGCGATGATGAACAGGTTCCGAAAGTGGCTGTACAAACCCAAGGTGAGCGGACCCGTCCCTCGTTGCCGAGGCAGACCCCCTTTCCCGGTCGGGACCGGCCTCTCCGTGGTGCCGCCGACACCCTACCCTGCACTCCGCGACTTGCTCACACCGTCGCCCTCCCCCTTACACGGGTCCCCCCACCCCGCCCGGTCCCAAACCTCCCCTGCTGCTCTTACCCTCGGGCCGGGGTGCACTCCCTCCCCACGCCTGCCCGCTGCCAGATGGGCCCCTCTCCCTTCTCATTCCGGTCCTGCGTGGTGCCCTGCTCACACCTCGTGTGGTCGCCCGAGCAGACCCCCTCCTACTTCTCCTGGGTCACGGAAAAACCTTTCCATTCCCCCTCCTTACACCAGGGATGACTCTCCCGTTCCTCTTCTGCCTCCCCCCCCCCACATTATCCTGGACCCGGAATGTACCTCTTAACCTCCCTCCGCAATCCGGAACAGACCCTCTCCCCACTTACCCCAGGTTCTGGAGGGGACCCCCATGTCCCTCTCCCGGGTCCCGGACGGACCCCTCCTTCCTTGTGTGCAGAGCGGGTCCCCATCCCACTGTCCCGGCCCTGCCTTCCCGACCCAGGACCGATCCGCGCCTCGGCCCAGTTCGCGTCCCCATCCTTGTCCCGTGCCCATTCTTCTCCCGTGCCCACCCGCGTGCTGTCAAATGCAGGGCAGTCCCCTGCCCGGCGGTGGCGGGGTGAGTGCGCCCGGGGCCGCAGGCTCAGCGGGGTCGGAGGTGCGGTCCTCCCGGCGCTGCGCCCCTCCCCGGCCGTGGGGTCGGGGTCTGGGCAGCGCGCCCTGCTCCTCGGCAGCTGCGCCAGTCGCACTGCGGGCGCTGCGTCCCTGCCGCCTGCTCAGGGCTCGTGTCCGCTGCGGCCAGAGCTAGTCCTAGTCTGGGTGCGGCGGTGCCCAGGAGCCGGGCGCAGAGTCCTGGGAGCACCCTAGGCGTCCGGGGGTCGGACCCTGGCGGCTGGCACCGCGGTAGGGCTGGGGCGCTGGGGTCTTGGCTGGGGGGGCGTCTTAGCCGGGGTGGGGCCAGTGGTCACGTCTAGGCGCCTCGGACATCCACAGTGTGCCTGAGCGACCCAAGGAACACTGACCCCGCTCCGCCCCCTGCCCAGGGCTGACCACTTCTCTGGGTCTGGCTTTTCTGCTCCCCTCCCCCACCGTGGGTGATCTCCCAGGGTGGGCTGGGGGGGGGAGGTGTTCCTGAAATCTCTGCTCTCCTGCAGCGGGTCCGTTGGAGGATGGGCACCCGAGGTGCTGGGGCGAGTTCAGGGACCGGAAGGGCTCGTACTTCATCGCCTTTGGGGTCGGAGAGTTCTCCCAGTGTTGGGTCGAGGGCTTTGGGTGCCTGGGACCGCCCCTTGCTCGGCCTTGGCCTGGCCCAGAGGGGATACGGGTTCTTACTTGCTCGGTGCAGCTGTGCAGCCCTGCTCCCCCTTCGCACCTCCCTGTCTTTGTAGCAGCTGCTTATTAGTGGTGTTTTGGTGTGACCCTGGTGCTTCCCGGAGCTGACTGTGGTTTGGGGCCTCCCTGCCCTTGGCAGCCTCCTGCCCAGCCCTCTCCTTGCTGCAGTCCCCCCAGGCGGCTCTGATCCTACCTGCTGGTGCTGGGTAGGGTGCCAGGGGAGGGCGGCAGCCTGTGCACACGATGTGTGTACGAGGAGTGGCTTTTTGTTTGCGTGACTTCTGTCACCAGTTAAAGACCAAGGGGACTTGTCAGAAGGCTGTTGTGAGGGTTATAGCAGCAGCAGCAGTTCTTCAGTGATAAACGGCAGGGCCAGCAGAGAAATGTATCATAGTAATGTTCTGGTGTCTCTGAAAACACATTTGCCAAGGGTACTAGGGCTCCGCATGCCTTTTTCCAGACGTGGCTGTGGAAGAGGACTTGCTTTTAGGATTGCCTAACTGTAATACGTTGTTGGAAGGGACGGAAAAGCAACGTGGAATCTGTTTCATCTGCCGCTGAATGATTTCAGTGGCCCTGCCTGTTTCAGTTTAGGGAAAAGTCTTTAAAAGTGGAAAATGATACTACCCATGAGACTGTGCCCCAGAATTGAGAGTCGTGTTCCTAATTTTCCCTCTCAGCAGGCAGTTGCCCTTCCAAAGCCAGCCCCCGGGCTGACCAGGGCAAGGTGGAGAGCTGGTGAGTCAGCCAATCCCAGCGACTCAGCCCAGAGCTGTGCGCCTTAGGAGAAGGGAAGGGATAGCGTTTCATCTGGTCCTCTCCTTTCCTTCACTGTGGTGTCTTGGCCTGCTGTCTGACCCCTGGACTCAAGACACATCTCTGTGTGTTTGCCCAGCGGTCAGTCTGAGCATGGTAGTTCCTTGTTGGACATCTATCTTTGGGGTTAAATGTCTTAATTATTTGAAGGGTTGGAGTGGGTTAGGTCACCCCAGCAGCTTTTCGTTTTTCAAACCAGAGCTCATGTCTTGGCCTCAGGTTGTAAACTGAATTTCACGCTTCCCCTTCCTGTCTGATGTAACACATTTGGCACAAGTGAGAGCAGGAGTCAGTTCTGGGAGGTTTCCGGGCCTGGAAGAGTTGAAGTGTTACATGTTAGCTGTGGGAGGGCGTGTCTGAGGGAGATCTTCGCCTGTAGTTACGATGTTTTCCACTGTTGTATTTAGATGGATACACAATTCAAACTGAATTCTTGATTTAATCCCTGCTTTGGTTTAAAACTGAACACTGAGCTTCTTGTTCATTACAGTGCAGTGGAAAACATTCTGAAACCAAAAATATTCATTGTTCTTGTAGTTCTAAAAAGCATTTGGAAATGCTTTAAAACATTCTTATATGACACTTAGAATTTTTGATATCTGAATCATTAACAGCTACCGAAGTTGAGTAACAAACAGACCAACCTGATGTGTACAGTAGTTATTTGCAGACTCTCGTATTTCCATTTATTTTCTTTAAGGCAGTCTTTTAAACAGCATTATGATTTTTTTCCATGGAAAGTGTTCAGGATTTCTAAGTGTCTTTGCTTTTGTTTAGGGAAAAGCTTTCCAAAAAAGAGTTAACGTTCAGAGGGGAAACATTTTGGAATACCGGGGTCTTCATTTGAAACAAAAGTCTCAATACGTGTGTTTCATGCTGGGTTATAATTTTCTGGTTGATCCCTGCTGACTGTGCTAAGGGGTGAAATGCTGGTGCGGGGGTTGGAGGACCCAGACCGGACCCCACCAGGTCTTCTTGGCCACCATCAAAGAGCATGTTAGTAATGGTACAGGACGAACTTGTGTTTTCCATCTTTGAGGAAGAATTGACTGGCGGGTGGGTGGCATTGTCCAGATGGATGGCGATTACCACGCTCATGGTGATTACCATGGTAATTACCACGCTTCATGTGCACCTCATGAAGAACTCCCTTGTCTGCACCCCCAAACCACTTCTGGGAGGTGGGTCATGGATCTTCCTTGTCCCCCTTCTTTGTGGGGAAGCATTCCTTGTAAGTACGGGGCTTTACCAAGGGATGTTTATCTGGAAACTTTGTCAGCATCCTGGGCTCCGATTAGGGATGAAATGACCTTCTCAGAGAGAAGCCGCGTAACCTGCTGGGTGTGTGCGCTTCTTGACCGAAGAGCCCTTTGATCTTTGCAGAGTTCAGTTCTGCCTGCTGTGGGCTGGGGGCGGGGGGATGTGTGTGGAGCTTCCCACGTGGCTGTTGATTGAACCCAGCCTCAGTCAGCAGCTGGGCCTCCAGAGCCGTGCCCAGGGCCCCTCCCTCTCTCCAGAGCCCTGGTACACCCGGCCGTGGGCAGTGGGCATGGAGCTGCCCGTTGGTGGCTGGCACTCTGCACGTTGACCACCGGGTGGAGGGGGCCACAGCCTGGAAGTGCAGCGGCCGTTGGGAGCCCTTCAGGTGTTAAATGAGCGGCCCCCGGGGCTGGGGAGAGGCCTGGGCTTGTGTCTGCACGGCCCCCGGCACACACAGACGATGAACAGCCCACTTGTCCTTACAGGGCTCCCCCGCGGGGGCCGAGGGTGAGCGGTGACGACACGGATGACGGGGACCCAGAGAAACTCAGCCACACGGTCAGCAGAGCCCCCGGTTCGGAGCATGGCGGCAGGGGTCGTGGTGGAGGCGAGTGAGACGGTGGTCTTCCCACGACCTGGTCCTGCTGCCCTGGGCTCTGCACGGGAGCCTGAGCGTGACCGTGACCGGGACGCGACAGCAGCAGCACGGGCCTCGCTCTCCCCGCTCGCTCGAGCGGGAAACGAGCTGCTGTCCTCAGAGCACTGAGTGCAGCCCTCGCTGGGCACAGACACGGCTCCAGGGTCTCGGGATTTTAGTGTTAACTTCTAGCCAGGCTGCTAACTAGTTCTTTCTCGGCCGATAAATTCTGAGTGCCCAGCTGCGGCTGAGGCTGTCCTTGGAGTTGCACGTTTGTCTCCGAGGTGAGCTGCAGGAAAGCCAGTGGTGCGGACGCCTACTGCACAGGCTGTGCCAGCGCCGAGCTCCCTCTGCCAGCGGGTGCCTGGCCCAGAGCGGGGCTCGGAAGCCCCGGGAAGGATGCTCCGCTGTGCTGAGTCAGAGTGGGCTTGGCTGGCCTAGTGCACCTGTTTTTCGTCCCTGAATTCAGAAAGCGCTGGGCCCCGCTCCCTGCTGGCGGGTCTGGCCGCCCCACTTCCCCCAGAGAGCCTTCCTTACGACACACAAGCATCGTCAGGCCTGGGCAGATGGGAGGGCCCGAGAGTCCACTTGTCAAGGAGGCTTGTAGCGCCCATGCCGGGTCTGCTTGGTAGACTCAGGGGCAGCTCTCGCCTCCTTTCCCAGGCTTTGCTGTACTTCTGTCTGGGGCTGCGGGAGCTTGTGGGGCTGCACACGCCCAGCCTGTGCCGCCGGCACTGGCCGGGAGGGGAGAGGCTGAGCTGCAGACAGGCTGCGAGCATCAATTTCTGTGCCAGCTCTGTGCCAACTCTGATGTCATCACTTAGGGGTCTGTGCTTTACCATCAGTGCATTGTATTTATGGGAAGTGTATGATACGGTTTCTGTTAAATGGGTGAGTCATAGGCAGGGAGGCTTAAGCGTCGCCTAATTGATATCTGGCCTTGGCGTCCAGCAGGCGGTGGCATGGCGGGGAAGGAACCCTCGGTGTACTGCCCCCCTCTGAACGGGAAGTGTGTTGGGCGACTTCATTTGACCCTTCATTCTGAGGTGGTGATGTCAGGAGGCTTTAGGGCCTCTCCATAAGGCTGCCAGACATTCCCAGAACACCAGATACACTTGTTTTATAAGTGTGAAAATTCACATCTGAGAGCCCATAAGTGACTGAACGGTCATCTGCTGGTTTTGCAGGCAGAGTCTTGTTGGAGTTGATAGCATCGAGTAGCCACAGCCCTGAAGTGTGTGCCGTGTGCCCACACAAAGGTGGACAGAGGGGAGCTGATTCCAGTTCAAAGACAAATAAGTGTCTAGAATGTTGTGGGCTGTCAGCATTTCTCCTGTGTTTATTGCCCTCAGTCTTTGCGGCCCACATGGCTTATGTGTTTTGATGGTGTTGAAGCCACAGACAGGGCAGCAGGGCCTGGGTGGGAACCCTGACCGCCCCTCCCACAGCCCCGTCTGCCAGGCGGGGGTGAGGGGACCCGTTGCCTGGAATTTGAGGGGACCACGTCTGTCAAAGACTCACAGTGATGGCTCAAGAAATGCCCTCTGTCACTATCAGCGGAACTTGCAGTTGGGCCGGAGGTGTGGGGTTGAAACAGAACCGTGCGTGGAGGACTTTTTGAAGTCCCAGAGGCCATCGTGGCTGCCGGCTACTCCTACTGGGTCATTTTGAGAATGAAATGTCTCGACAGGTGCCCCCCCACCGACTTCTTTTCGTGCTCATTTGCTGGGAACAGACCCTGACTCAGGGCACTCCGGCGTCCCGGGGGTCCTTTTACCTGCGCCTTCCCCCGTGGCAGAGACGCTGCCTACCATCTGGTTACCCTGTCCCAAGTGAAAGTCCTGGGACTGAGTTTTAGCCAGTGTGGGCAACAGTGGGTTCCACCATGTCAGGCCCAACACCAGACCTCTTGAGCTGTCCTCCTGTGGATGTGGTCTGCGTCCCTGGTTCCTTGGCAGGAGGCTCCGGATCCAGTAGAGGACCCCAGGGCCATGGGGGAGTGAAGGAGCTGGGGAAGGGGCTGGGAGTGAGTGACAGCTTAGGAGAGATCTCTGTTGCTTAAGGCACTGAGGCTTTGGGGGTGCTTGTTAACATTTGGATTATCCGAATGCACCCCGTCTTACAAATGAGGTGAACTTGCTGGAGCCTTCACAGGCAGGGGGAGGCAGGACTGGGATTGAACTCAGGTCTGTCTGACCCCAGAGCTGGAATCCGTAAGCAGCCCGTCCTGAGCTGTGCACGTCCTGTGGGAATGAGCTGTCGCTGCCATCAGGTTTTACATGAGTTCCATTTGGTGAAACAATTACTTTTGTACCTTTTACAGTTGGATTGCAAAGAAACTTAGATATTGATGGGCAATTCAAGTGTTTGAAGGAGGAAGACAAAAATGAATGGATTTTTTCCCACTGATCTGAATAGATTAAGCAAAAGTAGAACAGAACATTTCATGTTATGGTAATTTATGTAGAGTAGTTGCTTAAGATGAATGGAATGTTTTTTTCCTTCTTACAGTAAGTATTTTGAAGCCCTTCCATTTTCTCATAGTTTTCGTGCTGGACGGGGACAGGGGAATGTTGGGGGCACTCCACATGGGGCTCCCTTCATGGCTGAGGGGGTCCTTTGAGCTCTGCATGAGGGGCTCTGTAAGTCTCTGCCGTGGTGGGGTTTACTCCAGCTAATGCCTTCCCCTTGACAAACCACCCTCCAACCACGGGGGTACACTGGCTGGGTTCTTGGGGAAAATGGGTTAGCATACCTATTGTAGGGATGATGTCTTTAGAACAGTAATTCTTTTCTTGCATTTTCAATGTTTGGAAATGTTTCCGATTGTTTTTAGGGATATTGTAGTTATAAAAAAGTCTAAAAGCAGACTCAACCACCTAGATGTTAGATGCATTGAAGAATTGTACACCCATGCGCACAGTAACATGAATAGCCAGGTGAAAACAGCCCCGATGTCCATCAACAGTGAACAGGGAAATACCGATAAAATGGGGTATATACACACAACGGAATACTGTTCGGCCGCGAAAAGGAGTGAAGTACCCAGTGCAATGTGGGTGAGCCTTGACAACCTGATGCTCCGTGTAAAGAAGCGAGACACAGAAGGACAAAGAGCATGTGATTCCGCTTATGTGAGATGTCCAGGAAAGGCGAATCCACAGGGACAGGAAGTGGATCAGTGGTTGCCGCGGGGGTGGGGGGGATGAGGAACGATAGCAAAAACGTATGGGGTTTCTTTCGGCGAGGGCAATGAGAAAGCTTTAAACTGGAGAGTGGACGACATTGCAAATGCACTAAACGGGGCTGGATTGCAGCTTTGAAATGGTTACTTGTAGGTTATGTGAATTTCACTTCAATTGAAAAAAAAGAATTTCAGCATTTTTGGAGAGATTTTTTTTTTTTTTTTTTGCGAATTGTAGTGTTTTTTTGAGATAAACAAGGGAAAAGATGTTTTGCAGCTGAGTGAAAAGATGCTCGGGGCCACATCTCTTGAGGGACTTGGCGTTCAGAGGCCCAGCTGCTTCCTGGTCCCCACGGGGCCAGCGCCCCATCGGGGGAGGGGCTGCCAACTCTCCCTCCTGGTGGTGTAGGCGTGGGGATGCTGCAGCCTGGCGAGCGCTCCCCGAAGAGGGGTGAGTGGACAGAGTCCTGCTGGGTCAGACGTTGAGTGCCGGCTGGGTGGGTTGGAGGGATTCACACGTGGAGCCCCGCCCTCAGTGGCAGGGAGCTTGGGAAAGTCTCCCCACCCCCCCACCTTTGGTGCTAAGAGTCACCTGGGTGCCTGGCGGAATAAAATGCAAAACCACCCCAGAAGGGCACCCCCCCCCCACCCCCAGGCAGCACCTCTGTGGTGGAATTCACAGTAAAAAGTTACAAAAGTCCCGAGAAAGTGGTTCTCCCTCAGCAAGAATCAGAAACAGCAAAGGCTAAGGGGACTGCCGTTTACAACAGTCCGAGACGTGGGGGAAAGGAGACCACAAGGCAACACCCAGGCTCTTTTAAACAAAGGCCAAATGGAGCTCCCAGAATGAAAAAGACAGTCACTGGGTTTAAAAACTCAAAGCTGGAACCCAGCCCGAGGAATGGGTTAAACGTTGGAAGGGGTTGCTGACCTGGAAGGTGGTTGCAGAGATTACCCAGCAGGTGGCCAGGGTGGTGAAAGGCAACCTGAGGGGGGATGGGACACGGAGGACAAGATGAGGGGTTCAAGGTGCATCTGACAGGGCTTCCAGGATGAGAGGCCAGAGAGAAGGGGACGCTTTTGTCAGTTGTGTTGATGGATGTTCAGGTTCAGTGAAGGCCAAGTCCTCAACGGAGTAAACGGGACTAAGTAGACAGGCACGTTGGATGCACGGCGTGTCGGGACTTCGAGGGAGGACAGTGGGCCGGAGACTCTGGGGGCCGAGGGATCTTGCCGGGAGGAGGCACCTGGCTCCACGCAGAGTCCCCGCGGGGCTGGGCTGCCATCCGCAGAGGAGAGTCAGATGAAGACAGTTTTACACGAAGACAAAAAAGTAACCGCCCCCAAATCCTTGCTGAAGGGAACTGGGGAATGTTCTCCAAAAGCCAAGTCAAAGTCAGGAGGAGGGAGTGGGAGGCGAGAAGCAGTCAGAAGTGAGCGTGGGGGCAGATCCCGGGAGCGGAGATGCTGGCGACAAGGAGCCTCAAGAGCCAGCCGGGATGGAAGCCCTGGACGGTAACGCCTGTAACGCCCTGGACGGTAATGCCCGGAACGCCCGGGACACCCGGGACGGCCTCGCTGGTTCAGGATGAGGCCGGAGGTGTTGGCCGGCTTCAGACCCTGAGCTGAGAGTGTGAGTTAACTCAGGCGAACCCTAGGAAAATAGCTACAGAAGGGTGAGTTCCAGACCAGGAGAGGGAAAAAAGAATAAAGAAGATGTAACCAATGCAGTCGAAGAAGGAGAGGAGGGCGAGAAGGCAGCAAAGCCAAGCACAGTAGATAAAAAGCAAGGAATAAAGCTTTAGGAGTCGTGGCAAATGCACTGCTATTCTCAGATATGCAGGTGGAGCAAGCCTGCCAGCTGGTGCCTCAGGGCAGCTTGAAGGAGGGGCAACCCCGGGGAGGGGTCTCTATCCCGCGCTGTAAGCTGGGCCAAGGTAACCCACCCACCCCACCGAGAAGTGGGTTGGCGGGAGCCGGGAAGCACGCTCCCGGGGATTTGCCTGCAGGTGGGGTGTTGCGGCTGCCCGGGGAGGGCCCTTCTCAGCCAGGGGCCGTCCTGGGGGCTGGGGGTGGGCCCCTCAGTCCTGGGGTGCGTCTGGGCCAGGGACGCGGCATCCCCTCTCCTCACTTCCATCCCTTACCTCTTCCGGGTCAGGCCGAGAGCCTCGTGCAGAAGGGCTGTGTCTGTTGGGTTGACTGGCCAGCACTGTGTAACTGGAGGTCCGTGCAGGGCCATCTTCTCCCCGCATTTGAGGTCGTGCACAGGTGTCCCTGACTGTCAGAGGAGGAGGTGGTCACACGTGGTCCTGCAGGCCGCTGCCCCCGGACAGGACCCTTGAACGTGGAGGACGTCTCAGCCCGGGACCTTCCACCCCGTTGGGTGTCTCTTGCGTCCTTGTGTGTCTTGCTGGTTTAGGCTCTTGTCTCCGTGTGGAGAGGGGTGATGAGTAGCCCGCGTCCCCTGCGCCAGGAGCCCGCAGGCTGCTAGGAGGCGTCTGTCCCCTACCCCACACCCAGGCCCAGCGGTGGCTTTGCTCACAAGCCCAGGACGTGGGCTCAGGACCCCGGGTCAGCTCTGGTCTCCTCACCCGAGCGGGTGACCGATGTGCTCCCTGTGTTGACGGGCTCTGTTCTTTGGCCGAACGGGAGGCCCTCGGAAGCCCCCAGGGCTGGCTGCCCACCCCCGCGGCCCCGTGACCTGGCTCCCGGGGACCCGGTCATGCGGGGCTGGCAGAGAGGACCCCGCCCAGACGCCCGCCGCTCATGTCGCTGATCAGGGACACTCGAGGTGCCGGACAAGGCGCTCATGGTGGGCCGTTTCCCCGCATCAGCCACGCTGGTGCCCCGGGCATCGTCCACCTGAGCGCCCGCAGCGCGCTCGTGTCTGGCCAGCGCTGGGCCAGCTGGGCGAGCAGGCTGGGGCTCTCTGGGACCGTGAGCACACCTACCAGCCCTTCACAGTCGGGGACACCCAGAAGGGACGGTGCGGGGGCAGCCGAGTGTCCGAGGCCTCCCCGGCGCCCCGTCCCACCGCGCGGGCCCCATCGCGGCAGAACCCTAGATCACTGGCAGCCTGTCTTGTGGGTATTTGGAAACTGCTTTGAGAGAACCAAGGGGCCCCCTTGAGTGACGGTGACTCGAATGCGCGATGCTGGGCTCCGTTGTCACGTGGCGGCACCGCCTGGTTGCCCCTCCTTACCCTCCCGGCACCGACGGCACTGGGACCACCCCCCTGCCCACCGGCACCTTCCCTCTGACCAAGACCACAGCCTCGGGCCTGGCCCGCTCCCCACCTCTGCCCCCAGTGCCCCACTGTGCGCTGAGGGACGTGGTCGGCGTGCGGCCTCTGACGGGCGCTGGGGCCCTGGGGAGGTCTGACTGGTCTATGCAGACGTGCTCCAGATTATCGTAGAGTCAAGGACTGTTGAGTGGACGCCCTGCCTCCCCATGGGGACAAAACCGGAAGGCAAATGGCAGTGTCACGTGTGACACGTCACCTGTTTTCCCTGTGCAGCATGGCCTGTGGGGGGCTGGGGAATCGTGGCTTCTGCTCCAAAGACTCGGACCCGGTGCGGGTGGGCCGGTGCCCGTGCCCCGCTGTCTGGGGCTCCCCTCAGCGCTTTCCCGAGGATGTGCTTTGGGGCACACATCCGGCTTGTTGCTGAGGCCTGTTGGCGTTTTCTGGTTTTTTGTTATATATCTTGTTTTTTAGAAGAACTAGGTGACATTCACACGACACACAGTGAACCACGTCAGAGTGCGCGTTCAGCGCAGTCTCCCCCGGTTTGCAAACTTTTCCAGCAGCCGCAGAAGCGCCCTGTATCCCTGATGTAATCTCTCCCCGCTCTCCCCTCCCCTAGCCCCCGGTAACCTCCAGTCTGCTTTCTGTCTCTGTGGATTTGCCTCTCCCGGACGTTTTGTATAAAAGGAGCCCCACAGTATGGGGCCTTTCGTGTCTGACTTTCTTCACGTTGTTTCATCCACGCTGTAGCACGTGTAGGACTTTCCTTTCTAAGGATGAGTCATATTCCACTGTACGGATAGGCTGCCCTTTATCTGTCCACTCATCCATCCACGGACATTGGGCTGTTTCCATCTTCCGGCCCTTGTGAATAAGGCTGCTGTGAACCTTCATGTACACGTTTTCGTGTAGACATATGTTTTCATTCTCCTGGGCAGGTACCCAGGAGCAGAGTCTGTGCCTAACATCGTGAGGAACTTCTAGACTCTTTCCCTGTTGTGGTTCTTGACAAATGCAGGGTGAGCGGTGGAGGAGGGGGGCAGGGCCTGTGAGAGCCACAAGGCGTCCAGACGGGGGACTGATGGCTGCCAGGCCTGTGTGCTCTGGCCTTTGGGCTGCCCCAACCCTGGTGAGCAGGTGTCCCGATGGGATCCCCACTTCTCGGTGCTCATCAACCAGGACAGACTCCTTGAGATCGCAGGCCTGGCGGTCCTCCGAAACGGGCTGTGCCCTCTCCTCCGACGCCCCCAGGCTCATGGGGAGGCGTGCCCATGCTCCAGGAGTCCTCCGAGGACTAGTGTAGCGTGTGCCAACACTCCTCTGCATGACTGGGCCTTTCTCACACGGCATCCCCACACCCCCCGCCGGTCGCAGTGGCGAGGTCCCCTGGATGGGGATGGTGGCGTTCTTTGTCTGCCTTGGGTCCCAGGAGCTGGTCGCAGCTGAGCAGAGAGTGGGGCTGCCCCTGAGCTGTTGCTGAGGGCAGTGACTGTCTCTGGTGGTTCTCGGACACTGGGACACTTTGGGCCCTGGTGAGGGACAGAGTCCTTGCTCTGCATCTGGGTTCCAGCCAGAACGGACTGTCCACTCAGGCAGAGGCTTTGGCCCTGCAGCAGGTCCGGGTACCGGGGCTGCAGGTGGGTGACGTACCTCTTAGAAGAGAGCTCTGCGCCGTCACAAGCGCCCGTGCAAACCAGGTGTGGGGGGCTCTGAAGAGGAGCCAGACGTGGTGACGTGTCCTCAGGAGGGCGGAGAATGGGGCCACTGTCACTACTGCTCAAACACCTGTGCTCTAACAGCCAAGAGATTCGCTTTGTGTGCGCGCTTTATGTAAACGGAAGTCATCCCCTGTCATTTGATGTTGCCAGATGTTCTGTGATGAACCAACAACACATAAAAACAGTAGCCACAAAAAAAAAAAAAAAAACACTAGCCACAAAAAAACAAAACAAAACACTAGCCACAAGGCCCTTCACGTAGATGAATGAAGTGCAGTCAAGTTAAAAAAAACACGTGTCCCCCCTACCTGTGGTTGTCTGAGGCCTTTGGGAGGTTCTTGATGTCACTGAAACTCTGGAACCAGGGAGGGTCAGGGCTGTGTGCCCGTCCGGAGGAGCCGGCAAGCTTGTGTGGAGTGGCCGAAAAACCCGAAGGCTCCGGCCACCTCCGCGGGGAAGGGCCCTGTGTAGAGAGCTAGCACGGAAGCGGAGCCCTGTGCGCTGCAGGGCGTGCCTGCCCAGCTGTGCGTGGTGAGCGTGTCCCTCGGGCTCCTTCTGGGGAGGATGTAGGTGATGGTGCGTCTCAGTGGGCGCAGGCCTGGCCTGCTTCCCTCCGTCCTGTGCTGAGGAAGCTTTGATATGCGTGATGGAGAACCCAGCTCCATGTGGCCCGGTGACTGTGGGCACCAGCTGGCGTGGCTCACGTCCAGCTGGGTTGGGCTCCAGACAACTGCCTGGCCCTGCTCTGAGATCTCCTCCGGGTAAGGGGACAGTGCCAGGGACGGGGGAGAGGACCCTACGCAGATGTGCACGTGGGGTGGAGTCTCGCTGTGGAGAGAGAGGGAAGGAGGGGGGCGGTTTCCTTGTGGCTGTTCCCCGTAAGCCGTCTGGTGTGATGAAAGGAAGCCTTGAGCCCCTCCTACCCATCTCAGGACTGGCAGTTAAGGTAATCGTTTATTCATTCAACAGGCAGCGCTTGGGTAGGTACTTTGCTCCAGGCACTGGGCTGGGACTTTGGCAGAGACCAAGGCAGCAGAGGCCCTGGCCTCACATGGGACTTTCTCATGGGGGATAAAGCTGGGTGCCCGGAGCGAGTGGCAGCATGGTCACGGGTGTGGTGGGGGGAGAGTTGAGTGACCCGAAAGCCGCAGGGACACCTCCCTGTGAGCCTGTGGGATCCTGGCTTGCCCACACGATAGCTTCATCTCCCAGGAGGTTGGAAATCACCAAGAGCGTCCCCCAGGCATGTTCTCTGGCTCCCAGGCCTGCAGGACGCACAGAACAAGGCTGTCCAGTCTGGGAGATGGGCTTCCTGAAGCCGCCCCGCATTGGCTTGGGGCTGAGGGCCTTCATGGAACAAATGGGTCTGCGTGTGGAACTCGGCGTGTCTGAGACGCCGGGACCTCTCGCCCCCTCTGCACGTGACCCTGTGCAGTCACCCTGCAGGTGTGACAGCCCAGGGTCTTTCTTCAGGGGACACTGACCCTGGGAAGCTGCCTCTCTGGACGGGATGCTGACCAGCAGGGGGTCTTGGGGGTGACAGTCATCGACACAGAAGGGACTAAGGGCACAGCAGATGGGAGCCAGCTGGAGTCTCCTCCATCCCGTGGGGCTGGAAAAGGGGCAGTGACTCAGGACCTGCGAGACGGAGCCTGCTCACCAAGTCCAGGTGTTTGAAAACTTTCGTCTTTAAAAAAACCCAGCCTTTTAAATGGCGTTATTGAGGCATAAAGCACTTAATGCCGATTAACTCTACTCCTAAGAAAGGTTAGGATGGTAAATTTTATGTTATGTGCCTTTTACCACAATTAGTTTTTTTAAACGCCGGTGGGGTGATGGAGCAGTTCTGGATCCAGGGACCTGCCCGTGGGATACGGTTGCACGGCACTCATCACATGCACAGCGCAGTGCACGGAGCAGACGGGACGTTGGCTGAGGTGGGCAGCTCCTGTCGCTGTCAATGTCCCGGTTACGATACGGTCCTGCAGTTTTGCCAGATGTCACCGTCGAGGGGAACGAGCGGGCGAAGGTGCACGGGACCCCTCTGTGCTGTTTCTTATGACTGCGTGTAAATCTACAACTACCTAAAAGTAAAACATTTAATAAGAATAACCTTTAAACAAGTTCATTGAGGTATAATTAACGTACAGTAAACGGCACATATTTCAAGTGGACAGGTTAGGGTTTGACACTTGTGAAAGCGTCACCACAATGAAGACAGTGAGCATAAGTGTCCCCCCAGATGTGCCCTGGCCCCTCCGCATCCCCCCCGCCTCCCCCCCGCCTCCACCCCCAGGCTAATGCTGGTCTGCTTGCCGTCGTTATAGATCAGTTTATACTTTCTATAAAAAAAAAAAAGGGTGTTTAACTAAGGACGACCACGAGGGCCCCTGACCCTGCCACGGGGGTTTGTGGGGACTTACAAAGCGGAACAAAACAAGCTTCTAGCAAGTCCGTTCAGCGGGGGGCCATGGTCGGGGGTGCCGTGGACTGAATGTGTCCCCCGAACTCACATGAAGCCCTGACCCCAGCGTGACTGTGTTTGGAGATTAGGAGGCAATGAAGGATAAATGTGGTCGTAGGGAGGGGCCCTGATCCCGTCAGGCTACTGCCTGAGGAGCACCGTCTCTGCGCGAAGCACACGGTGACGGGGAGGCCTCGCGGGAACGGCCACCCGGGCACCTTGACCCTGGACGTCCAGCTTCCAGACTGTGAGAAATAAATGTCTGTATTTAAACCGCCAGGTCTGTGGTCTTCTCTCTTGGCGGGGGGGCGGGGGTTGACGTTACAGTTGTTGAGTGATTTCACTCCCCCCGTAAGGGAGGCAGGCTCATCTGGGGACGGTCTCCGAGTTCCCTGTGCTGGGACCGCCAGGCCTCTGTCTCCATGGGGCCACCTACCTTTCAGCACCGGCGCTGGGCTTCTGTCTACGGAGGGGCCAGTGGTCCAAGAGAGGGACATGGTGCAGGAGAGCCCTGAGTGCTCACAAGGAGCGCTGGCTGCGTTCCTTCAGATTAGGCAGGTCACGGACCAGCCCAGGTCCAAGGAGAGAAAGAGACCCCACTTCAGTGGGAGGAGAGGCCTGGCCACAGGGGAGGTGGGGCTCCATGTGCATCTGTGTAGGCAGTCTGCCTCCCCCCCCACTGGATCTCACCCCCCCATACACTGGATCTCACGTCCCCATACACTGGATCTCACCCCCCCCATACATTAGATCTCTCTCCCCCCTTATACACTGGATCTCACGCCCACCCCTTGTACACTGATTCTCGCCCCCCCTTGTACACTGGATCTCACACCCTCCCTTGTAGAGTGGATCTCACCCCTCCTTGTACACTGGATCTCACCCCCCCCTTTTATTTGGATCTCACCCCCCTTGTACATTGGATCTCATCCCCCCTTGTACACTGGATCTCACCCCCCCTTGTACACTGGATCTCAACCCCCACATTGTACACTGGATCTTGCCCCCCCCTTGTACACTGGATCTCACACCCTCCTTTGTACACTGGATCTCACCCCCCCATACATTAGATCTCTCTCCCCCCTTATACACTGGATCTCACGCCCACCCCTTGTACACTGATTCTCGCCCCCCCTTGTACACTGGATCTCACACCCTCCCTTGTAGAGTGGATCTCACCCCTCCTTGTACACTGGATCTCACCCCCCTTGTACATTGGATCTCATCCCCCCTTGTACACTGGATCTCACCCCCCCTTGTACACTGGATCTCAACCCCCCCATACACTGGACCTCACCCCACTTTGTACACTGGATCTCACCCCGCCTTGTACACTGGATCTCACCCCACTTTGTACACTGGATCTCACCCCCCCCCTTGTACAGTGGATCTCACACACCACCTTGTACAATGGGTCTCACCCCCTGTTGTACAACTGGATCTCACCCCCACCTTGTACAGTGGATCTCACACACCCCTTGTACACTGGATCTCACCTCACCCCCTGTACACTGGGTCTCACCTCACCCCCTGTACACTAGATCTCACCCCCCAACTTGTACACTGGATCTCACACACACCCTTGTACACTGGATCTCACCCCCCCTTGTACACTGGATCTCACCCCACCTGTACATTGGATCTCACCCCCCCCCCCTTGTACAATGGATCTCACACACCCCTTTGTACAATGGGTCTCACCCCACCTTGTACACTGGGTCTCACCCGCCTTGTACACTGGGTCTCACCCCACCTTGTACACTGGGTCTCACCCCCCATACGCTAGATCTCCCCCTTATACACTGGATCTCACGCCCTGCCCCGTACACTGGATCTCGCCCCCCCTTGTACAGTGGATCTCACACACCCCCTTGTACAATGGGTCTCACCCCACCTTGTACACTGGATCTCACCCCACCTTGTGCACTGGGTCTCACCCCCCATACGCTAGATCTCCCCCTTATACACTGGATCTCACCCCCCCCTTGTACACTGGATCTCACCACCCCACCACTGGATCTCCCCCGCACCTTGTGCACTGGATCTCGCCCCCCCTTGTACACTGGATCTCGCCCCCCCCCTTGTACACTGGATCTCACGCCCTGCCCCGTACACTGGATCTCGCCCCCCCTTGTACACTGGATCTCACCACCCCACCACTGGATCTCCCCCGCACCTTGTGCACTGGATGGTCACCCCCTTTGCCTGTTCAGGGTTGTGGCCTGTCCTGGTCTCCCCCAGTCTTCTAGGTCACCCCTTAGAGGTGACCCCTGCCGTGACCTCTCCTGTGTCTGAACACCAGTTGGGTCACCGCCCTTCCTGCATAATCTCCAGCAGAAGACCTGACTCCGAGTACTGAGAACCTGTAGACCGCTGCTGTCCTCACCTCCCCAGCACTTCTCCCCCGGCGTGTAGGACCCTGCTCTCTTGGTTTGTGTCCTGTCTCACGGGCTGCTCCTCCCCTTGCGTGTCAGGCAACCCGTGAAGAGTCCAGCTGTGAGCCCTCAGTGCCCGACCTCACTCACACGTATATCTCCAGCCCTGATCTCTGCTGGATGTTGGCCTCCCTGACTCCGCTGCCCACTCAGCACCTCCGTCGCACCTCCTGGAGATGAGGCTGCTCCCTGCCTGTCCGTCCTCCCCACATCCTTCCCATCTCTGCTCACATGGAGCTCAGGCCTGACTCTCCTGGTTTCTCGCCGTCTGTCCCCGCCAGCAGCAGACCCGGTAGGCACGCCCTGCAGCATTTCACAGCAGCGTTATTCCAAGTGGCCATCACTGGACGGATGGATGGCAAGATGTGGTAGGTACACGTATGACTCAGCCTTAACCAGGAAGGGAATTCTGACACCGGCTACAGCATGGGTGAACCTCGAGGACGTTATGCTAAGTGACATCAGCCCAACACAAAAGGACAAATACTGTATGATTCCACTTACGTGAGGTACAGAGAGCAGCCTAATTCCTTGAGACAGAAAGGATAATGGTGGTTGCCAGGGGTAGGGAGGAAAGGGGATGGAGACTTACTGTGTGATGGGGACAGAGTTGCAGTGTTGCAAGAAAAGAGTTCTGGAGATGGATGGTGGTGACGGCTGTATAAAGTTGTGAATGTACTTGATGCCCCAGAACTGTACGCTTAAAAGTGGTTAAGGGCTTCCCTGGTGGCAGTGGCTGAGAGTCCGCCTGCCGATGCAGGGGACGCGGGTTCGTGCCCCGGTCTGGGAAGATCCCACATGCCGCGGAGCGGCTGGGCCCGTGAGCCATGGCCGCTGAGCCTGCGCGTCCGGAGCCTGTGCTCCGCAATGGGAGAGGCCACAACAGTGAGAGGCCCGCGTAGTGCAAAAAAAAAAAAAGTGGTTAAAATACAGATTTTATCTTATTGTGTACGTTACTGCAATTTAATTTTTTTTTTTTCTTTTTGGCCATGCCGTGCAGCATGTGGGATCTTAATTCCCCAATCAGGGATCGAACCTATGCCCCCTGTAGTGGAAGCGTGAAGTCTTAACCACTGGACTGCCATGGAAGTCCCTGTTACTGCAGTTTAAAATAATAAGTAATAAAAAAGCATTCTGGGAGATGACCCTTTCTGATGCTTCCCACGTTCCCAGGCACCATCATCTCCCTGGGTTATTGCAGGAGCCCCCTAACTGGTCTCCCACCTTCTGCCCTTGCCCCGCACTCACCCCAGGCTGGTCTCAACACAGCAGCTGGAATCACCTTTTAAATTCTGATCTTGTCGCTCTGCCCAGAACCCCTGTGACCCCCACCCAGAGTCAGGCGCCCCCTCTGACCTCCGCCCTCCCCGCCCTGCTGCAGCCGCCCTGCGCTCTGTGCTGCTCCCTAGTCACGCCCCTCCTCGGGGTCCCCTCTGCCAGGACGGCCCCTCCCCATCAGGTTGCCCTTTCAATTCCACCTTATTGGAGATGCCTGTTTTCTGTCTAATCTGGTGGTTCTCGGCCGGGGGTGATTTTGACTCTTAGGGGACATTTGGTGATGTTTGGAAACATGTCTGGTTGTCACACCTGGGAGGGGGACGTCCTGCTGGCTTCCAGTGGGTGGCAGCCGGGGATGCCACTCAGCATCCGGCAGGCCCCAGAGGTGACTAGTTCATCACTTCATTGACTAGTGCCCGCACGCTGGCACCTCGGCTGATGTCAGAGCTGGGACACCCAACGTGTGACTGTCCCCATGACTGCAGATCCCATGTGCCACCGTCCAGACACCGGGCCCCTCTGCGTGTGGACCGCGGGCTGGAAAGACTCGCCTTTGTTAGAAAGACGGTGTTGGTACGTTGAGAACCCCAGGTGTACCAGCTGGAGCCCCCGTGACCTGCGCGCAGGTCTGACCTGCTCAGACGGTCAACCACTCTGTGAGGGGAAGCTCAGCACCGAGGGGTCCTGGGGCCGTAAGTTACGTCCACAGCGAGATGCCACTCACCCCATTCAGCTGCCCCGCGAAGCCATCCTCCGCCCGGGGGGTTGGACAAGGTGGTCCTGGGATCTGAGACTCGGCTGCTGGGCGTGAAGTGGGGCGACCCAGAAATGCCACAGAGAAAGCGGGGTCTCTAGAAACTGGAAAAGGCAAGGAGACATTCTCTCCTAGACCCTCCAGAAGGAACAGCCCTTCTGACCCCTTGACTTGAGCACCGGCGCTGGGCTTCTGTCTACGCTTGGGCGCCGCTGAGCCCCAAGCTGGGTGCTGCCTTCCAGAATTATCCGTAAGATACTACGCTTTGTTGTTCTTAGCCACTGAGTTTGTGGACTGGTTAGAGCAGCTGCAGGACACCCATCCCTGTGTCCCGGGGCTGTGCCCACCCGGCCCGGGGCACTCTGCTTACCAAGCGGAACCCAGAGGAATCCGTGTGGCTGAGGACCCTGGGGGCAGACTCCACACATGGGGCCGTGGTGGGACCGTCCACGGAAGGGCAGAGCGCACAGGATGTGACAAATCAAAAGCCGGTCCCCAAATATCACATACGCGTGACGTCCTTTTTATAGAGTTAAGAACAGCCAAAAATACATTTTAGGACAACGTATGGCAACAACAAGCTATGTTAAAGCGGCCCTGTGAGTCAGCAGCCGGGTGCAGGTAGCTTTGTGGGGAGGCGGGGCGATGGGGCTGCGGAACTGGCGGGGTTCTACCTGCGTGTCGGGTGTCGGGCTCCTGGGTGCCTCCTGCACGATTCAAAGTAACTACTGCACTGCTTACCTCTTGTGCGTGGTTGAGAAACAGCCCATCTCTGGGGCCTGTGTGGCCTGTGGCTTGCCTCCTTCTGGAGCATCCAGCCCAGGAGTGTCCCATAGCATTGCCAGTAGCATTCTGTGTGGGACAGTGCGGGCTTGGTCAGATGGTCTGTGCCAACAAGGGGAGGGTGTGTTCTGGGTGCAGAGGACAAGGTGAACCAGGGGCCCGTTTCTGCAGCAGGGCTATGAGACTTGAGTGCCCGCCCTCAGCCTCCGGAGCTGCGCGGTCTCCCCGGACTCTGTGAGCGATAACCCATCCACTCCTGTGGTCGGGAAGACGCCTTTGGTGGCGAGAAGGACACAGACTTTGGTCCTTGTAGTGCAAGGCTTGCAAGTTTGCTTCCTTCCAGGATAGGAGCAAAAGACCCCATCTGTTTTGCCTGGATCTGGAAAGGGATAAAGCCTTGTCTTTTCCGGGAACAGCAGGGTCGATTCTTTGCTGCGTTTCTGGAAATTCCTCATGGCTGAGGTGTGTGCCAGGCGGTTCTCATTACACTCATGGCCAAAGCCTTCTCCGTGGTGTCGGCTCAGCGGTGGGTAGGGAGGAGAGGGTGGGAGGGTGACAGAGGAATTAGGAGAGCGTGATGTTCCCTTTGATAACGTTTGCTTTGAGTTACTGAGGAGTTAAGTGAAGGGAAGAAAGGCTATAAAGGATGCATTGTGTGCGGCAAAATGGAGTTGTATTTAAGTGACCCTGTAAGGCGAAGGGTCAGTAAGACGCCCAGTGTGGTCCTCTTAGCAGCCCTAATTTACCTTCATTCACCGGAAAGGATAAGTCTATCCAGACTGGCTTGTAAACACTGGCTTTGAACAACCTCTTGCCCAAATTACACACACGATAAGCCTGATGAAGAAAAAAAATAATATGAACTTAATGCACTTTTTTTGAGAGTCCTGCCTATTTTATACATTTCAGCCATTTTTAACGGTCATTTGTTTCCAGTGTAGGAGATACTTAGGCATTAGATTCTAGGTCTGGCCAGAAAGCAGTCGCTGGGTCCCGGTTACTTAGGGGAGAAGCTAGAGGTCTGCAGCGTTCGAGTTGGCGCGTGCGGTGCCAGGCCAGCCTGGCCAGCCTGGCTGCGGGAGAGGGCTTCTCCCAGGATGCACTGTGCTGAGGGGCTGCTTTTTTCCCTCAGGGTGGTCCTTTTTTTTTTTTTATAACTTAAGGTGAAATACAGGTAAAATCACCCATTTTAAAATAATTTTTTATTTTAAAAATATTTAAAAATATTTTTTAAAATTTAAAAATATTTAAATATTTTTAAATTAAATATTTTAAATATTTATTAATTTTAAATATTTAAATATTAAATATTTTAAAATTTATTTTAAAATATTTTAAAATATTTTTAAAATTTTAAAATATTTAAATATTTTAAAATTTTAAAAATTTTTAAAAAATTTTAAAAATATTATTTATTTTAAAAATAAAATCACCCATTTTAAAGCAAACGCTTCAGTGGCACTTGTTCCTTCACGGTGTCATGCAGCCACCACCTCTGTCTCGTTCTGGAACCTTGCCGTCCTCCCAAGGAGACCCTGTGCCCACGCCCCTCCCCTCTGCACTCCTGCCCCCGCAGACGCCCGTCTGCTGGGGAGCTGCCGTGGAAGGTGCACAGGCGCTGCTTTCCGTGGTTCAGTTCGGTTTTGTGATGACTCATCGCTAGCAGCATATTTAAGACGGTGAAGGTGCACGGCGCTGGGCGCTGGGGCCTGCAGCATCACGTGCTGCTCTGTGACCTGGACCTGGCCTCTCTGTGCCTCAGCTTCCTGTCCTCCGGACGACGCAGGCTGGCCTGGTGTTCAGGGCTGTGGAGAGAGGAGGGGGGATGGTGCTTGCGGAGCAGGATGGAGCCCTACCCACGGCAGCGGCAGGGAGCTCAGCACGAGGACTGTGGCTGAGATGTGGATAAACCTACACTGTTGGGTGCCCAGCCCAACAGCGTAAAGACTGAGAACCTGCAGCCAGGCCTCTTCTTGGCTGGAGAGCTGAGTCACAGGGGGTTGGCAGCCTGGTTCGAAGCATGGCCCCCTAAGCTTCCCGGTCCCAGACCCCCAGGATATGGTGGGTTTCACGGCCTCGATCGTGTGTATGGCTGTGAGTGTGGCTCAGAGACCTCAAGGAGGGGGGTATCCGGGCAGGCCTGGGCTGGTCTCGGCAGCCCTCGAAGTAGGACTTTCTCTGGCTGGTGGCAGGACAAAAGCACTCAGGTGGGGCTCCGCGCGCTGTTGCCGCCTTCGTGATGGAGGGGCCGGGGGCCACACGCCAAGGATGTGCACGCCCAGGAGCGGGGAGGCAGCCATCAGGGATACGGGGCCTGGATCTGCCAGACCCCAAGGAGCTGGGGCGCCTCTTCTTCCCAAGGCAGAGGCTTAGCCAGGCCGACGTCGGGGTTCCAGCCTGGAGAGGCCCTGGGTAGAGCGCCTTGCTGGGCTAGATGTCTGATCACATAGCTGGAGGCTGTGGTTCTGAGCTGCTAAGCTTGGGCTAACTTGTTTGCAGCCCGGAAAACTGACACTGGGGCCACAGGGGACCTGAGCTCCCGAGGAGACCAGCCCCCAGGGAGAGGCAGGCCTCTCTCCTAAGCTCCTGGGCGGCGGCAGCCTTCCTGGGCTCGTGGCTGCATCGCGCCAACCTCTGCCTCTGTCATCGCGTGGCCTCCTCTGCTGCCTCTCTCGGGACGCTTGTCACTGGATTTAGCCCCCCCCCGGGGGGGGGGCCTGATAATGCAGGAGCTCATCACTGGATCCTTGACCTAATTACATCTGCAAGGACCCTTTCGCCAATAAGGTCACATTTGTAGGTTCCGGGTGGACCCGTCCGGGGGGCCACCATTCAGCCCATTACAACACCACGGTGGGGCGGGGAGAGAGGGGTCTGCTGTGGACGGCAGGGTGCACATCTGAGGCTGGAGGGGCAGAGGGGCTGGGTGTCCCAGTGCATGGCCTGCAGTGCTCAATGCGGGTGTCTCAGTGCCACGTCTCCATGCGGACTCCGGCTGCTTTGTCACTCTGGTTCAGTTGCTGGGGTCCCCTGCAGAACAGAGGTTTCCTGAGGGGGCTCCCAGCTGCAGCCACACCCTGAGAAGGATGGAGGATCCAGATGGGGAAGGTGTGTCTGCGCCAGGGCTGCCGGTGGCCAGCATCCCCTGTGAGTGTTGCAGGGAGCAGCCTGCAGCTCCTTCTGGGTCGTGGGAGACCGTGGGAATCTCGCGGGCTGAGGCTCCCCGTGGGGCTGGACGCCGAGGCCAGGGAAAGGTCAGGCAGTGAGTCTGCAGGTACACAGCACAGGGAGCCTCAGGTGGGCTGGCCACGCACTGCACGATGCTGCCCCCTGACCTGGCAGCCTGGCGTGAGACCCAGTGGACCCTGGGTGCTCCAGAGCCGTGCAGGCCAGAACGCCCTCTGGTAGGCGTGTGGGCAGCCCCTGGCCCGATGGCCCGGCTGGGCGTGGATGAGAGTGGGGGCTGGCTCTGGCCACCGGGACTGTGGGGCACGGGAGCCATGCTCTGCGGGAGGGGACAGTGCTGGTGGCGGGAGATAATGGGGATCCCCAAGGAGGGATTCGTGGGCTCCCGGGTCCTCCCTGCAAGAGCGAGACTGTAGAAAGAGAAGCAGCACAGCTCCCTGAGGGGGCCTGGGGCCTGCCTGCCCCCACTCTTCGCTCTGTGGCCCCTTCCTTTGTTCTCCGCGCATCTTTTCCCAGGATAAGTCCCCTTCCTAAGTTGCAAATTGAAAACCCTAAGCTCCCTGCTCCCACCGGGGTGAATCCTCTGGCCGGGCAGGGCCCCAGGAAGCCGAGCCCTGAGACCTGCGCTGCAATGCGTCAGCATCCCGGCACATCTCAGCCGCAGCGGCACTTGGTTTCCTAAGTGTGTTCCTTCCTCCAAAGCCTTCCTCTCAATAAACTCCAGCGGTCCCATGAGCAGAGGGCCAGCTCTGGCGTGACGCCTCCCAGGGATGCTCTGGGCTGTCCCTCCTGCCTCTTCTGTTCCGTGTGGCGACATGGCGGGGATTGGGAAGGAGGTGTCCAAGCAGCCGTGGGAGCCGCCCGTCGGCAGGCGAGTCCGTGGCGCTTCCTTTGCCTCTAGGATTGGTTCCCGTGGGGTGATTGCGCTTGGGGTCAGTGTTACGAGGAGTGACCTTGAGAAGCGAATCGGGAAATGGACGTTTTGAAAGCCTTTAGTTTGCCTCTCCCAATGGGCTCCATGTCTAATATGGTCGTAATTGCCAGTTTATATGTGTCTCGATGACTTAACTTTATGCTCAGGCTTTGGAGAGAATTTACGGGAGCAGCAGTTTCAGATAAATTGCGGGAGGCCTGCAGTGAGGACGGGGGCCCCCAGGCGGGTCGCTGGGTGCTGTGTCCTCCAGGGGTCCCATCCTTGCTGTGCCCGGGGCGGCCTCGCGCCCGTCAGCTCACACTGCAGCAGAGCTGCGTCCAGGCGGTGGGTGTCCAAGGGGCCTCTCTCCTGTGGGCACGTCGGTTCTGCTGACGCCAACACCCCAGTTCTGTTCCTGGGCAGCTCTGAGGCCGAGGTGAGTGGGGAGCCAGGTGGCCCCGACATGACAGCCTGTCATGAGGGACACTCACAGAGCTGTTCCTATTGTAGCAGATGTGGGAACTGTCAGCCCAAGGGGGGGTCCTGGCCCCCGTGCTTTGCTGTGTGGGGTTCTTTGAGGACGGCCGGCCTACCCTGACCAAGACCCTGACGGGTGCTCCCACGATGCTAGCAGACCCCTCCCCAGTGGGCCTGGGGTAGACCCGGGGGCAAGCAGAGGGGGGGCCAGAGAAGGGCTCATCCCAGGGTGGGTTGGACCCAAAGGGGGAGGGGGAAGGGGAAGGGGAGGGGGAATGACTCAGGGGGCAGAAGGGGGAAGAGCCATAGGGGACGGGACGAGGGGAGAGCAGAATGGAGGCTGAGGGGCAGACTCGGAGGAGGCCAAGCCAGGAAGACCCGGGGAAAGAACTGGGGGCAGCCCTGGGGGTAGAGGGGGAGGGGAGGTGTATGCTGAGGTGGGGCACAGCGCTGTGGGGAGCCTTCAGAGAGGTGAGCCCTGCCCCCAGCAAGGATGTACAGATGCTGGGCTGCTGCTGCTTCATCCTGGCTTGGTTCTTCCTCTGCCCGGTTGCCAGTAGCTGTCCAGCCCTCCCGGCTCTGCGCCGCAGGTCCCAGGGGACGGCTGGTGGCCTCAGCTCTGCTGTGTCTGTTCCAAGGCTCTGAAGCTCCCTCTGGCTCGTGGTCCCCACAGTTTCTATTGAGACGAGACTGGACTCTGGGGGCTGCTTGGGAAGGTGAGATGGGTCCCTGCCAAGCTCCTTAAAGGAAAATAAATTCGAGGAAGGTTAAACATTTTATTGTATGAAAGAGACCATAAAGATGCGGAGTGTAGACAGATGTGTCTGTATCCTGCAATAAGGAAGGCCTTGGAAGGTGTGGCATCAGGGGCAGGAGGCAGAGGCGGCTGCAGAAGTGAGATTCAGCGACTTAAGAACTAACACATTTCCCCGTGGAGAGGACTACCATCGAGTCAAGAGACAGGTGCCAAAGAGGGGAGTGTCGGTGATGATACGGCAGGCAGCTTGTTGGCTTTGGTAACATACAAAAGCTATCACAGCACCTCCCACCCACGGGGACGGCCGCTACCAAAAAACAAGACAACAAGTGTTGGCGAGGATGCAGAGAAAGTGGAGCCCCGTGTGCTGTGGGTGGGAACGTGAAATGGTGCAGCGTCTGTGGAAAACAGTAGGGAGGTTCCTTAGAAAACTAAAAATAGAGCTACCATATGATCCAGCAATTGGATTTCTGGCATATATTCTAAAGAATTGAAAGCAGGGTCTTAAAGAGACATTTGTAGATCCATGTTCACAGCAGCCCTGTTCACAGCAGCGAAGACGTGGAAGCAACCTGGGTGTCCCTGGATGGATGAATGTGGTCCATCCACGTGATGCGGTATTTTATTCAGACTTAAAAGGAAGGAAATTCTAACACCTGCTACAACGTGGATGAACTTTGAAGGTATTATTAGTCTGAGTGAAATGAGCCAGTCGTGAAAGGACACATTCTGTATGATTCCACTCATATGAGGTACTTAGTTAAATTCATAGAGACAGAAAGCAGACTGGTGGTTGCAGGAGGCTGAGGGGAGGGGGAATGGGGAGTTAACTGTTTAATAGGTATAGAGTTTCCATTTTATAGGATGAAAAGAGTTATGGGGATGGATGGATGGTGGCGATCACTGCATAAAACGTGAATGTACTTCATACCACTGAACTGTACACTTAAAATGGTCAAGATGGTAAATTTTGTTGTATGTGTTTTAACACAATAAAATGCATACTGAATGATGAAACAAAACAAAACAAAAACAAAATCTGACCACACATCACTTAGAGGAAGAGAATTGCTCCAGGGACATATGGACAAGGGACACAGCACCCATTAGGGTTGGTGTGAGGGGCACACCACACTGGAATGTAACCCAGGGGCAGTCGGGCAGTGAGGCCCACGTGGTGGCCCGGTTCAGCCATCCTCAGTCTGTGGCTTACACTTCCTGAACCACGATGACTGCTGAGGGCCAGCCATCACATCTGCACTCCAGCCTACAGGGAGGAGGAGAGAGGAAGGCAGGCTTGCTCTCCCTGCTTATAGCCCATTGGCCAGAGCCTACATCTCAAGGTGGGAGATGCTGTGTTTCTTCCAGGGCACCACGTGAGCCTCTGAAGATTGGAGGGCTTTGCTCCCACAGGAAGAAGCGTGGAAGAAAGGTTATGGGGCGAGTGTGGCCTCTATCATAGACACAAACAGGCAGGTAGTACACGGTGACGACCGTCAACCTCACCAGCACTCGGGGGATCACAGAGGCACAGCAGCCTTTCCGCCTGTCGGTGACTGTGTGGGTCCCGGGCCGTGTCCTCTGAGCCCTTCTCAGCCTGCCCCCTGCCCAGCTGTGCGTCTGGGTGGGGATGCTGACCACCCAGCATCAACTGTGTTTCTCAGGCTCCTGGGTTGGTGGGCTCCCACCCGGCTTCAGCCAGCAGGAGGCTCTGGCGGGACACGGGCTGGTGGGGAAGGTACGTGTGGCCCTGTCTGGGTTCCGCCTCCGCCGAAGCTGCTGTGGTTCCTGCCACCGCTCCAGCCCCCATCCCCTCCCCCGGCTTCCTCTAGTGACCGCCCCACCCCCACCCCCTGAGCTGTCCCTCCAGCCTGGCCAGTGGCCGGTCCCCACTGACTTCTCAGCTCTGTCACTCCCTCTAGTTCCCTGCACCAAAGCCCCTCTGTTCCAGGTCCTCACGGGACCCTGCCTGACACAAGCGCTAACACCAGGGCTACCTGCCCTGGGGAGATGGGCCCTGCTCAGTCCTGCAAACCCCACGTTTGGAAATTAAAATGCATCCCCTTTTGTCTCATAACTCTGTACCAGAACGTACTCTTGTGCCTGAGTGGGAGGACACGTACCAGGTTGCTTAATGCAGTTTTGTTCACGAGGATGAAACACCAGCACAGCCTTCCCTTGGAAAGCCCGTTAGTAGTGAGGTTGGAAGCTCAATTCAGCTGCTTCCACTGCAGGGGGCCCAGGTTTGATCCCTAGTTGGGGAGCTAAGGTCCTGCAAGACACACGGCACAGGCAAAAAAAAAAAAAAAAAAAAAAAAAAAAAAGAGAAATGCATTTCTAATACAACTTTACCGTGAAACGATCGTTCACCAGGCTTTGTCTCATGTTTATGTTATTTTCTCAGTTGTATGCTAATACTTATCACAATGATGACTCCGTCTGGAAGAAACTTTTAACACTCAGAGCCTCGCAGGCACAGGAGATTCTTTAAAAAGTTTTAAATCCAATTCACATAATACCGATCAATTGAGATCAAATTTTAAAATATTGATGGGTGGAGCTTCCCTGGTGGCTCAGTGGTTAGGAATCTGCCTGCCAATTCAGGGGACACGGGTTCGAGCCCTGGTCCGGGAAGATCCCACATGCCACAGAGCAACTAAGCCTGCGCGCTGCAACTACTGAGCCTGCGCTCTAGAGCCCGTGAGCCACAACTACTGAGCCCAAGTGCCACAGCTGCTGAAGCCCATGCACCTAGAGCCCGTGCTCCACAACAAGAGAAGCCACCGCAATGAGAAGCCCGTGCACCACAACGAAGAGTAGCCCCTGCTCGCCGCAACTAGAGAAAGCCCGTGTGCAGCAACGAAGACCCAACGCAGCCAAAAATAAAATAAATTTTATAAATAAATAAATATTGATGGGTGATCAATAAAAGACTTTGAAGCATAAAAATATAGTCCCTGAGGATACATCACACGAGGAAGTGGCGTGGAAATGGGAACTCAGGAAGGCAGAGGAGCCGTTCCTTGTGCAGTGGTCTGTCTGTCTGCTGACCCGGGGCAGTCAAGGCAGAGCTGTTTGGAGGCCACGAGTGATGGGCTCGTTTTATTGCTAAATGTCCACAGTTACACTGTGCTGGCAATCCCAACCTCTGGACTCCTGTAAACTGTAGCTGCAGTTTTAGCTGTCAGCTTGGTTTTTCCTGATTCTCTTGAGAGGAGAGATCTTCAAGTTTGAGGCCCTGGGATGGGGGGCACCTGCCCCTCATAGCTCCCCCTGTCTGGACAGAACCTGGGGTTCTGAGATTATCTTTATTTGGTAGGCGAGGAAACGATAGTCCCATTGTGGCCGTTCTATGATTTTGAGGGTCCTGCCTCTCCCTGGAATTCTCCCCCACCTGCACAGCTGCCCACTCTCCGCGTAGATCTCCAGTGGGACTGTGCGTTTCTGGGTCTCAGCCACCCTGAGGTGTTCTCTACCCATATCGCCAGCCCTCATCCAGCCCCTTGTCCTTGTGGGACAGCTCCGCAGCCTCCCGACATGGGCCAGATCTTGCCAAGCCAGTGGGGCAGGCGGGCAGGCCATCTTGCCAGTGGCTCACCAGGACATCCCCTGCCCCCAGAGGAAAAGCCCTGTGCTCAGAGCACCCCTGCACCGGCTCCCTCCCTCGTGGGGGCCCGGGATGGGGTGGGCAGGGGCAGGTGGGCCAGGCCATCTTGCCAGTGGCTCACCAGGACATCACCTGCCCCCAGAGGAAAAGCCCTCTGCTCAGAGCACCCCTGCACCCCTCCCTCGTGGGGGCCCGGGATGGGGTGGGCAGGGGCAGGTGGGCCAGGCGATCTGACTTGATACAGCTTGTTGAACACTCGGGATTGATGGCGCTCTCGCGGGACTGAAAGGCTGGGTGTAGAGTCTGCGGCTCCAAAAGGCAATTGTCTGGCTGGTCCCAGGATGCAGGGCTGAGTGAAGGGACGGAGGAGGGGTGGGGAGGGGCTGAGGGAGCTTTGCCGGGCCTTGGCTGGACCTGCTCTTCAGCAAACGTTTCCTGAGCTCCTGCCACGTGCCCAGCCTCGAGACAGGGCGGCCCGGCCCTCTTGGACCTTGCCATCGGCTGGGCAGAGACCCGTGCTGCGGTCAGTCCTGGGGAGAGCACAGAGGAACGCGGGGGAGGGGGGGCGCCTTCCTGAGGACGTACACGGGCCTGGGGTCGGCGACTGCCCTAAGGTGGACACGGAGAGATGGAGCCTCAGGTGAACAGAGAGGCTCCAGGGAGTGTCTCAGAGGAATCGGGACAGGAAGGGGGACCACAGTCCTCAGACCTCAGTCCTAGACTGTGAGTTCCAGTTGGGATGAATAAAAATAGATCCAACTGAGATGTGTGGGAAAACTGCAGAACATCGAGGTAGAGAGGAAATCTTAGCAGTTAAGAGAAAAGACGGTGTAGCTCCAGAGACAGGGAGAGTCGGGTGGACTCTCTCAACGACCCCAAGTGCCACAGGACATAGGGAGGAAGAGCCTCAGTGCAGTGACGGTGACTGCAGCCCGGCTTTCATGCTGATGAACTCCTGCGAAGGGTGGGTTTCACCGTCTGTGGACCCTCCTTATAAGACTTATCATCATCAGATGTGTGTCGGCAAGAGGAAAAGAGAACTCAGGGTTCTCCCTCAGCGGAAGGGACAGCAGAAGCGGCCACGAGGATGGAAACTGGCAAAGTGTTGACAAGTGTCATCAGGTGTTCATGGTTTGAGAACGTGTGTGTCTAAAACAGGTGACAGTGAAGCTGTAGATGCAGTGTGAGCTCCGGGCACGAGCACGTATGAATTGTAAATTTTCTAGTATCCACGTTAAAATAAATAGTAAAAAGGAACAGGAGAGGAGGACTTCGCCTTCCAGCGCAGGGGGTGTGGGTTTGATCCCTGGCGGGGGAGCTGGGATCCCGGGTGCCTCCCCGCCAAGAACCAAAACTTGAACAACAGAAGCAATACGGTAACAACTTCAATAAAAACTTCAAAAATGGTCCACATGAAAAAAAATCTTTAAAGAAAACAGGTGAGATTAACTGCAATAATATATTGTATTTAATCAGCTAGATTTAAAATACTGTGCTTTCAGCATATGATCAACATGCAGACCACGGGACCCAGTACCTTCACGCCACAGGCTTCGATGTCAGAGTGTTTTTCGCGCTGAAACCTCTCAATTCCGGCCGCCCCTTTGCAGAGGGGTCGCCAGCCCCTGGGGTGGTGGCTGCCGCTGTGGAAGGGGAGCCTGGACGGCAGGACTAGAGGGAGGGGTCCGGGCTGTCCGCGGGCTGCCGTTGAGCCTGGGGATGTGCTGGCCTCGGCCTGTGACAGCAGGTGATGGGGGCACAGGTGTTATTCATACCTCGTGGATTTCCAGGCAGAGCTGAAGGTCTAGTGTTGGGGCGGCCGCCGTGCCCCGCCTGGGGTGGCGTCTCAACCCACGGGGGGGTTCGTTCCGCACGGCCTCCAAGCCGTGACCATCTGGGGCCCGGGGGTTGGGCATTGGCTCTCCAGCTCCGGGGAGAGTCGGGCGGGTCCCTTGGGAGGTGGCCCTGGGGTGCTCCCTCAAGGTCAGCCAGGGTGACCGGGCCTTGTGGGAACTTAACCCTCCGTTTGATGCCAGGTTGCTTGAAATGAGTAGGAACGACTTGATTCTAACATTTTCCTGTAAAATCAGTGCTTGGGGATGAGAAGAGAAAGCCGCCTTCCTGGAGGCTTTGGAAAAAGGCCGGGACAAACCCCTCCTCCTGCTTTGCCACCGCGGCAGCGAGGGCAGGGGCTGCGTGCCAGGGGCCTGGCGCGGACGGCAGTGCCAGGGAGAGGCCACCCGGCAGACAGCTCGGGACAGATGCGCTTTGTGGATGAATACTGGTCGTCTGAACTCATGTTCATGTCGTTTGAATGAGCGTTTTCATAAGCAATAGAGAAAGACAAAGGTTCTCGAGGAGAATTCCGTTCTGGAAGCCCAGAATCTCCTGTGGGAAGAGTTGGGCCCCGTCCTCGGCCACCCTCCCACCTGAAGCCTGTCCGGCTCAGCAGACGCTTCAGAGCCCCACGTGTTCGGTGCACGTGGCCGTCCGCTCCCGACTGTTCCCGAGACCCTTGACAGAAAGGGGGTCAAGTGCCTGCCGGGATGTGAGTACAGCCGCTGCGTCTGCCGTCTGGGTTTATGTGGGTATATTTAAATTTCAGGTCTCTGCATAGATACTTTGGGCGTCTTTCCTCCTGAGCATACAAAGAGTTACTTTAAAACATAGGTTTCTGACAGATGTCTGTTCCTGTCTTAGCAGCTCTCAGCTCCTAAAAAATTAGAAGGCTTTTCTTTTTTGACAGATCTTTGCATCAGTTCTGGCTCTTTCTGTGTAATTGTACTCCGGTTATCCCCGTGGCTTTTTCTAAACTGAAGGGGCTGAACTACGAACAAGATGGGCTACGTGTGACTGCATATATCGTAATTGTAGGGTGAAAACACTGCCTTCGCTCTGAAGACATAGCCCCTCGGGTTTGCTTGGGGAGGGGCAGCTGTGTGGGCACGAGAGGAGGTCACAGGGCAGTGGGCCTTCCTCTGCCAGTCCTGCTTCTTCTTTTTACTTGAAGTATAGTTGATGTACAATATTATATGTTACAGGGGCACAGCACAGTGATTCACATGTTTTCTAGGTTATCCTCCATTTATAGTTATTATAAAATATTGGCTGTATCCCCTGTGATGTACAATGTATCCTTGTAGTTTATTTGGTACGTAATAGTTTGTGCCTCTTAATCCCCTACCCTTATCTTGCCCCTCCCCACTTCCCTCTCCTCCCTGGTGACCAGTAGTTTGTTCTCTGTATCTGTGAGTCTGCTTCGTTTTTGTTATATTCACTAGTTTGTTTTTATTTTTTTGATTCCACCTATAAGCGATATCATGCAGTATTTGTCTTTCTCTGTCTGACTTATTTCACTTAGCATAATACCCTGCAAGTCCATCCATGTTGCTGCAAATGGCAAGATTTCATTCTTTTTTGTGGCTGAATAATATTCCATTTTATATCTATTTCACATCTTCTTTATCTATTCCTCTGTCCATGGTTGCTTCCAAATCTTGGCTATGGTAAATAGTGCTGCTGTGAACATTGGGGTGCAGGTATCTTTTCAAATTAGTGTGTTTTCATTTTCTTTGGGTATATACCCAGGAGTGGAATTGCTGGATCATAGGATAGTTCTATTTTTAGTTTTTTGAGGACCTTCCATACTGTTTTCCACAGTGATTGTACCCATTTACACTCCCACCAACAGTGTACGAGGGTTCCCTTTTCTCCACACCCTCTCCAGCATTTGTTATTTGTGTTCTTTTTGGTGATAGTCATTCTGACAGGTGTGAGGTGGTATTTCACTGTGGTTTTGATTTGCATTTCCCTGATGGTTAGTGATGTTGAGCATCTTTTCACGTGCCTCTTGGCCATCTGCATTTCCTCTTTGGAAAAGTGTCTATTCAGGTCTTCGGCCCATTTTTTGATTGGGTTGTTTGTTTTTTGGTGTTGAGTTGTATGAGCTGTTTATATATTTTGTATATTAACCGCTCATCTGTCATGTCATTTGCAAATATTTTCTCCCATTGAGTAGGTTGTCTTTTCATTGTGTTGACGGCTTCCTTTGCTGTGCAACAGCTTCTAAGTTTAATTAGGTCCCAATGTTTCCTGTTGCCTTTTGCCAGCTCCTGTTCTAACCAGACGCACCACCAGGCTGTCCTTCCCGTTCTAACCAGACACACCACCAGGCTGTCCTTCCCGTTCTAACCAGACACACCACCAGGCTGTCCTTCCCAGTCTGAGGTCGCTGTGCTTTGGAGAGCTCTTTTGTTTCCTCTTGGTCACAAGAACACACGACAGCAAATGAAACGGTCACGTCATGTTCTGACAGGACACGTGGCCTTTTTCCTGGGCTTCCTTCTCTGCATAGGCAGTGTCCCGCCAAGGACAGGCCTCACCTCAGAGCCTCCCCCCCGTCCTCCTTAGGCCCCCCCAGGCTTCTGCTGCAGGTGACCAAAGGGTTGTGTGTGGTTTTGTACCCTGCTGTCCCCCTGCCCCAGTGGGCTAAGGGCTGGGGTCTGTGGTCGCTGGGTTCCCGTGCGGCTGCCCAGTCCTGGGCAGCCTCCTGCTCTGGACCATGCCAGGACATCCTCAGCCGCTGGCCCGGAAGCCCCACCTGTGGCCCTGTCACTGAGCAGGCCTGGCTCCTGGCTCCTCATCCTGGGGGACGGGCAGGGGCTGACAGCTGCTGGGTCGAGGACCAGCCTCCTGGCACGGCCTTCCCGAGTGACCGTCAGCAGCTCGAGGGCAGCCTCATCCCATTTCCCCGTGGGCCCTGAAAGGCGGTGACAGCTGCCTGTCTCCCTGCCCAGTCCTGCCCCCTGTGCCTTGGTGGTCAGCCCGTGGTGGGCTTGGGCCATGGCCAGGGACCTGCCAGTGCACCCCCAGGGGCGTTCCAGGCATAACTGCCACAGGGGTTGGCCCTCTTCCTCCCAGAGCTGGGGGCGTCCCCGGCAGAGGGGGAAGTGGGTGGGTGACCTCTGGCCACATCGTCACGTCCTCTCCCTGGGCCTCCTGGGTTCACCCCGACTCTGCCCCTGGGCATCCTCGCTGACCCCAGGCTGGACACCCAGCCCCTCACTGAGATGGTGCCCTGGCCCGTCACCTCTGTCCCCAGGCAACCCCTGATCTGTATTCTGTCATTACGTACAGATTGCATTTTCCAGAATTGTGTATAAGTGGAATCAGTCTACCTGGGTCGGCTTCCAGTCACCCTACATGTTTTGAGGCTCACCCACGTTGGAGGGTGTCAGCAGCTCCCTCCCTTTTATTGCTGAGGTGGGTCCCGCCGTGTGGACGGACTGCAGCTTGTTTGTCCATCGCATGTAACAGACGTGTGGGTTGTTCCCAGGTTCTGACTGTTACAAATAAACCTGCTCCGAACGTGTGCGCAAGTCTCTGTGTGGACGGCGGCTTTCACTTCTCTCGGGACAGCTGGGTGTAGAACGGCGGGTTCATACGGTCGGTGAATGTTTAACTTTTTGAGAAAACTGCCAAACCGTTTTCCAAAGGTTGGACCACTTAGCATCGCCACCAGCTGTACGAGGTTCTAGTCGCCCTGCACCCTTGCCAGCACTTGGTGTGCTCAGGTTCTAAACTTTAGCCATCCTGGCGGGTGTGAGGTGGTAGGTCACCGTGGCCTGAATTTGCACTTGCCTGATGACCACGTGTTGAGCATCTTTTTGTGTAGTTCTCCTTTTTTTTTAAACATCTTTATTGGAGTATAATTGCTTTACAATGGTGTGTTAGTTTCTGCTTTACAACAAAATGAATCATTTATATATATACATATGTTCCCATATCTCTTCCCTCTTGCGTCTCCCTCCCTCCCACCTAGGTCTTCTTTAGTTGTGTCTGTTCAAATCTTTTGCCCATTTTAAAATCCAGTTGTCTTCTGACTGAGGTGTAACAGCTCTTCTGTATCTCAGGTGTAAGTCCTCTGAAATAGACATGTTTGACAAATATCGTCTCCAAGTCTGTGGCTTGACTTTTCATTTTCTTAACAGAGCAAACTTCTGAATGTTGGTGAAGTCCAGTTTATTTATTTGTTTGTTTGACTAGTTCATGCTCTTTGTGAGCTATTTAAGAAAACTTTGCCAAGCCCAGGGTCACTGAGGTTTTTCTGTTTGGGGGTTGACGGTTGTGTGTGTGATGAGCGAGGCTTGAAGATCATTTTTTTGCACATGGCTGTCCGATTTTTCCAGCACTTTTTGTTGAAAGGATTCTTCTTCTCCATCGCATTTCTTCGGTGCTCTTGTCAAAAATCAGCTGGCCGTGTGTGTGTGGGTTTATTTCTGGACTCTCCATCCTGTGGCATCCCCAGGCACGGTAACAGCCAAGACCATCCCTCTCTATGCCCAAACGCCCACCTGGCCGGGCACTGACTGTAGGCTGGTTCTAAACACGGGAGCCCAACATGCAGCATTCACCCCGTTGGGAGGATGTAACCAGGTAGTGAGAAGAGGAAACACCGCCTTGTGACACTAAGTCTGTGCCCTTGAGGAAGAATATTCCAAGCATCCAAAGAGAAAAGGACTCTCCTTTGGGTAACCGTTCTGGTCTGGATGGCCCTGTTTGCCCTTCCTCCCCGACTCGGGCCACCTTCTCACCTGAGCCCTCAGGTGGCCCCCTTGTGGACACAGGCTGAGGGCTTGCCTCCCTGCCTGCCTCCCAGATGGCCTGCCTCCCAGATGGCCCAGCACTTAGGACCTGCCCTGCCCGGGCCCCCACTTCAGCCCAAACCTTCAGGAGGTGGCCGCTGACTGGCGCGTGGGCCAGCCTGTCTGCAGGAGCTGCCCAGGCTCCCGCCTCTCCCCACCTCGAGGGAGTCGGGGTGGGCACACGGCAGGGGTGGGGCGTCCAGAGCGGGAGCCCACGGGCTGTTCAGCTTTTGCCACTGTTGCGGATTCACGTGAAAAGTTTTAATTATCTGTCCACTATTGCTGAAGGGAGTCTTTTTATTTTGTGTGGCGTGTGGTTTTGCCCTGACCTGAGAGCCTGCATCTGAATTATTTCGCCGCAGACCCTGTCCTTGTTCTCTGAGCAGACACCCAGTTGTTTCTCTTCTGCCGTATGTCAGAACATCCGCCTGTAGTTTTTCCTCTAAAAATGCATAAAAACCAAATACAGGCTCTTGCTGGACTGTATTGCAGGTAATTTTTATCCTCTGGGGAAACGGCACATTGGTGAGAACAGGTGTTCTGTTAGGATGGCTGTCTTTAAATGGTGAGAGCTCATTGTCTCTGATCCGTGCTTTTAGTGACGAGCAACCTGTGAGTCAAGTGCTTCTAAGTTTTATTTGATAAACTCAGCAGCAAGTGTAAATAAAAGGAGAATTTGCCAAGGGAGCTCGGTGTGGGCCCCAGCGAATCTGCAAGCCGACTGGACGGCCTGGAGCCGGATGGGCCCACGGGTCCAAGGGCCCCTCTGCCCTCTCCCTGCCACCACCCCATTCCCCGCTCCCTTCTCCCCACTCAACACCCCAGCCCAGGCCCCTCCCCCTTCTCTCTGCTCCAAGTCGCCCCCCTACTTCTCCCATGAGGAGCAGAATCCCAAACCTAACAGGTTTGAACACGAAGACCCAGACTCCGAATCCGTGTTGCGAACTCTTCCCCCCGTGTCGTGTTCCACGTCAAGACCCTGTCGCCTTTCCTGTGCAGCACTTGGGTGGAGTGGGCACCGTGTCCTCTTGTGGAACCATCCGGAACCCTCCGCATCACACAGAAAGGTCGGCGGTACTGACACCAGCCCTGCACGGACACAGGCCAGGGCGCGGCGCCCATCCTGCTTCCGTGGGGCCGTCAGAGGGAGGCCATCAGAGTCAAGGGCGGGGCAGGGGGACAGCCTCCAAGGGATGCGAGCTGGTGCCCTGGGCAGCACACCACGGGGGGCCCACGGCAGCACCACCGTGACGAACAGAGGCAGGATCCGGACCGTGCCCTCCCTCTGGGCGAGCCGTTCACCAGGCCCCTCCCGCATCCCTGCGGCCTCGGCCAGCAGCATTCGGGTCCGGGACCGCCTCCGTCCTGCAGGTGTGTCCCCTGCATTGACGGAAGGCTTGTGGGAAGAGAGTGTCCAGAACACGGGGTGAGGCTTGTTCTCGGAAGCACAGGAGGCGAGTGGGGAAACCCGCGGCCCCCTCGTGTGACCCAGGGCGCGTGAACCTGCCTCCCTGTCTGCGGCCTGGGGCGTCCGGGCATGCGCTGGAGGACCCAGAGTTGTGGGCATTTTCACCTCCGTGTGTCCGTAGGGCCTTGGGCGGAGCTGCTGCCCAGGGCAAGTTCACACAGTAAGTGGAAAGAAGCTGGAAAAAGACACGGTGGTCCCCTCTCCTGCCTGCTTGTGCTGTGGTGCACCTGGTCGTCAGGGTGGGGAGCAGGGAGGGTGCGTTCCTTTCTCGTGGCTCCTGGGACCACAAAGTAGGTGGCTGAGAACAACAGGAATGTATTCTTTCACAGCTCAGGAGACCACGGTCTGAAAGCGAGGTGTTGGCAGGGCTGGTTTCTTCTGGAAGCTCTGAGAGAGAGTCTGGCCCTTGTCTCCTCCAGGTTCTGGGGGCTCCAGGCGTTCCTCGGCCTGTAGACGCATCACTCGGATCTCTGCCTGTTTCTCCCATGGCCTCTCCTCTGTGTGTATGTCCCCTTCCCTGGTAAGGACACTTGTCATAGGAGGTGGGGCCACCCAGGTAATCCAGGAGGGTCTCATGCCAAGACCCTTACCTTCCTTCCATTGGCAAAGACCCGTTTTCCAAAGAAGGTCACATTCACAGGTTCCACGTGGACTTTTGAGGGCCACCTATCCCACCTGCTACAGGTGAGTAGGGAACACCTCGGGGGTCCCAGCGCAGGGGATGGGGAGCCCCTTCGCCTTGTCCCAAGGAGTCTCTGTACAGCAAGTTGGGTCCTGATCCTGGCGACGCTGCCGCACTGCACAGTCCACACCTGCCCACGGCTTTGGTGAGGTCATATGGCGGTTGCAGAGATGACCCTCATCGCTGCAGACAGAAGGCCCAGTGTAGACCGTGCGTCTGTCTACGGGGCTGTGGACGAGTAGATCTGGTCAGACCCGAGAGCGCCTCGGCAACTTCACGCGCGTGTGGAAAGATGGCGGGAGCAAAGGAGACTGACAGACGAACGGCAGCACACGGAAGGAGGCTCTACGGCGTCGGTCACCAGGGAAACGCAAGTCCAGATGACACAGCACTTCACGCCCACCGGGACGGCTAGCATCAGAAAGCCAGACGGCAACAAGTGGTGGGGAGGACATGGAGAAATTGGACCTTCAGCGCTGTTGTTACGTGATCAGTTTTATTGAGATGTAATTGACATGCAGCGCTGCACGAGTTAACGTGTGCGGCATGAGGAATTGACTTACACACATCCCGAAATGGGCATCACAGTAAGTTTAGTGAACATCCATCTTCTCATATAGATACAACGTTAAAGAAATTGACGACATTTTTTCCCGGTGATGAGAACTCCTAGGACTTTCTTAACTTTCACATATAACACACAGCAGTGTTAACTATATTTATCATGTTGTACATCACATCCCTAGTACTTCTTTATCTTACAACGGGAAGCTTGTACCTTTTGACCCCCTTCGTCCAATTCCCCCTCCCCACGCTGTCCTGCTTCTGTAACCACGAATCTGATCTTTTTTTCTATGAGTTTGTTTGTTTTTGAAGCATAATTGACCTACAACACTATGTTAGTTCCTGTTACACAACACGGTGATTTGATGTTTCAAAATGATCCCCAGGCTACGTCTAGTTATGATCTGTCACCACACAAAGCTATCACGTAGTTCTTGGCTGTATTCCCCACACTGTACATTTCATACCCGTGGCTCATTTATTTTGCAGCTGGAAGTTTGTCCCTCTTAATCTCCCTCACCTATTTCTATCCTCCCCTCATCCCCCTCCCCTCTGGAAACCACCTGTTTGTTTTCTGTATCTATAACTCTGTTTCTGTTTTGTTATGTTAGTTCATTTGTTCTGTTTTTTAGATCCCACATATAAGTGAAATCATACAGCATTTGTCTTTCTCTGTCTGACTTACTTCACAAAGCATTATACCCTCTAGGCCCATCCATGTTGTCTCAAAAGGCAACGTTTCATTCTTTTTTCTGGCTGAGTAATATTCCATCGTGTATATGTACCACATCTTCTTTATCATTCATCTATGGATGGGCTCTTAGGTGGGTTCCATATCTTGGCTGTTGTCAATAATGATGCAATGAACACGGAGGTGCAGATATCTTTTTAGATTAGCGTTTGCATATTCTTCAGATAAATACCTAGAGGTGGGATTGCTGCATCATATGGTAGTTTTATTCTTAAGTTTTTGAGGAACCTCCATACTGTTCTCCACAGTGGCTGCACCAATTTACATTCCCACCAACAGGGCACAAAGGTTCCCTTTTTTCCACACCCTCGCCAACTCTCGTTATCTGTGTTCTTTTTGATGATGGCCATTCTGACAGGTGTGAGGTGATATCTCATTGAGGTTTTGATTTGCATTTCCCTGATGACTAGCAATGTTGAGCATCTTTTCATGTGCCTGTTGGCCATCTGCATGTCTTCTTTGGAAAAATGTCTATTCAGATCCTCTGCCCATTTTCTGAGTTGTTTGTTTTTTGATGTTGAGTCGTATGAGTCCTTTGTACACTTTGGATATTAACCCCTTATCAGATATATCGCTTGCAAATACCTTCCCTCATTCAGTAAGTAGCCTTTTCATTTTTTTAATAATTTCCTTCACTGTACAGACACATTTTAGTTTGATATAGTCCCATTTGTTTATATTTACTTTTCTTCCCCTTGCCTGAGGAGACAAATCCAAAAAAATATTACTATGACCAATGCCAAAGAGCATACTGCCTAGGTTTTCTTTTAGAAGTTTTATGGTTTCAGGCCTTACATTTAAGTCTTTAATCCATTTTGAATTTATTTCTGTAGATGGTATGAGAGAGTAGTCCAGTTTGACTCTTTTGCACGTAGCTATCCAGTTTTTCCCAACACCATTTATTGAAGAGGCTGTCTTTCCCCCACTGTATATTCTTGCCTCCCTTGTCGTAGATTTATTGCCCATATAAGTGTAGGTTCATTTCTGGGTTCTCTATTATGTTCCATTGAGCTGTGTGCCTGTTTTTGTGCCAATATCATACTTTTTTGATTACTGTAACTTTGCAGTATAGTTTGAAATCAGGGAGTGTGATACCTCCAGCTTTGTTCTTCTTCCTCAAGATTGTTTTGGCTCTTCAGGGTCTTTTGTGTTCACATACAAATTTTCGAATTATTTGTTCTAGTTCTGTGAAAAATGCCATTGGTATTTTGATAGCGACTGCATTGAATCTGTAGATTGCCTTGGGTAGTATGGTCACTTTAACAGTACTAATTCTTTCAGTGTATGAACACGGTATATCTTTCCATCTGTTTGTGTCATCTTCAGTTTCTTTCATCAGTGTCTTATAGATTTCTGAGTACAGGTCTTTTACCTTCTTAGTTAAATTTATTCCAAGTTATTTTATTCTTTTTGATGTGATTGTAAATGGGATTGTTTTCTTAGTTTCTCTTTCTGATAGTTCCTTGTTAGTGTATAGAAATGCAATAGGCTTCTGTATATTAATTTTGTATATGGCAGCTTTGCTGTTATATGATTGTTAAGTGGTGCAGCCACTTTGGAACACAATCAGTTCCTCGAAAAGTTTAACGCAGTTACCACGTGACCAGGAATTCCACTTCCAGGTTTATGCCCAAGAGAAAACATATCCACACAAAAACCTGTTCATAGCAGCATTATTCATAATAACCAGGGTAGAAACAAATGCCCACCACCTGATGAACGGATCAACAAAATGCGGTCCATCCACATGGTGGAATAGTATTCAGCTATAAGAAGGCGTGAAGTACGGACACAGGCTACTGCGTGGATTGACCTTGAAAACACGCTATGTGAAAGAAGCCAGACATGAAAGGTCGCATCTTGTACGATTCCGTTTACTTGAAACACCCAGACAGGCAAACCCGTAGAGACGGCAGATGAGGAGCTGGGGGAGGGATGACTGGAGATGGGTGTGAGGCTTCTTTTGGGGGCAATGGAAAGCCTCTAATGTTAGATCCCGGTGACGGTGCAGACTCTGTGAATATACTAAACCCTCTGCACTGCATACTTTAACCGGGAGGATCTTACGGGATGTAAGTCACATCTCAATAAAACTGTTTCTAGAAGCCAGGATTACACTCTTTGGAGACAGGGTGGCTGGGCTCATCCCAACCCGTTGGAGCCGCCTGTCCACAGGTCAGCACCACCCAGGTGGCCCCGGGTGAGCTGCTGTCAGAGGGTCTGGGCCCGAGGTGGCAGCAGCCACTCTGGGTGTCTAAGTCCTTGGGTCCCTCAGGGGTCTGGAACTGTGCATCACCCGCTCTCGCTCACCAGGGGCCTCCCTCATGGTGGCTTCCAGTGACGTCCGATCTCTTAGGTCCTCCCAGCGGGACATCCCTTGGGATTCCATGTTCCTCCCCAACCGGCGTGTCCCTAGGACCCAGGAGTGGCCTCTGCCAGTCCACTTCATCCCAGCCCGGTGGGGGGATGTGCCCAGGAGTGGGGGGGACCCTCATGGGCCCCAGGCTGGGTCGGCAAAGCAGAGATCAGGGTGACCACCTGCAGTGATCAACGTGGCCCGGAACCCGGGACCCCTGTTTGGGTCTTTTGATTGCTCCTCTGATTAAACAAATAAGTTCAGTTCGCATGCGTTCTGATTAAGTCACTCAAATCCTTTTTGAAGGAGAGGAATAATTCACCATAAGCAATTTAAATTTCCACTTCCCACGAGCGGACTTCCATCCGTCCTCGAAGCTGAGAGGATTGCGACCTCCCCTGGGCTGTTTCCTGGGCTGCCGTCCGCCAGGCCGGGCCAAGCCCAGGACTTGTCCCCGCAACGGGGCATGGCCAGTGGCACCCCAAAGGCCCAGGGCCCCTGGGACAGTGTCCTGTGGCTGTTAGCAGAATGTGAACAGAATTGATTGGCATCCTAACAGGTTTACTATGTAATAGTCTTAAAAATAACATGCTTTTTAAAGAATCTTAAGCCTATTGAAATTCAAAGACAAGATCTCCTGCAGTATGAAAGCCCAACTGTCAGATACCATTTGTTCCCTTGGTGCTGCGGTGACACTCCCCCTCGAGGTCTGTTGCCACCCTGGGCTCTTTTCCTCTGCAGTTACGGAAGAGCTTCTTTCTGACCCACTGCAGCTGCTGCGGTTGAATATCTTGCAATCAGTGTTCTTGGCGTGTCATTACACAGCACTTGATTGAGAGTTTTATCTGAGAATCCACTCTCCTTCTGAAAACCCTTCGCTAGATGCTCAGTTACCTCCAGGCATCGTGTCTGCAAATACTGTGGCCAAGGCAAGTGTGGTCACCTGGGATGTTGCAGGGCCCCGAGCCCAGGTGCTCCCCTGGAAGGGGGGGTGTCCAGCCCGATAGGGGATACCTCATCCTCACAGGGCCAGTCCAGCCTCCTCCCAGGGCTGGGGGCTTGATATTCCAGAGAACTTCCTCCCAGGGTGGGGATCCGTCTCCAGATGAGACTACAGCAGAATTATAAAGGGGCCCCTCGCTGTGCCCCACGGGCAGGGACCCTCTGCAGTCAGAGGGTTTTCTCCTGAGCCGTTGCTGGGCTGCTCTCCAGAGTGGCCGGCAGTGAGGAAGCTGCCCCCTCGGAGCTGGCTGTGGATTTCACTACAAATGAGACCAAGTCAGCTGGGAGGAGCACCGCTCAGTGAGACAGCAGGTGCAGGGAACTGACTTACTGGATGTCTCAACTGGTCCCAGAATCTAAAGCTTTCAGGGTACTAATTTAGCAGACCATCTGGGAAGCTGCAGAAGCCTGGGCTTGCCTCAGGGCAATCCACGGTCAGCTCTGCATAACAAGGTTCTTATAAAACATCATTTTGGACAACACTGGTTATAGAGATAAAAGTATTTGAAACAAAAATTTAGTGAGGTTTAAAACTGTCTCAGGGCTTCCCTGGTGGCGCAGTGGTTAAGAATCCGCCTGCCAATGCAGGGGACACGGGTTCCAGCCCTGGTCCGGGAAGATCCCACATGCCGCGGAGCAACTAAGCCCGTGCGCCACAACTACTGAAGCCTGTGCACCTAGAGCCTGTGCTCCTCAACAAGAGAAGCCCGTGCACCGCAACAAAGAGTAGACCCCGCTCACCGCAACTAGAGAAAGCCTGCGTGCAGCAATGAACACCCAACACAGCCAAACATAAATAAAATTAATTAATTAAAATAAAATGAAACTCTGTCTCAGAATTTAGGTGAATCTCTTAGGTGTGGATAAGATTTCAGGACTATTTTTTGCTGGAGTAACTGGACCCTAGGTGTAATTACATTTTGCATCTCCCCTGTCCCCCCAGATTTCTCTGGGATGTGGTGCCTTGTTTTTGGGTGTCCACGTTCAGCCCCAGGCTGTGTTGGGGGAGTGGCCTCGGGCAGTGTCTGAGCTCCCTGTGAGGTTGGGTTACCTCCCCTCACTTGGGCTTCCTGAGTACCACTCGACTGGTGTGGTGTTTCAGTCCTTGCCTTGCTGTGCTAAGGAGGAGGTGCCCCTCCCACCAGAGAGGGACTTGCCCTCTCACAGGCACCCCTCCTGTGGAGTAGGGGGCAGCATTCCATTCTGTGTCTGGACCATGTGTGTCCACTTTTCCTCCCAGAATTCATTCCACAGCTGGCTCAGTGGAGGTTTTCTGGAGTGGAGGTGCCTCTCCAAGCCCCCTAACCCAGACTCCAGCCCAGGCCCCGAGCTGGAGGGCTTGGGGAGGGCCTCCCCTGGCCCACTGGGAACCAAGCCCATAGCCAGCGCTGCACCATTTTTGAGCCTGAGTCTGGAGAAGTGCTTCCCACCAGCCAGGCCTGGCGCTGGCCGCGTGTCCTCAGGTCGGGGCCAGGGTTCGGGGCTCTGAAGGGTCAGCGACTAGGGCTGGGCCTGCTCTGGGTGCTGGACTGCGGGCCAGGGCTGGCAGGCCGAGGGGCCAGGTCCACTTCTGCAGGCGGGCGGTTGAGCGGCCCAGACCCCCAAGTCCGCGCCGGCGCGCGCGCGCGCACACACACACACACACACACACACACACACAGACACACACACCCCGCAGGTGCACACACGGGCAGTGGGTGGTTCAGCGCCCCCTGGCGAGCCCTGGAGAGGCGCCGGCGTCCTTACCCTCGTGCTCGCCTGCGTTTCTGGGGCTGCTGGTCCTCGGCCGAACACTGCGACCTCCCCGCCTTCAGGGGCAGCGGCCCCGAGGCCCAGCCTCGCTGCGCCCTCCTGGCCGTCGCGACTTGGTCCTGCCCTGTGAGATGTGGGGGACCCCGCGTTTGGGGCCCCAGTGTCTTCCTCCTTCCCCTCCGCACGCTCGCTCTTCCGGGCTCGCCTGGACACCTGCGCCCCAGGGCCCCTCCGCGTGCCCTGCCCTCTACCCCTTTCCGGTTCTCTGCACCCCGGCCCTTGCGCCCTTGCCCACCTCCCCGCCCTTCTCTGGGCGCCCCCTTCTGCCTGACTCGAAGGACCCAGGGGCCCGTGGGCAGTGGGCATGCGCGGTGGCTGCGCCTGTCCCCGACCTGGGACTCCGGGTGGAGGGGTTGCTCGCACCCTCGCTGTGGGTCACGCCTCCTCCTGGGGTTGAGGCCCCCGTGGGGCTCTGCCAGCAGGACGTCGGGGCGTGTTCAGCCGAGTTCCGGGACAGGGCGCTGGGGGTGGCAGCGATGCTGGCAGGAATGACGCGGTTCCTTAGCGTCTCATTTCTCACTTATCACGGTCAGTTGACTCCACCGCCGCGATGACCGTACCAGGTGCAGACCCCCCGGGCGCCGTGCGGGGTACCCCGTGTGCTTTAAGCCCACTTTGCAGGTGATAAACTGAGGCTGGGATAAGGTCACGGCCGGTAAGGTAGGAGCGGGACTTGAACCTGGAGCCCACCCTGGACCCGTGTCCAGCACGCATCCTCTACATTCGGTGCCCGCCTGGTTCCTCTTGCCCCCTGAGCCTCAGACTCTGCTCCCATGCTCTGGAGGGCCCTTGATTCCTCTAACCGAAATGGCTTGTTTTGTTATTATTACCATAGGGGTAAAATAGTTATTGATGCAACTCGAACGTAAAGCCTTCAGCCTTTCCTGGGCAAGCACTTGGCAGTGTTTTGCGGCAAAGGGCTGCACCCTTGAGGCAGCAGGGTTCACAGTGGCCTGGCTGGCCTCCGCACAGCTAAGGACAGGCCACCTGTGGTGCCAGCTCAGGCTGTAGGCCCGTGTGGGGCCAGCTGACTGTCTGCTGGCACCTGCCCAGGGTGGGTGGGTCCCGGGGTTCGGCAGTGATCTGGTCTGCAGCCCAGGACAGGGCCAGCCTCCCCGGGGGAGGGATGCTCCCTGGGCATACAGACTCGACACGTGGTGTCTGTGCAAGCTGACCCCCTGTGGGCCCGCGAGCCTGGACCCTGAGCCACAGAGCCTGAGACCTGGTGGGACCTGCTGGCTCACCCTCTGGGCCACATGGTACCAGCCGGGATGATGGCTCTGTGCTCTCTTGTCCCCATCACCCAGCAGGAGCCAGTAGGGAAACTGAGTCACGGGAAAAGGCCTTCCTCTGTCGGGGGGCCAAGTGACAGGTGAGACTGCTTACTGGGTATGGGATACTGGGTGGATTTGTGGATCTCGCTCTCTGAGCCTGAGTTTTTCCTTCTGTAAATTGTTGGATTAGGGGAGTTAGATGACACACATTCAGCGCTGGGTGGTTATCTTTGTGATTAAACTGCACCCAAACCCTGCCCACCCATTCCTACAACCGCCAGGGATGGCCCCCCTCTAGTCTCGGTAGGAAGCAGCTGGCTGCCCCAGCGGCTCCCTGATGGGTGCTGGGCAGACTGAGCGAACCACGGGCGTGGTGATGTGCCTCTGGTCGGTCCTGTACCTAGGCCTGAAGGCCACAGGGAGGGCAGGTACCCGAGTCCTGAGAGACAGCAGGGGCCGGAGGGGCACCCACTGGGAGCCCTGGTGGAGAAGCCTGGAGGGGGGAGGGGGCAGTTGAGTGGGAGTGGGGCAGGAGTCACCAGCCACCCGCCATCCACGGGCCAGCTGGCAGGGCTGCCACCATGTGACTACAGGAGTGTGTGCCTATCTGGGGCGCCAGATCCGCTGATGGTGGCTGGCGGTGCCGCCAGGTCAGCACTGGTGTGCTGATGCACTCCTGTGGATAAGGCCGACCTTGGGGATATGGGTCATGGCCAGCCGGGCCCTGCAGAACTCAGAGGGGACAGAAGCGTGGTGGAGAGTCGCAGGAGGGTCTGGGTGAGTGTTTGGAGGAAGTGAGGGGTCCCAGCCCTGGTGACCAGTGGTCAGTGGGTTTCCTTGGCAGTCCAGCGTGGCCTGGTCAGCTTCTCCCGCGCCCAGGGCCTGAGGATCAGCGGGTGGTCGGACGCACAGCGCGGGGAGCAGCCAGGTTCGGAGTGTGTGTGACCTGAGGCTTTTCGCTGGTTTCTCTGCGATGCTCTTGGATTTGGGTGTGGAGTGGGGAGTCCGAGGCTTTACTGGAAAACTGGTCCAAGCGAGGCCCAGGGCCTGGGCTGGGCTCTTAGGCACCCAGCCCTCACGCCTGAGCTCCCTGCGCTCTGTCCAGCTGAAAGGCCCACCTGGGGGTCCAGCGAGATCCGCAGGGCTGTCTTTTGCTGAGTGTCAGGGTGGTGGGGGTCCCGTGGGGTAGTACGTCTCGGGAACCAGCGTTCGGAGCCCAGGTCGTGTCCTGGGACAGCTGCTGGGGGACTGCTGGCGGGGCAGGGGGCCGGGACTCTGCGCAACCGGGGCTGCACTCCATTGCTGAGCTTGCGAGGCGGGTGTGAGGGGGCTGGTCCTTTCTGACCTGGCCGTGCTGCCTGTCCTGCCATCTGTCCCGCCCACCTGTCCCACCATCTGCCTTCTCTTCTTGTTCCCTTCCTGGAGCTTGGCTGTGACTGCGCTGCTGCCCTGCAGTGACAAGGCATCCTTCTAAGGTTGTTCCGCTGCAGTGTTTACTTCCTATTTGGGAAGCAAGAGGCGTGAGAGGGATCCTGCCCTGGTCACTCTCACCTCCTCCTCTCTCCCACATGGGCTCCTGAGTATCCTTAGAGTGAGACCTGGGCTGGCTGCCAGCCCTGCCGTGTCCACTGATGTGACCTTGGCCATTAGTCGTCTTCATCTGGGTCAACACTGGGCCACCTCACAGAGGGGTCTGGGTGGCACCCGCTGAGGCACAAGCAGTGCTCCGCACCGGGCTAGGGACACTCGTGGTTCATGCCACATCCTGCCGCAGCCCAGCTGGCCAGCCTCACAAAGGCTGGGTCCCTCCAGCATCGTCACACGCCTGGCTCAGACGGGCTCCTGAGGGCGGGGCCTGAGCTCACACCCACCTGCATCCTGTATCCCACATCTGCATTCACATCTGCATCCCGCATCCCCATCCTGCATCGCAGAACAGGTGTGTGAATGAATGGATAATTTCATCAGCTTAACAAAATTAGTTCCGAATTAGTCAGCTTTTGCACTTTGGACTGATTCAGTACTGCTGTGTTTTGGGGTGTTTGAGGCTTCTTTGGGGCTGCTTGTTCACTACTCTTCTAACCTCCTAAGCTAAATGCTACCTTCATTAATTTTATTTTTGTCTTGTAACACTGGAATCTGTCATTGCTATGAATTTATTGTGAGAAAATATTGACGTCGTTTGCCAAAAAAGACATTCCTACTGGGCTCTATTTTATTCTCTTATAGTTTTTATTTCAAAATCGGGTGAGTACTTCTTCGTATTTATATCAATTGATTTTCTTTGCTGTGGACATTTTACTTAGGGACATTTAAAAGTCTAATTTAGGGGCTTCCCTAGTGGTCCAGTGGTTAAGACTCTGCGCTCCCAGTGCAGGGGGCCCGGGTTTGATCCCTGGTCAGGGAACTAGATCCCACATGCCGCAACTAAGAGCCCGCACATCGCCACGAAGATCCTGCATGCCGCAGCTAAGACCTGGTGCTGCCAAATAAATAAATAAATATAAAATAAATAAATAAAAGTCTAATTTATAATTTGATTTTAAATGTTGTTGAACGAGGCTTCCTGATTCAAACCAAAGAGAGAGAGTTCCTGTTCCGAATCTTTACCTTCCTCCAGTCGGCAGGCCTTCGAGTTGGCCTGAGGGTGACCCTGCCCTGCTGGACCGATTTGGTCCTGAGTGATGAGCCGGCTGGAGACTGCTGTGTTTGCTTCATTCTCTGCATACTTAGAAATGCAAATGTAGCACCAAAATTTTCTTTTGGATTCTGTTAATCAGCACAGATTGAGTTTTGTAAGTTGTGTTCATTCGTTTCCTGGACTTCTGCCCGGAGGTTCTGTCTCCCTAGCGTCTGGGGTGTCCGGGTGAGGATGGCGGCCGCACTCGGTTAAGATTCTCCTGCTGCTCCTTGGCATCCCCGGGAGACACAGGGAACTTTGGATTCTTCTTTGGAAATGCCAGTCCTGAGGGGGCTGGAAAGCTGTCTCAGAATATCACTTAAAATTTAAAAATCAAAAAAAAAAATCAAAAAAAAATTTAAAAATCACACAGATCTTTTGTGTCTCAACAAAATAAAGATAATTGTTAGGTTAAAAAAATTTTTTTTATTCTCTAGCCTCTGCTGTGTGTGTGTGTGTGCTCAGCTCTCTTTTTGCTAATGGTCGACACATTCGTAGGTGTGCTGTTAAGGTCTTTGATTTACTGAAAACAAAGCAAGGTGAGCCCAAAGGGTTTGTCTCTGTGCATCGATTCCAAGGTGGCAGATTCCACCACGCCCACCCCGTGCCCTTCGCAGGGAGAGCGGGAGGCTGTTCATGGTCACGGAGACGTTTAGCCCACGCAAGGCTTGTGGGGGTTGGCTGGGGTCCTCCAGGACTGGGTGCTGTTGTCTTCTTCCCTGGCCTCTCCCCGGGCAGGCAGGCCCTTTCCAGTTCTCCACAAGCCCCACTGCTCCCTTTTGTCTTCTCCCCCATGTAGGTGTCTGCCAGGCCCTGAAGACACGAGATTGAACCCTGGTTGGGGGGTCAGAGGGCAAGGGTGTCTCTCCCTCCTCCCAGCTTCTGAAACTAAGAGGAGGCTCCAGGGTGGGAAGTGGGTCCAAATGGGCCTTAATGGAGGGATGTGGGTCGGGGTGGGGGGAGCTTGACTCAGGGTGGCAGGGACAGTGGGTGAGGGCACCATTCAGAGAGTCAGCCGGCTCCCTACCTCCCAGACCCTCTCCTTCCGTCTTTCCTTCCGGTCAGCACAACAGGAAAGGGGCAAAAATGTACTGCCAGCCCCTGACCCCAACCTGGTTCCTGTCTCATCACAGAGGGGTCACTGGTGGCCCTCCTGGGCGTGAGTCAGCTGAGCCCATGGCGGGGGCCAGGGTCTGGACCTGCCCCATTCCTGGCCATGCCCCCAGCCCTGCATCCTTGGCAGTGGGTGCGCAGGTGCCTTTGCTGGGTGTGTGCAAGGATCGGTGAATCCCCGCCACTCTCCTGTGGAAAAGTCCCAGGGAGGTCTCCCATTGGCCCTGCCTGGGTCACATGTCCGCCTCCTGGGCCAATCACTGAAGCCCCCCTCCCCCCTGCCTGAGGTCGGCTCAGCCTACCGGAGGGGCTTACTCACCACCCCAGGGGTTTGGGCCAGCATCCCGAGTGACCCAGAGTCAGGCACTGATGAATGACCAAGTCCCCTGAGCGGAGGAAAGAACCACCCTGGGACGGGCCACGTAGGGGAAGGGGGCGGAATACGGGCTCCATCGAGCAGAGAGCTGAGAGAAATTACAAAAATAAGTTACCTTATGCTCAACAAAAAAATGTAGGGTGTAAAGACAGCCATGTGCTGATTCTTAGGTAAAGAAGGAGGGAACCGAGGGTTGATTGGGTGTCTTTCCTTCTCTTCTGTCTTTCTCTGCCCCATCCTGAAGGGCACCTTTTATAAAAACATGTTTGAGGGCTTTGCAACCCTTCCCGTGGGCTTGTCCTAATCCTGGAGACTCAGATCCAAGGGGACAGCCCTTGGCACCTCGGCTGGAGGGAGCACAGCGCCGAGGCCTGGGGTGGGCGTGAGCGTGTGGACAGGACAGCACGTGGCCGGCGGGGCTGGAGCTGGGGACAGACCTGGGCGGTCACGTGGCCGGCAGGACGGGCGGAGGCGCACGGAGCTGGGCCTTCGCTCCAAGGGTGGGGTTACGCCTGAAGACCCAGAATCAGAAGAACGCCCCGTGCCTTTCGTGGGAGGTGAGCCTCTGAGAGAAGCGTTTCCCGCCACAAAGCCCCGCACCTCCTGGGTCGTGGAAACTGGGCTGAGCGCTGGGAGGAGGCTGGGGAGCGGGCCGCGCCCTTCCTTCAGCGGCCGCCTTCATCACTTCAGTTTAGTTTAGGACTAAAACTCCTTTCTGAGCGCTGATTCCACCGTCCCGCGCCCCGGCCCTCCCCAGCCCTCGTCTGGGGTGCTTCTCCCCGCCTCCGGGGCCTCAGGGGAGCCGGCGGGGTGGCGGGCCCCGCCCACGGTGGGGACAAGGCCACGCCCCCCCGGGCGGCGCTCACCCCCTCTCTCCCCGCAGCGGTCGGACCCGCAGCTGCTGGCGCAGTTCTACCACGCGGACGAGGAGCTGAGCCAGGTGGCCGCCGAGCTGGACAGTCTGGACGGGCGGAAGGACCCCCAGCGCTGCACGCTGCTCGTCAGCCAGTTCCGCTCCTGCCAGGTGAGCGGCGGGACGGAGGGGAAGGAGGGCGCGGGCCAGGGGAGCCGTCTCAGGGAGGGAAACCGGACCGGAGTGGGGCGGGGGGGACATCCCGGGGACAAGAGCAGGTTGGAAGGGGCGGGTTCGCGGGACACCCTCGGAGAGGAACATGGGAGGACGAGGAGCCGGCACGGGGAAGGGGACGACGGCCCGCGGGGCCGCCGCAGAGCTGGCAGGGTGGCGACCTCCTGCTGTAGGGTTCAGCTGGTCCTGGACACCATGCTGGGAATTCCTCTCGGTTCCCTGAACCCGGGAGGCTTCACCAGCACAAGAGCACGTGGATGAAGCAAGTTTTGTCAAGTGACCGTCTGGGTCGTTCACCAAGTTCCAGAACCTTCTCCGTGTATTCAGCCCACCAGTCTGAGTCTCCACCAGGGAGGTGAGGGCTGTGCGTCCTAGATCACAGGGGTGGGTCTGGGGAAGCAAATGTCCCATCGTGTGTTTCAAGCATCAAGGGTTCTTACAGAATCCTTGAGGGGGCGGGAAGAGTACACCCCATCCCATTCCCATCTCTCAGGAGGGTCCAGGGACCAAGGGGACAGGAGCGTCTCCCGACTGGCTGGTTTGTCGATGCCCTGCTTCCCCACCGGAGGATGTCCTTCCTGTGCCCTCAGCTTGCCCACCGCTGACAGCGAGGAGGCGTCTCTCTGCCCCCTCCCCCCACCACAGGGTGGGGCTCCCTGCAGGGGACTGTGTTTACTCCCAAGGCCGCTTATGCCCCTCACTGGCTATTGTAACTGCATGTTGCACAGAGTGACCGCGTGGGGTGAAACTCGGCTTGTGCCTTGCAGAGCCTCGTTAGGGAAAATCAGAGGCGGGGACGGCCCTGGGAGTGGATGCGTGTGAGGCAGCTCTAAAAAGGTCGAGAAACGAAGCATAAAAATCAGCCAAAGTAGTTCACGCTCACATAGTGACACAAGCATCTTTCACTTCTCACTGCTCTCTGAAGACCCGTGTCGGGGTCCCCAAAGCCACGCTGGGCTTCCAGCAGGAGGACACGCAGGGCTCACATATACTCAAGGCTCTGATCCATCGCAGTGAAGGGCTGTGCAGCAGAACCACCGAAGGGAGAGGGCCTGGGGGCGAGGTCCAGAGGAAACAGGCGCTAGCTTCCAGAACCCCGTCCCGTGGAGTCACGCGGGCCGCGTTCCACCCCCAGCGACACGCTGTCCCCAGGGAAGCTCGTCAGAGACGCAGAACCGGGGCTCTCGTTGCGGGCCCGCAGGCTCCGCAGGCCCCTCTGCCGGGCACACACCGAACTCCAGCCCCGGGGAGGGGGGAAGGGTGTCAGCACAGACACAGCAGGGGAGGCCCAGGGAGCCCCCCATCCCGACACCCCAGCTCCCGGATGCCAGCCCCGCACGCAGGCCTCGCAGAGGGCGGCAGCCAGGCCCGCCGGGAGGACTCCTCTCCCCACAAACGCGTGGCTGAAAGTTATGGCTGAGGCATCCTGGGTGCTGGCTCTGTACTCAGCTGCCCGCCCCAGGAAAACGGACTTAGAAGAGGCGCCAAAGTGAGCCTCCCTGTGTGTACCATGACTTTATAAAGGCTTGTCACTGTCACATTTGTTTCACTGGCCAGTTACTGGGGCTCCTTGTCTTGTCAGGGGCTCGCACTACAGTGAATTTCTACAAAGCTCAGCTATTTAGGTTGGAAAGTCACTTTTATTTCTAATATCTCTCTTGAAACAGGTACTTTTTTTTTTTTTTTTTTTGGCTGTGCCGATCGGCTTGTGGGATCTCAGTTCCCCAACCAGGGATTGAATCAGGGTCATGGCAGTGAAAGCCCGGAATCCTAACCACTAGACCACCAGGGAACTCCCCGAAACAGGCATTTTGCCATTTCTAATTTTCATTGACCTTCATGATGCTGCCAGTTCATTTGTTCATTCATTCCTTCATTCCTTCATTCAACAGCACTCACTTGCAGAGGTGCCCCTGGGCAGAGGGTGGATGATGTCATAGGAGGTGACATCCTATGTGACATAGGATGATGTCACAGGCAGGCGCAGGGGAGGTGGGCATTTGGCAGGCCGTTGCGGTCAGGGAGGGGCTTCGACAAAGGCCGAGAGCATGGGGTGATGTGTGTGATCCCAGCACGAGAACCGAGATAACATGCAGGTCTGACGGACGCGGCTGGCTGCAGCCCACTCTGCCGGGTCACTTGCTGGCCTTGATTTTAGAGCACGGTTGCCCTGGGGAGGTCACCCAACTCCAGATTTAGCTGGTCCCCCATCCCCTGAAGTTCCCAGCACCTGTGAGTCAGTTCTAGAGGATGTGGACGCCCCTGCCAAGTACCCAGAGGTCATGAATTTCTCGGCCCTGGGTAGTGGCTCAGCCCCCTGTCGGGGGCACCTCAGGCCTCCCAGGTCCCATCAGACCAGGTGGACCCTCAGCTGAGCAGGGGGCATCTGTGCAGAGCACGCCTGGCAACGCCAGCCTGGCCCGGCTCTGCTTCCCGGGGGCCCCTGCGGGTCCTCACGTTGGTCTCGGTGCCGCTCAGGTCATACCTTCTGTCTGGGGTCAGCCGGACAGGCTGGTTGGGTGTGGTGTTTTGAACCTTCTGACCCGAAATGGAGTCTTCTAGCTAAGTCTCCAGCCTGACCAGGCACGCAGCAGAGGCCCAGTGAACCGCAGCTTCTCCCGTGTGGCACTGTGGAGGGTGAGGCAGGTGCACTGCGGTTCAGCCTCGCTGGGCTGACTCTCATCCCAGTTAGAAGGAATCTAAGTAATGCGCCTTTGCGTAAACTGAACTTCCTTCAGGAAAATTGTGGGCTAGGGCACACATGAGTATGCAGGTGGTTTCTGATGACGTTTGCACGGGTTTTCGTTTTCCTTCTTGCTTCAGAAAACCATAGAGGATTTAAGAAATCATGCTGATGGCGCAGTAGGATGAAATGAATTCCACATTGTTGTTATGCACTGAAGTGCGTCCCCCGCCCCGCCCCCAATTCATGTGTTGAAGCCCTAACTCATAGCGCCTCAGGTGTGACTGCATTTGGAGGTGGAGCCCTTAAAGAGCTGATTAAGGTAGAATGAGGTCACTGGGGTGGGCCCTGATCCAATCTGAGTGATGTCCTTACAAGAAGAGGCAGTTAGGACACAGACAGGCACAGAGGGACGACCACAAGAGGACACTAAATCCCTTATCAGACGATGACTTGCGAACATTTTCTCCCAGTCTGTGGAGTAGCTTGTCATTCTCCTAGCAGTTTTGCAAAGAGCCTAAGTTTCAAATTTTGGTGCAGCCCAATTTACCTATTTTTTCCTTATATAGATCATCCTTTTGGTGTCATATCTAAGAAATCTTGGTCTAACCCAAGGTCATCAAATTTTCTCATTTTCTTTCAGAAAGAAAGAAAGGTTTTATATTTATTTATTTGGCTGCGTTGGGTCTGTTGCTGCGCGTGGGCTTTCTCTCGTTGCGGCGAGCAGTGGCTACTCTTCCTCGTGGTGCGCGGGCTTCTCACTGCGGTGGCTTCTCTTGTCGCGGAGCGCGGGCTCTAGGCACGCGGGCTTCAGTAGTTGTGAAGTTTTATATTTAGGTCTCCCATCCATGTTGACCTAACTTGAGTATATGGTGTGAGCTTTCAACCAACATTCATATTTTTTTTTGTAAATGAATTTTCAATTGTTCCAGCATCATTTGTTGAAAGACCATCCTTTCTCACTGAAAAGACTGTCCTTTTTGTACTAAATTGTTCTTGCACCTTTGTTGAAAATCATTTGTCCATATCTGTGTGGGTCTATTTCTGGGTCCTCTAGTCTGTTCCGCTGATCTGTCTTAAGGCCAGTATCACACTGTCATAATTTTGGTAGATTTAAAGTAAGTTGTAAAATCAGAGGGCGTCACATCTCCAACTTTGTTCTTCTATTTCAAAGTTGTTGTGGCTGTTCTAGGTTCTTTGCATTTCCATATAAAACTTAAAAACAGCTTGTAGATGTCTACAAAAAAGTCTGAGTTTTTGATTGGGGTCACATTTAATCTATAGATCAATTTTGGGAAAAGCATTGTGTTTTTCACCGTTCAGTGTGATGTTAGCTATCGTAGGTTTGTTTTTTTTTTTTTTTTTTGCGGTACGCGGGCCTCTCACTGTTGTGGCCTCTCCCGTTGCGGAGCACAGGCTCCAGACGCTCAGGCTCAGCAGCCATGGCTCACGGGCCTAGCCGCTCCGCGGCATGTGGGATCTTCCCGGACCGGGGCACGAACCCATGTCCCCTGCATCGGCAGGCGGACTCTCAACCACTGCGCCACCGGAGAAGCCCTATCGTAGGGTTTTCATAGATGCTCTTTTTCAAGCTGAGGAAGTTGCCATCTATTCATAGCTTGCTGAGAGTTTTATCAGGAATGGATGGATGTTGGATTTTTTTCAAATGCTCTGTGTCTGTTGAGGTTATCGTGTGTTTTCCTTTCCTCTTAGTTTGTTGATATGGTAAATTACATTTAGATTTTATTAACTATTTTTATTACTGTCCACCCCATCACCCACAGCAACAGCAGCAGTAACAGCAGCTGATCCAGGAGGGACAGATGGGATCAGCCCCTGTAAGATTCCTACTGTATGTGTGAGGTGGTCTCGAACTCTTTGAAAGTAGTCTTATGTCTTTATGTCATACGTGTTCGTCTTACATGTGTTTAGACTCACACTATATTGTCAGTGTTTTTGTTTAAACAGTCAAATGTTTTGCAAAGAAAATTAAACAATAATAAAGGCTCTTGCATTTTTCCCGTGCGGTCGCCCTTTCTGGTCTCTCTGTTCCTTCGTGTAGATCTCAATTTCCATCTGGTGTCTTTTCCCTGTTGCATGAAAGACTTTCTTTAGCATTTTTTGTAGTGCGAGTCTGCTGGTCATGAATTCTTATCTTGCCATCAGTTTGGAAAGCTATTTTTGCTGGGTTTAGAATCCTAAGTTATCATTTTCCCCTCAATACTTGAAAGATGGTCTTCCACTCTTCTCACTTGCATTGTTTCCAGTGAGAACGCTAATGTCATCTTACCTTTGTTCCTTGTATGTACAATTTTTTCTCTTGCTACTTGTGAGATTTTCTCTTTTTATTAGTTTTCATCAATTTGATTATGCTGTGACTTTGTATCGCTTTCTTTGTGTTTCCTGTGCTTAGGGTTCATTGAACTTCTTGGATCTGTGAGTTTATAGTTGTCATTAAATTTGGGGAAAAAGTTAGTCACTGTTCCTTCACATATTTTTTTGTTTCAGTTCTCCTCCTCTTGGGTCTTGAATTATACATATTTTGACATATTGAGGTTGTCCTAGAACTCACTGATGGTCTCTTCTATTATTATTATTGGTATTTTCTCTCTGATAAATTTGGGAAGTTTCAATTGCTATGTCTCCAAGTTTATTGTTCTTTTTTTCTGACCTGTCTAATCTGAGGTTAATCCCATCCGGTGTATTTTTGTTTTCACCTCAGATACTGTAAGTTTTGTCTCTGGATCAGTTTGAGACCTTTTTGTTTCTTCATTGATTCTACGTAACTTTCTGAACACACACAAGTCAGTTATGACAGCTACCTTCATCCCCTGTTCTATCGCCTCTGTCAGGTCTGGGTTGGTTTCGATGGGTTGCTTTTTCTTTTCATCGTGTGTCATATTTTCCTAATTCTTTGCAAGCCTGGTAATTTTTTAAATAATTTTAAAAAAATTATTTATTTATTTTTGGCTGCGTTGGGTCTTTGTTGCTGCACACGGGCTTTCTCTAGTTGCAGCGAGCAGGGGCTACTCTTTGTTGCGGTGCGCAGGCTTCTCGTCGTGGTGGCTTCTCTTTGTTGCGGAGCACGGGCTCTAGGAGCACGGGCTTCAGTAGTTGCAGTGCACAGGCTTCAGTCGTTGTGGCTTGCGGGCTCTAGAGCGCAGGCTCAGTAGTTGTGGTGCATGGGCTTAGTTGCTGTGTGGCATATGGGATCTTCCCGGACCAGGGCTCAAACCCGTGTCCCCTGCATTGGCAGGCGGATTCTTAACCACGTGCCACCAGGGAAGCCCAAGCCTGGTAATTTTTTAATTGGATGCCCAACCTTGGGAATTTTACCTTGCTGAGAGCTGAATATTTTTTTCCATAAACTTTTTTGAGCTTTGTTCTGTGATACAGTTTGGTTACTTAGAAATGGTTTGATCCTTTTGCATCCTGTTTCTTTAAGGTGTTAGGCAGGATCAGAGCTGTGTTTAGTCTGGGGCTAAGAATAGTCCGCTACTGAGGCAAGACACTTTCGGTATCTACCCAACGCCCTGTGAACCGTGAACTTCTCTACTCTTCGGCCCTGTGCCCAGCTGAATGAATACTCAGGGGCCTCCCCAGAGGCTGTCTCCCTGGGCAGCTCACTCATGTCTGCTACACTGTCCTCTGGATTCTGGCTGCCTTGGTCTCCCCGGGCTCTCAGCTCTGTCTCTTCAACTAGGGAGTTTGCTGGGTCCCACGTGGGTACCTTCTGTCTGTGCCATGACCTGAAAATTCCCTCCAGGCAGTGAGCTGGGCAGTCATAGCTCCCACCTCATTTGTTTCTCTTCTCTCTGGGATCACTTATTGCCTGACTTCCAGTGTCTGGACAACCGCTGTCTCATTTGCTTCCATTATTGTTGTTTGAAGAGGTAAATTTCATGCATGTTGCTCCACCTTGGGTGGAATCAGATGCCCCAGTAAACGTCGTTGAGGGACACTGTGTGTTCAGCACTGCTCTATCACTGGGGACCCATCAGTGCAGGGAAAAAGCCCTCACCCTCAGGCAGCTGCCATCCTGGGGCTGGGCAGGGTGGGATCACTGCCACTAAAAGGCCACACAACTTTGGGTAAGCCCTGCCGCCTTGCTGGGCTAAGATTCCTGGCTCTCAATACCAGCTGACGTTTTCTGAGCCCTTGCTGTTATTTTTGCCACTGTTTGTTCATTACTTCGTTGAATCGTGAGAAAGAGACCTGCCCACCCAGAAAACCTTTTAAACAGAGCTGACAGTAGGACCACGTGATGTTGGTTGGATTTATTTTTATGTTTTGTGCGATTTCCTTATGGTGCAGAATTTCCTTCAGAGTTTAGTGCATCAGTTGTTTGCATTAGAAAGTCATGCTTCCCGCTCACATCTACTGCCTAAGAAAAATGAAACTCAAGCCTCAGAGGGTGGAGAGGAGGACTGTTGAGATACGAAACTGCTGAGGGTGAGGGTGTGCTGTCTTTTTTTGGAAAGCAGCTTGGTGGAATGTAATTAGGGCCTATAAATGCACTTCACACTCTGACTTTGTAATGGTGCTTCTAGGGATGAGTGGATTCTGAGGGACTAACCCAGAATTCAGTGTCAGGTCCGCCGTGGTGATTGCCTTACTCACGGTAAATTAGAAACGACGTAAATGTCCAGCAGAAGAGGAAGCAGGGAGTTCAAAGGATGGTCCGTGTGCTGGAATCTTACGTGGCTCCCCGTCACAAGCTGGATTTGTGGAAAGTGATAATAACACGTCCCAACAGTAAATGACAGCAGCAGAGTACAAAATTACGTCCACAGATGATCCCAACCATGCTGCTGATGGGAAGCAGCCCACGGGGACAAGAACCGGAAGGAAGCGTGCCACCTGCAGTCACTGTCCCAAGGACAGTCCCTGCCCCTCCACTTTCCCATGTTTCCAGTTTCTCTGGGATGAATGGGTATTAATCTTACCTTTAACAAATTAAAGAAACAAACTAAACTTTCAACATTCTTACAATTCTACTGAATGGATGGTAGACGTTTAAAGAACAGGACAATTTTGAGAAAAGAATGGGATGTAATTTAAGATGCAGTAAAAACAGGTTTGAGAAGACCAGTCTTACACGTGGTCTCCTAGTGATGTCTGTCCCGACAGCAGGTCTTGCCTGTGTCGCGATCATGCCCAGGGTGACACAGGCTTATATGTTAATCAAAGCAGCACAGCAAGTGGGCGGTGAAAATCCACTTTTTGTGTGTCTGTCCACCTAGCAATTCCATTCCTCCAGCTCTCTCCTAAGAAATTTGTGTACAGGAGTTCAGAGAGATGCTCGGGGCGGTCATCGTGGCTGAGGCTGCAGGGAGCCCAGGTGCGCGGCTCCGCAGGGAAAGGTACAGCCGTCACAAAGGGCGATGCACCATGAACTTGGTGACTGACGTGGGACGCGCCCTCAGCCCTCGTGGCGGGTGCTCTAGACACCTGGACGTGGGGAAGGGTGTGTTCTTCACTCTGGATACTTCTGGAAAGTTTGAGCTCCTTGTAGCAGTTGCAGAGCAGGCCCACGTGTGCTACCACATCACCTCGTCACCCTAACCTGCACTGGGCTTGCTTCTCCGACTTTCCAAGCAGTCCTGTCAGCCGCCAGCTGGAGCTGCGTCTTAGCGCACGTCCTGTTTCTGTTTCAGGACAACGTGTTAAACATCATTAACCAGATCATGGATGTGTGCATCCCCCAGGACCGCGCCCCACGGGATTTCTGTGTCAAGTTCCCCGAGGAGATCCGGCACGACAACCTGGCCGGCCAGCTCTGGTTTGGCGCCGAGGTAGTGGGTGGCTGCCGGGGTCCGGGGTCACGGTGCTGCAGGGCCCGGCGTCTCCTCCTCCAAGGGTTACAGATGGTGCTGAGCCTGTAGGGTGGCGGGGAGGCGAGAACATGCTCCCTGGAGACTATACACAAGCAAATATAGACACGAGGCCTCACATGTGATTTCTATGAGGTTCTCAGGCCCCCAGACACGTAGGGCCTAAAAGCGGTTCTTATTACAATAATGCTGGTATTCGGAACAGCACTGCCCGTCCTGCACCCGCAGGACTGTTTCTTCTTGCGGGGCGGGGCGAGTATGCCCTGGCCCACACTCCAGCTGCCACTCACAGAGCCCCTCCGATCTTGGTCTTCACCTCCCGAGGAGGAGCCTGAGGCACGGGAGGGAGGTGTCCGCCCGGGGAGGCAGGACCAGCCTCACCCCAGCCAGTGGTGACCCATGGGACACCCAGACGACCCCTTGGCCTTGCTCTCGGGACCCTAGGGGTGTGCGCTGCCCCGTCCTCCCTGCCTCAGCTCTGCAGGACTCCTGGAATGCCCCCCTCCCCCACGCTGCCGGGCCCTCGTGCCCACCGGCTCCCCCCTTTCAGCCCACTCCACCCGGCTCCTCTGAGCCGCACCTGGTTGGGCGTCCCTGCTGGGGCCCTGGGTAGGCCGTCTCTCCCCCCAGCCTCAGTGCTCAGCTCTGCAAAGCGGGTCCCAGGGTCAGGGGCAGCTGTGCAAGCCATGAGGTGATGCAGGGAGCCTTTATGGACACGAGGCGTCTGCTTCCTAGAACACCTGGATTTCCTGGGGAGCCGCAGTCAGTCCCGGTGCGGTGGACCTGGAGTAGGGCCGGAACCTGGCGTCTGTGGACCGGGTGGGGAGGGGACAGGAGTCACATGGCCCGGAGGCCCCTGCATGGAGCCCCCAAACCCGAGGGCACTTGTTCTCACCGCCGTGATGGCACTGCACCTAAGAGAAACCAGGAGGGAGCAGGCGCCCCAGAGCGGAGGGGGGAGGGGGGCAGGAATATGAGGGAGGGGCTCCCGGAAGGGAGGCCCGGGAGGCATCTCCGGGATGAGGCGCCCCAGCCCCGCCGTTGCTCTGCCGTCCGGTCCCACTTCTGGCTGTACAGTCTTCTCGGGCGCTGTGGGTGGGGGGGGGGGGGCCTTGCTCCGCGCCCGCTGTCGTGGGTTCCGGAAGCCCGCACGCTCCGGGCGCCGAGGACACGCGGGTGGGGCCTCCCTGACGCCCTCTGCCGCCCGCAGTGCCTGGCCGCTGGCTCCATCATCATGAACCGCGAGCTGGAGAGCATGGCCATGCGGCCGCTGGCCAAGGAGCTGACCCGCAGCCTGGAGGACGTGCGCGGCGCCCTCCGCGACCAGGCGCTGCGGGACCTCAACACCTACACGGAGAAGATGCGGGAGGCGCTGAGGCACTTCGACGTGCTGTTCGCCGAGTTCGAGCTGAGGTGACCGAGGAACCCTAACCCTTTGCCCCGTGGGGGGGGCTGGGGGTGGGCAGCTCCGCTGGCTCTGCGTCTGCAGCAGGAAAACTCCGCGGAGGGAGGCGCGGGCTGGTTCCGGGCCGTCGCGGGGGTCGGGGGCACGGCGTACGGGGAGGGGCGGAGGCGGGCAGAGGCGACCCAGGGACGCAAGGGACACCGGGTCCCGCCCAGCACCTCTGCCGCTGGTGGTCCTGCGGGTGAAGATCACGGTCAGCACAACGCCCCGCCCCCAGCACATCTCTGTGCCCAGACGTGGGACGCGGCAGGAGCCAGGAGGAAGTGGAGGTCGCTCGGGGGCCTGCTGGGGCCCCCAGCTCCGTGGGGTGAGGGGGGCGCCTCTCCAGCTCAGCGGGTCTGCCCTTCGCACCCCCACTAGCTCCCTGGGGCGTTCCCGCCCGCCCGCGGCAAAGGACATGGCGTGGTCCCTGGGGCCCTCACAGGACAGGCTGTGGAGGACCCGGGACTGCGGGGAGGGGCCTGCGCGGTGTCCACAGACACGGAGACGCTGGAGGTAGGTGAGAACAGGACCGCAGAGCCCGTCCACGGTGGCCCGGTTAATGAAAACTGTCTGTCCTGTGCCGTGTGGGCCCCAGAAGGAAGTCAGGCATTCCAGCCGGTTCTCTAGGGAGTGGGCGCCACAAATGAGCTTAAATAGCTTCGGCCGGCTCTGTCTGCTCCACATCTTTCCAACTGAGCTTTCATAACAAGAAAAAATAGTGACAGAAAAATGTTCTCACCTGGGGAGTGGGTGGACCCCCTGGCCCTGCCCTGCGTGGGGGCCCAGGGGTTGTCCGCCCGCCCTGCACAGGGTCATTCACTACCTCGAGGCTGGGGACCGTCGGGGCAGTGGGCAGTGGCGGTTCCGGGGTGGGCAGGGCTGTGGGATCCAAGGAGGTGCTACTTGAGGCCTGACCCTGGGAGGAGCTTTGGCTCAAAATATAAACGGTGATGCTGGGGGTGTGTGTTTATGAAGCTGCTGAGATGCAGCTGGGCTCCAGTTGGAGGGACCTCATTTGGTTGTCAGTTAAGACAACCTTGGTTCCGGGAGGTACCAGATGGCCCTCACTCCCTTCTCTCTGTTTGCAGCTACGTGTCGGCCATGGTGCCCGTGAAGTCCCCGCGGGAGTACTACGTGCAGCAGGAGGTCATCGTGCTGTTCTGTGAGACGGTGGAGAGGTGAGGCCACCCGGGAATGGCGGGGCTCCTGCTGCCCCGGGCCTGGGTGAGGGCTGCACCGGGACAGGGGCACCATGTGCATATGCCACGGGGCCTCCACTCACACGACTGTTCCTCAGCCCCAGTGTCCCCTTTCTCTGGGCCCAGACCCTGCAGGAAGAGCTGACGTGGTTGAGAAGGGCTCCATGCTCACCTCCTGACCTCCCTCACCTCCTCACCTCCAAACCTGCCTCACCTCGCACACCTCCGTCACATCCTCACCTCCTCACCTACCTCACCTCCCTCACCTCCTCACCTCCCTCACCTCCTCACCTCCTCACCTCCCTCACCTCCTCACTTCCTCACCTCCCTCACCTCCTCACGTCCTCACCTCCCTCACCACCCTCACCTCCTCACCTACCTCACCTCCCTCACCTCCTCACCTCTCTCACCTCCATCACATCCTCACCTCCTCACCTCCCTCACCTCCCACACCTCCCACACCTCCGTCACATCCTCAGCTCTTCACCTACCTCACCTCTCTCACCTCCTCACCTCCCTCATCTACTCACCTCCCTCACCTCCTCACCTCTCACACCACTCTCACCTCCCTCACCTCCGTCACATCCTCACCTCCCTCACGTCCTACACCTCCCTCACCTCCTCACCTCCCTCACCTCCTCACCTCCCTCACCTCCTCACCTCCTCACCTCACCTTCCTCACCTGCTCACCTTCTCACCTCCCTCACCTCCCTCACCTCCTCACCTCCCTCACCTCCCTCAACTCCTCACCTCCTCACCTCCCTCACCTCCTCACCTCCATCACCTCCCTCACCTCCTCACCTCCCTCACCTCCATCACCTCCTCAACTCCTCACCTCCCTCACTTCGTCACCTCCTCACCTCCCGCACCTCCCTCACCTCCTCACCTCCCTCACCTCCCTCACCTCCTCACCTCCTCACCTCCTTCACCTCCCTCACCTCCCTCACCTCTTCACCTCCCTCACCTCTTCACCTCCCTCACCTCCTCACCTACCTAACCTCCTCACCTCCTCACCTCCAACACCTCCTCACCTCCCTCACCTCCTCAACTCCTCACCTCCCTCACCTCCTCAACTCCTCACCTCCCTCACCTCCTCACCTCCCTCACCTCCTCACCTCCCTCACCTCCTCACCTCCCTCACCTCCCTCACCTCCATCACCTCCTCAACTCCTCACCTCCCTCACCTCCTCAACTCCTCACCTCCCTCACCTCCTCACCTCCCTCACCTCCCTCACCTCCTCACCTCCACCACCTCCTCAACTCCCTCACCTCCCTCACCTCCCTCACCTCCTCAACTCCTCACCTCCCTCACCGCCTCACCTCCCTCACCTCCTTGCCTCCTCGCCTCCCTCACCTCCTCGCCTCCCTCACCTCCTCGCCTCCCTCACCTCCCTCACCTCCTCACCTCCCTCACCTCCTCACCTCCTCACCTCCTTCACCTCCCTCACCTCCCTCACCTCCTCAAATCCTCACCTCCTTCACCTCCTCACCTCCCTCACCTCCTCACCTCCTCACATCCCTCAACTCCTCACCTCCTCGCCTCCCTCACCTCCTCGCCTCCTTCACCTCCCTCACCTCCTCGCCTCCCTCACCTCCTCACGTCCCTCACCTCCCTCACCTTCTCGCCTCCCTAACCTCCCTCACCTCCTGGCTTCCTCACCTCCCTCACCTCCTCACCTCCCTCACCTTCCTCACCTCCTCATCTCCATCACCTCCTCACCTCCTCACCTTCCTCACCTCCCTCACCTCCTCGCCTCCCTCACCTCCCTCACCTCCTCACCTCCCTCACCTCCCTCACCTCCCTCACCTCCTCACCTCCCTCACCTCCTCACCTCCCTCACCTCCCTCACCTCCTCATCTCCATCACCTCCTCACCTCCTCACCTCCCTCACCTCCCTCACCTCCTCACCTCCTCACCTCCCTCACCTCCTCAGCTCCCTAACCTCCTCACCTCCTCACCTCCTCACCTCCCTCACTTCCCTCACCTCCTCACCTCCTCACCTCCCTCACCACCTCATCTCCTCACCTCCCTCACTTCCCTCACCTCCTCACCTCCCTCACTTCCCTCACCTTCTCAACTCAACTCCTCACCTCCCTCACCTCATCTCCTCACCTCCATCACCTCCTCACCTCCCTCACCTCCCTCACCTTCTCACTTCGCTCACCTCCTCAACTCCTCACCTCCTCCCCTCCCTCACCTCCTCGCCTCCCTCACCTCCTCACCTCCTCACCTCCTCACCTCCCTCACCTCCTCACCTCCCTCACCTCCCTCACCTCCTCACCTCCTCACCTCCCTCACCTCCTCACCTCCCTCACCTCCTCACCTCCCTCACCTCCTCACCTCCTCACCTCTCTCACCTCCCTCACCTCCCTCACCTGCTCACCTCCCTCACCTCCTCACCTCCTCACCTCCCTCACTTCCTCGCCTCCCTCACCTCCTCGCCTCCTCGCCTGCCTCACCTCCTCGCCTCCCTCGCCTCCCTCACCTCCTCGCCTCTCTCACCTCCTCGCCTCCCTCACCTTCCTCACCTCCTCGGCTCCCTCACCTCCCTCACCTCCTCACCTCCCTCACCTCCGCACCCCCCTCACCTCCTTCACCTCCTCACCCCCCTCACCTCCCTCACCTCCTCACCTCCCTCACCTCCCTCACCTCCTCACCTCCTCACCTCCCCACCTCCCTCACCTCCCCACCTCCCTCACCTCCCTCACCTCCCTCACCTCCTCACCTCCCTCACCTCCTCACCTCACCTCCCTCACCTTCTTCACCTCCTCAACTCGTCAACTCTTCACCTCCCTCACCTCCTCATCTCCTCACCTCCATCACTTCCTCACCTCCCTCACCTTCTCACCTGGCTCACCTCCTCAACTCCTCATCTCCCTCACCTCCTTCACCTCGCTCCCCTCCCTCACCTCATCTCTCTCACCTCCCTCACCTCCTCATCTCTCTCACCTCCTCACCTCCCTCACCTCCTCACCTCCCTCACCTCCCTCACCTCCCTCACCTCCCTCACCTCCCTCACCTCCTCACCTCCCTCACCTCCTCAACTCCTCACCTCCCTCACCTTCTCACCTCACTCACCTCCATCACCTCCTCACCTCCTCACCTCCGTCACCTCCTTCACCTCCTCACCTCCCTCACCTCCTCACCTCCCTCACCTCCTCACCTCCCTCACCTCCTCACCTCCTCACCTTCCTCACCTCCTCACCTCCCTCACCTCCCTCACTTCCCTCACCTCCCTCACCTCCCTCACCTCCTCACCTCTCTCACCTCCTCAACTCCTCACCTCCCTCACCTCCTTCACCTCGCTCCCCTCCCTCACCTCATCTCCGTCACCTCCCTCACCTCCTCACCTCCCTCACATCCTCACCTCCTCACCTCCCTCACCTCCCTCACCTCCTCACCTCCCTCACCTCCTCACCTGTCTCACCTCCCTCACTTCCTCACCTCCTCACCTCCCTCACCTCCTCACCTCACCTCCTCAGCTCCCTCACCTCCTCACCTCCCTCACCTCCTCACCTTCTCACCTCCCTCACCTCCCTCACCTCGTCACCTCCCTCTCCTCCTCACCTCCCTCACCTTCCACACCTCCTCACCTCCCTCACCTCCTCTCCTCCCTCACCTCCTTCACCTCCCTCACCTCCCTCACCTCCTCAACTCGTCACCTCCCTCACCTCCTCCCCTCCCTCCCCTCCCTCACCTCCCTCACCTCATCACTTCCTCACCTTCTCCCCTCCTTTCTCCTTCCTCTGCTTCACCTCCTCACCTCCCTCACCTCCCTCACCTCCCTCGCCTCCTTACCTCCCTCACCTCCCTCGCCTCCTCACCTCCCTCACCTCTCTCACCTTCCTCTTCTCACCTCCCTCACCTCCCTCACCTCATCACTTCCTCACCTTCTCCCCTCCTTTCTCCTCCTTCCTCCTCACCTCATCACCTGTATACCTCCTCACCTCCATTCCTCTTCTCCTCAGCTCCCCACCTCCCCATGTCCTCACCTCTTCCTCTCCTCATCTTGGTTCCGGGAGTCACCCGGTGGCCCGCACTCCCCCCCTCCTGCTTTCCTTTCGTCCACTCTTCTTCCCTACAGGCCAGGATGGAACCTGTGCTGAGCTGGGTTTTGGAGGTGAATCATCACTATTCTCATCATGGCTTGTATGGGGCATGTGGGGTCAGGTTGGAAGTCAGATTTTCTGAATAGACTTTGGGACTAAGATTTAATCCAGAATGTTCCTTATATGTGACTTGCGCTTTAGTAGTAGGTAAGTTTTGAAGCTGTCTAATATCGCATCGTCAGTTTGTTAATTTTAAAGACGAATTATTCACTGTTATACGCTGAGAGATATTTCAAGTCACTCAAGAATAAGATGGCACAAATACCCTTTATTTAGAGCACGACGATGCCAGCAGCGCTTGCTCACGCACGTAGAGAAAGCGTTTCGTATACCTGCAAGAGAGAAGAAATCCAGGAGAGCAATTCGGGTTTCTTGGCAGTGTGAAATGGTTCAGAGCAGTGTTTCTACTCCTCGTTTATCCTTTCGCTTTGGGTGCCTGACAGCATAGCTGTCCTCACTAGCTCCCCTCGGCGAGCACCTCTCACTCACCCCTGCTTCCTCCGTCAGCGGTGGGGTCGGGAAGTGGGAAGATGGGGCAGGCCAAGCGTCAGCCCCCTGCGCCGGACCTTGCAGAGCGGAACTCGTCCAGCAGCTGGCCGCCAAGCGCCGACGTGGGTGAGGGTTGCGCGGCTGCCTTGCCCTCCCCCGTCTGGCCGTGGGTCGCCCCTGCTCACTGTCTCCCTCCCCTGCCAGGGCCCTGGACTTCGGGTACCTGACCCAGGACATGATTGACGACTACGAGCCAGCCCTCATGTTCACCATCCCCAGGTTGGCCATCGTGTGGTGAGTGTCCCCCTGCCTGGGACCGTCGTTTCTCAGAAACCTGGCAGGATCGTCGGGTCCGTGGTGCCAGGCCCCTCTGGGTGGTGGTAGGTGGTACTCGTACCCCGAAGGGGGCTGCTCAGCCCCAGAGCAGCTGCCAAGTGGTCCTGTCCTTGTCCCAGCAGACAAGGAACCAGGTGTTCCGAGTGCCTCCCGCTCAGCCAGCCTAGATGGTGCAGGACGGGTGAGCACGACAGCCACGTGCACTCCCAGCCCTGGGAAAAGGCCCCCACGCTCAGGCACAGGGGCCCCATCAGGGGCTGTGGGAGCTGCTTTGAAGGGACGAGAGGCGAGGTGCCCCGATCCCCGCCGGAGGATGTGGTGGGCGTGTTTGGAGGATTCATGGGCTGGCAGGGAGGTGGAGCCTGTTGGGTGAGGGGCAGGTGGGCGGCAGCTGGCCTTGCGATGGGGGGGAGCACGGCTGCTGAGAGCAGGGGAGCGCTGGGTTAGGCCTCTGGGGTCTGTGGCCTCAAAGGCGTCTGGCAGCACGTGGGGTCGGTCGTCAAGCACGCTTGACGGGAAGTACTCGGTCATGTGCTGAGCCCTGCGGAGCCTCTCAGAGCCAAGGTCAGAGCCCAGCTGTCCTGGGCTTGGTCCACGCTGCTCAGCCGCACCTGGACTCCCAGACACAGACCACCTTCCCTCCCGCCAGGTGAGGGAGCGTGGGGCGGGTGGGCACGGGCGCCCGGGGGGCAGCTGGGGTGCAGCTAGGCAGGGAGCCGGTCGTAAGTGTGGATGTCAGTGGACTGGCCTGGGGAGCGTGCAGGGGACACAGAGGCACAGGCCCTGGGGAGAACTCACTGCGGGTGAGCACCTCCTACGGCCGGTCCGTGGGGCGGTGGCAGCGCTGCAGGATGGGCCAGCCTCTGGGACAGAGAGGCGTCCCTGCACCGCAGGGAGCTGGACAAGTCGTGTGCCTCGTGCGGGAGGGGTGGGGAGCAGGCCGGGCAGACGACCCTGGGCCGGGCCAGAAGCGGCTTCCACTGCCCGGGACTGTGGAGGTGTCGTGGCGGGGAGCCTGACGTGCCGCGAAGCGCAGAGCGGACTTGGCGAGGAGGGCCTGGGGAGGCGGGCAGGCGGGGTGGGGCTGCCAGTGCCCAGCACTCGGGGAAGCCTGAGTGGCCGCCTCCGGTGTGCAGGGTCAGCTCCCCACACTTGAGTCTTGCCTTGGGCTTGGGGACCGGCCTGGCCCCCACCTCGCTCTTCCTGGCCTCACTGTGCTCCAGGGCTGCCTTCCCTCTGGGAGGTCTCTGCAGTGGTCTTGGGACGAACCAGAACCTTTCCAGAACCTCCCGTCAGTTTCCACTGTCTTAGAGGGAACCTGTTCTAAATCTCGGGGGAGGGCCAGAGACTCTTAGACAGCACGCCTGTCTTAAGATAAAAGCAAGGACGTTGAACGGAAACACATGTTTCTGGGTTTCTGTGCTCGAGTCCGTGGTGTGTGTTCAGCTCCTTGCGGCTCCCCGGTGCCGGCGGCCCAAGGCTAGGGTGTGCAGGGTGGCGCTGTCCAGCCTCGCCATGCTCACCGAGCTGGCCTTCCAAGGCCACTTCTCCCTGAGTGGGGTCACTGGGCCCTCTCTGCTGACCTCAGGCCACCTTCTGACACCTGAACTTGTCTGGGTCCTTGCCTCGGGAGTGCCCTGGGCAGGGCCTTTTTCCTGTCGGGCACCTCCTGGAGGCCTCGCGTGGGGTCCTCTCCAGCTTAGGCTGGAGGGAGGCCTGGAAGCGGAGCCGCGGGACCTCTGAGGTCATGAGGGGAGGCTCTGAGTCGCAGCGAAGAGAGGCTGGGTCTGAAGTTGAAGTGGAGGCGGGACAGGAGCCCAGAGTCTGGGGGCTTCACGGCAGCCACTGAGAAGCCCTCAGGCCCCCTAGAGCCCCCAGCCCCCCATCAGAAGCAGGTCTCCCACCTCACAGCCAGGCTGTGGGTCTGAGGATCTGAGGAGCGCCAGGCTTAACCAGAAGGGGCGGGGAGAACTGGCTTGTAAGCAGCTGGTCCTGGAGCCAGCCGCCACCTTAGGGACACTCACAGGGTTCCTGTGGGACCCACAGTGCAGCCACCCGGCTCCCTCTCTCAATTCCTCGCTGTCCACAGAGGCCACTGCTGCCCAGCTTGGGGCCCAGGACTCACTCCTTCCTGGATTCACCTGTGAGCATGTATTAAGCACCTACTGCATGCCGGCCCTGTGCTTGTCCCCAGAGGTATGGGGATGACCGTGAGGGAGGCGCACACGTACACAAGGCAAGCAGTTGCCGTGGAGCATTCTGGATGCTGGGGTGCGGTTGGGGGTTTGGTGCAGGGACCCTCTGGGGTGGATCTCTTCTCCCGGGCCAGCGAAGGTTCCCGTCCAGTCCCCTGGCCCACCTGCTTCTTGGCAGCCGAGGGCTCGGGCCTTCCTGTGGCTCCAGCCCGTGGGAGCAAAGGCGAGTGTGGACAGTGCCCCCTGCCCGGCCCTCCACATCGCAGGGTCCCCTCCAACCTTCTCTCCCCGCCTCACCTGCCGCCCTCTCCCTTCCTTGGTGCTCACCACTTCCTGCACAGGGTGTTCCCATGTTTCCTCCCAGGAGATTACTTTTAAGCCATGTTATTGAGATGAAATTCACATACCTTATCACTCACCCATTTGAAGTGTACGATTCAGTGGTTTTTAGTCAATTTGCAGAGTCGTGCAACCGTCACCACTAATTTCAGGGCATCGTCGTCACTGCAAAGATACCCCTTACCCCTCAGCCATCACCTCCACCCCTGTACTCCCACCTCTCTCTAGATGTGCCTGTTCGGGATATTTGGGTGACTTGTGCCTCCCCCATGGGCCTGTAAGTGTCGCGGGGCAGGGGTGCTCACCTGCGCTCACTCACGTGTCCTTAGTGCCCCACAGGTGGTAGCACAGTGAATTTTCGCAGAATTTTGTTGTGCTGATCTGACAGGGCACAAATGTGAATTTGTAAAGTTTTTCACTGAAGTTTTAATCATAAAAATTTGACGGGGGGGGTGGTATAGACCTGGAATTAAGGGATTGGTTAAAAATGATACTCTAGCTATTTAAACAACATTAAGGATGAATCCCAAACGTCAGGGAAGAACTCCCAGTGTATCAAGCACAAACATCATCACCAGGGCGTCTCTACTAAATTTCTGAACACGGTAGGTATAAGTTTTGTAACAGCAAAGCAATAAATGTTACGTGTTATTGTGGTAAAATAGGCATGACGTACAACTGGCCATTTTAACCCTTTCTGAACGTGCACAACGGCATTAAGTACGTTCACCTCGTGCAGCCGCGTGCGTGTGTGCGTGAGCACGTGCACGCGCGCATGTGTGCTGGTCACGCTTCTCTGGAGAACTCTGACCAACACACGGGTGAACCTTTCTCTTTTCTTCTTTTTCTTATGTTTAAGTTAATTTTTGCTGGAGTGTGGCTGGTTTACGATGCTTTGTTAGCTTCAGGTGCACAGCAAAGGGAACCGGTTACACACACACATACACCCACTCTTTTCTGGGTTCTTTTCCCATATGGGTCATTGCGGAGCATTGAGGAGAGTTCCCTGTGCTCTACAGTAGGTCCTTAGGAGTTATCTATTTTATATATAGTCGTGTGGCTATGAGGAGGTGAATCTTCGTCTTCTGAGATTTGGTGGTGGAATCTTAGATTTGACACCAAAAGCATGAGCAACAAATTTTTAAAAATAATACATTGGACTTTATCAAAATTTAAAATCTGTGCATCAAAGGACATTACCAAGAAAGTGAAAGACACCTAAAGAGTGGGGGTGGGGCGGGCCCTCCCTCCATGCCGGGCGTGCTCCCCCGGCCCACGCGAGCTGGACCTGGGCCGACCCCTCACCGTCCCCCGCGTTATGCCGGGGCCCCCCCGGGCCCAGCCACGTGCCTGCCAGGCTCCACTGTGGGGCTGCCTTGCATGGATGTGGGCTGAGCGGGCGCGATGCCCGGGTCACCCGCCCTGTGGGGCTGCAGCTCTCCCCCTGATGGCTTGTTTCCAGGCCTGGTTCCCCCCATCTCCCCTTCCCACCCCCGGCCGTTGCATCAGCACCCGGGCCAGCTGGACACTGAACAGGTGTCTGCTGAGCTCCTCCTGGGACACGAAGACCAGCCTCACCCTTGTCCGCAGGGGTGCCCCGTCGTGGGGATGCAGAAACATGGCCGCCCCACGACCTCCTCTCTGCCTGTCCTGGCGGTTGGCGTCACTTCCCGGAGCTGCTGAGCGGGAGGGAACCCTGGGTGCTCCGGCGCATGCGAGCACCGCTGGACAGAGCCGCGGGAATGGCCTAGGTCCCCCAGTCTCCCACCAGAGGGGGTGGGCACGGTGGCTTTAGGGGTTTGTGCACAGACCTCTCCTGCTGAATGGATTCTTTTCCGGGGCTCGCAGCTCCATGGAGGCCGTGCTGGGCAGGAGGGACCCTGCTTGCTCACTGGGGGGCAGCCCAGGCCTCCCCAGGACCCAGGAGAGGAGACAGGGTCCCTCCCTGCCCCCGTCGCTGCTTTCTGAAAGAGGAGATGGCCAGGATTACCCAAACTCTTTCTTCTGCCTGTTTTCACTCTGCCTTTGCACTGAGACCACCGCATTTACCCACCAAGTTAAGGCTCTGCCTTGGGAAATCGTCCCTCAAACACGGTTAATTGAACCATGACTGTTAGCTCATGGAAGATCCGTGAATCAGCCCAGAAGGAATGGAGGCCCGGCCGTGCCCTCTGCCCTCCGCTGGCTCAGGACACAGGCCCTCGAGCTGGTCTCTCCTCGGGGCCTGGAGGCCACTGGTCATGCTGGTCACGGCCAGGTGTGCCCCAGGGGGGCCTCACAGCCCATGTTTTTCCTGTTTTTAGAAAAAAAGGAAATCTTTTTGCCCACGAAACCAACCTTTTTTTAGGGGAAAACAGTCTCCTCGTTCAACTTTGTTTTTCAGTTTTTCTCACTGAACTGGGTGTTTTCCAGAAGTAATGGGGGCTCCCAGCTGGATGGGTGACCAGACCCTGAGGCCTGAAATAAGATCCTGTTCGTCCTCAGAGATGTGCCAGCGGCTCCTCATTTACACAGACAGGCCCCCGAGGCGCCGACCTATGCTCCATGGGGCCGCGAGGGGACAGGCCCGTGTTCACGGGTGGACGGTCCCTGGGCACCCAAGAGGTGCAGGAGGCATCCAGAGAAGGGTCCTCAGGGATAGGTCCTCTCTCCGAGAGACGGGTCTGGAATGATGGTCATGCGCCTGGAGATGGGTGGGGCTGTGGCTACGGAGGTGAACACGGGACCCCCTGCCGCGGAATCGGGGTGCCCAGAGCTGGCATCTGGGCAGAGTCAGGTGGGCCGTGGGGCCCAGTCCAGTGAAGGGGGTCCTCTCGAGGCACGGGGACGCCCAGCAGGAGGGTCCATCCTGCCTGAGGGGTGACAGGAGGCTGCCCCCCGCTTGAAGGGTGCCTGACCGTGGGCCAGAGTGCTGGGAGGGGAAGGGGGCTTTGGAGACCGCGGCCGGGACACGACATTCACAGCCTGGCGGGGCCGGGAACCGCGAGAGCCTGTGGCCAGTGTGAGTCGGAAAGTCTCGGGCAGCCCCCGGACCTGGGGCGTGTGGACGGCACGAGGGAGAGCTGGGAGAGCTGGGAGGACAGCCTGCGGGGCGCTGTCTGGAAAAATCTCGCCCTGTCTGCGCCGTGCTCCTGCAGGACCCACACCCCCAGGGGCCAGCCCTGGGGTCAGGGCTCCACGCTGGTGGGGGGCCGGGCTGGGCTTCACCTCCAACTCCTGTTTCCCTTTTGGAGTAGATGGTTCCAGGGCCAGTTCTCACCAACCTCTGCATTTGTGGTATATTTAAACACAAATCCAGTGTTTCCATTTTCAAGGAGGCAGATGTTAGCAACAGACCTTGATGCTGATTTATCTGATTGCGGCTGGGAGGTGTGCAGCCATGTTTTTATCATTATTTTATGATCCCTCAAACAGACGTAGGCTAATCAACTTCGAAAGAGGATAAAATCTGGGTCATAATTTTCACTGCTTTTTTCTAAACTTATTTACGATTCGATCGCAGAGGGGAAGCATGTGCAGGGTGTGGTCTGGGCTGGCCACGCGGCTGCAGGACTTGACGTCAGGCTGGCTTTCTGTCTTGGATGCAGTGGCCTCGTGGTCTATGCGGATGGACCCCTGAACCTGGACCGCAAGGCAGAGGACATGTCCGAGCTCTTCCGGCCCTTCCACACCTTGCTGCGGAAAATCAGGTTGGCGGGGTGTGGGGGTGTGGGGGGGTGAGGGAGGGGAGGGGAGGGCGGTGTTTGCCTCTGCGCCCCCTCCCTTCTGTGACTGCTCCTGGGGGTTGGCAATGGCCTCTCTGGACAAGGCTGGTCTTGCTTTGCCTTTACTGGACCCCTCAAGGGTGGGTAGCTTGTCCCTGCCGAGCCTTAGAGGGTGGTAAACCGCACACTTCCGTGTGAGCTGATTCTTTACCTTCTGTCCACCTCGGGGGTGCTGGGACCTTGGTCTCTGTCGTCGGCTCCTGGTTTCTACTGCTTGGAGCTCCTTTAACCCCACACCCTTCCTCCCTCACAGAACAAGTTCTTTGTTCTTGGCCGGTAGCGTTAAGACCTTTACGCAGATGTCCGGTCCTAAGACAGCGGCTGCCCTGGCTAAGGGCCTGGAAGCCAGGCCCTCTTCTGGTTTCTCACAGAAACGTCTCCGTGGCCCCGCGAGACAGATGGGGCCTATCTTAGAGGCGAGGCCCTGAAACCGGGGTGGTGTGGGCCGGACCAGGGCCACGCAGCCTGTGAGGGGAGGACATCCCCCTGGGCCAGGCCACGCCCTGCACGTTGGCTGGGGCTGGCGCCCAGGTTGGGGGCTGTTACTAGTTCTTTGACTAGTTTAGGGGGTGAAGTGCTCAGTTCTCTTGAGTGACCAGCGGGTGCCCACATGCTGTGGCTCATCCTGCCCACCCCCCGACCATCCCTGGGTGGCGTTGGCACCATCTGTGCTGTCCTGTGGGCTTGTGACGTCTGGCCTGGGTAACCGAGCTCTGCCCTGAGGGCTTCCCTTGCCCTTCAGCAGCTGGCCCTCCAGCCAGCACCCCTGACCTCAGCCTTCCCTTGAGAAACCTCACGTCAAGTTGTGTGGAGCCCTCACTGCTGGTGACCTCTGTGAGCTGACAGGGCCCGGCTCCTGCGGGGATGGGACCGCAGGGGGCTGTGGCCGCATGTCCTCTGAGCAGCTCCCTGGCCCCGTGGCCTCAGACGCCAAGGTCTTTCCTACCACGGTCCCTGGTCTCCGAGAAGCCCCCTTCCCAGGCTGTCGGTCCAGGGCTGACCCCGTGGACCCCTGCCACGCCCTTTCTGGGTCTGGCGGGACTTCCCAGCCTAGGGTGGCTTTCCTCTGCTGGTGCCTGTCCTTTCTGGGGGCCAGAGAGCACAGAAGCCTGCTCTAAACTGCCCTTTGCCCCATCGCGAGCCAAACGTGCTCTGAATCCAGTGAGGAGTGACCCGGGGGGTCCTTGGAGGGTCAGTGGGCACAGGGTGGGCAAGCCACAGTTGAGTGTCCCTAGCAGGACCTGATCCTGGACCCAGAGGCCGAGGCTCCTGCCCTCTCTGGGTGTCCGGCTGGGAGAGGAGACAAGGAAGGAGGGGAGAGGATGGACGACGCTGGGCCAGGAAGGGAAGCGTGTGGCCTGGGCCACGGCTGGGAGTGGCCATGGGGGGAGGGGGAGGGGGGAGACACCAGATGCTGGGGACTTGGGCAGGGAAAGAGTCCAGAACGTCAGAGACGTGTGACGTACTCAAAAGGCTGACGCACATAACTGGAATCAGAAGGAAGGAATGGAGAAAATGGGCAGAAGCAGTATTCAAAGAAATAATGGCCAAGAATTTTCCAAAATTGAAGAAAAAATCTCTGTCCACAGATTCCACAGGCACATCTGGGTATATCACAGTAAAATTGCTGAAAACAAAGAAAAAAGCTTAAACACAGCTAGCGGAAAAGGACATATTACTTTGAAAAGAGTGTACATCAACAGCTGTCCTCTGGAAGCCAGAGGCAATGAAATGATATATATTTAAAGTGCTGAAAGCGGGACTTCCCTGGTGGTCCAGTGGTTGGGACTCCGCACTCCCAATGCAGGGGACCCGGGTTCGATCCCTGGTCGGGGAACTAAGTCCTGCATGCATGCCGCAACTAAAAGATCCTGCATGCCACAACTAAAGATCCCCCATGTTGCAACTAAAGATCCCCTATGCCACAACTAAGAAGAAGATCCCACTCGCCGCAACGAAGATCCCACATGTGGCAACGAGGACCCCTCGTGCCACAACCTGGCGCAGCCAAAATAAATAAGTAAATATTTTAAAAAATATAATAAAGTGCTGAAAGGAAATAGCTGCCAGTCAGGATTTTACAACCAGGAAAAATATCCTTCAGAAATGCAGGTGGGGTTTCCCTGGTGGCACAGTGGTTGAGAGTCGGCCTGCCGATGCAGGGGACACGGGTTCGTGCCCCTGTCCGGGAAGATCCCACATGCCGCGGAGCGGCTGCGCCCGTGAGCCATGGCCGCTGAGCCTGCGCGTCCGGAGCCTGTGCTCCGCAACGGGAGAGGCCGCAACAGTGAGAGGCCTGCGTACCGGAAAAAAAAAAAAAAAAAATGCAGGTGATGTAGTGGGTTCTTCAGAAACACGAAGCTGAAGAAATTTGTTATGAACAGATTGCACATAAAGAAAAACTAATTGGAATTCTTCCTGCAAAGGAATAAAATCTCAGATGGGAATGTGGAAGCACAGGAGAGACTTAAGACCCTGATGTGAATGAACATAAATGAATCTGCGCTGTACAAAACAGTAATTGTCTTGTGGAGTTTAAATTATATACATCATGGTTTAACATTTGAAAATCAATTTTTCTGTATTAATTTTTTAAAAAGGAAGAAAAACCAAATCATTTTGAAAGTTACAGAAAAATAATTTGAAAGACTAATGCCTATTTTATGATGAAAACATCTCTTAGCAGATTAGAAATAGAAGGGAATTTCCTTAATCTGATAAGAGATACACACATATGAAGCTGGACCCTTACCTAACACCATATAAATACGAATTAACTCAAAATCAAGGACCTAAATGTAAGAGGTAAAACTATAAAACTCTTAGAAGAAAACATAGGACAAAAGCTTCATGAGATTGCATTTTGGCAGTGACTTCTTGGATGTAACACCAAAGGCACAGGTAACAGAAGAAAAAAATAGACAAATTGAGCTTTGTGAAAATTTCAAAATTTTGTCCATCAAAAAACACTACAATAGAGTAAAAAGGCAACCCATAGAATGGGAGAAGATATCTGCGTATCGTATATCTGGTGAGAGGTTAGTATCTAGACTATATAGAGAACTCCTAAAACTCAACAACAAAAAGCCTAACGATCTGATGCACATGGGCAAAAGACTTGAACAGACATGTCTCCAGAGAAGACACGTGAATGGCCACCAGCACGTGAAAAGATGCTCAACATCACGATCGTCAGGGAAACGCAAATCAAACCCACAATGAGACACCACCTCACACCCACGAGGAAGGCTACTATCAAAGAAACAGAAAACAAGTGCTGGGGAGGATATGGAGAAATTGGAACTCTTGTGCACTGTTGGTGGGAATGTAAAACGGTGCAGCTGCTGTGGAGGTTCCTCAAAAAATTAAAATAGAACTACCGTATGATCCGGCAGTTCCACTTCTGGGTTTATACCGAAAAGAATTGAAAGAAGCATCTTGAAGAGATATTTGTACACTCGTATTCATAGCATCATCCTTCACAATAGCTAAGACATGGAAGCCGCTGTTGACGGATAGATGGGTAAGCAAAACATGGTCCAGCCATACACTGGGATATTATTCAGCCTTAAAAAGGAAGGAAATCCTGACGCATGCTGCAATGTGGATGAACTTTGTGGACATGCTAAATGAAATAAGCCAGCTACAAAAAGACAGATAATGTATGATTCCGATTACATGAGGTCCCTGGAGTCCTCAAAATCATAGAGACAAAAGGCATAACTGTGGTTGCCAGGGGCTGGGGGAGGGGAGAACAGGGAGTTATTGTTTCATGAGGACAGAGTTTTAGTTTTACAAGATGAAATTGTTACAGGGGTGGATGGTGGTGACGGCTGCACAACAATATGAGTGTACTTAATACCACTGAACTGTCACTTAAAATGGTTAAGATGGTAAATTTTATAAGTATTTTATCACAATAAAAAATTTAAATATCATCTACAATGGTGTCAATAAATATTAATTAGCATAAATGTGAGATGTCTAAGACCTCCACCAAAAGTTACAAAATGTTTTTGATACAAAATTTTAAAGACCTAAATAAATAGCTATCCCATATTCAGGGAGTGGAAAACTTTATATTGAGAAGATATCAGTGATTCTCAAATTAATCTATGAATTCAATGCAACCTCAATCAAAATCTCAGGAGGTTTTCTCTTTTGCAGAAATTGACAAACTAATTCTAAAATTCCTATAGAAAGGCAAGGGGCCTAGAACAGCCAAGAAGAAAAAGATTGCTGGAGAAAAAGGACAAAGAAGAAGAATATTATTTATATGTTCTGCTCTTCATGGTTTTTGGGTAGTTTCCAGACGGTGCTGGTGTGACCGAGCTTGTGAACGTATGTGTGCATTTCTGCCGGGTGTGCTTCATTATAAAAGTGAGCAGAGCTGGAGACACTTCCTGCCGTATAGCTGTAGTCGTACCGGCAGAGATGTAGTGCACGGGGCATTCAACGGAACAGAGGGTCTGGTGCGACCAACACATGATTCATGACAGAGGTGACAGCACAACAGTGGAGAACGGTTGGCTTTTTCCAATGAGTGGCTGAATCAGCAAATATCCGTATGAGGACAAAGGTCCGTGATACACTCCTATGAACACGTCAGTTCTAGGTAGACTGCAGATACAAACCTGAAAAGTAAAAGAACGCTTTCAGAGGGAACCATCGACTACATCTTTGTGATCTCCGAGTTGGCAAAGATTTCTTCACCAGGGCACAGAAGCACTAATCACAGAATAAAATGACATTTTGAACTTTGCTGGAATTTAAAACCTCAGTTCGTCAAAAGACACCTTTGGGAGAGTTAAAAGGCCGCAGAGTTGGACACAACATCCAATAAAGAACTGAGATCCACAATACATAAAGAACTCCTGTCAGTCGGTAAGAAACAGACAGTTAACCCAATAAAAAATGGGTGAAAGTCCTGAACAGGCACTTCAGAGAGGCTGTCTAAGGGTCCATCAGCGTATAAATGGGTGCACGACCTCCTGAACGAGCAGGATAAAGCAGTTTAAAACCACGACGAGATACCACTGCACACTCACCAGAGACGATGAAGTGGAAAAGTGCAAGTGCCCATGAGGGTGTGGGGCATGCAGAACTGTCAGCGGACCCTGTGGGCTGTCGGCGGGGACACACCCCTCACCAGCACTCAGCACGTGTGCTTGCAGAAACACACCCCATGCTCCCCAGGACAGGGACTCAAAGATGTGGGTCCCTGGCAGCCAGGGCCCCTCCGGGGTGGGACAGCTTCAGAGGTGAACTGCGATGCGTTTCCACCAGGAGACGGAATGATCTACAACGACCGCGAATCTCACCAGAGAGGGTTGTCAGAGCTGGCAAAGGGAAACAGAATATGCGATTAAGGGAGTTCTCTGGTGGTCCAGTGGTTAGGACTCTGCGCTTCGGCTGCCAAGGGTGCAAGTTCAATCCCTGGTCGGGGGAACTAAGGTCCCACAAGCTGAGCACCCAAAAAAAAAAAAACGAAAAACAAAGGCATAGGAAAAATAAAATGTAATTGCACATAAAGGTTTAAAAAAAAAGTGTGCAATTAAATTTAGGTTTCAGATAAACGATAATACTTTGTTAGTGTAAATATGTCCCCAGTGGGGGCCATTTGGGACATACTTACTCTAAAAAGTATTTGCTGTTTATCTGAAATTCCAGTCTAACTGGGTGTCCTGTGTTTCGTCTGGCACCTCTGCACAAACATAGCACTGGCAAACATGCCTGCCACGGAGGAGTGCAGACCGCAGGTTGCCGTCTATCTAGAGAAGGAGAACAGGGGAGGCCACCGCTGTGGTAGTCGGGATCGTGACCAGGAAGGCACGTGGGGGGCGCCTGGGAGCCCAGGTCGTGCTGTATTTCTCGATCTGGGTGCTGTTGGCAGGGTGTGTTCAGTTTATGAAGACCCACAGCTGAGCGGTTCTGAGAAGTGCACCTTTCCACGTGCTTCCCCGACTGCACTGGGATGTTGAACCAGGCGCTAAGACCTCAGGCCTGAGCTCTTCCCGGCGGAGAGCAGCATACACCGGCCTGTGGGACCCACTTTGGGCTCATCCCCGTCCTTGTCATTAGAGTCACTCCACCTTGGGTGTCGGTTCAATGCCGCTCCCCCCAGGGGAGGCGCCCTGCTGTGCCCCCTTCTGGTGGCTCCTTCCTTGGCTGCCGTGGTCATTATTGTACTTCAGTCTTCCCTTGTAAATGTTTATTATCTGTCTCTTCCTACGGAACCTGCTCAGCAGGGACCATGCCAGTCTTCCTGTGTGTCACCCAGGGCCTGGCACATAGGCAGTGCTCAGTAATATTTGTTGAAGCAAAGGATGAAAATCTATATATAAACCAATATATATCCTTTCACTCCTGAAAGTTTTTATTAATTGATGTATTGATTAATAATTTATAATTTTATTAATACAATTTTATTTTATTAATTTATTAACATATTATCACGAAGAATCAGGGTTTTCAGCAAGAGAGTTCAGAGTCTCATTTTTAAGGAAGGGCACATTCTAGAATCACCGTCAGCCACCCACACGGCTGTTGTCCTGACCCGCGGCCCAGGGGACCCCTGGAGACGCACCTCTTTTGGTGGAGGAAGCAACATGGTGGGAGGTTAATTGCAGGCAGTGGACACCGTGTTGCTCTCCTGCTGGTGCCGAGCCCACTCGGCCTGGGGGCTGGTGTGGCCTCTGGGACCGACACTCTTCCTTTCTGTCTTGACGCTTGTAGGGATTTGCTGCGGACCCTGACCGAGGAGGAGCTTCACACGCTGGAACGGAACCTCTGTATTTCCCAAGACGTGGAGTTCCCCATCCGGGCGGACACCCCGGTGCCCCCTGCCCTGGAGCCCGCCCTGCCCGCACCCCTCGGCCCGGCGGAGCCCAGGCACGCAGAGGCGGAGCTGGCGTGCTCCGTGCAGGACGACGACCAGGAGCTGGAGCAGCTCAGCCGAATGGTGCACAGGGCTGGGGACGCGATGTCCTCTCTCCTGTCCCCGCCCAATGCCTGCCAGTCCCCCGCGCACGGGCCGGGCGCCGAGCGCGGTGCCCTCGGGCAGGCATCCCCGGGCGGACCACGGCTGCCGCCGGGCAGCGACGAAGAGGAGGGGAGGGTGTTCTTCATGGAGGATGTGGACGGGGCGGCAGAGCCCCCGGGCGGCCGGTGTGGGCGGGCGGGCGGCCCCCAGGAGAGAGGGCGGGGCGGGGAGAGCCGAGGGGCGGGGGCCGGAGCAGCCGCCGCAGCCGAGACGGCGGAGGACCTCAGCGGCAGCAACGGCGTGCAGGGCGACCAGACGCGGGCAGTGGGCCCTGGCTCCTGCAGCTGCCCGGATTCCCAGCCGCAGCTGGATGGCTGGGAGGCGAGTGCGGAGGACGCCCAGACGGCCGAGCTAATCGCCCACCGGACGGGGGGCATGAAGCTCTCGGCCACGGTCATCTTCAACCCCAAGTCGCCCAGCTCCCTGGACTCTGCCCTCGCCAACCCAGAAGTCCTCGGAAACGGCGTCTCCCCGGGGGAGCCGGCGGCCGAGGGGCCGGAGGGCGGCCCCCACAAACTCAGCGCCACGGCTGCCAACAGCCTTCTGAACTCCTGCGTGTGCTGCAGGGGCTGTGCGGGCAGCAGGGAGGACGCGGCGGAGAGCCTGCGCGGCAAGTGCGGCTCGGGAAGCGTCATCCGCTCCTCTTACGTGGGCTCCGCCAAGGCCTGCGCCAAGGGCTCGGCCGCGGGACTGCTGGAGGTCCGGCCTGCCCCGGAGGCCTTGCCCACGGCGCTGGGCGTCCCAGACCCCGGGCCCTCCGAAGACGCCCCCGGCGGGCAGGAGCCCAAAGCCCCCACTTCCGACAAGTGCCTGGCACACACCTCAGGGCCCCAGGTGGACGCGGCAGACGGGCTGCCTGGAGGGGGCGGCGGAGCGAGTGAGCAAAAGGAGGCTGAGGCCCGGCAGCCCTCGGAGGCCGGGGAGGAGAGTCGGCGTGGAGGGGCGGCCGGGGAGGAGGCCCAGCACCTGCCGGGCTCCAGGTAAGAGCCGCTCTGGCCCCTGGACTCACCTCTAGTCGGTTTAGCTGCTGGTCAGGCCCTCCTGGACCCAGTTGCCACATCCAACCGAGAAGCGCCCCTCGTAGCCCCGACCGCCCCGTTTCTGGCGTGACGGGCGCCTTCAGGTGAGTGGGCGCAGCTTCGGGCCCTCGGTTCGCCCCTTTTCACTGCTGTGGTGTGACCGGCGTGTGTGGACCGGCCGGGGCTGGGCCCCAGCACCCACCTGACCGGCGTGGCAGCTCCCGTGGGCCGCGGTTAGCCACAGAGACCCTCAGCCCTGCCCCGGGGGCAGCGGTGGGATCCCGAGACCACCCTGGGGCAGATTCTCGGGCAGTGCCCCCAGGACCCTGTTCTCCCCCAGAGGCAGCTGAGCGGGCAGGGCTCTGTGACACCCTGGCTCCTACACGACTGGCTCACGGCAGCTCTTCCTCCCCCGCCCCACCCCCGGGGCTTATCCTGATTGAAGCAGATTCAGCCAGCACTGCCCCGGTGCCCACCACATGCCCCCGGCCCCCATCCCGGACGTGGGAAAGGAGGAGCCGGGCTCAGCCTCGGGGCCTCACACGTGGCTGTTGCGCTGTCCTCTCACCAGACCCTGCCTCGCAGGCTCCCATCCTGGCTTCACTGTGTGCGAAGGGAGGTGGGAGGATGGAGAGAGGAGGGGGCTCAGCCCGGAGGCTGGACAGGCCGCTGCCCGCAGCCGTGGGAGCTGTGCACAGAGGTCAGCAGGGAGGGGCCCTCTGGGTGCAGGGGCAGACGCCTTGCAGGCCTGTGCAGCCACTGCCCCCTTCTTCCTGGAGCGGCGTGTGGCCAGCTCCTCCAGCAGCGGGCAGGGGCTGGCCGGGAGCCCGTGGGGCTCAGGGCCGCTCTTCCTTCTCGAGCTGAACTCCGAGGCTCCGCCGCAGCCTCTTCTGTGTGGGTTCTGTAGGCACCCCCCAGCCCCTCGCAGCCACGAATCTACTTTCTGGCTCTGTGAATTTGCCTGTTCTGGACGTTTCATAGAAGTAGAATCCCTCGTTATGTGACCTTTTGTGTCTGGCTTCTTTTGCTGAGCATGATGTTTTCAAGGTTCACCCCCCTTCATGCAGGTATCAGGATTTCCTTTCTATGGCTGAATAATATTCCACTGTACGGTTGGAGCACATTTGGTTCATCTGTCCATGGGCGGGTGTGTCGTTTCCACTTCTTGGTTATCATTGAGTAATGCTGCTGTGAACATCTGTGTACAGGTTTTTGTGTGGTTGTGAGTTTCCGTTCTTTGGGTGTCTCTAGGAGAGAATTAGTGCTTCACACGGAGCCTCTACGTGCTGAGGAGCTGTCACCGGCAGTTCTCATTCCCTGGTCACGTGCGAGGCTCCTGTTTCTCCACATCCTCACAAATACTTGTCATCGTCTGAGATTTTTTTAACAGTTCTTTTGATCTCCAGGCGTATCCCACTAGAATACACAGCTGAGTGGCTGCTTCACCTCACTTGAAATCATTCTGTGTCTGAGGTCGTGCCCAAGTCTTACCCACAGCAGGTTAATTTGCTCCATTTAGCATGGGCTGTATAGAGATTTCCATTTGCATTTAATTTAACTTTATGATTATGTGAAAAATTTGCATGGTTCCCGGCCAGATCTACAAAATAAGATGTATCTAGAGAAATCTCTTTCTACCTTATTCTCCTTCTCTGCTAAAGTTACAGTTTTCCAATTTTTTATAATTTATCCTTCAATTTAAAAAGTAGAAGCAAGGATGTACACACACACACGGGCACACACACATGGACGGACGGACACACACACGGGCACACACGGACGGACGGGCACACACACGGGCACACACGGACGGACGGGCACACACACACGGACACACACACGGGCACATGTTTTCCGCTCCCATTCTTTGGCAGAGGACCTCGTCCTTCTCTGCCTTGCTTTCCTGACCTGCTAGCCTGAAGGCCTGTGGCCTGTCCATGACAGTTTCTAGAGGTGTCTCCACTGTCAGTTTCAGCCATGTGGGACCGCACTGTGTGGCTGGACCACCGTGTAGTCAGGCCCTGCCACCTGCCTCGTGGCTGTTTCCAGTCTTGCTCTTACAGACGGCGCTGTGATGAGCAGCTATTTTTTTAAAAATATTTATTTATTTATTTATTTGGCTGCGTCGGGTCTTAGTTGCGGGACGCGGCATCTTCCTTGCAGCACGCAGGATCTTTCGTTGCGGCGTGTGGGCTTCTCTCTAGTTGTGGCACGTGGGTCCAGAGCGTGCAGGCTCAGTAGTTGCAGCACGCGGGCTTAGTGGCCCCATGGTGTGTGGGATCTTAGCTCCCTGACCAGGGATCGAACCTGTACCCCCTGCATTTGAAGGTGGATTCTTAACCACTGGGCCACCGGGGAAGTCCCAATGAGCAGCTCTTTGTGATGAGGCCATTTTTTAGGTTCAAGCCCAACATCATAATGTCCAGCGGAATGAATTCTTGTCCACAACCTAAGGAGCGGCTTCCTCCCTCAGGGCCTCCAGCTCAGTGGCCCAGAGTTGATTGGTAAGGGGATCATTTTCCTACGAGGCTGGTATGAAGCCATCACAAATTCTTTGACCAGATACGTGGACTTTCCAGCTTTTGACCTGCCCCCCTTTTCTTGCTGTGTCCAGGTGACAGTCAGTGAACACTTACTCTGTCTGGAACCCCCTCCTGCTTTCCTGACGTGTCCCGCCGTGGACACTGCTTGTTCACGTCAGGCCGGCAGCTTCCCAGGCCTCCTCTGGCTTAGCACAAATGCAGAAGCTGAGCTGAGAAAAGGAAACAGCCCCCGTGGAGGCCTCGGGAGACGCTCCCATCTCCCAGGGAAGCATTTCCACAAGGTGCAGAGGGTCTGAGGGTGGCCAGGGGATCAGGGCAGCCAGGCCTTTGGGCCAGGACCGTGGACAGCGGCGCCCGGGGCCCAGCACCGCGCCAGGAGCAGCTGAGAATCAGGTCAGCAGGTGGCGCCCGTGCCCTCCGCGGGCAGCGCAGACATGGGGAGCGTCATCCCTTCGCGTCGCACGTGGGTTCCTGGGTGGCTGAGCAGGGTGCGGGGGAGGCGGCCCAACCTTGCAGAGCGTGATCTAACACGAACGGAGGGGCAAAAGCAGCCTGTTGAAACAGACAGACACAGAAGACCAGCCTCACACAGGCAGCAAGTTCACCAGAACTCCGACGGCGAGATCCCGGGCGTTGGCTGGCGTTAGTATCATCTGTGCACAGCCTCCCATGAACACAGCCAGGCTTGTGTCGGGTGCAGGTGACCCCCCGCCCCTGGCAGACGGAGAGACGGACCCCGGAGAGGCTGGCACCCGCCGTGGCTCGAAGTGCCTAGAGGGGCTGGCATCACCCTTGACCTGCCTGAGCGAGAGCCCGTCTGTCTGGTGACGTGCTTGGTCATCACTCGGCCGTGACGAGCCAACATCCTGAGCTGACCATGAGGCTGTCTGTCCAGCAGGTCCCCCTGTGGCCCCTGCCATGCGCAGGAGTAGGAGTGACCGCGTGTGTGGCCCCGTGCGTGAGTCAGACGGGTGCAGCCTCAGACCTCTGTGCCACCTTTGAGTCGGGTGCCATGAAGGGGACGCACCAAGCCGCGACCACGAGTCTGCTTTTGGGGCCATGTTCCCCGAGGACGCCTGGAGTGTCACCTCCCACACAAGCAGCGCACAGCCTCCAGGTGGAAGGACGGGGCTGCCGGGGTACGGCGCAGGCCGGAGGTGGGTCCTGGAGCAAGGGCCCGGGCGGGAAGAGCCCTGCACGTTCCCCCAGGCCCTGTCTTCAGCCGCACGCAGGCCGGTTCCAGCCGTGCTGTTGCCCGGGGTAGGGGACGTCGCCCCAGCACAGTCGTGGGCAGAATGTTTCAGAACCCAGTGTCCTTCAGATCTTTTCTTTCTTACCTTTTCCGTGCTTGAAGATTAACCTTTTTTGGGGAAAACTTAGCATTTTTAAAAGCTTCCTGTTTTTTGCCTAGACTCACCTCATCAGTCAGAACTGTCCACACTCTCGAGGCTGGCAGGAGCGCTCACTTGTCTAGAGGACGGAAACTCGCTCCCTCTTGGGTCTTTTACTAAAGTGAGTTTCCAACCTTCTTGAAAAAATAATACTGACTCTTGCTTTTTTCTAATTACAATTGTGGTCCCCACTCATTGTAGAAACTTATGAAAACATAAAGAAGAGTAAAAGAAGGAAATAAAAACCATTCCAAATCTGGTGAGCAGTTTTGTTATTTTTTTCACTTTTATTATTTTTTTCACTGAATATTATTTAATGATCATTTATCTGCAAAATTCATTAAAACACAGTATTCGTAGGACTTAACGCTAACTTGCTGTACGTTTTCCCATTTCCGTATTTTGTCGATTAGCCTTGTGGTCCCTCTCCTTACGGTTTTGTGTCTGTCTCTGGGAATCCACCCTTAGGAGTAGAGTCGCCCCAACAAAGGCATGACCCTTGCCGTCACACTCCCTTCCTCAGCAGTAAACCGCCCCCCCACCCCCCACACCCACCCCCCCCCCACACCCACACACCCCCCACACCCACACACCCACACCCCACACCCACACACCCACACCCCACACCCCCACCCCCACCCCCCCCCGGCAGCACTGTCCCTGAGCATTTCCTCCTGATTCTTCTGCAAATTGACCCTGCCTGTCTCTTGCCTGTTTTCCAGTTGGGTTTTCGTGTCTTTCTTGCTGCCTTGGCAATGTTCCTTCTGCCTGGTGTCTGTTGCAGGTCGCTTTCCCCAGGTTGTTATTTGCCCTTTGGTCTCATTTGTTGGCGTGTCTTCAGTTACTGTTATTTGCCCTTTGGTCTCCTTTGTTGGCGTGTCTTCAGTTATGTTCTGTGTAATCAAATTCATGAGCATTCTAGAGACTCGGGTCCTCTGCCTCTCTTTCCCTCCAGTGGGTCTGCGGTGCCGGGGGACATTCCGCTCACTGCCTCCTGGTGTCCCAGGGTCTCCTTCTTTGCCGTTAACTCTGCTCTGCCCTGGTGCGTAGTGAGAGGCCCGGGCCGGCTTGCCTTCTGAGGCTGTCTCCGGCCACTGGAGGGGGCCAGGGGGCCGGGTCCGCGGGCCATCATGACGCATGGGCAGGCCCACCCCGGGCCCTGGCTCAGGGCTCAGGAACCGTCACCGCTTGTGCCCGCGGTGAGCTCGGCCTGCTCTGTGTTACTCAGCTCCGCGGCTGGCGGTGCCTTTGCCTCCCCACTCGGTGGGCCTCCCTGGCTGTCGTTCTGGTTAGAATGAAAGGAACCTGGAAGGGCACAGGCCTCTGAGCTTCTGCCCTTAAACTGGCGACCTGTGCCCCGACCACGCGCTCCTTCCTTGCTGAGCGTGGTGGTAATGGCAAAGGGTGGACCTTGGGGACATCTCCTCGAGGGGCCTTTCCGACGCGCGGTGCTTCCTCGCCTGCCTGGGGGGTGGCAGTGGAGCGTGTGTTCCTGCGGCGCGAACGCAGCGGGAGGGGGTCCAGGGGAGGAAGGGCGCCCGTGGGCTGGCGGCGACTTGAGGAGGGCCAAGGGCCTCTTGCTAGCGCGTGCCTCCGTTCCTTGTGGCTCCTCCGCGTCTCCCCCACCCTGGCCCTTACTCACCACTGCTGTTCGGGGCTGGGACTTGCCTCAGCCTTCGCCGCTACCAGTCCTGAGCCGCCTCGCCGCCCCATCACCGGTCTCACTGCTTCCTGGCCTCACCTCCACTTTCTCACTCCCCACGGGTGGGGTGGCAGCTGGACAGGGTGGTCGCAGACGTTGCAGCGTTGCTTAGTCCTGGGCCGACAGCTCTGTGCTTCGCCGACTTTGCTCTTTTTCCGCCTGGCTCCGACTCCGGTGGACGCCCCGCCTTCCTGCTAGCCGCAGCCCTCCGGTGCTTCCACGCAGGCTCCACTGCGCTTTGCCGGGGTGGGGACCCCAGGGACCTGGGGATACCCTGGGTCCAGCCCTGAGCAGCTGGGGCTACAGAGAGGAGGCCACATCCTCTGTTCCTTGGAGCAGGGCTCCGGCCCCCCAAGGCCACTGCCTGCTTCCCTGTACGGAGGGGCTGCTGGGATCCTCCTGGGTCCCTCCAGGCTGCACCACGAGTGCCTGTGGGCCTCAGCCCGGCCTTGCCGCCCAGCCGGGGGGAGGCCGGATGCACTGGCACGGCTGAGCTTCCTCGAGCAGCATGTGGTGAGCGAGTCTCTGTCACTGGGAAACGTTCCCAGAGGCCCAGGGCTGCACTTCTGACCTGCTCTGTCCGCACTTCACTGAATCCACTTTCCCTCCAGCAGATGGAGTCAGGGGCCGGTCAGCCCCTGCCCTGTCCCAGGGCCAGTGCTGTCCACCAGCCTCCATGGCCTGGAAGGATGTGCATCCTTTTCCAGTGTACGATCAACACCCACGACCTCTGGTGCTGGCCGTCAGGACTGTGTGGGGTGTCCTGGGGCGCGCGTCCTGAGCTGGCACCCCCAAGGGAAAGGGGGTGTGAACCAAGGGACAGAGCACTGCCTGGACTGACTGACTGCTCAGTGAGCCGAGACTCAGGACTGCCCCGCTGCTGGGGGCCGCTGGGGGCTCCGCAGGGGACCACCTCCGGGATGCGGGGACAGGGTGGGGCTGGATCTAACCCTAACCCCTTCCTGGTGGCTGTGTGACCCTGGGCACCAGCTCCTGCCCCACCCCCGCCCCCACCCGGTGTCGGGGTGGACACGTCGCGGCTGTGTCGCCAGAGCCTCTCTGGGGCCGGGCAGTGGGCGCAAGCCGTTGTCCCCGTGGCAGGTGTCCCGGCTGCCACGCGGAGCCCCGGGGTCTCCCACCCACCTCCTACCCCAGGAAGGAAAAACGAGAATGACTGAGCGGTTTAAAAATAGAGGAGAACTTGGAATTAATGAGACGCTTGAAAAACAGATTAGGCCTAATGACTGTCATCAGATGATGGGGCTCCCGCGGGGTGAGAGAGAAGCCAGGCTGAGTACCGGCTTGGGGTCGGAGGGCAGGGCTGGGTCTGGGGGTCCTGGGAGGGGTGCTGCCCTCCTCCTAGATGGGCTCCCCAGCGTCTGGAGTCTTTCTAACTAACTCACAGCTGGGTGTTGAGCTGCTGTGTTCTGGGCCGGGAGGACGGCTTGGCCGGGGCAGCAGCCACTGTTTTGGGCGGGAGAGGCAGGTGCAGGGGCGCTGAGCCCAGCACCCAGGACAGCTCCTGGCCCGGCTGCCCCCCAGCGTACCCGCCCCGCCTCACGATCCCACCCAGTGCCGGCCTTCAAGGCCCCTGGTCCCGGAGAAGATAAACTTGACCCCTAAGACGCAGAGTGCCGGCTGGGTGCAGGCGGCTCCTTCAGCGAGCACCTGCCCTGGCAGTGACTTCACTGAGACCTGAATAGAGGGGCCCAGGTGCCAGAGGAGCAGAGGGGGCAAGAGGAGGTAGGGGTGGGGAACCCCAGAGAGCTCTGGAGGGCAGCAGGGCAGGTGATGTTTTTCTGGGAGGAAGGTCCGGCATCCGAGGCGGTAGCATGTAAGCACGGTGAGAACACAGTCTGGTATTTTAAAGTTGTTTTAAACAGCTTTATGGAAATATAACTGTCGTACGATGAACTGCAGCGTATGAGAGTTCCGGTTCCTCCACAGCCTTACCAGCCCTCAGCATGGTCAGGCTTCGTACCTTTAGCTGTTCCAGTGGTGTGAGTAGTGTCTCATTGCAGTTTTCATGTGCATTTCCTTAAGGACTCGTGCCATTGAGCACCTTTTCATGTGTTCACCTGCCATCGGCCTATACTCGTTGGTGAAGTGTCTATTCAGACCTTTTGCTGTTTCTTTTCATTGTGTTGTGTCCTGATTGAGTTTTGAGAGTTCTTTATTTATACTGTATACAAGTCCTTCATCAGATATATAATTTGCGGATTGTTTCTCCCAGTCTATGGCTTGTCTTTTCATTCTAAGAGTATCTTTTGAAGAGGAAAATTTCCTGATTTTGAGGAAGTCCAATGTATCCATTTTTCTTTCATGGATTGTGATTTTGAAGTCATATCTAAGGGTTATTTTCATAACCTAAAGTCACAAAGATTTTTCTTCTGTTCTAAAAGTTTTATACTTTTAGGTCTATGATCCATTATGAGTTAATTTTGTATATGGTGTGAGGTATGGATCAAAGTTTTATTTTGTTTTTGCATAAGGATAGCCAATTATTCCAGTATCATTTGTTGAAGACTACCCTTTCTCCACTGAATTGCCTTTGCACCTTTGTCAAAAATCAGTTGACCATATATTTCTGGATTTTCTAGTCTGTTCCATTGATCTGTTTGTCTATATGGACACCAACATCACACTGTCTTGATTATGGTAGCTTTAAAATGAGCCTTAAAGTCAGGTAGTATAAATCTACAACTTAGTTCCGTTTTTTCAAAGTTGTTTTGGCTCTTCTGGGTCCTTTGTATTTCACATGAATTTTAGAACCAGGTTGTCAATTTCTACCAAAAAAATAAAAAATAAACAAGCCTGCTAGGACTTTGCTTGGAATTGTGTTTAATCTATAGATCAACTAGGGGAAAATTAACACTTTAGTAATACTGAATCTTCAAATTCATGAACACAGTATATTTCTCCATTTATTTAGGTCTTTAATTTCTCTCAGCAAAGTTTTATAGTTTGTGTCGTTGAGGTCTTGCACATCTTTTGCCAGATTTATCCCTAAGTATTTTATATTTTTGATGCTGTTGTAAATGGTATTGCTTTATAATTTCAGTTTCCAGTTGTTCATTGCTTATATAGAGATACTTGATTCTTGTATATTGATCTTATCTCCTGCAACCTTGCTAAACTCACTTTATTAGATATGGTAGTTTTTATGAAGATTTCATCAGATTTTCTACACAGATGTTGTCACCTGTGAATAAAGCCAGTTTTATGTCTCCTTTCTAATCAGATGTCTTTTACTTCTTCTTGCATTTGCACTGGGGAGGACCTCCAAGCACAACGTTGAACAGAAGAGTTGACACAGGACATGTTTGCCCTGTTCCTGTTCTCAGAGGGAAGGCATTCAGTATCTACCATTAAGTGTGATGTTGGCTGTAGGATGTTCACAGATGCCCTTTTTCAGGTTCAGGAAGTTCTTCTATTCCCGGTTTGCTGGACTTTTCTCAAGTACCTTTTCTGCGTCTTTTGGCATTGTCGTATAGTTTTAATTTTTTGTCTGTTAATGTGATAAATTACATTGACTGATACTCAGATGTTAAGCCATTGCATTCCTGGGATGAACCTTACTTGGTCACTAGGTATTATCCTTTTCATGTATTGTTGGCTTCAATGTGCTAAAATTTTGTTAAGGACTTTGCATCTGATTGTGAGGGATGTTGGGCAGTACTTTTCTTTCTTTGTAATGTCCTTTTAAGGTTTGGGTATCAGAGTAATGCTGAGATCCTCAAATGAGTTGGGGAACATTCCTGCTTATTCAATTTTCCAGAAGATTTTTTGTATAAGTGGTATTATTTCGGACTTAAATATTAGTTAGAATTCATCAGTGAAGCCATCTGGGCCTGGAGTTTTCTTTATGGAAAGGTTTTTAGCTACAAGTTCAATTTCTTTACTAGATGTAGGTGGTGGGTGTCAGCAGCTGCTTTGGGGCCCTGCCCAGCTCTGCTATACCCCCCACCCCCTTGAGCCCTGGCAACACTGTAACCTCATGAGTGAACAAAGCTGGAAGAGGCAGATGTGCCAGGGACTGGTGGACGCGTAGGACCTGCCAGGGCAGCTGTGGGATCCATGGAGGGGTCGCCATAGCAACACAGGAGGCTACCTGCTGGGGCTGCCACCCTCCCTCACACGGCACCATTGCATCAGGCCCTCCCCAGCTCTGGAGGAGGAGCTGCCCCTTGTTTCACAGACCCACCTCTGGGGGGGGGGTGTGGCCGGCGGATGAGATGGACCTGGGAGCCGCTGGCTCTCCCTGCCTCTGGACTCCAGGGGGACCAGCCTGGGTGGCCTTCCTCCTCTGAGCACAGCCTGTGACCTGTGACGGGGGAAGTGGCTCTGACGGAGCCCAGGTCCACCCTGCTGGCTGAGGCCATGCCATCAGTCAGTTGCCAGGCCAGGATGGCTCAGTGAAGACAGCAGGCATCAGGCAGCGTGTCTGCTGTCTGTCCTCCCTGTCTGGCGAAGCCGCAGGTTCCCAGAACTCCTGCAGCCCCTCAGGGCTCTGCAGAGTGTCCCTGGTGACGAGGGGTTGGCTGCGGCTCCCTGGCTGTTCCCCACAAGTGTCGCAGGGAACGTTCCTTCTGGATCACCATAGTGATGACCAGAGACTCCAGGTGGTCACAGTGGGACGTGTGCCCACAGACCAGCCTGGGGCAGACCTCGGACACTCCTGGACTGGGCCCTGCTTGATGCCCAGCTCCTGCATGACCTTCTGGGGCTGGCCTCTTGGACCACGGTGGTGGTGGGAGCCTGTGGCCCTGAGGCCACTCCCCCACCCCCAGCCTCACAGCTGGCACCCCTGGCCCTTTGCAGAGGCTGTGATTAGCCCCGTGTTACAGACCCAGGGCCACACAGCACGAGGCAGACTCGCGCACCCACCGTCCCACCCCCACTGTGAGTCCTTCTCCAGAGGACCGTGGGTGGTGGTTACTGTTTTCCCATTTTACAGACAAGTAAACTGAGGTTCTGGGAGGTTACATTCTCTTGCCTAGACAGCAGGGGAGTGATGCCCGAAGGCCCTCAGCCTGAGCTGTCTGACCTCTCCTAACTTCCCAGCCCCACCCTGGGAGCCCTCCCCACGGCAGGGCCTCCCCTCCGTGCCACCAGCCCAGGGCCCATCGAGGGCAGGTGCACCCAGCTAGGGCCTCATGTGCCCCCACCCCCAACCCCGTAGCAGGTGCTCACCTGACTTCACAGACAGGGGCCTAACCTCCTTAGAGCCAGGCCCTCTTCCCGGCTCCCGGTTGGTTTTCCTGGGCGCTGGCCCTGGGGCCGGGATGGGGGCAGAAGCCCTTGCCCCTGGGGAGGGAGGCCGGTACTTCTCAGATGCTGTGATCAGCAGCTCTGTGGGGAAGTGGGCCCTGAGGCCAGAATCTGCGAGAAATGCCCCAGCCGGGTACAGGCAGGGCTACGGGGCGTGTGTGCAGTGGACAAGCAGTGCGCCAGGAAGGTGGTGGGGAGGCGGGGAGGCAGGGAGGCGGGGAGCCGTGAGGGTTCCGGTTCTGCAGGGGTAGCAGGCAGCAGAACCAGGTCGGAACTTACAGGTGGCAGGCGCCGGGTGGGGCTGCCCAAGGCTGGGGAGGCGGAGTCCTCGGGCACCATGGGCCCCGCGTGCGGCCCCCGGCTGGGGTCTTCATGGACTTATAGACGGTAGAGTCACGCCTCTTGCCAGGCCGTGCTTCCTCCCCCAGGAAGCCCTCCCTGCTGCCTGGTGACTGTCCCCATCTGGCATAGGCACCGGTGGGATTCTGATGACACGATACTTGCTTCTGTCTCCCCAGATGGGAGTCCTGATGGGCCTGGGCAGGGCAGGAGCCTGTGGGCTCAGACAGAGGTGGGCAGGAGACAGTCTGGAGAGCACAAAGGATGCTTGTTCCCTCCAACCGGCTCATCTCACGGGACATCAGTGGTCGTGCTGCTTAACTAGAGGAAACGGGAAATGAGCTGGTTTTCAGTGTCTTGTTTACATTTAGTATTTGGAACCAAACTGCAGTCTTTGCTATCCTTCAGTGATCTCCCTGGGGGCCCTCAGAGGTCCTGCTGACCTCGTGGAATGGGAACAGCAGCCGTGAGGGCCCCAGGGAGGGGAGGCAGGGGGGTGGACTGCACCCCGAGCGCCGCGGGATCCCACAGTGCGGATCTGTGTGTGACGGTGCCTTGTTAAAACCCTGTGTTGTTTTGGCTGTGGACTCAATGCTCTATTTCCTTAATCTCCAGTCTTGTGGGAATCCAGTGGGAAAGTACTGCAGCTTCCGGAGCATTTGTCTTAGGCCAGGCACGTCCGCTTTCAACGCACTGTCCCTAGTCCTTGCCACGTGGGTGTAATTATTCCCATTTTATAGAAGAAAATGATGAGGCCCGAAACCATCCCTCGAGGGACAGTGTGTGAATGAGACCCCGGTGGGCACGAGTGCGGCACGTGGAGACCGCTGCTGTTCCCGTGGTCACGGGAGCCTGAGCGTGTGTGCTCTCATGTCACACTCGTCCCCACACCCACACGTGCCCCGACGGCTGTGCAGGCCTCCACCCTTAGGGGCCTGCCCACTCTCTCTCTGTGTGCATGTCGCTGTCCTGGCCCCCACCCCGTGGCCACAGGGACTGACCAGTGAGGGCCAGGCTCCTTCCCTGGGCCTCCCAGGGGGCTGGTGGGGGACCCCAGTGGTACAGGCCCCTGGCTGCCCTGCCCTCCCCAGGACAGATGGCGCTGGCCCACGGGGAGGAGATGGCTGAGGGCACAGCTCTGCTCAGTAAGTGGATGGTCCAGCCTGACAAGCTACAATGTTTTCCCATAATGACGGTCTCTCTTTAGCATGTAACACACCTGGGATTTCATTTAAAGTCCTTTTTGGTACTTTCCCTAGCGGTCCAGTGGTTAAGACTCCGCACTTCCATGGCAGGGGGCGCAGGTTCGATCCCTGGTCAGGGAACTAAGATCCCGCAAGCCACACAGAGTGGGCAGCCCCCCGCCAGAAAAAACCTTTTCACTTTTAAAACATGACAGGATTCATTTTTAAAGGGATGCACAGATAATATGCAAATAAATTATATCTTCTAAAAATATGAGCTCTAGCGCAACGTGTTCTAGAAATGGGTTTGAGAACCACCGTAGAACCAGGTCTGGTCACAGGTAGGCAGGACTGGAATATGTGAACTCGAGGTTGCAGCCGGTCCTCAAATGAGATGGAAGTCAGGGCTTGTCTGGGCAGAATACGTGTCGGGTCGCTCATAGCGGGGGTGAGCCCTCGGGGTTGTCCTCGTGAGCCCTGTGGTCTCTGCTCGGAACTTTGGGGAAGATGCAGCTGTGATCTTCTGGGCGGCTGTCATCACGGGTCTGAGCGGCCCCCACCCCCTTGCTAGTTCGGGGCCCACCGGCTGAGGGGAGACCCAGGCGGGGAAGGGCCGTCTCACTCCCAGAGAACCCTGAAGGTGCCCCGTCTGTGACTTACGTCGGCGTGCCCGCTTCTTTGGACACTTCCGTCACTCGGGCCCGCTCGCTGTGGCCTCACGCTGCCCCACCAGCGCTCGGGCACCGGGGCGTCCGCCATGCGCCCGCCTTCAGACGTGGTCGCCCTTGTTCTCACTGCGCCCACCCGCGATGATTTTACTGCCCGTTCTGGGCCTGAGCAGCAGGGTCTGGGCCACGTCACCCCCTGGGTCGCCCGGCGGGTGAGAGATGGACTCGGGACTGGACCACAGCCTCCCCTCTGGACTGGTGTCCTGTGGTCCCATACGGGGCACTACAGACTGGGCAGCTTCAACAGCAGAGATGTATAGTCCCACAGTCCTGGGGCCCAGAGGTCGAGCTGCGGGCTGGGCTGCAGCCCGGGCTGCAGCCCTGCTGGAAGCTCTAGGGGATGGTCCTTCGTCACCTCTTCCGGCTCCTGGCGTCTCCGGCGGCTCCTGGGCTCGTGGCTGCGTCACCCCAGTCTCTTCGTCCTCCTCACGCAGCAGTCTCCCTGATTCTGTCTTCTCCCCTTTCCCTTGTCAGGACGCTTGTCATTGGGTTTAGGGCCACCCAGATAATTCGGGATGATCTCATGTCAGGATCCTTAATTTACTTACATCTGCAAAGGCCTTTTTTCCAAATAAGGTCACGGTCACAGGTCGTGGGGATTGGATGTGGACATATCTTTTGGGGGGAGGGGGGGCCCTCGCGAGGAGTCGTTCCGTCAGACACATTTTCTGGTTGCAGCAGGAGAGGAAGAGGACGCAGAGACAGGAACCTCCAAAGCTGTGAGGTTTCAGGAGGCCCTGCGGGTTGATTTTTTCCTGAATCCGTTTAGCACTCGATCCCAGGAGAAAGCCTTTATTCCCACAGACAGCCCGCACCTAGTCTTCCTCTGTGTCTAATGAATTTGTGCCGTGTGTTCAGTGGACACAGATTGGGAGGCTCGCGGGGCGGGGGGTGGAATGTCTTTGATGCTGGGCGCAGAGCAGTGAACAGACAGACGGAAGTCGCTGCGTGGCCGGCCCCGCATTCTCCGCAGTGAGACTGCTAGTCGGCACACGCGTGCTGCGTCAGGGGGACAAGCACCCCAGGAGCAGTAACGCAGGGTGGGGGAAGGAAATGGAGGTTCTGTTGATGGCCAAGGAAAGCGTCTCTGTTAGAGGGTGCTGGGATGGATACCAAAGGAATGGGGGCCTCTGGGGGTGTCCAGACAAATGCATTCTGGGCCTGGTAATGTCCGTGCCCTATGGCCGTAGCGTGCTTGTCTTGTCTGTGACAGCAAGGGGCACGGCTGGGAGGCGCCTACAAGCATAGAGTGGGAGAGGAGGTTGACAGAGAGGGATCCAGAGCACGCCGGGCCCCTCGAGCCTCAGGAAGGCTTTCTGGCTTTTACTCCAAGTGACCTGGGAAGCAGGGAGTGAGACGTGTCTGCAGAGGAGGGATATGGTCTGAACTGTGGTTGAGAAGGTTTTCTATCCGGGGCCTGCGGGTCTTGGTAGAAGCTGCAGTTCCTGTGGCAGCCCCTGACAGGGTCAGGGGAGTTGTGCCTGGCGGGTTCTGGGTGCTGGGCTCCCCGCCAGGGGCCGCCCTGTGTGCACACCGCACTGGGAGGGGCTCTGTAGCAGCCCTGAGGCCTGGCCTCTGAACAGCTCCCCACTCTGGCATTCAGTCCAGGTCTGTGGTCAGAAGCAAAGCCCCAGGCTGCCTGGGCCTTCCCCACCCTCAGGCCCTGCTCAGAAGTGAACACGCCCACAACCCCCAGAGTCCCCAGGCTGCCTGGACCCCCAGCAGCCCTCATCAGCCTCCTGCCTCGGCGGGGGTGGGGACAGGCCCCGGCAGATGGTGTCGCGTGTGGAGACCGGGCGTCTCCCTGTAGGTGTGAGCGCCCCTCTGTGTTTAGCTTGCGTGGTGGCCACTAGAGTCCTGTGCCTGCCGTTGGTCAGCAGTGGGGGTGGCTCTGAGACCAGCCCCTGTCCCCCAGCACCAGCCTGCAGTGCGCTGAGAGGGTGTCTGTCCCTGGGCAGTGTATGTGGCTGCGGCTGCCATGGGGGACCCCTCACTTACTGTCCACTTGCACAGGCTCCTGTGGAGCCTCAAGCTGAGCAAGAGCGTCAGGCACAGGTGCTGGGTGGCGGCCACACTTCCTCCTGCTGCTCCACAGGACCTGGGCTCTGGTGTGGCGACCTGCACAGACTCAGGTGAGCCCCGGGGATGCCCCGAGCCTCCCAAGACAGGAGCTGTTACTGGACGTACCCGCCAGGTCAGTCTTCTCTGCACCAAAGCGGTTTCATTTTGCTTTCAGTCCTGACTCAGGGTGCCGGCCTCCACTTGGTCACTCAGTTACAACATCTGCCCAGTTGTATTAGTCAGCCATGCTGCGTAACAAATTACCACACACTTAGTGGCTTCTGACAGCAGCCGTTCATCATCTCACAGTGTTGGTGGGACAGGTGTCTGGTGTGGCGAGATGGGTTCTCGGCTCAGAGTCTCACTGGCCAGGCGTCGGCCAGGCTGCGTTCCCATCTAGAGCTGTTGGTGTTTCCGTTGGCCATCCCTTGGTGAGAAGAGACTGAAACAGCTCCTTTGGGTTGTTTCCTGGGTCGGCGCCAGCCCTCCCGGTCCCAGTCATTTCTTGTTCTCTTGTTCCCTCTGTGGACCTGAGCCGTGTGCTGTGGTCTCCTTGGCGAGAGGGGTTTATCTTTCCTCCCCCTCCCTCCCAGCCTGTGCTCACCCCAAGGGGTTGTTGCACTGGAGTAAGTTGTCTTCCTTCCAAACGCAGAGTCACTCATTAAAACCACTAGAAGAAAGACTTTGCAAGTGGCTGGAGAGTAGAGGAAGCAGGGAGATCTGGTCTGTTCACAATAAATTAGCATAGTTGCTGCCCCAAAGATATTTGTGCTGACGCCCCCTGAGCAGCCTGGGCCTGTCAGCTTTGTGCCATCACGTTTGTGTTCTTTTGTAGGGTTGCTGTAACAAAGTACTACAAACTGCGGGGTCAACCATAAAAATGGATTGTCTCAGTTCTGGAGGCCAGAAGTCCTGGATCAGGGTGTCAGCAGGGTGGTTCCTTTTGAGACCATGAGGGAGGATCTGTCCAGGCCCCTGCCCTCTCACTTCTGATGGATACTGGCAATCCTTGGGGCCCCTTGGCTTGTAGATGCTAAGCTCTGATCTCTGCCTTTTCTTTACATGTCATTCTCCCTCTGTGTGCACCTGTGTCCAAATTTCTCATTTTTTGAAGAACACCAGTCATATTGGATTAGGACCCACCCTAATGACCTCATCTTAACTAATTACATCTGCAGTGACTCTATATCCCGATAAAGCCATGTTCTGAGGTACTGGGGGTTAGCACTTCAACATATGAATTTGGGGAGACACAGTTCGACCCATATCAGCACACACATACCTCCCTGCTAACTCCTCACCATACTAGGGTGAATGGATAGATGGATGGATGGATGGACAGATGGATACGTGGATGATTGGGTAGATGGTTAGATGGATGGATGGATGGATGGATGGACAGATGGATACATGGATGATTGGATAGATGGTTGGATGGATGGATGGATCAATGGATGGACAGATGGATACATGGATGATTGGGTAGATGGTTGGGTGGTTGGATGGATGGATGGATGGATGGATGGATTGATGGATGGACAGATGGATACGTGGATGATTGGATAGATGGTTGGATGGATGGATGGGTCGATGGATAGATGAATGGGTAGGTTGTTGGGTAGATAGATGGACAAATGGATGGATAGATGGATGGATGGATTTTGTAAGGAGGAGCTAGCAGGGCCCAAGCTGGCTCATTAGAATTGGTATGTGGCTGCGCAGATGTCCAGACTTTCCATGTCCCCACATCCAAGCATAAACCTTCCTTCTGGATTCCATCAGTCCGTCTTGCTCCTCCTTGTTTTTCTCTTACTGAGGCCTTTACAAAGGGTTTCAGAGGCTCACAGATTCATCCATGTGATGTCATAGCCAGAAACACCTTGTGATGCTATTAGTTTTTCCAAGTTGTATTATCTCTTATTTCACAGACCCCTAGAACTTCAAAATGACAAAGTCCTTTTCCTGTCAAAAGGCCATTTTTTCTACCCTGACCGTGGAATCAGATACTTCTCCATGTGTGCCTTTCAAGGGTGCCCTTTGGAAAGTTTGCCACTATGGACCATGGCCAAAGACACAGGCTGGACAAAACCTTTGGTATTAATGTAACTTTAGAATTGCATTGTCTTTTGCTACTAGAAAATTGACACTTCCTAGTAATTCAAACCTAAGTGGAATTGTTACGGGGAATATGTGCTGCCTTCAATGAAAGAGAGTGGCAGGAAAGAGAATCCAGCTGGGCATCGGTCACAGAAGGTGCTGGATTTTTCGGCATCCAGGTGACCGTGCAGATTTGAAGTTGAGTGCCTGGGTAGATATGGCTGGTGACAGGAGCTCAGACTGCTTGGGGAGGCAGAGGAAGCCCTTGGCAGGTGGGTGCTCCTCACACCTTCACCCTAGCCTCTCTCGCCCACTTTTCCTCTGCGTCTCAACTTCCGGCCATGTCTCACCCTCACTGTTCCTGCCCTCACCATAGACCTGGACCACTGGGCGCCAGCCGGCCTCTCAGCTCTGTCTTGTTAAAGCGTGTGGCTCCCCGACTAGACTGGGCTGTTGGGGGCCACACACAGGGTCTGATTCATCCTTGGAACCCTCTTCCGTGCTCCCAGCCTGCTGCGTAGCAGCTGCCCATGGAGGACCAGCGCCCTTCCAAAAGGGTGGCCCTGGGCAGTGTTCCTGGGGCCCCCGGTGCCCAAACAATGCCCATCTATGTGGCCCCTAGGACTGGGCTGACCCAGCCGGGCCCCAAGCTCAGGCCCCGGGTGACGTCCCAGGCCCCACTCCCAGTGTTCTGTTCTTTTGTTCCCGGTGGCCCTTCCAAGCCCAGCTGGGTTGCCCGTGGGCAGCACCTTGTTGGTTCTTCTGCTGAGGACCAGGCTCTTCATGGAGCCTCTGGCTCTCTTTCCATCCACACCCCCCCCCAACACACAGACACACACACACACACACAGACACACACACACACACACGCCCCACTCTGCGGAGCAGCAGGAGAGGGCTTGAGGGCTTGGGGTTGAGACCATGGTTGCCATCTGACCCACCCACCACCTGTGGGCCAGCCTCGGTCTCAGTCTTCTGGGAGGGTTCATTGCTCTTTTAAGGCACAACATGAACCGCTGGCTTCGTAGCTCTCAACGCTCAGCTGACAGTCAGGGCCCTTCCTCTGGTTTCTCGCAGGCGAGCTGCCTGCCAGCCGCAGCGCCTTGTCCAGAAAGGCTGCCCCACTTCCAGGGCTTTATCTGAGGGGCAGGGGCTGCGGGGCTGAGCCCCAGAGCATGCCTTCCCTCCACTAAGAAACAAACTCTGTGCCTCAGGAGGGCTGCAGTGGCTCCTGCTGTAGGCGCTGCCTCTCCTCAGCCTAACAGTTATTCTTTTGGTCATAGAAGTAATACTGAATCTTAGAAGATGCTCAGAAAAGAATCTGTAGTCCTACTATGCAAATAAATGTAATGTTGATGCTTTGCCTTGACTGTATTTCCCCAAATCTCATTTATGTACATATGATAGCTCTAATTTTTAAAATGCTACCTTTTTATTTAATATTTTGGAATTTCCAGCATCATTAACTGTCCTTTGTGGAAACTGTATGAGCTAATTTATGGAATCAACCCACTGTTGACGGGCATTTAGCTTGAGCTCTTTCTTGAATATGAGTCGCTAGATGATTACAAGGAAAACATCCTTCTATTCTTTTTAAAGTGTACAATTCAGTGGTCTTCAGCATATTCACAGAGTTGTGCAACTGCCTCCGGTATCTAATCTCAACGTTTTCATCACCCCATAAAGAAACCCCAAACATCCTCCCCTCCCTTCTGCCACTGGCAACCATTAATCCACTTTCTGTCTCTTGGGTTTGCCTAGACTTTTCTAGACTTTTCAAAGAAATGGAATCATACAATAAGTGACCTTTGTAGCTGGATTCTGTCAAATAGCCTGATGTTTTCGAGGTTCATCCACACTGTAGCACCTGTCCACACTTTCTATGGCCAAAAATTAATCCCATGGTGTGGCTAGACCACATTTTGTTTATCCATTTGTCAGTTGACTGACGTTTGGGTTGCTTCCATGTTTGGCTAGTAGGTATGAACATTCACGTACAAACTTTTGTGTGAATCTATGTTTCAGTTCTCTTGGGTAGATACCTTGAGGTGGAATTGCTGGGTCATACGGCACGAGGAGCTGCTGAACTGTTTCCCACAGTTCCGGTAGCATTTCAGATTCTCACCAGGGATGTACAAGGTTCCAATTTCTCCGTATCTTCACCCACACTTGTTATTTTCTGTTTCTTTTTTAAACTCTTACAGTTATCGTAATGGATATAAAATAGCACATTATCATTTTACTTTGCATTTCCTAAATGACTAATGATGGCATCTTTTCATGTGTTTACTGGCCATTTGTATATCTTCTTTGGAAAAATGTCTTTTCAAATCCATTGTCCATTCTTTAGTTGGGTTATTTATTTTTTTATTGTTGAGTTGCAAGAGATTTCTGTATTCCAGATACTATACCCTTGACAGATACATGATTTGCAAAAATTTTCTCACATTCCGTGGGGTTTTTCACTTTCTTGAAGGTATCTTTTGAAGCACAGAAGTTTTTAATTTTTGTGTGAATATGTGTTTCAGTTCTCCTGGGTAGATACCTCAGGGTGGAGTTGCTGTGTCATACTGTCTGAGGAACTGCTGAATGAGATATTTGGTTTTGGTTGCTGTGTTTTTGGTTTCGCACCTAAGAAACTGTTTCCTAATCCAAGACCACAAAGATTCCTGTTCTTTTCTAAGAATTTTTAAGAATTCTTTTAAAGAATTTAAAATTCTTTCTAAGTTTAAGAATTTTAGAATAGATACAGACCTTTGATCTATTTGAGTCAGTTTTTGTATATGGTATAAGGTAAGGTCTAACTTCATTCTTTTGTGTGTGGAAATGCAGTTCTCCCAGAAAAAAAAATTTTTATTGAAGTATAATTGATTTACAATATTGTATTAGTTTCAGGTTGCATGACATAGAAATTCAATATTTTTATAGATTATACTCCATTTAAAGTTATTCTAAAATACTGGCTGTATTCGCTGTGCTGTTACAATATGTCCTTGTAGCTTATTTATTTTATACTTAATAGTTTGTACCTCTTAATCCCCTACCCCTATCATGCCCCTCCCTCCTTCCCTCTCCCCAGTGGTGACCACTAGTGTGTTTTCTATATCCGTGAGTCTCCTTCTGTTTTGTTGTATTCATTTGTTTGTTTTATTTTTTAGATTTCTACATGTGAGTGATAACATATAGTATTTGTCTTTCTCTGTCTGACGAATTTCACTTAGCATAATACCGTCCACGTCCATCCATGTTGTTGGAATTGACAGATTTTCATTCTTTTTTATGGCTGAGTAATATTCCATTGTATGTACACACCACATCTTCTTTATCCATTCATCTGTTGATGGACATTTAGGTTGCTTCCATGTCTTGGCTATTGTGAATAATGCTACTATGGACATTGGGGTGCACGCATCTTTTCTGTTTTCATTTTCTTTAGATATATACCCAGGAGTGGAATTGCTGGATCATATGGTAATTCTATTCTTAGTTTTTTGAGAGACCTTCCATACTGTTTTCCAAAGTGGCTGCACCAATTTACATTCCCACCAACAGTGTGGGAGGGTTCCCTTTTGTCGACATCCTCAGCAACAGTTGTTATTTTTGGTCTTTTTGATGACGGTCATTTGATGGGTGGGAGGTGATATCTCATGGTTTCGATTTGCATTTCTCTGATGATTAGCGAAGTTGAGCATCTTTTCATGTGCTTTTCATCTGTATGTATTCTTTGGAAAAATGTCTATTCAGGTCTTCTGCCCATTTTTTAATCTGGTTTATTTTTTTATTTTTTTTATTGAGTTGTATGAGCTGTTTATATATTTTGGATATTAACCCCTTATTGGTCATATCTTTTTCAAATATTTTCTCCCATGTAGTAGGTTATCTTTTCATTTGGTCGATGGTTTCCTTTGCTGTTGCAAGAGCTTTTAAGTTTAATTAGGTCCCATTTGTTTATTTTTGCTTTTGTTTCCTTTGCCTTGGGAGACAGATCCAAAAAAAATATTGCTATGGCTCATGTCAGAGAGTGTTCTGCCGGTGTCTTCTTCTAGGAGTTTTATAGTTTCCAGGCTTCCATTTAGGTCTTTAATTCATTTTGAGTTTATTTTTATATGTGGTGTGAAAAAACGTTCTAATTTCATCCCTTTACGTGCAGCTTCCAGTTTTCCCAGCAGCACTTATTGGAGAGACGGTCTTTCTCTATCTCAGCACCATCTTTTGAAAAGAGCGTTCTTTCCTCGTTGGATGATCTTGGCACCCCTTTGGAAAATCAGTTGCCCACAAACGTGTGGGTTTATTTCTGGACTTGCAATTCTCTTCCGTCGTCACGTGTCCTATGCCAGTGCCTCAGTCGTATTTACTGGCGTTTCATGCTAAAGTCCACGTCATGAGTGTGAGTCCTCCAGCTTGTTTCTTTTTCAAGATTGTTTTGGCTGTTCTGAGTCCTTGGTTTCCGTACGAATTTTAGGATCAGCTGGTCAACTTCTGCATGGAAAAAGAAAAGGCGGCTATCTTGACACAGATTGCATTGAACTTATTGACCAATTTGGGGAGTATTGCCATCTTAACGATATTAAGTCCTCAACCATGAACATAGGGTGTCTTTCCATTTATTTAGGTCTAATTTATTTCAGTGACGTTTTGTAGTTTTCCGTGTGTCACTCTTGCACTTTTTTGTTAAGTTTATTCCAAATATTTAAATCTTTTGGATGCTATTGCAGATAGGGTTGTTTCTTAATTTCATTTTCAGTTTGTTTATTGCTACTCTATCTTAATATAATTGGGTCTTCAACAGTAACTGCTTTATTGGTATATAGTATATAGACCATTCAGTTCACCCTTTAAAAGTGTATAATTTTTGCTGTACGCCCGAAACTAACACAACATTGTAAATCAACTATACTTCAATTTTTTAATTATTAAAAATATGTACTATACAAGTGTATAATTTAATGGTTTTTAGCATGTATTCACTCTTAACCTGTTGTATTGATGCCAAATCCATCAGCTCTCTTCGCTACTTAACCTTTCCAGTCCCCTTTCCTCTGCCCTCCCCTGTCCTAAATCTTTTTTTCCCCCTACTTTTTAATTTTGGCGAAATACATCTAACATAAATTTTACTCTTTTGACCATATTTAAGTGTACAATTCGGTGGCATTGTACACATTCACAATATGGTATAACTGCCGCCACTCTTTATTTCCAGAACTTCTCATCATCCCAGACTGAAACTCTGTCCCCACTCAAGCCCCCTTCCCCAGCAGCCGGCACCCACCATCTGCTTTCTGTCTCTGTGAATGTGACTCCTCCAGGGACCTCACGTAAGCGGAGTCACACGGTGTTTGTCCTTTTGTGACCGGCTTCTGTCACTGGGCCTAATGTCCTACAGGTGCGTCCATATGGTAGCTGGTGTCAGAATTTTCGTCCGTGTTAAGGCTGGATAATATTCCATCGTATGGAGGGACCACGTTTTGTGTATCCATCATCTGTTGACGGGCACTTGGGTTGTTTCCCCTTGGGCTCTTGTGAATAACGCTGCTGCAAATAGTGTGTGTAAATATTTGCTTGGGCTCCTGCTTCCCAGTCTTTTGGGTGAGGCTGTGAACTGAGACTGGGGGCGTTGATGGAAGCTGACACCCCGGACAGTGATGTTGCATCCCCCTTCTTTACTCAGCTCCCAGGACAGGGGCCGCCAAGTCCACACCCCCCAGGCAGAAAGTCAAGGGCTTCGTCTCTGGAAACCTGGCAGGGGGTCTGGGAGGGCAGAGCTGTAGATCATCACAAGGGTCCCAGCCTCGCCCTCAGCCTCCCACCGCTCCTCCACGTTCTGGTGAAATAGTACTGATAAGGGCACTTCCCTGGTGGCGCAGTGGCTGGGAATCTGCGTGCCAAGGCAGGGGACACGGGTTCGAGCCCTGGTCCGGGAGGATCCCACATGGCGCGGAGCAGCTGGGCCCGTGCGCCACGGCTGCTGAGCCTGCGCTCTGGGACCTGCGAGCCACAACTGCTGAGCCCGCATGCCACAGCTGCTGGGGCCTGTGCGCCTGGAGCTTGTGCTCCGCAACAAGAGAGGCCACCGCGGTGAGGGGCCCGCGTGCAGCAACGAAGACCCAATGCAGCCAGAGATAAATAAATAAAATAAATACACTTTTTTAAAAGAAATATTACTTACAAACCAATGTTCACGTCGCTAGAGTGTGCCAGTCGGACGCGCACTCGTCTGAGCAGGGGGAGCCCATGAAGCCAGTCTGGGGCCCTTTCCAGCCCCAGCGCCTCCCGCACTGAATTCTCAGGCGCGTCACATCTCCGAGCTTCCTGATGGTTTGACACCAAGGGACGTGCCCCTAAGTGAGATATCGGGCAGCTGTGCGCGTCTCTCTGCCGTGTCGGCGAGGGTCGTCCACGTCCACAAGGGGCCAGGGCTGCTCACCCGCTACAATCAGGCGGGCCACAGCATGACAGGATGACAGTGGATTCTCCTCCTCCATCACTGGTGGATTTTACTGGAACTTCCAGAACGGCCCTGAAGGTTCTGCCACGTCTGCAGTTGCACAGGGCAGGGTCTTGGGTGTGTGCCAACCACGGCCCCTGGGCTGAGGAGTGTGCCAGCTTCTCTGAGGTGATGCCAGAGCACCTCCCCAAAGGCATCCACCAGTTTACACTCCCACCAGTGACGCGAGGGCGGCCGCTATTCCGCCATGCCAGGAGGCCACGCCGGGGCCTCTCTCTGACAGGGGTCTCTGCATTTGAGGCAGGCATGAAAAAACCAACTCCCCCACAGAAAAGCAGAAACAGAGATAGTGCAGGCCACCAAAGGCAACTTCTGAAAAATTATAATGATGGACTTCCCTGATGGTCCACGCTTCCACTGCAGGGGGCACAGGTTCAATCCCTGGTCGGGGAACTAAGATCCCGCATGCCTCGCGGCACAGCCAAAAAAAAAAAAAAAGAAAATCAGAAAAAATATATAATTAATGTTTCTAGATAGATAAAATATTTCACATCCATGAAACGACAGAGCAGGAAATTAAAAACCTGGTAGCAAAAATGTCGAGGGGAAAGTCGGAGAAAAAAAGAGGAAATTTCCCAGAAAGTGGGACAAAACGGCAGAAATAGAAGATGGGAGATAAATGATTTAAGAACAGGACGGTCAGTGGACGCCCTAACAGTGTAGGCTCAACTGCGGCCACTACTTAGGGCCGCAGGGTGACCCCTGAACAGCAGAGCTCGCAGCACCTGCAGCAGGACCGCTGGGCCGTGGGAAGGGAAGTGCATGGTGGGGACGAAGGACAGTCTTAGTAAAACAGCACCACGACCTGGGGGCTTAAAATAACAGAAATCTCTTCTCTCGCAGGCGGGAGGCCAGAAATCTGAAATCTGACAGGGCTGTCCCCGCTCCGGAGGCTCTCAGGGAGGGTCCTTCCTGCGTCTTCCAGCTTCTGGTGGCTCCGGGCACCCCCAGGCTTGTGGCCACATCACCCTGATCTCTGTATCGTGGCCACTTCACCTCCTCCCCTCCCCCGTGTGTCTGTGTCTCCTCTCCCGTCTCCCACAAAGACACTTGTCCTTAGATTAGGGCCACCAGGTAATCCATGATGTCTCCTCTCAAGATCCTTACCTTGACTGCAGCCGCAAAGCCTTTTCTTCCAAACGGGTCCTGCTGGCAGGTGCAGGGGTTAGGGTGTGGACACATCTTCTGGGAGCCCATCAGCCCCCTGCAGAGGGTGTGAGTAGGGGCGGTGACTCTCCCACGGGAGGAGCTCAGCACGTGGCGTTAGCCCCAGTGCGCTCCCGCAACGGGGGGGCCTCCGGGCAGAGATTTTGCCTTCCCTCGTCCCTCCACCTGCGCTCCTGTGTTTCCTTCTCTGCACAGCGGCTTCACGGCCGGCTCCTGCCCCTCAGACGAGATGGGGCCGGACGCAGGCCCCGTGGCCATCAGAGAGAAGATCCGGTCCCGGTTCCACGGCAGCCACGACCTGATCCACCGCCTGTTTGTCTGCATTTCAGGTGCCACTTCTGGGCCTGGGGCAGGGCGTGGGCTTGGGGACACACAGGGGTGGGGGGGGGCGTGCTTTAGCGGAGCGGCTGGCCCAGGTGCGGGAGGTTCCCCGCTGATGCTGGGCTGCTCGGGTGTCAGCCCTGCCTTGGGCCTTCCTCACCGCATCACTTCATCCTTCGCCCGCGAGCCCCGCCATGAGCCCGGCCCGGTAAAGAGGCGGGCGTCGTGCTTTGCCGGGCCCTCCCGTGGGGGGTGGAGGACCCCATTCTGGTCCCAGTGGCCCCTCACTGCTCACACAGGGAGGCTCTGTTCAATGTGTGGGTCAGAGTTCATTGTGCGTCCTGTCCCGACTGATGTTTCCTCTCTTGGGGTGGCAGACAACAGGACGATGACTGTTGTCTCCCTGGGGAGTTCAGTGAGGGGAGTGAGCACAAGCGGTGTCTTCGTAGCAGCGCTTTCCCTAGATTTGTGTGTTCTGAATAGCTGCCGCTTTCTCATGGTTTAAAAGTATGACAAGTGTGCAGTGAAGTCCACCCTCCTGGCCTCCTGCCTGCCCTTCCCCGACACCTCCCCGGGGCAGCTGGGTTCACACAGTGCCCGTCCTGCAGCCCAGCTCCCCTGGCCTGGAGTGTCCGCGGCACGCCCGGGCCCCCGGGTGGAGGGGCAGCCGCGGGGCAGCCTGTGGACTGGCGGACACTGCAGGTCAGGATCATGATCCCCCGGGGTCACTCGGCACTGCCCCCGGCCAGGCCAGGTGGGGGCACGAGGACCTCGGGGTGACTCTGAGCTGCGGTTCAGACATCTGCCGGAATCCACTACACGGGTTTGTTTAGAGGTCTGGGGAACGTCATGCCAGCTGGTACTCAACACGGCTGCTGGCACGCAAGGAAGCCCCCGGAAGCGCCGGCCACGGTATCAGCGCAGGGATGGGTCCCGGGGCGCCCATGTGCTGCTGGGATGTGCACGGTCACTCCCTGGCTTTGCCGTTAACGGCAGCCCCTTGTGCCCCTGAAGAGCTAGCGGCGCTCTTCACTGAGAAGGGCCGAGTCCACCTAATTGAGAGACAGAGGAAACCTCTGCAGGTGAGGGTGGGAGAAGCCTTGTCCGGCCAGGGAGCGGGGGCCGGCTGGCGGGGGGTGCCGAGGAGCCGGTGCTGGGCCCCATGTCTGGGCGGGGTCCACCCTCAGCCCCCCAGCCACGTGGAACCTCACCGCATCCCCGCAGTCGAGGTGGCCGTGAGGGGAAGGTGCTGCCACGCCGGTGGGCACAGCTGGGGGCTCTGGGGTTGTCCCTCAGTGAGGGGCCAGGATAAGAGCACGAAGGCGAATAACTGGCCCCCGGGGGAGGGCTTCTGGGTACTCTGCCCCCCTCCGCCACCTCCCCTTGACTCCTGAGCTTTTGCTTCTGCCAAGGGAGCTGTCACGGGGGCGGGGCAGCCTCTTCTCGCGCCCACTCACCCGAGGACACGTTGGTCTCTGACCACGAGCCCTGGCTGGGTTCACCAGCTGCCAGGACCTAACCCCCCCTCCTCGGGCGTCCTCCCCCAGGCGTGGCCGACCAGCTGCAGACCAACTACGCCAGCGACCTCAGAAGTATTCTCAAGACCCTCTTCCAGGTCATGGCCACCAAGCCGGAAACGGACGACAAGGAAAAGCTAAAGAAGGGTGAGTGCCAGCTCGGGACAGGCTCTGAGGCCTAGGCTGACCGTCGTGCCCACCCCCCCCCCCGGATGTGGGGGGCCTGCGGAAATCTGCACCCCCAGACCTGGCCCGGCACCGCCACCCGGCTTTTGTGGGCAGAGGGGCACAGGCCCTGGGTACCCCGAGAGGTGGGCTTGGGGACGCATGGGGGTCACAGCCCCACGTGCCCACGCCCCAGCCAGGCCACCCCACTTCCGACAGCTGACGGGCCTGGAGACAGGACCCGGAAGCGGTACACTGTCACTTCTACCAAACTCCGTCTGTCAGAGCAGCCAGGGGCCAGCCCACAGCCAAGGAGGGGACGTGGGTCCCCTGCTCGGGGGAGTGGCCGTCTGTGAGCTGCCTCACATACTCACACACGCGTGCACACACACGCGCACGCAGAACAGAGTTACTTGGTGAGGGAGCAGGTGTCAGGCAGGGAATGCTAAGGCACAGGGAGCTTGGCCCCTCGCTCCCTGGAAGGAGGTGGCGGGGTCCGAGCGTGGGGAAGGGGCCCGACCCCTGCTTGCCCACCCTCTGCTGGGCTGAGGCTCCCATTCTGGGCGAGCGGCCTCTCATCATAGGGGCTTCTGCTCAAGAACGTCTGGACACACGGGGCAGCCGGCCCAGCCCTGGAGGGCACGTCCTCGCCCATAGGGAGGAGAAATCTGTCCTGTGTGCCGACCCAGCTGTGCCGCCCAGGGTCCACACCACTGGACCACACTGCCCCCATCTGCCAGGGGATTCTGGGCGGGGCTGCCTTCTGGGGCTGGCTTCTTGCTCTGCAAGCAACGACGGTGGGCCCTGGGGCCGGGGGCCCACAGGCAGGACCAGCTGCACACCTGAGGGCACTCGGATGGGAAGGCCCCCTGCGGGGTCAGCACCCAGCCTGCGGGGACGCTGGGTGAGGGCTGCGGTGACCCACTCCACACGTGGGACTGGGGGTTGTTCGGGGGCTACTCCCCGCTGGCGGCACCTCCCAGGGACAGGTGGTGGCCCACTGACCCCAGCGGCCACCCTCTCTCTTCTAGTCACTCAGACCCTGCGGAGCGCGGCCTTGGAGGACTGTGCTCTGTGCCAGGAGACCCTGTCATCCTCTGAACTCGCAGCCAAGACCCGAGATGGAGACTTGGAAGGTGCGTGAGGGCCCGGGAGCCGGGGGCCAGTGCACTGCGTGCCGAGCGGGGAGCAGGAGCCCTGTCTGGACGTTTCCGCCGCTCTGCCCTGGACTGCAGGCTCGGGGCGGGCAGCGCTCCGCCAGCGGGGGCCCCTCCCCAGACACCTAGACGTGCCGCTTCCCAGGGGGTGCAGCCTCTTACTCCAGCTTCCCTCCTGGGCTCCCAGGATGGGCACAGGTCCTCTGAGCTGCCGCCACCTAACCTCAGGCCCATTACTGAACATCTCAGCCTGGGGGGCAGAGGGAGGGTGTGAGGAGCACTGAGATGCCGGGGTCCAGGCCGTTGACCGCAGCTGGAAGTGGCTGGTCCCAGGCCACAGGCACACTGCCGACCCCTCAGCGTTCACCTGCCCCGCAGGAAAGGCCTCCCCTAGCGGCCTGCTCCCCCGTTAGCCTGGAGGTCGGCCGGCTGCAGGCCCGGTGGCTTGGCAGTCAAGGAAGGAGCGTCCAGGATGGGCTGGGGGCACTGGCAACACATCTGTGGGGAGGGGGCCGCCCAAGGCCTTTGGAAGGGGCCGGAGGCCTGGAGAGGTGCTCAGACGGGCAGCGGCAGACGGGCCTGGGCAAGTGTCGAATGCGACTGGAGCTGAGAAGGAGGCGGCTGGCCCCGGTGTGCCTGGCCGGCGGCACGGGTCCCCGCTGGTCCCGGCTCAGGGCCTCCCTCGCACTGCCCCTTGGCCGGGATCCCCTGGGGGCGGCCGCACAAGCTTCCCTGCTTCCTAAACGCCCTGAGCCCTGGTCTTCTCTACCCTCCTGTGAAAATCGCACACAGGGCCATAACTAGAACGCCCGCTGGAAACTCGGAACCCCCTGCTCGAGGATCGTGCAGGTGGTGAACTGCGAGGTCTGGAGGGGCCCGGCCTACTGCCAGGGCCATGTCCCCCCGTGGGCCGCCAGTCCAGCCCCCTCCTGGGAGTGGCTCGCAGGGCAGGGCGTGGACCCAGCAAGTCCTCAGGACCCTCACCATCCTCCTCGGGCGGGGGTCTCGACTTGTGTGTTGGAGCTGGCCTCGTGGCCCGGCGTGGCCCCGGAGCTGCCGGACGCCGTCCAGGGCGTCACTGGGGCCGGCCAAGGATTTCACACGGGGGCGGGGGAGGGTGGCAAGCATGAGAAGCCATCTCCCTGCAGTCGGGGGTGAGCTGATGGGGGGTGAGCTGATGGGGTCCGGAGCAGAAGCGGGAGAGCTGGGTGGGAGGGGTCGGGGGGAGGGGCGGTTCTGTGCGCGGGGGGGGGGGGGGGGGGCAGGTCCTCTGGTGCAGGTTGGTGAGGAGAGGGGGAGAGAGGGAGGCGAGGAGACCCCGGTCTCTGGTGGGCAGGCGGCCTTGCTGAGTTCCCTTGGGGGTTGTGTGAGAGTGGACGGGAGACCCCTGAGCCCACACTGTGGCCCCAGGGAGCCATCCAGGTGTTCGTTCTCCCTCTGGGCGGCGGTACTGGGCTTGGGGTTGGTACGCAGTGGGCATCTTATGTCTGGGGTGGGAGGAAAGGCATGTCCCCCCGTGCAAGATGGCTTCTCCCAGCGCCGACACACACCCTCCCACCCAAATTCCAGAGCAGAGGCCCAGAGGCTTCCCCCGTGATCGCCTGGAGAAGTGACGTGGGACAGGCCCACAGGCAGCTGCCAGGCTGCACAGGTGTCGGGAGAGGCCAGGGCCAGCCTCGGCGCCTCTCCTCAGGAACCTGAGAACAGCCCTGGAGCTGGGGTGGGCGGTGCTGATTGACGGAGGGGTCCACAGAGGGGGCTGATTTCTTCATTTCCCAACCCCCATTTTTGCCCAAGGGCCCTGCCAGGCTGGGTGCCGGCCGGGAGAGGGTTGTCCAGGTGGACGCTCCCTGCCTGTGCCCCGAGTCCTGGGGCGAGGTGCAGGCCGCAGCTGGGGTCCGATCGATGAGCACGGCTGACAGCTGCAAAGACTGACCCGTCCATGGGACACCGTCAGTTTCCTGAAACCGCAGCCGGTACCGAGCCTCAGGGAGGACCGGAGGGGGGGAGTGGGGGGCAGGCTGCCCCACCAGAGGCTCCTGCACAGCCGCCAGCCTCCGACCCCCACCCCAGTCACCGGTCCCCACTGCCGCCACCGCACGGGTCCCTCTGGCTGACGTGTCCCCCCCTGTCGTTGTCATAGACCCGCCCGAGTGGGTCCCGGACGAGGCCTGCGGCTTCTGCACCGCGTGCAAAGCCCCCTTCACCGTCATCCGCAGGAAGCACCACTGCAGGAGCTGTGGGAAGGTGGGTGGGGCGGCCGAGGTCGTCCCGCGGCCCCTCGGGCTGTCGCTGCGGGCATCCCAGGGGCCGTCACAGACGTGGCGCCGAGGTCCGGAAGTCCGGACCGATGCCCCGGGGTCCTTGTGCAGACACGCCTGAGCCCTGGGCCCTGCTCTGCCTTGGCACAGGGTGTGGACTCCAGGCACTCCGCCCACTGGGTGTGATGGTGCAGTGCCCAGTCCCGGCCACTTCAGACCTGAGGACGGGGAGGGGATGGAGGGTCTGAGTAGGAGCCTGCGGCAGCCTGGGTATGGGGCCAGGACCCCCTCCGTCGGCGCGGCCTCCTGGCCAAGACCTGCGCCAGGTTTTCCTGAAGGTTCCAGCCCCACGGGGGCGGTGCCGGGAGACACCCACCCGCGCACGCCCGGGATGCTCTGGGTGGGAGGAAGGGCAGGAAGGACGGCGGCACCCGGGGCTCCGACCCCGTCCTTGCTGCGCGCCCCTGAGAGGCCAAGGTCAGGAAGGGGTGAGGCGCAGGGGCTGCTGGGAGCCCTGCCCAGCCCACTGGCCCCGCCTCCCGCCCTTCGCCTTCCAGATCTTCTGCTCCCGCTGCTCTTCGCACTCGGCACCGCTGCCCCGCTACGGGCAGGTGAAGCCCGTCCGCGTGTGCACGCACTGCTACATGTTCCACGTCACGCCCTTCTACAGCGACAAGGCGGGCATCTGACACGGTGCCCCAAGCCCGCGAGGGCCCCAAAGGACGCCAGGGAGGAGGTGCCGAGGAGGAGGCCTCCGGCCACGGGAGGGTCTTCACCGCATTTCATCCAGCTGCCGCCATCACCGCTGCCGGGGCTGCAGGCCGCCCTGACTTCCAGAACGTCCAGGGCCTCCACCCCACCCGCCCTGGCCTCCGCACCCGTGGGGACCCCAGGCCAGCCGCAGGGGCCAACAGGAGGTCAGCTTCAGCCAGTGGGGGGACCTGGGGGTGCCAGGCGGCTGCCTGGGCTGGGTGGGCTTTCCTCCCGCCCATCCGCCTGCCCCCCTGCCCTGCTGAGATGCGGCCTTGAGGCTGGACCGTAGCAGAAGGTCCGCCCTGCAAGGGGAAAGTAGGGATGGTGTCTGAGCTCAGGGCAGCCTCGGCCCCTGGGGCTGAGTCTGGGGAGATGGTGGACACCTCTGGGGGCCGGCGGGGTCAGGGGGGCCTGGGGCACCGCAGGGCTTCCCCACACGCTGGCCAAACCAGAAAGCCTAGGCTTTTCTCTCTCCAGGGCCCTGAGCCCACAGCTGCCCGCCCCCTGCTCCCCTCAGGACCTTGTCTCAGCAACATGAGTCTCATTGCTTGTCGGAGAGGGGACATGCAGAAGCAGGCCTGGTGGTCCTCTGGGCAAGCAGGCGCGCCCCTGCTGCGGTCTGCCCGCCCCGGTCCACCAGCCGACGGCGGGGTCAGGCGGCGGGCAGAGGTTTCCCAGCTTCTGAGGCCAGGGCTCTCCAGGGGGCTGAGGACCCCCGGATGTTGCCCGCTTGGCTGCCACTTCCCCTTCCCTCTGCACCCCTGGGACCCTGGCCCACCTCCTCAGACCCCAGAGTGGCCCCGGGCCCCAGCACAGACACCTCCTCAGGCTTAAATCTCAGGCTTCACATTGCAATGACGATTGCAGTTTTATTTTTAGAGAGATGACATACCTACTGCTTCTTTTATAGGATAAAATCCAATTACTATTTGACACTGGAATACACACGCACAAAAACAGCTTCTGTGGGAGAAGAAAAGCATATAGTGGAGGGTATATTATGTATGCAGATTATTTTTATTTTCTAATGCTGTAATTCAAAACCATTTCCATAAATCTATTTAAGGATTGCAGACACTCTTATTCCTCATGTGAACATGGATGGACTTCTTTTTCTCCAACTGGCAGGTGACGGGGCTCTTGCTAAAGTTCATTGTCCTCTAGGAAGCTGGGGGCTTCTGGACTCCTGGGACAGTCAAAGGGCAGGACTTGACTTCCCACCAGCCCCCAGGAGAGGGGTGGCCGCCCCCCACCCCCAGCTCCCACTGCCTGCGACGGCTCCAGCCTCCCCACTGCCCGCCCACCCTGCCCAGCTCCTCTCCTCGTGTGTCTTCAGCTCGGACCCCTGGCGTCTGTGTGCATTGGGGTGGGCAGTGCTCTTGGACACCCCACCTGGGGCCCTGGAGAGAATGCAGGAGGGCAGACCAAACGCTGGGGTTGCCAAGGCGATGGGGCCTTCCCTTGGGACTTGGGTGTCCCGTCCCTCTGAGGTGGGCATTGGGAGGCCAGAGAATGGGGGCGTGGCTGCAAGAGGCCCCAGTGGCCACCACACCCATTTTCTGGTAGGTGAGAAAGTGTTTCAGAGCCCGGGGGCTCCTCTGAGCAGCGCTGAGTCCTTTGGGAGCAGAAGAGGAGCGGCATCCAGGGAGACCTGTGTCCTTAGCTGCCCAAGACCAGGCCTGCCCACCTGGACGGAGTCCCTCCCACTCCTGTGGATGGCGGTGCCTGTGTCACTGGCTGGACAGCAGTGCCTTCAGGAAGTCAGCCCCCTGCAGGAAGCCCCCGTGAAGCTACACTTTGGGGGTCCCCCTCCCTCTACTCTAGGTACCCGCAGTTGTCACCTTCCAGACCTGGGACGTGGTGGTCCTCACTCACCAGGTCGGGGTGGGAGAGGGAGTGGAGACCCAGGAAGGAGGGTCTGCCCCGATGCTCACCCTCGGCCCAGACACAGCTGCCCTCCAGAGGGACGGCCTAGACCCCAGCGGACAGAAGGGTGGTCTCCAAGCCAGCCTTGGGCCGCTTTTGCGCAGTGGGAGGGGGCGGCAGCCCACACCCCAGCTGTCCTGCAGGAAGGCCTGTGGCCACGGGAGCGCCCAACGAGGGTCAGTAGCCGTCCCATCTGCCCAGAAATTGGGATTTTCCACGCTAAGTGGGGGACGTGTGGTCACTCTGCCCTTCTACAGGGCTGTCCCCACCCCAAGGGTAGAGCCAGGACCTGGGGGTGGGGAGGGGTTGGTCCAAGGCAGAGTTTCCCGCTCAGGAAGGATCTAGAAGGAATGAACTGCTGCCCACCTACAGCAGGGGCTCGGGACTGGTGGGGGCAGGGGTTTGGAATTAGCCCTCGGGCGCCAGCCTTGGACCTCGAGCAGGTGCCCTTCCGGAGCCTCAGCTTCCCCGTCGTCACCATCGTTGTCCTCGTCCCTGCTTCTGTTTCCTGAGGGCCGTCCCCTCCACTCCCCATGACGGTCCTTCGAGTGACACTCCCTTGAGGGGGCAGGATCCCATGTCATAGATGGGGAACCGAGACTCACAGAAGTTAGCAGGCAGCCCATCCGGGCCACGGGCCTTTAGAAGGGTCACGCGAGAGGCAGAAGGGAGCCCTGTGACCTGGGGATGCTGGGAGGAACCGGCCCAGCTGGCTGTGCCTGCAGGGCCACCTCCAGGGAGGGCAGCTTGGACACACAGCGCCCATGGCACGCCGTGGTTTGGTGGCTGGAGAGGGGCTGGGGAGCTGCCAGGACCCCGCCCCACCACCTTTCGGGGCAACACACAGGCCTGGGGAGAAAGCCACGGGAGCACTCCAGCATCTCCCCCCACGAGCTTCCGGCGACAGGAGGGGGGCGGGGGGGTGGGTCCCCCACAGGCTCTCCGGACCCAGACGCAGGCTGCAGCATCCCCGCAGGGCAGGCCACCAAGTCGAAGGAGGGAGGGTGTAGGGTGGGAGCACCCAGAGCTCTCTGTGTCCCAGCGGTCGGGGAGGCCCTGGGACAGGAAGAGTCCCTGAGCCTGGTCCCCGGGGAGGTGGGGAGAAGGCCGCCTCCTCTCGCGTCCCCGTCCTGCCCCTTCCACCGCAGGCTCGGCTCAGGCCACTCCCACACACCCTGGCCTCTGGAGGTGCCCCTGCTGCCGGCCCCCACCCGTGACTCATCTGCCCCACAAATATGCCCGCATACAGCAGCCTGCCCCCAGGCCCGGCCCACCCCCTCAGGCAGGCAGGCAGGCAGGCAGGCAGGCAGGCAGGTGGACACCCACACGGGGCGGGGGCGCGGGAAGGAGAGGAGAAAGACTGTCAGTGCCCTGGAGGCTGATGATGCTGGTGGGGCACTATCACCCCGGAGGCGGGTGGGTGGGGCAGGGCTGGGGGACACTACCCTTTCCCCACCAGGGCACCGGGTGGGCTCCTCCGAGGTCCCTGCTGCAGCCCCTAATGGCCACCAGGGGGCGCCCCGCCCAACACCTCCTCTCCCACTGTGGCCCGGTGGCCAAGGCGTTGGGGCAGCTGGAGCGCTGCCTGCAGGAGCTGCCCCACTGTGGGTGGGCACTCCAGGTCCAAGCAGGGCCCCCCGCACAGACGCACCCGGCGGCCAGGCCCTAGTGCTCCAGAGAGCGTCCTGTCCCAGAAAGGACCACAGGCAGGGCAGACCTCGCCCCAAATGGCTGGGGGAGTGGGGAAGACGGGTCCTGGTCTGGGCTGGGCATTTCAGACCACCAGGGCTGGGGGTGGGGGCTGACACCCCACGGCGGGGGGGTTGGCTTCCCGGCCATTCCCAGCTCTTCCTGTTCTCTGGAGTCTGCAGTGGAAACTGGGGGAAGGTGAGCAGGACCCAAAGCACCCACCCTAGGCCACCGCCATGACCTGACCCAGACCCTGGCGGCTCTTGTCTCCTCTTAGGCCCACCCAGAGCCACCTCCTCCAGGCAGCCTTCCCAGACAGGGGCACCACCCAGCCCCCACCCTCACACACATTTTCGGAGCAGAGTCTGGGACCCTTTGCAGGAGTCAGCGAACCTCTCAGAGCCTCTCCTGCCTCTGAGACTGGGGAGGGGCGGATTCCAGGCCAGCACAAGCTCAAACTTAACCTCACCCCAGAGACTTAACATGTGGCTTGGGTTCTGCTGGTGTGCTCATTTGCTTCCAGGAGTTCAGGACAGCTCAGGGCTGGATCCTGCACCTGAACTGGGCAAAGATGAGCACCCAGACCCTCTAGACCTGCCCTAATCCTAACCCTGGGGGGCTGCAGGTCTGGGAGCAATGCAAGCTGGCTGAGCTGACTGGGCCTTGGCGGACGGGCAGGATGTCAGTGGAAAATGGGGTACCAGAGCTACAAAGACACAGCCTACTTAGAAATGGTGATGATCCCATTGGAGAGGTGAGGGTGGAGCGCAGATGGGGAGCAGGACTGGGTCCCCACAGGCACCAATCCTGGGCTTTTGCTGAGCAGGGGAGGACATGGGCAGATTTGTGGTTTGGGCCCCTCGGAAGGAGGAGGAGTTGGTGGGGCCGAAGCCAGGACCCCACTGCTCCATCAGAGGCAGTAACACGGCTCAGCCAGGGTCACTGCTCTGACCTTGCCATGTCCCCCGCCCCCATCACTCAGGACCCTGTTGAGCCATGTGGGCTATGATCTGAGAGGCCTCTTCACCCTCCGACGGAGGCGGCTCAGGGCACACTCACCAGAGCCTGATCTGCTGCCCTCTGGGTCTAGAAGCAGCTGGATGACTGACGGGGGGCCTCAGCGTGGGGGGCAGGGGTGGGTTTCCCGGACTCAGGCCCTCAGGGCATCCAGCCTGAGACTAGGAGGTCTCCATCTTATGATTGTGTGTGGCAGCCAGGGCCAAGTGAAGGCCACCTGGGCATGGCCTGGAAGGCCCGGAAGGCTTCCTGGAAGAGGTAGGGAAGCAGGCCAGGAAGGCCTAGGCCAGAGAATCCTAGATGGTGGGACTGGGAGAGAGGTGTTGGGGTGAGTCCCGAAGCACCTATTGCTCAAGGAAGGGAGATCTGCCGGTTACTCCAGGTTCATCCTCCCCAGGCCTCGGGGAAGAAAGGGCGCTTAGGAACAGCCATTAGGGCCCCTGGAGCAGCAGCGGGGCCAAGCCGGGCCCCTTGTCCTGCCCCACCTGAGCCTGGGTCCAGCCCCTGGGACTGGAGGAGGCCCTGAGCTGTCAGAGGTCCAGACCCTCTCATTTTTGGAGGCCGCACCTGACACCACAGCAAGTGCCTGAATCTGCGTTACAACCCTCCTCCATAACTTTCTTTTCCTGTAAAAAATTTTTAAAAGAAAATTTCATTGTCTTGCTTTTGGATATTTTTGGCTACAAGAAATTAATTCAATTTGTCTAAATTGTCTAAATTGTTCCAGGGTCATTGAGTAGAGTGGGAAAATCTTGTAAGGTGAGAAAAAAATCTACCCTACACATCGTTCACAAGTATAATGAACTTTCTTCTTATTTTAAATTTAAAAATGGTGTTGACATTATGTTGACTATGCAGACGTCTATTACATCTTCATGCGTCTTGATTTTGCTGTCTTCTTGTATTCTGGAGACAGTTTTTTCTGAGTGATAAACTTTTTAGAAGGCCCCCAATGCCCTTGGCTGGGTGGCTTGTGCTCTCTTTGATGTGACTCTGATACTGACCGATGCTGACTGGACAGGCGCTGCCCCACTTCCCCATGTGGAGGGCCCCAGGTTAGAAGCACTTGCTGATTTGGGGCTGATGGTAATATCCCTGCCACTTCCTGCCCCCACCCAGAGCCCGCTGCTCCCCAGGGCTTAGTACACATCCTTCATCACACCCCACAGCCACCCTAAGAGGTCGCTACTGCCAACTCCGTTTTATAGCTGGGGAAACGGAGGCTCAGAGAGGTTTAAGGGACTTGGCCAAGGTCTTGTGGCCAGACTAGAATCCAGGGTGGCTTTGGGGGAGGGACCCAGTGACAGAGACCCCCAGAACTACCCCTGGTCCTGGCACACACCAGGCCGTCTCAGTGCAGGGGAGCCAAGGCTTCTGGGATGCCGGTCGCAAAGCTGGGCTAGGCCTGGCCCTCCAGCACCTGATCACCCTAGAAGTCATCTGTCCCCAGGCCTCACAGACCCAGAAACTGCCGGAAGGGAGCTGTCTGAACCTGCCACTGCCCGGGGTCTGAGGAGCGGCAGCGTCTGGCTGGGGGAGGATTCCAGCCCTGACCCTCACTCTCAGCCTCCTGCCCCGAATGCTGGGCCTGGGGACTCTGGTGGCAGCTGGAATCCACCCCAGTGACCGACGACGACGGGGCAAGAGAGGAGGCAGGGTCAAGGCCAGGTCATCCTGGAGGTGTGAGGGGCGTTCTGGAGGAAGAAGGGCCTCACACACCTCCTCAACCTGGGTAGCGGTGGGGGTGCTTCCTGATGCCGCGGAGAGCCGCGGGCGTGTCCCCAGATCAGTGTGTGTGGTGGCCAGGTGGGCGGGCAGGATGGGATACAGGGCCCGGAGAAGGGGAGCCCAGGCCCAGTCAGCATGGGGGAGGCTAGGAAGTAGTCTCCCAGAGGTCTCCTTCCCTTGGGCCTCCTCAGAGGGACCCCTGGCAGGCTCCCGGGGTGGGGGCAGGGGGAGCAAGCCAGCCTTTCCCAAGCTTCTCACCAGAATCCTTCCCCCAGTGCCTGGAGCTGGGCACAGCCGTTCTCATTTGAGGGCCAGGGAAGCTGAGGCTGGGGTGGGCAGGTGGAGGAAACGCTGGGAGCAGACCCCGCCTTCCCCCAAATCCCTAAGTCCCTTCTGGATTCAGGCCCCACCCCTTCTCCCAGAGCCCCTGGCTGGGAGCTCAGGGACAGGGGCGAGCTGGGCTTCCCCAAAGGGCAGTGAGGAAGAACAGTCGGGAGGATGGGCCAGTAAGGGGAATGGGGGCTGGTCCAGGAGGGATGCACTGCAGGGGGGGCCCTAGGAGCCTGGGTGCACGAGAGGGGATTCAGGGCTGAGGGCAGGAGCGGCCCAGGCTCTGTCTTCCGCTCTAAAGGAAGGTAAGGGTGGGGTCCTGGGCTCCCAGAGGGAGGAGGCCTGAGATGCCTGTCTCCTCCCTCCCCGGCATGGCCTTTGCCGGTTCCCACTCGGAAAGTCCCCGCACAGGAGAAGGTGCAGTAAGAGCTGGGTAGGTGAGGGGTTAGGCGAGGAGGCAGCAGGCCCAGCCTGGGCTCCCAGAAGTCTTCCTGGAGGAGGTGATTCGGCCCTGTTGGAGACCTGCCCTATGGAACAGGTCCTAGGGGCGGCACCTCGCGCTTTCCTCGGGCCTGGACCAGCCAGCGCCGACCCAGGGCCGCCAGCGGCACCCACACTGCCCCTCCCACCTGGGGGCAGGGGCTCACTGAGGCTCCGCGTGTGGAGACTTGACGGGTCCCGGGCAAGGCCATCACCCCATATATCCTCCCCCGTCCCAGCACCCCAACCCGCGGTTCATCGTCCTCCGGAATCTCCCCGGGGAGCTCTGGACTCGCTCACAGCTGCGCGTCGGGCCGGAGCGAGGTCCAGCTCGAGGACACGCCCGCTGCTCCCCTGGCCTCTCTCCTCCCCCCATCCGCCGTCCGGCCCACGCGGCGCCGCAGGGCTCCCCTCGGCCTGGGACCCCGACGTTTCACTCACTTCGTCGGCCCCGCCCACTTCTCCCCGCACTCCTCGCGGCGCGGTGGTGCCCACACTCACAGGCAGTGTGGACCCCGCGGGCACCGGGAGGTGGCCCGTCTCGGGTATGGCTGGGGGAGGGGTCCCCCAAAAGGCCTAGATGTAGTCGGAGGCAAGGTGGGGACCACGCCCCTCCCCTGCAGTTACACCTCGGCACCAGCACCTGTGCTGTCCGCTGTGGCACAAAGCGCACCTCATGCCCCGCGGCAGGAAGGACGGTGGGCGTCCTGCAGGTGCACTTACACCGGCATAAGTGCAGGCTTTAGGACTGGGGCCAGCAACCCACCCCTCACATAAGCAGGGATGGAGTGACCTTGCAAACACCAAGTGGTGAGCCAGGGGTCCTGCCGCCCACACCCAGAGCCCCGAATGCATCCAGCCTCCCCAGAGCTGGGCGCCCTCCGTTTACCCGCACAGCCCTGAGCAGCTCTCCGGAGTAAGCTGGAGGGGCGCAGCACCCAGCCTGTGATAGGGCTCTGCCCTGGCCCTGGGGTGATTGTGGAGCAGGGGCAGAAAGGGCCAGGGTTAACGTCGAGGTTTTTGGTTTTGTTATTTTTATTTATTTTAAAAATTTATTTATTTCATTTATTTATTTTTGGCTGCGTTGGGTCTTCGTTGCTGTGCGCGGGCTTTCTCAAGTTGCAGCGAGTGGGGGCTACTCTTCGTTGCGGTGCACGGGCTTCTCATTGCTGTGGCTTCTCTTGTTGCAGAGCACGGACTCTAGGCACACGGGCTTCAGTAGTTGTGGCACACGGGTTCAGTAGTTGTGGCACACGGGCTCAGTAGCTGTGGTGCACAGGCTTTGTTGCTACGCGACATGTGGGATCTTCCCGGACCAGGGCTGTAACCCGTGTCCCCTGCATTGGCAGGCATCCGGATTCTTAACCACTGCGCCACCAGGGAAGCCCTGGTTTTGTTTTTGGGGTGTTTTTTGGCTGCGCGCGGCATGCGGGATCTTCATTCCCCGACCAGGGATTGAACCAGGGCCCTCTGCAGTGAAAGCGCAGAGTCCTAACCCCTGGACTGCTAGGGAATTCCCTTCAGGTGTTGTTTTAATGTCCACACAGAGCTGTCTAATGCCAGTTTCCAAGGTCCTCACTGGGTCCTGACACCCTAGGGGGGCACACATTCCTAAGCCCATTTCTCAGATCAGGTTGTGCTGGTCCAGGAAGTGATTTGGTCTCCACGCTCCTGTGTCACCAGCCCTGGGTCATGTGTATGACAGCCCTAATCTCCATTCCGCTGGGACTGCTGGGAGACCCTGGTGAGTCCCTAAACCTCAGGATTCCCAGCTTCTTGTCTGTAAATTGAGGGTACGGAAACCCAAGGAAACCCATATAGAGCAGTCAATAGGTCCTAGGACTGAAAGTGTTTGATTTTTAGTTTTCGTTCTGTTTTGTTGGCAGCAGCAGTGAGGGTGGGGTGTGGTGGGTGGGTACAGTCACTTATACCCCACACTCTCCAGCCTGAAGGTCCCCTCCGCAGAAGCCCCCAGGCCATCAATCTCAACCACCTGTGAGAGGGGACATCAAGGGGGACTGAGGCCAATCCGGGTTTGCCCCCAGGCTGCCAGTCCTGCTCCTATGGGCCAGCTTAGGGTCAGGAGTCACCAGGGCCATCGGCCAGCCAGCCAGCTGGGAGCTTCATGAGGAGCTCTCTCCCCTCCCAGGAAGGGCAATTCTCTTCCCTAGAAAGCGCTTCCGTGGCCAGAGGGGACAAGTGCTAGGCTCTTGGAATGTCCCCACCCTTTGGGCCAGACGTGAGCACGAAGTCCTCCACTCACGGGAGCCCTTCTTGGACTGTGGCGGCAGATCTCTGTCCCCTTCTCTTCTCAGACCCTTCCTTCCACCGGGCAGCACTGAGGCATCCCTCCTGCTCTGGGCCTCAGTTTCCCCACTGAGATCCTCAAGGAGGCCTGGCTCTTAGGCTCAGACCGTCTACGCCCCTTCTCCAAGCCCCAGCCTTTCCTGGGGTCGCGCTGTGTCCGGCGGGGAGGGTTGTAGTTTTGCAGCCCCACGGGAGACCCCGAGCTTCCGCGAAGCCAGTGTGGCAGCAGGCCCGGGGCAACAGGTTCCTGCGTAGAGGGTGCAGACCCGGCAGACCGACGAGGGTGTCCGGGACTCTCCCAGCGCCCTAACGGGCCCTCGCACGGGGCCCGGCGGCTGGCTGTCCCACCGCGCTCCGCTTCCTCTCGGCAACGAGTCCGGCCGCGGAGCCCTCATTGGCCGCGCGCCCCGCGGCCGGCCATTGGCCCGCCGTACCTACTTTACATAGACCGCTCTGGGCCAATCGGCGCGCGTCGCCTACTTAACATGCACGCCGGCCGCCAGTCAGCGAGCGCGGGGGCTGGGCCACCACGTGCTGTTGCTAAGCTTGCGCTTCTAAATTGTTACTATCGCGGCGGGCCTATCGGAACCGAGCTTCGCATCTGTCAACATTCTCGGCCCGGCCCGAGGCGTTCGGCCGGCTCCCATTGGCCCCGGCCCAGCCGAGCGCCCGCCCCCGAATCCGGAGTGCCGGCTTCCATTGGCTGCATCGGCCGTCGCTCTCCCTTATGTGTCAATTTGAGAGCCTGAGGCGGAGGGTGGCGGCCGAGCGCACAGCTAGTCCGCGGGAGTCGGGGAAGTGGGGCCGCCGGGCGCGCGGGGCGGTCGGCGAGCGGAGCCGGCCGGAGCGGGCCGGGCAGCGGCCGCCGCCGTCCCGGAGCGCGCGCGTGCGCGCGGTCGGGCTGGTGGGCGGGAGGATGGAGCTGAACTCCCTGCTGATCCTGCTGGAGGCGGCCGAGTACCTGGAGCGCAGGGACCGAGGTAGCGCCCGCGCCCCTTTGTGCGCCGGGCCGCGGGCGGGCGGGCGGGCGGCGGCGGGGCCGGGGTCGGGGCGGGGGCCCGCTGACGGCGCCGTCTGTCCGCAGAGGCCGAGCACGGCTACGCCTCGGTGCTGCCCTTCGACGGCGATTTCGCCAGGAAGAAAACAAAGGCGGCCGGCCTGGTGCGCAAGGCCCCGAACAACAGGTACCGCCCCCCGCGCGGCTTCCCCCGCCCCGGCCCGACACCAGGGCCTTACGCCCCCGGAGCGCCCTCCCCAGCCCAGACCCCAGCCTGTAGCCCGGCTGCCGCCGCGCGGCCCGGCGGCCAGCCTGGAGGAGGAGGCGCGTCCGGGCCGCGGCAGCCCCGCCCGGCCGGCCCCGCCCGCGCCGTCGCCATCTTCCTGCGGGCCGCGCCTCCTCGGCCTCTCGCGTAAACAGTGCCACGCGTACAGCGCCCGCCGCCCGGGGTCTCCTCCCGTAGCAGCTCCCCGCCCCCAAGTTGTTCTGGACTTTTCCGGGCAGGAAAAGTGTTGTCAGGGCCGCTGGCCGGTGCCCCGTGGGTCTGCGGAGACTGAGGCTCGGCGCAGAGCAGCATGGAGCTGCCCGCCCTGACCTCTGCTCGCCGCGGGCGGGTGGGCTGCATCTCTCCGACTGTCTCCGAGGGCCGAGCCCCGCTACTGGGCTGAGTCCACCCACCCCCAGGGGTTTGCACGAAGAAGGCAAGGAGGAGCGTGGAGGCCCTGCCCTGGGCCCCCACCCCTCGCATGGTGCCCACCGCCCCCACCCAGCCTCCTGACACAAGTGAAACTCCAGCGATCAGGGTAGGGGCACCCTTCTTGGGTCAGAAGGCCTTTTCTAAGGGACCGGAAGAGGCTGCAGGCTGCTGTGCAGCAGCCTCTCCTGGTGCCAGTAATCCACCCCTTCCTCTGGCCTTGTACGCAAGCTGTGGAATCCCGAAAGCCGGCGTGCACGTCCCTGGGTGGGAGAGAGGACCCTCAGCTAGGGCTCCCATGGGATTCCACTCTCCTGGCTGCCGTGGGGACCACAGCACACCTGGCACGGCACAGGGGCCCACTTCGGCCCTGGACCATGTCACCAGGCTGGGAGCGATACTTCCAGGGGCTTTGGGGCCCCTTGGCAGAGGGTGTGGCTCATTCCTGTGGCCTACTTGTTCTTGGGAAACAGAAAGGCTGGCACAAGAACCCATCTCCTGTGACGTCCTGGCGCCCTGGGCCTGGCAAGGAATTGGTTTAGTCTCCATCTGCTCTGGCTGGACATGCCTCTGAGTCCCAGCCCTTGGTGCCCTGCTGGGGACAGTTTGGGAAAGGACATGCATGGGTGGGGGGACACCACTGCCTCAGGCGTCCTTAGTGAGCGAGCTGGGCCCCTGCTGTTGTTTCTCACTTGTTGGTCCCAAGTGCCCTGCCACCCGTGGAAAACTTTGGGCTGTGACCCTTTACTTCCGTGGTATAGGGTAGCCAGAGCTGATAACCAGAATCATAGCTGAGGTTCTCACACGCGTGCTAGTTAGTAGTCACCCCACCGCCTGAAGGAGATGTTATTTTTGTCTCTACTTTAGGGCTGAGGCTCAGGGAGATTCAACTACTCGCTAGGGCCACCTTCCCATCTCTAGGGCTCCTGTTCTGAGGTGGGATCCTGGCCTCCTACATTCTGCTGGGATGGAGACCTTGAGGGCACCGCGGAGGGACCGAGAGGGTCTCCCAAGCCAGGGTGCACCTCCCTGCTGCTCCTCTGGGTGGAGCCCGGCTCCCCCAGTGCTTCAGGCACCCCACGGCTCACAGGCGGCCCTGCGCGGCTGTCCTGGCCCAGCGGGGCCTCAGCCAGCCCAGCCCAGGGTCCAGAGGATGCAGAGCCCTGACTTGGCAGGGCAGCTCCACACCTCTAAGGCTCTATGTCCCCTGAGGTGAGGGGAAGGAATGGGCGCAGCAAGGACCAGCATGAGGCGTGAGTCATGGGGCAGAAGGGCAACCTGTGTTGGAGGAGACGGCAGCCTCCACGGTTGCCAGGGCTTCAGCGAGGGCTTTTCGGGGGCAGTGGTTCAGCAGGAGGGGGCTGGAGCCAGCCTGCCAGGGATCAGGTCCTGCAGTGAAGTGGGCAGAAGGGTGCCTACTTCGAGGGGTTGAAGGCATGAGTGAACGGTGAAGCTGGGAACCCACTTAGCACGGCCCTGGCCAGGGAGTCCCTCCCCTCCCCAGGCCACTGTGCTCCTGGGACCTGAGTGACCATCTCCCCACAAGGCTCTACGAGTGTCTGGACCAGGGGAGGGCTTCAAGAGGGCTTTGGCCCCTCTGCGTCCCCCGGTTGCCCAAGCAGCGCCCCGTCCGTCCAGGATGGGGTCCAGCCCAGCCGTGAGGGGCAGGCTGGCAGGCTTCTCTGCACTGAGGGGCACTCGCTGCCCCTCACATCCCTGACAAGTGAGCAGACCCACAGATCCACAGCGCCGGGCTGTGGTTCAGGCCAGCGAGGAGCCTGACGGCTGTGCCCCCTCCTGGCCCCAGCCAGCCCTGGCAGAGGTTCGGAGGCTCCTTGCCCAGCCTATGTGACCAGCAAGGCCCTCGAGGCCCTGGAACCTGGGTCTGGAGGTTCTGAGGCTGCACAGGGCAACCCGGGAGCCGGCCGCCCTGCTGGGCCCCACTTGGCTGTGGTGGGACCGTGAACCGTGGCAGGTGCACAGGCAGGCAGGATGGGCAAGCTGGAGGTAGGGATGGGAGACACCTACTCCTGAGCTCCTGGGGCAGGAGGGAGTGAGGGCAGGTAGGCAGAGGCGGCAGAGTCTCTGGGAAGGAGTGCGGGGTAGGGGTTGCAGGGCCTGCTCTGGGTGTGCTCCAAGGGGACCTGGGTCCTCTGTCCCGTGTGAGGCAGCCTGGGAAGCCTCGGAGCCCTGGCTGGCCCACAGGATTCCTGCCTGGACGAGGAGGGTGACCTGGAAGTGGGAGCTGGCCTGTGCTGCCTCCCTGTCACCGTGCTCCTGCTCTCTGTGGCACTCAGACTCTGTGCTCCTGTCTGCAGGCGGGCAGGGCTTGGGCAGCAGGTGGGGCCGCCGCCCCCAGAGAGGCCAGTCCTGCCAGGCCCTGGCCCCTCAGGGAAGCAGAGGGGCCAGCCTCAGTCTCCCCAGTGGCCCAGAAGCATCCCTATCCCAGAGGCCCCCTTAGGGGCTGATCCCTCTGTTGCCAGGTGTCCCCGTTGGCATGGTGGGCTGTGATCATGCAGGTGTATGAGCCGGATGGGGTGGGGATGGTGCTCTGTCTGGTGATACTGGGCCAGGACACCCGTGTCCAAGTCCTGGCCTCTGTGGTCACCTGCCCTTGGCCTTGTGTGCCAGCCCAGGTGGCTCCCAGGACACCACTAGCCTTGGGGACTGGGGAGCTGAGAAGGCAGGTGGCTCAGTGCCCAGGCAGCCTTGGAAGCGCTGGGTGGCTCAGCCCCAGGACCGGCTACTGCGGCTCCTCGGGCCCGGCCCACCCCTTCTGAAAGGGACCTGGACCCTCCTGCCAGCCGGGCACCCTGGACACGGCTGCACCTCTGTCTCTCTCATGTTTGTCATTGGGTGTGAGGTCTTCCAGCTTTTGGTCAGTAGCTACTCACCTGCCCCAGCGCTGCCTGTCTTGGGCCATCCTGGGGCCCAGACGCTCTCCACACTGTCTGCAGGTCCCCGGGCCCCTGAGTAGGGCCCTCATCCTGTGCTCTGATGGTGGGCAGTGAAGTGAGCTCTGTCTTTGTGTCTCTCTAAACAGGTCTTCACACAATGAACTAGAAAAGCACAGGTAAGTGATCTCCTGTTCCGCACGCTCCGCCACGTGAGCCGCCTGGTACATCCCACCCGCCCTTCTGCTGCGGGGGTGCTGTGGCCAGCCGCCACCCCCTCTCCCTGCCTCTGTGTCCTGGCTGTGGCTCAGCACGCTGCCGGGCTGTGCCACCGTCTTGGGAAGGGGCCTCCTTGACGGAAGAGGCCAGGCTCTGCTCTCAGGCATTCCCATGCGAGCAGGCAGGGGTGGGGGGCCAGCCCCTGCTCTTGGGAGCTCAGCCTGGGGTCCGGAGCCAGGTGGGGGTCAGCGACTTGGGGCAGGGCCCCTTGTGCTGTGTGTCATTCAGGGCCGGCTCCCTGGAAGAGGAGCTCTATCTGTTTTGGGGTGTCTGAGCCCTTTTGGGAGCAGGTCCTTAGCCCTTAGGATGCTGGCCTGCCACCAGGAAGGTTCAGCCCTCTTGGACTGGGATCCCTTGTGCCCTGGGGCCTGCCTTCCAAGGAGTTCCCAGTAGAGTCTTGTCCACGGGCAGTGGGATGGGCAGCCAGTGCCTGGCCACGTGGGCCTGGTGGGAAGCTCTGGCCCAGGGCAGGATCCAGGGGAGTCCACTTCATGCCCACCCATCGGCCCCGGGGATGGGTCCATTCTTGTCCTCCTCTGAGGAGTTGGGGGGCTTGCAGTGAGAAGGAGGAGGGGCAGCGTGGCTGCCCAAAGAGCCTCTGCCCCCCAGCCCTAGTCCGCCCAGGACCCTGTGCTCGTGACTGCTGTCCTCTCTCCCTGGCTGGCTCAGCCCGCTGCTCTAGCTCCGGGCCTCCCTCTGCAGTGGGGACGAGGTGCGGTGGACAGGTGTCCTCATGGCCGATCGCAGCCAGGCTGTGTGTGCGTGCAGGAGCCCTGAAGCCAGGCCCAGGGGTGACTCCCAGAGAGATGCTCACGGTAGCTTTCTCCTGACCTTTGCTCCCATCTCCGGAATGGGCCAGTTCTTTCCTCCTTTCTTGGCTTGGGATGGGGTGGGGAATGGGGGTCTGCACACAAGATGAACTCTCCCAGGCTGCCGTGGAGCTCGGCCAGCCCTGTGTCCCCACCCCCATGTCTGCACCCACGGCAGCGCCAACTGCTTCTCCCCTGGGATCAGGGCCTCTGCTGGGCGGCGCTGAGCGGGGACAGAACGCTCTGTTCTCTGGAGGAGCCGCACTTCCTGGACTGTTCCTGTGCGTTTGGGGGGTTCCTGAGAGACCATGGAGGTGGGGCAGGTGCAGGGGCCTCTGTTCCTGGCTGGCCCATAAGCAGGTGTGGTCCGCCCTGAGGAGCCCACAGACCTGGGGCTTGGGACCCTGTTGGGGCCCTCGGTCACGGCTGTACCTGCGGCTGCCTGATGCTGACGCCGGACGCTCCTGGTCGCTGGCCACAGGAAGGCCGTGTGCCGTCCCAAGGAAGGAAGGAAGCACCTGGCTGGGTCACCCGGCTGGCCCCAGGGAGGTTGGCCCTCGATATCGCCTTCCCTGGGAGGCATGCCACGTTGGGCCTGCGGGACTTCCCCTTGCCGGTGCTGGGAGCTCGCTGGGAGCCAGTGGCCCACCCTAGGCCCACTCTAGCCTGCCCTGTTCCTCCTCCCCTCCCTCCCCTTCTGCTCAGAGAGCAGCTCCAGCTGGTCTGCTCAGGCCAGTGCTTGGCTCCTGACCCAGGGGACGGGTTTGTGACGGCCATGTGTTCCCGCCCAGGCTCAGCTCCAGGCTTTAGCTTTTGTAGGGGGGAGGGGGCTATCAGCATCCCCCTGGCGGGGCAGGACCCATCACAAAGGCCAGCCCAGGGCCCTCAGTGGAGCTGCCCACCTCTCCCCAGCATGGAGATGGTTATTCGGGTCCTGGGTGGGTCCTTCCGAGGGAGGCCTCCTGTGCAGCTGCCCCGTCTGCCTGATGCAGCCATGCAAGACCTCACAACAGCTAGGAAATACAGGGGGACAGGGACGACCGGGCTACCTCACTCCCCATCCCACCCCCTGAGGGACCACGGGTGGGTGTCCTTGTCGCCTCTTCCCCGAAGCCAGGCTTGGGGAGGTTCAGAGCCTGGCTTTGCCCGGCGGCTGGGGGACCTGATGTGGGAGCTCTGGTCCTCTTCTGAGGAGCAGGGGGCTCTCGGTGAGAAGCTGGGTAGGCCTGCGTCAGGGCTGGGCTGTGGCCAGACGCACGGGCAGGAGCTGCCGTTCACAGCGATGCAGGTCTGCACAGGGTGCCTTCAGGAAGTGGCGGGTTTTCAAAGCTCCCAGGAATGCTGGGCGCAGCTGAGGGGCACTGGCGCAGGGCTGGGGCACTGTAGCTGCTTCAGACGAGGGCCGAGCGCAAGCCTAGTGTAGCCCGGGTCCTTGGCACCCCCTCCAGCGCCAGGGAGGTGGTGGCGATGCCCACTCCCCACAGGGGTGGGACCCTGAGGCTCAGATGGTTGGGGGCCTGCCCGGGGCCCCACTGGAGCTGCTTCCCAGCCTTGCAGCCCCGCTGGACGCTCTCCGGGAGTTGGCTTGGCGTGTGGTCCGGTGTTGAACATGGCACGGCTGCAGCCGGCGGCCTTTCTTTGTCTCTCGAGAAGCCTCTGCTTTATGATTTCTAACGCGGTCTGTTCATGGACGTGCGAGGACCCCCCTGCGCCCCACCCCAGAGACAGCATCCTAGGCAGTGGGGTGGCCAAGCCTGCATTCTCCTCCTCCATGCGGGTACTGAGGGATAAGAACAGAACTTCGTTACCTGCTATTTCCTAACTTGACCTTTCCCCAGACACCCCGCGGGCCCCGTCCACCTGTGTCCGTGCATTCTCCTCGTCCCCTAGGCCGGGTGCCCGCACAGGACATGCAGCTGTACCGCAGGGTTCTGAGTGATGGCTCTCCAGTAAATACAGACGGTGCTGCAGTCTGCTGGGTCTGGAGCCGGGGGGTAGATTTGTGGGGCCGAAATCCTAGACCTAGACATGCCGGTTGAGGGCTTGAGTCGCCTTGGTGGCCCTTCTGAACTTCCCTCCCACCAGGGAAGCTGGAACTGCCCACTGGCCAGCTCGACAGCTAGTCGCACCTTTTCATTTCAGCCCAAATTACCATCTCTCCTCGGCAAGCTTTCCTGTTCTAGATCGCTGCCAGATGGAGTTGGTTTTGTGTTAGGTGAGCTGTTTGTGTTCTGCAACCTGCCTGTCTGTGTCCTTTGCCTGTTTTCACGTTAAGATCCTCCTCTTTTTCGTTTTGGTGCGTATGAACTCCAAATGGCATGAATACTAACCGCTTGTCTTCTACGTGTATTTGCAGATGTTTTTTTGCTGTTACTTGTCGTTTACCTGTGTTTTTTCTTTCATGTACAAATATGTCCTTTTCTGATTGTAAAAGTGTTATGTGGATTTTTTAGCATAGAAAATCTGGAAAGTACAAAAAACGCACAAAGCCGAAGAAATAAACGTTGCCAACCACGTCACGTGGAGACGCGTGCTTCCTGCTCTTCATTGTGTCCCGTGGAGTCTCTCGTGTGCGTCTGTTGCTTTATTTTTTGACCCTATCTTGGGTCAGTTGTCACATAGGTGGTTTTGTGTTCTGATGTTTTCACTTCTGTTCGTGATGTGAAAACGTGGAATATACTGAAACGATGACATGCTTGCCTCTGGGTGGTAGAATTGGGGGGTACTTTTCATTTATTTTTTTCTTTTGATTTGCATCTTCCAATTTTCCACAAAGGTCACGTGCCGTGTGCGTCCTCGAATGGTAGATTGTAAGAATCGCCACTCGTAGGCGAGTGGACGGGGCCCCGCTTGTGAACCTGGTGCGCGTGGTGGGTCGGGGCCTCTGTGAGCTGTGCTCGAGCACACCATTGGCTGGGGGGCTCTGCGCCTCTTGCCCCATAGTCCCAGCACCTTGGAGGCGGGGAGGCTGAGGCTGCCAGGCCCTGGGGGCCACGCGGCAGTGAGCCCCCTGGTGTGCTCCCTTCCGCAGCCCTGTGTGAGCGTGGGGCAGGGCTCCTCTCTGAAGATCCTCCAGCCTTGAGGTGGACCCTGGGGCCTGCTCGGAACGCAGATCCCTGGTGTTCAGGCTTCATGCCGCTGCTCTGCCTGGCCTGGTGGCCGAGTGCAGCCTCAGTCTCGTGTTCTAGAAGTTCTTTCTAAGGTCAAACTCAGGTTCACCAGGAAAACTCTAGGCCCCGGGTGCCAGGGGCTGGGGTGCCGGGTGGGGAGGAGCTTCGTCAGCAGGAGGGTGCCGTGTGGACGTGGGTGGCAGACGTAGGGCCCTCCTCCCGTCGGGTGGGGCTGTTATCGCTGCTCTGCAGATGGGCTGCTGCCCTGCACTGAGCTGCCCACTCCCTCCCTACGCTTCGGGGGGCCCCCTCTGTCCTAGGGACATGGCCATTGCTGCCCGATTTCCTTCCAGAGTCTAAGGGAGACTGGATTTGCCAGGGCTTTGGAACATGGGGGATGACAGGGGGGCCGCCAGGGTTGGCGTCCTTGCAGGAAGGAGCGCGCCGACAGTGGTGATGGGGGGCAGCGGTTCGTCAGAGCCTCGCGGGGAAGCCTGCCGTGTGCCCTTGCGATCCTCTCATAAGAGCTTCGCCTAAGCAGGGCATCTTTGTTTGGAAACCACCTGGGCAGCCTGCAGGGGCTCCGGTGGGTCACGTGCCATCAGCGTGCTTTGGGGGTGAACCTTGGCCGCCCTGTGCCCCCGCGCCCCCGTGGCCTCTGCCACCCACCCTCCGCAGACCAGATGAGCCAGGGAAGAAGGGCACATCTAGGTCACAGCTCCTCGCCCTGTATGTGAGCAAATGCTGTTGACTCTTACGGTTCCAGTTCCATGGGAAAACTGCATTCATCTGCGTGGACACGGGGACAAAATCTAGAACGAAGCAGTTTCCAAAGGGGTCCCAGACTCGAGAAGGAGGGGTCTGTCCTTGGCCTTCCCTGACTTGGACGGACTCATGTTTCTGTGGTGACGACAGTGACCAGAGAGCTCCCTGCACTTGGCGAGGTGGGGGACGGAAGGCTTGTAGGGGGCGTCCCTGATCTCCGCCTGGGAGAGCGTGACCAGCACCCCGTGCCTCTCCCCCTCCAAGTTTCCCCCCCCCACCTTCCGGACCCCACTGGCGAGGGTGGGGACAACAGGGTGAGCTGGGGCTCTGGGAGCCTGGCTGTAGCACTCGGAGGCTCTGGGGGCCATGATGGGCTGGCTGGCCACACGGGCCCAGCCACAGGCCCCGCCCTTTTACTGGGGCTTCTGGAGGGCCGTGGGTGCCAGGCTGCTCCAGGGGGCTGGAGGCGCTGCCCTCTGGGCTGGGAGGGGAGCCCGGGGAGGGACCCTCAGCAGGTCCGTGCAGGCTTCCGGCTGACCGCCCCCTGCCCCCTCCCCCCGCCCTCCAAAGCTCTTGGGCTGCTGTGCCGCACGGCCACCGTGCCAGGCTGTGCCGCCCCCACCTGACCGTTCCGTCTCTGGTTCTTTCAGACGAGCCAAACTCCGGCTCTACCTGGAGCAGCTCAAGCAGCTGGTGCCCCTGGGCCCCGACAGCACCCGCCACACCACGCTGAGCCTCCTGAAGCGTGCCAAGATGCACATCAAGGTGAGCAGGGCCGCCCCCGTGCACCCGGGGGGGGTGGTCAGAGGGCCTGAGGGTGGGGTGGGGAGCCCGCCCTGCAGGTGCGCAGCGGGCCAGCGTGTGGGGCACGGCAGTGGGAGCCGCTGAGGGTCGAGGTAGCGGCAGGCGCAGGCTGGGTTTTGTGGGGTGGGGGTGGGAGGCGGGGGTGGGCTGCACGTCGCCCCCCGGGCCCTGGGGTGTGAAGTGGCAGCAGCTGGAAGGAAGGCTGGCTCCTTCCATGCCGATGCCACCGTTGGAGGCCGGTGGGAAGCAGACGGCCCCGGCGTGTGCGGAGTTTCTGGGGCGAGGGGTAGGGGTTGCTCTCTAGGGGCTGGCGGTGGGGTGTAGACTGAGTGAGACGCTGCCTGGGGCTGGCCCCCTAAGTCTTAAGACTGAGACCTACTGGGTTGGGGGTCTAGGGACACTTGGGCCAACCAGGGAAGGTCTCAGTCCTCCCGCCGGCCCCTCCCGAGCCTGCGCAGGTGTGGGCTCCCCCAGGCCCCCGACGGAGAGGCCGCCCCCGACGGAGAGGCCGCGGCTCAGTGCCTGGGAAGGTGTGGAGCAGTTGGGCGGGCAGGGCGGCCGGATTGAGCAGGGAAGAGCCCCTGTGGGCAGGGCTGTTGTCTGGGACGGGTGCCAGGCCACGGCTGGGCGGCGCTGTCCCAGGGCTTCAGGACCACACGTGACTCGGTTTGGCCAAGCTGGCTGGTGGCTGTAGGCCTTCTGGAGCTGGTCAGCAGATGCAGAGCACGGGGCTGGGAGGTGGCACCTACATAAACTCCTGGTGGGCGCGAGGAGGGGGTGCATCAGGCCTTTGGGGCCCAGGCCGAGTGGGGGATGGGAACCTGCCCTGGCCCTTGTGCCCTGGCGCGTCCCGGTGGCCGGGGGTGCCCCGCCCCGGGCTCACAGCTCCCGTGCCCCCAGAAACTGGAGGAGCAGGACCGCCGGGCGCTGAGCATCAAGGAGCAGCTGCAGCGGGAGCACCGCTTCCTGAAGCGGCGCCTGGAGCAGCTGTCGGTGCAGAGCCTGGAGCGCGTGCGCACGGACAGCACAGGCTCCGCCGTCTCCACCGATGACTCGGAGCAAGGTGGGGACGTGGAGGCCGCCTGCAGGGACTTTGGGCATGGATGTCGTGCAGCCCTGGGTGGGAAGCTGGGAGGGTGGGGCTGGCCTGGTGGAGGCCCGGGGGAGGATGGGTCGAAAGTCCCCGGCATGTCAGAGGCACGTCAGGGCCCCTGTGTGAGGTGGCAGAGGGGACGGGATGAGGAAGGTGAGGCGTGGAGGCCTGGTGACCTGCCCACGTGAGGACCAGAGCTAGGCTCGGGCCCGGCAGCGTGCCTCGGGAGGCCTGGCTGGCACTGGCACGGCGTCTGACCCCACCCCGTCTGTTCTCTGCAGAAGTGGATGTAGAGGGTGTGGGGTTCGGCACCGGCGAGCTGGACAGTGTTGGCAGCGGCAGTGACGTGGACGACCACTACAGCCTGCGTGGCGGCTGCAGCCACGGCAGCTACGGGCCCCCCTGCAGGCGGCCTGGCCGCCCCGGCCTCTCGTAGGCCCTGCCCTCTGCTCCTCGGCCCGCCTGCCCGCCCGCCCGCCCAGCCGAGCGTGTCAACCCTCCGGTCCTTGAAGTCTCTCCACGGGCCCACTGCTGTGCCATTCTGGAAGCTCCGGCTGCCGCCTGGGCTGCCCGCCTCCGCCTGCCTGCCGGTCAGGGCCTGCCGCGCCGCCCACTCCTCCCACCCAGGCAGGGACCCCTATGGGGAGGCGGGGCCCAGCTCCCGGGGCCCGGAGCCCAGCATAGCCGCCCACGGTCTGTTCTCAGATTCCTAATCATTCCAGAAGTATTAAACATCATTGCTGCAAACCTCGGCGGGCGCCGTGTGAGGGGCTTAATGACCACCTCGGGGAGCTCAGACCCCAACCCCGGCCCCCAGGAGAAAGGAGCGGACCGAGGAAGGAAGGAAGGCGCGGCTCTCCGTCCATCCGTCCGTCTATCTGTCGGTCCACGTAGGCTCCTGAGGCGTGGACAGAGGGATCCATGAAGGGCGGGACTCGGGTGAGCACCCTGGGGCAGGTGGGCGGACGGGGGCCTTGGCACCCCCAGGTGTCAGGAGCCAGGGCTGGGCTTCTGGGGGCTGCCAGGCTACCCCACTCCGATCTGGGCAGCTTCTGCTCTGTTGTTAGATCCCTCAGATGTACACACGCATATGCACCTAGGCACACACGCCTGCCCGCACACACGTGCACACATGCAGACACACGTGGTCACTGGACCCAGAGGTCCTTGGGAGCCAGAGGGCGCATGTCCTGGGGCCTTCAAGGGTCAGTTGGGCAAATGCTGGCCTGTGGCCTGTGCCTGGCTCCCCCTCCCACCCCCCCCACCCCACCCCCCGGCTCCCCTGCCCATTCTGGCCAAGGCAAGGGACCTCTCCTCCCAGCAGGGGCTGAGGAGTGCTGGGGGCTATGAGTTGAAACCACTGGGTCCTCAGAGGGCTTGCTTGTTTCCCTTTAAAAGACAAAAACAAAACAAAAAGTTGCTGCACTGCCCAGAAGCCCAGAACGAGGCTCCCGGGAGAGAAGCTTTTCCCAAAAACCAAGGAGAAACATTTTTAAAAAGAGAAAGAGGCCGTGATGCCGGTGTGTGCCGCCTACTTCCTGTACGAGATTTTTCTACTCTATTTTCCTAGCCGTTATCGCGTCCTTGTTTGCTGAGGGGTGGGAGCGACCCAGCGTCTCAGGGACTCGTCTGTCTGTCACCGTTGTCCAAGCGTGCCTTGTGTCCCGTGTCTGGCTCCACCCGACCGCCACCACCAGCATCTCCCGCGTGGCTCACGGGACGCCCCCAGGTGCCCTCCTGGCCTCCTCCCCGTGGGGCGCCCCTCCTGGCAGCCAGGCCAGGCCAGGTCAGGTCGGCGGCTGTGCAGCAGCAGGGCGGCGCTCTGTCACCTGGTGGGAGGGGCCGTGACCTGTGCAGCCTGGCCTCCTTGGGGCCGGGGCGGTGTGTGTGGGGTGTGGGTGCGGCCGCTACCGGAGAAGGAGGTTCCTCCCTGCACCTAGCTTGAAGCCTGCCTCCTCCCGACCTGAGCAAGGGCTCCGGGTGTCAGGCGTTGGCAGCTGCTGAGGACAGCTGTTCACCCTGGGCGGTCCGGCCTGGGCATTAGGAGGCTTCTCCTGGCCTTTTGTCCCTGGGTCTTTGTCCCCGGGGACCACACAGCAGCGTTCAGGTGGAGGGCTGTTGGGCTGACTCACAGCGTCGGCCTCCCTGTCTGGTGCATTGCAGACGATTTCCAGATCGCAGGGGCAAGATTTGTGTCTATCTTTGTCACGCTGACGGACACCCCAGGTGGGTGGCCTGCTGAAGCAGAAAGGGATCCCTGGAAACAACTCTGGCACAGAACCTGCCCTCCACGGGCCGGGGATGGCGGTGGAGAGCAGGCTTGTCGGGGGGCGGTGCACGTGGCCGGGGAGACCATCCGAACGTTTTGCCGGTGGTTGCAAGGCAAAGCGTTGTGTTGGCACCTCCTTCCGGCGCCCTCGGGGTCCCCTGGGGTCCAGCGTGCCCGGGAGGGGCTTCCGCCATCTGCCAGAGCACGCCCACTGAGCGCTCCTTGCGAGGACCCCGCACCACCTGAGCGGGGCAGGAACACCCATGTTTAAGAGCCTTCTTCAGGAGATACAGCTCCAGGTCCCCGGGATGGCCCGTGTTCTGAATTCTTAAAGCATCCATTCTCTAGCCAGCCCCGACACGTGGGGGAGGTCCTGCTCCCCTCTCTGGCCGGCAGAATCCTACCCAGGTGACTAGCTGTGGCCCTCAGCCGACCTTCCGGGCAGCTCAGCCCATGGCTTTTCAGGCCTCGGTTCCCATGTGGACCGGGGAGTTGGCCTCACTGGCCATCCAGAGGTGCTGGGGTCCCAGATGCCACTCCTCGCCACCAGCAGACACCAGTGAGGGTCTGGTGCTAGAGCTACTCACGTACCCACACCCCTCCTCCCCCGGCCCTCGGCACAGTCCCTGCTGCTGGCCAGGGGGACCCACGGGGTTGTTAAGAGCAAACCTGAGTGTTGTGGGGCCCGTAGAGAGCCAGCGGGACCAGAACAGGGCCCCGGGCGTCCTGTGCCCTCTCTGCGTGTGCCCTCCCACGCCCACCTGGGCCTCGGTGGACGAGAGCTTGGAAGCCCAGGCTCAGGTTTGGGTCTGCGCCCTCACTGTGAGGCGGCCCTCAAGCCTCAGTGCAGGCCCAGCCGGCTGGGGCGGCTGCAGGAAGGCTCTCCCCCCACCCCACCCCACCCCACCGTGGGCCCTGACTCTGTGACTCTGCCCGGGCAGAGCGGGTCTCAGAAACACGGCGCCCAAGCTCACTTCCTCGGGCGGATGGAGCTATGGCCCCGAGGGCCCCCGCCCTCGTGTCTGCCCCAGACAGTCCCCACCTGCTGGGTGGGAAGGCTCCTGCACTCTCCACCCTGTCTCTCTGGGCCAGCTAACCGGGTCCCCGCCACGGCCGTGCACAAAGGACTCTGACCACACGCAGCCACATCTTGGGCGGTAGGGCAGGTTCTGCGCCAGAGTCTGGGGCCGCCCAGGGGGCCTGGTGCTGGCCAGGTGGGCATGTTACAAGAGCCACGCTGGACAGAGATGGGCCACCCACCCGCCTGTTCACCGGGAGGGACTGTGCTGTACCGTTCTGTCTTTGTAACATAAATACAGATTTTTATACCTCACCTCTCTGGCTTCCGGTTCTTTCCATCACCATGTTGGGCTCCCCTCCCCTCGGCCTCCATAGGGAGCCTGAGCCCACTGGCGGGCTTGGTGGTCCTTAGCACCCTGCCCATAGCCTTGGCTTTCTGGGAGTCCCAGGAGACCACGGGCTTCCCAGAGGGCTAGGTCGGGTCCCAGGAGACCTACTAGTCGGCCACCAAGACCCCACCATCACAGCTGCCTCTCTGGACAGTCACCTGGAGATGAAGGTGGGGGTCAAGGTGGAAGCCCCGCCCCCCCCAGCCTTGGCCTGTTTGCCAAGCAGGAGCTCTTGCCGGCCTCAGACTTTGCCTCTGGGGCTGGGGCACTGCCCCGTGAGGACAGCTAGGCCCTCAGGGTGCTCCGTGCCCGCCAGGTGTCCTCTGCTGGTGCCCGCAGCCCACCCGCGCGTGTCTGTGCCCTTTCTGCACAGCGGCTGCTGGCTCTAAGGGCTGCAGCTCGAGAAACCCTCCTTGTCCCCAGGACGTCCTGTCGTGCAGGGTAGGGGTGTGAAGCGGTGTGGCCCCAGGGAGCGCAGCCTGGGGAGGAAGTGCCCACCCAGAGTCGGGCAGCCAGGATGGGGCTTTCCCGGGGACCGGGGCTGCCATGCTGGGCTCAGGCACGGCGCGCACAGGCGGCTCCGCGAGACCTGCCCGCGGGTTTGGTGCGCGTCTGTGGGAGAGGACCTAGAGGGACGCTGGGGCATCTGACTTGTCCTCCCTCCCCCAGCAGGAAGCAGTATTCTGGCCTCTTGAACCTGTGTGAGTCCCCTGGGGGCACCTCTAGAAAAGAAGGGAATCCTACTTGGGATGCAGCTGGGGCCTTGAGCCGCCAGGACTCGGGCATGAATGTAAGTGGGAGTATTTGAATCTAAATATTACTATGACTTTAAATCACCATCACTTTTTATTGAGGGCGTCAGGGCTAAACACTTGAGGTAGTTAGCACCTGAGGTCCTCACCCTGGGCCTGTCTCACAGGCAGCTGAGTCTCAGGGAAGGTGCCTGCCTTAGGTCGCCCGCCGGAAGGTGGTGGCCCTGGGACCCGACCTAGCCCTCTGGGAAGCCCTTCCACGGCCCAGTGCCATCTCTGAGTGTCAAGCCTGGATCATAGCAAGTACCACCCACGCCCCAAGCGGGAGGACACCCGCCTCAGTCTCAACCCTCCCGCCCACGCTCTCCTTGGCAGCCAGATGGCTTCTGGTGGTCCTGTTGCCCCCATCGCCTCCAGGATCAAAGCCAGGTGCCCTGCCCTCTCCCCACCCACTCCTGTGCCTTCAGCTCAGCCCAAGCCCACCCCGGCTCCCTCCCCCGTCCCTCCACACTCACCAACCCCTCGGCTCCCAGCTCCCGGTTCCCAACTCCTCTGGGAAGTGGGTCTTCCGATCGCACTTTTGCTGGGGTTATGGCCGCCCAGATCGGTGCTGGGGTAAGCTGGCTACTCAGTGGCCAGGCCCTTTTCAGGCTGGTTCCTTCCCTCCTTTCCCAGCTCCTCGCCAGGCCAAGCCTCAGGGCACACTAGCCTCAGAGGGATCTTTCCAGAATGTCACTGGGATTATCTTCTTACCCGTCTAGTTTGCGGTCGCTCTCAACCCCTCCGTCCTCATTGCCTGCCGGCTCCTCAGCCTGTCCTGGTGATCCTTAGGAGCTGCCAACCCCCTCCAGGTGCCTCGCTGCTCCCACCCCCGCCGGGTCGTCTCGGGCAGCTCCTCACCCCCAGCCACTCAGGAGTTTGAGGACTGAGTTTTCACCTTCGCACATGATTGTCAACGTGATGGAGGACAAACGCGCTCTCCTCCCACCCTCCTCCAGCCCCACAGTGTAAGGTACACAGTGGTGTTCTTCTGAAGGGGAAGGACCAGGAGGGAGAAAAGGAACCAGAGCCACTTCTTACTCAGCTGCACACGGACAGTCATGCAGACTCTGGCTCTCCCTGGCCATCAGGCCCCAGGCGTCTGCCCTCCAGGCTGCTCTCTGCCCTACCCCCCCATCTTCACCCCCAACCCCCGCCAGTGCACAGGATGCTCCCAGCATCTGTCTCTTGCCACCGATGGTCAATTTCGTGACTGCAGAATCGAGCTTCTAACACTGTGTGAGAGTGTCACTCCCCCACCTGAAGGATGGACTCCCACCACCGTCACTGAAAACTATCCACACATCTGAAAACAAAAGATCTTCAACATCAGACTGCAGTTTAACGTATCTGAAAAGAAATCGTCCAAAACCTAAAATTCTTTTTAATATCAATAGGGGAAAAATGATTTCCACAGGAAGAATGGAAATAACAAACACACTCACATTTTGGTCTGTTTAGTCCAACTGAGTCTCACGGGCTTTCGCAGGGAAGAATCATCACAGGTTCCCTTTACCTTTTGACTCCCTAGGTTCTCCACTAAAAGCCCAAATGATTTTGATTGGAGGAAAGAAAGCTTGTCCTGGGAGTACGTGTAACACGCTTGCTTTCTTAAATTCCGAATGCAGCCTCAAGTAGAGAAGTACCCTAATAACTCCAGTTCTCAAGGAGAACTTTCTGAGTCTGGGTAGTTAACCCTCTAGTATTTGTCATTTGTACCCTGGAGGCTAACACCGTTGTGATTTTTTACTTTTTATATTTTTAGGGCTTTTTTTTTTTTTTTTGACTCCACGAACATCTTTCAGGCAAATAACTGCGGTCAGCATTTCAAAGTCATACGCGGAATTTTGTGGGCCCAGGAAACGACGCAGGAGTCACTAGGAAAAGTGGGCTGATAGTTCAGCCTCCGTGTGCTGGGGTCTCACCCTCCCACGTCCCAGGGATCTTTCATGAAAGCAGCCCTTTTCTTTCTGCATCCTTACTTCTGTCTCCTCTGAGTTCCTCCTCACAGTCTATAAATATCCCCAAGTTCCTCCCATCTTAAAACAAAACAAAACCCAAGCCCTCCCCCCAGCTCTGCATTCCCACCCCCTCATCTCCTGTCGTCCTGCTGTTTTCTCTCTCCCTCAGTCTTTGCCTCCTCAGCAGAATTTCTTGAAGGCGCTGCCTCCACAGCCTGCCCTTCCTCCGCAGAAAGCTGCTCGGTTCCTCTCCCCGCAGCTCGCCCCCATCCCATCCCCATCCCCACGGCTGCGCAAAGGAGTGAGTCTTCCCGGGCCCGGGGCTCTAACCCAGCCTCCCACCTCACACCAACAGGACCGTTCCCCGCCCGCCCGGGGCCAGGGCCCTGCTTTCGGGCCGGGCACTGCTCTGTGAATTTTTTCTCCTGTAATGTTTATTTTTCCGATCATTTTAGGCTTTATCGTCTTTTGGAAGAGGAGGATTAAAAAAGTAAAACGAATTCATAAATATGTGCAAGTCAAGATTAATTTCATGGTATCTGCCCCAGAACATTATTCTTTCTCTTCTTAAAAATACTAAGAAAAATTATCCGGAAAGACTTTTGCCCTTACGATGTCGCACTAGACAAGGACATTGTCTAACAAGCCACCTTAGGGCCATTTGATGCTGGGGGTGGGTGGGGGGGTATTGACTATGTAGTAATGACCAGGGCCCCAACCTTGCACATTTAGATGTTAATTTGTAGAAGATTGGTAACTTAAAAATGATTTGTGTCTGGTAGAGATGCAAATGAATTCTGCCCAATACAAATGATAACCCCCAAAAGTCTGGTTTCATTGGACGGTAGGGCGTCAACCAGATTTGCATCAAACTCGGCAATCTTATTTGAGCACTGCTCCTTTCGCTGACCACACATCTTCCGTTTCCGGCATCCTCCTTGGAAACCGTCTCCATCCCGACACATATCCACTGTATGTCTATATGAGTTATAGTTTCAACTTTTATTTAAAAGTCGTATGTGGAAAATGGGATTGTCAGGTGAGGGCTTGGTAACTAAGCGCTCCTGCAAAACAGCGTTCATCGTAAAAGGCTGTGAGGCGAATAAGTCCGCTCCGCGAGCTCGTCCACGCGCACTCCGGAGGGGAGCGCGGCCCCGCGGCCGGGGACGACGGGACACAGAGGCCACGGGGCCGAGGCTGCCCGGTCACAGGGCGGCCGGCAGGGCAGGGCAGGGCGGGGCTGGCTCCGGTGCGCGCTCCCGACCCAACGAGGGTGCGGCTGAAAGCCGGCTCCTCAGAGGGTGTAAACGGGGTACTGCGTGCAGGCGCAGCGACTGTGCGAGGCCGGACCTCCCGCCTAGGCGACCCCCAGACCTCACCCCACCCCTCCCCCTCGCGCGCCCCGGCCCCGCCCCTGAAGCAGGGAGTCAATCAGCTCGCTCCCTGCTGGTAGACGTCAGGCCGGGGGCCCGCCCCATCCAGCCCCGCCTCTTCCGACCCTGCGCCTGTGCAGAAGGTCGCCCCGCGACCCGACCTCGGTTTTCTGCGCGCGCGCGGGGGGCGGCGTTCCCGTGAGGCCGTGCGAGGCGTGGCGGCGGGCTGTTGAGGGGCACGAGCCGAGCTTTCTGAGGTATGTGGCGGCCGCCTCGCGGTTCTATCAGGCGGGAGGTGGGGCTGTGGGAGCGGCGCGGGTCAGCGGGCTGCGTCTTTCTTCCGGGCGTCCCTGGGGACGTCCTTCGGGCGCGCAGGTACTTGCCCGCGCGGCGCAGTCGCTGTCCGCAGGGCGAGGGCCCGGGGGTGCGAGTGGGGGCCGGGTGGGTGAGGGGAGCGTCCGGAGCTTGGCGGCTCCAGTGCGGTCGGGGGGCGGCGCCCGGAGGGTTGAGGAGAGCCGCGGGGCACTGGGGGCTCCCTCCGGTGCGGGGGGGGTGCCGGGGGCGCGAGTGAGGGGCGAGGGGCGCGGCCGGAAACGGGGGGCTCCAGTGCGGGCGGGGCGGGGGCGCCCGGGGCCCCGCCCGTCCAGGCCCGACCCTGAGGCGCTGCTAGGACGCGGGGGGGCGTACCTGAGCCCCGCAGGCCGGCCGGGCACCCGCCTGAGGTTTGTGCAGTTTGTCTTGGCGCCGATTCGGCGGCCTCTGTGGACGAGTAGTTTATTGACGCGCGTCCCAGTCATCGCTGAATGCATCACCCCAAATCACCGAGTGCCGCAGATGTGTTACTGGGGCCCTCCTCTGTGCCTCCTGTTTCCGTCCTTGGAGTTCGCAGCGTGGACAGGTGGTCCCTGTGCTGAAACTAATAAATGCCTGAAGTACCTTTATTGAACGACTGCTCAGGCCTTTGGCTCTTCTCGAGTCGGGGGTGGTTCTTAAACCTTAAGCCTGATTTTCTCTGCACTAGGTTCGTCGTATCTGACTGGTTCTTGCGTGAATGCGGATGCTGACTGAGTTATTCAGGTAAATATTTAGTTGACTCTTCGTAAAAAACTTACCATATTTATTTCTGTTTTCTCAGGAAGGACAGGGAAAGGAGGCTGCTTAGCCGCGTGATGGCTTGGATATATTTACATCCATGTATTTTGAATTAAAAACTGAACTGCTGCTTTCTAAAATACAACGTATTTTAAACCGTGTTATCTTTGGAAAAAATAGGATTTCCTTGTTAATTAGGTTTTCATTACTGTTGCATTGTTCTAAGTAATACCCTGATTGTTTATCTTCATCAGACTTTCCAGCTACAACTGTATCTTGTGATGTTTAGCTGTATCATCCTTTCAAAGATATAGTTGCCCTGTTTGTGGTCTAACACTTGTTTTTTTTCCCCCCCCAGGAGAAATTATTATAGAGTCTAAAAATATATTTCCCCCTTCTCTGTGGACTTAACATAAAATTAGTTTTGTATGTATTTGGATTCATTTTCTAAATATCAACACTATAAAACCTTATCAGTTACAAAAAATTTGGGTAGTTAAACCATGAGTTGTGGAAAGGAGTTTGTGGAAACGTTAAAAAAAATTGATTATCCCAAAGCTGATATTCTTAATGGGGAAGATTTTGACTGGTTGTTTGAGACTGTTGAAAATGAATCATTTTTGAAGTGGTTTTGTGGGAATGTGAGTGAACGGAACGTATTATCTGAAGAGGAATTGGAAGCTTTTAGCATTCTTCAGAAATCAGGCAAGCCCATCCTAGAAGGAGCAGCGTTGGATGAAGTTCTTAATACCTGTAAAACTTCTGATTTGAAGACACCTACCCTGAATGACAAAGAGCTGGAGAAATTAGAGGATGAGGTTCAAACTCTGCAGAAATTAAAGAACCTGAAAATTCAGCGACGTAATAAATGCCAGTTGATGGCTTCAGTAACTAGCCACAAGTCTCTGAGGTTAAATGCTAAAGAAGGAGCAGCCAATAAGAAGCTGAAGCAGAGTCAGCGAATTCTAAATGCTACCAATACTAAGATCAGTAATGAGCTTCACGCTCTTACTGATGGAGTTGCAAAATTACTGGTGTTCTTCAGACATTCGAATTTGGGTCAAGGGACAGATCCACTGGTGTTTTTATCTCAATTTTCATTGGAAAAATATCTAAGCCAAGAAGAGCAAAGCACAGCAGCATTAACCTTATATACCAAAAAACAGTTCTTTCAAGGTGTACATGAAGTAGTTGAAAGTTCAAACGAAGAAAATTTTCAACTTTTAGATATACAAGCGTCCTCTATTTGTGATAATCAAGAAGTTCTTGAGGAGAGACGGCTAGAGATGGCTAGGCTGCAGCTGGCATATATTTGTGCTCAACATCAGTTAATTCACTTGAAAGCAAGAAATTTGAGCCTGAAGTCAAGTATAAAATGGGCAGAGGAGAATCTTCATAGCCTCACTAGCAAGGTAAACATGAGAAATGGGACTGGATTCATATTGAAATTGTTGTTGATAATGGAGTAATACTGATAGTAAAGTCTTTAGAAATGGGGATATAATAAGGAATCACAGTCTCTTATTTTCTGTTTGTTCAGTGTTTAGTTGTGATCTGTGTCATTGTTTCGTACAAATAGATCTTCATATTAGCCGAGGGCAGAAATAGTAATTATAACCCGACCACATTATCTAGTTCATTTTAAACAAAAGTACTTTTGCATTCTGTGTTGGTTCAGATACAGATGACCCTGACATTTCCTTTTTTATGATGAATGGGTAAAGAGCCTTATTGCTGTGTTACGGGTTTTCTGCCTTGTTTGCGCTGACCAGAGGATGGTGCTAATGAAGTTAGAGATCCGGTTCAGTGGATTGAAACCCTGATTCTTTTCTAAGAATGTATAGATGTATTATAGTTAGCCATCTGCACTCTTGGGAAGCTTGCTTTCTTGGTAATGTAACCACTAGATAGTTGAGTAAAAATAACAGCTTTTCTGAAGCTGAATACCTATAACTGACACAAACTTTGGAATGATGTGTGAAGTCCTGTTATTCTGTAGAAGTGCTGAAATCAACAGGCAGGCTGGGAGAATAGCTACTGAGATTATTTTAATTTTAAGAAAAACTTAAATAGTATACATTAGCATTCGGTGAGTAGTGTGATTTTTATTAAGACAAACATGACAAGATGTCCATTACTGTGTCTAGTATTTTACATGGTAGTAATAGCATTAAAAGTTAGCAATTCATAATGGCTTTACCCTTGGCTTAGTCTACACTTTGCTTTTTTAAACTGTGATTTTGGCTTCTGCTAATATGAAATAAGTTATTAGTGAGTATGTTACCTGATAACCTAAAATGGAAAGTGAAAATAATTTAAAAACTATTTCAACTTTATACTTACAGTTTGAAATGTAATTGTTTTCTTTGTGTAGGTTCTTGGCAAAGATATTTTGGATGCTAAAATTTCTAGCTTGAACAGTGAGATTCTGAAACTTGAAGAACAAATCACTCATATAAAAGACAAAATTTTGCCTGCTGTGGTAAGAGAGAATGCCCAGTTATTGAATATGCCAGTTGTAAAGGGAGATTTCGACCTGCAGATTGCTAAACAAGACTATTACACAGCAAGACAAGAGTTAGTTTTAAATCAGTTGATAAAGCAAAAGGCATCATTTGAACTTGTACAATTATCTTATGAAATTGAATTGAGAAGGCATTTGGACATATATCGTCAGCTTGAAAACTTGGTTCAAGAACTTAGTCAAAGTAATTTGATGCTCCACCACCAATTAGAAATGCTGACAGACCCATCTGTATCTCAGCAGATAAATCCAAGGAATACCATTGATACCAAGGATTATTCTACTCATAGGTAGGCTTCATTGTTTCTTTAGTGAGTAATTATTTTTCCATTCGTTTTTGTAAAATACTAGAGTTTGAACTAAAATTGTGGACGTTTAAAGAATTCTTTGCACTCCGTTTTTGGCCTTTGTATTCTGTTCTTCCACCTTTCTGTTATATTCTTATATGTTTCTTTTTCCTTTTTAATTCTTGCTCTCTTTTTCATTTATGTTAAATCTGGAAGTAGCTGGTTTAGAGGTGAGGTGGATGGGTTGGAGGATTGAAAATATACAATACAAGGTCTTTATTCGTGTTTAGGCACTATTTATTGATAGATGTTTTTAGATTTGGGGCAGGAGTTTAACTTACAGCAGGAAGTTTGAATACAGCTGGGTGAATAGCAAGTATTGCAGAGCAGAGAATTGACTTCATGTGGAGAAGGCAGCAGTAGAGAGGAGAGAAGACTTCATTTTTGCGTCTAGTCAAGGTGAATCAGCAAGAATGAATGCTAGCTTCCAGTCTTTTCTGGATGTCTAAGCAATTGATGGTATGGGGATACTGAAATTGGAGGGCTAAAGTAGTCAAAGGACTCAAAAATCTCGATCCTACTCCTGATTTTTCTCTAGGCTAGAAGAAAATCATCTAATACTTTGTGTTCTTATTAATGAAATGAAGGGCAGGGATAGGGCTGCCTCACTGCACACTTTCAGAGGTGGCATTGACCTCATGATTCTGTGTAAATGGTGCCCCCTGGAATTGTGTAGTGACATTCCACAAGAGCAGAATTAGCCTTAGGCTTGAACCTGTTTTAGGAAACCTGTTGCAACTTGTTAAAATAATTAAAATAATACATTTAAGAAAAATTCTGAGAAAAAGAGCAGGCACTTTTTGTCATAAATATGTAGAAAGTGCTGCCTCACATTTTTCCATTAGTCTTGTAAGACATTTCTGCCATTAATGTTTGAAGTGTTAAAGTGACCTCATGGTTCATTAGGAATTTAATTTGTCAAGCAAATATGGACATGACTGGAGTAGCAAGTTTACTATTACTATTTACGTGGCTCTTTACTGTTTACTTTTTTAAACATTTTACATTGTTTATATTTTCATTTTTTCTCTTTTAAGTTTACCACAGTCCTTTAAAATTAGGTAGGTATTACGATGTGAAAATTAAGTCTCAGAGGTTGACTTGACTTAGGTCTTACATGGCAGCCAGAACTCAGATCTAGGTCTTCTGTTTCAAGTTCATTGCTGTTTCTACTACGTCATAGTTGTGTTCTGTGAAAGAATTGTTTTCTAGGGAGGTACCTCTGAAACGTTTGTTTGAGGTAGGTTAATGGCAGTTAAAGTCAAAAAATTTTTTGTCTAAAACTTGGAAGATGGGAAAACTGGGGATTCAGATACAGTAATTAGAATACATATTTCTGTAATGAGGTAGTATTTTAGTTGGAATGTTTTTAGTTGTTTGATTAATATTTATAGGTTGTTAGCTTTCCCCAAAGATGCCCCAATATATAGTGGATTATAATTTTGAAAACTGTACTGACTTGAGAATTTTTTTCTGTAATTTTTAATCTTACATTTTAGGCTTTATCAACTTTTAGAAGGAGAGAATAAGAAAAAAGAATTGTTTATAACCCATGGAAACCTGGAAGCAGTGGCTGAGAAATTAAAACAGGACGTTTCTTTGGTACAAGAGCAGTTAGCAGTATCTGCTCAAGAGCATTCTTTCTTTCTGTCCAAACTAAATAATGATGTGGACATGCTTTGTGATGCTTTGTATCAAGGAGGAAATCAGCTTTTGCTTAGTGATCAGGTGGGTGTTTGCTATAGTAATTAAAAATACTTAAAAAAATAGTGTTCAGGGCTTCCCTGGTGGCGCAGTGGTTGAGAGTCTGCTGATGCAGGGGACATGGGTTTGTCTCCCAGTCCGGGAGGATCCCGCGTGCTGCAGAGCGGCTGGGCCCGTGGGCCATGGCTGCTAAGCATGCGCGTCCGGAGCCTGTGCTCCGCAGCAGGAGAGGCCACAGCGGTGAGGGGCCCGTGTACTGCAAAAAAAAAAAAAAAAAAAAAAGTGTTCATTGTAAAAGATGCTAAAGAAAATGTTAACATGAGGAAAATATTACTCCATATCTCATTGCCCTAATAACATTTTCATACCTCATTTTTATTCATATAAAAACATGAATATATTTTTCAGATCGTTTTGATCAGTGCACACAGAATTTTAAAAATTTATGAAATATTTCAGATGTAGAGGGATATATAATGTTTATGCTAAGAATTAAGAAAAATAAAACCACCCCTGTATTCTTTTCACCTATCTTAGTAAATAGAGGATTGCCCTTATATCTCTAAAATCCTCTGTACACTTAGTAATAGCGTGCTCCTCCTAATAGCATTCTCCTCTCTTCTTCAAAGAGTAACTACTACGCTTAATTTTGTCATTCGCTTTCTTTTGTTTATAATACAGACCATGTGTTATTTAGTTTTGTATGTTTCTGAATTTTATATAGATTGTATTAATGTATTCTTTAGTAACTTGCTTGTTTCTTAATATGATTTTGAGATTCATCCATGTTGATATTTGTAAAGCTATAGCTCATTTATAGTTTTCTCTTTTGTATAGTTAGTATTCTCTTATGTGAAATTCCACAATTATCTGTTCTGTTGACAGACATTTAGATTATTCCCAGTTTTTGCTGTTGTAGATCATACAGCTATGTATAGTCTTGTTGCATGTCTTGTAGATGCATGCCTACACACACACACACACACACACACACACACACACACACTCACACTCACACATCACTCGCTGTCCCCTCACACAGGCGTGGAATTGCTAGATAACAGGTTCAGTTTTACAGTGTACATCAAACTGGTTTCTAAAGGGGTTGTATCATATTGTACCAGCGATGTTTAAGAGATGCTATGTATCCATATCCTGTTCATCACGTAGCACTGTCTGATCTATAATTTTCTCTCACTCTGTAGAGATGTAAAATAGCGTCCCGTTGAGATTGTAATTTGCATTTCTCTGATGGTTAGGGAGGTTGAACCCCCTTTCAGTAGGAGTTATTTATGTATTTCAAATACCAGTCCTTTGTCAGTGATGTGTGTTATGTATATTTGCTCCCTATTTGTGGCTTGTTTTTTTCTTTTTTACTGTTTCCTGTTAGTTTATTTTTGGCTTTTTTTTTTTTTTTTGCTGTTTTAATGTCATGTAATTTAATCACTCTTAAAGTTTGCCCTTTTTTATATCTTGTTCAGGTTTGCCCATAATATCATAATGATAGTCCCCTTTACTTTATCTTAAAGTTATGCTGTTCAAGTTCAGTTCTTTAATCCACCAGGAGTTTATTTTTATGTATGACATGAGAGGTAGAGTTCTCATTTTATTTTTATTTTTTCCCTATGAATAACCAGATTGTCCCATCACCATTTATTGAGGCATACAAATTTAAAATCAGTATCTTTCTGGTGAAGGGACCCCCTTACATTATGAGATAACAAAAGGAGCCTTAAATGCCTTCTGCCTTCATGTATGTTTTGTTAGATATTTTGGGCACCACCACTTCTGAACCATAAACTGGGTTCAGACTCTGTTTTCGGAGGACCCAGGTGACTCCTATCTGGGCTGTAATTCTAACCAAGGGCTCTTCCACCTCTGGCCATCCTGATCTTAAGATTGTTGGTGTCCTTGGAGTCCTTAGTTTATTATGAAGAGTCTCCTGTTTGACTTCCCACCTTCTGTGGACCTTGGACTTTGATTTTTCTCCCAGGAATCATGGATTCTGATTTTCCAAGATTGGCAATTGAATAAGCACCTCCTGGGCTCCCTTACCAACCTGCATTGTTTTATGGTCTTGTAGTTTCTTTTAATGTCTTGTTACCTCTTTGTTGCTTTTAGGAAGCTTTTGTTTTGTTTGACTAAGTACTTCATTTCACCTTTCACATTTTTTCCTGTAGAAAAATTGATCTGAGTAACTAGCTTACTTTTCTTGAAATAAGGCGGCTTATGATTAGTTTTTTTAAATAATTTTTTTACTGTGGTAAAATACACAAAGTGTAAAATTTACAATTTTAACCACTTTAAAGTGTGCAATTCATTGATATTAAATACATTCCCAGTGTCGTGCAACCATGACACCATACATTTCCAGAACTTTTTCCTCATCCCAAATGGGCCAATCTCTGTGCCTGTTAAATATTAACTCCCCATTCCTCCTTTCCCCCATCCCTGGTAACTCTATTCCAGTTTCTGTCTCTATGAATTTGCCTACTCTAGGTACTTCATGTAAGTAGAATTGTATAATATTTGTCCTTTTGTGTTTGGCTTATTTTAGCATAATGTCCTTAAGTATCATCCATATTGCATGAGGTGTGAGAATTTTATTCCTTTTTGCGGCTGAGTATTCCATTGTGTGTATACATCACATTTTATCTGTTCATCTGTTTAATAGACACTTGGGTTGTTTACACCTTTTGGCTGTTTTGAAGAATGCTGCTGTGAACATTGTTGTACAAGTACTTGAGTCCCTGTTTTCATTCCTTTTGGGTATATACCTAGGAGTGGATGCTGAGTCATGTGGTAAGTCTCTGTTTAACTTTCTGAGGAACTGCCGAACATTTCCACAGCAGCTGCACCAGGGTTCCAGTTTCTCCATGTCCTCGCCTACACTTGTTATTTTCCCTTTTTAAAACATATGTAACAGTCATCCTAATGGATGTGAAGTGATATTTGTGATTAGTTTTTTTTTTTTTTTGTGATTAGTTTTTTAAAGTCTCCTATTAGTGATTTTATCTTCTTGATTTTTTAAACAATTATGTGAAAATCCCATGATGGTGGATTTGAAAATTTCTCCTTGTAGTTCTGTCAGTTTTTTCTTTATATTTGAGTTTATTTTATAAGTTACATCCAAATTTAAAATCGCAGTGAAATATTCTGGTAGACTTAAATTGCAGTGAATTGAACCATTGAGCATTATATAATGACCCTGTGTTGTGCTTTTTGTCTTAATGTTCTCTTGTCTGATATTAATATTCCTATGCTATCTTTCTTTTGGTTAGTATTTGCAAGGTGGATGCTTTTTTCCTTTACTTAATGTATCTTTCATGTTCTTCCTTTATACTTAGCCTTATGAAATAAACATTTCCATGCTAAACGATTTTAATTTTTAAAGTTTATAATACTCTTGATCTAATTACTGTGTCATAATTTGTGTAACCAGTCCACCATCTTGGAGTATTTTGATAGTCTTCGTTTTTTTCTTTTGTTTGCTCTTGAATGAGATCATGTATATCTTGTGTATATAGCTTTTTGTTGTTGGATACTTTTTTTTTTTTTGATACATTCATTTGGATGAACTCTTAGAAGTAGAATTATTGGATTTCTTGGGTATACACATTATTTTTTGGCCTTTGATACTGCCATATTGCTTTTCAAAGGAGTTGTACCTACTTACAATGTCACCAGCACTATTAAATGTCTGCTAGACACCACTTATCATATGATACACCATAATTTCATGAATTTCTAAGAAAGAAAAAACTTTTTCAGTTAAACTGACACAGTATTTCCTTATTTAGAATTTTTATTTCATGCCTATTAGAAGATACCTTTTAGGTGTGGGTTTTTATCATATCACTGTTGAATATACATTAAAAGGGAAAAAGCCAATTAAAATGGTTACGGTGTTTCTAAAGCTTCACATTTAGTGTCCACTTCTATGTTATATCTTGACTCAAAGTACTTTTAATATTTTTCCACATTATACATCAAGAATGTTGGTGGTAGCAGAAAACTTAATAACCTGATTTTAAAATGGGCTAAGGACTGGAATAGACATTTCCTCAAAGAAGAAATACAGATGGCCAACAGGTTTATGAGTAGATGTTCGATTATCTAATTATCAGGGAAATGCAAATCAGAACCACAGTGAGATAACACCTTATGCCTGTTAGGATGACTGTTATCAAAAATCAGAAGACTAGGATTGGTGAGGATGTGGGGAAATTGGAACCCTTGTACATTTTTGGTGGGCATGCAAAATGGTGCAGCTGCTGTGGAAAACAGTACGGAATTTCCTCAAAAGTTTTTAAAATAGAACTACTGTTATAATCCTGTAATCCTACTTCTGGGTATATATCCAAAGGAAATGAAAACAGGATATTAAAGAGATGTCTGCACTCACATGTTCATCGCAGCACTTACTCATAATAGCTAAGCTGTGGAAACAACCTAAAAGTCCATCAGTGGAGGAATGGATAAAGAAAATATAGTACACACATACAATGGAATATTATTCAGCCTTAGAAAAAGAGAACTGCAAAATGCCACAACAAGGGTGAACCTTGAGGAGATTATGCTAAGTGAAATAAGCCAGTCACGAAGAAATAGTGCATGATTCCACTTATATGAGCATCTAAAGTAGATTTATTAGAAGCACAGAGTAGAATGGTGGTCGCCAGATGGGAAGTTGTTGATCAACAGGTCTAAAGTTTCGATTATGCAAAATGAACAAGTTCTAGCCATCTGCTATACAACATTGTGCCTGTCATTAACAATACCGTATTGTACTCCTGAATTTAAGAGGGGAGATCTCATGTTATGTGTTCTTACCATAATAAAAATATATATATATATTGGTGAGGGAATTCCTTGGCGGTCCAGTGGTTAGGACTCGGCGCTTCCACTTCAGGCGGCGCAGGTTCAGTCCCTGGTTGGGAGAACTAAGATCCTGCAAGCCTTGTGGCATGGCAAAAAATAAAATATTGGTGATAAAGTGCTTCTAATGAGTGTCTGGTCAATAACAGTTACATGATGCTCTCGATTGTACAGTGCATGTTGATTTCAGTTATATTAAAATGTGAAAGATTCCATCCTAGAATCACTAAAATATGGTGATTTCACTATAATGTCATTGGGTATCATTATTTAATGTTTTTCCCTATCCCAGCGAGGTATAAAGTGTCATCCATATGAATTTTAACTTGCATTTTTATTAATGAAGTTGAATATTTCTCAGTATTTGTAGGAGTATTATTTTAGTAACTGTTAAGATCTTTAGTATTGAAACTAAAGGTTAGATGTTTCTGATTGTATTCAAGTTTACAGAGTTTTTCCTCAAAGAGAGACCAATTAATGTGGATATTACTTGAGTTTTTTTTTTTAATGTAGTTAGTTTAAGAAATACTCTCTGGAACTGGCATTTATGACAGGTGTGAAGCTGTTATTCATGAACTTGTACGTTAGAATCACCAAGGAGCCTGTTGAAATGTAGCTTCTGGCCCTGTTGCAGAGTGATTTAGTGTAGAATGAGGTGCAGGAAACTATTCTTAACAAACTCCCCCAGGTGATTACCATGCTGTGGACCATGCTGAGAGGCTGTGGGAGGTTGAGGTGTAGTTACAGCTACAGATTTTCTGAGAACCTCTTTGGTAATACTGGCTGAAAAATTATAGGAGTAGAATACCTGACTAGAAGGCCATGGAAACTTGTTAATAAACTGCTTTTAATGTTAAGAAGTGAAGAATTTCAGTTATTAACTGTGAAGGGTCCAGCATGTCTAGGTTTTTGAGAAGAATTACACGGTAAGTCAGGATTGTTGAATGCCACATATAGTTCCATCTTCTGTAACAATGTGAAAAAAGAAAAATGAGATTTTTGTTAAGGTAATTCTTTTATATTGGTAATTGCTTCATTTCAAGGTTTTCTCAGAACCTGTGATGTCTAGAGTAAACAGCTTAGGCTAAAACAAGGTTTGATTACTTAAGCAGAGTGTAAGTTCCAGGAAGGAAATGGTGCTCATTCTTCTATTTGTAGACTCTAAAGCAGTGCTTGGTGCGTGGTGGGCATTCAGTAATATTTGAATGTATGAATATGCAGAACAGTTTACATATCAAGTACTCTTCAGGGAGTAGGAGTTTGCTTTGAATCACTTAAAATTGCCTATAGGAAGTGGTTGCAGTGGGTCTTATCAATACATAGACTTTTTATTAATCCTGCTATGGATTTTTTTTTTTGCCCGGGGCCCGCGGCCTGTGGGATCTTAATTCCCCGACCAGGGATGGAACCCCCCCCCACCCGCTGCAGTGGAAGCTCGGGGTCTTAACCACTGGACAACCAGGGAAGTACCCCCTGCTATGGATTTTTAATTGAGGTTCATTTATTGTTGAGATTGTGGGAATAATCATTATATCATTTAGATTCTTCTTATGTAAATTACATTTTAAATTTATAATTGGTAGTATGAATAGAGCTCTTGAATTAAAAACATTACTGTTTTCCTTTTAGGAGTTAATGGAGCAGTTTCATCAAGTTGAATCTCAGCTAAATAAGCTAAACCATCTTCTTACTGATATTCTTGCTGATGTGAAGACAAAAAGAAAAATTTTGGCATCTAATAAACTGCATCAAATGGAAAGAGAATTATATGTATATTTTTTTAAAGATGAAGATTATCTGAAAGATATTGTGGAGAATTTAGAAAACCGGTCAAAGATTAAGGCTGTTGGTCTTGAAGATTGAAAATGAAATCTTTACTGCACGTGCTGTGTTTTAATATTTTATATATTAGGAGGAGAATATAGCTAATAAACACTGAAAATTTTAAATTCTAGGTCAATGGAACGTTTCATTTAATGAATTCAAGTATTATATCAATTTGGTTTATTATATGTTTGTTCAAAGTCCCAGTGCTTTTTATGACTTGAACATTTGCTTGGTGGCACTTAGTCCTGGTAACTTTTAAGTTACAGGGAAAAAGCATTATTATATAATGCAGATATTTTTTACAGAGTTAATTGTATCTCTTTTTTTTTTTTTTAGAGGTAGAAATTTCTGCTGTTAAATATTTTAAAAATTTGTAGGACTTTGAATCAGCATTGTTAAAGCTGTAGACCTTAATAAATGGAATAGTTAAGTCCCCTCATATTTGTCTATGAAGTAAAATTCTGCCACTCAAACTGTATTCACCCATAATTCCCTGCTGTAGACTTCGAGACTTAAATTTTAATGTTCCTGCTTGTACCACAAAGAATGTCAAGTCTCCATTGGCCATTGCTCATTTTAGCGGTTGGGTCCTAGGGATTCAACATATCTTCAGGACAGATCTCAGCAGTGCTTTGACTTCAGTCTGACTTACATATAATGAATGTCTTTCAAAATGAAATTTCAAAATTCCATGGAAGTGGTTGCTCAGATGATGTATAACACTATTTTAATCAGTTTCTTAAGAGTGAAAATACCTAAGTGTTGGATTCTATTGGTTGGGATACAAGTGTAGTATTTGGACAATTAGAAATTATTTTAAGAGTTGAGGTAAAATAATTTGAAGTAGCTTATTTATCAGTTATTACATCAAATGATTCTTGAGTGCCTAGTTTATATGTGACCTCTGTTACATACTAAGTAAGCTTTATGGAGAAAAGAGAAGATTTAGACACTACTTTCAAGAAATATTACTGCTCCAAAAAGGTATTACCTGCTTGTAATGTGGAATGCCTGTCTAAAGACTTCACATTTTAGGTGATGTTTATGGAGTTTTTTAGCTATAACTATCAGAAAATGGGTATGCTTAGATGACATATGGGCCTTGACAATTTTGAATTTGCTAATTATTGTATTTGTACATTTTTCAAATTTTGTATTTGTTAAGTAGATCTTAATATGCTTGAAAAATTTGTAGCAATAAGTTTTGCCTAAGATTTTGTTATTAACTCCTCACAGGTGACCTTTGTTTGTTCCTGTTTTTCCCTCTGCCCTACCTTGGAATTGAGAATTTACTTGAAATTTTTCTCCTCTCCAGTAATGTGGGAAAATGTCACCTGGTTTTCTGGTTCATGAAACAACAAATTCTGTTTAGATTAGTGCCAAATACATTAGATGTATTACCAGCTACTCGATGATTTGTACTGTCCCTTCTAGACCTTCACCTGCTCAGCCCAGGGGACCGGACCAGTACAGCCCAGCAGTGCAAGTGAAAGGATGTTAGGTTATGTGTCTGTCATAATAACCCAAGTCAGTTAAAAATAATTTTTATGTTACTAGATCTGTATGTTTGAAGATTATAATAGCCGTTTGTTTCAAACCTCAGGAAGTAGGAAATATTTGAGTAGATTGCTTGCTTCAAGATTGGAGATACATTCTTTACTTTGTTGTCTATTTACCATAATACCCAGTTGAGCCTCTAAATGTTTCACTTTCTTCTTACTATCTTATCTGTATTATGGGGACAATTAATACCTATTTCCTGTAGTGGTGAATATAGTAATTTTTATGAATGTCTCTATGTAAAAATTTTTACATGACTTGTTTCTTATTTTGAAGTCTCAAAATTAATATATGGGTATTATGTTTATCTTACGTTTAGGATTTTATGAAAATGGAAGGTTACGAGGCATTTGTAGGCTTTGACCTCTGTAAGATACCACTCTCCAGTGTTGCTCAGAAGATTATGTCTGCTATGCATTCAGGTGATTTAGTGGAGTCTAAGAATTGGACAGAGAGTGAAAAGAGTGAGTAATTTTTATGAACCTTCATATTTTTTGTTACCTTGAGTCTTAATTATTCTTAAGACTAAGTTTTGAAAATCATTGACCTTAAAAATGAAAGTTATTTTACCAGCAAAAGTGGGTTTACTCGAGAATAGCAGAGAATTGCAATTTGGGACAAGCATGCTATACAAAGGCCAAAGGCAAGTCTAACAAAGGAGAGGAACATTATTTTATAGAGAAAAAGGTGGATGTTGGCAGGGGTTGTTTTGAATCAAAGTCTGTTGGAGAAAAGTGAGAGTTCAAAGTGCTGGTGGTTTCCGGCGGAGTTGCTCGGGAAGTGGATTTCTTGTGGGAGATGCCCTGTACGTCTTTTCCTGTGGGGACCTGTAATTGATGATTGTTTCCTGTTGATTCTTCCTCCTGCTGACTTTGAGTGGTACTGCATGAGAGCTCCCCCTTCTGGTCTGCCAACTCCATTTTAGTGAGCCGCCTTATTAATTTTCACAAAACGAAATGTAGCAGAGTTTTTCTATAGAACTTTTTATTGTGTAGGGAAGTTCCTGCCTACAAACAGTCCAGCTTCCCCTTGTTGTACTCTCATTCAGTGATGACTGAGCTTCTGCTCACTAAATTTTATATTCTCTTAGCCCTTACTGCTTTGAAAATGTGACACTCTCTTCGTTGTTTCAGGCATTTCTGCCAAACATTCCCTTAGAATCTGGATCAGCTGTTTAAGTAACTTCAAAAGAGATGGGCTCTTTCATAGTGCCCATTTCTAAACCCTTAGCTCTCAGGTCATTGAACCTGTGTTTGCTTATTTGTGGTAGACCAGAGAAGTGTTCTTGACAGTATGTGTATTATACCGCCGTAGAAATGTATAAACTGTTACGTGACAGATCAGTGGATCTGTGTGCATATGTTTATGACATATGATATAATAGTAAAAGCAGTGACATAATGCTCACAAGTGTGACTGAAATGGTTGGAATACCAGGTGTGTTTTTTTTTGTTGTTGTTGTTTTTTACTAGCAAAGCAGTTTTTATTTTAAATTGTAAGTCTGGACCGATAATTTGTTTTTCTCTTCTACAGAGTAGGTTATAAGTGAGTGAGATACAATTAATTATATTGAGATGAAATAATTGAGAAGTATTAACACATAGTGCAAAAGCTGTTATAAATGCAGTTTGTCGATTAAGATACAGTAACGCTTAACGTTTCAGTCTATTCATATTCAGACATCTGTTGCCCTTGTTATGGAAGTCAATAATGAAGAGTAAGAATTTTGGGGTATGGACTACATACCTAGCAATTGATAGTGTTTTAGGGGGAATGTTGGTGCTGGGGGAAGTAGTAAAGAAAGTTAACATCAAACAACAAAGAGCCGGGACTTCCCTAGTGGCACAGTGGTGAAGAATCCGCCTGCCAATACGGGGGACGTGGGTTCGATCCCTGGTCTGGGAAGATCCCACATGCCGCAGAGCAACTAAGCCCATGTTCCACAACTGCTGAGCGCACGTGCCACAACCGCTGAAGCCCACGCACCTAGAGCTTGTGCTTTGCAACAAGAGAAGGCACTGCAATGAGAAGCCCGCGCACCGCAACGAAGAGTAGCCCCTGCTCGCCACAACTAGAGAAAGCCCGCGTGCAGCAACGAAGACCCAACACAGCCAAAAATAAGTAAATAAATTAATTAATTAAAAAAAATCAAAGAGCCTTCTCCTTTATTCTGTATACTTGCTTTCCAAAATAAAAGAGCAGTGTGCACTTGACAGAGTTCAAAATATACTTACCTTCAAAAACTGATAAAATAGGGGCTTCCCTGGTGGCGCAGTGGTTGAGAGTCCGCCTGCCGATGCAGGGTACACGGGGTCGTGCCCCGGTCCGGGAAGATCCCACATGCCACGGAGCGGCTAGGCCCGTGAGCCATGGCCGCTGAGCCTGCGCGTCCGGAGCCTGTGCTCCGCAACGGGAGAGGCCACAACAGTGAGAGGCCCGCGTACCGCAAAAGAAAAACAAAAAAAACCCTGATAAAATAATAAAATGCCTCTTGAAGCAGTAATGTGAGTCTCTGTTGAGAAAAATTAATGGCAGTCAGCCCCTGTCATGAGCTGTCTTGTCATGCTCTTAAAATACCCTGTTAAAATCCTAGTTTTCGTAAATTTATTGAGAAGATAAGGTATTTTCTGTCAAGTGTTCTTGGATTTGGAAAAAGTGGAATTTTCACAAAGATTATATTTGTCCTGTGTCACACTCTTACTGTGAACTTAGTTAAAACAACACACATTTGTTACCTCATAGTTGCTGTGGGTCAGGAGCCTGGGCACAGCTTAGCTGGGTCCTCTGCAGGGCTGCAGTGCAGGTGCCAGTCAGGGCTGGGGTCTCATCTGCGGCTCGAAATGGGAAGCATTTGCTTGTAAGCTCACACGGTTGTGGGCAGAGTTCAGCCCCTTGTAGGCTCTTGGACTGAGGGTCTCAGTTCTTGGTGATGGTTGGCTAGAAGCCACCCTCAGTTCGTTTCCACGTGATTCTCTCCATAAGCAGCTTTACGTTATTGCAGCTTTTTCAAAGCCGGCAAGAGAGTGTCCCTGGCAAGACTGACGTTACATTCCTATGTAAGGTAATCACATTCTGTCACCGTTGCTGTATACTTTTGGTTAGAAGTAAGTCCCACCCACACTCAAGGGGTTACACAAGGGCATGAATACTAGAAGGCAGGGGACGTGGGACCACCTTAGAGTCTGTCTGCCACACGGTCCCACCAGTTTTATTCTTATTTCATATAAATCTGAGTTAAAGTTGGATTGCTCGTGGGTTGTTGGTGAATGAATGATGCTGAACCTGAATTGATTCCCGGACTCTTGTCACATGCTGAGCTGTTATGTCAAATCCTTCTCTCTTATAAATAAAATCGTAAATCAGCATTTCATTTCTAAAAGCCCGTTTCATACCAGATAAATAGCGAAATTGAACTCAGAAATCAATGGAAATAAACGACAAATGTTTGCTTTTACAAAAATGTATTAAGTAAAACCAAACAATGTTATATTTCATTTTGGGATATAATTTTCTGATCTGCTAGACTGAGGTATACACACCCAGTAAGAATTGGACAGTGTGTATCTTCTTGCAGCAAGATTGGTCTTTATTTAAAAACCCTTTGCTGTGAAAAAAAGATGCAAAAACTTAAAATACAGCTTAATGAATTAATATAAAGAGGACATCATGTAACTACCTCATGCATTGCCAATATCTCAAAATTTCCTTCTCAGTACTCTTCCTGCTCAAAGGTAACCGTTATGCTGACTTTTATGGCAGCCACTTCCCACTTCCTAATCATATGAGGGAGTTTTACGTTGCTCCAAAGGCCTTTCTGTCAGAGATTACTTGTCCGCCACACCGGAGTCCATCCATCCTCCTCGGAGGCATGCCAGCAGTTGACGTGGCTGAGTGTCCTTGCAGCCAGGTGTGGCCGAGTGGCAGGTTCCTGTCAGCAGGGTGTGCTGTTGCCAGGGCAGTCCCGAAGACACCTGACTTGCTTCCCAGCTGGCCTTTTTCCTTCCATCCAGTTGGAATCCGGAACGACTCCTTTCCAACCTGCAAATGATAACAGTGTCCTAGAGGACTGTGGACCAACGTGCTGGAGGGACCCCGGGTCCAGAGTGACTTCATGTAACAGCTGCTCCACCAGCTGAGACCACTCACCTCAGAACAAGAGAGAAATAAACTTCTGTGGTTTAAACCATTGTATGGGTGGGTCTTTTGTGACTGTGGCTTAGCTTTTTACCTTAACTCTTATACCTTTAAACTAGATTCAGAATTGGGTTCATCTGACTTGAATTTACATTGCCTTTTTTTTTTTTTTTTTTGCGGTACGCGGGCCTCTCACTGTTGTGGCCTCTCCCGTTGCGGAGCACAGGCTCCGGACGCGCAGGCTCAGCAGCCATGGCTCACGGGCCCAGCTGCTCCGCGGCATGTGGGATCTTCCCGGACCGGGGCATGACCCCGTGTCCCCTGCATCTGCAGGCGGACTCTCAACCACTGTGCCACCAGGGAAGCCCTACATTGTCATTTTAGTGTTTAGTGATGCCACTGAAAGTCTTTGGGAAATACTAGGGGAGGAAGATTTTTCAGGGTGATTTCAAGGTTGTCAGCTGGCCTGGTGCTATGTATAACATGCATTTGATTAAGCACATGTTTATTAGACTACATCTCTGTATTTTCCCTAAGTACCTATAGAAATCAAATAACGTTTTCTAGTACACATTTATCCAAAATTGTTTTTAACTTAATAGAGCTTAGGGGTGAATATGGCTTTTTTCTAGTAAGATAAGAATAGTTTTATAGACATTACATATTTTTCTTTAAAGGGCCATTTTATTTAATTAATTTATTTAGTTTTTGGCTGCGTTGGGTCTTTGTTGCCGCACGTGGACTTTCTCTAGTTGTGGCGAGCAGGGACTTCTCTTGTTGTGGAGCATGGGTTCTAGGCACATGGGCTTCAGTAGTTGTGGCGTGTGGGCTCAGTAGTTGTGGCCCGTGGGCTCTAGAGCGCAGGCTCAGTAGTTGTGGCGCATGGGCTTAGTTGCTCCACAGCATGTGGGATCTTCCCAGACCAGGGCTCAAACCCGTGTCCCCTGCATTGGCAGGCGGATTCTTAACCACTGCGCCACCAGGGAAGCCCAGGCATTACAAATTAATACAGGTGTAAGGCTCCTCAAGGTAAATATTTGTCAAAATCCAATTCATTAATGTGAAGTGTGTCTTTAGTCCCACCATGTAGTGGAAATCTTTGCAATTTCAAGGACAGATAACATAAAGCTAAATGACAAAGTAGATTTATTTTTATTATATTCATTCTGGTCAAGAATAATGTGGATAAACGTTTTTATTTCTATCAAATAAACATAAAATCCTTATGTCCAGTCACTTAGCAAACCCTGCCAGGTGTTGGATTCCAGTTCCCACTGCTCTAATTCAAGCCTTCGTTCCTTCTCACTTGAAAATTTGCAGAAGTTTCCTAATTGCTGTTTGCTGTCAATTTATTGCCACTTTGCTCCTGCCTTTGCACTGTCGCTGGGATTAGCTCAGCTCTTGTCCTTGCTCTCTGCAGAATTTATCTGTAGAAACATCCCCATGTGTTCCTACAGTGCAGCCTGGCCCTTGCCTGCCCTTTAAGTCTTAATGTCCCATCACTTTCCTTCTCTTTATGCCCCATTCAGATTTTTTTAAATTAATTAATTTAACAGCAGGTCCTTTTTGGTTATCCATTTTAAATACAGCAGTGTGTACATGTCAATCCCAAACTCCCAATCTATTTTTCCCCCCACCACCCTTCCCCCCTGGTACCCAAGGCAATCTACAGACTCAGTGCAATCCCTGTCAAATTGCCAATGGCATTTTTCACAGAACTAGATAAAAAAATCTTAACATTTGTATGGAGACACAAAAGACCCTGAATAGCCAAAGCAATCTTGAGAAAGAAAAACTCAGCTGGAGGAATCAGGCTCCCTGACTTCAGACTATGCTACAGAGCTACAATCATCAAAACAGTATGGTACTGGCACAAACACAGAAATATAGATGAAAGGAACAGGATAGAAGGCCCAGAAATAAACCCATGCGCCTGTGGTCAATTAATCTATGACAGAGGAGGCAAGACTATACAATGGAGGAAAGATAGTCTCTTCAGTAGATGGTGCTGGGAAAAGTGGACAGCTACATGTAAAAGGATGGAACTAGAATATTCTTTAACACCATACACAAAAATAAACTCAAAGTGGAATAAAGACCTAAATGTAAGACTAGATACTATAAAACTTAGAGGAAAACATAGGCAGGGCACTCTGACATAAACTATGGCAATATCTTTTCTGATCCTTCTCCCAGAGTAATGGAAATAAAAATAAAAATAAACAAATGGGACCTAATTAAACTCAGGAGCTTTTGCACAGCAAAGGAAGCCACAAACAAAACAAAAAGACAACCCACAGAATGGGAGAAAATGTTTGCAAATGATGCGACCAATAAGGGATTAGTTCCCGTTCAGATTTGACTCTTAACTTCCAAACACGCGTCGTTTCCTGACTTCATCCTCTGCCTACCTTTTCTTTCTCTCCTTCGTACATGACTCTGAGTGGTGAAATCGTAGCATTTTACAAATTTCTGCTCAAATGATACTTCATTACCAGAATGCCTTATTGGAAGTAAACTGCATTTGATTCATTGGCAACTCAGTTTAGAGAATTGCCTGTGATGTAGTTTTGGGTTATTTGCATAATGCTTTAACTCTTGGTATGTTTTGAGCTTTTTGAAGGCAGGCAAAGGTGGTCTCATCTTTGATGCTGCCACAGGTGGGTTGATCTGTGAATTCAGCTCTTACCGATTTCTAAGAGCTTCATACAGACATGTAAAACATATATGAAGGACTTTACTATTTCATTATTTATGTTGTATTTTCCTCAACATTTTGGGGGGTCTTTTTGTGTACTACTTCAGAAAAATTTTTTTTTTTTTTAAACAGAAAAATAAAGTCCATAATCCCACATTAAAAAAAAATTTGGGGTGGGGGACTTCTCTGGTGGCGCAGTGGTTAAGAATCCACCTGCCAATGCAGGGGACATGGGTTCAAACCCTGGTCTGGGAAGATCCCACATGCCACAGAGCAACTAAACCCGTGTGCTGCAACTACTGAGCCTGCGCTCTAGAGCCCGCGAGCCACAACTACTGAGCCCGTGTGCCACAACTACTGAAGCCCGCATGCCTGGTGCCTGTGCTCCACAACAAGAGAAGCCACCACAGTGAGAAGCCCGTGCACTGCAACAAAGAGTAGCCCCCACTCGCTGCAACTAGAGAAAGCCCACACGCAGCAATGGAGATCCAAAGCAGCCAAAAATAAATAAATTTATTTTTAAAAAAATTTATTTATTTTTTTTTTGCATATTCACACACACACACACAGTGAAAGGGTTTATATGTACATTGTTTTCTTAGTTCAGGCTTTTTCTTTGTTGAAACATCTCCCCTTATTGCTTCCCTGTGTTAACAACTTAGCGTATGCCTTCTATGTTTTTGTTCTCATGATAGTAATTATAGCTTGTGTGTGTGTGGCTATGTTGTGCCACCCAGACCTCCGCCTCCTTGGATGGGATTGGCTGAGGGCTTTGTTGCAACTGTATCACATTTGAGCTTCCACTCCCTCAGTCCTTCTGCTCCCCAAGAGCGTCCCCAAGTAGACGTTTGCAGGAAAAGCTCAGTCTGGTCCCCAGGGAACTTGATCTAGGCAGTGGGTGCCAGTAGTGGTCTGAGAAAGCAGACATGGCATTTTGGAATTTGGTCACCCTTAGGTGGGCTGGCACTGATGACTTCATCACAAGTTGTAGGTGAAATACGGTTGGCAGCGGTGCAGTTAAAGCTTTTACTAGGGGTGGCTGGTCTGGCATACCAGTGCAAGCAGCTGTGCAAGCTGCTGGGCAGTGCTATGTATTTGAAAAGAATAGGACCATGGAAGAGAATGGCATTGGTGGCTGTGGCTGGGTCCTTCGGAAAAAGACAAAGGCCAAGCGTGGTTAATTAGCAATTAAAGGGTAAACGTGATAGCCAGAGGGCTCACCTGCTAGCCTGTGAAGAGACCACCTGCAGTCACAGCTCCCCCCCCCACCCCGCCCCCCCTCCCCCGCCCCAGCCTAGTATGGCTGGTAGAGCTCCAGAGGACGTTGGATGCTCAGCCCTGGCGGGTGTTCTACCTCAAGGTCAGGGCCTTGACCAGGAAGAGGGACCTGACCCTGAGATGCAGGATGGGGACGTCTCGATTGGTGCATTCAAGTTTGAATCCCAGGTACCTCTGGGACCTGCAGAAGTAGCTACTCCTCTCTGTTAAAGGCCAGCCCCCCTCTCTCTACCCGCCAGTCCCCCAGCTTAAAGACAGTGCAAGAGGGTTCTATCTTGAGAAATAACACATCCTCCCTCAGGAAATGCCACCTCCTCTTTTGGCCATTAAGTCACTACATAACCTGGCCAAGAGGTACCAGGGCCTGTTAAGGGAGTGGATGAGACGGGCTGGTCAGGGAACAGAAACCCTATAGTCATTGGAACAGGGAAAGTTTAAAGCATTATTAACTAGTAATGGGATTAGCTGACAAGAAGTAAAGAAAACTGAGGATTACAATAATAGCAGACGCAGGGAGCATCTACTTGCGGCAGTGTCGAAGGAAGGAACAAAACTGGAATGACCTGGCTAGGTGACGTCCACCAGCCTCTGTCATCTATTGTCCCTGTATGGGCAACTTGGGCTCTTTACTGGAGTGACCATGGGGCTGGGGCAGAGGCTATGCGTGTGCCCAACAGCATGGCGCTCCCACTCACCAGGGCCGATCTCGCCGTTGCCTCTGTTGAATTTCTAATGACACACTGAACTCTGGGTCCCCAATAGTACTGAACTTTGAGAACAGTCACTTGGGGGCTAGTTGGCAATACTGGACCCCTTGTGCCCCCAAGGTGCCGTTATTCGTCTTGACTCGAATCCACACGTATTCCAGGCACGGGTTTGCCTTTCCCATACGCAGGGCCTCAGTGAGCTCCGTAATACAAGGCTCACAGAGCCTTTGACCCACTGACACAGAATCCTGCATAGCATCGCCCTGGATATAGGGACCCACTTTACAGCAAAGGAGCTGCAGTGGGCACATGATCGTGGAACCCACAGGTTCCGTCACAGCCACACACCCAGAAATGCCAGCCCAACAGACTGGTAGAGTGGTGGGTAGCAGACTGAGCTCAGGTGACCTCCAGGCTGCAGTATACACTGTACATCAGTGACCATTGCAGGATGCAGTGTCCCCAGTATAGATAATTAAGGGCTCTGGTAGCCAAAAGGTGGCAGTGGGAGTGGCCCTGCTTACCATCACTCCCAATGCCCCTCCCAATAAATTTGTGTTTTTCTCTCCAGATACCTCTGGGTTCTGCAGGTTTAGTCTTGACTCCCCAGGGGAAACCCACCAGGGACAAAGGAAGAGTACTGTTCGATTTCAAGCTATAGCTGCTGCACAGTCATTTCAAGTTCTGTACTCCAGTAGACTGGCAGGCAAGTGAGGTACTCTCCATCCTGCTAGGGGTGACCTCCTGTTCACCAGAGGTCAGGGCTGCCGTTACATAATGGGGCAGGAAAGCATCTACGTGGCACCCAAGTGATGTGATTGGCCACCTCTCGGTCCTCTGACCAAATTTGCTGGTAAATGCAGTGGCCGTGGCCTGAGAAGGGCATGGTGACCAGGGACTTACACCCCTCAGGGATGAGGGTTTGGGTCACGATCAGGCAAGCTACCTAGACCAGCAGAGGTGCCAAGCCAGGGTGAGGGGAACCTCAGAATGGGTAGGAGAGGGAGGTGAATAGCATTTGCAGCTTTGAGACCAGCTGCAGGACAAGGGCAGGCAGTTCACCCCATTAACCTTCCTTTTAAGTTCCCTCAGGAAGAGGCCCAGCAGAGTCCCGAAGGAGCTGCTCCCAGAACATATCTGAGCTGCGCAGTGTAGTGAACCGTAGGCAGGACTGTAGTGAACACTGTGGGTGCTCCGAGCCCCCCATTCATCACCCCAGCTGCTGCTCACCACGCAGCCCCTCCCGATGGTTGCCTCAGCTGCAAAGAGCTTCTTTGCCCAAGGGCACACCATTTTCCCAGGAGCAGCCGGGTAATGACTGGTGGGTGCTGGGGAATAAAGGCTCAGCTCCCTTGACCCTGTGGGGGACAACTATACAGGACCATGCCAGGTCCAGAGCAGGCCTTTGTAGCGGCCGCATCTTGGACCAGTCCTCCCTCCTTCACTCCCCTACAGACGTTGATCCTGAGAGCGCTACCCCAAAACCTTTCTGAATGCAAGCCTTCATCTCAGGGTCAGCCTCCCAGGGACCAGACCTGTGCCAGTGTATGGGTATAACATACTCATGTACATAAATGGGGAGATTTGGTTATTGTTTTAGACAATGGGATCATATTTTCACAGATCTCTGCATCTTCAAGTCAACTAATACAGCTCATTCTTTTCAATGGCTCTGTGCTTCATGGTGTGGATGTTACAGAATTTATTCATCGACTGCCCTCATGATTGGTATCTCCTTTGTTTTCAGTCCTTTGCCGTAAAGCAATACTGTCATAAATGTTTTGCTTTAAACCTATTTACTGTTGCACATATTTCTGTGAAACAGCCAGGAGTGAGGTGGTTTGGTTAGATGATTTATATATTTATATCTCTTTGTTTTTATTGAGGTTACAACACACACACACACACAGCACAACTATCCTAAGATTATAGTTCAAAATTTCACAAACTGAACACCCGTATAACCTTCACCCAGATCAAGAAACAGAACATTGGTAGCATCTCAGAGGCCCATCTTTCCTCCCTTTGGGTTCGTTCTTTTCTTCCCAACTCCTGAGAGTGATGTGCGTATCTTTAATTTTAATAAGTGTTGACACTGTGCTTTCCAAAAAGATCCTAACCATTCACATTTTTACCAGCAATGAGTGAGACTACCTCTTCTCCTCCATCTCCAATTATATTTAATTTGTGTTTCCCTGACTACTAGTGAGTTTGAGTATTACATAATGTTTGTTTGCTTTTTGGATTTGCTATTTTGTGTGTTGCCTCTCCCTGTCTTTTGCTCACTTTTCCATTGAATTGTTTCTTTTTTGATCAGTGTAACTTGTATAATAAAAATATTAACCCTTTGTCTTTTTTGTCCCAGTTTTCCCAATGTATTATTTTCTTTCAGAAGTGGTGCTAGTTGTACTATCCCTATTCATTAATCTATCCTTCTCTACTGCATTAAAATACCATCTTCGTTGTATATTAAATTCTCATAAGTCCTGGGGTCAGTTTCTGGATTGTCTACTCTGTTTTAGAGATCTTTTTGTCTATTCCTATTCAAATACCTTGTGGATTTGATTGCAGTGCCTTTATAGTATGTTCTGATAATACGGCAAAGCAAGTCTTCTTTTATTTTTTTAAAAAAACTTACCTTTCTGGGTCCTGCCTGGTGGTCCAGTGGCTAAGACTCCACATTCCCAATGCAGGGGTCACAGGTTCGATCCCTGGTCAGGGAACTAAGATCCCGCATGCTGCACGGTGCAGCCAAAAAAACCCCTTACCTTTATTCTCTATTTTCAGACATTTAATATTTCATATGTACTTTGAAATTATTATTTTTTTCAATTAAAAGAACCCTGTAGGGTCTCTGATGAGAATTACATTAATTAAAATATATATATATATATATATATATATATATATTTATTTGGCTGTGCCGGGTCTTAGTTGTGGCACACGGGATCTTCATTGCTGCGTGCAGGATCTTTTAGTTGTGGTATGCGGGGTCTTTAGTTGAGACACGCGAACTCTTAGTTGCGGCATGTGGGGTTTAGTTCCCTGACCAGGGATCGAACCCAGGCCCCCTGCATTGGGAGTGTGGAGTCTTAGCCACTGGACCACCAGGCAAGTCCCTGCATTAAATTTATATTTAGGAGAATTAAATATTTTGTTCATATCTCAGTGCTATGTATTTGCATTTGTATAGATCAAGCTTTATGCCATTTTGTAAGATTTTAAGTTTCCATCATTGAGTGCCTTGTGCTTTTCTTGTTAAATTAATCCTGAGTATAACTTTCCTCTATCGTAAGTGAAAGATTTCCCCCATTTGCATTTCATTGTTGTTATCGTTGCTATAGAGAGAACGTACATCCCAGAGGTTACGAGCCAAAACTTGAGTCATGTTGCCTGGGGTTGAACCCAGGTTCCATCACTTCCTGTCCAGCCCAAACTTATTAAAATTAAAACAAAATCTAAATGAGAAGTTTGTATTAATGATATTTTACTGAAGTTGTAATTGTTCCATTACAATATTATTCAGTCTAAGAATTTCTTCACCTTTAATACTTACAAGCTTTCTGTAAAATGGTGAACTTGGGTTTTCAGAATCAAGTATTCAAATGCAAATACCAAGTACTACTTTTTAATAAACACTGCATGATTACATAGATCTGTCTCCAGTTGATTTGAAGATACTTTGCATAAATGTTTATTACAATGGTAGTATGCATTTCGGTTGTTAATTTTACTACATTGTTTTAATTAAGTAAATAATGAGTAAATGATTATAGAGGCTATTTTCAATGTTTAGCTAATTATATGATTTTAATTTCTTTATTCCCTCATGCTTCCTTTCTGTGTCTTTTAAAGCTGCAGAAGTGGTGGACAAATCCAGTGTTAGGTATTCAGTACTACCTGAAGATGGGAAGAATCAGTCACTGGAAACAAAGGTGAAACCTTGCAAGTATGACTAATTCCAAACAGATAACTTTCATTCATTCAATAAATACTTATCAAGTGTCTACTATATGCTAGGCACTGTGGATGCAACGGTTAAAAAAACAAAAGGAGTTCTTCTCCAGGAGCTGATAGTTTAATTTGTATGAGGGGACTAGGAAGACAGAGAAGCACAATATTTCTCTATGACGTGGTGAATTAGTGTCACTATAGGAGACAGGGCCAAGTGCTTTGGGAACGATAGGGGAGATGGCTAACCCAGTTTTTGTGCTGTTTCGTTCCGCTTTTTCTGGGAGGTGGCGAGAGGAATCTGAGACGTTTGTCTGAAGTATGAACACTCTGACTTGAGGTCTAAAAGATGACTAAGAAATGGTCAGTCTAAAGATCCTCACCTATAGAGAGTGGGGGAAGGACTTTGGGGAAAGTTTTTAGGTTAGGGGAAGAGAGCTTGGAACTTTGGGGTAGTGGAAATAAAGAGAAGTTCAGAAAGAAAGGGGTATAAAATTTGCAATGGGTGAGTTACATGGTTTGGGCTTGGGAGAGAGATGAGAAGAGGTCATGTTATTACCCAAGACCTTCTATAGGAAGCAGTGGTGGAGGTGGCGTAATAGTTAAGAGAGTGGGCTCTGGAGCAAACTACCTGTGTCCAAATCCAAATCTAACTTAGTCTAATGTAAGCTCCCTTAGTAAATCCCTGGATTGATGGGATGGTTATTTGCCCCTGAAGTGGAAGGAGCGGCATCTTTGACAGAAAAGGGACTGTGCAGCCCTTGAAAGTGAATGGAAATTCTCTCTCCCAAAGGTGTTCAAACTGTGCTCCTTCGATCCCTAAGGCAGAGGTCTTCAAATCGTCTTGCTCCCTTTCTCACAAAAGCCTTTTGAAAAGCCATGTATCTCCTGACATATTTTTAAGTTGACGTTTAAAATATTTATCACAAGTTTAAAAAGTTTCATAGGACATGATTTCTGGTGGATTAATAATATTGACATTTAAAAAACTTATATCACAGTTTAAAATATGTCCACTAATATCTAAATACTATACTCTGATAACTTGATATCTACAATCACTCCTTTAAAAAATACATGAGCAGGATGTTCTTCAACAATCTGAATTTTTATATTTTCCTTTTCCTTCTTGACTCCTTTTCTTGTATACTTCTCCACAGAATTTTTATTTTGATATAATTTTATGTTTGGCAGTCTTTTCTTAAAAAGCATATAATATTTCTCTGCAATAAAAATGACTATAAGTTTAAATTTTCTGTGATCATGTGACTGTGTTAAAACATTTTCTTTCAAAATTATCTTTAAAGTATTATTGGTATACGTTTGTTCAGAATAGCATAAATATATCATAAAATCTGAAAAATAAACATAAAAAATAAAATTTTATTGTAAATGAATCCTACAATGAAACGGAGAGATGCTTTTTCCCCCTCAGTCTGTGAATTGATGAATGAATATTGCACATTGCTAGATCGAAACAGGAAGAGGATTGCTGCCGAGCTGTATTTTTAAAGAAATTTTAGTAGGTAGATTAACATATTATCGACTAGTTGTGGTGATTTAATTTTCTCTATAAATGGCCTTTGGTTGGAAGTTGTCAGTGATTCATCCTCACTCTTACGCACATGTGCAGCACGGTCCCCTCCACAGCATCTCCTGTTACACGCATGGTGCCAGCACAGGGCTGTGGTGGGAGACTTTCTAAACTAACTCCTGCCTATTCCAGCCCAGGATGCAGATATGCACTCCTACCTGGTTGAGAAAAACCACTGCTCTGGAAGACACTCCATAGTTCATTAGAAAGTTGGGTCATAGTTAATGTGAAGCTGTGTTCCCACTTTACCTTAGATGAGTTTTATCAGATTTTACTTTGGTTTAGACCTGTCTTACGAATCCATATTCTAGCGAAATATTTTCGATTTTTCTATAGAATCTTAATTCTCTTACGAGCCAGACATCAAGAGTTTCCATCAAGTTCTCGTCTCAGTCCTCCAGTATCAGACTCACAGATCAAGTGTCTACTGACCAAAACCAGAAGAATATCAGCTCATTGGCTTCTTCCCGGTGTTTAATTCCACAGTGTGACCAAGAGGCTTCAGTTCTACAGAAAATGGAACATAAGAGAAAACCCGTACCAAAGGAAAGCATAAATAATGAAAACAATGAAGAAAGCATGAGTCTGAAAAGAAAACATATCACATGTAATAATTCATCAGAGAAAACAAGTAAACTTACAGCATTGGAAGAAGATGCTGATGAGGTTGAAACCTACCTAAATTCTAGGAACTCAAAAGCATTCACAAACAATTTTTGTGATATTAGGTATTTGGATGCTTTGGAGAAAAGCCAGCTGATTGAAATGCTCCAACAGGCAGTAGCTCTGGTGGTAACTCTGATATATAAGGATGGCTCAACTCAGCTGAGAGCAGACCAGGTTAGTAAACGGTGTTGGTTTTTGTTTGTTTGTTCTGTTTTGTTGGCACCATGAAAGAAACCCATTTTCTTAGTGTCTGATTTTGATAGGAGAGCAAGAAGTAAGATTTTAAGCCTTCCCCTTTCCCCCAGGGGTGAGTGACTGACTCTGCATAGTTCTCATGAGGTTGTTAAGAAACTGCTGAATGGCTTCTATTTTCTATTCCACCAGCAAAGTGTGAGTTTCCAAATTCTCCACCTCCTTGTCAATACTTGTTGTCTTTTTTATTTTAGCCATTCTGCTGTGTGTGAAGTGGTATTTCACTGTGGTTTTAAATTGTATTTCCCTAATAACTGGTGACATTAAGCATCTCCTCATATGCTTACTGGCCATTTGTGTATCTTCTTTGGTGAAACGTCTTGAAATTCAAGCCTTTTGCTCATTTTTAAATTGGGTTATTTGTGTTTTATTTTGGATCTGTAAGGGTTCTTTATATATTTTAATACCAGTCTCGTCAGATATATGATTTGCAGTTCTCCAAATCTGTGGCTTGTTTTTATCCATTTCCTGATGGTGTCTTTTGAAGCACAGAATTTTTTAATTTGATGAACTCCGGTTTACCAAGTACTTTTTTATTGCTTCTGCTTTTGTTGTTAAATTTAAGAATGCTTTGGGACTTCCCTGGTGGTCCAGTGGCTAAGACTCCGCACTCCCAATGCAGGGGGCCCGGGTTTGATCCCTGGTCAGGGAACTAGATCCCACATACTGCAACTAAGAGTTCGCATCCTGCAACTAAAGATCCTGCATGCCGCAACGAAGATCCCACACGCCTCAAGGAAGATCCTGCATGCTGCAACTGAGACCTGGCACAGCCAAATAAATAAATAAATATTGCTTTTAAAAAAAGAATGCTTTGCCTATACCAGGTCATGAAGATTTACTGTATTTTCTTCTAGCAATTTATAGTCTGAGCTCTTACATTTAAACCTGTGACCCGGGACTTCCTTGGTGGTCCAGTGGTAAAGAATCTGCCGTACAATGCAGGGAACGTGGGTTCGATCCCTGGTCAGGGAACTAAGATTCCACTTGCTGCGGGGCAACTAAGCCCGCGCACCACAACTACTGAGCTCGTGTGCCTCAACTAGAGCCCACGTGCCGCAAACTACAGAGCCCACATGCCCTGGAGCCTGTGTGCCACAACTACAGAGCCCACGTGCCCTGGAGCCTGTGTGCCACAACTAGAGAAGAAAAAAAAAAAAACCCACACGCCACAACTAGAGAGAAGCCTGTGCGCCACAACAAAAGATCCTGTATTCCTCAACGAAGATCCCGCGTGCTGCAACTAGACTAACTATGGCATACCCCACCTTCCGGGTTTCCATTTCTAGAAAACTGCTCCCATCAGTAAACCACTCAACCTCAGGGCTGTCAAGAGGCTCATCTAGAAGATCAGGCCTGCTGGAGTAAGTTTGCTCTCTGGTCTCTATACACTGATGCTCTAAGTCTCCATTCTTGGCCGCTGGAAGCAGAGTTGCTGGGTTCAGGGTTTGGCACACCTTTAAGGGAATGTCGGGGGTTCCATTAGGAGGGCCTGATATCTTGTTAACCTTCCTCCAGTCAACTAGTGATGTCCTTTGACTTCTAGCACAGATTGTACCTGATGAGGGGTTAACACATCTGAGTGTTGTCCTAGGGTGAGCTTGGAAGCCTCATTAACCAGTAGAGCCGTGGCTGCTACTGCTCACAGGGAGTTTGGCCATCCCAGGGCCACCGAGTCCAGTTGTTCTGAAAAGTAAGCCACCAGTCTTTGATCTGGCCCCAGCTTTCAGGTCAGAGCTCCGAGCGCTATCCCTGACCTCTCATGGAGTATAGGGTGAAGGGTTTGTCTGACGTTGGAAGCCCCTATGCTGGTGTCCTACTCAACTCAGTCTTCAGAGTCTCAAAGGCCTACTGGTGGCCCCTATTCCCTTTCTTCCCCCTTCAGAGCCTCATATAGGGGTTTTGCTGTAAGGCCATAATTTGGAGTCCAGATACAATAGAACCCAGCCATCCTGAGAAAGCCTTGGAGTTGTCTCTTTGTGGTTGGAGATGGTAGTGCACTAATTGCTGTCTTTCAATCCATGGCCAGGACTTGCGCTCCTGGGGTCAAAATAAATCCTAAATACTGAACACTGTTGTGAAATCTGAGCCTTTGTCAGAAAATTAGGACCTTAGCAGTATTCTGAGCTGAAACTTGCTTTGTCTCACTACTTATTAGCAGATCATCAATATATTGTAATAGAGTTCCATTTTTCAGGCTTAGTTCCCTCAATTCTTTTGCTAACGCGTTTCCAAACAAATGGGGACTATCCTGAAAACCCTGCGGAAGCACTGTCCAAGTGTATTGAGTAGCCTCCAGAGGGTCAGGGTCCCTCCATTCAAAGGCAGAACAGGTATTGAGGGACTTCCCTGTGGTGCAGTGGTTAAGAATCCACCTTCCAATGCCGGAGACGTGGGTTCTATCCCTGGTCGGGGAACTAAGATTCCACATGCTGCGGGACAGCTAAGCCCACAGGCTCTAGAGCCTGTGCACTGCAGTGAAGATCCTGAATGCCACAACTAAGACCTGATGCAGCCAAATAAATAAATATTTTATATATATATATATATATATATATATACACACACACACACTTTCCTCCCTTTCCAGAAGAAATTTTTTTAAAAATGGTATTGAGATCCTGGATGTAGAGAAATACAGAAAAACGCATCTTTGAGGTCCAACACAGAAATACTGAGTGCTTGCTGGCACTCGGGCAAGGAGGGTGTGTGGGCTTGGCACCACCGGGTGAACAGGGATGACTGCCTAGCTCACTGCTCGTAAGTCTTGCACAGACCGACACTCCCCATCAGGCTTCTGAACAGGGAGGATCGGGGTGTTACAAGGGGATTGGCAGGGCCTAATGACTCTGTGTTTTAGGAATTTGGTGAGCAGCTGTTGGATCCCCCTCAGGGCCTCAGGCTTTAAAGGATATTATCGCCAGGAGCTGGGGCCAGCTGGGGTTGCTGTTTGGCCATCCCACAGGAGGGTGCTCAGGACATTCCCTTTCCCGGTGCCCCTCCTTCCAGAGAAAGGCACACTGATTCCTGCCCAGGTGGTTCCTGGGCTGCTGGTCTGGTCTTCTCAGCTGTCTAGTGTCCCCTCAAGATGGCGGGTGGATCAGAGCAGCTAAGAGCTGTGTTTTCTTTGTTAATCTCCTATCCGTGTTGGCCTCCCTTGCCATATCCTCGTTGTTATAGACCTTGAAGGCCTCCTCTACCAAGGTTGACAATGGGGTTTGGGGCCCAGCTTCAAGCTTTTGTAATTTCCTCCTGATATGAGGAGAGGACTGGGTGATAAAATGCATGGCCAATAGTGACCTCCCTTGTGCAGACTCAGGGTCTGTATTGGTGTACTTCCTGAATGCCTCTGTCACCCGACTCAGGAAGACTGCTGGGTTTTTATCTTTTTCCTGTGTAATCTCTTGGACCTTATCATAATTTACAGGCTTCACCATATGCCTTTTCATTCCTTCTGATAAACAAGTAATATAACGTCTCATCCTGGCTTGGCCTACATGATCCTCACAATCCCAGTTGGGGTCCTGTTGTGGGATTGCGTCACCAGTTCAATAAATCTGGTGCTGTGGGTTGGTGGCCACTCGGCTGTCTGTGTGTTCCCTGGCCTTTCTTAGTATACATTCCTTCTTGTCCAGGGGGCAACAGTGGTTCAGAATAACTGTAATTCTTGCCATGTCAGGGAAAACATTAACCCCAGCATGGTAAATTTGTCCCTAAACTTGTCAGGGTTCTATGAGAACCTGCCAAACCCCTCCTTACGGATTCCTAAGTCTCTCATCAAGAAGGAGACATGCACTCTAGTAATTCCCTATTCCCATCAGCTACTTCCCAGAGGGCGTAAAGACCCTGTGGTGTGAAAGTGGGGGCTAATTTTGAACCTGATCAGGGCCCCATTGGGGACAGCACTGGGGGCTCTGGTTTCAGGGCTCCTGGCTAAATGGGGTAAGGTGGGGGTCGAGGGACTGAAGGTGATGTTGAAGGGGAAGAAGCCCAATGAGAAAGAGGCCCAATGTGCCAATGACTAGTTGGCGGTTGAAAGGGGATCTGTGAGAAAGTCTGGCTCTAAATCTTCTGGGGACAAAACAGAAATAGAGGCCACACACACAACAGGAATCCCTCAAACCGGGGTCTTGATAAAGTTTCATAAAGGCCTGCACGTAAGGGACCTCCCCCCATTTTGGGGACTGCTTACAATATTTTGGTCCAGTTGTAAAATGGTGCTAAAGTTAAGGGATCCCTTCTGTGGCCAGTTCTTCCGGTCACCCAAGGCATATTGGGGCTAGGCTGTGTTGCAAAAGAAGATGGCTTTTAAACCATCTAATTTAAACTGTCCCGAATTTTTAAGAGTTTTAATCTTTGGGGGCATTTCCCATGTTTACATATAAATCTGGCGGCTAACAAACTGAGATCCTGCAGCTGGATGGAGTCCTCAAGACCCGGCATAACAAAACCAAAGGGTGAGATGACAAAGGAGATCTCAGAACTCCCTTCCCCACAGTTGAGCACACAGGAAGAGAAATATTGGGGGGTTGTGTAAAGTTCACCTCAACAGGGGCCTCGGGGGCTGGGGGTTTAGATGTATGAAGTAAGGAAAAAGAAATAGGAGAAAGAGAGAAAGCCTGCTGTTTCAGCCTGCCCCTCTGCGTGTGTCTATTCAGGCAGTTCCAGTCTGCTGTGCTCTTCCACAAGGGCCAGTGGAGGGAGGCACTCCGTCCACCACCCACCAGGGTGATCAGACCCAGAAACCAGTGCTGGTGGGACTCTAACCCACACCTGGGACTTTAACCCAGGAAAAAGAAGTTGAGAAGTTTGTGACGACTGGGCTTCCAGCCACTGCACAGTATGAGGATTGAACCTCTGTCACTCTCAGAAATCTCCCCTCAAGGAAGGCCCACCGGACCAAGATCTGCACGGTATGAGGCAAGCCTGTCCCACCTCTGTCACCTGTCAGGGTGAGCCGGCGCCAGCCAGAGGGAGCATGGCCTCACCAACTAAGGAGTTAGGCTGTAGGTGCCCAACACTCACTTCTCAGAAGGATGCGACAGAGAAGTAGGAGAGGACAGAGCAAGGAGTTGTAGAGAGAGAGAAAGAGATCAGAAGAGGGAAAATGGACACAGGGAAAATAGAAGGGGAAAGCTGCCTGAATGAGGATAGTGACACCCCTGGGGCAACCGAAGGCAGACTTACCAATCCCTGCCGCACTGAAGCAAAGGTTCAGGTGGCCACGTGTCAGCTGCAAGGAAGCTGCAATCAGCTATACCAGATGGGCCCAGATCCTCTCTCAGAGGGGCAAGGAAAAAAAGAAGGCCCCACTGGTCCCAGCAGAGTTGCCAAAAAGTGTTACCAACCTGGGCCCTTGGACTCTTTAATCAATAGAAATCGACAAGAGGCCAGATGAGAATTTCAGGCAAGGCTTCGTTGGGGCTCGTGCTACAGCACAAGGGAGCAAGAGCAAGAGACAGGTTCCCTTGCCTGCCCCCTGAGAGGACCTGCTTGGGTCCTTAGATGGGGTAAAAATGGGGGTGGGTCTGTGCGTTGGGGTCTGCCCACCCCCTTGGTGCCATGTGCAGAGATGATGCACCGCGCCCTGCTTTTGCTCCCAGCACCTCAGAAATGGCAGTTTGTTTGTGGCCTTTTTGTATCCTATTGCTTATTATTGTCCCAGCTTGCCCATGCATGCTGTTATTTTTAGTCACTTGTAGTTTCTTTGTATCCTATTGCTCACGGAGACGTTGGTCCAGGTGCAAGCACTCTGGTGGAGGATCCCAAGTCCCAGCCTGGCTCAGTTTTGCCATCTTAGCAGTATTGAATTTTCTGATCCATGAACAGGGGGTGCCCTTTCATTTATTTAAAACTTCAATTTCTTTTAGCAATGTTTTGTAATTTTCAGTGTAGTGTATAAATCTTGCTTTACCTTTCAATTTTTTTTTTTTTTTTTTTGCGGTACACGGGCCTCTCACTGTTGTGGCCTCTCCCGTTGTGGAGCATAGGCTCCGGACACGCAGGCTCAGCCACCATGGCTCACGGGCCCAGCCGCTCCGTGGCATGTGGGATCTTCCTGGACTGGGGCACGAACCCGCGTCCCCTGCATCGGCAGGTGGACTCTCAACCACTGCTCCACCAGGGAAGTCCTACCTTTCACTTTTGAAAGGCATTTTTATGGGGTAAAGAATTATAAGTTGATAGTTTTTTTCTTTCAGTAGTTTAAAGATGTTATGCTGCTGTCTTCTAACTTGCTTTGTTTCCCATAAGAAATCTACTATCACCCTTATCTTTGTTTCTTTCTAGGCAATGTGTCCCATCCCCCCTCCCAGCTTCTTTTAAGGTTTTCTCTTTATCACTGCTTTCAAGCAATTTGATTATGATGTAACTTGGTGTAATGTTTTTCATGTTTCTTGTACTTGGAGTTTATTAATCTTCTTGGTTCTACGGCTCAGCTTGGGAGAATTGACATTATTATTTTGAGTTTTGTAGTCCTTAAACATGTATGTGTCTCTGTTATGGAGGTCTTCTCTGATTTCTTTCATGAGTATTTTATAGTTTTCAGTATACAGATCCCATACATGTTGTATTGATTTCTATCTAAGTATTTAATTTGGTGGAATAGTTATTATAAATGGTAATTTCTTTTTTAAAAAGTTTATTTGTACATGTTCATTGTTAGTGTATGGAAATATAATTGATTTTTGTATTTTGATCTTGTATCCTGCAACTTTGCTAAACTCACGTATTAGTTCCAGGAGGTGTTTTGTTTTGTAGATTCCTCTGGGTTTTCTACACAAACATTTATGTTATCTGTATATAGGGACAGTGTAGTTCTTCCTTTCTAATTTATATGCCTTTTATTTCTTTTTCCTGCTGTATTTCATTGGCTAAGACTTCCATTATGATGTTGAACAGGGAGGAGACCAGATTTGGAGAGTGAGATCATGGGTTTGGCTTTTGACCTTGATTGTCATTAAAAGAGGTGTTCATTTACAAATTTTAATTTTAGGCCTTTTCTTTCTGCTTAATTAAAAAACTTGACAGATCTTTCTTGAATAAATGCATTGTTTATGTTTGATTTTGGAACTTTATTTTATTGTGTATTCACAGGCTCTGGTTTCCTCTGTTGAAGGCATTGTGATGTTACCAAGGAGCCATGCAGAGAAAGGCAGTGGTCCTCTGGCTGCCCCAGCCTCTGACAGTGTTCTGGAGGAAGGCTTCATGCCCAGTGATCAGTGTATCTACATAAAAACTGAGCCCTCTTCCATTTGGGACCAAGAACAAGAGGCACATCATCAATTTGCCAGGTAAGAAATCTTCACTAATTACCTTAAATCCTACTTATTCACCTGCTTTATCCTAATTTAGAGTTTCCCAAGCTCCAGGTTTAGTTATTTAAACTTTCAGAAGTTTTGTATGAGCACACGAAAATAAAATGGATCTAAATGACAGAAACCACTACAAATACCCTCTCTCCCTCAAAGAGCTTCTGGAATGGAGGGTCCATCCATGGGAGCCTGCTCCGGGATTTGAGTCAACATCGCAATGAGAGGTTGGTGAGGAAAGCATCATCTTAAGGCGTGAAAACCCACTGTTGCTGCTGAAGCCCTGGCTGATTTCCTCATTACACTTGTTCTCTCACTCACGGCCTTAGAAAATGAAGTTAACACTGCCTTCAAAGGGTAAATAGTCCTCAATACCACCAAGATATTACTAATTTCAAAGCTTCATTCTGTGAAAATAGAGAAGAAATGTCTCACTTGTATTTGCCTTCCTAGAATCTTAGAGTTTCAGAACAGGCAGGGATGCTTCTGCTGCCCCTTCTCAATCCTGAGAAGTCTCGTCGTGGGTTGGAGCCTGTGCCCCTCATCACTGTTTCTTTGCTCACGTTGTCAGCCTGACTCACTTCTGCTTTGGGTGGGGACATCCACTTCCTGTTTGCCCAGCCCTCTGCACTCAAGTCAGTTAGGTGCCTGGAAGGAGCTCCTTGAAGCCACTGCCCTGAAGAGGGTGAGAAGGTGGGGGCCTGGTCCTGGCCCTTCCTGCCTAATACATTCTCGCTGGGCTCTGGGTGGGTTTTAGGTAGTTGTTGTGTCGGTTCCAGCCTACAGATAGTGATGCTCTCTAGGCTGGGAGTGCCTGAGGCACTGGTTCCGCCTGTATTCCTCACACCAAGCCCCCACAGACATTTCCTCCATAGGGGCCAACGCTGTAGCTGGACCAGCCCTTGTGGTTCTTATGATCACAGGACACGCTTCAGCAAAAACCATTAGGGAATTTGAGGAACAAGATTTATCATTCACAAGTTCTGGAGAGTACACAGAGAGGTTATGGGTAGAGAGAGAGAGAGAGAGAGAGCGCATGGACCTGGGCCTCTGCCTTTATTAGGGTTTGAAGGTGGGGTGTCTAGGTTTTCACGGATTCACTCTTTACTGGCTAATTTAAAGCATAAGAGCAGGAATTAGGGCACAGGAAGGTTGAGAAGCCGTGTCATCACACAGTCAGTTATCTGGGTTACCCAGGGCTTTCTGGAAGAGGGAGCCTCATCTGGTTCCTTCTCTGGTTGTTTTGCCAGCAGCTGTGTTACATAGCTGGCAACATGTCTATTCAGGATGGATGTCTTTGAAATGGATGCCTTGGCAATCAAAGTGTGATGTCAGGCATGTACACCACAGTGTGTACATGGGATGATGTTTGACAATAGAGCACTCTGCTCCCAAGAACCCGTAACCTTTTTTTCCCATAATTTTCTTTTGAAAGAACAATTGGGCAGGCTTTTTCTACGGAAGACCTCTGTGAGAATAGGGCCCTAATATTCGGACAGCGCTTTCTGAATTCTGGATTTATATATTCTACTCGACATTCTCCACTTGGACATCTGATGGTCACTTCAGCTCCGATCCTCCCTGTGCCTTTTGTTTAGCAGATGTGGCATAATTGACTTCTGTAACTGACTTAGAAAATACACTGTGTTTTAGCCACTTTGTCTTACAAGATATTCTTTGTGTCGCTTGTCCTTTCTTAAGCTAGAAATCAGCTAGGGTTTGTCTCTTAGTGGGAGAGATCATAGTTGTTAGATGGCCTTATTGAGAACTTCCGGGTTTCCAGCTACAAGAGCATCAAAGTGGGAGGACGCTCCAGCAGTCCCAGCTTAACTCCCTCATAAGCTGCCCCCACTCCTACACACCTCTCCAGGTCCAGCAGAGGCAAGACCTGAAGCTGTGCTGTCAGCAGTGGCCCTCTTCAAGGAAAACCAAAGTGAAAGCACACAGAAAAATGGAAAAAGCCTGAAAACGTCTGCCTGCGGAGCAAGCAGAGCTAATCGGACCCCAGGTTTCCTTCTTCCTCAGCCTTCTGAAGACCCTCACTGATGTGTTAATAAGCAGTTACCATAAAGGGGGATTAATACCTTGGGCCCTGGCAGCAGCAAGATCGGGTCTCAGACCTCAGCTTTGCCATTTCTCAGTTGTGTAAGGCTGGGAAAATTGTTTCACCCCTCCGAGCCTCAGTTTCCTCATCTGTAAAATGGATCTAGTGCCTGCCTAATGGGATTATGATGAGGTTTCAACACAACAATCCTCGTGAAGTGTTTAGTGTGGTATTCGCACATGGTAAGTGTTTGATAAACGTCAACTATTATGAATCCCATATTCAAGGAGCTCGTGATTTAATGGGCCAAGGTAAATTACAGTATCGCAGATGTGGTCCCCGCTGTAGCAGGTGTGTGGCCAGGAGTACTAAAGGAACCGGGCAACTCCCTGCCCAGGGAATCAGGCACCTGAGCAGTTTGTAGAAATTGTGGGAGGGAAATTTTAGGCAGGAATACAGCATGTGCCTGTGGCCCTGGAGTGTGAGAGGAGTGCACAGTCTGGTGATGGAAGAAGGAGAATCCAGTGTGGGCAGAGGGTAGACTGGGGGTGTGTTGGGAACGCGGGCTGGGGCCAGCTGGGAGGAGTCCAGGGTGCATCAGCTCTGCTCAGGAGCTGGAGGCTGAGTCTGTAGGTCATTGTGCTGCACCCAGGGATTGGCTCTGAACAGTTGTGTGAACTTGAGTTCATTACTAGCCTCTTTGTGTCTTGGCTTCATCATCTGTAAATTGCAGATAATAAGTAACACCTACAAAAAATAACGCAGGAGACTGCATATAAGAAGTTTATTTGGGGTCTTAAGAATTGCAGTTCAGGAGACAAAGATTCAGGAACCCCCGAAAGAGTGTTCTGGGGAAGAGAAAGAGTCAGGGACTTATAAAAACAAAAAGCCACAAGATTGTCAAAAGTTGCCTGGCAAGAATTGGGGATTGACTCTGATACAAGTCAGAAAATATTTGTCCTTAAGGAATCACGAATTGTTTCAGGGTAGGGGTCTGACAAGTAGATAGGGTGTCCCGGGTTTCTGGCAGAGGTTCTGGATACCCTCACCAGGTTGAAAGGTCAGATTCCATCCAGGCTGAGACACACGAGTCCCACTTCCTCAGAGGCCTCCTGGCTCCGTTCTGGGGACTGAGCAATACCGTCCCTGTTTCGATTTTCCTTCCACACCTCTTAGGATTTGAGTTAATCTGTGGAAAGCTTGCAGAAGAATGTCTGCCCATAGAACTGCATAAGTGACAGCTGTTAGTGGAGTAGTAATAATACTTTCCCAAGGTGAAAAGCTCCAAATTACTGTGTCAATCAGTGAGTGTCTTTTCATCTTCTAGGAAGGTGCTGCTTCAAACACTGAAATGTAAATGTCCTGTTATTTGTTTTAACGCCAAGGATTTTCTGAGAACAGTGATGCAGTTTTTTGGTGATGATGGCAGTTGGAAGTGTGGTATGTTTTAGTTTTTATAATCTCCTAAACTTAACTTTCCAACAGTGATTCCTCCTGGGAATGGGAGCACGGCAAGGGCTGCTGTGTTTCACAACTCGTGGGTTGGGGGTGGAAGGGAGGTCGCACAGCTGCGATGCACTACCTGTGTGGCCATGTGCCCTGAGCGTGAGAGGCACTTTCCCTCTGTGTTTTAGATTATTTGAATTTTTTCAAGTATATGTTACTTTTGTAATTTAAAACAGGAAAGAAGTAAATTATGCAGCATGGGCAGATGCGATTTGTTGTTACCACAAATAGCTTATATATAAACTTTCTCAGAATTAAACTAAAGTCCAGAGTAATTAACATCAAAACAATATGAAACACGTTTTTTATCTTTCATTTAAAATTGTAAATAAGAATTTTTAAAACCTTTTTTTATTAGATGCACAGATATGTAATAAAGCAAATATTGAAAGAATGTTCATTGTAGAGTCTAGGTAGTAGATATATGAGTGTTGACTGTACAGTTCTTTTCAAGTTGAATGTTTGAAAATATTCATAACAAGATACTGGAAAACTTTTTATTGTACAAAATTTCCAACACGTACAAAAGTGCCTGTGATACGACAAGAAATGTATATTTGGTCTTTGTCCCTGGTTCCCAGCACTCAGCTCCCAAAACCCATATGGTCTCCAGAGTGAGGAGTGTCTTTTGTATGCTGATGGAGGACTGGTGCCTGGAGGCCCCCATGGCTTTAGGGTGGGCGTGGTCAACAGGAAGAAGAGGCACCATTAGAGGAGTGGTGCTCAGGAAGGGGAGCAGGGCTGGAGAGCAAGTTAATCACCAGTGGCCAGTGACTTAATCAATCATACTGATGTAACAAAACCTCCATAAAATCCCCTCAACGGTGGGGTTCCTAGGTGAGCTCGTCAAGGTGCTGGGAGCGTGGTGCACCTGGAGAGGGTGTGGAGGTTCTGCGCCCTCCCTATGCCTTGCCCTACGCATCCCTTCCAACTGGCAGTTCCTGTGTTGTAGCCTTTATAATAAATGGGTGTCGTAAATAAGGTGCTTTCCCGAGTTCTGTGAGCCATTATAGCAAATGATGGACCCTAAGGAGGGGTCGTGGGAACCCCCTATTTATAGCTGTTTGGTCGGAAGTACAGGAGGCCCTGGACTTGGGGCTGGTGCCTGAAGTGGGGCCATCTTGTGGGGCTGAGCCTTGACCTGCAGGGTCTGCACTAACCCCAGGTAGTTTGTGTCAGAATTGAATTGAGTTGTTGGACACTGGCTGGCGTGTGCAGAGAACAGCAAGTGTGTGGTGGGGAAAACGCAACAGAGTACACAATACCCAATTTCAACAGCTATTGACTATGTCCAGTCTTCTCTCCCCTATAACTTCCCACATTTCCAAATCTCCATCCCCTGGGTTATCTTGTAGCAAATCCCAAGCGTCATATTATTGACCTGTAAATACTTCAATTAGATGAGTAAAATATGAGGATTTCATTTTTCAGATGATGCCGTCATCATCTCCCCACAAAATTAGCCATAATCTTTTCATATTATTAGCTATCCAGTCAGTGTTTGTACCTCCCCAGTTGTCTTTAAATATTTTTGTTTGTTTGTTTTTGTTGTTCACAGTTTGAACTGGGATCCAAACAAGGGTTAGTGTTATCCTATACTTGGGTTTGGTGTTTCTTTTACTCTGTATATTCTCTCCGTCTGTTGTATTTTCTTGCAATTATTTCGTCGTTTTTAACAGACCAGGCTTTTGTCCTGTAGGATTTCCCTTTCTTGGCATTTAGCATGTTCTCTCTCTTCTCTTTCTTGTAAATTGGCAATGAGATTCAGTGGCTTCATCAGATTCAGGCTAGATTTTGGGAGTGCAAGACTGCTTCATAGTCCTGACCCTAACTCCGAGTGGTGCTGTGTCCTTCTGTCAGGAAATACATAATGTCTGGTTGTTTATCTTTTTTGTGATGTTCAAATTGTTATTGTGACTTCATATGTTGAATCTTCTCCATCCTTCCTATTTATCACTTTACCTAGAATCCAGTTTCAGTCTCTTCATTTTTTAATTTAAAAAAATTTCCTCTTTCCCATCTTCATTTTAAGAAAACTTAAGGGAGTTCCATGATGCTCTAGTGGTTAGGATTCGGCACTCTCACTGCCATGGCCTAGGTTCATCCCCTGGTCAGGGAACTGAAATCCTACAAGCCACATGGTGTGGCCAAAAATTTTTAAAAATGAAAATAAATTTAGGAACTTCCCTGGTGGCACAGTGGTTAATAATCCCCCAATGCAGGGGACATGGATTCAAACCCTGGTCTGGGAAGGTCCCACATGCCATGGAGCAACTAAGCCCGTGTGCCACAACTACTGAGCCCGTGTGCCACAGCTACTGAAGTCTGCGTGCCTAGAGCCTGTGCTCCTCAACAAGAAAAGCCACCACAATGAGAAGCCCGCACACCACAATGAAGAGTAGCCCCCACTTGCCACAGCTAGAGAAAGCCCACACGCAGCAACGAAGACCCAAAGCAGCCAAAAATAAATAAATAAATAAATAGATTTTTTTAAAAAAGGAAAAAGTTTAAAAAAACTTTCTTTAGGGCTTCCCTGGTGGCACAGTGGTTGAGAGTCCGCCTGCCGATGCAGGGGACATGGGTTCGTGGCCCGGTCCGGGAGGATCCCACGTGCCGCGGAGCGGCTGGGCCCATGAGCCATGGCCGCTGAGCCTGCGCGTCCGGAGCCTGTGCTCCGCGACGGGAGAGGCCACAGCAGTGAGGGGTCCGCTTACCACAAAAAAAAAAAAAACAAAAAACTTTTTTTAAATATAAAAATACTTACGGCATTATCTACTGCACTTATTTGCTTTTGTGTATTGCCAGTTTAGTTTCTATTTCAGAAATTTTGTTTTGTTTTGTTTTACTTTGCTTTCCTGAATTCTTTCGTTTCTTCATTAAGCTTTTCTTTTACTAAGTCACCTAATCTCTAAGTATTTCTAATTCTGAGTTCTTTGTTTTTCATAACTTCTATCATTCTCTTAATTTTTCTTAGCTCATTTAAAATCTGTTTTGTTGGCATTTATTTTTCAGTTACTGCCATTCTCCCCAGTGTGAGGCTTGTCCTGGTGGCTTCAGTTTATTAGTTATAAGAGTTTATAGGGACCAGCCCCCAGACCACTCCAGTGCTGTCAGAAATTCCCCACGGATTTTTCAAAAATATATGTTGAGCAGGAGTTCTTCTCGCCCTGCCCTGGACGGTGCCCCTGGAGCATCCAGGTCACCCCTCAGGTGCCTGAGGCTGAGCAGTGGCATCATTTCGTGTTCCCAGCGAGCCCCTTGGATCCCCACTGTGGTGGTGCATCCAGGGAGCAGCTTTCTTGGGGATCAAGATGCCATGTGGCTGACAGGGTCTTGGTGCTCCAGCTGGGTGTCAGGCCTGAGCCTCTGAGGTAGGAGAGCCGAGTTTAGGACATTGGACCACCAGAGACCTCCTGGCTCCAGGTAATATCAATTGGCGAGAGCTCTCCCAGAGAGCTCCATCTCAAAGCTAAGACCCGGTTCCACTCAACAACCAGCAAGCTCCAATGCTGGATACCCTATGCCAAACAACTAGGAAGACAGGAACACAGCCCCACCCATTAGCAGAGAGGCTGCCTAAACTCATACTAAGTTCACGGAAACCCCAAAACACACCACTGGACACGGTCCTGCCCACCAGAAAGACAAGATCCAGCTTCATCCACCAGAACACAGGCACCAGTCCCCTCCACCAGGAATCCTATACAACCCACTGAACCAACCTTACCCAGTGGGGGCAGACACCAAAAACAACGGGAACTACGAACCTGCAGCCTGCGAAAAGAAAACCCCAAACACAGTAAGTTAAGCAAAATGAGAAGACAGAGAAATATGCAGCAGATGAAGGAGCAAGGTAAAAACCCACCAGACCAAACAAATGAGAGGAAACAGGCAGTCTACCTGAAAAAGAATTCAGAGTAATGATAGTAAAGATGATCCAAAATCTTGGAAATAGAATGGAGAACATACAAGAAATGTTTAACAAGGACCTAGAAGAACTAAAGAGCAAACAAACAATGATGGACAACACAATAAATGAAATTAAAAATTCTCTAGAAGGAATCAATAGCAGAATAACTGAGGCAGAAGAATGGAAAAGTGACCTGGAAGATAAAATAGTGGAAATAACTACCACAGAGCAGAATAAAGAAAAAAGAATGAAAAGAATTGAGGACAGTCTCAGAGACCTCTGGGACAACATTAAATGCACCAGTATTCGAATTATAGGGGTCCCAGAAGAAGAAGAGAAAAAGAAAGGGACTGAGAAAATATTTGAAGAGATTATAGTTGAAAACTTCCCTAATATGGGAAAGGAAATAGTCAGTCAAGTCCAGGAAGTGCAGAGAGACCCACACAGGATAAATCCAAGGAGAAACATGCCAAGGCACATATTAATCAAACTATCAAAAATTAAATACAAAGAAAACATTTTAAAAGCAGCAAGGGAAAAGCAGCAAATAACATACAAGGGAATCCCCATAACGTTAACAGCTGATCTGTCAGCAGAAGCTCTGCAAGCCAGAAGGGAGTGGCAGGACATATTTAAAGTGATGAAAGGTAAAAACCTACAACCAAGATTACTCTAGCCAGCAAGGATCTCATTCAGATTCGACGGAGAAATTAAAACCTTTACAGACAAGCAAAAGCGAAGAGAATTCAGCACCACCAAACCAGCTTTACAACAAATGCTAAAGGAACTTCTCTAGGCAGGAAACACAAGAGAAGGAAAAGACCTACCATAACAAACACAAAACAATTAAGAAAATGGTAATAGGAACATACTTATTGATAATTACCTTAAATGTAAGTGGATTAAATGCTCCAACCAAAAGACACAGACTGGCTGAATAGATACAAAAACTAGACTCATATATATATACTGTCTACAAGAGACCCACTTCAGACCTAGGGACACAGACAGACTGAAAGTGAGGGGATAGAAAAAGATATTCCATGCAAATGGAAATCAAAAGAAAGCTGGAGTAGCAATTCTCATATCAAACAAAATAGAGTTTAAAATAAAGATTATTACAAGAGACAAAGAAGGACACTACATAATGATCAAGGGATCAATCCAAGAAGATATAACAATTGTAAATATCTAGGCACCCAACATAGGGGCCCTCAATACATAAGGCAAATGCTAACAGCCATAAAAGGGGAAATCAACAGTAACACAATAATAGTAGGGGACTTTAATACCCTACTTTCACCAATGGAGAGATCAACCAAAATGAAAATAAATAAGAAAACACAAGCTTTAAATGATACTTTAAACAAGATGGACTTAGTTGATATTTATAGGACATTACATCCAAAAACGACAATACACTTTCTACTCAAGTGCTCAGGAAACATTCTCCAGGATAGATCATATCTTGGGTCACAAATCAAGCCTTGGTAAATTTAAGAAAATTGAAATCATATCAAGTATCTTTTCTGACCCCAATGCTATAAGACTAGATATCAATTACAGGAAAAAAAAACTGTAAAAAATACAAACACATGGAGGCTAAACAATATGCTACTAAATAACCAAGAGATGACTGAAGAAATCAGAGAGGAAATTAAAAAAATACCTAGAAACAAATGACAATGAAAACACAATGGCTCAAAACCTATGGGATGCAGCAAAAGCAGTTCTAAGAGGGAAGTTTATCAATACAATCCAACCGCAAGTAACAAGAAAAATCTCAAATAAACAACCTAACCTTACACCTAAGGCAATTAGAGAAAGAACAAAAAAACCCCAAAGTTAGCAGAAGGAAAGAATTCATAAAGATCAGATCAGAAGTAAATGAAAAAGAAATGAAGGAAATAATAGCAAAGGTCAATAAAACTAAAAGCTGGTTCTTTCCAAAGATAAACAAAATTAATAAACCATTAGCCAGACTCATCAAGAAAAAAAGGGAGAAGACTCAAATCAACAGAATTACAAAAAAAAGAAAACTACAGGCCAATATCACTGAACATAATACTAGCAAACAGAATCCAGCAGCACATTAAAAGGATCATACACCGTGATCAAGTGGGGTTTATCCCAGGAATGCAAGGATTCTTCAATATATGAAAATCAATCCATGTGATACACCATATTAACAAATTGAAGGATAAAAACCATATGATAATCTCAATAGATGCAGAAAAAGCTTTCGACAAAATTCAACACCCACTGATGATAAAAACTCTCCAGAAAGTAAGCATAGAGGGAACTTACCTCAACATAATAAAGGCCATATATGACAAACCTACAGCCAACATTGTTCTCAGTGGTTAAAAACTGAAACCATTTCCACTAAGATCAGGAACAAGACAAGGTTGCCCATTCTCACCACTATTATTCAACATAGTTTTGGAAGTCCAAGCCACGGCAGTCAGAGAAGAAAAAGAAATAAAAGGAATACAAATGGGAAAAGAAGAAGTAAGACTGTCACTGTTTGCAGATGACATGATACTATACATAAAGAATCCTAAAGATGCCACCAGAAAACTACTAGAGCTAATCAATGAATTTGGTAAAGTAGCAGGATACAAAATTAATGCACAGAAATCTCTTGCATTCCTATACACTAATGATGAAAAATATGAAAGTGAAATAAAGGAAACACTCCCATTTACCACTGCAACAAAAAGAATAAAATACCTAGGAACAAACTTACCTAAAGAGACAACAGACCTGTATGCAGAAAACTATAAGACACTGATGAAAGAAATCAAAGATGATCCAAACAGATGGAGAGATATAGTATGTTCTTGGATTGGAAGAGTCAACATTGTGAAAATGACTCTACTACCCAAAGCAATCTACAGATTCAGTGTAATCCCTATCAAACTACCAAGGGCATTTTTCACAGAATTAGAACAAAAAATTTTACAGTTTGTAAGGAAACACAAAAGACCCCAAATAGCCAAAGCAATCTTGAGAAAGAAAAACGGAGCTGGAAGAATCAGGCTCCCTGACTTCAGACTATAGTACAAAGGTACAGTAATCAAGACAGTATGGTACTGGCACAAAAACAGAAATATAGATCAATGGAACAGGATAGAAAGCCCAGAGATAAACCCACAAACATATGGTCACTTTATCTTTGATAAAGGAGGCAAGGATATACAGTGGAGAAAAGACAGCCTCTTCAATAAGTGGTGCTGGGGAAACTGGACAGCTACATGTAAAAGAATGAAATTAGAACACTCCCTAACACCATACAGAAAGATAAATTCAAAATGGATTAAAGACCTAAATGTAAGGCCAGACACTATCAAACTCTTAGAGGAAAACATAGGCAGAACACTCTATGACATAAATCACAGCAAGATCCTTTTTGACCCACCTCCTAGAGAAATGGAAATAAAAACAAAAATAAACAAATGGGACCTAACGAAACTTCAAAGCTTTTGCACAGCAAAGGAAACCATAAACAAGGTGAAAAGACAACCCTCAGAATGGGAGAAAATATTTGCAAATGAAGCAACTGACAAAGGATTAATCTCCAAAATATACAAGCAGCTCATGCAGCTCAATAGCAAAAAAACAAACAACCCAATCCAAAAATGGGTGGAAGACCTAAACAGACATTTCTCCAAAGAAGATATACAGATTGCCGACAAATGCACGAAAGAATGCTCAATGTCATTAATCATTAGAGAAATGCAAATCAAAACTTGAATGAGATACCATCGCACACCAGTCAGAATGGCCATTAGCAAAAAATCTACAAACAGTAAATGCTGGAGAGGATGTGGAGAAAAGGGAACCCTCCTGCATTGTTGGTGGGAATGTAAATTGATACAGCCACTACGGAGAACAGTACGGAGGTTCCTTATAAAAGTAAAAATAGAACTACCATATGACCCAGCAGTCTCACTACTGGGCATATACCCTGAGAAAACCATAATTCAAAAAGAGTCATGTACCACAATGTTCACTGCAGCACTATTTACGATAGCCAGGACATGGAAGCAACTTAAGTGTCCATCGACAGATGAATGGATAAAGAAGATTGGCACATATATACAATGGAATATTACTCAGCCATAAAAAGAAATGAAATTGGGCTTCCCTGGTGGCGCAGTGGTTGAGAGTCCGCCTGCCGATGCAGGGGGCACAGGTTCATGCCCCGGTCTGGGAAGATCCCACATGCCGCAGAGTGGCTGGGCCCGTGAGCCATGGCCGCTGAGCCTGCGCGTCCGGAGCCTGTGCTCCGCAACGGGAGAGGCCACAACAGTGAGGGGCCCGCGTACTGCAAAAAAAAAAGAAAAGAAAAGAAATGAAATTGAGTTATTTGTAGTGAGGTGGATGGACCTTGAGTCTGTCATACAGAATGAAGTAAGTCAGAAAGAGAAAACAAATACCATATGCTAACACATATATGGAATAATTTTTTTAAAAAGGTTTTGAAGAACCAAGGGGCAGACAGGAATAAAGACGCAGAATTAGAGAATGGACTTGAGGATACAGGGAGGGGGAAGAGTAAGCTGGGACAAAGTGAGAGAGTGGCATTGACATATATACACTACCAGATGTAAAATAGCTGGTGGGAAGCAGCCGCACAGCACAGGAAGATCAGCTGGTGCTCTGTGACCACCTAGAGGGGTGAGATAGGGAGGGTGGGAGGGAGATGTAAGAGGGAGGGGATATGGGAATATATCTATATGTATAGCTGATTCACTTTGTTATACAGCAGCGACTAACACAACAATGTAAAGTAATTATACTCCAATAAAAATGTTTTTAGGGCTTCCCTGGTGGCGCAGTGGTTGAGAGTACGCTTGCCTGTGCAGGGGACACGGGTTTGTGCCCTGGGCCGGGAAGATCCCACATGCCATGGAGCAGCTAGGCCCGTGAGCATGGCCACTGAGCCTGCATGTCCGGAGCCTGTGCTCCACAACAGGAGAGGCCACAACAGTGAGAGGCCCACGTACCACAAAAAAAAAAAAAAAAGTTTTTAAAAAAGTAAATTATAATTAAAAAAATGTTGATAAGAGCCCTTAATTTTGGAACATTACAGCTTTGAAAAGGCAAGTAGAATGAAATAATCTGGCTCGGTCAGTGTTGGCAGACATGGTTACATGAAGTCATGACGGCTGACTTGGGCGGCAAGTAGCCAGAGTGCCTACAGGCTTCCTGTCAACCCAAGTTCCATATCTGCCAACATAGGAGACGTCCCACGCATCAAACAAAAAAGTGATGATACTGGCTGCTTTGGTAAATATAAATCTCTTAGACTACTACGATTAAAGGTGCCAGAAAATATATTTAGTGTGATGTGATCTAAGATTACAGTTTTATTTAAAGGCAGAGTCCTTGTTTTTGTAAATCACACTTCAAAATGTTAAAGTAACTTCAGAAAGCTGTCACTTAGGATTCAGACTTACGTCCTAATTTATCAGTCTCCCCATCCTTTTATAACTCCTCTCCATGTCTAAAATACTCTGGTACTAGAATGTATTTAGCAAATACCACTTTATTTTTTTAATAATAGTAGGACATACTCTTATAGGGCTCTTTTTTTTTTTTTAATTTGGTTGCACCAGGTCTTAGTTGCAGCAGCGGGCTCCTTAGTTATGGCTTGTGGGCTCAGTTGCAGCAGGCGGGCTCCTTAGTTGCAGCTTGCCAGCTCCTTAGTTGCGGCTCATGGGCTTCTTAGTTGCGGCATGCATGTGGGATCTAGATCCCTGACCAGGGATTGAACCCGGGCCCACTGCATTGGGAGCATGGAGTCTTATCCACTGTGCCAACAGGAAGTCCCCATCACTTTTATTTTTTGAAAAGCACCTTCATATGTGTCCCATGGATACTTACAGTGACTTTTCTCCCAGTTTTCAGACAAGAAAACTACACTTAAGGGGTGACGTGGCCTCCCAGGCTCACAGGCAGCCTTCTACCACCACTCTTTTCACACATCACGGTGCAGCACACGAGCTGGCTCACAGGGTTTCCTCACCTCAGGGTGACTGAACAGAATGTCCGGTATCTTCATCCTCGCGTACACTGCCCACCGGCCACCATGTGCTCAGGCGGCTCCACCGCTCCTCCTTCACTCGAGAGACTTTTTTCCTGACACCCCGATGCAGGGTTAGGGGTGGCCTGGGAGGCAGCCCAGCAGGAGGGTGGAGGAGGGGAGGGTTGGAAAGAGTGGACGCGGGGACATGTGTGGTTGAAAAGAGGTGTGTGGGGCAGAGAGGCTCCAGAGCAGGGAGAAGAGTTGGGAGGAGAGGGCAAGGGTGTGGCTGAGGATTCTGACTTCTGTCTCTTTCAGCATTTTTGAGAGAGTTACTTTGGGATGGATTCCCCATGGAGATTGGCTGTGTGGGACCCGGTTTGTGGGGGCCACTCTTATCAAAGGCTCAACATTCTTTAGGAGTGAGGGAGCATCACTTTGGTACTTAGGTCTGTGATTTGAGGGGATGGTAGTACCATAATTATTAATTTGAACCTTGAGAACCTTGTTAAAGCAGGGAAAAGTGTAACTATTCATTTTTCTTAGAATGATTAAATGATCTTTTTCTCTGTAGTTGCTGATTTTGTAGGGCTAGATCCCAGAATTGCTGCATGGCTTATAGATCCTACTGATGCTGCACCCTCTTTTGAAGATTTAGTGGCAAAATACTTTGGAAACTCCGTCACAGTTAAGGTGAACAGCACATACGGAAATTCCTCAAGAACGACTGTGGTGAGTTGTTTTAAGATAAGGTTTATCAACCTTAATACAACCCAAATTTTCCTCTAGGAACAACTTCTACTTCATAGATAGTCCAGTAGTAAAAAAAACATTGCTGACATTCATTTTTACTTATTCAGCAGAAATGCTGTTTACCCTGACATTTCTGGTAGAGGATACTGAATAAAGATGGGTGATCTCTGTCAACTGTTCCTGGGAGGTGCCGTCCGAAGAGTGGTTCTTCTAAATGGATTCTTTGTGTCAGAGAGTCGCCAGCTCTGTGAGCAGAGAGCTGCTTGTTTATAAATTCTTCATGCTGGTGACACAGCTGCTGTGGCCGAGGCCTGGGAAGGCCTCTCCTCAGTCCCAGCGGGGGGAACTGTAAGACTGCCCAGGTCTGTCTCTCTGACCCCCTCTTTCAAGATGCACCCAGTTGTTAGGAACAACTGCCTGGAGAAGCACGGGTGCTTGCAGCTCTGGAACCTGCCCGGAGCCCAGCAACAGGGACACTTGACATGGCCGCACAACAGGGCCAGAGGAGGCGTCCCAGCAGGAGCAGCGCCGGCCACCATCAGGCCACTCTGTTCAGACTTCCCGGGTGTAAGTTAACAGGCACATGTTAAAATCACGACTAGAAGGCCACGCAGGAGGCCACGTGAGCCTGCCCTGCGTGCCGGGGCTGAGCTGGGGCTGGTCGCTGCTTGGGGTGCTTGATCCTACAGACCCGCAGTTGAGGAGGGATCTGTGTCAGATAGAGGCTTGGGGTTGGAAATACAGAAACTCAGTCTCCCTTAATTTAAAAAGAGATTTGTCAGAGGAATGTGGGGTAGCTCAGAGCCTCAGAGGAAAAGCAGAACCAGGCTTTGGGAAGACAGGCGTCAGGTGGGTCTGGGGACCCAGGCAGCAGGAGCTCACGGGCCGGGGGTCAGCAATGAGCTGTGATCATTTTCTCTACACGTCACTTTTGTCCAAGATTCAAAGTTTTAGCACTTAGAGTCTCCTTTCCACGACTGTGTCACATGTCTGCCCCTCGGCAGGGCAGGCGGGGTGTGGAGATTGGCAGTCTCCCCAGATCCATGCTGCTGGAGTGGGAACTTCCCCAGACACAAGCCGAGATATCATTGCTGAAGGAGGGAGCTGTCCGCCTCTGTGTTAGCCCAGGTTTACAGAGGAGAACCCAGGTGCAGAAGGGTTCATGTACACGCACCTTGCCCAAGGTCATGGTTCAGTTCAGAGTTTGGATTTCTGACTCTAAAGTATAGTTTCTTTCCAGTATACACACGTGCAAGTTAGGGGTGGGAGTGGCTGCGCGGGACAAAGCACCAGCTCCAGCGGGTGTGTTTTCTCCCTGGCGAGAAGTTGGAGCCCCTCACCCAGGCCGAGCAGCTGCTCCCAGAGCTGTGCGACTCAGTCGCTCCCCGCGCGCCGTTGCCTTATGGTCCCACCGGGAGGCTTCGCCCGAGGCCCTCCTCCACACACCGGGCGGGAAGGAGGCTGCCTGGGATGAACTTGCGCTCGTATCTTGTTAAACAGGGCAGCAATGCGTCTGCTGGAGGTGGAAGGCGTCCCGCTGCTCCGCAGGGTCTCCTGCTGCCCTGGAGCAGTGGTACGAAAGGAGGGGAAAGGAAAGCGCGGTCCGGTCAAGGAGCAGCAGGGAAGCAGTGAGGACTCATGAGAGTGTGGCTCCTGTCGGGGAGGCGGGAGACCTCGGATGGCGAGAAGGAAGATGACGAGCTCCGTCACCGAGCGCGAGCCGTCCCGGGGAAGCCTCGCTGCTCAGCGCTGCCGTCGGGGAGGCGCGTTCAGGCAGCAGGGCGGTGGCCGTCTGCCGGTCACAGCTGACGCGTTCACGTGGACGTGTTCGTGGTGCCTCCCAGCTAGTGGTTCCCAGGAGAGTCAAGACCCGGGATGGCGGCAAGACAAACTCGGGGTGCACAGCCAGCCGCCGATCATCGTGGTGGGGGTGGCGGTGTGTGTGTCTCTAAACTGAGGCCAGGCACCTGGAGTCTGGGGGGTCGTGTGGCAGCAGGAGGGGTACAGTGGGGACACAGGGCTCTGCACAGGGGGGCAGAATTCGACTGTCGGGGCCGCGGCTCACCACCGCCCTCTTGGTCAGCTGGACACAGACCCTGTTGGCCCACCTCCCAGGATCTCTGTGTGTGTCTGGGACGGGGACCGGCGGTGAGTGTGGACGAGGCACTGGCTCCCAGACGCCCACGGTGGGTAGAGGGGCAAGCCGAGGGGCCAGGTCTGTCTCTACCACCATGCGATCTTTGCACCTTGGGCACTTAGCTCCTTTGTGGGTCATTTCCTGTAAAATGAGGAAAACTGGGTTGGGGAGAAAGTAAGAAAGCAATAGGTAGCTTGAATTTGCCTGAAAAGTATCTTCCGAAGTGTGGGAACTGCTCTGCTTGAGGCGATGGGTGGCGGCACCAGATGTGTGCTCTCTGCCGAGGAAACACTGCCGCTTCCTAGATTGTGATGAACGTTGCTGCCAAATGTGCCTAATGTTGAATTCTTTTGATCTTTTAAAGAATCAGAATGTACATGCGGACCTGAGGGTGCTCTACAGACTTACGGTGGGCCTTTGTTCCCAGCTCAAGGCAAGGCATTTCATTGTAACTTCACTGTCCAAGGGCTGTCTTTCATTCGCAACCATGCTCACAGGAAACAGTACCCTCAGTGTCTTTGTGCAGGAAACGGGGTTCTGAGGCCAAGTGAACCTGCGCATCACTCATAGAAGGGCAGTCCAGATGATAAGACCTGAAAATGTTTAAATGTTTTCTATAGGTTGACAATAATTGTAACTTTTTTTAAAGACTCAATTCAATTGGAATGTTTCTAACTCTGCAGTTAATGTAAAAGCTAAGAGTTTATTTCAGTTAGTAGTGATGGACACAGCTCCACTCAGTCTCATTGGGAAGCAGAGGTCATTTGAAGGACCTGTCAGGAAGGGTTGAGTGAAGGCGCTGTGAACCACAGCAAGGGCAGGAGTCAGGGGGCCAGAAGGGACGGAGAAGTCTGCAGGGCAGGCACTGGCTGGAAGCTTTCCACCTCTGGGCTCAAAGGGCGGGCTGTTACAGGGACCCTGGGAAAGCAGTGGCCCTGCAGGGGGCTGCTGGCCAGGAGCTGGGTGCCAGAAGTGGTGGCTGCAGGCCAAGGACTGGGGCCAGAAGTGCACCGTGGGGTGGCGCAGGGGAAACCCGCTTCCCTCTCCTCCTGCCCCTGAATGGGCAGAACCAGCCCGAGGGCAGAGAAGGAGCCCAGCTGATGTGGCCTGGAGGGCATCTACCCTTCTTCCAGGGCCAAGAGCAGGACAGAGGATGGGTCCTAGGGGCAGCCGAGAAGGTGAGGGCACAGCAGAAGGACAGACGAGGCAGAGGGCTCTCAGATGGAAACCCTGATAAAGAGCATGGGAGGTGATCCGAGTAGATGAAGGTGGTGCACGTCTCCCCATGTTAATTTATAAAGTCTGTGCAAAATCGAGGAAAATTCTAGTTAAATTTTTGGGAATTCAGAAAACCTATTTTGAAATTAAAATGGGAGACTAAAAGTCCACAAATACCTAAATCACACTTAAAAATAAGAAAGATTAAAGAAAATTGGGAGTGGGACTTGTCCTACCAGGTATTTCTGAATATCTCTACTAGGGCTTGGTAATAAAATAGGATACTTGACAAAAATAGGGATTTTATTAGGAAGGAGGATAGGGGAACCAACCATGCCCACCAGAGGAGTTGCTCAATGAAATTAAGTAGGCTGTTCAGCAAACGCAGGTAGGAATAATAGTTTAAAAGTAACACTGATGTCATTTCTTCCTATGAAACAGGTTTACGGTTTATGGCAACTGTTTTGTACTTTGGAGCTTCCTCTGATACCAATTTTGGCAGGTAAGGTACCCTAAAGATGATGCCCAGTCATCCTTCTAGAGAGTTCTTTGTACCTTTTGGGAAGACTGTTTTCTCTTGGCTTAGTTTGGGGTGGGCAGTGCATCATATGGGCACCGAAGAGGTAGTGAGCCCTTAACTTTCCCTTTCTCTAACAAGAGGGATTGGACCGCATCACCTCTTGGGCTAGAAGGACTCTAAGGTTCTAACATCTGGGTCACGTGGTATCGCTTCTGTACTGCCTGTTCTGCAGGTGTTCTGCCGGACTCCCACAGCCCTGAGAGCAGTGGTGGGGGGAGGAGGCCTGTCTGGATGTTTTCCAGGTCAGCACTTGTCCTGGTCCTGGTGTGATGGACCCTTCTGCTTCGTGAGAACCCCCTGCAAGCACTGTTGCAGGCTCTGCTCTGCCTTTGCTTTTAGCCCCTGACCCGCCCTGTCCTGCTGGGCACCTGGGAGAGCAGAGCCTCGCCCAGCATGGCAGCTGAGTGGCCGGGGGTGACTCTCCATCCAGAGTGTCCCCATGCCCACTGCCACCATTGCTGGGCTCCAGTACTGACCCTCATGGACGCTGCCGAGCTCGCACTGTCATCTTGGTCCTCATCGGGGGATGAGGCTTGCTCCTGGCACTGCAGTCTTTCTCAGAAACGATTTGTTGCTACAGTACAGATTTTTATCTGCTTTGGTTTTGAATCACAGTGATGGAAAGCCACAGCATTCAGGTGAACAAGGAAGAGATGAAGAGGACTTCAGCACTTCTTGGGGTACATTCTTCTGTCAGACTGTTTGCATGTGTTAGCTCTCTCCTGTCTGATGAGTTGGTCCCCTTGGCAGTTCTCGGGTGACTTTCCTTTTCTTCCCTTCCTTGTTTGTCCCAGACTGATGTTGGCACTGTTCCTCCTATCTCTGACTCCTGCAGCGGAGTACCACGCTTTGAAAGGATTGAAACAAGCGTCACATCTGGGTGCTCTCCATGTGGATGTGTGCATGGTTTAATGGATACCCACTGACCTTCTCCAAACTTAGGTTCTTGCAAGGACATTGCCCCTTGTAGTTGGTGACATTTCTTGGATTCTTTAAAGAAGCAAAATCAAAGTTTTCTAACTGTGAAAAATAAAAAATACAGAGCGATGCATAAAGATGCATAAAAAAGATGCATTAAAAGTTCCACTTAAGTTATTTTAAAGGAAACTCCGGTATAACCATCACTTAGGTCAAAGCAGAGAATTTCCAGAAGCCCTGCTTGCCCTGCCCTATCAGAACCCTCTTCCTGCTGCCAAAAGCAACCCCCGTCCTGACTTTTATAGTCGTTACGTTGTTGGGTTTCTTTACAGTTTTCCACTTCAAAACCTAAGTGATATAGTCATCTCTCCTTTTGAAGGAACTGTAAGTTAGCGGTGGTGTCTGACCTCTCTCACTCAGCCCCTGTGTCTCAGCTTCTAGTCCATGTCCTTTGGTGCCTTGTCCTCCGTTGAAGGACTCCATCCCACTGTTGATGGCATCAGGGTCATTTCCAGTTTGCAGGCATTACAAACTGTGCTGCACCCCTGAGCACATCTCCTGGGCCCGTGGGCACATGCTTCTTAGGGTACAAGGCAGGGTGGGCTGCTGGTGCAGCTTTATCAGACAACACCAAATTGCTTTCCAAAGTCACAGCTGCCAGAATTGCACACGGGGTTCTGTCTTTGCGCATCCTCCCTCGCACGGGTCCACCGGCCTCTTAGTACAGCCATTTTGGTGAGGACGTAATGGTATCTTGTTATGATGTTGGTTTCTATTGTCCTGATTACTGAGGAGGTTGAATAGCTTTTACTTCATCGTTGGCTATTAGGAGTTTCTCTTTGGTAAAGGATCTGCTCAAAATTTTTACCTTTTTTTTTTTTTTTGCAGTACACAGGCCTCTTACTGTTGTGGCCTCTCCCGTTGCGGAGCACAGGCTCCGGACGCGCAGGCTCAGCGGCCATGGCCCACGGGCCCAGCCGCTCCGCGGCATGTGGGATCTTCCCAGACCGGGGCACGAACCCGTGTCCCCTGCATCGGGAGGCGGACTCTCAACCACTGCGCCACCAGGGAAGCCCTTTACCCATTTTTATATTGAGGTTTTTGTCTATCTATCGCTTTCTGATTTTTAGGACATCTTGATATATATTCTGGTTACAAGCCGGTTACATATACCTTTGCCCTCTCTGTCTTACCTTTTTATTCTCCTAATGGGGTCTTTTGACCAACAGAAGTTCTTAATTTTTAATGTAGTGCACAATTTATCAATCTTTTTCTTTATGGTTCGTGCTTTTTGCATCTTGTTTAAGAAAGCTTTCCTTACTTCAAGCTCATGAAATACTCTCATGTGTTATGTTTGAAGCTATTTTCATTAGCCTTCACACTTAGGTTTATAAACCTGCAACTGATTTTTTCTTTTTATGTAATTTTTTTATTGAGAAAGAAATTATACACAATAGTGCAAATCTTTTAAAATTTATTGTGATAAAGTACACTTCACATAAAATTTATCATCATAACCATTTGTAACTACACAGTTCAGTGGTATTAAGTACATTCATGTTGTTGTGCAGCCATCACCACCATCCATCTCCATAAATGTTTTCATCTCATAAAACTAAAACTCTATACCTATTAAACAATAACTCCCCATTCTCCCCCCCATACCCCCGCAGCTTCTGGCAAGCACCCCTCTTCTTTCTGTCTCTATGATTCTGACTACTCTAAGTGCTTCATATAAGTGGAATCAGACAGTATTTGTCTTTTTGTGACCAGCTCATTTCACTTAGCATCGTGTCCTCAAGGTTCATCCATGTTGTAGCATATTGCAGAATTTCCTTCCCTTTTGAGGCTGAATAATACTCCATTGTAGGGACTTCCCCGGCGGTCCAGTGGTAAAGAATCCGCCCTCCAATGCAGGGGACGCAGGTTCAATCCCTGGTCAGAGAACTAAGATCCCACGTGCCACGGGGCAACTAAGCCTGTGCGCCACAACTACTGAGCTCGCGCGCCTCAATGAGAGAGCCTGCACGCTGCAAACTACAAAGCCCATGGGCTCTGGAACCCGAGCCACAACTAAAGAGAGAAAAACCCCATGCCACGGCTAACGAGAAGCCCGTGCGCTGCAGCGAAGATCCCGTGCGCTGCAACGAAGACCCGATGCAGCCAAAGAAATAAATATTTTTTAAAAAAATACTCCATCGTATGTATATACCACATTTTGATTATCTGTTCATCTGTTGTTGGATGCAACCTAGGTTGCTTCCGTATTTTAGCTATTGTGAATACGGGCTATGAAAATGGGTATACAAATATCTCTTTGATATCCTGCTTTCAGTTCTTTTGAACATATAACCTGAAGTGAATTGCTAAATCTTGTGGTAATTCTGTTTTTAATTTTTTGAGGAACTACCATACTTTTTCCACAGCCCCTGTACCATTTTACATTCCCACCAACAGTGCACAAGGGTTCCAATTTTTTCTATATCCTTGCTAACACTTATTGTTTTCTGTTTTCTGATAGTAGCCATCCTAACGTGTATGAGGTGGTATCTCATTGTAGTTTCGATTTGCATTTCACTAATGATTAGTGACGCTGAGAATCTTTTAATGTGTTTATTGGCCATTTTTATGTCTTCTTTGGAAAAAATGTCTATTCAAGTCCTTTGCCCATTTTTGAATTGGGTGGTTTTTCTTACTGTTGAGTTTTAGGAGTTCTCTCTGTATTTTGAATATTAATCCCTTATGAAGATAATATGATTTCAAATATTTTCTCCCATGCTATGGGTTGCCTTTTTACTCTGTTGATACTGTCTTTTGATGCACAAAAATTTTTAATTTTCATAAAGTCCAATTTAAAATTTTTTTCTTTTATTACCTGTGCCTTTGGTGGTGTATCCAAGAGGTCATTGCCAAATCCAATGCTGTGACGTGTTTTTCCTCTCTTCTTCTAAGAGTTTTATTATTTTAGGTCTTACATTTAGGTCCTTGATGAATTTTGAGTTAATTTTTGTATATGGTGTTAGGTAAGAGTCCAGCTTCATTTTTCTGCATGTGGACATCCAGTTTTCCCAGCACCATTTATTGAAAAGACTGTCCTTTCTCCACTGAATGGTCTTGGCACCCTTATCAGAATCATCTGACTATATATGCAAGGGTTTATTTCTGGGCTCAGTATTTTATTCCCTTGGTCTGTATATCTGTCCTAATGCCAATACCACACTATTTTTTATTATGTAGTTTTGTAGTAAGTTTTGAAAGCAGGAAGTGTGGGTCCTGCAGTTTCGTTCTTCTTTTTCAAGATTGTTTTGGCTACTTGGTGTCCCTTAAGATTCCATACGAATTTTAGGATGGATTTTTTTTATTTCTGAAAAAAAGTGTCTTTAGGATTTTGATAGGGATAGCATTGAATCTGTAGGTCACTTTGACTAGTACTGACATCTTAATATATTGCCTTCCAATCCATGAGCATGAGATGTGTTTCCATTTATTTATGTCTTTTTGAATTTCTTTCAGCAATGTTTTATAGTTTTCATCATATAAGTCTTTCACCTCCTCCGTTAAGTTAATTCCTAAGTATTTTACTCTTTTTGATACTATTGTGAATGGAATTGTTTTTGCAATTTCCATTTCAGATTGTTCATGTGTAGAAATGAAACTGATTTTTGTGTGTTGATGTTGTATCCTGCTATTTTGCTGAGTTCAGAAAGTTCTAACAGTTTTTTTTTGTGGAATCTTTAGAGTTTTGTATATATAAAATCATGTCATCTGCAAACAGGGATAATTTTATTCCTTCCTTTCCAATTTGGATGCCTTTTATTTCTCTGTCTTACCTAATTGCTCTGGCTAGAACTTCCATACCACGTTGAATAGAAGTGGTGAAAGCAAACATCCTTGCATTAGAGGAAACGCTTTCAGTCTTTTACTACTGAGTGTGATGCTTGCTCTGGGTTTTTTATTAATGACTTTTGCTATATGGAGGTAGTTTTGTTCCATTTCTAGTTTTTCTGAGTGTTTTTGTCATAAAAGGGTGTTATATATTGTCAAATGCTTTTTCTGCATCATTTGAGGTGATCATGTGTTTTCCCCCATCCATTCTGTTGATGTGGCATATTACATTGATTAATTTTCGTATGTTGAACCATCCTTGCATTCCAGGAACAAATTCCACTTGGTCATGGTGTATAATCCTTTAAATATACTGCTGAATTCTGCTTGCTAGCATTTTGTTGAGGAATTTTGCATCAGTGTTCATAAGGGATACTGATAGGTAGTCTTGTAGTGTGTTTGTCTGGCTTTGGTGTCAGGGTAATGCTGGCCTTATAAAGTGAGTTGGGAAGTGTTTCCTTCTCTTCAGTTTTTCTGAAAAATTTTCAGAAAGATTGGACTACTTCTTTCTTTAAATGTTTGCTGGAATTCACCAGTGAAGCCATTGCATCCAGGGCTTTTCTTTGTTGGGAGATTTGATTACTGATTCAGTCTCCTTGCTAGTTACAGGTCTATTCAGTTTTTTTTGTTTCTCCATGATTTAGTCTTGGTAGGTTTTATGTTTCTACGAATTTGTCTATTTTATCTAGGTTATCCATTCTGCTGGTGTACAGTTGTTCATAGTTCTCTCTGATAATCCTTTTTATTTCTGTAAAATTGATAGTAATTTCTTTTTTTTTTTTTTTGGCCTCACTGTGAGGCTTGTGGGATTAGTTCCCTGACCAGGGATTGAACCCAGGCCCTTGGCAGTGAAAGTGCAGAGCCCTAAACACTGGACTGCCAGGAAATTCCCTGATCATAATATTGTTCACTTAAATTTCTGATTTTTGTAATTTGAGCCTTTTCTTTTTTCCTTAGTCTAGCTAGCTAAAGGTTTGTCAATTTTGTTGATCTTTTCAAAGAACCAAATTTTGGTTTCATTGATTTTCTTTATTGTTTTTATATTCTCGATTTCATTTAACTCTGCTCTCATGTTTATTATTTCCTTCCTCTGCTATCTTTGGGTTTAGTCTGTTCTTTTTCTAGTTCCTTAAATTGTGAAGTGAGGTTATTGAGTTCAGATTTTTCTTGTTTTTTAATATAAGCATTTATAGCTATAAATTTCCTCCTTAGCACTGCTTTTGCTGCATCCCATATACAGGTATGTTGTGGTTTTGTTTTCATTCATCTCTAAGTAATTTCTAAGTTTGCTTTTGATTTCTTCTTTGATCTTTTGGTTGTTTAAAAGTGTGTTGTTTAATTTATACAATTTTGTGAATTTTGTAGTTTTCCTTTTGTTATTGATTTCTAACTTCAACTTGCTGTGGTCAGAGAAGATACTTTCTATATCTGTCTTTTAAAATCTCTTGAGACTTAATTAGTGGCCTAACATGTAGTCTATTTTGGAAAACATCCCATGTTCACTTGAGAAGAATATCCCATGTGCATGTTATTGTCGGGTAGAGTGTTATGTACATGTCTGTTAGCTCTAGTTGGTTTATCATTGCTTAAGTTCTTATTTCCTTACTTACCTTCTGTTTAGTTGTTCTATCCATTATCATGAGTGAGGTATACAAGTCCCCAACTATTACTGTAGAACTATCCATTTCTCCCTTCATTTCTGTTAGTTTTTCTTCATATATTTTAATGGTTTGTCATTAGGTATGTAAATGCTTATATTATATCTTCTTGCTGTATTGAAAATATAATGTCATCCTTTGTCTCTTGTAACCAGTTTTTATTTAAGTTCTATTTTGTCTGATATTAATACAGCCATCCCTGCTCTGTTTTCATTAATATTTGGATGGAATATCTTTTTCCATCCTTTCAATTTCAACCTGTTTGTCTCTTTGAATTTAAAGTGAGTCTCTTGCAGACAGCATATAGTTGGACCATGGTTTTTTATCCATTCTGCCAATCTCTGTCTTTCAATTGGAGAGTTAATCCATTTACATTTAATTAATTACTGATAAGGAAGGACTGACTTCTATCATTTTGCTATTTGTTTTCTATATGCCTTATAGCTTTTTTGTCCTTCATTTCCTGCATTACTGTCTTCCTTTGTGTTTAGTTGATTTCTTGTAGAAATGTTTAAATTCCTTTCTCATTTCCTTTTGTATATATTCTATAGTTTTTTCTTTGTGGTTACCATGGGGATGACATCTAACACCCTAAAGTTATAACACTCCAATTTGAATTTATATGAGCTTAACTTCAATGACATACAAAAACTGTGCTCTTTTACAGCTCTGTCCCCCCACTTCCAGTTATTGATGTCACAAAATTACATCTTTATACATTGTGGGTCCCAAAATATAAACTAATAATTTTTTAAAATTATGTAGAAAGGAAGATTTGGAGTCACAAACTAAAGTTACAGTACTACTAACTTTTATACTCATAATTGTTTTTTTCTTAAATCATATAGAAAACAAAAAGTATAGTTACAAATAGTTATAATACTGGCTTTTATAATTCACGTATTTACCTTTACTGAGATCATTATTTCTTCATTTAGCTTTAGGTTACTGTATAGTGTCCTTTCATTTCACCTTGCAGGACTTCTTTGAGCATTTCTTCCAGGGCAGGTGTAGTGTTCACATCTCCCTCAGCTTTTGTTTATCTGGAAATGTCTTAATTTCTCTCTCACTCTTGGAGGACAGTTTTGCCAGATAAGGATTTTGGGTTTACAGTTTTTTCTTTTAGCACTTTGAATATATTAACCTACTGTCTTCTGGCCTCCAATGTCTCTGATGAGAAATCTGAGGATAATCTTATTGAGGATCCCTTGTATGTGATGACACTTTTCTCTCATTGCTTTCAAAATTCTCTTTTGTCGTTGTCTTTTGAAAGTTTGATTATATTATGTCTTCATGTTCATCTCTTTGAGTTCATCTTACTTGAAGTTTTTGAGCTTCTTTGATGTTTGTATTCATGTATTTCATCAAATTTGAGGAGTTTTCATCTTTAGTTTTCTAAAGATTCTACCAGAAAACTACTAGAGCTAATCAATGGATTTTGTAAAGTAGCAGGATAAAAAATTAATGCACAGAAATCTCTTGCATTCCTATACACTAATGATGAAAATTCTGAAAGAGAAATTAAGGAAACACTCCCATTTACCATTGCAACAAAAAGAATAAAATACCTAAGAATAAACCTACCTAGGGAGACAAAAGACCTGTATGCAGAAAATTATAAGACACTGATGAAAGAAATCAAAGATGACACAAACAGAGGGAGAGATATAACATGTTCTTGGATTGGAAGAATCAACATTGTGAAAATGACTCTACTACCCAAAGCAATCTACAGATTCAATGCAATCCCTATCAAACTACCAAGGGCATTTTTCACAGAATTAGAACAAAAAATTTTACAATTTGTATGGAAACACAGAAGACCCCAAATAGCCAAAGCAATCTTGAGAAAGAAAAACGGAGCTGGAAGAATCAGGCTCCCTGACTTCAGACTATAGTACAAAGGTACAGTAATCGAGACAGTATGGTACTGGCACAAAAACAGAAATATAGATCAATGGAACAGGATAGAAAGCCCAGAGATAAACCCACACACATATGGTCACCTTATCTTTGACAAAGGAGGCAAGAATATACAGTGGGGGAAAGAGAGCCTCTTCAATAAGTGGTGCAGGGAAAACTGAACAGCTACATGTAAAAGAATGAAATTAGAACACTCCCTAATACCATACACAAAAATAAATTCAAAATGGATTAGGGCCAGACACTATCAAACTCTTAGAGGAAAACATAGGCAGAACACTCTATGACATAAATCACAGCAAGAAATAGGTAGCTAGTGGGAAGGAGCTGCATAGCACAGGGAGGTCAGCTTGGTGCTTTGTGACCACCTAGAAGGGTGGGATAGGGAGGGTGGGAGGGAGGCTCAAGAGGGAGGGCACTTCCCTGGTGGTGCAGTAGTTAAGAATCCGCCTGCCAATGCGGGGGACACGGGTTCAAGCCCTGGTATGAGAAGATCCCACATGCCACAGAGCAACTAAGCCCATGCACCACAACTACTGAGCCTGCACTTTAGAGCCCGTGAGCGACAACTACTGAAGCCTGTGCACCTAGAGCCCGTGCTCCGCAACAAGAGAAGCCACCACGATTAGAACCTGTTCACCACAACGAAGAGTAGCCCCCACTTGCACAACTAGAGAAAGCCTGCGCACAGCAACAAAGACCCCACACAGCCAAAAATAAATAAACAAACAAACAAATAAATTTATTTAAAAAAAGAAGGAGGGCATGGGGGATATATGGATACATATAGCTGATTCACTTCGTTATACAGCAGAAACTAACAGAACATTGTAAAGCAGTTATACTCCAATAAAGATGTAAAAAAATTTTTGAGGGGTTTTCAGCTATTATATCTTCAAATATTCTTGCTATCCTTTTCTTTCTCTTCTCCTTCTGGGGCTCCCACAGTGTGTGGATTGGTCTGCTTGATGGTATCCCACAGGACCCTTAAGCTCTGTTCACTTTTCTTCAATATTTTTTTTCTTTCTGCTCCTCAGCCTCAATAATTTTCATTATTCTCTCTTCAAGTTCACTGATTCTTTCTTCTGCCTGCTCAAATCTCCCTTTGAACCCTCAAGTGACTTTTTAATTTCAATTATCATACTTTTAAGCTCCAAAAATTTCTTTTTTAGTTTCTTTTTACATTTTCTGTCTCTTTATTAATATTTCTATTTTGTTCACACATTGTTTTCTTGACTTTCTTCACACCCTTCTTTAGTTCTTTGAGCATCTTTAAGATGGTTGTTTTAAAGGTGTCTGGTATATATCTGCCATTAGGTCTTTTTTTTCAGTGATAGTTTCTGGGTTTTTTTTTCCTTTGAATACACCATATTTTCCTGTTTCTGTGTTTGTCTTGTGATATTTTTGTTGAACATTGGACATTTGGATCTAATAATGTGGTAACTCTGGAAATCAGATTCTCTCCTTTCCCACAGTTTGCTCTTTCTGTGTGTTATTGTTTCTGTTTATTGTCTTGGGTTTTTTAATTTGCTGCAGGTTGTCTCTGTGTTGTATAAACCTAAGGTCTTCACAGTTCTTTTCTGAGCCTTTTCCTTGGCATGCACGGTCACTTTCTAATTTTCCCCATGTATGTGAAGTTATTTTTGAATGTCCTTGTCTTTAATATCTGGCTTCAAAGGAGAAAAAGCAAAAAATGCAGAGGGGTTAAAAAAGGCACTAGCCCTTTAAGTCCCCTGGAAGTCACTTAAGCTGGAGGGAGAGGGTCTTGCAATAATGGGGGAAGTGCAACAACAATGGCCTGTTCATCTGCACCTCTGTGATCAGAAGCAGCAATCAGTGATCAGAGCAGAGGCCTCCAATATCTGTACAGGGTCTTTTTTGCCCCACCAGTTCCTGCAGGCTGTGGGCAGGCTGCTCCAGAAACAGGTGCATGGCCTCCTGGCCTCGGGCCTCCTGTCTGGGGGAGGTGGGGTGGGTAGCTTCTATGGTACCAAGAGCTGAAACTGACCAAAATGAACTGTGGTTTACCATCCAAGGCTTCCCCTGGAAGCCATCAGCAGACTCCAGAGTTCCCAGACGATTACATCAGAGGGTTCTTCCCCTGCAGTTGCTGTCCAGGTGGGAGATGAAGTCTCACCTCACAGGTGCCTCCTACTCTGCCATCTTCCCTGAATCTGCTTGGTACAAATCTTAAGTGTACCGCTTGACGTATTTTTATATACGTACACATCCCTGTAACCTCCACCCAGATCAAGGTATAGAATATTTCCAGCACCCGGAAGTCTCCTTCCTGTCCCCTCCCAGTCTGTACCCCCAGATAGCCATTCATCTGACCCTGTCCTTGGTGATTCTGAGCTTCATGTAAACCACACAGCATGGGCTCTTTGGTTCTGGCTCCTTTCGCTTACATTCTGTCTTTGGGATTCACCAGTTTGGTTGAATGTAGCAGAAGTGCATGCCAATGAAAATTGCTTGTAGCACCTATTGTAAGAAGGTGCCATAATCTCCTTACACCCTCTCCCATTGTTGGGCACTGTGATCGCCGTGGCTGCGACTATTCATGTGGTGTAACTATCACCTGTGGTGGATAAGAGAGCTCTTGGTTTTCTATCCAGAAGTGGAATTGCTGGGTTACAGGGTATGCGTATATCTGGCGATAGTAGGTACTTCCAAATAGCCCTTCAAATTGGTTATAACATTTTCTAGTCCCATTTGCTACATCCTCACCAGCACAGTACTGTCAGTCTTTTTCACTTTAGCTATCCTGGTGGGTCTGTAGTCGCATTTCACTGTGGAGTTAATTTGCATTTCCCTGATAAGTAATAATAGTGAGCACCTTTTCATACGCTTGATGGTATTTTGGATATATTCTTTTTGTGATCCAATTTTTCAAAGAATTTGCCTATTTAAAAGTTTATGTCAGCTTTTTCTTATTTACTTATAGGAATTGTTTATATATTCTGTATGTGGGTCCTTTGTAAGATATATTGAAAGTACTTTCTCCCAGTCCAGGGTTTGACAAACAGTGGTCTATAGGCCAAATCCATCCTGTGGCCTGTTTTCATATGGCCTGAAATTAAGAGTGGTTGTTACAATTTTTAAAAAACAAACAGAAGTAGAGAAGAATATGTGACAGAGACCATATGTGACCCATAGAGTCTGAAGTATTTACTGTCTGGCCCTGTCTTTGTCTACAGCTTGTCTCTTTACTCTCTCAATAGCTATGTCCTTTGATGAACAGAATTTCTTCATTTTCATGAAGTCCAGTGAACCATTTCTTAAATGTTTGAGAATTTTTGTGTGCTAAGTACTCTTTGTCTGACCTCTAGTAAAGATATTCTCCTGTGTTTTCTTGTATAAGCTGTATTATTTTAAGCCTATCCTCCACTTCAAATTAATTTTTCTGCATGGTATAAAGTACAGTTAAGATTTTTCCCAGATGGATTTCCATTCATTTAAGCACAATTTATTAAAAGTGCCACTGTTTCCTGCACTAAGAATTACAGTAGTGTCTTTGTCATAAATCAGGACACTGTGTATGTGTGGGGTTTTTTCTGGACTCTTTTCTGTTTTTTTGTTTTGTGTGTCTGTCCCTGTGCTAATACTTCCCTGGCTTAGTTACTGTAGGCTTATAATATGTCTTGATATCCTACAGTCTTCCATCTTTGTTCTTCCACATGGTATTTATCAATCCAGGTTCTTCACATTTCCATATAAAATTCTCTGATCTACTTTTTAAAAACCAGCTGGGATTTTGATTGTACTTTCAATGCGTGTGATAAAGGACTCATATGCAGACTCTATAGATAACTCCTGTCAATAAGAAAAAGCCACTTAACACATTTAAAAAATATTTTATTTATTTATTTGGTTGTGCCAGGTCTTAGTTGCGGCAGGTGGGCTCCTTAGTTGCAGAATGCGAATTCATAGTTGCGGCACGTGGGATCTAGTTCCCTGACCAGGGATCAGACCCATGCACCCTGCATTGGGAGTGTGGACTCTTAGCCACTGGACCACCAGGGAAGTCCCCATTATCTGTTTTTTCATGCTTTGTTCCTTGTTTTTCTTTTCATCATTTGTTCCCTTGACTATAGAATTCTGGCATACCTTAACTGAGGCCATTGTCTGTGGGTTCGTCTTTTTGCCTAGTGCTAGTTTTTTGTATCGTACTTGTCCTGCTCCTATTTGTAAACGTCTTTCAGTATTTCAGCCGAAAGGCAGTTCTTGTCTGATAAAGGTAGAGTGCAGATGATATTTCCTCAGAGTTGGTTGATTTACAGTCTGCTCTCTCTTTTCTTTTATAATAATTTTTTTAAATATGTAAATCTATGTATTTATTTTTGGCTGCCTTGGGTCTTCGTTGCTGCGCGCGGGCTTTCTCTAGTTGCAGTGAGCAGGGGCTACTCTTTGTTGTGGTGCACGGGCTTCTCATTGCTGTGGCTTCTCTTGTTTTGGAGCACGGGTTCTAGGTGCGTGGGCTTCAGTAGTTGTGGTTCGTGGGCTCAGTAGTTGTGGCTCATGGGCTTAGTTGCTCCACGGCATGTGGGATCTTCCCAGACCAGGGCTCAAACCCATGTCCCCTGCATTGGCAGGTGGGTTCTTAACCACTGCGCCACCAGGGAAGTCCCTATAATAATTTTTTAAAAGTCCTGGTCATGTTCTCCTTTTCTTCTGACCAAAATGGTGAGGGGGTGAGGGGTTCATAAATTCAGCATGTCCTACTGCTCTGCTCAGTACCGTATTTATCAGCTGTTTCATATCAGCACCGTATTTATCAGCTGTTTTCCCACCTGGGCCTTGCATGCCGCCCACCCCTCGTCCTGGGCTGTGCCCCAGTTTGTGTGGTTGTTCAGAGCGTTGTTGCTTGTTTCCGCTGCAGCTGCTCCTCTGTTGGGAGGGAATGTCCTGCATCATGATCACTGTGGTCACCATGCAGTTTGGTCCTAGCTCTTCTGCCTTGGGATACTTTGGAAGTTTTGAGGTTTATGATTTGATGCTGCATCCGTTTACTTGTCATAATGTTGCTGGAGAATTCCTTCTTCTTTCCCTCCTTCATTTTGGTGTGTTATTTACTGTTTTTACTTCTTTAAGTTTGTTTCCTTGGGTCCACTGCACTTAAGAGAGTGATTCTGAGCCTGAGTATTGCATCATGAGTCAAAATATGTATTTTGTAATGTCCATTTTGGTAAATTTTAGATTATTTTTTATTCTTGCAAGATCTCATGTTGAGAAAAATAATCTTAAGTTGTGAAAACTATTAATAACATTGTGTCTGTCACATTCATAGTCTCGTCTCAAGGAACTGGAGCAAGAAGCCCATTTTGTTGCAGGAGAACAGTTTCTTATAACAAGCAGTAATCAGCTTCGAGAGGTAAAGCTAAATTTCAGTTCTTTTATTAAATATACTTCCTGTTCAGGGGTTAGAGGGAGATTTATTCTGATTTTATAAACATTATTTTATGTGATCATCTGAAAAGTATGTAACTTGTTCATGTCTTTCACATTGAGATTCATTACTTCAAAGCCTTTACATCTAAGAAAAGTACTGAATCAGAATCTAAGCATTTTGTCACACCTAGTCAGGTGTGTCCCCTCTGGCTGGCTGCTTTAACTCTGTTATAGTGATGTTCAGGTCCTCTCAAATCTGGGACCCGCTCATCACGTGAAATGGCTTTTGTTGCAGATCCTGTTTGGCAAGCTGCAGCTGCACCTGCTGCGTCCACAGGAGACTCTTCCCAAAACTGGGCTCCGGAGACACCCGTCCACATCAGAAGCCGTGGTAAGGGTCGACAAGTGTCCCCTCACTCTCCGAGACAATAGCACCTCCCACCACGTGCGAGTCCCTTGCAGAGCCCCGTGCTCCTTGTGGTGGCACAAGCCGGCAGCAGCCACCACGGAGCAGTTCTGTTCCATCACTTCCGTTCTGCGGCAGGAGAGGTGCCCCCACCCCAAGGTTGCCCTTCAGTTATGAAGGGAGGACAAAGAGGCTTATGGTACAGTTTTCCAGAGGCGATAAATTGCCTTGATTTCCTGCAGAGGATAATTTGATGGAACTTTGTTCTGGAAACCAAATTCTTGACAATGTAGTCATGACTTCTTTGTTTCATGCCCTCATAAGAGACTGGAAATGGGAAAAGTCATCAGTCTTCTCCTTTCCCCAAGTTTGTTTTAGAAAAATTTAGCTGCCCTTCCCTTGAGAGGAATGCATTTTTTAAAAGACAGGGTGTAGTGAGATGCTGCTTTAATCAAATGGCAGAGTGTGAATAGCTATTCAGAACCCCGTGAGTATAATGATACCGCTGGAAGCCTGCAGCGAGGAGCTTGGCCAGTGGGCGAGAGGACACGTGTTGCTCTGCTGAGGGCCGGCTGTGGAGGCTCCAGCTTATCCTTTCTGTGCCTTGTTCAGCGTTGGATTTTGCAGCCGAGGAACGCTTCCCTCCAGACTCCTCTGTGCACATTGCCCTTCCAGCCCCGCACTTCCTGCTCGTCTCAGCCCTGGCGGGGCACCACGCTTGCCAACTGTCCCCACACCTGGCCCTCGGGGCCCAGGCATCAGTCACCGAGTGAACGCCCACCCCTGGGGAACGCTGCTCCCGAGAGGGCCTCGCATCTTCCCTCTTCCCCAAGTCTTCCCCACCCTGGTCAGTGTCCCCCTCCTGGTCCTTGGGAGCCAGCAGTGAGCTTACCCCTGCTGGTGACTCGTCACATCCAGGCAGAATGATCTTTTAAAAGTGTTAGAAAAGTCATGTTGATCCCCTGCCTTCAACTTCAATGGCTTCCTTTTTTTCTTTTTTTTGTTTGGCTGTGCTGGGTCTTCGTGGCTGTGTATGGGCTTTCTGTAGTTGGGGCGAGCGGGGGCTACTCTTGGTTGCAGTGCGTGGGCTTCTCATTGCGGTGGCTTCTCTTGTTGTGGAGCGTGGGCTCGAGGCTCACGGGCTTCAGTAGTTGTGGCACACAGGCTCAGTAGTTGTGGCTTGCGGGCTCTAGAGTGCAGGCTCAGTAGTTGTGGCGCACGGGCTTTGTTGCTCGGCGGCATGTGAGATCTTCCTGTATCAGGGCTCGAACCCATGTCCCCTGCATTGGCAGGCAGATTCCCAACCACTGTGCCACCAGGGAAGTCCCCCAGTGGCTTTCCATGCCACTTAGAATAACATCCAAGCTCTCGAGTGTGCCTCCCCCAGGCCCTGGGTCTGGACTTGGCCCTTCTTTGACCTCCCTCACTCCTCACTCCCAGCACCCCACTGAGGACACTTCTCACAGGCTCCTTCCTCAGTCTGGAAACTTCCCACGGAGTGTGCTCAGCTGTCTTCTGATTGTCAGCTTAAGCATTGCTTCCAGAAAGTCCTCCTCTGGTCACAGGTGACAGTAAGACCCCCAGCCACAACCTATTCCTTCACCTCGATTTGTTTTCTGCACACAACTTGCCAAAATGCTGGAGAGGGCGTGGAGAAAAGGGACCCCTCCTACACTGCTGGTGGGAAGGTAAGTTGGCACAGCCACTGTGGAGAACAGTATGGAGGGTCCTTTAAAAACTAAAAAGAGAACTACCGTATGATCCAGCAGTCCCACTGCTGGGCATCCATCCAGAGAAAACCATGGTTAGAAAAGGTGCATGCATCCCAGCGCTCATAGCAGCACTGTTCACAATAGGCAGGACATGGAAGCAACCTAAAAGTCCATCAACAGAGAAATGGATAAAGAAGCTGTGGTACATATATACAATGGAATACTACTCACCCATAAAAAAATAATGCCATTTGCAGCAACACGGATAGACCTAGAGACTATCATAATAAGTGAAGTAAGTCAGACAGAGAAAGGTATATATCACATGATATCACTCATATGTGGAATCTAATTTTTAAAAAATGATTTAAATGAACTTAATTTACAAAACAGAAACAGACTTACAGATATTGAAAACAAACTTATGATTACCAAAGGGGAAACGTTGGGGGGAGGGATAAATCAGGAGCTTGGGATGAACATACACACACTACTATATATAAGATAGAAAACCAACAAGGACCTACTGTATAGCACAGGGAACTCTACTCAGTATCCTGTGATAACCTATATGAGAAAAGAATCTAAAAAAGAAGGAATATATGTATATGTATATGTATAACCGAATTACTTTGCTGTACACCTGAAACTAATGCAACATTGTAAGTCAACTATACTCCAATAAAATTTTTAAAAATAAAGTTACCTAGTCACTTGTTTGCTTGTTCCAGTAGGATGTAGGTTGCACAGATCAAAGACTTCATCTGACTTGTTCACTACATCCCCAGAACCAAATGGCCTAGAACTAGCACTTGCTGGGGCTGAACTGTCGGCTGTGTGTTCACAGAGCACAGCGAGGGCAAGGGGCAGGACCCACCTTGCTGGAGAGACTCTGGAGTGGGTTTCAACGCCACATGGCAGTGTGCCCTCAAGTCCCAGGGGTGGCAGAACCTGGGAAAGCACACGTTTCCACTCGGACTGCACCTGAGCTGGGGGTCTTGGCCTGATTTATTCTCCATCTGGGCACCAGCTGGCAGTGTTGCCCTTCCCTTTGCTACTCCTTAGCTCTCCCAGACAACCAACAACAGAAGAGAGGAAATGTGATTCTCCTCTGGTGTCGAGGTGCTTCACTGTGCACAGAATTCAGACAATGCCCTGAATTTTTCTTCACAAAGACATAATCAACATGAATCATATTATATTAACTTTAATCTCTTACTTAGCTGAACAAGTCACACTATTCTGTACATTTAAAAAGATGAACCTGCGCTAGGCAACATGTGCACATGGTTCTCAGTTCAAAATTAGGACTCCTTCTTCCCACTTCCCTTCACCCTCCCTGTTCCCCTCCCCGTGGGAAGGGATGTGGTCTTCTGGTGAGATGGACAGCCTGGAACAATTCAAGTAAGGGCGCAACTATGAGCTTAGATATGCTTTTATTAGACTTTGTTTTTTAGAGTAGTTTCAGGTTCACCGCAAAATTGAGCAGATGGTACGGAGAAGTCTCATATACCCCCTCCCCAGCCCAAACACACACAGCCTCCTCCACCATCAACATGCCCCACCAGGGGCTACATTTGTTACAGCTGATGAACCCACACTGACACATCGTCATTGCCCAAAGTCTGTAGTTTGTATTAGGTTTCCTTCTTGGTGTTATACAGGCTATGGGTTTGGACAAATGTGTAATGACACGTATCCACCATTAGAGTATCGAACAGAGTGGTTTCACTGCCCTAAAAAGCCTCTGTTCTCCCTATTCATCTCTCCCCTCAACCCCTGGCATCCACTGTTTTTACTGTTTCCATAGTTTTGTCTTTTCCAAAATGTCATATAGGAATTATACATTATGTAGCCTTTTCAGATTTGATTCAGCTAGCAATATGCACTTAAGTTTCTTCCACGTCTTTCCACAGCTCATTTCTTTCTAGCACAGAATCATATTCCATTGTCTGGATGAACCACAGTTTTATTTATCTATTCACCTATTGAAGGACATCTTGGGTGCTTCCAAGTTTTAGCAGCTATGAATAAAACTGCTGTAAAACATTTGTGTTCAGGTTTTCACGTGGACATAAGTTTCCATCTTATTTGAGTAAATAAATAGCCTGATTTCTGGATTGTATGGTAAAAGTATATTTAGTTTTGTAAGAAACCACCAAACTGTCCTCCAGTGTGGCTGCACCATTCTGGTTCCCACCGGCAGTGACGAGGGTTCCTGTTGCTCCACACCCTCGCCAGCACATGGTGGTGTCGGTGTCCTGGATTGTGGCCGTTCTGACAGGCGTTAGCTATGTTTTAAAAAGACCACTCTCGTCACTGGTTGGAGAATGGAGGAGTCCCATTAATAGGCTGTCGCTGCAGTGTGGGCACTGCTGGCTCAGTGTCCAGGCGATGGCAGTGAGGATGGAGCAGAGCAAACACATGCTCAGAGCATTTTGAGAACAGAAAGGAGCTTCTCTGAGTGTGAGTTCACATGAGTGTGAATGCAGAGTAATTCCTGGTTTCCTTAGTTGTGCACCTGAGCAGATAGTGATGGCCGCTGCCCAGAGAAAACCAAGAGAGGAACAGTTTACGGGGGTTGGGGGTCAAGTGTTCAGCCTTGGACATGTGAAGACAGATGTGTGCACAAAACATCGATACAGAGCAGTTGGGTCTGTGAGGAGAAGTCCTGTGCTAGAGATGCACACCTGGAAGTAGTTGGCCCTGGGATGGTCGTCCTCTACCCTGGCAGGAGCGTTGGAAAAACACTCATGCCCAGGCCCACAACTGATCCACAAAATCAGAGTCTGTGGGCTGTGTGGCCCAGTCGGACATTTTTTTTTTATGGATTAGTCTTGCTTAATAATGTCTTATTTATCTATCTATCTATCTATTTATTTATTTATTGCTGAGTTGGGTCTTTGTTGCTGCACGTGGGCTTTCTCTAGTTGCAGCGAGCGGGGGCTACTCTTCGTTGTGGTGCGTGGGCTTGTCATCTTGGTGGCTTCTCTTGTTGCAGAGCACAGGCTCTAGGCGTGTGGCCTTCAGCAGTTATGGTGCGCGAGGGCTTCAGCAGTTGTGGCTCGTGGGCTCTAGAGCACAGGCTCAGTAGTTGTGGCACACGGGCTTAGTTGCTCCGTGGCATGTGGGATCTTCCGGGACCAGGGCTCGAACCTGTGTTCCCTGCATTGGCAGGCGGATTCTTAACCACTGCGCCACCAGGGAAGCCCCAGACATGTTTTTGAAGCTCCCCCGCTAATTCTAGAAGCAGCCAGCACTGATAACCACAGAACTGAACTCTGAGAAACTGACATTTAGGGGTCAGAGAGAGAAGAGGTGCCAAGCAGAGGCTATGGAAAGACCACAGAGAGAGAAGGGAGCTGAGAAGAATGTGGGGTCAGGAGCCAACAGAGGGAGCGTTTGATAAAGCTTGTAGAGCGGCAACGGCCACGGCACTCCGCCTCTGATCATGAACCAGCGCGGCAGGGCTTTATCCAAAGCGTTATGAGATCAAACACTTCATCCTTTTCAAGTGTTCTCAGACAGCTCGATTCGAGATATACAGGGAGACTGTGGTTAGAAAGTTATTTTGTGAGTAAGGTATCAGGATAAAGAGAGTTAGTTGATCTTAAGCAGTTTTCTTGGCTAAGATTTTCATGCACTTTCATCCCGCTAGGGATAGCTTTTCTGAGAAACTGCAGTTCTGGATTACACCGAGGCAGGAGTCCTCCCCCTGGGTAGAGCCCTGCTCCGAGGACACCAGTGTTGGCCCTCCTGTTTATGTTCTATGGCTGGCCAAGACTCCGTGGCCTCAGTCTATTACATAGAGAGTGATGCAGTTCCGTGGCTCATGCTAGTACATTAAAGTTATGTCATCAGTTCTCCCCCAAGTTGATTTTTAGATTCAGAATGATCCTGACTAATACCCTAGCAGGAACTTTTGGTAGAAATTGGCAAGCTGAATCCCAGATTTGTAGGGAAATGCAAACAACTAAGAAGAGCCAAGATAGTCTTGGGAAAAAGCACTATTGAAGGACTTGGTCTGTTGGATATCAAGACTAATCATGAAGCAATAGAAATTATGAGGAATTAATTAATCAGTACGAAGTAGTGTCAATTCAAGGATAAGCAAATAGACAAATGGTCCAGGATAGGGAATCTACAAACAGACCTGCACATGTGTGTATAAAGTGCATGTTCTCTGAGAGGGAGGGCTCATTACATAAGGGGCCAGTGCATCTTGACCCCTGTTTCACACCATATACAAAAATAAATTTCAAATGAATTGTATATCTAAATATAAAAAGTAAAACAAAGATTGTAGAAGATACCATAAGAGAATACCTTCAAGGCCTTGAGGTAGTTAAACATCCTTAAACAGGACACAAGATGCATCAGCCATAAAGGAAGAGATTGATCAATTGGGCAATAGTAAAATTAAGAATTTCCATTTATGAAAAGACACTATTGGACTTCCCTGGTAGCGCAGTGGTTATGAATCTGCCTGCCAATGCAGGGAACACGGGTTCAATCCCTGGTCCGGGAAGATCCCACGTTCCGCAGAGCAACTAAACCTGTGCACCACAACTACTGAGCGTGCGCGCTACAGCCCACGAGCCACAACTTCTGAGCCTGTGCGCCACAACTGCTGAAGCCTGAGTGCCTAGAGCCCATGCTCCACAACAAGAAAAGCCACCGCAATGAGAAGCCCGCACACCTGCAACGAAGAGTAGCCCCCGCTCGCCCCAACTAGAGAAAGCCCTTGTGCAGCAACAAAGACCCAATGCAGCCAAAAGTAAATAAAATTTTAAAAAATAAATAAATAAAAAAAGACACTATTAAACAAATAGAAGAACAAGCCACAGAGGGGTAGAAGATATTTCCACTAAATATAGCCAACTAAAGAAAACCCTGTCCAGAAAAATGAATTCCTACACATCAAGAAGAAAAAGACATACAAACCAACATTTTAAATGACAAAAACATGAACAGGGTTTAATGAAAGGAGATATACAATTGGTCAATAAACATTTGAATCATGTCTGACTTTATTAGTCAGGGAAATACACACTAAAACTACATTGAAATGTCACTTCACATTTGCCAGAATGGCTAAAATTAAGACCTAGGAGAACATGTGTTGGCGAAGATGTGGAACAAGGAGAACTTTGTGCTGCTGATGGGGACAAAAACCATTGTGTTTACCTTGGAGAACTGGCTGGTATCAGCTCTGCTACAGGTGACCCAGCGCCTCTCTCCTCTTTACGTACATGTTCAACAGAACCATGGATGTGTGTTAACCAAAATCTGTGTACCAGAATGTTCACAGCAGCACTCTTTGTAATAGCCCTGCAGTGGAAACAGCACACATGTCCATCAGGGGTGGAATGGGCAAGTAATTGTCCTGCATTCAAATAATTCCATACAGCAGTGCAAGTAAATCATACAACAAGGACCAACCTTAAAACCAGAATGTTGGACGAAAGAGCCCACTCACAAAGAGTACCTATCCTATCCCATTGATACAAAGCTCAAAAACTGGAAGAAGGGCTTCCCTGGTGGCGCAGTGGTTGAGAGTCCACCTGCCGATGCGGGGGACACGGGTTCGTGCCCCGGTCCGGGAGGATCCCACGTGCCGCGGAGCGGCTGGGCCCGTGAGCCACGGCCGCTGAGCCTGCGTGTCCGGAGCCTGTGCTCCGCAACAGGAGAGGCCACAACAGTGAGAGGCCCGCGTACCGCAAAACAAACAAACAAAAAACTGGAATAAGTGGTCTTGGTGGTGGAGGCCAGGGGGCTGGTTACCTCTGGGGGAGGGCCAGAGGCCTGCCTGGGAACCTGAGATGTTCCCTCTGGGTGGCAGTACCCAGGTGTGTTCATTTTGTGATAATTTAACAAACCGTGTTTACATGATCTTGTGCTTTATGTACGTTGTATTTTGACTTTTTAAAATTAAATTTAAAACCCATAGTCATATTCCAGTGTTACCTCCCTGACTTTGTGCTCGATAACTGTGATGCAGATGTTGGGGGTCCTAAACTATTGAGTTACACATTTGGAGGCATTTTCCTAGTTTACTGTCCTACATGGTGCTTTACATGCCCTGGATTTATTTCAGGAATTTAAATCTCAAGAGGAATCTTATTTCCGAGCTCATGTGAAGTGCCTTTAGCTCCCAAGTGTACAATAATGATTCTGTAAGGGATTAAAATTAAGACACTTGATAAACTGAGTTTATTATGAGTCTTCATTTTGGAAAATATGCTCAAGATAGACCATTTATTATTAGGACTTTTCCAGCTGAAAATAAGTGTTTGGAATGTTAAAATTAAATGAAGGAATTATATTGGTGATATTTATTCTTATTTTTTAGTTAAATGCTCTGCAAGACCTTCATCCATTACCCAAAATTATTTTGGAATATAGGCAGGTAAGTTAGATTTTTTTTTTTTTGTCAGTAAGTTGGTAATGAAGGGGGCCCACATGGCACCGTCTCTGTTCACAAAATCCATCATCGCTGAAGTAGCCCTGACAGTGTCCTAAAGGGAGTGCAGTTTGTTCATGTGGACCTCATATTAGCACTGCTTCTTGTACCCAGACATGATATTCCTCAGGGCTACAAACAGCCCTGCTGTGAATCAGAGGAGTCGTAAAGGGAAGAGGACAAACAAAAATTCTGAAGGAAATATTTGGTGTGTCATCCTCGTGTGGCCACAGTGTGACTTCGGCTTCCATCAGCGCCGAGTTCAGAAGCCTGTCACACAAGCCTCCTCCCTCTCCCGGCCTGGTGGTGTTTTATCATCTCGCATTGACACTTACTGACTTATGGACATGCCCCTCTCTCTAGCTACGCTTCTAGCTCCTCCTCTTTTCCCCGTTCACATACCTGCCATCTGTTCACGGGTATGACTTGCTGCCGCTCGGACCATCGTTATTTACTGCTGTCCTTGTTAGGGCTGGGCAGCTGTGTGTGCGTGGGGTTGGGGGTGGTGGTGGTGAGTAAATGGTAGCACCTGAACTGAAAGAGGCCCCACGGGGGACACTGGGTGCTGGGACTCGGGAACTCTCCCTATATCTTTGCAACTTTTCTGTAAAAGGAATTATTCCAGGACAAAGTTTATTTTAAAAGGGGTAGGGTGACGTCTTTCTCTGTTGGTCATTGTTATTTAATTCTGGGCACCACATAAGGCCATTTCAGGGCCTCCTGGAGTCACCTGAGGTGACATCAGTGACACATGCCCAGCACTCTGTGAGACACTGCTTTGACACTTGTTCCTAATTTAAACACTTAAACACAAAAGTAATCACTTTTGTCTTGTAATCTAGGTTCACAAGATCAAGTCAACCTTTGTAGATGGATTACTAGCTTGCATGAAAAAGGTAACTAAAGCTAAGAAAAAAGATATCATGATTGGGAATATGGCTTACACATGGGTTCAGATACATGTAGAATTTCTTTAAATAATCTAACATTCTTGAAACTATGAACCATGATTTTGTTATCATTTAGGTCTATAGCATAAGTTGACATTATACCTTAAAATCTCATATTCATGTGGAAGCTCTACTGCTGACCACGTGCTTTCACATCTGTTACTGCATCTCTTTTCCATAGTCATTTGAGGGACATGTTGTTTTAGTTCATGCATGAGGAGTCTGCAGTCAGAGGTGTTCTGTGACTTGTCTGCGGCCACACAGCAAGTGACAGCCCCGGTCTGGGGTGCACAGCCCCACCTTGAGTCCACGCTGCGACCCCCATGGCACGTCAGCCCACGTGTCCTACTGCAGCTTCTGCATAGCCTGAGGGAGAATCTCCTTCACCCTGATCACATGCAGGAATTTGTAACCCCACGGACATTGGGTTGGGAGTGTAGGGCCCGTGGCTCCTGGTTCTCTGGACAGAGCAGTGAGCGTTGTGTGCTGAAGGGGCCAGCGTGTTTGTGACTTCGCACGGCACTGTCAGAGCATAAGCTGATTCTTTCCAACTGATAAAGGGCTCCGTTTCCTCCACGTGGAACCAGACTGGAACCGTGACCGGAAGACTGTCAGCCAAGCATCCTGTAAGTTAGCTCTTGTTAAATGCCTGTTTCTCTGTCGGGACTGCAGTTTTGCCTAGATGTGTGTTTGTCTGTGCACTTTTTGTTTGTTAGAGGAGACCCCATACTGATAGGCTGTGGAGTTTTTTCTGTTTATTAATTCAGCCAATGTTCATTTAGCACATACTATGGGTTTTTTTGTGGTTTTTAAAAAAAATTTTTATGGTAGTGTATAGACGTCCATGTCACTCTCTCACTTTGTCCCAGCTTACCCTTCCCTCTCCCCGTGTCCTCAAGTCCATTCTCCAGTAGCACATACTATGTTTTGGGCACTTAGTGGGGGATCAGGACACTACACGTGTGAAGTGTTGAGTTAGTGGGGGGGTCTTCACATCCAGAGAGTCACGCACTCTGGTGCTGAGGGCAGGAGGGACAGACACCTCTTCCCACCCCATTCTTCATTTTCAGATTTGTACTGGACAGGTGGCTTCCCCAGATTATCTCTCTTTTTTTTTGGCTGTGTTGGGTCTTTGTTGCTGCGCGGGCTTTCTCTAGTTGTGGCGAGTGGGGGCCACTCTTCATTGTGGTGTGCAGGCTTCTCATTGCAGTGGCTTCTCTTGTTGCAGAGCACGGGCTCTAGGTGCATAGGCTTCAGTAGTTGTAGAACACGGGCTCAGTAGTTGCAGCTCACGGGCTTAGTTGCTCTGTGGCATGTGGGATCTTCCCAGACCAGGGCTCGAACCTGTGTCTTCTCCAGGTTATCTCTTGCTGAGCTTTATTCCCTTCCAGAAATTTCTCACGTCTCGGGCTTGCGGGTAGCACTCCTCCCAGGTTTTCTGGGATGCTGTAGTTTTACTTATTTATTTTTCTGTTATTTCAATTGAATTTTTTGAAAAAGGAGATAAACATCATGTGTGCATTTGGCCCCCACCTTTGACTCAAAGTGTACATCATCATTTTAACAGCTGCATTGTACTCTACTTAGTGGCTGTCCCTACTGAGGGTCATTTAGATCGTTTTCAGTTTTAATTATTTTGTATGTGCCATAAACTTACTTGTACAAATATTTTTGGTATGTTTTTCTGTTGATTTCCATAGCATAAATTCCTGGAGGTGGAACTTCTGAGTCAAAGTGTATGTGTATTTTTAAGGCTTTGCATTGCCAAATTGTCCTCCAGAGAAAAAAAAGTTTTACGTTCCCAGTCAATTTGTAAAATGTTTGGTTCCCTACATCCTTGCCAGTACAGGGAGTCTTCATTTTGATTACTAGTTCATGGCTTGATCTTTAAATATCTGTTCCTTTAAACATTAAGTGAGGTTGACTATATAAAAGTTAATCTTCTGTGAGTTGTCTGTTCATGTCATTTTGCACATGTCTCTGGAGGATGTATATTTTTTTCTATAGGTATGGAAAAGCTCTTTATATAATAAAGATCAACCCTTTGTAAAATACTGAGTTCTTTTTCTCCGTTTGTCTTTTGCCCCTTAATTTTTAAAATATATAATGTTTGCTATACTTAAAATGGCTTTTTCATTATACAAATAATATATAATTCTAAAGACTTCAAACAATAGATAAAAATATAAATAACAAAGTAAAAGTCACCTGAAATGCCACATCATTAACATTTTAGTGACCATACTCTATTTCTTTATGCACACACATATGTGCGTGCACTCACACTGCACACACATTTACATGACTGGGATTATATCATACATGTTTTTTATTGCAGACACTCCCTCACCACACCCATATCTCAGCCCCTCACCCTCAGGCCCAGTGCCATTGGAAGCTCATGTTAGCAGCCTATAGAGTGTACATCCATATTTTCCTCCAGATTTATAATAAAATCTTATACAGACCCATATGTGTATATATATATATATATATATATATATATATATATACACACACACAGAGACACAAAATGACTTTGTCATTCTTATTTTACAGAATTAGAATTCTATTTTTCTGCCTCTCGCTTTTCTCTCTCAGCAACAGCTCATGGAATCCCTGCAGTTCCTCTGACAGGGTCCTGTTTCACCTTTTTTAAAAATTGAAGTATAGTTAACTTGCAATATTATATTAGTTTTAGGTGTACTACATAGTGATTTGATATTTTAACATTACACACCATACAGCGTTATCACAATATTATTGACTATATTTCCTGTGCTGCACATTACATCCCTGTGAGTTATTTTAAAATAAATGCCCTGTTTCTCCATGTCCCTTTTGGAGTTGGGACCATCTTTCTTCTTTCCTGATGTCAATGGAAATAATTAATTAACAATCTAAAATAAGATAGAAAAGAGTTTTATTTGACCCAAACTGAGGACTGTAGCCCAGGAGACACAGATTCAAGAAGCACTTGAGTTGTGTTCTGTCAGACTACAAAATGGGGGAGGTGTATGAAGGCAAAATACTCAAGGTTACAGTTAGTTGCATGAGTTGTCTATAGGGAATTATAATTGGATGTGGCAAGAAGTAAGGGTGCTTGTTAAGCATGGTTTAGTTGGGGTCTGAGATGGTTGCATAGTTACAAGCGGGGGTGGGGGGGGACCTTGAGACCATAAGGTTGTAGCTGGCAGCTGCTAGCAGATATGGTTTTGAGAATGGCTGGCGGTGTCCTGGAGCTTTATACAGTTCAGGAAATTCACATTCTCAGTGATGTAGGAATGTGTCTGAAACCACATCCACACTGGCCACCCAACTTCATCCTGGATGCCTGAACCACAGTTGCCCCATTTTGATTTCTAAATGCATTCTTTTCTGTACTGGTTAAAGCAGATGTACAATGCCTATTTGACAGGCCATAAGAGAGGCTGTGCTAGTTAGCATAAAGTTCAAGCCAAATCATGTGCAAGCCAGGATGACTTCTCCAAACCTCAATATGTGAAAATTTCTTCCATCGCCTGATATAGGCATTCAGTGATATAAATTTAATCCCAGGTACTGCTTTCTGGCATTCAGTAAATTCTGGTATGTTGTATTTCACTTTCATTTAGTTCAGAATCTTTTCTAGTATGTCTTCTTTGACCCATGGGCTGTTTAGAAGTTTGTTACTTAGTTTCCAAGTAATTGGTGATTTTCCAGTTATCTAACTGTTACTGATTTCTAATGTAATTTCACTGTGGTCAAAGGATATACTCTGCATGGCTTGAATCCTTTTAAATTCATTCAGACTTGTTTTCTTGCCCAGAAAATGGTCTATCTTGGTAACTGTTCCATGTGCACTTGAAAAGAACGTTCATTCTGTTAATGTGGGTGGAATGTTTTGTAAATACCAATTAGATCAAGTTGGTTGACGGTGCTGTCCGAGTCTACTCTATCCCTGCTGATTTTGTCTGATTGTTCAGTCCATTGTTGAGAGAAGGGTATTGAATTCTGCAGCACAACTGTGGAATTTTCTTTTTCTCCTTACAGTTCTACCTCTTCTATATCCTTGTAGTTTTTGCTCTTTTATAAGGAGCAGAAACATTAAGAATTTTGTCCGCCTGATGAATTTACCCTTTTATTTCTATGAAATGCCCTTTTTATACCTGGTAATATTTATTTGATCTGAAATATATTTTGTCTAATATTAAAATATTAATTTAAAAATAATTAACAAAATACATCAAAGATAATTTTAGAAATAATAAAATTAATAAAAATGTAATTTAATATTAATGTTAAAATAGCCACTGCAGTTTTCTTTTGACCAGCGTTAGCAGGGCATTTTCCATCCTTTTACTTTTAAACTATCTCATTATATATAAAGTACATTTATTGTAGGAAGTATGTAGTTGGTCCTGCTTTTTTATCCCTTTTGATAATATCTGCCTTTTGATTAGGACGTTCAGTCCATTTACATTTTTTTTGAATTTTATTTTATTTATTTTTTTATACAGCAGGTTCTTATCAGTCCATTTACATTTATTGTGATTATTCATAGGATTAGATTTAAGTCTGTTGTCTTGCTTTGTGTTTTATATTTATCCCAATTGTTCTTTGTCCCCCTTTTCCTCTTTTTCTGGATTTGGATTGAGTTTTTTAATGATTTTTTGATTTTTAATGATTAAAAATTTTTAAAGTTTAAATTCATTAAAGTTTTTTAATGATTCTCTTTTATCTTTTTTGATGTATTAGCTGTAACTCTTTTTTGTTATTTTAGTGGTTAATTTAGGGTTCACAGCCTACAACTTTAACTTACCACAGTCTATCTTCAAGTAGTTGTGTCATCCCACATATAGTATTGTATAAGAACCCTTCACTAGTACAGTCCCATTTCTCCTCCTGGCCTTTGTGCTATGATTGTCTTTTATTTTACTTTATACCTAAGTTATAAATTTCACAATACATTTTATTTTTGTTTGAATAGTCCATATCTCTTAAGTAGATTTAAATAATAAGAAAAATCTTGAATATTTGCCCATGTATATTTTCAGTGCTCATTTCCTTGTGTACATCCAGATTTCTACTTGGTATCATTTTCCTTCTGCCTAAAGGATACCCTTTAACATTTCTTATACTGTGGGTTTGCTGTTGATGAATTCTTTCAGCATTTGTAGGTCTGAAAATATCTTTATTTCACCTTTGTTTTTAAAAGTTACTTTTGTGAGGTATAAAATTCTCAAATTCTCAGTTGAAAGTTTTTTCTTTCAATACTTTGAAGATGTTACTTCACTCTCTTCTCTCATTGTTTCTGCTGAGAAGTCTGTCATCATTATCTTCGTTTCTCCATCTGTAATGTGTCTTTTTTTTCTGGCTGTTTTTAACATTTTCTCTTAATCACTACTTTTGAGAAATTTGATTATGATGTACCTTGGTGTAATTTTTTCATGTTTCTATGTTTCAGTTTCTTGGATCTGTGGGTTTATAGTTTTAATCAAATTTGTAAAATGATTGGCAATTATTTATTCACGTACTTTTTGTGTTCCTTCTTTCTCCTCTCCTCTGGGAACTCCACTTATAATTACATATAGTAGGTCACTTGTATTTGTCTCATAGCTCACTGAAACTCATTTTTCCTCTTTTCCTTGGATATTTTTCCTGGTTCAATTCGGATAGTTTCTATTGTTATATCCTATAGTTCACTAATCTTTTATTTTGTCATGTCAAATCTGTTGTTAATCCCATTGAGTATCTTTTCCACATTAATTATATGTTACAGTTTTCATTTATAGAAATTTACTTTGGATCTTTTTTATGCCATCCATGTCTCTACTTCATCTTTAATATATTGGATACAGTTGTAGTAACTGTTTCAGTGTCCTTGTCTGTAATTTCAGCATCTGTGTCCATTATAGATGATGTGTCCATTCAGTAGATGATTACTCTAGTTAGGACTCCATTTTCCTGCTTCCTTGTGTGCGTGGTCATCTTTGTTTGGATACCAGACACTGTGGATTTTACATTATTGGGTGATGGAACTTTATGCATTACTGTAAATATCCTGAGCTTTGCTCTGGGTTAGGTTACTTGGAAACAGTTTTTTCCTTTCTGGTCTTGGTTTTATGATTTGTTGGGCAGGCCCAGAGAAGTGCTTCTTATAAAACTAATTATTCCCCATCCCTGAGGAAAGACCTTCTGAGTATTCTACCTATTGTCTATAGATTATGAGTTTTCTAAGAATGGCTGATGGGGGACTTCCCTGGTGGTCCAGTGGGTAAGACTCCACTCTCCCAATGCGGGGTGCCAGGATTCAATCCCTGGTTGGGGAACTAGATCCTGCATGCATGCCGTAACTAAGAGTTTGCATGCTGCAACTAAAGAGTCTGCATGCTGCAGCTAAGAAGTCCACATGCCACAACTAAGAAGCCTGTATGCCTCAATTAAAAGATCCCGCATGCCACAACTAAGACCTGGTGCAGCCAAAGTATAAATAAATAAATAAATAAAAGAGCTTAAAAAAAAAATGGCTGGTGGGAACAGGAGACTTTCCTGTCCCTGTGTGAGTGTTATACACAGTTTCCAACCCCTTTAGATGGCTTTTTCCTAGCCTTTGGTAGTTTGCTCACAGGCGTGCACTATCAGTTCTCTGTTGGATACTCAGCTCTCTGCTGGGCTCAAGAAAATGATGATTTTATAGATTATCTGTCTTTTCTAATTATTAGGGTGCTTTTCAATTGTATACTTCCCAGGTGGAAGTAGAAGCTCCCATCTAATAATTTTTAATCCACCTAAAACCCTGCATTCTTTCTGTCCTCTTCGCCTCGGAGAGTACATTAATCAGTATTTGTTTTATCAGAACCTCAGTCTTGTGTCCCTCTGAGGTAGTCCCTGAACTCCCCCTTCGTGATGCTTATTACATTGTGGTTTAACTGCCTGTTTACTTCTGTGTACCTCACTGGATTGTAAATTTCATGAGAACAGGGACCTTTCCCGCCTGCTTCACTGACTATTTCCAGGCCTGGCTCTGTACCTGGAACACGGTAGGCGCCAAGTTTTGATTGAATGAAAAACTGGACGTGTGATCCACTCTCAAGTTGTCTTCCAGTGTCTCAGGGTCACCTGGTTCAGGACATCATCGAGATGGCAACGTGTTGACGATGGGGGCCAAACCCTTCTCCGTGCTGGACCATCACGCCTTCGTCCCTGGCCTGAGTTGGTCATTGGTCTCCCGTTGGTCTAGATTCCCCTCTTCCCCTGACTCTGATACTTCAGGGGTCACGCCTGTCAGTCTGTTTTGTGCGTCCCTCTCATGCCTACTGTGTTTTTACAAGACCTTCTCCTGGGAAGGTGCCGAGCACCTGCCAGGAGCCGCATTCTTACCATCTCTTCATCATCTAATACCTCCTTATCAGGCATGGCTTTAGATGTCCCTTCTAATGTTTCCACGTCGACAAGGCCAGTTTTTGTCAATGCCTGCATTTCACTGCAGTGCCATTCGCGGTACTGGCTCAGAATTTATCAACATTTTGTAATTCAAAATATCTGACCTTTCACATTGTATTTTTATGAATTCTCTAGTATCCAGAGTCCTCATTCTTCTTCTAGTTAGTGTTTAAAAAAATTTATCAACATTTTGTAATTCAAAATATCTGACCTTTCACATTGTATTTTTATGAATTCTCTAGTATCCAGAGTCCTCATTCTTCTTCTAGTTAGTGTTTAAAAAAATTTTTTTAATGTTACAGTTTTAAAAATGTATTGATTGGAAATGTTAAAATCCAGCCATTGTTTAGCTGGATTTTTGCTTTAGTTCCTTTGTGAATCTTTTTTTTTTTCACATCTTTTTTGGAGTATAAATGCTTTACAGTAGTGTGTTGGTTTCTGCTTTATAACAAAGTGAATCAGCTGCACATATACCTATATCCCCATATCCCCTCCCTCTTGCGTCTCCCTCCCACCCTCCCTATCCCACCCCTCTAAGTGGTCACAAACCACTGAGCTGATCTCCCTGTGCTGTGCAGCTGCTTCCCACTAGCCATCCACTTTACATTTGGTAGTGTATATATGTCAGTGCTACTCTCTCACTTTGTCCCAGCTTCCCCTTCCCCCGTGTGCCCTCAAGTCTGTTCTCTACATCTGCATCTTTATTCCTGCCCTGCCACTAAGTTCATCAGTACCGCTTTTTTAAATTCCATATATGTGTGTTAGCATATGGTATTTGTTTTTCTCTTTCTGACTCACCTCACTCTGTATGAGAGACTCTAGGTCCATCCACCTCACTACAAATAACTCAATTTCATTTCTTTTTACTCATGAGTAATATTCCATTGTATATATGTGGCACATCTTCTTTATCCATTCATCTGTTGATGGACACTTAGGTTGCTTCCATGTCCTGGCTATTGTAAATAGTACTGCAATGAACATTGTGGTACATGTCTCTTTTTGAATTATGGTTTTCTCAGGGTATATGCCCAGTAGTGGGATTGCTGGGTCATATGGTAGCTCTATTTTTAGGTTTTTAAGGAACCTCCATACTGTTCTCCATAGTGGCTGTATCAATGTACATTCCCACCAACAGTGCAAGAGGGTTCCCTTTTCTCCACACCCTCTCCAGCACTTATTGTTTGTAGATTTTTTGATGATGACCATTCTGACCGGTATGAGGTAATACCTCATTGTGGTTTTGATTTGCATTTCTCTAATGATTAGTGATGTTGAGCATCTTTTCATGCATTTGTTGGCAATCTGTATATCTTCTTTGGAGAAATGTCTATTTAGGTCTTCCACCCATTTTTGGATTGGGTTGTTTGTTTTTTTGCTATTGAGCTGCATGAGCTGCTTGTATATTTTGGAGGTTAATCCTTTGTCAGTTGTTTCATTTGCAAATATTTTCTCCCATTCTGAGGGTTGTCTTTTCACCTTGTTTATGGTCTCCTTTGCTGTGCAAGAGCTTTGAAGTTTCATTAGATCCCATTTGTTTATTTTTGTTTTTATTTCCATTTCTCTAGGAGGTGGGTCAAAAAGGATCTTGCTGTGATTTATGTCATAGAGTGTTCTGCCTATGTTTTCCTCTAAGAGTTTGATAGTGTCTGGCCTTACATTTAGGTCTTTAATCCATTTTGAATTTATTTTTGTGTATGGTATTAGGGTGTGTTCTAATTTCATTCTTTTACATGTAGCTGTCCAGTTTTCCCAGCACGACTTATTGAAGAGGCTGTCTTTTCTCCATTGTATATTCTTGCCTCCTTTGTCAAAGATAAGGTGACCATATGTGCATGGGTTTATCTCTGGGCTTTCTATCCTGTTCCATTGATCTGTATTTCTGTTTTTGTGCCAGTACCATACTGTCTTGAGTACTGTAGCTTTGTAGTATAGTCTGAAGTCAGGGAGCCTGATTCTTCCAGTTCCATTTTTCTTTCTCAAGATTGCTTTGGCTATTAAGGGTCTTTTGTGTTTCCATACAAATTGTAAACTTTTTTGTTCTACTGCTATGAAAAATGCCATTGGTAATTTGATAGGGATTGCATTGAATCTGTAGATTGCTTTGGGTAGTATAGTCATTTTCACAATATTGATTCTTCCAATCCAGGAGCATGGCATATGTCTCCATCTGTTTATGTTATCTTTGATTTCTTTCATCAGTGTTTTATAGTTTTCTGAGTACAGGTCTTTTGCATCCTTAGGTAGGTTTATTCCTAGGTATTTTATTCTTTTTCTATTCTTTTTGTTGCGATGGTAAATGGGATTGTTTCCTTAGTTTCGCTTTCTGATCTTTCGTTGTTATTGTATAGGAATGCAAGAGATTTCTATGCATTAATTTTGTATCCTGAAACCTTACCAAATTCATTGATTAGTTCTAGTAATTTTCTGGTGGCATCTTTAGGATTTTCTATGTATAGTATCATGTTATTGGCAAACAGTGACAGTCTTACTTCTTCTTTTCCGAGTTGTATTCCTTTTATTTCTTTTTCTTCTCTGATAGCTGTGGCTAGCACTTCCAATACTATGTTGAATAAGAGTGGTGAGAGTGGACATCCTTGTATTATTCCTGATCTTAACCTGAAATGCTTTCAGTTTTTCACCATTGAGCATGATGTTTATTGTGGGTTTGTTGTATATGGCTTTTATTATGTTGAGGTAGGTTCTCTCTATGCACACTTTCTGGAGAGTTTTTATCATAAATGGGTGTTGAATCTTGTCAAAAGCTTTTTCTGCATCTTTTGAGATGATCATGTGGTTTTTATTCTTTAATTTGTTAATATGGTGTATCACATTGATTGTTTTGTGTATATTGAAGAATCCTTGCATCCCTGGGATAAATCCCACTTGATGATGGTGTATGATCCTTTTAATGTGTTGTTGGATTCTGTTTACTAGTATTTTGTTGAGGATTTTTGTGTCTATGTTCATCAGTGATATTGGTCTGTAATTTTCTTTTTTTGTGATATCTTTGTTTGGTTTGGGTATCAGGGTGATGGTGGCCTCTTAGAAAGAGTTTGGGAGTGTCCCTCCCTCTGCAATTTTTTTGAAGAGTTTGAGAAGGATAGGTGTTAACTCTTCTCTAAATGTTTAATAGAATTCTCCTGTGAAGCCATCAGTACTAGACTTTTGTTTGTTGGAAGATTTTTAATTACAGTTTCAATTTCATTACCTGTGATTGGTCTATTTATATTTTCTAATTCTTCCTGGTTCGGTCTTGGAAGGTTGTACTTTTCCAAGAATTTGTCCATTTCTTTCAGGTTGTCCATTTTATTGGCATATAGTTGCTTGTAGTAGTTTCTTATGGTCTTTTGTATTTCTGTGGTGTCAATTGTAATCTCTCCTTTTCATTTGTAATTTTATTTATTTGAGTCCTCTCCCTTTTTTTCTTGATGAGTCTGGCTAAAGGTTTATCGATTTTGTTTATCTTCTCAAAGAACCAGCTTTTAGTTTTATTGATCTTTGCTATTGTTTTCTTTGTTTCTGTTTCATTTATTTTTGCACTGATCTTTATGATTTCTTTCCTTCTACTAATTTTGGGTTTTCTTTGTCCTTCTTTTTCTAGTTGTTTTAGGTGTAATGTTAGATTGTTTATTGATTTTTGTTGATTGAGATTTTTCTTGTTTCTTGAGGTGAGCTTGAATTGCTATGAACTTCCTTATTAGAACTGCTTTTGCTGCATCCCATAGGTTTTGGATCGTCATGTTTTCGTTTTCATTTGTTTCTGGGTATTTTTTGATTTCCTCTTTGATTTCTTCAGTCATCTCTTGGTTATTTAGCCTCCATGTATATGTGTTTTTTACTGTTTTTTTTCCTGTAATTGATTTCTAATCTCATAGTGTTGTGGTGTCCTTCCTTATCTCTTGTAACAGTCTTTATTTTAAAGTGTATTCTATCTGATATGAGTATTGCTACTCCAGCTTTCCTGTGATTTCCATTTGCATGGGATATCTTTTTCCATCACTTCACTTTCAGTCTGTATGTGTCCCTAGGTCTGAAGTGGGTTTCTTGTAGACAGCATATATAAGGGTCTTGTTTTTGTATCATTCAGCCAGTCTGTGTCTTTTGGTTGGAGCATTTAATCCATTTACATTCAAGGTGATTATCGATATGTATGTTCTTATTACCATTTTCTGAATTGATTTGGGTTTTTTTAAAAAATAAATTTATTTATTTATTTATTTATTATTTTTGGCTGTGTTGGGTCTTCGCTGCTGCATGTGCGCTCTCCCTAGTTGCAGCAAGTGGGGGCCACTCCTCCCTGCAGTGGCCTTTCCCATTGTGGAGCACAGGCTCCAGGCACATGGGCCTCAGCAGTTGTGGCTGGCAGGCTCTAGAGTACAGGCTCAGCAGTTGTGGCACACAGGCTTAGTTGCTCCACGGCATGTGGGATCCTCCCGGACCAGGGCCTGAACCCATGTCCCCTGCATTGGCAGGCAGACTGTCATCCACTGAGCCACTAGCGAAATATCTGGGTTTGTTTTTGTGGGTCTTTTCCTTCTCTTGTGTTTCCTGCCTAGAGAAGTTCCTTTAGCATTTGTTGTAAAGCTGGTTTGGTGGTGCTGAATTCTCTTCGCTTTTGCTTGTCTGTAAAGGTTTTAATTTCTCCGTCAAATCTGAATGTTATCCTTGCTGGGTAGAGTAATCTTGGTTGTAGGTTTTTCCCTTTCATCACTTTGATTATGTCCTGACACTCCCTTCTGGCTTGCAGAGTTTCTGCTGAAAGATCAGCTGTTAACCTTATGGGGATTCCCTTGTACGTTATTTGTTGCTTTTCCCTTGCTGCTTTTAAAATTTTTTCTTTGTATTTAATTTTTGATAGTTTGATTGATATGTGTCTTGTCCTGTTTCTCTTTGGGTTTATCCTGTATGGGACTCTCTGCACTACCTGGACTTGATTGACTACTTCCTTTCCCACGTTAAGGAAGTTTTTGACTATAATGTCTTCAAATATTTTCTCAGTCCCTTTCTTTTTCTCTTCTTCTTCTGGGACCCCTATAATTCAAATATTGGTGTGTTTAATGTTGTCCCAGAGGTCTCTGAGACTGTCCTCAATTCTTTTCATTCATTTTTCTTTATTCTGCTCCCTGGCAGTTATGTCCACCATTTTATCTTCCAGCTTACTATCCATTCTTCTGCCTCAGTTATTCTGCTATTGATTGCTTCTACAGTATTTTTTGTGTGTGTGTGTGTGTGTGTGGTACGTGGGCCTCTCGCTGCTGTGGCCTCTCCCATTGCGGAGTACAGGCTCTGGACGTGCAGGCTCAGCGGCCATGGCTCACGGGCCTAGCCGCTCCGCGGCATGTGGGATCCTCCTGGACCGGGGCACGAACCCGCGCCCCCTGCATCGGCAGGCAGACTCTCAACCACTGTGCCATCAGGGAAGCCCTTGTATAGTATTTTTAATTTCAGTTATTGTGTTGTTCATCACTGTTTGTTTGCTCTTTAGTTCTTCTAGATCCTTGTTCAATGTTTCTTGTATTTTCTCCATTCTGTTTCCGAGATTTTGGATCATCTTTACTATCATTACTCTGAATTCTTTTTCAGGTTGGTTGCCTATTTCGTCTTCATTTATTTGGTCTTGTAGGTTTTTACCTTGCTCCTTCGTCTATAACATATTTTTTTGTCGTTTCATTTTTTTGTTGTTGTTTTGATGGGTGATGCTGTATTCCTGTCTTACTGGTTGTTTGGCCTGAGGCGTCCAGCACTGGAGTTTGCAGACAGTTAGATAGAGGTGGGTCTTGGTGCCTATAGAGGTTAGATAGAGGCCTCTGGGAGGCCTCACTCCAATTACTATTCCCTGGGGTCTGAGGTTCTCTATTAGTCCAGTGGTTTGGACTCGGAGCTCCCACCACAGGAGCTCAGACCCTACCTACAGCCTGGGAACCAAGATCCTGCAAGCCGTGTGGTGTGGCAAAAAAAGAAAAAGAAGAAAAAAAAAAGGAGCAATACAATAACAAAGAACAAAAATAAATAAAATTAGAAAGATAAGAACTATACTAGGAAAAATTAAAATATAATTGAAACAACTGCAACAAGGTAAAATAAAACCACAACAGAAAAAAGAAAAGAAAAGGGGGGGGGGGGGAACAAGCCAAAAGGAGCAGAACAATAACGAAGTGTAAAGAATAAAATAAGGGCTTCCCTGGTGGCGCAGTGGTTGAGAGTCCACCTGCCGATGCAGGGGACACGGGTTCGTGCCCCGGACCGGGAAGATCCCACATGCCGCAGAGCGGCTGGACCCGTGAGCCATAGCTGCTGAGCCTGCACAACAGGAGAGGCCACAACAGTGAGAGGCCAGCGTACCGCAAAAAAAAAAAAAAGAATAAAATAAAAGATTTATTAAAAAAATATATATATAAATGAATCAACAACAATGAACCAACAAGGTAAAACAGAACCCCAATCTAAAAGAGGAAAAAAGAAAGCCTTGGTGATGGGGGCGGAGTTTAGTCAGGGTTGTAACTTAGGCAAGGGCGGGCTTTGGGGTGGGGCGGGACCTAGGCGGGTGGGGGTTGACGTTCAAGCGTGGGGCAGGGCCTCCGCTTAGGACCTGCTCGGGGAAGGGGAGAGGCAGCACGTGGAAGGGAGGGTCTCTGGAGTGTGGAGTTCCGGAGTTTGGAGGTAGGGCCCTGAGTGAGGGTGTGTGGGTGGGGTTTAGGCCCAGCCGTTCTAGGGGGTCTCAGAGGGGGGTCTCCGAGTGTAGAGGTAGGGCCCTGGGTGGGGGTGTAGGGGCGGGGCTTGGGCTCTCCACGCGGGAGGGAGGCTTCGAGGGCAGATTAGTCCCGGGTGCCCAACAGGCTCCCCAGTGCCTAAGTGGACAGGGAAAGCACAGGGCCCCGTTCTCTTCTGTTCCTTCATGCCCCTCCCCCACTGTCCCTCCTAGGGTCTTCCCCGTCCCCGCTGGACCCCTCACCGTGGGTGGGTCCTGCTGGGTGTAGGAACTCCTTCCCTCCCCCAGCCACCCCTCAGGGGTGCCGGTCCCGGAGGTCCGGCCTTTACTTTTGCTCCCCCTTCCCTCCCTCCCACTCACTCAGGATTCATGTGGCTGGAGGGGGCCTTGGTGGGCAGAGGATCAGGCCCAGGATCTCAGCAGGCTCCTGGGGGCCCAAGTGGGCAGGGGAAACCTGGCCACACTCCCTTTGGACCCTCTGCCCTCCCAATGGTCCCCCAATTTCCCCCTTCGGGTGTGGGATCCCCTCGCTTCCCCCAGCCACCCCTCAGGGGCGCCAGCCCCCTCCTGCCTCCACTTCTCCTCCCTCCTCACTCCCCCTCATGCCACACATCCTACCCTGTCGCTGGGGGTTCCTCCGTCCCCTTAGGTGTCCGTGGTCCCCCACCGGTGCCTGGTAGGTGCCCTACTTGTGCGGAGACACATCCTCCTAGTCCACCATCTTGACTCCACCTCTCCTTTGTGAGTCCTTTTTCCTCTTAGTTTTCTTTATTTTTCTAAATGTATGTCCAATATTTTATTAGCACATTTGTACTAGCCTTTCGGTATGTGAGTTGGAGCCAAATTAAGATTTTGTCGTACTGTGGGCGATAACTTCAAGGTGGTTGATGATTGCTTGACCCCTCATGCTTCCCCTGCCTTGAGCCTTCGTTCTCCTTACCTCTGTTAGATACCTTTTCCACTCCTAGATCCCTCAGCATATCCTCCTCCAGGTATGAGTGGCAATTTAGTTTTTGGGTTTTTTAAAATTTATTTTATTTTAGTTTTTTGGCTGCGTTGGGTCTTCATTGCTGCGCTTGGGCTTTTCTCTAGTTGTGGTGAGCGGGGGCTACTCTTCCTTGTGATGCACGGGCTTCTCACTGTGGTGGCTTCTCTTGTTGCGAAGCACAGGCTCTAGGCGCATGGGCTTCAGTAGTTGTGGCACTTGGGCTCAGCAGTTGTGGTGTGCGGGCTCTAGAGCGCAGGCTCAGTAGTTATGGTGCATGGGCTTAGTTGCTCCGTGGCATGTGGGATCTTCCTGGACCAGGGCTCAAACCCGTGTCCTCTGCATTGGCAGGTGGATTCTTAACCACTGTACCACCAGGGAAGTCCCAGCAATTTAGTTTTGAAGACATCTGCGGTTTTCCATGTTTTGTTTATTTGTTTGTTTTTTTGCGGTACGCGGGCCTCTCACTACTGTGGCCTCTCCCATTGCGGAGCACAGGCTCCAGATGCTCAGGCTCAGTGGCCATGGCCCACGGGCCCAGCCGCTCCGTGGCATGTGGGATCTTCCCGGACCGGAGCACGAACCCGTGTCCCCTGCATTGGCAGGCGGACTCTCAACCACTGTGCCACCAGGGAAGCCGTCTGTGTTTTGGCTATAATAAATAAAGCTGCTATAAGCATTGATGTACAGATTTTTGTGCAAACTTAAGTCTTCATTTCTCTGGGATAAGTGTCTAGGAGTGCAATTGCTGAATCATATTTTTAAAAAATATATGCTGAATTTTATGTGCTAATATTTTAAAAGGATTTTTATGTGTTTATTCGTGATGGATATTGATCTGTTCTTATCTGGTTTGGTATCAGAATAATACTAGTTTCATAAAATGGGAAATGTGGAATTGTGTTAATTCTTTCAATATTTGGTAGAATTTGTCAATAAAATCATCTGGGCCCAAAGATTTATTTTTGGAGAGCTCTAAAATTATGAGCTCAATTTCCTTAATATTTATTGGCTTATTGATATTATGTTTCATATTGGATGATTTTTATTGTTTGTACTTTTTGAGAAATTGGTCCTTTTTTTCTGAGTTGTGAAATTAATGTGTGTGTAATTGTTCATTAGCACTTCCTTATCCTTTTGATGTCTGTAGGGTCTGTAGTGATGTTCCCTATTTCATTCCTGACATTGGTAATTTGTGTCTTCTCTCTTTTTTCTTTGTCAATCTAGCTAGAGTTTTGTCAATATTATTGACTTTTTCAATGAAGCAGCTATTTGTTTCATTGGTTTTTCTCTGTTTTCAATTTTATCAATTTCAGTTTTTCATTATTCCCTTTCTTCTACTTGATTTGGGTGTATTTTGCTTTTCTTTTTCTAGGTTCTTAAGGTGGGATATTAGATTATTCCTTTAAGACTTTTCCTTTTTTCTCATGTATGCATTTTTAGTGCTATAAAATTTCCTTCTCACTGTTGCTCTAGCTGTATCCCACAAATTTTGATATGTTGTATTTTGTCAAAGAAAAAATGCACCAGACAGAGTTAAACAGGCAAGGAAGAGTTTATTCAGGATTATTGCAATAAGGGAGAGAGATTGAACTACTCCAAATGCAGTGAAGACAGCAGGAGATTTATAGCTAATGGGGAGGGGAAGGGGTCAGTGGGTGGAAAATTACTAAGAAGAACTTGGTGAGGTACGAGGGGTTGGGGGGATTCTTGCTAAACTGCTTGCTAAACTTGCTAAACTCAGCCACAGTTTTTGCCTGTGATATTTGAAATAGTACAGTTCTTGTCTAAAAATTTCCTATCCTGCTAGAGAGTGCAGGCCTTTGTTGGGGCTTTTGGTCAGTGGCCATCAGCATGTCTAGGTTACTGGCTTCTTCAACACCCAGTCTGAGACTTGTGAAGCAAAAGGAAACCCTGGGCCTCACCTTCATGTAATCCTTGGTCCTGTGGTCCCTGGCCAGTCTGCCTTCCTCTCTCCACTTGCAGAGCTGTCTTGTGTTTGTTTTACACATAATGGCTAGGGTTTTAGTTGTACCAGTGGGGGAAGAGGGGGAGTGTCCGTGCCGTCCTCCTGGAAGTGCAGTCTCCTTATTAGCAGCATTAATGGAACAAAAGATTTGCTTGCACAAGGATGGTTTCAAAACACTGTCTGCTGTGTATTTCATTCCCAGCACCTCTTGCTCCTATGAGACTGCCCACCCTTGGGGCTGAGGCCTCTATTTCTTCAGAAGGAGAGGGGGATACAGCTGAGGATAAAGAAGTCTGTGTTCAGCTCTGGCTTTCAACACAGAACTTGTGAAAGAGCACAGCAGAAACAAGAAAGTATCAGAAATGAAGATCAGAAAGTGTTTGGGGTGTTTTTTTTCTTTTTTTTTTTTAAATTTCAGAAGCTTCCTTTTAAATACCAAGACTCAGAGACTTGTATTTTCAGAGTTTATAAGGTAAGGTATGCAAGATATGCTATATGGGCAGGTCCACTTCACTGGGAGGCATGAGAATGACTTGTGGGCTTGGAGGAAATGCTGAGAGGGAGACAAGCACTAGTATCTCCAAAAGGGCTCTGGCCTGGCCCCCTGGGGGAGAAGCCCAGAGGAGGGAATAGACCCCTGTAGACTATAACCCATGGGGGGGAGGCTTGGCTTCTAGCCCAGAAGCCTGGGAGTTCCAAGCCAAGACAGGGCATGGGCATTGGGCAGGGACCCTGAAGTGGCTTTCTCCTGCCAAGTCTCCATGGGCCCCAAGGGGCGTGAGTGAGAGCTGGAAAGTTCCCGTGGCCCCTTGGTCCTGTGGTCCTCTGTTGTGGAAATGCAGGACCACCATATTTGTCTGGGTCTGACTGGGCCACAGAGTGGGGCTGTGAGGTGGACAGTCCAAGGTCAAGTCCACACAGAGGAGGCATCTGAGTTTCAGCAGATCAGCAGTGTCAAGCAGAGCCAAGGCCAGGACCAGGTCATCAGGGGAGGGGCCGTTGGATGCTGGCCATGGTGTGATAACAGGCTTCACCAGCAGAAGCAACAAGGGCAGCTGGCCCCAAGCTGGTGACGTAGGACCCACCCCTTCCTGATACCATGCGGTTTCTGGGCTCCTCCCCGCAGACACAGCCTGGGGCGGGAGGAGCATGACTGAGAGGGAAGAAAGGCTGGGCTTTGAGGACTGTGGGTCCTACACTGACTGACTGCTTTTCCCCAGGAGTCTAAACTGGTGATTAAAATACCTCTAATCCACGTATTCGTTCAAATACGTTCAGCTGCAAATGACAGAAAATCAGACTAAATTGATCTAAACAATTAAGGTCTTTCTTAGCATACCTGACTTAGAAGTCCAAGGAAGGGCTGGCTTCAGGCAAGGTTTGATCTATCAGTCAAGTCATACAGGCAGGTCCCTCTTCTGTCCCCCATCTCTCAGCCTCTCGTCCTCAGCATTCCATCAGGTCTTGGGGATACCTGCTTAGTTTCTCTCCATGTAGCTTCCATGAAAGGAAGGGGAAACATCTTTTGCAGACGCCCTCAGCAAGCATCTCCTTGCATCTCTGTCTGGAACTAGGCCACCCTTGAACTAGTCGCATGGCCACAAGATGGGCTCTGCTGGCTGGCGTAAAGAGGGGAGAGCCCTAGTGAAAATCTGAGTGCCATTTTCTAAGGAAAAAGAAAAAGAGCATGCTTCAAGGCCCAAAACAAAGGGCAAGATTATGATATTTTTCATGCTATCAGCAGAAATAAGGGTTACACATTTTAAACCTACTATGTAAGATAATTGAACCAGTATCTCTTTGAATGCACTGAAAGAGGGTAACGGATATTTATTACTTATCTTTCTAGTTCTAGCAGCAAATGTTCTATTCTGTCTGCCTCTGTGCAGCCGTCCTTACGTTGTTATTTGGAAAAGAGCCTTAGGAAATTTGTCTTCAGGCCCAGACTCTGCCACCAAGTGTAGAGGCCTGGCTTTCCTGATACAATATTTAAGCCCTATATTCATCAGTACCTACATAATGTTACAGTAGCTAATTTGGAAAAATTCTAATCATGCTCTTTACATCGTTGGCTTGTGAATTTTTCAGCTTTGCTTATGAATATCCCTCCTACATGGTATTATTTAAATATCAAAATATTTATTAGCAAGATTTTTATAAATCAAATAATTATTGCTAAATCTGTGTCACTACTGGAAACCCAAATGAGATTTTTAAGCCTCTGTCCTTTGTCATTTTAGTGATGTATGACTTTCCTATTTCTATTTAGAGTGAAATGAGTAGTCCCCTCCTTGTCCACGGACCGCGTCACAGCACTTTTCGTGCATCTCCTTTTGATGGGGACCTTAGCAGCTAGAGGGTACCAGGAGCGAGTACCACTGTGAGCAATGCACAGTGATTCTTTATCCTATTCAATTTCATCTTCTTTTTAAATATTTATTTAGTTGCACCGGCTCTTAGTTGCAGCAGGTGGGCTCCTTAGTTGTGGCTCACCGGCTCCTTAGTTGTGGCACGCATGTGGGATCTAGTTCCCCGACCAGGAATCGAACCCGGGCCCCTGCACCCGGGCCCCATGCTCCATTGGGAGCATGGAGTCCTATCCACTGCACCACCAGGGAAGTCCCTCAGTTTCATCTTTTAAAGCACTGGTGGTGACCGGCAGCTAAACGGACCATCAGAGCCCAAGAGCCGGCAGGGAGAGGAGCCTGTTCCTAAAGCCACTCTGCCCGGCTGCATCGCGGCCCCACTGGGCCCAGCCCCCTTCCCTGCTAGCAGAGGCTCACCCTTTCTCTGGCGGCCTCTCGCTCCGCCTGCGGCGGTCCCGCTGCTGCTGCTGGGCCGGGCTGCTGCCTAGGTCTGTCCTTCCTCCTCGCCTGGCTTGGTCCTCCCACATCTGTCCCCTCTCCTCCAGGGTGGCCCCTCAGGGGCCTGTTTCCTGCTCCAACCCCCTCCTCCTTGCTGCACTCATGCAGCCTGGTGCTCCTCCCTCCTCTGAGCCCACCGCACACGCCACTCCTTCACCAGCAGCTTCCCACTTACATGCTTACGACACTTGCATCTCTCTCTTTACTTAGCTCTCCTTCAGATCTCTCAAACAAACAGTTACAGTCCCTGTCTCGGCTCCCTGGTAACTCAGGCAGGACCTGCATGTCTAGGATCACCAAGTACGTGGGGGTCTGCCTCCTGGTCCCCTCTGCTCCCCACTGCCTTCTCATTCCCCCTCCTAGGTCTCCACGCTCTAGTCCGTCCACCAGCCGCCTGTGCAGCAGCCAGAAAACCTCTCAGATGGTAGCCTGATGCTTCTTCAGGCTTCAGCCGCTGCCAGGCCTCTCGGGGAAGTCTGGACACCCTGCCTCCTTCTCCAGCCCATTTCCTGCTGCTCCCCACTCACTGATTCATTCACGAGCACGTCGTGTGTGCCAGGCTGTTCATGGAGCTCGTGCTGAATGGACCAAAACCTCTGCCCTTGTGGAGTCTGGGGGGCTGGAGGGCACGAGCCAGACAGCAGACATACTAAATTAGTCATGATGTGGAAGATGATAAACACTGTGGACAGCACAGAGTCGGGGAAGGACCCAAAGCACAGGGGAAGGTGGTGTTGGCCAGGGCAGTCAGAGCAGGACTGATGGAGTAGGCTGCGTCCTGGGGGAGCACAGCTGTTCATTTATTCCCGACGGGCCAAGGTGTCTCACAGAGTGCTCAGAAGATGCTGGAGCTGCTGTCACGTAGTAACCAGGACAGAGGAAGCCAGCATGCTGGCTGTGGCCCCGCTGGATCCTCTGAGGACCCACCGAAAAGATGGGGCTGCCGTCACGGTGCCTGTCCGTCTGCAGCCTCCTCCGTGTTTTGCCTCCAGCGTGGAGACTGTGGCCAAACTGAAGGTGGCTGATCCCCGGACCAGCCGTTCTGCCCAGGCCACACATGCTGAGCAGAGACGCTGTGGGCCGGGGCCCATGGGTGCACCTCCTTCCCCACAGTTCAGACTATTGCCTGCTTGGCATGTTCACTTACAACTACTGACAATCGAACAGACGCCAAAGTATAGACTTAAAACGTCACCTCTGCACTTTGCCTTTTGCTGAATGTGAAGCGAAGGCCGTTAACATTGAATTTTTCCAGATCAGTTCTCTTATTTTTTCACACATGCCAGAGTTCACCATGAAAACAAATGCTAGGAGTGTGCCCAGTCTTCGTCATTCCAGACACCAACGGAGCCTTGGGCTGTGCAGAGCAGTTGACGGAAGCTGAGAAAAGGGGCTTGCTGCAGAGAGCAGAGCGCGTTTCCTGCAGTGGGTCTCAGCGTCCTGGAGAATCTGGCTGAGTTTGTTACACAAAGGACTTGGAAGTGGTTTTCATACATTTAAGTGTCCACATTAACGGCAGAAAATGTTATAGCTGACAATTTGCTTTCAATTTCCACAGTTTGGGTAAGTTTCAGAACAGTCCCCCTGACATGTGGTCACATTGCTGTGTGCCCACGCTGATGCTCACTCTAGAGAGTTCGAGAGGCTCATGGACCTGGTCCCGCCCACTGCACCTTGGACCCGGGAGAGTAATGTCATCACTGATGGTGGAGCCAGGTTTCTCATGTTGCAGTAGAGAGGAGGTTCGAACGACCCATGCGGTGGATTAGAGTTGGAGACAGCAGTGTGGACTCATGTGTGGCTTCACACAGACACAGATGGCTATACCTAGAAACATTTATAGGTACGACTACACAGGGCAGCATATGTGCACATATCTCCTTGCTCTGTCAGCTGAGAGGGCCTAGAAGCAAGGACGCCCCCTAGCACCCAGATCTTGGCTTCTGATACCATCTCCAGTGAAAGCAACCAGGGCTCCTTGAGAAACGGCTGATTCTACGACTGCGGCAGGAAACACACAAGATGAGCCTGGAGCATCCTGTAGTGCCAGAGAGTAAGGAAGTGATAAACACACACACACACTGAAGAGGTTAAGTCAAAGGGACACAGGAGCCAAGTGAAAGAGCTTCCACTGGCCAAAGCCGGAATAATGTGAATAACAAAATAAATAATGTTATGTTGGGTTATAACCCAAAGGATAGAATAAATGTCCATGAGTTCATACGGATATAAATGACTGAATAAATACATAAATAAGGGAGAAAAGATGAATCCCCCATGTAGAATAATTTATGTAGGTATTAATACTTTGCCTTCAAGAAGATGGAGCATAACTCCCCACTCTGTAAGCATAGGGACTCTTTCCAAAGAGTATTGTATGAAAAGAGGAGAAAAAGGTAACTTTACAGTGGAGAAATTGAGCAAACACACCTCAGCCAAGTGATCAAGGCCAACATCAAAAGTGATAAACCATACTGCTAGTAAGAACCCTTATTATTATGATGTGATGAAACACAACTTACCTCTCCAGCCTTCCTCCTCAAAACCCATATCCCCATTCTAATCATGAGAAAAACATCAGACAAACCCCAATTAGGGATATTCTACAAAACTACCTGACCAGCAGTCCTCATTTTTGTCAAGGTCATCAGAAACAAGGAAAGTCTGAGAACCTGTCAAAGCCCAGAGGAGCCTAAGGGGACATGACAACTAAATGCAGTGTGGGATCCTGGAACAGAAAGTGGACATTAGGGAAATATTGAGGAAATATGAATAATTTATGGACTTTAGTTAATAATAATGTATCAGTATTGGGTTCGCTAACTGTGACCAATGTACCATACTAATGTAAGATGTTAATAATAGGGAGAACTGGGTGTGGGATATATTGGCACTCTACTAGCTTCACAGTGTATCTCTAAATCTAAAACTATTCAAAAATTGAAATTTCATTTTTTAAAAAAGGAGGTCAATATTCATTTATGATAAAAGCTCAATAAAGTGAGTATAGAGGGAATGTATCTCAGCATAATGAAGACCATATATGACAAGCTGACAGCTAACATCATACTGAGTGGTGAAAAGCTGAAGGTCTTTCCTCTATGGGCAGGAACAAGACAAGGATGCCCACTGTCACCACTTTTATTTAACATTGTATTGGAAGTCCTGGCCAGAGCAATTAGGCAAGAAAAAGAAATAACAGGCATCCAAATTGGGAAGGAAGAAGTAAAACTGTCACTATTTGCAGATGCTATGATGTTATATATAGAAAACCCTGAAAACTACACACACACACACACACACACACACACACACACACGCACACACACAAACTGTTGGAAGCAATAAATGAATTCAGTAAAGTTGTAAGATACAAAATCAATATTAAAAAATCTGTTGTTTATATATACTAATAAACTATCAGAATGAGGAATTAAGAAAATAATCCCATTTTACAATTGCATCAAAAATAATAAGATACCTCGGAATAAATTTAACCAAGGAAGTGAAAGACCTGTCTGTGAAAACCATAAAATGATGAAAGAAACTGAAGGCACAAATAAATGGAAAGATATTCCATGCTCATGGATTGGAAGAATTAATATTGTTAAAATGTCCATACCACACAAAGCATTCTACAGATTCAGTGCAATCTTTATCAAAATTCCAATGGTATTTTTCATAGAAATAAAACAAACAATCCTAAAATTTGTATGGAACCACAAAAGACCCCAAATAGCCAAAGCAACCTTGAGAAACAAGAATGAAGCTAGAGACATCATGCACCCTGATTTCAAACTATCTTACAAACCTAGAGTAATTAAAACAGTATGGTACTGGCATAAAAACTGGCATATAGATCAATGGAACAGAATAGAGAGCCCAGAAATAAACCCATATATATATGGTCAATTAATCTATGATAAAGGAGCCAAGAATATACAGTAGGGAGAGGATGACAGTCTCTTCAATAAATTGTGTTGGGAAAACTATACAGCTGCATGCATAAGGATGAAACTGGACCACTATTTTACACCATATACAAAAATTAACTAAAAGTGGATTAAGACTTGAATGTCAGACCTGAAACCATATAACTCCTAGAATAAAACATAGGTGGTAAGCTCCCTGACATCAGTCTTGGCAATGAGTTTTTAGATCTGACACCAAAAGCAAAAGCAACAAAAGCAAAAATAAACAAGTGGGACTACTTCAAACTAAAAAGCTTCTGTACAGTAAAGGAACCATTAACAAAATGAAAAGACAACCTACCAAATGGGAGAAAACATTTGCAGATCATATACGTGATAAGCGGTTAATATTCAAAATGTATAAAGAACTCATACAATTTTATAGTAAACAAACAATTCAATTTTTAAAATGCACAGAGGATCTGAATAGACAGTTTTCCAAAGAAGACATACGGATGGCCAATAGACATGAAAAGATGCTCAACATCACTAATCATTAGGGAAATGCAAATCAAAACCACAATGAGATATCACCTCACACCTGCTATGATGGCTATTATCACAAAGACAAGAAATAACAAATGTTGGTGAGAATGTGGAGAATAGGGAACACTCATACATCTTTTAGTGGGAATGTAGATTGATGCAGCCACTATGGAAAATAGTATGGAGGTTCCTCAAAAAAAATTTTTTTTAAGATTTAATTTTATTTATTTTTGGCTGTGTTGGGTCTTCATAGCTGCACACAGGCTTTCTCTAGTTGCGGTGAGCGGGGGCTACTGTTCGTCGCGGTGCACGGGCTTCTCATTGCAGTGGCTTCTCTTGTTGTGGCTCGCGGGCTCTAGGCGCAGGCTCAGTAGTTGTGGTGCACAGGCTTAGTTGCTCCATGGCATGTGGGATCTTCCCGGACCAGGGATTGAACCCGTGTCCCCTGCATCGGCAGGTGGCTTCTTATCCACTCTGCCACCAAGGAAGTCACCCTCAAAAAATTAAAAATAGAACTACCATATGATCAAGCAACTCCACTGGGTATTTATCCAAAGAAAACTTTAAAATTAATTTGAAAAGATATCTGCACCCCCATGTTCATTGCAGCATTATTTACAATAGTCAAGACAAGAAAACAACATAAAGGTCCATCCATGGATGAACGGGTAAAGAAAATGTGGCATATATATACAATATAATATTATTCAGTTGTAAAAAGAATGAAATCTTGCCATTTATGACACATGGATGGACCTTGAGGGCATTATGCTAAGTGAAACAGATTGGACAGAAAAGGATAAATACAATATGATCTCCCTTATATGTGGAATCTTAAAATACAAAACAAGAAAAACAAAACAAAACAAAAAAACGAACTCATGCATATAGAGAAGAGACTGGTGGTTGCCTGAGACAATGAGTGGGAGGTGGGTGAAATGAGAGAAAGGGGTCAAAATGTACAAATTTCTAGTTATAAAGTGAGTAAGCCATGGGGATGTCATGTACAGCATGGTGACTATAGTTAACACTGTATTGCATGTTTGAAAGTTGCTGAGAGAGTGGATCTTGAAAGTTCTCATCACAAGAAAAAATGTCTGCAACTGTGTGTGGTGATGAATATTAAATGGACTTTTTGTGGTGATCATTTTGCAGTATATACAAATATTGAATATGTTGTATACCTGAAACTAGTATGTTATGTCAATGACACCAAAATTTTTAAAAGGAGGGGAAGGGGAGCCAGGATCACCAAGGGGGGCAGATAGCATGCTGCGTTGGGGAGACTGCAGGGAGCTCGGGTTGGCTGGAGCTGGCGTGTCTGTGGGGCAGTGGTGAGAGATGGAGTTGGCAGTGGTGATCAAGATCAAATCGTAGGGGCACGAACTCTACCTCTGGGATAGTGCAAAACCACTGAGATATTTGAAGCCAAGGGGTGAAAAGGTTGGTTTAGTGTTTTTGCAAGCTTACCCTAGTGGTAACCTCGTTCCCAGCCTGGGTGACTCTGCTCTGAGGGGTGCTCTTTGGTTCCCCCTCCCAGTCAGAATGACAGCACCCTGTTATCGTCCTGCATGGGCACAGTTTGTAGTGATGCGACTTCTCTCTCTCTTTGTTCTCCCTAAACTGCAGTGTAAGCCCCTCAGGGCAGGACCCATGTCTGTCCTGTTTTATTTATTCTTTGCCTCTCCCCACTAGGATGGGAGCTCCGTGGGAGCAGGGACTCTGCCTGCCATGTCCACCACTTGTTTTCCCAGCTCCTAGCAGAATATCTGGAATAAACTAGGAGCCCAATAAACAGTAGTTAACAGAGGGAATGGTAGAGTTGCTTCATTCGTGGTTGGGAGAGTGTTGTTAGAACCCATGTAAGATGTGACCAGGACACGGGCAGCGGAAAAGAGGCAGAGAATGTGGAAGGGAAGACGTCCAGGAGGAAAAGCAGGTCTGGGCTGTGCGGGGAGGGGGCCGGGGGGAGGGTGCAGGGAGTGGACAAGAGCATCTAGAGCATCTAGAGACACATCTGTTGGACTTGGGAAACCAGCTGGAATGGAGGCACCATTTGTTAGCTGGTTCATTCATTCACTCATCCTGGGGGGCAGGTGGCCCATGGCTGTGTAGACACGTAACACATTTACGTTGTGATGAGTGCCAAGGAGAAAATAAACAGGGAAATGGGAATAGGGAGGGATGGGGTGTGCTGCTTTGGCTTAGATGTTCCAGGAAGGCTTCACTGAGTAGGTGACATTTGAGCTGTGGCTTCAAAGCTGAGAAGGAGCTGGGCCTGCTAAGGTCTGGAAGAAAGACCATCTAGTCAAAGGCTCCAAGTCAGGATCACTTCCGAGGCTACGGCACCCTGTGAGATGCTAGAAGGCGTTCTGTGAAAAGGGTTCCACAGCCGACTAGATCTGAGGGGTGCTGCAGGCCGAGCTCCTTTCAGGGCTTTACTTCGCAGCGTAGTTGAACGGTTACCTGGTAGGGAATTTGCACATCTTGAGTTGCAGCCCCAACTGTGCCTCTTGCTGGCCTGAATCCACCTTTTGCTGCTGCAAAGCTCACCTGTCTCTGTCCGCGCCAGCAGTGTCCGTGCTGCGACTGACATCAACCCTCCCTCCTCTGGCACTGTTGCATGGACTTCAGTTTGCTCTTTGGTCAGTTAGTGTTCTCCCCGGATGGTAACCTTTCTCACAACACCACCCCTCTCACTTTGTCTCTGTCATTGCACACAGAAAAATACTTTCTGTAATCACTTCCCACCCTTAAGTGAAGGCTGTGCTCAGAAACTTGATTTCAAAGAGTACAGCGTAGAAAGGGGGAAATAAAAAAGTAACTTTTCAATGCAGAACTTAGCAAACACCGCCTGAGATCAAAGTCGACATCAGCAGTGATAGGTCATGTCGACAGCAGGTGCCGTTGACGTGATGGGGCACTTTATCTCTGGGGTCTTCCTCCCCAAACCCGTAACCCCAGTCTAACCATGAGAAACAACAAGCAAATCCCAACTGAGGGATATTCTGCCTGACCAGTGCTCCTCAAAACAAGGTCGTAAAACACAAAATCTGGGAAACTGCCACAGCCAAGAGGAGCCTAAGGAAACATGATGACTGAATGTGTCCTGGATGGGGTCTTGGAGCAGAAAAAGGACATTAGGTGAAAACTGGTGAAATCCAAATAAAGTATAGAGTTTAGTTGATAATAGTGTATTGATGTTGGTTTCTTAGTCGTGTGAAGGATGCCCTAGAAACGTAAGATGCTAGCAATGTGGGAAATTGGGTGAGGGGCATAAGGGGACTCCCTATACTATCTTCCTAACTTTTCTGTAAAACTGTTCTCAAATAAAAAGGTTATTTTAATTAAAAAAAAAACATTTAACATAATAGAAGATTCCATAGATGTTTTTGGTCCTCTCCATCAAAATATTCTGGTTCCATTTTTATCAGCTGAGTTATTTAATTTTAATAACTGTTTATCTCTAGACATATTTGGGACACTTCATAAAAGCAATTCTGATTGAAAGTCATTTATGTTTTCTTATTCGGTGACTGTGTGCTCCTCTAGTCTCCAGTCAGTGTGCACAGCATTTTTATTGGCTTGTTTTAAGGTTGGCTTACGGGAACTACTGTTCGTCTTCTTTCCCTGCAACTTGACAGTGAAAGACAGTGTTCGGGAGTTCCTTGGTAGCCTAGTGGTTAGGATTCTGGTTTTCAGTGCTGTGGTTCAGGTTCAATCCCTGGTTGGGGAACTGAGATCCCACAAGCTGCACAACGTGGCCAAAAAAACACAAAAAAAACCAAAACCATATACAGAAAGAAAGAAAGAGAGCGAGAGAAAGAAAGGAAGGAAGCAAGGAAGAAGGAAGGAAAGGGAGAGGGGAAAGGAAGGAAGGAAGGAAGGGTTCATGGTTGAGGTTCTCTGCTGTAGTCAGATGCCAGAGCACTCATTCATGCCTCGGCAAGTCACCGTGAGCAGAATGGCCACTGTGGGATAATAGAAAAGAAGATGCCGTTTGAGACTAGTGTGAGTGCCTGGGAACTGGGCTCATGTCTATCGGCAACGGTGGAGAAAAAAAAGAGTTAAACCTTCAAGTGCCTTCTTAGGATGCATTCTTCCGTATGGTCGAAGGATGAAATATACATTTTAATTTTCCTTAAAATGTTCAAATTGGGTCTTCCCTGGTGGTCCAGTGGTTAAGAATCTGCCTTCCAATGCAGGTGACACAGGTTCCATCCCTTGTCGGGGAACTGAGATCCCACATGCTGTGGGGCAACTAAGCCCACGTGCCACAACTATTGAGCCCACGTACTCTGGAGCCTGCACACCACAACTAGAGAAAAGCCCATGTGCTGCAACAAAAAGACCCCACAGGACTTCCCTGGTGGTGCAGTGGTTAAGAATCCGCCTGCCAATGCAGGGGACACGGGTTCGAGCCCTGGTCCAGGAAGATCCCACATGCCCTGGAGCAACTAAGTCCATGCACCACAACTACTGAGCCTGCGGGCCCTCATGCCACAACTACTGAGCCCACACACTGCAACTACTGAAGCCCACGTGCCTAGAGCCCATGCTCCGCAACGAGAAGCTACCGCAATGAGAAGCCCACGCGCCACATCGAAGAGTAGACCCTGCTCACTGCAACTAGAGAAAGCCCGTGCACAGCAACAAAGACCCAACGCAGCCAAAAAAAAAAAAAAAGGCCCCACATGCTGCAACGGAAGATCCTGCGTGCCGCAACTAAGACCCGACGCAGCCAAATAAATATTTTTTTTAATGTTCAAATTATAGAACATATTTAACAAAGTGTGCTATATAGGTTAGATATTTAGTGAAGTTTCTGTTATTTTATTATTTGTTATATTGTAAAGCATAAAAAGTGGCATTTAATTATTAAAAAGCTTCCTTCATATTCTTCTGAAGATAATCAATTTAAACTTAGCATTTCTGCTTTCTCAGGACAAGTAAGAAACTTATTTATCCCTCTTTCCATTGGTAAAGGAACTTTCATTAAAAGTGATGTTTTATGTGCTGTGGGAGGGAAATGATTTCAGGAATCATGCCAGACGACCCTGACACCACGCTGTGCTTACCAAGAGCTTCTAGCTGGGCACGTTAGTTACAGTCTGGTCTGATCCCGATTTGACATGCTATTGGATAGAGAACACACTCTGTTTTATACAGCTGTAGATGCTGACATTACTCAAAGTGAGTAAATTTTATAGATGTTCTCTTATGAGTTTGAGAAAAGTCCCTTCTTTCCCTAGTAGAGTTGTTTTAATATGAATGAGTGTTGGATTTTTCCGAATGCTTTTAATATCCTGTTGTGGTGGTGATGTGCTTTTTGTCCTTTATTCTACTAATCTGATGTATTATATTCATTATTTTTGGATTTTAAACCAACCTTGTATTTCTGAGATAAATCCCACTTGGTCATGGTGCATAACCCTTTTTACATGTTGCTAGATTCAGTTTGCTAATATTTATTGAGGATCTTTGTGTCTATTTATGGAGGATGTTCTATTTGGTGTCCGGCTTTAGCGTCAGGATAACACCTCGTAGAATGAGTTGGCAATCTCCTCACTCTGCCATTCTGGAAGTACCTTTCATTGCTGAATTTTTTGAGAGTTCTTTATATGTTTTGAATCCAACATGATTTGCAAAAAAAAGTTTGATGGAGTCCAGTGTTTCACTGTTTTCTTTTACGGACCATGCTGACGGTGTGTATCTAGCAACTCTTCATCTAACCCAAGATTACAAAGATTTTCTCTTAAGTTTCCTTCTAAAAGCTTTAGAGTTTTACATTTTACCTTTATGATCCGTAAATTATAGAATCAGCTTCTTGATAGCTATGAAAAATCCTGCTAGTATTTTGATTGGGACTGTATTAAATTTATAGATCAACTTGGGAGTCATTGGCGTATTAAGGTTGAACATTCTAACCCATGAACATGGTCTATCTTTCCATTTATTTAGGGCTTTTAAAATTTCTTTCATCAGAATTCTGTAGTTTTCAACATACGGATTTATAGCTAAATATTTTGGGGTGCTATTATAAATGGCATTGTTCATTTAATTTCAGTGTCCAATTATTCATCGGTACTGTGTAGACATAGAATCGATTTTTGTATATTGACTTTATGTTGATCCTTTGGTCAACTCCTTTATTAGTTCTGGAAAGCTTTTTTGTAGTCTCCATGGGCTCTTCTACATAAGAGATCACATCTAGTGAATAAGGGTCATTCTGCTTCTTCCTTTGTACTGTATGCTTTTCATTATTTTCTCCTTCCTTATGGTGCTGGCTAGGACCTCCTATATTATGTTGAGTAGAAGTGTGGGAAGTGGGCATCCTTGCCTGCTCCTGATCTTGAGGAGAATGCACTGAGTTTTCCGCCATCAGGATGATGTTAGCTTTAGGTTTTGTCACAGGCTCCGCTTACCAGGTTAAAGGAGTCCCTTCTGTTCCCAGTTTGCCGAAAGTAGTTTTTGTCACGAATGGATATTTAATTTGTCAGACGCTTTTTCTGCATCTATCGAGATGATCATGTGACTTTTCTTCTCTAATCTATTAATATGCTGAATGACATTGATAGATTTTCAAATGTTGAACCAGCCAAGGCTGGGGTTTGGGGGATTAACCCCACTTCGTCATGACGGATTGTCCTGTTGTTGGATTTGATTTGCTGATATTTTGTTTAGGATCTTTGTATATTCATGCAGGATATGGGTCTGTAGTTTTCTTTTCTTGAAATGTCATGTCTGGTTTTATTAGGATATTATTGACCTCATAAAATGAGTTAGGAAGTATTTCATCCTCTTTTTTTTTCTGGTAGGGATCGTGTAGATCTGGTACAGTCAGTCAGCAAGCACTAAGACCAAGGCTGGTGCCAAGTGCCAAGAGCAATAGCCTTGGTTAGAGTGGAGAGACCCAAATACTCATCTTAAAATAGCTTTTTAAAGGAAAGTACGGTGTACAGATTTCACGGAAATCTACATTAGCGTACTATGGTAGGAATTTTAAAGGTAACTAAGTTCATAATTCAGGCTGCTGATGAAAGAATTACTGTATATAATTATGATAAGGGTCACACAGGCTAAAGTCAAAAAGAATTGTTCTCATATTTGCTGATAATACCTAGTGCTATACCCACCAAAATTATGTTTCAGTATTAGTTGTATTAAGTGTCAATACACTTATGCATAGTACATTGGCATTAGTTATTTTGTTAATGTTTAATAAAATGTGACACATTTTAAATACCGTTAAATAGTACAGATTAATTTAAGAGAAGATATTTCAACTAAAGCAATTTCCCTCTTATTATTCACAGAATATCCAAGGCATCTCCAAGCACCCAATTCAAATAGCTAGACCTCAAAATTTTCAAGGTAACACATTTCTTTCTACTTTGCAGAAGTCTTGGGTAACATTTTCTAAAAACCTAGAGATGTTGTAATTGTTTTTCTGTGTAACTAACTGCTTTTCTTTCCTGAAGTTCTCCTCTGTATTTGCATGACCAGGATTTAAATATACATTGAAAAATAAAACACAGCTAAAGTGATATGGTACCTCCCCTTTAGCACTTTATAAGTTAAAATACATGATAAGTATACAAGGGAAGTAGCTCCCCTCCTACTATCTCTCCCCCACCAACTTCCCAACAAAGAAAAAACAAACAGACATACAATAGAACTGGCTTTTATTAAAGTCTGAAAATTACTGGAAATGTTTATGAAAGCATAGTAACACTCTTCTTTCTCTTAAGCTCTTCCACTGTACTGCTGATGGTTACATTTCTAAAGAAGAAAAAGGTCAAATCTGAGCAAAGTAGGGCTCTGTGGCCCATTCCCAGTAAACTCCTGCCCCCTTTGCTTTGGGAACTGCTGCTTCCGGAAGGTCAGGGCCAAACAATGAAGCGCGATGAGCAGTCCTCTTTAAAGTACACACAGTCGTGCGTGAACACAACTCATGGGAGGCGAGCAGCAGCTCCGCCTCCTCCAGCCCCTGTAAAATGCACTCAGCGGGGAAATCTTAGAATTTGTGCTTCCACAAAGGAGATCTTCTCAGCGGAGAGGCCAGAGGGTCTCTCGGCGGCTCTTACTGCAATGTTTGACCTTTTCTTCATTAAGAATTCTGCACAGAACAGGAGACTTTAACAGCAGAAAATGTAGTTTACTTTCAGTAGTCTTATGATGTTTTAAAATTACATTAAAAATATTAAGAAAAATCAGAAATCTAGACTCTTCTGACTTTAGAATGATGTTAAAATAACTTTGTATGAGGAATAGCTATGAGTCAGCTCATGACCAAATTCACCGAGTGCTCTTGAAATATGATTCAGGTAAAGACGAACTCCTTACCATCTCCCCGAGGGCCATGTTTGTTTCATCCGAAGGCCACACCTTCCTAGCAGCAGGTATGTGCGGGCCATGGTAGAGACACCGTGTCACTGGATCCCATGTTATGCGTTTCATACAGTTCAAATATTTAGAAATTGAATAATCCAAAGGTGCTTACAGAACTCATTCTTTAAAATAAGTCCTGGCAAATATTTATATGAAGCAAAGATTTCTTATGCACAGTGAGAGCAGCTCTGCTTCCTGGGTCCCTTCACTTTACCACGACTAGATCCCAAGTTCCTCTGCCTGGTCCCGCTCAGTCTGCCCCCCTTTCTCCTCTCTGTCCCCATCACCCGTGGCGCTTTGCCCTGCTCCCTTGCTGCAGTCCTGCTGGTCCCTGTGCTGTCCCCCAGCAACCAGCCAGCTCCACCTCGGGCCTGCATGGACCCCCCTCCCCAGATGAGGTCCCGCTCCCTCCTCCACCTCATACCTCTGCTGGAAGGTCACTTTCTTGATGACACTTTACAGCAGCTCCCTCTACACACACTGACTCCAGAAGCTCCTTCTCTTGATGGATCTGTGCCACTTCATCTCTCACCTTCTAACAGGCTGAGTAATTCGAATTGCCTCCCTCCCCTCAAGTGTAAGTTCTACGCAGGAAGGGATTGTTGCCCGTTTTGTTCACTAGCATACCCCAAGCACACAGCCTGGCGCACAGCAGGCCTTTTAAATTCTGATGTTCCAACGAACTGATGAATCAATACAGCCCACCCTGGAGGCATGGGCAGTCTTGCAGAAGAGGTCTCGGGACTTTTAGACCCAGGGATGGCCAATAGACCCGAGGCCTAAGGACCCTGGCATATGAGAGGTGGGCACGTTGACCTTGATTCCTCAGTGGGGAGGGAAGATTGAGGGTCCCCTGGGGGTGGGTAGCAACAATGAGGGGCATTGTTCCTAGATTCTGAATTAATGCAGAGCTCTATCTAACAGACTTTTCACAGATTGAATTGCGCATTCTTGCACACTTATCTGGGGATCCAGAACTTTTGAAGTTATTCCAGGAATCTGAAAGAGATGATGTATTTTCCACCCTGACTTCACAGTGGTAAGATATATGAGCTCATAATAGTATCAGATCCGCAGGAATGCTGACACGATTTTAAAAGCCTGAAATTGTTCCAAACCTATTTTCATAAGAAAGAAATTATACTTTTCTCTAGTAGTTAATCTCTGTGAAAAGAAGAGTAGGTAACAAGGATGCCAAGAGTTTCCTAATTATGAAAGAAGTGGTAATTCTTCACCACTAGAAAGGAAGTCCATTGCGAACGAATATAATAGAAATATGGAAAAATCAAACGTGAAAGGCACGCACGCCCTCCAGATGAGTGTCACTCAGGACAAAGCCCAGTGCCTGGCAACCTGAGTGGCAGTCGTATCTTCAGCCCCACTGAAGCCCTCACTTGCTGTTTGGGTACAAAACAAGTCTGCACAATGCTATGCTTTCTCACTGCCACCTCATCCTTGCTTTTTTGAGTAAACTTTCATTTTGCCTATTAGGCTTTTCTTCTTTCGGTTTGAAGCCTGGAACTCCTCCCATCTAAGGCCATGAATGCCTTTCTTCAGGGTGCATTTGGTCCCGAGGTCCAAAGCCAGCAAGAGCAGGCTCAGACCCTGCCTGCCCCTCCCTGCCCACCCCCCAGCTCAGCAGCTCTCAGCTTGGGTTGACGCGGTGCCGCCAGGTCCCGGTGCTTTCGCCCCGCCCGCCGCTCCCAGGGAGCTGCTCCCAGCCGCTCCCAGCTGCTCCCGCGGCTCCTCCCTCCTCCTTGGTACGCACCGTTTATTCTTCTTAAAACTGAGATATAATTCACAGACCATAAAATTCAGCCTTTCAAAGTGTACAATTCAGTGGGTTTTAGTACATTCACAAGGTTTTGCAACCATCATCACTGTCTAATTCCAGAACATTTCCATTACCCTAAAGAGAAACCCCACACGCAGTCGCTATCATTCCCCAGCCTTCCCTCCCGCCCGGAAACTACTAATCTATTTTGTCTCTATACATTTGTCTATTCTGGGCACTTCACATTAATGGGATCATACAGCACATGGCCTTTTGTGACTGTCTTCTTTCACTGAACATAATGTTTTCAAGGTTCATCCATGCCGTAGCATGTATCAATACTTCATTCCTTTTCATGGCCAAATAATATTCCATTGTATGGAATAATGTGTTCTGTATATTTCAGTATAAACAAAAAAATAATATTCCATTTATTTATCCATTCATCAGTTAATGGGTATTTGGGTTGTTTCCACCTTTTGGCTGTTATGAATAATACCGCTGTGAACATTCATGTACAAGTCTTTGTGTGGAAATATGGTTTCATTTCTCTTGGGTAGATACCTAGGAGAAGATTTTTGGGTCATATGGTAATTCTATGTTTAACTTTTTAAAATTGTGGTAAAATAACATAACATAAAATTTACCATCTTAACCATTTTAAAATGTACAATTCACGTCACAATAGTGGCAACTATATTTAATTTTTTGAGGAATTGCCGAAACAGTTTCCAAAATAACTACACCATTTTACACCCCACAAGCAGTGTATGGGTTTCCAATTTCTCCACCTTCTGGCCAATACTTTTTATCCTGTGTCCTTTCGATTCTAGCCATCCCAGTGGGTGTGACGTGGCAGCTTTGTTGTTTGATTTGCACTTCCCTGATGACTGCCGACGTTGAGCATCTTTTCTTATTCTCTGTCTTTGTCTCTTTCCCTCCTCTACACCTTTACACAAGTGCACCTGGGTGTGTTGCTCACCCCAGCTTTCTCTGCGTACTTCCTACCAGAAGATGGTCTCTCTTCTGTTTCAGTTCCTGTCCAGTTAGGATGTAAGATAACATAGAATTTTTAAGGCATGTGATAGATTTAATAATACCCCTGCCCTCTCTCCCGAGGCGTGGAAAGTCTTAGAAGATTGTTTCTACCTAGGAAGGAAGAGTATTTTGCTTATTTGTTTCACATATGAGCTTTGTTGCCATCTTAGTGCTTTGGTGGAAGGGTGCTATAGATATTCTCCTTGACAGTGTGAAAGAATCTATCTGTGATTCAAGGTGAGTGCTTGTACATAGATCACTAAGCGTGTTTTTTGTTCAATGGGCCCAAAGCTACTCTGGCTGTTGCTGACCAAGTGTTACAGAAAAATATTTTTGTCAAAGTATCAGGCAAAGGATGCAACTAAAGCAGTGCCAAGAGGGAAGTGTGCAGCACTGGTGCTTACATCAGAAATGAGGAAAGATCTCAGATAAATCATCAAACTTTCTGTCTCAAGAAACCTGAAAAAGATGATTAAGGAGGAAGAAGGAAGGAAATAGTAAAGATAAGAGCAGAAACCTATGAAATTGAAAAGAGAAAGCAATAGCAAAAATCAATGAAACAAAAGTTGGTTCTTCAAAAAAAAATCAATAAAATTAATAAACTCTAGCAAGACTGAAAAAAATAAAAATAGAGAAGACACAAAGCACCAATATCAGGAATAGAACAGAGGATATTAGTACAGATTCTGCAGACATCAGAAGGATAATAAGGGAACACTATGAACAACTTTATGCTCAAAAATTCAACAATTTAGAAGAAATGGATCAATTTCTTGAAAACCACAAAGTATCAAAACCCAACTATGATGAAATAGATAACCTGAATAGTCCTATAAACGTTAAAGAAATTGAATGTTTAGTTTAAAATCTCCTGAGAAGGAAATCTGCAGGGCCAAATGCCTTCCATGGAGTATTTTACCAAACATTTAAAGAATTAACACCAGTTGTATACAACCTCTTCCAGAAAATAGAAGAAGGAACACCTCCCAATCATACTGTGAAGCCAGTATTACCCTGATACCAAAACCAGACAAAGACTAAAAACAAAATAAAACACAATCCCATGCAGACCAATATCACTCCCAAATTTAGATGTAAAAACCCTCAGCAAAATATTAGCAAACGAAATCCAACAACATCTTAAAATGTTGTATGGGTATAATTATACGCCATGTCCAAGTAGGATTTATTCCAGGTACGCAAGGCTGGTTTAACACTCAAAAATCAGTGTAGTCCACCATGTAGTCAAGCTAAAGAATAAAAATAATATGATTTTATCCGTTGACCTAGACAAAGCATTTGACAAAATCCAACGCCCATTCATGATAAAAATTCTCAGGAATTTAGAAATAAAGGGGAGCAACCCCAACTTGATAAAGAACATCTGCAAAAAACCTACAGCTAACAGCATATTTAATGGTAAAAGGCTAAATGCTTTCCCCCTAAGATCAGTAACAACTTATTAATATTGAATATTGAAGTTCTGCCCACTAAATAAGGCCAGGAAGAGAAATAAATGGTGTATAAATTGGAAAGGAAGAAATAACACTGCCTCTATTTATAGATGATATGATTGTCTATATAGAAAGTCTCAAAGTATGTATAAGAAAAAACATTTTTTAACTCCTAAAACTAGTAAGTGAGTTTAGCAAGGTTGCAAGACACAGTATCAATACACAAAAGCGAATTGCATTTCTATAAACTAACAACAAACATGCAGAAATCGAAATAAAAAATGCAGTACCATTTACATTCACTCCAAAGATAATGGAATACTTAAGTATTCAGTTAACAAAATATGTATAGTATCTGTATGTCTAAAACTACAAAATGCTGATGAAAGGAATCAAAGAAGATCTGATAAATGGAGTGGCATACTGTGTTCGTGGAATGGCAGACACAACGTAGTAAATATGTCACTTCTCCCTAAATTGATCCATGAGTTTAATGCAGTCCCTATTAAAGCCCAAGCAAATTCTGTAGACATAGACAAGCTCATTCTAAAATTTAAATGAAAAGGCACAGGCCCTAGAATACCTAAAACAATCTTGACAAAGAAGAAAGTGGGAGGAATCACACCTGATATTAAGACTTAGTACACAGCAATTGGGAACTTCGCTGGCGGTGCAGTGGTTAAGACATCGCCTTCCAATGCAGGGGGTGCAGGTTCGATCCCTGGTTGGGGAGCTAAGATCTTACATGCCTCAGGGCCAAAAATCCAAAACATAAAACAGAAGCAATATTGCAACAAATTCAATAAAGATTTTAAAAATGGTCCACATCAAGAAAATCTTTAGAAAAAAATACAGAGTAATCAAGAGACTGTGGTGTTGGCAGAGGAACAGACACATAGACCAATGGAACAAAAAAGAGAACCAGAAATAGATCCACACAAACACGCACAACTGATTGTCGGGAAAGGTATAAAGTCCAGGCAGAAAATAATTCTCTTCAGATTCGTGTTAAGCTGATCACTCACAAAGCCAGCTTGGGAAGTTCATTTCTGCATTGGATATTGTATATGTCTTTCCTGCATTTTTTTATCTTGTGGTGGTTTTGGGGAGAACTTCAAAAATAAGAAGCTTCTAGTATTTGCATGGTGGTCGCTTCTAATTTCCTACCAGCAGTAGTAATCCAACACTTGTGACTTATACTATAATCAGTTGCTTTGGAAATGATTTTTATGTTCCAAACAGAGGACTAGAATAGCACATGGTGAAACAGCAGCAAATGCACTCTTAAAGATGTTTATTTCATGTACATGCCTTATTGTTTGAAACACAAAAAGCAAAAAGGCAATTAGATGTACTCTGAAATATTTAGTAACATTTTCAAAGAATAACAATTTTCTTAAAAAAACCTTCAAGAATATGTAGATCATGTATAAAAATGGAGACTTGGAAGAGGTCTTGGAGATCATCTGTAAAGCTATGATGTGACTGATGAAAGTCTGACCCAGAGAGCGGGGCCCTGCCCAGGGGTGCACGTCTGAGCCGGGTCAGAGCTGCCTCCTCCAGCTCCAGTGTTTTCACCTGAGCTCGGAAGACACAACCATTCTGCACGGAGGTGGCTTCCTTCACAGTAATCACCACACATGTGCCTGATTAGGTGGTTTCCTAAAAGTTCTACAAGGCAAATAAAAAAGCATTTCTTATCGGTTGTACGTTCAACTCAACATTTTCAGACTGAAACTTAAAAAATAATTTTTCACTGCAGAATATATTAGTTTTTCTTCTGCTTAAGGCTTTTCTTGAGTGCTTTTCTGAGATATTCTCTCGTAAGGCAGGTGTGGTAGATAGTCTTGTGGGCCTCTCTCCTTCTCTGGGGGAAGATGGTGCTTCCCTACCTGTTAGATGTCAGACTTGGGCGTGTGACTTGTTCTGGCTAACGAAACGTAAGCAAAAGTGACAAGGGTCATGCCTAAGCTGGGGCTTTAAGCAACTGCACACGGTTCCTCTTGATCTCTTTTGTCTCTATTTTGGCAAAATTGACAGAGGCTGCTCGATCATCCTGCATTATAAATGGTGGACCAGAATGTGATGGAAAGGTGGTGAAGAAGAGAAATAAAGTATTCTTGCTGTAGGCAGTAAGGTTTCAGAGTGATTTATTCTGGCAGCATAACTTGACCTATCATAGCATCTACAGGACTGGGTGCCAGGACTAAGAGGCTGCTGTAATGAATCCTGAAACGCGTGGCACTGGCTTTGGGGCCAGGCGGCAGGCAGTGAGATGTTTATTGGAGGCTGGAGGATGGCACTTGGTAAATGGTATGACATTTGGCAAGACTGTCACCTGGGATAACTTGTGAAGCAAATAATACCCTAATGAGCTGAGGTTTGGGGCAGAGTGGGCCAGCAGAATGCTAGAACATGCTTTGGTTGCTGTTGTCTGCATGTGACAAGGTACCATAAGAAAAAACTCAGAAAAGAACTGGCCAGTGTACAAGTAGGAATGAAAAGAAATAAGAAGATTACAGAAAATTGGAGTTTTACATATTTGAATATAGAAATGATTCTCATCTCCAACCAGTAAAAGATGAATCTGAAGAGGGCTTTGAACAACAAAGGCCAGTTAAAACACTGCTTTAACAAATGAAAGGTATGGCTTTGATGCCTACTGTTAACATCTCTGAAAGAAGGTGGCACCCATAAATCCTTACAGTTAGACAACGCAGCGCTGAACGAAGAGACTAATGCTAGCTTCCCCCCACGTTCCTGATAAGCTGCAGGCACCTGCGGTGGAGTCTGGAGAGAGGATGCATCTCTAAGCGAATTGTGGGAACGTCTGTTGGCACGTGGAGCTGACTGGAGTTAAATAGGACTTACTGTGTTTCTGAGCACGGTACTTACCAAAGAACCTCCAGTCTGGGCCAAAGGAGACTGTGATTACAAACCTGGGGCCCCACGTATTCTACAGCCAAGAAGCAGTCCGGGAAATACGCTCGTTCCCCCAAGGAAAGAAAATCCTTCAGTGCCCTCTTACATGTAGCCAAGAAAGATAATGGAAAAAGAAGTCCCAGGAGTGGAGCAAATGGCCATGGTGAGCAAGGGACTGAGCAAGGGTCCTTTGTGAGAAGGGCCCCTTCAGCGCCTACCCAGTGAGAATTCAGAGTTGCTGTGGACCAATGACGCCCATGTGTCTCCCACTCTTCCCCTTTCCGCATGGGAGTGCTTATTGTGGGCGTCCTGTCCCTGCCCCACCGTTGCATAGCACATGTGTGGAGTGAAAGGTAGACTTGGCCTTGGCCTCCAGATCAAGAGGAGCCCCATCAAGGCCTGATATAAAGATGATCACAAAATCCTGACGCCCTATCAGATGGAACTTGGAATTGTCACTCTTGTCAAGGGGGAGGAAAGCCAATATGTGTGGTCAGAAGGGCGGAGTGTGGTGGAATGTATTATTATTCAAGCATATTTGCTGCCCCTCCCTGGAGGAAGAGTGTACTTCCTTGCCCGTTGACTCAGGCTTGGCCATGTGACTTGCTACCAATGACATGTGAACAGAAATGACATTTGTCACCAATGGGTAGAAATTTTAAGAGCCAACACATGGTTAACCGTATTTTCTTCATCCTCTGCCATGACAAGCATCATTGTTCCAGATGTAGGCTAGACTCTGCTCCTGAATCACAGAATGCAGATGACATGGAGCAGAGCCTCAGCTGACCAGTGTTGGATATGTTGCATGAACAAGCAATAAGCCCTTGTGTTTGTAAGCCTCTGAGCATAGCCTAGCCTGTCCTTACTGTACAGCAAAGGTGCAACCATTTGTGTTGTCAGTATTTGGGTATGTCTCTCTTAAAAATGAGCTTAAATACCACATCCTGTCTGAGTGCATCAGGAGGAAGGTGTAGGGGAGGTCGTGCTAACGTTCAAGGGCATGTGGCCTATGAACTTGGTTTCACTATCATGTGGCAGTGTGACCCAGGACCCTAAACCACAAGGTCCCAAGGAGACTTTTCATCACCGTTAGTGGCAACCCAAAAGAGCTCCCCTCCAAAGCTGTTCTTGGCCTTCCAGGCAGAGACCCTCTCAGGTGGTCACCAAAAGTCAGCCTAGAGTACGCAGAGCACTCACATGATTCTCTTCAACACTAACCTGCTTACCCAGAGATTAATGAAGCCTTGTACAACTCAGTGATGAAGTACTGGATTATATGTCCTGAAACATAGCTAGTTTAGTTTTTTTAAGTTGTAATTTATGAGAAAATTAAAGGATGAATTTCTAGTTAAGATATAAAAAATCATAAGACTATTGCTCTAACCCTAACAATCAAACCAAGATAAATAAACTACAAAATTAGTTTTTCTAAACTTACCAGAAATCTGAGGATACAGCTGAGTTACAGAGCTCCAGAAAGTGATGAGCCCTTCACAGAAAAGAAGAAACCCTTGGCTTCTCTCATCCCTGGTGGAGTGGCAGGAGGAGGAGGAATCTGCCATAGAGGGGATAAGAAGAGACCATCTAAACCCTACTTGCACATGGGCTAGTGTGACAGAATTCTAAAGAGAACCTTGAAAGCCACCCGAGGGAAGAAGACATTATATACAAAGAACAACACAAAATACAGCTGACTTTTTACAGAAACGGCAGAGACCAGAAGACGATGGAACAAACATCCTTACCGTGCTGAAAGAAACATTCAATCTAGATTTTTAGATCCAGACAATTATCTCTCAAAAATTAAGGCAAAATAGAGACAATTTAAGATTTACAAAATCTGAAAGAATGTGTCTTAGTAGACCTGCTCTACTAGAAATGCTACTAGAAGTTCTTCAGGCTCAAGAGAAATGATACCTCATGAAACTGGATCTTCAGGAAGGAATGAAGAACACCAGAATGGGTCAATACCAGGATAAATATAAAAAACATTTTCATCTTTATTTTACATAGTTTATTTTATATATATTTTATATAGTTCTATGTATAATTTATATATAGTTTGAATTCTTGAAAAGACGAAGATTTTTAAAAAGTTTGTAACATAGATCTAAAATATAAGGCATTAAAAAGTACAAAGGGTAGGAAAGGGAGTAAATGGAATTATACTATTTTCAGGTTCTTACACTGTGAAGTATTACAATATTATTTAAAGGTAGACTATGATGACTTAAAGATGCATACCGTAATTTCTAGGGCAGCCTCTAAAACAATACCAAAAGAAGTATAACTTAAAAAAATCAGTGGAGGTAGGGGCTTCCCTGGTGGCTCAGTGGACTCCATGCTCCCAGTGCAGGAGGCCTGGGTTCCATCCCTGCTCAGGGAACTAGATCCCACATGCATGCCGCAACTAAGAGTTCATATACCGCAACTAAGGAGCCCGCTTGCTGCAACTAAGGAGCACACATGCTGCAACTAAGGACCCCACCTCTTGCAGCTAAGACCTGATGCAACCAAATAAATAAAATAAATTTTAAAGTAAAGTCAATTTTTAAAAAAATCAGTGGAGGCAATAAAATGGGATATTAAAAAATATGCGATTCACCCAAAAGAATTCAATGAAAGAGAGACAGAACAAAATGCAAATGGGGTAAATGAAAATCAAATACCAAGATGGGATGCTAACACTGCAAAACAAAGAGTGTGACCAGAAATAAAAACATTTCATAACGATGAAAGACTGACTCATCAAGAAGACACAGCAGTCCTAAATTTGAATGTATCTAATAAGAGAACTTCACAATACTTGAAGCAAAAATTGACAGAACTAAAGAGAGAAATAGAATTTACATTTCATTCATTCCTCCACTGAAAAGTCTTACTGCATTTCCCAGAAGGGAAACTTATTTTCAAATGAGGTTTATTTTATTTTTTTATAAATTTATTTGTTTTATTTACATATTTTTGGCTGCATTGGGTCTTCATTGCTGCACGCGGACTTTCTCTAGTTGCTGTGAGCGGGGCTTACTCCGCTGCGGTGCGTGGACTTCTCTTTGCAGTGCTTCTCTTGTTGCAGAGCACAGGCTCTAGGCACACGGGCTTCGGTAGTTGTGGCGTGCAGGCTTTGTTGCTCCACAGCCTGTGGGATCTTCCCAGACCAGGGATCGAACCCATGTCCCCTGCACTGGCAGGCAGATTCTTAACCACTGAGCCACCATACATAATTAGGATGTCATGTTGTATCATTTGGATTATTGCTCTTTTAGGATACAATTTATGGCACTGATTTCAAGATACACGCATTGTTAAACATTTGATGACCACAGATTATTATTTTTCCTAGATCCTGTGCAGTGCTTCCATAAGAAAGTTCTGCCATCATGATTCATTATAACAAAGGACTCTTCTCATGATTAGCTCTGCTTCAGAGGTTTGGTTTTGTTTTTTCTTATCCAGTCACTTTCTCCTTAGTGGTATTGTTTAATCTTTCGGATTCTTCTATTAAAAAGTTGATCAGGGGCTTCCCTGGGTGCAGTGGTTAAGAATCCGCCTGCCAATGCAGGGGACACGGGTTCCATCCCTGGTCCAGGAAGATCCCACATGCCACGCAGCAACTAAGCCCACACGCCACAACTACTGAAGCCCGTGTGCCTAGAGCCCGTGCTCTGCAACGAGAGAAGCCACCGCAGTGAGAAGCCCGTGCACCACAACGATGAGTAGCCCCTGCTCGATGCAACTAGAGAAAGCCCGCGCACAGCAACGAAGACCTAACGCAACCAAAAATAAATTAATTAATTTAAAAATACTATTAAAAAAGCTATATAAAAAAAAGATCAGATCTCTGGCACATTGAATTCCTACCAATATTCCTACAAGTGCTGGCAATTTTAAAACAGTTTAGTGTTTTATCACCTCTCAGAGCTTCCTAAGGTTACATATTCTCCCAGACAGGACAGTAGTGACATGCACAGGTTAATAGACAAAGCAAAATCGCCAACGCCTGTTGACGAAGAGCCACCACCTTCAGTGGGACGGAGTTATTACTATTCTTCTTGTCAAAGAGGAGAGAGTCCTGGCCTGCCCGGTGACCATAGCCATGTGGCTGATTCCCCGCCGAGGTGCCGAGAGCTGTGTGGCTCAGATAGGGCCACCCCCAGCCTCTGTCCCCCGGGCAGCTCTGATCAGCACAGCTGAGTCTCAGCATTTGGGCGACAGAGTCTCACTACACCCCTCAGGGTGGAAAAACTGGGACAAAATCACCTGGAGAGTTTTCTCAAATTGTAAAGGACTTCAATACACGTAATGCAATGAGTACCTTACTTTGGAGCTGTAATAGAGATTCAGAAGGAAAAGCAGCAGAATCTGCACTTTGTTCTGACTGCCTGTGCCCAGGAGGTTTCTCTCCCTCTTTCTTCTCTGCTTTCTGTCCCTTTCACGGTAAAAAAACCACAAAACACGAATTCTTGCTGATTCTTACTATATGCCTTGTGTTGTTTCAGGCACATCTCACTTAATGCCTGTGACAATGTTATTCCCCATGTTTTGGATAAACTGACACAGAGGTTGTTAAACTTGCCAGAGGTCACAGGGTCGCCGCCTTAGCAGCACGATCCACACCCAGCGGGATGGGTTCTAGGGCCGTGGTTCTTAACCCTTAGGGTTTCAGGGAGTCCGTGCCCCACACCTCCTTCTCAGCCTCCTACGTCTACAGCTGTGATAGTCAGAGCCTCCACCAGGATTTCAATTTCAAGAGGGGCCATTTGCAGAGGTGTGGCTGGGCGAGCAGCCAGGAGTGCTTGGAGAAAGGCAGTCCCGGAGCCTGGTGAGCGCCGGCAGGGCCCCAGGCAGCTGGTGACAGAGCCCGGAGGTCACATGAGGTCACAGACGCTGTCAGGGCAGCAGCAGCCAGGTGAGGGGCAGGAACACTCGGCGCCTCCTTCTCACCTTCCCACCTGCCGGTGCCCCTGCTGGCCTAACCTGTGATGCCAGAGGGCACCAGAGCCATCTGCGGAGTCCGGTCCCTCAGGACACAAGACAGTGCAGGGATTTAGGGAGAAACCCCACTGAGAAGGATGTCCAGGGAATGAAATCCAAACACTGCCAGCTTTATTCTGATGAAGCCGATGGGAAAGCACAGCTTGCACCGTGGTCAGATGGACTGGTCCCTAGACTGGACCCAAGTCCACACGGCAGAAGTTGCCCTGCAAGGGCAGGGCTCACCACATGGGAGGTCAGACCCGAACGCGTCCGAGCTGGAGCCACCTGGCCAACTTGCCGGTTAGCCAGGCCGCCCTCCCACAGGGATAAGAGAGGAGGCATGGGGGGTGGGGCCTGCACCTTCTGCTCCCAGTGAAGGGATTCCCAAGGCTTTATCCAGGGCCCTTTTCCCTCCCCTGGTTCCATCTGGGCTGCAAGTCCACCTGTGCCCTTGGCTACTGGGAATAAGGACGCCCAGCTCCTGGGATGATCATCCAGTTGCCACAGAGCCCGCTCAGCAAATAACTGAATGTCAATCACGCGTTGATACAGCTGCGAGAAGACGGCAGCCACGCCCACAGAGCCCGCAGAGGACATTGCACAATGCAGCCGAAAATTTCGTTGTGATGGTCTAGAGGCCATACGGGCGAAGTCCAGGGCGCCGCGCAGTCAGGAAGCCTTCCTTGAGGAGGTGAGGTGGCACTGGGCTCTCGGGAGCGAGGAGAAGGTGGGGAAGGAAGGTGGCTGACGGCACAGGGAGCGTGAGACCTTGGAAAACAGTGGCGCGTCCTCACAGCACCTCTGTCCTGAGCTCCAGGCCAGCGACTCTGGGTCTCAGCGGCGGCTTCCCTGGCTGTCCCAGGACACTTCAGACATGTCTGGAGAGAGCTCGGCACCGGGGCCCAGTCCCCGCAGGGGCCGTCCTGACTCTCCCCTTCCTCCCTCCCAACACCCTGTTCCAGCCAGGCCCGTGGTCCACTTACTGGGCCTCTTAAGTCTGCGACCTCAGCTCAGGCCTCGTTACTGCCCACAGAGCTTCCTGACGGCCCTGCTCCACATCCACCTCCCGCTTCCTCCACCTTCTCTCTCCGAGATGCAGTCAGACCACGTGGCCCCTCTAGGCCCCCTGGCTGATGACTGTCACCCACCCCAAGCCAACAAAGCACAGCAAGCCAGGCACGAGCCCCAGAGCAGCCCTGCGAGACCCAGGACCCAGATGAGCGGTTCACCACCACTCTCCACGGTCGCTCTGGTTGGTGTGACAGAGGAGAAGCGTGACAGCCGGAAAAGAAGAGGCAAAAGGACCATTTGGGGCAATGGTGGGATGGCCTGCCTGGGAAGCCAAGAGAACAAACTGAAAGAAAAGGTTGGTCCTAGGATCCGCAAGAAGACCGGGTACAAGTGGACCTACAGAAATTGCTTCCCAAATATAAACAACAACGAGTTAGAAACTGTAATGGTAAAAAGCATGCAAAGAGAAAGACATAATACCTATGGTAAACTTAAGCAAAAGTGTGCAAAATCTAGATGAAAAGAAGTTAAAAATAGAGAAACACAGAAAAGAAGATAGGGAATCTCATTTTTATAAAGATATTATTTACACTAATGTATAGATATAGAAATGTCCTAATAAATGTGCCAGAAATACCAGTAGGATTTTTAGTAACTAGACAAATTAATCTGTAGTTTATGATGCAAAAATAATCCATAATAATCATGAAAAAAAATTTTAAGAGGAACAATAAGGAAGGCCAAGTCCTACGAGATATTAAGATTCAATTTAAGAACAAAGTCCCAGAATAGACATACACACACACACACACGCACACGCGCACACACACACACACACACACACATAAATTAATACTTGATAAAGGAGACGTTAAAGTGAAAAATGGGCTCTCAAATGATTTGTTAAATAATCCTCTGATGGCCGTGGGTTTTTATTTAACCAATATTGTGTGTATTGGAAGAAGAGACTGCCAGTAACCCTTTTCTTATTTGGCAGCCAAGTCTTATTTATAAGTATTTAGACGAATTAGGAACACGGACATGCCAACTTTAGCATTATTCCCAGGGCAAAAAAATGATCAAGCAACAACCTATCAAAATGACAGGAGTCTTTTGAGATGATTCCCACAGGACCCAGCAGCAGACTGTGAAGTCTGGGGGCCTTTCGAGACTTCCAGGGGGAAATTCGTGAGAGAAAAGGGATGTTTGCTGCTGTTGAGGGATTCATGCCGGATTTCATACTTCTTGGGAAACCAGGAAGGACATTCATGTGAAATTCCCCATTTAGCGTCTTTTCAAATCGGATCTATGAATGCTGTTTTTTCCTCCACAGCTGCACAGAGGGAACATCTCCTTCATTTCTTTCTTAGATGCTTTTTTTTTTAAATTGTAGAAACTTGCACTTTTATGGCCAGACTCGAATTTCTTTAATTAGCATCGTGAGCACAAAGCAGACCCGTAGGGATGACCTTGGTGAGAAGAAATGCGGAGGAACCTGAGGAGGGGTTTACGCACCTAAGTGTCTTCTTCAGGGTCGTCCACGTGCACCCAGACTAAGGGGCTGCCCTGTTCGGTCACACGAGGGTCGTGGGAGCGCGTGTGGAACCAGCTTCAGAGGAGTGGCAGGCAGACCTCGGTGACGCACTCATCCGTTCATAGTTCAGAGTGACATGAAAGGGTTGGTCAGAGCTCTCTGTTCAAGAGCGGAGTGTTGGCCTGTGGGCCTCACTTCAGAATGACCAGGCTCTTGGGCACAACACACTGGGGACCCCCCAAGCACCCAAATACGGAGGTCACTTTTCTAGGGCCTTCAGTTTCTGTAGAGAGTTCTCTGGTTCATTTTACTCACCATCATCATCTCTCTGGGGGAGCAGATGCCCGGCTAGACTCATGTTGACCGTGTGGGGCTGGGGGCGATGGGTGGTGAGTCAGAGAGAGGGCGCCTGACCATCCATCCCCCTCCTGCCTTCAGCCCCTTGTCTCTCTCCTGCCTGGGGCTGTACCTGATGGTCCCAGTTGCAGAGCCTTCCTGGGCTCCGCTGGGCCCAGAGCTCCCCCTGGGCTGTCACCCCTTGTGCACGTCCTCAGATGCAGCTGTGCCTGCTGAAAGCCCCTCTCCCATTCTCTTCTTTCTCGTAGATTTATACCTTTCAACTCCTTTGCTCTATTTTAGCGGAATCTCAGGAGGGAGCAGGTAGACATGTCTGACTAGTGTGCCATCTTTAACTAGGACCCTATCGATTGGTTTTCAGCAAGGAAGCGTTTACATTTCACTGTGGCTCTTGTGGGGGGGAGAAAGGCAGAGGGGCTGTTTCGTCTTCTGGGCTCGTGTTGGGGAGAAGTCGGTAGAGGTGGCAGAGCCAGCAGGTGTGGAACTGACCACACTTGGGATGTGGGGAGGGGGACGGTGAGTCCAGGGTGAGCAGCTTGGTGGGTGAAGGGCAGGTGAGAAGCCGGTGTGGCTGGTGGAAACAAGAGTCCGGTCTTGAACGTGTGGAACTTGAGCTGTCTCTGCAGCATCCACGTGGAAATACCAAGAGGGAAGTTCCAGGACCGAAGCCCAGAGGGAGGCCTGGGGGCTTGGTGGACGCTCAGCAAGTGGTCACTGTGGGACCACATGTGCCCTGCTTGTGCACATAGCTGAGGGGGGCCAGTCTGATTCACTGTCGCCCTAGCAGCCCCTGAATGGCCCTCACCTCACCTAAACGGGGGTGAGCAGGCGGAGGGGTGCAGGCCGCATGGGGGGGGAGGGGTGGCAGTGAGGCCTCGCCTCTGGCCAGAGCTTGGAGTCAGGCTGGCAGCTGAGGAGTGCACGGCCCTGACCCATGACCCGAGGCCATAATCTGCCATCAGGGTTCGCCTCTTCCCCGGGCCACAGAGGAAACTGCCGCGGCTCACGTGGTCTGACGAGGCAGTAGTAACCCCGCGGCCGGGCTCAAGGGCAGCAGGGGCCTCTGCTGCTCAATCAGCTCTCCCTCTGGAGAGCGTGCCTCACTCATTAAGGGCTCCAGGAGCGTGTTTTCTGGGGCAAAATTTAGTAAAGAGCTCAGGGACTGATCTGCTTTCTCCGGGATAAAAGTCATCAATTCTTTTTTTTTTTTTCAAATTTGTTACAGGAAATCAGGATTTTTTTTTTATTTTTTGGGGGGGCCACGTTGGGTCTTCGTTTCTGTGCACGGGCTTCCTCTAGTTGCGGCGAGCGGGGGCCACTCTTCATCGCGGTGCGCGGGCCTCTCACTGTTGCGGCCTCTCGTTGCGGAGCACAGGCTCCGGATGCGCAGGCTCAGTAGTTGTGGCTCACGGGCCCAGTTGCTCCGCGGCATGTGGGATCTTCCCAGACCAGGGCTCGAACCCTTGTCCCCTGAATTGGCAGGCAGACTCTCAACCACTGCGCCACCAGGGAAGCCCCAGTCATCAATTGTTATACATGGCTGGTGGGTAAAATGCTGTAGCCACTGTGGAAAACAGCCTGGCACTTCCTCAAAAAAAGCAAATGTAGGGCTTCCCTGGTGGCGCAGTGGTTGAGCGTCCGCCTGCCAATGCAGGGGACACAGGTTCGTGCCCCGGTCCGGGAAGATCCCACATGCCGCGGAGTGGCTGGGCCTGTGAGCCATGGCCACTGAGCCTGTGCGTCTGGAGCCTGTGCTCCGCAACGGGAGAGGCCACAACAGTGAGAGACCAGTGTACTGCAAAAAAAAAAAAAAAGCAAATGTAAAGTTACCATATGACCCTGCCATTCCCTCCTAGGCATATGTCTAAGAGAAATGAAAACATGTCCACCCAGAGACTTGTACTTGAATGTTCGTACAGCACTATTCACAACAGCTGAAAGCTGGCAACAACCCAAATATCCACCAACAGCTGAATGGAAACCACAGTGTGGTCCATGCACATGGTGGACTGTTATTCAGCCATAAAAAGGAGCAAAGCACTGACGCACGTTACTACACGGATGAACCTAGAAAGCATGCTGCATGAAAGAGGCCAGTCAGAAAAGAGCACATGGTGTAGGAGTCCGTTATATGAGATGAGATGTCCAGAGCAGGCAAGTGTATAGACAGAAAGCAGAGCAGTGGTGGCCAGCAGCTGGGCTGTGACAGGGATGGAGAAGGACTGATTACTGGTATTGGGTTGGGTTTGTTTTTTGACTAATGAAAATATTCTGGAATTAGATAGTACTCATTGTTGACAGAGCATTGTGAATATACTAAAAACCACTGAATTGTGCGTTGTAAAAGGATGCGTTTTACAGCATGTGAATTATATCTCAATAGTAAGAAAAAGGTGGAAATAATCAGTTCCTCCCCCTCACAATATTTTTAATTATAGTGAGAAATTAATGGAAATATGGGTACGGAGTTTCAGTTTGGGATGATAAAAAAGTTCTGGAAATAAATACGTAGTAGTGGACTTCCCTGGTGGTGCAGTGGTTAAGAATCTGCATGCCAATGCAGAGGACATGGGTTCGAGCCCTGGTCTGGGAAGATCCCACATGCCGCGGAGCAACTAAGCCCATGTACTACAACTACTGAACCTGTACTGTAGAGCCTGTGAGCCACAACTACTGAGCCCATGTGCCACAACTACTGAAGCCTGCACGCCTAGAACCCGTGTTCCGCAACAAGAGAATCCACTGCAATGAGAAGCCCGCGGACTGCAATGAATAGTAGCCCCCGCTCACCACAGCTAGAGAAAGCCCACGCACAGCAACAGACCCAACCCAGCCAAAAAACAAAAAGCCAAATAAATAAATGCATAGTAGTGATTCACAACATTGTGAATATACTCAATGCCAGTAAAGTGTGCAGTTAACATGATTAAAATGATAAATTTTAAGTTACGTATATTTCATAATGACTCAACCGAGGGAACCATTCCTGAGTTGCACACAAGCCATTGTAAATGAGAGCCTTCGGACACGAGGAAATTCAGAGGCCCTTACAAATGTCTGTAAGTCCTGGCTCGAGTGGGGCCTGGAGAGGACAGCTCCCGACTGGCCGCCCTGCCCACGATGGCCGCCCACTGTGAGCCTCTCGTCCCCTCTCTGCAGTCACACTAGTTCTCTGCCTGCCTCAAGGGCGGGGGAGGTGCAGACAGGCCTGGCCAGTGGAAAGCACAGCCGCGAGGTGCTGTCCGAGGTCTGGGCGCGCCCTCAGGCCTGGCTCTCGGGCCAGTGTCAGATCCCCAGGAAGTTCGCTTTGGCTGGAGGCCGGTGTCTGTCTGCTTCCACGAGCTGGACGGCGGGTTCGAGTCTGCCCTGCGTCCCTCCCCGCCCCCCAGCTGAGCCCCGCGCTGCGCCCAGAACCTGTGTCCTCTGTCCTGGCCTCTCCTCAGTGTGGGCAGACTTTGTGTTTGCCAGTCTCTTCTGTGGAAAGGGATGTCTTGTGATCTTTTTTTGCATTTTACAGGACTAATAAGGTTCTCTTAGTTAGCCCTTCCAATTTCTACTTTTAGAAATTATTTGTTTGTATCTTTTGCCCAGTTTTCTATTAGCTTCTTTTTCTTAATGACTAGTAGAGGTTCTTTGTATATTCTGGATATCACCTTATTTCCCCAGTGTATAATTTTTAATTTTCTCTTAACTTATGATGCTTTTTATCATACAGGATTTTCAAATTATGATGGAGAGTACTTTATCATTATTTCTTATTATGATTTATATTGTTTGTGTCTTTTTATCAATACTCTTCTATTTGGGAAACTTATATTCTCCTTTGTTTTCTCTAACTTGATTTAAAATTTGCTCTTTTTTTTTTCATGTGTAGGCTTTTAAATCCATCTGGACTTGGATTTTTTGATTTTGTGATACATGAAAACAAAGAGCTAATTTGATCTTTTCAAACAGGGCAAGTCAGTCGCCCCAGCACTATGTGTGGGCATGTCTGTGCTGTACCCACGGCCGGCCTCTGTCATGCACCGGGGCCCACGGGCTCCAGGCCTGCCTCTAGGCTTTCCGTGCTGTTACGTATACATGTTTATCCTCATATTTTCTTGATACCTTCATTTGTCTCTAGCTTATTTTTGTGTATGATATGAAGTAGGCATTTAACTTTATAATTGTCCAAGTAGTTAATTAATTCCAACCCAATAGAGATTTGAAATGCCAAATCATAGACTCTACTTCTATATACACTGTGGCCTGTTTGGGGCTTTTCGTTTTCTTCTGCTCACCTGTGTGTCTTCCGTCAGTGTCAGTACTGAGCTTTCCCTGTCGTACACGACTGCCATTACCATTTGTTCACCCTTCGTAACATCATCAGGACTGTTCTCACGTGGATTGTTTTCGGATGGACTTTAGAATCACTTTATAAAGTTCTCACTTTAGAGTCGCACTGATACTCTAATGATAAAACTTGCCATGGGGACTTGGCGTCTTTTCAGTGTCTTTTCAGTGCAGTGTCTCATCTTCAGGAGCGTGGCCTGCTCTCCATGCACCCCATGAGGTCCCCTCCTTCATAAAGAGCTGGCACATTTCTTCTTAAACTCACTGTCAGGTATTGGGGGGTTTTTTGCTATTGTGAATGCTGTCCTTTTATTATATTTTCTATCTCAGTACTGGTAGGAAAGTTGCTGATTCTTTTGTATTTATGGTGAGATTTTTTTTTTAATGGCCTAATTTTTCTGTAGAATTACTATTGGTTAGAAAACAGTTTAATTGCCAAATGTTAAAAATAACAAGAACCAAATAGCCATAAGCCCACTAGAGTTCCTCTTGTTTTTTCCCCACATATTTGTCTACAGTTTTGATTAAAGAAACCAATCATACTATATATGCTATTTTGTAAACTAGAGTAGTGTTATCTATTTTTAAAATAAACTTTTTATTTATTTTGGCTGCGTCGGTTCGTTGAGGCATGTGGGATCTTTCATTGCGGCACTCGGGCTTCTCTCTAGTTGTGACATGTGGGTTTTCTCTCTCTAGTTGAGGCGTGCGAGCTCAGTAGTTGTGGCACGCAGGCTTAGTTGCCCCTAGGCATGTGGGATCTTAGTTCCCTGATCAGGGATGGAACCTGCGTCCCCTGCATTGGAAGGCAGATTGTTTACCACTGGACCACCAGGGAAGTCCCCCAAAATAAACTTTTTATTTTAGAACAGTTTTAGATTTACATAAAAATGGCAAAGATAGTACAACAGGTTCCCATATGTCCCACACCTAGTTCTCCCTATTATTAATCTTGGATTAATACAGTACATTCGTTACAGTTAATGAACCCAGTGCTGATACATTATTATCAACTAAAGTCATACATTATTCATATTTCCTCAGTATTTCCATAATGTCCACTTTCTATTCCAGGATCCCATACTGCATTTAGTCGTCATGTCCCCTTAAGCTCCTCTGGGCTGTGACAGGTTCTCAGACTTTGCTTGTCTTCAATGACCGTGACAGTTTGGAGGAGTGCTGGTCAGGTGTGTTGTAGAATAGCTCTTAACTGATGTTTGTCTATGTTTCTCTCGTGGTTAGACCCGGGATATGGGTTCCGGGAAGGGAGACCAAAGAGGTGGCGTGCTTTCTCCTCGATCACGACAAAGGTTCATACTGTCAACATGACCTACCACTGTTGGTGTCGACCTTGATCACCTGGCCGAGGTGGTGTTGGCCAGATTTCTCTACTATAAAGTTCCTCTTTTATCCTCCTAGTCACTAACCACAGCCCACCCTTATGGAGTTGGGAGTTAGGCTCCATCCTCTTGTGGACCGAGTATCTATGTGAGTTATGTGGGATTCTTCTGCATGGGCAGTGTGTCTATTCTCCCTTATTTATGTATTTATTCAGTCACTTATTTATATCCGTATGAACTCATGGACATTTATTCTATCCTTTGGGTTATAATCCAACATGACATTATTTATTTTGTTATTCACATTATTCCAGCTTTGGCCAGTGGAAGCTCTTTCACTTGGCTCCTGTGTCCCTTTGACTTAACCTCTTCAGTGTGTGTGTGTGTTTATCACTTCCTTACTCTCTGGCACTACAGGATGCTCCAGGCTCATCTTGTGTGTTTCCTGCCACAGTCGCAGAATCAGCCGTTTCTCAAGGAGCCCTGGTTGCTTTCACTGGAGATGGTATCAGAAGCCAAGATCTGGGTGCTAGGGGGCGTCCTTGCTTCTAGGCCCTCTCAGCTGACAGAGCAAGGAGATATGTGTGTGTACGCTGCCCTGTGTGTGTACCCATAGCTATAAATGTTTCTATGTGTAGCCATCCATGTCTGTGTGAAGCCACACATGAGTCCACACTGCTGTCTCCAACTCTAATCCACCACATGGGTCATTCTAGCCTCCTCCCTTGCTTATCTATCTGTCATAAATTTAAGTTTACCAAGACCTCTATAGCATATTTTCATTTCAGTAAATATTCTTCTACAAAAGTGTCAAATAGCTATATGGGATTTCACTGTATAGATATGCACTAATTAAAACAATTTCCCAATTGCCTTCTTAATAAATATCTTCAAACCAAATCTATTTCCTTAGGATAAATTCCTAGAAAAGGAATTTTGGGGTCAAAGAGTATATGTTCATTTTAAGGATTTTGATGTATACTCCCCAAATGCCTTCCAAAAAGGTTGTAATAATTTACTCTCCCACCAGAAGTATATCACAGTGCCCTTTACCTGCACCTGTGCTAACAGCACATTTCAGTTTTGCTTAATGTTTGCCAACTTGCTAAGTGAAAAAGTCTCTTATTAATTCACTTAATTGCATTTTCTTAATTTTTTTTGAATTTATTTTATTTGTTTTTGGCTGTGTTGGGTCTTCGTTGCTGCGTGCGGGCTTTCTCTAGTTGTGTCGATGGGCTTCTCATTGTGGTGGCTTCTCTTGTTGCAGAGCACAGGCTCTAGGTGCACAGGCTTCAGTAGCTGTGGCGCGTGGGCTCAGTAGCTGTGGCTCGGGGCTCTAGAGCGCAGGCTCAGTAGTTGTGGTGCACAGGCTTAGTTGCTCTGCGGCATGTGGGATCTTCCCGGACCAGGGCTTGAACCCATGTCCCCTGCGTTGGCAGGCGGATTCTTAACCACTGTGCCACCAGGGAAGCCTGCATTTGCTTAATTATTAATGGAAGCTGAACTTTTATTTATTCATTGATCATTTCTTTTTCTTCTGTGAATTGCCTGTTCATATCATTTGCCCATTTATATCAGGATTTCTTTTTCTTATTACTTTTCAGGAGCTCTTTCTGTAATAAATGTTATTAGCCCTTCAGCAATTATGAAATAAACATTTCTCTCTGTTTTTTAATTGGCCTTCAATTATGTTAATTCTTGTTAATGTTCAAACATTTAAAATTTTATGCCATAAAATCTATTAGTCCTTTTATTGCTTGTTTTTGGTTATCATCTTTAAAATACTATTTCCCATCCCCAAATCATATAAATAGTCAAGTGCATTTTTCTGTCTTTGTGATTTAATTTGTTAAATCGAAAGGTTTGATCCATATGGAATTTATTCAGCTTATGGTGATTTGTAGGGGATCTGCCTCCATTTTGTGAGTTTCAGGTTTACAAGGTTGAGATAATCATACTCAACAGTTAATGACACATGATCATATTTGGTCTTGGAAAGGCCCCTTGGTGTTAAAAAAAATCATAGGAAATTAAGAAATGTTTGGAAATTAATGATAATAAAAAATACAATATGTGAAAACTTGTGGGACACAAAAGCAGTAGAGGGAAATTTAGTACTTTAAATACATTTGTCAGGAAACGGAAAATAAAAACAAATGAGATAAGTATTCAACTCAATAATCTGGAAAAAGAACGAGTCCAAATTTTTCTAACTACACAAAAAAAGTCATTTATAAAGGGCAGCAATTTTAAAAATCAAGAAGAAAATAGAAAAAAATAAAATGCTAATTATTATCCTTTTATTATTAATTTATTAGTGTATTGTAGTATAGTAAAGAATATAATTTGTGTAATATGGGTTCTTTGGTAGTTAATGAGGCTTCATTTTTGGCCAAGTATGCATCCTTACTTTATTGGTCGTGGAGTTCTATGTATGTCTCACAACTTGAGCTTATTAATTGCTCTGTTCAGGTCTTCAATTTCTCTTTTTGTTTGCTTGCTCGCTTGTTTGACCTACAAGTTTCTGAGAGGAGTATGCTAGAATATCCAGTTTTACAATTGTTGATCTATGTGTTTCTCCCTGTGGTTTTGTTTTGTTTGGTTTTTGGTTTTTTTTGCGGTACACGGACCTCTCACTGCTGTGGCCTCTCCCGTTGCGGAGCACAGGCTCTGGACGCGCAGGCTCAGCGGCCATGGCCCACGGGCCCAGCCGCTCTGCGGCATGTGGGATCTTCTCGGACCGGGGCACGAACCCATGTCCCCTGCATCGGCAGGCGGACTCTCAACCACTGCGCCACCAGGGAAGCCCCTTGTAGGTTTTTTCTTGAGAGGTTTGAGACTGAATTGCTAGGCGTTTATATGTTTTTGATGTATGTATCTTCTTGTTTTATTTTCAACAGAATGTAATCTTCTTTGTCCTTTATGACTTTTTCTTGGTTTAAATTAAATGTTGATCAATGTTAAGATTTCTCTTGGAGCATACTTGTATTTTTTTTTCTTGTGCTTTTATTTTAACCTTTATGTGTCTTTTTGTACGTTATATTGAAATTTGCATATTCAGTCTATGAGTCCCTTTCTCTTAATTGGTGAATTAACATTTCTTGTAATTACTGATATATTAAGCCTTTTCTATCTTCTTATGTTATATTTTCATAACATATATGAGTTTCCTTTTCTTTCCTATTTTCCATTGATTAGATCATGCTTTCTTCTGCTAGTTTAAGATTTTGCATCTAAATTTATGCAAGCAGCCTGGCCATAATTTTCCTTTCTTTTAATTTCCTTGTCAAGTTTTTGAGTTAGGAAGTATTCCTTCTTTTTTTCATTCTCTGAAGAATTTATGTAAGAGTGGTCTTGTCTCTTCCTTAAATGTTTGAAGGAAATCATCAGTGAATTGGCTGAACCTGGAGGTTTTATGTGTGGGATACAACACACAAAACAGCTATATAAGGGCTTCCCTGGTGGCACAGTGGTTGAGAGTCCGCCTGCTGATGTAGGGGACGCGGGTTCGTGCCCCGGTCCGGGAAGATCCCGCATGCTGCGTGCAGAGCGGCTGGGCCCGTGAGCCGTGGCCGCTGAGCCTGCGCTCCGCAGCGGGAGAGGCCACAGCGGTGAGAGGCCCATGTACCGCAAAAAAAAAAAAAAAAAAAAAAAAAACAGCTGTATGACTAATAGCTATGTGGCTGCTCAGATTTTCTCCTATTTCTTGTATAAGTTTTGGTTTATTGTGTTTTACAGTGAATTTGTCCATTTTGTCTATATTTCCAAATTAATTGACATGAAGTTGCTCATATATTCTCTTTTTATCATCTTAACGAATATAGAGTCTGAAATGATATTCCCTTGCCTTTCTTGGCATTGATAACTGTGCCTTCCTTTTTTCATTTTTATTCAGCCTTTCAAGGGACTTTTAAATTTTATTAATTTATTCAAAGAACCAATTACGTCTTTGTTAAATCTCTTTATTATACATTTATTTTCTATTATATTAATGTCTTCTCTTTATCATTTTCTTCTTCCTACTTTCTTTGAACTCAGCATGTTATTCTTTCTTTTTCCAACTGTTTGTTATGGTATTTAGATCATTGCTTTTCAGTCTTCTTTTCTAATATGGATTTAAGGCTATAATTTTCTTTCTGAGCATGACTTTATTTAGCTGCATCTCAAATATTTTGATATATCTATTTTCACTGTCATCCAGCTAAAAATATTTTCTAATTTTTATTGTGGTTTTTTTCTTTGACTCAAGGCTTATTTAGAAGTACAATGCTTAATTTCCAAATATATGGGAATTTTCTAGTTTTTGCTGTTACTGTTCCTGATGTGATTTTTAGTTTAATTCCACTATGGTGAAAGAACATTGTAGGATTTTCAGTCTTTAAAATGTGTCTTTCTTTTTTCTTTTTAAAGTATAGTTGATTTACAATACTGTGATAGTTTTCAGGTGTACAGCAAAGTGATTTGGTTATATATGTGTATATCTATATATTTTTTTCCTATTCTTTTCCATTATAGTTTATTACAAGGTTTTGAATATAGTTCCCTGGGCTATACAGTAAATCTTGTTGTTTACCTATTTTATATATAGTAGTGTGCATCTGTTAATCCCATATTCCCAATTCCCTTCCCCCACCTTCCCCCTCTGGTAACCGTTAAGTTTGTTTTCTATGTCTGTGAGTCTGTTTCTGTTTTGTAAATATGTTCATTTGTACTATTTTTTAGATTCCACATATAAGTGATATTTTATAATATTTGTCTTTTTCTGCCTGACTTACTTCACTCAGTATGATAACCTCTAGGTCCATCCATGTTGCTGGACATTATTTCATTCTCTTTAATGGCTGAGTAATATTCCATTGTGTATATATACCACATCTTGCTTATCCATTCATCTGTTGATGGACACTTAGGTTGCTTTCATGTCTTGGCTATTATTATAAATAGTGCTGCTATGAACATTGAGGTGCATGTATCTTTTAGAACTAAACTTTTCATCTTTTCCAGGTGTATGCCCAGGAGTGGGATTGCTGAATCATACAGTAACTCTATTTTTAGTTTTTTAAGGAACCTCCATACTGGTCTCCACAGTGGCTGTACCAATTTGCACTCTTGCCAACAGTGTAGGAGGGTTCTCTTTTCTCCACACCCTCTCCAGCATTTATTATTTGTAGACTTTTTGATGATGGCCATTCTGACCAGAGTGAGGTGATACCTCATTGTACTTTTGATTTGCATTTCTCTAATAATTAGTGATGTTCATCTTTTCATGTGCCTGTTGGCCATTGATATGTATTTTAAATGCGTTCACAGACCAGCCCAAGGTCAGTTTTGATAAGAACGTCTTTAATAAGAACGTCTCTGTCGTCCTTTCTGTACGTGTCTGTTAGGTCAGGCTCGTTACACGAGTCATTCCCATGTCCTATGTTGTTGCTAATATTGTGTGCTTGTTCTGTGAGTATCAGAAAGTCGAGTCAGTCTCCCATTGTGATCATGGATTTCTCTGTCTCTCCTTCGGGTTCTGTCAATTTTTGCTTCATATTTTTGAAACTGTATTAGTGGGCATATATAAACGTACAACTATTTTTTTCTGATATAAGTACAGCTGAACCAGCTTTCTTTTGGTTGGAGGGCATGTTATCTTGCAGTGGTTTTGTTTTTTTTTAATTTATTTTATTTATTCATTTATTTTTGTCTGTGTTGGGTCTTCATTGTCACACACAGGCTTTCTCTAGTTGCAACCAGTGGGGGCTACTCTTCGTTGCAGTGTGCGGGCTTCTCATTGCAGTGGCTTCTCTTGTTGCGGAGCATGGGCTCTAGGCGCACGGGCTTTGGTAGTTGTGGCACATGGGCTCCGTAGTTGTGGTTCGTGGGCTCTAGAGCACAGGCTTAGTAGTTGTGGTGCAGGGGCTCAGTAGTTGTGGCTCGCAGGCTCTAGACCGCAGGCTCAGTAGTCGTGGCGCACGGGCTTAGTTGCTCTGCAGCATATGGGATCTTCCTGGAACAGGGCTCGAACCCGTGTCCCCTGCATTGGCAGGTGGATTCTTAACCACTGCACCACCAGGGAAGCCCCTAGGCAGTGTTTCTAACATGTAATCTGTTCTGCCAGTCTTTGTTTCTCAATTGGAGTATCTTTCTCATTTACATATAATTGCTGATACATTTAGGTATAAATTGCTCCTTTTAGTGTTGTTTTCTATTTGTCCTATTTTTTCTGTACTTCTTTTTCTCTCTTTTTTTGCCTTTTTTGGGCTTAAGTATTTTTTGTTATTTCATTTCCCCCTCTATTACCTTGTTAGTTATGTATTCTTTCACTATTCTTTTAGAAACTATTCTAGAGACTACTACAAGCATCCTTCACTTATAAAAATGTAATATAAAATCGTACTTTTACCCCTTCTCAGACTATATAACACTTTAACTCCATTTATCTCCCGCTCCTGCCTTTTGTACTATTGTTTTCATTTACTTTTAATTCTGCATATATTTTGAACTACACAAAGCATTATGAGATGGTTTTGTACAGTCAAGATTCGTTTTAACTTTGCTTATAAGATCCCTTCCATTGCTCTTTATTCCTTCCTGCATATCCGTGCTTCCACATGGAGTTGTTTTTCTTCTGTCTTAGCATTTCTTTTAGTGCAGGTATTCAGTTGACAAATTATCTCAGTTTTTGTTCATCCAAAACATTTTTTATTATGCCTTTGTTTTTGAGGAATATTTGTGCTGAACATAGAATTCTAGTTTGCCACATTTGAGTGTTTTTTTGTTGTTGTTTTTTTTTAGTATCTTTATAATTTCATTCCGTTTTTTTTCTGTTTTCCATTATTTTTGTCAAGAAGTCACTGTTATTTATATTGTTGATTTTTTGGAGGCAATCAATCATTTATTCTAGCTGTTTTATAGATTTTCTCTGTTGTTGGTTTTCAGCAGTTTTATATTATGCTTAGATGTGGTTTTCTTTGGATCTGTCTTGCTTGTGGTTTGTACTGTTCCCTTTATCTGTGGTTTTATGTCTTTCATCATCTTTGGAAACTCCTTGGTCATTATCTCTTTAAGAACTGCTGCTCTCTCCTGTCTCCTCTGCTTCTGGGACTGAGGTTACACCTACATTAGAACTTTTCACCATATTCCATGTGTCTCTTATTCTCTTTTCTGTATTCTCCATCTTTTTTCTCTACATGCCTCAGGCTGGACATTTTATCTAATCTTCAACTACTTTGTCTACCTTCCACCCAATAGCCTTTTGTACAGGCATGACCAATAGGATGTTAAAGTTAAACCCTATTTGAGTAAACTTTGGAGTTCTTAATTTTATTTACTGTATTTTTCAGTTGTACAACCTGCCATTTAATTAATTTCTGTAGTTTTCAATTCTTTACTTAAATTCTCAGCTCATCATCTAATCTCTGAAACATGTTAATCACAGCCACCCTAATGTCTATAACTGATAACTGCAATACCTATGTCTCCCATAGATCTGTTTCTATTGTTTCTCTCTTGGTTTTTAGTCATTTGATCTTGTTTCCCGGGATGCCAGGTGATTTTGGATCAAATAGTGTGAATGAAAATGAGAGGTTACAGCTATGAATAGTGTTATCTTCCTCAAAAGATGGTATAGTCTTGCTTCTGGCAGACAGTCAGACTGAGGGCAGATTGCCTTAGTCCAATCATGGGTTGATCCATTGGGAAGATGAGCTTCAGTCTTTGTGAAAGCTAGTAAATTTCAAGATCACATTTTCCCCTAGAGTACCAAGGATCCTCTTTCTTTTTTTTTTAAAGATTTATTTATTTATTTTTAATTTTTATTTTTGGCTGCGTCAGGTCTTCCTTGTGGCACATGGGATCTTCATTGCAGTGCACGGGCTTCTCTCTAGTTGTGGCATGTGGGTTTTCTTTTCTGTAGTTGCAGCATGCAGGCTCTCTAGTTGAGGCGCACGAGCTCAGTAGTTGCGGCGTGTGGGCTTAGTTGTCCCAAGGCCTGTGGGATCTTAGTTCCCTGACCAGGGATCAAACCCTCATCCCCTGCATTGTAAGACGGATTCTTTACCACTGGGCCACCAGGGAAGTCCTGGATCCTTTTTTTTGATAAGCCCTGAACCTCAAGTTGTTCTCTAGTCCCATAGACTTCAGGAAGCAAAATTAGCCTTTCAACTATCACTTCAAAATCAGCAAATTCCTCAAGGGAGAGTGTGGCCCCAAACATCAGGCTTACATTTCTACATGTTCCTTTCTCTGAAGCCATAGCCTTTCAAGTTCTTACTGCCTTGGGCTTGTTTCTTACTGTTCTCTCATGCCTTCAAACAGATGCTTTTTAATATTTTCTCCAGCAATTATAATTGCTCTACATGGAAATTCATCTACAGCATGCTAGTCTGCCACTACCAAAAGTAGACAACTCTCCAGATTGTTTAAAAGTTATATATTTAAAACTTATTCTTATGCTTTTTGCCCTTAAGTATCATACCTATTTATTTCTTAGCTCATTCACTCACTAAATACTTATTGAATATTTTCTGTGTTCCAATCACTGTCTTAGGTGCTAGGGTAAATACGTTCTTTTGTTCATCCTTTGATTACTTAAAATGATCAATATTTACATCTTCTTTCTAATAAAACACATAATTTAGCATGTCCTTATGTCCCTTTAATATCCCCTTTCCACGCCACTCCTGTGTTAACATTGTCTAGAGTTTCTGTCTTGCAGTTACAGATTTCTCTGTTTCATTTGATCTGAGCTTTTTTGAGAAAAAGAAAAACCAACAATGAATCTGCCAAAATATTGTATTCCCCTTACCTCCCAGATCTCTTATAGCAACTCCTGAAGTTGTTTATTTTATTATGGAATACTCCTTCTGAAGTTTTCTCTGAGGAGCTTTGCATGGCAAACTTTCCCACCCATCAGGTGTTTACCAAGTTCAGTTTCCTGAAGAAGTTCTTTCTGGAGCCTCTGCCCTGTTCCATCTGGACTGATTGCCCTCTAGGCCTGGCGTGTACCGTCAGCCTGTGCTTCCTCTCACCATCCTCCGGGGCCCCTCTGCTCCTCTGCTGTACTGGACTCCCTTTCTTGGGTTACTCCATTGTCTTGGTGGAGCATATCCTTATTTGGCTCCCTCAGAAATGGTACGTGGAAGGTTAATTTTTAGAGAACTTACCTGTCTGAAAATGTCTCACATTTGGTTGATAATTTGGCTGGGGATAGAAATCTATGTTGGAGATGGTTTTCCTTCCGATTTCTGAAGGCAGTGTTCCATTATAATATTTAGTGGGGTTTTTTTTCTTCATTTGCTAGAAGTTTTTCTTAACAGGTCTTTTCCAAGGTCTATCTCTTGCAAAAAGAGAAGTTACCATGTACAGCTCTCTGCTAACTAATGTGTAAGTTTTAATGATATAAATGATTTTCTAGGAAAATATAAATTACCTAGAAGGACCCGAGAAAAGGCAGAAAGCCCAAAAGACCAATAACCTTTTCAGAGGAAATAGAAAAAGAAGGAAGAACTGAAGTTCCACAAACATCAGAAGAAAAAAGCATCCAGGCCAAACAGTGCCTTCAGACCTGCAAAGGATGGATGATTCCTGTGGTTTAAGCTGGTCCTCAGGCCCAGAACATGGAACAGCCCCACCCTTCTCTCTTTGGCTGGTCAGGGGAGTTGTTTCAGGAAGGCAGGGTGGCCGCCTGTAGGAAAGCGGGTTGGCAGAGTCAAAGGTAAGCCCACGACAGGGTCTTCCGGCTCCTTTCTGTCCACTGCATCGCCGCCCAGTTCACAACCGCAACCGTAGCAGCAAGTCTGCCTCTGGAAACCAGCCTGTTACTCCTGTTTTCTCCAGTCGCCGGCACTGGAACTGGGTGCTGCTCTCACCCCAGGGACAGAATTCACAGAGAGCCGCTGCCTGCGGTTGTGAGGGCTGCACGTTCTCTCTTGACAGTGTTTGCCCGGCCCTTTCTAGCTTTGGGATAATCCCCTTTCACCGAGGAAACAAAAGCAATAAGGAGCCCGTGTCCCTGGGCTCTCCCGTGTCTGCGGCCTCTGGGTGGGGGAGGGGGGCCACGTCTGTGCTGGGTCGGCCTTGACCAAACAGCCTGGCTGGTGGGGGGTGGGGGGCAGGGAGCTGGGGGAGCGGGGACACTGCCTCGGTGGTACTGAAGCAGTCAGGCTCTTCCGTAGGCTTGGGGGCCACCTGCAGCTGCCGCTGCCCTGTCACACATCTCGGGCCACTGCTCCCAGGAGACAACCAGGTGGGACCTTAGAAGGGGACACCTGGGAGCCCATTCCTTCCAAGCCGGTCTGCTCTCCCTCTGTGCCTGGGCTGTTGACCGCCTCTGCTGGCCATGCCGTGGGGTGCACGCTGGAGGCCTGTCCTAGCAGCCCTGATGCAGGCAGTGAGGCGCTTTGGCCTCCTTTTCCCTGTGGGATTCTGACTTACCTGCCCTGGCCCCTGAGGGGCCCCTTGTGAGCTTCTTGTGCTCGCGGGTGCAAAGCCGGCCCCTCTGCACTCCCTGCCCCCTCTCTACCTGGCACTCGCAGGCCTGACTGCAGTGTCTCTCCTGCTTCTCAGCTGCCCAGGGGCGGCCTCTGGCATAGCTGCAAGGTCAAGCATAGGTTTGACAAAGATTTAGATAGAATTTTACTTACATAATTTTTGTACAGATCTCATTTCATTTTTCTATTTCTCACTAACGAACTGGAATCCAGGCTTGGTCTCGTTGAATTGGGGGACCTCTGACCTCTCACACACCCTGGCCTCTGGACCACCCACTGTGACTGCATCCAGCTGTCGTTCATGGGCCAAGGCCACGTATGGGGGGCACTTCGTTCCTCACCCCACATCCAAGTCACTGTGTCCACTCAGCTTTGTCTTCCTTTGCCAGATTCCATTCCTGTCCATTCTTTATCTGTCTCGGCCTCTGTCTCTCTTGTACACACACTTCTGTGCTTTTGATTCTTATTCCTTTGTTTTTTTGTTTTTGGTTTTCAAAACCTGGATCTCATTGTGTAAGCATTTTAAGTATTTTAAGGTTCATATGCTGTGGTAATCTGAATAATGGCCCCCCAAAGATATCTGCATCCTAAACCCTGGAACCTGTGAAGGTTGCCTTATATGGGAAAAGATCTTTGCAGCGTGATTAAGTTAATGATCCTGAGATGAGAAGGTTATCCTGGTTATCGGAGTGGGCTCTAAATGCCGTCACAGGGCCCTTGTAAGAGCCGGATGAGAGGGACTTGACACAGAGGAGAGGAGGCCCCGCGACCACAGGAGGGAGACTGGAGGGATGTGACCAAAGGCTGGAAGAAGCAAGGGATAGATTCTTCCCCGAGGGCATCCAGCAGGAGGAGGCCCTGCCAACTCCTTGATTTTGGCCCAGCTGACTTCAGACTTCTGACCCCCAGAACGGTGAGGGAATAAATATCCCTTGTTTTAAGCCGCCAAATTTGTTGCAGTTCATTACAGCAGCCACAGGAAACTAATACATATGCCAACCTCTCAACGACTCTTTCAAGCTCCAGGTGTGTGGAATATCTGCTCTGTATCTACTTATTAGTGGCCACTGCAGCAGGTAAATGCAATTAATGAAAAGTTTATACTTTGCTCCTGGTATGCAGTCCCACGAGAATACAGGTGGCTTCTTTCCCCGTCATTGTGTCTGAGGACAATACAAGGAGCCAGAGAAACGTGCAGTTCACAAAGGCCCCCAAACTCTCCCTAAACCTGGAGCTGGTAACGGGAGACACAGTGTGCAGCTCAGTGGGTCAGAACATAGACTAAAAGCCAGGAGATCAGGACTCACCAGATAAACATTTGAATGGCTGTTTCAGTACCAGACAGTTAGATTTCAGGGCAAGGACTATTGCCAGGGACAGAGAGGGACACTTCATAAAAGGGCCAGTTCATCAAGAAAACATAGCACTTCTATATAGGGTGCATCTAATAGGACGGATTCAGAATACATGAAGCAAACCTGATGGAGCTGAGATGAAACATGCTCAGATCCACAAGTCCAGTTGGAGATTTCAGCACCACTTTCTTAATAATAACAAGTACAAGGAAGGTCAGAAAGGATATGGAAGACCTGAATAACATTATCAACAATTGCAGAATATACTGCATTTTACATGCCCAATAAAGCATTCATCAAGATAGACCGCATGCTTGGCCATAAGACGAGTGTCAGTAAATTTAAAAGGACTGAAATCGTAGAGACTACGTTCTCTAATACAGTGAAATTAAATATGGAATCAAGAACAAAAATATGTATAGAAAATCCCCACATATTTGGAAATAAAGAAGACATTTCGAAATAACCCATAGGTCAAAGCAAAAAGTCAGAAGGGAAATTAGAAAATATTTTGAGCTAAATGAAAATGAAAACACGTCAGAAATTTTGGGGGGCAGCTATAGAAGCACTTAGGAATTTATGACATTACATGTCTTAAGCTTCCACCTTAAGAAGCTAGAAAAATAAGAGGAATTTAAATCCTACGTAAGTAGAAGGAAGCTAGGAGGAGTGGAAACCAATTCAATAGAAACAGAAAAACAGTTGAGAAAATCAAGGATTTTCCCACAGAAGCAGGATTTTCGAAAAGATGAATAAAATTGGTAAACCCCTGGAGAGACTGATCAAGAAAAAGAGAGAAAACCCACAAATTACTATCAGGAGTAAAAAGGGTACATCAGGGGACTTCCCTGGCGGTCCAGTGGTTGCGACTCCGTGCTTCCACTGCAGGGGGCGCGGGTTTGATCCCCGGTCGGGGAACTAGGATCCTGCAAGCTGTGAAGCGTGGCCAAAAAAAAAAAAAAAGTACATCAGCATGATCTTTACAGATACTAAAAGAATAATGGGGAGATGTAATGAGCACGAAGACACACACCCACAACAGATACGTTGATTAACTGTGTGGATGACGATGATTTCACTGTTCAGTGCATGGAGGTGGATCATCACAGGGTCTCCGTCCTCATTGTCCTCACGCTGAGTGATGGGCGGGGGGCGGGAGGCCGGAGAGGCAAGTACACCTGCTGTAACATCACGGAGATACGTCGTAATCTCTGCCTGACTTTCCTGCTTTTTCATTTCTCTAAAGATGTTTCTGTACGGCACCAATCCTTCTTCCAGCATTTGCTTCAGTTTCATAGAGGAGTTCACGTCCCGAAAGAAGTCGAAAGCAGTCTGGAATATCAGAGCCCTTCTGCCAGGTCATCTAACGTCAGTTTGTTCCTGGCGCTGCTTCTTCTATGTCCTCCTCTTTGGCTGGCGCCGGTGGGGAAGCTCTCATCTTCATGGAGTTGTCTTCTGTTCACTTCTCTTGTGTGGTGTCTGTCAGCTCTTGAATTTCTCCAAGACCCGTATGTTGAAACCCTTCACCCCCTACCTTTTTTTGCCCAGCTCACAATTTCTTTCATGATTTCCTTGGCGGACTCCATCGTAAATCCTGTGAAGTCATACACAACACCTAGTCACAGTTTTCTCCAGCAGGATTTTATTGTTTGGGGCTTGATGGCTTTCACAGCTTTTCTGTAACAATGATGGCATCTTCAATGGTGTAACCCTTCCAGGCTGTCATGATGTTGTCTCTGTCAGGGTTCCCTTCCATAGCATTGACGATCCTTTCTGTAGAGCACCGTGTATAATGAGCCTCAGAGGTCCTTATGGCCCCTGATCTAGAAGCTAAATAGAGACGTTGTGTCCGGGGGCAAGCAGGCCACTTTGACACCTTCGGGGCTGCACCCATGGAGCTCTGGGTGGCCAGGAGGGCATTGCCCAGTATCAAAAGAACTTTAAAGGCAGTCCCTTCTTGGCAAGATACTTCCTAACTTCAGGGACAAAGCATTGATGGAACCAATCCAGAAAAAGGGCTCTCACTGTCCAGGCCTTGTTGTCCAATCAAAAGCCTGACAGCTGCTGTTCATCGTCTCCCTTTAAGGCTCGGGGGTCAGCAGATTGATAGGTGGAGGGCGGTCCTGACCACAAGCCTGACTGCACTGGTACCAAACAGGAGTCAGCCCTTCCCTTCCTGCCTTAAATCCTGCTGTTCACTTCTTCCTTACCGGTGAGTGCCCTTTGTGGCACCTTTTTCCAGAATAAGGCACTTTCATCTGCGTTACAAACCTGTTCAGGCAGATATCCTTTCTCCCCAGTGATTTTCTTAGCAGCGTCTAGGACCTCGTCTGCTGGCCCTTAGTCAGCAGAAGCTGCTTCTCCTGTTATCTTCACGTGTTTAAAGCCAATCCTTTTACTAAAATTATTAAACCAGGCTTTGCTGGCATTAAATTCTCCAGCTTTAGATCCTTCACCTTCCTTTTGCTTTAAGTTGTCATGTAACGACTTCACTTTTTCTCGAATCATATTAGAGTCTATAGCAATCCTGCACCCACATAAAAGGTGCATTTTCAATACAAGATAAAGAGGTATTTTGCAAAAAGTCCAAGGTTTTTGTGCCTGCTGGCATAGCTGCAGCGACTACTTCACGAATTTCCTTTTCTTTTCTTACAATGGTCCTTACGCTGAATTCAGTTATCTTGAAATGGCAGCAGCCACAGCTGCAGACCTCGATCTACTGTACATATCATGCAATTCAACTTTTTCTCATAACGTCACAACTTTTCTCTGCTTCTTGGGAGCACTTCCAGGAGCACTAGTGGCACTTCGTATGGGCTCCACGGTGTTACTGAAGGTTTACGATGTTGCACTAAACATGATGAAAAATGTGTGAGGACCATGAGAGATCACTTCTTACTGCCATTCCCGATTTACTGGAGAGACAAACTCCCCACATGGAAATGACCAGCGTCACGGGGCATTTTAAGTGGACACGTGAAACACTTGAGCTCAGCACAGTAGCAACAGGAGGAGACTAGGAAATCGTTAACGGCAGCACAGGGTACACTGCAGTTCATTCATACGGGGATGATTTCATACTGCAGCTTCACTTTGTCAACGGCACCGTGTACGTTCTGTGTTTGTGTGCTTAAGTTTTGATAAATTTTAATATTTTATAATAGATTTGTGTCCATTTTATGGTAGTAAATGATAAACTAAATTATTATCTACATGTATTTTATGCATTCATGACACACCTAACCTTTTCTTAATATTTTTCAATATTCAGGCTACAAAGTTCATCTCCGAGTTTTTTCAAATTGTTGCAAATCTCCAAAAAAATTTTCAATCTATTTATTGAAAAAAATATACATATAGGTGGACCCACAGAGTTGAAACCTGTGTTCTTTGAGGATCAACTATACTTTCAGAACAATGTTAAATAGTGGAGGTAGTGGGCATCCTTGCCGTGGAGCTTCCCATGATAAGAAGCTAGCTTTAGGAGTGAGGTGTATTTCTTTGTAAGTTTAAGGAAGTATCCAGCTATTCCTGTTTTCTCAAGAGTTTTTACTAGGAGTAGGATTGGATTGGATTGGAGTTGGATTTTGTCACGGGGTTTTTTTCAGCAACAATGTAGATGATCATGTCGTTTTCTCCTTAGTCGTATTCATGTGGTGAATTATATTAATGGACTTCCTAACACTGAACCAGCCTTGCTTTCCTGGTATAAACTCTGCTTGGCTGTGAGGTGCTATTTTCTTAATGTGGAGCTGGACTCTGTTTGCAAATATTCTATTTAAGATTATTACATCAATCAATATTCATAACTTTTATATTTTGAATAAATTTTAAGATTTTTAAAGAAAAAAAATCAATATTCATAGGCAGTATAAGTCTATAATTTTCCTTTTTTATGCTATCTTTATCATGTTTTGGTATAACTGTTATACTTAATAAAATTAATTTGGAAGGTTTTGTTCATTTTCTACACTCTGTAACAATTTGCACAGCATGGGGACTCTCTGGTCTCTAAAGGTTTGATAGAATTCTCCTTTGAAACCATCTGAGCCTGGTGTTTTTGTGGGCTAGTTCCTTAATAATTTTCTCTATTTCTTCTATAGACATTGGTCTATTTAACTTTCATCTCTACTGGAGTCAGTTTTTATAACTGTGTTTTCTTAAGAAATTGTCCGTCTCACCTGGGTTTTAAAATGTACTTGCATAGCATTGTGCAAAATAATTTTTAAGGTTTTTTTTTTTAACTTCCTACATATCTGCTGCTACTTTCCCCCGTTGTTTCTTATTTTGTATATCTGTGTTTGCCCTTTTGATTAAACTAGCTAATGGTTTATTTTCTGTAAGAACCAGGATTTTTATTTACTAATGATCTGTTTTGCTGTTCTCTACTTAATTTCTTTTCCTCATTAATTTCTGCTCCCATCTTTTTTCTAGCTTTATTATTTCACTCCTTGTGTATTCTTTTGATTTTCTTGTTTTTTCCCTTGTGTTTATTTAATTCATATACTTTATATATTCTGTCATTTTTATTAACATAGGCATTTAGGGTTATGAAATTTCCTCACCGTTTTAATGTAATCCATTGGTTCTGACATAGGGTGTTTTCATTAGAAACTATGTGATTTCTGTTTATATTTCTCTTCAATCAAAAGTTGACTGATAGAAGTGTTTTCTGATTTATTTCTAGCTAGATGGGCTTTGGGGATTTTGTTTTTGTCTTTGATTTCTAGTTTTCTTATACTGTCATCAGAGTGTTATTTTAATATTCCCAATATGTGCGGCCTTTTGAGGTTTTTTGTGTGCCCTGGTGCATGATGTGTTATTGTGCGTGTGCCCCATGTGCTCAAGGAGAAAGCATGTTCTCTGTTATTGGAACATGATGTCCGATATATGTCCCTAGCATCTATTCATTCTGTCACACTTTGGTTCTGGGAAGAAGCAAGTCCCAGGAGAGTCAATGCTGCTCCCTCAGACAACTTTCCAGCCCCGGATAGAGCTAAGGGGGTCCCTAGTGTGGTTTGGTTGAGGGGCACCTGCTCCAAAATGCCTCCCTTGTCCCCTCCCTGCAGTGTCGCCAGACCCATTTGTTTGGGCCAAGCCCTCATCTGCCGTCACCGCAGGTGGCCCTGAGCAGGTAATGGGGAAGCTAGTCTTAGGTAAGCTTTTCAGCAATGTCTTTCCTGAGCAGGTTTGGAGCGCCTGTGGGATTTCCAAAATAAAGGGAGTTCCGTGAGGACCAAGGGTGGCTGGTGACATAGGGGTTGACACACATTTGTTCTGGGCTTGGGTGCATTTTGGTGTTTTGCTTCTTATCTAAATACAGCTGTTGACAATACCAAGTTCAAGGGTGGGATTTTAAAACGTGGGCAAAGTAGCTTAACACAGAAGGAAAAGGACAAAAAGAAATGCATCAGTACTTTAAAATCAGGTGGTAAAATGAATGCACTCTAGGACATCAATGAAAATGGTGAAGCAGGCAGCTCTGAGGGCCTGTCCACCAACAGAAGCATCCACAAATCAGGCAAAAACTGTTAGAACCAACTTGGCGGAACGCTGAAAACCAGTCCGCAGTTTACAGCAACCAAGCAAGTTCTGACTCAAGAAAAAAGCAGCTGAAAACAGTTAGGAGGGCTCTGTGGTGTTTTCCTTCGGCCCACACCCCTCCCACGACTCAGCAGCCTCCTGCCCAGAGTGGGACCCTGTCCCTGCTTCCAGGCACAGACCTTATTCGCAAAGAATAGTGTTTGTCTGTTCTAACTCGTCTGGGGGCTGACACAGGCATTGTTTCCCCATCTCGTAACTGTCTCCAGTCAGAAAAGTGGCCGCGTTGCTGGAAAACATCCTAAGGTCAACCACAAAAGACCTCAGTCGAGGCAAATAACAGAGCCTGAAAGCTTGGGAGGAAAAGCCGGGGAGAGAGGGTCTTTGGGAAATAGGGCATTCAAAGCCCCGTGCATACCGGGAAATCTAGAAGCCACGTGCAGGCCCGGGGCAGCCCATACACCCCAAATCCCTGCACAGATCCTAAGCTTTACCCTGTGGCCACGAGTGGAGGCCAGCCCTGCAGGAGGGCCCAGCGCAGGGCTACCCACAGAGGTTGGACAGGCTCCTTTTTCTTCCTTTTCTCTCTCTCTGTCTCTGCTGATCTGACGTGCTCACTCCATCAGGGAGACTTGGGGTGTGCGCACGGCTAGGCGAGGATGGCCTAGCAAGGAGGAGGGGCCCTGGGTGCCCACTGGCCCCTGTGCTTCTCAGGCTCAGCTTTAATCTTTGGAGAGCGGCACGATTGCACGCTGCCGGGTGTGGAGTTGGTTCTTATTCTGTCTGAACGCCAGGACAGGGCCCTTCCTTCTGTAGGAGGCAAGGCACAGGCTGCTCATCCAATCCTGCAGGAGGCCCAGAAGCAGCCCCTACTGCAGCACCCACAGGCAGGCCCCAGGCCCCAGGCCTCCTCCTGTCTGCCTGGCACTCCGGTGGTGGAGCCACTTTTTGGGTTTGGGGTGTGGATACCCCAGAACCTGGCTGGCATCTGTTCGGAGGAGCCAGGCTGGCACGGACGCTTTAGATGCTGACTGTCTTCCCTACCGTACTACAGGCCTGACCTTGAAGTGGTTCTTGGGGTGTGAGGGGATGTGTGTGGTTTGGACCCTTGAGGACCTCCTCAGACAGGTGCCAGCGTGCCTGACAACGTGCCATCTTTCCATGCAGGAAGGACATTTCCCCAGAGCGCGTGACGCACGCAGACAGGGAGCAGACCAAGAAGGTGGTGTACTCGGTGGTCTATGGAGCAGGTAGGCTGTGGGTGGGCCTGAGGCCTTGGTGTCACCTATAGGCCAGACGGAGGCGGCTCTAGTTGTGCACCTGCATTGCAATGTGGCTGTGACTTACAGAAGTCACTCTCAGCCCATGGAACTCATTCTGTGCATCCATGTGTGCCGCTGTTTACACACATGTTGGTGGTATTTGTGATGCACCAGACACCAGTCAGACCACTCACGCCCTTAACCCTCAGGGCTCCCAGCAACCTTTGCACGGAGAGTAGACGTGCAGAAGTGAGGGCCGACCAAAGCCTCCCCCTACCCCACATCACACCACCTGCTGGGGGCCACACCTGTGCTTTGAGATGCTCCAGGAGCCCTTGTCGTCACCCTATTCCCCTCCCCTTTTCCAGACCCAGGACCCAAGGCAGAGCAACCTGCTCCCCTCCCCTCTCCCACCCTCTCCTCTCCCTTCCTGACCGTGGGCTCTCTGGGCTTTTTAAATTCTTTCTCCCTCTCGGGCTTGCTGCATCAGTGGGCCTGACGCCCCCTCGGGAGTTGAGGGAGGGGGTCAGGAGAGGCTGTGGCCTGGCGGCCAGGCCTGCGTAGGCCCCTCCTGGATCAGTTCCATTTTGAGGAGCAGGGCTTGTGTAAAGACACGGAGAATAGGGTCCCTCCCTGCCATAGGAACCCTGTGTCCGTTCAGGGAAGAGCTGCCAGCGCAAAACCCTGGGCAAACGTGTAGTCAGCTGCAGGTAGGAGCCACCTCGGGCTTCTCCAGTGTGGCTGCGGTGCCGTGTGACCTGCTTCCAAAGCGCCTCTTCCCGGACCGTGAGTGACCGACCTGCTTATGATGAGTCTGGAACCCACTTCAAACCTGCCAGGGCTGTGGTCTCAGCCAGGACTCGGGCAGGGGCGCTTCGGCTCCAGTCTCTGGCCGGCGGGCCTCCCCCGCTGCCCCCGCTGCCCGGTGCACCCAGAGTCAGCCTTTGCTCCTGTAGGTCTGGCACCTTCTGGAGTATTCACTTTGTTATTTTCTGGGGAGGAAAAGAGCTCCACTTTGTAAATAAGCAATGAGTCATTAGCCGCTGCTTTGAGCCCTAATGCTGACAGGGTTCCCACCCCGGGCCTCGTGTCTGCCGCTCCCGTCGCCACCTGACAGCCGGGCTTCTGTGCACCTGTCGGGCTGCGTCTGCCTCGAGCGTGAAGTGGGGCCTTCGTCTCCTGAAGGGCCGGGCGTCCTGGGCTGCTGGGGCCCTTTGGAAACTCAGCAGAGAAGCCTTCAACCGCCTGGCTCCTGTGGGTTGCAATGCTGCGATTTCACCTAAACACGAAGGGTCTGGAAGCGGCTGCTCTGGGTGCTGGGGGCACATGGCCCCGGCCTGGCTTCGGGGTCATGGTCATTGTGAGGATGACAAAAGGCTGTAGAGGGAGAGCAGGACCAGGACAAGCGAGAAGACGTACCCCCAGCCCGCGGGCAGCCTGATCCCCACGCCTGCCTCAGCCCCTCTCCCCAGGGCTTGGGAGCCGCCAGGCCTCTGCCACCAGAGACCTGTCCCCCCCCCGAAATGGGAGTGCCTGCCCGCCTGCAGGCCTCGGCCCGGAGCACAGGCCCTGGGCTCACCGCTGCCCTCGGCCCACTGGACGCAGCCGCCTGCCCAGCACTGTGCCCCCCCCGGCCCGCTGGCAGCAGAAACCCCTGCTCCTCCTGTCCTGCCCTGAGCTCCTGCTACTCTTAGAGTCAGCGTGACCCTTGATTCTCCTCGCTGCGCATCTTAAGCTCACTCCACGTCCCATCACTGGTGCGCACCGAGTGCCGGGCTTCAGGCCTCCTGCTCCCAGGGGCCGACGCTTGTCCGATGAGACACACGAGCAGGCCTGCGGGGACGGCACTGAGTGATCGGCGACATCCAGCATGACTGCTGAGCCCAGGGGAGGCCCCTCGCCAGGCCGGGCTGAGTTTTAAAGGATGTGCAGGAGCCGGTCAGGCCTGTGCCAGCATCCCTGGAGGCCCACGAGTGCCAGGCTCTCAGGAGGCCCTGGAGCTGTAAACAAGAGTGAGAAGCTGTTCTAGTTCAGCATGGGGCAAAGAGCACGTGGAGGAAAGGGAGTGAAGGTTTCCTTCCTAAACTTAGAATTGCACCCCCCCCCCAACACGGGAGGCAATTAGCCCTCTGTGGGGGAAGCCAAACTGTATGTTCACGTGGGACCTATGAGGGGGGCGCCTCGTGCTCCCGCCAAGGGGAGCCGTGCTCCCAGGGATGCACCTACGGAGACAGGCCTGCATTTTCACAACTGAAACAGCAGGAACCTGATCAGCTGAATCAAAGTGTGAAGGGAAGTTGTGTCGGAAGTGGGGACCCATGAACACGAAGCACGGAACAGAAGCCCTCACAGAGCCAAACATTGTCCTACTTGGGGGGCAGGGGCACGGTGGCCTTAGAGTGTGACAGACCCCCCCGGCAAGGGCATGGGGAATAAGGACCGGGGCCTGGAGAAGTGACCAGGCCCTCAGTCTCCGGCTCAGCCCATCTCTGCTTCTCTCAGAGTTGCCACATCACCGGCTTCTCTCGGAAGCAGGCTTTCTTCCTGTACAGAGACCTTGGGATATCCCAACAACTCAACAGAGGAAGGGAAAGGAATTCCTCCTCAGCCGTAGACACAGAAGGAGAAATGTGACTTCCGGCAGTGGCCACGGCACTCTGATCAGACCACCCTCCCACAGATATCAACTAGAAAGTATGCTAAAGTATAATAAACAACTACCTAAAGGTACTGAAAAGTGACCAAAAGCAGACAGAAATTGGAGGTGGGTTAACACTTGGAAGGAAGGAATAGCACAGGGTGAGTTTGCCGTTTTGTAGCTCTTCACCTGAAGGCAAGCCTCTGTCCGTGTTGTGTGTGGCTGAAACTCCCCGACAGAAATCCAGGGTCTTACTGGCTTCCAGAAGCAGAGGACAGGGGCTTCCTTGGTGGCACAGTGGTTAAGAATCCACCTGACAATGCAGGGGACATGGGTTCAAGCCCTGGTCCAGGAAGATCCCACATACCACGGAGCAACTAAGCCTGTGCGACACAACTACTGAGCCCACATGCCACAACTACTGAAGCCCATGCACCTAGAGCCCATGCTGTACAACAAGAGAAGCCAGTGCAATGAGAAGCCCACGCACCACAATAAAGAGTAGCCCCCCCACTCGCCACAACTAGAGAAAGCCTGCGCGCAGCAACGAAGACTGAAAGTAGCCAAAAATAAAAATTAATTAATTAATTGGGGAAAATAAAAGGCAGAGGAAAGAGGTCAGGGCAGCCAGTGAATCTGGAAAGTGAAGGGAGAAATCTCAGAAAGAGTAGAGTCAAAGGAGAACCCCGAATTCTGGGCTTGAGCTCTGCTCAGCTCTCTGGCTGACCCCTGACTGTGTGTGAAAAGGGCAGACTTCAAACAGCCCAGCTACTGCTGAAAGGACTGATGCGCGCTTTCAGCTGCTGCTGGCTGCAGGGGGACAAAGTTTGAAGTGTTTTGTTTTTTTTTCCTAAGTCAGCACTGCTGAGAGAAACATAACAGAATCTAGAGTGTCTACAACATATCATTTATAATACAATAGCCAGAATACAAAACGTATGAAGAAAGAGGGTAACCCGGTCCATGCTCAAGAAGAGAGATGTGTGTAACTGAGTCCCTTTGCTGTACACCTGAAACGAACGCAATGTTACCAATCAACTACGCTTCAATGTTGAAAAAAGCAACAGACTCCTGATAGACTCTTGATACAGCTGTCAACGTGGATGAGCTCAAAACATTATGGCCAATGAAAGAAGACAGCCAGACACAAAGGAGTATTTATAGTGAACAATTTATGACACCATTCATACGAAATTCTGGAACACAAAATTAATTTACAGTATGGCATACTTTGTGTTATATATATTTTACCACAAAAAATAATGAAAAGAAAATCTGCACTGATAGAAAGCAAACAAGTGGCTTCCTGGGATCTGGAGTCGATTGCCACTCGCGTGTCGTCCTGGAACTCGGGGTGCCGGCCTAGAGCTTGGGTGTCATCCTAGAACTCAGGTGTCGTCCTGGAACTCGGGCTGTCATCCTGGAACTTGGGTGTTGTCCTAGAACTCAGGGTGTCGTCCTGGAACTTGGTGTGTCATCCTAGAACTCAGGGTGTCATCCTAGAACTTGGGTTTCATCCTGGAACTAGGGGTGCCATCCTGGAACTGGGGTGTCGTCCTGGAACTCAGGTGTCATCCTGACCAGAGATCTCGCTATAAGAAGCTTCTCCAGAACGCCTGCGTCCTCTAGGGACCAAATATTGGTCTGGACCAAAAGTTTTTGTCTCAAAAAAACATTCCAAGGGTGGGAGCTCCTTGTATTTTGGCACTGGAAACTTCCCTTCCTCTTTTATTTGCCGGCCCTCTCCAGCCTCCCCCAGTTCTGGAAACAGGCTCCCTTCTGGACAGGCTGCAAGCAGGGACTACAGCTCCTTCACCAGGGCTTCACCTGCCAGGCTCTCAGTCAACACTGTTGAATAAATAAATGTTTAACAGGCTCCCGTCCAGACTGGCTGGCACCGAACACTTGGTCTGTAAAGCCAAAGCCAACACCATCCTGACCAATCAGAAGAGACCAGTGGTGCCAGTTGGGCCTTGACGCACCGAGTCTTCCAAGATCCCTTCTGTGGGCTCACTTCCACGCGTGGTGGTCACTGCCTGGTAGCTCGTGTCCTGGGAACCCGCTGGGCGAGAGGCTGGCCTCTGATCACGCTTCTACTCACACAGGGAAGGAGCGACTTGCTGCTGGCCTTGGAGTTCCCGTTCAGGAAGCTGCCCAGTTTTTGGAGAGTTTTTTGCAGAAGTACAAGAAAATCAAGGACTTCACCCAAGCTACCATTGCCCGGTGTCACCAGACAGGTCAGCCAGCTGCTGCCAAAGCCGTCGGCAGGTCCCCCTCCCTCTCCCACGCCTTCCCTGCAGTAGCCAGGTGGTCTCGCAGACCCTGCTTCTCCGGTGGGTGGGTGAACAGATGGGAGGGTGGTGGGTTGTTGGGGGCTGGGTGGGTGGGGACTGGGTGAGCATCCGGCCCCTGCTGGATAAATGGGACCAAAAGGCTCCACGTAAGGAGGGTCCAGAGCCAGGCTCTTCTGGAGGCAACAATACTAAGCTTGAGTTAGAAATGATAGATGGATAGATACACAGAGAGAGATGTCCTGCACCTAAAAATGGAGAACTGTGTTCTTAGGAAAAGCATGTGGTATATCCACAAAATTTCGCCACAGTTTGGTCACAGATTTCAAAGAATATCAAATAGAGCATGTTCTGTGACCACAGTGGAATAAAAAGGTGGTTTATATCAATATGTGTGGCCATCCATCCGTCTGCCTATCTGGAAAAATCATTGCACTCCTAAAGGATTTAAGATTTTAAAAAGAAGTCCCAAGCCAATGACAAGCATTTTAGCAATAAATGACAGTATAAGTATCTCAGTGAAAAACCGTAAGACATGGCCAAGTGGACCTTCACTTAGAGATGAAGGAATTCTTTAAAAGAGTGCTTTAAAAGAAAGAAAAATTTCTGAACATAAATGACTATATTCAACACAAGACATTTGGGAACGAGCAGCAGAGTAGATTAAAGAAACAAGAAGGAAGGAAATCAACATAGGAGCAGAAGCTCATGAAACAGAAGCAAAACAGAGAGCAGTGGTCGCCACAGAGCAAGCGGAGGGTCAGCGCACTTGGGATCACGGAGGATTGGCGCATCCCGCAGGGCCCGGGATCCTCCCGGGGGCTCACTGATGACCTTTCTCTCGGGAGCCCGTGAGTGCAGGGCGGCCCCACAGGCTCCCCTGGGCCTGGCCGCACATCCCGACAGCAGCCTGTGCGGGGTCAGCGCTCAGCTCCTGCAGCCTCCTGGGGGCTCGAGAAAGCTGGGAAACCGTTTCTATCCCCCAGTGAGCATCTCACAGGCCTTGGCTCCTGGGCCTGGGGGTGAGCCGTACGGAGGCTGCACAGCCCAGGTCGATGCCTACAGCCTCCTCACTGCGGCCCCACGCTTGGGAAAACTAAAATACTATCAATTATGAAATGTGAAAACAGTGATAGAACCCAGCACTGCTGAGTGCACGGAGCCAGGGTCACTGCAGGAGGGGGGACAGCCACACGCAGGCCCTCGTGCCGCACAGCGCGGCCAGGCGTGGTGTCCACGGCTGCCCACAACTGGCTACGTCATCCTCACTGCAACTCAAAAGCTTGGGTCACATCGTGACCCTGCTTTACAGGTGAAGAAAATGAGCCCCGAGAGGTCAAGTAGCTTCCTGAGTTCACACAGCTAACAAAACAGGCAGTGCCAGGCCGGGACCCACCCACCAGGCAGCTTGGCCCAGCCAGTGCCTCTCTGCTGCACGGCTCTGCATCCCTGCCCTGCACTGAACTTTCTCGAAGGGCCGTGGAGCTTTACGCTTGCCAGCGTGAAGCACGCATGTCCTTTGACGCAGCAATTACATTTCTGGGCAGACGCTCAGCTGTCATTAAATTATGCTACAGACATTTGTTGGGTGCCTACCCGTGTCAGGCACTGTGTTGGCACCAGGGATAGGACCTCCTGGCTCTCCTGGAGACACAATCCAGGGAAACGTAACCCACAGTGAGCAAGTACATCCAGGCGGTGTCAGAAAGATGGGATCCTGGGTGTGGAAGAATCCTGGGGCACTGGGCAGAGAGCAGCACAGGGCAGCCCTGGGGACGGTCAGCCACAGTGACACAAAAAGAGGTGACACCTGAGCAAGACCAGGTGAGAGGCCAGGGAGAGCCGGCAGGGAGGGGCGGGGCCAGGAAGAGGCAGGTGTGCGCCCAGACTCTGCACAGCACCACACGGGTCACGAAAAGAGCCTGGGTTTCATTTTTCGCAGATTGTTCCAGCAAGAGTGTGGAAAAGAGGTCGGGAGGGGAGCTGATCAGAGCCAGCACCTGGGAGCAGTGACACGGCTGTTAGCTCAGGAAGTCCTGGGAGGTGGGATGGAGGGGGACCACTGGTGAGAGGTAGACAGCAGGGCGAGGAGGGAAGGAGGTGGTGTGAGCCTGCGCTCTCCCTGCAGGCTCACTGACCTGCCCGGGGGTGGACAGGTGGGCCAGGCAGGTTGACCATGATGCTGATGAAGCTGTAAGTTCAGGGTCCTCCTTGTGTGGGCCCCTCCTCCCAGGCCCCGGGAGAGGCCCTGCAGTGTGTTCACGTGGTCACATCTTTTGTAGAATTGGCAAAAGCAGGGTACTTTAACTGCGATTGACTAAGACGCTGTCTCTTCCCCTCCACCCTCCTCCACCGTACTCCTTTCCATGGTATGTGGCATTGCCGTGGCCACAGCTATATTTTGAATCCGGCTTAAGGGGAAGTCAAATTGGTGCCTCATTTAGTTCGGATCTCAGTGTGGGTATTCCTGAGGTTTGTTGCTCTTTCCATGCACGGTTGAGGGGTGCTAGCCGTCCTGGCACAGGGATGGCTTCCGGGAGCATTCCTTCCATGCCTTCCCACTTCCCGAGTGCAGTAACAGGAAGGTGCAGGGCCAGAGGTCATCCGCAGTGTGAACAGGAACTATAATCGCCAGGACCGCAAGCCTTGCAAACAAGATTTGAAATGTATGGAACCAGGGGCTTCTGCTTTGGGCCGCAAAGAAGTTCAGACTTTCCTCCCACCATAAACAACTAGAAAACTGGGCAAAACGTATGAAGCAGCTGTTCCAGACACTGGATCATAGGCAGTGTATTACTCTGGTCTCTGATAGAACAGAAGCAAAGGAGGGGAGCCCTCTGACACCCTGTGTCTAGGGCCACAGACCATAGTGCAGGAGGGGAGCCCAAGCAGATTACAGTGGCCTCGCTGAGTTGAGGAGACAAGGATTGGGTCTGGGAGGCAAAGGCAACCGGATCTTGCAAGGTAGACTATCAGAGAGGAGGAAGTTATAGAGAAAAAGTCTCCATGAACCTTCAGAGGAGTCCCCCGTCTGTCCTTAATACTGAGATACGTGTGCAGAGAGTGAAACGCCACAGGACTAAGCAGAATCATTTCTGGGGAGCAGAAGGCTGAACAACCTCAGAGTTCACACAGGGCCAGGAGATGTTTGGGTTCTGACCATTGGAATGGAGGGTGCTCAGTGGATATCTGAGACATTCACCCAGAAGGGTAACACTTCAGCAGTAGGTCTAAACTAGCCCTAGATTAAAGCTGCTCTAAACCCACCCTAACAAAGCTTAAAAGTCGGCCTCAAAAGGATCAGGCGATCTGCAGGTACCTCAGGCCGCCTAACACTCTTGAAAGGAAAACACCAGGGGCTTCCCTGGTGGCGCAGTGGTTGAGAATCTGCCTGCCAACGCAGGGGGCGCGAGTTCGAGCCCTGGTCTGGGAAGATCCCACGTGCCGTGGAGCAGCTGGGCCCGTGAGCCACAACTACTGAGCCTGCGCATCTGGAGCCTGTGCTCCGCAACAAGAGAGGCCGCGATAGTAAGAGGCCCGCGCACCGTGACTAGAGGGAGCCCTCGCGCAGAAACGAAGACCCAACGCAGCCAAAAATAAATTAATTGATTAAATAAAATAAAAAAAAAGGAAAACACCAAACCCCATCACTGAACAACATAAAACGCACAATACCCAGCATCCGGTCAGAAATCACTAGACAGGGCTTCCCTGGTGGCGCAGTGGTTAAGAATCCACCTGCCAATGCAGGGGACATGGGTTCAAGCCCTGGTCCGGGAAGATCCCACATGCCGCGGAGCAACTAAGCCCGTGTGCCACAACTGCTGAGGCTGTGTGCCACAACTACTGAAGCCCACGCACCTAGAGCCCGTGCTCCGCAACAAGAAGAGCCACCACGATGAGAAGCTTGTGCACCGCAACGAAGAGTAGCTCCCGCTCGCCACAACTAGAGTGAGCCAGCACGCAGCAACGAAGACCCAACGCAGCCAAAAATAAATAAATAAATATTTAAAAAAAGGAAAAGTCACCAGACACGCACAGAGACAGAGACTGGAATGCGCCCGTCAGAAGCACGGCTCTCCCTGTTCTCGCTGCCTGTCACAGTGAGGGGACTTTAATTATACGTTGCCTGGCATTGGAGCAGGTGCTTAACACACTGTCATTTTTATAATTATTGTGTATGTGAGAAATTCTTCCAATCCTCAGACACATAACGTGTAAGTTGGGGATTTAGTTCTTACCAACACCTAGTAAAACCAAAGTTCTCACTGGTCAGGAACATAACCATTGCAGCACCTCTGCATTCATTCTCTTAAAGAGGACCCCAAATTATGGAAGCTTCGGGCCCCACAAAGCTTGGATGTGCCCTCATGTGTAGGGATGTGGTCTCTGACGCAGACCATCAACCCCTCCTTGAGTGAACTAAGGATTAATGCTTTTCTCCCCACCTCCAGCTGCCACACTGTCCAGAATTACTTCTGTCCCCAAGAACCACAAGTGGTTTTTCACCTTTGGAGTGTAAAAACCGCCCTTCCTGTCCTACATCAGACCTAAGCACGGCCAGAAGTTAGAAAGTGTGCAACACATGGCACCGGGCAAGCAAAGGCCACTCTGCTGCTGTCCTTGCTTTCCCACCGCGGAGCCCACCTGCCCTAGAGACAGACCCAGAGGCCTCAGGGCGGAGCTCCGGCACTGCTGCTCCGGCTGCAGCAGGGAGGGTTCCCGCGGGGCCCCAGGACCTAGTCTGAGAGCAGCTGTGCCCACAAGGGGAGGGTCCAGCAGGGCGCCGCGCCGCCCGCTCACTGCTGCTCTCATCTTGCTCTTCCTCCGTGTGACGCAGGCTGTGTGGTGTCCATCATGGGCAGGAGGAGGCCGCTGCCGAGGATCCGTGCGCGCGACCCGCAGCTCCGGGCTCAAGCAGAGCGGCAGGCGGTGAACTTCGTGGTGCAAGGTGCCAGAGCCCCTCTGCTGCTCGGTTTCCAGCCCCAGGAGATGAGTGCCAGGGTGTATCCTGCTCTCGTCCTCCTGGCGGTTACTGCTGGGAGCCGCAGGGCAGGTGCTCAGCACCTGGTCCCCTTCCTGACTGCGACGCACCCCACGAGGCCAGACGGGAGACAGGCTCCAGGAGGTCATCCGGCAGGCACCAGGGAGCTGTCCCTCCACCTGGGCAGACACAGGGCCCGGCAGGCCTGCTCCCGCATCCCACCCCACCCGCGCTCTGCTCCCCCCGCCCCCTCACCTCCTCTCTCTTGGCTCTGCTCCTCCTCCTAAAGTAGCAAAGCCTCCCGACATCCCAGGCCCGGCAGAGGGTCCCCGTGGCGCTGAGACCCCTCGCGGCCGGCAGGTCAGTCGCAGAGACCAGACTTGCACGTCCAGCATTCCTGCTGCGCTCGTGGAAAGTGTGGCCCTGCAGTGGAGGGAGGCGGCCCCCTGACTGGGGCCTTTTATTTCTTCGTGAACCTCAGGAGCCTTGAACAGCTAGAGCAGCTTAAAGCCAGGAATGGAAACCTGAACTTCAGTCTGTTTCCCGTGATCCGAACCGGTTGTTGAGACACCCACTGTTTGCCTGGCGCTGGAACAAGCGTGTCCCCTACGCTGGCCAGCACCTCCAGAGTGCCTGACTGACCATGTGATTGATCCCGCCCGAGTCCTAGAAGCCCGTATCATAGCCCCACTCCACACACTGGGAGGCTGAGGTTCTGCCAGGTTCAAGGGCTGCACAGCGGGAGGGCTGAGGGAGCAGGGGCTGAGCCCATGGCCGCCGTCCGGGCTCCGTCATCCTGTCGGCTGGTGCAGCGGGCACAGCCCAGGTGTGGTCAGAACCTGTGAGCATGCTGAGACACTGCTCCCAGGGGCAGGTCGTGTTATACGGCAGGTGTAGGGTCCCCAGTCAGCTGACTGGAGCGTATCAGAAGGGGACATCCCAGGTGGGCCTGGGCTGATCAGGTGGGCCCTTCAAAGAATGTTTAGGGGTCAGAGTCAGCGATTCTGGCCGTGGAGGGGCAAACACGCTGGGGAGAGGGCCCGTGGCACAGACCTGAGGGTCACAGCCGCCAGGAAACGGGAACCCCAGTCACGTGACTGCAAGGAAATGAATTTTGCTGGCAACCTGAGGTCATCTGAAAGTGGGCCTTCCTCAGGGGAGCCCCAGATGAGGACACAGCCAGGTCCACACCGACCTCAGCCTGCGAGGCCCTGAGCAAAGGCACAGCCACACGTGCAAGAACTGAGAGATGGTAGATCCTTGTGGCTCTCACCTGCTGGGTGTGGGGTCATGCGTTAGGCAGTGTAGAAAATTCAGACAGCCCTCCTGGGTGGGCAGGGCTGCGGGGCCCCGGGCCTCACACTGTTCCTGAACCAGCGCCCTTTGTGCCTCACAGGCTCGGCCGCGGACCTCTGCAAGATGGCCATGATCCACCTCTTCACAGCAGTGGCCACGTCACCCATCCTGACGGCCAGGTCAGTGAGTGAGCGCCAGCCGGCCCAGGCCCAGCCCAGGGTGCGGACCTGCCCTCTGCAGGGCTCGGGTGGGCGGCCTGCTGCTCTGCGCCTAGCCCACGGGCAGACGCCTCCAGGACGCGAAGCCACAGTGGCCACTTCCCTCCGGGGCTTGGACCGGACAAGCTCGCTGACCCCCACGGAAGGACCCACTTCAGCCAAGGTGCTCCCAGCACTCCCAGGAGAACGCTTTGTTCCCAGCTGGGGCTGAGCAAGGCGGCCAAGGGCCCGCTCACCCCGGAGCACGCTGAGTCTCCCCAGGTTGCCTGGTGCAGAAATGTGTCTCCCCTCGGTGAGCCCGAACCCCTTCGGGCACGGCCCCAGGGGTACACACGCCTCAGAGTTGGGTGGGCCCCGCGGCCCCTCAGACAGGACATGGGGCTCCACACTGCGTCCGCTCCCAGCCCCTGATAAGTGAGCCAGAGGCCCGGCTTCTGCTGCCATCCCCTCCCCGAAGGCTCTCACCAGGCTCCACGTCTGCGTCGGTTGCTCTCCTGGGCACACACCCCGAGCAGAGGGAGTGTCCGGGTGACCAGGTGTGCTCGTCCCAGGCTCTGCTGGCCCAGAACCACCCCTCGGGCCGCCCAAGGTCCTGGCCTGGGTGCAGGTGGGAGGGGGTGGGTTCTCCTCCCAAATCCCAGGATCCCCTCCTGGCGGCCCACCTGGGCTCCCCAGAGGAGTGAGTATGTCCGACCCCAGGAGGTCTGCCTCCCTCCCTCTTTGGTCTCTATGTCTGTTTGCCACCCCTGCGGGCCCTCCCAGGCTCCACATGTGGGCCAGCGGGGGCCTGCCTGCTCAGGAGCCCTTCCCGGGCGTCAGCCTGTCTGCACCTGGGGAGGAAGCTCATGGTGGGTTAGGTGATGAAAATTTATGAAGCGTTAAGTGGTCTCATGGGCCGCACCCTGAGGGGCGTCTGCTCACTCCGCTGCGCTACGGGGCGTCACCAGCACAGAGGACAGCTGGCCCCTCTCCCGCCACCTCTGGGCCACGGGGCCTGCTGGCCTGTGGCCACCCTTTTCCATGTGAGCTTACGGTTTTCTCTAGGCTTCTGATACTATTTTATATCCTCAAGGCATGGGATTTTTCCTTGCCTGACATCTTTCATCTTTGCTTAACAAGCTTCCGCCTTTACTTCTTCAGATGTTTCCTCCTGTTCGTTTTGATGTTCTAGCTTACGTTCTTTTGTCAATTTCAGCAACTTTGTAGAGAAGTGTGTCCGGGGCAAAGGCCCTGGCCTGCAGGGTCGTGTCCTAGTAAAGGAGACGGGAGAAGACCTTCCCAGGCTCCACCGCTGTTGGCCTCCGCCTTCACAGCCCCTGCCCCGGGGCACTTCTTCTGGTCCATGGTTCACCTTACACCCCTGGGAAGGAGCAGCCACACCCCGGCTGTCACCCCAGGGCTGGGAGGAAGGACAGAGGGTGAGAAGCCTGAGACCCGGCAGGATATAAGTGCTACCCCAGGTGCCCTGCGGCAGCTGCGCCAGGGTCTGGGCTGCTGTCTCCGGTTCCTGCAGCAGCTGCGGGAGGTGAGGGGGCAGGAGCTGAGTGGGAGATGCTCTCCTGTCGCCAGGTCTCTCCTGCCGGCCGTCCCCAGCACGCACACGCCGAGGCCAGACGCCTCTTCCATCCAGGGCTCCTCGTGGCTTTCTGCTCAACTCCTGCATCCTGTTCACTTGTGCCTTTTCTGAGGGTAAAACGCGCGAGGGTGTGTGGGGCCTGCGCGAGCACCGGTTGTTCCACGTCCGCGACATCTCACGTCTAGGAGGTCTGGTCCATCTCCAGTTTCTGTGGGATGGGTAAGGGAAGTGGCATACGAGGGCCTGGGGCTTTTTGGTGACAGTCCTCATCCAGGAGTTCAGAAACCTGGTGGCCATCCCTTTTGCCAGCGCTGTGTTGTCTTCAGGAAACGCGTTTCATAACAGAACACGTTAACCGCTTCGTGTCGTTTCAGAAACCGAAGCAGGCCAGTGTGGAACACGGCCGTCCACGCTGTGCGTGTGAACTTGAGTTGTTCTCCCTGGAGTGGCAGGAAAGGTCTAGGACGATGTCAGTGGTCGGGGTGGTGGGGGGGGCAGATGCGGGCCACGCGTGAGCTGGTATCTGCCTGAAGCAACGTGACTGGAACATGTCCCTGGGGCTCCTGGCACCTGGTCCAGTCGCCCCGAAGTGCCCCGCGGGCTGGAACCACAGGACGGCCTCCACTCACTGCCCACGGGCTGGGGAAGGAAGGCCAGGGGGCTTATGACCCCAAGCGCTGCCGTTGGCCGAGAGCTCACTTGGCCTCGTGCTGAGCTGTCGGGGGGCGGGGGGGGGCGGCCTCCTCTCTTCCGACGTGAGACCCCCACGACAGGCCCTTCCAGGTTTTAGACCATGTTGGGGCTGGAAAGAAGCTTTGGAGGCTGTCGATTCCAACACCTGCATGTAGAGAAGGGAACCCGAGAGCATGGTGCAACACGGCCCAAATCACCAGAACTAGACCAGCACTGGGCCCCCCGGCACACTGCAGACTCTCCTCCCCTGGGCTCGTGCAGAGGACCGCAGCCCCACTGCTTCCCCACTGGACGGCGTGGCAGCCTCAGAGGACACTTACCCTGCTCCTTTGCCGATGGTTACAGGACAGCAGGGTCATCCCACCACACAGGCAGCCCTCTGCCCACCTGGCAGCAACCCGAGGGCATCTGTGGTCAGGCTTAGCCCGGCATGTGGGCTCTTGCTCTCCCCATCTCAGGAAGGGGCAGAGAAGGTGCCCGGGGCCCAGGGCAGGCGACAGGACCAGCCAAGCAGCGAGGAGCAGCCTTGAGGGACATGGGGGCAGCAGGCCCTGGACTTCCCACGGTGACAGGGCAGCAGGTGGAGAGGGCTCTGCAGCTCCTGGGCCCTTGAGGATGTATGGGAAGCAAGGCTGGGGCAGCCAGCAAGCCCCTGGACCATGGCCTGGACCACAGCAGCCACTGGCCGGAGTGGACGGATGGGAGGCTGGGCCTTTGGGGGCAGGAGGACGCCACGCTGGTCCAGCAGGAAGGACGCAGAGCCGTTAACAAAACCTGACCTTGACAGCACAGAGGGACTGCGGGGACACTGAGACCAGGCTCCCCAGAGCGGTCACCTGCGCAGGTCAGGACAACAGCGTAACGGCAGGGGCGTGGGGCCTCGCCGTGTCTCTCAAGGACTGTGGCCAGGCCGCGGGAAGGCCTGGGGCTCAGCCACCGTGCGCCTGTGCTCTCAGATGAGTCCTCAGGGTGTGCTCAGGGCTGAGGGCGCCTGGAAGGGAGGTGAGGTGAGGAGGCCACAGCCGGGAGGTGAGGTGAGGCGCTCCTGGAGCGTCCCCACAGAGCATGGTTATGTGCGGCCTGTCCGCGCAGGACAAGGGGACGGGAAGTTCCTCAGCCATCAGCTCGCTTCCTGGGAAACAACGGGTCTGACACCTGTGTTCACTTGCCCCACCCGGGCGCCTCCTGTGCATTTCCTGTGCCCCAGTTTCCAACTGGAGATATGGTAATGTCGCAGTCAGCTGTGAGAGAGATGTGTGAGTGACTAACAATTCAAACCTATCCTTAGGTTGCTGGCACGCCAGCAACTCAGAATTTCACAATGTAATTTCAAAAAGTATGAAAACTCTCGGGAGCCGGAGACCCCACCAGAGGCCTAGAAGTCAGTTCAGGAAAGTAAATGGCAATGCTGCCAGCCCGGCCTGGCTGCCCGGGGGACAGAGCCGAGAGCCCTTGGCCAGAGGCTGCGCGTAACATACAGGCCCCCTCCTTGCGGTGACTGCGGCGTCTGCCAGCCAGCAGCCTGCGGCCTGGGCTGGACCCAGCATGCCCTGGGGATTCACTCCCACGAGCAGGATGGGCTGTGCCTGCTCACGGCAGCTCAGACGTAAGTGGACTTTCGCCCATCGTGAGGGATCCAGTTGCTGACTTCGGTTCAGAGGCTCAGGGCGGCAGGACTGGAGTCCCTCTGGCTCCCTGGCCGTTTCCCTGTTGGTGCCTTGATAGAGGTGGCCACTCCAGCCATCACAACGCGTAGCAGGCAAAAGGAGAAAGTAGTGGTGCTAGAAAGGGTACCTGCCCCTGCCCCCCCGCATGTCAGCCCTTTCAAGAGCCTTCCTGGGAGCTGGGGGGTACCCACCGCAGGTGGCTGGGAACACAGCCTCATCGCCCCCCGACCCAGCAACAGAGAAAAGGGGAGAGTGGTTCAGGGTAGAGCTCTGTGCTTCTCGGTTACAAAGTCCTGCACAGCTTCTGAAAGCGCCGGCACAGTCCGTCTCTGCACTGGGCTTGAAGATTGCTCCCTGCGCCCGGCCGGACTCACCACTGTGGTGACCCCTGTCCGGGGGCCTCGCCTCCCCTCCCTGTGCAGCCCCAGCTCCCTGGTGCCCCTGGGCCCACAGCTCTGCCAGGCGCTGCCTCTGCCTGCTGTGGACAGGCAGTACGGTGACAAGCGTGCACAGGCAGTACGGTGACAAGTGTGCACAGGCTGTACAGTGACAAGGACAGGACATGGCCCCTTCCCTCGGAAGCAGCGTCCTAGAGGCAGAGACCAGGTCACACAGAGGGCAGAGCACATGCCCCCCCCACCCCCCCACATGCTTACCCTCCCTGAGGGCTACAGGCCCTCAAGACCATCCTGCACCACGCCTCCCCCATCCCTGAGTGCACAGGGCGAGCCTCCTTCGTCCGCCCCAAGGAGGGGCTGGCACCAGGTCTGAGGTCACAGCCCCCAGTAGGTGTCAGAAGCCAACCCAGATCCTACCTTCTTTTTTTTAATCAATTTATTTATTTTACTTATTTACTGTTGGCTGCGTTGGGTCTTCGTTGCTGCATGCAGGCTTTCTCTAGTTGTGGTGAGCAGGGGCTACTCTTCATTGCGGTGCAGCGGGCTTCTCATTGCGGTGGCTTCTCTTGTTGCAGAGCACGGGCTCTAGCTGCACGGGCTTCAGTAGTTGTGGCTCGCGGGCTCAGTAGTTGTGGCGCACGGGCTTGGTTGCTCTGCGGCATGTGGGATCTTCCCGGACCAGGGCTTGAACCCGTGTCCACTGCATTGGCAGGCAGATTCTTAACCACTGGGCCACCAGGGAAGCCCCCAGATCCTACCTTCTAAGCGCGGGGCACGCCTGGCCCATGCTGGCCAGATCCTTGCAGACCGTGTTCTGTGCGGCCAAGGAACAGCTTCCAGGGCCGATCCCTGGGGTGTCCCCCTCCTCCATCCCCACCCCATGCACACATGCGCACCTGCCGGTCCCTGGCGCTTGAGTCTGCGTCCTCCCAGGAGCCCTGCCCCTCAGCAGCACCTTTGTTGCCTACACACCTCCTTCCACTGCAGCGTCCACACCCCCCCTCTCTCTTCCTCACCCAGAGGCATGTGGGGACAGACACCCCTCAAGGGGATGCCTGAGGGGGCTCAGAGAAGTGGGGCATCGAGCAAGGACTTGTCCAGCGGAGTGGGCTGGAGTGAGTGCTGACTCCTCCCCTGGAGCTCAGCCCTGGGCCCAGACCCAGGCAGGGAGCGTGGTGTCTCGGGGACAGGGAGTGGCCAGGAGGGCAGCAGCAAGGTGCCCAGGCCGTGGGCCAGGACCCAGGAGCAGGGACATGCTGGGGTCTTGTGCCTGCAGAATGGCCTCGAGTAGAGCCCCTGCGCCCGCGATGGTCCAAGGGGGGCTCTTCTTCCTCAAAATGCTCAGCCCCACTGTGTCCTCATCAGGCTCCCCAGGTTGGGGGGGGCAGGGGGTCGCCCGGACCCTCTTATCCTGGGCCCTCTGCCTCCAATGCATCATTCTAACCTGTGTTCTCCTCCTGCAGGCTGTCCTGGTGACGGTGCCGTGACCCCCGCCCACCAGCCCCTGCCTGGGTCCTCTCACTCCCCACCGAGCCACATCCTCACGGGCACCTTGTGCCAAAACCTAGGCGGATTGGCCAGCGCCGGGCAGTGCCCCACGCGCCCCCGTGCACATGCCCCCACGCGCCCCTTGCCACAGGCAGGGACGGAGCACGGAAGGCCCACGCACGGGGGTGACTCCCTCCACCGCATGTCTTGCAGGTTGGTTGCCCAGATTCACGACGAGCTGCTGTTTGAAGTGGAGGATTCACAGATGCCTGAGTTCGCAGGTGAGCCCAGAGGAGCCAGGGTTGTTTCTGTTTCACGAATAGTTACAGTATCTCCCTGGGGGCTCACAGGCCCCCTCCCTGCACCTGCTGTGTGCCCCCTGCAGAAGGGCCAGCCTTGTTTGGGGGCCCTCGAGAGGTCTGGACGGCCATTCCCTGGCCAGCAGCCCTTGGGGAATGCTAAGTGCCCTACTGGGGGCCCCGGAAGGATGGGGGCGACATTGGGACCCCAGGCCGGCGGGAGCCAGGCGGTGGGGCCGGCAGCAGGGTTAGTGCTGGAGCATCGGGGTGACTGAGGCCCACAGGCTGAGCACAGACTCCAAGCCTGGGTCCCACCCTGCCCCGCGACAGGCACCACCCGCTGTGAGCCCTCCGGGATTCTCTGAAGCTAGAGACCACCTGTCCCCGACTCGGTCCTCAGGTTGGGCAGGAGTCCTCCCCTAAACAACTACCACTGCAGTGGGCATGGGGGCCTCTCTTCTGCCTGTCTAGTGAGAGCAGGAGCCCTAGGGCCCTGGTCCTTCTAGGCCCTGCAGGGCCTGTGAGGGAGGTGGCCGAGGGTGGAGAGAGTACAGGGCTGGGCGTTAGGGCTGGGTACCAGCCTCCCAGCCAGCTCCCAAGTGACAACTGGCCAAGCCCTCCCCCAGCTCCGCCACCACCTGCAGAGACCTGCCCTGAAAAGTGGTGAGACCACTATCCTCAGCACCCCAGCCTACACGCACCTCCATCTTACAGCTGGGAAACCAACCCACAGCAGGGCCCCATCCTACACAGGGTCCCGTCCTACACGGGGCTTCAGCCTACACGGGGACCCATCCTACACCGGGCCCCATCCTACACAGGGTCCCGTCCTACATGGGGCTTCAGCCTACACGGGGCCACATCCTACAGGGGGGCCCATCCTACATCATCATTTGAAATCTGTTTGGAAATAATGGGCCTGAAACAAACCATTTGATGGGATTGGCGGGTGCTCAGCTGCTGGTTAAAAAGGAAAGAAAAAGTCCTACATCTGGAGGGAGCCGTCTTAGGAACAGTCCAGTTCCCGTTCATCCTGGGGGCAACTGCTAACTGTTTCAGGCAGGCATTGAGGCTCTGCTCCCTGCGGCTCCCTGAGGGATGCAGGGGCCTCGGCCACAGGCCAGCACTCAGAGGCACCACCTGGCGCTGTGCTGGGAGAGCTCTGGGGTCTCGACCCAGCCACGGACCACGAGACAGGTGAACCCGGTGTGGGCCGGGGCTGGCTGCCATCTCTGAAATGCTGGGTGGTCAGGACACACCTGATGGCGGCCCAAAGGGCAGACCCAGGATGGGGCTCTGGGGCCCCCAGCCCAGGGACCCTGCCCTCATGGGCCATATGGTGCAGGCCGGGGACACGGGTCACCCCAGGGAGAGGCCTGGGAGAGAGCCAGCCCTGCCCGACTGCCACCGCCCCTCTGCCCAGTGGTTACTCGGGGTCACTCGTTTAGTCAGTCGCACAAAGGGGAGGATACACAGGAGGACCTGGCGTTGTCTGCACACCCAGTGAGGGGGTGTCAGGGTCCGACGCCTCCCATTAGAAGCACCTGGACACCCTGCAGCTCCCCAGGGAGGCCGGGCCCTCTGCAGTGCTCCCCTAGAGTGGGCTGGGCCCACGCTGCCCGCCCACCTCCCCACAGCCGGACCCAGGAGCCACAGCAAGTGACTCCCCACTCCCCGGCCACACCAGTGTCCCTCTGCAAGCACAGAGAGGGTAGCGAGGCCTTCGGGCAGCAGCTGATCCTGCGCCAGACACCCCAGGCCCCGTGCCCCCGCGAGTCAGCCGGGGACCCCTGGGGCCGCGGAGGACAGAGGACAAGGCAGCCTCTGCCCATTCCTTGGGCGTTCCTTTGGCGATCTTTGTACTGAAATGTCAGATAACTTAGAGCAAACCCTGAGGAACGCTGAGCCAGCCAGCCCCTCCCGCCGGGCTGCTCCCGGCCCAGCCCCCAGTGCCATGGAGTTGTCCTTGCAGCGTCACGGGCACGTGAAACTTCACAGGGGTTTCGGCGGAGGCACAGGTCGTCCTGCCCGGGCTGCTCGGGCCAGCGGGATTGCCTGGCCTGGCCACCGGGGGCAGGGGGGTGGGGTTGGCACAGGGGGCCCACAGCTGCAGACAAGCGTGTGGGCGGGGCTACAGCGACGCTTGGGACCCGAGGGCCCTGCTCGCGGCACCCACTGCTGGGGCCCGTTAAGGCGCCTTCAAGCACGTGCCAGTGGGAGTTGGAACCAGTCGGGGAGAGCCGCAGTGGCTGCCAGAGCAACCAGTACAGGTGACCATGACTGTGTGGACCTGGGAGAACCAGGGATCCTGGGGGCTGGGGTAGGGCTGGGGCCTGGGTATCCTCCTGGCTCCAGCTCTGCCAGGCAGGCTCGGGCTGCCCCTCTGTCTTGCCTTTGTCCCAGCCCTCGTCAGGGGGACCATGGAGGCCCTGCAGCACGTGCCGGCGGTGGAGCTGCAGTTGCAGGTGAGGGGGCGGGGCAGGAGCTGGGCGGGGCCGGGCAGGGCCGGGCGTGGGGGAGGAATTCATCAGCCCTCCCCCCAGGCCACCACCACCTGCCCCAGGTGCACCTGGATGTGCCAAGCCAGTCCCAGCCAGGCTGCTGGCTGTTGGCCCTCAGAGGGGCTCCAGGTCCCCACCAGGAAGACCTTCGGGTCCAAGCTCCCCCAGGGTGGTGGGGAAGGTGGAGGAGTAACAAGGAGGTGAGAGTCCTTGAAGTCTTGCACATGGGCCGCACAGGGTCAACAAGCACCTTGGAGCCCCTGGAAAGGCTGCAGGGAAGGATGGCTTGCCCCTCGTCCCATGGTCGCTCCCTCCTCCCTGCCGTGGAAGCAGCCATGCTCTGTGCCCCTGGGGCCCCTGCACCCATCCCACCATTAACTTCACCCCTCACCTCGCCCTGCGGGCGGCAGCTTGGCAGCATGAAGGAGCGCCCACACAGGCCCAGCCAGGGACGGGAACTCCCGTGTTCTGGAGTGGTTGGCGTTTGCTCCTGTGGCAGGTGGAGACGTGGGGGACCCGAGGTCCCCAGGAGCCCAAGAAGCCCCACCTCACCCCACTTGTAGCCCTGCAAGTGGCAGGGGGCTGCAGCTGTGAGCGGCCCCCTCCCGTTGAGAGGGAGCTCTTGAGCCGTGGTCAAGGGTGCTCTCAGGATCGGGTCCCTAGGAGGGCTCTCCAGACTCCTCTGCACCTCTTGAAATCAGCTGATCCCCCTGGGGGACCCCAGGTGGCCCCAGGACACACCTCCCTATGCCAGAGCCCCCTGCCTGGCCAGTCCCGACGAGCTCCTTGCTGCACAGGGGCCCTGGCAGGTGAGGGGTATTCAGCCAAGGTCGAGGCATCGTGACAGGGTGGGTGTGCGGTGAGCCCGTTTACCTGTTGCCGTGTGTGCGTGTGAGCGTGTGCGAGTGTGCGTCTGTCCGTAGCTGAGCTGCTGTGGCCGTGTCTAATTGTGTGTCTTGGGGCAAGTGGCTGCCCGCGTGGGGGTCTGGGCGGTGGCTGGGAAGGTCTGGCGCTCACCTCTGGCTGCCACCCGCAGGTGCCCCTGAAGGTGAGCCTGAGTGTCGGCCGCTCGTGGGGACACCTGGCACCACTGCAGGAGGCCCCGGCCCGTGACCCCACCACCGTCCTGCCGAGTCTCCAAGCAACCGCCCGGCCCCCGCCGGCCCCGAGCGCCTACCCCCGCACGCATTTTTCGCCTTCATTGGGTCTGTAGCCCCAGGCAACAGCGGGGAAGAGAACTGGTTTCCACCAGCCCGCTGTGTGGCCTTCCCAAGGTCAGAGTCGAGCGCTCGGTACTCGGCTAGGGCCACCTTCCCTCTGGAGCTGGGGCAGCTGGGTGCCCCCCGGAGTAAACGCCTCTTGTGATGTGCTCAGCCCTGTCTGCGTGAATTCTTCCCTTGGGTGGGATACACCATGTGTGCAGCCCTCGGCCGCTTGGGCACAGCCAGGGCAAGCACCCCAGGCAGGAGTGGCCCAGCCCTAGGTTGCCCCAGGCTGACAGCTGCTCACCACCTCGCAGGTGCCCAGGAGCTGCCAGCAGCCTGGCTCCCAGGGCCTCCAGGGCCGGGGCAGTGACGTACTGGCCAGAGATCACAGCCTGACCGCCCTCCTGAGGGCCAGAGGGGCCCATGCACAGGTGCTTGCCGGCCAGGTGTCCACGCGAGCTGGTTCTCACAGACCCCCAGGGCCGAGGGAGGGCATGGCCCGTGCACCCCTGGCGCCTCACAGCAGCCTGTGACAGAGGTGCCACCCCCTGGCATGGTGGGGACACTGAGGCAGGGGAAGGTCACCTCACTGGGACAGGTGTCCCAGCAGGACTGCAGCTGGGCTCCCCCCGACCCTGCCCCGCACCACTGCCCAGCCGCCTGTCTCATCCCGGGGCCCCATTCCCAGACCCTGGTCTGGGTCCAGGCTCTGCATGCCACCCTCCAAGTGGGGTGCAGCGCCTACCCAGGGCAGGGCGAGCATGTTGACAGGGCCCAGATGCAGCTCCAGGAGTGGGCACGGGTCCCCGCCCCCCCCACCGGCTGTGGACTCTGCTCCTGTTTAATGGCAACTAGAGCCCACGGGACATGGCATCATCTTTTCTGAGTGACGTGGATCGTCACAGTTTATCATGCCCAGACCCGTTTTTCTCATGGCTTCAAGACCTCGTCACTGGTCTCATGGGCTGTGCAGCGTCCAGATGGCCAGGCCTGACCGCCATGTGATAGAACATTCCAGAACCTGGAGAGCTGCCAGGGCCCTCCACGCCACTGCCTCTGTTGTGTATCCGTATGTCTGAGTGGCAGCCTGTCTTCATGCTCTGTCACCTCAGAAGCAAGACCACTGCCGGGCTTCACAAGGAGCATCTCACTCAAGCAAACGACCGTCCTTGGGAGCTGACATCTCTGGGCCAGCGCGGACCGCCGTGTGCCTTGTGGGGGGAAGCCACGTGGGGTGGGCACATCCCAGAGCGTCCCAGTCGGACCCGCGAGAAGGGAACACGCCTGACACCCTCGGGGCTGGGGGGGGTGGATGGACCCTGCGAGGACGTTCCCTCCCACCCAGAAGCCGGGCCAGGGCGGAGAGCGCAGCCAGGGGAAGGCCTGCTGTGGAGAGCCGTCCATGCTGGGTGGGCTGCAGGAGCCTTTGGACACGGCTGGGTGTATGTCCACCCTGAGCCCCAACGTCCCTGCCCCACCCCCGTGCCCTGCTCTCCAGCCTGACACCTCCATCCCATCACCCTCCCTCCCTTACAGACACTGGGGGTCCCACACCTCATGGCATCCCTCAGAGCCGACCTGCTCCAAGGAGGCGTCAGACAGACGGGCAGACCCCCAGGCCTGCAGGAGAGCCCGGCCGGGGCTGCTGACACAAAAACGGGGGCCTCTCAGCCCACAGGCCACCCAGGCACCTGCTCCAGCCTCCAGGAGGAGGGGCCCAGCATCTCCAGGAAAGCAGCCCTTCCTGGCCCAGCGTTGCGCAGACGACACCTCAAGAAAGCATGGAGCCCGGTTCCATCAACTCCGGTTTTATTGAAAAACAGCAGCATTGGGGGCTGGGCAGGCGGAGGGACACTGCTCCCGGCCCCTCCCGTCGCTCACACACGCACAGGAAGCCTGGGACCCTCTCCCCAGCCCTGCAGCCTGTCTCCTCTGGACGCAGTGCACGGCCCCTCCGGGCCCTCTCGGGGGCTGTTTGGTACATCCTGGGGTGTCAGGACAGACGCCTCAGTCCTGGGCTCACAAATGGTAAACACAGTAAGTGAAACCAGCCACCATGACACGTTCTGGGCTCTGCCTGCCCAAGGGCACCGCGTCCACGGCAGCCGTGGTCCAACAAATCTGATCTCGGCCAGTCTGGCTGAGTGTCACTGCCCTTGCCACCCTCCCCACACGGCCAGAGAGCTGGGCAAAAGCTCATCCTGGTCGCCTCCTTCACACAGGCCGTCCGGCACCCCTGGCCAGGGAGGAAGGAGCGCTAGGTTCAAGGTCCGCTGGGTCCGGAGAAGGAGCATGAACGAGGCCTCAGGCCGGCCGCACCGCGAGCACCTCCCGGCCGCCCCCTCCCAGCCAGAGCGGGCCCTCGGCCCCCAGGCTCCCTCCCTGCACACGCACACACGCACACACGCAGAGGCACACACGTGTGCGCGTACCCACAGGCACACATGCACACACACAGGCACACCCCTTCTCCAAAACGGCTAATTATTGCTGCTAAAAAAACACATCCAACAACAGTTAGCTTGGGGCTCCCCTCCCTGACCCCGGGCAGCCCACTTGTCAGTGGACCTCACGCCATCACTGAGAGCCTGTCCTTGGCACCATGGAGCAAACACAGACCAGGATCTGCCCCACACCCAGCCCAGAACTCGAACCCAAAAGCCTCGGCCAGAGGGCCACCAGCACAGGTACACAGCCTGTGGCCAAAATGATTCACAGAAGCGGCTTCAAACAGACACAGGAGCAGCAGGAACACGGAGGACATGGCCAGGGAAAGGCAGCAGGCTCCCAAGGCCTGGGGCCACTGTCCAGCCATCCCCCGGACACTGACAGGAAGGCGGCCCCAGCGGTGTGCCCAGCACCCGAGGACGGGCAAAGACCCACACCCACAAGTGTCAACATGCCTCCCAGAGGCCAGAGCCAGGCCCTGTGGCCCAGAGAGCCTCCCAAGCACTTGCCCGATGCCAGAGGGGCCACCTGAGAAAGGACACACAGAGCAGGGTGGGGGCCGCCCCAGGACCGTGTGGCCTCCCAGCCCAAGCCTTCTGCCCCCCGTCCCTCCCCCGCTCCACCCAAGGGCAGCAGGGGCAGGCCAGGCCGGACACGATGGAGGTACCAGGTGGGAGACGCTGCCACGGCCCTTCCTGGGGCCGGGCCACCTGGCTGGCCTCAACACACGCACACCACCCACCCTGGCTGCCCACCGTCGGGGGCCAGCTGTCTGAAGAGCCCATACCTGGGCAGGGGGAGCTACCCCTGGGATGGCCCGCCAGCCACATGCCAGGACCCTGGTGGCACTGGGCCATCCAGAGGTGCTGGAGCCTTCAGCTGCCCAGGATCCCACTGCCTGGACGTGCCCATCGGGCCTGTGTTCCAGGCTCATCTAACGCAGACATCCTGAGCGCTCTGCCTCCCGCTTTCCGCTCCAGACACAGACAACAGAAGCCCTGGAAGCCCGACCCCTGAGCACGGGTGCCGGGCCCAGGGCTGGCTTTCCAGTCTGGGAAGGCCCAGGAGCCAGCAGGGAGGGGAGGGGGCCCAGGGCCGCCCAGTGCAGAGAAGCTGCTCAGACGCATCACTGGGCAGGACCCCAGGAGGACGCTTCACAGAGGTAGAAGAAGTAACATCAGAATTTCTACAAAGGTATAAAATTCACATCTCAGTGCATGTTTGTGGAGCAGTCAGCTCCCAGGCTGGGGGAGGACGGGAGACCTGCCCCCCGTGCTCCCCAGGAGCCCGGGAGCCGCACGCCGGCCGGGCAAGGGTCCTGACCTGGGCTCAGCAAGCACCCAGCCTGGGGCACACAGGTGCCTCTGCCCACCTCAGGGGCCAGGCAGCAGCTGGACAGCAGAGTTCCGGACACATGGCCACCCTGCCACACCCCTCCTGGCATCTCTCCTGGCAGCAGCAAGAGGGCATAAGGAAAGGTCAAGAGCCCAGCCAGCACGCACCAGCCTCCGGGCCACCGACTGGGGCGCGGGGAGGACGCAGCATCGACAGACACCAGCAGGACGGGAGGGGCCACACCACTGCCAGAAGCATCACCAGAGAGGCACTTCGGTCGATGCCAGCAGACGTGGGCAGCCCGGGGGCTCCGGCGGCCCCACCCACGGGCCCCGCCCCAGGGACGGGAGGCCCAAAGGCACAGGATCAGAGGAAGCTGGCAGCGTCCCAGTGCCACCGCCTGACACCTGACAAGACACGACCCACCACGCGGACGTCACGGGCCCCCGCCTGCCCTTCCCACCCGGCCAGGCCTCAGGTCAGCTGCAGCCCCAACTTGCCCCACGCCAACTAAGGCCACCCCAAGCCGACACCGAAGCAAACAGAAAGAGGAAAAAGGCACAACTGTTTGTTTTCCGTTTTGCTAAAACACTTTACGTCTGTCTGTATAATCCGGATTAACAAAATCTGAGAGCTGCAAGAAAATAGGTGCCGATTTCTGTACAGTCTACAAAATTCCCACCCCCGAGCGGGGACCGGGCGCCACCAGGGGGAATGTACAGGGGAGCACGGGGTCTGTACAGTGTTCTGCAAGTATCTCAGTTGCTGACAGCACAAAAGGCCCCTCAGGAAACTAGGCTTGTTCCGTCCATCTGCTTACTTCCAAAGCGCCTCTTTAAGAATGCTCCCTCCACGGTCCCGCGCGTGGGACCCAGCTCAGTGGCCCAGGACGCCTGCCACTTCCCCTCCCCCAAATCCCCAAATAAGGGGGTCTTGGCGGGCATCTCTGCCCTCCTGCCACCAGGTGAGGTCCGGGCTTACAGCTGGGTGTGTGGGCACTGCCAACCACCGCCTTCCTCTCCCCCTCTGGGCCACCCCCGCACCCAAAGGCCGCTGCCTGAGACCTCAAGAAGGAGAGGGTGGAGGCACAGGTCTCCCAGAGCCCACAGTGAACTCCTGCACTGGGAGGCTGCCAGGAACTTGCTCCCATCCTGCCCTCCGTCCTGCAACACGAGAGCTCGACGGGTAGCCCGGAGCCTCCTCACAAAGCAGGAATGCTCTTTGGGGGAAATTATGTGAAGTCAGGGTCTCCCTCCAGATTCCAAACTGAAACCCTCCACCCACCCGGCCACCCACCCCCACCCAACTGGGCCAGAAATAGTGCATTCTAGACCACACAGGTGTGTGTGTATGTGTGTGTGTGTGTGTGTGTGTGTGTGTGTGTGAAGGTATAAACTACCGTTTTGTCCCAAGAATTAAAGTCATGCAGAGTGCTATTCTGTCTAAATAACTTATTAAAAAATAGGTCGGCTTCAGGCTGGGAGAAGCTGCGGGCTCGGTGGTGCAGGCAGCAGCCTGGGTCGGTAAGATTCACAGGACAGAGCCCGTCAGCCGCAAGGCAGGAGGTCCTCAGGGAGGTCTGGGGGAGGCCACCGGGATCAAGTTGGCACTGGGGGAGAGATGACCCCATGACTGCCTCCTACCCTGCTCTCCTGAAGGGCCCTGACCACGGCTGTACAACATGTTGCCATGGGAACCACACCTGGGCAATGCCACCCATCGGCAAAGCCCGGGCGGAGGAGGGGCAGGTACCAAAAGGAAAGACAGGTGATCCGATGTCAAAGCAAAGCTGAACTGGGTGAAGCAAGGGGCAAGGTGGACAGTCAGGCCTCCCAAGAGGCTGGGCTGGGGCTGGGGGCGCTCACCAGTCTGGGTCCAGTCCAGGCAGGGCAGGGGGCGGGAGGCTGTGGGCATGCGGCATGCTGCAGCCAGGCCACAGCCTCAGCATGCACAGAGCAAAGCGGGCCCGCAGCCAGCTCGGCGCCCCGTGGGGCAGTGGCCGGCCGGTGCAGCAGGCCACACCTGCTAGGGACTGACGGCTGAGCCACCGCCTGGCTGGCGGCCAGGGGTCTGCCGGGCGGGGGCCTCACTACAGAGGCTCTGTGCTTGGTGGGCAAGGCTGGGCCCGCCCCCACCCCGGGGGTGGGCTGGAAGGGGCCCCTCGCGCCAGGGCCGGGAAGCCGCGTGGGCTCGCGGTGGTCCACGCTGTCACTCTTCAGGATGCGGCCCCAGCAGACTGGGGAGGGCAAGGGGCGTGGCTGGGAACAACCCACCTCCCCAAGTGTCACGGATGAGCAACGGCCCCGCACCCCCCCAAGAACCAGCCAAAGAACCGTGTGGTGCCGAAAAAGGAAAAACCCAACACAAACGCCAAGGTGAGCGTCTGAAAGCGGCCCGGGCGGCGGGCAGGAGGGCACAGGCGGACGGAGCAGTGGGCGGGGCAGCGGGCAGGTGGGTGGCGGTCACTCCTCGCGCAGCTGCAGGCGGTAGCGGTGGTAGCGGACCTGGAAGAAGAGGCGCTCGGCCAGCGAGAGGGTCATGCCAGGCATCACGTAGCGGTCACTTGAGCCCATGTGCCTGAAGCCCAGCGACTCGTAGAGCTTGTGGGCGGCCACCTTGACGGCTGTCGTGCCTAGCACCACTGCAGAGTAGTTGTGCACCAGGGCGAACTCCAGCACCTTACGGCCCAGCGCCTTGGCGATGCCCTTGCCACGGAAGCGTGAGTCCACCGACATGCGTAGCAGCTCCACCGTGTTGTCCGCCGCGTGGGCCCGCGCTGCCACGATGCCCACCACGTTGCCATCCAACACGGCCACCCAGAAGCAGGAGCCTGCGGGGAATGGGGTGGTCAGGGCCACTGGCACTACTGCATGACACAGCCACCCCGGCAGAGGGAGCCAGGCCCAATCTGCCTGCTGCCCGCAGCAGCCCTGGAGCCTCCCTGACCCTGGGCCTGAGGCTGGGCAGCCAGCCCTGTGCTCAGGCCAGCCGTCCCCACCCCCGGCCCAGACCAATCGCGGCCCCACGCAGGGCAGGAGGAGGAGGGGGAAGACCTCAGGGAGATGAGGGAGCAACAGGGACAGAGGAGTGAAGACCAGAGGGGAGGGGCCTGCAGGGCACAGGCCACGGGGAGAGCCATCTCCTCTGGGGGCCCAGGGCCCAGGGGCTACAGGAGGCAAGGCCAGGGGGCAGTGCCTGTTCCGAGGAGCCCAGCCTGCACACGCCCTACCCACGGCCACGCCAGCCTCCACTGCCACGCCAGCCTCCACTGCCACGCCAGCCTCCACTGCCGTGTCCTCCCGCCAGCCACCCCCCAGGCCCCCGCCCCAGCCTCCCTCCTGCAGTGGCCAAACCCTCCCCCGCTAACGCTCCTTCCCCGGACCCCCGCCCGGAAGAACTCTTCACCGCCCTACGCCTGGGGGTCCCCCACTACCACATCTGCCAACGCGGCCCCCAGCAGCCCGTCAGCTCTGCCGGGCAGTCTCCTGTCTCCTTCACCGTCAGACTCCAAGACTGAGACCAGGCACGTGGCCCGAGCTCAGGAAGGAGCTGACCGCCCGCTCCACTGGCTGACCTGCCCACTGTCCGGGATTTCAGGCTCTCCCCACCTGCCCGGGCCCAGGTCAGAGGTCAGCACAGTCCTGGGAGCCTCGTGCCTCCCCAGGCCTTGGTTCCCCCGTTGTGGGAGCAGCTCCCACGAGTCCAGCACGGCCCCACCAGCCGCTGTCCAGCCTCTCTGCCCCTGCGGGACCTTCCTGCACACCCACCAGACATCTCAGGAGGGGCGAGCAGGGCCCAGCCCCCCATCTCACACCCAAGGACACTGCACTCCAATGAGGGCAGGGCCACGCTGGGCCCCAACCCCTCTTCTGCTCCTGCGGCCTGGGCTTTGGTGCCAGGTGGGTCTCACGCTTCTGTCCCCTCCCGTCCTGGGGGGAGCCAGGCTGAAGCCAGAGCTCCATGGAGGCTGATAAGATGCTTTGTTTGGGCTTGGGAAAGGGTCAAGGAGAGCCAAAGGTGCCCAAGGCCAGCCAGGCAGCCTCGGGGCGGGGAAAGGACCAGCCACCAGCGCGCAGGAGCTGGCCGGGCCAGAGCATGTCACCGCTGCTCCAGGACGCCTCGCCTCTCTTGTCCCCACTGCTCTTCCCTGGCACCCACCAGGATGCTGCTAGACCCTAACCAACCAGGCGCACTCTGTCCCTCTCCTCAGGGACCTTCCTGCACCTGGAAGGCCCTCATGCCCCAGCTCCAGGCATGGAGAAAAGCAGGACCCTGCCTCCCAGGACCCACCCTGCCTCAAGGCCAGCCTGGAGAGTAAAGAATGGCTGCAGACCAGGTCCCAGCCCCTCCCTCTACAGAAGGCCAGGCTCGGGGCGAGACCCTGGGCTTACTAAGTGGCCCAGAGACCAGAAGTGGGACCCCTGTTCTCCTAGGGTCCTCATTGCCCCAGCGTGCTCTCTGCCCTCTCCCCACCATATGGCCCTCTGCCACACAGGGCCCTAGCATTCCAGGCCGGCCCAGGATCCAACAAGGCAGCCGAATGGGACCGGAGAGAGGTGAGAAAGACCCCCTTCCCCCCATGAAGCACCAGGGCAGCACAAACAGCGGGGCCAGCACCCCATGGCCCAGGGCCAGCTCAGGCCACTCAGAGCCCTGCCCTCGGAAGCCCGGCCATACTCAGGGCAGAGGGCCCGGTCCTGCCAACCCCAGCGCCTGCCAGCCTGCGGCCAGAGCCCTTGGGCACCCAGAAGCCTCGGGTCACGGGGGTGCCCCAGCCCAGGCTGACCTATGCCCAGCCCCTGCCCCAGGCCCGCCCCGAGGTTGCTGCGCTGGGGGCAGCTCTGCCAGCAGGAAGGGCAGGAGGGGGGAGGGGGGAGGAGGAGTCCAGAGACCCCCGGGACTCACCAGGGGGCTTCATGTAATACTGCTCGATGTCGGCCATGTCTGTGTGTAGCGCGCAGTCCAGGTAGGCGAGGACCACCTTCCGGCTGTAGTAGTAACGCAGGCCCAGCAGCCCTGCCGGCACCAGGCACGTCAGCAGCAGCGAGCGGGTCAGGGCGAAACAGAGCGCTGCAGGGAGAGGTGGCGCCCGGTGAGTGGTCGGTGGCGCAGAGCCCGTGGGGACAGCCCCGCAGACCAGCGGCCCACCAGCCCCTGGTAAGTAAGCCAGTGAGGGACATGCGCAGACAGAGACCATGCCAAATCCGCCAGGCCTGTTTTCTCCGGAAGAGCAAAGAACATCGCAGCTGCTCCTCCTACTTTTCCCTATTATCAAACTTCTCACCATAGGACACGTTACCTTTATAACCTGACATCATAGGATTTCTTAATACGCTGAGCACCGCAGTGGCCTCTGGGCAGGCTGCCCTCAATAGCTGGCGGGCACAGCCCAGGACAGGGCTACTGAGGGGTGGCCCCTGCCCATCGCCCCGGCCCGCTAGCTGGGGAAGGGGCTCTGTCCACAGCCTGGCCCACACGGGGCGGGGCGGGGGAGGGGGCCAAAGAGCTGCCTGGCCAGGCATCTGCAGGCCGTCCCACCCTTGGGAAGTGGGGGCCCCGCCTTCCAGCAGGAGGGCCCCAGCCAAGAGCCCTCCCTGGGCCAGCCTCCGGGTGCTGCGAGGACAGGGGCCAGGGGGAAACTGCTTCCAGCCTAGGCTACCAGGATGCAGACGCGCCTGCAGCGAAAGTGCCTCTGCTGCGTGACCTTGGGAAAGTCCCACCCCGCAGCCTCAAGCTCCTCACCTCTGAAATGGGGAGAACCACCCGCCCGCGGCAGAGCCTCAAGGGGCAAAGCCCCAAGGCCCCTGTCGGGGCCGCCCACCGTGAGGGCCCACTGCCCCCTCGCTCTGCATCCTCGGCGCACACCCTCCCCCGGAACCCCAGGGAGCCGGCTGTCTTCCCCTCATAAATTAGCGCTCAGAGCCGCCGAGGCAGCCTCCCCCGCCCCGCGAATTATATATAGTTACACGCGCCAGGCGCTGGGCCTCGGCAGCGGGCGCTACCTGCCGTCACCCCGCCCCCACCGGGATGACCAGGAAGGGGACGCAGGTGGAGACCCCAGTTCCCCGCCCGCAGCCCCTGTACCCGGCCCGCACTGGTTCCCACGCCCCAGCCCGGCGCGCCTTGGCCGCGAGCCCGGGCCGGCCCCAGCGCTGGGGGGCCACCTCGCCCCGGGCCTCCGCAGAACGCGCGGGTGCGTGTCCGCGCGCGTACGAGGCGGGGGGCGGGGGTCGGCTTCCGTCCCAGGACGAGGCCCGGGCCCGAGGCGGGGGCGAGCGGGCCGGAGGAAGTCCCGCGCGCGTCCCCAGAGGGCCGGGCGGGCGCAGACTGCGGCAGGCGGGGGTGCGCCCGGCCGGCCGCGGCCCCGACCCCGCCTTCCCCGCAGGGTCCCCGCGCACTGACCGGCCAGCAGGGCGTAGAGCAGCTGCGTGCGCGGGTGGTGCCGCAGGCCGCGGAAGGCCGTGTTGGGGATGCGCTCCATGATGCCGTCGTAGAAGATGCGGCGCGCCGCCTCCTGCTCCGCCGCACGGATCTCGCGGATGTACACGCCGCGCCCCTCCGGAGGCTCCGCGCCCCCCGCGCCGCCGAGGGGCTGGGGGCCCGGCGCGGGCGGGGGCGCGGCGGGGGCGGCGGCCGGCCCAGGAGCGGCGGGCAGCGGGGGCCACATGGCGCCGGCGGCGGCGAGCAGCGCGTCCTTCTTGGCCCCCGGCAGCGCCTCATGGTCCTCGGCGGCCACGATCTTCGTCTCGCAGACCATGTCGGGAGGCCCACAATGCATGCACCCGGCCGGGCGGCGCAGCGCAGGGACTCGGGCCGGGCTGCGAGCGGGCTCAGCCCGGGCCCAGGGCAAGGGCGCGGCGCCCTCGGACCCGCGGCGGCGGCGGCAGCGGCGGCGGCGGCGGCGGCGGCGGCGGCTGTTCAGGAGCGCGGGGCGGAGGCGGCGGGCGGCCGGGGCGCGCGCAGGGAGCTACGCCGCATTTTGGAGAAGTATTTATAATGCAGCGGCGCCGGTGCAGTCGCGGCGCCCGGGGTCCCGCAGGGTCCTAGCGTCCACTGCATTGGCTGCCGAGGGTCACCATGTGATCTCGAGGGTGGGAGCAGACGCCGCCTCCGCGCCCGCCCGATGGCACACTTGGGCGCTGCGCGGCGGCCGGGAGGGGGCGGCGCGGGCGGCCCGGGGCGCGACGGAGCGGCCGAGCCCCGCGAGGTGGCCGGGGACGAACGAGCGAGCGTGCGGCCGGGGTCCGGGCCCGGAACGGGCACTCCGCGGGCTCCGGGTTGGGCGCCTCCCGCCTGGCCCCTGCGTCCCCGCGCCGCCGCCGCTCAGCGCGGGCCTGTGAGCGCCCGGACCTGGGGCCGCGCCACCGGAGCCCGCAGCCCTCGTCCTCCTCCTCCTCGGCCGCCGGGCGCTGTCACGGAAGCATCTCCATCTCCATCTCCCGCCCCTTTGTCTGAACGCGGCGCCTGGCCGGGGTCCTGGGGAGGGGGCGCCCCGGCTTCCCCGGGCCGGCGCCCCTGGGAACCTGCGCCCGGCGCCGCACGGGCTGCAGGCACGGGGACGCGGTCAGAGAGGGGTCTGATGCCCACGTCGCCCGCAGCCCAGCGCGTCCCAGCGCAGCGCAGTACGCCCCACTCGGATACCGGATCCCCACCGCCGGCGCGGGGATGCGGGACCCACAGGACCCATCCCGGCTCGGCCCCCGCCCTCCTCGGTCCGCGCATGCGCCCCACGATCTCGGTGCAGGTGCAGGGGGGGCTCTCGGCGCGTGCTCCGGGTCCCTGCGAGCCCCGCTGAAGCTGCGGGCCGGGGGCGAGGGGGAAGGTGAAAGCGGGAGGACAGGTAGTCCCAGGCCCGCCCCCTGCACTTTACGAACCCAGCCCCTTGCATCTCAGAATCCCCTTTCCTGCGTCGCCCCAGTTCTCCGCAGGTGACCCCACAGGGCAGCCTGGAGCTGAGTTCATACCCGCGCAGGTGGAGATGAGGCTTAGGGGTCCAGGTCTGAGGACCCTCAGCCCCCGTTGGGGCCCAGCGAGGCAGCTGTGGTCACCTAGAGGACAGGAAAGGGACTACCCCTCGCGGCGTCGCGCTGAGAGACCCAGGCGGAGTGAGAAGAGGGAGGACCCCGGACCCAGGAGCTGATCTGGGCCACAAGCCGGACCCGAGCGCTAAGTCGTAGGGGGAGGGCCAGCCAAGCTGGGAAGTCACCCCCACGCTGTGCTTCGGAGATGCCAGGATTTGTCTGGGCCCGGATTGTGACCTTCCAAGGGGGATCACGGAAAAGCTCAGAGGCACTCATCCATCCATTCAGAAACCCTCCACGTGCTGCCTGGGCACGTGCTGCCTGGGGGCCGAGTGACACTGACTGGACACAGCGGGACTAGGCTCTGAGGCGTCCTGAGGATGGCCAGCCGGACGGCAGGAAGCACGTCCGAGCGGAGAGGACAGCATGCAAGGGGTCCAAGAAGGAAACACCCAGAAGGGGGTGGGGGGGGGGCGGTGATGGCAGCTGGTGGCCTGGAGGGTCAAGGGGCTTCCAAGAAGGCGAGGCTGGGCTCGAGTGCCAGACCAGGGATCAGAAGGACACTCGTCATGCTCCCTGATGCGGGCCAGGAGGGAAGAGAGCCAGGCCCACTGTCCAGGAGCTCTTGGGCAGCAACCTGACCCTAAATCCAGGTGTGAAGGGGTCCCTCAGAGCAGAGCGGCCCGGTCCCTACAGGGCCACAGCCTCTGCCGGCTATTACCCACCCCACCTAATCCCCAGCCCTGAGCGGGAGTCTGCCCCTCCTCCACCCCCAACAGCCGCGCGGCCCGGGGTCCCACTCAGCCTGACCTTGGGGGGCGCCCTCCCGTCCAGGTGGCCTGACCTCACGCTTCAGCCCCCAGAAGCCCCCGAGAGCCCCCAAGGCCTTGAGGCAGTGGTCCAGCCCCTGGTCCAGAGGGTCCTGGAGAGCGCCAGCACCAGGTGGGGGGCAGGGGCCGGACTCAGCTTGGAAGGGCCAGGGCTGGGCCCCAGGGAGGGCCACGTGGGAGCTCTGGGAGGTCTTGGTCCTGGACTTTAAGGGGCTGCGAGTTGGGGGCGGCCTGAGTGGGAAGAGGTGCAGGCAACGGGGTGGCCCCAAGCCCCGCCGATGAGCCTCAGTTTGGGGCCCAGGGAGGTGGCTGCAGTCACCTAGAGGCCAGGAAGGGGACTGCCCCTCGCGGCATCGCGTGCTCAGGGACCCAGGCGGAGTGGGAGCGCCGGGAAGCACGCCCTGTCCTGCCGTCAGGAGCCCATTTTACAGAAAACCTGGGGGGCGAAGTCAGGGGTCTGGTCTGTCCTCCCAATGCCGGGGTGCCCCCCCCGCCCCGCCGAATTCCGCCCACTCCTCTCGCTTTGGCCGCCCCGAGATTCCCTGGCCTGATACCACTGCCAGAGCCCTGCAGGTCCCTGACAGGGGTGGCAGGGGTCCTTGGCGCAGCAGCGAGACCACCGCCCCCAGATCCCAGGGGCCAGAGTGGAGAGGGCGCCCTGGGCCTCCACTGCTCCTGCGGGGAGGTGGCGCCCAGCACTGGCCGGTTCATTTAGCAAAACAGCCCTCCACCCCAGATGAAGAAAGGGACCCGCGGGCAGAAAGGTCGAGGGGGGGCTGGGAGGAGGGACTGGGAAGGACGGCAGAGGCGGTGGGAGTGCAGGAGGGAGTGGATCAGAGGGCCAGGGGGTGGGAAGGAAAAGGAACCAGGGCCAGGTCAGAGGCAGCCAACAGGAGCTCCTCCAAGAGAACACGAAGGGGAGGAAACGAGAAAATAAAGGTTATTATCAACACTATCTCCCCAACCGAAGGACAAAAACTCCTGCTTAGAACCTGTGCGGCACCTTGAGTGGCCCTGCAGTTCTGAGAGCCTCCTGAGGGCAGGAAGGTAGCGAGGCTCCCGAGACCCACCTGCTGCGGGCAGCTGCCGCCGCTGGACCCAAGCCGCTCGCTCACCTCCTCACCAGGAGCCCAAGGCCCACCCCCCATCCTTCCCTTCAACACACGTTGGGTGAGCGCCTACCTCTATGGGGCCCTGAGAAGAACGAAGCTCAGTTCTCCTGGCACTTCACAAGCCGGGGGGTGGGGTGGGGCAGGAAATACACCAGTAACAGAGATCAACACTCCAGCATCCCTTTGGGACAAAGAAAAATGAGTTGGGATAAGCGGCTAAAGAGTGAGGTGGGTGGTGGAGGCCAAGGGGGGAACCCCAAGGAGAGGGGACAGCATGTACAAAGGCCCTGGGGTGGCAGGGGCTATGAGCTGAACGTGCCAGCAGAAGATACCGTACTTTCAGACAGGCCAGCTCAGGAAAGGTTACTTACCACACTGTTTTCTAGGAAGCTACCTGAAGGGATGCCACAGGGAGAAGATGGCATGGAATCTAGGAAACAGTGGCTCCAAACCAGAAGAGTGCAAGGTGGGCAGTGGGCAGCGGGAATGCCCAGCTGGCTGGGGGCAGGAGGGCACGGGCCAGGGAGGGGACGTAACGGGAACGACTTGACTGACAGAGAACGTCAGAAGCAGACGAGGGGAACAATAAGGCAGACACAATCTCTAGGGAAAACAAATGCCGTCCCAAGGATAATGCGTTCCCAGCATGGAAGATGCTCTTGACCCAGTCAGCCAGAAGGCAGTATGGCAGCTCCGGGACAGAGCCTGAACGCCGTGGGCCCTGACCACACGCACGGCTAAGCTTTGCCAGTCATCTGTGCTGACTCTCCCGTCTACTTCTCTAGTGACAACGCCCTTCAGGCCTCCCCCGCCCCCGACCGACCCTGCTCTTGGCAAGGCTGGCGAGGACCAGGGCTGCCCGACCCAGGGGTCCAGCCTCGGGCCTTGCTTGACGTCGGGAGCGTGAGACACGCTGACTTCTTTCCTAAGCCCTGGCCAGTCTCGGTTCTCTTCCTGTCTCATGAGAGCCCATCTCCTCGGGGGTCTCCCATCCCCCTGCCCGCTCAGCACATCGCTCCTCTGTCCACACTCACCGCAGGGCTCTCGGCCAGCACTTGGGGCCCAGCCTTCTCTCTCTCCAGCCCCCTTCCCAGGTGTGTCTGTCCGGTAGCCTCCTGGACCTCTCTGGTAACTCCATCCCTCTTCCCCTCACCCCCTCATCCTTTTCTCTCAAAAAAACACACCCGCGGTTCCCACTGGCTCTACTTTCAGATACACCTGGAGCCCAGCTCCTCCTCTCACTGCTGTTCCCGCTGCCACCGCCCAGCCCCGGGCCCTCTTCAGCTCTGATGGCTTCATCATATCCCCACGGGCCCTGATTCTGCCCCTGACCAGAGTCCATCTTCAACCAGCAGCCAGAAACATCCCGTTCCAACAGACGTGGGCTTGCCCAGACCCCGCAGGGCTCCGGGGAGCCTCCGTCCCTCACGCTGCCCCCTGCCCTCCTGCCTGACTCTGCTGGGCAGACCCTACACAGCAGCGTCCCCGGCCCTTCTGCCTGTGGTTCCACACCCGTCCGCCTGGGCTGTGCCCCTCCTCCCTCCCAGAGGGCAGCTCCCCTAAGACGCTTTCTATGGCTACCCTCGGCTGCCCCCATCATTTATGGTAACAGGAACCCCAGTCCGGGCAAGGGTTCATGGCTGCCCACAAAATACACGATGCCCAGTTAAACTTCAGTTTTGGATAAACCAATAATTTTTAATTTAAGTACGTCCCATATTGCATGGGACATGCGTATGCTAAAAAGTACTTATACTAGAAGTACTTGTACTTTTCATACTGAGAAGTGCTCGCTGGTCCTCTGTGTCTGTGAATCTGGCCGCAGGCCAGCAACACAGGCTGCATCCCGCCCGCCGGGCAGCCAGGAGTGGCCACATGACAGAGGCCAGCCAATGGGACATGAGCACCGTCTGGCAGCGCCCTGATGGGAAGGCACCTGCCTCTGCCACCCTCCGCTCCTTCCTGGGGCCCCAGGACAGGTGGATCCTGAGCCCTGCCCCTGCACCCCGCTCACAGCCAGGCCCGAGGGCCGGCCTAGGCCTGCCACGGCTTCAGCAGCCCCCACCGCGGGCGTTCTCTGGCCGGATGTAAAGCTCACAGGCTTCCTCGCCACCCGACACCTAGAGCTCGGCCTCCCACCACGGCCAAGGTAGGAATCTGGTTTGTTCACTGTGATCCTGACACCTGGATCGGCCCCTGCACGCCGGGCGGTTCCCGCAGAAGAGAACCGAGGACAGAAGAGGTCAAGGTCAAGGGTTGGGAAGCCCGTTGGGCAGGGAAGGGCCTGGGGCAGAGGGTCTGAACAGATGCCTGCATGTAGATCACAAAGACAGGCCAGGCCAGGCCGGGCTGGGGACTGGTGCCGTCGTCCAGGCAGTGGACCAGGAGTGTCCGGCTCCACCAACCCGAGACGGCAGAAGCGGGCGGGGCACGTGGCACCGAGGCGGCCACAACCAGGGAACTAAAGCCCTTGAGAGGCCAAGTGTCCCATAGTGGTCACTTCCAATCGCAGCCCTGCCGCGTTCCTGGATGTTTCTTACAGTGTGCATGCGTTACTTTGAAAAACAAGTATTAATTTTTACTTTAAAAACCGTTCCCAGAATGAACGGAGGGAGGGAGGGAGGCCTCCCACCCGGTGCTGTGAGCACACGTGTGTGGATGCGTGTCTGAGCCAGGAGCTCCTGGTGCCCACGGGCCGGGCGGGGGTGCGCAGGAGGGACCCAGCAGGCAGGGTGGAAGCTGGGGGGAGGGCCCAGCCCTCTCTTCCCAGAGGAGCCCTCCCCCGCCACCCAATCACCCCTCTCCCGACACCCTCAGGCTCCTTGGTCACAGTGGCCTTGCCGTGTGGGATCCACTGGCTGGACCTCCAGGGAGACCCTGACCACAGGCGTCCTCACTGCGGTACAGAAGAGCCTTGGGAGGGTTGGCGCCGGGGCAGCTGCTCCAGGGACCAGGCCGCCTCTACACCGCCCCCCTCCCCCCGCCTCAAAATAAGTACAGGCAGGCAGGAAAGAGGTCCTTGGAAGGCGGACTCGCCGTGGCCACCGTGCCCGTGGGTGCAGGTTCACAAGTGTGGCCGGACATGCATACCCTCAACTGTGGCACTGGTGTGGGACAGGTGTCCCGAGGGCCTCAGCCCTCACGGAAGAGCTGCAGAAACCTAGGCCCAGAGAGAGTCCCAACTGGGGACTCCAGGAGGCGGCGATGGTGGGCTCTGGTGGCCAGAGCAGGGAGACAGGACACAGGCATGCCGGGCCAGGTATTTATTGGTGAGGAAGTAGTCTGGCTGAGGGTCCTCAGCGGCCGGCCGGCCAGCAGGCGCACAGGGCCCGGCGCTCGGCCTGCAGCAGGAGGGTCTCTGTCTGAAGAGCAACACGGGGCCGTCAGGGCACCGCCCGCTGCCCGCCCCCCCCAGCAGCTCCCAAGGGCCTCCCAGCTCCCGGCTTCCCCCCAAAACCCACTGGCAGTCCTGTCTCCACCCGTTCCCAAGACTCTCCGAGCCTGAACTGGACTCTGGGAGGACAGCCCCAGTTCTGCAGACTTTGACGGCAGGGGACCCTCTGCTGCCCTCCAGACGCCCCCCTCCCGGCCCGGAGCCTCTGCGGTCCTGGGCCAGTCCTGCCTCCTCAGCCCCACACCGGAGACGACTTTTCCCAGCTTCCGCTCGGCTCTCAGGGGCCCCTCTCACCCCTCCCCCGACCCCCAGGGTGGGCTGGGGCTGCTCCTCTCAGGAACCCAGCTCCAGACTCAATGAAACTCAGGCCCCTTGGCCCCCAGGGGGCGCCACAGGTCTCAGGCCGGGCCCTTGGGAATTGGCCAGAAAAGGGGAGTGGGGGGGTCTCCCCTGCTTTCTACTTCTAGGAATGCTCTCCCTTTCTCAGGAAGAGTACATATATCTGTCACAAATGGAAACTCCGTCAGCTGACGGGGTTGACCCCTGGCCCCTGTGCACGCACCCGTCCCTCCCCAGGTGAGGCCGGGGGCAAGGAACCCCCCAGACAGCTGAGCCCAAGCTAACGTTCCGTGCCCAGCAAGCCCTACGCACCCCCTTCCGACCACCTCTTCCCCCGCCTCAGTTTCTCCCCTCCCACTGGGCCTCAGCACTCCCCCGGGGCAGGCTGCACTGGGATTGGGTGACCCCCGGGGAGAGTGCCAGCGAGGCCGTGGGGAGCAGGGGAACGGGGCTGCCCCGCCCTCCCACACTGGCACCAGAAACTGAGTGTGGCGGTTGAGGGGGCGTCCCTCCTCCCCACCCTCCTCTCCTCGGGAGGCTCACCCGTGCGTCCAGGCTGCAGGCCGTCTTCCGCAGGTCCTGCAGGGCGCGCTGCATGAACTCGAAAGCGTGGCAGTCCACGCACGGGCGGCCTGCGGGGGACGCGGGTCAGGACGCGGGGCGCGCTCCCAGCCCGGACCCACCGGAGCAGCGGCCTCCATGCGCCCCCCACCTCCCACCCGAGGGGGCGCGGGGCCCACCCTAGGAACAAAGGCGAGCCACGCCCCTCCCGCACGCCCGGGTGCGGTCGGGGCCAAGGGGGAGCCCTCCGCACACGCGCGCGGCACCTACTCTGCGCGGGGACGGCGCTCCCGGCGGCGGGTTCCGCGCGGGCCTGGGCGCCCAGCAGCGCGACGCTCAGCAGCACCAGCAGCAGCAGCGGCGGCGACGACCGAGGGGGCCTGCACGGCGGCGAGGGGGCCATGGCCGAGCGGAGGGAGCCCGGGCGCCCTGCAGCGGCCGAGGGTCAGCAGCGCCCGCAACTCCGGCCAGCGAACACCCACCCCGGAACCCGGCCTCGCGAGCCCCTACCCCACCCCGACCTCCGAGGACCAGCGAACCCACCTCCAGGGCCCGCCCCCCGGGACGAGCGAACCCCCCCACCCGGCCCACCGGGTCTCGCAGCTCCCCACCCCGGCCCCTCCACCCCCGCCACGCCCCCCCGGGCCCAGCGAACCCTTCCCTCTCCCTCCCCACCCCACCCCGGCCCAGCGAACCCCCACCCCGCCTTTACCGCAGTTGGGGACGCCGCGACAGCAGCGCCGGCGACTCGGGAAGACTTGAGGCGTCCGGCGTGCACCGCGCATGCGCTCCGACCCCGCCCGGGTCCCCTATCAGACGTCGTCGTCATGGAAACCCCGGGACTGCGCGAACAGCGGGCTTAAAGGGACCGAGGTGGCTCCTGGGCTCCGTGTGCCCAGCCCCGGGCGGGATCTGCGCCCAGAGCGCCGTCAGGCCCACAGGCCACGGAGTGGGGAGGGCTGCTTGGAGGAGGCTGCGCCTGGATAACTCCTCCAGAGCCACTGCCGGCCGGAACTAAGCCAAGGAAGCGGGAAATCTGCCGCGGGAGCTCGGCGGTCCCGGGGCTTGGGGTGTCCCTGGGCCAATCCTGAGGGAGGGGCTCGAGGCACGCCAGGGACTAGGGGCCAGTGAATGCAAAGGCGCGGCCTCTGCTCCCGGGCCAGGGGGGTCCAGTCGGGTCGGATTGCTCGGGGGAGATCGGGGCCAGGAGCGACCCAGGCCCGTGGGCCGGTGGGGATCCGCTCTCTCCGCTCCTGACTCGGGCCCAGGCTTGCCCCTGCGCTTCAGGGGAGAGGGACAGGTGAGAAGTCCATCGGCCTGCCGGGTCCCCCCTCCGCCACTCCGCGCCCTGACACCTATTTGCCACACACCCCCACCCCCGCTGCATGACCTCGGAGGGGTCACTTGGCCCCTCTATGCCCTTTGCTCCCTCGTGACCACACAAGGTTGTTGGAAGTAAAGAGCCGAGTGTGGCCCCCGCGGGCGCCCCGATGCGCGCGGGTTTCAGGTCCCCGCCAGGCCCACGCGTGCGGGGGAGACCCGGTCCCTCTGAGAGGGAAGGTCTCCACTTGGCGTCTACTTGGTCTCTACGAGGCGCAGCACTGATGCAGAGGCCGCGACCTCCGGAGAGTGCGCCCAGGCCCGCGTCCCCGCCTGAGTGCCGGAGCCCGTGCTGTGCGGGGCAGCGCCCGGCCCCCTTCCTGGTGGGCAGCGCCGGGCCAGATGCCCTCTGCCCCACCCCCGGGCCTTGGGTCAGCTGTCGCCCCGGCACGGGATGGGATGACCAAGGCCCCGACCGGACGAGGGTTTGCTGACCTAGGGGAGGGGGCAGTGCTCGTGAGCGCCACTCTCTCCTCCCCGTCGGGCTCAGGGTCAGGCTCGCGCTGCAGCCCGGGCCTGGGCGTGGGGCCTCCGGAAACGCGGGCCGGCCCGGCGCAGGGGCTGGGGGGCCAGCGGGCGGCATTCCCGGACGTGCGCATTTCCGCGCCCTTCATCCGGAGCCCAGTGCCCGGGTCGCAAGATCGCAGCCACCAAGTGGGGCGGGACGCGGCGGCCGGCCTGAGCAGCAGCCCCGAGGGGCCACTGGGTTGGGACGTGTGGCCGGAAGGCGCCACACGGCACGGGCTTTTTCTACCTGTCGTCCCGTCCCACTGCCTCCGGATCGCGGCCGGCTCCTGCCCCGCTGTCCCTGCGCGCGCATGGGCAAGGCTCGGGGAGACCTCGGCGGCGGTGCGGTGGGAGGCACAGCTGCGGACGCGTGGATCCATCAGAGTGTCCCTTCTCCCGCTTCCCCAGCGCGGCCCAGCCTGACCATCCCTGCCCCGCACACCCTCGAGCCCCTGGCCGCATCCTCCCCGCAACTGTGCTTCTCTACCGAGGGGACCGCGCCACCGGTCCGCCGGGCGGAACCGCAGGGCTGCCCGGGTCCTGAGTGCCCGGCCACACACTTCTTCTCCGCCCCCCGCCCCGCCCCCCATCCCTCACCCTAGCCTGCGTCCTCCTCCCTGTCCCCTCCCCAAGGGTACGGATTTTCCTTCCCCACTGGCTCTTCAGCGAGCAGGCTGTGATTTCTTTCACATTCCAATAAGACAAACTTCGTGAGCCCCTGCCCCCCCATCACCTCTCCTGGCTGTGCGGTTTCTCCCCTTCTCTCTTGAGCCCACACCTGTCCAGCCAGCACTGCCCTGACCCACCTAAAGCATCCAAGGGCCAGTCCTCAGGCCTCCCCACTGGCCATCAGTGGCCCCGTGGCCCCCCCCTCCTTGCTCCATCTTCGCCCCCCACCTCTTCATGTCCCCTCCTCAGGGCCATGTCCTTTGTGACCTTGTCCAATTGCAGCTGTAAAAACCAGCCATGCAGTTCCAGGTGTCCCATCCAGCTGCCCTGGACACCTCCACTTGGAGAATAGACTTCTCAAGGTCAGCATGTCCAAATCTGCTGTCCCTCTTCCCCCCAGAATAAAGCCCAACAACTGCCCACAGCCTTCCCCATCTCTGGTGAGGGCAGTCCATCCTGGCAGATGCTCAGACCAAACCCACAGCAGTCCTTTTAGAAATCCTGTGCACTCCACTCTCAGAGCCACCAGAATCATTCTCCGAGCCAGGCTGCAGGCCCCTGGTCCACACTGCCCCTCACCTGGACTCTTATTTTTTTTTAATATTTTATTTATTTATTTTTGGCTGCATCAGGTCTTAGTTGCAGCAAGCGGGATCTTCGTCGCGGCATGCAGGCTTCTCTAGTTGCCGGGCACAGCCTCTCCAGTTGTGATGTGCAGGCTCTTTAGTTGTGGCACGCGGGCTCTTCAGTTGCCCCACGGGCTTAGTTGCCCTGTGGCATGTGGGATCTTAGTTCCCTGACCAGGGCTTGAACCCGCGTCCCCTGCATTGGCAGGCAGATGCTTAACCACGGCGCCACCAGGGAAGCCCTTCACCTGGACTCTTGAGCCCTCTCACCATCTCTGTGTAGCTCACCTCCTTGTGGTCCAGTTGCCCTGAGACAGCCAGAGGGACCTTTCTTATTTTCTTTTTTAAATTGTGGTAAAATCAATATAACATAAAATTTGCCATCTTAACTATTTTTAGGGGTACAGTTCAGTGGCATTAAGTATGGTTCACGGTATTCACCATATTGTGCGGCCATCACCACCACCCAGGAGCAGAATTTCTTCATCTTCCCACACTGAAACTCTGTCCTCATTAAACACTAATTCCTCTCTCCCCCAGCGCCTAGCACCCACCATCTACTTTCTGTCTCTGTGTATGTGACTCCTCCAGGGACCTCATATAAGTGGAAATGTGCAGTATTTTGTGCTTTTGTGACTGGCTTGTTTCACTGAGCAGAATGTCCTCAAGGTTCACCCACACTTTAGCAGGTGTCGAGATCCCCTTCCTTTTTAAGGCTGGATAATATTCCACTGTGTGTATGGACCACACCCCCTTCCTTTTTAAGGCTGAATAATATCCCACTGTGTGTATGGACCACACCGCCTTCCTTTTTAAGGCTGAATAATATCCCACTGTGTGTATGGACCACATTCCCTTCCTTTTTAAGGCTGGATAATATCCCACTGTGTGTATGGACCACATTTTGTTTCCATTCACGTGTGGGTGCTTCCATGCTTTTGCTGTTGTGAATAGTGCTGCTGTGACAGAGGGACCTTTTCAATCACCATCAGACGCTGCCCCCTCTCTGCTCACAGCCCTCCATGGATCCCGTCTCACCACAGTGACAGTCCAAGCCCTGATGTGGCTGGGAGGCTGTCTGCCTGCCAACCTTCCCTCCCACCCCTTACCTGCCCATGCCATGCCAGCCACATAACCTCCTTGCCAGGCCGCTGGGGACACTCTGCTGCTCCTGCCCCAGGGCCTTTCCTCGAGCTGGGCCCACCTGTTTCCAAGGATGCCACAGCCTTCTTCCTCTCTCCCTTGAGGCTCTGCTCAAGTATTTCCTTCTCTGTGAGAGCCAGCCCACCCATCCTGTGTACTATAGAGAAAACAGAGGAGAGACATCCAGGGAGCAAGCCTCTGGTGTCTCTTCCTAAAAGGACACTAATCCTATCAGATCAGGGCCCCACCCCACTGACCTCGTTTAGCCTGTTTTCTTCCTTAGGGGCCACATCTCCAAATACAGCCACCTTGGGGATTAAGGCTTCGACACATTAATTGGGGGGGGTAACAGTCCATAACAACATCCCATCCTCTCCAGTGCCTCTTACCCCATCCTACATTTTTCCTTTTCCTTACACTCTCACCTGACTCACTATGTAATTTATTAAGTACGTTGATCCTTCCTTGTATCCAGAGCTCTTGGGGGTGGGGGGCAGTTTTGCCCTCAGGGATACTTGGCATCTGGAGGCATTTTGGATGGTCACAGCTGGGAGGAGAGGTGCTACTGAACCCACTGGGTAGACGTCAAGGGTGCCGCTGAGCATCCTGCAAAGCAGGACGACCCCACAAAGGATGATCCAGCCCAGACTGTGGATGGAGCAGCAGTTGAGGAGCCCCGGCCTGTATCTTCTCGCCAGAAGGCCAGGCCCTCCCTCCCGGGTGCTCAGAAGATGCGCAGGAAGTGTGACTGCGTGAGCGCGGGCCCAGGTGAGCAGGAGACAGGCCTACGCAGGCAGAGAGGCGCTGGCTGTGCAGCCCAGGCCTGGGAGGAGCTGCTTGTCCAGGGCTTGGACCGGATGGGACGAAGGGGGCAGGAAGTGGGAGGAGGGCCGTGTGGGCAGCTGGGGAAAGGAGCAGCCCTCGGGGTGGGCAAGTGAAAGGGTGCAGGGTGAACGCCTTGTGGGGCCTGGGTTCCAAGCCGCTGTCCAGCTGGAGATTGAAGCACAGAAGTCAGCATGAACGTGGCCTGCACAATGACACCAGGACGCTCTGGGCATGAGCCCCTTTGACGCCCCAGAGCCCTCATCCCCTCCAGACTCTCCCCGGCCGCCACCACTGTGGGGCAGAGGTGGGGGTCCAGGGGCGTCTCATCAGACACTGGGAAGAGGCTGCTCGTGGTTGCCGTGGGCTCTGCCCAGGACGGCCTCTCAGGGACCTTCTCCCCTGTCCAGAGCAGATCTGCCCACTGCCCCCAACGCTCAGCAGTCAGGTTGCCTCACCTCTTCCCTGCCAACCCTCACCTTCCCCTTCCACTTACCTCCCTCGCCAAGGGAGGTGGAGCCCAGGGGAGTTGCCAATGACCCCGGAGGAGGTGGGGAGGGACTGGCGGGGGTGGGTTCAAGGGGCAGAGGTCATCAGGTTAACTCTGCCCAAGCCCTGCCAGCAAACAGAGCTGGCAGAAGAGGCGTGAGAGTCTGAGCTTCGTGGCTCCGGGGTTAGCGGTTTAGGTCCAGAGTGAGTCTGATGCACACACACCACTCGTTCAGCAGGGAGGGGACACCAGAAGTAAGCCCAGGCCTCCTCTCCTGGCCTGCAGGCCTGGCAGTGAGCTGTGTTGATACTGAGGGTGAAGGGAAGAAGGGTTGTAACACAAGAGCTGGCTCCGGCACGGAGGTGCTCCGGGATACGCCAGGAAAGTGGAGACAAGGAAACTATCTGGAAATGGTTCTGGACTCCTGACGATTCTTGTGGCAACTGGCAGAAGAAAATTCAAATGATCTGTAGCAGGAAGCACCCTCCTCTTAAGCCTTGGAAAACCCAAGCAGAACGGATAGAAACACATGATCCACCTCTATGCCGTCTGCAAGAGGCTCGCTTTAAATCCAGACACAAATAGATTGAAGGTGAAAGGATGAAACAGGGTATTCCCTGCAAAGAAAAACCCAAAGAGCAGGGGTGGCTAAACTGCTATCAGGCAAAATAGACTTTAAATCGAAAAAGTTTACAAGAGACAAAGAAGGACATTCCACGTTAATAAAAGGCTTGATACGGCAAAAAGATATGACAAACATAAATGTTTACACACCTAATGACAGACCATGAAAATACATGAAGCAAAAACTAATGGAATTAAAGAGAGAAACACAGTTCTACAATAACAATTGGAGACTTCAATACCCCACTCATAATATGGGATAGAACAACCAGACAGAAGATAAGTAAGGAAACAGAGGACCTAAGCAACACAGTAAAGCAACCAGATCTAACAGTCATGCCCAGGACACTCCACCCAGTGACAACAGTACACACATCCTTCTCAGGTGCACACGGGACGCTTTCCAGGAGAGACCGTATATTAAGTCACTGATTAAGTCTCAACAGTTTTTTTTCTTTTGGCCGCACTGTGTGGCCTGCGGGATTTTAGTTCCCTGAACAGATATTGAACCCGAGCCCTCGGCGGCGAGAGCACAGAATCCCAACCGCTGGACCACCAGGGAATTCCCTTCAGTAGATTTTCAAAGCTGGATACCATAAAAAGTACATTCTCTGACCACAGCAGGATGATGCTGGAAATCAATAACAGAAGGAAAAGTGGAGCATTACAGAACCAAAGGATCAAAGAAGACATCAAAGGGGAACTTAGAAATCACTTGGAGAGGAATGGAAACAAAAAGAAAACATACCCTAACTTATGGGACACCAGGGAAGCGGTGACGAAGGGGAAATTAGAGCTACAAATACATTTTTAAAAAGATCTCGAATCAACAACCTAATTTTACAACTTAAGGAGCTAGAAAAACAAGAACAAACTAAACCTAAAACTAGCAGAAGGAGGGAATTCCCTGGTGGTCCAGTGGTTAGGACTTCGCAGTTTCACTGCCGAGGGCACGGGTTCGATCCCTAGTTGGGGAACTAAGATCCCACACGCCGCGAGGCACAGCCAAAACAAAACAAAACAAAACAAAAAACTAGCAGAAGTAAAGAAATAAAGGGTAGATTAGGGTGGAGAGAAATGAAATAGAGAATAGAAAAACAATAGAGAAAAATCAATGAAACAAAAAGTTGGTTCTTTGAAAATACCAACAAAATTGACAAACCGTTAGCCAGACGGACTAAGAAAAAGAGAGAAGAGACTCAGTTCACTAAAATCATACATGAAAGTGGAGGCATCACTACCAATTCAACAGAAATAAAAGGATTACAAGAGAGTGAGCAACTGTACACCAACAAATTGGATAACCTAGATGAAATGGACAAACTCCTAGAAGCACAAAACCTACTAAGACGAAACCATGAGGAAATAGGAATTCCGAATAGACCCATAACTAGTGAGGAGATTGAATCAATCATCAAAAATCTCCCAACAAAGAAAAGCCCTGGATCTGATGGCTTCACTGGTGAATTCCAGCAAACATTTAAAGAAGTATTAACACCAATCCTTCTCCAACTTTTCCAAAAAATTGAAGAGTATGAAATATTTCCTAACTCATTCCATAAAGCCAGCGTTACCTGATACCAAGGCCGGAGAAGCACTGCAGACCAACAGTCCTCACGAGCATCGATGCAAAATTCCTCAACAAATACAAGCACGTTAAAAGGACTGTACTGGGAGGGGTGCAGGGGTGATGCCAAGGCGTGCGTCATCCTCTGGTTCTTGCTTCAGATGTTGGAGACACAGTGTGCTTACTTTGTGGAAGTTCAACTGTATATTTACGATTTCTGCACATTTCTGTATGTATTTACTAAAAAAAAAAGATTACTTATATTTTTAAACAAAGAATGAGACAAAATAAACACATGTTTACTCAGAGACAGAATGTCCTTAGGAAGGAAATTCTAAAGGATGTAGTTCAGGCTGAGATAAAGAGCTCCTAGACAGAAGATCTGGAACTCACTCGGGGGCAAAGTAAGAGGAAGATCTGGGGGTAAATACAGTATAAAGAGGCCATGACTCCACTAAACAATAATAAAAAGATAGAATTAAAATATGTGGCAACATATAAATCAGGGAGGGGTTAATAGACTTAAAGTGCTCTGGACAAAATACCCAAAGGATCTGGTAGGAGGCTGAAAGTATTATTAAATTTATTTTGTCACTCTTTCATAGGTTCATTCAGGTGTGATTGACATGCAATACACAATTAGATCGATTTTGATGTATACATGTGAAAATTAATAAAGGGAAACCTCACTGAAATGGAGTCAGGAGGCCAGAAGGGGGAGCTCTCATGCAGTACCACTCAAAGTTGGTCACAGGAAGAATCATCAATTACAGGTCCCCACAGGAAAAGATGTACAGGGCATCTCCTACAAGAAATCCACTTCCCCAGAAACTCAGCCAGAATCCAGAACCACTCTGAACTCTCACTTTTCTCCAATGGACTTTGGTTCAAAACAACCCCTCCCAACTTCCTCCTTTTTCTCTGTAAAATAATGTTCCTCTCCTTTGTTAGACTTGCCCTTGGCCTTTGTACAGCATGCTTGTCCCAAGTCACAATTCTCTGCTATTTCCCGAGTAAACCCATTTTTGCTGGTAAAACAACTGTTTCATTTTGAAGGTCAGCACGCACGTGTGATGCCATTACCACCATGAAGATAAGGAACATACCCACTGCCACCCAAACACCCTCATCTCTCTTTGCAATCTCCCCTCCTGCCTCTCACTGGCACCTCCCCCCAAGATAACCACCAATCCGCTTTCTGTTGCTAGCTTGCATTTTCTACAATTTTATGTAAGTGGAATCATACAATATATTCCATTTTTTGTCTGTCTTCCTTAAATTAGTAAAATTATTTTGAGATTTGTCTATGTCGTTGGGTGCATCGATAGTGCGTTCTTTTTATTGGTGAGTAGTGTTCCACTGTGTGGAAAAACCACAATTTGTTTGCGCATTCACTCGTTGATAGACATTTGGGTAACTTCCAGTATTTGGCTACTGCAAATAAAGCTGCTGTGGATATCCACATACAAGTCTTTGTATGGACATGTATTTTCTGTTTTATTATTTATGTATTTATTTTTGGCTGCTTCGGGTCTTCGTCGCTGCACGCGGGCTTTCTCTAGTTGTGGCGAGCGGGGGCTACTCTTCGTTGCGGTGCTCGGGTTTCTCATTGCAGTGGCTTCTCTTGCTGTGGAGCATGGTTTCTAGGCGTGTGGGCTTCAGTAGTTATGGTGCTCGGGCTTAGTAGTTGTAGCTCGCGGGCCCTAGAGCGCAGGCTCGGTAGTTGTGGCACGCGGGCTTCAGTAGTTGTGGCACGCGGGCTCTGGAGCGCAGGCTCAGTTGTGGCGCACGGGCTTAGTTGCCCCTTGGCATGTGGGATCTTCCCGGACAGGGCTCAAACCCGTGTCCCCTGCATCGGCAGGTGGACTCTTAACCACTGCGCCACCAGGGAAGTCCCTGGACATGTATTTTCATTTGAGGTCTTTTATAGCCCTACTTAACATCTTTTAATCTTTCTCCTACCTTCCTGGATGTTTCACATAGTTATAATAAACTTTAATGCCCTTGTCTCCTGATTCTATTATCTGTCTCATTTCTGGTTCTGTTCCAATTGATTGATTTTTTCCCCTTTATTATGAGTTGTCTTTTCCTGCTCCTTTACGTTTATGGTAATTTTATCGGATGCCAGATATTGTAATTTTTACAGTGTTGGGTCATTGGGATTTCTTTCTTCTTTATATGGTTTTGAGCTTTGTTCTGGCATGCAGTTAGTTACTTGGAAATAATTTGATGCTTTTGGTCTTCCTTTCAGGCTTCGTTAGGTGGGCTCCGAAAACCCCTTAGTCTGAGCCAGTTTGCCCTTAATACTAAGCAGCAGCTTTCTGCGCGCTCTACTCAGTGCCCCGCGGCCATTGGGAACCTCTTTCCGGCCCGCGTGAACTCTGAGGATTGTTCCACTTTCCCTGTTCCAGGGTCTTTCCCAGCCTCGGGGCACTTCTGTACGTGCTGAGAACTGGAGGGGACACACTGCAGAGCCCCAGAGCTGTGCCTTTTCCCTCTGCAACTCTGCCCGAAAAGTTCTAGTCACCTTGGGCTCCCCGGATGCTGAACTCTGTCTCTTCAAGCCACGGGCATAGCCAGCTGTATTTGGGTTCTTCCTCCGTGTCCTGCAGCCTGGGACGTTCCTCCAGGGGCAGGCTGGCCAACCACGGAACTCACCTTGCTGTTTCCCTTCTCCCAAGGATCACTGTCCTGCAGTGCCTGTCGTCTACTGCCTGAAAACCTTTGTTTCATATTTTGTCCAGTATGTTTAGATTAAATATTTAAAGTGATGGGCTGCCATGTGGGAGCCCTCCAGGTGACCAAAGCCACATAATGTCAATAGCTCGTTCATCTGTCCATGCCAAGTGCTGTCATGGGACAGCAACGCAAACAACTGCTGAAGTGAGAGTGACCAGGCTGGTTCTGGATCCCTGTTTATTAGAGGTTGCTGAAGGAGAGCGTTCTTGATTATATAAGACATTTGAGCTGAATCTCCAAAAGGATTTTATCCAGAGGACCAGTATCTTAATAAGCGAAAAACCTACTTTGCCCACGGTGCTCTCCGGCAGTGCACCGTGGGGGTATTGTGCTTCTCAGAGCTCTACCTGTCCCGCGAACAAAGCACGTGGAGCGTGAACAGGCTGAGACCATTTTCAAGGTTGGACAAGTCATAGATCTAGTGACCGGAAAGCGCTGTGCAGGAACCACCTGGACCTGGAGAGTCCGGTCAGTCTGGAAACCACCCACCTAAGCAAAAACCTGGAAGGACTTGATCTCTCTTCAACACAGTGAAGGGGGATCAGAAAACGGAGCCAAAAGGGAAGGATTTCTAAATTTGCTTTATGGAAAACGTTTTCTCTTTCCTCACAAACCACCCAGTTTCTCTTCTGGTATTTATGACATAGCTAAAAGTAAATGAAATGAAGACCTTGTTATAACTTTTCATAAAGGTTTATGGTCATGTTTCAAAAATTAAAAATAAAGTGGTAGGCCAGGGCTTCCCTGGTGGCGCAGTGGTTGACAGTCCGCCTGCCGATGCAGGGAACACGGGTTCGTGACCCGGTCCGGGAAGATCCCACATGCCGCGGAGCGGCTGGGCCCATAAGCCATGGCCGCTGAGCCTGCACGTCCGGAGCCTGTGCTCCACAATGGGAGAGGCCACAACAGTGAGAGGCCCGCGTACCGCAAAAAAAAAATAATAATAATAGTAAAAAATAAAGTGGTAGGCCATATGACCATACATGGAAATTGGTATTATTCATTTCATTTTATTTTTCTAAGATTTATTTATTATTTAAAAATATTTATTTATTTATTTTGGCTGTGCCCAGTCTTAGTGGCGGCACACGGGCTCTTCAGCTGCGGCATGCGGACTATTTAGCTGCAGCACGTGAACTCTTAGTTGCTGCATGCATGCAGGATCGAGTTCCCTGATCAGGGATCGAACCCAGGCCCCCTGCATTGGGAGCGCGGAGTTCCACCCGCTGGACAGCAGGGAAGTCCCTTATTTATTTTTATTTCCTTATTTTTGGCTGCACTGGGTCTTGGTTGCAGCACGCAAGATCTTTCGTTGCCGTGGGTGGGCTTCTCTCTAGTTGTGGCACACGGGTTCCAGAGCACCTGGGCTCTGTACTTTGTGGCACAAAGGCTCTTTAGTTGAGGCACACAAGCTCAGTAGTTGTGGTGCAGGACCCTGCCCCAAGGCTGCACTATTGTTTCTCGGCAGCTCCTCCCTTGTCTCTGCATCCCCTCCCTTCCCTGATTAGCAACTGTTTGGACCTGCCTTTTGGGACTCAGGGAAGGTGGTGGAGGCTGAAGTCTATTTCCTACAAACAAGAAATGGGGGACACAGAAAGGCTTTCATGCCCAGGAGCCCCACAGGGTTCTGCTTGGTTTCAGAAGGGCAGGGTCTCTGTTTGTATGTATCTATGCACGTGTGGTTTGTAGATGTGTGGTATTGCCAAAACTAATTTGTAAAAGAGCTCTGTTTAATTGGCTTAAGGGAAATTAAGTGCTTATGTAGATACTCAGAAATATAAGACTAACCTAAATGAATTTCAGGATCATATCATCTAGGATTAATTTTTAATGAATGAAAACAAGTTTGGTTTAATTAATACAGACATGTCTTTAGACTCATCAGCACTAAGTGTAATACTTTTATTGTACTTAGCTTTACTACAAGTCAAATTAAGATCTGATTATTCCTGTTACAAAACTTGTCAGCAAGAAAAATAACTTGATATGATAAAACTGAAACAGAGCGGGACCCTGTGAGACTCCTGGGCATGCAAATCTTTCTTTGTCCCCCGTTTCTTGTTTGTAGAGATCAGACTCCAGCCTCCATGACCTTCCCTGAGTCCCAAGGGGTAGATTTGAACAGTTGCTCATCAGGGAAGGGAGGGGATGCAGAAATAAGGGAGGAGTGGCCAAGAAACGATGGTGCAGCCTTGGGGCAGGGTCCTGGTTCCCCCTCAAGGGATGCACATAACAATATCTTTGAGCTCTTTACAGAACTAAAACCCCCAACAAATGGAAGATGTTAGCATTCTTCATTCCGGAGAAGCTCATCAAGAGACCACCTGAGGCCAGATTAAAGGAGCACAGGCCCTGCACACACTTAGATCCTTATCAGCAACCTGCCTTTGAACCATTGCTATAAAACTCACCAAATCCTCCCGGGTTGGGACACTTTTGAGGGGCATGAGCCCCTGTGTCCCCCTTTGCCTGGCAAAGCAATAAAGCCATTCTTTTCTACTTCACCCAAAACTCTACCTCCAAGATTTGATTTGGCTCCGGTGCACAGAGGCCAAGTCAAAACTTTTAAGTAAATTAAGTGTATATGAGGTAAGAGTTTTTAGATGAACTCTTTAGGAGTAATTATGTTCTAGGACTGTCTTCTTAAAATGGTTCCTCCAGGTTTTTAGTAACTTGGAGCTGCTAAATTAAGTTAGATGGTGTAGACTGAAAAAAAAAAAAAAAAAGCACAACCTAAAAGTTGAGTTGTTTTATTTGGTGGACAAAACTGAGGACTTAAGTCCAGGACACAGCATCTCAGATAACGCAGAGAGACTGCTCTGCAGAGGTGAGGGAGGGGCCAGGATGCAAAGGGTATTTTGTAACAAAGACCAGGTAGTCGGAGCTTCAAAGGATCACCGTTAATGACATCATTCCTTTGCTACGCATCGTAGCCATCTGGGGCCAGTATCCCGTGCTTTGGCAGCCTGAGCTTCCTCCGGGTGCCCTGTGCGGGGCGGGGCAGATGCAGCAGCTGACGGTTTGATGGTGGCGTCCTGTCTCCATCCTGAGCTCCCTCGTGGCTCACCGTCCGGGATGCGGCTGTAGCGACTGTTGGCTACAACATCCTTTGTTTACTGACATGACATATTGATACGTAATATCTTCCATTCACAGCAGGAATTCCTCGAGTACCCACGTCATTCCCAAATAAGACACTGGAACATTAACTGCTAAACAAGCCTAAGGTTTGCTACTTTTGCTTTTCATTAGAGAAAAGCTAAAGATGTTTGGGTTCACTGGACATGTACTCCACTGAGGAAAGAAATTAGGTTACAGAATATGTTTATACATCGTGTGTGTGCTATTTACAATGTAATGACTACGGACACAACATACTTTTAAGTTTAATCTTCATTGTTAGCATTCTCTCTATCACTTTAAGTCTAGACAATCAAGCCCTGATCTGTGGCATTTGCCAATATCCGTGGTGTAAGTACTCCCACCTTTGCTGCATTCAAGCTGCCAGTGTGTTATCTGTGAAAGTGGGGTTCGATGAGAAGCGCGGTGTACAACGTTATACAGACCTCCGCCATCCCAGTCAGTTACAACAGACAGACAGAAACGGGTAATAGTGAATGAATACAATACAATGAAGTTACATTTTTTAAAAAATTTATTTTATTTATTTATTTTTGGCTGCATTGGGTCTTTGTTGCTGCGCGTGGGCTTTCTCTAGTTGCGGCAAGCGGGGGCTACTCTTTGTTGTGGTGCACGGGCTTCTCATTGTGGTGGCTTCTCTTGTTGCGGAGCACGGGCTCTAGGCGCACAGGCTTCAGTAGTTGTGGCTCACGGGCTCTAGAGCACAGGCTCAGTAGTTGTGGCACACGGGCTTAGTTGCTCTGCGGCATGTGGGATTTTCCCGGACCAGGGCTTCAACCCGTGTCCCCTGCACTGGCAGGCGGATTCTCAATCACTGCACCACCAGGGAAGCCCTGAAGTTACATTTTTAACAATGGCAGTGTTTAATGACAAGCTTATAAAATTCCTGAAAATTTAGCAATTGGCTCTCGCAAGCCTGTGTCAACTGTGGGAAGTGAACCAGCACAGTCCGCCTAGAGAACTTTTAGCAGCCCTCTTTAACACTACCTGGTGACCTCTGGCCAACACCCCGACTCTGGGGCATGCACCTCCCAGACTCTTACATGTAGTCTGAGAGAGCCTTGTAGGAGGGTCCTCACTGTAGACCGTCCATAGGGTGGGGCAACTGGAAGCAAGGTGAGGGTTTCATCCTAGGGGGATGGAAAGCTAAAATGTGGATACAAGATCAGCACAATCGCACCTGTCCACCAAAGACACCAACATACACGTGACAGTACTTTATGTCTGACGCACATGTCAGGACACGGTTTCAACACGTCGTAGTGCTGGGCTTCGGGATTGCTGGCGGAAGGAAGAAAAACCGACTCAAGGAGAATAAAGGCAGAGTCGGGCCTCACTCCAATCTCGGAGGACAGCAGGCTTGATGGGAAGGGTCTGGACTGCTGACCTCCCCACCGCCCAGGTACCTGAAGACGGGTGAGGCACTGGGTGCTCCCTGACCCTCTCCCCTCACAGGTCTGGATGAAGTGCAAAGGCCGGGGCGCTGTGGCTCTGGTGGCAGAGGGGGATCTGAAGGGGGGCTCGTACACAGGTACTCTTTCCGGAGATGATGAGGTCCGGGTCCAAGCTGTGGGCGGGAGGCGGCAGAGGAAGAGACATAGCGGCTGGGACGGGAGGAACCAGGAGGCCGGGCTGGGGGCCCCCCCTGCACCACGAGCTGCCCCTGTCTGGGGCACCCTTCCTCCTGCTCACTGCATGCGACTTCTTTTCACTTGAGGGGCAGCGTGCCCTCCTCGGAAAAGGGCCCCGGCCACGCCTGGTACACCAGTCCCCACCCCTCTCGGTCTGCCAACAAGCTTGGGAGCACCTCCAAGTTTGCTGTCCTCATCCACAAGAGGTACTAGCCCGATTCTGCGCTATGACACGGATCTCTGGGCGCAGGCAAGGAAGCCGGCCTGCGGGGAACAAAGGGGTGAACAAAGGGGTTGGCCAGGCAGGAGCTCCCTCCCTCCAGGGAGAGGGCACCGCTGTGGGCTGAAGCCCCAGTTCTGTGCTGTCCTTGATTATGCACAAGCCTGGCTGGGGTCTGTGGCTGGTAAGAACCGCCTCCCAAGGCAGGGCTGACTCCCTGGGGGCCGGACCGCTGGTGTCCCCCCCACCCCGTTCTGGCATCTGGAAAGGGCAGGCCCAGACCCGGTAGGTGCGGGGCCGCGGTACCTGGAGAAGGTCGCCTGCAGCTAAGCCCGAGGACGCGGGTCAGCCGCGGGCGTCATCACTCAGTCCTGCCTTGGGACAAAGCACTGGGGACCAGAGAGGTTGCCAGGCTTGAGAAAGCTCGCCCAGGAGCCTGCAGGCCTGATGTGCAGGGTATGCGGCACTCCCGTCACTCGGTCCCCTCGCCCGCCTCCTCTGGATCGCCGACCCCGCAAGGGCGAAGGTTTGGGCCCGACTCGCTCACCACTGTGTCCCCAGCAACTGGAACTGTGCCAGGCACGTCGCAGGTGGTCAGCGCACGCGGGCTGTCTAGGGAACGGACGAGAGCTGGACCCCACCCGACTCTATTTGGCAAATATTTCCCTAAATGACTTTCTGACCTCGACAACCTCGCTCCCAGCGGCGCGGGAACCCGGCGTCCTGGCCGCCCCCCGGCGGCCGTCCGTGGAGGGGCGGGGCTCTCGCCAGCCGCCGCGTCGGGGTTCTGTCCACTTCAGGGCTGAAGGGGACGTAGGTCGGCCGAGCCAGCCCACTCCTCTGCTAACGTCATCTTCCGCGGCCCTCGAGATCCGGCCACGGGCGACGCCATGTTACGTTACGGCGGCCGACGGCCGGTCCTCGCGCCGCCGCGAAGCGTCTCTCCGAGGCCCCGCCTCCTCTGGTGACGTCACCGCCGTTCGCCCCGCGGGCGCCGCCATGTTGAGGGTCCTCGCCGCGGGCGCGTAGGTGTCCTCATAAGATGCCGGCTCGGCGGTGGCCGGCTTTTTCCCCCTCAAGATGGCGTCCATGCGGGAGAGCGACACGGGCCTGTGGCTGCACAACAAGCTGGGGGCCACGGACGAGCTGTGGGCGCCGCCCAGCATCGCGTCCCTGCTCACGGCTGCGGTTATCGACAACATCCGCCTCTGTTTCCACGGCCTCTCGTCGGCCGTGAAGCTCAAGCTGCTGCTCGGGACGCTGCACCTCCCGCGCCGCACGGTGGACGAGGTGAGGCGAGCGGCGGTGCGGACGCGGGGCCGGCCTCCCCCTCGGGGCCGCGCCTCCCCGGGACCCGAGACGCCGGCCCTAGCGGACCCTCCTCCCCCGCTCCCGTCCCCTCCCCTCCCCCCTCCCGCCCCTCGGACCTTCGCAGTTCGCGGACCCGTTCCCCCTCCTCACCGCCCCCCCGCGGTGGACGCGAGCCCTAGCCGCCCGCCTGCACCTGTCGGAGCCGCGGGCGAGGTGCCCGGACGGGGGGAGGGGGGTCGGGCTGTCGGGGGCCCGCCTCGGGCTCAGCGCCCACCTCGGTTTTCTTGCTTTCACCTGTCGGGGTACCCACCCGGTTCGGTCACCCTGCGTTCTGGGTTCTTGCCACACGCTCGTGTTCTTGCATCGTTCTCATCAGTGGGTCTGTCCGACTTGTTCGCTGCTTGTTTTCCTTAACGGTAAATTGTGTCGCTTTGTGCGCAAAGTAAGTAGTTTTTCAAAATGTTGAGGCGCCGTAGTTGTTTAAACGTTCCCCAACTACTGTTGCAGTGACTGCCTCGTTATTATAGTTGATAGTTGTTTCTTTTATATATAACGTGTACAAGAGAAACAGAATAAAGCTGTGTCCAGAGACCTCCCCCACCTGTGCCGGGTCACAACCCTTGCCCTCTCCGCTCGCTCACTTTGGGAGGTGATCACTTCTCTGCCATTCCTTGTGACTTATCAGTTGTATAGGCGTTTTTCAGCAGTACAGTTTGGTTTTGCCTGGCTTGAACTTAATGTTACGGTATCATATCGTGTGTTTCGCGTGAGTGATGTGGGTGTGTCTGTCTTCTTCGTGTTGTTGACACCTTGACACATTCATCCAACCTGCAGCCCCGCTGTGGTGTAATTTTCACTGCTGAAGTGTTCCATTCTCTGAGTATGCCTATGGTGGGGCATCTTTTCATGTGCTTATTCATTATTTGATGTTCTTTTTTGTTAATTGTTCAAGAAAAAATTTTCCCCCGATGTATTTTTTTCATTGCTTTGTAGGAGTTTTGTTTATTATTAGTTTTTAAACATTTATTTATTGCTGCACTGCGCGGCTTGCAGGATCTTAGTTCCCGGACCAGGGATTGAACCCTAGCAGTGGAAACGTGGAGTCCTAACCACTGGCCCTCCAGGGAATTCCCGCTTTGTAGGAGTTTTTTAAAGAATAAATGTTGAATAGCAGCCTTTTTTCGGATGTGTATGTTGCAGATTTCTTCCAGTCGTGTCTTGATTTAGCTTTCTCCATGGAGCCTTCAGAGTCACAGAAGCTCTTAGCCGTAACTAAGCAGGTGTACTCTTAGGATATGCTTCCCTGCTGGGGCGCCGGGGGAGGGAACTCCCTGTTGTCTTGTCAGAGATGTCCAGTTTTGCCTTCCGCCTATACAGAGTCTTTCTCCTGTGCAGAGTGCTCCAAGAACCTGGCCTGGGGTGGGTGGAAGTTTGTCTCCCGCATAACCTGTTTATTAACCATACTTGTCCTGAGCTCATGGCCAAAACGTTAAATAAGAAAAAGCCATTTTGGCCGAAGCCGTGTTGGGATCGAAGCCTGGCCACAATGCTTGCCCTTGAACAGGTCTCAGTAATTAAGGATCTTAAGGGAAGTGAGAGAATGCAGGAACAAAGGAAAAGCAGTTAAGAAATGGTAGTTCGGCGATAAAGCTGAGTCCTAGTTCTTCCTCCAGGGATGTAAGTAATAATCTGATACACATCTTTTGAGTTCTGCAAGAACTAAGACCCCCACCCAGGCGGAGGATGGAATGCTGACACTGAGCCATGTGACTTCCGTCAACCACCAAAGCCCCCTCATGAATATGCATGTACCCTTAGCTTAAAACGTCCTCACTTTTGGCGTTGGGAAAGATCCTGCTGTTCCCCTTACTGGCTGCAAGGAATACATCCTTCCTTCTTTTGGGCTTGGTTGTGTCTTTTGGCTCAACACTCATCAAGAGGTGAACCCGGTTTGGGGGTAACAATTGTAGTAGATGTGAATGAATGAATATTGAATTTTATCAAATGTTTATAATGTCTGTTGACATATAGTTTGCCACATTTACAGAATAGCATTGTGTTTTTTGTTTTTGTTTTTGTTTTTTGGCTGCCTTGGGTCTTCATTGATGGGCGGGCTCTCTCTAGTTGCCGCCAGCAGGGGCTACTCCTTGTTGCGGTGAGCGGGCTTCTCATTGCGGTGGCTTCTCTTGTTGCAGAGCACGGGCTCTAGGCATGTGGGGTTCAGTAGTTGTGGCTCGCGGGCTCTAGAGCACAGGCGCAGTAGTTGTGGCGCACGGGCTTAGGTGCTCCGCGGCACATGGGATCTTCCCAGACCAAGGATGGAGCCCGTGTCCCCTGCATTGGCAGGCGGATTCTTAACCACTGCGCCACCAGGGAGGTCCCAGAATAGCATTAGCTGTGAACCAACCTGGCATATCCCTAACTTGGTCATTTTATATGTAGGATTATGTTGTTCTGGTATTTAGTGTAGGAATCTTGTATCTGTGTTCATGGGTGAGATTAACCTCTAATTTTACTTTCCCAGACTGTCTTTGTCAGATATTGGTGTTGAAGTTATGCTACCCTTATAAAAGGAGTGGTAATGTATCTTCTATTTTCCCCTTCTTTGGAAAGTTTGTCTAACAATGGAATTATTTCTTTCTAAATGTTTGGTAGAACTTAGTGGTAAAGCCATCTGGGGGCCTGGATTTTCTTTGTGGGAACATATTTTAGTGTTGATGCTTGGTTTTATGTTCTTCGTAAGTAAACTTTTCTGGATATTATATATTTTCTAGTGATTTGGCATTAAAACTTCAAATGTATTAGCATAAAGTAGATAATAACATTCTCTTATCATTTTTTAAAAAATGGTTATTTATTTATTTTGGTTGTGCTGGGTCTTAGTTGCGGCCTGCGGACTCTTAGTTGCGGCATGCATGTGGGATCTAGTTCCTTGACCAGGGGTCGAACCTGGGCCCCCTGCATTGGGAGTGCAGAGTCTTACCCACTGGACCACCAGGGAGGTCCCACAGGTTATTTTATTTATTTATTCGGTTGCACTGGGAGTTAAGTTGCAGCATTCGGCCTCCTTAGTTGTGGCATGTGAACTCTTAGTTACGGCATGCATGTGGGATCTAGTTCCCTGACCAGGGATCGAACCCAGGCCCTCTGCATTGGGAGCGCGGAGTCTTATCCACTGTGCCACCAGTGAAGTCCTGGTTATTTTCTAATCACTGCATCCTACGAGTTTTGATAGTGCTTTCATTACCAAGTCACAATATTTTGTAATTTCTATGATGATTTCCTCACTGACCCTTTTGTAATTTAGAAATGTTTCTTAATCTCCATACATTGGAGGGAGGGAGGTTTTAGTTATGTTTTTACTAGTGATTTCTAGCTGGATTGAGTGCTTGTCAGTGAATATAGTCTATATTATTTCAGTCATTTGAAATTTAAGATTTGCTTAATGGCAAAATATATGGTCAGTTTTTGTAAACATTGCAAGTGAGTTTCAGAAGCATTTTTATGATCAAGTTTTGTGATCCATTGCCCAGCATATGTTCGTTCGGTCAAATTCTTTTAATCGTGTTGTACAGGTCTACTGTATTCTTACTGATTTAAAAAGATTTATCAGTTAATGAGGGGATGTGTTTATCTGTGTTGTGATTATGGATTTGTCAGTCCTTATAGTTTTATCAACTTGCTTTCTGCATTTTGAGGTGATGTTATCAGGTGCTCACAAGTTTGGAATTGTTACTGTTGCCTTGTGGACTGAACCGTGGGTCTTTATATAGCGGTCTCTGTAGTTGGTAATGTTCTGTCTGCTTTTGTCCAGCATTGATATAGGTATACCAGCTTTCTTTCAGTGATTTTTAAAAATACATAGTTTGTTCTTGGATTCTGTCTGCATTACAAGAAATTATAATGAAGAACTTGCTTAGCTAGGTTGAAAATGAACTAGGCCATTCTGGATAATTTAGTTTTCTGAAAGGCATTTTTAGTATATATTCAGTGTTAATAACAAAACAAAACAAACTTTCCAAAACATCCCAATTCACTTAGCTATTTTAATTATCTTTCTTTAGGGTCTGATGCCTTAGGGGATAACATTCTGAAGATGAAGCTTTTTTACATAGGACCATAGATACAGGGGGACTAGATGGCTGGGCTGTGTGTGTTCTGCACTGTCTTAGCCAGGGGTCTCCAGAGAAACAGAACAAATAGGATGCGTGTGTACCTTACGTATACGTATATATAACACATGGCGGGGGAGTGGGGAGAGATGCTGGTTTTTATTGAAAGGAATTGGCTCACAAAAGCCTCCTGAAAAGTCCCAGGAGCTGCAGCCAGAAAGTGTGAGACCCAGGCGAGCTAAAGTGTAGTTCCAGTCTAAAAAGCCAGCTGGTCGGAGACCCAAGAAGAGCCAGGATTTCATCCAAGTCCCAAGACTGGAAAAGACCAAAGTCTCAGCTCGACAGTCAGGCAGAAGGAGTTCCATCTTACTCAGCCTTTTTGTTCTGTTCAGGTCTTCAATTGATTTAATGAGGGACATCCACATTAGGGAGGGCAGTCTGTGCAATTCAGATGCTAATCTCATCCAGAAACATCCTCATAGACACACCAAGAATAACTTTTGACCCCTTGGCCGGGACATATAAAAGTAAACATCGTACACAGCGTCTGCTACAACTTGAGTTTCTTAATGAAATCTCAAAACCAGTTCACTTGTTTTGTGATGTATCTATTTCTCTTAAAAGCTAAGTCAGCAACAGTTGTTAACTAAAAGGAGGGAAGAGGAAAAGAGATTTTAATGGTCCAGTATTTTAGTTTATTCAGTGAGGGGTACAGAAGTGATTTAGGGCCCCTGCTCTCAAAGAATTTAGAATTTGGTCCAGGAAGTAAGAATGATGTCAGGAGGCGATGTACAGGAGGTGTTTTGCTAACTACAGAGTGTCGTAAAATGTAAATACTGACTTAGTAATGTTTTAGCTATACTTGAAAGGGCTTTGAGGAACCTGTAAATGCTGCTACTGATAAAACCAGTGACCCCTCTTGTCCAAGCCCTTAGCATTGCCACCAAAGGAAGTATTAGGGAGAGTTTTAGGGCTGCCTGAGGTAACTCTTTAATATGTAAAATTATCCAACTCATGAGACTGCTGTGGGAAGCCTAGGGATTCCAGGGATCAGCGACTGGGATAGCTGCATATTTATCACCTGGGGTAACAGGTCAGGCCAGCTGCCAAGTGAATAAGAAACAGTGTTTCCCCAAGGACATGTCACAGTTGTGAATTGTCACAGCATGCCCTTTAATCACTGTGGCTGCCTTATTCACTGAGAAACTCTGTGGTCTAAAAATCACAGACTTGGGCTTCCCTGGTGGCGCAATGGTTAAGAATCCGCCTGCCAACGCAGGGGACACGGGTTCGAGCCCTGGTCCAGGAAGATCCCACATGCTGCGGAGCAGTTGGGCCCGTGTGCCACAACTACTGAGCCTGCACTCTAGAGCCCGTGAGCCACAACTACTGAGCCCACGTGCCGCAACTACTGAAGCCCATGCGCCTAGAGCCTGTGCTCCGCAACAAGAGAAGCCACCTCTCACCACAACTAGAGAAAGCCCGCGCACAGCAACAAAGACCCAACGCAGCCAAAAATAAATAAATAAATAAAATTTTAAAATAATGAAAATCACAGACTCTCGGAAACTGCTGTTTAAAGTCATATCAGTAATAGTGAAACACCCCACTTTTGCTTGGAGGATCTAAGACACTTTGACACAAAGAAGCAGCCTCAGTTTCCACCCCAGGTGCAGAGGCTCGGATAAGGGCTGTGTGAGCATGACACCCACGTCTCTCACTGTTGTTGTTTCTAAGGAAACTGGACCCAGGTCCACCTGACAGTTCTGACACTGACCTTTTACACACAGACTCGCCACTTCATTGGAATTGTACCTAAACTCCACTGTCCCCCAGAGTCAAGTACCTCAGTCATTTCCTTTCTGTGGTCAGATGCCCATAGTGCCTCTGGCGTGGGACTCCAGTGGTCCCAGCGAGTCAGTAACTTGATGTCAGGCCATAGGATTGCCCCTGAGGGCCTTGGGCCCATTGGCCCAGGACAGTGGCTTCACTCTGTAGTTCTGCAATTTCCTAGGATGTGTTTTGGTGAAAAAATTTTTAAAAATTTGTCCTACAAAGTTTGTTGGGCTTCTTGAAATTGTGATTATCTTTCATCTGTTAATTCTTAACAATTTCCTCTATAGACCTTGCCTTGATCCCAGTTTCTGTTCCCTTTCTCTCTGAATCTCCAGTCAGGTGTGTGGGAGACTTCCCTCCCTTTTCTGTGCAGCCTCTTTGGTGTTTTCAAGCCGTCTTTTTTCCTGCCTGTTATGATCTGGGTAGCATCAGACTTATTCCGTCTCTTTCTTATTCTGTTGTTAAACTTATTTACTGATTCCCTTTCAAAGTCTCTTCTGTTTAGCTTCTCTGTTTTATTCCCGCATCCTACTCCACTTTCCCCATAGGTGGCAACTTGCCCTGTTCTGTTCTATTACGTGTTTTTTTGTGAGTGTTCTTTAAAAATGTGTATTGTTTTTAGGGACTTTTTTTCATTTGAAGTATAATTGACATAAACATATTGAAAGTGTACAGTGTGACATGTGCACACCTGTAAAACCATTACAGTGAAGATAACATTCTCCTCCTGCCTCTTTGTAACCCTCGTGTCCGTCTCCCTTGCTGAGTAATCACCGATCTCCTGTCTGTCTCCATAGCTTGGCTGGCATTTCCTGGAATGTTATATTAATAGTGCTGTTTTTGTCTGGCTTTCGCTCAGCATCCTTATCTTGAGTTCACGCTTGTGTTACGTGTGTTAGTAGCTCGTAACTCTTCCTGCCGAGCAGTGTCCCTCTGAATGGACGTGTTTACACGTATGGACAGGTCCTTGTGTGGACTGTCGCCATTTCTCTAGAGGAGACGCCTGGGAGAGGACGGGCAGGCCCCTGATAGGAGACTGCCAGACTGCTTTCCAGGGTGCTCGTGTCATTTCAGTATCCCCAGAGGAGTGTGGAGGGCATGGTGGGTTTTTTAATGCAGACACTCTAGTGGGTTTCAGTTGACATTTCCATGGTGACTAAAGGTGCTGGGCCTCTCTGGTGAAGTGTTTGCTCAAATTGGGGTGGGGGGGGTGCATGTATTTTTAATTGGTATAAATTCTATTGTCTTACATATCTCAGTGTTTGTAAACAAAATGTGTTTTTAACATCCACTTGTGTTGCGTTCATCTAACCCTAGGGTTGGCAAACTGAGGCCTGTGGCTTGTTTTCTCTGCAGTCTGTAAACTGAGAATGTTCTGAGCATTATTAAAGGGTTAGTGAAAAAAGATGGGACAGAGCTGCGTAGCCCCCAGGGCCTGAAATAGTCAGTCTCTGGCCCTTTACAGAAAAGTGTGCCAGCTCCTGACCTGCTCAGCTGCACCCCGACTGTTGCCACCCCCATGCATGCCGCCCTCCAGCACTGGTAGCAGGCTGCCCCCAGCTCACAACAGCATCATGCTGTGACGCAAAGCTCCTCACCCGTGGATGGCTGTGAACACATACTTGGAATCTATGCCCAGGGGCGGGATTGTTGGGTCATAGAAGGTATTTGCGTGCCCGCACTGTGGGCACCTGTGCGATCTCCCTCACCCCCCAGCACTTGGCCTTGTCCACTTTTCTGCTTTTGCAAATCAGTGGTTGGAAAGTGCTGCGGTGTGTTCATTTGGGTTTTTTTCCAGTTCACTTGAGGTATCTGTGGCTGGGTTCGTTGCCGTCTCAGATTTCCTCTTTGTAGGTTGCCCATTAATAACACCTGCCTGTGTTTTATTGGGGTTGCTATCCTCTTGTTGGTTTGCGGGGCCTCTTTGTATATTTTAATGTGGAACACTGCTGGTTTTGAACATTACAGATCCATCTGCCTGCTAGACTTCCCATTTGCTCATCACCTTTCCTTTAATGCACAGTAATATGTTTTTGGCTCATGGTTTGTGTTTTGAAGTTTTGTTTAAGAAGTCATTAACTGTGCTGCTTTTGTTTCTCCTCACTTTGTAGCTCTCCTGTTCAGAGATCCACGTCTAATGCCTCAGTACTACACCTCATTGGTGTGGGTGGATGGGGAGAAGGTGTTATTTTTCTCTGTTCTGAGCCCAGGGTTCCCAGCCATGCGTTGAAATGCAAGCCAACTCTCCTTTTCTTGTGGATTTGCGGTGCCACGTGTGTCTGTGTGTGTGGTGTTCCAGCAGCCCACGCCAGTCTGCCCTCTTGGCAAGAACTGGAAGCCCCTCACTTACTCTGCATCTGTCTCCCCCAGAGACCCATAAAAGCTTGTTACCACGAGAGTGCTAAAGGCAGGATTCTCACTGATGATTTTATTTCATCTAAAGGCTCAGGCTCCCATAACAAAAATACCATAAACTTGGTGATTTACATAATAGACATTTATTTTCTTACAATTTTGGATGACGGAAAGAAAGCCCACGATGAACTGTTCGTCTGAGCTGGCTGATTCAGTTTCTTGTGAGGCCCCTCTTCCTGGCTTGCAGATGGCAGCCTTCTGGCTGTGTGCTCAGCAGCGGCAGGAGAGAGCGAGCCCTGCCCTGGGGGCTCTGTTATAAGGACACTAATCCCATTCATCAAGGCCCAGCCCTCACACCTAGTCACCTCCCAAAGGTTAGGGTTTCAGCATGTGAACTTGAGGGGGGACACAAACATTCAGCTCATAACAGTGGTCTTTTTTGTCTTTAACCCGCCCTTTTTTTCTCCTCAAACGTTTTTGTAAAATCTTGTCCAGTTGCCTCATGGTAGTTGTATTAGTTTGCAGTAAAGCACCACAGAGTAGATGTCTTAGAACAACGCAAGTGTGTTGTCTCACAGCTCTGAGTGGCCAGGAGTCAAATCCATGCCTCTCTCCGAACTTCTCGTGGCCTCAGGTGTTCTTTGGCTGGTAGGGGCGTTGCTCTAGTCCCGTGACCGGCTTCTCCACAGGAGCCTTCACGTCATCTTCCCTCTGTGTGTGTTCATCTCTGTCCAGATATCCCCTTTTTATAAGGATGCTAGCTGTGTTGGATTACGACCCATTTGAATGACCTCATTTTAACTCGATGACCTCCATAAAGGCCCTGTCTCCAAATAAGGTCAGATTCTGAGGTCCTTGGGGTAAGGACTCCAGCAAATCTTGAAGGGGCACAGTGCAACCTGTAGCAGTAGGTTTTTGTGAACACAAGGGAGTTCTCAGTTTCTTTAGTGCTCACCTGTGAGCTTGTTGAGACCAGGTCGTGTGTCTTGTGTGTCTCTGTATCCCTAATGCCCCCCTTTGCCAGGCCCTCAGTGGAGGGGCCCCCGTGTGTGTAGGATGGATGCGTTATAGAGATTCAGGCTAATTGCAGCTCCGTCTTGGTGATGCTTCCACACCAGTGCCCACGCCGTAGCTGCATTCTTTTTCCTGCCTCACAGGACCTACTTTATCTACTTGGTCTCCCGTCCCGTTGGTGGACATGCAGCTGTTTCCTGTCTTTTGCTGCAGTGAATTCTCTCAGGTGTGCAAGGTAACTAGAGGATAAATTCTTCTTCTTCTTCTTTTTTTGTAGTTTTTATTTATTTTTATTGAAATATATTAATAATTGACTTAACAGTGTTGTGTTTCAGGTGTACAGCAAAGTGATTCAGTTACGCATACACACACACATACCTATTCTTTTTCAGATTCTTTTCCCTTATAGGGTATTACAGAATATTGAGTAGAGTTTCCTGTGCTATACAGCAGGTCCTTGTTGGTTATCTCTTTTATATATAGTAGTGTGTATATTTTAATCCCAAACTCCTAATTTATTTCTCCCTCCCCTGCTTTGGTAACCATAAGTTTGTTTTCTATGTCTGTGGGTCTATTTCTGTTTTGTGTGTAAGTTCATTTGTATCATTTTTCTTAGATTTCACAAATAAATAATATATAATATTTGTCTTTTTTTGACTTCACTTAGTATAATAATCTCTGGGTCCATCCATGGCATTATTTCATTGTTTTTATGTCTGAGTAATGTTCCATTGTATATATGTACCGCATCTTCTTTATCCATTCCTCTGTTGATGGACACTTAGGTTGCTTCCGTGTCCTGGCTGTTGTAAATAGTGCTGTGGTGAACACTGGGGTGTGTGTACCTTTTAGAATTAGAGTTTTCTCCTTATATATGCCCAGGAGTGGGATTGTCGGATCATATGGTAGCTCTAGTTTTAGTTTTTTGTGGAACCTCCACAAACTGGCTGCACCAGTTTACATCCCCACCCACAGTGTAGGAGAGGCTCCCTTTTCTCCACAGCCTCTCCAGCATTTATTACTTGTAGACGTTTTGATGATGGCCGTTCTGACCGGCGTGAGGTGGTACCTCATTGTACTTCTGATTTGCATTTCTCTAATAATTACTGATGTTGAGCATCTTTTCATGTGCCTTTGGGCTGTTTGTATGTCTTCTTTGAAGAAATGTCTATTTAGATCTTCTACCTATTTTTTGATTTGGTTTTTTTTATGTTGAGTTTTATGAGCTGTTTGTATATTTTGGAGATTAATCCCTTGTTGGTTGCATCATTTACAAATATTTTCTCCATTTTGTAGGTTGTCTTTTTGTTCATGGTTCCTTTATTTTTGTTTTTGTTTCCATTACTCTAGGAGATGGATCCAAAAATATATTGCTGTGATTTATGTCAGAAAGTGTCCTGCCTATGTTTTCCTCTGAGAGTTTTATAGTATCGCGTCTTGCACTTAGATCTCTAATCCAGAGGATAAATTCTTGGAAGTGCTAATTGCTCAGGCAAAAGCACATACGTCATAAATTGTGATGAGCATCACTAAAATAAAGTTAGTAGAGGGAATTCCCTAGCGGTCCAGTGGTTAGGACTCCATGCTTTCACTGCCGAGGGCGTGGGTTCGATCCTTGGTCGGGGAACTAAGATCCTGCAAGCTGCGCCGTGCGGCCAAAAATTTAAAAGAATAAATAAAATAAACTTGGTAGAGGTTATGCCCAGTGAAGTTCTTGTCAGTGTGTGGTCGCCTGCTCCCTGGGAGGTGTTCTCGCTCCTGCCAGACGCTGTTCCGAGTGCCGAATCCCCAGATGACTGCAGCCACTGCTGCTAACGCACCCCCAGGCTGTCCTGGGAGCGCTGACAGATTCGGGGTTCGGCCTGAGATGGTTGGACTCAGGAGCGTGTGCCACAAAGCCCTCCGCCATCATGCCCGTCCTCCCAGGCGGGCCAGCAGGGGCCACCCGGCTCCGCCCTGCCCATCCCTGAAGTGGGAATTGTATCTCCTCCTCCGTTTATTTTGCATTTCTCTTATGTTGAATGAGGCTGAGCATCCTTTGCATGTTTTAAAGTGTTAAATCATTTTTCTAGTGGTAAACTTTTAAAAAATTGACATGTAAGATCAATCTCTATATATGTGTGTTTGTTCTTTATATATATAGACATCTATAAAATATACACACTCATATATGTGTGCATTTTTTTTTAATTGCCTGTGATAGGAGTTGCAAAGTATTTTTTTCACCCAGTTTGCCATTTCTCTTGATTTAATTTAGGGAATTTGGAGCTTTTTGGTGGTTTTCCATGGGAAACATACTTAAGTAGTAAAATTCAAATGCATGTCTTTTGTGGCTCCTTGGTTTAGAATCGTAACCACAGAGGCTTCTTCCTTAGCAGTCGTACAAAAGAGAGACTTCTGTGGTTTCTCCTGTGCTGTTACAGTCTCATTTCTCAAATTGAAATCTGATGCATTTGAAGTTTATCTGGGAATAAAGTGAGAGGTAGGGAACGTATTTAATCACGTGGCATTTGTAATTTTAATGTGTGGTAAAATCTATCTTTCTCTTGTTACCTTAAAAAAATTTTTTTTCTTATTTTTGTTTATTGCTTTTCTCATAGGAAGTTTAGAATCAGATTGTCCAGTTCTGTGAAGAAAATATTTCTGCAACTTGAGTGGGGTCACCCTAGACTTACGAGGGAAAGTGTCCGTCTTTATGGTATTGTCATAAAGATGACAATACACCTTGTCAATACACCATAAAGATGACATCCATACACCTTGTCATCCATTCAGGCATTTTGGGGGGGCTCCTTGTCATTGTAATGCATTCTTAGAGATTTAGTGACGTCTTAAGTCTGTTTTGAGGTATGGTCTTTTTATTGATTTTGTTACCTCTTGTTGTCTTGCTGTGTCTTGAACTCATTTCTCTGCTTTATGTCCTTATTTGAGAGAGTTTAAAAATTCATGGCGCTCTACCTGGTCATAAACATCGTGTGCTCAGTAGAGGCGTGTCTAGCGGTTATTGGTGTTTTCTGTCCTGTCCTCTTTCCGTTTGACTCTCGGTTCCTTGTCTGCTGGTTCCTCCACTATTGTGACTCCTCTGGACTGAAGCACATGCTTCCTGGCCCAGCTTTTACAGGAGCTCCGTGTCAGGGAGGGCCAGAGCCGTGTTCCAGGTGACAGGGACCATCCCTTGGACACAGGCCTGTCCTTGCCGGCCCACTGCCAGGCTGCCCCCTCCAGAGACAGCTCAGCTGTGCTTCCTGGGCACCCGGACTTCTGACATCTGGGAACATGGTGCCCAGCCAGGGCCAGGGACACTCCTGCCTCCAGGCAGGAGCCCAGGTGTGACGCCAACTTTGGAGACGTCTGCGGGCTTTGGCTAAGCTTGCCTTATGGCCCCCTGTTTTTTTCCTCATACAGTTTCTCAAACTGAGATATTCACAGAGGATTCATTCTTTCAAAGTGTACAAATCAGTGGTTATGGTACATCACAGTGCTGTGCAGTCGTTGCCACTACCTGACACCAGAACGTTTTCGTCTCTCCGAGAAGGAAACCCCTAGCTCGCTGGCAGCCACTCCCTGTCCCCACTCCAGCCCCAGGACCACCGTCCCACCTCCCGGGCCTGTGGGTGACCTGTCCTGGACGTTTCACACGCACAGAGCCATCCGGCGTGTGCTCTCTCAGGTCTGGCTTCTTTCACAGAGCTTCCTGTTTTCACGGTTCATCACATTGTCACGTCGTGTGTCTTTTTATTGCCAAATAATGTTTCGTTGTATAGATAAACCACATTTTGGTCATCCATTCATCAGATGATGGCCTTGGAATTGCTTCCACTTTTGGGTTGTTACCAATACAGCCAGCCATTCACGTGTGAGTTTTTGGGTAGACATACGTTTTCAGTTCTTTCGGGTCTGTACCTGGGAGTGGAGTTGTTAGCTCACGTGGTTATCTGTGTCATTTTTCTTTTAAATTTTGGCCGTGCGGCCTTGTGGATCTCAGTTCCCCGACCAGGGGTTGAACCCGTGCCTCAGCTGTGCGAGCACAGAGTCCTAACCACTAGACCACCAGGGAGCTGCCTGTTTGTTTTTCTGGGGAAGCGCCAGATGGCTTCTCTAATGGCCGCACCATCTTACAGCCTGCGCCCTGCCCCAGGCAGCGTCAGAGGGCTCCAGGTGCCCTGCCCCTTGGCCCTCTGCAGTTCTGGGCTCGGGCGTGGGAGGGAGCTCCTCCTGCTGGGCCACCTCAGCTCCATTTGCAGGCTCCCCCCTCCCCAGCACCTGGGCGTCCCCTCACGCGCAGTGTGTGTGTGTCTCTCGTTCCTAACGCTTTGGGGTGACTGCCGAGGGCGCAGCCTGCCATCTGGGTGGAGCCACTTAGTTTGAGACTTAGGTATGGGGGGGGCTTCTTTGTTATGTTTTTTACATAATTTTAGTTTGCCAGGGACACGTTTTCACTCTTTAACTCATAGTAAGTGACAGATAAAATGGTTTTTCATTTCGTGCCTTTTGTTTTTGTTTTTGCGGTACACCGGCTTCTCACTGTTGGCCTTTTGTTTTTAATGTAGGAAAGAGTTGATAGCTCAGCTGAATACAGGGGGGAAGGTGGTAGACGGGCTCATTCTTCTAAAACATCAAAAAAGCCCCCAGCACAAATGTTAAAAAATAAATAAGCGTTTACCATTTTTGCCACACGTCAAAAGAACTTATTTCTATGTATTTCAAGAGACAGCCTCTTAGAGTTGGGTCAGCTGGCACCTGGCCCTGTGCTTGGCCAAGGGGAGGCGCCCAGCCTCAGGCGGGAATGCCAGAGCCTTGACGCTTCGACCTCGGCTGCGCGTGCGCCTGGGGGGGATGCGGGGCTCAGCCAGGCATTCTGTCTGGACCACCGCTGGAGGCAGGCGGGCCGGGGCTTCCGGGGCAGGTGAGGGGATCCTGATTCCTGAGGGTGGTGGGAAGCTGGGCATGAGGGTTAAGCCAGAGCCTGAGGGGATGGATGGGTCAGTGCAGGCGAGGGGGAGCTGCCAGGTGAGGGGTGACAGGTGGACCAGGAGCTTGGGTGGGAGAGGGCAGGTGCGAGGGGGGCCGTATTCAGGCTTGGGCCCGCGTCTGGGCCTTAAGCAGCGGTGACCGCGGGCCGCTGTGGCCACTCGCAGCTGTGGGAGGAAGCGGCACCTCGAGCTCAGCAGACACGCCGGCCACGGCCTGTCCCCGGAGCCAGGTCCCCCAGGTCCTCGAGGGGGGGGACCGGCCTCCTGCGGGCTCTCCTCTGTCACGTGAGCCCGTCACATGGCCATGGGGCGTGCGGGGACTTGCCCCTGTTCTCCCGGCGGCCTTTCGTACCCAGTCCCTTCCCAGCCGCCGCAGGTGCCGAGCCGCGGCGTTGGCCTGCCCACCCCGGTGCTCCCCACACCCCAGACGCCCCAGTGGCAGGTTCCCCAGCAGGGGGCGGGAACGGCCCCCCGTCTTGGGCGGCCCTTCTGTTTGCCGGGCCGCTGCACCCGGAGGCGGTGGGGAGATGCGGGGGCAGCCGGCGAGGTGTGGGCATGCGGCGGGGCGGGGCGGGGGGGGGGGCTCTCCTGAGGGCGGGACCGGCATGGGGGCGGTGGCTGAAGAGACTGGGTCCCGCCCCGTGCGCGCAGAAGCTCCGGCGGGCTTGAAGGGGGCTCCTTCCTGTGTCTGAACGAGCAAAGGTGCGCCCCACAGACCTGAGCCAGGGGTGGCAGGGTGGGGTCGGCGACAAGGACTGCCATCTCTCCTCTCCCGGCAGATGAAGGGTGCCCTCACAGAGATCATCCAGCTCGCCACCCTGGACTCGGACCCCTGGGTTCTCATGGTGGCCGACATTCTGAAGTCCTTTCCTGACACCGGATCTCTTAACCTTGACCTCGAAGAGCAGAATCCCAACGTTCAAGATATTTTAGGAGAACTTAGAGAAAAGGGTATGTTGGGTGTGTTTGCTTTACGCTGGGCGGAGGGAGATGGGTCTTCCTTTAAACCCTCTTTTGTAACATGAGTTTGACTTCGAGAGTGTCGCACGCTGTGCTGTGTCGTGCTGGCTGTATCCGTGCACCCCTGCCCCGGGCGCTGCTGGCTGGCTTTTGGCCAGTCTTTGACAGGAGCAGCCCGGAGGCTCCCTCCTCACTGTACGTGCTCTATCTTTCACATTCACGCACCCCTCTCCGCACTCAGCTCCATGAGGGCACGGGCTCTGCCCACTCAGAGCCTAGAACATTCCCTGGCACGGAGTAGATGCTCATAACTGTGTGTTGAAAATATCAGCAGTTTACTTGTCTGGAACACGAACTGAAAACCACTTAGAACATATAAAGATGGGAAGGTCTGTTCCTCCCTGAATTCCTCTCCTAGTTTGGAGAATTGGAACTGCAGCCCTTTAAAGATGGAACTTGTGCCCCTGCGGTCCCGCAGGGGCGGTGGCCTGGCCGTCCCCAGGGGTGGCTGCCAGTGCCTCCTCTTAACTGTGAGATGATCGCTCTTACTCGGTAGGCTTTCGCTTGACTTGTAACTGCCCACAAGCTACATGGATGCTTCCAGAGCATTGGAACGCAAACCCAAGATGTTTCTGTCCTGGTGATTAGCTTGATGAGGGTCCAGACAGGTCCACGCCCTCCTGGGTATCCTCTCTCTGGTGGGAGGGGCCTACTCTGTCTTCTGCCCAGGGGCTTCTGGGCGTGCCTCCCGGGGGCAGGAAGAACAGCGGTGGCGCTGGTCTGTGCTCCCTACCCAGGGCCTTCTCCCGAGGTCTAACTGCCTGGTGAACCCACAGACCTGGGGAACGTGCCTGGGTGCTTCTTGTGGGGGCCAGGATTCAGAGGGTCCAGGAGAAACCATCCGCGGGGGCCGTGGGGACTGAGGGGGAACCCGGGATGGCCCCGGGCTTCCCCTTCCTACGGCGCTTGCTCTAGGGGTGCACAGAGCCCCTTCCAAACGTAGCTGATGGACATCTGGGGTGGGGCCGGGTGCTTCTGCCTTTAAAAAGCCCCACAGGGATTCTGCTGAGCCCTCCTGTCCTGCCCTTGACCTTTGGCCCAGGTTGGTGGCCTTGACTGCTGGCCTGTGGCAGGCAGGCAGTGGATACTTGTTTTCTGTTCTGAGATCGAAGCAGAAGCTCCACTGCTATAAACAGGAAACTGTGCGTTTTCACGTTAGCGGTGAAAATCGGGCCTGCGTAAGGGAAATGCACCTCCTAACATGTTGGTTCTCGAACGAGCAGTGAACGAGTGTGAGGCGTCGGCCATGCTGCCGCTGGAGTGCCAGTACTTGAATAAAAACGCCCTGACGACCCTCGCTGGGCCCCTCACTCCCCCAGTGAAACATTTTCAGTTGAAAAGGAAGCCGAAGAGTGCCACGCTGAGGGCCGAGCTCCTGCAGAAATGTGAGTCCCGCTGTCGGCACGCGGGTGTGGGGCGGGTGCGCCTGGCCTAGGGCGCACGGGGACTCAGTGCCCGCTGTCGGCACGCGGGTGTGGGGCGGGTGCGCCTGGCCTAGGAGGCACTGGGACTCAGTGCCCGCTGTCGGCACGCGGGTGTGGGGCGGGTGCGCCTGGCCTAGGGCGCACGGGGACTCAGTGCCCGCTGTCGGCACGCGGGTGTGGGGCGGGTGCGCCTGGCCTAGGGCGCACTGGGACTCAGTGCCCGCTGTCGGCACGCGGGTGTGGGGCGGGTGCGCCTGGCCTAGGGCGCACTGGGACTCGTCGGGACCCTCCTCAGCGGGGGCTGCCTTGCCCGGCCTGGAAGGTCCAGCAAATTTGGGAAAACTGACTGCCGAGCAAATCATGCTTTTGTCCTATGTCTGTAGTTTTTATTTTTAGATTTCTTTTAGGTTTTATGGTACCTAACTGTCTTTTAAAGACAGAGTTCTACGTAGTTTTTTTTTTTTATTAGAAATTTATTGATTGCTACGCTGAACTGTGTGTTCTAAAAATCTACTTTAGAAACTTCCGAGTTTTCAGGTTAAAGTATTTGTAATCTTTGTTCCAAAAATGAAATCTACCAACTGAGTCACACGGGTGATGAGACAGGCAGCCTGGAAGAGATTGGAGAGGCTGCGTCCTAACTCCTGTAGCCCTGCCTCATTCTTGCAGATGATCTCAATTTGACTTTAAAGATGTTTGGTCATTTTATTCATGTTTTTTTAAGTAGTGGTTTCTAAAATGTACATGGAAGATACTTGCTCGGAAAAAGGCCAGGAAATGGATTCCTTTGACTGGTAGCAGAACTTTTATTGCAAGTGGTTATGGTGTTGGTATTAATAACCCGTATAAATGCCCCGTTTTCAAAGAATCCCAATAAAACACAGCAGCCATCGTGACTCTCGGTTCCGGATGGACAGCGTCCTGGGGTCAGCACTGCGCTGTGGCTTCACGGAGCTGGCGGTGCGCGGCCCGGGCCCCCAGCCCCCTGGGCAGCTCCCAGGCCCCTCCGTGCGGTCAGCAGTGGCACCTGCCCCCAGCCCCCCATGGCAGAACCTGGTGCCGGGTGGCCGTGGGGCTCCCGTCCCTCCCCGAGCTTGTTTCCTGCCTCGCGTTGATGCTTCTGTGAAGGGAAGGGTGAGGTTGTGCCAGGCGACCACCCACCAGTGAGGACGCTTCATCGGGGCCCCTCCCGCCCCCCCACCCCGGGAGGTGCAGCCGCCAGAGCCCTACTTGCTGCAAGTGTAGTTCTCTACACCAGGCGTCCCCAACCCCGGGGCCATGGACCGGGACCGCGGGCTGTTAGGAACCGGGCTGCGCAGCAGGAGGTGAGCAGCGGGCAAAGGAGCGAGCGAAGCTTCATCTGCCGCTCCCCGCCGCTCGCATTACCTCCTGAACCATCCCCCGCCAACCCCAGTACGAGGAAAAGTTGTCTTCCACGAAACCGAAACCGGTCCCTGGTGCCAAAAAGGTTGGGGACCGCTGCCCTACACAGAAAGCGTAGTTGTAACGTTTGAAAGCAGACGAGCGAGCGTCTGTGCTCCAGTCCTTGCAACTCGACCTTCTTTGTAAATCCCACGGATGGAGGCGCTGTCGTCGGTGGGCGCTGACGCAGGCCACCTTGTCTTACAGCCACCGAGACCGCCCAGCAGCTGAAGAGGAGTGCGGGGGTGCCCTTCCATGCCAAGGGCCGGGGGCTGCTGCGGAAGATGGACACCACGAGTAAGGCCGGGCCGCTGCGGGGTCGGAGGGGAGGGCTCGCCCTTCCTCGGGAGCTCAGTCGTTGAACTTTGACCTGACTGGGCCACGGGCCCTGCGGTGCTGCCGGCTCTGTTGTGTGAAATGAGGGGGTCTCTTCCGCTTACGGAGGGTCCGGAAGGCTCCGCCTGAGATGAGGAAAGACCGGGATTGGAGGGAGACGCTCAGTCTCGGTTTTCGCTCGTCCTTATGGCCGTGGAGGGCATGGGCCGCCGCCTCCGCCCCAGGTCCTGCCGCCTGCGGCCCCGTGCCGGCCCCAGGTTCTCCGTGGGGCGAGGGCTCTACAAGCTCGAGGCTGACCGGGCCGCCGTCGTGTCGTCGGGTCTGCGCCCTCGTCCCTCCCTCGGGGCCGGAGCGCACCTCTTGCTCCCTGCCCACCCCACGCTGCCCAGGCCCAGGGCCGACCGGACAGGGCAGGTGGGTCGGTGAGAGCAGCAGCCAGGCTGCCACGGGAGCCTGAGGGGCTCGTGGGGGTCCTCCCTGCGGGGCCCACAGCCCACAGCACTCAGGTGGGAGCTGCCGTCTTGGTGTCGGCCGACTCAGCACTGTTGGGGGGGGCCCAGCCCCGTCTCCTCAGGGCCGGCTGTTGCCTTGGGTGGGGCCCTCACTGTAATGTCCCTGCCTGCCCCCCACGTGCCAGTCCCCCTGACAAAGCTCCCCTCACCTTCCTTCCCACACTCCGGCCGGGCGCCCCGACCCAGCGTGCCCACGGTGCGGTTCAGGGGTGCTTCCTGCTTCCCTGCCCTGTCCCATTGGCCGTGCCAAGGGGCCACCTGTGCACCGGGCCTGGGACGCCGTACATGATCTTGGTGTGAGTCAGCCCTGGTGTCTGCTCGCTGAGCACTGGGGCGGGGCCCAGTGGCAGGAATGGGGAGGCACTGGATGCCTGGGGAAGGGGCCAGGCCCCCTTCAGAAGGAGCCGTTCCTCATGTGTCAGGTGCCTTCCCCTTGAGAGAGATGAGGGGCCGGGCCCAGGGGAAGAGGGAGGGTGATTCTGGCTGCAGCGTGGGGCCTCTAGCCTGTAACACATCTGTTAACCCCGAGGTGCAAGAAAGAAGTGGAAGCTGAGAGTCCTGTCTGTGGTGATAAAGGACTGGGTGTGGCGTCTCTGTTGGTTTGGCATCTTGGGCAGAGACGTCAGTTTGGCTGTGGTGTCGCTGGTTGCCACGGCGTGCTCTTCTGGGCAGGCCGACCCGATGCCCCGGTGCTTGGGCACGGGGAGGTGCCCCTGGCACCTGCCCTCGCGGAGGCGCAGCACTTCTGGGGGAGCACTTGGCAGGCCAGCAGGGGTGGCTCTGGCGGAGACAGGCAAGCGGAATACGCAGCGGTGGCGGGGTAGCCGCTCCGCGAGGCCCCCTGACGGCCCGTCCTCTCCGCAGCCCCGCTCAAAGGCATCCCGAAGCAGGCGCCCTTCCGAAGCCCCACCGCCCCCAGCGTCTTCAGCCCCGCGGGGAACCGCACTGCCATCCCGCCGTCGAGGACGCCCCTGCGGAAGGAGAGGGGCGTGAAGGTGGGCGTGTCCCCTGGCAGCCCCGCCCACGCGGGACCAGCCGCGCTCCTTCCGTGGGGCTGAGGGTGGGCTTCTGTCTGTGTCGGCAGCTCCTCGACATCTCCGAGCTGGATATGGTCGGGGCCGGCCGGGAGGCCAAGAGGAGGAGGAAGACCCTGGGTGCGTATTGGGGCCCGTCCGCCCGCGGAGGCCCTGGTCTCTCGTCTACCGAGACGGAGACCGCCTCCGGCTGGAGAGGGGCAAGCCTGCGGGGCAGACCTGTCCTCAGAGTCGCCGCCGCCGCCTCGGGCCGGGAGGGCCGCCGCCCGGGGCGCTGAGGCCTGTGCTCTGCCCGCAGACGCGGAGGCGGTGGAGAAGCCAGCCAAGGAAGAGACGGTCGTGGAGAACGCCACCCCCGACTACGCGGCCGGCCTGGTGTCCACACAGGTAAGGGCTGCAGGGCCGCGGGCGGCCGGAGCACATGCCCCCATTCCCAGCGTTAGCCGCGGAGGCACGTTCCGTGGGAGCACATGCGCGGATGCACACGTATGTACGTGGACACACGCAGAAGAGGTGGCGCCGGCGGGGCGCTGGCGTGCCCGCGGGCCCAGGTTTGGACAGCGCCACGCGCTCAGGGCTCCTCGGCGTCCCCCGTCCCGCAGGGGTGGTAGGGCGGCCTTGCGGGAGGCCCCTCGCTGCCGGTGCGGCCTGCCTGGAGGGGCTGGGCAGCCAGGCGCCCTGTGTCTGTCATTTCTGGGTGGTGGGAAACTTCTCATTGCAGAGCTGTTTTCTTACTTTATTGAAAGGAGTGTCTTCCTTTTCTCATATGCTTTTGTGGTTTAAAAAAAAAAAAAATTTTCTTCTTACCTCAAAGATGGCTGGTTTGGGAGGGTCCCTAACCAAACAGGGACAGCCTCGCCCCACCCTGCGCCCTCCCAACAAGGCAGCTCCAGGATGGGGGCGGCGGCAGGGCCGGACGCTTGGGGTCCAGCACTGCTGAGCGCGGGGCCCCTGGCCTGGAGCAGTCTCTATCCCTGGGGACAGCAGTGCCCCCAGTCCTGCTCCCGGGGGTGGGGGCCCTCCTGTGGGGCTGGAGGTTCGGGTTCACACTGGGCCGGGACGCTGAGGCCCACAGAGGAGCTGGCCCCATCCAGGACTGGGAGAGGCTCACGCTGAGCCCCCGGGCTGCTTTTGAGAGGAACCATGGTCTCTGTCTTCTAGAAACTCGGGTCTCTGAACAACGAGCCTGCGCTGCCATCCACGAGCTACCTGCCGGCTACGCCCAGTGTGGTCCCTGCGTCATCCTACATCCCCAGCTCCGAGGCCCCGCCAGGTGAGCGGGCACCCAGAGCAGGCAGCACCCACCAGGCAGGGAGCAGCATCTTCCCAGGACTCGCCCACGTGGTGCTTCCTTGGGTGTCAGGACCTCTGCTGGTGCCGCCGGGGCCGGAAGACCCTCCTGCCCAGCACGAGCTTCGAGAAGTAAACCCAGGGGTTTCAGCTGCTTTGCCCTTCACGGGGCCAGACAGGCAGCGCCCCTTCCCTTGTGCGGTGCCAGGTGTGAGGCCCAGTTTGTGAGCGGGAGGGGGGCTGCTGAGGTTACAGTGCCTCAGGGTCCTCACGTAGCCCTACAGTTTGAGAAAGAAGGCGCGGAAGGAAAGGTGGAGGGGGATCCGTGGGTTCTGCCCCGAGGCGTTTGCTCCCCGGGCTCAGCGTCGCCTGCCCCGGGGGGGAGCTTGGCCTCGGGGAGGGGGTGGCCAGAGAGGGCCTGGGGGTCAGGCAGGCTTGCTGGGCTCCAGGAAGCAGCCCTCCGTCCCCTCGCCAGCGCCCAGGAGCCCATTAGCGCCTGGACGTCTTCCCTGCTGGTCTCAGAAGGCCTGAGCCCTCTGGCTCCCTGCTGGGGCTCTCGGGGGCGTGGGCCCCGTGCCCAGAGGTGCCGCCCGGGGCTCGCACCCCAGCTGCGGGTAGGAGGGCCCAGGCACTTCTCTCGGAGGCGGGGTCCCTGGCCCTGCCGGCCGCCCCCCAGGCCTTGCTCTGCTTGCAGCCCCGCCTGCCCGGGAAGCCAGCCTGCAGGCCAGCCGGCCCCCCGAGGAGCCGAGCGCCCCCAGCCCCGCGCTGCCGGCACAGTTCAAGCAGAGGGCGCCCCTGTACAACAGCGGCCTCAGCCCTGCAGCGCCCACACCCGCGGCGCCCACCTCGCCCCTGACGCCCACCACGCCCCCAGCCGTCGCCCCCGCCACCCAGACGCCTCCGGTGGCCATGGTGGCCCCCCAGGCCCAGGCCCAGCCCCCCGCCCAGCAGCAGCCCAAGAAGAACCTGTCGCTCACGGTAGGTGTGTGGGGCGGGGTGTGTGTGTGCGGCCCCGCCCACAGCAGGGACGCCGGGGCCCAGCACCCAGCCCTGCTCCTCCACTGCAGAGAGAGCAGATGTTTGCCGCGCAGGAGATGTTCAAGACAGCCAACAAGGTCACACGGCCCGAGAAGGCCCTCATCCTGGGCTTCATGGCTGGCTCCCGAGGTGGGTCTGCGGCCGGCCCTGGGGGGTGGGGGGGCCTGGGTCCTGCGGGGGTGGGGGACGCCCCCGCGCCCCCAGGCCCCTGCCCAGCGGCCCCTGCCCCCCTCAGAGAACCCGTGCCAGGAGCAGGGCGACGTGATCCAGATCAAGCTGAGCGAGCACACGGAGGACCTGCCCAAGTCGGACGGCCAGGGCAGCACCACCATGCTGGTGGACACGGTCTTCGAGATGAACTACGCCACGGGCCAGTGGACGCGCTTCAAGAAGTACAAGCCCATGGCCAACGCGTCCTAGGGCCGCCGCCGTGCCACCGAGGCCCAGCCCACTTGAGCTTTGGGTTCAGTTTCTCTGGGGTGTTTTGGACTTATTTTCTAAATTTTAATATGGGTCCCTTTTGTGTGATTTAAGACACTTTTTTGCATTCAGTGTTACAGTTCTGAATGTTAAACTTAGCCCCGAAAGGTGTAACTTCCTAATCTTGGCACCAGCTCTGCCTGTTAGACTTCCGTCTTTTCTCATTTTTTCTTCAGTCCCACTGACGGCGAGAGAGGGCTTTTCTTGCTCGTGCAGCCCCTCTCCCCGCCCACGCGCCTGAGGGACCAAAGGTGGCGCCTGGTGTGTCTGAGAACGGGGCGGGGACGGCCGCCAGTGCCCAGGGATGGGGGATGCCAGGACACGCTCACCACCCACAGGTTTTGTATTTGTCTTTTGTACCGTTGTGAGCATTTAAGACCAGTCCTTGGGTACCTGTTTTCATTGTAAAAACTATCTAATTAAAGTTTAGCTTTTCTAAAGAAAAAGCACCAGAGCTGTGTTTCCAGCCAGCTCGACCTCTCTGCTCTGGGGCCCCAGCCCCTCTCTGGGGTGGGTGACGTTGGGGTCAGCCCAGGGGTCACTCCTGGATGGTGCGGGCGTGGGGAGCACGTCAAAGGGGCCTGGGGCTCAACCACCTGCGGGGCTGAGAAGAGTCTGCAGCTTCCTCTCCCGACTCTGTCACCTTTAACGGGGGTTTGGGAACCAAATTATATAACAGGAACAAAAAAGCCTTTTCCCCAAATCGGAACGACACGCACCATCTACGATACTTGTTATACGTCCAAGGCCACGTTGGCCTCTCCCCAGATGTCAGGGGACTGTGCCAGATGCTTCAGAGTGACGACTCAAAGTGACTGGCAGCGGGACTTGCCTGGTGCTTCCACTGCAGGGGGCGTAGGTTCCGTCCCTGGTCGGGGAACTAAGATCCCGCATGCGGCACAGCGCGACCAAAAAAAAAAAAGAAAGAAAAGGGACTGGGGGAATGGAAGAGAGACCCAAACTTCAAAATGCAATTCCACATAAAGAAAAAAGCCTTTAAATTTTTTAATACAAAAATACTCATACACAATCTTCCAAACACAACTTCCGACCTTAAATCCTATTTCCCCGCAACCAGCAATTCTCAAATCTACATTTCAGTATCTTCCCCCAGAAGTGAATTTCAAGTTTTTTAAGTCTGTCAAAATTGGCGGTAGCACCTGGTACACCCCCCCCCCAAAGGCGGAGCCTGGCCGCGTTCCGTGCGACGCTGAGACACCAGTAGGCACGTTGAGGTTTCTGTTTAATTTCACATCTCAACAGGGTGCGGTGGACACGACGCCTGCGGACACAGCACTTTACTCACTCATCAAACGCTCCACATCTCACAGGATCGAGAGTTCGGCAACTGACAAGTCGTCTGTGTTACCTTTCGTAAAAACAGGCTTATCTTTTCTTATTCCTGGACATACGGCAGTTCTAGAAGATGGCGCCGCACACACTGCAGTTTATGTGTCAAGGGAAACACTGGGAAGGCGCCGGGGCGCAGACCTGAGGGTGAGGCAGGGGGTCCCGAGCATTCTCGGAGGACGGGACCTGGGCGGGGGCGCCAGGCGGCCTCCCCGTGGTGCTCGCAGCTTATCATCACCCGCTTTGGACATGCGCCCACGACCCCCAACGGAGAGAAGCGTCCCCGTGTCCAGAGGCCCGCGCTGGCGTGGACACGACACACGAGGGGTCCTGGTCAGCTCCTGATGCTGAGGAATCCTGAGGTGTTTGGGCGGTTTTCATTGTGTTTCTGCTTCACATTAACGACGAAGGGCTGAAGCTGACGTTCAGGAAAGACCGACTCCCCCGAAGCAAGCTCCCCTCAGACTCGGGGCAAAGGCCTCGGCCCCGTCGGGAGGGCCCCTGCAGCCCCGCTGCTCCGGCAATGCCTTGTGCTCAGATCCATAAACTGGTATTCTGGAGATTCTCAGAGTTAGTGTTATTTGCTCATTAGTTTAACAGTTTTTGGAAAGAGGGCAACCATATCTAAGATAAGTTTTCCAGTATTTCCTTCAGAAAGGTTATAAAAGAATTTGGAAGTAATATCAAAGTGACTCAAAAATCACACAAAATTTTTACTACTGTCAAATACAAAAATAAGTTAATCTGCTCCCCAAAGTGCACTGCAAAACCAATTCTGATGTTCTGACTTAGGCAGAAGTCCCTCACCGGCAGGAAAGGGCGAGTGACGTCAGCCCACACCGAGGCCCCTGGCTCTGAAGGGCGGGGCTGCGCCCGCGGCCGCTGCGCTGGCACCAGGCCTCGGCGCCCCTCGTGCCCAGCCCCAGAGCGCGCAGGCGCCAGGTTCAGGGCCTAAGGAGCATGAATCTACGTCAATCCAGTATTTTCTTAAAAGACCATTTGAGAGAAACAAGAGTTCTGAACTGAAATACCCCACGGCCCCTGCGTCTCACCGAGCAGGCGCGTTTCCAGAGAACCGAGCCGCCCGTGGAAGCACCAGCTGAGGACACGGCTTGTTTTTCCTTTGGTCCTACGTCACTTGCCCCAGGGTCGCCAGAGAAGGGCCAGCAGGACGGCCTCGGTCAGCCGACTCTCCTAGTCCGTGCCTGGGGAGGCCCGGGCGCCTCGCACCTGGAGCAGGTGCTTCCCCAGGGGTCCCGGCCTGGCCGAGACCGCCCCCTCCCCCCACAGCTCCCGTCGCAGGACCCCGGAGCAGTAGTGAACTTGGGTCCAAGTGTTGGTATATCCTGCAATTCTCCGAGGCGAAAACGGTAAGAGAGACCAACAGGAGACCTCCGTGGCAGTTTTCAAGAACAGTTGTGTAAACTTTTCTGCAGAGGAGATGTTCTCCTCAGGTTATTTTAAGAAGAGGAGGCTAGAAAAAAGCACCTGCTGCTGAGCGCCCCCTTCCCTCCCACCGCGAGTGGAGACAGGCAGGCACACGGGCTCCTGGCAGGGCGCTCCCAGCGTCCCGGGGTCCATGGGAACGCTGTGCTTCGCAGAAGCTTCTCCCTGCGTGGGGCTAACGGTCCGTGGAAATCTCCCAGGGGACAGTGTCGGCCGGGCTGTTCCAAGGCTGGGTGCCCACGCCCGGCAGGCCGGCCCGAGTCCCAGCACAAGCGCTCCTCCGAGGGGCCCTGGCCGAGGGCGTCTGCCCAGCGCGGCTCAGGCTTCCCGGGAACAGGCCCACAGCACGCGTGCAGTCACTTGGGGTGACGATGCGCCTGAACTCGCTCTTTCCTCAGCCCGGGAGGAGCGCCTGGACGCACACGTCCCCTGCGAGCTCCGCGTCCCGGGGTGTGTGTGGGAGGGGCACCCAGCAGTGCCCTGCTGCGCGACCGTCACCCGAGACGCCACCGGGCAGAGCGCCGGACAAACCGTTTCCCTAAGTGGCCGCGTCACACAGCTCAGCGGGTCACACACGCATCAGTAAACACGCATTTCAGTCGGTGGTAATTTGTGAAACAAGTTTAGCAAAAATATATTGAGAATAAAAGCCAGAAACTGGTAAAGAAAAGCCACCCGAAAAAATGTACAAACTCTTCCCCCAAGTGATGAGACCCTCCGGGGAGGCTGCCCCACGTGAGCCTGTGCTTTAAAGGCCGACGTGGCAGCAGCACTTGGTTCAAGTCCACGGAGAGAAACACGACAGGGGAGATCCCACAACAACACTACGCTAGTCACCGTCCTGGGGCCGGCTCCTCACTAGGATGGAAAAGAAGCATTCTGAGGAAAAACTTCACATTAGTACAAAAAAGAAATCATACAGCTGTTTCATAAGAGCAGAATCATGGTTCCCAGGGCACCCGGGGTCTTGAGTCCTTGCCCAGGCCCCACCCTGGTCTCCTCTCCTGAGTGATGGCAACGGGGAAGCAGGCTGGGTGACGCTGTCAAGATTAAAAGAGGTAAGAGTGATCCTCCTTTGAAAAAACACTACTCTCTACATCTCAGGGGAGATAAAAGCATTTCGTAGCCAGTTACTTTTCCGTTGTAACTTTAACCTAGCAAACTAGAGCGGGAGGGCACCTTGACGTTCTGAGATTCAAGTGTGGCTGTAATGCTGTGTAGTCAGGCTTGTCTGTCCTGGGGCGTCCGCACCTCGCGGCTGGAACCACGCGGCTTGGACGGTCAGTGCGGCGCAGCGGGCGCTGCTGGGATGGCTCAGTGACGGGAGGCGCCCCCTCCCGAGGAGGCCTGTGCATGCGTCCCGGGGGCTGCGGGCGGCGTCCTCCGGCCCTCTGCGCACAGGGCGGGCCGGCCACGCGGGGCCCCCGATCTCACCCCGCCCCGGCCTGGCGCTATTTGCCCTCCGTGACCCTCCGCCAGCACCTCCTCTTCTTCCTCCTCCCCTTGGACTTGGGTTCCGGGCAGGGCTGCTCGGCCGGCTCTGCCCGCAAGTCGTGCTCGCCGCAGTATGGCCGCCCGTCCTGGGTGGAGCTGAAGGCTGCCCCGTCCTGGTGTTCCTTGCAAAACGAATTGGGGCAAAAGTGGCAAAATGAAGTGGAAGGTTTCCCACACACGTCACAGTGATGCCAAGGACATTCCCACTTCCCTGCAACGAAACAAAGTATCACCAGACAGAAGAGAGGAATGGCAACTTGTAACACTGTAACATTTCCATGGTTGAAAACTAACTTTAAAACTCAGTCTAAAAAACAAAAAACAAAAAAAACTCAGTCTAGTCAGATGAACACAAACTAAACCAAGACACCGCTTTCCAGGCAAGTGTCGAAAGGTAAAGAGAAGCTAAAGCTGGTGCTCAGAGGCCTGGGGCCGGAGGGCAGCGAGCAGGCCCCACCTCCGAGCCCAGATGGCCCAGCGGCACCGGGGGCCCTGCCGCCCCGGCTGCTGTCCGGCGACGGGTGTGCAGCCGGGCCGAGTGTTTCGGGGGCCCCGATCTCTCTGGGGTCCGCCTGCAAAGGCTCTTAGCGCGGTCTGGGGAGACCGGCACGCCCGCCGTGAGCCTCTCTGCCGCCCGCCTGCTGGCCCTGCTGCATCATCTCGTGCCACACACAGTGTTTGTTTCACAGTCAAACACATTTGACGTCTCCTTTTCTAGCTTTGCCGCTTCTGTCTCCGGGTGAGGGCCTCTCGGCTTCCCTCCCGAGGTGACATGGCCGCTCTGTGCACGCCGGAGCCCATCATCTCTCTGAAGGGCAGACTCCAGCCCCAGCCCCAGCCCCAGCCCCTCCCCGTCTTCCCAGCTGAGACCCAGGGGTGCGGGGCCCCTCGCTCCCAAGCAGCTCCTCCCGGCACCTTCCCCCAGCCCCTGCCGGCCCCCAAGGGCTGCGCCGGGTGGTCTGGCCTCGGCTGCCCGGGCTGGGGACCCACCGAAGGGCCGCTTGCCCAGGCCCAGGCAGGGCAGGTGGTAGGCCTTGGTACAGGACTTGCGGTCGCACAGCACCAGCTGCCCGCCGTCACCGCAGCGGAAGCACTCGTCCTCAGACGGCTTCTTCCCTTCGCCTTTCGTTCGACGCCTCCTGGTTTTTTTCTTGGTCTTTTTGCCCTTTTCCTCCGAGGAAAGGGATGCTGAGGTCTAGAATGAAGAAATAAATGCAGTTCACTCAAGGGAACTGCGCACACTGAGGCCAGCTGTCCCGAGGGGTCACCAGGGCCAAGGTCAAGGTCGGGAGCGCCAGGGACCCCTGAGGATGGTCTCACAGGAGAAGAGTGGGGGTCTGCAGCCGACAGGGAAAATGCAGGGGCCCGACCTGTTCCCATTTACTGCCTGTAGGAAACAACACAGGCCGCCGGCCGCAGCGCCGCACAGCGGGCATGCGGCCCAGGGCAGGCTCTTTCCCCACGCGGCGCGTCTTTTGAGAACAGATGAGAAAAGCCAGGTGAAGCGGCAGGCCCGCTGTGGACATCCCACCTCTGGGCCTGGATGCCTGCGGCCGTCCAGAGGCTTCAGGCCCGCGTTTTACCCAGCACAGGGAAGGGGCTAAGTGTGCTGAGTGGAGCCGTGTCCCCCCCCCAGCCCGCCCCAAAGCCATGTCCTTCCTGGAACCTCAAATGTGACCTTGCTTGGAAGTAGGGTCGCTGCAGATGTAAAGCAGCGGGCCCTAACCCTGCACAACCAACCGGCGTCCTTGTGAAAGAGGGAAGGAGACGCGGAAACAGACACGCAGGCAGAACGCCACGTGCCGCCAGGCGCGTACGGAGGCTCTCACTTTGGACTCCCGGCTCCAGGCCGTGAAGCCCCAGCACGCTGTGGCCTCTGCAGGGGCAGCCACCGAGTCTGGCGCCTGGCCTCCCCTGCCGTCCTCGCCCCGCCCGGCAGACTCCGCTCCCGCCACCGCTCACCTTGGGCCTGTCCCCGAGGAACCCGCTGCAGTTGGAGGCCCCGCACCGACAGACTGTTTTCTCGTTGCCCAGACAGTCGAGGTTGTAGTTGAAGGTCAACTCTGTCCCTGGGTGAGGGAGACAAGCCACACTGGGACACTGCCCTTCTCCCGACCCTGCCAAGAAGCCTGCATCAGGTCTACGAGCCCTGCGCCTGTCAGCGCACCTGTACTGTCCCCGCACGGCTTTCTATTCCACGCTGCAAGGTGCACGTTCCAAACAAAACACAACTTCCAAATCGCCAGCCGCCCGCCCTCCCCGAGCCCGGCGGTCCGGCCACACACAGCATCGGACAAGGGCCCTCCACCTGCCCGCTCGGCTGGGAGCCCCACGGGGAGCCCCGGAGGCACGGTACCTGCAGGAATGTCACACACGGCAAACAGGCCCACGCGCGTGTCACCGTTCACTGTCCACTTGAGGGTCTCGCAGTTGGGCTGGCAGCTGTGATTCATGAACCGGGAGTAGTTTCCTTTGGGGCCGGCGTCGATTATACGGTCCTGTAAGGCACAACTCAAGTTTCAAGCAGCACCTACACACGTGGGCAACTCTCAGCCATCACGTTCTCATTCAAAGGGAATCGTCACCGTCGTGCTGGACACCTGGTGTTGCACTGAGAACCGTGGTCTCCCAGGTCCACTCAGATGGGACACCCCCAAACCAGTCCTGTTTCTCTTGCTCACGGAGGGCAGGCAGGTCACACCACACGGAGGGACCGAGCGCTGGTGAGCGGGGGACAGTGAGCCGAGCTCCCCGACGTCGGACGGCAAGTGAGGGAGCCGGACACCAACAGCCTGACAGAGGACAGGACTGACCGCTTACGACACAAACCAGCCAGCAAGTCGAGACAGCCCCAGCGGTGGAGGAAACAAGGAGAACATCCTGAGGCCGTGAGGCCACGCTGGCTGATGGGAGGGGGGCCAACCCCTGCGGCAGAAGCAGTCTTGAGACGCACCCGGGCAAAAGCGATGAGGGTCCCGCCTTCATGCTCCCGGGACTCGACCCCCCGAAAGGCAAGCGCCTCTGTGTACACGGAGATGTACTCCTACTGTGGCAAAACCCAGACGATGCACTCGCCCGGCATCAGGGAGCGGTGACCTCGCCTTCCTCACCCTAAGGGTCTCTCATCGACCGCGCGACTGCAAGGGACAGGAGAAAGACGTACCGGAGGCGGGAGGGCACTTAAAACTAGGCCACAAAAAGCATCACGGTCACGCGGTAACGCCACACGGGGTCTGTGAGCGGGGGACAGGACGTGTGCACAGGCACCCCAGGAGCGTGGCATCGAGACGCCTGCCAGGCCCCCCTGCCCTGGACGGGCGGCCCCGGGCGGGGGCCTCAGCCACACGCTCACACCCGGACGCTAGCTGCTCCTCTGAAGGTGGACACATCTCAGAAGCGCGTGCTGTGCCGCGTGCTCCTGCCTCACTGAAAGGAACCGCCGAACCTGCTCTGAGCAGCTGCCTCGGCTCCTCAGGGCCGGGATGCTGGTGCCCAGCCGTCCTCTACTGATGAACCTGCCGCTGCTTCCCGTTTCCGCTGTCACACCGCTGCGGCCACAGGCTCTCCGCACGGCTGCTTCTCTCTGTAGTTGGTGCTAAGTCCATGCTGATTCTCTGCCTAGGGCCTCTCGCTCCAAGACGTGGATCCTCACTTGGCTGTCTCCTGTGCCTCCCTGAATTGTGGCTCTGGGGGGTGGCTGCGCTGTTATTTGGGGCACACCCTGCAGGATGTATCCTGGTCCCTGGCGGCGCTCTTGACGTTAAAAGGCCTTCCTCTGTCTCACTGAATGCGCTGGGGCCCAAATTTTGCCTTGTCTGAGAACAATTCTTTTTTAATTTGACTCCACCTGACACACTTTTGTGCACAATTTTATTTTCAACTTTCAGGATCCCTCTGTTTCTTAGATACAGCAGAGAAACAGGCTTCGCTTTATGAACCAATCTGGAAATCTTTTAATAGATGAGTTAATCCAACTCCCTTTTACAAATATGACTCACATGTTGGGCACAATTCTATCAATCTAATTTGCTTGTTTATTTGGGTTTTAAGCCTTTTGCTATGAAGTAATGGGGTTTTTTAATTACTGATTTTCCTGTTATGTTGGGAACTTTATTTTCCCTGCTGGCTGTCCTTTATCGAGGGCATCTTTGCCTGCATACGGCGCCCGCAGCTTCCTCTTGCAGTGGTCTCCCCTGACCCACCTCCATCCTTACAACCCAGTTTTCCGCGGCATTCTTACCTTGATACTTAAAAATGCTGAAAGCTACTCCTACTTGTCTTACCAGCTGACGCTCAGGCATCAGCATCAGAGGTGAGTTTACCTCACTCTCTGGCCTCCCCTGTTGCTGTCGGGAGTCACAGTTCGGCACAAGTTCCCGATACCTGTACCACCACCAGTCGCTTTGCGGGGGTCGCCTAGAACCCATCCTTCAGCAGCTTCCCCCAAAGGACCGGTGCCCTCAGCTCCCGTGTCCACACCTGTCACTCTGACATCTACGTCTACAGAACCAGTCGGCCGGAGAGAAAGTCTCCAGTTCACTCTTTCCTTGAAAACCTTATCAGTGCTCCTCTGTGCTCAGGCGCTGGATTCTGCCACGAGAAGCCTCGAGACGGCCTCACTGTCTTCCCCTTACAAGGAACTCAGTTTTTTGGCCGAGCTGGCCAAAGGGTTCCTTGCTATGTCCAGTAACTTTAATGAGGTATTTACCACGTCGACCACTTTGGATGGACTGCCCCTGAAACACAGGGTATTCCTTCAATACCTAGACTCCCGTCACGCAGAGAGACCCTCCGCGGCCTGTCCCCCGGCCACGCTTTCTTTCTAACCTTCCTCTCTTTCCGCCGTGCCGTGTCCATCCTGCGTCTGCTCAGGTGCCGCTCCAGGGGTTTAAGCTTCAGAGATGCTCTGGCTGCGGCTCGTTTCACTCTCAGTCTCCGAGTTCGAGGTCCAGCTCAGCTTGCTAAGTGGCCGTCTCTAACCCCTTGTGCTTCAGAAGTGCACGCCGACTGCTGGGGCACGATGTCCCCAGCTCTGGCCGTGTCTCCCCAGCCGCAGGGAGGTTCTGCTGCTCTTTGTTGACAGATCCTCTCGAAACGTGCTGGGGCTCCTGGAGCAGCTGCTGGCTGCATTCTGGGTGCCCTGTCTCTGGGCTCCCTGCTCTGTGGCCACCTGATGGCCCACAGCTCCCCAGGCTCTAGAGCCTTAGGCCCCCTCTCTGCCTCACAGAAAGCTGCCGTACTTTGGAAGACGGTCCTTCCGAGGCCTGTCACCACAGGTCCCCACCCACCCCTCTTTCTCTGAGGCCCCCTTCTGAGACCACTGGATATACGTCTACTAGTTCATCCTCTTGTGCGCCTGTCAGCAGTAAGGAGGTGAGTCGGGACCGCTCAGTTCTGCTGGGAGCAGGCACCTCGGGGGCGGGGGGGGGGGCCTAGAGGCGTCAACTCTGCAGCACCTCAGCCTCCGAGTCCCCTGCTCTCAGACAGCGTCTTCCGTCTGCTCGTGGGTGACGAGGTCCTTAGTTTCACTGAAGATGTACTTGGTGTATCTTTTTGTTGCTGCTTTGGAATTGAGCACCGCCATCTTCTACCAAGATCCTACGTATAGATTTTTTAATTTCATTTTTATAGATGAAGGGGTTTTTTGGCAGCGCCTTGTGGGATCTTAGTTCCTCGACCAGGGATCGAACCAGGGCCCTGGGCAGTGAGAGCTGAGTCCTAACCATGGGACTGCCAGGGAACTCCCTACCTCGTGTTTTCTGATTACTATCTTTTCTCCTTTTTTCCTCCCTCCTCCCTCACTTTCTATTGACGGGCACTTTGCTTCATGCACTTTTCCACTCTCTCACAAGGTGGAAGTTACACTCTCCATTTCTACTCATTCAGTCATTTCCTGCGTATGCCTGACAAAGCACGAGTTAGTGAAGCCTCCCCTCCATCCACAGCAAACACGCAGCTCCCACTGGCCTCGCCTCTCTTCTGACGCCCTCTGTGACGCCATCCCGGCCCCGCTGCCCCGCATTCACCAGCACTCAGCACCTGTGACAGCCACATCCGCACGCGTGCCACCTCTTGTCCACCATCCTTCTCGCGCCTCACACGTAACTTCTGAAGCCCCTGAAGAACCTCCTTTACTATCTCCTCCGCCACGTGACGCTGATGGTCAGCTCGCTTGGTCCCGGCCCGGAGGGTGCGAGGTGCAGGGCCAAGGGGTTTTCTCCCTGAGGAGTAGAAGTGTCCCTGGTTTCCATCATACTAGGAGGAGGCTGACCATCCGACTGTCGTTCCCTGGAACACGCTCCGTCTTTTTTTTCTCGGTTGTCTTTTTCTTTTGTTTTGGCTGCACTGTGCGACTTGTAAGACCTCAGTTCCTCGACCAGGGGTCGAAGCTGGGCCCTCAGCTGTGGAGGCGCCGGGTCCTAACCACTGGGCCCCCGGGGAGCCCCTCTGTTGCCCTTCATCCTTGTGGTGTGCGGCGTCTCACAGGCGTTTTGTTTAAGCAGCACGCCTAGGTATGGATTTCTAACAGCATGCCTAGGTATGGGTTTATTTTTATCTGTCCTGCCCAAAACTTGTTCAGCTTCAGCCATGGAATGATCCGTGTCACAGAGGTTCCATAAATTCTTTCTCCGTCCCGCCTCTCCCCCGGGTCTCCCTTCCGTCTTCCTTCTGGAACATCTACTGAGCGTCTGTCTTCCCGTCTCGGCCTCTTTCTCCAGCCTCATCGCTCCATGTTCCCGTGCCGCGCGTCCAGACGGATTCGCAGAAGCTCCTTCTGTTGCAGTCACTTCCCTACTGCGGTCTAACTTTTCTTAACCCGTCCACTGGGTTACTTTCAATGACTATATGTTAACTCCCAGTTTTAACTGTTGGTTCACATCTGCCTGATTCATCCCTCAGTGTCTTGTTCCCGTGTCTCTAAACCTCCTTTTATGGCTTTAACCATCTGTAACGTGTTGATTTAATCCTTTCTTTCAGATTTAATCTCACCCCTCAGATTCTCACCGACGCTGAGCCTTCTATGTGAGGTCTGCTCGCGGAGGTCCTGCTCTGTTGCGCTTGTACCGTGTAGGGAGGTGCGGCTTCTTTTACTCTTGCAGGAAATGGATGAGGGATGCATTGTTTCAACGTCTCATGCGTCGTGGAATTTATCTCGGCTTCAGCCAGGTGCCCTCGGTGAATCATCATTTCAAGGACTAATTTGTATGTTAAGTGACAACCTGGCATTTTCCACAACATGTAAGTAGTTCAAACTTAGACGCCTAAACACAGGAAGGCATAGGCCTAGGGTTCCCATTGCTAATCAAATAACCCCCCTCACCGCCACCACCCAAAAATGAGGGCGGATGGCAGAGGGTGCATAAACTCGCCACCTCCTGGGGTTGTGTCTCCTTGGAGCGACCAGAAGGGGCCTGTCAGCTGGGCACCCAGTGTCCCGGACGTGCCCGTTCTTCTCCACCCGCACGTGCTGACAAATCGTCTTACCCACCTGCTGAGAACGCTGACAAACGTTCACGCACCTGGGCTTCAGACACCTAACAAGCAGCCCAGAAGACCACTATGTACCTGGAAGGATGTGCAATTCCCCTAACCATGCTCTTCTCTGACCCTGGGAAAGACTGTTCGGTGTACCCGTCACGCATCAGAGGGACACGTGACGCTCCAGGAAGTCCCACGCCGAGAGCCGGTCACCCTGGCCCTCAGGCGGTGGCCAGAAGACACTGCGCTTAAGGAGACAAGCACAGGTGCCTGAAACACACCTACGCAGACGACGTGACAGCGTCACCTGGTGTGCAGTCCGACGCCGCAGGAAGCCCCGTGCGGACAGACACGGGCCCTGAGGACGCAGCGTGCTACCTTGTCTATGGTGAGCAACAGACACGGGCCCTGAGGACGCAGCGCGTTACCTTGTCTATGGTGAGCATGTAGAAGTGGGTGATGTCGTTCTCGTGTGCGCGTCGGATCCTTGCCATGCACTCCTCCTCGTCGATGAGCTCCCCCACGTACTCATTCACAAACTCTCCCTGGAAACCAGAAGAGTGCGCTGCTGATGACCAACGGCCCGGCCGCGCCTCAGCACTGGGGCCCAGAGCCCACGCCAGGAGCAGGCGTCGGGCAGGGGGCTCGCCAGGCCCCTGGACGTTACGGCCAAGTCAGGCAATTCTACGCCTGTCTCGTGGAGGCTGTCACTGAAGCCTGTACCTGAGCCTTCTTCTGGGAGCAGCAACACGCTAACCCTTGCTTCCCAGCACTCCCGTGTCTTGGGGGCGCTTGTAACCGTCAGCCCCCAGCTCCCACAGAAGCCGCCCTCACCGCTCGACCTCCCCAGCAGAGACAGAGCAGGCGTGGAAACACTCCCACAAGCTCTCCTGCCGGAGCCTGGATGAACCAGCCGGCAAGGCAGGTGCAGGAACAGGGCTGCTGGGATCAGCCGAGCGCAGTCCCGGGTCTGAGGCTGCCGCGCTCGCTCGCTGCAACAAGCACGCATCCCGCCATCCAGCCCGCAAGCGGAGACAGGCTGTGCGTGGTCCCTGTCACCTTCCGACAACCTGGTCCCACACTGTCCCAGGACGGCCCCCACGGGAGCTGCGTCCACGACGCTCTGCTTGGCGACCCTCCTGGCTGCCCTTCTAAGCAAACCTCTCCCTTCCCCACGGCAGCCGTCAGAGTTCTGACTGAGGGCGCGTTTCAAGGAATTTAAGGGTTTCACTCTGATAGATATCTTTCATGGAATGTTTTACAATCCTCAGTTGTAACAACTCAAAAACCGTTTTCGAAATACTGTCCTCACATGAGTGCAAGAGCACCACGGGCAAAGCCAAGTCCGAGGAAGCGGCGAGCGAGCCCTGGGGACGGACACGCGCGCGCACACACACCTTCCTGATGTCCCTCTTGGCCACCAGGCCCCAGCCTTTGCCGTCCGTCTTGATGATCTTGGTCTCGGGGTACTGGCGCTTGGTGAAGCACTGGTTCTGGCAGGACTCGCCCGCGGGGCACACCTGCGGGTGGCACTCGAACATCAGCATGCGGTTCAGACACTCCGAGTCGGAGCCGCAGGGGTTCTCGTCGGTGGGCTTGCAGTTGCACTTGGGGATCTCGGAGATGTCCGCCGTGTGGATCTGCACTTTCCCGTAAGGCTTGTTCACCTGCAGGCGAGAGCCGGCGCCTCAGCCCACTCGCCCCCGAGTGCTTCCAGAGTCCCGGCTGCCGCGCCTGCCCCACCCACCCAAGCCTCCCGGCGGCCTTTCAGACTCAGGCCAAGTGGGGACGCGGCCGGGAGGCAGGCGGAGGCGGGCCCAGCCCTGCCCTGGGAGCTTCGCGAGGTGGGCTGCAGGGCAGTCCCCCCAACACCCCGTGCTGGCTCATCTTAGCACTGTGTTCTTCGTTCATCCGAGAGCCAGGCCGTGGTCGGAGGAGAGAGAACCGCGTGGGACCGCTCAGTGATGCGGGGCACCCAGCCAACACCACGAGACCTGATCCCCTCGCAGACCCCCTCACCCAGCGCACAGAGGCGCCCAAGGAGGCGGGCACACGGCGGCCCCGCCCTCGTCAACGCACAGCTCCTTGTTAAGAAACCAGAGCAAACGATAAAGCAGCAGCGAGAATTGAAAAGAAACTAAAGCAGAGATGAGCAGCTCCGGGGAAACCGTGGTGAGAGACGCCCTCTTCCCCCCTGGGGGAGAGACTGCAGTGATGCCAGCGCGTTGGGGGAAAATCCGGAATAGGCCTCAGGAGTCCCAGTTTCATGCTCTCTGACCCAGTAATTGCATGGCTGGGAACTCATCCCAAAGACAAGACTAAACACACATTAGTAGAGGGAATGCTTCCTTCACACAGACATTGACTGCAGTCCAGATTTTAGGAGCAAAGACTGAGCCCCTGAGCTGCCAGAAGTTGGCCAGCACGCGTCGAGAGGCCGCGGGGCCCCGGGCAACAGGGTGCGGGTGCACTGGCTTGCCAAGTGTGGTCGGCTGCGGGGCTCCAGGCCCACGCACTGGGAAACACGGCCCCTGCCCTCCCTCCTGCGCTCCCCACACCCCGAGGCGGAAGGGCGCTCTATCAGGGGCTCCGGCCGCGCACTGGCCTGGGGGGGCCACCGCTCCTCTGAGCCTGTCTGCGGCACTTGGTGACGGCGTACGTGGTCTGGGAGGTCGGCCTGTCCCTCTGCCCCTCCTGCCTCAGGCAGCCTGGCCAGGACTGTAGTTCTAGCCCCCGCTGACCAGCAGGCTGAGCCTCACCCGGAGGCAAAGCAGAGACCGCCTGGGCAGAGACCCCTGCCCACACCCCGTGCCCCCGTGTGGCAAAGGACACGCCGGGTGGCGACGGCATCTTCTCCCCGCCTAGGACGCCTCGTGCAGCTGTCCTGGGCACAGACCCTCGCTTGTGGCCAGCCTCCTGGCCGCCGAGCCCAGCCTGGGGAGGAAGAGTCCGCGGGCCTGAGAGCGACTCACCCCCACCCCCGCCCCAGCGCCGCCAGGATGGTCACCTTGATGTGCTTGTAGGGTGGGGGCCTGCGCGCGCTCTCCTGCGTTTCTCGGGCTTCCCTTTGAAGCTTGATTTCACGGAAACGAGCTTCGGCTTCTTGCAGTGCTAAAAAGTCAACAATGTGTGAGTGAAAGATTTTAGCAAATCAACATATCCGCCCTTTACGCTCTGCATTTTAACGGTTTAGTCTAAACTTCCATCTCACTGCTAAGTGTTGTCTGCGGTTTCCTTAAGACCAGAGGTGGGCCGCACGGCATCCACACAGACGGGAGCTCGGGGACGCCTGCTGGCTAGAGAACCCGGGGGGCAGCTCGGTGGGGCCTCTCGGCGAGGGAGCGCGGCACGTCCGCCCTCCGCACCTGCCAGCCGACCCTAAGCCCCCACACGCGTCCACGTCCGGCGACCTCCCTTTTGTAACAATCCTTGAGAAAGCTGAGGGGTCAGCTGTGCGGAGGCCCCAGGCGAGCAGAGGGCCCGCGGCCACCTCCCCGGAGGGGGCGAGGGCACAGGCCCCACTTCCCCACCATCCTCACTTGCCGCCCGTCCCGTCCCCTCTGGTCAACCGAGCGAGACCTGCGTGCCGTCTTCTCTGTCCCCACCCAGGCTGTGGAGTTGGGGGCGGGGCGTCCTGTTGACCTGCCCACACCTGCCCCTCCGGGCACCTGAGTGTCTGCTCATGGGCAAAGGGAGCCCGCAAGCCGGTGCACAAGGCCCGGACCGCAGGCCAGTTTCCTGCACGCCGCCATCTCACGTAAAGGCAAGCGGTAAGGGATTCCTGGAAATTAGTACGCAGATAATTTCTTAAAAATAGCTTTAATGCGTGTTAGTGAAAGTCACCACAGACCAATGTTAGAAAAGTCATTAAACAGTACCTCTTACCCTCTGCTTCGACAAACCAGTCTACAGACCTACTTTTTTCTAACGTAAAGTACAGCCGGAATGCTGAGTCCAGCGTTTTCTACAGAAGTCAAACATTTGGAAGCAGAAATGAGGACTGGCAAGGGCACCCGAGCGCACTGTCTCCGACCACCTGGGAACCAGCCTCCGTACCGTTTTTGAAGACTCTTCCGATCCCGCTGACCCCCTGGTAGCGGCTGCCCCGGTCCCCCTCCATGTACGGGAACACTCGCGCCTGATGCGTCCAGTAATAATCTTTAGACCCAAAGAAAAACACAGGGAATTCTCCAATCTCGTGCTTCATTTTCTGAATATTTGGGGGAACATTTTTGGGATGGCAAACTTCTGCCGGCCACCATCTATTATAAATATTAAAAACAGGATTCACAGACTCTTCAGAGAGAGTGACAGTAATTTCAATGCGTTAAGTTCTGTAAAGTAAAAGAAGACATTTGAACAAGGAAAGAGGGGCAGGCGCCTCCTCCCACACCTGTAGTTCCCCAGCTTCACCCAGATGATGTCCTGGAAGTGCAGCTTCTTCCCGGCCCTGCAGTCGTTGCAGAACCAGCTGCCGTCGGGCATCTCGATGTTCAGGCAGTCGGGGTGGAAGGCCGCCGGGCAGGACTCGCAGCACAGCAGGCTTCCCCCTGCACAGAGGGCGCCGTTTAGCCGCCCCTCCCCCCCCGCCCGGCTCAGCCCCGCGGCCTTCCCAGTCTACAGCTCTTACCCTCTGACCCTCAGACAGTAGCTTAAAGAGTCACCTGCACGTTAACACAAAGCACGTTTTGTTTTCACCACTAACGATGTCCCACAAGCCTGTGAAACGGTCACAGTTAACTCAGAGCTCCCACGTATGCGACTCTACATGTGCAAGCATGGGGCGGCGGCAGGAGGGTGGAGAGCCAAGGCCCGAAAGGCGCTGCAGCCGGGCCCACCCTCGGCCCTGGGAGCCAGGAGGAGCAGCGCCCCGACCGTCCAGATGGACCCGATGGGAGCGCAGGGCCGGCCGCAGGGGGCTCCTCACCTTTGGAGCACACGAAGCACCAGCTCACGTTGACATGGGCGTGATGCCTCTTGCCCTTCCGGGCAGTGAAGTGGTTCGTGCAGATGACGCTGTTGGACGCGATCACCGAGCATCCCGCCGCCAGACACGCGTCCCCACCATGGTAGGCGACCGGGCATCGGACACACCGCATCATTTTACCTGGAGAAGGGGAGACACCCCAGAGCCCAAGGCACTGAGCAGAGCACCCCAAGGAACCAAGCCTCCACAGGTGTGCAGGGCTGCTGCGGAAATACACTGGAAGCAGTTGATGAACAAAATAACTAGAGTGGGAGGGTAAGGATATTTATTAGACGTCATGAAAACACATTTCCTTAAGGCGACGGTGCTTCTAAACGATGTCAGAAAACCGTTAGGCATTTAAAACGCTGTTTTCTAAAATGAGGTCAACCAGGGTTTCTCGGGGGCCCGCGGGGCCGTCCTGCGCATGGGACGGTGTTTAGCAGCACCCCGGCCTCTACCCGCTGGGCGCCAGCAGATACCCCGCAGCATCTCCAGACATGGCCGTGTGTCCCCTGGAGGGCCGGCTGAGAACCGCTGGCGTCAGGAAGCAGAGGTAACCCGCCACCCCCAATCCCACAGACCTAACGTGACAATAACGTAGACGTGACTGGATTTTAAAATATTTTTCTCGCACGTGAAGGACCATTAAAGCCAGAACAAACAGAATCCATCAAAATGGCTCAAAGGCCTCCCGCTCCTAAAGCCAGGGATCTTTAAGACAACACTTAGGGCAGGAAGGAAGGAGACTATCAAGAAAGACCCTAACCCCACCCCGTGCGGAGTCAGTGACAGGAGAACCACCAACCGTTCCTCCAAATCCACATCCGGGGGGACAAGCCTGACAGCCCCTGCCTGCCCTCTACGCGCCTAGGACCGTGTCAAACCGGCACGGAGGCTCTCGCTCGTGTCTGTACCTTTCGATGGCCTTGGGTTCGAGGGGTTGGAAGCATGGCAGCTCAGGCAGCTGTGCAGAGGGCAGCGGAAGCCCCGGCTCTCGAACACCGTCAGCGGGAACTTGCGCACGCAGGCCTCGTGGTAGAACTTCCCACACTGTGACACGACGCAGCGCTTGACGTCGGTCTTGCTCTCCTTACACACGAAACACGAGTGAATCCCTGACGGGGTCGGAGGGGCGGAGAGAGGAGCACAGAACAGGACCTGAGCTGCAGCTCCTCGTGGCTGGAGCACCGGCTCCTCCTTCAACCCCGCCGGGATCTGAGCCCCGGCTCTGCCGCAGGGACAGGCTCGTCTGACCAGGCGGCCCAGGCGGGGCGCGTCCTCAAACGAGCGAGGAGCTCTGGGGAAGGGGCTCCTCCCAAGAAAGGCGCCCACCCTCCCTCCGAGGGCAGCAGACCAACTGCAGAGGTGCCCCACGGCCGGCCCCGGGGGCTCCCGGGAAGGCTCCGGGTGTCCTCCCGACACGGCACCAGGTGTGAAGAGTCCGGCCAGGGGACGGGAGGTGGACAGTGACCTCAGCCGAGAGCCGGAGCACACGGCGGGGCAGGGCGGGGCACGGAGGGACGGGGCGGGTCACGGAGAGATGGGGCGGGACGGGGCGGGGCGGGGCGGGACGTACCTGAGGTGCACTCGCTGCACGTGAACCTCCCCTCCGGCCTCCGGGAGAGGCCCAGGCAGGCCAGGTGGAAGGCGCCGCAGCAGGGGCCCTCGCACAGCACCAGGCTGCCTGGCTTCTCGCACAGCTGCAGGCGACAGGGGCGCGAGACCAGGTGTGAGAAACAAAACTCCACACGATCCCCCGACCCCCAGGGCTCTGGGGCCCCGGCTGAGGGGTGGGAGGAGGGCCGACGAGGCCGGGCTCCCCGACCGGCTGCTCAGAGGCCGCCCGCCCCTCACCTGACACACGTGCTCCTTCTTGGCGGTCACTCCTCGTTCAGACCTTTTAGACGAGACGGACACTTCGGTCTGGGTTTCGTCCGCACTCTCGTCTGGGGACTCCGGGGGCTCGTCTCCGGGGCCATCCGAGACCTGGGAGGAAAGAGGCGGACGACAGTTCACAGTGGCCGCCAGCAGCCCCGCCAGCTCCCCTCACACGCGGCCACCACTGGTGTCCGTGACAACACACTTGCCGATAAGCTGTGTACAAATTCGGAAACGGGCTCCAACCCGCTTGATTTTTGGTACACAATGTGCGCAAGGGGCACAAGGCTTAACAGCCTCTCCCCATTCCTTAAAAGTGAAGTAACTTTTATGAAAACCCAATTTGGTCTAGTAGGTGACCTAAGACGGGCTTGGGGACCCAGAATCTTGGCTTTTCTTACCCGATCTGCTAAAGGTTCAACTACCTTAAGGGAAGGGAAACAAGTTAACCTCCAACATGCTTTTGTGTCAAGTGCAGGCCTTGGTGGCGCGATCGTGTCACTCCGACCGTGGTCAGACGGTCGGCGACCCGGGACGCGCGTGCTCACCGAGGTCAGGAGCCGGTCTTCCAGACTCATCGCACCCGTAACTGACCGCCCGCCCATTCGCCTCCCCCCATGGGGACAGGTGGGGAGGGGGCACACGCTGCCGCCTGTGCCCACGGCAGTCCGCGCGACAGGCGGAGAGACGGGGACTCGGAGCAAATGCGGTGACTCACGGGCCGTGTTCCGTCCGTCTCGCCTTCATTTACCAGCGATGAGTGAGGCCGGGCTACAGCCTCCCCTCATCACTGTACACGGCTTTTTCCCTCACTTGACCAGCAATAGCAAATCTTTAAATAGAAATCAATAAATCTTTAGTCAGAAAACTTTCTCATATATAAAATTCAGGTTTGTTTAAAGCCTAAAAACACATTTGGTATTTATCTGATGTTTATCAAATAAATGTTGAAAACTGAATTTTTCAACAGAGCAAACGTATAAGCTGCACTTCCTGCACACCTCAGTAATCACAGCAACCAGTAAGTATGATCTAGGCTTGCTGGTTGCCGGTGAACACAAAGCTAGAAATGGAATCGGGCCACACTGTTTTTTAAAAAAAAAAAAAACACCAAAAACAAAAGGAACCCCAGCAGGCCATTGACCCAATTCCGTAGCCTCAGCAGTGAAATGTTCCCAGATTTACCTCCCTGAAATTACGGGGAGCAGCAGAAGGAAAAGCCCTGATAAAACAAAGGGGTTTTTGCTGACTCGGAACCTGGTGTTGAAGTGGGCTGACTTTTTCGAGGGCTGTGTTGGCTGACTTGGCACCGGTGGCAGGGTGACGGGTGTGTGGGCCACCACGCCAGCCTGGTGCTCTCCTAGGCTTGACAGCGTGAACAGCACTACAGCACAGGCCTCAGCCCGCTGCCGCGAGGCTGCCCAGTGCAGCCCTCCCCTACGGCTCACCTCCTAACCCTCCACACTGACACCCCAAAGAAGGCCGTAAACTGGAAGAATGCTCTGAGTTCAAACCCCAATTCAACGTGTCCGTCAGATGCAGGGTCACAGATGGGGGCGAGCACCCGAGGCGAGTCTGTAGCAGGTGCTGGGGCAGCCGGGCACTGGGAAGGGCAGCAGCCCCGCTGGCCCTGGTCCCACTAGGCCGCCTGAGAACCGAGGCCCAAAGAAAGGGCCTTCACGTGGGCTCCAGGGAAGAGCCCGGTGCCCGACCCACCAACCCAGGTTCTTCCCTCAACGTGGCTGCAACAAATTTAAAAGCTAAAAAAAAAAAAAAGAAAAAGAAAAAAGAAAAAAAAAAAGGAAAAAAGAGAAAGAAAAAATGCACGGAGAGAAAGACAGAAAACACAGACCAGTCCTGGGTCAAAGGAAGGAACAGCACCTTTTATTTAAGATTTACAGAAAAAGTGAGCACGTTTCCACTTGGAGATATTTCCTAAATTAACAAAGTCTGGTTTGAGGAAATAAACACTGAATACATATTTTGAATGGAAGTATAAATGTTCACGACACACACGAGGCGCATGTCCTGATGGGTCTAAGATACACACACAGCATCAGACCTTACAACAGCACAGTCCGTGACGGGCGCGGGAGGGTCCAGCTTCCATCCCACCGCACCCCTTCCCCGCGACTCAGCGGACCCCTAGCACGCGGCCGGCCGGGGGTCTGAGGGCAGAGCGGGCGGGCACCTGGCTCCGGCTGCAGGCTCCACCTCCACGTGCACCAGGGGCCGGTACTTACTCGGAGATGCGTTTGTGAAAGCGACACATTCACCTGCACGGTCCCAACACAGTCCCAAATCTCAGGCTACGACCTCTACGGTCTATTCCATATCCAATAGGATGCATTCGGAAAGAGAAAAACGCAGTGACTGAGTGGACGGACGCGGACTGCGGGCACTTCCCGCCGCGCCCGAATCCACCAGAGCCATGCCTGCGGCTGCTCGACCAGCAGCTTAGCTCCTGACTTTCCAGTTTCCTCCAGTCTGAAAATACTCTACTCTACTCAGTATGTGACAGCACGGAACTGCCCGTTTGCCTCAGAAATACATTCCTCTACGGGCAGAGAATGCGGTCTCCGTGATCATTACAGGGATTTTTCAGGATGATTATTAACGAACATAATGTAACCTAGTGAACACATTTAAACCGACTTCGAGAAGCGACTCGTGCGCATCCCAGGCAGGTCCCTCCCTGCCGGGGCTGGAGAGCAGTCCCCTACGCCTCGGACAGAGTTACAGTGAGGTTCAAATCTTTTAACAAAACACATCCCTTCACAAGTTGAACACTACATCATTTTTAAAATACAATTACAGACCTTGAACAACAGATATTTCTATAAACCAACATTACTTTTATGTTTAAGTTACGCTTTTGTAAAGGAAGAAACAGATAACTAGAAGTGTGTTCACATAGGATTTTGGATTGACAAATGATACGAATCCTGTGCCCAGGAGATTTAATGAGCTTAAAGTCAAAAGACTAATCTCAAACAGGTCTTCCAAGTTAATATCACAGTGAAATATTAGGGTGGGATTAAAGTAATTTGTAAATTAGTCATTCATCACCTGAAATACTACAATTCAAACAAAAGTTATTGAACTTGCATTAAAGCAACCCCTCTAGATGACACGGCTCGACCCTTCCCAGCTGCCCCTAAAGTCCAGGTCTGAGTCGTGGGAGCACACCCTGGCACTATCCTCACACCCACCTCCTAACCAGGCAGCTCCTGTGAGAACCGACAGCCCCAGGAGGTGACAGTGAGAACCACGCGGTGACCAGGCAGGCCGTGGGGCTGCTGTTCCAGACGCAAGGCCAGCCCTCGTCACAGATAAAATGAGTCTCTAAAATGTCCTGTCAACCCAACATTGTCCCAACTGTGTCCCCAGCGGGGGCTGTCCCACAGAGAGTGGGCTAGAGAGGGGAGCTGGGGAGGGGCCAGCGCTGAGCGACCCACCCCACCCCCCCTGATGGGCCGGGCTGCCCTCCCCAGCCTCAGCCGTTTCTGGAAGGTGCAATATGCCCCAGACGGTTAGCACATGCTTCGAAACACATGCCAAAGAAGTATATGCAAAACCCCAACACCTACATTCAGGCCGGAAAACACTGTAGCCACGGATCTACCAGGGAACCAGGTAGCTACAAAGGCATCTCACAAGATGAGGCCTGTCTGGTTCCTGAACAGACACTGAGCAGGCGGGAGGGCCCCCCAGGGTGTCCTCGCTGGTGGAAATGCCCAAAGTGAGTGGCCCCGACCCTGGCAGTACAAGCAACAAGATGGAGGGATGCAAGGCATGTGTTTGTTACCTGCAAAGGACACCCAACTTCCCATCACTGCCAAGCAAATCAGCACTAATTTCTAATATTCTAGGTAAAACAGCAAGAACAGTACTTAAAAGGATGAAAATCAATTTCACTGACCAAAAATCCTAAAATATACAGGAGTCAGCATATTTCTTAAAAAAAAAAAAAAAAAAAGGAAAGCCAATCATAGATTTGAGAGCATTTTGAGAAACCTTTTCTAATAAGATAGTGATATTTCGGTTCTTTCAGCAGAAGACTGTAATTTAGATTCATAATCTAAAAGATAAAACTGAGTCCTCAACAACTACTACTTCTGTTCACAGGTTTCTAAAAGCCGAGGTGGTGAAGCTATTGATTTTAAAGCAGAAATGCTAGTTCCACACTAAGTCAAGGCCGCTCTCACACGTCCACATACAAACGACCAGCTGTGACCAGAACAACCTTCAACGTGAACTAACACCTGAAAGGAGCAGAGGAGCTTCAGAAAGGAGCTGAGTCAGAAACAACCAAATGGAAAAGGGACCGGGCACACTTGCCGAAGTCACAGTGACTGTCCTCCCCAGCTCCCCTTTCAGACAGGAGTCCCTCCTGGGCCGGGGCTGGGGGGGGGTGCCTTCTTGCCCACCTGGGGCCGCACGAGGCCTCGCCCAAGCCAGCCAAGAGTCACCCTCCAGGCAAGCACTGCTCCTTCTACTGGACTCATCAAATGGACAGAGGACGCTCCTTTATATAAAACACTTACACTGCTACTGAAATGATGAACAAAATCTCAGCTCTTCATCTGCCACAGTGGGCCCAACGTCCAGGCTTTTGGTGGAGAACCCTAATTTTAAGCCCACACCTGGGCACCTTTTATGTTTTCGGAAGTGGATGCTAATTTACAGTCTGGCTTTTCGTTAGAACATTTCTAAGACAGACTCGATAGGTATGAGAGTCACCCCCAGTCTGGCCACGCTCACACAACCCAGACCTAACCCTGGGGGAGCAGACCAGGGCCCAGGAGACCGAGAGGGGCGGCAAACCTCGCCTTTCCGCTGTCCTCTGCTCCAGTGTATTCAGCTGCTCCCGTCCCCTACCACGGCAACCTCTTGAAATGGCCAACCCCCCCCCCCGCCCCCGCCGTCCCACTCCCCGGCCCTGAGCACTCCACTTGAAACGTTCCTGTGGTTCTGCGTGGACTTCCCATGAAAACCACGGCATCAAGCACAGCTAACGCTGGGACGGGGACCTCACAGAGACCACCCGGGAGCAGGCTAACCCTCCCACACTCACACACGGCAAAAAGCCACCCTTTTGCCTTACGTTTCTGAAACTCTGCTTCCTTGTGAAACTTCACGTAGGTTCCTTGTCGGTTTTCAGGAATAGCCTCTTTAAAATGGCGAGGTTCCTTTCAGCTGGGAGGTATCACGTGCGAGACGCTCGACAGGGCTGAGAGGCAGCCACCTAGTCCCCCACAGCTGAAGACTCTGGGGAAGGTGCACAAGGAGACAGGAGTCCGGGGCGGCAGTGGGAGCAGCTCTACCCAACACGGCACGGGCCCAGGGGGGCCGCTCCGGTACCGCGGGCTACCTTCATCTCTGGAACAGCTACCGTCTCAGCTTCTGTACACTCAGACTAGTGTCCGCCTGTGGCCTCCCGTTTTGTTCCAGAGGCCCTCCTCGCAGCCACCTCCCCACCAGGCCCAAGCGTGGCACGTGGAAGGAGCGGTCACAGCAGTGACTCTGTGCATGGTATAGCCAGTCACCTCAACAACTGTCAGCTCAAATGACCAAAGACCAGGGTGAATCAGCGTTACTTTGACCTTAGGAAATGAAGACATTCCGCGCTAAACAGCAGCGTAATGAATCTGTACTCCTGCAGACAAACTACTGCCTGACCCTAAGCTCTTTCAAAGCAGGAGCCCCTTCCACTCCCCTCCTTCGGGAAGCTGTGGGCAGGCCCTCTCGGGAACTCTGCCCCCCACCAGCGCTCCTCAGCGAGACCACAACAATGCTGACTACATCTGCCTCTGCCTGCTGGGCACCTTCCCGCCTGCCTTGGGATGAGCTCCCCGCCAACCAGCGCTGAGACACACTGCGTCGCCCCCCCCCCTCCTGCACTCACCCCTATTTACTCAGCTGAGGCTAAGTCTACGCTGCTCCTGTGGACACAGCATCGAGTCATCCCCATCAAAAAGGAAGGCGCCCCTTTCTCTGCTGGCTCCTAACCCACCCATCACGTGTCGGTCGCTGGCTGGCTACCAACTCAAAATCCATCATGCCATAATTTCAAACAAGTCTCCTAATCCTGACTGTCAAAGGCCTTCCAGGCTCGAGTCTTTACTTTGGGTAATGGCTTCTTGAACTAGGGTCATTTTTACACCACCGTTCTTCCACATTTTAAAATTTAGTGACTGGTTCTCTGAGAACCCTCATCAGTCCCGAGCTCCTCCACGTCCCTTAGGGACAGCGTGACTGAGGCCGTCCTGGAGGCCCCGTGTCCACGGAGTCTGAGCAGAGTCGCGCCCCCAGCCACCGTCCAGTACCCGGAAGCACCAGTCAAGCCCGGCGTGTGCCGCTTCTAGGGTTACTTTATCCCCACGCGCACAGTGCAGTCAAGAGGATTGCTTTTCATGCCGAAGCAAAATTTATACTTTTGGATAAAAATGGAATGATGGTGATTTTATTATTTTTATTGTTATAACCATTATTGTCACAATAGCGAACCACTAAGTCCTCGCAAGGCGCCAGGCACCCCAAGTGTTTTACATGCGTTACACTACTTAATGGTTTAGAACACAAGTATTAGTGAGAAACTCTCATTAAAGGAAAAACACACCTGAAGAGTCCACTCGGAATGAACCGAGTGCTACCGGCCTGGTAACGTGAACAGCCCTCCCGCCTCTATGACCTGAAGGGCACGGAGGCCTTTCCTCACCATGCAAACATGCGGACACCCTGGGGCACACCAGGTGGTCACCCAAGATTGAGACATTTAATATAATGGCTCATGTTCTACAAAAGCAACCAATGAAGAGGTTGGTGTAAATAACCTGATTATAGGACCCCCCCCAGATAAGGGTTATTGAATCAAAAGAGTTAAATGGTTCACAATGATACTGTAAATGACATTTTTTTCCTACAAATTTACTATAGCTAGTGTCATAGTAAAACTGTTTAGTAAAAAAAGACAGAATCAAAAGTCTTCCTGCCTTTTATGTTGGAAATTAGGTCACTATCTACAGGATTGAATACATTCCATTAGCAATGAGAACAGTCAACGAGGACTCTTTTTAATGTGTGCTGTTTGTTCATTTTTGAAGGTACAGGTGCTGACATTTTTTTCAATAAAAATTCAGTTAAGTTATGAACTAGAGGAGAAAAACGACCTCTAACAGGATGAACCTCTTCAGTGTGCTGTCCTTGTCACACGCCCAGGACAGCCCCTGATCGAGGGCATCCTTTCAACTTGAAATCTACATTGACCACTGGAATATGAATGTGTTTCTGTTATGAGATGAATGTGATTGGTTAAATGGCCTTGATTAGGTATCTTACCTTGGTCTTAAAATTTGTTATCTGTTTTCTTCATTGTATGTGTTATTAATACCAGTAAAAACAGATTATCACACATCTTCCATAACTGATTGTGAAAGGAATGCCACTGAGTGTGCACGATGACACGCCGCCTGCAGCAGACATCTTGGAAAATTACATCATTTTAAGTGCAGTACAGAGCAGCTGAGTTCAAATCCAACTTGGCTGGTGTGGGCTCCCATAAAAGCTGTTACCAGTAAAGGCGAAAAAAATAAGAATTTGCTCTACTAAGGGAATAAGAAATGAAATTACAAAACACTTAAATCACATTAATTACTTCCCAGGCCTTTGTCATGCAAGTGTGTGATTTTAATCTGTCCTCCTCATTAGGGGATGCAGTACTACTATGGAATAACTATTCTAATGTAAGGTTTTATTGATCACATATACCTTGTGTGAGAGGAATTTAGACCACAACATGACCTAAAATGTCTTGAAACACCAACCCTATGAAAATTCCTTATTTTAATCAATGGTGTTGAAAGGAGAGAATATAAACATGCAAAGGGCATGTGACTCACCCCGAATAAGGGGCCAGTCTGAACCCTGCACACAGCAGCCCCATGGTCGCCCAGTGCCCACCAGAACCGGACCTAGCGGCTTCTAGAATGTTTCTTTACAACACTGCGCTCTGCCTCTCGTGCTAAAGGGCACTGAGCCTGGCAGAGGTCGTAAATGTGCACTGTAGCTCAGTAGTGTTAACACAGAGACAGACAAGCCTTCTTGTTCACCTAAAGCGCTTTTAATAAAAATGAACTCTAAGGTGAGATTTATATAAACTGCACAAAAGTGGCCTGATAGAAAAAGCCTAGTAACTTAAATGTTTTATGTAAGGAACAGAATGCACACTATAGACTCTATGTACCACCTTCAAGATGCAAAATGGTGTATGATTTTAATGTATTTAGTATAAATGTATTTAATAATCTACTTCTGAAGTTCTAAAGAATTAAAAATCAATTAAGCCTAATGATTGTAAAATGCTTCATCTAAGTCTTCCCAAGTTCAGAACAAATGTCTAAGCCAGGAAGATGAAACTCATCCTGGTCAAAACCAATGTCAGACCGTCAGGTGTGTCTGACAAACATGTTTCACCCTCTAGCCGCCATCCTGGCCCCGCGGTGAGCTGCTCTAGATCCACGCCTCTAACCCACACGACTCACGACCAGGAACAACAGACAAGATCCCAGCGGCCTCAGTGTTTTTCTTTTGATGGTATCTGACAGCAGTGGAAGTAAAAACTCCACCAAATACGTGGGCCAAAATATGATGCCAGAAAAACTCATTAAAAAGTGTTTTAAACAAACTGCCTTAAGTGACAGGGTCTGTGGAACTGAAGCTTTTAGTATTCCTCTTTAGAACTGCAGACCACCTTTTATTTAACTTTTTAGGATACTAATCTGAACTTGGACAAGAAAACTAGGAAAAACGTTTTGTATAGAATTTGCCTTTTCATGTCTCAGTAAGCTCCCAGGAGCTCAGCGAATTCTTCCTGTGTTGTCTTGACCGTGCCCAAATGTAAGAAATGTTCAGTTACCTACACCCACTAAGACTGGCCGAGAGCGCCACCCCACACCGCCCCGAGGCCCCTGCACGCCTGCGAGAGCAGAAGCCCACCCCCGAAGGCCCGGCCCCCTCTAATGGGCATAAGCAGCTGATGCTGAGAGAGCAGGGGACACCCCGTCCCCACCATGGACCACAGTGGAGACCACATCAGAAGTGCCGCCTTCTGACCCACTCCCTGCCTCACTACCCTGTTCCGAAAAAGCCCAAGGTGAGCATCTCTTCACAGATAGTCTAAAAACAGGACTCACGTCTACAATGAGAAGAAGAATCACAGGGAACAAAATAACAAGAAATTAAGACTCGACAACAAGCTCCTTGGGTAGTCTCCACAGCTGGGAATCCCAGACTCCCTCTGGACAAAAAAGGGCCATACCTACATTCTGAGGCTGCTTTTCATTTTGTTTTTATTAACGGCAAAGACTTCAGATTTGATGATGCTCTAGATGTCATGATACAGTGAAGTGTGAGAGCCTCAAACAGCTACAATTTCACTAGCGGATACTTTCCGAGTCCAGAAAAGAGAAGTCACATTACCACGGCAGTCCTGACTCACCTCGACACTCAGGGACCTAAAAACATGCCAGAATTTAAAGGACCAAAGCTGTGGACCCAAAGTCACGGAAGGCACAAGGCACGTGCACAGCGTGTGGGCCCCGCCATCCCGCTGCGTGAGCACACCAGCCCCGCGGGCAGCCCCGCTCACGCTGTCAGGTTAGGACCGGGTGAAAAATCACAGAACCAACATCTTGAAGACAGATTTCAAGCACAATTAAAAGCATCAATACTGAAGTACAGCCACGTACATTTACGCATACACCGTGTGTGTGTGTATTTCTCTCTGAAACAGACACGGCTCAGAGCACCTAACCTCCCTGCGTCTGTGGAGAACACCCGTGTCGCGCTGATTAAGCCTGCCCTTTATCACACTTCAGTGTGGGGAGCTAAGCGGCCTCTGTGTGCGTGCGTGGTGGTCACTATTATTATGAGTTTACCTCGTTCTCAGTTAAGGATGCGGAAGGAGAGGAGCTTTTGCTGAAGGCGAGCGACGCAGACGCCGCTGCGGGGGCCCGGTGCCGCTTCTTCAGGGGTTTGCAGGCGTCAGACAGATGTTTTGTGGCTGTAAGATAATTTTGGTTTATAAAGTAAAGTTTGAAACCTTAAACCCTCAATCTCTTTCCTGCTTTAAAAGTACCCCGCTAATAAATGAAGTTTCTGAAGATGGATTTTCTGGGCTTAACTTTTTGTTGTGGAAAAATCAGGGCTGATGAGCTGGACAGTGAACTCCCGCGTCCCCCTGCCCGGTCCCCAAACCCACGCCTGGGCCACACCAGTCTACCCACGCCTGGTGCCACGTCCCCTACCCCGCCCCCAAAGCCCCGCCTGGGCCACACCAGTCCACCCAAGCCTGATGTCAGGTCCCCCTGCCCGGCCCCCAACCCACCACCTGGGCCACACCAGTCCACCCACGCCTGGCGCCGCGTCCCCCTGCCGGCTCTTCTGCAGCAGATCCCAGGCATGTGGTTTTACCCATGGGAAGCTAGAGCGCCTCTGCACGTAAGGTCTGAATGCGGCCACAACAGCACTATCACACTTAAAAGTAACAACCCTTTCTATCATCAAATGTCCACTCAGTGTTCAAATTGTTCACAAACGTCTGTTTTTTTAAAACAGTCTGTTCAATTAATTTTTAAAAACCAGTACAGCTCTTTATGCAAAATAAGGGAAACAGAGCCATTTCCAATCTTCACTTACTCTGAATTTTATTTTCCTTTCTTATTATGATTTGGAGATGGTAAGCTTTCTTTAATGAACTACCAGACAGATACATCAAAAAGATAATTAATGAAAAGGTAAAAAGTGACCTGATTCCCCCTTCATTGTTTTGACAGTTATTTTTCACAAACATTTTTAAGCTAGTTTCTTCAACATGTAGAACAGAAATAACCAGTCATTACTTTTGCTTTTTAGCTAATATACATGGAGAAGTGGGTACTAAAAACAGTGGGATTTACAGCAACAACTGGTACCATCAAGTCAGAAACCTGGACATTTCTGATTCGAATCACTTCTCTAATATATAAATTTAAACTGAAAACAATACAGCCAAGTAGAAGTCAGCAGAAGAGTGACTTCAGTGACACTTGCTGACCATGAAAACAACTTCACACTAAAGCACTTCACCCTTAACCGCATGAGAACCTCCTCCCACCGCCCCCTCTAGGTCCCAGCTTCCTGCTCACACGCTCATCCCTGGCTCCACCCCCCCCCAGGGGGGCTCCCCGAGGACAGGACCAGGCCGGCCGCCCACCGCCAGCCCAGGGGACCTGGAAGGAGCGCCGCCCACATTACCTGCCTGGCTCTTGAGCGAGGAGGCTGCCTCGATGGCCTTGCAAGAGCCTGTGCGGGATGTTTTGTCTGTGAACGTCTCTCTCTGTTATAAAAGGGGGGTTGGGGGGCGCGAAGGGAGGAAAGAAGGAAGGGAGAACAAAGAAAAAGAAAAAGGAAAGAAAGGGGAAAAGTCTCCAATGTGAACGAACACAGGCTGCTGAAAAGCCGTGTGACAGAAACGTCTTCCTGCGGAGGCGTGCTCTGCACAGACAGTCAGCGACTGTGGCCGCCCAGCTGACACCCTCTCCGTCACTGGGCCGATCCTCCCCTGCCCACCCGCCCCACTCTGACAGCTGCTGGGAGGGAGGGGCAGGGGCCAGGCCAACCCTGACCTAACCAACCACTCTGAGAACCTGGAATGAGGCTCCTCGACATGCTACCAACCGTCCTCTGGGTTCAGAGTGCAGCGAACCGGAGGGAGCGCCACTTCTGCCCTAGGGGAGCCCAGTCCATGAGAAGTGCGCCCGGTTCGCTCCAGCCCACCAGGCGGACCATTTCCAATCCTGAGATAAGCCCCAGACAAAGCTCACAAACAAAGATCATCCGAAAGCACATTTCACAACAGAAAAATAGCGCACACACAAAACTATCATGAAGACTGGTCTAGCGCTCAGAATTCAAACAATGTAGTCTGGACAGCACTGGGGCACCACTGCCTCACAGCCACCCTGCCGCCCAGGAGGCCGAGTTTGCCCCGGACTCCAGCAGGGATGGGTCACAAGACCGGGGACAAAGTAACAGGTGCCCAGCACTGGGAATGCTACCTGGCCCATCCAAGTGCTCAAAGCATATTAGGAATTATACCTGATATGGCTTATCAACTTGGGTTTATAAAAATCAAACTCAACACTACTCTCTTTAAAAATCATCTGCTATTTCCTGAGCTACTAGTTAGTAAAATTTCTGTCTAGCTACTTAATGTGAATTTTGGTATTTCAAATGTCCAGGGTCACACACATTTTTTTTTTTTTTTTTAGGTAAATCCTTTATACAAATATTTCAAAGCAACCAGTGTCAGCATGACTGCCAGTAAAGGACCACTTCAACGGCAGGTGGCCAGAGGAGAAACTGAATATGTGCTCCCAGGTAATTGCACACGTCAGTGTTACCTAGCTCATTACCTAGCTCATTGCTGGACACCTGACAGGTGCCCCGGGAGAGTGCTCTCCTGTCCATGAAATAGGTTCATAAAACCTATTTCAATGCCTTTAATGGATTTTTAAACTTCTTATGAAGCATAACATACAGTGGATTTTGATGTTCTCCTGTCAACTCATTATTTATACACTGAATAATATGCCCTACATTCAAGAGTCATTTTAAGTACACAATTTTGTTGAATCTGAACATCAAGAATTATTGAGTGTTGGGATGTGTTAAATTCCCTGGCAGATAAAAGCTTGCTCTCCTCAGCGGCCTTCTTGAGGAAGCTCCAAGGGGAAGGCCAGCCCCAGCCTCCAGCTGACGCCTGCGGAGGACGCCTCCCCGCATCCCGCCTGTGGCCCGGGGGAACTGGTTCCCGCAGCCAGGCCCACCCAGGACGTAATTACCTTCCGAAGACTGTGCCTGTCGGTCCTGAGTCTCTTCCTGGGAGCGTCCTCAACTTCAGCATCTTCTGTAGGGTCCTGTGTCCTCTTCGTGTGGTTTCTTTTTTTCCCATTTAAGTTACCTTGGAATGGGGATGGGGGAAACTTACATGAAAAACCCTCCACAAGCTGTCCTCTAGAGCACCGAGCAGCTGCCCAGCGCCTTCAGCGTGTAGCTCCAGCAGCGATGGGCCTCCTGAAACCCTGTTCATTTCCTCAGGGCCTAAGTACCACAGGTCAAACCTCTGCACTTTCCAAATGGCAAGTAGAAAATCCTTATCTCATCTAGGGATTATTATATTGGTATCTGTTACACTTTAATGTACTATAGCATTAAATCTAAATATAACCCAGTATTTTTACAAAATCCGTTAACACATTTCCTTAAAGAAGCATCTTAAGTGAAACAATCCATGTGTATCTGCAGACTAAGCGCCTTCTACATGTTTGCTTAACTGTGCCACATGTTAGGTGTCCTCAGGGAGACCACCTAATCTGAGACTTAAGGTGTCCGAACAGTACTGACAGAAAAACAAGACGTAAGGTAAGAATGCAGATTCTAGAGAGAGGACTAATTTGAACACGCCAAGGTTTATTTAACACAAATCCAGTGTCTCCATTTGCAGGACTGCTTTACAGAGGTTCAGGGTTTGCTCCTGGACTGTTCACCAAACATCTCCTGGGAGGGCAGTGTTGTCCTCAAACCCTACGGAGGGGGGCGGAGCACACCCGCCAGGAGGCTCAGGTCCCTGCGTCCAGCAGCCCTGGACTGATACGGGCCCGGGGCTCCGCCTCAGGTCCAGGCCCAACATTGCAAGAGAAGAGCAGAACCGGAGCGCTGGCCTCACCAGCTGCCAGTACCAGACTGGCATAAGCCGGCCTGCGAGTGGCCTTCACTAAGCTCTGGGCTGGCCTCAGGGGAACACCAGGAGAGGCCTGTGGAGCGGTGGCTGTGGATCCACGGGCCTGCCAGCACCTCCTCAGCACGTGTGCACTAGGTACAGCCCCCAGGGGAGGTGAAGTTGTAGTCCTTCGCCCTCTACATAAGGTCCTCCCCCTGTGTCGGGATGAGGCAGCGGTCGTTTCTTACAGAGATGAGCAAGATGGGCATCTGTCTGAATTCCTGACACTGAAAGGATGGGACAGCTGACACCATGGCCCATCATCTTGGGGTCCCTGAGAGGGAGGGCTCAAGGCCTGCAGGGCAAACACACACCTTACACACACTGGGGGCAGGGACCACCCATGCTCCTGTCTGCCAAGTACTCGGGATGGTGACAAAGTGGGACACACAATCAAGTCACACTCACTCTTCAAGGATAAGGTGAATCTGGCTTCAGTAAAACCTGACTATTCTTAAATCAGCAGTCACTGAAAAGGACACTTTTCTAGACGTAGCGTACTGATAGAGTCTGGTAAACTTCTTGCCTTTTAAAGAAAATACACAAATCCTAAACATCCTCCCTATTCTAAATCGTAGTATTCGCAACAAACCCTGAACAACTTGAATGAAGTTCGCTATTGATATCATTAGATGGTTGCTGTGGAGTTCTAGAAAGCCCTAAAATCAAGATGGGAACACGTGCGAACAGAACAGGAAGGCAACACGGATGTAGGCCACCTCGGTGCTGACCGAGCTCGTGCCCACGAAGCTCGTGCCCACGAAGCACCCTGTCAGGCGGGTCTGGAGGCCTCTGCACGACTCTTCAATGACGAGGCTTGAGAGATGCAGAATTCTTTCGTATGCCCAAACACATCACACTTATCTTCCCATTACAGGTGTCAGTTTCCCACAGGCAGGGAGGACACACCCAACCGTGGTGACCTGTCTTCCCCAGAGCTCACAGCATTAAGCCTCCCTTCTCTTACCATAGCCCCGGGCAGAGCGGCACTTTTTGTTTCTTCGCCCTGAAGGCCTAAGAAAAGAACCAGAGGCTACCCACATTCAACGTCAGTCCACGGTCACCCTCCTCACCCTGTGAGCTCTCAGGCCAACAGGCCATGAACGGCCAGCCCCAGGGCCAGAGCGTCTGCCCACAGTGGGAAGCCCCCCACAAGGTGCAGGCGCAGCCCCAGCCGGGACGGCAGCCTCGCTGCAGGACAAAGGCCTGAGGTCTGACCCCGGCCCGTCACGTGAGCCTCGGCCCTGGAGGCCGCCTGGACTCCGTGCCTCCCTTCTGCTCCCTCACCACACCTCCCACACAGGCTGCAGGGGCAGGAGAACGAGGGGCCCGCAGGGCCACAGAGGATCCCATGGAACAGCTCTGGCGACAACGAGCAAGGAGACCAGGCAGCGGAGGTTGCTTTACTGTGACCGCTGCACTCGGGTCAGAGCCGGAGCGCAGGCCGCCACACGGCACACACCACGGCTACGCAGAGGACATGAGCACAGAGCTACGGTTACCAGAGTCTTCTTCAGACGGGGACGGGGCCACAAGGGCAAACTTGGTGTGATAGCGTGCTTTCTGTTTCTCGTTGAGCATATTCCACTGGGATCCAAGCAGCTCTTCAATCTCCTCGGCAGAGGCGTCCGGGTGCTCAGCGACAACCTGCGGACACAGGAAAGGTGCGATAGGAAGGCTGGACGCCCAAACGCACGCAATGTGCGCGGCACGGCCCCTGGCTACTCAGCACGTGGTGCTCTCACTCCCACGTCATGGAACTATGTCCCATAAAGGCTTCAAACAAAAACAGTGTTTACCTGATGTGTAACTCATTGAAAACAGCGCTGGTGGAAACAATTCCAGCTTATTTGTGTAAATGCAGGCAATGATAAGTGATAAGAGAAAAAGTAAACTTTTCCAAAATCACTAAACTGTCGGTAACTTGCCATTTCCTAGGCAGCCTTGAGTAGCCAGCAGGAGGAAACACCACCTCTGGGTGCAGGGGCGAGCCCTTGGCTGGTTTTCTCACTGGCTGTAGCACCAACCCTCCTCCTTTCAGGTCCGCGCTCAGGAGGGCGTAGACGTGGCCAAGGAGCCCCGCCCCGATGCACCCTGAGACAGCCACTCCTCACAGCCGGGACACAGAGCTCCCAGGCCCTGCAGCACGCAGGAAATGCAGATCCTCAGGCCCCGCTCCGGGGACGCGCATCTTCACAAGGTCTCCAGAAGAGCCCCGTCACTGGGCTGTGAGGAGTGGGTCCGGGCCGTGCACTGTGATAATCGGTGCGGGGGCGGGGGGAGGGGGTTAGGGTGTAAAACTATGGTGCTCAGGTCCCTGCCAAGGCCGCTCCAACCCAGCGGACCTGCTTCTGCTATTTTAAAGGTTTCCCATGGGTTCTAATGTGCCCTGACTTTGAGGACCACCAACAGCAGGGTGCGAGGTCCGTAAACCGCAGCCACAGAGCAGATCTGACCCACCTTCCTGTTTTCGTACGGCCTATGGACTAAGAATTGAGTTAACATTTTTAAATGTTGAAAAAAATCAGGGAACCCCCGATGGTCCAATGGTTAGGACTCAGGGCTTTCACTGCTGAGGGCGCGGGTTCAATCCCTGGTCAGGGAACTAAGATCCCGCAAGCCACACGGCATGGCAAAAAAAAAAAAAAAAAAAAAATCAGAGGAGAAATATTTCATAGCACGTGATAATTAGAGGAAATTCGAGCATCAATGCCCACAGTAAAGTCTTCTCTGAACTCGGCCGCAGGCATGAACTCCCAAGTCCTCCGCGGCTGTTTGCAGGCTACGACAGCAGAGCGGAGGAAGTGCAACAGAGACCTCTGTGCCCCAGGCCCTTCCAAGAAAGCTTTGCCGACTGCGTCCGAGCACTGGCTGCTGGCTTGGGAGCCAGAGCCCAGGTTCAATGTGGCTTGTCCGCCACAGCTCTGAGAAGTAACTTGGGTAAGGGAAGGTGTGTCTCCACTGCCCTCTCTGACGGACTTACTGTGACACTTCATCAGTGGGTTGGTTCCTGTCACCACCTGGACCTACTACTTGCCCAGCCAACACGGCAGCCTCTGCCCCCAAACGCAAGCTCCAATCCACAACTCCGCCCCACAGATGGCTTCCTACGGCCTCCAGGGTCCCCGCGCCTCAACACGCCCACCTTGGCCCTGCCAGACACCAGCACCCCAGCAACTCTGCACATCAAAGCCCGGCTCCGGCTCCCACGCTCCCCTGGGCATCCCTGTTCCCATCCTGCGCCTGCCTGGGTGTCTCCAGCCCCACACACGCCTGCTCTCTCCTCTCAACTTGGGGCACCCTCCCCTCCCGCCCAGCCTGCCTGCCACCCCACCCGCGGCCCCCAACACTTCCAGCATCAAAGATCTGAGACCCTCGCGGCAAAGGCTTCCATGCAGAGCTGCAGATCCAAGACTCCTGGAGCACAGCACATGCGTCTGCGGGGCTGTCGCCCAGCCCAGGCCACAGCATCCCCGATCAGAATGAAGGGTAATGTAAGTGCTCGCAGCTGCTTCCCCAAACAGGACTCCGAAGCCCCAGAGGTCACCCTGCCCCTCGCACCTGAAGCCCGTGCCAGGCTGGCCAGCTCCGCTCCTGCACGTCCTGTGCCTGCCCACCCTTCCTGGCTCTCCATCCTGTCCGCTCACCGCTGACGCTCCATCCCAGAGGGCCCCCAGCCCAGGCCGCCGCGGGTGGGACTCCTGCCGCTGCGCGCCAGCCAGGCAGAGGTGCACCCACTCCCGTCAGCCCGCACCCATGCGCCTGAGCCACACGCCGGACGGCCCCCCACAGGCTGGGCGCACAGCAGGCTGGACCCGCTGACTGCACGGGCCCACGCGCCCGGAGACCTCCCCCTCCGCAGGCCGGCTGCAGGCGTCCTTTCAGCTCTCAGCCCGGCGCTGCCCGCTCGCACCCATGCAAGCAGCGCTCCGCCAGGACAGGAGATGCGCTGGCCACAGCTGCCGCCGGCCCGCGGTGCCCGCCTCCTGGGAGCGCCCAGGCGTTTTCACCCTCACCTCTGCTGGGCCCACGAGGGCCACGACCGCTCACCCCAACGCACAGTCTCATGAGGACGCCACACAGCACAACCGCTACAGGCTCTGCACGCGGGCACAGTCGGGGCCGGGTCCCGGTCTGCCTCCCGCCTGTGTCACTTCACTGCGGAGGGGTGGCTTCACCTCCTTGCGCTCAGCCAGGAGACAGGGCTCGCTGTGCTGTCACGAGAGCCGAACGGTTCCTCACGACAGTGTACTGGCAAGGTCTCCAACACGCGGAGCGCTCCACCACCACGGCCACCACTGTGTTTCTGATAAACTGTTTGAGACACACAACAGTACGGACAAGCAGCAGTCATCACGGCTGGCGCGGGCACAGCCGCCTGGCAGCCTCGAGCCCAGGCGCGGCGCCCGCAGGGGAGGAGGGGGTCGGGGGAAGCAGGCCCCGCGTGGAGCGAGGCGGTGAGATGCCTGCGCGCGGCTGGGGGAGGCGGTGGTTGTCCTGGTGGACACTTCCACAGTAGGTGTCCAAGCACAGCCTGGCCAAGAGCAAGGGCAGCCCCCGGAAGATGCCTCAGAAAAAGCCCGACCACACGCCAACAGGCTCGGCGGGCCGCAAGGCTGCCCACAAGCTCGCCCAGAAGCTGAACGCCCAACTGCGACGGGCGCATCCGTGTCGACGAGTCCTGGACCCCGACAGGCAGCATCACTCGCCCCACCGCCAACCTCATCGCCAGCAGGAGCCGCAGGTCCCACCCTGCCCGTGCCCGCGGCTCTTCCTCCTCTGCTCACCCAGGCCCCTGTCCTCTCTTGTCCCTCAGACCTTCTCCTGACCATTGCTGATCAGGGGGAGGGGGGGCTGCTCCTTTGTGAGGGTCTCGGTCCCTGGAGCCAGCAGGCCCTGGCCCCTCTGTGACAATGCTGTCTGGGGACCCAAGAGCTGCCCCCTCCTGTTCAGTCCATCTACCCTTCCAACCTCTGACTCCCCTGCCTGGTCCTGGGCCTCCCCTGACCTTGGAGGTCGGCTGGCTGCCTCAGGCCTCCCCGCTCTGGCAGCACTCAGCCCCTCGCGGGGAGGGGAGACTTGCAGGGACCGCCCTCCAGCTGCCTCTGGGCCTGGGAACAGCTAAGCAGGGTGGAGCCCCTCCCCTCCTCCTCAGCCACTGAAATGGGCAACAAAGGCTGGATTGGGGGTTTGTGTCCCCCTCACCCAGTCCCTTTGTAATGTTCATTAAAGCCTTTCCACTCCTTGGGAAAAAAAATATATGGAAAACCAAATACCCACAAACCCACACAGCTAAAATGTCACCAGCACGACCCGGGACGCCGTGGGCTCCTCAGAGGTTGCTCGCCCCTCCCCCGGCCTCCTCACACGTCTTCTGAGAACCTCCCGCGAGCCTCGCCTCTGTCCCCGGGCCTCCCTCCTGCCATCCGGCAGAGCCACTGGACGGTGCAGACACGGCCACACAGGACTTCCAAGTCTAGGGCGTAGAAGGCCTCCACCTGCCCCCTGTGACCACCTGCTGGGGGCACGACTGGCCTCCGAGTGGAGAGCAGCACCTTGCAGGAAGGTCCTCTGGCCCACTCTGGCCTTCAGATGAGGCTGCAGCCCCAGCTGACACCCTAACTGCGACCTCATGAGAGACCCTGAGGCAGCACCACCCAGCTGAGCTGCTCCCAAACTCCCGACCCAGAAACACCAAGACAAGCAATGCGTGTTGCTCTCTTAAGGCACTAAGCTTTGCGGTGACCTGTTACGCGGCAACAGACGCCTAACACAAATGTTCATGCAGAGCTGAGACCTAAAACAGTGGTGCAACTCCAATGAAGCTGTAAAAATCAGGGTCAGAGAAAGTGGGAAGAGGCTTCAGAAATCGGAAACTGAGGCGAGAAACACCTGCTGATAAAAGTGCTACCAACACTGGTGCCTTAGTAAACTCTCTCCCCTCGCGGGAGGCCTCACCCAGCCACTCTCACCTCCTCGTGTGCAAACCACACACGGGCACGGCACGGCTGCTGGCAGCTGTCCACCAGCCTCGCCAGCTCCTCACAGGCCACGGACCCGTCTCCCAGCACATGCCTCTCCCCCACCTCCAGCCCCTGGAGCGGCATTCAGGAGCAGAGGGAGCTGCACGTCCAAGCTAAGCCTGCTGGACGAAGACGGACCATCAAAACGTGTTAACAAAGAGCTCAACCCGTTTCAAGAAGCTCTTCATTTGCAAGAAGAAAGCTGGAAATGTGCAGCAAAAAAAAGGAGGCAAGTGGCAACCAAATGTCCTTGACAGTCACAGTCTTCTATCTAGTGACCCCAGAAAAGGAGGCTCCGCCCGCTCTGCCCCTCAAGGGCTGGCCACTGATTAACAATTACCAACCAAACAGAAACCATCCTTGGGTGCACCACCACTCTCCAAAAAGAAACCCCTAGAAAGACCCAGATTATTCTACAGGATGGAATCAGGGCGCAGCTTCCTCAATTCAAGTCTAGAATTACTCATTACAGGGCCAGCACAAACACACTTGTTAATAACAGGTAAAGAATAGCCTAGTAGCCATCACTTTTCTGACAACATGGAATTATCAAAGCCCACCAGCACCCAAACCCAGACAGGAGGGGAAGGGCTCATGGGGCTCACCCCCCGCAAAGACCAGGGAGAGGCAGCAGAACTGAACTGTAACTGTGCACCTTCAGTTTGGTGTTTGCACTGAGCGTGATGCCCATGGCAAAGCTGTGCAGAATGGGCTCTGGAGGGATGCTCAGAGGCAGAGAGGCTGTGCTGTGAGCTGCAGGGGGTCTGGGTGCACAGCACAGCCCCACGCGGCCGCCTCTGGCGTACAGCTCGTGAGCAATCTCCGCAGTGATAAACTTCTTGGTGCGTCTCGCAGTGCTGGAAGGGTTGACAGAGAGCAAGTTGGTTCCGCAGAAGTAAAAGGGATGGTCTTTGGAAAGTGGTCTGAATTCTCTTTCACACTTTCAAACGAGTGGAGACTGCGCGGAGATACGCAGGGACCAGGAAGAGGCCGAGTGCGGCCGGCTGGCGGTGCTGAGCTGTCACGGCCACGCCCTGCTCCCGGCTCCCCGGGCGTGATGGGGGTCCAGCTTCAAATACGGGTGTCGCACAGCCTGACCTTACAGCTCGCACCTCACTCACAGCAGGCCCGGCGCGGTAAGTGCACACTGCTCCGTGCTCCGGCTGGTCCCCACCCACAGATCCCCGCCAGGTGTCAGCACCTGGACAGAGGCGCGGACCTGGAGCTACACCCGGACTCTGCGTGGATGCAGGCAGGCAGGTAGGCCAAGCAAAACAGTGGGTATGCTGCACTTCTCACACTTTCGGTGACGGGATCTGCACATCCTTCAGCAACTTACTCTCCTCCTGGACGTGCAGTAAGTCTAGAGTTACGTGGCAGGACATGCCACCATCTGTCATTCCTTCCACAGCGTCTTACAGTTCTGAACACTGTGCTGCCTCCTTGGGCGCGAGGGCAAAACTCCTCAAGGGTAAATACCTTGCGGTGAAGTTACAAGACAAAGAGAATGTGCATCTTCAATTTCACTGGCTATTGCCAAATTTCTCTTGAAGCTAGGTGTAAGGAATGATCCTCTGCCAGCCCTGCATGGGGACTCCCACCGTGGCTTCATCTCCTTGACCACAGAGGCGCTGGGCTTGTGCCCACTCGCCTCACTATGACCGCGACACGAGGTTCCCTGCTGTTCCCGGGCTCAGCAGCCTCTCTTTGTGAACTCACTGGCCATCCAGGCTCTTCTGTAAACTGTCCTTCTCAAAGCCTTTCCACTCTGCCCTTCAGGGTCGCTTGAGCTCTGCACATATAGCTTTCATCTCATTTTAACGCAGCTCCTTTATGATCAGTCTGCCTTAAGAAACCCTCCCCCACAAAGAGACAAAGCTCTTCTCCCGTGGCGGCCGAGCGCTGACCTCACCGGTGCGGTCCCAGTGCCTGTCCTGAGCAGCGGCCCACTCAGCTGGCCAGCAGTCCTCTCCCACCTGCCTCCACACGCTTGCGAGTCTGCTTCTGGGTTCTGCTCTGTGCAGTTTTCGGTAACAGAACTTCCTCTGTGTGGGGCAAGTCCTCCGGCTGAGCTCTCTTCAAACGTGGCTATGCTAGCGTCTACTTAAAAAGGCAGAGAAGTGCCTTTTGGGAGTTCTCCCAGGATGATACTGGATTTACAGTCTAGCAGAGGAGAGGTGACAACGCCGACCCCAGAACACCGCTCTGAACACCGTGCGCCTCCTATTTATCTCTGTTCAGGTCTGCTAAAATACCAGCCATTCTTCTCCAAAGTTAGACGTATTCTGTCATATTTATCCCTTGGTACCTTATTTTGTTACTATCACAGACACCACATTTTTGGCGTTCCACTTCCTCTCTGTGTGTTGCTCTCATCTCTCCCGGTGCCGGGAACTCTTCCTGAGTCTCAAGGTCTCCTGTACACTCCCTTGAGTCTCCACATGGACCGCCTCCTTTACAGTCAGGCCTCTCTATTTTTTTCTCCTCTTACTGTACTGCCAGTACTTTCACTACAACATCTAATGTCAGTGGTGACAGAAGGGTATCCTGCCTTGTTCATGATTAGAGAGAGAATGCTCCACAGTTCCTTCAATACGTGTGATGCTTAAAGTTTCTGATAATCACCCTGCAGCAGATTAAAGGAAGTTCCCTTCTAATCCTGGCTTGCTGTGTGTGTATCAGAAAGCAATGACTTGGGACTTCCCTGGTGGCGCACTGGTTAAGAATCCACCTGCCAATGCAGGGGACAGGGGTTCGAGCCCTGGTCCAGGAAGATCCCACGTGCCGCGGAGCAACTAAGCCTGTGCGCCACAACTACTGAGCCCGCACTCTAGAGCCTGTGCTCCGCAACAGGAGAAGCCACCACAATGAGAAGCACGTGCACCGCAACGAAGGGTAGCCCCCGCTCGCTGCAACTAGAGAAAGCCCACGTGCAGCAACGAAGACCCAGTGCAGCCAAAAATAAATAAATTCAAACAAACAAACAAACAATGACTTCTGGAGAATTCCCTGGTGGTCCAGTGGTTAGGACTCTGCACTCTCACTGCCAACGGCCCAGGTTCAATCCCTGGTTGCGGAACTAAGATCCCACAAGTTGCGTGGCTTTTCTCAAACGCCTTTTCTCCACCTACTGAGATGATCATTTAATGTGCGACAGCAAATCACAATAACAGATTTTCTAACATTACACCTGCCTTACATTCCTGAGAAAAGTCCCACCAACCCACTCACTTCAAGTAACAGTGAAGAACCAAAGATGGCGGCCTAATCCCTTTAGTTCCTTACAATGGAATCAAGCCTGGACCATGTCCAAAGAGACGGTTTAGTCTATAAAAATGATTAAGAACGCTAGTCAAATGTTTTCGTCACTGACACGGTACTGCCCTTCAAACGCCATGGCGCCAGTGGCTGCGTGCGGTTCTGTAACCGCCTCCTGGAGAAGACGCTAGCCCAGGACCAGACGTCCAGGATAAGGCCGAGCTTCCAGCAACGAGCAGCCTGCCTCCCGCTGTCCCTGTGGGAGTATTTTCATAACCCGGAGTGCAAAGGTAAATATCGTTGCTCCCAAGAGTTAAAATGGCCGTTCCCTAACAACACTTGCTTATTAGATCTAAAATCGACAGAAGGCTCGCTACGGACTGTGCCGATAAGGCTGAGAAACAGGTGACTCTGCACTGCAAGGGATGTCCCTCAAATGCAGAAACTCCCCAGAATGAAAACACAACCACTCAGAAGCCATCACAACACCGACCTCGTCCCTGTGCTTTTGACAGAAGACCAGAAACTGGGACGCCGCATCGCCCTTCCTGCTTCTCGGAGTGGAGGCCATGGCCTTCTTCCTCCCTGGAGGAGACCCCACTCCTCGCTTGGGCTCGGCCTCTGCCATCTTTTGAGGAGTGTTTTTTCCTGTCCCCGGGTCACTGTCTTGGTTCTCAGCAGAGCAGGACAGCTGGGCTCTCCGCCTCCTCTTGACAGGAACGCCCTCTTCCCTCGTGGACTTCGGGCTGTCAGTAGCTTCTTCCCTGACTCCTGAGGACCCTACCATTTCTCCCAGAGACTCCACAGCAACGCCTGCCTCCTTGGCCACGTGGGGGTTGAGATGGAGCTGGTCCCCCACGTAAAGGAAGGTGAACTTGGCTTTCCTCTCCTCTACGGACATGCTTGCAGCTGCTTCTGCCTGAACGATGCCCATTGCCCACTGGGCCCTCAATTTCCCTGAAATAGGTTTCAACAGCTGAAAAGAGAACATAAGACATTGTAAGTTTCATTATATAAACATAAAAGTTAACCCACTTTAAAGAAGAATACTTTTAGAATTTCAGATAAATATAGAAATCAAAAACTACAAAAACCCATTAACTCGAAGGTTTTTGACAGAGTTCAGACCAGTAAAACTCTACTGTTTCTTTAAACTAGAAATCAATTCCAATTACATTTAACTAACACTCATATATAATATTATATACATGTTTATATATAGATATATATAAAGGAAAACAAAAATTATAAAACAATTATCTCTGGGAGTCATCAAAGGAGTAAAAAGGACAACCTGTGTCTCTAAAGAAACCTGCCATACTGTATAACACAGCACACTTGGCAAAAGTAAACAGTGACAGACATAAGAAGCCGTTACAACATTTCAACCAACCACAGGTTCAAAACAAGATAAATAATTAAGAATAGAAATAAAAGTTTTGGTCTAGAATTATACTTAAGGAACGTCTATCACCTTAATTTTCTCAGCTTTCGTGGGTGCCTGCTTGGCACTTTCCTGGCATAAGTTTGCAAACTGTCCTTCTCCTTCAAAAGCTACAAGGCTCTTCTCAAATATCCAAGCTCTTTCTGGGGCATCACCAAAGAACTGTACGTGATACTGGCGTGCACTCTTTTTCTGACCTAGTTTTTAAAATAAAATGTTAGAACTTGAAAGTTGGAATTTGGGATGAAATTAGGCAAATCTATTAATAATTACTGATATAAAGTTAGGAGCTGCTTTGAAGTTGCTTTACTGGGTGCTGTTGGAACCCGTTAACCTCAGAATAAGCCCTGCTCTTCTTCTCCCCACCACGCTCCCCCCCAGAAGGGGAGACACAATTACGAGACTTAGATGAGGTTCAAGACCGACTGGGAAAGAATGCTGACCAGATTCACTCCTCATCACCCCCCTTCCAAGAGCCACTGAAGAAGACCCCAAATAAGTAAGACGAGAGAGGACAACAGCAAAAGGGGACCGGGCAGCAGTGAGGCGACACAGGCTACTGTTCACAGCCTGGGTTCAAATCCCAGCCCTCCCACATACCAGCCGGGTGGCCCTGGGCCGGCCACTCACTCACGGCGCTCAGGGGGGGAATAAGGGCATTGATGACCTCCCAGGGCAGCCATGAGGCCACAGAGTAACCCCTCACACGTGCACCGCTGTTACTCTTAGCAGGAAGAAGCAGCCACATCCTCAGTGCAGACAGAAGGAACCTGGTCCCCAAACCCAGAAGGAGGAGTGCCAGATTCGGCTGGGGTGGAGTGAGGTTGAAAACAGCTGGTTCAAAGGTCAGACCTCTGTGCCAAGGTGGGGAAGAAAGGCAGATCTCCACTGGGGAAATGCCAGTCCCTGTTCCCTCACACAGAGCACTGGCCACAAAATATCACAGGACACTCCCAAGAGAAGCCGTGCACCAGAGGAAAAACCTCTCCACTGTGTCTTTTCTCCAAAAGTTGGCGCTTCCCCCAACTAAGCGACCACCAGCCAGCCAGACCCTGTAAGATAAGCTAACAGTCTCCCTACACACGGGCTGCAGGCAGCTGAGTGCAGCCCTCTCAGACACAAGCGCAGCGCCAAGGTCTGCCCCCGCAGGACCCAGAGAAGCCTCTAACATGAATGATTCCAAAACACACAGAAACAAACAGGCTCTGCAGGACCACAGACACTATGCCAGGAAGAGATGACACCTGACAGAGGGGAACTCTAGTTTGCTATGAGAAGAGAACAAAGACAAAGAAAGCGCTACGAGAAATTTTAAAATACAGTCATGAAAATAAAACTCAAGAAGAAAGCTTGGGGCTTCCCTGGTGGCAAAGTGGTTAAGAATCCGCCTGCCAATGCAGGGGACACGGGTTCAAGCCCTGGTCCGGGAAGATCCCACATGCCACAGAGCAACTAAGCCCATGTGCCACAGCTACTGAGCCTGCACTCTAGAGCCCACAAGCCACAACTACTGAGGCCGTGTGCCACAACTACTGAGCCTGCACTCTAGAGCCCGTGTGCCACGACTACTGAAGCCCGCGTGCCTAGAGCCCGTGCACTGCAATGAAGAGTAGCCCCCGCTTGCCCCAACTAGAGAAAGCCCACGCACAGCAACAAAGACCCAGCGTAGCCAAAAATTAATTAATTAATTAATTGGAAAAAAGAAGAAAGCTTGGATGGAAAGTTAAGGATAAAATAAAATCCAAAAAAATTTAAAAAGTTAAGAAATCTCCCAGAAAGAAGAAAAAGATTAAAATGAAAAAATCTACTCTCATAAGAAACCCACAGGATCAATCCAGGAGGTATGATACCCAAATAATTGGCCTTCTAGAGAGAGAAACAGAGAAACTCATCAGAGAATTAACAACACAAGAGCACGTCTCAGAACTAAAACCCCCCCTAAGTGCCTCATCCAATGGGTGACCCACATCAGGGCACATCCTTGTGACATTCAAGCTATTGGGGGAGGGGAAGAGAACAGCTTCCATGTTCATGAAATGAGAAACAGAATGGCAAGGTACTTCAAGAGCAACTCTGGATGCTAGAAGGAAATGGAGTAATACCTTCAAAATTCCGAGAAGAATTATTTTCAACATAAAATTCTACACCTAGCCAGATCATTAATTGAGTGTGAGGAGAGCGAAGCAGCACCCTCCGAACCACAGGAACTCAAATGTATCAATACCCACCATTTACACTTCCTTAGGATGCCAAAAATGTACTCCAACAAAAAAGGAAAACTGACCACGGAAGAGCACAATGTGGCACCATGGAAAACAGTGCATGTAACTCAGTAAAGCATCTTAAAGAAAGTCTAAGATTACTACTCTGCAAAAGACAGAGTGCCAGTAACAGAGTTAGGCAGGAGCAAGGGAGATTCTAGGAGAGAGCTCCAAGGGAAGAAGAGAGGAGAGGAAAGAATTCTTCCACACTGAAAGAAAATCTTGGCAGCAAGGAAAAAGGTTAAAAAATGAGATCTGGGCTTCCCTGGTGGCGCAGTGGTTGAAAGTCTGCCTGCTGATGCAGGGGACGCGGGTTCGTGCCCCGGTCCGGGAGGGTCCCGCATGCCGCGGAGCGGCTGGGCCCGTGAGCCATGGCAGCTGAGCCTGCGCGTCCGCAGCCTGTGCTCCGCAACGGGAGAGGCTACAACAGTGAGAGGCCCGCGTACCGCAAAAAAAAAAAAAAAAAAGAGATCCAAGAAGCAGAAAAGGAAAATGGGAATCAAACAAGGTTTTCATTTTTTCCCCCAATCGGAAAAACTAACTACATAATAGGATGAGTTTTAAGGACAGAGAAATAAATACTTGAAAAAAATTAAAGCTGTATGGACAGCAAAGTATACAATTTCAAAAGAAAGGCAATAATTAACTCCAGGAAAAACAAAAGGTTGTACAAGAAAGAAAATGCAGTTAAAGAACACAGCTCAGTTTTTCACTGAATGATACTTACATAGTCAAAATTATGTGAACAACTAAGTTTGATGTAATAAAAACAGTGAGTTAATTATATGGGGAGGATGAAAGGGAAAGAAACAGGAAATGATTGAAGAGATTAATCTTCATCTTCCATAACAGAAAGTCAAAAGAAAACACCTAAATGATAAATCAAAAAATAGTTCAAACTGGAAGAAAATGTTTACAGTTAAAAGTAATTCCTTCTGGGGAGGGAAGGGGACTATTTTTCACTATTAACCTCTCAGTACAATCTGACTTGTTTATAAGTGTGTACACTTATTGGATTTTAAAACAGCTAAGGTTCAAAAATATGTCGAGAGATTTGTGTCTGCTTCAATTATTTTAATACTTCGAAAGAACTTCCCTTGGTCATAAAAATGAATATAAATATATGTCACAGCATTTGCATAATGAAGAAAATCTATTACAGTACATATGATGAAATAATATGAACGCACATCATTTTTTAAAATAAATAGTTAATGACAGAAAAAATGCTCTTTACATGTCAGCTGGAAAAAAAAGCAGAGGAGAACATGATAGGCTGATCCTAAGTTTATAAAATTAATTAAACGTTTCTGAAGTTCTTTCCTGCCTGGAAATTTGGTAACAAATGTAACCCAACTTTCTTGTATTTTTAAGGTTTTTTTTCTAATTCGTATGAATTTTCTTTTGGTCCAAAATTGACAAGTGAATCACTCATTTTTACCACCGTAATTAACCAACTGTCCCAGCACCATTTGTTAGTAACCCTTCCTTCCTGTGACTTCTGATGTTCATCAATCACTGTTGGTATGAAAACATTTATCACTGATGCCCCACCCACTCTCCCTTCTAAGAGAACGTGGCCTCCACCAATAGCCCAGGAACCTAATTTTGTACTATGTTCGTTTCCTCCCCATCACGGCACATTAGACGCAAGGTGGCCCCTGACCCCCTGGGCTAGACTGAGCCAGAGTCTCTGTCCAGATTCTGTGGGGCCTTTGAGTTGACAACAGCCATTCATGCATGCAGAATGGACCCCACAAAGAGATAAGGCTGCCTCAGCGCTGCAGATACAGAGAGGAAGAGAAGCCACAACAATGCAGACGAGGCCAGGTGTCTACAGAAGCAAGGGACAAAATCACAAGGACAAAAGGCCACAGAATTCCACAGGAAACAAAGAACAAGGATCACCGCCTGAGTTTCCTGGTTCAGTCCCTGGGGGTCCAGAGCCCCCAAAGTAGGTAAAGCAGAAACTGACAAAATTTCAAGTAGAAAAAGGCACATCCATTATCACAGTGGGAAATCTTAACACACCTCTCTTCGTAGCCACAGAACAAGCAAAGAGGAAAAAGTCCTATTACAGTGTCTAATAACCCAGAACATGAGAAAGTCAGGGTACCTACAATATTTTTAGAAAATGCTGGGATTTAGAAAAAAAGCAATGAGGGTTCCTTTCCATAACACAGAAAAGGTGAAAACAAAAATCTCCACAACAGAAGATAATTTGACTCGATACCCTGGTAAGAGAAGACTAGTAGGACCCAGGTGCACCAGGGAGATGGTGGCGTTCCCAGCTGCAAAAGAATCCAGTCTTCTTCACAGTATAATACCCAAAACACACATTTATCTTGTTTCCAGCTTAAGGGGTTAGGCCTCAAAGCTGCTGGTTAATCCATCTAGATGCCCTGGGAGACGGTCACCAAGACAAGTTCTGCTGCTACAAATCACGAAAATGCTATCAGATTTTCAAAGGAAACCTGAGCTCTCCAAAGAGCTGTGCTCTCTTCTGCATGTAGATTATACTTCAATTTTTAAAGCTTAAGTGCATTACTACTGATCCAGAGTCAAGTAATCCCAAGTATGATAAATAAAAAGAAGTACACACACACAAAAAGAAAAAAAAGAAAATCGGGGGTGGGAATCAGGGGTAGGGTGAGGGAGTTCCATCTTACAGGGAAAAAAAAGTTCCTGCTTCCCAAGACCCCCTGCTCAGCCAGCCCCATGCCAAAAGCCGACCCTCCGCCATAGCCCCGCCCTTCCCCTGCAAGGACGCCTAGCCCCTCAGGCACGCCCAGCACGGCGTGCTGCACAGGGAGCTGGGCTCAGCACTGCCAGGAGACCTGCCTCACACCCCAGTGCCCCTCTGTCTCCCATGGTCTTGGACACAACCAGAGCCCAGACCCGAGCTTCCATACACCACTCTCTACTAAAAGGACCCAGGGGGCTTCCCTGGTGGCACAGTGGTTTAGAGTCCGCCTGCCGATGCAGGGGACACAGGTTCATGCCCCGGTCCAGGAAGGTCCCACATGCCGTTGAGCGGCTGGGCCCGTGAGCCATGGGCACTGAGCCTGCGCGTCCAGAGCCTGTGCTCCTCAACGGGGGAGAGGCCACAACGGTGAGAGGCCCACGTACTGCAAAAAAAACAACAAAAAACAAAACAAAACAAAAGGACCCAGGTTTCTTCTCAGAAACAGCTGGTTCCAGGACTGGGGCAAAGAAAGTTCAAAATGAGCCCGGAGTGTATTTAGTTGGGTGACACGTAAGGAAGTGCTCCAAGACGGATGGAGACGTGTCAGAAGGACACGGCTGAAAGGGACTTCATGGGCTCCCACCGGCCAAATCTGGGACGATTTGCGCATTAAAAAGAGTGAAGACTGTAATACGTAAGTAATTTTTTAGGAGGGAGTTCACCTTCACAGAAAAACGCCAGCCCCTTAACCATGAAACGCATGGTAAAAATGAAGAGCTAGCATTCAATAAGCCGATGGATCCTCAGGGAGGATTAAAACCACAGAGCAAGTAAGGCTATCAGGGAGCCCGGTCCCAAGCACGGCCACTGATGATTCACCAATGACAAGCGGGGCCGTGCCTTCCCACTGGAGAGCTCTTGGCCACCACCTCCTGGGCAGGCGCCGGCTGCACGTGTCCTTCCGCCACCCCCAGGTTCTCACGGGTTCCTCTGACCCTTTGTTTTTCAAAGGTCATCTGAATCCCCTCCAGCTGCCAGGCCTGCATCCTGGCTCTCTCCCTACTGAGCTGCTTTGCAAATGCACGTCGCCAGCCTTCAGAGGCTGGTCTGCGATTGCGGAGGCTGTGCCCCCCGGCAACCCTAAACCATGCCTACAGAAGCGCACTGCTGGGCTGCAGCCCTCCTTCCAAGTTTGGGCACCTTCCCACAACAACTCCTGCCTGGCCGTGCGCCCTGAGTCTGATCACGAGACCAGAGCAGCCTGAGAGCGTGGGGCTGCTCGAGACCGCAGAGGCTGGGAAGGCACCCTGATTCAGCCTCAGGGTGAACACAAGAGCAGGGGTGCACCCTGGGACCCCTGAAGCCCTGTGGCAGGGACTCCCTGATGCTGGCAAGCTGAGGATGCTAAATGCCCTCCACCGAGGCAGAGCCAAAGCCAGCCCACAGGCTCCTCTCCAGCCACCGCCTTCCTGCAGAGTGCATGCGCACGCCTGGGCCTCGGGGCAGGGTCCAACCACCCAGGGGGCGGGAGGCCTGGCGCCTGGGGCTGAGGACAGGTCCTCTTCATCCCGAACCTGCACCCCCTCAAGCCTGTTTGCCAGGGAGCCACCAGTGTACCCCACTCCCAGCAGCGCTGCCCCGGCGAGGGCTCAGGCCTCCATCCAGAGGCCAAGAGAGGCCACGCACTCACGCTGAGGCCATGCAAGGCCAGCCCACAGCTCCAGCCACCCGCGCTTCTGGGGGGCACAGGTCACTCGGGCACCAACTTGGTCACCTCCAGCTCTGTGTCACCACCTCTCACCTCCCTCAGACCAAATTCAAACTGTAGAGCAACTCTTCAGGAGAATCTCAAAACCACCTCATTTGAGGGCTTTCTTCCCTCCAAAAACACATGAGTTTTTATGTGTTTCATGAACTGTCCAATTATTATTTAAATTAGCATCTGCTCTAATCAATAACATACATTCTTAATATGTTCTTAACTGTTCTGTGTAGTGATTTACATCCCCAAGTTTCATGACACCAAAAAGATGGTCATTTCTAGTTTTTTTCCTTCTTCCCACAGGCCTAATAAAATAAACTGGGACTTTTTTTTAAACTAAAACTTAGTATAAAATACTAATTCTGAAAATCATGCTGAAGCAGTGGCTGTATATCTAAGCAATAATAAATTACTTATCATAAAACCTGAAAAGCAATAAAAGGCAAAGACTGCTTTCTCTTTTAATACTAATTCAATCAGATAAAGTACATATCTAATTTGGATATAAAAAGAAAAGGCAATGTGTCACGTGTGAATCACTAACTTTAGGCAAAGTTGCAAAATGAACCACAAAAAACTTAACAACAACCCACCCCACCCCCACCTCCAAGCCGATTCAAACCTTGTTGTATGAATGGCCACTAAGCACACGAAAAGATGCTCAACATCACTGATCACTAGGGAAATGCAAGTCGAAACCACAGGCAGCAGCAGATAGAAAGTAGAGCAGTGGCTGCCAGGGGCTGGGGAGGGGGCACTGAGGACCTGCTACTTAACAGGGACAGAGTTTCAGATTTACAGGATGAAAAGAACTTTGGGGATGTATGGTGGTGACGGCTGCACAACAATGTGAATGTATTTCATCCCACTCAACTGTGCACTTAAAAATGGTTAAGATGGTACGTTTTATGTTTGTGTATTTTAACACAATAAAAAAGAGAAAAAAAGAACCACAGTAGGGCTGTTTAAGGAAGAGTAATAAAGAAGTTTGGAGATGAAAACAATTAAGTGCAGAAGATAAAGATGGAAAAACAGCCCCCCAAACGCAATACCTTTCAGTTTGGTGTAGCTGTGCAGGAGCGGATCGTCGGAGACCATGCATGGCCACCAGGGGTAACCGGACACCTTGGACCACACCAAATCCCCGACGTTGTACTTCAACAGCTGGTCTTTGTCTCTGCTGCTATTTGGACAGGATTCTTTCTTAGCTGGAATCTGAAAATGAATAACAACAAAAGATACATCTAGTACCTACCCCTAAATCCAGCCTCCTATCCATAGAAGACCAAGGATTAGTCAGACAAGAGATTCAACACACACACACACACACACACACACCCCTAAAAAGAAGCATGCTTTCCCTCACTGTTTTTCAGGTAACAGCCCTGATATCACTTCATCAAAATCGTTCGTCTCTTGCCCTCAGCTAGAGGTCAGCAAGTGCCTAGCACACCGCAGGTGCACAGCATGCCCGCAGCTAAAGGACGGCAGGTGCACAACATTACGAGCATCTCCACGTAAATCTATTTCCTTGGCCTGGTGGGTGATCGTTAATGGAGCTTATTCGCAGGTTGGAGAAGAACCGTCACGGAATTCATACCCTGACCCTCCCGCCCCTTCTGAGCCCTCGTCTGACAGTTAACCTGCTGGAGAGAGGACCCAGGGTGGCGAGGACACGGGGGCCTGGCAGCAAGTCTCAGCCCCACCACCCACCATCCAAGGCCTGGGGCTCTTGGAGTCTCGGTCCCTCCGTCTTAGAGCCCAGGCCAATTAGGAGGCTGAAGGCTGGCAAGAACAACCTTCTCTCCAGGAGGACGAGCCCAGTCAGCACGGCCCCAGGCCTCCCTCTAAGACCGCCACCTACTTGAGCAAATCGCTGAACTTCTTTGGGCCTCAGTTTCCACATCTGTAAACCGAGGAGAACCCCGGTTGTTACACACATCAGGTGGTGAGGGCTGACACAGAGCTGTCACATTACACGATTTTGTATATGTGCTGCCAAAGCGAGCACTCCTTACACGCTTTTGAAAAAATGCTGGCTCTCACGTTATTCCACAACATCCCAGTTTTACACTGACGGTGTCATCAAAGCCACGTGACAACCCTATCAGGACAAGTATAATATTATCGTCCCCACCCTGAAGAGTCAAATGAGACTCTAAGAGTCAAAATCAGGTGATTTACCCAGGTTTTACCAAAAGCAAGTGGCAGAGAGCTAGGGATAACTTGCACCGGCCTCTTCCCCCATAAAAGAGTGAGGTTCCCTACACCGTGGGTGCTTCAGAAAAACCACTGTATCAGCCCAGGTCACTCAACTAGGCTTTTAAATAATTCACCGTTATGCTTACATTAGAGCCCTTGAGCAGTCAAAAGACATTTTTTTAAACCCTCAAAGTTCTTCGTTATTTTAACCTTTCAGGGAAATTTTGGTCCTTTCCCTTTCCACCTGTGGGATTGTAACCAAGATTCCTCAACTATATTGTTACACTAATTATTCCAACCTTAGTGATGATACAACCCAAACTGGTCTCGAGTCCCCTCTCCCCACTCCTGCAAGTGGGCCAGGAGCTTTGGCTGACCAGTGAGCACAGGACGTGTTCCAGACCCTGTTAATCTAGACCATCAGCCCCTCGGTGAACAAGGGCGGCTACAGAGCCCTCCCCAGTTCCTTCTGCCAAGGTCAAGGTTCCCGAGTGTCATTTAAGACTTGGTGGCATAAACCACCACGTTTGTCATCCCACGTTAGGGGGTCTCCACCCCGGCCTTTGATGAGTGAACACTCATTCACGCGCACTCAAGAGATGCACTCTGTCCTGGAACCAAGAACGTGAAGGCCTGAGGCGCAGCCCCAGCCCTCAAGGCAGCGGCCCATCTGCAGGGCCACCGGGGGAGGAGACCTGGGAGTGACGGTGAACCGCGGGGCGGGAAGGTAGGAGCACACCTGCACAGCGCGGCCCGCTCCCCTCCTCGGACAGCACAGACTGAGGAGGCCCCCACTCGATCCCCATGCTCCTCTGCCAACCAGATTCAGGCTAAAGGGCATCGCTGGAGAGGAGATCCATGAAGACAGGACAGCCTGAAGGTCAAGGGCTTGGGAACGGGCCAGGCCTGGGGTCAGACACTCATTTCATCTTTTTTTTTTTTTTTAATTAAAGTTTTTGTTTTTGGATGTGGACCATTTTCTGAAGTCTTTATTGAATTTGTTACACTATTGCTTCTGACTTCTTTCTATGGTTTGGTTTTTCGGCCCTGAGGCATGTGGGATCTTAGCTCCCCAACCAGGGATCGACCCCGAACCCCCAGCATTGGAAGGCAAAGTCTTGACCACTGGACCACCAGGGAAGTCCCCTTGTTTACTCTTTATGCTTAATCTCTAGGCCTCAGCACTGCTCGGCAGGCTGCTGTGAGTGTCTGCCGTTGCCACAGCCAGGGGCCCGAGCTGCAGAGCAGGCCTCGGGGGGCTGAGCCCACCTCCTCCCGCCCCCCGTGCACCACGCATCCTTCGGGGCCCCCCTGTGCCGGGAGCTGGGGCCGCCCTCTACCCCGGTCAGCAGAACTCCTCACTCGCAGATACCTTTTCGGCCGAGGGGCTCGAGGCCCGGGACGCCAGGGCCGCCTCGGCGAGGCCCCGCCCCAGCAGCAGCTTCGCGCTCCTCTTCCTGGTCCGCCGCGCTTTGCTCGCTGGTCTCTGTCCATCGTCTTCCGACTGGGACACGGTGGCAGCACCATCGCCACATATGGAGGACTCAAAGAGAGGTTTCCCGTTCATGTATGTTTTGGTGATTTTCAGCTTGATCTCTGGAGAGCCATTTTTGACAGGGGTAGTGTCAGGTGGTGTCCCAAGTCCCTTCATTTCCTGGGACTCCAAACGCAATTTGGCATCATGAGCACCGGGGTCTCCATTAAAGACGCGGGAGGTGAGGTCTTTCAGCCTCTCGGCTGGGATAAAAGGAAGAGCGTCGTGGCCATTGAACTTCTGCACAACTCCCTCCTGCAGACCGGCGGAGAGCTGGGCTTTGCTCAGAAACACGGAGCACTCACGACTCACTTCACAGCTCGGAGTCTTTCCGTTCGTGTTGCCAAGGATCTCCGGTGCCTGCTTCATCTTCACGCACTTTACAACCTTCGGAACAGAAAGAGGACTTTTTTTGATGCTGAATTCCATTCAGGCTAGATGCCTCCGTTCTTAGAACACTGCAGCATTAGAAAAAGAGAAAGAAAAGAAAGCTATTACATTTCAAACCTAAGATGAGTACGCCAGTGAAGCTCTCTACCAGTCTGTAGAGTTGGGGGGGGGGCGCTGAGGCAATTTATGATGGTTCCTATAATGACTTAGGTCACAGGAGACAGTTCTAATATCCCAAAAATGACAGGAATCACAGTGACAAAGTGAAAGGAACAGGACTAGTTTCTAACGAGAGTCAAGCAGGGACCGCCACTAATGAGCTGTGTGGCCGTGCCCCCCTTGACCTCAGCCCTCGGAAGCAGAGGTCGCCCCCTGCCCCCTGTCGCGAGGGCAGCGCCCGAGGTGGCCAGCACAAAGCCAGGCCCGGGCAAAGGACAAAAGGGAAGCACCTGAGACACAGCTGAAGAGGACTCCAGGCAGGGGCTCGGGACACACCCGCGATTACCGGTAGGCAAAGCTTCAGCCCAGACAGCCGGGGAAGGTGAGAGCTGGACCTCTACCGCCCCCCCGCCCCTCCCCACCCAGGCCCAAGTTAACTGCCGGTGACAAGCAGCAGGGCAGCAACATCAAGTGGAGTCAGCTCTCCGGGACTGCGCTAGTCGGGCAGCAGGGCCAGGCCATAGCGCACCACCCACAGCGCCCTCCACGGGATGGCCGCCCGAGGTCCACATGCAGAGGGGTCTCCTCCCCACACAGCCGCAGTCCCTCGTTGGGGACGCCCCACGAAGGCGGCTTGGAACAGGGTACTGGCAGGCGCCCACTCCGCTGGGAAGACGTCCCAAGAGTGCACCACGGCCCCAAGGGGGCCAACGGTAAGAGAGCAGGGAGAAGTGGGGCGCCTGGACCGGAAGCCCAAGGACGTAGGTGCTCAGCCACTGTCACCGCCTGGGGGCCGCTGGCTACACCCCCTGGGGAGGGGCCAAGGATGCAGCCCGGGACAACCCTCCCAAGAGAGCCTCGGTGGAAAGGGCCCAGTCTCCGAGGACGCCAGGCCGGGGCAGGAGCCAGGCAGTGGTGGAGGGTTGGCCCCGGACACCTGGAGCACCGGGCACACACCAGAGCATTCGGTGTGCCCCACGCGGTGTTTTTTTCAGGTAAATCCGAGTGGGTTCCCAGTCCCGCTTGCATCAGACCAACGGGACAAAAAGAGAAGACAATGACCTAAAGGCACTGGAGAGAGCCCAGAGCAGGGGGCGTGGGGGCGGCTCGGGAACGCACCCAGCAGGCCCGGCACCGGGTGAACAGGGAAAGGAGAGCCTTCGAGGGGGGCCCCCGCGCACCGCAGACTCCCCACCGAACCCCAGAGTCCACGCAGCCCAGCTTACAAGACAGCTGAAGCGAGACAGAAACAAACCGCAACACCACTCTGAGGATAAGAAGCAGACTTCCAGGGCTGGCCAGTGGTTAGGACTCCGCGCTCTCACTGCCGGGCCTGGGTTCAACCCCCGGCCCAGGAACTAAGCTCCCGCAAGCCCCACAGCAAGGCCAAAAAAAGTATCAAAACCACAACGAAATGCCACCTCACACACACCCCTGAGGATGACTACCTACTACAAAAACAGAAAACAGGGCTGCCCTGGTGGCGCAGTGGCTGAGGGTCCGCCTGCCGATGTAGGGGACACGGGTCCGTGCCCCGGTCCGGGAAGATCCCACATGCCGTGGAGTAGCTAGACCCATGAGCCATGGCCGCTGAGCCCGCGCGTCCAGAGCCTGTGCTCCGCAATGCGAGAGGCCACAGCGGTGAGAGGCCCGCGTACCACACACACACAAAAAAAACAGAAAACGGGTTGGCGAGGATGTGGAGGAATTGGAAACTTCGTGCACGTGGGTGGGAATGTAAAATGGTGTGGCTGCTGGAAAATAGCCGGGGGGGGGTGTTCCCCAAAGAATCAAAAGGACCCAGCAGTTCCATTCTGGATACACACCCCAAAGAACTGAAAGCAGGGACTCACAGAGGTATCTGTACCCAATGTTCACAGCAGCATGTTCACAACAGGCAAAAGGTGGAATCCACACAGTGGAATACGATTCACCCTTAAAAACGAAGGAGATTCTGACACCTGCTATGACATGGATGAACCCTGAGGACGTTACAGCGAGTGCAATAAGCCACTCACAAAACACTGTAAGCCTGCACTGTTATGAGCAGTCAAATCCATAAAGACAGAAAGTAGGATGGGGGGCACCAGGATCTGGGGGAGGGGAGAACAGGGAGGTGTTGTTTTAATGGGGGCAACGTTCCAGATTCGCAAGACGAAAAGAGTTCTGGTGATGGCTGCAACAGCGTGCATGTACTTAATACCACTGAACTTCACACCTAAAAACGGTTAAGATGGTAAATGTTACGTGTATTTTAACACAACTGAAAATAAAAGACCACTCTTAAGAACATAACGGAATAAAGAGTGTCTACAGCACATCTTTCACATTATCCAGGAATTACTAAATATATGATGAAACAGAGAAGCAGCAGAAACCAGCCCCGAGACAGCCCAAATACTGAAGTTCAGCAGGATGTCAAAGCGTCTATTATAACCATGCTCAAGGACATGAAGGAAAGTGTACTCATAAAATAATAAACTGGAAATAGCAACAGAGAAACAAAAACTATGAAAAAGAGTCAAATGGAAATTCTGTATCTGAAATTAAAAAAAATAAATCATTGCATGGCCTTAAAAGCGTATTAGATATGAGTCAGGAAACTTGAAAATAGATCAGTAAAAATTATCTAAAAAACAGAGTAAAAATTATTAAAAATAAAAAGAAAGAAAAGAAACTGAGCCTCAATGATCTATAGACCAGCATCAAAAGGTCTGGGTTCCCACTCCCACCCAGAAGGAAAGGAGAGAAACAATGACACAGAAAAAATATCTGGGGCGCTTCCCAGGTGGTGCAGTGCTTAAGAATCCGCCTGCCAACGCAGTGGGTGCAGGTTCAAGCCCTGGTCTGGGAACTAAGATCCCACATGCCACGGAGCAACTAAGTCTGCCCGCCGCAACTACAGAGCCCACGCACTCTGGAGCCCACACACCGCAACCTGAGAGAAGCCTGCATGCTGCAACAAAAGATCCCGCACGCCACAACTAAGACCCAATGCAGCCAAAAATAATATAGAAAATAAATAAAATAAATATTCCTTTTTTTTTTTTTTTTGCGGTACGCAGGCCTCTCACTGCTGTGGCCTCTCCCATTGCGGAGCACAGGCTCTGGACGTGCAGGCTCAGCGGCCCTGGCTCACGGGCCCAGCCGCTCCGCGGCATGTGGGATCTTCCCGGACCAGGGCACGAACCCGTGTCCCCTGCATCAGCAGGCGGACTCTCAACCACTGCGCCACAAGAGAAGCCCCAAATAAATATTCTTTTTAAAGTCAGTCATTTAAAAGAAAAAAAGAAAAAATATTTGGGAAAAAATAACCAGAAAAACTTCCCAAATTCAGTGAAACATCAATTTACAGGTTCAAGAAGCTCAGCAAATCTCAAGCAGGATGTATATAAAAGAAGCTACACCAGGTGCACATCAGCTGAAATGCCTAGAAACCGAGATGAAGAGAAACCCTGGAAAGCAGTCAGAGGGAAAAAGACCCGGTACCTACAGAACAGTGGTGTGGGTGATTATTTACTTCTCAGGAGAAACAGAAGCCAGATACGATCTGAGTAATGGGGAAAAAACAACTGTAAGAGAAATACAAACTAAGAAATTGTTGCCATCAGATCTTCACTAGGAGAAATGCTAAAGGAAGTTCTTCAGGTTGAAGAGAAATGACACCAGACTGAAACTGGGATCTTTAGGAAGAAATCAAGGGCACCAGAAATGGTGAATATATGAGCAAATATAAAAGACTATTTGTTCCTCTTAGTTTCTTTAAAATTCAAATAATTAAAGCAAAATATATAACACTGGAGTTATAACTTAATAGATGTAATACATATGACAACTGTAGCATGGGGAAGGGAGTAAATCAATCTACACAGTTGCAAGATTCTTGTATTTTATACCCAGTGATATATTAACTCTAAGTAGCCTGTGATGAGTTAAGGATGCAAACCGCAGCCCTAGTTAGAGCAATAGCTAAGAAAATAATATTAAGAAGTAGAGCCAGTAGACAGATAAACAAGACGCTTTAGTTGCCAACAATTAAAGTTTGGGACATTTTACACAAAAATTCAGATTTCTGGCTTCTCTTAAAACATACCCAGGGTCATGGGGTTCGGATCTAACTCCAGGCCTAGGTCCCTGGTAATCATGACGTGTATGTGAACCACATTTTCAAGATTGCTTGTTCCTGTTGGAATTTTCAGGTTTCTTTTAAATCTTTGAATATATTAAACATAACTGTTTTAAATATCTGGTCTTTGCAGGCCTGTGTCTCCTGTTGTTGCTTTTATTTTCATTCATGGTACCTGTTTCTTCGGGCGTTTGGTCTTTTTTCCCTTCCTAATCTGATTGTGGGCTGCTTACTTTCCAGGATCCCACCCGGGACAACCCTTGAAGGCAGGGGCCCGCAGAGAGGGTCCGCCTTCACTTCCAACACGGCACTGCACGCCACTGACCAGTAATTTGATCTTTCTAGGAGTTTTTGGTTTTTTCAATCAAGGTTATACCAATAAATTAGAAAATCTTTCACTTTGTCTAGCATTTCAAGAAAAATATAAAACCTAACCAAGAGGTAGAAAACCTACAGAGCCCACAATAACCATAAAAGAAAGGCCCAGAGAGCTTCACTCGGTTCATGTGATGATGCCTCAATGGCCAATCGTTCTTATATTCGGTAGCGGGGGGGCAAGTTTCAAAAGCAGAAAAGTGCAAAGAACAACAGGACACACTTGTATGCTCACCACTCCAAAATGACAGTTTTCAGCATGTTGCCACATTTGCTTCACGTCTTTTTGACATGAAAAAAAGAAGACCCCCGGACAACGGCAACTGCAGATGCATGAGCCGAGGACAGGCACAGTGGGCACACGGCACCCGAGGGCTCCCAGACGGGAGAAGCCAGGCTCACCCCCACAGGCCGCCCACCGCCCACCACACGCCCGCAGCAGCATCCCGGGATTCTGGTTCTCCACGCCCACGTCACCCACCGTGAGCCCCAAGTCCAACAGCGAGAAGCCAAAGCTCCCGCTGCAGCTCCCACCTCCCGCAAGCCTCGCTCAGGGTGAATGAGTAAAACAAAGATGACATCTGCCTTTCAGGAACCCTAAGTTCCACTTACTCTCCCCATCGCCAGTTGACTACGCATCCTTCCAGTCTACGGGAGGTACCCAGGAACAGAGAACTGCTGCCTGCCAAGCAGCAATGCTACCACACTGGACTTGTGCTCTGCGATTTCATCCATCAGCACAGCTTGATCTCCCCCATGTTGATGTAAACAAGTGTAGCTCAGTCTTTCCGACTGCTGCGTATTATTCATCACATAAAAACAGCATTCCTATTGTTTAAATTATTCCAAAACATGGAAAATGATGGAGAGTTTCCCAAACATTATATAAGGCTGGCATAACTCTCATACCAAAACCAGAAAAATGAGTACAGAAAAGAACTACAGACCAAGATCAGTAGAGTATGATTGTAAAAAAAAATTACAAAATAGAAATAAATCAAACCCAGTCATTGCCATATTAAAATAAGGTATCACAGCTAAAGAGGGTGTATCCAAAAATGCTGATTCAACATCAGGGACTCTATTAACATTCCGTCACCATTTTAACGCATTTCAGAAGATTTCTGGTGAAGGTAGCCAAATTATTATTTCTCTAACAAAAAAAGTGAGCTGCGTCCTTAACTGAAAACAGGCAAGGGCAAAACCTCCAGGCCCAGAGGGAAGAGGGAAGAGCAAGCAGCCTTACAGGGCCCGGCCTGCCTGGGCTCCCGCGCAGCTGCAGCGGTCGGAGGGCGTGGGGAGCTGCAGGGCCCCGGGCAGAGTGTGGGGGCCACTCTAGGGCTGGAATCTGGCCCTACCACCTTCCAGCTGTGGCAAGTGACCACACCCTCTCACCCAGCCTCCAGCTCACAGGCATCACCCAAAGCAGACCAGGGTGTCAGCTGCAACAGCGCTGTCACCTGAGCCACACCTCCAGCCAGCCCAGGGCTGGGCCCTCAGCAAACACCCACCAGAGACCACTGGGGAGACAGAATCACCCTCGAGAACTCTGCCTCAGAGGCTGTGGTGCCCCAAATCCTGAGCCAAGAAACATACGTAAAAATGGGTCTAGCATGAGTGACGCTGGTAGAGCCCTGCAAAGGCAACTGGGAAACTGCTCAGGGGGCGGTTCTACAACCCAGAGCCCTCCCGCAAGACCTACTGTGAAGGCGCGGTAATTAAGGCAGCCACCCCACACCCGTCAGACGGCCAGGCTCCACAACACTGACAGCGCCACGTGCTGGCGAACCCTCATCACTGCCGGCGGGAACGCCGAATGGTGCAGCCACAATGGAAAGACAGGTTGGTGGTTTCTCACAAAACTAAACATACTCTTACCATGCGATTCAGCAATCCCACTCCTTGGTATTTACCCAAGGAAGCTGAAAACTTACGTCCACACAAAAACCTGCACACAGAGGTTTATAGCAGTTTCATTCATAATTGCCAAAACCCGGAAGCAACCAAGCTGTCCTTCAGCAGATGAATGAATTGATAAACTGTGGTACCTCCAGATAATGGAATATTGTTCAGCCTTAAAAAGGAATGAAGTATTGAGACATACTACAACATGGATGAACTTTGAATACATTATGCTAAGTAAAAGAATCTGGTCACCAAAGGACAAATGTGTACCATTCCACTGTTTTTCTCTTTGGCCTCACCACATGGCATGCGGGACCCTAGTTCCCTGACCAGGGGTTGAACCCACGCCCTCGGCAGTGAAAGTGCGGAGTCCTAACCACTGGACCACCAGAGAACTCCCTGATTCCACTTATATGAGATCCCAAGAGTAATCAAATTCATAGAGACAGAAAGTAGAAAGGTAGCTGCAAGGGAATGGGGAGGAGAGGATGAAGAGTTAAGTGTTTAATCGGGAGTTTCAGTTTCACAAGATGAAAAAATTCTGGAGTGGATGGTGGTGACGGCTGCACAATAATGTGAACGTACTTGATGCCACTGAACTGTACACTGAAAATGGTCACAATGGCGATTTTGCGTTATGTATGTGTTATCACACATACACACGCACAAAGAATACGCTGCCCTCAGGGAGTTTACGTTCCAATGGAGTTCCAGGAGAAAGGAGGGAGGATGGGGGTAAGGTAATTTTCAAAGGGATAATAATCGAAATTTTCCAGAGATGAAAGGAAACTCAAGTATCCAGATTTAAAAGGGTACCCAGGGTTCTGAGCAAGATAAATAAAAGCAAATCAATACCTCAACACATAATTTCTGAAACCACATAACATGAAGGATAAAAGGAAAACCTTAAAACCTAAGTGCCCATAAAGAATAAGTTAATTCACAGACTTCAGCATGAGAAAAGAAACACAAACACAGACCTCTGTGCAGCCTCAACAGATAGGAGTAGATGACGGAGCCTCTCTAATGTGTTAAGGGAAAAAATAATTTCTCATCTAAATTATCACTGAACATGAGGCAAAATGTATTTTCAGACATGCAAAAACTAAGGGAGTTTAATATACATATCGCTTTCACAAATGAAATGCTAAAAGAGGTACTAGAGCAAGGATATAAACCCAGAAGGAGCACAGGGGAGAGTGGTAATTCTAAAACCATTTTTATATTTAAAAAGAACGTGAGGCCTCCTTTCTCACATTTACCTACACTCCATGCAGAAACCCCAATTAAAATGACAGTAAGGAATTTCAAAGGAAGGGTAAACCCGCAAGGGCAAAGACAACAGAGGAATGAGTTAGAGACGCCAAACACCAACAATGGGGAAGCTGACGGGGAAGAGTCGCTCGGCGAGAGGCACGCTGCTGCAGGAGTAAGGCCCGTGGCTCGGGGCTCCTCTTGCCCACGAAGCCTTTCTCTTTTAAAATGTCTAAAATGACAAAAGGTGGGGGCTCCTTGGTGGCGCAGGGGTTAAGAATCCACCTGCCAATGCAGGGAACACGGGTTCGAGCACTGGTCCAGGAAGATCCCACATGCCGCAGAGCAACTAAGCCTGTGCGCCACAACTACTGAGCCTGCGTTCTAGAGCCTGCGAGCCACAACTACGGAGCCCGTGTGCCACAACTACTGAAGCCCATGCGCCTAGAGCCCATGCTCCGCAACAAGAGACGCCACCGCAATGAGAAGCCCGCACACAGCAACAAAGAGTAGCCCCCGCTCGCCACGACTAGAGAAAGCCTGTGTGCAGCAACAAAGACCCAAAGCAGCCAAAAATGAATACATTAATTAATTGATTTTTTAAAAATAAATAAATATAACAAAATGTAACATACAATCATTGTGCAAAGGAAAGAAAACACTGACACACTTAAAGTGAAAAATGAAAATGTGGAAGTTAAAACAGAAAGTAACAGCTCAGAGTTATCAGTGGTTTTCCAAGGGGAGCAGGAACAGGGTGGGGAGAGCCGAGCATCATCTTGCTGCTTCCTGTAATAAGCTTTAAGAACTATATAATTAATCCCTTACATTTCACAGGCCTCCTACAACATGAGCTGACACAGTAAGTGGCTGGGGGGGCTAGGCAGCCCCTGCAGGGCCACATGGAACAGAGGAGGGGTCTCTAACATAAAGGGAAAGGCACCACTCTCAAAAGAAGGGAAAGGTGACCTGAATGACAACACTCAACACTATAAACTAGTCAAGGAGCACAGGCCCTGTCCCAACATTTGGAGACACAGCAGTAAACAAAGCGTGTACCTTATTCTTGTGGAGCTAATATTCCAGAGGGGAGAGACAGAGATTTTAAAATACAGATATAACATTAGGGAAAGAGGAAGGAGAAAGATGGGGTGGAGGATGGAAAAGTGGCAGGAAGAGTCACTGGAGCAACCCCCAAACTCCCTTCCCCAGGGCTCCGACCTCGGGCACACGAGGCCCCACTCTCTCGGCTGCTCAGAAATCCAGCTGCAGCCCGCTGAGTCCATTCTGCGAATCTGAGCAGAGGCATCAGGGAGAAGTCTCAATGCTGGACAGCAGGAAGGGCTTCAGGACGTCCCCCAGAGCCCAGCCAGGACAGGGACCAAGCTCCAGTCCTTCTTCTGGAGGCAGAAGAGAGACTTAGATGGAAAAGTCAAGTTTGCAAGTATGGTTAAGACACACACACACATTTCCTAACATTCCCTTTGTTTCCAACATTTCACACTAATCTACCTGGAATAGATCTTGGTCCCACCTTCACTGAATGATGACAGGACCTCCAGTCTTACAGCAAAGAGCTCTCTGTAAAGAACAATGAGATCAGTACAGAGTCTGCTACAGAACAGGGGCTGAGGGCAGTGACGGCTCCATTACTCCGTAAGAACTCTCTACTGAGAAGCTTTATTTTATGGAATTTAGAATTGACTCACAGCAGAAGTCTTGCTTCTTCTGCAGAAATGCACCTATGACAGTAAAGACTTTATAACTGACCTATTCCTTGTTTTGTTTTGTTTTCACTGCAAAGAAGCTTGGAACCACAGACAAGCTCAGGGTCAGCCTTGGGCCCACCACCTGTGTGCCTCTCTCCCCGCGGCCCCAACCTTAGCCTTATGACGATGCATGAGTTGCTATCTTCCCTGACTCCATGCCTGTCTGTTCCCTCTATCTTCTCAGTGTAATATGACAAATCTTTGGACCCCTTACACACTGCCAGGGGTATGGAAAGTGGTGCAGCTGCAGCGGGAAACAATTGAGAAGTTCCTTAGCTGCCATGTGACCCAGCAATTCCACTCCTAGGATCTACCCAAGACAGAATTGAAAACATGTTCACACAAAAACTTGTACAAGAATTTTCACAGAATTATTCAAAAAACAACCCAATGTCCAACAACTGATAAACAGATAAAAGAAGAAGTGATCTGGACTTCCCTGATAGTCCAGTGGTTAGGACTCTGCACTTCTACTGCCAGGGGGCCCAGGTTCAATCCCTGGTGGGGGAACTAAGATGCCACATGCCGCGCGGCAGGGAAAAAAAAGAAGTGTGATCTATCCATACAGTGGGATATTCAGTCATAAAAATGAATGAAGTAGGCTTCCCTGGTGGCACAGTGGTTAAGAATCTGCCTGCCAATGCAGGGGACACAAGTTTGAGCCCTGGTCCGGGAAGATCCCACATGCCTCGGAGCAACTAAGCCCATGCACCACAGCTACTGAGCCTGCGCTCTAGAGCCTGTGAGCCACAACTACTGAGCCTGCGTGCCTAGAGCCCGTGCACCACAGCAAGAGAAGACACCGCAATGAGAAGCCCGCGCACCGCAACAAAGAGTAGCCCCCGCTCGCCACAACTAGAGAAAGCCCGTGCATAGCAACGAAGACCCAATGTAGCAAAAAATTAAAAAATTTTTTTAGATGAATGAAGTACGGAGACATGATACAACACAGATGAACCTTGAGAATACTGTGCTGAGAGAAAAAAGCCGGTCACAAAAGGCCACATACTACGTGATTCTATTCATATAAAATGTCTAGAATAGGCAAATCCGGAGACAAAGTAGAATGGTGGTTGCCAGGGGCTGGGGGACAAGGGGAAATGGGGAGTGACTGCCCAATAGGCACCAGGCTTCTCACTGAAATGACGAAAATATTCGGGAATTGGATAGTGGTGATGGTTGCATTAACCACCACTGAGAATGTACTACAAAACCAACGAATTATATACTTTAAAATAGTTTAATTGATGAATTTTAGGTTAATCTTATCTCAGTTTGTAACCTATCAAATCTTCTGTTGAATAGGAAAGGTATTAAACATATTAAGTTGTATCATTCACATGTCTGTAATGTATTTTCCTATTCTAATTCTAACACATGCCTAATGCATAACGATAAGTCACTGCACATAGCAGGGGCATGTGCTGCACACACTGGGAACCCTAAGTCAAAAGAACTGGATCGAAGTCCACATAACGCGCAGTCCCTGACCCACCCCACCCACGGCCTGGCAACCAGCCCCACCCCAGCAGGAGAAGAACCGGAGTGTAGTCTAAGGACAGGGCACACCGGAGGGGGCGCTCAAGGCAGTGAACTACAAGACACAGCCAGCACGAGGACACTTGCCAAGATCTAGGGAAAACACCTGCTGATACTGACGGTGGGTCCTGACCAATTGGCCCTCAGTGAAGCCTCCACCCAGGACCTGCCGTCAGCTCCCAGACCTCCGTCTCAACAGTGGGCCTGCAGTCGAAGGCCATCAGACGTGTGAGGAAAACTTACCATGAGGATAAGAATTTAAAAGCAGGGACTTCCCTGGTGGTCTAGTGGTTAACAATCCACCTTCCAATGCAGGGGACGCGGGTTCGATCCCTGGTTGGGGAACTAAGATCCCACATGTCACAGGGCAACTAAGCCCGTGCACCACAAGTACTGAGCCCACGTGCCGCAAGAAGAAGATCTCACATACCACAACTAAGACCCGACGCAGCAAAGTAAATAAATATTAAAAAAAGAAAAAGATGTTGCAAGAAGAAAGGCAACTGGAAATTCTAAAAACTAAAAAAATAAAATAAAGATGGCCAAAAATTTATTGTAATTCCCCCAACAAGAGATAAAATCTATTTCTCCACATTCTTGATTCTGGCCTGGGCCTGTGACTGCTCCCACCAACTGAATATGGCAAAAGTGATGCCAGACCAGAGCCAGCCTCGCCTTTAAAAGGACTGGCAGGGCTTCCCTGGTGGCGCAGTGGTTGAGAGTCCACCTGCCGATGCAAGGGACACAGGTTCGTGCCCCGGTCCGGGAGGATCCCGCATGCCGCGGAGTGGCTGGGCCTGTGAGCCATGGCCACTGGGCCTGCGTGTCCGGAGCCTGTGCTCCGCAATGGGAGAGGCCACAGCAGTGAGAGGCCCACGTACCGCAAAAAGAAAAAAAAAAAAAAAAAAGGACTGGCAGACAGGGAGTTCCCTGATGGCCTAGTGGTTAGGATTCCAGGCTTTCACTGCCATGGCCCAGGTTCAATCCCTGGTCGGGGAGCTGAGATCCCACAAGCTGCATGGTACGGCCTAAAAGTAAAAAAATAAAAATAAGAAAAAAATAAAAGGACTGGCAACTTCACTTCCTCCTTCAGGAACCAGCCACCATGCTATGAGGAGGCCCAAGCAGCCTCACGGGAGGCCTATGTTGGGGAGAATGGTGGACCGTGGCCAACAGCCAATTCCAACACACAGACACAGGAAACAAACTGACACCACAAGAGCAGAAACAAGCTAACCCTGGCATACAACGTCCAAACTGCAAAACTGTAAACAAATAAATGTTGTTGTGCTTTCAGCCACTAAGTTCTGGAATAGCTTATCAGGGAGGAATAGATAACCCAGACACCACAATATTGGGAAGAACTGGGGAAGGGGAAGTGGGAGGCCAGCGGGAAAGAAAGCTAAATCCTTATCTCCTGTAGACAGAACTTAACACATAACATATAAACCACAAAGTTCTCAACTCAGCAAAATTAGAAAGTTATTTTTTTTTTTAAGTACAGATAGATACCACAAGAAACAGCTGGAAGAGCAGAGCAGTTGTCTCCTTGGAATAGTTACCTAGACTGTTACCGTTTGACATGACCCTCGCAGAGGAAACTGTCTTTAGGGCACCTGGTTCCGTCTGATCAATGAAAAGGTAAACTGGAAATACACCTAAACATTTGGTTGGTAAGACTGTAGTTATTACAGATTTTCCATAAAATGTACTTTCTGATTATAAAATTAATAATAATTAAGCTTTCTATTTTTCCTTGATGATGTGTCAAGAAACTGCACATCCTTGAAAATAAGATTTCTATAAACTCTAGGCTGGAATTCACAACTCAGTTTCTACTACATCATTCCCGTGCTGGGAACTCACTAAGGGAGGAGAGAGGTGAGAAGGTGCCAGGATCTGGGCACCAGCTGAAGGACCAGCTCTGAGACCTCCAGCCAATAGCAGAGAACAAGAGAAGCAGTTGGTACAGACCCAGGGAAGCAGCAATGGCTTCTAGGAGACAAGCCCACAACGAGGGCACAGCCAAGAACAGGGGCCAGGCTCCACCCAAACACCCAGGGTGCTGTGCCCGGCCCCAAGGAGTTACCTTGGAGTCCTCGAGAGGCAGAGCTGTAAAGCCAGGGCAAGGTCCTATGGAAACACGTTTCATTCCTAGTGGGCCATCAAGACACAGATTTCCTCTATCTCAGAGGTCTACCAACCTACAAAAATGAACAGGGCCCCTCTCCAAAGGAAGCAGAGAGGGCAATTGCCTACGATGTGCTCTGACCCTTTGCTGATGTAACTGTTAATTCACAGAAACCCCTCAAGCAGCCAAGAGCTACTGGCATCTGAGAATGCACGCAAGCTCAGCCTCCACGCTGGACAGACAAGAACTACCAATATTTTTTTCGAGGAAGTTATAAGAAGTTGAATTTTAAGAAATAAATACTTTTTTATATAGATTTCAGAACTCGACAAAAAAGAATCCAATAAGCTGTTAACGTGACGCTCGATCCCAACTCATCTTCCACAAATAAGGTACACAACTTCAGATGCAGGACAAAAGGGAGAAAACCCTGACATGCACCGTCCTCCATGCCTCCCCCGCAGCTCTCCTTCTGCGCGGTGCCGCTCCCCCAAAGCAAGCCTTCCTTCCGCACCTGAGGAAGAGGAAGCAGCCTGAAGCCCGCCAGCTCCTCCCCGTGCTCAGGCCAGCGCCCGCCTCCCCCCGCCCCAGAAAGAATCCAGCAGCTGAGAAGCCAGGGGCCTGGGGCAGGGCCCAGCCCGCGGGTCACAAGGACAGACCACACACCCCTCCGCGTCACACGCAGGCCTGGAGTGGGCTGCCTGCTCCCCGACACGGCACAGGGGCGGCCGCGGCGCCGACACACAGGCCAGTCCAGGCGGTGGAGCGCGGGCAGGAGCCGCGCAGTCCTGGGGGCACCGCCAGGAGCAAGAGCTTCCACTCGAGTGGGGGCAGATGGGGGACAGCAAGACTGGGGGTCAGGAGAGCAGAAAGGGCACGATGACAAGTGGGGCGATCAACGTGAGAAACTGATATGTGAGTCAAGGACTCAATGAAAATTTTTTAAATTCCTGAATAGGCTTTTCCTTGCTCCCGAACCTCGAAACCCAAGTAAATGTAACGCTTACAAAAATACTGTCTAGACAGTGAGTGGCGCTTCTACCTGTCTGCTTTCGTCAGACAAAACTCAGGGCCGTCACCGACACCCTCCCTATGCCGTCCCTCCCCTCCAGCCCACAGGCCTCAGCCCTTTTCCTGCAGAGCTCTTGCCCCGGCTGACCTGACGAGGCTGGCTCCTCCTGTCACAGCCAGAAGCCCGTTGCTGGCGGGCCACCTCCACCTTGCACCAGCACCACAGGCCCCGAGCCGGCTGACCAGCCAGCAGACCCGAGGCAGCAGCGCTCCACTCCGCGGGCATCGGAGGGCACCGGCCCCACCCCAGAGCTTAGGACTCAGTAGGTCTAGGGTGGGCCCCAATACGCGTGTCTAAGAAGTTCCCAGGTGACAGATGCTGTCAGTCTGGGGACCACTGAGAACCCCTGGACTAGGTTACGGGGCCGCAACCTGGCTCAACCCAGAGGTTTCCCTCATGCTCATAGTGCGTATCATGCGCTTCCACAGTGAGAAGGAAAAAGGGACATCGTGGAAGCACGCGACTCTCAGAGCGCCCAGTCAGAGATGACGCGTCCCTTTTCATTGTCCAAAGCAAATCACGTGGCCACGCCAAATTTCAACAGGGCAGAGCTGTTCAGTCCTACAAGGCACCCAAAGCAGGGACAGCTGGAAAGAGTCTAACCCGAACACACAGTGAGCGCAGGCCGGTCTCCTGCACCCTCTTCCCTCTCCGGAATCCTCCCACCACCAACTTAGAGAGGACTCCAAGAAACGCACTTCCCAAAGCAAACAGATTCATGTCCGTCTCCCTCTCCCCGACACACACACACACACACACACACACACACACACACACACCCGCCCCGCTTAAAACCCTCAAGGGCCTCACATTGCTCTCTGGATGAAAAGCCTTACTACAGCCTCAGAGAGCCTGCCCTGCCCCACCCCTGCAGCCTGGGTCTACACATAGCTCCCTCACCCTCAGCTCCAGCCTCATCAGCCTTCTGTCCACTCCCGTCACAGGCTCTCTGCACTGCCTGCTCCTTCATCTAGAACAGTCACAACACCCTTACCAAGCCCACCCTCTACCAAGGCCTCTTCTGCTCTCTGCTCCAGCCTCAGTCCCGTCAGGAAGTCCTTCCTGACACCCAACCCACAGTTAGGCATAATCTCCTTATAGATGTACTAAATGTACCCAACCTCTCCTTCGTGACTTTTCTTCCTTCGTCAGGGAGAATTCTGAACACACATAAAGGTAGAGAGAACAAGCAGGGCCCATGGACCGCACCACCATCACCCCACACCAGCCCTGATCCAGCCACACCCTCACGGCTCCCTTTCCACAGAACTGTGAAGCCAATCGCAGATGGTGTATCATTTCTTTGATAAATTCTTTATGCATGCCTACAAGGTACAAATTCTTTTCTTAAACAAAACCAAACCACTATGGCAGCTAAAAAAAAAAAAGAATTCCTTAATGACAAATTGAGTCAGTGTTCCAATTTCTAATTGTCCCAAATATCATAAACAGTGTTGAGTCACATCTCTAACTAACTGGCCCGTCCTGGATGCACATAAGCCCTCCGTAGTGCAATCAGCCTCTTATCCACATCCCCCTTCTTTTTGCTTGTGGAAGAGACCTGGTCACTGGTCCTGCAGGTTCCCACGTTCTGAGTTCCGCCAGTGGCAATCCCACAGTGTAGTTTAATGTGTTCCTTTCCCCACCCCCATATTTCCTATTAATTGCTTGTGGGAGGTAAAGGCCTGATCAGTTTCAGGTTCAGTTATTTAGCAAGACTATTTCACAGGTTTTTCTTTTTTTCTTTTTGTTATTTTTTAAAATAAATTTATTTATTTATTTATTTATGGCTGTGTTGGGTCTTCGCTGCTGCGCGCGGGCTTTTTCCACTTGCGGCGAGCAGGGCTAGTCTTCGTTGTGGTGCGCAGCCTTCTCATTTTGGTGGAGCACGGGCTCTAGGTGTGCGGGCTTCAGTAGTTGTGGCTCGCGGGTTCTAGAGCACAGGCTCAGTACTTGTGGCGCACGGGCTTAGCTGCTCTGCAGCATGTGGGATCTTCCCGGACCAGGGATCGAACCCATGTCCCCTGTTACAGATTTTTCAAAGATGCAATCTTTTGTCCACCGTTTCTCCTGTTTCATCCCTCTCACAGGTCTGTCAAGTCCATGAGACCAAGGACATGGGTGTTTTGGCTCATCACTGGAACACAGCTAATTTCTTAATTCTCAGTGAATGAAGAAATGTCCCCAGAAGTACACTGCCATACTAACTAACAAAATACACTGGCCCACCCTCCTATTTATATAGAGACAGCACAGACAGTCTTATGTGCAACATGCTGCCATGACAGGGCCTGGTGCTCAGAGGAACAACCAACCTGGGAACAGAAAACCAAACACACCTAGTGCCATGGGCGCAGCGTCGGCAACACTAGAGGAAACAAATGAAGGTGGAGCTGTAAGAGCAGCTCAGCAAGGCCAACTGGGACGCCTTAGGAAGGAGCCACAGCAATGCAAGGACCGTGAGATGGAGCACAGCTCATCCCCGAGGGGCAGCAGCATGGCGATGAGATCTCAGAGCAGCTACAAGGGGCCAGGGAGCAAAGATGCTAGAAAACACAAAGGGGCCACACACCACGCTCAAGACCTAAGGCTTCCTCTTCTGGGTGAACAGGAAGGCACAAGAGACACATTTTCAGCTGGTAGGTGACATCAGTTTCTTTTTGGAAGGAACCAAGGTAGATCAGAAACGAGGCCCACCTTCAGTTTCACTAGTTCACAGGGAGATAAAAATGGTGCCCTCTCCACCCAATCTTTCAAATTGTGAATATTAGGATCACCTGGGCCTCTTTTTAAATTTTATTTCACTTATTTATTTTTTGGAGGTGTTCGGTCTTCCTTGCTGTGCACGGGCTTCTCACTGTGGTGGCTTCTCCTGTTGCGGAGCACGGGCTCTAGGCGCATGGGCTTCAGTAGTTGTGGCACGTGGGCTCAGTAGTTGTGGCTCTTGAGCTCTAGAGCACAGGCTCAGTAGTTGTGGCGCACAGGCTTAATTGCTCCTTGGCATGTGGGATCTTCCCGGACCAGGGCTCAAACCCATGTGTCCTGCATTGGCAGGAGGACTCCTAACCACTGCGCCACCAGGAAGTCCCCAACCCTCCCCTCTTATTCTGAGCCCCCATGCTGCACCCCAGCCCATCAATGCCACTACAGCCCTCTCTCCTGCATCTGTTCACTCTTCCTACCCCACCTCCTGTGCCTGGGTAAGGCCACCGTTCTCTAGCAGTGGTCTATGAGCCTCCTCTCTGACCTCTCTCACCTGCCCATGGCCCTCCACCTTGCCAACCTCACACTAGGGCAAGCACGCCTACGCCAATCCCCTTTATCCACACCACTTCTTATACGTGAGCCAGCACACAAGGGGCTGAGAGTCTGTTCATGCAAGCAGTCACTCAATGTCTGACAGTCATTCGGGTACTGTCCTAGGCACTGGGGGTATCACAGTAAGTAGAGCCAAAAGGAGAAAAATCTCCACCCTTATAGACATCTTGATGCAGTCAGGCAGGCAGACAAATAAGGAAAACACCCAGAATGTCAGAGGATAAGAGTCATGGAAAAGAAGCTACAGCAGATGGGCAGAGCCAGACAGCAAGAGGGTGTCTGAAATCAGTGGTCAGGGACGGTGCCTGAGAAGGGGAGGTTTGAGCAAAGACCTAAAGGCAGGTAGAGAGGAAGCCAGGCAGGTGTCCAAGTAGAAGGAATAGCAGGTACAGCAGCATGGCTGCAGTACCTGAGGCAGGCCAGAGGCCAGAATGGCTGGAGCAGAGTGAGAATGCAGTGTGCAAAGGTGAGCGAAGCGCAAAGTGTTCAAGACATACCTACAAGGGCTCCCAAGACTGGCAGGGAGTCTGGGGTCGTTTTCTAGGAGTGAGGTGCAAGCTGAGAGCTGAATGAGAAGGAATTAATACGAAAAGCCAGCTGTGCCCACACATGCACTGAAGTGTAAGTGTGTGTATGGGGGTCACAGGGGAGAGCAGGGGCAAAAACTGACCATGCCAAGGCCCAAGGAAAAAGCATGGCAGCAACAGATGGGCTGAGGAGGTCAGGTGAGATCAAAGTAAGAAGTGCAGGGGACTTCCCTCGTGGTGCAGTGGTTAAGAATCCGCCTGCCAATGCAGGGGACACGGGTTCGATCCCACATGCTGCAGAGCAACTAAGCCCAGGCACCACAACTACTGAGCCTGTGCTCTAGAGCTCACGAGCCACAACTACTGAAGCCTGTGCACCCCAGAGCCTGTGCTCCACAACAGGAGAAGCCACCACAATGAGAAGCCCACGCACTGCAATGAAGAGCAGCCCCCGCTCACTGCAACTAGAGAAAGCCCGCGCGCAACAACGAAGACCCAACACAGCCAAAAATAAAAAATATAATAAAATTAAAAAAAAAAACAATCTTAAAAAAAAAAAAAGAAGTACAGTGAGAGGCAGAAAACCCAGTGAGAGATTGGTCTTGAACCCCAAAGGGCACTGGAGCTCCTGGAGAAGGGGCCTCACATGATCACACGTGCGTTTTAGACAGACTAGGCAGGGTGTGGAGAGCTGAGCGAGGGTCGCACAACTGGAGTCAGAGACATGCTTTCTGATCTGTCCACCTATGTAACCAGCAGCACAGCCCAAGGGAAAAACTCACCAAGATGTGAAAACTGCTGACATAAACATACCCTTAACAGCATGACACACTTCATCCAGATCATCAATTCTTTCTATGACAAGCCAGTCAACTTAAAAATTGAGGTCCCAGGACTTCCCTGTGGTCCAGTGGTAAAGAATCCACCTTACAATGCAGGGATGTGGGTTCGATCCCTGGTCAGGGAACTAAGACCCCACATGCCGCAGGGCAACTGAGCCCGCGCGCCACAACTACTGAGCTCGCGCGCCTCAACTACAGAGCCCGCGTGCCACAAATTACAGAGCCCACGCGCTCTGGAGCCCGCACGCCCTGGATCCTGCACACCAAAACTAGAGAAGAGAAAACCCGCGCACCACAACGAAAGATCCCGCATGCCTCAGCAAGGATCCCATGTGCCACAACTAAGACCTGAGGCAGCCAAAAATAAATAAAATAAATAAATAATAAATCTTAAAAAAAATTGAGCTCCCAACTCCTCCAGTAAGATAAAACATTGTTTCTCTACACACCCACTAGGGAAGTCTCACTACTGGGGCTTTTGAGCTGCAGGCCAGCACTCAGCTCAACCACTACTTAGCAGTTTCCATCCTTGTATGTCTTGTTGAAACTATTAGGTATTACAGACATTAAGATGCTTTAAAAACTCATCTTTGGCCGTTTGTTTTCTGGAAGACAAACTCAAGAACAAAACTACTTCAAGACAGCCTGAATTTTTAAAGTAGCAAACCAAATCTCATCAAATCAGTTCCTTCAAAAGCTATACTGCAACCGACAGACAAATGCAAAATGCTGACAAGTCCCCGGGGTAACTAATTTAAGTCTTTTTCTCTCCAAAAGAAATATGTTTTATGTAAATAACAGTTCCTAAAAAATGAAATTAACAAATCACATAAAGGCAGTTTGTAAAGTATAAGCATAATCCTGGGAATTTCCATGTCACCTCTTGCTTTTGTGTACTTTATATTCTTTTTACTTTGCCCAGGGATACAGATAAGTACAGTAGAAACATCACTGCTTGATTCATCCTGGTGGTGGACACAGGTCTACTCTATTATTTGTTTGCAATATTTCATAGTTAATTTTGATTTAACATTTGAGTTACCTATGATGAGAAAAGGAAAAGAAACAGCCCTGCCTAGCAAACAGTGTCTTAGCTCCCCAATTAAAGTAGGGTGACCTTAGGCCAGCCCCTTACTTTCCATACTCAGCTTCTTCCAGAGGGTCCCTTTCTGCTCCAACATGACTTACAAAAAAGAGAGGCAAACAGGCCACATGCTGGCATTAAAATGGGTTGTTTATCCCAAGTCATGTGCCCATTTATTTATTCAGCATTCACTGAGTGCCTGCCATGAGAAGGCACCAGCAGAGGCCAGGCTGCCCAAGGCTATAAGAGTCCTACCTCAAGAGCTCTCCAACAGGAGAGAAAAGTCACATATGGCCACTGAAGGGCTGGGTCCTCTGTGCTCAAAAGGGAGGACAAGCAGTGGTCCACACCCAACAACAGTCCATGCAGAGGCCTGGGTCAGGACAGGGCACCACATATTTGGGGAACAAGGACACATTTAGTGCAGTCCAGCAGAGATAAGAGTGAAGCTCAGAAGACTAAGATGCTTATCCAAACCTGCATCATTCTATAGCCAAGCAGTCCAACCCAAAAAAACACCAGCCAACCAACCAACCACTGTACACTAGAATATGCATGGGAAAAGCCTTGTATCTTCAGCTCCCACTGATTGATTAAAGTGTTTCCTTAGAAAGGTTACTTGTGTAGCTTAGGGCAGGGCAAAATAAATGTGGAACTTCAGCGTCATCTTAGCACACCCATTGCAAATGTGTGTGCTCAGTGGCAATCCGATATCTCATATAGCACACATTTTATTAGTGGTTTCTATCCTCTCACCAGCAGTTCTTAGTAAGTTATAACTCCACCTATTTTTACATGTTTTACACTGAAGCATCAAACCGTAAAAAAGTAACTAATTAGCTTCCATTCTGCCATATGAGTAAACCTTTTAAAACTGTACTACTTGTAGGAGGAGAAGTCATCCGAATAAATGGAAGGCTTGGCCCACTCTTCCATAACTAGGCCACAGGGTCTCTAATTCCTAACTTCTCACAATTCTGACTTATTCTCCCCATCTGATTCCTCACATTTGAGCAGGTACTATTTTAACGGCCCTGTGTAAATCGGCTGAATAAAAACCATAAGCCTAGTAGCCACACGTGGTAGCCTGTTTACCTTACTGTTTTGTTCTGTGTCTCCACAAATTTCAAATTATGGTAGTTTAGACGTTACATATGAATATATCATAAAAGTGCACACAGAGTAATAAACTGCCCATCACTTTTTATTTTTTATTTATTTACTTTTTTGGACATGCCACACTGCGTGCGGGATCTTAGTTCCCCGACCAGGGATTGAACCCGTGCCCCCTGAACTGGAAGCACAGAGTCTTAACCACTAGACCGCCAGGGAAGTCCCATGCCCATCATTTTTTGAAACTCAGAAAGTTATTTTTCTAATACTCTTAAATTGGAATGTTTACCACTGGAATCCCAGGCCAGCCTGATCTGTAGTAATGCCGTCAGGAGGGGAGGATTTTTGTACTACATAGATCACAGTTCTTCACAAAAGCTTACGCAAACTCACAACCCTGCAGAAAGTCCTCACTTTACCAACCACTGGCCCAAAATTGAAGGCTGCTGGGCGTCTGAGAAAATGGAAGAAAAGGAAAGGAAATGACTCAAAGTAATCGTGCTTAAGGCATGAGTCCTCTTCACTTCCAGTCGGCAGTTTAGATTTGAACTACGGTCGGTGGTGAGGTACAGGAGCACACCAACCACGCCAGGAAAGGGCTGTGCTCCCAGGACTTGTTTCCCTCGTGGTGCTGATTAGAGCTGTGCTTCTTTAATGGTGCTCTCGTCACATTTAAATATGTAACGAGGATATTTAAAACAATTGGGAAAATAAAAGAGTTAAATTCCCAGCTTCATACATGAGATGGCTCCTAACTTATTTTCCATCTTAATAATCTCATTTTAAAATACATAAAGTAAGAGTCAGTATAATCGACGCGTGGTAGCAACGTGAGGTTTTTAAGTTGTTTGGTGATTAGGGAACACACATCTTGGCGTTTAAGTCATTTAAAAGTCAAGGCCTTGAAAGTCTGAGCGCGGGCTGTCAGTCCTGAAGAACTTCCCTAACCTCGCTCTGAAGTCACCCTAACCGAATGGGTCCCCTGTTCTGCTACACGCGCACACGCGCACACACCCCGGAGCCCTAATTACCTGCCTAAGAATGATTAACGTCCCAGTGAGACCAAGTTTCCCCCCGCATGTCAAACCTGTGACCACTCACGTCCCGGCATCGGCGAGAGGGAGAAAAAACTAAGGCTGCACCGGGTCCTGCGCCTTCTGCCCAGAGTCGAGAGCAGCAGCATCGCTTAAACGCCGAGATTTTAAACCGCCCTTCTGGCGAGTGGGGCAGAGTCGGCCGTGCGGCCGGGCCGCTCCGCTGCGCGGTCGGGGCCTCGGGGCCGCCGTCTGGCCAAGCGCGGGGGCCGAGGGCCGGCAGCCCCGGGCGGGGTCCCCGCGCCTCCACCTGCCAAGGCCCGGGGCTCCGGGCGCCCGCGCTGACCAACGGCCGGCGCCCGAGTGTCACCCGGACCCTCCGCAGACAAAAAGCGCCTCCCCGGCCCCGGCCGCCCCTCCCACCGCCGCCCGGCCCCGGCCCCGGCCAGCGCCTCACAAAGGCCGGCCCGGCCCGCTGGGCGCCGCAGCGAACAAAGGCCGCCGGCCCGCGGGCCGGCACAGGTGCAGCCGCCGGCCGCCGGGCCCAACATGGCCGCGCCCGCCCGCCCGCCCGGCCCCGTTAGCCCGCCCGCCCGCCCGGCCCCTCAGCCCCTCAGCCCTCCGCCCCTCAGGCCCGCGGCGGTTGGGCCGGCGGCGCCAGTGACCTGTTGTGCGGCGCATCCTCCGGCGGCGGCGGCTCTCCGGTGCGGCGGCTCCGGCGGCGGCGGCCGGGGAGGGGGCCGGGGCCGGGGCCGCGGGGGAGGGAGGGAGGGAGGGCCGAGGGAGGGGAGGGGGCGGCGGCGGCGGCGGCGGCGGCGGCGGCGGGCGCAGCGCGGCCAGGCCGAGGCTCTCCGCGCGCGGCGCCGACCCCGCCCCCGCGCCTCCCGCCCGCCGCCGCCGCCGCCGGGCCGCCGCCGCCTCGCAGAAGCCGCGGGAAAGTGCGCGCCGCTGATTGGCTGCCGCGCTCGCGGGGCTGCGGCCGGGCTTTTCAAATCCGCGCGGGGCGGGGCGGGGCGGTGGTGGTGGGTCCGTGGCGCGGGCGTGGGCCGGAGGCTGGGGGTCGGGGGCGCAGGCCGGGGCCGGTGATCGAGGGCACGGGCCGGGGCCGGGGGCGCGGGACCCCGCAAGCCGCCTCAGACCGGCGCCGGGCGCGCGCCCCGCTCCCGCTACTCGGCCGGGCGCGCGCCAGGCGGCGGCTCAACCGAAAGCCCGGAGCCTGGAGCCAGAGTCCGGAGCGCGCGCGCGTGGTGACGTCACGGCCGCGCGCCCAATCGCCGCCGGCGAGGCCGCCCCGCGCGATCGCGGCCCCAGCCCGGGCCGCGCGGCCCTGGAGCCGGGAAGTGGGAGGCGGCTCCCTGCCGGCCGCCCCGCGGGCCCTGCGCCCGTAGCACCACGCGCAGGGTCAGCCCGCGCTGGCCGCAGGGCCCTCACCCAAGTGGTCACCCACGCCCCTGCCTCGGGGCGGAGAGAAGGCTCCCGGGTCAGGAGGCGCTCTGCGCGGGGCCTGGTCGAGCAGCTGGGATCCGGGAAGGCGGAGGTCAGGTTGAACTGGCCCTGCAGGCGAGGCCCAGCTGGAGCTCGCAGGAGAGCACTGTGGAGGGAGCTCCAGGGACTGCCGAGCAGGGTGCAGAGGTCCCCGCCGTGTCTGTGCTCCTGGAACGCACATTACAAACTTGGCATAGATGGTCACAAACAACGACAGGGAGTGGGGATTGCAGGCCGGAGAGAGACTGGCCGGGGCGGTGCGGGCGGGGGGGGGGGGGCGTCTTCTGCAGAATATCTGCAGGGCGAGGATTCAGCCGTTCCCCCCACCTCCCAGGCTCTGGTTTGGCCTGGATCTGGGAGCAGTGGGGTAACCGTGGACAGAGGCAGGACTCCCAGGCCCTGAAACTGCTGGGGCTTGTGCCATTCTAGTGAGGCTGGGGTGGGGAAGAGGGACAGGGCAGGCCCAAGAGTGCCAGCAGCTGCAAGCTTCAGCTGCTTCCCACCAGAGCAGGGGGTGGCCTAGCGGACGCTAGAGCCAGGGGGAGACCCTCCCCTGTGTCCAGCTAAATGGGATTACAGAATTTTTCACCCTTCCATCCAAGAGCTATATGGTGAGGTCCTACTGTGTGCTGCACCCTTGCAGCATTCTGGGGAGCCTGAGCAACCAGAAGAGACGCCCTTCCCCCATCGTTCACTGCCAGGACTCACCTCTGGCCACCAGGAGCCCCTGGAAGGTGTCTAGCTGGGTGCTGGCCCATTCACATTTGCATTTTGCCATATCTCTTGGCTGTGGGGAGGAGAACAGGTGCCCTCTCTGGGCCCGGGATCCCTCTGGGGCACAAGCCTGAAAACTGTCTACCTCCCCAGTACCTTTAAATCCCTGCAGTGCAAGACAAATACCACCATATCTCATTTGATTTCACAGATTTGGAATTAGGGCTCCTCTTCAAAACCAAAAAAATCTGCATTTAGAATAGTGCAATCAACATGTAAATTTATTCAAAACATGAAAGTGTGTGTTTGGATTTTCTTGAAGAAAGTTATTTGGGGCAGGCTGATCTTTTCCCGCCTAGGGCAGGCCTCCCTGGGCCCAGCCCTGCTGTCTTGTTGGGTCCTAAGCCCTTTTCATCGAGTCGGCCAGCTGGGCAGCCCCAGTCCCGCACACACTGCGGGCCCCTCCCGTGGAGAGTGGATTTCCGATGATTGGGTCTCCCTCAGTGCATAGGAAAAAGAGGCCCTCACAGGACTGAAGGAGGCCCTGGGCATGTAGATTCCTGGGTGATGAGGAATGTAGATTCCTCATCTGCACGTTTGCGCCCCTTGCAGGTTGGGGAGGGCCATGGGAGTGGAAGCCCCAAGTTCGGTGGGCCCAGAGGGCTGCGGGGCACTCAAAGACGTCAGCAGCTGGGGCTGAACCTTGTTTCCGTCTCTTTGACGCTCTTATCACTTCTCTAAATGAAACTCTGCACTCAGAGAGGAGAGACTGCAGAAGACCAAGGGACTGGGAGTCTACTCCCGGTATAAAGTAGCGAGCACAGAGGAAAGGCGTTTCAGGGGGCAAGGGCAGTCTGCTGGGGTTCAGCTGCCCTCCATCGCAGCTCCCCCCTGCTGCCCCCCACCCAGCCTCTCAGGCCAAGGCTGGACTGGGCGAGGCATTTAGGACCAGGGTATCCCAGGCCTTCCTGCTAGCTCAAGGACCAGCCCGGCAGCCGCAGATCAAGGGGGTCAAGCGGAGCTGGGAGTCCCCTGTCCAAAATGTCTGTAGCCACGCCGCCTCTGGCTGCCTGCCGTGTGTTACCATTCACGGGGCATACGGCTCTAGAAGGCACGGCCCACTCCATGATCTCTGTGTGGCCCAGGCTGGAGCCCACTCTGCCGCCCTGCTCCCCATCGACACAGGTCCTGCAGCTCCTGGCCCAGACCTCCCTGTAAGAGCTGCTGCCAAGGCAAAACCCAGGCCCCTTAGCCAAAGGAGCCCCCGAGCTCCGGCTTGGCCTCCGCATCCCCCACCAGGGCCGGGGTCCCCCAGGGGCCAGGCTCATCGCTGTTTCCATGGGAATGTATGCACTCTGACCCCAGCCTTTCTCCATCCCTGGCCAAATAAAGAGGGCTTCCAAGTGGAAACCAGCAGTCTCAAGCTGCCCCTCCTCCCGTGCCCCAGGTGGCCCCTCTCTCCAAGGGGGGGGAGGAGAGAGGCTTCCTTCTCAGCCCAGCACAGGCCCAGAGCCAGGCCTAGCAGTGGCAAGGGCCTCCCACCCCCAGACCTTCTCGGCAGCCCCTTCCAAGCCCAGACCGCTCTGTTCCCCAGGCTGGAAACTTGCCTTTCTAAAGGCCCGGCATTGCCTCAGCTCCTGCCCAGCCCAAGGACCACTGCAGTTCACCGGGCCAGCCCACAGGAGCCAGCAGGCTGTAAGGCCCCTTGGGTCACATGGGCTGACCCTCCCCTGTGCAGGGCTCCCTGTCGGGCTGGGAGATAGACCAGGAGACTGAAGCCCTGCTGAGAAGCCCCCCATCTAAGTCCCGGCTGGGAGGCCTGAGCAGTAGGCCTCCCCGCCTTCTCTGCCCACCCCTCTCTCCATCCGCCTTGGGGCTGACCTACAGGAGCCCCTGAGAGGCCTGAGGTGTCTGTCATCAGTCTCGGTGGTCACCTGCAGGAACAAAGCACAGCCCAGGACCATGGTCGGGTCCTGAGGGCAACCTCAGGACCGTCTTCCCTCCCTCCCCCACCCCCACCAAAGGCTGCTTCCTGGAGATTGCACCCAAGCCAGCCCAGGGCTCACCCTCCTCAGGATTCGACTTCCTAAACCCTCCTCTAAGCCAGCCTCTCCTCCCCTGCCACTCTGCCCGCCGGCCCCCCTCCCGCCCCCGACCAGGGCCTTAGTTCAGCTTCTTACTTGGAAATAAGAGGCAGTTTTCGGGGACTTCCCTGGTGGCGCAGTGGTTGAGAATCCGCCTGCCAACACAGGGGACTGTGGGTTCGAGCCCTGGTCCGGGAAGGTCCCACATGCCGCAGAGCAACTAATCCCGTGCGCCACAACTACCGAGCCTGCGCTCTAGAGCCCATGTGCCACAACTACTGAGCCCACGTGCCACAACGACTGGAGCCCGTGCTCCGCAACAAGGGAAGCCACCACAATGGGAAGCCTGCGCACCACAACAAAGAGTAGCCCCTGCTCGTCACGACTAGAGAAAGCCCGCACGCAGCAACGAAGACCCAATGCAGCCAACAATAAATAAATAAATAATTTTTTTTTAAAAAAAGAGGCAGTTTTCGACTCACTGATTCCCCACCTGCTTTCTCCCCCTTTAGTTCATTCTCCGCACCCAGCCAGGGGAATTTTTCTAAACCACAAAATTGGCCATGTCACCCACCTGCTTAAAATTCTGCTATGGCTGCCCAGTGCCCCTCACACCAATCCCACTCCTCAGTGAGACTTGCATCCCACTTTCAGGAATGCGGAGGCCATCCAGTTCTGCCTCTCCAGCCCAGCCCTCTCCCCAGAGCTCCTGGCCGATAAAGTTGACTCCTCACTGGATGTGTCCCCTTGGACAGCCACATGGACCCACCCCTGGACAGTTACCAAATTGAACTTCTCCCCTTCTCATCCCCATGCCAGGTCTTAGCGGGGATACTACTTTTTCCAGAAGCCTTCCCTGATCCCCCCTTAGGCTGGCTGAGTCCCCTGGGGGTACACACAGCCCATGCTCATCTCCAGGTGCCAAGGCTGCCTGGGATGGACTGCCTGGCCTCCGGTCCTGGTTCCCCCTGTGCTGGTACCTGAGGACTGCTGGTAAAGTACCACAGAACAACACAAAGTTGTTCTCTCACAGTTCTGGACGCCAGAAACCTGAAACCAAGGTGAATGCACAGTCACGCTCCCTCCAGAGGCTCTCTGGAAGAATCCCTCCTTGCCTGTCCCTAGCTGCTGGTGACGCCTCAGTCCTTGGTGTTCTTTGGTTTGAGTCAGAATCACTCCACTCCCAGGATCTGTCTTCACAGGGCCTTCTCCCTGTGTCCACTGGTCTCTGTTTTCTCTTCTTGTAAGGTCACCAGTGACTGGATTAGGGCCCACCTGATGACCCCGTCTTAACTTGATGACATCTGCAAAGACCCTCTTTCCAAATAAGGTCACATTCACAGGGCGGAAGTTTATGAACACACCTTTTGGGAGGACACAGTTCAACCCACAGCCCTTCTCTTCCTAGTTGCACGACCTTGGGCAGGTTGTAAGGCCTGTGTGTGTGTGTGTGAAATGGTGACACTACTAGGACAGTGTCCCCTTTGGGAGAGGCTGCTAGGCAGGAACGGCTGCGCCGGGTTAGAGCCCGCCTCCCCGGAGGGCGCGAGCTCGCACCTGCCAGGCTGCCCTCCTCCGGAACCCGCAGGGTGGGGACAGTGGGAACTGGGCGCGGCAGCGCCTGGGGCTCCAGGGTTAGGGACCTGCGGGCCGGCGGGCCGGCTGCAGGGCTCCTTCCGCGCTGGCCCCGCCCCCCGAAGTCCCGCCCCCGCATTGGCCAAGCGCCGCGAAGCCACGCCCGCCGCCCCCGACCGCACTCTCCCCGGCGGCCAGCCGGGCTGCTCGGTTTTTGCAGTTCCGGGTCTCTCGGAGAGAAGGAAAGGACACCCGAGAACGGAGAGCGATGGTGAGAAGACGGGTGACCTCTACCTTGCCCAACACCCCGCCTGCGGCCCCTGCACCCCGATTCTCCACGGGACTGCCCAGATCCAGGACCAGCCAGGGCAGGGCCCTCCTCCAGCGCTCACCACTCGCTCAGGCTTTGGCTAAAGAAACATTGTTTTGTGCTAAAGCAGCACTTCTTTTTCTAATTGTGAAAATTGCATGAAATTAAAACCCAGAACAGCAGAAAGGAAAAAATAAAAGTTCTTCCTAAGTCCTGGGCCTGCAGCGAGAGATATAAGCGCTGGTAACAGCTTGCGGAGCGCTTTGGACCGCTTCTGTTCTGGACAGATGAGGGGCTTCACCAGCCTGAGTTGGGGACTGACCAGGAACAGCAGGAATGGCCACTAGGAGCCACTCGCCTTCCCCTGCCGCCCAGCCAGACAGGTCCTTTTTATTTATTTTACTGGAACAATTTTACATTTACAGAAAAGAGGCAGATATAGTATAGAGTCCCCCCCGCCAACTAGGTGCTTCCCCTAGTGTCAACACCTTACATTTCCACAGCTTTGTCAAAACTAAGACACCAAAATTGGTCATTACCGTTAACTAAATCCCAGACTTGAGTCAGAGCTCACCAGTTTTCCCACAAATGTAGAAGACTCTCTTAAAAAGCAAATCTGATTGAGACTTCTGCTGTGGGCTATAACAAAAGCTGGGATCTGACTGCACCTCCCACTGTAAACAACCATAACATGGACAAAAGAGATGAGGCAACCGTTTTCAGGTGGTGGGGGAAGGGAAGGGCAGGACTGCGCTCCCCAGGGAAGAGAACTTTATGAGGCACGCCTTGACCGCCCCCTGCCCGCCCACCCAGCTCTCTACCCCTCCTGGCACAGAGGGACAGAGTCCAAGTGGGGCAGCCTGTACCACTGAGCCAAGGGCCAGTGACGCGGCTGGAATCTGTGGGGAGGACACTGGAGGAGAGGCCACTGTGTAGAGGGGAGTCTAAGATGTTCCACTGCCCTTGGCTGGGGTGAGAACCCCAGACGGACCAGAAAACGACTGCTGTGGGAGCTCTGGCCTGGCCCGAGTGGGGGCCTCATCAAGCCCTGTGTACGTCCCTGGCTGAGCCGCTGAGACACCAGGATCCATGCCCTGGGAACTGGGGTTGCACCCTGGAGCAAGACATCCTCCAGTCTCACCCTGTCCCACTACCTACTGCTGCATATAACATGACCCCAAAACCCAGTGGTTCAAAACACCAGTGAACACCGATTATCGGATGCAATTGCTTTGTCAGGAATTTGGGAGTGGGGGAGCTGGAAGGTTCTGGCTCAAGGCTCAAGGTCTCCCATGAGGTTGCAGACAAGATGTCACCCAGGGCTTCCATCATCTAAAGGCTTGACTAGGGGGACTTCCCTGGCAGTCCAGTGGTTAGGACTCCACGCTTCCACTGCAGGGGCCGTGGGTTCGATCCCTGGTTGGGGAACTAGGATCCCGCATGCCACGCGGTGAGGCCAAAAAATTTTTTTAATAAAAAATAAATAAAGGTTTCACTGGGGCTGTGGATGGGCTGCTGAGATGCTTTACTCAGGTGGTGCTGGTCATTGGCAGGAGGCCTCAGTTCTTCCCCACTTGGACTGCTCCAGGGACTGCTCGAGTGTCCTCCTAACATGGGGGCTGGCCTCCCCCAGAGCAGGAATCCAGAGGGGTGGAAGGCAGAAGCTTCCGTCTCTGGTGGTCTGGCCTCTTGGAAAGCACATGTTTTCATTTTCAGAGGAAGATAACAGTCTAGAGACTGTAACATATCATCCACAACAACCAAAATACAATAAAAAGTCTCTAGGCAAAGAAAAGAGAGAATGTGGCCAAAATCAAGGGGAAGAGCAGTCAATAGAAACCACCCCTGAGCCCAGTGTTATTAGATTTGACAGATGGAGACTTCAAAGTCATTGTTTTGAGATATTCAATAATTCAAAGAAAATTAGTGAGTGAGTGAAAAGGTCTAGTGAGTGAAAAGGAATCTATCTCAATAGAAAAAATGGAAGCTGTTAAAAAAGGCAAATGAAAGTTCTGGAAATGAAAAGTACATAACTAAAATGACAAAATCACTGAATGGGCTTGACAGACGATTGAAGGCGACAGAAGAAAGAGTCAGTGAATTTAAACACACACCAGTAGGACTTCCCTGGTGGCGTAGGGGTTAAGAACCCACCTGCCAAAGGCAGGGAACACGAGTTCGAGCCCTGGTCCAGGAAGATTCCACATGCCGCGGAGCAACTAAGCCCGTGCGCTACAACTACTGAGCCTGCGCTCTAGAGCTCGTGAGCCACAACTACTGAGCCCATGTGCCGCGACTACTGAAGCCCGCGTGCCTAGAGCCTGTGCTCTGCAACAAGAGGAGCCACCGCAATGAGAAGCCTGCGCACCGCAACGAAGCGTAGCCCCCGCTCGCCGCAACTAGAGAAAAGCCTGCGTGCAGCAACGAAGACCCAACACAGCCAAAAATAAGTAAGTGAATAAATAAATTTTAAAAAAAAGACAGACCAATAGTAATTATCCAATCTTTTTTTGGCACGTGGCACGTGGGCTTCAGTAGTCGTGGCACACTGGCTCAGTAGTTGTGGCACACGGGCTTAGTTGCTCTGCGGCATGTGGGATCTTCCCAGACCAGGGAACGAACCTGTGTCCCCTATATTGGCAGGCGGATCTTAACCACTGTGCCACCAGGGGAGTCCCAGTAATTATCCAATCTGAAGAAGAAATTATCCGATCAGAGAGGCAAACGTTGAAGAAAATAAACAGTCTTAGGCACTTGGCAAACAATATTAAAGGGTTTAACATATGTGTGTTGGAATCTGAGAAGGAGAAAAAGGTAGAAATGGGACAGAAAAAAAATATTTGCCAAAATGATGGCCAAAGGTTTTCCAGAGTTGACAAAAACATTGACTTACACATCCAAGAAGCTCAGTGAGCCCCAAGCAGGATTCAGCCTGTTGGGATGCAAACCACACGTAAGCATTTCATAGTCAAACCAGAGGGACAGGCAGGAAGAAAAGAGACAGTGGACTTAAACAATAGCAATCAATCCAAATATCACTCTTTTGCCCACTTACCCAAAAAAGAAAAGAGCCGTGTGAATACACTGACTTGTCTGGGTCTCATGCAGGGGCCTCCTTAGCTTCCGGGTGGCTGTGCCTCTGATGGGGACCCACCATGAGCAGCGTAGTGGTACAGGGAACAGCTGACCAATGAAAGAAGGACAGCTTTCGCTCAGGCCCGTGGCACCTACAGGATGGGCAAGTGTCACGGTCCTCGTACTGCCAGGAAGCCCCACAGCCACCGACAAGACCAGAAGTGGCATGATAAACAGTACAAGAAAGCCCATTTGGGCACAGCCCTGAAGGCCAATCCTTTTGGAGGTGATTCTCATGCCAAGGGAATTGTGCTTGAAAAAGTAGGGGTTGAAGCCAAACAGCCGATTTCTGCCATCAGGAAGTGTGTCAGGGTTCAGCTAATCAAGAATGGCAAAAAAACACAACAGCCTTTGTACCCAATGATGGTTGTTTGAATTTTATTGAGGAAAATGATGAAGTTCTGGTTGCTGGATTTGGTCGCAAAGGTCATGCTGTTGGTGACATTCCTGGAGTCCACTTTCAAGGTTGTCAGAGTAGCCAATGTCTCTCTTTTGGCCTTATACAAAGGCAAGAAGGAAAGACCAAGATCATAAGTTTTGATGATGAAAGCAGGATAGTAATAAATTTCCGTATGCCAAAAAAAGAAGATGGAGAAGGACAGACAGAACTTGGGTACGTGACAGAGGGCCACGGCCGATTGGGGGAAAGGAGAGACCGTTCAGTAAGGAGGCCTGGGAAAATGCCGCGTTATCTGTAGGGTAAGAAAAACGAAGTTCGGCTTGTACCTCACACTACATGCAAAATTTCCTGGAAACTCTTGATGGGTCAAGGTATTAAATAGTAAAAGAAAATCTTTAAATCTTTTGGTAGGAGATATAAGTGAATACCCTTCTGACCTTAGGTCAGGGAAGATTTTGCTAAAAGGACAGGGGAAAAATCTGATTTTAAAAAAAAAGGGGCTTCCCTGGTAGTGCAGTGGTTGAGAGTCCGCCTGCCGATGCAGGGGACACAGGTTTGTGCCCCAGTCCGGGAAGATCCCACATGCCGCGGAGCAGCTGGGCCCGTGAGCCATGGCTGCTGGGCCTGCGCGTCCGGAGCCTGTGCTCCGCAGAGGGAGAGGCCACAACAGTGAGAGGCCTGCGTACCGCAAAAAAAAAAAAAAAAAAGTCACAGAATAGAGTCCCATGCACACGTGGCCACCTGATTTATAACAAAAGTGAGAGTGTAATTCAGTGGGACAGATTAGTTATTTGCTTCTGTAACAAATTCCTGTAAACTTAGTGGCTTAAAACCACCCAAATTTATCATCATAAAGTTCTGTAGGTCAGAAATCTGCTAAAATCAAGGTGTCATCAGGGCTGCATTCCTGTCTGGAGAGTCTAGGAGAGAATTCATTTCCTTGCGTTTTGCAGCTTCTAGAGGCTGCTTGCGTTCCTTGGCTCAAGGCCCCTTCTCCATCTCCAAAGCTGGCAATGGCTGCTTGAGTCCCCTAATACCATGTCACTCTGATCTCCTCCTTGTGGTCAGACCTCCCTCCGCCCCTCACTTCTTCCTCCCTCTTCCCTTCCTAAGGACGCTCATGGTTACATTGGGCCCAGCGGGATAAACCAGAGCAAACTGCATCTGAAGATCCTTCATATAATCCCTTTTTCTGCGAAATCCCTTTTTCTGTGTAAAGCTGCAGAATCACAAATTCCAGAATTAGGATGGAATGTGGACATCTTTGAGGACCATTATTCTGCCTACAGAAGGGGAAGGAAGATGGTCTTTTCAATAAACGGTGCTGGATCCATTCTGTAACCACAGGGGAAAAATAATCCTTGATCCCTGCCTCACAACACACAAAACAAACACCATTCCAAATTATCATAAGCCTAAATGTGAAAGAGAGAACAATTAAGTTTCTAGAATAAAACATGAAAATATCTTCAGGACCTTGGGGTAACAAAGACTTCTTCAATCACAAAAAGCATTCACCATATAATAAATAAATAAATGAACCCCAAACCAAAAATCTAAAAGCATTCACCAAAAAAGATATTAAAGCATTAAAATCAAGAGCTTCTCTTCATCAAAAGACACCATTAGGAATTTAAAAGGTAATCCTGAATGGGAGAAAACGCTTGAAATGCATATAATCTAAGGGTATACAAAGAACTCTTAGAAATCAAAAAGAAAAATGCAGATGACCCAATGGAGAAAGGGATAAGAAACTAGCCTTACACAGGCGCTCCAGGAAAGAGGAGGTCCAGATGTTCAAGTGCCTCCAAATTCTTAGTCATGAAAGGAATGCAAAACGAAGCCACCCTAGGCCCCCACCTTCGGGAGTGATTACCATCACAGTAACCACAGCACCAGGGTCTGCGGGGATGCGGCGGAGCGCTGCTTCCGCTCTGCTGGTGGCCGGGTAAGCTGGGAGCAACACCCTGGAAACCACCTGTCAGTACTTACTAACGTTGAACTTCAGCACACCCTCTGACCCGCAGTTCTACTATCAAAGGCGTACGTGTGTGCAGCAAAGCCACGTGTGAGAATATTAATGGCAACGTTAGTCAGAAGGGCCAAAAATGGAGGGTCCGTCAACCACAGCATTGATAAACTGTGGTATAGTCATACAATGGGACATTGCATAGCAATGACGAACAGCAAACTTACGTTACCCACAGCGCTGAAGAATTTCATAGACATAATGCTAAGTGAAAGCATCCAGATTAAAAGAAAAGTACACACTATTTGATTCCATTTATATAGAGTGAAAGAACAGGCAGAAGTGATTTTTGAGGTGGAAGTCATAGTAGAGTTTATCTCTGAGAAGGGGGGACGTCGGGGGCGGGTATGGGGAGGCTGCTAGAGGGCTGGCAGCCTTCTGCTCTGACTGGAGTGAGGGCGGCGTGGCTGTGTGTACAGTGGAAAAACGCTTCAGACTACACCTGGGACATGGCCACTTCACTACACACACGTTGAAGTAACATTTATTTTAATATTAAAACTTTTAATTTTAAAGGTTTGCAAAAAGATTTTTCAGTAAACCCAGGGTTCCGCTATGAAGAGGCAAGGAGAGGGTGGGTGTCGCTGCGAGGAACCAGTAGGCGCAGCCTTGGTCCATGGACCCCATCCTTGGGTTCTCGACTCAAATACATGTCCCTCCCATATCCAGCCCACAGCCACCATCTCGCTTGATCAGGGCGCTCCGTACACCAACGTGGCTGAGGCTGCTGGGGGAAGGCACCTGGCCCCTCTCCTCAAGGACCTTGCCCTCCAGCCTCACCTCAGCCTCTTCTGGGCTCACACCCTACCCCTCGCCTCAGCCCACAGCTTCAAGCCACGCCCACCACCCCTGTTGTAAGCATCCCTCTCGGGCCAGCTCACTTGCTCTGGTACCCCACTCCAAACTCCCTTCAGGCCCAGCAGGCCCCACAGGCGGATAACCCTGCCACCTGCCACTGTCCCAAGCCGCCTCCACCTTCTCCCCCTTCCCCTCCTCCCCAGTCTGAGCTTCCTGATCGAGCCTTATATGAGCCACCCTATTGCACACACACCTTGACCCCACTGTCCCTTTCTTCCTTCATCACACCTCTGGGCCCAACCCCAACATGGTCCAATCCAGCTCTGCTTGCCCTGCACCAAGGCGTGGAGCACAGCACACAGCTCTGCCCAGGCCTCCTCTGGCACCCTGACCCCTAACCCGATTCCCTAAGCTGATCTATAATCTGACCCCCCTAATCGGGTCCCTGATTTCATCCCTAACCTTATGTGATCTCTAACCTGACTCCTTAACCTGATTCTCTAACCTCCCTAACTGGGGCATTTGTGTTGCCTGGACATCCCACCTTGTTTCTCTCGACTCTGTCACTTGTGTAAATGCACAGCGACGAGAGAAGTTTATGTACAGTATGTGGGGAGCACAGAGAAGAGGAAAAGAGAGCCGCCCAAAAAGAGAGGGAAAAAAGGCAGAAAGAGTTCATAATTTTAAAACAAACTCGCTGCGCCATGATTCTGCGTTCTTCTTGCATGAAGGGACGCGGGGCAGGAAGGCAGCCTTTCATCGCTTTAAGGGTGTGCGTGCAAGTCAGCAGGATGCCAGATTTCTACTCGTTTCTTTATATTTATTTTTATAGACCTGAATGGCTACAGCGAGCATATGTTCTTCTGATAATCAGGAAACCCAATAAAGTTATTGATTGTTGAAAAATGAATTTCTCTAAAACTCCACCCTGCCCAGGTTGCCCAGAAGCCCCAGACACAGCACCCTCACCGCTCTACGAAGACCCGATTCTTGGTTTCTCCTTCTCACCCCACCTGGCTGGGCAGGGGTGAGTCACCCAAGGGCAGTGAGCAGTGTTGCTATTCAAAGTCCTGCAAACAGACGGACACTCATGCCCATTGGTCGGTCACTGCCTCCTGCTCTGCCCTGTCTCGGGCCAGCTGGAACCCTGAAGCATTATCAGGGACCAGCTTTGATCCTCGGGCCCCCTGTACGGCTTCCCTCTCTGCCCCTCGACAGCTTTGGGACAGAGCCCTCAGGAGCTCAGGGCTAATGTCAGTTACTAGTACTAAGACCAGCATACTCCTACAATTTGGACATTAAAAGTCCCGTCCTGTCCAACCCTGAGCGCCTGTTGGCCCTGGCTCAGGCCTAGCCCAAGGACTGTCCTTCCTTGTGACCCCCCCCTTCCCCTCCCTCTTCCGAGGCTCATAAAGCCAGGTAGGAGCCAGGCTTTATGGTTTGTTGGCAGTGGGGTCGTGGGTTTCAGGCATCTGTGAGCTTAGACTAGCCCTGCATTCTAAGTCTAGAGCGCTCACTGCCCAAGGCCAATACAGGCACTTCATGTCATCTTTAAAGGGCCCTGCACTGACTGGCGCCACCTGAGGCGGGGACTCTAGGCCTATCCCGGTCCAGCACCTGGCAGTTCTGGCTCAGGGAGGTTCAGGAAAACCACCGCAGGCAGGCTACTTCCTCCAGACAGTGAGGGCTTAGTGCTGCGGGAGCCTCCCAGGGAGACTGCCATCCAAGCAGCCCCTACAGACGGGCGCCTGCTGCGATCAGGAGTTCCACACTCCCGCACCGCACAACACAGATGCGCGCTGCGTGTGCACTGCAGGACCTCGCCAAGCAGTGCCCTGGGGTCACATCCGCGAACAAGACAGGCAGAGGGCGAGAGAAAGACTGCAAAGCACTTCCAGGAGGAGCAGGGCCTTAGAGCGGCAAAGGCCCTGGGGAAGCAGGGTGGGGAGTCCCGGGGAAGGATTGAGGTGCAGGCCGGTCGGCGTGACCTGCTGGGGAGGCGACTACGGGGCCCCAGGAGCCGCCGAGCCCCACATTCCCCCAGCGTGCTTTCCCTGCATCACCTCATCGACCCTCCACGACCAACTGACCGCCTTTAGGGAAGGGAAAGGTGGGGCCCAAAGATGACGGCTGCCGGGTCTTCCCCGCCCGGGGGCAGACGCTCGAGCGGTGAGCGGCACTGGGGGCGCCGCCCGGAAGCCGGGGCCCTCAGCGTTACTAGCGGCGGCCCGAGGCGGAGGCCGACCGGGGGCTCGGCCAGAGAGGCCCGGCCGCCGACGCCCCTCAGCCCCCGGCGGGGACGGTCCCCAAACGTCCCGGAGGTATCTGCCGCCAGTCGGTGCGGGTCTCCGCCCCGCCGCACGCCAAGCCTTACGCAGCCGCCGCCGCCCGGACGCGGAAGGGCCCAGCACGCATGCGCCGCCGGCTCCCCAAGTCCCTGCAGCCGGCACGCTGGGCCAAGCGTCGAGCCGCGACCCAGAATGCAGCGCGCTGCAGGGGCAGCCTCCCGGGGCACGCCGGGACGGGCAGTCCGCGGCGGCGCGGGCCCGCCCCTCACCTGGCCGGCGCCGGGCGCCTAAGGGTCCAATGGGAGCGGCGGCCAGGCCGCCCCGCCCCGCGCCACCGGACGTCGGCCCCGGGACATGGCCGCCGCCGGTGCCGGGTCCTTGAGCTGAGCGCCCGCCACCTGCAACCAACTACCGTTCTCATTCTTCCGCTGGCGGGCGGAGGCGCCGCGGCCGCCGCGGGGGAGGAGCAGCAGCATCAGAAGGCCGGCGGCCGCCGCGCAGGGCACATGGCGTCCATTTTACTGAGGAGTTGCCGCGGCCGGGGGCCCGCCCGCCTCCCGCCGCCCCGCGCCGCCGCTCCGAGGGGTAAGCGGCCGGCTCTCGGCCGACGACGCGGGGCCGGGGCCGGGGCCGTCTTGGGCGGACCGGGGAGGGCCTCGGGGCCGGCCCCCCGCTACCCTCAGGTCCGGGCGACTCCCCGCTGGGTGGATCGCGGCACTCGGACCGAGCCCGGAGCCGGGTCACGCCGGGAGGGGCCTTGCACGGCCTTGCCCGTCCGCCCCGCCCTGGCCGGCCGGTCGCCGGGGGTGGGGAGCGGCCGGGCCGTGACTTCCCGCGGGGACCGCGTGTGACTCATCCGCGCCGTGACCTTAGTTGCTCTGTCGCCGGCCGCTGCTTCGGGAGCGGGGTTGGGAAAGTTTTGAAGAGAGCGCGCTGACAGCCAGCCCTGGGACGGTGTCGGCGCTCCTCTCGTGGTTAAGCCCCGTGGACCTGGCGCCCACGCGCGAGGACACTCTTGCCCTCGGGCCACGTTCGGGGCTCTAGAGATGGCGGGGGCCACGGCGGGGTCTGGCACACACTGGCGAGCAGGCTCTGCCGGCTTGAAGGGCGGACGTTCCTGGGACCGATACCTTTATGGTGTTACGGGCGTCGTGCAGGGTCCCCAGGCCTTTTCGCATGGCCTCAGGCAGGTCCCGCTGTACCTGGAGCCTCAGTGACCCTAGCTGTGACACGGAGATCACACATAACGCGGAGCTCTTAGGGGCTCGCATGTAGGGTGCCTGCAGTGACCCTCACTCCATGTCTCTTTTTACGTTAACCTTTCTGAGTTTGTGGCTTGTTATTTGTCCTATGAGATTGAGGTTGTCAAATAGAATTATGTGTTTCAAGGTGTTCACAGTTTGTAAAGGCACCCTGGAAAACACGCTTCTTGTCATTTTTTAACAATAATGGTTGATCAGCTGCTTAGACCTTTGGAGCCGGCAGAAGGGCATGCAACAGCAAGCACTCCTTTGTGAACGGTAGTCTGGTTGCCCAGTCCAGCTTTTAGTCCTTCCCTCTGCTGTCAGGGCTCTCTATATCTCTTGCCTCTTAAGTATGGTGATAAAAATACTTTGGCCACACACGTTTCTTTTTTTTTTTGATATATATTTTTTAAAATTTTATTTTATTTATTTTTGGCTGCATTGGGTCTTCGTTGCTGCGCGGGCTTTCTCTAGTTGCAGCTAGCGGGGGCTACTCTTCGTTGCTGTGCGCAGGCTTCTCACTACGATGGCTTCTCTTGTTGCGGAGCGCGGGCTCTAGGTGCATGGGCTTCAGTAGTTGTGGCACGTGGGCTGGTAGTTGTGGCTCGCGGGCTCTAGAGTGCAGGCTCAGTAGTTGTGGCACACGGGCTTAGTTGCTCCGCGGCATGTGGGATCTTCCCGGACCAGGCTCGAACCCGTGTCCTCTGCATTGGCAGGCGGATTCTTAACCATTGGGCCACCAGGGAAGTCCCTCCACACAGGTTTCTGTAGCATGTTTACAGTTTAAAAATCAGCTGAATTTGTTTTGTGGTTGTATCATTCCAGGAACACAGGTGTGTCCCATGGTTAGCACTGTTCTTTATACAGACACTAAAGGGCTGAGTGTTGGTCAGACGACTGATTTTCTGTAGGACCTACAGGGCATCCAGAGCCTGCAAGACCCAGGGCTGGACCGTGGGGAGCCAGTCCTTGAACCCTTGGAAATGAGGCTCCCAGCTGGGTGTGGCAGCCCTTTTCTGGAGAACATTTCCCCCATTATTAACATCTTACATCAATTTGGGTCATTGTCATAATCAGTAAACCAACGTTAATACATTGTTATTAACCGAGGTCCACAGTGTATTCAGATTTCCCTTATTCTGTATATACTTTATTCTGATGTCCTTTTTTTGTCCCAGGACCCCATCCAGGACACCCATTACATTTAGTCACCATTTCTTTTTGGTCTCCTGGCTGTGACAGTTTCTCAGACTCTTTGATAGTTTTGAGGAAGACTGGCCAGATATACTGTAGGATGCCCGTCTATTGGGATTTGTCTGATGTTTCTGTCATGGTTAGACTGGGGTTAAGGGTTTTGGGGAGGAAGACTCCAGAGGTGAAGTGTGTCCTTCTCATCACATCTGTCAAGGGTGCCTGCAGGTGTTAAGACCATGGCTGTGCTGACCTCAATCACTGGGCTAAGGTGGTGTCTTCTCCAGAGTTGCTTCCTGCCCTTTGCACACTGTACTCTTTGGGAGGAAGTTGCTATGTGTGGCACGGACTTGGGAGTGGGCTGGGACTTGTAGAGGTGGGCTGACCAGATTTGCCAAGGACTGGGTGTGAGAGCAGGCCATTATTGAATGGCCATTACTGGTCTGGCCATTATTGAAACACGGGAGCACGGGGGAGGAGCAGGCTGGGGGGGCCGGGAGTTCTTGGAGCTGTTGAGTGCGAGGTGCCCATCGGACTTCTGGGTCTCGTGTATCCTCAGGTGTTCAGGTACGGAGTGCCTGGGGAGGATCTGGAGATGGGGCAGGGAGGATCCTCCCTGGAGCAGCTTAGGGAGGAGAACCCAAAGAGCCTGGTGTACTGGAAGCCAGGTTAAGAATGGTGTGGGATAGGAAGAAATAAGTTTGGTCTCTTTTGCCCCATCGTGGGTTCCTGGCAGAGCTCCTAAAACCCTAGGAATTTCTTGAATGATAAGAATATCTTTTGTTATTCATAATGAGTCCCTTTCCCACACCCCAGAGTTTATGCTAATGAGGTACCTGTGATTAGAGGATTGGACCTTCCAGACCCACACCCAAACTCCAGGGAGGGGAGGGGGTCTGGAGATGGAGTTCAGCTGCCAGTGGCCAAGGATGTAATCAGTCATGTCTAGGCAGTGAAGATAGGAGCTCTTGAACAGGGAGGCTTGGGAGCTTTGGGGTTGGTGGCACGTGCCAGTCAGTGGGGACAGAAGCCCCTGTGCTCAAGGACTCTCCCAGACCTTGCACTATATACTTTTCTGTCTGGCGTTTCATCTGTATCCTTTATGATAAACTGCAGTAGTGAATAGAGTACTTCCCTGAGTTCTGTGGGCCATTTTAGCAAATTATCAAAACCGAGAGGGTCATGGATACCCCGAATTTGTAGTTGACAGGAGTGTGGTTAGCCTGGGGACCCCACTTGCAACTGGTGTTTGAAGTGGCGGGCCGTCTGTGGGCCCAGGACTAACTCTGGGGAGTTAGGGTAGCAGTGAGTTGCAGGAGACCCAGCTGGGGTCAGAGTTCAGGGTGGTTGTCGGGAAAGAGACACAGAAGGGCCTCGGGAGGAGGGGGTGGCACACCCACCACCTTCTGTGCCGGGCGGGGGCGGGCAGAGCCTGGAGCCCACCCCCGGGTTTGCTCTCCAGGCCTTCAGAGTGGGAGGGCATGGGAAGGGGCCGGCAGGGCGGCGTGCGGGGGGCAGGCAGGCCAGGGGGCTCTGGGCGCTGCGGCAGCTGGTCTGGTTGCCGCGGGGCCCGTTTCTGAGTTAAGGTCTCGAGGTGGGGGGCTTCTGTTGGGGGAACAAGGAAAGCGGATCTGCCTCAGCTGGAGGAAGGGCTTGAGAACTAGCGTTAGAGAAAGCATCAAAAGCGCGTGAAAATCCTGAAAACGTGCCGCGCGCTCCCCAGTACTGTTTATGCAAGAGCTGGTTCACTCTTGGCGTCGGTTGTCCTGGCAGTTCTCACGGCCCCCACCGCTCGTGCGGGCAGGGGCGTGTTGGGACATTGGGACGGGGCCCTGCCTTGCTCTGTGTGCTGCGGGTCACGTGCGCCCTGCGTCTGCCCAACAGAGGCAGCCGGGGCTGGTGGGGGGCGGTCCCAGCTGGGGAGGCCTGAAGGGCTGCCAGGGCCTGGGCCCCAAGGTAGGGTGCCTGCGCCCCGGGACTGCCTCCAAGACACCGCGTTCCAGCTGGGGCAGAGCCTTCGCTCAGCTTCCGGAGACTTAGCCTACAAGAGATGGTGCCAGTGTGAAGCTCCTGGTTTGAGGCTGACTTTTTTTTTCTGGTTTCATCGCAGGTCGTGCGGGGGATCGTGCCTGCCTCAGTTGTGCCAGCACCGCGGGGTTGACGAGCTGCATGTAAGTAGATAAACGTCACCCTCTGCCCGTTTGTAGGTGGGGGCTTGAAAGTGCTCAAGTGACGCGCGACTCTCGGTTTGGGGAGGTGGTAGAGCCTACGTTCCTGCTCTTTGTTCTTTTAAACCTGTATCTTTTCATCTTGAAATACGTAACCACATACATTAGTGAATATTTGGAAAATAAACACTCATAATCCCAGTACCTGTTACAGAAATTATTAGCCTTTTGGTATATTTTATTCTGGTTTTTTTCCTTATGTATCTGTTTTTTGAAACATGCAGTGGTAACCACAGTCTGCGTACAGTATCGAGTCTTTTCCACACTCACACAGCTGCCATTTCCAGTGGCTTTTCGTGTGAACACACAGACAAACCCTCCCTGGCACCGCGCTCGGTCCTTCGGAGAAGGCCCTGTGGATGGACCGCTGGCCACGGGGCCTGCCCTGCTGGTCCTGGGGCCATATCTGGAGTGTGGTGGGAGCTCTGTGGTACTGCTGAGAGGCTGGAGGGCTTCCTGGAGGGAGTGGCACCCACACTCCCCTGTCCACTGTCACCCATGGACTTGAGCTTCCCGCAGGGCTGCTGTACTCTCCTCGCCAGTCATCATCCCTGCCCAGCCCCTGAGCTTAGTCTCCTGACGCCCTCACCTGTGTGGTGGGGCACCCAGACCGCTGTCGGCACCGGGTCCATGTCCACCTGCCCCGGGTACCTGGAGTGGAGCTCGTGCCTCTCGACACGCCCGATCCTTCCTCTGTGAGAGTGCTGGGCCCTTACGACCCCTTGTCCGTAGAGCTGTGGGCTCCTCGGGTTTTCTCATTCACTTGAGATCGTTGATGTGTTGCCTCATCTTGGCTATGAAACTTCTGGAGGATGCTCCCTGGGACAGATTTCATTCCCTAAAGCGAACAGTACACAAGCTGTACGTGAAGACTGGATTGCTGTTAAAGCAAAAGTGTATGTAAGCGGATTTCCAGTTTTCTGGCTCTTACACAGTCCTAAAATGAGTAGCCGGGCCCAGCCTTTCCACCCATGAGCAGGTGTCTTCGTGGAGCAGAATGGGCGCGTGGGCAGTGTTTGGCGGGGACACGACAAAGTATTTTCAGAAGCCCCTCCCAGCAGCAGCCTCTGCAGGCCCCCACCTGCTGCCGGAGCGCTCCCAGCCAGCTCTGGGCTTTGATTTTAATTAGGCTCCTCTTCTGATAGTCACCAGACTTTGTCGCCACGAAACCTCTTTTTGTGATGTGGAGGCATTAACGTATGAGTGTAGAACATCTTTACTCTTTCTGGATTTCAGAGTTCTAAGTGAACTCTTTAATCGGCGGCTGGCGTTTCAGGGGCTTGGGGCCCAGTGGGTGGCTGGAAACGGGTGACCGCTGACCTGGGGGTGTGGTCATGGTTGCCGTGAAGGATATGGTCCCGCAGGGTCAACTGTCAGGGTTTTTCAGGAGAAGCTGGAAGTCTGGGTCTCGGTGTGAAGTCTCTGGTTTTAAAGTACTGAGCGCTGAGGCAGGTTAGTTCCGCTGTGTGGCCTAGCTCTTCAGGTGGTGGGGTGGCGCCACCCATGGGTCAGTGACCCCGGCGCTTGCGGGGCTGGCGTGCCTGGCTCTCCTGCGGGGGACAGTCTGCACCTGCCACTTGCTGGGGGCCAGGCCTCCCCTGCCTCCTTTCTCCACAGCCCTTCGAGACCAACTTTTGAATTATTTCCATCCTAGGATGGTCTTTTGGGGATTGTAACTGGAATGTTGTTAAACCCATAACATCACTGGGGAATATTAACTTTTAAAATCGCACGTGGTCTTTCCACCTGTAAGTTGTTTTCCGTCTTTCGGAAAAGGGTCTGTCGTGTTCCTTATGCAGGCCACGTGCATGGCCTTTAAGACAGTTCCCAGATGCGCTGTACTTGGTGGGGCTGAGGGGGCTCGCTCTTCATTATCTTTTCTAAGTGATTGTTGGCGGCGTGGAAGTTACTGATTTGGGTACGCTTTCTTGTGCCTGGCCACTTCACACAGCTCTGTTGATTGTTTTAGCTCTAATTGGCTGCCTAGTGCACAGCAGTGATTTTTTGTCTCTTCCTTCCCAGTGCGTTTGCTTCAGTTTTTCAGTTTTCTTTCATCTCAGTAGCCAGCTCTGTTATCAGAGAGCTGTAGTCATTCACGCATTATCACGACAGCAAAAAATAGAGACTCTAGTGTTTTCTAAGTTCACAGTGTTTAGAAAGTTAAACACTTTGATTAGAAAGTGAAACAGGGAGAACTGTAAGGCTGTCGTCCTGAGCTCACACACTTCAGGTTAGGAATTATAGACGAGAGTTGAGGTCTTATGTCAGTCTCAGCATCCAGGAATTTTTATTGTTTATTTTGATCGCACAACGTAAGAAATCTTGAGTCACACAGATAAGTGGTTGTAAGTGGTACTCGTTTGTATTAGTTTTTTTTAAGAGTCATTTTGCAATCTCAGGGGTTTTTTTATATATAAATTTATTTATTTAAGTATTGGCTGCGTTGGGTCTTTGTTGCTGCACTGGGGCTTTCTCTAGTTGCGGCGAGCAGGGGCTACTTTTGCAGTGCACGGGCTTCTCATTGCAGTGGCTTCTCTTGTGGAGCACAGGCTCTAGGCGCGCGGGCTTCAGTAGTTGCGGCGCATGGGCTCAGTGGTTGTGGCGCACGGGCTTAGTTGCCCCGCAGCATGTGGGATCCTCCCGGACCAGGGATCGAACCCGTGTCCCCTGCATTGGCAGGCAGACTCTCAACCACTGCGCCACCAGGGAAGCCCTGCAATCTCAGTCTTAATGGAAACAGTCCAGACCCCTGAAGGGTGAGTGGGGGAGTTTCTGATCCAAGATAACATCGTGGACATTGTCTAGCTGCTCTCACCTCCCTTATCATAGAAACAAAGGCAGAGAGGAAGCACCCACAACTTGAATGAGCCGTCAGACCGTGAGACAGCAGGCGGTTCTGAGACCCCCCTCAGGCGCCGAACCCCATTCAGTGGGAAAAGCTGAGCTGATGAGCTGCTTCTGTTTTTAAGCCTCCCTTAGCGGGAGCGCGTGTAAGGTTCGTTGCGGACATACTGAGCTGCTGGTGACGGTGCTGCCCTCGCATGGATGTCCTATGGCCCCGAGGGCTGCAGGTCCCGGCTGAGGGGCATGTTGTCCTGCAGGCAGTCGTGGGGTCCCCTCTTGTCTCTGGGCACCTGCACTTCTGGAACACCCTCTGGGTCGCGGTGCCTGTTGCTGCATCCCGCCTTCCCTTTCCTGTCTGCCCTGAGGAGCTGAGGGGCACGTGGAGGGTCGGCGTCCTCCCTGGTCCAGCCTCAGGCTGCTGTCTTGGCATGCTGTCCCCCTGGGAAAGGGACGTTCCCACGTGTTGGCAGTCAGGGGAGCGGGCACTTCCAGGAGGCTGACGCCTGGGCTCTGGTGGGCCAGGGCAGAGCAGGAGCTGCCTGCTCGAAGATGCTGTCTGTCCCAGCTCCCCGAGGAAAGGCAACAGTGCCCGCGTTAGTTTTGTTATTTTGTGCTTTTGGAATGTAGCTGAATCTCTCTGGCTAGACGGTTAATAGTCTCTCTAACATGCGAGAAGACAGCCAGGTTTGGGGGCCCGATGGCCCTCGCTGGGCGCGCCCCATGTCTCTCTGCTTGGTCTGTTTTCATGGGTCTCTGTCCTTGCCTCTTGGCTGCCCCTCGTGACTGACATCACACCTCGAGGAAGTCACTTGCTTCCTTGGCAACTGGGTTGGAAAACTGGTTAATTAAGCTTGATGAAGACAGGAGGTGTGGGCATGATCATCTCCCGCTTTGAGAGGTGAGACTGAGGCACAGAAAGTAATGGCTGAGCCAGCGGTGCTGCCGTGCCCTGGGCAAGGCTGTTCCCCAGCCTGTAGGACTCAGGACAGGGCGGGCTCGAGGGACCCGCCTTTCCTGGCTTAGGTGTTGACTGCGGGGCCGAGGGGCTCGGGACAGAAGAGAGGCCGGCGGGGGGTGCCATCTGCCAGCTGTCTCCGCCTGTACAGGCCAGAGCCAAGGTGGGCCGTCCCTGCTTGTCCTTCAGTGTTCCCCGTGCATAAAAGGAGCAGCTAGGGCTTCCCTGGCGGCGCAGTGGCTGAGAGTCAGCCTGCCGATGCGGGGGACGTGGGTTCGTGCCCCGGTCCGGGAAGATCCCACATGCCGCGGAGCGGCTGGGCCCGTGAGCCGTGGCCGCTGAGCCTGCGCGTCCGGAGCCTGTGCTCCGCAACGGGAGAGGCCGCAACAGTGAGAGGCCGCGTACAGCCAAAAAAAAAAAAAAAAAAGGCAGCTAAACTAGACATGTCCCAGCTTTCTTCCAGCCCTGACTGGTGGCTTCTCAACCGCTTTAATGGGGCTTGCTGTGCCCCAGGCGCAGTTCTGGGCACTTCCTGTGTATTAGCCCGCACACATCCACGAGGGGTGCTCTTGAAGCAGAGAGGTTGCTTGTCCAAGGTCACGGAGCCGTCAGTGGTGGAGCTGGAGTTTGACCTGGGATGGTCTGCTCAGAGCTCGGGTCCTCGCTGCTGGCAGCAGGCCAGGTGCACAGGGATGACTGGACAGGTGGGAAGAAGCTGGGGTGTGTCAGTGATAAACAGCCTCTCAAGTGAGTGGCCCTTTGGCCACCCAGTGGTGGATTCGTGCGTGAGCAGGGAGAGGTTTCTGAAGGGACACGTGAGATGAGAAGATTGTGAAACACGGAAGGAGAATTGTGTGGGTAAATTGTTCCAGTGTTGGGTTGTAAATGGCCTTCCATCACGTGTTGCCGTTGGAAGGGGACCTCTTCGTCATGCCCAGACCTTGGGCTGTGCCAGGTCTAGTGGGCACCGAGAGCTGGGGAGGGCCGGGTCCTGGCTGCCGAAACTCAGGCTGCAGCGAGTGGCTCTCCTCGAGCGGCTGTCCTGCAGGCAGACACCGAGGACACAGCTGCCTGGGGCCCGGCAGAGCAGACTGGCCTTCTCTGGCGGCCGGGGGTCTGGGCAGCCCTGTAGGCCTGCTAGGCTGCCGATGGAGAGGGCTCTGAGGTACCCACTTCCGGAAGCCCCTGCAGCTTCCCGCTGTGGTGTGGAGGCGGCTCCCCACTGGGCGTCGTGGAGCCCATGGTCCAGTGGGAGGTGGCCCGCGTGTGAGCATTTGAGAGGGGTGGGCACCAGGGTAGCCCCGCAGGTCGGGGGGCCCAAGGAAGCCCAGGGCGGAGCCAGCACCTGTGGGGTGTCCAGGCAGGCATGGCTGCAGAGCCTCTGGGCCTGGGGTCTGCCGCCGCGCGTGGGCAAGGAGGCCAGTGCGGGAGCCGAGTGAGCCGCAGGGGGAGGAGAGGGAGGCCTGGGCTTTGTGTCCTTTTGCCCAGAGGCCTTCGGTCAGCTGATGCACAGATCCGGGTCACCCCGATTGGAACATCCTCCCTGGTTTTCATGACAGACTTGCTCAGGAACCGCAGGTCTTTGTAGAAAGTCACCTGCTGGGGAGAGGGCTGGCCTGGGAGACCCACCCAGAGGTTGGGTCTGTCTTGTCTGGAGGTGAAGCCTTTGCTGGTTGTTTGTGTTTGACCTGCTCCTTTGAGGCCGTGGGGACTGGCTCCCCACAGTGAGTGTATTTCTCCGGCGTCAGGAAGGGGCAGGGAGTCTGTCCTACACGCTGGGACGTTGGGTGTGAGGTTTTGATCCGGCTGTGGTCTGTGCTGCTGCCAGGAGGTCATAGCAAGGCTGGCCCCTCACCACTGGCTTCTTTCTTCCCTCTTCAAGGAAACTTCTTTTTGGCGGCTGCAGTCCCATCCACCCCGTGTACCTTTCCTTGCGAGGCGATCCCCTCGGCTGCTGGACTCTGAGGCCCAAGCACACGTGCGTAGTGGTCGCAGGGCCGAGGCTCCTTCCTGTGCGCTGCTGGCACTCGTCGCCCGCGCTGGGCGATGACTCTGTGGTGGAGAAGTCCCTCCGGTCCCTAAAGGACAAGAGCAAGAAGCTGGAAGAAGGAGGCCCCGTGTACAGCCCCCCCGCAGAGGCGGCCGTGAGGAAGCCCCTGGGGCAGCGGGTCCTGGATGAGCTGAAGCACTACTACCACGGCTTCCGCCTGCTCTGGATCGACACCAAGATCGCCGCGCGCATGCTCTGGCGCATCCTCCACGGCCACAGCCTGACCCGCCGAGAGCGCAGGCAGGTAATGGGCGTGTGCCCCTGCTGGGGTCACCTGTCAGTTGCTTTAAGTGTCTAAAGTCACAGCAAGAGATTGTCCTGCAGTAGCTTTAGTTCTCGCCTGAGTTAGCTGAATGTTTCTTTCAGACGCCTCAGGGTTCCTGATTTTCCGCTGGGGCTGACGCAGCTCTGTAGAGGAGGTGCAGCCATAACCACGTTGGTGGGCTCCCTGGGGCTCTGTTCTCTGCCTGAAGTGTGCTCACGGCTCCTCCTTTGGAGTTTGTGGGGGGGGGGTTTGTTTGTTTGTTTTTTTAATAAACTTATTTATTTATTTTTGGCAGCATTGGGTCTCCGTTGCTGCGAGTGGCTTTCTCTAGTTGCGGCAAGCGGGGGCTACTCTTCGTTGCGGTGTGCGGGCGGGCTTCTCATTGTGGTGGCTTCTCTTGTTGCGGAGCACCGGCTCTAGGCGTGTCGGCTTCAGTAGTTGTGGCTCGCAGGCTCAGTAGTTGTGGCTCACAGACTCTAGAGCGCAGGCTCAGTAGTTGTGGCGCACGGGCTTAGTTGCTCCGCAGCCTGTGGGATCTTACCAGACCAGGGCTCGAACCCGTGTCCTCTGCATTGGCAGGCGGATTCTTAACCACTGCGCTTCCAGGGAAGTCCTCCTTTGGAGCTTTAATTGCTTGCTTAAGGTGCAGCATGTTGAAGGATTGGCACCCTCACCATATAAGTGATTCTTCTAGAATGATTAAACTGCTAATCCATCCTTTTATGCCAAGTGCATTGTTGAAAGTTACCCCCCAGTTTCTTTGAGTTGTCACAGATGAAGCTGTTGTTTTGTGACTTAGTTTCTGCCTTTGTTAAATTGCTCTCATCAGATCCTTGATCCTTCATGCTGTCAAACCTTCTGCTCCCTTTCAGTCTGGGGCCCCAGCCTAGCAGCAATGAGCACCCCTGACTCCCAGCCCTTGGATCTAACCACCCTCATGGAGAGGAACCGGGGCTGTTTGGAAGCATAACTGATCAAGGGCTGGGACAGCAGTGGTACTAGAATAACCTGTGTCAGAAAATAAGAAAAGGCTGGAAAATAAACAATGGGGGCCCTTCTGGGGATGGCCAGTGGGGAATAAGACGGGACTTTTTCCATTTCCCTCAGCAATAGTGTGTGGCTTCATATTTTTTATGGTATTGTGAATGGAATTTTTTCACTGGTGAAATACACAACCTAAAATTTACCCTTTTTGAGCATTCTAAGTATACAGGCTGTGGCATTAAGCACATTCACACTGGGGTAAAGTCGGTGCCACCATCTGTCTCCAGAACTCTTCATCTCTTGTCATCTTCCTGAGCTGACACTGCACCTGTTAAATAACAGCTCCCCACCCCTTGGCCCCCAGCGCCCGCCATCCATCATCTACTCTCTGTCTCTCTTAATCTGAACCCTTCAGGGACCTCATAGCAGTGGAATCACACAGGATCTGTCCTTTGTGACTGGCTGGTTTCACTGAGTAGAATGTCCTCAAGGTTCACCTTCGCCATAGCAGGTGTCAGAATTTCCTTCCTGTTTAAGGCTGAATGGTACTCTGTTGTGTGTATGGACCACAGTTCGTTTATCCATCATCCATCCATGGACACTTGGGTTGCTTCCACATTCTGTCTGTTGTAGGTAAATAGAATTTTAAAAATTCCATTTTCCATTTGTTTATTGCTCGTATATAGAAATACAGTGGATTTTTATATATTGATCTTGTATCTTGCAGACTTACCAAACTCAGTTATTAGTTCTAGTATCTTTTTTGTAAATTCCATCAGACTTTTTATCAGGAACAGATTTTGGATTTTGTCAGATGCTTTTTCTGCATCTACTTTTTTTACTATTTATTTTTAATTTTTTTGAAGTATAGTTGATTAACGATATTGTGTTAGTTTTAAGTGTACGGCAAAGTGATTCAATTACGTATATACATTTTTCAGATTATTTTTCATGATACAGGTTATTATAAGATATTGAATATAGTTTCCTGTGCTATACAGTACATTCTTGTTGTTTATCTTTTCTGTGTCTATTTAGATGGTCGTATGGTGTTTTCTTTTTCTAGTTTTATTAAGTAAATGGTTGATATTGTCAGATTAAATAAAAAAGCAAGACTGAACTCTGTGCACTCTACAAGGAACACATCTAAATGTAAAGACACAAATAGGTTAAAAGTAAAAGAATGGAGAAAGGTAAGTGGTGCTAACACTAGTCCAGGAAAGCCAACGTTAATATCAGACAGAGTCGACGTTAGAGCAGGATTACCAGGGCAGAAGAGGTCACTCATGGTGACGAGAGGGTCAGGTTGCCAAGAGGACATGATATTCCTAGACATTTATACACTGGTAACAGAAGCTGGACGCTGGCTCTGTGCATGGAAAATTTTCAGGAAAAGCAAAGTTGTAGAAAGAAATCAAATCCCTGTTTGCCTAGACCCCAGAGTGGAAATGGAGGTTAACTGCAGATGGACACAGTGGGACTTTTTGTCACGATGAAAGTGTTCTAAAACTGGATTTTAGAGATGGTTTCAGTCTATAAATTTACCAAAATTTATTGAATTACATACTTACAATGAGTGAATGTTACGGTATGTAAATTAAACCTCGATAGAACTGCTAAAAATAATTTAATGGAAGAATGTTAAAAAACATAGGCACCAACTTGAAGGGTCATATCTGGGATCATTTGAGCATAAAAATATAGATGATAATGAATTATAAACAAATGAAAAACATGGGAATCCTTGAGTCCATTTTGGTAATAAATAGAAAAATGAAGGTGCAAAGCGAGGTCGATAAATGGGGAGATGGGCTTGAGTTAGGAAATTGCCGTTTTGTGACCATCAGAGTAGAGGCTGGTTTGGGAGGAACTGTGATGAGTGTGTCTAGGGAGAGAGATGGGTGTTTATTTGCGTGCTCTCAGGGCGTTCCCTCACAAGTGGAGAGAACAGCCTGTCCAGGTGATCACAGTGACCGCTGTCGCAGGGTGGGTGGCGCCTGACCCCCGGGGAGGGCAACCATCATGGAAAGTGGTGCCAGCCAGAAACGAGGCCCTTAGTAGAAATGACGTCACTCCTCCAAAGACGGTCTCGTCGGTCACGGTGGAAACACAGCTGGGGATGCGGGGAGTGTAGTCTCGGCTGCCGTGCACCCAGGCGGTTCCGAGTGGAAGGAGCACGCGTGAGCAGGCACTGGCGCGGGGGCAGGTGAGCTGCTGGAGGCCTGGCAGTGTCCGCTGTTCCCAGGGGTTGTCGATTATTTCACGTCGCACGTTTCTTTAATGTCTTCAGCAGTGGTTTGTTTGCATCAGTGAGGCACTTGGATTTTTTCCCTGATCATTGCTGTGTTACATAGTCTTAAATCTAACCGATCGTGTCGGGGAACACAAGAGAAGTGCCCCGCCAACACTCGGCCCTCCTTTCCGCAGAGCGCCTGGAGTGCGTGGTGTGGCCGCAGCCTTCCCCGGAGGCCCTCGCTGCTGCCAGCAGTGGCCAGTCCTCCGTCTGTCAGTCTCGTCCAGCTGTCTGCCAGGCCGGTGGGCACCTGGCGGACGCCCTGGGGGGCGGCTCACTGGCAGCATCCAGTGATGGGTGCCCCTCCACGCAGGGAGGTAGCTTCACCCAGCTTTTCTGAAGGCATCACCTTGTGGTTTGGCCTCAGGGGGCCTCCGGAGCCCTGTCTGCTCCCTGCGAGGCGCCTGCTGTTGCTCCTGCGGACGACTGTGCAAGAAATGCTCCCCAGTCACCCTCTGGTCCCTCCACCCCTTTCCAGTTCCTCCGGATCTGTGCCGACCTCTTCCGCCTGGTGCCCTTCCTGGTCTTCGTGGTGGTGCCCTTCATGGAGTTCCTGCTTCCTGTTGCCGTAAAGCTCTTCCCCAACATGTTACCGTCCACGTTCGAGACCCAGTCCATCAAGGTGACCGGCTCGTTTTGACCCAGTTTGAAAGCAGTTACAAGGCCGCATTGTTTTATGACTGACATTTGAGATGTTAGATGTTTCTAAATTTTATGTTTTCTTCATAATTCAGTCATGCTGTGCTGTGATTATTTAATAGATGCTGGTTTCAGGTTTGCTTCTCTTTAAAATGTGTCTTAAATTCTAGTTTCTCTAGACCAGTGTTCTTGAGCCACAGGTCGAGACCCATTCGTGGGGGACGAGACAGGTCTAGGGCAGGGTTGGCAGACTTCCAGCCCACGGGCCGTTTTGGTCAGTAAGGCCTCTGGGGACATGCCTGCCTGTCGTGTGTGTGTTGTCTGGTGGCCTCCACGTTTCACACGGCTCAGCCCGCAGGGCCTGAAAGCGTTACAGGCCAGCCCTTTATGGAATTTGCCGGCCCTTCTCTGGCAGGGGCGGGGGGAGGGTCACACAGAGCTCGCGGGTGGAGGAAGCGCTGTTCAGGAGGCGTGTGGCGGCGCTGGGGTGGGTGTACGTGCACTTCGTGCTGGGGCTCAAAGCAGCTGCCGGACCGGCGCCGTCCAGGAAGCCGTGCGGGCGGGAACCCAGGAGTGCAGTGCCCTCTCTGACTTCGCAGGAAGAGAGGCTGAAGAAGGAGCTGCGGGTCAAGTTAGAGCTGGCCAAGTTTCTGCAGGACACCATCGAGGAGATGGCCCTGAAGAACAAGGCAGCCAAGGGGGACGCCACCAAAGACTTCGCCATGTTTTTCCAGAAGGTGCTGTGATGCGTCGTCCCTTGAGGCCTTGCCCTGTCGGTCCCCAGTGCCGGTTAGCGCCTCGGGGCTGCCCACCTTATCTGGGGAGCGTGCCTTTTCTCCTTTCTTCCCTCCTTTTCACTGTGCACAATGGGGGCGGGGCTCCTGGAGGTCAAGCCTGCTGCCCCGAGAACGTGAACTTACGTTCACAAGCCCTGGCCTGGGTCTCCGGACTTTGCAGCAGCCCTGGGGGAGGTAGAGTTTGGCAGGAACCTAAGACCCCACAGTTGTGACCAGCAGGGGGCTGGGCTGGGAAGGAGGGGCAGACTGCTCCATAGCCACGCCCACGGTGCGGGAGGCCAGCCCAGCTTGGAGAGGCCCCAGCCTCCTCCCGGCCAGCCGCCTCGGCTCCGCTGGTGTAGCAGACAAGGGCCAGGGACCGGATGCCATCCCCTGCGCGGACGCCTCGCTCGCAGGAGCCCAGCCAGGCGGCGCTCAGGGCTTTGGGTCGCAGGGCCCACTCCCGGTAGGAGACGTGAGTGGAGCTGAGGGAGGGTGTGGGTGGCCCCTTCTGCTTTGTTTCCTGACTTGAGGCGTGTGACCCGAGGCCGTGGGGGTGCGGGGGACACAGCCCACGCGTGGTGACCCTTACCATGGCTCCCGCAGATCCGAGAGACGGGTGAGAGACCCAGCAACGAGGAAATCATGCGGTTTTCCAAACTGTTTGAGGACGAGCTGACCCTGGACAACCTCACGCGCCTACAGCTGGTGGCGCTGTGCAAGCTGCTGGAGCTGCAGTCCATGGGCACCAACAACTTCCTGCGCTTCCAGCTCACCATGAGGCTGCGCTCCATCAAGGCCGACGACAAGGTGAGCACCCACAGCCCGCTCGGGGCTCGTCTGTGTCTCCCGGGGTGAGTGCTGGGATCACACGGTTTCCAGCCGCAGTGACAGCACGCCTTCCCGTGGTGGGACGTAGTCGCTGAAAAGATGGATTTTAAAGGCAGCCTAATGTTTCATTATATGAACGTGTCCTAGTTTATTAACGGTCACTTTAGCTAATCTGCTACCCTAAAGAACCCTCCAATAAATACCTATTAATGTGAATTATGCCCCAGATCTTTGATAGGTCCTATAAAAATAGTGACCTAGAATGGCGGCTCCTGAGTAAAAAGGGCAGGAGGCCAAAAGCAAGTCCTGGCCCGTGACCAGATTGCTCCGGAGCTGTGCCGCCTGCCTGCCCCCGTGCAGTGTGTGTGTCTCAGGAAGTCACGAAGTGCCCCTCGTTCTCCCTAGTGACGCTGCCTGCGTTGAAGTCTGTGGCGCCTGGTCTTCTGATAGCTCCACCAGCTTGCCTCGGGGCTGATCTTCCCTCTTGTTGCTTACAGGCTTCCTGAATCCTCTCTGCCTTGTGTCTGTTACTGTTTTCATCTGCTCTGGCGACCCTCTGTCTTACGGTTGTAGTATTTAGCCCATACTCTTTTCCTGTCTGTCCTGTGTGTTTCATGTTCCACTTTATCTCCTTTCTTGCCTTCTTTTGGATTAATCAAACGTTTACTCTTCCATCCGCTCTCCATTAGCTTGCTCCTTATTTATTGTTTTAGCAATTTCTCTGGAGTTTACAACGAGCTTCCTCGACACACAGGAGTCTAATGGGACTGAGTGGTTTTCCTGCCACGCGCCAGGTCCCAGCTGCACTCGCCGGCCCCGCCTCTGCGTCGCACGCGCTTTTGCTGCTGAGTTGATGTGTGTGCACCACGTATTTACCCTCCTGACCCCCTTCCTTCCTTCCTGCGTTTCCACCCGGACCGTTTCCTCCGCTTGAGGAGTCCCCTCAGTGGCGTTTGTATGGATTTGTCTGTATTAACCTTCCATTCTGCAGGGTATTGCTGGGTGTAGGACTCCAGGCTTGCAGTTCTTTTTTCTACATTTAAAGATGCCACTGAGGGCTTCCCTGGTGGTGCAGTGGTTGAGAGTCCACCTGCGGATGCAGGGGACACGGCTTCGTGCCCCGGTCCGGGAAGATCCCACGTGCCGCGGAGTGGCTGGGCCCGTGAGCCATGGCCGCTGAGCCTGCGCGTCCGGAGCCTGTGCTCCGCAGCGGGAGAGGCCACAGCAGTGAGAGGCCCGCGTACCGCAAAAAAAAAAAAAAAAAAAAAAAAGATGCCATTGAGTGCATGTCAGCTGGCAGGCCTATTATTGTTCCTTTGAAGGTGTCCATCTTTCTCCGGCAGCATGCGAGATGTTTGGATTTTGTTACATCTTGTTTGGATTTTAGCAGCTATACAGTAACGTCCCTAGGCGTGTCTGTGTCTGTGCTTATCCTATTTCCTGGTTGTGGTGCTTCCATCATTTCATTAAATACCCCCCTACCCCCCCGACATGGGTTATGTTCCCCTTAGACCGCTCACGGTCCCTGCATCACATATGCTCTTCCTGTATTTTACATCCTTTCGTACGTGTGGTTTACTTATCCTCTCTTCTTGGTCTGATCACTCTTAAACCCGTCCTCCAAGATTTCCGTCTGCAGGTAAAACTGTCTCTCTTGTTCTCCAGAAGCAGATCATCACTGCATTTTGTAAGGATGAAGAGAAGTTGTCTCTCTGCTCTGCTGGAGAATTTGCCGTGCGGCTGCCCCTCCTCGGGAGAGGCAGCATGAAGGCAGGAGGTCTGAGTTGTGTCCTGGCCACTCACTAGCTTTGTGAAATTGAACAAGTCACCTCACCTCAGTGCTTCAGATTCCTATGAGGTGGGGCGGTGGCCAGACCTCTGCTGTTGAGCAGGTGGAGGGGGCATACTTTCCCGTGGACGTTAAATGGTAAAAAACATACATAAGAAGATTCTGAAAAGTGGGGAGAAGCCCCTGGGACCCCAGGAATGACACAGGAGGTCTTTGTGCCTCATAGATCCAGCCATGGGGCTGAAGAAGCCAGAATTGCCATCCTATGGTCGGAGGAGAGGAACGGGGCCACCTAGCAGGACAGAAGACTTCAGAGAGTGATGGCTCTGCTCCAGCCAGACGCCACAGGAAACAGTGTCTCCCCACCCCGACCCTCCCCGGACCCCCCCCCCCCCACACACACAGTGGCGGTGGGGCTGGGACCGCCACCCTCAGGCTGTAGCAGCTGGGATGGTATCGGGGAAGGCCGCGAGGAGCTGGCTCATTCATCCCCCGGCCCCCTGCCCCCTGCCCCCTGCCCCCTGTGGTGTCAGTAGAGACCAGCAGGGGGCCTGGCCTCCACCGGCACCCGACAGTCTCAAGGCACTCTCCATACTTCCCTGCTGGAGTGGTGTCAGGAGGGGCCAGTAAGAGGTTCTCCCGCCCCTCCCAGCCAGGGAGGCATGCAGAGCCTAGCGGGGAGGCCAGACTCCACCCACCCCTCCCAGTAGACTCAGAAGTACCTCTCCCCCTGGCCTCAGTGGAGGCCAGATCTCATCCGTTCCGGGATGTAATTTACAATGACTGAGTGATGCCACAGAGAGCTCAGGGCTGTTGGAAGGAAGCTGTGCTCACAGTTCCCCAGAAGAGGGGACCAGGACGTGAGGGGAGGGAGGAGTCGAGACAGCCTTCATCACTGGTCAGCGGGAGTGGTCAGCTGGAGGCGTTTTTCATTGGGCAGGACGTGAAGCAGAGGTCAGAGTTTGTGGTTGGAGGATTTGAAATATGATTGTAGCACGCCCAGGAAAGCCAGGCAGCAGGGGAGACGTGAACAACTTTGTCCGTTGGTTTGGATCAGTAGATGCCAGATTGTCAGTTACACCACCTGTAAACGCTGGGTAGAACACCCCCATGCCAGAGCACTGTCAAGAGGAAGCCAGTTAGGACAGAAGATGGAAGTGAGCGCCAGGATCGCATAGCGTAATACCCAGAATTATACCCAGAATGCCCAGCTTCAGCCGAAAATCACTCCTCGTGCTGAGAACCAGGAGGACCCCAAAGCGAATGAAAAGAAGACAAGCAGTGGGTGCCAGCGCCATCCTGACCGTGGGCCACTCCCCAGATTCGGTAAAAGGCATGCATCTACAGATTGAAGACGCTGAGTGAACCTCAGACCGGATAAACACAAAGAAGGCCACACAAAGACCCATAGTCAAATGAGCAAACGTGAAGGACAAAGAAGTAATTTTGAGGGGCTTCCCTGGTGGCCCAGTGGTTAAGAATCTGCCTGCCAGTGCAGGGGACACAGGTTCGGTCCCTGGTCCGGGAGGATCCCACGTGGCGTGGAGCAGCTAAGCCCGTGCACCACGACTACTGAAGCCCTCGCGCCTCGAGCCCATGTTCTGCAACAAGAGAAGCCACTGCAGTGAGAAGCCCACGCACCGCAACGAAGAGTAGCCCCCGCTCACTGCAACTAGAGAAAGCCCACATGCAAGAAACGAAGACCCAACGCAGCCAAAAATAAAAATAAATTTATTTAAAAAAAAAAGAAATAATTTTGAAAGCAATGAGAGAGAATGGCATCTTACCTGCAGGAAAAACAATTCAAATGACAGTGCATTTCTCATCAGAAACCATGGAGGCCAGAAGGAACTGGAAAGTATTTTTCGTGTGCTGAAAAAAAAGAACTCGGTCAATTCAATCCTAGATTCAGCAAAGATAAAAACGAGGGAGGAATCAAGACGTTCCCAGGTGAAGGAAAACTACGACAATTTGCCACCAGCAGAGCCTAGAGGAACCTTAGGGCGTCAGGAAGAAAGAACACAAGCACCAGGCTTTGCTTCTGCTCGTGTGTCTTCTAAGTAAAGTGCGATGGTGGAGGCGAAGATGGGGCGCTGTGTCAGTAGGTGACATTAGGATGAGCTCGACAAGTGCGGGAGGATAAAGGGGGGAGGCCACCACGTTCCCTCCATGATGAGGTAGGCACATCATGTGATACCAGAGCAGCCCCTGAAAATGGACGCAGACATGTGCTCAGAAGCGCAGGAGACAAGTGCAGATGGGATCCACGTGCCCCACGGGAAGACGGGGAAAGGAACCAAACCACCCAGATGTCCTTCACGGGCGAACGGTGAAACCAGGGCGTTTGTACCAGGCAGTGGACTCACGAAGGAAAGGAGTGGGTCATTACTACACACACCGCGTGGATCCTCAAGGAGTCCCCAAAGGCTGTGCGCTGTGCAGTCCCATCCCTGTAATGCTCTTCAAGTGACAGAATCACAGGGACGAAGAGCGGATTGGTGGTTGGTTCCCAGGGGTCAAGACGGGGTGGGAGTGTCTGTGAGGTCCTCGTGGGGACAGAGGTGTCTTCTGCCTGGACTGGCTCGGCATCGCGTCCCGGCGGTGGTTTGATACTGCACGTTGCAAGGTGTTAGCCACGGGGAGGAGCCGTGTGGCTGCACGTCCACCTACAGTTGTCTCACAGTTGACGCAGGTAGCGGTCGTGTCCTCCTCACAGGGTCACTGGGGGGTTTAAATGGGGGGAGCAGGTGGCACTGTTGCCCTTTGTTCCTCCTCTCCTCTCCCCTCGTCCCTGCACAGTGTAGGACGGGAGAAGCGTGGGGTTCGGGCAGAGAGCAGGCCCTGAGTGGGTGTCTTCGCATCTCGGGGTGGATCCTGGCTGTTGACCCTAAGGTCCCACCCTCTGTCAGAAGGTCTGATCACTGCAAACCTGGAATCGGGGCCTTGGTAGTGGGGGTTTATCTTGTGTTTGGCAAAGCATAGTAGGAAGGTGGTTTCTTTCTTTTTTTTATAAATGTATTTATTTTATTTATTTATTTTTGGCTGCATTGGGTCTTCATTGCTGCGCACGGGCCCTCTCTAGTTGCAGCGAGCGGGGGGTTGCAGAGCACGGGCTCTAGGCACGCAGGCCTCAGCAGCTGTAGCACGCGGGCTCAGCCGTTGTCGCTCGCAGGCTCCAGAGCGCAGGCCCAGCAGCTGTGGTGCACGGGCCCAGCCGCTCCGCGGCATGTGGGATCTTCCCGGACCGGGGCTCAAAGCCATGTTCCCTTCATTGGCAGGTGGGCTGTCAACCACCACGCCACCAGGGAAGCCCAGGAAGGTGGTTTCTAATCAGACACTTAGTTCCCAAGCGTGCGAATGCAGACAGCACAGACCCGTAGTGACCCTTCAGGAGGTAACTGCTGGCTTCCTTTGACAGCTGATTGCTGAGGAGGGTGTGGACAGCCTCAACGTCAAGGAGCTACAGGCGGCGTGTCGGGCGCGAGGCATGCGGGCCCTGGGCGTCACGGAAGACCGTCTGCGGGGCCAGCTGAAGCAGGTGCGTACCTGCGGCGTGGTGGGGGGCCCTTCCGTCCCAGCAGGGGGCGGGAGGTGCTCCGGCTCAGCTGCCGCCTGCGCCGGGGCCTGTGTGCGCTCCGCGCGCGGTGGCTGCCCGCCGCTCCTGGGCGCCGCTCCCATCTCCCTCCCCAGCTCTTGGTTGCCTTTGCTGTGCTTGCTCTTCCCTCCGCCCCGTGGACTCACGAGGACGAGGTCAGCTTCCTTTGAAATTCCAGTACGACTCTCAACTGAGGCCAGGGGGTGTTTGGGGAAGTAGGACCCAGGCCAGGCCGACCTCCGAAGCCCCTGCTCTTGGCAGCCTGGGTCTGAGTGACCCTGCTTCTCCGGCCGCTCAGAGGGGGCCCTCGGGCAGAAGCCAGGGGCCGGCTCTGCAGGGCCACAGGCCTGCCCCGCCGGCATGGGTCTGAGTGGATGCGATGATGGGTAGGCAACGTTCACAGCAACGCAGCCTTCGTATCAAAAGGGGCAGGGCGCCAGCTGGGCACCCCCTCGGGTTGTCTTCCCAGTGTAGACAGATCTGTTGACACCCGCTGCCCCCCCTGCTGACACAGACGGTGCTTAGTGGGCAGTGCATTCTCGTCCTTGTCTTCACTGCCCTTGTCTCCGACAGGGTCCCCTCGCAGACCCTCCTCTGTGAGGGGTGCCCTGGGTCCGCCTGGGCTGGAGCACACCTGGGGCGCTCGAGTGTGGGGCACTGTGCCCGAGGGATGTCAGGACTCGGGGTGTTTCGGTTTCCAAGGGCTCAGGTGTCTTCCTTCTCTCGTCGTTTAGCCTGTGCTCGGCATTTTCTCCCCGTTCTGGGAGTTCTTCTCGCCCCATCTTTTGTTCTGTGTCTACCTTGTGTCCGAGCACTGTCGGGGGCTCTTTTGTCAGTTTGCACATTGTCTGTCGCTAAAATAGCCTCAAACAGCGCCCAGCTCACGGTAGCCGTGCAAACCTCAAACGCCGAATGAACTCACCAGCGCCACCTTTGGAGTTTCTGTGCCATTGTTAAGTGAAGAACTTTGGGAACAGGACCTGGCCGTCTCGCTCAGTGTTTTATAAGCCCTGCCGCCTCGCTGCGGGGTGTCTCCTGCTCCCGTGACTGAGGCGGGCAGTGGGCGTTAGCACAGCGGCCTCGCTGCGGGGTGTCACGTGACTGAGGCGGGCAGTGGGCGTTAGCACAGCGGTAAATAGGCCCTTCAGAGCTTGCGGGGTCTCTCCCGGGAGAACTCGCTCGGGGGACGTACGGGTCCGCCCACTCAGGTGCCGCCGTGGTTGTTGCCACCAGTGTCCTCCTCCTCCTCTCCCCTACGCAAACCAGAACAGAGAGGGAAGTTCCAGGGCCAGAAGCCCTTGCCCGGGTCACAGGAAACGTGGGTGGGATGAGGCTGGCAGGTGAGTCTGGGTCTCCACCTCCCACTTCCAGTGGCTGGAGCTGCACCTGCACCAGGAGATCCCGACGTCGCTGCTCATCCTGTCCCGGGCCATGTACCTTCCTGACACCCTCTCTCCCGCCGACCAGCTCAAGTCCACCCTGCAGACCCTTCCGGAGATTGTGGTGCGTGTAACAAGGCCCCCTTCTGCTGCTCTCTCTGCCGGGGGCCCTCTCCCTTCTGGGGGAGCCCCCGGACCCACCACTCGCCCCCTCCTATCTTGTCTGCCCTCTGCACGCTGAGGGCCCTGCGGTGCGTGCAGAAGGTGACCCTTGGGGTCCTCAGGGCGTTTCCCAGCAGCCGGGGTTCCTGCTCCTCGGAGAGCAAGCCCTGATGGCCAAGACACCCCGAGATCCGGGCCGGGCGCCGTGTGGGCTGCTCTGGTGGGGGTGTGCCTGCCCCGCTTCCAAGTGCGCTCACGGGTGTCCCCTCCCTGAAGGCAAAGGAGGCCCAGGTGAAGGTGGCCGAGGTGGAGGGCGAGCAGGTGGACAACAAGGCGAAGCTGGAGGCCACGCTGCAGGAGGAGGCGGCCATCCAGCAGGAGCATCGTGAGAAAGAGCTGCAGAGGCGGTCCCAGGCGGCGGTGAGCGGGCAGCGGGGCGGTGGAAGGGCTGGGCCCATGGGTGGGGTGGGGGTGGGGTGGGGGCACGGGGAGGCAGACGCACTCTTGCGGCTCGGGCGCCAGTCAGCGCAAGCGGCCGGCCCTGAGGCCCCGAAGCTGGGGTTCGAGGCTGTGGCGACCTGACCGAGGCCTCCGGCAGCCCATAGGTGCTGGGGCGTGGATGCAGAAGCTGCGTGACTGCGCTCATCACGCGCTGCGCCCACGTGGAGGGTCCTGCGGTGGAACCGGGCGGAGGCAGACCCCACTGCCAGCCGGCCGGGCTCTGTAGACCTTGCCCCGCGCCTGGCGGCCCTCTGGCCAGCGGCACGTCTGCCGGTGTGGATGCCTGGGAAGGCCACGGTCTGACGGGTGGTGCTGAGCCGGCAGAGGCTTTGCGTTTCAGAAGGAAGTGGAGCCTGAAGTGGTGGCAGAAGGTGCCCCTGGGAGGCTGGTGGTCGAGCCGCAGCCGGAAGTGCCTGATGTGACCCTGCCGTCCGAGGCCCTGACGGACAGCGCGCCCGTCCTAGAGGGCTTGAAGGTAACGGCGCCCGCCTGGAGGGAGCGGTGTTGGAGCCGCACCACAGGGCCAGCGAGCCTGCCTGCAGGGTGGGGGCTCCCGAGGAAGTGGGGCCGGAAGGCCGCAGCCTGGCTTCTCAGGGTGACGGTGGATGGTCGAGGGGCGAGGAGAGCGAGGCCGGGGAGGGTGAGGCGGCCCTGCCCTGGCTGCGGCCCCTGTGCTCTGCGTGGCAGGGCCCCCAGCGGGGAAGCCCCCCTTGCTGTCCCCTTCCCAGCTGCCCGGCGCAGGGGGCCCGACGTGCGGTGCGCGCTGGGCGTGCTCGCTTCTGGCAGCCTCGCCGTCGTGGTTGTAGCCCATGTTCCTCATGAGACGCCTTCTGCCGGGGGAACCGCCAGGTGGCCCCTGGCACACGGAACATGATGGGCAGGGCAGCTTCTGAAGGCGTGTTGGGGGCAGGAGGTGTTTACTAGATGGGCGGCAGCAGCGTCGGGCAGCTGGAGTAGGAGACAGAAACCAGGACGGCAGCTTTATGTCTGGGGATTCCCAGCGAGGTCCCGGGGTGGGGTGGGTGGGGGACCACCGCATTCAGAGGGGTCAGAGGGGGGACGAGGCTGTGGTGGGGGGTGCGCGTGAAGTCGAGTGTGTTGATACCTGGGTGGAGGGGTGGGCCTCGTCACGTGTCCTGAGGGCCGGGTGGATGGGGACTGACCCCTGATGGGCCCTGCGGGGTCATTGGAGGTGGAGGGAAGGGCCCCACTGCAGGGCCTCAGGGAGGAGTGTCCTCCAGTCCTGTGCGTATGAGAAGAGAAAGCATAAAGCATCAACACCGGGGGTCTTGGTGAAGGGAGCTGTGGGCTGCAGGGCTGGTGTGGTGTGGTGTGGTGTGGTGGGAAGGGGCTGGCGTAGCCTGGGATGAGTCCGGTGAGCCTCTGTTCGCCCGGTGATGGCCCAGGAGACAGATGAAGACCCACACGCTCTTGTCACTGAGGAGAGGCTGAGAGGAGGAGGGTCCCGGGAGCCTGGGCTGACCTAGGCTTGAAGGGTGACCCTGGGAAGGGTCAGGAACCGAGGTACCAGGGTCATTTTGAAGGCAGTTTGGGGCTGAGGCCAGGAAGCTGAACAGAGGCGGGGCCTGGTCGGGCCCATGGAGCGTGGTCTGGGATTAGGGGTCACTCGTCAGCAGTAGGGCCAGGATGGTTGGCTGTCTCCATGGAAACAGATGCATTCCATTTCCAGTGGATTCAAGACTTAGACGTGAAAGGACATTTAAACTCTCCGGAGAGCTTATGAACTAAGGATCGCTAAGGATTTCTTAGCAAGGAGCACAAACCTTTAAAAACTTAACACTGAAGAACCTTGGTTTGTTGGAAAGATGCCACAGAGAGTCGGGGCACCGCCGTTTCCTATTTGCAGCACAAGGCTGGGTCTTACCGGTATTGACCATTTACTCGGACAGAGACCTGAATAGCTCTAGGAAGTTGAGTTGGTAGCTGAAGAACCTCTCCACAGGGAAAGCCCCAGACCCACATGGCTTCAGGGGTGAAGTTGCTGGTGAGTCCAAACATGTGAAGAATAAACCCTTCCCGTGCTACACAAGCTCTTGGCAGAAAGTTGAGAAGAGGATATTCTGAGATGAGCTGCCCCTGATGCCAAAACCAGGTGGATACGAGACAGCTACAGACCAGCATCTGTCCTGAACACAGGTGTGAAATTCTCAACAAGTTTCCAGTAAGTGAAATGCAGCTGTTCTGTAGAAAGGATAATACACTGTGACCTGGTGGGGTTTGTCCAAGGAATACAAAAAAATTAGTCAATGTAACGAGCACATTAACAGCCTCAAGAGAAAAACCATGTACGATCATTTCAGCAGATGCACAAAAAGCGCTTGGCAGAATTCAGCGTCTCTTCTCAATTGAAAAGGTCTCTCAGCAAACCAGCGGGAGCGAACCTTCTCAACCCCACTTAAAGCAGCCAGAGTGGCCCCTGCGGTCACAGGATCCCTAACGGTAGCACGGGCGTCTGCTGTCACCACCGGTTCAGCATCAGACTGCGGGACTGGCCAGGATGGTTAGAGAAAAACAAGGAAAATCGCACAGAAGCGAAACTATTCACGGATGACGTGAGCACCTAAAAGGTCATTGTACTTGTTTGTACTAGTAACGAACAATCAAGCGAAATTCTAAGAAGCATATCACACGGTAGTATCCAGAAAACGAACTACTTAGGGAAAGCTTGAAAGTAGATATGAAGACCTGTACAGGATGCTGGAAAGTGTTGCTGAGGTAGAGTAAAGCAGCAACTAAACGGAGAGCTTCACTGCACTCGTGGATGTGAAGACTCGGTGTTGGTAGGATGTTAATTCTCCGCAGCCGATCTGTGGATTCAACACCATCAAAATCCCAGCAGGCTTTGTTGTTGACATTGACAGACTTACTCTAAAACATATATGGAAATTCAGAGGACCTAGAATAGCCACGACGATGGAGAGAAGCAGGTTTGGCGTATCTGCGGATGGAATCGTGCACGGCGGTCAGAAGGAACACACCGTCATGTGGGTGAATCTCAGGGTGACGGAGCTCGAGCCATGTGATACCGTTTGTCAGAATTCCAGCAAACGAGGCTGTCGTGGCAGGAGGCAGGCCAGTGGGGTTGGGGTGGGGACGTGGGCACAAGGAAACCTTCAGGGTGACGATACTTCTCTGTCGGGTGGTGGTCGCTCCGTGGCTATGCACGTCTGCCAGACACATTTGCACAGGTGCGCTCGGGTGCAGGAGGCCCCTCGGAGAGCGAAGACGGTGACTGCAGGTGCCTGTCGCCTCGCCCAGAGCCCAAGACTGGCACGCGCAGTGTGGACACGGGACACGGATAGAAAAGTGGCCAAGCCTTCGGGGGAAAGCCAGTTACTCCCCTTCATGTAGGGTTTCGGTTTGCTTGTTTATTTTCTTTCCAGGAAGAGGAAATAACTCAGGAGGAAATTGACATACTCAGTGATGCCTGCTCGAAACTGAAGGGTCAGAAGAAATCTCTGACGAAAGAGAAGGAGGAGCTGGAGCTGCTGAAGGAGGACGTCCAGGACTACAGCGAGGTGCGGCGTTGGTGGGGGGGGCGGCGGGGGCGGGGCTGAGGCTACACACAGAGTAAACCCAGGCTGCATTGCCCCGAGTATTTAGTGATGCCTCCGTCAGATAAGGGAGAAGCTGGCCAAATGGTCTTTGGAGAGAAAACTGAATTTAAGTAAATCTTATTCAGTAACTTTTCTAGTCATCCCACTCTGTCACTTTCCCCTGGAATGCTGGCCATTCGCCCTTGTCGATGACACGCATATATCTTTTTAGTTTCTAAACACATGAAGGTATCAGATGAACAGTCTGGTCACTTGGTATATGAAATCTTATTTTTGTTCATGATTCCCCAGAAGAGACTTCTTTCTTACATACTATTTATTTATTTATTTATTTTAAGATTGGTAAAAATAATCTGTTATTTTCTGAACTTTGTCGTGGCATCCCTCTTGTGTGGGTTCTCCAGTCCCCACCTCACCTCCCGTTCTTCCCTGTAACGCTTGCTCCTAGGGAAAACCACAAGTTGGAATTTAAGAAGGCACTCACCATTCCTGGATTCTTTCACCGTCAGGAAGAAAGTCGGGGGTTCAGGACAGAGTTCATTTCCTTTGCTACAAAAACAGTGCTTGAGTTTGCAGTGAGAACCAATTTGCATGATAGACAGCAGTAAGCCTGCTGCTTTGTGGCTCCAGTTAATGGGGCTGCTCTGCGCACAGCCTAGACCGTTCCACCTTGATGATGGAGTCTGGGTTAACCCAGTACTTCTGCAAGGTGAACTTAAGGTTTCTCTTTTAGTTTTAAGGCAGTCTTTTTACAAGCAAACAATTTTATTAGGACTTGCAGGAGATCAAGAAGGAACTTTCAAAGACTGGCAAAGAAATCTACGTGGAAGAGTCTAAAGCCAGCAAGAGGCTGACGAAGCGGGTACAGCAGATGATCGGGCAGATCGACAGCCTGCTCACGCAGCTGGAGGCTGATCAGAAGGCTGGCAAGCTGGGCGTGGCCGCCGAGGGCTCGCCTGCAGGGTGAGTGTGCGACGCGGTTGCCGGGGGCCTGGAGCCCGGGGGGGCCCAGGGCCTTTCTGACCAGAGCGCGTTTCTCAGCTTTGGTGACCAGCTGCCCCGCCCTTCTGACCTAGCGGCTGCAGCCAGAACCCAGGTGTCCCCACTTCTCCACGACACTGTCACTGAAGCGGCCCCAAGTTGGGTCTTCCCTGCACGCGCGCGTGCTCACACACACAAGCGCACGCACACACGGTGCAGCGCTGTCAGCCCACGTCTGGAGGACCTGGGCTGCGGCTGCCTGCTCTCCCTGTGTCCACCGCCCCTCCCCCAGCTCTCTCCAGGCTGTTGTCACCAGTCCTTCCACAGTGTCCTTCGGATCACAGCTCCCTTGGGAACCACCAGCCTCTCCCTGTCCCTTTTCCCCTTCCTCCAGCCTCCTCCCTCTTCCTGAACCCCTACACACAGGCAACTCAATAATGACCCCCTGCGTGGGGGCCGGCTCTGCACTGGTGTGTCTCACATGCCTGGGACAGCAGCCAGCGGGGGCCAGTGTCGTGTGAGTGGCTGCCGGGCAAATGAAACCCCCCCAGGTGGTAGTGACTGACACTCGGCGCTCCCGTGGGCCAGACACCGCACCACGAGCGCCCACGTCTCCAGGGGGCAGGCAGGCGGGCTGGCTGCAGGGCCCCCGCTGTCCTCAGGTCAGCGGCCCTTCCCCCCGGGCGAGGCCAGTGTCCCCGCTTGGATTGACCTGCTGTGCTGTGTGGGCCCACTGCCCTCCATCTGGTTGGAGGGCAGTGTGGCCATACTCAGCCCCTCCCACCCTGACCAGGGCGCAGGCAGGCCTGAGGGACCCACTGGCCTCGTCCCCACTGGAGAGGCCGGGCTCGCTGGGCGGCTGCGCACACACAGGAGACCCTGGATGGGGCGGTGGTTTCTGTTTCTGTGTCCAAGTTGGCTGGGTGTTCCCAGAGGACGGGGCGAGGGAGCTCTGGAGGGAGGGGCTGTCCAGGGCAGGTCTGACCCACGGGGCCCCAGTGAGGCTGTAGGGGGCGCCAGCTGTGCCGCATGCGGGCTGTGTTCCCCAGGGAGACCGTCATCAGCGTTGCTGAGCTCATCAGTGCCATGAAGCAAATCAAGCACATTCCCGAAAACAAGCTCATCAGCTTGGCCTCGGCCCTGGACGAAAATAAGGACGGCAAGGTCAACATCGACGACCTCGTCAAGGTGGGTCGTGGGGGTCTTGCTGGCAGCCTTTTCCACCTGTGCGTCCACCCGAGAGGCCCCTGGGGCTGGTCTTGCCCTCGCCGCAAACAGAGTGGAGTCAGGGCAGTGAGGCCGTCCGTCCAGAGCAGGCCACTGGCTCTTGCTTGGCCTCCCCTGGCCCAGCCCTGGCCGGGTCTGCGGAGCATGGTGTTGGGGGGGCTGGGCCATGGCAGCCCGGAGGGGACACGTGTGGCCCTCGGGGCTGGGCCTTGGGACCCCTGGGGGTGGCCGGAGGCCTGAGAGGGTGCCGGGAGCTTGGGCAGCCCAGGCGACCTGCACGGGGCTCCGCCTCCACAGGACGGCCGTGGGCTCTGGCGTTCCTGTGGAGAGCATGCCTTCGCCGGCAGCTCTCATGGCTCCAGGGTCTCTCCAGCCCGTCGGGGACTTTCCACTCAAACGTCTGCCTAGAATGTCAGCGGACGCCACTTTGGTCGGGAGCACGGCCTTCCCCGCTCGTGGGCCGAGTGCCATCACCCTGGCGGCAGCAGTGGCTGGGCGGGGCCCGCCGTCTGGGGCCCCTCCTCGGTGCTCACGGCGCTCTGCCCGAGCAGGGCCCGGCCCGGCAGCCTCGCTGTGTCGTCCATCCCACCTTCCTGCAGCCCTGCGACCCGAGGGAGGCACAGCTGGCGCCCTCACCTGGGCCCGCTCCCTGGCGGCTCATAGCCTGGGCTGGGGCTGTGGAGCCTGTTGGCTCCGTGCGGGTGGGGGTCTGGCCCTCAGAAGACCGGGGCAGATGGAGGACCCAGGGCCCCCGGCAGGACAGCGTGGCCTATGGGTGCCAAAGGCCATCCCAGCCTGGTGGCCGTGTGCCGTGTGCCCTCCGTGTCCTGAGGGGAGATTTCATGCTGTGAAGGGGCAGAGCCACCTCTGAGGCCCTTGTCCCTTCCCGTGTGTGCAGGTGATCGAGCTGGTGGACAAAGAAGACATCCACATCTCCACCAGCCAGGTGGCTGAGATTGTGGCCACGCTGGGGAAGGAGGAGAAGGTGGAGGAGAGGGAGAAGGCCAAGGAGAAGGCCGAGAAGGAGGCCGCAGAGGTGAAGAGTTAGGGCCCGCCGGCTCGCAGGTGCCTTGGTGGCCCTTTGTGCGTCTGCCGCGGCGGTCCTAACGTGACAGTTATTGCTTTGAAGTGATTCTTAGAGACAGATCTAATATTTTGTCTGGAATAAATCAGAGACTTCATAATCGGTAATTTTTAATTTCCATCATTCCACGAAGATTCAGCCAGTCTGGATCCCTGAACCCCTCCAGGGAGTCTGCTCTGGATTCACGCGGTGGCCCAGTGCTGGTGTGGTCCCAGCTGTGGCAGGCAAGCATGCGGCCTGCCGGCAGCGGGGGTCGTGGCCCTGCACAGCCCCCTGGGCTCCTGAAGCGGCTCGGGCCTCCCCGCGTGTCCCCTGGCGGTGTCTGCTGCGGGAGGAGAGAGGACCGGCCGCGTGGACTCCCTGTGCCCATGGAGCCCCAGGCGTGGGATTGGAGTCGTGCAGACACAGCCGCCTCGGCCTGGAGAGGACGCTGCGTGAGTCGTGGGCCTGGATTCGCACAGATCAGTGTGAATAGGAGCCACTCGTGCGCGCTCCCAAGCTCACACCTGCAGCGAGTGAGCAACACGCCCGTCATCTCCGTGGCCTCTGGAGGGCCGCGTTCTCTGACGCGGATGTCAGGTCTCCTGGAAGTTCGCTCTGACGTGTGTATCCGAGCTCTTTCTTGAGTTCTCTTTGATTCTCACCTAACCCTAACCACTTAACTGGTACAGAATTTCCTCACATGACAGTCTGCCCACCTGAGTAAATCCAACGTAATTATGCCAGGAGAGGTGCTAATGAAGCCCTGGACAGTGAAGCGTCTCGGGTGCAGTCATTTGTTGTGCTTTTAGGAAGTGTCCTCATTTGGGGTGTTCGGAGCGGGTGTCACCGCGTGTCCGGTGATGGGTCCACAACCGGCAGCTCGGGGAGGCCGGTGCTCCGTGGCGGGGGGGGCGGGGGTGCTGGGCGGCCTGCGGCCCCAGCTCTGTCCGGCTGCCCACGCGAAGGCTGGGTCAGGTACGGCAAGAACGTTCTTTGGGGGAGAACAGACATAGGAATCGGAAGATGTGGGCCTAGAGTGGCCAGAGGAGCTGAGGGAGGACGACGACGAGATGATCGCTTCCAAGTTACTTGAAACTTTCTACCCAGCCACTAAAGAAGAAACTGGACAACATAAGCTTCTGCATTCTCAGATGTAAACCTTCGTAAAGGGACAGTGGTTCTAAAGGGTTCCTCATTCGGTTATTCAAGAGGCACGTTCCCCACGCTTAGTTGATACTTCCGAGTCCTCTCACACGTGTTTCAGTGGCCTGGTTTTCCGCTGCGGAAGCGTGCTTGCTCGTGAACTTCGTGGTAGCCGGCGTGCCGCGGATGGGGTCGTCCTTGCCGCCTCCGTCCTCACCTCGCTGCCTTCGCCAGGCGCCCGGGGCGTCCCCGTCGCTGCCATCGCACACCCACCCCGCACCCCGCACCCGCCCTCCCAGATCGTGCGTGTCTGCGCCCCCAGTGCAGCGGGACCCTTCGCTGGTGTTTGTACCGTGGGCCACGGTCTGCTGCAGGCTTCCCCCTTCGCGTTGCTTGTTTTTACTGTCCTGAACTTTATTTATTGCCGCTGACAGGGGTGCCCGGGTGCAGGTGTATGGAACGCGGCCCTGGGAACGAGAGTCTTATGTGACGAGCGAGGCGTCAGGGCCGCCGTCTGTTGACTGAGTGCCCGGTGCCTGTGCCCGGCCTTCCCGAGCTTTCTCAAGAGGGCGCCTGTGTCCTTGGGATCTGTGACGTCCTCGGGATCTGTGACGCAGAATGGGAATTCTTCCTTCGCTCCACCTAAACACCGGTTTCTTCATTAGGGATTCAGGAAGTTGGCACGTGGCTTCCAGAGTCGCTTTGGAATATCCAAATCCAGACTTTGAGAAGGAAGGGCACCTGGTAACTTGCAGAGAAGAACCGCTAGGCAGTGCTCCTCACGGCGGGCCCTGGGCCGCTGGCGGCTCTGTCTGCGTGTCCGCCAGGGGCCCAGGGCCGGCTTGGCCTGAGGGCCGCCTCCTTGGGCTGTGTGTAAACACCTTTTTTAGAAATAGTGTTTTTATTAAAATATCAAATTTGTGTTCCTGTAACAGCTCAAAACCAGACTTGTGACCCGCGTGGCCCAGCGGCAGTCAGGGCGGGAAATGGCAGAGCTGCCTGAGCGTCTGGCCCCAGCCTCGCGGCAGGAGAGCGTGACGAGGGCCTTCCAGCGCTCTGGTCCTGGCCTCTGGTGTCCCCTTGTGCTGTGACCGCGTGCCCTGCCTGTCCCCTCAGACTGTGCTGGTGACTAGGCACTCGAGTTGATGTAAGGAGAAGGTTGAATAAAGCGCTGTCGTGATGGCCTGTCTTCCCTGTGACGGTCTGTCTGTCAGGTCGGCGCGGCAGCCACTGCCTGACCAGGCTCTCCTCTCCCCGACCCTCAGAGGCCCCGGGGTGGGGGGTGGTCCCTGGTGGGCAGGGCTGGGACCCTGGCCAGCCCTAGGGGGTGGAATTCTGTTCTGAGAGACTGAGGGCCCCTGGGATCAGGGACAGCACTGCCTAAGGGCTGTGCCCTCCACTGTCTGAGGGGGCCCTCAGGAACTGCGGTCTCCCCGACACCAGGGCAGGGCCCAGAGAGCCGACGGGGTGTGCGGACTGGGGGCCAGCCCGCAGCGCCCCCCCGCCCCGCGCCCACTGCCTCTCCGGCCCTCATCTCTGGGCTCCAGGGGCAGGGGGGCCCTACCCTGGGCAGAGAGCTGAGGCCCAGCTGGGAGGGCCGCCAGGCAGAGGGTCCTACCTCCCCATCCTCCCAGCGTGGACAGACCGCCGCCCGTGAGCTGGGACGTCCAGCCTGTCTCAGGCGGCCTCACCCCTGCACCGGCCCCAGGTCCTGTGGGGGCTCCTTCTACCCTTGCTGAGCCCCGACCTCTTGCCCAGGGTCGTCCTCACCTGCACCCCATCCCTCCCTGAGCCTGGCCTTGGCCACAGTCTGCCCCAGGGATTCTGCGGGCTCGCACGTGGGTCGTGACCCGTGTGGAAGGGAGATGTCCCTGGGGGTGCAGGCACGGGCAGGGGGCTGCTGGGCCTCAGTGCTTCTGTCCAGGTTCATCTCACCCCCGGCAGGCACCCAGTCCCCTCATGCTGAGGACTGAGTGTGTCCACTGTACTTGGACCCTCCTCAGGCCGGGCCCCGGGAGAAGGTGGCCGGGGTCGGGGCCGTGCGAGTCTTCAGGTACCAGCCGGTGCCCCAGGATTCGAGGCTTCTCACTTCTGTGGTTCAGAAGGTCACATCGAGGGTCACCAAGGGCTCTGGCAAGGCTGACCCGGGGCGGGCAAGGGGGCTATATATAGTCCAGGGACACCACAGCCAACCTAAAGGGACACTTCAGGCCAAAGCGAGGACAGAGTGAGTAGCAAGAAAAGACAAAATCGATCATAAACAAAAATCCACACACCCAGCTGATCCTCAGGAAAGTCTTTCCCTGCTGATGGAGATTCTTAAACAGCGAGAACAGGTGACAGGAAAGAATTGGGGACTACCCTGTTTTCTCAGGAGGAAATAGAGCCCATCCCAGGAAGCTCTTCAGGGAGAATTCCAGGTGGTGGACAGACGGGAGAAACGCTGGAACCCACCCGGATGGCTACCCTGGGGTCACGGGGGTGGGGAGCTGGGTGTGCGGGGCCGCTGGCTGTGTGCCCCAGGCACTGCCCCAGACACCCAGCCGGGGAAGTCTCATGACCCCCCACAGGAGCCGCCAGCACGTCCATGGCCATCCCCCTCCAAAAGCCACACGTAGCGGGAGGAGGGACAGCCGGATGGGGTCCTGATTTAAAACCTTTAAAACCTGCATCAACTGCGGTGGGGGGGCGACTGGGGACGTTCTGTTCCCGGTGGCGTCATGTGTTTTTACACGTGGTGATGTGGCCCCCTGAAGACCATGGGGCCGAGAGTGTATTCAGGCACCCGCCTGGGGAAGAGGACACCGGGAGGTCGCTGTCCAGCCTGGCGACACTGCAGGGTGGGAACAAGATTCTGGTGGCCAGGGGGCCAGGACAGAGGTGCAGACGCACATACCAGGTGAGTCACCCCAGGCCGCGAGGGGAAGGCAGAGGGCAAGGCCGGACCTAGAGGTCCGAGAACGGGGGCTCCGGACCTTCTGAGGGCGGGCGGAGTGCTGGCGCCTTGCTCCCTAAGCCCCGCAGCAGCCCGCCCCCGGGCCTGGGCCGGACCCCACCGGCCCTGGGGCTCTGAGAAGACGCCGGGCCGCGGGTGGAGGCGGGGCCGAGGTGAGGGGCGGGGCCAGGTGGGCGAGGGGGCGGGGCAGTATTGAGGAGGGGCGGGGCGAGGAGGGGCGGGGCGGGGCGGGGCGAGGAGGGGCGGGGCGGGGCGGGGCGGGGAGATTCCGGGGAGGACTGAGCAGCTCCCCTGTCGGGCCCCCCAAGCTGCCCACCTGGGCCCGTTCCTCTCCGGCCAGCGCCCCCCCCCCCCCACCCGGGTCTCCGTCCGGTGTCCCGGAGAGCCGCGCCTCACCCGCAGCCAGTCCACTCGGTGTCCAGAGCGCGCACCCGGAGCCCAGCCGGGTTCAGGCAGGACAGAGGCCGGGGGCAGAGCTGGGGCTCGGCCCGGCCAGCGCTAGAGGGCCCCGCACCACGCCCGCACTGCGCCCGCCTCGCCGCCTCCCCGCCTCCTGGCCTTGGCCTCCCTCCAGACTCTGGCCTTCGCTGACCTCCTTGCCATCCCCGTCACTATCGCCGCGTGTCTCCCGAGCGTTGGACACAAACACGGGGTCTCTGGCAGGCTGGAGGGGCTTGGGGGCCGGGAGCGCTTTCCCGAGTTGGGTCAGGTATTGGGCGGCATCGTTATCCAGAACCAAGCTCCTAGCAACCTCCCCTGCTCTCCAGAAAGGGGCCCCAGAAACCCCCTCAGTTGGAAGATGAGTTGGACACAGCAATAAGGGGAGCGAGTTTCTTAGAAGCCAGAGTAAAAGTTCACACCGTCCAGCACCGTGAGCCACGAGGGACAGAGGGAGGGGCACCAGGTGGCAAAACAGGGGCTGGTGGGGAGGGACAGCCAGCCCCGGGCAGCGCTGGGTCCCAGGGAGGGCGTGAGTCTGCATAGCCACCTGTCCCTGAATCCACCCGAGTCCCGCACTTGGCCTGGGCACTGCTGCCTCCTCCACGAAGCCTTCCCAGACTTACTCCCACCACTGCTGGGTGGGTGCCCTGCTAGGTCTTCCCTCTCCCTCAGGCTGTGAACTGTGCAGTAGACGGGCCCAGATGCTGTCACTGGGTCCTCAGCACCCCAGCGAGCTGAGCATCAGCATGCAGCACCTGCCCAAAGTTGAAGGAGTGGCGGTGGCGGAGCGCAGGGGGCAATGGTGGAGCCCAAGGCGGGTGCCAGGCCCGGGACGGGGTGGAAGCCAGCCAGGAGCAGGAGCGTGGCCAGGAGTGCAGACGGCTGAATCAGGGCGCCAGGTGAGGGCTTGGTTTACGTGGGGCTCCATGGGGGGGACCCACCTAGAGACGTCCCCCTCCCCCAGCTGACAGGGTAGGCAGACACCAGGGGGCAGGGTGAGGAGAGGGAGGCCTTGGAACCAGCAACAGTTACCTGGATGTGACCCTCAGGGCCCCTGAACTCCACAAGCTGGGGGCAGATAGGGGATGGGCAGGCCCAGAGGATTTCCCCATTGCCTTCTCCCACAAACACATCACCTGCATTCCCTGCCCTTGGAGACCCCCGACCAAGGCAGTGAAGACCACTGGTGACCCTGAGGTTCCGCCCTGCCAGTGTCGGGCCCCTGTGCAGCTGGGCACACCGGATCACCCTCACCCTAGCTCTGCCCAGGACACATCGTCTCTGAGCCAAAGATCTGGGCTGGAAAGCCTTGGAGAGCGCAAGACCCAGGCAGCCAGTCTAGTCTAGGGCCCCCACCCCTGCAGCTGTTGCTCCAGCAGCAACTAGTGACCCCTCCCTCCTCGGGGGACAGATGACAGGACTTGTCCCAGGTGGGCAGTGAGTACCCGGGAGCTGCCCGGGACTCCAGGACAGGAGACAAGAAAGCATGGATCTGAACCAGTTGTCTGTTTATTTTTTGGAAAGCACGTCTGCTGGTTTGGGCCAACACCTCTGGCCCCCACAAGGCTGGGGGCCCTGAGAACCGAGACCACCCTGAGCCCGCTGACAAGCAGAGAACAGCCGCCCAAACTCAGGGCCATTAACAGTACAAAAAGTAACAAAACTGAATTTGTGGCTTTCTCTCCCAAGCTTTGAAAGGAAGCAGTCTGGGCTACAAAAGCCTAGAAGCGTTGCGTAAGAAGTGTTAAATTGCAAATACGTCTTGTAAAAACTCAATAAATTATATATATAGATATATATAAACTTGTAACATCTAATAACATCTGAACCTGCATGCAGGGCTGCCCCCCCCGCCCCGAAACTGCCTCCCCGCCTGGAACACATGGCAATCAGAAGAACCTGTATGAAAATACCAGCTTGCTTTGAAGTCTAAAAAAATAAATCTCCTAAAGAAAAATCCTATCGAAATCTACTTCTCCTGCAAAAGAAGGCCAAAGGAAATAAAATATCCGCTCGGAATCATCTCGAACTATTAACGACCCTTTAGGGTGCCAGGGGGCTGGCTCTGGCCTTGGGGTGTGGGCTGGACACACCCTCAGCAATGCCCCTAAACAAAGCATAAACCATCTCACTGTTAATAAGTTAAAACTTAAGCCTCTGCCGTGCAGCTGGCTGAACGCTAGGAGCCTGGGGAGTGACGGGGACACAGGCTCTGGGGGTCGATAAATAGCTTTACAAACATACAGGTCCAGGAACAATTTTTAAAACAAAACTGCGGTGCCAGAAAAGCCCCTCCAACCTCTGCTGGTTTTTGCGTCTCAACAGCGAGCCCCCAGGGCGCCTCGCTCGACTAGGGCACCCCGGCCCCTGCACCCTCAGGCCCCGTGCCTCAGTTGCACCAGCCTGCCTCTTCCATATAGATATTTATATATATGTGTATGTGTATATCATATACACAGCATCTATTTATATAAATGTACACTCATTTCTGGAATAAACCTTTCGGATAGAAGTTAAAGGCTCCCGCCTTCAGGTACCCGTAATTTCAGTCTCTGAGGGTCAAGGTGGGAAGTGGGGAGGCCTGGAGGTGGGGAGCCGCTAACACTCACCCCAGGCGCAAGGTGCCACTTGGGTGGGAGGTGTGCCACACGGGGGCTTCCCTGTAGGCTCAGCTTGGGCACTTGGAGAGGGGGCCTCAGCCCACTCTGGACACTGGAGCCCGGCCCGCCCCGATGCTCCCTGTGGGGTGGCAGCGGGGGTCAGGGGAGCCTGGGGAGGGGCCCGGCTCCCTGCCCTGAGGGGCCCCACGGGAGGAGCCCCTTACATTCTACGTCCAGTCCACCGGTGCTGCCGGCCCAGGTGGCCAGGAGGTCACCGTACAGCAGGGCGGGCACGCCGGGGACCCCGAGCACACACGAGTGCACACATGCACACATGTGGAAGTTGTCTGTCCATCTGTCCACCTGTTCCAGGTCTTGAGCCCAGGCCGGTGAGACCCGTTGGTCACAGCACACCAGCGGCAGCACGGCAGGCTGGGGTCCGCTCTCACGTTGATGGGGGCTTGGCCCGCAGGCCGCGGCCCTTCACGTCCGCGAGCCCCCGCTGCCTGGCGGGGCCGGGGGCAGCAGGTCATGGGCGAACACGGAGTCGTCCCCTGAGGAGCCGGAGCTGGGGGTGTCCTGGCCGCCCGGCGAGTACTGCTCGAAGGGCACCGACAGGTCGAGGTACTCCTGCAGGCGGGCCGGGGTTGCGGTCAGTGCTACGCCACCTCCAACGCCCGAGCTGTCCAGGCCCGGGGCGGGGGGTGGGCGGGGGGCGGCAGTGGGGCCCGCACTCACGTCGGTGGATGTAACGGTGAGCACGCGGTCCAGGTCTTCCACCAGCTGCTTGAAGGTGGGCCTCTGGGAGGGCACGGCGTGCCAGCACTCACGCATGATCATGTACCTGCGGGCGGCACTCAGGTGGGCCCTGCCCTGCGCCCGCACACCGTGCCAGTCCCCCTCCCTTGGGAACAGCCTCGAGGCCGGCCCTCCCCCTGCCCGGGGGCGGGGCTCAGTGGGGGCCCAGCGGGGTCCGAGGTGACAGGCGGGTGCGCGCGCTCACAGATCGTGCGTGCAGTTGGCCGGCTTGTCCATGCGGTGGCCTTCCTTCAGCAGCTTGAAGAGCTCCTCCACGGGGATGCCGGGGTACGGCGAGCCCCCCAGCGTGAAGATCTCCCAGAGCAGGACACCGAAGGACCAGCTGTGGGCGGCGGGGGCGCGGCACCATCAGCCCACCCTGCCGCCCGTGGTCCCCCGTGCATGCGGAAGCCCCAGGACAGACCCCAGTGGGGTGCAGGGGGCTACTGATGGTGGCCGGCTCTGCCCCACAGCTCCCCGGCCCCTGCCCTGGTGTGGCCTGTGCCCCGCCCGGCTCCCCACCCCACCCCCGCCCGGGTCTGGGGGCCACATACACGTCACTCTGGTGGGTGTAGACGCGGTCAAACAAGGCCTCGGGCGCCATCCACTTCACGGGCAGGCGGCCCTGGGAGGAGGAACGGGGCTTGTTGACCGCCAGGCGCCCTCCCGGCTTGAGTCCCCCACCCTCCCCAGGCCGGGCTCACATTGGTGGTCTTCTTGTAGTAGTCGAGGTTGTGCACGTCGCGGGCCAGGCCAAAGTCCGCGATCTTCATCACGTTGTCCTCGGTCACCAGCACGTTGCGGGCGGCCAGGTCCCTGTGGATGCACTGGGGACAGGACCGGGGTTGAGGCGGTCGCCACCGGCTGCTCCCTCCGCCCCCCCGCCGGCCTGGCCCCGCCAGTGCTCACCTTCTGCGAGGCGAGGTACTCCATGCCCCGCGCCACCTGGTAGGCGCAGGAAACCAGGTCCTTGAAGGTGAGCTGCTCCTCGGGCAGCCGGCAAGTGTCGAAGGAGTAGTCCGTGCCCGGGGGCCGCCGCGCCCGCAGGTACTCCCGCAGGTTGCCCTTGGCCGCGTACTCCACCAGCACGTACAGGGGCCCTGCGAGCACCGGGGTCTCAGAGGGGGCTGCACCTGGGGGCCGCCCGCCGCCCGCCACGGGCCCAGCACCCACCGCCCTGCGTGCAGGCGCCCAGCAGGTTGATGATGTTCTTGTGTTTCCCGATCATCTTCATCATCTCCATCTCGGACACCAGGTCCGACAGGTCCTTATCTGTGGCGTCATCTGTGCGGGGAGGGGGTTTTGTCAGGCTGGGCCGCCCCAGCCTTGTCCAGGCTCCCCTCGCCACGTCCCTCCCTCACCTTTCAGCATCTTCACCGCCACCGTGACGGGCTTGGCAGCCCGGTCCTTGTCGATGCCGATAGCCTCCGCCATGACCACCTGGCCGAAGCAGCCCTCCCCGAGAGGCTTGCCCAGAGTCAGGCTGGCGGCAAAAGCAGAGAAGCGATGAGCACGCCCGCCCGCTCGAGGCACTGTCCCAGGCAGCCTGAGGTGCAGTGCCACCGCCTCCAGGAAGCCCACCACCCTCGCCCCGGCGACCGTGCTCGTGCTGGTGGAGGACCTTACCCCCACCCCCCCCACCGCGGCCTCTGGGCCGGTGAGAGCACTTCCTGGGGCGGGTCCTCCCCGCCACGCCCCAGCCCCATCTCCGGCAGTGGCCTACCTGATTCCCATCTGAATGCAGCCGGGTCCGAGTGGGGCCCCTCCCCACCACCGGCCCCCACCGTGTGTGTGCCCCCCGCCCCCCTGGGCCAGGGCCCCAGGCCTTCGCACACCACTGACCGGGCCCGGGACAGCTCCCACTTGGGGTCGGCGGGCAGCTCGAGCTCAGAGACGTTGGCCAGCGCGGGGCCCTCCCCCGAGGACAGCCGGGCGATCCGCACCAGCGGCGTGTTGGAGCTCATGGACGAGCTGGACTCCAAGGACACCTGCTTGGGTCAGCAGGGGCAGGTTGGTGCTGCGGGGCCGCACGGCCGGGGCGCGGGGGCGAGGGTGCGGCCCCCTCGGACCGTAGGCCGAGGCCAGGCCTGGGATGGCTGCCTGACTCCTGCACAGCACTGAGCGAAGACTTCTAACATGCTCTGTGCCCAGAGTGACCCGGCTCTGTGCGGTGACCACAGAGACCACTGAGGGCTCGGCGCCCCCCACAGCAGAAGGGCTGTCCCCGGGCAGGCCCCAGGCCCCAGGCCTTGACACTAGGAAGGGGACTGAGTGTGGGAGCCCGGGAGGCCGGGGCAGGGGCACGGGCGGCTCGGAACCTGGTATCTACTTTCTGTTACCTGTCGCTTGAGCGGGAAGCGGGAGACCTTGTGCACGGCGGGCGAGCCCAGGCCCTTCTTGGGGGGGCTGCGCAGGCGGCAGAGGGTCACAGCGGCCACCACCAGGATGAAGAGGAGGAAGCCCACCCCGTAGCTGAGGACACCTGCGTACACACTGCCAGCCTCACCAGCCTCCACCAGCTCCTCCTCAGCTGCAAAGACACGGGCGTTGGGGGCCTGGCCCAGCCTCCCAGGAGCCCCCGCGGGCCGCCCTGGGCCGGGCCGGGGGCTCAGCTCCCCTGGTGCGAGCGCTGAGGCCTGAAGGGCCTACTCGTTGAAGGTCCAGCAGCCAGAAATGCCTGGGCCAGGAGGGGCAGACCCAGGACAGAAAGAGCCCAGCGGAGCCAGCGGCACCCTCACCCGCCACCCGGGAGACACCAAAGCCACCGTATCGGCTGCGGGGGACCCCGTTGGGATGGGGCGCTCGAGGGAGGCCCTCTGCGCCAAGACAGGGCCGTGTGGGCTCTGTCCCCATACCGGGCACAGGGCCTGGCTCGAGGGCTCTGCGGTCCCCTGCCTGTCCCCGATGGCGTTGGCGTGTCCCGAGCTGCAGCCCCGAGAGGACAGGCGCAGAGCGAGCGCAGCAGGAGCTGGTACCTGGCAGCACCACCAGCCACGCAGAGTGATGGGAAAACCCGATAGAATTGCCCGCCAGACACGTGTACTCCCCCGCGTCCTCAAAGGTGACATTGCGCAAGGACAGAACCTCTAGCTCCTTGTCGGTGGTGTTAGCGCCCGCCGTCTACAAAGAAAGAACAGAGCGCGATAGGAGAGCGCCAGCACCTCCCGCGGGCACCACAGCCAGAGTCCACGCGGCGACGATCCAGCCAGGCTGCAAGGAAAACGCCGCCACCACCACCACGGCCACGGCCACGGCGGCCGAGGGCCCCCTGCCTCGTGCGTCCACACCGAGCCTGAAGCCAGTCCCTCCACCGGCAAGTCCTCTGTCCCAGGTGAGCCAGGCGTGCGACCGGCAGCACAGCAGGAGGGGTTAGCGCGTACCAGGAGGGGAGGCGGGCGGGCAGGCGACAGAGACGGGCAGGAAGTGAGCAGCAGCGGGAGCAGGGGCCAGAGAGAGGGATGGAGGGAGAGCGCGAGAGCCAGAGCAGAGGAAGACGGGCTCCGGCCCGGCCTCGGGGCTGAGGTCCTCCGGGCAGGGGGGTGGGGGGAGGAGTGCGCACGGGGGTGCAGGCGGGTCGGCACAGGCCACGGGGGCTCAAAGCAGGCGGTCACGGCGGAGGCCAGAGAGGCGGCGGCGCAGATGTGGCCACGCCAGGAGCAGAGTGTGAGCCGGGGACGGGGCACGAGCGGCGGGGCGTGCGGGTGGGCGCAGGGCCAGGGCGTCGGAGCTGGAGCTCGGCGTGCCAGGCAGGCGTGGGACAGAGTTGTTACCTGCTTGGGGCCCGTGAACACGCAGCCAAAAGGCCTTCTCAGCCACGCCTATGAAATTGGAGGCTCGACAGAGGTACTCGCCCCCGTCGCGCTCGGACACATTGGCCAGGCGGAGGCGCGCGTCGGCCTCCACACTCTCACTGATCCACGACTGCAGGGACAAGAGACCCGGCTCAGGCGCGGAAGCCCCGCCGGGCATGGAAGTGGCCGCGCAGGAGCGGGCCTGTCTAGACCCCAGGCTCTGAGGCTCTGAGACCCCCAAGGCACGGATGGGCAGACTAGGCTGTGCCAGCTAGGAAGGCTGCCTGGAGGCGGCTGTCGTCTCCGCGGATGCGCCTTCCCCTCATCCACCCCAACAGCCCGGAGCGCAGCCCTGGTGGCGCTCAGAGAGGCCCTCCCAGGGCGCTGGAGCTGCCCACCGCGGGGGCCCCGGCTGCCACACGGCTGGGCCGAGCGCACCCGGCCCCGCCCCGCGGCTAGTCTGGACCCCTGCTCCCGCCCCGCAGGCCCATCTCGTCTCTAAACAGATGTTTCTCTTTGGGCTGCAAGTGTCGCAATCACCCCAGCTCGGGGGGCCCCCACCCCCGGGGCCGTGGGAACAAAGCTCAGGCGGTCCTGCCCTGAGGGCCCAGTGAGGTGGGCGGGTGGCCGTCTGAAGGCAGACAAGGGCGCAAGGACACAGGGCTCACTGTAGGTCCTGGCATGCTGGGCCGGGCCCCACCTCCCGAGCCGACCCCCCCCGCTGCTTCTCCCCGCAGGTCCAAAGCCTGTGCCCCGACCCCCGTCCCTTAAACACGACAGGCCTCCTGCCTGGGATGCCCTCCCTGTCCCAGGCGAAAGGGGCCCCCGCGGGGCCGGGCCTGATGGCTCACCTGCAAGGAGTCCCCCGCCCCCAGCCCGCCTGCCCCACCCAGCCAGCGGCGCGGCGGGGCCCACCTTGAGCACCGTGACATAGGGTGTGCCGTCGGGCCCCACTTTGCTGCCGTTCACCTCCACGTGCTTGAGCCACTGGATGTGGGGCTGCGCGTCGCTGTACACCTTGCAGTGGAATTCCACGTCGCTGCCCAGCACCGCCGTCTGGTTGGCGGGCAGCCCCGCCTGCAGGATGGGCCGGTGCGGGGAGCGCTCTGCGGGACAGGGGGCGCTCAGAGGCTGCCTGACCCGCGCCCGCTTGCCGCCCGCACCCGCCAGCCCGGGCCTCACCCAGCACGTCCAGGGTGTACGTCTGCCGGATGCTGCCGAACTTGTTCTCCACGACGCACGTGTAGTTGCCGCGGTCCGAAGGCACCACGCTCTCCATGACCAGGCTCCACTGCTGGTGCCGCAGCTGCAGGTGGACACGGGTGAGCGGACGGCGGGCTGTGCCCTGCTGGCCGGCACCGAGGCCCCAGCGCCCCCCGCCGGGCCCACCTTGATGCCCCCGATGCGGTGCTCGCCTCGGAACTCCTTGCCGTTCTTCAGCCAGGAGATGGACGGGGTGGGGTTGCCGGCGGCTGGGCAGCGGAAGCGAACCGTGTTGGCCGCCGGCACCGCCAGCAGCTTCTTGTCCATCCGCTCGGGCCGTGTCCAGTAAGGGGCCCCTGCTGGCAGAAGGGCGTGGGAAGGCTGTGACCAGGGTGGGAGTAGAGGCCTGCCTGCCCCGCGCCAGCCTCAGTCTCCCCTCCTGTGTAGGAAAGGTCGGCCTTTTGAAGACCCCTGCCTGGGCTGGACGAGCCTTCGGTGGCCTCAGGTGGCCACCTCCCGGCATTCAAAAGCCAGGTCCCCTCCCTTCCCGTCCACTTCCCTCAAGCACCTCCTCCAGCCGAGAGGACCCCGGGCGCCACACCACGGCCCAGGAGCCTTCACGACGCAAAGGTGTCCTCCCAGGGGAGCACCCACCCACCCAGGCAGGCCCACCAGAGCGGAGACGCAGCCCGCAGAGGGACCAGGTCACAGCGGGCTAGGAAGCCCGGCTGCATGCACGGGCAGGGCCAGGCCTCGGGAGCTCACCAGGAGGCAAGACCCAGCCACCCGCAGAACCCGGAGCCTTGAGACCGGCCAGGAGCCACTCTCCACACCATGGGCGCCAGGTGGGGACGCGGTGAAAGGGTGTCTGGGAGGCCCTGCTCCCCCATCCTGTTTTCCAGGACCGTCCCACCCCCACCCTCACAGCCCAACTGGCTTTTCTCCCTTGGGGCTGGGGTGAGGCTGCATTCCCACCACGGGGAGGCTGGGTGGGTGTCCCCAGGAGGGAGGGAGCCTTTCCCCGCGACCCTGCTGCCATCCGTGCAGCCACCTCCGAGAGGGTGCCGAAGCCCGGGTGGGGGGGCAGTGTGGGCAGGCGCCGGGGGTGGCGCCTCCAGAGCTCTGGGGGCCGGCGTCAGAGACCCCAGGGTGGCCCGGGGAGCCCGGCAGGGAGGGGCCGTTCCCTGGGACTGGAGACCGCGATGCCTTCAGGAAGGCAGCTCTGCCAGCAGCCCTGCTGCGTGGCCCTGAGCCCACTCAGGAAGAAGAACGCCAACCCCCTGCCTGGGACGGCCAGGGCGAGCGGGACACACAGGGGACAGGCGGGAGGCGGCGGGGCGCCCGCCGGGCCCTCACCCCCGTCCCGCATCTCGAGGCATCTCAAACTCAGCTCCTCCAAAACCAGACGCCACCTCCCTGAGCCGGCCCCCGCCCGCTGGGCAAAGCCCTTGCTGCTCACTGTTCCAGGCGCTGTCACCTCAGCCTGTCACCGGAAAGCACCGCGCAGCCCCTTCACAGTGGTATGCCGGGACCTGCTGTCCCTGCTGCTCAGCGCCACCCCCCCCCACCCACACTGTCTCAGTCGCCCCCCACCGGCCCTAACCCCTCTGTCCGCTGCCGCCTGCCCTGTCTCAGTCACACGTGGGACGGGCCACCTCGCCCACAGGCCTCACTGCCCCGGCCCCGGCCACACCGGCCCCCCGGCTGCTCCTGGAGCCCCGGGCCCCAGTCCCCTCCCCACAGCACGGTGCCCCATCCCACCCGTCACCTGCCACCCGGAGCCCAGAGCTGGGCACGCATCGCCGCCACCCCACACTAAGGGGCCCCCACGGAGGCGGCCCCCAGCCCTGGGCAGCCCCGCGCGCCTGGGACCCGGCCTCACCTGTGTCTTCAGCTTCGTCTTCCCCATCTTCATCGTCTCCTGAGGACGGGGCATCTGTAGCGCAGGCGAGAGGGAAGTGTGGGAGGTGGCCCTGCAACCAGGCAGGGCCCCTCACTCCGACGGCGCCTCCGGGGGCCTCCCCTCCCCCAAGGCCACCAGGACCCTCGGGAGCGTCGTGGGCCCCAGCAGGCCCTACCTGTCACGCGCACGGTGAAGTGGCACAGGACACTCTGCGTGAGGCGCTGGCGGCAGCTGTAGGCCCCGGCGTCCTCATGGGAGGCGTTGAGCACCTGCAGCCGCTGTGGCCCCACCAGGATGCGGTCTGAGGGCGCCAGCCCCACGCCGTCCTTCACCCAGACCGTGGGCCCTGAGGGAGCCCCCGCGGGCCAGTGGCAGCTCAGCTCCACGGTGTCCCCGCTGCCAAAGACCAGCTCCTGCTGGCCAGGCTCAGGGCCCGGGACCTCTGCGGGCAAGATGGGGGCCCGTGAGGCAGGCGCCCCCCAAACCAGGGGCGCCGGGGGGAGGCTGGGGCCTGTGGGGGCTGAGGTGGGCCCAGGAGACGGAAGAGCCTGTGGTCCTGCCGACTGTCCCACAGGGCCGGGCGCGGGCACTGTTCGTAGTGCCACCAGGTCTCCGTCCCGAGGACGACCCTGCTGTGGTAGCGCTTACGTAGAGGACACGCGAGGAAGCGGGAGGGGCCGCTCCAGTCCAGCACTGTCTGTAGACACGGAACACTCCAGTTCCAGAGTGTCCAATTTTCCTTTGATTCTTTTCAGTGATTTAGAAATGCAGCATCCGCTCCGACCTCACGGGCAGCAGCGAAGCAGGAGGTGGGCGTGCTGTGTTTGGCCGACCTCAGCTAAAACAGAGGCTCGGAGGTGGGGACGAGCGGGGTAGTGACAAGACAATTCATCCCAGGAGGGGGTGCCCACCTGGTGCCCCCCACCCCTCATCTTGGCTTCAAAACCAGTTCGGGACCTGCCCAGCCCCAGAAGGGAGCGCCGCAGTCAGACAACACCCCCAAGCCTTCCAGAAGAGCCCCAAGCTGATGCCGGCAAGGCCAGCCCAGAGTGGAGGCTCTCAGGGGCATGGACAGCCTGAACCCCGACTCAGACTACACCTCCGCAGTAAATCAGAGAGAACACATACCCAGAAGGAGGCTAGAAATACACAGACGTGGTACCAGTTGTGGCCAGTGGGGTGAGGGGACCTAGGACCCCTCATCTTACAGATGGACACAGGCGAGGGGAGGAAGACCGCAGACTCGGCTGGCGGCGAGGCCAGAGCAGGCACCGCCAGGCCAGGCTGAGGAGGCCCGGCCCACCTCTCCCCGCAGGTGCCGAGAAGTCGGGGTGGAGGGTCCTTGCCGAGGGCGGATGTCCACTGTGGCCCCTGCGCCCCTCCCCTGACCAGTGGCTGTCCAGATCCCAAGGGGCCAACAAGGCCTGGGACCCAGGGGCTGACCAGCCCCCCCAGGCCTCCCTGCCAGAGCTGGGCAATGCACGGCGCAGGCAGGCAGCCTGGGCTTTGGGCCCGGGACAGGGGTGGGTGGTCCCACCACGCAGACCCAGCTGGGTCGGTCACACCGTTACTTGTCATTCTGCCGACGCACGGCCTAGATTCGAGGGCCCAGCTGCCCGTTCTGGCCACGCCAGTCCCTGGCTCCTCTGACGGGCCCCATTCTGCCCCCCACCTCAGGAGGTTCCACAAGCTCGGCGCCCACCAGAAGGGTCCCTGAAGTGCCCATGGGGTCTGCATTCCCAGGGTCCCCACAGTCAGGGGGCTCCTGGCTTGACTTTCAGACCCCCAGTCCCGGCCACAGTGTTATGTGGGGACCACCCAGTGCCGGGAGCCGGCTGAGGCCCCCCAGAAGGCCGAGAACAGGCTGGCTGCGGCTGCCTCAGCCCCAGGCCCTGGCCCAAGGGCAACAGTGGTTGGTTCCGGTTTGGTCTGGGTGGCAAAGGCAGGTCAAGCCATCCGCACAAGTATTCGCTTCAACCTGGTCCAGCAGGGGGCTGGGAGGACCCAGCACTCCGCCGAGGGCCAGCCCCGGACCTGCCCAGGACCCTGCTCCACTAGGTGGCCGTAGAGGCCGGGGACCTCCGGACCAGGGCAGGGACGGCAGTAGCACCTCCACTTCCTGCAGATCCGATCCACTCCGCGCCACAGAGGACCCGGGGGAGACCAGGCAACGCCAAGGAGGGGGCGGCGGTGGTGTCAGGCGGGGGGACACAGAGTGACGGGCAGGGCCCGAGGGGGCACTCTGCCTAGGGGCGGTGGCCTACTCAGCTCCCACCACAATGGCCTCAGGAAGGAGGCTTTCTTGATCAACAAAAGGGGGCCCGTCCACACCCACACAGGCACTGGCGCCACACGCGTGGAAAGACAAATGTCCTCTGTGCCATGGTGGGTGCCCACGTGCCATGCGGGGGTAGGCAGAGGTGGAATGTCCGCCCCCGTGGGTCCCACAGCACCTGTTCCAGCCTGCACCCCCACCGAAGGCCTGAGCTCGGTGAGGGGGCCGCCAAGGGGTACTGTGTCCTGGAGGGGCCAAGCCGGGCCTTCGGGCACGTCTCCCAGGCCCAGAATCCTCCTGAATCTGCCACTCACGGGCCCCGTGACTCAGTTTCCCCCACTGGCAGGCCAGGGGGGCCACCACAAGCAGTTAAAGCACTGGAGCCGGTGAAAATAGGGGGCGCGAGACCCCCCTGCCCCAGGGCTACACCCCAGGATTGATGTCCACCAGGCCGCAGCCGGAGTGGTGCCAGCCTGCTCCGGAGGGCCGCGAGCCCTGCTGGCGGAACTCGCTCCCGGTTTGGGGTCACTACAGTTGAGACCCGCTCAATGCATGTGGGGTGTGCAGGGGTCGGGCCACCCTCCGTGAGAGGGGCCTGGAGGAGACCCCAGGAAACAAGCATCAAATCCAGACCCGATTCAGAGGAGGCGCCTGGAGCTGACGACGGAGGAAGAGCAAAGCCCTCTGGCTCTGGATGTGGGTGAAGGTCTCTGATGCCAGGTACATGCTTTAAATAGCCGGGAGGCGCGCCCCAAAGGGACCGTGAAGTCATGGCCTTCCTGCCTCCCCAGTCCCCTCCCCACCCGGAAACAATATGAAAAGTTTCGTAACAAAGTGAGGAAAAGAAAGGGGTGGGATCCAGAGGCCTGGCGGGCTAATGAGGGCTTACAGGATTATCCAGCCTAATCCTCCAGCAACCCTTCCGTTATCCCGCACAGGCGAGGAAACTGAGGCTGCAGGAAAGCAACCAGAACCAGGGTGGGCAGCCAGCAGCCTCGGGCCCAGCAGGGCCTGGGGTCAGGGAGCCCCCCGGTCCCCCAGCCTGAAGAGGCTCCTCACCTTTCATTCACTTGTAAATCACTCAGGCCGGCCTGGCCACCCGCTCCCCCAAACCGGTACCTGGGCAGACGCCCCGCCTACCTCCTCAAGGAGACCCCTAGCTCCCCTCTAGGTGCAACTGTACAATGGGGCGCACCAGGCCCCAGATAGGGCCCCAGGTGGGACTTGAGGGCCTGGGGGGGCGGGGGCACCTTTGGCTCAGTGCAGGGGCTCAGAGGCCAGAGGTCCAGCCTCAGGCTCAGCGCAGGTTAATGAACCACCCAGAGGCCCGCGGGGCTCAAAGTCCAGCCCTGAGGAGGAGCAGGTGGGGGAGGGTGCCGCCAGGGCCTTCCTGGGAAGTACCCTCACCCCCCGAGGCCCCTCCTGGCCGGGGGGGGGGGGCACCCATCAACCTTCCTGCCTGGCGGGAGCCCCCGCCAGTGGCTTCGTGCGGAGATGGAGGCCGCCCTGGCGGGGCCTGGGGTGGCCAGGGCAGTCCAGCGGCGGACACCTTCCCCAGTGTCCGTGACCCCTGCCAGCTCCGGCTCCGTAATTTATGTTCCCCGGGAAGTGCCAGGCTGGGACCTTTGTAAATTTCACGAGGCCTTTGTATGTTTACTGCCTGGCCCGGGGCCCAGCTCCTTCAGGAACCGGATTAGCTTTATTGACCTATCAACTCACTACCTGTTTCACCAACTTTACTGCGGGGACAGGGGCCCCGGTGCGCGGGCACCCCAGCCCCTGGGGGGGTCCTCAGGACGCTCTACCCCAGGCCCGCATCTGGTGGGGGCGCTGCCAGTTTCCCGAGGCGGGGAAGGAGGGGGCCACTGCCCCACCTCCGCGCCGCAGGGGGTCCGGGAGGTCTGGAGCTCCGCCCACCGCCCCCTCCCCCGGGGCTATTTGACATTCCCCGGCCGTAGGGAGTAATATCTTTATCTGAATGCGAATGCTAATTCGGGGCTCCCCCCGCGGCCGCCTATTCTGCGCCCCTGGAAGCGGGGGCCGCCCTAGCAAGCGCTAAAAGCGCGCCCTGACCTCCCGACGGCCTCTGTCACGCCGCTGAATGACACGCACATTCAAGCGCCGAGCCCACTTTCATTCATAAAAAAATGACATTGTTCCGGGAGGCCGCAGCCGCCGCCGGAGGAAGGGGCGCGGGGGACGCAGGGAGGGGCGGGCCGCCATCTGCCTCCGTCCAGCCCGCGGCCGCCGCCTCCCTGGCACTGCGCGCCCGCAGCCGCTCGACTCACACCTCCCCGCGAGGCCCGGCCGCCATCAATGCGCGGTCTGTGGCCGCGCCGAGGTACAAAGGAGCGGCTGTTCGGGTCTCGCCCGGGTGGGGCGTGAGCTCACCGGGCGAAGGCCTCCCTCCGCGCCGCCGCCGGGCTGGGGACAGCGGTGCGCGCAGCCCCCTCGCCCGCGCCGATCCTCGCCAGCGCCCCGGAGTTGTTGGTCTCCAGGGGGCGGGCTCCCTACGGCCTCCCCTCTCTGCCGGGGCCTGGCAGCGCGTGTGCGGGGCGTGGGCACCCGGAGCGCTCGGCCGGGCGCAGCGTGGGTCAGCGCGCGCTGCACCTCGAGGGCCTTGTGCGTGTGCGGGTCAGGGCCCGGTGCCAAGACGCGCTCCCGCCCCGCCCCTGCCCAGGCTCTACGGGCCCTCCTCGCAGACCCTCGACGTCCCGCTGGACCTTGACCGCCAGCGGGGTTCCGCGACTCCACATCGCTCGGACATCCGCCCTCTCACCTCCCGGCCCCCGCCTGGCGTTCGCTGCACACCCCTGGGGGCAGTCATCTTAACTCACAGGGCATGAGAGCTGGGTGGGGGGAAACGGAGGCACTAGGTGTCACCTGGTCATGCAGGCCACTGAGGGGCTGGGGCCCGGCCCCGGGCTGACGCACTCTCATACCCTCCCTCCAAAGTCCAACCTCTCGCTTTGGCTGACGCTGGCCACGAACTGGGGCCCGAAGGGGGCTGGGGGGAGAGGCACCAACAGCAGAAACTGTCCGTCAGTGCAGAACCGGCGGAACAATGGGAATCGTGGAAACGCAGTCCCCAAGCCCTCCCGACAGCGCCCGGGAGCAGGCTGCGCCCCACTGGGGAACCGCTGGGGGCGGGGGTTGCGGACGCCACCGCGGTGCCCGGCTCGCCGCCGCAGCCTCGCACTTGGGTGGCAGCCCTGCGGCTCCAGGCGCCCCACAAACTGCCGCGCCAGCTCTGGCCCCGATCCCCGGGGAGGGAGGGCGGCAGAAACCCGGACGCTGGCCCCGCTATGCCAGCCCAGAGCAAGCCCTGGGGCCCACTCTGATCTCCGGCGCCCCACACCCACCCAGGCGCCCGTTCCCCGGCCCCGACGCTTCTGCCTGCCGGGGCCCAGTGCCCCTCCCCAGTACCCGTCGGGTCCTTCCGTACCTGCTGCTCTCCGCACGACGCGCTGCTCCATGCCCGGGGACCCGGAGACGGCGCCGGTCATCACGACTGCCACGGCCACAAAGAACGCGAGGGCGCAAGCCGGGGCGCCCATAGCTGGGGAGGGTGTTACGACGTCCTCAGGCGGCGCGCGCCAGCATGCTGCCCCCCATGGCCCGGTTCTGGCACCGGCGGGAGGGCGCCACTCGGGAGTCTGTTGGAGGAGGCAGGCAACTCGTTACTCGGGCGCGCAGGGGCGAAGGCGGCGGTGGCAGGGCTCCTGCGCCCCGGCCCCTCCGATCCCCGTCCGCCCCGCCCGCCGCCGCCGCCCAGGGCTCCCGGGCCGCCTGGCGCCGGCCGCCGCCTCCCCGCCGCGGTCCCTCCCTCCCCCTTCCCTCCCTGGCTGCTGCAGAGCCCTCCCAGGGCGGCGGCGGCGGCGGCTGCAAACTTTCCAGAGCTGGAAGCCCGCGCCCCGGCCGGGCCCCGCCGCAGAGACCGCTCGGGATCCGAGCCCGCCGCGCGCTCTGGACCTGCCGCGCGCCCGCCTGGTCCCCTCGCGCCCGCCGGGTCCCCACGCACCAACCTGGCAGCAGCGGGCGCCCGACTCACTGAGCGCGGCTCTGGCTCGCGCTCGCTGCCCGCCGGCCCAGCGCCTGCGCCCCGTCCCACCGGCCGTCGGCTCGGCGGTGCGTCCGTGCGCCCGGCCGAGCTGGACCGCGCGGCGCCAGCTGCCCGCGCCGCCGCCGCCGCCGCCGCCACCGCGCACTGAGCCCGGGCTGCCCGGCGCGCGGCAGCCAGTGGGGGCCGGCCTGCGCCCGCCCCGCCCCGCCCCGGCCACGCCCGCTCTGGCCCGCTCGGGCGCGGGGACACGCCCCTCCCCTGGGGCGGTCCGGAGGCGGGGCCGCGGCTTGCCTCGCCTCTGCCCGCGGAGGGGATTAGAGGGGGCGGGGCGGGGCGGGGGCGCCCGGCGGTCTCGGAGGGCGTGGGAGCCCGGCTCCGCGGCGAGGCCCCCAGTCGCGCCGCTGGGCCCTGCGCTGAGGGCGGCCCCGCGCGGGCGCACAGAGAGCCCGAGCGCAGGCTTCTATTTGCACAGCGCGCAGTCCCGGTTAGCACCCGGCCGCCCACCAGGGGCCCAGGCCCCGGAAGGCTGGGAGGGAGGGGGCGGTGTAGAGAGGGTGGTCTCTGGGGGTGAAACGTGTCGGGGAGGCTTCACAGAGAAGGAGCTGCACAGGCTGAGCCCGGAGGCGTGAGCAGCACAGAAAGCCTGGGGGCGAAGGACACTTCTGCCTGCCCGCCGGGGGTTGAAACGCTAGGGGACTCCGGAAGCTGCGGGCTCGCCCCTGCGTTTATTAAGCGACTGTTGCACACGCTTTATTAAGCGACTGGAGCTCAGCTGCGTGAGTGCCTCGCCAGAGAGGCTCACTTACCCCCACTACCCCAGGAGGAAGAAGTTTGGAGATGGGGTACTCGCCAGACATCAGAATGGAGAGCAGCGCTGGGGGGCCCTGGGTGGGGGATGCCAACCCTAGGGCTCGGAGGAAGGCCGAGGGGGGAGCTGGTGGCAGAGCCTGAGCTGCCAGGGATGTGCGGGGTCCTGGGGCGCTGCAGGGCAGGAGGACCCAGTGTGGCTGTGGCTTCTGTGTCCCCCTTCGCAAGGAAGAGAGCTCTTCTCTCACTTTCAGGCAAGCCCAGGGGGGCGGGGACCTGCAGCAGCCAGACAGGGGAGAGGGTGACCTGGCTTGGGTCTGCGCTGCCCCAGCCAACTGCCTCTGGCCCACCTGGCTCGTGGCTTCTTGGACTCAGTTTGCTCATCAGGGAAATGGACAATGAAAGCCCCTGTGTGAACTGCTGCTCCTGCCATCCCACAGCTCCGGGTGCAGCCTCTGAGGCTAGACCTCAGGACCCTGGAAGGTCCCACTCCTCTGTGCCCACCCGACAGATGAGCGCCTCTGCTGTATGCTGCCCTCGTTGCCTGCTCTGGTCAAACCCATGTCCCCCAGACTGGCCAGGGGCATCATCAGCTTCTGTGTGGGTCTGGCCAATGGGCAGCACGAGAGGGAGATGGGCACTTCCGCTGTTCCTGAAGGGTGGGTGTGAGCCCCCCTGTTCCTCCAGTGACAGGCCTCGGTTGACCCCTGGGTACTAGACACCCTGGATTCCTTTCCTAGGGCTGCTGTCGCAAATTTCCACAAACCAGTTGCCTGAAATTTAGTCTTTCCCCGTTCTGAGGCCAGCAGTCTGAAATCAGGGTGGGGCCATTCCTCCCACCTGCTCCCCACCCCCCGGCCCCGCCCCAGGCTCTAGGGGAGGATCCTTCCCGCCTCTTCCCGCCTCTTGTGGTTCCTGGATCCCTTGGCTTGTGGCTGTGTCGCCCCGATCTCTGCCCCCATAGTCACATGGCTTCTCTTCTGTTTTATAATGACACTTGTCGTCGGATGTAGGGCCACCCAGGTAATCCAAGCTGATCTCCTGATCTCAAGAGCTTAACATAATGACCGCAAAGGATTCTTTTTCCAAATGAGGTCACATTCCCAGGTTCCGGGAGTCAGGACATGGATCTCCCTTTTGGAGGCCCCCATCCTGCCCTTCATACACCCCACAGTGGCTGGTTTCTTTGGTGCGGCCCACAGTTTGAAGTGGTCCCTTCGCTACGGCCTGTTTCCAGTGGCACTGTCTGGTGGCATTTAGGTCAAAGTTCAGGAGCATTTGCAGGGCTCTAGGCTGCAGACTCTGCCCGATTGCTTCCAGAGGGTCTGAGCACTGCCTCTTGCGAACCCCGGAGGAGTCGCTGCCCGTTTTGTCCCACCCTCGCCACCAGGGGAGGGAATTGCTTGAAGGCAGTTTTGTTATTCTTGACAAAATAATTTTATTGTTCACAATTATTGTTTCCAAGCCAGCCCGTTCAGCTGGAGCCAGTTGTTCCGCGGGGCCTTCCCCAGACGCGGGGCGAGCCGTCGTTCAGTGCGCCTGCGCCCGGTTCCCCAGAGCTGGGCGAAGCCGCCTCTAGAGGAGCCGTTAGTAGCCACTATTTCATCATGGCCCTCTTGACAGAGCACTTCCCCCAAGACCCTTCTGGAACGGCCTGGCTCAGTCCTCCTGGCACCCCGGTGCGGTAGGCACTCCTCGGGCCCACTGGAGCCCGAGGTGTGGTGTTGACACGCCCCCCACTCCCCCGCGAAGTCCCCACCCCATCTCCCAAGGACCGCAGCGTGGGGAGCGGAGGTGAGGCTGAGGGCGAGGCAAGAGTGGGGGTCTGACGGGCAGCCCAGCCCAGCCCAGCCTGGTCGGTGAGTCAGAGCTGGGCGGCCCGGCTTGTTGGGGCTTGTGGTGGTGAGCGGGCTGCTGTGTGCCCTGGGCGCTGGGATCACAGCAGGCCGTCAGCAGCCAGCCCTGCATCTGCCCCTCCTTACCTCCCCTTCCAGGCCTGGGCTGACGCTGGGATCACGGCGGTGGTGCGCTCAGCAATGGGGATGTTCCTGGTGTGGACTGGAGTCTCCACCCCGCCTGCCATTCTCAGCACTCCTGGCAGGCCGCTGCTGCCACGGTGCCCGATAGGTGCCCATCGAGACCGGAGCCAGGCCTGGGAACCGGGGCAGGGGGAGCCCTGGCCAGAGCTTCCTGCTGAGCCCCCCTCAGGGACTCAGGATGGAGTGCCTGGCCCAGGGAGGGGCTGCTGGTGGGAGCTTCTCTCGGCCCTGCCACAAGGCTCAGTGCAGGGATGGGGGAGACGCAGGCCCCAAGGGGGCTTCAGGTCTCCTGTGCCAAGTCCACTTCTCCAGGAGGCTCTTGGGACCCCCAGTGGGGGGCTGCTTGGTCTTCCTGGAGCTCCCCACTACTGTCAGGGTCCCAGGGTTGGGCCCCAGGGACCAGGACAGGTCACCAAGGGACGGAGGAAGAGGACCCCCGGGTGAACTGGGCTGAGCTGGCGGCCCCCACCCCCCAAAGAAGAATGAGCAGATTTGAGAGACACCATGGCTGTTGTGGATTGTGGGTAATTTCTGCTTTTTAGATTCATTCTCAGAAAATCTGAGGAGGATTAAAAGAAAAAGCACAATTGATCTGCTCATTATAACAGAAAATTTAAAGAACATGGAGAAAAGAAAATATTCCAAGGTCCGTTGGCCAACACTAACTGCTGTACAAGATCCTTAATTTTAGCTCTGAGCTTCCCGGCAGGCTGAGCAAAAAGGGCAAGACCATGAATCATGTGCTGTCGGGAGCCTGTCTTCTCAGATGTACTCTGACAGCCCCAGTCCAAACATTCTGGCCTTTTTGCCCCTTGGTTCACTCAGATTGCTAGACCTCAAATCCTGACTTTAGGTTTGGAAAAGGTGGTTGCTCCCAGATGAGCAAAAAAAGGAGACCAGTGCTGTCTGTAGACACAGGAGAGTGGTGGTGTGGGGGAGATGGGGATGAAAGGTCAGGCTTCTCCTGCGCACCACCCCAGGCTGGGAGCAGGGGGCCCACCTCCCGGCCTGGAGCCTGGCACAGAGGGCTGCTCCCCAGTGCAGAAGGGCAGGAGGTGCTGGTGGGGGGAGAGTCTGGGTGGGGAGGGCCAGCCAGGGTGTGGGGGAGGCCCCCAAGGGGGTGGGCCTGGGAATGAGGGCAGTGGAGAGGCGGCCACCGCTGGCCAGGGAGGGGTTAAGGCCTCTACACTCCCGGGGCTGGCGGGGGCCAGGCCGGTAGCCGCTGAGCAGCTCAGAAATCTATTTTCCTAAGCACTTGGCATTTGCCTGAAACCTCAAGTGTATTTTCCCTAAGTTTTATTTTTTCTTTGACCCCAAACTCTGGTAAATTTAAGGGAAATTTAATTATGGTGTTTTGGGTCCATTTACACTTAAACCTTCTCAGCACTTTTTCCAGGACCCTTTTGGAGTTCAGCACATCTTGGGGGCCTGCTAAATGAGCGTTTTTATGATTATTATTTTTTGAAAAGGCTTTACCCGCCCCCCCATCCCCGCCCCTCCGCACCAACCTTCCTGCCAAGAATAAACAAGGCTGACTCCACAGGCTCCGGCTGAATCAGGAATCCAGGCCTAGGCCACCAGGCCAACCCCGCGTCACGCCCTCCTCCCTGCCCCTGAGCAGCCTTTTACCCTTCTTGGGATGCCGCTTCCTCTGGGTCCTGCTGACCCTTCCAGGCAGGCGTCACCTGCTCCAGGAACCCCAGCGAGCTCTGCCCTGAGCCTCAGATGCCCGCCCCGGGGCCTCGAGCCCCTGCGCTTTGCCCCTGCTAGCCCCTGCACCGGTCACCCCTGGACAAACCTCCGCCGTGCTTCCAGCCAGCGCCTGCGAGGTCAGAGTGGCCAGCTGGGCCCAGTGGATGGTGGGGGCCTCAGCGCCGACTGGCTGGAGGCTGGAGACACCATGCAGCCCAGGCGGGGGCCAGGGCACCCCCCCAAGGCTCAGGTTGGGCCGACCCACACCCTGTGGATCTGGGAACAGAAAGACTGAATTCTCAGGTGATGGCGGCTCCCGACAAAGAACCCGCAGGGGCCGGATCCTCACACCAGCCCCGTCATCAGCCCTGTTCGACAGGTGGGGACGCAGGCACACGGCCCGCCCAGGGACACTGTGCCCAGGTGGGTGCAGCTGCCCTGTCCCGGGGAGCTTTCTGCTGAGCTTGGGAAAGGTGGGTGTTCTCTGCAGTGTGTAGGGCACCCGGAGAGTGGGCTAGACCCTCCAGCCTCAGGCGGGTGCCCCGCAGTCGTAGGGAGGCCGGCCCACAGGCTGCGCAGAGCTGCGTGGAGGAGGGGCTGTTTGCAGAGCGAACTCGCTGACACTGGGCAGGGACCACTGGCTTGCCGGGCAGCCACCGTCAGGGGTCCCACTCTCCGTGTGCACCCCTCAGCCAGGCCCACCGCGAGCCACGATCCCTCCACCGCCACTGGCCGGGCCCTCTGCTCAGGAGGACGCGGCCTGGTGGACACTCTAGGCTGCCCCGAGGCCCAGCGGACACCACTGACGCTGGGCAGTCGGGCTGGAGGCTGTAGCAGCTCTTGGCCTGGGGGTGGGCTGGGGGTGAAAGGTCAAAGCCTGGTGTCTGGGGCAGAGTCCTGGATCAGGCCCAGCAGCCCTGCAGCCCAGCTCTACGGTGTTGGGCAAGTGGCCGCTCACCCAGGGCCTGGGTCTCCCATCTGCCCAGGGGCACTAATGCCCGCTCCGAGGGTGGCAGGGAGGAGGGAGGGGTGCTGGGAAGGTGCTCCGAGGGGGCAGGGCGTGGGGGGATACGGGCCCGGGGGGTCCCTGGGCATCCCAGAGTGGGGGCTTGGCTCTGGGGGAGGGGAGGGCTCTGCCAATCCTGATCCCAGACCCCCATGGTACCCCATCTCCCACCTGCACCCCCTGCAAGGAGAGATGGGGGTGGCTGCTCCCTGGGGACCTCTCCCCGAGCCCAGGGCTCTCCCCCGCGGGGGCTTTAAGGAGAGACACTGTAGTTCGCGTGGGGTCTCGGGTAGCATGGGCATCGTGATGGCCCGAGACCGCACTCCTGCAGGAAGGCTGCTCCCGTCCTGACCTCCCGGGAAATCGGCGCTTCTCTGGGACCCCAGGCCCTGAGCTTCCCCAAACCCTGACGCCTGGAACCCCTGTGCACGTGGGCACTGGGGCGGCATGTGGATTTAAGCCGTCAGCATTGCCCTGTCCTGCAGATGGGGACGAGGTACAGCGTCCTGGAGCACCTCACGAGGGGTCTGTCCCAGCACCGGCTGCCGGGGGTGTGCTCGGGGCCTGGGGCAGAGTGGTGCCGAGGGAGGTCCCCTCAGAGGGAGGCCTTCCAGGGCAGGGAGACCAGGTGCCCTGACCCCTCGTCACCACCCAGGCCCCGGCCTCCGTGTGCTCCTCTGCCTGGTGGGCCCGCCCTCCTAGGGGCCGACAGGCGGCCCTGGTGCCCAGGGAGGCCCGTGTCTGCCCTGGGCCTGGGGGCCACCTCTGCCCACGCTGGTCCACTCCCCCAGGCTCTCGGAGGCCCCGGGCGGGGCAGGGTCTGCGGCCCCCCAGTAGAGACGTCTTTGAGGGGCCTCCCAAAACCCCCCTCCCCTGCGTGCCGGCCCCAGCGCCCAAGGCCGCTGACAGCTTTGGTGTCCGTCTGGCCTGCCCTGCAGGAACTGAGGCCGCGGTCGCCGGGTCCATACCTGTGCCCACCCTGGTCTGTAACCCAGGTCACACAGGGCCACCCAGCAGGCTCAGGGTGAAAGTGGGAGGGAGCTGAGCGAGAGGCGGGGCCAGAGAGGGCTGGATCCCGGGAGGTCAGGGTGGGGGTGGCCTCGTGGGCAGGTGAGCAGCCCAGGCGCCCCTCCCGCTGCCAGGCCCACCCCACGGGGGGTCCCTGCGGCCTCTTGGCTCAGGCCAACCCCGCCCCAGCTTCCAGGGTCCCTGCTCTGAGGACCAGTCACCTTCTGGGCCAGGGTCAGCCCAGGGCTAGAGTGGGTGGGGGTGGGGAGCCCTCCAGAAGCTGGAGCCCCAGGGTCCCCAGGCCAAGGTTATCTCAGGACAAGGGTCTGTGCTGCCTCAGTGCGGATCAAAGGGGCTTATCGGGCCAGGGCTCCCTTCCCAGCCACCGTTCCCCACCCTCCCCTCCCCCCCCCAGGCCTCTGTGCTCCCGCAGTGGTCCTGCCGCCTCCCTGCCCGCCCCGCCCCCCTCCCCCCCCCCCCCCCGCCCTCCTCCGGGACATCTTTGGAGGCCTTCCAAGGCCCTGGGGCTCTCTGGCTTAGCCCCAAATCCACGACCCTGTAGGGTCCCGGTCTCCAGGAGCGGGTGGCGAGGAAGTACCCTGCAACCTCAGTAGTGGAGGGCCACGGGGCTTGATCTTTGGACCACGGTTCGGTTCATCCCCAGGTAGAAGACCAGGTGGGCAGCACAGTGGGTGACCACAGCCGGAGGTCGAGACGCAAGGGTAGGACACAGGTGGGCCTGGAGGCGGCCTGAGTGAGGCAGAAGCATCCCCTACCACACAGGTCCTCCCCCTGTGGCCTGGAGCCTTCAGGGCTCTTCACACATGCACACGGACGCTCGCACACATCTGCATGCGAGCGTGTGTGTGTGTGTGTGTGTGTGTGTGTGTGCGTGCACACGCGCACGCACTGTTTCCCCGGGAGCAGCCTGGGTCTGAGCCCTCAACCCGTCGAGCCAGTGGGTACCCCCGTCAAGCTGCCGTGGGCCCCGGCCTCTGTGTTGCCGACCAGCCCAGCTAGCTCCTCTGCCGGTGCCGCCCGCCCGCCTGCCCAGGCACTGGGGGCCAGACCAAGCCTGGGAAACTGGATCAGAGCAAGGCTGGGCAGGCTCCCCACACCTGCCCGAGCACGCGCCCCGCGAGGGCAGGGACTTCAGATCCCAGCACAGCCTGGCCCCGGGCCGAGCCTGGCGCACGTGTGTCTACACGTATGTGTGCACTCACGCGTGCGTGTGCCCTGGGGGCAGGGACTGGGTCTTCCGCTTTAGCTGACAGCCGCTGCTCAGGGCTCTGGGCGTCCCCATGCCCACAGGCCCCTGACCTGGCCAAGGGCAGCCTTTGGCCACTGCAGACTCCAGGCTAGCTCAGTTCAGCCATAGGTGCGATCCATAGGTGACTGGACACGCAGGGGAGGGGCTGGCCTCAGACCCGTCCTGCACCCCCTGCAGTTCAGCCCTGGAGAGATCGCTCCCATGGGCTAGACTCCAGACTAGCCCACAAAGGGTGGCCAACCCGGTCAGTTCAGGCAAGACCTCCCCCCCACCCCCCGGCCCCTGGGATCTCTGGGGCTAAGGAGATGAATGATCTCAGGTAGCGGGAATCTCCTAGGTTCAGAGAGGGCAGCGACCCACCCTGGGGCACACAGCAGATCCAGAAGGGCCGCTCCTCTGCGCGCCTGTGGCCATGACTTCCTGCTCCTCCCAGACTCCCTGCCCTGCCCTGCGCTGGCCAAGTCCCCTCTGATAATGCTTGCCCTCGGCGAAGTCCCCAGGGGTTTGGCCTTGGGGCTCGCCTTGCTGCTCAAGGGTTCTCCCCCGGGGCCAGGGCTGCAGGTGTAGCATCACAGGCTGGTCAGGGCCGAGGTCCAGGCGCCCGCCCCTGAGGCCAGCCCCACCTGGGTGAGGAGTCCTGGGCCCCAGATCGCAGGAGAGGAGCTGCAGCCGCTGCCCTGCCGGGTGCCGCCACTGCTCCCTGACTTGGGGCCCCACACTTTCTGTCCTCACAGCCACATGGGGCTGGGGGACAGACTTCACCACGGCTGGCCAGGGAAGGGGGCTGTCTGCAAACCCCACTGGGGTGGCTGCAGCCCCGCGTGCTTGGCCCGGCCTCCCGTTCCATGCACTCTCGCCTCACCCGTCCCGCTGAGGGTAGGCAAAGAAGCAAATCTTCAAAACCGAGAGTTGGTATGGCCTCAACTATCCCTGCCCTGCTGCCCCCATCCCTGCCCTCGCCCGGCCCAGCCCGCAAGCTAAGGCAGCCCCTCCAGGGACCCCAGGCGGGCGGCAGGGCCACCGTCCAGCTCGGCTCGCAGGCTGACCCTGCCCAGGCTCCCTGTGACCCTGCAGCGCCCTCACCACTCCCGGGAGGCCCCTGGCCGCCCGGCGCTGCAGGACCTGGGGGCTCAGAGCGGCGCTCCTTCCCCTAAGATGTGTTCCCCCCCCCACACACACACAGACACGTGCGCTCACACACACGCACAGGGCCCAGGCACCGTTCTCCTCGTAAATTGCTTAAAGGATTCCAGGCTACTTTGAGCTCACAGAACTGGTAGTGCCAGAAATCTGGCTGGTTGGGCAGGTGGAGACTCGACGGGGTCAGCCCCCTCCCTGGGGCCTCTCCGCTCAGTCCTCCGCAGCCCCGAGATGGCCCTCAGGAGCAGGGAGCCAGGCCTGTGACCACCTGCCGCTCTCCCGCGTCGTGCCTCTGGTCACCCACAGCCCCACCCTTCCCGTCCCGGAGGTGCTCTGCTGGAACTTGGTGAGTGGCCTCAAGTGTGTTTATGAAACGGGGACAGTAAAGGGGCGATGCATAGGTCGAGGTGACCGGACACGCAGGGGAGGGGCTGGCCTCAGACCTTTCCTGCACCCCCTGCAGTTCGGCCCTGGAGAGATCGCTCCCATGGGGTCAGACCCTGCACGCTGTCCTCTGCCGGAGTCCCCTGGAGGCCCCTCAGCCCAGAGCTGGCTCCCCCAGAATGAGGTGGACTGACTCAGAGACCCCGGCCAGGGAGAATCTGGGCAGGGGCCCTTGGGACAGAGCCTTTGAGGTCTCGGGGGCGTGTATTTGTGACCCTAGAGGGTTAGATCTGGGGGGGCAGTTATGTGGCATGCGTGCCACCCCTATGTGCCAGCCTGTTCCCTGGCAGACATTACCAGTCACGCTGCCACAGCTGCGGTCTTGGCCCCTGGCCTTCTCCACATGGCTGACCCCACCCATGGACTGGAAACCTGTGGCCAAATGTGGGTTCGGCTACCAAGACCAGCCCTGGAAGAGGGTCTGTTCTGCTCCGGGGATCTCAGCCAGTCCCTCCTTCACCCACCCCACCCTGCCCCCACCCCCAGGTCTTTAGTGCTGCCCCCCAGGGCTCTATCCTCAGTCCCAGACTACTGGGACCCCCTTATCCAAGGTTGGGAGCCCGAGGTGCTGGGGGGCCGGGGGTTGGCCAAGTCTCCCGAGCCCCTGCCCAACCCAGCATTTGTGGAGGTGCTCTGGGGCCGCTGGAGGGGATTTCAAGCTGGGACAGGAGAGCTCTGGCCCCAGAGAGTCAGGACCTGCAGACCCAGGAAAGGGCAAGGGCTGCTCAGGCCAGGAGCAGCTGTGAGGCTATAGTCAGCCACCGCCTGCCCTCCTGCCATGGCTGGGAGCGTGGCCTTGAGGACAGCTGGCCGGTGCAGGGGTGGCAGAGTGCAGGGCTCACTCTCTGCTTGGGCGGGGCTCCCAGAGCCCCCAGGGTGCGCACCAGCCCCTGGCCGTGTGCGGCTGCCAGCTGGAGCTGGAGCGGGCCGGCAAGGGCACATCTGTCCTGCCAGGTGGGCAGGATTAGTGGAGCACAACGGCCCATTGACGGTGGCCTGAGCATGGCCATCTTCCCTGGGACGCCTGTCAGGCCCCGGGCCCACCAAGCCCCCAGCCAGCCCCCTCAAACCCAGGGCCCTGCCCTCCGGGAGCGCCCAGGCAGGGCGGACCTCAGCTAGTCCTGTGGGATGCCAGGAGTCAGGGCCACCGCCCTCAGGGCCACACTTCACCGAGCCCAGCACTCGTCATTGCGGCTCTGCTGATGTCTCGGACGCTGGTGGCCTCGACTCGAAGCCTTCAGAAGCAGGGAGCTCACCGCTGCACGGAACGCCACTTCCTAGGGGGCAGCTCAGGGCTCAGGTAAGTCCCTAGATCCTTACCTGTGCAGGCAGGTGGCCTGTGTACTTGTGTGGGGACGGGACAGGATCTGGGGCTTGGAGGCTGGCCGGGCTTGAAGAACACGGGCTGGCTCAGAGCCGCCCTGCCCCCAGCCCAGCTCGGATGAGGGCCGGACCGCGCGGTGGCCCTGCTGGGCTGGGGGAGCTTGGGTCCTTATCTGGACCTTGGGGCTGAGCCAGAAGGAAAGTGCATCTGGGGGAGTAGGCACCAGGCACGTCTGCTGTGCAGGTTTGAGCTTTAAGCTGCTGAGAGGGACCTCCCTGGTGGTCCAGTGCGTTAAGACTCCGCGCTTCCAATGCAGGGGGTGCAGGTTCGATCCCTGGTCGGGGAATTAAGATCCTACATGCCATGCAGTGCGGCCAGGAAAAAAAAAAAAAAAAGCTGCTGAGAAAACACACCTTTTTCACACTGGATTTTTTTTTTTTTTTTTGGCTGCTCTGGGTCTTTGCTGTTGCACGCGGGCTTTCTCTAGGTGCAGCGAGCGGGGGCTACTCTTTGTTGCGGTGCTCGGATTCTCATTGCAGTGACTTCTCTTGTTTCGGAGCACAGCCTCGAGGTGTGTGGGCTTCAGTAGTTGTGGCACGTGGGCTCAGTAGTTGCGGCACTCAGTCCCCAGAGTGCACGGGCTTCAGTAGTTGTGGTGCACGGGCTTAGTTGCCCTGCCGCATGTGGGATCTTCCTGGACCAGGGATCAAACCTGTGTCCCCTGCATTGGCAGGCGGATTCTTAACCACTGGACCACCAGGGAAGTCCCCACACTGGATTTATTTAGGCCAAAAAAAGAGAAATACTCCTGAACCTATGGAGGGAGAGTTTTTGCACCTGAGCCATTGCCTTTATCCTGAGCTCCCCAGCAGCCAGGACAAAGAGAGAAAGAAGATGCTGCTGTGGATTTCCATGCCCAAGAAAGCAGTATGGGAGAGTCCGGCTGGCAAGATGAAGGGTCCCTAGGCATCCGTGGCCACGTTTCCCCTCCCAGGACTGAGACCCGGGCCCTACCCTGCAGGTGTGCCCTGGAGGGGACCGGGGAGACACCTCAGTGACCCGAGAACAGAGGGGCAGAGCCACTGTGAGGTCGCGACCAGCTGGGGCCTGGACCCCACCCCAGGCAAGGGGGAGCTGAAGGTCGCTGAGCAGGGCTGTCTGGGGCTCAGGGAGCTGGCCCAGGCCTGGGCGTGAGGGGGTGGGTGGGGCGGGGCCCCCTGGATGTGTCCAGCCCTGCTGGCTACCGTGTCTTCTCATCACTGCCTGACACGGACATCTGTGCCTCTTCGCCCCACCTTGGGCCCTGCCCACTCTGTCCCTCCACCTCCCCAGCGCCCACCTCACCCGCTCAGGGCTCTTCCAGGGCCACCTGCTCAACGAAAGAGGCCACTGCTGTCCCATCTCAGCCCAGGGCAAGTGCCCCTGAGGACGGCTCACCTCCAGGGAGCCCCCTAACCCCGCCCCCCAAGCCTGGACACAGGGCTTGAGGTGGGGGAGGTGTGGAGCGGGCCCGAGGGCTGGAAGGGACGAGGGGTGAGAGGCCGGCAGTAAGGAGCCTGGCTCAACCCTGAGGCGCCGAGCAGCGATGGGCCTCGGGCCGCGTGGGCTCCCAGGACAAGGCCCAGCAGGCTGGGGACCCTCAGGGCGGGCAGCGCCAGAGGAGCGCCTGCAGACCATCCTCGACCTCGACCTCGACCTCGACAGACTGCCGAGGCCTGGCTGCCACCCCTGCGGCTGCCTGCCCGATGAGGTGTGCGAGACGGAGGCCTGCAGGGGCCCCTGGGCAGCGGCTCCTGGGGGCTCGCTCACACCCCACTCTGCTGGCCCAGCTGGTCCAGGGCTTCCCGGCAAAAACAAAGCTGGTGGGGTTTCCCTGGTGGCGCGGTGGTTGAGTCCACCTGCTCAAACCTAACAACTAAAATGAACCGTTGGAGAACCTACTGTTCAGCTCAGGGAGCTCTACTCAGTGCTCTGTGGTGACCTAAATGGGAAGAAAATCCAAAAAAGGGGGGATGTATGGATACGTAGAGCTGATTCACTTTGCTGTGCAGCAGAAACTAACACAACATCGTAAAGCAACTACACTCCAGTAAAAATTAAAAACAAAATAATAAAATGAAAAAAAAAGGAATCCGTCTGCCAATGCAGGGGACATGGGTTCGAGCCCTGGTCCGGGAATATCCCACATGCCGTGGAGCAACTAAGCACGTGCGCCACAACTACTGAGCCTGTGCTCTAGAGCCCACGAGCCACAACTACTGAAGCCCGCGCACCTGGAGCCCGTGCTCCACAGCAAGAGAAGCCACTGCAGTGAGAAGCCCGCGCACCGCAATGAAGAGTAGCTCCCGCTCGCCGCATCTAGAGAAAAGCCCGCGTGCAGCAACGAAGACCCAACGCAGCCAACGATAAATAAATATTTTAAAAATTAATAAATAAATTTATTTAAAAACAACAGCAACCACAGAGCTGGTGAGGGGTCCCTGGGCCTGTGAGGCCCGTGAGGACAGCCGGGCTGCCTGTGCAGGGTGAGGGCAGAGGTGACTGCTGCAGGCCTCGGTGTCCCCCGGACAAGGGGGCAGCGATGGGTCAGGCCTGGACTCACAGGCGGCACTGAGAGCTGCCCGCTCTGTTCCACTCCCTGACACTTCCTGCCTCGGCCTCAGCTCCAAACTTGGGAATTAGGAGACGTTCATTCACTCTGTAACTACCCCCTGAGCACCTCCTGTGTGCCCAGCACTGCTTACGGCCCCGGGGGCTCACACAAGCGACTAGACCGAGGCCCGCCCTGCAGGGCTGGACAGTCACGTGGGTGGTAGATTGCAGGACGAGCCCTGAGGTGCTCAGGGCAGTGTGGGGCTCTGGCCGCAGCCCGGAAGGAAGGGCGACACACGGTGCTGACTGCTGATGCCCACAGATGAGGGAGCAGAGCTCCAGGCCGGGGGACCGACGCAGGGCCGGGGGCCTGGGGCCAAGGGGTGTGGCGGGGCAGGGGAGGGGCAGGGCGGTGGCGGGCCCAGGAAGCCGGGGAGTTGGCTTCTTTCCAGCGGGATGGCAGCCGTGGGGGCGTCCAGAGCTGAGGAGGGGCTGACGGGTAGTCTCAGGGCAAGGGCAGAGGCTGGAGGCTGGAAGGGCTTTTTTGGGGTGTGGGCTGCATTGTGCAGGCGGCCAGTGGTGGCCCAGGCAGCGGTCCTCAGCAGCAGGGTTCCTTATCCTGTCTTCGGCCCTTCGGCCCTGGGTCAGGCCTGGAGGATGAGGATGACGTGGTCAGGCCACTCTGAGGAGCCCCAGGGGTGGTGGTCCGTGTGGTCAGTGTGGCCAGGGCCTGAGGGGATGCCTGCCTGGAAACCTCCCCTCTGTATCTCCCCAGAGGCACCCACGAAGCCCAGACCCTGCCCCCTGAACCATCACACCTTACTTGCCTGGGGTTCCCTGACACCTGTCTGGGGGAGGGGTTCCTTGTGCCCACGTGGGATACACGCCAGACCTGGCAGGCCGCCCATCCTGGCCAAGGGTACCTCCACTCTCTCTGGACCCCCGGCAGCTCCCTCACACCAAGGAGACAGGCGGGTGAGCTCATCTTCCCAAGCAGGGCGGAAGGAGGCGTCCGCACCGTGCTGCCCGTGGGCACCGCGCCAGCCTCTCTCCGGCTCCCAAGTCCTCTCCGGGCGGGGGCCCGGCAGCCAGCGCTTTGTGTCTCCTGGTCACCCACGCCCCCTGGGACCACCCCTCCCGGGCTCAGGTTCCCTGGCATCCTGCCTGACATCCTCCCGCCGTGGCCCGAGACAAGGCCCCTGGCACGGCCAGGAGGGAGGCAAGGCCGTGGCCAGCCGCCGAGCACCGTGAGGACCAGGGCCCCGTCTGGTGACCCTGTCTGGCTGGAGGCGGACGCTGATGGGCACCGCTCGGCCAGCACCTGGCCTCTGAGCCTCCGCGGGCGGACGGCACATCCAAGGAGGGGATGGCGGCCTTGGGCTGCCTGACGGGATGGGCCTCAGCCCTCAGCGCCCAAGGGGGGCCAGGACGGGGCCGCCGGCGTGCTCTCTTCGCCCTCCCCTCCGCAGGGCTGCACGAGGGCACTGTGCCCCGTCTGGGGTCCTGGGGACGTGGCCGGCAGCCCGTTTGCACTGAAAACTGGATTCCTCAGATACGTGTGGACACCCCGCGTGCCGGGCTGGGGACAGGTGCTGGGCGCAGAGCACCTGTGGGGCTGGCAGTGTGGGGTGGCAGACATGAAACGAGCCGTCACACACAGGGGAGATGGCAGGGCAGGACGAGAGCAGGTGACAGGCCGGGCGGGCAGGGGAGGCCTACTGGGTGCTTCCAGGCAGCGAAGGGGCGGAGGCTGGGGGCGGGGCGGGCAGCTGGCCTGTGGATGCAGGAGGAGTGGGCCTTTGCTCCCTGGGGCACAGGGCAGCCCTGAGGCTCTAGGAAGGGGCGTGACATGATCCGATTAAGATGCAGGCTCTCTGACTGTGGCGGGGAGGGGGTGAGAGGACCAAGGCCTGTGGTCAGTGGGTCCCAGCCCACTCCCGTTCTGGGCCCAGGAGGGCGTGAGCAGGGTCCATCCCAGCAGCTGACGTTGGTAGCGCTGGGAGGGGGCTGGGACAGAGGAGGGGGGTCCTGAGTGGAGGGGTGCTGACGGCTCAATCCCGCCCGTCACCGCTCAATGGCCCCTTGTCCCTGGCCATTGAGTGCTGCGGTCCGGCCCCCTGGCGACGCCCGGCCACGGCCATCTCCGGGGAGGCAGGAATGCGGCGGGCGGGGCTCAGACGGGGGGTAGGGGCTCCCGTTCTCACGCCCGCGGCCACTCAGGCCGACTCGATTGGAATTTAAATGCCGGCCATTGTTGTCCCCAGAATGGCCAGGAGTCAGCGCTGCCCTGGGGCCTGGACCCGGCCTGGACTGGAGCAGCAGCCCACTGAGCCAGCCAGCCCCTTCTCTCCTGTAGCCCTTTTCCTTACCCTCTCCTCCAGGCAGCCCTCTTGGACCCCTCTAGCCCTCTCTGCCTGCCGCCCAGCTCCAATTCTGTCTGTCCTGGGGTGCGGGACAGCAGGACCCCCTACAGCGTCCCTGCCAGTGCTGGGACCTGACTGTGGCATCTATTGGCCTCGGGGGGCCTCCCGCACAGGCTGCTTTCTCCCATACTGGCTGAGCCAGGCCCCTCTGTGAAACACAGCGCTCGCCCTTCCTGGGCCCCGCTGCAGGGGCTTCAGGGGTCCGGGCAGGAGGGCAGAGGGCTCAGGGCCACCCTCTCAGTTGCAGCTTTCTGTGCACAAGTCGCCTTCTGCCCAGCATCCTGGTGCACAGTCACGTGTCCCCTGAGCTCCAGATTTACGGTGGGGGTGGGGGTGGGGGGAGGAGGGCAGTCCCAGGATTAGGGATGCCTCTCTGGTCTCCCACCCTGGAAAGGCAGCATGTGAGGGCCCCCGAATCACGAAGCTCAGATCTGCCAGCTGAGTCTCTCCTCTGCACGAAGGGTTGTCTCCGGGTCCAAGCTGGGACCCCAGGAAGGTACACAGTCAAGGGTAGCACCCGGCTTGCGGGGATGCACAGGGGCCCACATGCGGGCCTGCCACTCTCATCACCCGGGCCTGGGGCCTCCAATCCTGTCCTCCCCACAGGACACCCCAATCTCCAGACCAAGCCAGCCCCTAGCCTTTGTGGAGCCCTCTGTGCGAGACACCCCCGATTCCTCGCTCTTGTACCCCCAGCCCTCCCAAACGCAGCCCAAGGCCCCCGGCTGGGCGGGCATGTCCCCCGGCACTGCTGACCATCTTCTCTGTCCCCAGCCTGGGCTCCCTCCAAGGGCGGGGCCGGCTGACGGAGGATGCTGGCTTGCCCCCCAGCCCCTTCTCACCACCTCTTCCTCCGCTGAGACTTCATTCATTTATTTATTTGCTGAACCTCTGACGTCCCTGAAAGGGGCCTTTGTCCGCGCAGACAATCAATGGCACAAATGGAAATGAAGTTGTGTTTGAGGAAAGTCTAGTGTGTGTTTGTGGGGGAGTGGTCCAGGCCGGGGGCCAGGGGGAGGGGCACGCGGCCAGAGCAGAGCCTGCGGGGTGGGGGGGACCCAGAGCGTTCGCGCCCCCCGGCCTGGCCGCGAGCCCTCTGAGAGGGGCGGACACCCGCGAGCGGGGGACACAGGCCCAGGGGAGAATAATGAAGACCAAATCCTAGTGCCCATGGCTGCTGCGCCCACTGGGCCGGCCAGCCGCGCAGACTTCACCTTCCCAGCTGAGGGCGGGAGAGCAGACACTGAGCAAAGGGCCCTAGGCCGGGTCCCTGACCGCTAGTCGCCTGACCCTGGTGTGCAGGGAAACTGCAAGGGCCCCGAGGCTGGGGCCCGGCCGGCACAGGGAGGGAGGCGGCGGCCCAGGGGTTACTGTAATGACTTTTACTGGGGTAAGGCAGGAGCCCTGAGGCTCTGTGGGGAGGGGAGGGCTCTGGGGCCAGTGAGGAGGTGAGTGCATGGTCCCAGAGGGAGGGGAAGGCGTCTTGGGTCAGGAGGCGCTCGAGAGTGAGAGGTGTTTGTTAGATCCTGGAACGTCTTGAAGGCAGAGCCCAGTGTGCTGCTGGCTTAGCTGTGGGTGTCGGAGAGAGACGGGAGCACGTTTGGGAGCAGGGGAGGGAGGGGCTCCGGCTGGCTGAGCCCTCGTTGCTGGCCTCTCCAGCTGCCCAGTGGAATGGAGTCTCTCAGTCAGGACCCCGCCACACACCGTGCCTGCTCAGATTCAGGGCTGACGTCGGACGAGGGCCTTGGAGGCCGCCGGACAAAGCTGGGACACTGAGGCCATCTTCGTCCTGGAGAGCTTCCTGGTGGAGGCGTCTGTGGCTGGATGGAGAAGCACAGCTGACAGGCTGGGGTGGGTGGCGTGTTGCCTCCCGGGCTGGGCCTGGGCCCGTGGCCCAGTGGGGGTGGGGAAGGGGTGGGAGGGGCCCCCTGCCTGCCCCGGGGCAGCCAGTGATGCTGACCCAGCACTGGCCACCTCGTCCCAGGCACTGCTCCCACCGGTGCCTGTCCCAGACACAAACACGACCCATTCACAGGCAGAGGAGGCCAGGAGTCAGGCGGCATCAGCGTCACCCGGCTGGCCTGGTGGAGGGTGAGGGCAGCGGTGTGGGCCTGGGACCTCTGTCCAGGGTCCACTTGTCTATCTTGTCCATGGGGGGTTGTCTGGGCCTGGCTGGCGCAGGGTGGCTGGACTCCAGCCTCGACCTCAGCCTCTGTGACCATGTCCTCCGGGTGGGCAGGCTGCATGGAGGCGGCAGGAGGAGGACAGGGAAAGAGGCCCTAGGTCCCTGGCTGGACCTGCTCCCGTAGAGGCGGTCATCTCGCAGGGAGTGCTGACCGCCCTCAGCATGGGCACAGCCTGGGACTCAGGCCCCGCTGGGCTGCCCTGCTGGAGGCCAGAGCCCCCAATCAAGTCCCAGAGGTCAGCTCCCTCTGGAGTACCCCTGCACCCCCGCGGACGCTGAGGCTCATGGGCCCGTCCGAGGACCTCAGGGGGTGAGCCCCTCGCGCACCAGCGTCCCCTAGACCTGCATGCTCACGGTCGCTCTCTCTCCGAGGGTGCGCTGATGTGCACAGCTGTTCCCTCCAGCAATGGTCAGCCCTGCGTCCACCCCAGGGCCTGGCTGCTGGCTACGGCGTAGCCAAGAAACCCGTCTCAGACCCCAGGGGCCATGGGGGAAGTGTGGGCACCGTCCCTTGGGTGACCTCCTTAGGGTCCCAGGTGGCCCTGTCCTGCCATGACCTCTACCCTCCGGAGCCCCTGGAGCCCCAGCCTGCCCGCTTCAGCCACAGCCTCAGCCCATCCCCTGACTTGGCCCGGGAGACGCCTTCATAGAACCAAAGCTGGGTGGTTTTGATGTGCTCAGACTGGCATCCGGGCCCAGAGCCCAAGGGGGCCGGGGCTCTCGGGGGTGTGGGAGCTGAACTGTGGGCCACAGGCGGGTGTCCCCTGGGCCTAGAAATGGCTGACAGCCAGTGGGACCCACCGCATGGGGCTGCCCTGGGTCCTGGAGGCAGGTCTGGGAGAGCCAGCTGAGCCCAGGGGAGACCTTTGGTCAACCTGGGGGGCAGTGTCCCTAAAGCCCCCACTGGGCGCGTGGCCGAAGTTGGGGGAGACATTTGGGGACGAAGGGGAGGCATGGGAGCGGCTCCCCGAGCAGAAGACGCAGCTGGGGCTGCAAGGCCTCACGGAGGGCTGTCCCCTCGTCGGCTGTGGGGTGTGGAGAAGCAGGGAGGACTCTGACGCGCCATCCAGGTGGCCAGGGAGGTGGCTGGACCCAGGGGCCGGCGGCAGGGCTGTGGACGCAGGGCGAGTTGCGAGCATTCTAGCCTGGCCCAGGGAGGCTGCCCCTGGGGATGGAGACGCCCGGGCAGGTTGGAAGGCTCCAGGAAGACAAGCCCCATGGGCCGGGGCCCCTCGCCAGGCACACCTCACTCTATCCCCAGGCCCACCACCCCACGGCCCTCACTCAGCCACGGGGGATCAGAACCCACTCCCCATGCACGGGACCCCGAGGTGGAGCTGCCTTCCCCGGGAGCCCCCACGATGGGCAGTGAGGGCCAGGAGGTTGGGCCGGAGAAGCAGAGCCTGGTGTCAGGGGTTCAGAGCAGGCCACAGCTGGGCCGGGGTCTCAGAAGTGAGGATGCGTAAGGTCAGCGAAGGGGCAGTGCCTGGGTGGGCAGCAGGGGTGATACAAGACAGAGGAGGGCCCCAGGTGGAGGCCACAGCTGGCCACAGGCCCGGCAGGCAGAGTGCGAGCTGGCCCGTCGTGGTCACCCCTGGGGACGGTCTGGGCCTGGGGTGCCCGGGGGAGACAGGTGTGAGAGCAGTAAGCCCACACCTCTGTGCCCCACTGTTCCCGGCCCCCATCCTGACCCAGATCTTGCTGCCATCTGAGCAGGAAGGGAGCTGGGATCTGAGACTGCACCCCCCCAACTCGGGTACTGAGAGTGGGGGCCCCTCCATGCAAACGGGGGACCGAGACCTGAGAGCCCCCTCCCCTCCCACTGCCTTTCCCCAGCCCACACCCAACCCTGGAATTGACTCTAGGCCCCCTGGGCCCAGCCCCTGCCTGGATCTGGGACAGATCGACCCGGGAGGGGCCGGGACAAGGGTCCTGCTAGTCTAGTCTCCGGGGACCGCCGGCCAGGTTTGCAGCAGGTGGGGGGGCGGGCGGGGTTGGATTTCCAGTTGGCCCCCTCCCAGGCGCCGACACCTGCCCTGGGTGCGACGGGCCCATTCTGCCGCTGTCACAGATAGCGCCTCCAGCGCTCACCGGCTGTCCAGGGAACAAGGGCTGGCAGGGGATCCAGCTGGGCAGGGAGGTGGACACAGTGGGCCAGGGCCCCAGGGAGGGGCAGTGGGAAATGGGAAGCCTGCCGCCTTCCCATCACCTACACTCAGGGGTTCAACCCGCTTCTGGTTCACGAGTGGCGGGCCCTGAATCCTAGTGCCCCAAGGGGACTGCAGGGAGGGGCCCTCCTGGAGCGGCATGGGGCAGGGGGTCCAAGGGCGTCCCCTCGTCTACAGAACACGCACCACCCCTGCACCTGACTGGCCCCAAACCCAGATTAAGTGAAGTGGCCGGAGAGAGAAGGCAGGGGAGGCTCGGGGTGCCCAGCCCAGCTACAGCATGGCCCCCGGTGGGCACCGCCCGGGCTCTCATGACGCCAGTTCGGCCCTGCGAGCAGGGGCTCTTTTAGTGGCTGCGGCACCCCCACAGCCTCAGCTTCCCGCCCTGTGAGACGGGCTGGCCTCTCCCTGCGGGTCCCCCATCGTTGCCTTTGGCACATGCATCTGGGTGTGCACGCTCGGCATGGCCTAGAACTGGCTCTGATAGCGCCCCGGTGCCCGGGCCCATCCTGGGCTCTCTGCCTGGCTCTGGCTCCCCCAGCAAACGGGGTCATCGCATGGCCTCCAGAGCCTTCTGCACAGGCTCTCGGCCTCCTCCACGGAGGCAACTCTCCACTGAGCCCCGACTCCGCCCCGGGCCTCTGCTTGCCCAGGGGCCACACGCTCACACGTGCACACCCCCGTGTGCCTGCGCGCCTGTGAGCACAGAGGGAGCAGCGGCAGCCGGTGGTAGGACTTGCTGATCAGGCTCTGGGCCCCCGGGGCCACCCTAAGTGGCTGGGTCAGCAGGGTCGTGCTGCTGGCCAGCCGCGAAGCCGAGGCCTGTGCTCCTAACCAACCCGCGCACTGCCTGTCACTCCTCTCTGGGCCTCTGTGGGCTGAGATGAGGCCTCTGCCTGCCAAGGCCCCGTTCACCCCCCTGCAAAGTCTGGGCCCTGTGGCCGTGGTCCGCAGCTGGCCGGGGCGGGAGTGGGAGTGCGGGCCGCACGGCGAGCCAGACCGCGAGGCCCCAGCACTGAAAGCCCCCTATCTGGCAGGCTGGGGGCAGGGAGGGGAGCTCCCGGCCTGCAGCCCCAGACCTCAGGGCTTCTACACACCCAGCCTGGCCTCCAGAGAGAGGCCGCCCCTCTGGGGTCACACAGCGCGCCGGGGTGGGGGCAAACGGGGTGGCGACCCCCCAGCCGTCTCTCACAGCCCACCGGCACTCAGTCTGGCCAGGGACCATCCCATGCCCCAGCCGCGTGCTGTACCAGGACCCCATCACCAAGGGGAGGGCCTCAGCTCTGAGCCAGGGCCGTGCTTGGGCCACCGCTCCCGAGGGACCTGAAGCCCTGGGTGGGAGGAGGTTTGCAAAACCCACAGAGCCCCCAGGGACCTCCCAGGGCCACCCTACCCAGTCCGAACCGTGCACCCCAGATGGGCCTTGGAAGTTTCTGGCAAATTCCTTTGGTCCTGCCGCTGCCCCTCTAGTTCCCCTGGGCTGCAGAGCGTGGAGTGCCAGGGCCTTGGACCCTTTGGCCCCTTGCCCCCAGATCCCAGTCTAAGCCGCACAAGGTGTCAGACACCAGCCAGTTGCCTGCGTGGGCACCTTGTCACCTCTGCCCAGGTTGCTGCCCAGGTGAAGGGTAGAGCAGTCAGGGCAGTATGACCTGGTCAGGCCACCAACCCCACCACTAATCCCTGTGGACCCCAGCCCCTGCCTGGCTCCTGCCCCACACTGGGGCATCCTGACCTCTGAGGGCATTTCCACGGGCTGTGGGCTGTGGGCGGGGGTGGGGGGGCGGGGGGGGCCGGGGGCAGCGAGTCGGGGGCTTGGGGACCTGCACCAGGAGGGCACCTTCCCGCAGTCAGGTGTTTCTCCTTCGTGGGGGTGGTCATGGAGCTCCACTTGGCAGGTGGGCACAGATAGGGAGTCCCCGGCCTCTCCTCAGGAATGGTCCCAAGTCACCCCACCCAAGCCAGCTCCGCCCCACCCCCCCGCCCCTGCGCCCCCCTGGCGCGAAGCCCAGCGGCCGCGGAGCTCATTAGCACAGCGGCAGCCCCGCCAAGCTCGCTTTAATTGGGGCCGGCAGGACGTGAGAACCCGGGGACCCCGTGCCCGGGCCGCGGGGGGAGGGGGCGCCCGCCCGAGCCGCCCGCAGCGGCGGCCCGGATTAGCGCGGCTCAATGGGCGCAGCCAGCGGTAATTAAAGCTGCCCGCCCGCCCGCCTGCCCGCCGGCAGAGTGTAGTGTGCGCCCCGTGCCCAGGGCCCAGGGCTGGGGAACGGCCGCACGCCGGGGCCTGCCTCGGTGTCCCCTTCTGGAAGGTGGGCTGACATGGTCTCTCACAGGGTGGCGGGGAGAGCAGGTTCATGAGTAGATCTGGATTCTGAGCCGGGAGTGAGCTGCCAGCCGCTCCAGCACCCTCTGGGGACCCGCCCCGGCCTCCCAGCAGCTGCCCGAAGGCCTGGCTAGGCGGCTGCAGGACACCATGACCTTGGTTTCCCTGGACCTCGCCTGGGTTTGCTTCTGTCCCAGGCCCTTACCTCGGAGCCTTGGGGCCTGGAGGCAGCTCAGGCTGGGACAGAGGGGCCCCGCCGGCCCAAGGAGGGGTGCAGGTGACAATGCAGGGGCACGGCTTCCCCTCTGCCGGACAACCCCCCCGGGGTGGACTCCGGAAGAGCTGTTCCAGAAGTTCCGGAAGGTTCCTGGGGGACCCTGCTATGGGCTGGCCCAGGCGGGCAGGTGGTCAGGCCGAGACGCTGGAGGGCACAAGGAGGGCAAAGGCGGGGGGCGGGGGGGCTGGTGCATGAGGCCTTGGGGCCTGGCTTCTGGCGTCCGCTGTCCGTGGGAAGAGGAGGGCCCGGGGGTCCTCTGCTGCTGACAGGCCCACGGTGCGGTGGCTCCCTCAGCCGGTCACCCCCGCGCCAACCCTGTCATTACTTGATCGGGTTTCTCGCTGCAAACCCCAGGCTCCATGTGGTTTCTCCAGAGTCATAGGATCTGGCCAGGCCCGTCCTTGTCCTGGCCTGGCGGGTGGGGGCCTGCCTCTCTCCTGCCTTTCCAGAGGCCAAGGGCTCAGGGTCGGTCAGAAACCCCTGCAGCCAGCAAAAGCCGGCCTCCGGGACTCAGCGTCATCCCAGTAGGGCCTGGGTCCCGGGGAGCTTCTGTCTCGGGCCTCCGCAGCTCAGGGGGCCCCATGAAGCCTCACAGGCCCCACGCCTGCCCGAAGCTGGCTCTGCGCCATCTGGGGCCAGGGGCCCCGTGGGGGTGTGCCCAGGAAGACACAGCAGCGGAGCCCCAGGCCCACGATGCTGGTGGCCGGTCTTCTCTCAGGCAGGATCCCAGGAGCAGACGGGGTGGCCCTGGGGGCCCTATAGGCCCCAAGAGTCAGCCCTCGAGGAGTGGGGTCAGGGAGGGACTCACAGCGGCCCACGTGCAGGGCACGCTCGGACCCCAGCACCTGCCGTGCCCGCCTCCCCAGCGCCACGGCCTGCCCCACAGCCGCCATGTGGGTGCCTGGCCCGTCGCAGGGCGGGGGCGGAGGGCGTCAGCGTTTACCGCCAGACTTGAGGGGCCATCCCGACTCGGGGTTGGTGGCAAGAGCGGGGCCTAGAGGCCGCCTGGGTCTGGTTTGGCCACATTTTTTCTCTTGGGAGACAGGCCTGTTGCTTCCTCTGCGAAGATGTTTACTCTTCCCAGGGCGGGGGTGCTTGCTGTGGCGCATGTGCCTGCGTGTACCTGTGTGTGCATGTGTGTGCGTGCGTACCTCTGCGGGTCCCGGTGCTCAGGTCCCAGGAAGCAGGTAGGGTTTGAGCTGGCCCCCAGCAATGGGCAGGAACGGAGGCTCAGAGAGGGGAGGCCCAGTCCAGGCCACACCCCGGGGCGGCAGGACCCCCACCCCAGGCCCCCGTCATGCTGGGCAGATGTTTAGGCCCCTGGGCCAAGAGCTGCCCCAGACAGGCAGGTGGCTGGGTAGAACGAGGAGGAGACCCTGGGTGAGGGGGTGAGGGGCAAATGCCCGCTCCACAGTGTGGCCTGGGGCTGCTTCCCCACCCTGCACCTCAGTGTCCTCATCTGTAAAATGGGGATAACAGTAACACCTCCTTGTAATTTAACCTGAGTCAGGTGTCCAGCATAAGGTTTAGCAGGTAGACGGCACTAAGCCACCATGTCCTCCCCGAGTTCCATCTGGGGACAGTGTCCTCTCTACTCTGAAGCCTCCTCTCTGGCCCCCTCAGGAGTCACTGACCCCAGGGCCCAAGAATTCTTTTCAGAGAAAAGGCTGAGAGCCCAGCTGGGTGCCCGGGGAGGGATGCTAACCCAGCCATGTGATCGCGGAGGCAGGAACTCCAGTAGGAGAAGGTTTCAGGGACCCAGGGGCGGGGAGCTCAGTCCTGGAAAATCCAGGCAGGCGGCTGGGAGAGGCAATGCTTGGGGTGGTGGGAGTACGCTGGAAGCAAGAGCCTGGAGGTGGGCGTGGGAACGGCCCTGCGGTAGTTCTACCGAGCTCCGTGGGGACTGAGGGACCCTCCGCCAGCCAGAGGCTTTGCTTGGGACTGGAAGATGGCTGGGGCTCTCCCCCCGTCGACCCCTGGTAGCCACGGAGGATAAGGGGGGACCCTCCCCGTCGGCGACACCTGCCCCAGCGCTGAGCAGGAACGGCGGCTCCGCGGGGTGGGCACCCAGGTCCACCTCCTGCCCCGGCAGCCCCTCGGCTCCAAACCAGGCCGGAGCCCTGACCGAGGCCGGACGGCGGGAGGGGGAGCGCGGGCGAGCGGGCGGCCCTTAGGCTCCGGCGGGGGCGTCTCCGCTCCCGCCCCGCCCGTCTCCCTCCCCGCCCCTCCCCCATCTCTCCCCCGCTTCCGCCCCTCCCCCATCGCGCCGCGTCCCTCCCCCAATTCTTCCCCGCCCCCCGCCCCTTCTCCGGCCCGCGGTCCGGCTTGCGCGGGGGCGGGGCCGGCGGAAGGGGCGCCCCGGGCGCCGCTCAAAGGGCCGCTAATGTTCGCTAATCCCGGCCTTTCAGGCGGCCGCGGCTCCGGCTGTTGGCCCAACAACAGGAGTCTGAAAGGGGGGCGCGGGGGCCGCTGCCCCGGCCGCCCCGCCCCCGACCCCGGCGGCCCCGGGACCCCGAGCCCGCAAGACGGGGCGCAGGTGCGTCCGCGTCCCCGGAGCCGCGAGGCCCCGGGGGAGAAGGGCCGTCCCGGGCCGCCCCGTACCAGCTGGGGAGACCGAGGCGGGGGCGGGCGGGGGAGAGGGGGCTGGCCGGGCGCGGGGAGGGCTGGCCGGTCCGCCCCCTCCGGCGGCGCGGCGGTTCCCAGGCCCGGGAGGGGCGCGGGGGCCTCACGTCGCAGACGGGCCGGGCCCCTCCGGAGCGTGACCCCGGCTTTCAGCGCCGCCCCTGGCCCGGCCCCAGCGCCTCGTTAGGGATTTAATTAAGGAGCCGGCGGGGATTTGCATAATCTCCGAGCCGGGCTGGGAAGCCCCGGGCGGGGGGAGGAGACGGCTGAGCAACTCTCTGGGCTGGGGTCTCCCAGCCCACGGGACGGAAGGGGCCTGGAGGTGGCGAGGAGACAGGCCGAAGGCAGGAGGACCCTTTTGTATCGGAGCCGGCCTGGAATTCCCCATCCGAGCCACAGGGTCCCTCCTCCTCCCCAGCTGACCCGAGCTGTAGATTCAGCTGGGTCTGGGCCCCCGGGCGAGGCGAGGGGAGGGGTGCCCCAGGAGGGGCCGCGGGCACCCCCGTCAGGCAAACAGTGAATGCAAACATTCCAGCCCCGGCCCAGCCCGGGGGAGCAACAGGCCCCGCCCCTTCCCACAGGTCCGTGGCGTCTGCCCCCATCCCTGGTGGCAGCCCGGGTCAGGCCATCAGGGGGTCAGAGCAGAGTGACGGTGGAGGCTGCCCACGCTCCCGGGGCAGGGCGTCCCCTCCCGGGTCACAGTGCTGTCTCAGAGAGGGCAGGGAACAGGCTTAGCACGCCAGTTCTGGCTGGAGTCTCTGATGACCGCTTAGTGGTGTGGTGGTGGGGGCTCTACGACGCGTCCTTGGACCCTGGACCTGAGAGTGAGGTTAGGGAGTGGCCTCCCGGGCCCCGGTGGTCAGTGAGGCCGACCCTGCAGGGCTGTGTGGCGAGCAGCCTTGCCCCGCCTCCCTGCCCCTCATGCTGCCGGAACCTCTGTCTCTCCTGGCATTCCAGATGGGGAGACTGAGGCACTGATCGTAGGGCTTGCTCTTGGCGGCTGGGTCAAGGAGGGTGGTACATCCTGAGCCCCATTGCCTGCTGGCGTCTCAGGCAGGACAAGGGCATGATAGTGTGGCCTCGGGAGGGTGGCGGGGCTCAGCCAGGAGGCCTTTTGGGTCACAGCCACAGCACCAGCAGCCCCCTCCCGGTGCCTGGCACCTGACTGCCCTGGGGGCATTCCCACAGCCTTCAAAGGACGCTGTGGGGCCTGCACGGGCAAAGGCCTTTTGTCTCCTGGATGGCAGGCTGGGGGCTGGATGGTCCCCGGGGGTGCGGCCACCTCCCAGGCCCTTCCCCTGGCACCCTGATAGGACTTGGCACCCCTGCCCAGCCTCGGTTCTGTCCTCTGCATCGGCAGTGGCTCCTGGGGCCTCTGAGTCAAAGCCAAGTCCCTGTAGTGCCCACGAGGCCAGGGTCCCTGGAGCCCTGTGCCCCAAAGCTCCCACGGCACCTCTGGCCCCTCAGGCCTGGTTCCTCCTTATCATTCAGGGCTCAACCCGAAAGTGCCCTCGCCAGGGTGCCCTTCCTGACCCCTCATTGCCCTCACATCACTACCTGAAGCTGTACTCACACGCCGTGGTCTGTCTCCACTGGGGAGCCGGCCCCACGTCTCATTCCTGGGACCCCCACCCAGAGGAGGAGGGCAGATGTCAGTTGTTGGTGCCCCATAGGGCTGGCACCTGCAAAGGGCTGTGTGACTCCTGGGGAGCCCATCTCTTCAGCTGGGGAGCCCACCCCCCCATTTCCAAATCCCCACAGAGAATAAGTGAGGCCCGAGTGAGGCAGGCGCCTGAGCGAGGCAGGCACACGAGAGCTCATCCGGGTACCGGGCTGCCCCATGCCGGCCTAGGTCGGCACAGAGTGGGGCTGCAGCGTGGGGACCACACCCAGGCCTACCATGGGGTTTGCCGGCAAGGTACCTCCCCTCCGCCATCCCCCCGAAGGCAGGGTACGGGGACAAGGCCCCGGGGGGGCTGTGGTCAGTATGAGCCTCGGCGCCCCATTCTGGCCTGGTCAATTCAGGGGGGCTTCCTCTGGGCTGGGTGTGAGGGTGAGAGGAGGGGGCAGTGTGAACCAAGCCTGGCAGGTGGGCTCGGGGACCCTGGGTTGTCCCTGGAGCTTTGCCCGGCCCTCTCCGGGGCTCCTGGAGACGAGAAGCTGCCCGGCACATGTTTTGGTCCTGGCAGCCCCTCCTTCTGCAGGGCCCCGTCTTCATCCAGCTCTGTGTGGCCCTGAGAACGTGCGCTCACCTGAGAGCCGGGGCTGTGGGTCAGGAGGCCGCAGGCTGCAAGGACGAGAGGGGTCAGGGAAGCCAGAGGTGGTCCTAGGCCAGGCCTGCGGTGCAGGGCGCAGGCGTCTGGCTGAAGCAGGAGGACGTCCCTGCAGCCTGATGGGGACTCTGGAGAGAGGTGGGCTTCAGCTCACGTGGAAGCCCACCAGGCCCTGTTTTCAGCCGAGGTATCTGGAAAGCCCAGAGGGCACGGACCAAAACCAGCGGCACCTTCACCAGAGACGCTGCCACCCCTCACCCCGGACAAGCCAGGCGCTGTCCTGCGCGGGGACTCAGGGACAGGAGAGGCAGATCAGCCCTGTCATCCGGCAGCGGTGCAGAGAGGCGGGGCGCGGGGGGAGGCTGGGCCTCAAGCTGCAGTCCCCACTGTGGCTCGTGGGGCTACAGGTGCTCTGGGGGGCTCCGGAGGAGCCTGGGAGCACAGTAGGTGGTGGGCAGAGGACGCCACTCGGGGGAGCCCCTGCAGGGGCAAGCACCTGGGGTGGCAGGGCCATAGGCCACCAAGGGCCCCCTTCGAGGGGTGACCTGTGATAGCAGAAGCCCCCGCTCACAACCCCCGGGTCTCCGATTGCCCACCATGCCAGGGTCTGCGGGACCCCGTGCCTCCTGGCCGTGCAGGGAATGGAGGTAAGCCCCAAGTTCCCATTCATTTCCACTTAAATTGCCTAAATAATATTATTCCAGGCAGCTCCCACAGCCTCCTGGCTGCCCCCGCCCCAGAGCTGGAGCAGCCAGGAGAGGACGGAGGCCTCGCGGGGGTTGGGGACACCCGAGGGCCTGTGGCCGTGGTCCCCGCGGGTGCTGCCGCGCCTCTGAGTGGGGCCTGACCCCGCCAGGGGCCGAGCACAGGGCCGGTGTCTCCCCTCCCGCCCTCGCCCGGTCCGGACCCCGAGAGGCGGCTTGCCCAGGACCCCTGCTTTGGCTGGGCGCAGGCCGGCTCAGGGAACCACAGGGGCCCCGGGCCGTGTCTCAGGGCTTGGGGGGCGAGGGCGGGCAAGGCTGCCCGGGGAGCCGCTGCGTGGACCCCCGGCTGGAGCCGGTTCCTCCTGAAGGGGCCTTTCTCTGAGGCTTGGGGTGCGGCAGAGCCCCCCGCCCGCCCAGTGCCCAGCCTGGCTGTCGGCGCCTCCTGGCCGGGCGGCCACAACGCTGATGTTGCTTTAATAAAACAAAGTTTTTCTTTCGTGCGCGGCCTCCAGTGGTGAAAGGGCCGATTTACGGAGCGCCGCACCCCCCTGCCCGCCCGCTGCGGTGGCGCTGGCCCGGCTGGGTAATTTATAGCTTCGACTTTGCGCACTAGCGCTGGGCCGCTGCTGCATGACTGGGGCCATTTATCCCGGCCCCCCCCGCCGGCCGGCCGCCCAGCCGCCTTCCCCATTGAGATGTGTGGAAACCCCGCGGAACCCTGGGGTGAAAACAAGCCAGGCTGTTTGTGTCTCTGGGCGCCCGCGGCCACCGCCCGGACCGCGAGACCCCTTGGCCTGCCCCGTCCACGGGTGAGCAGACCCAGGCGGCCACTGTGAGGGCAGCATCACTCCTCTGTTCTGCCGGACTTCAGTTTCCTCCCAGGAATATGGACTGCCCAGAGGAGAGGGACTTGATCATGTCCCGGTAACGTCGTCCTGTTTGGAAGCTTCCAGGTCCAGGGCCTGCTTGCCCGCAGCCGGGACACGGCTTCACTCATGGTGTGTTCACTGAATGGCTGGTTTGTGCAGGGCCCCCCGCCCATCCCAGGACCCCCAGCCCAAGGAGGAAGGGGTGAGGGTGCCCATACGGGACCAGGCCCCCCCTGAGAGGGTTGGGGGGCCCTAGAGACAGGCTGAAGCCCAGGACCCTGGCGACAGGGCGTGCTGTAGTGGGCAGAACTCAGGGGCTCCAATGGAGGACCTGAGCTGTGACCGGTCCTTTTAAAGGGGGCTGCTGCCCCTGACCCACGGGCACATACTTCTGCCACACAGACCTACCGTGGTGGTGTCTGGGGGCCCAGGCCCAGCTCTAGGTCGGCACACACAGGCCCACGGGCGTGCACACACGGTACGTGCACAGAAGGACACACAGACAGGCACGTGGACATAGACGATGTGCCCCTACTCATGTCTGCACTTGGGCCTGCAGTGGACAGCTTGACTGGGCAACCTGACAGTGTCACAGCCAGCTCCTGACCCCAAGCCCTGCCCAGCTCAGGTCCTGGCTCCCGTCCCAGCTCTCAGGCCTGACCCCGCGTCCTCTTTGAGTCTGGTCACCCTCTAACCACCAGGGCACCCGGCTGGCCCCCTCCACACTCTCCCGGGCCATCGCAGGCCCTCCTCGCCGGTTGCCCTGTGTCCACCTGGCCCCCATGGTCTGTTCAGTGGCGGAGCCCCGGGGAGACATGGGCAGGCCACACTCTGCTGAGTGCCTCTCTCTGCTGGGTAGGACAACAACAGGATTGTCAGGGTGTCCCCAGGATCCCTGCCGCCTAGGACCCCAGCCCGTCACTCACCAAGGAGTGTCGGAGACAGCCACCCACACCCAGCCTCCTCCCTGCTCATGTGCCCATCTTAGAGGTGGGGAAACCGAGGCGGCGGTGGCGAAGAGGCCCCTGAATGGTGTGGAATGAGCTGGTAGCTGGCATCTTGACTGTGTCACGCCGCGGCTCTGGTCCACGAAGGGCTCCACTTCCCTCCACCTGTGTGCGCTGGGGGGGTGTCACGTGGGAGGAGGGCAGTTCCCACGCTGCAGGTGATGCCCAGCTGGGGTTCGGCCCCTCATCCGAGGTCAGGCAGCAGGAAAGCTGAAAGTGCAGGACGGAGGGGTGTTGCTGGCTACTGTCTGGTGCGGTCCGGGGCCTCCGTCTCACCCAGAGCCTCTGGCAGGGGGCTGGGCACGGGTTGCCCGGGCATGCGGCATCTGTGACCCGGGTCTCTTTGGAGAAGAGATTTTTCTACTTCACTCCCAGTCTCATGGGGTCAGTGATGGGGGCCTGGCCAGTGTGGGCGGCCCCGGGCCAGGGCCCGGCAGGGTTAAGGAGCTGTCTCCACTCCCACCGTTATAGTTGGGTCATTAAACCCCCATCTCCTGCCTGGGTTCCAGCCCTCCCAGGGCCTCCCGGGCCTTTGTCTCACTTTCTAAGGCTCTGACAGGATCGGTCGGGTGGGGGCCCAGGAAGGGGTGGGGGGTACAGCATACAAAGCCCCCGGCCCTGGAGCCTCCTCTGCCAGGGTGCCAGCCGGAGCCACTCCCAGGATGCCCTCCTAGGGGGCTGGCATGGGCCAGGCTGGGCAGGCGTCCCCCAAGCCCGGCCTGGGACAGATCCACCCGGGCCGCACCCCTGGCCACCCCTGGGCTGTTCCCAGGCCCGTGGCGGAGAGCCCCTGGCCCCCTCACATTTGCCCACGCTCCACTGAAGGTTGCTAGGAGCTGGGCGGGGGTGGGGGCGTGCGGCTGGCGGAGGACCCGGGCAGGGGGGCGGACGCCCATGGACAAAGCCAGCCTGTGATTAAGTCATCTGCCCGTTGGCGCCACGCACGTCCCCTGGCCAGCTGAGGGCTGCTCCGGCCACACCCTGCGGCCACCGCAGCCCAACCAGCCCCCTGACCCCGGCCAGGCTCGGGGTCCCCCACCATGGTCAGGGGTGCCTGCCCCAGCCCATCCCACCCTGCCGTGGGGCCTCTACTGCCCAGGTGTCGTGGCACCGTCCCAGCTCTGCTGCTGACCCGTGGGGACCACAGCCGAGGCCCCTTTGCTTCAGTGTCCCCGTCTGTTCCACAGCCCAGTGCCGGGGCTGCACTGTCCCCATATAACCCCCGACCCTCTTCCAGCCCCACACCCTGAGCCTTGGTCTGAGCTGGGGGTGCTGCCCTAGGAGCTGGCCGGGATGGGTGGGTGGGCCGCCTCACTCGAAGGAAGTGGGGAGGTCCACGTGCCCCCCAGCTGCCATTCTTGCTGTCCCCAATGCTGGTCCCGATGTCCCCCCACCGCCATCCCCTGGGGGCCTCCCCCTCCTCCTGGGGGCCTCCCTGGTGGGCTGGTCTCTGCCCGTCGCGCCTACCCGAGAGGAGGGGGCTCCCCAGTCTCTATCTACAGGGCCACGCGGGACCTCCCTGCACAGCCCCCCACCACCTCAAGGTATGAGTCCAGCCTGGTGGGGACCTTGGGGTGCGGGGCCGCAGGCTGAGACGGGGCGTGTCTCAAGAAACCAGGAGTCGGCTTCCTCACCAAGCCCTCACCACGGGAGCCTGGTAGCTCCCTGGGCATTCGCGGGGCCCTGGCCCAGCCACAGCAGGATCTGGGACCCCTCTTTGGTCTCCAAAGAACAGGTGGCCCCAGGGCCACTTTCGCTTGTTTCAGAGCGAACTTGGGGTGGGGAAGGCCCATGGAGGAAGGGTCGGCCCCCGGACCCTGCGGTCTACTCGTCCCTAAAGTGGGCATGACACCCTCTGGGTGGGGAAGGCTGGGGCCTCGGGGGAGGGCGGCTGGGCGTACCAGTGGAGGTGGCCTCTGGGGCCAGGCCTGCCCCGGATGGGTGGGATCACCGCCCCGCGAGCCAGGCTGCAGATGGGGTTTCAGGATGGGGCGGGGACTTCCTGGGATTTGCCGTTAATCAGGGCCCTGGGCGGGGAAGTTCATCTGTGCCTCAGTCACACGGTGTGTCTCCGCCTGGGGAGAGGGGCACAGCGGTGTCCTGGCTGGGGTGGGGCCCTGGGGCCAGGCACAGGGGGCCTGGACGGGCCCTTCTTTCTCAGGCCTCAACCCTCCCCAGGGGTGAGAAGCCTGGTGGGCTCCAAAGGCCCTAGCAGCCCCCTGCAGAGCCCCTGCAGGGCCAGCCAGCCAGGAGGGTCCCAGGGCCCCCTTCTTCCCAGGGAGCTGCTCTGTGGCCTGGGGGGGTACCACATGTGAGGGGGGGCTTCCCTCTCCCCTCCCCCGTGCTCACGAGGGGCAGAGAATGGGCCTGGTTTGGGCTGGGTCCTGGGGTCTCGCCAGGACCCCACTTCCCATCTCGGGGCCTTGCGGGTTCCTCTGCTCCCCTGGGGACTTTGGTCCAGTCCCGGCTCAGGCAGTGGGTGTTCCTGAGTTGTCCTTGGTTTAACCCTCTTTTCCCTGCTCCGTCTCATGCGGGCCTGGGAGCAGAGGAAGGCCGAGAAGGGCCTCCTCACCCCACCTCTGCCTTGAACTCCACCGCGTGTCCACGTAGCAGCCACGCGTGTGCCCTGTGGTCACGCGAGCTGGCAGCTCCAGCCCGGGCGCCCCACGGGGAGGGCCCCCGGCGTCCACTGCCTCCCCCCGGGCCGCTCAGCTCTCCCGGGCACCCCACGGGAAGGCCCCCGGTGTCCACTGCCTCCCCCCGGGCCGCTCAGCTCTCCCAAGGGGAGGAAGCTTTCCTCAGCCAGCACCCTCGAAATCCAGTTTTCGGGGGACCCCTTCAAACTGAATCTCTCCTTCTGTGCCCGGCCTGAAAGGTGGCTCTGGGAATGGGCTCCAGCTCGGGGCCGGGGGACCAGGTTCCAGGCAGGAAGCGATGGCAGAGCTGGAGGAGGGCCTGAGGCCTGCGGCTCAGGGCAGGGGGAGGGTGGGGGGTGGATGACGATGTCAGTCCTCATGTTCGCGGGGCGGGGGGCGGGGGGGGGCGGGCGGAGCGGGATGGGAGGGGGTGAGCCTGCCGCCTGCGCCTGCCTTCCTGGCGCCTGCTCAGGCCTGTCCCGCCCGGGCCTTCCCAGAACCCGAGGCTGCGGTGCTGGGTCGGGGGTCTGTGCCGCTTGCCCTCATTCCAGCTGGGGCCTTCCGTGTGGTCCCCCACCCCACGCTGGGGCCGGAGGCAGACACAGGCAGGAGGGGTCCTCTCAGGCCTGCCCAGGGCCCCTCAGCAGACAGGGACACTGTCCCCTTCCCTCACCCCAGGCCCAGCCGTTCCAAGGCGAGCCCTCACTCAGCACCTTCCTCAGGGTCCCAGACTCTCCCAGTACACGGCAGGCACTCACCACGTCCGTCCCAGGACTGGCTCTCGCCACTCCCTCCTCAGGTCTCCCACCCTGCTCTCGGCCCACAAGTCTCACCTGACTCCTGCCGTCTGCGCTGCCTGCCCACGGAAGCCCCTGCCGGACTCCCCACCAGGGTGGAAACTCTGGTCCCCAACTGTGCCTGGGACCGCGGGCACGGTCAGCCAGCGTGTGTCAAGTAGACAGATGGAACCGGGAAATCCTCGATGGGTGACGGGTCCAGTGGCGGGGTGGGAGGACGCAGAGTGACGGAGTGGAGGCCAGAGGAGCGGGACGCGGGCGCTGGTGAGTCTGTAGGTCTGTGCAGCCGCGTGGGGCGCAGGTGCTTGAGCGCACACTGCAGGCGAGGAGACGGGAGCGGCCGGTGGGCGCCTGGGGGGGCCGGCTGTGGACGGAAGGTGGAAGGTTGCGTCTCTGCAGGATGAGCACGTATGGCGTTCTGAGCTGTCAGGAAGGTGCGAGAGTCCCAGGGGAAGACAAGCTTGGCCTGATCCATCCTGCGTGTGGAGAGCATGGCCGCGGCCCCTGCCTGGGCCGGGCGGGCCTTGCACTGGGAGGCGGCCGCCGGCGTGAGTGCGGGCGTCCCAGGGAAGGAAGGGCCAGGAGGCCAGAGTCCCCGCCAGAGTCCATGGCCGGGAGCAGAGTTGGGGCAGGGAGGTGGTGAGTCGTCAGCCCGGGGTAGCCCAGCGCGGAGGAGCGCCCACGCCTGCCCAGTGGGCCCCGAGGATGTCCCCGCCGCTGCCGCTCCCAGCGGGTGCGAGGCCAAAGGATAACGTCACGTCTGCTGAGGGGGCGCCCCGGGGTCTGGCAGCAGGCGCAGTCCAGGGTCCCCGCCTCGACCCTGCCAGCCTCTGCTCCCTCAGGTTGCCCCAAGGTCACTGAGCAGGCAGGGCACCGTTTCCTTGGGCAGTCTCACCTGGTTTTCCCGAGTCCCTGGCCCCAGGCCAAGCCTGTCTCCCACTCTGGGCCTCTGGGGGGGCTTGTGAGGAGTCGGGCCAGGCTGGGTCACCTCTAGGGGCACGGGCTGTGGCAGAAGGTGGGGGGTCAGAGCAGGACCAGAGGAGGCAGAGGCGGGTGCCCAGAATGCCAGGGTCCCACAGCAAGCCCTCTGCACCTTCCTGGACACTCTGGGAGGGACCCTCTGCCCGGTGCCCATTTTACAGGCCGGGCACTGGTAGAGCCAGGGACTGACTACCCATGGCTCCGGCTCCAGAGCCCCTGGTTTGATGGGCTGGTTGCCTCCCAGCGTGGGCCAGCCTGGTCATCACCAACACCCTGGAGGGTGAGGGCTGTCTGCCTCCCGCCCTCCTCACTGCCATCACTAGCCCAGAGCCACTGGTCTCCACCAGCCGAGTGCAGGTGAGGCTGGGGGTGCACAGGCGGACACAGAAGCAGAAATGAACTCTCAGCCCCTCGAGGCCCCTCGCCACCCTGCCCATCCCTTGGTCACCGCACAAGGAGCCAGGGCCGTGGCTGCCCTGCCCACTGAGGCAGGGCTGAGCTGGGGTGGGAGATGCAGCCAGACGGGAGAAAGTGGGGCGTTCCAGGCAGACACTGGCCGCCGTCTCCACAGGAAGAGCCAGGCAGGCCGAGCGGGCAAATCTTATTAGCTGGTAGACTTCCGAAGCCCCATCGCCGAGTGCCCAGCGACCTGCTCGTTCACGGCCCACCGTGTGCGCGCGCTGCCCTTGGGGCTGGGCCTCCCGCTGCCCCTCAGTGCCCTCGGCCAGGTCCTGGCCAGCCTGCGCCTCGCCCGGGCCCCGGCTCTCGCTCCCCGCCGAGAAGGCTGCTGGAGACGTGTGGGAGGCCCGTGCCGCTCTGGAGCCAGGAGATGGCCTCTCCTGGGCAGCGTGGTCCAGGCCCCTCCTGACCCCAGGCCTTGGTGAACGGCCCACGGCCCTGACACGCTGGGCTCCTGCTGGCGCCCCGCTCCAGGCTCTGGGTCAGCCCACCCCTGCAGCTCCCAGCTTGGAAGGCCCCCCAGGTCAGGGTACCGACCCCTCAGTGGCAGGCTTTGCGCCCAGCAGGTCCAAGCCCCCATTTCCCCATCTATAGAATGGAAATCATGACCGATGATGGCTACTCCCATCCATCCGGGCAGTGAATGGGCAGTGAGCCCTGTGCCACCGGGACCACCGTCACCCCAGAGGGGCCTGGCCCGCCCTCCCTCCTCCCCCCACCCCAGGCCCAGAGCAGAGCGGCTGCCAACGGGGTCCCCATCTGGAAACGATTGTGCTCGTGGCCCCCAAAGATATAATTAAAATACATTGGGTTTTTATGCTGCTTCCTTGTCTGGGGAGGAATCCAGGCTGGGTATGAAACGGGATCGCTCTGACGTTGGGCCTGGAGCATCAGATTGTGTAGGGCCTGAATCAGAGCCCACAGGGGGGTTCTCGGAGGCCCGCCAGGCCAGGGCTTCACTGTGACCCTGCCCCTTGTCCCGTGGGGTCCTGTCCGCGTGAGGGCATCCTCTGTACCGGCTGCTCCCAGGCCCCAGGCAAGGAGCCTGCCCTCGCCGACAGGATGTCCTGCTGAGCGGTGGGCAGTGAGACCCCAGCTCCATCCTGTCCCCCCCAGGAGCACCCTTCCCTCCCGCTTCTTCATCCTCCAGGCTTCACCCCCTACCCCGGAAGCGACCCATCTGGGAGATTCGAGGGTCATCTTGTTCCCAAGGCTGGTGTGGCCCAGGGCGGATTTGGGGTGAGAGGAGGCCTCAGAGCTGTGCCCGCCTGGCCGAGGCCCGCTGCTCCCCCAGCCCAGGGGTCCAGGGGCTGAGAAGCGCCCAACGAACCCTCGGGTAGTGGTGGCCCCTGCTGGTGGAGCCCGAGGGGCAGGTGTGGGCTGGGCCCTGGGGGGCTCCTCCCCCTCCCTCAGGCTGGCTCCCCTCAGGGGCGCAAGGTAGCCACAGGCCCAGTCTCCGCCTGCCTCCCCCCTGGCCTGGGGATGGGGTGGAGGTGGCCCGGAGGATGCTGGAGAGCCTCGCCCAAAGCCTCTGCCATCACAGCCCCTCGGGGCGGGGGAGGAGCAAGGGCCGGAGAGGCTGCCCAGCTCCGGGCCCCCCAGAAACCTGGCCCCGGGACCGCCAGTGCGGGCGCCCAGGCTGGGTAACTGCCTGCTCAGCCACGCAATGGGCGACCGGCTGTGGCCTGGCTGTGGCCCCTGCCCTCCTGCCCCGAGGCTCTTCCCGTCGGGAAGAAGCCCCGGGGGCAGGTAGCACACTGGACCTCGTCCAAGCAGCGCAGGCTGGACGTGGCCGGGACGGGCCGTCGCTCCAGGTTTGGGGTGGGGCAGCGCACGGCCTGTGCGGCCGTGCCACCCGGCCCCTGACCCGGGGTTGTGCGGGCTCAGAGACCCTCAGTCACCGGCACCCATCTTGCTCCCAGCCCGCGTCCCCCAGTCCTGCGCCGGAGCCCGCGGCCTTGTGCCGGGGTCCCCACCGCCCTCCCAGCATCTGCATGGGCTGGGCCTGGAGGGCACTGTCTTGGCCGCCCAGCCCACACCGGGCCTCCCTGGCAAGTGGGGACGGAGTTTCTCGGGCTGCCGGGGGCTCCTGAGCAGGAAGTGCTTGAGCATTTCTGGGGGGGCTCCTCTGAGAGCCCCCGGCAGGTGAGGGCTCGGCGAGGGGGTGCGGGCAGGGACTGGAGGCACAGCTGGCCTGCCCAGTGCTTGTCCCTGTCACCACCGCTGGCCTGGAGGGACCACACGAGCCCTCCCGCAGGTGGAGGTCAGGAGCCTGGGGACTTCAGTGTGAGGGTCCAGAGCCTGGCATGGAGGAGGGGACAGCTGGAGGGAGAAGCCCCGGCCTGGGCCCCGGAGCCACGTCGCCCGGTTCCCGGCGCCCTCTGCCTCCCACTTCGCCCAAGCTCAGCCCCCACCGAGTCCTCGCCCCCAGCCTCCCCCTGGCATCTGGCAAGTCCCAGGGCGCCTCCTCCAGGAAGTTGCCCTCGCTCAGCTGTCCCTGGCCAGGAGAGAGACGTGTCAGCGGGGCCTGGTGGGGCGCCTGGGGCCAGACAAGCCTGGGCTCAGGGCGAGGGCGCATTCCTGCTTTCCTAGCCTGTGGAGAGGGGGTTCCCAGAAGCGCCGAGGAGGCCTGGCCGGCAGCCCGCGGGGAGAGCCCCTGGCGCTTCCTGCTCGGCAGGACGCAGGGCAACGGCAACCATAAGGCCTGCCCTCCTGGCCCTCCCTCCGCCCAGCGCTCGGGTGGCCTCCCCTCCGGGGTCCAGACCAGGCAAGGCAGCCCCCCGAGGCCTCTGCCCCCGGCACCGCGGGGCGCTGCGTCCTCGGGTGCCACGGAGCCTGTGCCCCCGCCCACCGTGCCCGCCAGCCGCCCCACCGCCCTCGGCTCCTTGGTCAGGGCCCTGCTTGGGTTGTCACTGCCCCCGCGTGGGGACGCGTGGGCTCGGGACCCCTCAGGAAGTGGAGGAAGGCGGGTGATGAGGCAGGGTGGGGACATGGCCACGCGACCTCGGGCAAGTCTCGTCCCCTGTGGGGGCGATGAGATCACTCTCCCGGCGGGCGAGCCAGCACCTGGTGCGGTGGGCACGTCGGGGCGGGCGCACACCTGGCCGCACCCGCCTGGCCCGGCGGCTCTCGGGCTGGGCGCGGCCTCCCCAGGGGACACGGCCACCCTCTTGGCGGTGGGCAGGCGGGGCTTCAGATACCGCCTTTAGGAGACAGGTCCCTGCCTGGCACGCCCACCCCTCGGGGAAGCCCCCGGACACTGGGCCGGCCCACAGCGGGGCGCCCACCGGGAGAAGGGCTGAGTGGCCGGCCTGGGCCTCTTGGGCAGCGCGGGGTGGCCGGGCCTGGACGCCGAGCCTGCCGCCCTGGAGGGAGCCTTCGCACTCCTTGCCTTCTGCTCATGGGAAGTGAAGGGAACCCCTAAGCCCGCCTCCCGGGCCTTTGTGCTGCGGGGTCGTCGGTGGCTGCAGTGGGTGGGCTGGACCCTAGTGTGAGGCCGCCTTCCAGGCCCAAGGAGCCTGCAGGTCGTTGGCCCGTGACCTCCGTGCAGCGTGGAGAGGGTGAGGGGCAGTGCCGTGCCAGTCCAACCGCTCTCCAGGGCACAGGAGCTGCTGGGCCAGCTGGGGTGGGGGTGGCCTGCGCCCTGTGGTTGAGCCTGGCCAGCCGCCCTGCCCCGGGTGGAGGTAAGCCCACCCTGGCCCCTCTCCTGTGCTGCCTGCTGCTCTGGCCTTGGACACACCAGTGACCCTCTGCCCGCTGGCCTGCGTGGAGAGCAAGCACCCCAGGCCGGGAAGCCTGACAGAGGTGTGCAGGGACGGGGCGGGGGCCGCTGTGAAGAAGCGGCTGGACCTCACTGGCTGCAGGGGTGCCTGGAACCCCCTGCCGCCATGATGCAGCTACTCCCCTTCCCCCTACTCTGTCCCCCCGCCGTGGCACCGTCACCCCCTCCCCTGACACATTCCCTACCTGCTTGTCTATTCCTTCACTCTGCTCCCCCCACCCCGGCCCAGCCAGAAGGTCGGCTCCACCAGGACAGGGACTGGACCAGTCTGTCCCCCGCTGACCCCCAGGGCCTGGAAGAGTGCTTGGAACAGAGAAGGTGCTCAGCACATGTTTGTCATGTGAATAAAGGAACGAGTGGCCAAAAGTGGGAAGCAGCCTTGGGGTCTCAGGGTCCCACCCCTCACGGACTGTTGGCGACGACGGGCTTGGTGGCTGGTAGGGGTCTGGATGGGGGTCTACCCGGAGCTGACGGCCCCTGCCCCACCTCTCCCCCTGGGCCCTGGGAGGGGGCGGGCACGGCCTCGGCCTCGCTCTGGGCAGGTCACGAGGCGCCCTGGTGGGAGCCCCGGGGCCCCTTTGCTGCTGTATCACAGCCGGGAGGCCAAGACACTGCAGCCCAGCCAGGGGCACTGTCCTCGCTGGCCTTCACCCCGCCAGGCCCGGCACTCCAGGAGAGGGCGCCCTCTTGTGGGACGCCTCGGGCTCCCTGTGACCCCGGCGCTCTGCAGGACCCTCACCCTCCCTGCCTCAGACCCCTCCCTGGACTCTGCCCACGCAGTGGCTCCTGCCGGAACGTGCCCTCAGGCAGGCCCGGTCCAGACGGAGGGCAGGGTGTGTGGGGGGCAGAGAGCAGGCCAGGTGCTGTCCAGCCGCCCACCCGCAGACACCCAAGGCAGCCCCCTGCCCCACACAGGGGCGCTTCCTGCCAGGTCCAGCCCGGGCTCTGGGTCTCATGCTCGCGCCCCTGTCAGAATACCTGACGGTGCCCCTCCACACAGTCCCCCGGCCCCCATCTCCACCCTGAGCCAGGTGGGCCTGGTCAGCGCCCCTAACCCCCACTCAGGAGTGGACACCAGGGGTGGACAGAGGGGAGCCAGGGCACGAAAGGGGGACAGGGGAGGGACAGTCCTCCAGCACGACGGGGCGCTCAGAGGACAGCACCTGTGGGGACCTGGCTGCCACCACACCAGGCACAGCCTGGCTTGCTCATTCATTCGCCCCTTCACCCCTCCACTCCTCAGGCACACGTCACGTCATCCCGTCCGCTGCGGGCAGGAGCCCTGGAGCCGGGGAAGCTGAGGGAGGCTCTGGGTGCCCGTCCAGCCGCCCGTCCTCTCTACGAACACCCGAGTGCTGTGTAGCTGGTGCCCACCGCCAGGTCTGGGGTGGGGCAGTTTCTCCGTGGAGTCTGTTAGGCAAGTGAGGGCCCCGAGTCTGGCACTCCGTGTGCCTGGATGGTGGGTGCGGCATCCACCCCACCGTGGCGTAGCCCAGAAAACCACCGGACAGGGACTGGGCTGGGGAGGAGGCAGCAGGGGCAGGGCCTGCCGTAGACGTTTTCACAGCCCCACCCGGGCTTGCCCAGACCCCCAGCGGTGATGCTGCCTGGGGTGGCCAGCCCCCCACCTGCCCTGGGCCGGGGCCCTGCCCGCTGGCCCCTCTGTAGTGGCTGGGCCTGCCCTCCACAAACTTGGGTACTGGGCCAGGCACACGGGTCTGAAGGACAGAGGAGGGGGGGGAGGGGAGGACAGGCACCCCCCAAAGCTGGGCAGGGCAATAAGGAGGCGGCCCCTCGACTCCCCACGGTGAGGGTCCGGGAGACCCGGGCTCAGGAGGGCAGGCTGGACGGAGCTGACGACGTGGTCAATGCTAGTCTGGAGTCTCAGGCCGGCCCCACAGCGCCCCCTGCAGGCCGCCTGCGCTCAACGGCTCCCAGGCGGCCACGACAGCCTGGGTCGGGGCTTGGGGGCGTCGTGGAACCTGGGGGTCAGGAGAGCCGGGCCAGGGGAGCACAGGGGGCCTGGGATCTGGGGCCGGGAGCCAGGGCTGGGAAGTGAATACCTGTCCCCACACGCCCAGCCCCGCAGGTGTGCCATCCACCTCGCGGACACGGCCCAGCACAGCCCCGGAGAGCCTCAGCCGGGTCAGGGTGCCCCTGCCCTGACCTCGTGCAGCCCCTGCGGCCCGGCTGCTCCCCAGCATTCTCTGCCTCCCGGGCGGCCCCGGCTCTGCTGGGCCATCCCCGCTGGGACCTCCCGTAGGATGAGCCCGGCACACCCAGGGCGGCCCAAGGGGCCAGTGGGCGGGGCTCCGGGTTTGCATGCCCGGGTCACAAGGGCACACACGGGCGCAGATGCCACCCGTGGGTCCTTCCCAGAGGGCGGGGTGGCTGGCCTGAGAAAGACCTTCTGCACCCTTGCCTGGCCGTGCCGCAGCCCTATTTGCTAGGACTAGGAAGGGCCGAGGGGAGTTTGGGGTTCAGCCCTGGCTGGGGGTCACTGAGTGGAAGCGTCACCTGACTTTGGGGGAGGCTGTGGCTGGAGAGAGTCCGGGGGACCGGCAGGCGGGGGCACGGAGGGTGGGGCTCGGGGGGCAGCCCGGTGGTCCGTCTGCTCTGGCCAGTCCCCTGCGCTCCCATCCCCCCCGGGGACTCAGCCACGTGGCTGGCAGCCCCTGGCCACAGAGGGCCCAGGCGAAGCCCACTGAAAGGACCGAGACCAACCAGGGTGGCCCCAGGTGACCCTCTCGGGGGTAGGGGTGGGCGGTGGTGCCCCGCAGACCTGGGCTTCTTCATGAGGTGGGGCGCCAGCTCGCGGTGAGGACAGGCGGGCAGTGGGGGGCCTCGGGCTAGGCGGCCCCAGTGGTGGCGGGGGTCTTAGTCTGCTGTGCCGCCACAACAAAATACCACACGCTGGGGGCCTGAAACAGCAGGCGTTTATTTCCTCATAGTCCTGGAGGCTGGAGGTTCAAGATCAGGGTGGCAGCCGGTTTGCTTCAGGGCGAGGCCCTGCTTCCTGGCCTGCAGACGGCCGCCTTCTCGCTGTGCCCTCACAGTGAGGGCGGAGAGGTCTGGTCTCTTCCTCTTCACGTAAGGACACTGGCCCCGTCACGGGGACCAGCCCTAATCTTCCCCCACCTCCTGATTCCATCGCCTTGGGGTTAGGGCCTCCACACGTGAATTTTGGGGGGACACAAACATCTGTTCCTTAACAGTGGGGTTCCAGGTCCCCACCACACCGCGGGGAGGGGCTCGCTGACCCTGTGTCTGATAATTCTTCCCTCCCGCTCAGCAAGGAGGCCTGGGCCGCGGCCCCAGGACAGCTCCGTTTCCGCCGTCCCCGCCCTGGCAGGAGGCCCCTTGGCCCGCAGCGACGATGTGCAGGGGCGCAGGGGTGCGGAAGCCCAGGCCGCGGCTGCGTGCCCGACTCGGGTCATGTTTACCCTCGGGAGCCCAGTGCCAGGGCCCCCACCCGGCCTCGCAGCCCTAAGCTGACTCGGCCTCCAGGATAAACACCCATTCAGCCACACAAGGCCCCTTTGTCCAGGACGAGGCTCCTGGCCCAGGACGCTGCCCGGCGGCCCGTGTCCTCAGCGTGGCCAGCCGCCCCTTGTGGCCTTCTCTGGGCAGATGCCTGGCCTGGCTCAGAGGCCCCAGCTGGGGACGGGGCCCTGGGCGGCCCTTGGAGTGGCCAGAGAGGCCAGGCAGGCTGAGCTGGGTGCGGAGATTGCCCCTCCAGGCCCTGTCAGAGCAGCCCTGACCCCCCAAACAGCAGTGCGTCCCTGCAGCCGTGTGGCCACCATGCCCTCTCGGCCAGGCAAACCTGAGGGACGTAAGGACGCCGGGGAGCTGCAGCGGGGTGGCGGGTGGGCCCGGGAGCTGCAGGCCCCGTCCTGCCCCTTGCCCACCCAGGCCCCTGTGGCTCCTCCCAGGCAGAAGAGGGGCTGCCCACACCCGCATCCCGCTGCTGGCCACTGGTCCCTGTGAGCTCAGTGTCTTTATCTGTGAAACGTCCTCCGCAGGCTTTGGTAGCTTCTCAGCTTCTCAACTCCCCCCGGGTGGGAGTGTGTCCCACTTCTTTCTGGGGTGGAAGTGAGATGGGGGTGCCTATCCGGGAGCAGGATGGGGGCCCCTGTGCTGAGGCAGGGGGTGAAATGGAGGCTCCTATGCAGAGAGGCGTGGCATGGGGTGGGAGTGGGGAAGGGGCTCCAGGGTGTGGGGGCAGCACACGGAGAGCAGGAGCCTGAGTCACTCTGGGGAGGGGGCCCAGCGTGGTGAGGAATCAGAGACCCCTGAGCAGAGAGGCCGGTCATCACGGGCAGCGGGCCTGCCTGCAGGAGGCTGAGAGGAGGCCGCTACGTAAGAAGAGCACGTATGCTTAGGCCTCGAGGGCCTCCAGCCTCCTTTCCGGAGGGCCCAGTCCTGGCGCTGGCCTGGGGGGGGCTGGTGGGGGGCCCCCGGAGCCAGTGCCCCAGCCACGCCTGGCTGGGTCGGGCGTGTCAAGGATGCTCCAAGTAGTGGCTTTTACGCAGAGAGGTGTTTACGCAGAGGTTTATGCAGAGGCCCTGCGGCAAGGTCCTGCTGGCCCACCCAGGGGCTTGGCCCTGACGCCGGGAGCCACACGAGGACCGCGTGGGACTCTGGTTAGAAAATGACCCTCTGGCAGTTGTACTGAGAATGGGGGCAGTTGGGGGACCCAGAGGGGTCCCAGAAGGCCGGACAGGAGGTGCCACAGGGACAGGGGAGATGGTGGGGCTGGAGCACAGGGGGCCGTGGGGGGCCTGGAGCCTGGGCTCCTGCCTGGCCTTTTGTCACTCTGACGTGCTGAGGACAAATGCGCTGTGTGCCCCAGGGGCCCACGGAGGGGGCGCTCCTCAGTGGGACTGTCCTCAGGTTCCTGTCCCCGTGCTGCAGCCCATGGCCGGCAGCGACCCCTGGTGGTGGCCAGCATGTCACTGCAGCCCACCGCGGGTCCGTCCCTCACTGGCGCTGGGATGCTGGGGGCGGGATGCTGGGGGGCCGACGCGGGGGGCCGATGCGAGGGGGGGCGGATGCGGGGGCCCGGATGCTGGGATGCGGGGTCGGTATGCGGGGGGGCCCGGATGCGGGAGCCGGGATGCTGGGGGGGGCAGATGCGGGGGGTGGGGTGGATGAGGGGGCGGGCCTCTGGTATGGGGCTGGGGTGGAGGCAGTGGTTGGTGTGGGGGCTCCCTGAGGGGAAAGCGCCCTTGTGTCGGAGGTTCCCCTCGGGACTGGTGTCCTCTGCCTGTCCAGCAGCCCCCAGGAATAGGGTGGACATGCAGACTGAGAAATGGCTCCAGGGCTCAGAGTTTCAGAGACCAGTCTGGCCAGCTCTCTGCCCGCCAGTGTCCCGGGTCCCCTGATGTCCTGCAGGCTGGGACCTGCCCAGTTCAGAGGGTCTCCCGGGGGCTGTCTGGCCCCCACTGCACCCGTGCCAGGGCCTCACCTCCACCCTCCAAGCGTTCCCCCTGCCCTCAGTGAGCACGGGACCATGATAAGGACAGTGCTGCAGCCAGTGTCCAAGGGTCCAGTGAGCATGTACTGCGGGCCCCTCCTCTGGAGCAGGCCCTGAGGGGCTGAGACGCGGCCCACTGGGGCTGGGGGTGCACACTCAGACCCCCCACTTTGAGACGTTCTTACCTCTGAGCCTTTGGAGGCAGAGCTTCTGTTAGGAGCTTCGAATGTCTGCCCATGGAGGGTTCTCCAGAGAGACAGCCAGAGGAGACCCATCTGCCCTCGAACATTTCACCCCCTCCGTCTTCTCGGGTCTGTCTCAGGAGACTGTGGGGTCCTACTGGGGGGCAGGCTGGTCCCGAGACGGACCCCTCCTCCCTTGTGGGCTGGAGGAGGCCTCCACACCGCCGAGGACAGGTCAGTGCTACCACGGCGGGCGTGAACCTGGCATGGCTACAAACACCCTGCAACATCTCGGTGAGTGTTCGACTACCAGGGGCTGCGGCCTCGCCAGGTGACACAGAGCCAACTGCCGCGCGGCTGCCTTGCTTGGCTTTCTTCCTCGAAGACTTGAGTCTGTCTGGACTCTGATCTGTGGCCGAGGCAGAGACACAGCCCCCACCCCTGACCACAGAGCCGACCGGGCAGATGGGGTGGGGCCGGAGCCCACTCGGCTGACCCCCGGGAGGGGCTGCCCGCCCGCCCAGCCACCCACCTACCCCTCGGGCAGCTGTAAGGTGCGGGGCAGGGAAGGGCCAAAGGCACAGAGGGGACAGCAGCTGTGGTCGGTTCAGCCAGAAACTGTCCCTTTAACGAAGACCAGGAGAGCTCTATTGCTTAGACTTAAGGGAAACTTTATTTATTCTTCCTAAAGCAACCTAGTTTAAAAACGAGTTGAGGTTAACAGAGAAGAAAAACCCAGACAGGCAGACACACAGACAGACACACAGACAGACCGGGGGACGGCACAGGTCGGGGCTGCCACATCAGATTCTCTCCATCTTGGAAATGAGGTCGTCACAGATTCTGGTCAGTTCATCGTTTTCTTTAGTCTGAAGGAGGAGAATCAAATCCCTAGATCTCTCCCAGCGCTCGGAGCTGGGAGCAGGCCCAGAGCTTCTAGAAGCAGGAGGGCTGCTCTTCCCCCACTCCGCCTGGACCCGTGGGTCCCCTGTGCCCACCTTCTGCTCAACGACCTTCTCCAGCGAGTGGACGCGCATCTGCTCCTTCCTCAGGACTGCCTGCAGCGCCAGGGCCTCCGCTTGGGCCTTGCTCCGGACCTGGGTGATCTCCTCGTTCGCCCTGGAGCAGCAGAGGGGCTGGGCTGAGCCCACGGGGGACCAGACCCCTCCCGAGGGAGCCTCCTGCACCCTCCCGCCTGACACTCACAGCTGGAGCTTCTCCTCCGCGTGGGCCTTCAGCGCCTGGTACCTCTGGCCCTCCTTCTCGATCCTGCCTATGTAATCCTCAACACACTTCTTGAGCGACTCTTCATTCTGGAAGGAAGAGCAGACACTGAGCCCTGAGCTCAGGGCCCAGGCTCTCTGGGTCATTCGTGGAGCAGCAGTGGGCCAGGCTACAGGGGAAGAGCTCTTCCCGTTTCCTTCCAGAGACGCCAGCACTCACACAGCCCCAGGCCTCCTCTCATCCCGCGGCTCAGGAGGCCTCCGGATGCGGGGCCTGACCCCCCCGCCCCCGAGGGGACCCTGCCCGGCACACAAGAGCCCTATGTCCAGGCACCTCGGGGGAAAGCAGGCCGGGCCCCAGGTCCACGGAACAGCCCCTGCCCTCCTGCCCCCCAGCCCTGTGCTTTGGGGGCCGGGTCTCCTGCTGCCCCAGGAGGGAGACAGCAGCGGCAGGGAACATCTGGACACAGCAGTCTCTGTGCAGGCCACACAGGGACAGCCTCGTGGGCACGCATGTCCGGCAGTAGGCGACAAAGCCGAGAGCTGAGAGTGCAGGTAGGAGGAGGGCTGGAGCCTGGGGCCCACACCCCCGGGGGGGCCTCTCCTTTCTTCCCAGACTCAACACCAAGGCTCAGCTCACCCCCTCTTCCTGCAAGGCCCCCAGCCTCTCCCCGTCCCTGCTTGTCACGCTGCCCCACTGGCAACAATGCCGACCCCGCCGTCCCCGGGGCCTCTTGCCGGCCGGGCACCCACCGTGCGGTAGCCTTCGATCACTTCCTTCTGTTTCTCAAACCGCTTGAAGAGGTCGGAGAACGACTTCTCCGTGGAGTGCAGGTCTGCAGTCAGCTGGTCTCTGTCCCTCAGAACCTTCTGGATCTCGGCTTTGGCAAGTTCCTTCTGCTTCTGAGCCTCCTCTTAAAGGAAGGCCAGCACCTGGGATCAGCGGGCGGCCAGCAGGTGGCGCCACAGACGGCCAGCGCTAGGAGGGCCCCCTGGGGCGCTGACCAGCCCCGCTCTCGGGACCTTCCAGGGCAGGACCTGGGGGCCCCAAGTGCCCCGAAAACAGCTGTTTCCTCAACACCAGCTCCACCCGGAAGCCGAGGGAGCGGACAACGAACCCAGGGCCTGACTGAAGAGCCCAGGCCACACCTACCCCACACTCAGGGCCTCCAGCCCCAGCCCGGACACACCCGGTGCCCAGCACCCACGGAGACTGCAGCTGGACGCACGGCCCCCGGGGCAGGGGTCAGACCGCGGGTGCAGCGCCCACTGGAGGGACCCAATCTGTTTGCCGCCACAGCCCCGGATGCCAACTTGGGGCCCGGCCAACCTGAGGGCTGATAAGCACCTGGGGCCCAGCACCCCCCGGCCTCCCTGACTGCCAGCTGCCCCAGCCCAGGGACTCACCCATCGCCTGGTACACGGTCCCCTCAAACGCGTCCATGATTTTCCTGTGGAGGAGAGCAGATGCCATGAGCCCCGAGAGTGCGTCGTGGGGTCCTGGGCAGCCAGCACGCAGACTCACCCCATCTCCAGGATCTTTTCCTGCAGCGCCGTGCACCTGACCCTAAGCGCCTCGTTCTCCTTCTGTGTCGCCCCAACCTGTGCAGACCACACACCTGAGTTGGCGCCAGTGTCCTCCCGTGCTGGGGTCTCCCGCCCCACTCAGCATACATCGCAGCGCTGGGGGGTCAGCGTGCGGTGGGTGCACGGGTGGGACACCTCCCGACACAGGCGGGGCGGTAGAGCAGCGTGCGGGGGGAGAGCCCCGCGGCAGAGAGGACACCACCCGAAGACGGCCGGCAGGGGCCAGGAGCTCCTGGGCCCAGCGTGGCCCGGCGCACAGGCCTCCCTGAGAGGGGACCAGCGGACGCCACCCAGGGCATCACCAAGGCAGCAAGGGGACTTGGGGGCCGCTACCCCCTGGGCAGCTCAGAGCAGACACCCAGACCCTCGCTTGCCAACAGGTTCTGCAAGAGACACTGGGTGGAAACGCAGGACACTCGGCTGCCTGGGCGCCTGGCTCGGGGGTCGGTGAGTGGCCGCCTGCGACCCTGCCTGCACGGTGTGAGCAAAAGGCCAGCGCGCAGAGCGGCCACCCCGCTCCCCAAGGCTCTTCAGAGCAGCCTGCAGGGGCCACGCCCAGGGCTGCAGCCAGCAGGTGGGGGCCGCTCGCTGGGCACCTCCCCTCACCCCCCCTTGCCCTCACCGCAGTGTCCAGGTCCTTCTGGCTGTACTGCAGCACGTCCACAATGGGCCCCACGGGCAGCAGCGGAGCCCTGGGTCCGAGGTCACAAGGAGCTGGGCCGAGCGTCTGCAGGCGACAGAGACCAGCTGGGCCGCAAGCTCCCCTGGCACTCCTCTCTGCCCCGTCGGCTCCCCAGATGGCACAGTGCAGCCCCCCTCAGCCCAACAGACCCCTTAAGCCTTCAGATCCACAGCACATGAAAGTCGGGCCATTAGAACAAGTGTTTCTTTACACCACAGAGGGGACGAACCACTTACGGGAACGTCTGGGGCTCCTGCAAAGTCCAGGTCCAGCAGCTGCGCCTCCGGGGGGCTTCCCGAGGAATGCGCGTCTGTGCCTCGTGCACTGAGACCAGAAGAGAACACGCATGCTGTCTGCGTGCGTAGGGGTCGGCCCAGACTCTCCCCCAGGGCCACGGGGTCAATATTCGGGACACGTGGGCCATGTGGCCTATCAGGCTGCCCACCTCTGCTGTCAGAGGGGCTGCACGGGCACAGAAGAGCACAGACCCGCTTACAAACTTGTTTACGAGCTCGGCCAGGGCAGCTGGGGCCCGGCCACTGTCTCTGCCCCCCTCCCTGCGGCAGGGCACTCCCATCGTCACACGGCCTGCGTGGATCGGATTCCCGCCCGCCCCAGCGCACCTGCTGGGCTCCGGGGCCACAGGCGCCGGCCCCCGGGGGCTGTCCTGCAGCAGTGGGTCAAACTTAAGGTACAAGGACTGCTTCCTCAGGGCCGACTCCTTAAACTGCAGGGAAGGAAGCAGGGTCACCGGGGCCCCCGACACGACAGCCTCCACGCCCCGCCCCACGTCGCGCCCGGGAGCCGCCCTGACCCGAGTGGCCTGCGGGGCAGAGCGGCGGAAGCAGCCGGGCCGCCCGCCACGTCCGGTCAGACGTGGACACCGCTCGCGGTTGAGGAATCGCGGCCCGGGGCTGTTCTAGAAAGAGCCCCTTTTGAGACTGGCACTTGAGGAAAGGCCGCCGCGAAGGCGCCGGGAACTTACCGAGGACGCCCCGAACTGCTCCAGGTAATCCACCTCGGCCCCCGTGCCTAGAACTGAAAGGGAGGCGCCAGCTGCCAGCCGCATCCCACCGCCAGCACTCGGCTGTGCGCTCGGAGCGGCACCCTCCCCGCCCACCCTGACCAATGGCCCTTTGCTACAGAGCGGGGCTGCTGTCCGCAGGCTCAGGACGCTTGGGGCTGTATGGCTCCATGGGGCCGTGCCGTGTCCCGCAGGGTGCTGACAGCACTCCTGGGGGCGTGACAACCAGAAGCGTCCCCTGGGGTCCAAATCGCCCCGGTTGAGAACCACTGTGTAAAACCACGCTGAAAGAGTCCTTTAATTTCTGATAATATGACCTTCGCTTAAAAACCTAAGGGTCACTCACACCACAGACAAAAATTAACTCAAAATGGATCAAAGACCTAAATATATGAGCTAAAACCATAAAATTCTTGGAAGGAAACATGAGGGCAAATCTCCACGACACTGGATTTGGCAATGATGTTTTAGAATTGACCCCAAAAGCACAAGCAGCAGCAGAACAGCCTGGGCTGCAAAGTGAACGTTTGTGCTTCCAAGGACACCATCGAGAAAGTGGAGAGAGGGACCTCCCTGGTGGTCCAGTGGTTAAGAATCTGCCTGCAGGGGACGTGGGTTTGATCCCTGGTTGGGGAACTAGGATCCCACATGCCGCGGAGCAACTAAGCCCGCGCGCCACAGCTACAGAGCCCGGGTGCCCTCATGAAGATCCCGAGTGCCGCAACTAAGACCCGATGAGCCAAACGAAGAAAGAGAGAGAGAACTTTTGTGAGTCATGTACCCAAGAAGAATTCTTACCTAGATTATACAGGAAATCTTTACAACTCAATAGAAAAAAACAACTCAATTAAGAAACAGGCAAAGGATCCGAGCAGATGCTCCTCCAGAGGAGACACGAAAGGTCAACGTCAGTCAGCAGGGAAACGCCGACACTGCACTGCACACCCACCGGGACAGTGGGGTGCAGACCCGGACCGTCAAACCATGTGGGGGCAGAGTAGAGGGTGCGGACCCCGCGGGGAACAAACAGTTACACAGTGTTACCACGTCCCCTTCAGGGTACGTCTGCCCCAAAGAGATGGGAAACGTACGCTCACACAAAACGTGTACGTGAGTGTTCCCAGCAGCCTCGTTCATACGAGCCAAAGAGTGGAAATCAACTGGTAAAGGAAGAAACAAGATGCGGTCTATCCACACAGGGGATATTACTCAGCCATAAAAGGAAGTCCTCACACAATGTGACACGAGGGACTTGGAAACATCACAGGACACAAACCCCGAGTCACGTGTCTAGGGTCCCTGGCCGGGGAGCAGGCTGCCCCAGTGGAGCTGATCCACGGTTCCTGGTCCCGCCCGCACAGGGAGGACCCCACAATGGCCCTGCCACACAGAAACCCTACACTCGTCTCCTGCCTTCTCTAGGCCTGGGGGTTTTAAGTAACCAAAACTGAGAGATCCTGGCGTGCTGCCTCCTGTCCTGTAAAGCACCTCAGTTGGAAGTCCTCACTGAAGGCAGCTCAGACCCGCGACTCTTCCACCCCCTCATCCAGGGTGCGTGGATGGGCAGGGCTTCTCCTTTTATCTCTACGGGGTCTCGTCTTAAACAGCACTTCGATTCAGCGAGTTCCCGCTGCCTCCTGTGTCTGTGTCTGTACCGCCTGGGTCAGTCAGGCCTGCTGCCTGTTCTTCTAAGTTGGCCTAAAATATATATATTTTTAATATCACAGATCTTAGTCCTGTTCTCCTGAAAATGCCCATAGTTGATAAACCAGAAGTTTCCACGTGAATCACTCAAGTCAGGGGACGGGGCTGCCCGCACGATGACCGCCTGCGGGCACCATGGAACACGGTTCTAGCACCCCGGCCTCGAGGACGGGTGAATGACGTACCCTCGGCAGGGTCCCAGAAGTGCTCCCCACTCAGGTCCAGGCCGGGCTCCGGCCCCCGGGGGGTTGCGGGTGTGGGGTCAGTGGGCACGGTTGGTGGCTCGCTGCCCGGGCTGCTGGTTGGAGCCGATGCCCCCGAAGCGTCTGTGGTCCCCTCCTGGAAGGGAGGTTGGGGTCACCGCAGGGGCTCATCAAGATGAGTGGGCGTGGGGGGAGCAGGGGAAGCAGCGTGTCCCACCCCACAGCCCCGGGCACCACCGGCCTGCCTCTGCCCTGTGACGACCCGCAGACGTGGCAACAGCATGAGGACGCCCGCCCACACCCGTACCTCGCCCGCCGGTTCTGCGGTCCCTGCCGAGGTCTGCAACGCCGGTGTGTCATCCGCCGAGGCCAAGAGCACCTGCCTGAAGAGACGGGGTCAGCAGGGCCCGCGCCCCACACCTCCCCCCGTCCTGCACCGAGCTGCCACCAGCACCCCCCCGCCCAGGAGCCAGGCTTGAGGCCCAGCCAGGTGGCCACGCAAAGCCATCCCCCGACCTCACCTGCAAGAGCATCGCTCCCCAGAAGCAGACAAGGCACTCTGAGGTCATCTCAACTCAACAAAAAGCAAACCACAGGGATCCGCTTATCCTTTTTACCAGGAAACTGCAACAGCAGCCGGTGCTGGACGGCTGGGCGCACCTCGGCCACTGAGCGGCGTCCCCGGGGAGCGGGGACAGGCCTGAGGCAGGGCTCACGCCGGGAGACGGCCCCCCCGAGCTGCGCTGCGGGAATCCTGGGGCTCTCGGCTAGGTATCTTGCTAGACCTTCCGGATGCATCACAGGGAACGCATCTCAGACAGCGTGGGCACCCCCTCCCCGCTATTCCTCAAGAGCTGTGGCAGCTGCCCTGGGGCCCCTGCTCAGGGCTGCAGGTGGCATCTCTGGTCTCGTGCCCACCACTGCCACCCCGTGCTCACCGGCTTGGAGACGAGGCCTCTGTGGCCGGCCCGCTCTTGGGGTGCTCTGGGGGCTGGGCCTCTCCGTCACCTCCGGTGGGGTTACAGTCTGGGTCGTCCAGCTTGTCCTGGTCCAGGCTGTTGGACCCGCGGGGAGGGGGATCGGGACCCTCGCCCGCCTCCACGAGGGCCTTTTCCTCCTTTTCCTGCCTCGCCTCTGGTCTCCTCGAGGGAGGTCTGAGAGCCGGGGTCTTCCCTCGTTTCCTCAGTGGGGGCGGCCCTTTGATGGTGCCGTCAGAAAAGTCAAATTCCAGCCTTACGGGCTCACTCCTCAAAGAGTCGGCCGTTTGCCCTTCGGCCTCCTCCTTCTGAGGACTGGGGAACGTGGCACCTCCAGCCTCCACGGGGCCAGCTGGGGCCTCGCTAGGCAGGTCCACGAGGGGCTCTGCTCCGCGGGCTCCGGGGTGGGTACCAGGAGCTGAAGCGGCCCCGGCAGAGGGCGCAGGGAGCCCGCTCGAGTTTTCTCCTGTGGCTCTCAGCGGGTCCTCTGTTCTGTCCTGGGATGCCATCCCGGGAGGGTCTTCTAGAATTGTGGAGGTAGAGGTAGCACTTTCCTCTAAGGAATGAGGATGGACGTGTTCTTCCTGGGTGGGCTCAGGGCTGCCTGACGTTTGTCCCGGAGATGCCTCTGGGGTTTCAACACTTTCGGGCATCTGGGAAGAGCTTGCAGGATCCAGGCAGGCCTGGGGAGCCGAGGAGGGCCCGCTGCGATTCCTGTCGTCAGAGGCCGGTCTCATGTCCTCTGAAGCGGGGTTGGCATCGGCCACTGCTGGTTTCTGGAGAATTCCATTGGTCGTTCTAGTGTCTGTTTCCTTGGTGAACTGTTGGCTTTTTAGAAAGACGTAGTTAACACTAAAGAACGAGTTAGGTTTTTAGTTAGATTTTAGTCCACGTGAAAACATTAGCTAAACACAGGAAAAAAAAAGAGCATTTGGCTAACCCTCTCCTCAAGATTAACCTTCACAAGTACGTTCCCACAACTCAGTGCTGGCGGGCCACCTAGAGACACAGGTGACTGAGAGAGAGGAGGAACCTGACTGACAACAGCCAAGGTTGAGGTCCTCCATGCCGGCCTATTTTCCCCTTTTGGTTGGGGACCACCAGCTACGCGGCCAGGGACAGTCAGGGCACACCAGGGTCAGGCTTCCCGCTGGAGAGAGAAAGGCCAGGTCAAGGACGCTGACTTCACAAGGAGCAGGGCCCAGCTCCCGGGTCCTCCTGGCCCCTCCACGCCCTGCTCTGTGGCTGGAGCAGCTCAGGAGGCAGCATCTGAACGGCTGGGTTTCCCTTCCCTCCTGGGGATTGTTACAAAAGAACAGTATTTGAGCCACTCTAATCTCACTCAGCTGAATCTCAAAATGAAAACTAAAAAATTGAAGTTGAAAAGTAGCAAGGAAACCTGGGGAGAGGGGGAGATTCCGGTTTGAGGAGCTTCCAGCCATGGGGAGATACTCGGCACGAGGACATTTCACTGGAGTGAGGTGAAGGGTGTGTTAGTGACCTTTTGCTTTTATACCTTTCTCTGCACATCTGAAATCCATTTAAAAGAAAAAGCAAGTTTTGAACAGTTTAAGTCAGCAAAAGTCAGAACGAAATGTGCCAGTGAGGCCCCTTCCCACTCTGGATGTAGAGGGTCCCTGGGGGCGCCAGCCGGGTTAATTCGGCCTCATCTGGGGGCGAAGGGCCACCGCCAGGGTCCTCGTCTCCAGACGGAGGCAGGAAAAGCCTTGGCATTCACACTGTCGACCACCTCACGCAAGCCAACCACCTAATGCCAGGCGAGGCTGCAAAGAAGCTTCTGCTGGTTAAAGTCAAGTGTTTCAAATCTGACTCGTCAGGCCACACGTGTTCTGGTCAGATTACACAACACACGGGTTCCTCTGCCTTTAGCGGTAAGAGCTATCTGTAAGCTTTCTCCAGGGCTTGCCGCTGAGGACAGGAGACGGACCGGCAAGCAGGAGACCCCAGTGGAATGCTAAAAAAGAAGCAAAACCACAGAGCGTCCCTCCTTGGAGATTCGGCCAGGACATTTCATGAAGTTAGAGAAACAAAACCAAGGCCAATTTGTTGGCAAGAGCACAACAGAGGAGCAGAATGTGAAGTTTAAACTTCCTGTCTTATTATTCACTTTTCCAACAACAAACGACTTCGGCGGTGCTCTGGGCCGCACACTACACAGACCCAGAGCGGAGACCAGGAGGAGCCCAACCAGATGTGGCGGGTGAAACAGACTTCTCCTGCCAAGTGCATCGGAGAGATTACAAATTGCAGTACGTCAAACAGTGCCAATACTTACTTCTCTTTCTGGGTCCAGACTTGATGACAGTTTTCTAGTCCAATGGTGTCGCCCAGAGCAAAGCAAGCTTCAAGCTTGCTGCCCGTGCTGGGACTTAAAATCCTGTGTGTCTGCGGATCCCGCAGAGGTGTCTGAAAAGTAACCTGTTGGGGAGGGAGGAGGGCAGCTGTTCAATAATTCAAGTCTTCAAGCACCACGCTGGCAGCACCATGCCCTGCCCTGCCAGCTCAGTAAGTCACCAGGAAAGCAGGTGACCTCATGTGTGACGCACGGTAGATAGTACGCAGAGGCAAGACGTGCTTACCTTCATAGCTTTGGCTGTGCTCTTAGGTGGTACGTTTTCTTTCTGTGACAGACGGAGAACAGATGATCTTCCGGTAAGTTCCAGTGGTGAAAACAGGAAGTCGCAGTTTTCTGTACTTTTGTCACCAGTGACATTTTCGTCACTGAAGACGTGCAGACTCATTCTGAAAAGGAGATAGTTTTGTGTCAGGAGTAGGGCAGTGACACCGCGTTGTCTGGACGCACATATGTGAAAGTGACAGCTGACCCCACAGTGCTGCAAGGAGGACATCCGCCTTCCTGCACAGGTGGGTCACACCTCAGGCAGTGTGTCCTCTGCCAGGCAGTCCCCATCCTGCTCTGGGGGAGCTGCCACCTCCCAGGAGCAAGAGCTAGAGGGGCTTTCAGCCCACAGGGCAAGAAGGAAGACCCAAGAGCTCGAAATAACTCGAACTTTGTGGGTAAAAGTTGGGAGACAGATAGGAGCTGATCTGTGGCAAAACTGCAAGGGGCAGAGGAAGCCTGGGCCTCCCCACAGGCCTCAGCGTCAGAGGTGGAGCAGCTGCCAAGTTAGTGGACAACAAAGCAGGAGGGGGGACCTCCCTGGTGGTCCAGTGGGTAAGGCTCTGCGCTCCCAATGCAGGGGGCCTGGGTTCGATACCTGGTCAGGGAACTAGAGCCCGCATGCAAGCTGCAACTAAGAGTTTGCATGCTGCAGCTAAGACCCGACACAGCCAAGGTAAATAAATGAAAAAGTAATGCAATAAAATGCTATTTCAAAAAAATAAAAAAAGAGAGAGAAGGAGGAAGAAAAAAGAGAATTAAAAAAAAAGTGAAGCAGAAGGGCACAGCAGCTTGCTGTCCACCCACGGGGCTGGGAAACAAGGACTGGACTAGGGCGTCAGGAGGGCCGAGGCTCAGAGGAGGAGTTAGAGGAAGGAACAAGCAGCAGGTGCAGAGTCACTTGGGGGGAGTCGAGGAGCTTCTGCACCAGGGGCCTCCAGTGGGGCCCAGGAGGTTCTAGAACAATCCCATTCCTCCTTCCGAAGCCCTCATAATGGTCAACACCGTGGCGTTCCCAACTTCGGAGACACCAGAGCACTGGGCATTGACCTGCCCGGGGCACTACAGGTCCTTGCTGGCAGTGGGGGCCCTGGGGACTGTGCCTGGAAGAGACCAGGTGGCTGGGGCAGGGAGAGAAAGGGTATCCTGAAAAGAGGTGAGCTCAGCGTGGGAGGTCAGGGTGACGAGCCACCTGGAAGGGCGCTGCGTGTGAACAGGGAGGGCTCACAGGGAAGGGGGCGGCCAGAGCTCTGGCACCGCGCCAGGGTGGAGTGGTCTGCCCTGGCTCGAGAGCAGCCCGCACCTGCCGCGTGGAAGCGGGCAAGATACGCCCAAGCCAAGGGTCACTGTTAGGTTTGGCCTGAGCAACGGGGTAAAACGGGGAAGGGGGCTGGATGGCTGGAGGACACAGAAGGGAGACATCAAGTCGGAAGACCCCCGTCGCCTGGGGAAGGTGGGAGAGCAATGACAGCAGCCTTTAGGGCTTTGGCTTCTATAATGATGGGACCACGGAGGGGGCTCCTGAGCAGAGGGACCCGGGCCAGGCGGGGAGGAGGGCTGGTGGCCGGGGGCGAGCGGGTTCTCCGGAATCAGCGGGGCGGGGAGCGTGGAGCCCAGGTTTCCAAAGCAGGTGCGTCAGGAGTCAGGTGCTGCAGGAGTCGGTGAAGGCTCTCAGGTGGGGCTGCGCCCAGAGGAGGGGCCGGAACTAGGAGGCCTGCCTTTGGCGCAGAGCTGCAAGCCCGCGGGTATTCAGAGGCGGAGACGTGTCTCTGCAGGTCACAGCCACGGGCGGTTTGCGGCTGGACGAGGTCACCGGGATAGGGAGAGGAGAGGCCGGCGCAGCGGGCCGGAGGGGCCTCCTGGAGGGCGACATAGGAGCCACCAGGCGTCTCTAGAGGCAGGGGCGGGAGCCCATCGGCTCCGCTTCCGTTTGCGCCCGGGCGGGCGGGACGAAGGCAGTTGAGAGAGGACCCTGAGGAGGGGCCCAGACGGCGGGCAGGGCGGAGCCGCGGGACGAGCCGGAGGGGGCGTAGGCCCACGTCCAGGGTGGCCGCCAGCACGGCAGGCAGAGACCCGAGGCCAGGCCAGAGGCGGGACCGGAGCCCCGAGCCCGGACCCCACCACCGCCTTACCTGTCGGCCGCCGCACGGAACCAAGGGAGCGGGAGACGAGGAGTCCGGGAGCCCCTCTGCCCGCCGCCGATTCAAATACCGACGGTTGGCGCGCGCGGCCAATCAGCGCGTGGATGGGGCGGGACGAACGGGCGCCGCCAGCCAATGGGAGGTCGAATCACAGGTCACGCCCACGAGGAGGTTCCGCTTCCGGGGTGACGGCACGCTGGGCGCGGCGGTCGCCGGATTTCTCGGTAACCGCAGCTCGCTAGGCGGGCGTAGAGGAAAGGCCGTACGCGGGCGGGCAGTGACTGCGGGGCCCGCCGTCGCCCGGGAATCTCGGGCTCTGCTGCGGACGCGCCTGGGCTGCGCGGGAAGGTCAGGGCCTGAGAGCCGCTCGCCCGAGTCTCAGTTTCCCCAGCTGTGCAGTGGGGCCAAGTGCAGCACCGCCACCAAGGCGGGTCCTGAGGAGCATCCAAACCCTCGCGAGGACTGTCGCGGCAGTTCACAACTTCTGGCCGAGCGAGGGGACCGGGAACTTCATTTCCCAGAGTGCCCCGCAGGACGCCGTCTCCCAGAGCGCCCCGCGAGTGGCCTGAGGGTGGGGACTCCATTTCCCAGAGCGCCCCGCGTCTTCCGGACCCGGACGCCGCGGCCTGTTGTCGCTGGGGCAGTGGGTCTCGCCGGGACGGCGTTCCGGAGGCGACGGCGGCGCAATGGACAGCCCCGAGGTCACTTTCACGCTGGCCTACGTGGTGTTCGCCGTGTGCTTCGTGTTCACCCCCACCGAGTTCCACTCGGCCGGGCTCACGGTGCAGAACCTGCTGTCGGGCTGGCTGGGCAGCGAGGACGCCGCCTTCGTGCCCTACCACCTGCGCCGCACGGCCGCCACGCTGCTGTGCCACTCGCTGTTGCCGCTAGGTGAGCTCGGCGGGCGTGGGCGGCGCTCGAGACCGAGCTCCGGGACCCCGGAGTGGGGAGGGACGGCGGAGGGCGCCCGTGCGGGAGAGCCCGGGCTGCGGGCCAAGCGCCCGTGTGCTCCCAGGAGTGGGGAGAACGGTGCTGGCGGCAGCTGCCTCTTGCAGGTACCTGGCGGAAAGGCGGGCTCAACCCTGGGGGAAGGGATGCTTTGCTCACTGGGGCGGGTGGTGAGCTGTCCCATGGGGGGGGTAGCTCCCAGGAGAGGGGCATGAGTTAACTGATGCAAATAGGGGTGACCCTTCCCAGTCGTTGGACGGTGGGTGCGGGAAAGGCAGGTAGAGGGTGACGCCAGTTGGGAATGTCACAGGTGCAGAGGCCAGGGAAGGCGTGTGTGTGGGGATGCTCAGACGTTGTCAGGGGCTGTGCTGGGTGGTGATCCAGGTGATAGCTGGCTTCTGGGAGGCTGGCTGGTTGGATGGGGTACTGGGTGGGGTTCTCTTGAGGACTTGGGGTCAGAAGTAGGGCGGTGGCGGTGGCCAGCAGCATGTGCAGCTCGGTGGACACAGGGAAGGGTTTCCACCTGGCAGCAGGGCATGGAAAGTGGCCAGGAGCTGGCTGGGCTGAGGCTGGCCTGTGCGTGGGGGCTGCCTGCTTTGTGTGGAAGGCGGCAGAGGAGAGGCTACGCCAGCATAGAGGCAGGGCCGATGTGGTGAGCTGCGAGCTCTGCTGAGCCCCCAGGGACGCAGGGATGCCCGTCAGCCGGCTTCCCATACGAGGAGTTTGGGTTCTCCTGAGGGTCGTGTGTTGGGTTTCCGCCCTGGGAACTAAGAATCTCTGCAGCTTTATGGAGCTTCTAACTGCATCTTCCCACCAGGCTGTGGGGGTCTGGGCCACCACCATCCCGTGATGGACAGGGAAACTGGAAGGTGAGCCGAGTGACTTAGGGGGGCCGCTCGAGGAGGAAATGGGGTGGAGCCTGGCCTTGTGGCCAAACAAGGAGTCTGTTTTTTTTAATTTGTTTTGAAATACCTTTGAATCTTTAGAGATGTGTTATTTATTTCTACACGATGAGTTACCTAAAGCATATCAACTCGATCAACAACATTTATCATTATTTTCGCAATCTCAAATCTGTGCTGCAGGTCACTGTCTACTTCATTAATTTCGACATGCAAATTGGCCCCCATCTGGCCAGCAGGAGCCCTGGAGCTGGCTCCTGTGTCCTTGTGACATGCTCCTGTCATTCTTTGCTTACCGTCTGGTGCAGGACATCCCAGTTCTGGGATGGGCCATGCTCTGATCCGCCTCCTCAGAGCAGGTGGGGTCCAGAGGCCAAGATCCGGCCCCAGGAGGGCCAGTGGGCAGCTCTGCATTGGGTGTTGCCAGATGCTTGTATTTACTTTTGCTTTTCTAGGTTTTTCTCGTTTTATTTCTGGTAGTTATATGTCATTTGTACATAAAGTAGTAAGATAAAAACGTTTCCTGCTGACAGGGCAAGGACTGAGGTGAGTCAGCTGTAGAGGCGGGCGAGGCCCACCTGCCTTGGGGCACTGTGGTCTTGCTCTGGGGGCCGACTAGGGCAGAGGGCCGTGCCCAGGCCTGGGGGCTAAAGGGAGCGTGCCCCCCCCATGCCCCCGGAGGGTCAGGAACAGCACTGTGGACCTTGGTGGGTACCATCTGAGGAGGATGAGTGTGGCAGTCCCAGCCTCTGCTGAGGTTTGCCCTGTCCCTTTTAGGCTACTACGTGGGCATGTGCTTCGCAGCCTCAGAAAAGCGGCTCTACTCCCCCAGCCAGGCCCCGGAGACCTGGCGGGGCTTCCTCCTGCTGGCATTGACACTGCCCATCATCGCCTGCACCCTGATCTACTACTGGTCCCGGGACCGGTGGGCCTACCACCCACTGGCCCGCACCCTGGCCCACTATGCCCTCCCGCAGTCAGGCTGGCGGGCCGTCGCTTCCTCCGTGGACACCGAGTTCCGGCGGATCGACAAGTTTGCCACGGGGGCGCCGGGTGCCCGTGTGATTGTGACAGACACGTGGGTGATGAAGGTGACCACGTACCGTGTGCGCGTGGCCCAGCAGCAGGACGTGCACCTGACTGTGACGGAGTCCCAGCAGCACGACCTCTCCCCAGACTCGAACCTGCCCGTGCAGCTGCTTACCATCCGCGTGGCCAGTGCCAACCCTGCCGTGCCGGCCTTCGACATCCGGTAGGCGGGCCTGCGGCTGGGTGGGGGTGGCCAGCCGGCGCCCAAGTTCTGGTCTTTGAGTTGCTCCAGGAGGTGATGATGGTGGGAGCTGGTCCTATCAGCCGCCCCTCCAGTGTGCCCCTCCCTCAGCGCCCCCATCCCCCCAGCCCCCCTCAGCTACTCTCCGCTTCCCCTTTCTGCACACCCTGCTCTGAGCTGTCTTCCACAGCATGTTGGGGGGAGCACGCGGGGGATGTTTGGGGGCCGCCGTGTAGCACAGAGGCTTGGTAGCTCCCTCGGCTCTGAGGCCTGGGCCTGAGCCCAGGTGTTCCCGACTAGTTCAGGCTGCGGCGGGCCTGCGCTGCCCCTCCTGGGACATGCCCTGGGCCTGACCCTGCCGAGGGCTAGGCGCTCTGTTTCTCAGCTACAGTCCTCCCGCCCTCCTGCCCTCCCACGTCGTGGGGGGCCAGTGGGCAGCTTTGGGTCTGTGGGCTCCGGCCCCAGGGCCCTCTCTGCTGGCTGCTGGGCTGCGCCTGAGCTGCCACGTCTGTGTGGTCGTGGGCGCCCTGGGCACTGGGGCGCAGCCTTGGCCTCTTTGCCCGCCCCGGGGTCCTTGCCAGCCTGCTGGGAACCACGGCCCTGCCCCGTAGACGCACCCGGTGGTCCCCACCCAGCAGCAAACACCTCGTGCAGGCTGAATTCCACGGAGTATGGTGAGCTGTGTGAGAAGCTCCGGGCGCCCATCCGCAGCGCGGCCAACGTGGTCATCCACCAGAGCTTGGGCGACCTGTTCCTGGAGACCTTCGCCTCCCTGGTGGAGGTCAACCCGGCCTACTCGGTCCCCAGCAGCCAGGTGGGGGGCTGGGCAGGGGTGGTGGGTTCCCCAGCTGGGCCCCCATGGACCACGTCTCCTGCGGTGGGGGCCCCCCAGGGCGGCCTGGTGGGGCTCCCTCTGACCGCCTGGGCCGCCTGCAGGACCTGGAGGCGTGCATCGGCTGCATGCAGACCCGGGCCAGCGTGAGGCTGGTGAAGACCTGCCAGGAGGCGGACGAGGGCGAGTGTCAGCAGTGCTGTTGCCGCCCCATGTGGTGTCTCACCTGCATGGGCAAGTGGTTCGCCAGCCGCCAGGACCCGCAGCGCCCCGACACCTGGCTGGCCAGCCGTGTGCCCTGCCCCACCTGCCGCGCGCGCTTCTGCATCCTGGATGTATGTGCTGTGCGCTGAGCCCGCCAGAGGGACCCCGCCACTGCCTTGGGGAGTAGTTGGGCCTCTGGGCCCTGGTTTGGGCTGTCATGGGTGGCTCATCCCTGTGTGGCGACTCACCGGTGCAGAAGGGCTGAGGCTGCAGTAGGGCTGGGGTTTTGGTTTTAAAAAGTTTTCTGTTGAAGTTCTGTCTGCGGCAGCGGGATGGGTTCTCAGCGCCTCTGTCTCCCCGACTCTTCGTGCTTCCAATTAGGGGGTAGATGCTGGGCACGCAGAACGTGGTGTTGGGTCCATCTCCAGAGCATTCTGGGGCCCCCTGAGCTGTGTTCTGGGAGACCCTGTCGTCTGCCCCAGATGGCCCTAACTTAAGCCACTTGCCTTAAACGTATGGGGCACATGAACCTTAACTGCTCGTCAGTTATACGACAGACTCGGATTTGCCCGAGACTGCAGTCTATCCTGCTCCTGTCCCCAAGCCGGCTGCTGGCCCTGTGGCATTGGCACCCTCCACTCCCCCGACGGAGGCTGCTCTGAGGACCTGGCGCAGAGCTAATTGGTGGAGGGTGAGAGCGCTGCCCAGGGTCTGCTGGTGATTGTGGGCAGCCAAGAGCCCACTCCTGGGGAGGTGGGTGGCCCCTGCCTGCTCCCTGCCCAGGGATACTCTGGGCTTCCCATCAGGGGCTGGCTGCTTTCAGCTGCCGTTCTCTTAGCCGCGTGCTTGTGGGGGCCGCCCACCCCTTGGAGGGGCCTGTAACCACGTGCCTTCTGCTGCTCCTGCGAGTCCAGGGAAGGGGCCAAGTTTCAGACTCCTGCTAGCGAGGGCACTGAGTTGAAGACCATGCTCCACAGCAGCGTCCTACATCCGGATGACAGGCTTGTTGGGACTCAGCACGGGGCTGGCCATACCCCGCAGGGTCCACCCACTTAGGAAGGGAAGTGCCCAGCAGTCAGGACAATGGCAGCTGTCTTCCCAATTCCTGTTGGTGCAGGAGGGGAGCAGGGAGGCAAGTGCCAGGTCCCTGGGTACAGCTCTGACAAACGGGACTGTTGGAGGGGCCCTAAGCCCCCTAAACCTGGTCATTCTAAGCAGGGGAGATGGACTCAGCTGGCCCATCTCACCCAAGGCTGCACCAAAGCCAGGGATTTGGAAGCGAGAAGCCCAGCTTTGTGGTCCTCAGGGGTGCCCACAGATGAAGGCCATCAGAGGGGCAGGCGGGAGCCATGCCCAGCCTCAGCCTGGACTTGCAAACCTTGGCAAGGGAGAGCCAGGCCTGGGGCTATCTTTTCTACAAAATAAACTTAGTTTTATAAAGATAAGTCTATTGTAGTGAGGTGATACACTATTTAATAAAATGTTACTATGAGTTTATATATTTTCTTGATTGGAATATTTTGTTTTTCCTGATACTCAAACCTTGGTAACAATTGGGGAGATGCCATCTTAGAAGTGGCAGCTTTTAATATGCACGTTTTGCTCAGAAAAAGAGAAGGGAGGCAGACTATGCGGGAATCTTCCTCTGGTTTCCCAGCTGGGGTCAGAAAGCCCATTTCCAGGGCACCCTCGTTGAAGGGTCCTGGGGGTTGTAGGGGGGTCAGCATGCAGGTGCTCCAGGTACAGGGGACACTGGTGGCCCAAGGTGGTGGGCCCTGCTCGTCGAGGCCTCCAACCTTGAGCTCTCCGCTATGTCCCATGGGATGCCTGGGTGTCCCATGGGATGCCTGGGTGGCCCTGGAGAGCAGCTCAGGTCGGGGAGCTACGGCACGTGCTTCCTGCTCTCTTATATTGGTGCTGGCCCCCAAACGTTTTTAAAAAGTGGTACATGCAACCCATTTAAAAAACACAGGTAGGGCTTCCCTGGTGGCGCAGTGGTAGAGAGTCCGCCTGCCGATGCAGGGGACACGGGTTCGTGCCCCGGTCCAGGAAGATCCCACGTGCCGCGGAGCGGCTGGGCCCGTGAGCCATGGCCGCTGAGCCTGCGCTCCGCAACGGGAGAGGCCCCAACGAGAGGCCCGCGTACCAAACAAAACACAGTCTCGAATTTTCTACATCCCGGAGATCTTTGACGTTCTTTCGACTTCAGTCCTTCTCTTTACTTCTTTTGCACACAGCATCACCACTTAACGCGTGGAGACTGGCCCAGGGCCCCAACGGGTGGGGTACCCGGTGGGGGTCACGGAGGGCCCGTGGGCCGTGTGCGGGGTGGGGGAGCGGTTAGCGCAGGAGGCGGCTCTGAAAGAGGCAGAAGTGAGCTCAGCGGCGGGAACTTCACATAGGCTCGCGGCGCCGGGCATCAGTCGCGGGCAGCGAGTCACCGCAGGCTTCTACGTGCCTGAAGACTGCAGCCCGAAGCTGCTCTGCTGCCTCCCTTTCCGGGTTCCGGGTTCCCGCCAGCGCGGACACAGTTCCCGCCGAACCGACCAATCGGAGAGCGCCCGAAACCGGCGCCGGGCCAATCGGAGACGCGTCCCTTGTTCCCTTGGCTCGCCCGCGTCGCCAGCGTCCGAATCTCCCGCCAATACCCCTATCCTCGCCCGCGAAGGCGCGGCCAATCAGCGTCCGAGGGTCGCGGCGGCCAGGCCGCCTCCAAGGCGGAGGGGGCAACCTTTTTTGAGGGTCTCGCCTCAGTCAACCCGGCGGCGCCCCTTCGCCTCCCGGATGGCAGCACGCGGGGCAGCTGTTTCGCGGCTCCCGGCCCGGCCTGGACGGCCTGCGGGGCGCGCGCCTCCGAGAGGCTCCCCCCGGAGCGGGCCCGATGGTCTCGACCGGCCCGGCGCGCGCGGGAGCCCGGGGGGCGGGGCGGCGGCCCATAAAGGCTGTTGGGGGCGGGGCGCGCTCAGTCAGCGTCGCGAGAAGGGGAAGTCGCCGTAGTCGCCGCCGCCGCCGCCGCCGCCACCGCCACCGCCGGACCCCAGTCCCCCACAATCCCGCCCGCCGCGTCGCCATGGCCTGCCGGCCGCGAAGTCCCCACGGGTGCGGGAGCCGCCGCGACGGCGACGCCAGGTGAGGCCGGGCCGCGCGCGGGGGGCTCCCGGGCTGGGGAGCGGCGGGCGGGGTTCGGGCGGGGGTCCCGGGCCTCCCCGCCCTGACGTGGTGTCTCGTCGCCAGCCCGCCGCCCTCCTCAAGATGGAGCCTCGGACGCAAACGCACGGCTGACGGGAGGCGCCGGAAGCCGGAGGACGCCGAGGGCCCCTCGAGGCCGCCGGGCGACCGCAGACCCGACAGGTGGGCCTGGCGCGGCCGTCGGGGTCCGGAGCGGGGGGTCCCCGCACCTGACTGACTAGGGGGTGCCGTGGGTCACCAACAACTCTCGACTAGTCGGGGCGCCCTTGGGTCACCATCCCGGTTAGTCAGGGTGCCTTTGTCTCGCTACCCGTGACTAGTGGGGATGCCTGTGGGTCACCACCTTTGACTAGTCGGGGTGCCTTTGCCTCACCCGTGTCTAGTCGGGGTGCGTCTGCCTCACCACCCCTGACTAGTCGGGGTGCCCTTGCCCCACTACCCCGATTAGTCGGGGTGCCTCTGCCTCACCAGCCCTGACTCGTCGGGACGCCCTTGGTCACCACCCCTGACTAGTTGGGGTGCCCTTGGTCACCACCCCTGACTAGTCGGGACGCCCTTGGTCACCACCCCTGACTAGTCGGGACGCCCTTGGTCACCACCCCTGACTAGTCGGGGTGCCCTTGCCCCACTACCCCGATTAGTCGGGGTGCGTCTGCCTCACCACCCCTGACTCGTCGGGACGCCCTTGGTCACCACCCCTGACTAGTCCCGGCGCCTGTGCCTCACAGTATGGCCGAGAGGCGTCTCAGTGATGGGCGTCAACAGGAAGTGGGCTCAGCCTCAGTCAGCGAGCCCTCCTGTGTTCCAGGGACGGCATGGGGGCCACCACGAACTTAGAACTTTCTAGAGTCAGCTCAGAAAAGTTGGGTGTCAACAGCAGAGCCACAGAAGGTGGGCGCCAGGATGCAAACCAAGACCGGCTCCACGCCCCTCTTTCCGCCCTGACGCTCCCTAGGCGCTTCCCTTCCGGCGAGTCTCGGTCGCAGCACTTACGTGTTTACACGCTCACTTGAGTGTCTTCTAGGCTGAGCAGTGTGTTGGGGAGGCCAGGATGCCGTGTCAACCTAGATCTCCTTTCCGTTCTGCCTGCACCCTGACACGGGAGGGACGGCAGAGACGGGAGCGGCTGAAGGGCACGCGCAGGGGCGCCGGTGGAGGGCAGCTGGTCAGGGAAGGCCTCTGTCGGGGTGAGATGGGAGGGGGTCCCTGGGAGAGCCCCCCGCCAGGGCCTGTGCGAGCACGAGGAGAGGAGGGCGAGGGGTGCCGGGACAGCTGCCAAGTTCAGGTGCTTACTGATGGCTTAGGGGTGGGTGCTGGGAGGAGCTCGGGGGTGACTAGCGTTTTGGCCTGGAGACCTTCCTCGTTTGTGGAATCTTTTGCCACCGTGAAGAGGATGGGGGTGGAGCAGACCTGCTCTGGGGAAGGAGTTGGTGATTAGGCTTAAGGTTTTCGGATGAGTAAAGAGAAGATGTTGAGGAAATAGCGGGCGGATAGCCTGGTCGGGGAGGCGCCGATGTTAAATTAGCATATACGTGGCTTTTAAAGATTTGGGATTTGAGATTACCGGGGAAAAGGTGGGAACGGAGAAGAGGCCCTCACAGCCCTAGGGCTAGATGTGAAGAACAGGTGATCCAATGGTATCTCTGAGTTCCTGCTCTGAGCCCTGCGGTGGTCTCTGTTTTAGCTGCAGACAAGGTGTTAAATCCTTACATTGCTTTGCATTCCTTTGTGTCCTCCTCTGGCTCACAGCAACCCCACAGGCCTCCTTCTTCTGACAGGAATGCCCCTGTCCTAGGCACGTTGCCCCTGCTCTTTGTTCTGTGCATGTGCTTTTATTCCCACAACCCCCTGTGGTGGCAGCGGGGAGTACACGGGGCGCATGGTGAGTGGAGCCACTTATATCGTCATGGGTGCAAGAACTGGTTCCTTTGGAGGGATGTTAGCTCATTGTGTAAAATAGGCTTTGTTTTCTACTTGAGCACTTTTCCAGAAGTACTCTTGTCCTAAGATAGGGTGAGTTGGTGAATATAATTTGCCTAATCTAAGAAATGAATTTTAGTTCCACGCAAGGTGGTTTTTATCAAGCTACCAAAACATGAGATGGAGTGAAAGGTCGTTTGTAAGCACCTTTTAGAAATTCAGGAATCTGTCACGGCCGGGAAACCCAGACCTGGACCTCTTGATACACTAGTGAGGATGTTGACGTCTAACCCTAGACAGGCCTCCATTTGGTTCTCTTCTGTATCTACCATACAGTCACTGAGTCATTTTAATTTGTCCATTAATTTGATTTCAGACCCTGCCAACCATGTTTAGACTGTGGAAATTTATTTTTGCAGATCCAATTTGAGTTTCTATGGGTGGGGTAATTATAAGGAGAGAAATGATAATTACATAAAGGGATTACTTTTTTGTTATTGCTGTTGCATTTTCAAAGCATGTCATTGGGTTTCCAGCTAGAATGTATAAAGTCGCTTACTGATGCAGTTGAAGTTAGTTTCCACTTTTGATATACCAGTGATGGCCAGTAGAAAGTTGAGGAGGAAAAGTGAAAATGTAAGTTTACATCTAATCTCTAACTAACAGATGTAGCAACAATTCTAACTGCCAGAGTTCTTGGCATCAAGTTCAAATTGCCTGAACTTGACTAAAGATTTCCTTGAGCTCTAGATAGAACTGAGCTTCTAGATTAAATTTAACCCAACTCTAGGGGGCACCTTTACCTGTAGACTAAGTCCCAATGCAGTAAGAACTCTGAAGTACATTTTTGTCCCCCCCATTTTAATTATGATGTGATAGATCCTGAGCCATTAATTGTGCGCATCTAGAAGTAAATAGTAGCCACAGTTATTAGGTGCTGGTCACTCTGCTTAGCTTAAAAATGTATTAGCTGAAATCTTTTTTAAAATTCTAAAAAAAAACCCCTCTTTTTGTAAATAAAAGAAGTTGTACTAGGTAGGTACACTTCTTGGTGCCAATGATAACTGTTGACTCTGTCTGCCTTTCCCCTGCACTGGCACACAGTAGTTGTTTAACAAACAGAGCCCAGGAGGCTTCAGACGAATTGCCGGAACTCGGTGAGCTAGTAAGTCATGGAGCAGAGATTTCTCTGGAGCCCGTTTTCTTGGCACTCTCCAAACAACCTCAGAACATTTCCTGATGCACGGTTTGAAAGGAAACTGAAAGTTGTGTCATGGTTCAAATGTGCGTTTTCATTTTATTGCAGCTTTACTACTCCCGAAGGCCCTAAGCCCCGTTCTAGATGTTCAGACTGGGCAAGTGCAGTCGAAGAAGATGAAATGAGGACTAGAGTTAACAAAGAAATTGCAAGGTATGCATTTCAGGCCAGTTTGAAATGTTATCTCTGGTGTTTTAAATTATATATTAAATTTGAGGCATATCTTAGAGTGGTGGTTTTTAAAAGTCTGGTGGGCCCCAGACCAGCCACATCAGCAGCTCCTGGGAACTTGTTGGAAATGCAGGTTTTCAGGCCCCACCCCAGGCCTGCTGGATGGGAAACTGGGTGGGGCCCAGCCCTGGCTTAAGCCCTTCAGATGAGTCTGCTCACTGAAATTTGAGAACCGGTGTCTTGGGGCTGTCCTTCCAGGGTGGCAGTAAGTGGGAGGTGGCGCTGCTAACAGCTCAGAAATGCCAGAGTGTGTGCGGGGACGGGTCCCTGACTTGGGGTCTGTGAACCCCTTGCAGTCCTACCCAGAGCTGTGTATTCAAGTTCAACTCCAAGCCACTTCCTCTTCCTCAGCTCATTACAGTTCAGATGATGCATCCTTCACCACTGCTCACTTCCCTGGATTACGTTCTCCCTGGTGTTTTGGGGCCTTTCTTCCCTTTGATAGATGCCATCCAACCCAGGGAATGAACGTTGAGTTAAAATGTTGTGGCTCGAAATTAATTGAAGTATATTGAACCAAGAGTCTGTTCTTAATTCTGAAGAGAAAATATGTCCTCATTGTTAGCAGGGAAGCAGGGCCAGACTGCTTCCTCCCCCTCTGCAGTGGTCGATGGTATTTAGAGCTGCCTTCTTTGTTTTTTTTTTTTGTTTTTGCGGTACGCGGGCCTGTCACTGTTGTGGCCTCTCCCGTTGCGGAGCACAGGCTCCAGATGCGCAGGCTCAGCGGCCATGGCTCACGGGCCCAGCCGCTCCGCGGCATGTGGGATCCTCCCGGACCGGGGCACGAACCCGTGTCCCCCGCATCGGCAGGCGGACTCTCAACCACTGCGCCACCAGGGAAGCCCAGAGCTGCCTTCTTTGGAAAGGCTCGGACACACGCGGGGGTTGGTTGTGACCACTTAATTCCTTTCAGACATTAGAATGCATGTGTGTGGGTGAGTAGGATGACTGGATAGAAGGGTGAACTGGAGCTGACAGCCGTGGGCTTCAGTGTTTTGAATGAGTTCTCGTGTTTATATAGATCTTGATTTTTCCCAGCTGTAACGGTAGGCTGTTTGACTGGGTCTATGCAGTTTTTGTGTTCTGCTCAAGGGTTATAACAGTTCTCATCATGTCCTTGTGTATCTGGACCCCCAGTGTCACCTTTTGCTGGGGACTGTCTGCAGCTCTTATGTGCTGCAGGGAGACCCCTGTTTGTCTTGACCTTCCTGTTGGTGGACCCCTCTTTGTTCCTTTCTGAAAATTGTCCTACCTTGCGAAGCAGGCCTGATCTTGTCCAGAGCACTGTTTGGGGCCGCTCTGTGGATCACACCCTTTCTGATGGAAAGCTGCTGCTTTTGATGAGACCCAAGTGATGCGAGCTTTTGATGATGGTGGTCTGTCTTACTTCCCACCAGGAAGGGGGGAGGTAAGAATTCAGCTCCCTGTATGCCAAGGGGGCTAGCACACACTACACACCAGCGGTCTGAAAATGGGTTTTAGTCATACCTGAAGCCAGTCTTTTCAACTGGGGTTCCAGAAAGAATGAAATCCGACAGAAAATGATTTCAGGGACTAGTTTCGCAGTTCTCAGGGGGTGGTTCATTATCTCCTGGTATCCAGGCTTCACTGGGGTGCCCCGGCAAACTTGGGGAAGGTTGAGAATTTTAGATTTGGAAGGAGGCACCATGATACGTGACATCCTTTAGACACTTGCGTGAGCTTCTAGCTAGAGGTGGTTTCCACGTTAGATTGCACTATGCTTTTTTGGTGACGTACTTTTGCAAAGTTGGGTGTTGGTCATTGCTGTGATAGAAGGCAAATGCCTGGTGAAATCCACAAGGGATGGGGGGAGGGGGGAAGGTGTGCAGTCTTTCTAAGAAGGTGAGTAGTCCCAACAGGCACACGTCTCATTAATAAGTAATCGTGGTATTAGAAATAAAAGCTTTGTATCTCAACTCATGTTTATTTTTTTCTAAAGCCTTCCGGGTTAGAGGGATGTAAATTTCTGTGTCATTTGGGTCTCACTACTTAACTGGCGGCAGTAGTTTTTTTTTTTAGAACCTGGTGGTTTTAAGCACCTTGTATGATCTTGGCACGTAACCTTTATCTTTGCCTCAAAGGTGATTGAGGGAGGTTGAAAATAAAAGAAGCCACCTACTGTTACTTAATCCACTTACCAGACCGCAGTCTCAGGGAGGCTTTGTTCCCTGTGGCTCTCTTAGCTCTAAAAGCTTTGTGTTCATTTCTATACCTTTTTAAAAACAGCAACGTTTACTTTGCTCTCAGATATAAAAGGAAACTCCTCATAAATGACTTTGGAAGAGAGAGAAAATCATCATCAGGAAGGTAAATGCTGTGTAATTATTTCTTTTCTAATTTAATAGATCTGTAGTTTATTAATAAAAAAACTGAACATGAGATGCTAAGTGTCTCAGTAGCATTTACTGTTTTTCTGTTCTTCACTGATTAGAAATGTGTATCTATCGTGTACTAAATTCCCATATATTCAAAGATCCTGGACTGTCGTGGGGTTAGTATGGTTTGGAATCCAGAGCGCAGATACTCCTGTATCGTGTTCAGACGTTTTCCTACGTCGTGGTCTTGTAAGTGAGGCTTGTGCCGTGCATTTCATTTTCTTCAGTTCGGATTCGAAGGAGTCTATGTCAGCATTGCCAGCCGACTTAGAGACCGATGAAAGTGTCCTGATGAGGAGACAGAAGCAGATCAACTATGGGAAGAACACCATTGCCTACGATCGCTATATTAAAGAAGTCCCAAGGTAGTCTTGTTTCGCCAGCATGTCCTGGTCAAGTCATGTGGCATTGCCGTCTAAAGAGTTGCTTTGGTGGTAAATCTGATTCTGGGCCTAGTTCTGCTAAGAAGTGTATTATTAATTATTAATGACTTTCAGGCACTTACATAAATAAAGAAGAATGGGTTGGTGACTGAGAAACCAAGGACGTGAAGATAAATAACATTTTCATAATTTAGAATGTTAGATGACATTTCATTTCTCAGGACTCATAGCTGTCTTGTAAATGTAAGATTATTAAAACACATGATGGGAAAATGTAAAGTTCAAGTTACAGATTGTAAAGATTTCATTAGAGAAAGATATGAGTCTTGCCCCGTTTTGTGTAAGCAGCATCCCCCCTCCCCCCACACACACAAGGATACAAAGGGAGCTTTAGAGAGTATACCAGCTGCTTGGCAGGATTGAAGTGCAGATGTCCTGTTCTGGGGCATGGATTGTGAAGGAAAGCAGAGGCAGAGAGGTAGTGCTTTTAAGCTCACCTGCAAATGTGGATGGTGTGTGCCAGGATAATCCCTCTGTCCCGGTAGGCACCTTCGACAGCCTGGCATTCATCCCAAAACCCCCAACAAATTCAAGAAGTATAGTCGACGATCGTGGGACCAGCAGATCAAACTCTGGAAGGTGGCTCTGCATTTTTGGGATCCTCCAGCGGAAGAAGGATGTGATTTGCAAGAAATGTATGTCTTTATTGCATTCTCGTCCTCCGTGTCTGCAGTTCGGGCGGTGATCGCAGTGGCTCTGTCACTGTGTGGCAGGTTATCGTGCATAACGTCCGCCTGTGGTCACAGCTTCGTGTGTGTTTTTTCTCTGCACGAGTGTATAAAGCCGGCTAGGCGGGCTCCAGGAGAGGCTGGAGGGAGGGGTGTGCTTCCTGGGCTGGCGTTACTGTCTGTAGCTCGGACAGACTCATCTTAGGAAACCTAGAGATATGTGGGGTTTGTTTGTTTTTAAGATAACATTTTAAAAAGCATGTGAGTAATTTATGTTGAGCTATAAACGTGAAAGGTCTTTTTTTTAATCTAAGGAAGGCTTTTATCTTTTTAAACTGTGTCTAGTTGGAAAGGTCTCAGGCCTGAGTTTCTGCCACGTGGTCGGGATGCCGGTTGAGTGCGGAGGTGGAGAGACTTGTCTGTGCGGCCTCTCTTCTCAGCTCCTTCGACCTGAGACTCTCCTGCCCTCAGAGACACATTTATTCATTCAAGTGTTGGAGTTTCTGCTTTGTGCTGGGGAAATTTATTAGAAAGAAGTTTGGCCTCACAGACACACACTGAGTTTTTTCCCGGTGTCACTATTGTCCCATTCTGTCTGTGGGTAGGAAATTGGACAGATGAGTGATGATGTGTATAGTATGGCTTGTCACAGTGTCTGTCTCCCCCCACAACTGGGCTCTGTCATTGACACTCCTACTTAGAAGGATGCCTGTGGGTGTGTACAGATAGTGGGCCATGGGCAAGAGCGGGCAGGTGGTTGTGCGCTCCGAGCCGGGTGGACCTGTTTGCCTGCAGGGCCTGCTTTACCTCTGCCAGGTGATCGGGCAGAGGGTCCGTCTGGCACACGGGGAGTCGCTGAAAGCTGGTGGGTCCCTCAGGGAGCAGAGGAGATGCGTGTCAGCGCTCACGGGCAGCGAGGCCGTGGTGGCGTTTGCCTTCTCCTGGCTCTGTTCCGCGGTGACTGACGTGCTTGTTCTGACCGCACAGACGTCCTGTAGACCTCGGGGAGATGGAGACGGAATCTGCGGAGAGCAGCTCTGAGTCCCGGACGAGCTCTCAGGATAACTTTGTAAGTACCTTTCCTTTGTTTTATCTCTGCGCGTGAGTGTTACAGGTTAATTGTTGACAGCATATGCCCCTCTGAAAACTGAAGTTTAAGCTGAAATTTGATTCTGATACTTATGAAAAAGGGGCTCCTTACCCCTTTCTCTGACTTTATTGAGGTGTCAGATTTGATGGAGTTCGTAGGTAGTGGCCTTATTTTAGATTTTGGGTTCAATCCAACTAATCAGTACCACCATTTTCATTTAAAAGTAAAAGGCCTTTTCTTCTCTGGTTCGCAGGCTTTGTCACTATTTTTAATTTTAGGCTGTCTAGTTTGTTCTGGTGAATTGCTAGTATAGGAATCATCTGCTAGTTGTTATAAGTGGAGGAATGCTTTGGGCCTAGGGGTTTCCCCACATTTGCCAATTTAAAAAAATTACGTGTTTTCGGAAGAAAAAACCTCCAAAGATGAAAAGCGATGTACAGAATTGCCTCGTCTCTAATTCTCTAGTTACTGGTTGGGTGCACGTTCTTCCAGACTTCTCTGCACGTATACAAGCCAAATACACAGCAGCAGTTTACAGTGAAAGGATCCCTTTGTTATTTTAAAAGAGACGGCCCCAATACTTACATGTGGAAATATTCTGCACATGAAGTAAAAAAATAGGTTAAAAACTAGAACTCATAAATATTTGTTTGAAAAACTCATGCTTTATAGAAGACCAACCTGTACTGTATCTGAACAGGTCAGCAACATATAAAATGGAAGTGCGTAGTTGCCTTTCCCTGCCTGCCTTCCATCTGTGTCACCCTGATAAGCCTGGGACGTGCCCTCCCAGTCTTCGGGACCATCTGCATCCCACATACTTTGTGACTATTCGAGGTGTTAGAAGTAACACAGGGACTCCCCTGGAGGTCCAGTGGTCAGGACTCAGCGCTTCCACTGCAGCGGGCCCGGGTTCAATCCCTCATCGGGGAACTAAGGTCCTGCAAGCCGCGTGGCCAAAAAAAAAAAAAAAAAGTAACACTAATGTCCAAGAGAGAGGAATGACAAATTACATTCATAAGAAATACAGCTACTACAGGTTGTTTTTGAAACTGATAACGTGGAAAATCGTCAAGATAAATAAAAACAGGATACTTAACCAGGATGATCCCAGTTTTGTGGATATTTATACACGGGCAGGACTAAAACCCATGACGATCTCAGCAGGTGGTATCCTTGGTGTGGATTAAGAGTGACCGTTGTCCCAGCTCAAGAAGCCGATTCTGAATGTGCTGCTCGTGGTCACAGAAGTTAGGGGGTGGCGACTGCACGGGCGGGTCGGGGGCCAGGCCCTGAAGATCAGAGGCAGCGGTCCTGGCGGGGGGTCCTGGGGAGCCGAGGAGAGGTGGGAGCCGGCGGGACGTTCGGGGGATAGGAGAGAAGGCTGGGTGGCGAAGCGGAGCGCCCCGGCTCGGGCCTGCAGGGCCCGAGGCACCGGGGAGCAGCGTGTTCGCCGCTGAGCACCGGCCACTATCACAGCATCACTGCTGTGCTCACGAAACGCAGCCGTGGTAAAACACGGCTACCTCGTAACCAGGCGGCGCGCAGGTTTCCCGGTTGTCCCAGTAGTGTCCTTGTCGCAGGTCTTTTTTTCTCTTTTTTGGCCCAGAATTTAATCAAGGATTACACGTTTAATTGCCACGTCTCTTAAATTTCCTTTAGTTTAGAATAGTCTTGCTGCTTTTCCCCCAGGACGTTGACCTCTTTGGAAGGGTTCAGGCCCGTTTTTATGAAGCAGGATGTTCCTCAGTTGGGAGTTGTCGTACTGTCTCCTTGAGGATTAGATTCAGGTTGAACCCTTTGGCCCCCGTTTTGGGGGTGAGGTGGGGCGGTCCTCAGCCCAGCGCCAGCGCCAAGTGCTCGGCGGTGTGACGTGATTGCTTCACGAGCCACGGTGGCACGTCCTGTCCACACAGTGGCTCCTGTTAGGTGTGAGCGGCTGTGGCTCAGGGGCCTTAAAGGTCACTTGGTCACTCATGGGGCGGGGGCGGGGGGTGGGAGTTTGACAGATGCTTGAAGGGAAGCTTGGCAGTCAGTATCTGCTGGATGCTCTCCCGGGCATGTCCTGCGTTCCTGGGAGGCGCTCAGCCCCCTGCTCAGCACCTCCAGCAGCAAGTCCAGTGTGCCCGAGGGACCGGCTGTGACCGTGCTTCTGTTTTCTAGGACATGTACTGTGGCACCCCTACGAAAGTTAGGCACGTGGACTGCCATGCGGGGGATGAGTTTGACTTGGAAGCCTGTTTAACTGAACCCTTGAAAGACTTCTCAGCCATGAGCTAACCGGCGCCACCTGGAGGCCCCTGGGAGCAGCGCTGCCTCCCCGGGCGGGTGGCCCACCAAGCATGCGTCCTGCCTTTGTAACTGGGGGTTTCTGTCACAGTGTACAGTCTCTTGGTGAATTGATGTTCTTGCCTTATTTTCTTAAGAAACATTAATTTTGTGTATAGGGAATGCATTTTGCATGTTTTAAATTGTAAATGGAACTAAATCCGAGGAAAATTGAACTCGAGGCAATCTTGCAACAATCTTAATTGCTTGATCTCCGCATCCTTGAAGTTAACCTGACAAGTGTGCCCTAACTGGTTTTCCACAAGTTTTTTAGGCGTTAATTGCTGCTTGTCAGAGGGCTGGTTTGGGTTTAAGCATATGTTCACGGGGCTTTCTTTACTGGTATCTGGCCGAGTGTTCTCATAATCAGATACCTTTAATATCTATGGAAAGGGTTAGGGTTTGGGCCGTTTGTCAGTATGTCAAGATGGGTTTTTTTCCTCGTACAGAGCACTGAATAGTCAGATATTAAATTGAGCTGGTAGGTTAATGGGGTTTATGTAAGTTATACGGTCTTAATTAGGTACTTGTAAATAGCACTCAGTAGCCCTTCTACCTATATTACTCCAAGAGTTAAGACAGCAGAAGGATTTAGAAAGAACATTTTTTATAGTCAGTTAATTTACCGTGTACAATTGCTGTAAATGATAATGTGTACAGATTTTCTGTTCAAATATTCAATTGTAAACTTCTTGTTAAGACTATTATGTTTCTGTTGCTTTTGTATGGAATGACATTGCAAAAATAAAAAGGACCTTCTTTAACTGACTTACTACCTTGCCAGATAGGCTGCCTGCTGTGGTGATTCCTGCCCTTGGCTTGTGCCCAGGGAGGGTGGCACGCAGTGGTGGGAGCGTTGTGCCCGGGCTTGTGGCCCCGCCCCGCCCGGCGAGGAGCCCTACATTGTGATAGGTTTGCAGCTCTGGCCTGGGGTCTTGGTTGGGCTGGAGCCGGGTCCAGACCTGTGTCAGCGGTGGGCCCGGTGTGTGCTCTCCTGGTTAAAGGGAGTGTGTGCCCACAGACTTATAGGAAGCCAGGGGCCTCGGCTTGCTGCTTGGTTGGCAGCTGGGGTGACAGGGCCTTTCCCTGTGTCCTGAGACAGACCAGGGCCGACGGCCCGCCTGAGGGGCTGCCCCACCCACAGCGGCGCGCATAGCCCCTGGCAGCTCGTGCCCTGTGGACACCCCCTTGAAGTGATGCTGAGCTCCCTTTAAGCAAGGGGTGGGCATCGGTCACTTTGTTCAAGGTGCTTTGAAAGGCCAGAAGCCCCTTCCTGTTGGTTTCACACATGTGTTGAGCTCGTAGTATGTCAGGCAGCCTCGTGGATGTTGGGACACAGGAGACAGGGTGCCCCGAAGTCTGCACTCATGCTCTTGGGGACAGAAGATAGCAAATATGGTGTCAGGTTACAGGGTAGGAGGGCAGCGAAGCAGGGCAGGGGGCGGCTGGGAGATGCCCTATTAGGTGGTGTGTGAGCAGGGATGTGCTGCCGGGGTGGGGCGGGGGCATTCACCCCAGAGGGCAGCAAGTGCAAAGGCCCTGGGGTAGGAATATGGTGTATGGAACCCCAGCAGTGCTCAGACATGGGAGAGGCTTGGCAGCTGGTGTGGGCTGGAGTCTGCTTGAGAAAGACAAGAGCTGTGAGGGGGGGCAGGGGACGCCTCAGGGCCTGGAGGAGGCTGCCCAGGACGGGTGAGAACACTGGGAACCGAAGCAAAGTGGACCCCTGCTGTGTAGTGACCGCTGGCAGCCCTGTTGTGCACAGGGTGGTGGAAAACACTGACCTATGGCCTGGATGGGCCGGTAGGGTTTCTAGGCAGACCCTCGGAGCTGCCTCTGACTTCCCACGGCTCATTCCGAGAGGCGAGAACACAGAGGGAAGGGCTGTTTAATTGCGGGGATGGGGGGAGCCCTTTGTGGTCTTAGTTATGTCCACCTTCCTGGGTGGCAAACAAGGTGAACATGAAGAAACGGCTTCAGAGCAAAGATCAAACCCAGAGGATGCCGGGGGAGACGGGTCTGCAGTGAAGCTGAGGCCGTGGCTGTCAAATGCTTGGTTAGGACCTCGGAAGTTCGAGAGCCTTTGTATCAGACAACAGGACGTCTAAGAAGCTTATGTCCCCCAGTAGCCCAAGGCAGAGAAGGGCTTCTTTTTTTATTTTATTTTATTTTTTAAGTACGTGGGCCTCTCACTGTTGTGGCCTCTCCCGTTGCGGAGCACAGGCTCCGGACGCGCAGGCCCAGCGGCCATGGCTCACGGGCCCAGCCGCTCTGCGGCATGTGGGATCTTCCCGGACCGGGGCACGAACCCGTGTCCCCTGCATCGGCAGAGAAGGGCTTATTTTGAGGAGACCTGTGCGTGTGGCTCTTGTCTAATGAATCGAACCGCAGTAAGAGTCACAGGAGACTCAAAAAGCTTTTGAAAGAATCGTATTGGCAGAAACACTGCCAGCTTGGACTGAAATGGACGGGCAGTATAGAATGAAAAGAGGCCTTTGGAGCCTCAAGATTCTAGTGTCAGGCAGCAGGTTGAAGAAACTACACAGCTGCGAACACAGGCTGCGTTTCATGGAAAAGGGAGCGTGATTCACAGGTGGATCCCAGAGGCGTGGAGAGTCACCGATGCAGCAGGACTGAGATCTGACCAGCCCTCCCCCCATACCCCCCGCCCCTACAGGAGCGGCCGAAGCAGTTACCCCAGGCTTGGCCCATCGTATGTTGGTGTGTGTGTGGCGGGTCCTGGGGACAGAGTGCACGTAAGTCGTCTCTCTTCAGACTGAGAGGACCCTCACCCCAGCAGCTGTGTTTGGGGGACTCCTCCATCAGAGCCTATTCCTGTGACGGGATCGGGACGTCGGGCTGGTGCTGATGCAGAATGAGACTGGGGGGCCTTGGGAAGGCCGTAGATCATTTGTGGCCAGAGCGTGGACTGCGGTGGCCCTAAGTAGTGGGCAAGGAGGCTAGGCTGGCTGGAGCAGGGAGTGACGGGTGCAGTCGGGGGTGGGCAGCCAGGGGCTCTTGAGCAGGGGCCGTGATATCTGACTCAGGTTCTAGAAGAATCACCCCGGCTACTGGCTTTTGCTTCACACCTACATTCTTGCAATGCTCTTAAGCACCAAGGAAATCGGTCTTCAGACTTGAGTTCCTGCTCTTTAGTGCTGTTAGTGTAAGCTGGTTCTTCCGTGTGAGTGTAACAAGGAGCCCATCGGCTGGGACTGAGGGGTCTTTATTCTTGACTCTCGTACGTTGAACCCAGAGGTGTCAGAACTCCATTACGTTTGTCCAGCATGATTAATTCTGCACGGTGCCAGGCTGGTCGCGATCTCGTTCCCAGTGGAGGTTCATTTTCCTGTCTCCTGAGGGCAGACGTGGGCAGCTTATCAGGGCTGTCATCCTCCATCCCCAACTCGCTTCCTTGCTGTGCCGTGATGTCGTCCTCTCCTGCCGGCCCGCCGGGATCCTGACATCAGGTTGCTGGTCCCTCGGCCTCTGAGAGGAAGATGGTGACAGGTCCTCCCAGGTGAGTCAGCAGCCCACCTGAAGCAAAAGGCTGCTCTTCCACCCGTGTGGGTGGCTCTTCTAGTTAACGGAGGGGTTACAGGAGCGTGGTTGCCCGTGTAGGCAAACTCGAAAAGCCGCTCAGGTAGAGTCATGTGACGCTACTTGACAAACCGGAAGTACCTTGCAGTTAATGTGTCTTCTTGGAACCTGGGTCGGGGGGAGGGGGGACGTGTGCCTTTTCGATCGTCAGTCTGTATATTTTACGTTTAAGCATCTTGAGGGGGGGACCTCCCTGGTGGTCCAGTGGTTAAGACTCAGTGCTTCCACTGCAGGGGGCTTGGGTTCAATCCCTGATTGGAGAACGAAGATCCTGCACGCCACGCAGCGCGACCAAAAAACAAAACAAAACAAAAGAGTCTTGAGGGTTTTTTGTTTTGGAGTTTTGTTGCTCTGTTGTCATCGTTCGCTTTGTAACGTGCAGGCTTTAATGGGATCAAAACCACTTTGTAAAACTCACATTTCGAAGATGCACATGAAGTTTTCCGGAAAAATGCTCCCTCAGGGTAGGGTGGAAGAAACAAAGCCTCTTGCTGGCACTGAGGCTCCGTGACTGACCTTCCAAAAGGCACCGACTCTGTACAGTGTAGCCAGAGCCTGTCGCCTGGCACAGCGCAGGCGCATTCAACGTGTGGCATGTGGGATGCGGCCCTGCCCTGCGGTGCCAGCTCTGCCTCCCCCGGCTGTGTGACGGGGCCTTCATGTCCCGTGGATGAGACCTGGGTAGTGGCAGCACCTCCTAGGCTGGCTCTGAGGGTTAGAGGAGAGACTGAATGCCGCGAGCTAATGATGCTGGCGACGGCAGCAGTCGAGGTTGCCGAAGGCCCCGTTTAAGGTGCCGACAAAACCCACACGTCCATTAACGCCTTCACTGACGGGAGGGCAGGGATGGGCCTCAGGCACTTAGGACGTGGGCGCCCACTGCACACGGGCATCGAAGCTGCTTCCCGGAGGCCTAGAGATGGTCAGGCTGCCCAGGGAGGGGCCCTGGAGCCAGTCCAGTGCTTGCCGCTCCCCTGCGTGAATGCCAAGCCATGCGAGGGGCATGTGGCGTGTGCGATCTTGAGGGGCTTTCCAGGTGTGGTGGCCATCGGTGCACTTGCTGTGCTCCTTAGGAAGAAGGCAGAGGAAGCCCCTTCCCTTCCCTGGGCGGGAGTGCCAAGTGGGGCCTTGCCACCGATGCGGGCAGGTGGCGCGAGCCGTGTTGGTTACCTGCTGCTGTGGAACAGGTCACCCGAAACTTGTGGCTTACAAGACGGTACTTATCCCCCAGCTTCTGTGGCTCGGTCGGGTCCTTGCATTCAAGGGGCTGCAGTCAAGGTGTCGGCGGGGGGGGACTTCCCTGGTGGTCCAGTGGTTAAGTCTCCACGCGCCCAGTGCAGGGGGCCCGGCTTCGATCCCTGGTCAGGGGACTAGATCCCACCTGCCACAACTAAAGATCCCACGTGCCATATAGAAGACCCGGCGCAGCCAAATAAATAAATAAAATATTAAAAAAAAGAGGGCATCGGCTGGGGCTGGGGTGTCATCTGAAGGCTCGACCAGGGAGGAGCCATGTCCACTGCTGTGGTCAGCGTGTGCCCCATGGGCCAGAGGTCGCCCCCACTCCTTGCCAGGTGGGCTTGCTTCACCAGAGCAGATGAGAGTACCAGCAGACACAGCATGGTGGGGGTCCCGTCTTGGGCTATGGTGCCAGCCCACCCTCAAGCACAGGGGCCATTGGAGCCACCTGGGGACATGCCGTGAGAGGCCCTGCTGGGCAGCTGGACGTCTGCCGGCACCGGTCTCCTGTTACATGAAAGTTAACTTAAAACGGACCGCAGACTTAAGTGTAAAGTGCAAAAGTATAAAACTTGTAGAAAACTGGGCTCTAGGGCGAGGCAGTGCTTAGACTGGACACCAGAAGCATGCGCCGCAAAAGGGAAAATGGTTAAACAAGACCTCATCACAATCAAAGACTTGCTCTGGGCAAGGCCCTGCTGAGAGGGCGGAAGGACAGGCGGTGGGCTCGGGGGACGTATCTGACAGGGGTTCGCCTGGGATAAAGGAGAACTCCCCAAAGTCACAGTGGAAAGCAGTCCAGCTAGAGGAGGAGCAGGGGGCGTGAGGAGGGAGGCAAGTCACGGAGAGGACACGGGCAGAGGATGTGTGAGAAGGTGTCCAGCGAGACTGCTCGTTAGGGAAACGTGGCTGAGAACCAGCCACCAGTGCTGACGTCAGCGCGGGGACACAGCGAGGGCTGGTGAACACCGGGCGGGGAGGTGGCGCAGCCCCTCTGGAAGGTACTCGGACAGTTACCACCCGAGCCGGTAACTGTGCTCCTGGGCATTTATCCCAGAACTGAAAACGCATGTTCACTAGAAACCTGGGTGTGAATGTTCCTAACGGTCGAGTGTCTAACAGCCCCAGACGAGAACAGTCCACGTGTCCTTCTACAGGCAGTGGCCAAGCAAACCCCGGGCCACCCCCAGTGTGGACGGGCGCTCACTGGTTCTGACAGTGCACTGGAGTTTTGCAAGACTTTATCCTGGGGGAGATGATCATTCGTGACAATTTTCCTGGAATACAAAAGAGGCAAAATTACATGTTGAAAGGGCACACCATGTTCCTGGATATATTGGCTCAGAATGACCAACACAGACACATTCTAGAAAAGTTACTGGACTTTAAAGAGAAAAGAAAAAAAAATCCTTTGGGCATCTTGAAAAAAGCACATTACTTATATAGGAAAGAATATTAGACTATCATACTTTTTTATTTTTTTATATTTTTTTTTTTTTAAAAAAATTCTATTTTTTGATTTTAGACTATCATACTTTTTGACAACAATACTTTATTCCAGAAGACAATGGAGTAACATGTTTCAGATATTTGAAGAAAGAAAGTGTACACCAAGGATTTTATATCCAAAAAACTCACTTGCAAGTACAAAGGGCACAGAAAAGTTGTCATCCATGTGGGAGAAGTCAGAATTCAGAGATCTTGTTCCTGTGAGCCCTTCCCGAGAATCTATGGGAAAATGATCTTCTGCAGCTGATGTGATCAGACGCGTCAGCGTGGGCACCAAGGACAGTGTCACACGTACAGCTACTTCGGGGCCCGGGCCGGCAAGGCTGCGATGGGAGAGTGGGGCATGCAGCAGCCTGGAGGAGGGTAGGGAGAGAGGGCAGAGGTGCAAAAACACTTCATGTTTTTAGCGATCATATTGTTGGGAAAACTGAATGAGTAATTGTGGGATGGATCTTCCAGACGGCGTGTCTCCTGTGTGGTCCTCTGGGCTGAAGAAGAATGCACACGTCGAAAGTAGAGAAGATCTTCCGGAACAGCTCTGGGTCTTGGGCCGCACGGGGAGCCCCGAGGGCACCATCGCACCTGTAACAGCCATGCCCGTAAGGACCCGGCGTTCTTTGTCGGGTGAGGGTAAACCCTCGGCGGCCCCAGCACCCAATACTCCACATCACAAAGGCACGGACTGTTAGGACAAGCAGCCCCGAGCACGTCTCCAGAGGGTCAGGCTGAGCGGAAACAGTCAACCTAAAAGGCTGTGTTCTATGTGCTTCCTCCTGTGTAACGTTGGGGGAGAGACAGTTACAGAAATGGAGCAGATCAGTGGTTGCCAGAGATCCTATGTATGTATTGTGTATCTATACGTCACCTATATTAACCGATATCTATATCCTTATCTCCCTCTAGCTCTGTGCTGAAGGTCTAGAAACAGTGAGCAACCTGGCAGTGCCCATCCCTTGCCCCCATGTCGTGGTTTTTTTTTTTTTTTTTTTGTGGTACGCGGCCCTCTCACTGTTGTGGCCTCTCCCGTTGCGGAGCACAGGCTCCGGACGCGCAGGCTCAGCGGCCATGGCTCACGGGCCCAGCCGCTCCGTGGCATGTGGGATCCTCCCGGACCGGGGCACGAACCCGTGTCCCCTGCATCGGCAGGCGGACTCTCAACCACTGCGCCACCAGGGAAGCCCCACATCGTCGTCTTGAAATAGCATTTCTCATGATGAGGGCCTCTTGGAGAAGCGGCCTGTCCGAGGCATGGGGCAGGAGTGTCCACCGTGAGCCTGGGCACGGCATCAGGCCGGGGGCCCTGCGTTGAGGTCCAGTAGCGTCATGTCCAAAGCAGCTGGCAGTGGCCTGGAGAGACCCCCTCACTGGCCAAGACTGCGACAACCTGATCTTCAATGGGGATAAGAAACGCCATGGATTAAAACCCATCAAAATGTTTAAGTTCACGAGTTCAGAATGATACCTTGGAAAAAGAGAAACGGGCCACTTCTGGAGGCTGGTGGGAGCCACCTCACTCGTGAGAGCCGGTGGCGGGAGCGGATGATCCCAGCGTCTCTCCGGCGGCCACCGGACCAAGCTGCACCCTGCAGGGCCCACACTGGACGGTGTCTGCACGAGGACTCTGAAGATCAGTGACAGAGAAGGCAGTGGAGTGTCTCCCCTGGGACGGCCACTCAGACTTCCAAGTGACACAGCCAGGCATTTGAGCCGCCCCAGCCTTGCCCAGCACCACCTGTAGTTTGGTCAAAGTTACCGAAGCTGAGTCTGACTGAGGCCCTGGGACTGACTGCCGGTCGGCAGGAAACCCAGAGGAAGGAGCCAGCGCTGGGCTTTGCCCACAGGCCGCAGCAACCACATGCAGACCGTGGACCACTCCAGGGATAGCACGGTGGTCCCGGCTCTGCAACTGGGAGGAAAGGAAGAGAAAGGGATGGAGGATCTGGGATCAGAGATGCCAGAGGGACTCCAAGTAGGGAAACGGGCAGGACTGAGCTCCCGTGGGGTCTGGGCGCTGTCCCCAGGGTCCGTCAGCTGCTTCTAAAGTCCAGGAAAGGAGCGTTTCTGGTCCGGCTGGGGGAGGGTGTGCCTCTGGCCCTGACGAGCCCCCTGGGGAGGCTGCCTACGTCCCGATTTCTCTCTTTTAAGCAGCATTGTTGAGAACGGTTCACATACTGTGCAATTCACAAAGTGCACAACTCAGTGGCTTTTAGGGCCACTGAGTTGCGTGTTCCTCACCACAGTCAACGTTTCACATCCACAAAGAACCCTGCACGCCTCCGCTGTTCCCCGGCCCCCAGCCCTAGACAGCCAGTAACCCCCTTTCTGGTCTCTGTCTGTCTGTCTCACCTCGTGAAGAGGTGAGAAGCCCACCCCTGACTTGGGGCTGGGCTGTCCCACCGCCGCCCCCAGCGCCCAGCCGTGGCCCGTGGTCTCTGCTTGGACCTCCTCAGAGCCCCCGTGCTGGCCTCCTGCTGCCCTGGCCCGATGACCGGCTCCACCCTGACCATCAGCTGCTCCCCTGGGGCTTCCCGACGGCCCAGCCAGGGGGCAGCTCCCCCGCCCCACAGGGACACTCAGCCACCCCACGCGGCCTCCTCGCAGTGGCTGCTGGCTTGCCCTTCTCCCGACGCGAAGCCCAGAGCACCTCGGGGCCTGGGCACCGGCAGACCCCTCTGGAAGGAGGGAGGCCCCAGGGCCGCCAGGCGGCTCAGGTGCATGAGCGGCACCCCGGAGTTGGGCTGCCTGACTTGCTGAGCCCCTCGGTCCAGACTACCCCGGTGGCTGTCAAGGCTGGTGCTGGGCCGGAGGAGGACCTGGACCCCAGCTCTGAGTGGCCGGTTTCCAGACCCATCTCTGGCACAAATGTCACAACCTCCCTGGGTCTCGGTTTTCTTATCTGAGAAGTGGGAGCTGAGCCTGAAGGGAAGGACTGGACCCAGGACTCTCTGGAAACAGGATGGCCGCACCCAGAGGCGGACACTGGTGGACGGCAGGCCAGGGCAGCCCAGGGTAGGCTCTCGCTACTGGAGGTTAGCCCCTGGGTCAAAAGAGGGGTTCCACTCCTGCCCTCCCATCAGAAAGCCATCCAGGCCCCTGGGGACCCAGAGAGGCTTGTCTGAAAGGCTCTCTCCTCAGCCCAGTCTGAGTGCCGGGCGTCAGCGAAGGGCACCCTGGGCCCGGAAGGCCAGGGAGGGACGGGGCGGGGCCCTGGGTGGAGGGTGGAAATGTCCCCTCAGGCTTTGGGGCCGAGAGGGGCCTCCTGGAGACTCCTTCCAGGGCTCACCTCCTGACTTTTGCCTGCTCCTCCTCTCACTTCCACTGGGCTTTAAACCCCCAAGGGACATCCCCTCCTCCAGGCCCTTCCTAGCCCAGATTAGGAGCTCTCCCACCAGCCCACCCGCCCTTGTATTCCTTAGCTCGCTCCACAGTGCATCGCGGCTGGGCGCCGGTTACTACCTTTTGTGCGTGGGTGTCTCCGGCCGGTGGCAGGTCCCGGGCCTCATGGCCCCTACGTAGGGCACAGCGTAGAGTGAGCATCTGCCCTCGTCCGCCCGTGTGCCCAGTGCCCAGCCCTGTGGCTCCTGGTGAAAGCGTGAAAGCGCTGCTGGCTTTAAGGCAGCTCTGGCTCCGCCTCCTGGAGGGTGCCCCCGCACCTCCCACCCCCAGCAGAGGTCAAGAGCCGCTGCGCACGCTGTGTGCCCCTTCTGCTGCTCTGGCCGCTCTGGGAGGGGTCACGGGCTGGGGGGGGCTCGTCCTCACTCCTGACAAGGCTCCGGCAGAGGGAGGGTGAGCACCGGGGTGGGACGAGTCCCTTTGCTCTGCACCTCAGCCTCCCGATCTGAAAAGGTCGGTTCTAGCACCTTCCCTCCCTCGGGCTAATCCATGCAGGGCCTGACAAAGGGCGCTAGTGTGGGCCAAGCCCTCCTGATGGGACAGCCACAGCGGCAGGAGCCAGCAAGAGCTGGCAAGGACCTCTGGTCTGTAACTGCATCCCCACAACTTTGTCCCCGGTTGCAGGACGGTTCTGAGATGCTTTTCAGTTTTATGGGAAATCATTAAATCCAATGAGAGACATTAATGGGGCACAGACTACCTCTCTTGATCCACTGGAAACCTTCAGTAAATATGCAGATAAGGGCTGAGCGGCAGGGGGATACAACTTAATCAGTCCGGAGGCTTCTGACAAACACAAAGGTGACCTTGGTGACTTGAGGTGGTCATCACGGGTCCAGATGGGCTACAGCAGAAGACCCAGCTCCCCTCCCCCCCCCAGGTGCCCCCAGGTGTCTGTGTCCTGCTCCGTCCTGGATCACAGAGCCACTTGTCCTTGGGGAACCTGGCCAGCATCGCTTGACTCTTGGAGGGGATTAAAGGATGGCGGTGTGGATGCCCGTGGAAGCGGCCTGGGCGCCCACATCGCCGTGCCCCCCGCCCCCGTCTATCGCTGGCCCTGCTCCCTGCACCAGCTATGCGGGGACTCCAGTTCTTCCAGGTGGCTGCAGGGGGACTCTTCCCTGCCAGTCCTGGTGACAGGTGGCTTGGCTCGGCTCTAAAACCTGTATAGGACAGGCCTCACCAGGCCCAGAAACTGCATGGAGGCCCTGGCCTGGCGCTCGGGCCACATCCCTGATGTCTCCCCCAACACCCAACCCCAGGAATGCCCAGGAGGCTTACATTCTCACCTCCTTCGGGTTTCTTCCCAATGCCACTCCCTTTTCCACCTAAAACAGCCACCACCCCATCCCTGTCATGCATTTGTCTGGCCTCAGGGCCCACTGCAGGGCCTGGTCAGCGTGGAGACCCCTCGTCAATGCCCCTGCCCCCAGGCCAAGAGTGAGCACACAGGTGGCAGGTGGCTCTTTCCCATCTGACCCCTTCTCACCACCTGCACAAAGCTCAGCGCCTGGAGACTCAAGTGGGGGAACTGTGGACCACAGGGTCCCTAAGGTCTCTCCCAGCCCCAGTGACCCCTCCCACGGGTGAGGAGAGTTTGCCTGCCCTTACCCGTTTAATGAACCATCTCGTCTGAAACAAGCCCACGCAGACGCCCGGCCTCAGAGCTGCCCCCTGAGCTGGGCCGGCAGGGCGGGTCTGATGCGGGGGCCAGTGGGCCTGGGTCAGGACCCCAGCCGGCCCCCAGGATGGAAGGCTGGAGGGCGAGGCAGGGCCCCTTCCAAGGGCCAGTACCCTGACCGCCAGCCTCACCTCCTGGAGACACCCCAGAGGTCCGGTCTCAGCCGCCACTGTGCTCGGACGAAGGCCCACCCTTCTCTCCTGCCAGGAGTGCTAACCACGGCCTCTGAGCCCCTGCCGCCCTGCCGGTCGCACAGGGCGGAGTCGCCGGGAGACCGGAGAAGGCAAGAGACTTGCTCGAGGTCACACAGCGGGTCATAGGCAGGGTGCGGTGGGCGGCGAGGCCGAACCAGGGCTCCGGGCCGTACGGTGTGGGGAGTGGGGACCCCGAACGGCCGGGCCGCCGGCGGGGCCGAGCCCTTCGCGCCGGGCAGGCCACTCGCCCCTGCGCCGAGCGTGCCCTCCCGCTGCCTTAGGTCGCCGTCGCCGCCCGCCTTCGCCTTCCTGGACACTGGCTCACGCCCACCCCCCGCAGGCGCGCAGGTACGTGTGTGGGTGTAGCCCCGACCCCGGGGCCAGCACGGCGCACGCGCCGTCCGCCCGCCCGCTGCGGAAACAAGCCCCGGCATGCGCAGGCCCTGCCCCCTCGGCTGAAACCCCGCCCCACAAGGCACGCCCCTTCCGCCGTAAGTCCCCGCCCACCCGCCGACCGAGGCACCGCCCCCACGACATAGGCCCCGCCTCTCATGCGCTCGGAGCGGCGCGGCTGTGGGAAGGCGAGTGCCGGCCAGCTGATGGGCGGGGCGGCGGCGCGGGGCGGTGCCTGTGTCGTGGGGGCGGGGCGCCGGCCGCGGTCCTGTTGCCTCTGAGGCGCGACGTCCTTTGAGGGAGGAGCGCGGCCTGAGGGCCGGCGCCTCCCTCGTTCAGCCCGCCCGGCCGAGCTCAGGTGCAGGGCCCGGCGTGGCCCGCGAGAACCCGGGGCGTGCGTGCGCGCACCCGGGGCCGTGCGTGCGCCCGCCCGCGCGGGGCCGCGCGTGAACTTGGGCCAGAGGGTGCCCGCTCCTGTCAGCGCGCTCAGCCCGGCCCGCGCGGCCCGATGCTTTTCCACTCGCGTCGGTGCCGAGCGTTTTCGCCGCTGCACACGGAGAGCGCGGCGGGCGGGTCGCTGAGGGCGCGGGGACCCGGGGGCTCGCGACCTGGGGTTGGGACTCCTGCCGCGCGCACCACCCCCGGACCGGCCCGGGCCCCGGGCCCCCCACTCCCCGGTCCCCCTGCACCCCAAGACCCTGCGCACCTCGGGGCCCCCTGCGCGCCCCAAGAGCCCCGGGCCCCGGGCCCCCTGCGCCCCGAGAGCTCCGCGCACCCCGGGACCCCCGCGCTCCCCGAGAATCCCTGGCCTTGGGACTCCTGCGACCCGGAATCCCTGCTCCCCAAGAGCCCCGCGCCCCGGGACCCCCGCGCGCCCCGAGAGCCTGCGCACCCGGGGCCCCGTACACTCTACGCGCCCCTTGGCTGTAAGGGGCCCTGCCTGGGGCGCGCTGCCACTTGCTGAACCGACTTTGGGTGTCGCCTTTGCGAGCTGTCGTCGTTCCGGTACCGAGACGCGCGGCCTGAGCGGTTCCCGAGACTCATGTGCCTGTCATCTTGCAGCGAGAGAGAAGCAGGAAGTTGGACGTGATAAACTGTGCGTCAAGGGAGCCCAAAGGTGGACCCGCACGACGGGGGAGACCAGACCCTCCCCGGCGAACTGTGGAAGGTGATTGGAAGTGGATTCCGAAGCTGCTTTCTCTGCATAGACGAGGGTTGAGTCTCAGACTTTTCCTGGGAGTGGAGAGGGGTGCGTTAGGTAGATAGAGTGTGTTTTTCTTTATTTCTACTTTATTTTCCCTTTACTCCAAGTACAGTCGCAGATCTGAAGTGTTATGTCTGTGTTAAATTGACTCTAGTTGTTTGCATTTGGTCACGGGCTACCTGTACTTGACTCTAAGCTTCCACAACTTTACAATTCTTTTTAACTCAGTCACTCACTACTTAATTGAGTATATGATGACCTCTCTGTATTGAGACCTTTTCTAGATAGGTTAGTTTGACTTCAAGAATGGCTTCAGTTTCACAATACTTATGAAATTTAACTTGAGCTTATAGGTTCTGCTTCTTCATCTCACTGTCTTATCAAAGCAGGTCGGACAGGGAAGCGCAGCCTTAGCAGTCTGATGGTAGAAGGCCGGGAAACAGTTTGATTTTGAAGTTCTGGAATATTACCCCCCAGTTGAAATTGAGATAGCAGTTGGTTAGGAACAGTGGCTTTTCTTTAAACTGGTCTCCTCCCATGGTTCACTGTCCAGAGAACCATTAGACCTTGGTTAAGGATCACGGGTGGGTGGCACGTGTGGTGTAAAGGGTTTGCTCTTTGGGTGGATCCCTACATTTTTTGACTTACTTTGGATTTGGGGAGAGGAGAGGCGTTCTCGTAGCTGCTGGGAATGTGTAATGGAGAGGCTGCCAACGTTATTGTCTTTTTTTCCTTTTTAAGTGGGTGCATCAGGACCTTTCCTGGTTATGGAGACATTTGCTCATGCACACCTGGGTGCACAGGGAGCAGGCACATAGGAGGCCTGTTTGTTTGCTGGTAGATAAAAGAACCAGGGCAACAGTCCGGTGTTTTTTGTTTATTTTTGCGGTACGCGGGCCTCTCACTGCTGTGGCCTCTCCTGTTGCGGAGCACAGGCTCCGGACGCGCAGGCTCAGCGGCCATGGCTCACGGGCCCCGCCGCTCTGCGGCATGTGGGATCCTCCCGGACCGGGGCACGAACCCGCGTCCCCTGCATCGGCAGGCGGACTCCCAACCACTGCACCACCAGGGAAGCCCCAGTCTGGTGTTTTTTACAGGTGCATTGCAGACATTCAAAAACAACTTTTTTTTTTTTAAAGCAAATTAAAATTTTTATATAAACCCTTTTGGCTTTTTCTGCTGTAATATTTTTGAAAGGCAGGTGGACTTTGACAGTCTTTTAAGCGTTTGTTATAAGTGGTCGTAATTTAACACGTGTGCCGGGGACCCAGCACCTTCATGCGCGTTCCTTAATTTGATTCCTTGCAGCCTCATGATCTGGCTGGTCTTTCCCAGAGAGGTGACGTCACGGACCTGGGAGAGCCCAGCTCGAAGCAGGCCAGCCGGGGTCTGACCCTGGGTCCTCTGTCCAGCCGATCAGAGCCCACCCTACATCCTTTCTCAGAACGAACTTTCTGGGTGTGGTGTCTATTCTGCAGCGTGGTGCACTCTGCACGCACTAGCAGGGAGGGAAGGGTCATAGTCTCCTTTTTATTGATATCATGTAAGTTTCTTCTCTTTGTTGCCTTGCAAAGGTCACAGTTCAAACATGGTTTCCGGGCAACTTTAAACTAAAACTCCTGTTGTCTAAACCCTCCAGTTGTGTATTTTAATATTAGCAAGATGTTGGTTAGTTAGGACAGGTGATTTCTGTCTTCTTTTCTCGTTTTGTTTTGAAGTCTTTTCGAAAAGACTTTGGTGGCCTTGCGCACAGTTTTTCGGTGGCACTGACACAGGGCTGTCTTTGCCTCAGACTTTCCCAGGGGTCATGAGTGTGGCACCGAATGTGCCCTGTTAGGGAAAGCACCGAACCCCTGACGTGGACTCGTACCCCAGACCCCGCCAACTGAAAATCATCGGGCGTTTGCGGCGGCTGCAGTAACTTTTCCCTTGTGGCCTGTATGCAGCGTGGGGACATGGCCACTCCCCTTTCCTTCCCAGCCTCCATGTGATGCAGGAGTGGGGACCGTGACTGGCTCCAGCAGCTCGAGGGGGACGCTTGGCTCCCTGCGCTTTGCTAAGTGTCACTGCTTTGGTTACTATGACAGCACAACAAATTCACTCCAAAACTGGTGGCTTCCAACAGCAACGCTCATTTATTACTGCTCAGGGTCTCAGGGCCCGGAATTTGGAGGAGCTTGGCTGGCCGGGGGCTGGGGCTGAGCGTCCCTTCGGGGGACATCCTGGCTCCAGGGCTGGGAAGATGTGGGGAGCGGGGTGGCCGGCCTCTCCGTCACTGTGATCGCCCCGTGCGTGGTGCCTTCAGGGTGTGTCCCTAAAGGCACCAGGCCTCTGCAGCGCCCGGAGGTCGCCTTGCCTCTGTCCGGTCGAGGGGCCCCTCAGCTCCACCTTCTCCTGGGGGCGCTGAGACCGGCACACAAGCAGTGCTGGTTAATAACTCACGTCCAGTCAGGGTCCAAGTTCTGCTCGCGTGTTCTTGGTGAGGAAACGAAAGAAAATCTCTGAGAAGCTGGAGGTGGTGCCGCCGTGCCGGCCTCGAGCTTGTGACTGCGCGACGCGCCTGGAGCTGGGGACACGCTGCTGGGTCTGCGGCGCCGGGGGCTCTGTGCTGTCTTTTCTGTGAAAACCCCGGAACCGATGCTTTTGGGTCTAAAGTGGCCTGGCTCTGGCCTCCCCGCGCTCTGGCACCACTGACTGAGCAGGTCCTGGAAACTTTTCTCCCCGTTTCGTGCTTCAGGAGCTGGCGGGGGAGCTGGAGCAGCCTGTCCAGAGCCCAGGCTCGGGCCCGGGGTCTGGGGTGCAGCCAGGGCTGGGTCCGGCTTGAGGGCTGGAGGGAGGCTGCATTTCCAGTGGCCCTGTCCCCCCGCCCCCAGCCCGGGCTGCTGCCGTCTGCAGCCTGCTGTCCACGCGGATCCACCTGTTCCTCCCCGAGTACCGGGTGGCCCTCGATGGAGATGCCGTGCAGGCCCCTCCCAGCGTGAAAGGGGAGCTGGGTGATGGGCACAGGGGACACCTCCGGCCTGAAGCTGAGTCCAGCTGAGCAGAGTTGGCTGAGGGAACCGAGACACTATAGCAGGGACAGGACGAAGAAACTGTTAGGAGGAGAGCCCTGTGCTGGGTCAGAGCCTCATAGATGAGCACACACGGAGGCTCACGGCGCTCAGAGGCGCGCCGGGGCCCTCGGGTTAAACAGGGGAGCAGAAATAAACATGTCACTGGAAGGCGTGGAAGATGAGGTGTTGGCCATTGTGGAAACAGATCGACAGCAACAAAAACGAGACAGAGACGGACGATCAGGGAGGGCCAGCCCAGGAGCGCAGCGCAGAGCACCGGCTGTCCCTGAAACAGACCAGGGGCAGGGGGGACGGGAGGGGCTCGGCAGTGATGCTGTCGAACCTCCGAGGCCCCAGTGGCTTGGGTTCCTGGTTAAGAAGACCCTGCTCAAGGCCCTGTGTATGTTTCCCGGCCCTGGGAGACAGAAGAGTCAGAAAGTCCGGCAGGCATCCAGGGAGGAGAGAAGGGGCGCGGGCATCACACGCCTGCCAGGCACCCTGCTCAGGAAGCCACAAGGTGAGGGTGAGGCCCAGGGCCCAGCTGGCCAGCGCCACTCCGGCCTGAGCAGAGGCCGGGGGTCCAGGAGCACACGGCCTAACGGTTGTCCTGACATCTTTGACCAAATGAAGCTTGCTTGCCGAGTTGATAATTCTTTGGGGGAGTTTGAGGGAAGAGTTTGTATCGGGCAGAAACTTTGTGTAGGAGAAAAAGGAGGCAATTATTAACCTGAGGAAACGGGCTCCCTGTGTGGCTCAGCTGGGGATGCTGTTTACAATGACAGAGTGATGTCGGCGATGACTTACGGAAGTGTTGGTGGGCCGCGCTGGGAGGCTGGGAGGCGGGGGGGGGGCAGGGAGTTGGTGTGGGGACGTGCTGGCAAGACCTCAGCCCTGATGCTCCCCAAGTCAGAGACAACCAAGGACAGCTGTGCGCATGCACCGTCCAGCATGGACTCGGGGTGCGAGTGCAGAGCTGCGGGGAAGTGCCCTGGCAGAGGCACTGCTGGTGCCCGTCCTCTGCGTTACAGAGATGCAGCAGTGTTGGCTTTTAAACCTGTGCGTTGCCGTGGTACGATAGACGTGGCTTGTTGTAGGCTGAATTGTGCTGAAATCCTAAACCCCAGTGCCTTGGGAATAGGATTGTTGCATGTAATTAGTTAAGGTGAACTCATGCTGGAGGAGGGTGGCCCCTAATCCGAAACGACTGGTGTCCTTATAATAAGGGGGGTTTTGGACACAGACACAGTGAGAGTGAGGCTGCCACAGGCCAAGGAGCTACCAGGAGCCGGGGCAGAGCCCGGAACAGACTCTTCCCCGGCGCCTTCAGGGGGAGCACAGCCTCCAGAGTCGGGAGACAGTAAGTGTCTGTTGCTTAAGCCCCCAGCGTGTGGCCGCCCTCAGACACTCATATATGGCTTCACAAATGCTGTCTGACTCTATGTCAATAAACTGAAATGAAAAGAACAGAAAAGCAGAGCCACTTTGGCGCCCTTGTGGAGGGTGGAGTCCAGAGGATGAGATGGGCCAGAGCGGCCGGCCGAGAGGCCCTCAGAGTCTGGGTTGGGCCACGCGCGGGGCTGCCCGTTGGGCACTTGCTGTGTGCGTGACACCCCTGGGCCTGGTGAGTGCCTGTGTGGGGACGTGAGGGGCCAGGAGGCCCAGAGTGAGGATTTTGGCCTCTGTCCCGTAGCCACGCAGGGTGTTTCTGGTGGTTGGAGCCCTGTGGCTACTTCTTGTTGCCAGCTGAGGGCTGCTGAGTGGACGGGAAGGGACAGCTTTGCTGCTGCGGCTGCCCAGGCTCACAGGGGTGGGCAGGGAGAGGAGCCCTGGGAGGTGGGCAGCCGGGTCACTGGTTTGCTTGTGAAGAAGGACCAGCGCCTTTGGAGGGAGGACAGCGGCTTTGAATTTCTCACGGTAGGAAAAGTGGCGAGGCGTCCACAATTGGGCCCCCTCTGCGGCGGGTCCGCCTGACACGGGAGGAGACTGTCCCCTGGTCAGGGGATGCTCCAGTGTGTGTGCGTGGGATCTTGGAGCTTCTGAACTGGGGCTGTGGGTGGAGTCAAAGGTCACCTGTGCTTCCAGGGGTGCCGAGGAGCCCTGGCCACACGTCTGCCTCAGTCGTCCTAGGGCTTGTGGGACGGAGCCTCTGTTCCCCGGCCCTCAGCGCCCGGCCGGCAGGGCCGGTTAGTTCTCTCACGTCTGGCGTCTGCGTCCACCTGGGCCCCCAGGGTCCTGGGTTTGTCCCTCTGTCCTGGTACCTCCTGCTCAGATTTCAGTGTTGGCTCCATCGTCCTCCCAACAGGCCGCCCTGCCATGGATGGGGTCCTGCTCGCTTCCTTCTAGCACCTGCCACCAGCTGGCATTGTTCCCAAGGCGAGCTTGCCTCCCTCAGGGCCAGGACGCTGTCCTGAGCTGCTCCAGCCCCGGCTCATCATGCTGACCGTTGAGCAGGGACGTGCAGGGCATTATGCATTGTGCCCGTGAGGTTCCATCCTGATCGTTTGATTTCTTATAAGGGGAACTGGCGTGGCCTTGAGGGTTGACACAGTGTGTCCTTCCAAAAGGTCTGCTCAAGTCCTGACCCCACGACCTTTACATTAAGATGTAAATTAAGATATAGTCATACTGGGGACTTCCCTGGTGGCGCAGTGGTTAAGAATCCGCCTGCCAATGCAGGGGACCCAGGCTCGAGCCCTGGTCCAGGAGGATCCCACATGCCGCGGAGCCACTAAGCCCATGTGCCTCAACTACTGAGCCTGCACTCTGGAGGCCGTGAGCCACAACTACTGAAGCCCGGGCACCTAGAGCCCGCGCACCACAACGGAGAGTAGACCCCGCTCACCACAGCTAGAGAAACCCTGAGCGCAGCAAAGAAGACCCGACACGGCCAAAAATAAATAAATATTTTTAAAAAAGGAGAAAAAAAAGATGTAGTCATGCTGGATTAGGGTGGACCTCAACCCAATCACTGGTGTCCTGATAAGAAGAGATACAGAGATACAGGACACACAGGAGAGGCTGCCTGAGGATGGAGGCGGAGGTGGGTGTGATGCCGACACAACCAAGGATGCCAAGGACCGCTGGCCACCACCAGAGGCTGGGAGGGAGACAGGGAGCGGATCCCCCCTTGGAGGCCCCAGGAGGAGCCAACCCTGCCGACACCTCGACTTCTGGCTTTGGGTCTCAGAACCCGGAGGAAGTAGGTTTCTGCTGTCCTAAGCCCCCCGTTTTCGGTTCTTCGTGGGGGCAGCTCCGGGGAGCTGGGATTTGAATCTGCATATTAACAACTGTGAGTGGCACGCGTTCCTTCCCCAAGACGACAATGAAAACGTTACCCAGGACGGTCGTTCTCCTCTGCCCGGTGCTCAGCCCCCACCCCCAGCCCCGGGCGGGCAGCTGGGCGTCCCCATTGGGCGTCTCTTGCTTTGTCCGCAGCTGCTGCGCCCTGCGCGCACCGGCCCGCAGCAGCCGGGAGCCGTGTTTGCGCTGACACTGTTTTGTTGCCTTTCTTGCACGTCTGCAGTGGTGGCGGAGGACCATTCCACGTGGAAGCTGGCCGTGCCCCCTGGGGGCCGCGTGGCCCCTGGCGTCCGTGTCGGACGTGGCGCAGCGCGAGGGTCGGATCGGGACCCGAGGTGCTGGCTCTGACCGCTGTGCTGATGCAGATGTCAGGCGTTGTCCCCTGGAGCCCTTTTTCTGACCCAGGACCTCGTGTCCTCCCAGGGTCGTCAGCAGGGCAGGACTCCCTCGTGTGCGTCTCTCCCGGCCCTGACACTGCTGATCGCTGCCCGTCACTTCGCACAGTTCACCTCATTTGGGTTTGTCTGACTTTTCCTCACAGCTAAATCCAGCTTCTGTGTTTCTGACAGGAATCCCGTGTCCCATGCTGTCACTATGCCCTGGAACAGGCTGTGCTCACCTTGGCCTCTGGCTTTCGCGGTGGCCTCCAGGCTCCTGTGCTGTGAGGTCCACGACGGAGAGCCTTGCAGGGAGACCCTTGGGGGCCCCATGAGGCCTCCAGGCTCCTGTGCTGTGCGGTCCATGATGTGCCTTGCAGGGAGACCCTTGGGGGCCCCGTGAGGCCTCCAGGCTCCTGTGCTGTGCGGTCCATGATGTGCCTTGCAGGGAGACCCTTGGGGGCCCCGTGAGGCCTCCAGGCTTCTGTGCTGTGTGGTCCACGACGGAGAGCCTTGCAGGGAGACCCTTTGGGGCCTTGTGAGGCCTCCAGGCTCCTGTGCTGTGTGGTTCACGACGGAGTGCCTTGCAGGGAGACCCTTGGGGGCCCCGTGAGGCCTCCAGGCTTCTGTGCTGTGCTATTCACGACAGAGAGCCTTACAGGGAGACCCTTTGGGGCCCTGTGAGGCCTCCAGGTGCCTGTGCTGTGCTATTCACGACAGAGAGCCTTTCAGAGAGACCCTTTGGGGCCCTGTGAGGCCTCCGGGCGCCTGTGCTGTGCGGTCCACGATGGAGCGCCTTGCAGGGAGACCCTTGGGGCCCCGTGATACCCTGCCTCTCCTCGTGCTTCCACCCACTGGCTTTAGCTTCAGCGATGATTCTTGCCTGGAACTTTATGCGGTGCTTTTCAGGTGGTGATTTAAAAGACATTCCGTCCTTCCATCTACATGTCTTAGTTGGCATTCTACCAAAAGGAAGAGCTTCCCCCTCCCCAATTTCCTTACCTTTTCAATTATTATTTATTTATTTATTTTGCAGTACGTGGGTCTCTCACTGTTGTGGCCTCTCCCGTTGCGGAGCACAGGCTCCGGACGCGCAGGCTCAGCGGCCATGGCTCACGGAACCAGCCGCTCCGCGGCATGTGGGATCTTCCCGGACTGGGGCATGAACCTGTGTCCCCTGCATCGGCAGGCGGACTTTCAACCACTGCGCCACCAGGGAAGCCCACCTTTTCAATTATTTATTTCAGCGTGGATTTGTGCATCTTATTTTTTCTGTGGAGTATAGTCCACTTGCCTCGTTCGCTTCGCAGCTGCCCTGGGGGCCCTGTCACCACTCTCTGCTCCTGTCCTGATGCTCTGGCACCTGGAGATGCCCCAGCCTCCTCTGGTCGTTTCCCTGCCCCAGCCCTGGACATCAGCCATCTCTCCAAGGACTGTGGGGCCTGTTTTTAAAGTACTAGTTGTTTTATTATTTTTTTCAAATTTTGCCGTGGCTGCTGTTACCTTTCTAGGGTTTTGTGTGCCGTGTGCCACGAAGAGGGTTTGACAGGAGGGTCTGAGAGACCCCCGAGCGCTCGGCTCGGGGCAGAGGGCAGAGGAGGACGCTGCCCCCTTGCCGTCTGTCAGAGGGCAGTGCCGTGGGCGTCGGGGGGTTGCAGCAAGGGAGGCTGATCTGTCACGTGTCGGGATGAAGGGGCCCTCGTAAAGCCCCTCTCCTGTGAGGGATTTCTGAGTGAGGCCCAGGTGGCTTTGTGGGGAGCGGCAGGGGGAGCTGTTCTGTGGCTTGGCTGGTCCTGCCCAGGGACTGGGGGCTGGCGGTGGGCGTGTGGTGTGGCCAGCTCTGATCCGGTTCCCAGGTTCGCAACGCATTGAAGCAGAACCACTGCCGGTGCAGAGCTGCCCCCTGGGGAACTGCTGGCCCTGACCCTCCTGTCTGGGCCTTGGGGTCCCCGGCTGTGCTGGAAGAGGTGGCCATCTCTACTTAGGACGGGGAGCCCAGGGCTGCTGTCAGCGCCAAGCATGCTGGGTGCTGAAGACCCCGTGGACGGGCTTCAGGCTGAGGGGCACAGACGTGGGCGCCGTGGATGGAGAGCAGCTCTCCTGGCCTAGAACCAGTCCTGGGTGTGGATGGGGCCTCTGGTCGGGGCGAGCTCACGGCCTCTGGGAGGCAGTTAGGAGCTGGGCTCTGAAGATTATGGAGTTCCATCACTGCTGTCGTGTTTAATTTCCAACAGCTCTTTTAGTTTCCTCTAAATGTTCCCTTTTAGCGATCTTACTGTGTAGGTACGGCGCCTTCTCGCTCGGAAGCTCTCGTCCTCTGGCGTCATCTGTTTTCTCCAGTTGCTGGGGTCTTCCTGTCTGTCCGCCTCTGTCTGTGGCTTCCTGGGCTGGGGGCCCTCAGCAGCTGCTCACGGGGGCAGCGGGCCACTGAGAAGGGGGTGCTTGCGTGGCGGGCGGGTGGCCGGCCCTCTGCCGTCGGCGTCTGCGGGGAGCCGGGTCCTCCGAGCGTCCCCCCCGGGCCACCGCCAGCTGGGTCTGCTGCCAACTCTGCACCCCCGCCCCCCTCCCAGGAGGGAACCCCAGCTTCAGTTGGGGGCGGGGCTCTCACTGGCCAGGTGGGGCGGAGGGGTGTCTAACTGCTGCGGTCAGTGGTCAGCGGTGACTGGTCAGCGGCCAGGTGGGTCCGGCCGTTCACGGCCAGCTCGTTTCCGGGGTCTCGCTGCCGCTGGCTGAGGACTAGGTTTCCAGCAGCTTCTCGAGTCCGAAGCGTGGCGGTCGCGCCTCCTCCCGTCTGGCGCCTGTGTTTGGAGCAGGGGTGGGGAGGCCTCCCTCGCTGGCTCTCATGCGTGTCCACCTGCCATCCTTCACCCAGACCGCTGCTTTCATTACATTTTCCAGGAGAGAGCTCTTGTGGTAGTTTTCACGCGGGAGGGTCTTTGTTAGGCAGCGAGATCAGAATATTCACACACGCAGTCCTGGCGGGTGACAGAGTCATTAGCTCAATGGCTTTGCCTGTAATCCTTATGATGGTTTGTGTCTCTTTGCCAGAAACAGGCACGAGGCTCTGAAGAACCCTCGGGAATGGATCGCTCGTCTTTAAAATGGAAACGTACCCTTGAGGGTTAGCTCAGAGCCAGCAGCGGCCCGGGCCTCCCGAAGCCTGATGTTCCAGAACCCCAGGGCCTGTCAGCGTGGACAGAGGGCACGGGCCCCAGACCATGGTCACCCTCATCACTGAGAAGCTGCAGAACCAGAGCCTGGATGACCTTGCCCGCAAGAGCTACGATGCCGGCCCGGTGAGCTGCCCGGCCCTTGTTGGGGGCGCTGCCTGGGCTGGGCCCCAGCTGGGGGAGAGGATGGGGGGAGGTGAGGAGGGAGGGGGCGGTGTCCCAGGGAGGCTGCGGCGCCTTCGCAGCCCCCAGAGCCCGTCAGCGTCGTGATGGTGGGTCCTCAGCCTCATTAAAAACAAACTTGGAAAGCCTAAGCTACACATAGACGCGTACGGTCCTGGGCGCTGAGTGGGCAAACGTCCACCCTTGTCGGCAGCCGGGCCCGCCAGACGCTGCCCGTGCCTCCGGGCGCCGCCCCTCCTGAGAGCTCCTCTTGAATTGTGTCTCTGTGGGTTAGCTTTGCCCGAGGTGGAGCCGATTTCTAGGGCCGTGTCGCCATGACCTTCAGCTCACACCCTGCCTGGTTAAACTGGAGTCCAGAGGGAGGCGGCTGAGCGTCCGCACCTGCCTGGTGCTGGGGGCCGTGCCTGAGCGTCTCCCCGGGCGGGTGCTCAGCGCCGTCGTGTCGCCCGCACCCAGCCCTTGGCCTGTTGTCGCCTGTGGTGTCCTGCAGGGAAGGGGGCACGCGAGCGGGTTTCGCTGTAGAGAGAGCATGACAAGAAAAGTCCCACTTATAACTCTTCCCGTTGTGACACATCATTTCACCTTGTGTGACTTCCCCACACGTCCTTCTGGACAGGATGCACGTGTGTGGGAAATAGTGCCTTTCTGTACCCGTGGGCGTTTCACTGAGCTCCTGGTGAGGCTCGCTGACGCGTCCGTGGGGTTCCTGTGCTGTGGGTGCATAGACGTGGCTTAGAGCACCTGCTCTAACATTCACTTAAAAAAAAAAAAGAGGGAATTCCCTGGTGGCCTAGTGGTTGGAATTGGGCGCTTTGACTGCCCCAGGGCCTCGGCTCAGGGAACTGAGATCCTGCTAGCTGCGCAGCCAGAAAAAAAAAGAAAATACGAGGTGTAATTTACATAGCGAAAGACACCATTCAGTGTATCTTTCTGAGCAAGAAAGTCCCCGTCATCTCTATCACTGTTTGATTGTGGGCTCGGGGCGCCCCAGAGAGCAGGGCAGCTGTTCTCGATGCTGGGGTCGAGGCGAAGCAGATGATGCGCTGGGGACAAGTAGAGTGGGGAGGGGCGTTGGGAGTTGACGCAGGGCTGGAATTCGGTGGAGCAGAGGCTGTGGGCGGTGAGCCAGCTGGAGCCTGGGCCGGACGCGGGAGTGAGAGGGTAGCAGGGCCCACAGGCCCCAGAGCTTGGTGGGGACGCAAGCCCTGTGGGGACAGGAGCCGGTGGGGACACGAGCCTGGTGGGGACGGGTGCTTGGCGTCCGTTCTCAGTGAGGGCCAGGGCTGGAGCAGAGGCCATGACTCGGGTCAGGGAGCAGGCCCCCTCTGCTGCAGGGCTGTGCTGGGGGCCTGGGAAGGGCGCCAGGTGGAGGAGTGAGGGGGGGTGCAAGGTCAGGGAGGGTCAGCGTGTGCTGGCCCCCGTGGACGTACCCTCAGCGTGCTGTGTGTGTCCTCCAGCACGTCCGGCTGTGCAGGTATAGTTGGGTTGGCAGAGAGCTCAGCTTTTAAAGCCTTGAGTTTAAAAAGTACTTTTTTATTGAGGTGTACGTTTCATCTAGTGAAACGCGCAGATGGGGTTTGGTGTGGATTGGGTGAGTTTGCCAGTCGTGTACGCGGTAACCTTGTCACCGTCACTGCAAACCTCTCCACCGCCCCGGGAGGTCCCCTGTGGCCCCACGTGGCTTTGCTGTCCCAGAAGTGCCAACATGCAGCGTGTACTCCTGGAGACTGGCTTCTCCACTCAAGGTGAATGAGCGCCCCTGGGTTCACTGTGTGGATGGCGCATCAGGAGCTGTTCCTTCACTCTGTTGAATGGTCCGCGTCTCCTGTTGCCAGACACTTGGGATGTGTCCACGACTGGCTGTTAAGAATGACACCGCCGACTGCGTTCGCGTGCAGGCCTCTTGTGGAAGTCTGTTCCCACTGTGTTAAGCGAAGCCCTGCCCAGAGGCCCGTCAGTGCCCCAGCCGTGCCGTCTCCCTGGTCGGGAATGGTGGCGTCTGCTCACGACTCTGACCGCGTGTCCCTGATGACCAGTGAGATCAGGGCCATTTCCTGTACTTACTGGGTGTCTGTATGTCGTTTTTGCTGTCCTTTTGCTCATCTTTCTTTTGGGTTGTGTGCATTTTTCTCACTGGTTTGTAGGAACTCTTTGTATATTCTGGATACAAGTCTTTTCTTGGATGTGTGTTTTGCCAATATTTTCTCTTATTCCATGGTTTGCCTTGTCACTTTCTTTCTTTTTTTAAAAAACTTTTATTTATTTTTGGCTGCGTTGGGTCTCATTGCTGCACGTGGGCTTTCTCTAGTTGCGGCGAGCAGGGGCTGCTCTTCGTTGTAGTGCGCGGGTTTCTCATTGCGGTGGCTTCTCTTGTTGTGGTGCACAGGCTCTAGGTGCACAGGCTTCAGTAGTTGCAGCATGCAGGCTCAGTAGTTGTGGCACATGGGCCCTAGAGCGCACGAGCTTCAGTAGTTGCGGCGCATGGGCTCTAGTGCATGCGGGCTTCAGTAGTTGTGGCTCACGGGCTTTAGAGCGCAGGCTCAGTAGCTGTGGCACATGGGCTTAGTTGCTGCGTGGCATGTGGGATCTTTCTGGACCAGGGATTGAACCCGTGTCCCCTGCATTGGCAGGCGGATTCTTAACCACTGCGCCACCAGGGAAGTCCGCTTGCAGCCCTCTATGTCCTTTACTTAACCGAATAACTGTGAGGCTTTAAAAAATCCTGATTAAGAAAAGAAATGTATTCGGGGCCCATGTTTTTCTTTTTAATCACCAAGAAAGACAGTGTTGGGGACAAACAAGTTTATTGCAGGGATAAAACACAGGCCTGTTTCTTGAGTTGGAACTCTTTCTGAATCCGCATGTGTAAACCCACAGCACTGAAACTTCTTTCTCTTCACTTTCAGTATTCTGCCCAGAAACTGAACACCAGTGGCCACTCGTTCCCTTCTGAGACCGACGGTAAGTATTTAAAAGCGCCAGCGGGTCTTTCTGGGCTGCTGTGGGCCAGGACCCCGTGAGCAGGGCCGGACGGGGAGGCTGACACGGAGCGTGGGGCCCCTGCTGCGCCCCCTCCTCTGCTGGCCTCTCCCTCCTCTGGGCAGCGGTGCGGGTTGGAGAGCTTCCTTTCTGGAAGCGGCCTGGCAGTGCAGACCTGAAAGGCCCGCCCGGTGGGGTCTTGTGGCCACCAGGGAAAGGACGGGGGTCCGGCGGTACGCACGGCCTGTGCCGCAGCGCTGGTGTGGCGCACACCCGGCCAGCGGTGGGAGCCGGGGTTGTGCGTGCCTGGAGGGCCTGGGTCTGCCGGACCCCTTCCCTGCACCGCACGCCCCTGCCACGTGTGCCCTGTGGTCTGAATGGGCCTAGGAGGCTTGGCCGCCCGAGCGTAAGTCTGTTTGCGTGAGTGTGAGTGTGGGCGCCGTGGCCCCTGTGACGAACTGTGGCTGGTGTCCGTGGTCGCCGTGAGGTGCTAGTGGTGCGACTTCAGGCCGGACAGTCCAAGTGGCATCCAGGTCTTCCCCTGCGGCCCTGCTCACCTCCACGGGGACGCTGTGCTCGGCTCCCTCCGGGCTGCTCGGGTGCAGCTGTCACCAGGGTCTCGGGTGGTACGGGCCCGCACGTGGCCCTGGGCACCGTCTCCGTCCCACACAGGGCCAGTCCTGGCTCGGAGCCCCTCGGGCTTCCCGTAGGCCACGGAGCCAGCCCTGCCGTCCTTTCTGACTGACTGTGCGTCCTCGTGACCCGGTGTCACCTAGGGCCTTTGCTTGTGCCTCTCCCAGCGGCGGGTCCTGGCCTCCATGCCAAGGCCCCTCCGCTGGGGGTGACCGCAGAGCAGCTGGGCTGGAGGGGCTACTGGCCGCCCCCGGGCCAGGTCATCAGGGCTCGGGGCTCCCCCAGCCCTGGCCCCACTCCCCTGGCTGCCCCCGTGCCCAGGTATGCTGCCTGCGTGAGCCCATCTGTGTCGAGCTGCTGACCCCTGTACGCTCGGCCTCTCGAGTGACCCTTATGCCCCCATCTGATGACGAGGAAGCTGGGTCTGTGGTGTCAGGTTCCCCGTGCCCCTAGGCGTCCCCACCGTGGTGTGAGCTGCGACTGTGCAGGGCAGGGGCGGGGAGGAGGGGCATCCCACGAGCAGGGCTGGGCCCACCCTGAGGCCAGGTAGGGCTGAGGGCGCGGGGGGCGTGCGCCCCTCACCCGTCTCTCCTTCGTGTTTTCCCAGAAGACAAGCACCCCTGGAAGGTCGTCGGTGGAGGACAGCCCGTTGGAAGCCAGGGGGCCGCGGGCCCTGCCATCCCCTTCCCTCCTGGCCCCTGCAGCCCGAGCGCCAGCCTGGGTGCGGTCAGTGCCAGGGACCTCAGGGACGGCGCAGGGCCGCCCTCAGCACCCCCCACCAAGCGACACTGCCGCTCCCTGTCGGAGCCCGACGAGCTGGCGCGCTGCCGGTCCCCGTGGCGCCCCGGTGGCTCCAGAGTCTGGGCTGCTGTCTCCAAGCGGCGGTGCCACAGTGGCGGGAGCGCCACGCTGCAGGCTGGGAGCGCCTGGTCGCCGGGCCGAGCCCTCCCCGCTGCCAGCTCCGCCTCACCCCCCGCGCCCCGGCCGGCCTCGGCTTTGGCCAGCAGCGGCCTCCTGGCCCTGGGTCCGGCTCGGCAACCCGCCGGACCTCGCTGGCCCTCGCCGCGCCGCCGCCTGTCCCTGTCACAGGAGCACCTGTTGCCAGTGGACGCGGCCCCACCCTCAGCGGGCAGCACGCCCGCGTCCACGCCCGCGTCCACGCCCGCGTCCACGCCCGAGCTGGGCCGCCGCCGGGGCCTGCTCCGCTGCCGCTCTCAGCCGTGTGTGCGCGCGGGCGGGAAGGGCCAGCGGAAGCGCAGGCGTGAGGAGGATGCCCGCTGGCCGCGCCCGGCCCTGGACTTCCTGAAAATGACGCGGGTGAGGCTCCCTCTTGCATCCAGTGCAGGCGCCCCCTCCATGGGGCGGGGCGCTTATGGGGGGATCCGCCCCCACGCGGGCCTGGGCTGCCCTTTGCAGGGTGGAGACAGGAGCCGTTGGTCAGGGCGTCGAGGCTGAGCAGGCGCCGTCCGCCACCAAGCCTTTCCTTGCTGTCCTTCGCGGAGCCCGCCACCAATGACGCCTCTTTGGAGAAGGTGTTGTTCAGAGTTTGGGTTGTGAACCAGCTTGAAGATTCTGGTGTCCGGGGTCACCGCCTGCCCCTCCCATGCTGTTTTCTGATCGCGGGCAGTTCAGAGCAGAGTTAAAGGAAAGAGCCGGTTTCCAGAGGTCTGACCTGTGCATCTTTGCAGGGGGATGGCAGGACCTTCTGGGGGTGCTGAGGAGCAAGGACGGGGCTCTGGCGTGAGAAAAGGGAGAGGACGGCCTGCCAGGCCCCCTCATCACAGAGGCGTCTGTGCCTGGGGTCCTGGCGGGGGCGCAGGAGCCCGCAGGGTGGGACTGAGGTCGCCGTGGTCCACAGAACCCAGGTGGGATCCAGGCTGCACGATGCTGTCTACACCCACTCTCGACTTCACTGTCAGCTTTACCTTTCCTGACTGGTGGGTTTTCTGGAAGGTTCTTCCCAGTGGTGGGGAGGGAGCTCCCAACCCACACTTGCTGGCTGTGAAGTTTCCGCGGAGAGCTGGGGTTTAGGAAGGGGGTGTTCCGCGCTTTGCCACATGCCGCGGAGGAAAGCTGGCCGTGAGCCCGATACGCACCCCCAGCTCCGAGTACTGCAGCATCTGCGGGCCCCGAGGGGGCAGGACTGTGGGGATGTTCCCACCAGGGACTCCAGAGTAGGCAGGGGGAGCAGAGCAGGGGGAGCCCTCACTGCTGGGTGGGCGTGCCAACCCCTCAGACCAGGGAGGGGGCAGGGATAGGGTGAGGAGGAGGGTGTCAGGACCACTGACCACAGATGTGTGTGGACCCAGCCTGGCAACTCTCGGGTTGCTGAGCTCTGGGCCAAGCATGGTCGCGATCGCCTTGTGATGGAGAGGCTGCCGTGCAGGGCGGCTGGTGGGGGAGCAGAGAGGAGACGGGAGCTGGGGTGTGGGCAGGACAGGGACAAGCCTGGGGAGGGCAGAGGCTCCTCCTGTTACGGGCGCGTGGCTGTGGTCCTAGAGCTAGCTCCCCTGCGCCCCTACCACGCAATTCCCGGGCCCAGCAGTCTTCGTCCTGTGTCCCCTTCCTTCTCCAGCCATTCTGCCCCAGGCTCCTGGCAACCTCTCTCGTGCTCATGGGTGTCTGCCTCTGATTCAACCCTGATGTCCCCAGCAGAGCCATCTCTGAAATGAAAGTATAAGATAGTGTATCAGTCATCTGTTGCCTCGTAACAAACAGCCCACATCTAGCAGCGGAAACAGCACACGTCTGTGCTATGTTCTCGTGGGTTGGGCACCCAGGAGCGGCTCAGCTGGCCGGTTCTGCTCAGGGACTCCCCGAGGTCACGGCCATGCTGTCGGCCAGGGCTGTGGGCACCTAAGGCTGGCCTGGGGCTGGGGGAGCCACCTCCCAGCTCCCTCACGTGGCGGAGGTTTGGTGGGATTGCTGGAAAGCCATCTGGGCCTGGGGTGGATGTGGATTTAAACAGAGCCGCACCCACTTTCTCCAGTCAGGATCTAGTAGGGTTTTCTGTTTCTTCAGTTTGTTTTGAGTATTTCTGGGGACTTGTCTGTTACAGTTAAGGTTTCAGTTTTGGGTACAAAGTTGCTCATTGTACTTCTCAGGCCTTTAAAATTTGTAGTCTGTACTTTTTTATCTTTAATGTGAATGATGAAGTGTGTGTGGCTAGGAACATGGCAAACAGATCACAACGGCCACCTGTTGAAAAGCATCTGGTGAAGAACCTTCCCCCCGTGCCAGTTCAGATCCCCATTTTGAGGCGTGGGGTCAGTTCCGGGCCGGGTGCAGAGGTCAGTGCCCAAGCGGGCCCCGCAGCCAGTCGGTAGCCCCTCCGTCCCTCACCAGACGACGTGACTGTGACCTGTGTGGACTCACATCGCCTCTGAAACTGAATGCCTGGGTTTTCCCACCACACACCTGCTGTTCTCTGCAGACACCAGCCGAGTGTCCAACAACTCACTTCACTTCTGAGACGAACTACCTGGGGTTAGTGCAGACCCTGCAGGTCAACGCTCAGCCCCACAAGACGGCCCCACTTCAGGCACCAGCCCCAAGTCCAGGGCCTCCTGTACCTATAAATAGGGGGCTCCCACGACCCCTCCTCAGGGTCCATCATTTGCTATAATGGCTCACAGAACTCGGGAAAGCACCTTATTTACGACACCCGTTTATCATAAAGGCTTCAACACAGGAACTGCCAGGTGGAAGGGATGCGTGGGGCAAGGCATAGGGAGGGCGCAGAACCTCCACACCCTCTCCAGGTGCACCACGCTCCCAGCACCTTGACGAGCTCACCTAGGAGCCCCACCGTCGAGGGGATTTTATGGAGGTTTTGTTGCATCGGTGTGATTGATTAAGCCATTGGCCACTGGTGATTAACTGGGTCCCAGGAGGTGGAGGTGGGGTGGGCTGAAAGTCCGACCCTGGAATCCCAGGCTTGGTTCCGCTGGTGACCAGCCCCCATCCTGAGGCTGCTGCGGGGTTGAGTCGTGTTGGTGTGAACTCGGGTGTGGTTGGAAGAGGCTCCCCCGCCCCCGTCACTCAGGGAACCCCGAGGAGTTTAGAGCTCTGAACCAGGCACCCGCAAGAAGACCAAGTATGTTCCGTACTCCACCACGATGTTACAACGTACCTAGAAAACGCGATTATTTCAAACATCAGAGGAGTGAGGTGACAGTGGCCAAGCGGTCACGGGGTCTGAGTGGCGAGGTTCGGGCCTCCCTGCGTTTGGGGTGTGGGGCCTGTAGGGCGGCAGGCCCGCTGCGGCGCGCTGCGCGGGGAGCGAGCTGAGAGTGTCGTGGGTGTTTGCTGCGGGGCTGCAAGCGGGGGGGCCAAGCACCGTCTGCAGGAGTGACTTGAGTCCCTGGTCCCGGTCCCTCCCTTGGGCTGGCCGCGGTGGTCACTGGGCTCTGCGGGCGGCTGGGGCATAGAGGACCCGCCATCACCAGGCGTCCCCTCCGCGCAGGACGTCGCCTCGGGGAAATGCCCGTCGCTCAGCCTGGACACCTGGCGAATTCTGTCCGTTTGTACCTGGAGACCCCAGGTTTCCTGTCCCTTAGTCCGTCTCCCTTCCACGAGGCTTCCTGGGCGCGGGAGGAGCCCCGAGAGGTCAGAGTGCACAGGCCCCTGGACACAGCGCTGGGGCTCCACGCTGTCGAAGGCCGCCTCCCGCCCGGGCCTGCCGCCCGCAGCTGCCCGGAGCCGCCAGGCCTGGGAGCTTGTTGGTCAGCTGGTTCCCACTGCTTTCTCACAGAAGCAGCCTCTTGGTTCTTGTCCTTATTTTTGTGTCATGCACACAGTGCCTTAGAGATTGTGGCCGGAATGTGGCTGTGAGCTTTCCCTGGGGAGGGACCCCCACGAGGCCAGGGCACTGACGTGCCTCCCCAGTGGCCACAGGGGCGGCCGGGCCCTGACTCCCAAGTCTTGTGTGGATGTCACTGGGCCGGTGAGAGGGCGGGGGGCCCGGCACCGAGAGGTCAGGCAGTCGCGGCCTTTTCACGGCCTCCTGGACTGAGGGGGGCAGAGGGTGAGCAGGTGGGGCCGGGGGCCTCGCCCTGGCCGTCCGTCCACCAGCCCAGGGTGGGGGAGGGCACCATGGGAGGGTCCGGCAGAGGCGGGGAAGACCCGGGGCGGTGGTGGTTGACCTGCAGCTTCTGTATTTGTGAGGCTAGTTCCCTGTCCACGTGTTTCAAGTTCGTTTTCTGAGCAGCTCGTGTCTGCCTTTCATTTCGTCCTTTTTATTCGTGCTGTAGTTTCCCCCAAGTTGAATAAACAGACCGTGTCATGGTAGATGTACTCTGTCTAGTCTGCTTTAACCTGTTCGCTTCTCCCGATCGACTGTCGCATGAGCGTGTTGCTTTAGACGGACGTGGAAGGTGATGAATGTAAAAACCGCGCGTGGCGGGTACACCCATCTCTCTTGCGGAGGGGACGCTGTGACCGCTGTGGGTGGCACTGTGGGTGGAGGTGTGCCCAGCGGCCTCGGGGCCACGCTCTCTCCCCTCTTCTGAGAAGGTCAGTGCCAGGGTCAGGCGAGGTGCCAGACACTCAGGGCCCAGGGCACGAGGCATGAGAGAGGCTGTGTTCGTAATGCCCCCGTGCCCTGTCGCTGAGGTCACCACGGGGCTCTCGCTGGTGAAATGAGGGTCCCCGGGCACTGCAGGCCGCCCAGCAGGAGACACCGCGGTGGTACCATCCTGGCTGTGCCACCTGGTGACGGACCCCCCGGCTGGTGTCTGGGCCTCCAGAGAGACCCAGAGACAGGTGGCCGTCCACTGCAGAGTGGACTCGCCAACCCCGAGACCCAGGGGTCAGCCTTCCTTGTCACCATCTCTTTCGCGCACGGCTTCTTGAGGAAGGAGCGGGGTGGCATGGATTCAGAGGCCTTGCACGTCCTCTCCCGTTGCCCAGGACCGGCCCCTTCACACTCCAGACGCTGCCCTCAGCTTCCGGGCCCCGCACCATCCCGTCTGGTCCTGGTTCCCCAGTCTCCTCTCTGTCCTCCAAGCATTTCGTGAGGACAGACCTCGTGTGTCTGTGTTTGTCGGTTGTGCCGGGTCCTTGGGGGTCAGTCGGGTGCAGGGGGCCCCCGCATTGCTGGGGAGATGATTTCGGGGTGTGATATTCTTCAGTCTGCCTTCTGGGGCCCCCGGCCTCAGAGGGTGGGCCTCCTGACTGGTCCCCTCTTTCCCTTTGCCGGTTCACAGATGGAGGATCTTATCCCTGGGTATTGGGGGTCTGGTTTTGGGGACGTTTTCTTTGTCTTGCATCGCCTGTTTCCTCCAAACTGCTTCCTCTTTTGGGTTGTCCTCACTGCTGCCTTACATAGAAGATGCTGTCCCCAGGTGTTTGGTAACGTTGGGACGCCTGCCTGCGTTTAAGCCGGGGACCCAAAAGCCGATCGGCGGCCCCATGTGCCTGGGTGTGGCCCTTCGGCCATGAGCTTTTTGTGGGGTGCTGGGACCCCCCAAGTCTTCACCCCCAGTTCCACAGGAGAGGCCTCTTCCAGTGCTGCCTGGGGAGGCTGGGAGTCCAGACGGGGTGCCGACCCTCAGGCGGCCCCCGTTTCCACATGTGTCCTGCTCGTGGTGGACAGCCCCGTCCCCCCAGTCCTGTGGTGTCCACCGGGCCGGCCTCCGCCCGTGGTGGGTGAGGAGGGCCTTGGCTCGGCCAGGTCGGCCGCGGTGCGTGTCCAGGTTCCTCTCCTCGGCTGGAGCCCAGGCTGGACCTGCGCCTGGGTGCTGGGCTCCAGGGGCTCCGGGCAGCCAGAGGCTCCCGCCTGGGCTGTGGCCGTGGCCTGTGGGCAGGGCCAGCTCTGGTCTGGAGCATGGACTCCAGGGCTGTGCTTCCAGGAAGAGACCTGACGAGCCTGTGGCTGGGCCGGGCCGGCCGTTTGCTGGCAGGATGGTGTCAGTCTCACGGGGCCTCTTCGCTCCAGCCGCGGAGGGTTGAGCGCAAGCTCTTACCCGCGTCAGTTGGGTGGTCTGTGGTGGGCGCATCCCCCAGGCTGTTTTGCACACAAGGTGAAAGACCCTCTAAAACTGAGGGCCCCTGATTCAGAACTCAAAGTTTTGACCTTTGATTGTTTTTGTAAAATAAATAAATTTATTTATTTATTTATTTATGTTTAGCTGCGTTGGGTCTTCGTTGCTGCGCGCGGGCTCTCTCTAGTTGCGGCGAGCAGACCCTACTCTTCGTTGCGGTGCACAGGCTTTTCATTGCGGGGGCTTCTCTTGTTGCGGAGCATGGGCTCTAGGTGTGCGGGCTTCAGTAGTTGTAGCACGTGAGCTCAGTAGTTGTGGCGCACAGGCTTAGTTGCCCCACCGCCTGTGGAATCTTCCTGGACCAGGGATCGAACCTGTGTCCTCTGCATTGGCAGGCGGTTTCCTAACCGCTGTGCCACCAGGGAAGTCCTGACCTTTGATTTTGAAAAGATATTTTCTGTTCATCTGCTTAGATGCAGGTCACCGTCAGACCAGAGCAGGACCGTCCGGCAGCGAGGGTCACACGTGTCAGGTCAGGCCCTCTGGAGCCTTGTGACGCCCCCTTTGGGCTCTTCAGTGTGGAGAGTCAGTGGCTTCGAGCTGTGCGTGGCCTGAGCCGGGAGTGTCCAGAGCTGCCGCATTCACGCTTGAGCCGCAGTTGTGGTCGTAGGCGGGCCTCCGTCCTGGCCACCGAGAGGACCTGTGGGCCGTGGTCCTCCCGCCAGCTGTCAGGTTACTACCGTCTGGGTAGGGCTTCGACTTCCATGCTGTGAATCAAAAGGAGAATTTTGTAGGTGGAGATGTGAGGAAGGACACGTCGGCTTCTGCTGCTGTGGGTGCAGGGCTGGGCCCGCCGTGCTGTGGGGTCTGCGTACGAAAGTGACCTTGACTGTGGCGTCCACCTTGATTTGAATGAAGGAGAAATTATCTCACGCGTCCTCATTTTGTGACCAGGGCTTGTGGCCAGTTGTCAGATCTTCAGGGACTTGACTCTTCAGTGTTACTTCTTGGCGGCTCACTCTTTCCAGTAGGACAACAGCCGAAATAAGGCCGTTGGTCTGGTGGAGCTGAGTGGCACCCCCGAAAGCGCTGGTTCCAGAGGGAGCTGCGTGTGTGGTTCTGGGGGGCCTGTTCCAGGGAGACGTGTGTCCAGGAGCCTGACCGCGGGAGGCCTGGGGGCACCCTTGCCCCGTGGCCGCCACCCCCACACACGTCGCCATGTCGGATTCTGCTAATGCCCTGAGAAGCCCCAAAACACGTGGTGACGTGTCTGCGGGGCAGGGTGGGCAGCCCAGGGGTGACGCCTGGACGCGCCGTGGACAGCACGTGGCGCTGCACGAAGCTGCAGGACCAGGAGTTCAGGGAGGGACCGGGGGCAGCGGCAGACCATCGGCAGAGCGGCTCTCAGCTGGGCGCTCTGGGCCGGCCGGCCGGGGGCGCAGGGCGGGGAGATTGCCCGCCAGGCTGGAGGGGGTGGAGGCTCAGGGGAGGCCTCCTGCGTAGGGTGTGCGTCTCAGGCGTTCTAAGGTGAGGACAGTTGCGGCGTGTCGGTGTTGAAAGCGGAACCATTGGAAGAGGGAGGGCTGAGGGGAGAGGAAGGTGGGCACCGGGGGTGGCTGTGGGGCTCGCCTGGCAGGAGCTGGGGGCCCTGGCGGGGGTCCCCCGAGGCAGGCTGTGGAGGCGGGCGCCGGCTGGGCTGACGAGCGGGGCCGTTGTTGCGCGAGGACCCCGGACCTCCGGCCAGTCCTTCCGCAGGTATTTGATGGGATCGTGGACACACCTGCGGCCTCGAGTCCCCGGGCCCTTGTCCCCCATGCGCCGGGTCTCAGTGGGGCCATGGCCCTGGGCAAGGCAGGGGCGCGGGCAGGCAGGGCTCTGAGAAAGTGGCCCCGAGGGTGGGAGGGCGTGTGGCGGGGCCCAGGGAACCGAGGACGCCTTCTGTGACCTCGGGGACCCCTCTTGGTGGGATGCCACCTCCCCTGTGGCCTCCTGGAGATGCTTCAAGCCTGTGTCTTTTCTGTTGCAGACGTTAAAAAATTCAAAAAGCCTTTGCTCCCTCGATTATGAAGACGAGGATGAGGAAGACGCCCAAGTGAAGACAGCCGTGTCCTCCCCGTGCGACCCGCACGGCCCCATGAGCACCGCTGCGCCCAGCCCCGGCGACGCCGGCCCCAGCCCGGGGGTCTGGCGGGGGTGGGTGGCCGGTGAGGGCGAGGGTGGGAGTGGCGGGGACCCAAGTGACTGGGACAGCGCTGGGGAGGAGGGCATCTTCCCCCTGGGCCGCGGCGAGCTGGACCTGGAGCAGATCGAGAACAACTGACCGGCAGGCGGGGGAGCCCCGGCTCTTCCCCGCGAACGCGCTGTTTTGAACTCGAGGTGTCGCTTTGATCCAGTCTTTCCTAAAGAAGTGTTCTGCGTTTTTACGGCGTTTACGGTTCCGAGAAAGCGTCTCTATTTTGAAGTGAATTTTCGTGAGGGCATTCTGTTAACAGGGTCTGTGCACAGACCCTGGGGTGGGTTTGCGTTCCTTTGGTGAAACGCCTGCTGTGAAGGGCACTGCGCGTGGTTCAGCTGCTCGGAAACACTGGGCGCGTGGCCGGCCTCTCTGTGGACGTGGTCGTCGTGTGCCGGGCTGTTTGGAGCAGGGCCGCGTCGCTGAGGACTTGGAACGGGCCGTGAGGACGTGGTCCTGGCAGCCCTGCTCTGTCACTTCAATAAAAGGCATTCATTTGCTTTGCGGTGTGGCTTCTGCCGCTCGCTTTCCTCCCCAGGTCACGTAGGCCTGGCTGGCCTCGCGTCTCTTTTTGTTCATTCTAACAATAAAATCATAGGCTTTCTACCAAACACGTTGATCCAAGGAACTTTGGGTAAGAGGAAGGATTTGCGATAGCCAAAGGAGACATTTATAATCTTTGGAGAAGTATTCTTGCTTTTCTTTCCTGAGAAAATCGTCGTGGGGCCCTGTTGTTAACTGGAAGCACCTTCTGAAGTGGTTTGGGCTTAGCTGGGGGCCGGGCAAGGCTGGGAAGCGTGCTCTTCCCCATGGGCCCCCCATTGGCCCTGCCCTGCGAGGTGGGGGGCAGGGTCTTTGAGCGCTGCGCGGCCGCCTGCCGGGCACCCACCCACCTCGTGCCTCTTGGGAAACTCAGCAGCACCTGTTCTGACACAGTTACTTGCAGAACTGAAGTGGCGGTAAAGGCTTCTTTTCCCATCAGTGTCGAAGAGGTCTTTCTTCTCTTAAAACCTCGGCGGCAGCCTGAGGGCCCCGCTGTCCTCAGAGGCACAGTTCGGCTCCTGGTTGCTCTCCTGGGGAAGTCTGTGCCGCAGACAGATGCAGACGGATGTCTGTGCCGCAGACAGATGCAGAGGGGCCTCCTGCCTTTTCTGAACAGTCCACGTGTCCAGTCAGAGGCCCCTGCCACTGGCTGGGCCCGTCTGGGGTGTCACCTGGACAGCGGGGATTTGGAAGCTGCCTGGGTTTTTTTTTTGTTTCTTTTTTTTTTTTTTTTTTTGCGGTACGCGGGCCTCTCACTGTTGTGGCCTCTCCCGTTGCGGAGCACGGGCTCCGGACGTGCAGGCTCAGCGGCCATGGCTCACGGGCCCAGCCGCTCCGCGGCATGTGGGATCTTCCTGGACCGGGGCATGAACCCGCGTCCCCTGCATCGGCAGGCGGACTCTCAACCACTGCACCATCAGGGAAGCCCTTTTTTGGGCTTTTTTTGGCGACGCCGCACAGCATGTGGTATCTTAGTTCCTTGACAGGGATTGAACCCTTGTCCCATGCAGTGGAAGCGTGGAGTCTCAACCACTGGACCTCCAGGGAAGCCCTGGAAGCTGCCCAGGTTTAGCTGAAAGAGAAAAGAACAAAAATAAGTTGCCGAGGGGGCCGGGGTGGGGGGCGAGACGGGAAGGTGGCTGCAGGGGACGTGGTGCTGGTGGTGTTGGGACGGCTGGAGAGCCCCCAGGATGGCTCTTCAGCAGGGGCTGGAGGAGGGGACTCTGGCCTGGCAAAGGCTACTATAGGGCCCAGACGGGGAAGCGCGGGAGAGAGTCGGCGACGGCAGGGGCAGCGCTGTGTGCAGGAATGAGCCCAGCCAGGCCCAGCCCCGGGGGGCACTGGGCATGTGGCGGGCGGGCAGGGGGGAGCTCCCCACAACCCTGTCCAGCTGGGCCGGCCGTGGGCCTCCAGGCCGAGCACATCTGTGTCACTCCAAGCTGCTCGGGGTCAGCCTGCAGGTCTGGGCGGCCGCGGAGGGGCGTCTTAGGAGCCCAGGTGAGCACCGCTGCTCCGCAGCTCCCGGCCTCCTGACCTCTTCCAGGTGAGTGCCTTGTGACCCCCATGCTGGTTGCCCCCAGATAGTAAATACCTTGGATTTGGAGGGTCACGTACAGTCTTCTCCCCGCAGAAGTGGAAAATCCATCTGAGCTCTCTCGGGCAGTCACCGTTCAGGGGTCGCTTGCTGGTGCCTGAATTCGGGGAATTAAAGGATAAAGTCAAAGACAGAAGGAGGAATCGATGGTAAAGTAAGAGCAGAAACGATGGAAGCGGACAGAGCCAGAGCGAGGAGACAGAGCCAGAGCGAGGAGACGGGAGTCTTGCCTCTGATGGACTCAGGTGACGGGCGAGCGGGACGGAGCCCCGAGGGACAGTCAGGGGCGACAAGAAGACAGAGCCTGAGGGCAGCAGGGCCCCTGACCATGGTGAGAGGGCGAGGTGGGCCGCGGGGAGGAAAGGGCGAATTCCCAGGAAAATAGTGCAGAAACCGGTGCTGCAAGTCAGAACCCAGGGCTAGTCCTGCAACCACTGAACAAAACGGGCCGAGCATCTTCCTGCAGAGACCACACCCACCCCAGACGACTTTGGGCAAATCCTACAAAATACACGAGATGGAGGAGAGTCCAGTTGGAGAAGACACGCCCCCGAGAATCCAGTGTGGCCAGGGAGGCCCTGACATGACGGCGTGGAGGGGCGGTGGGGGTGGGGTGGAGCTCAGCGGTGGTCGGGGTCAAAGGTCAGAGTGGTCAGGGTTGAGGGCAAGCAGGGTCCGTCTCCTGGCCTCCACCCCAGGCCTCCGGACAGCAGGGAGAGGGCCCTGGTCCCTTCACAGTGGCCACCAGCCCGTAGGTGCCAAGCCCCTCCTCCCTTGCCCCGGGCCCCCTGACCTTGACCCCCTCCCCCACCCCACTGCTCAGCCGGGCCCCCCTCCCGGGGTGCCCGCAGCCCATCCCGACCGTGGGCCTCTGCCCTGGTGTCGAGGGGGAGGGGAAGTGGCTGCCCATGACGCTTTTCCTATTTTTCTGCAGCTGTGGATATAGCTTTTAAAAACCTATTTAAGTGATTTTGGTAATTTGTATTGTCTTAGAACGGTGTCAGTTTCATCAAGAATATCCCATGTACTAACCTGTCGCTTTTAATCCGGGCTCTCTGGTCCCCTCTTCTGGGCCCGCACGGCGTCTGGGTTCTCTCGCTCTGTTGATTAGCCTGGTCAGACGTTTGTTTATTTTATTTATTTATTTTGAGGAACCAGCGCTTGGATTTACTTTTGAGTTCCCCCATTTTCCTCGTTTCCAATTCATTAATCCGCCTTTATCTGTACTCCTCGCTCCTGCCTCCCGCGGATTTACTTTATTGTTCTGTTTTCCCTCCTTGTGTCGAATGTTGAGTTCATTTATTTTCAGTCTCTCTTGCTCAGTAATAAAAACATTTAAGGTTGCGAATTCTCTGACAACCGTTCCTGAAGCTGGCCCCGGGGATGTGCAGTCTCTCTCCCAACACCTGTAAAATCGTCTGTCACAGCTACTTTCATTTGCTCTCTGACCGAGGAGTTATTTAGGAGAGTAGCTTTGAATTTCCAAATCATCTGGCTTCCTTTTTAGATCCTTTTAGCAATTTTGAGTGTCACTGCATTGGTTTAAATAATGAGGCATATAAATGTTTCACCGTTTGGAATGTGGTGAGGCATGCTTGCATGTGTGTGCACGTGTGTACCTACGTGCACACCCACGTGCCCACACACGAACCTGCGTGCACCCGCATGTGTGCACCTGGGGGCCCGCGTGTGTGTATGTGCATGCATGGGTCTGTGTGCCTGCCCATGTACGGCCGTATACATGTGGAACGTGTGTGTATAGGCACGTGTGGGGCTGTGCCCACGTGCACGTGTGTGCATGCACACGTGTGGGGAATGTTATGTGGTTTCTGGCCGGGCGAGGGCTGTCCAGTCAAGGGCGTCCAGGAGGGGACTCAGGCCTCGTCCACCTTCCAGTTTTGTCCACCCGGTCCTGGGTCTCTGGCTGAGGTCTGGGCGCTGGAGCTGGCTTCCCCAGGTGCTCACGGCGACATCCCTGATCTCGCGCCCTTTGCTGGTCTCGATGGCCAGGACTGCTTGTTAACAGGCTGAAAAGACACCTTGGAGGCCCCCGGGCGGGCGGCCTGGGAAGGGCTTGTTGGGGATCCTTGTGCTGGTGGCAGAGGGTGGGGCTCGTCCTGTGGCCCCAGGTCTTCCCTCCAACCCCAAAGACAAGGAGCAGAGCACGGGGAAGACCCGGGAGATTCACAGGAAGTCCAATTTTATTCCTAGTTTGCTAATGATAAAAAATCATGAACGAACATTGAATTTTCGTTTATTCGTCAGTTGAGAGGATCATACGATGTTTCTCCTTTAATCTGTACATGAGTTTTCTAGGGCAGCTGCAGCAAATACTACAGACTGGGGAGGGTGCGCTGGGGGCCTCAGACAACAGGCATTTGCTCGCCCCAGTCCTGGGGGCTGCAAGTCCCATTTCAGGGTGTGCGCGGGGCTGGGTCCTCCTGAGGCGGCCTCTCCTGGGCGTGCAGACGGCCACCTCCTCCCCGTGTCCTCACAGGGTCGTCCCTCTGTGTGTGTCTGTGTCCTAATCTCCTCCTCCTATAAGGACACCAGTCAGATTGGATCAGGGCCCACCCTTGGGACCTCATTTTACATTATTCACCTCTTTAAAGACCCTGTCTCCAATTTTTTTTTATTGTGGTAGAATACATATAACATAACATTTACCACGTTAACCATTAAAAACATTTTTTTTATTGGGGTATAGTTGATTTACAATGTTGTGTTAGTTTCAGGTGTACAGCAAAATGATCAGTTACACATGTACATATATCCACTCTTTTAGGCCACACAGGCCATTGCAGAGTACTGAGTAGAGTTCCCTGTGCGCTACAGTAGGCCCTTATGAGTTACCTGTTTTATATATAGTAGTGTGTCTCTGCCCATCCCAGTCTCCCAATTGATCCCCCCCCCCTTACCCGCTGGTAACCGTAAATTTGTTTTCTACGTCCATGACTCTACTTCTGTTCTTAAGTGCACAGTTCAGTGGCGTTAAGTACATTCGCGTTGCTGTGCAGCCGTCACCATCCATCTCCAGAACTTTTCCATCTTCCCAAACTGAGCTCTGCACCCATTAAACACTAACCTCCCGTCCCCCTCCCCCGGCCCCCACCATCTGCTCTCTGTCTCTATGGATCTGACTCCTCTAGGGACTCATATAAGTGGAATCACACAGTACTTTTGTTTTAACTGACTTATGTCACTGAGGATAATGTCCTCAACGTTCATCCATGTTGTAGCAGGTGTCAGAATCTCCTTCCCTTTTAAGGCTGAATAACATTCCACTGTGTGAATGGACACTTGGGTTGTGTCTACCTTTTGCCTGTTGTGAGTAACGCTGCTATGAACATGGGGGTACAAATACCCCACTGAGACCCTGCTGTCAGTTCTTTTGAGCGTGTGACCAGAAATGGAATTGCCGGGTTCAGTGGTGGCTGTTTAGTTTTTTGAGGAACCTCCACACTGTTCCCCAGCAGCTGCGCCATTTCACATTCTGCCAGCCGTGCACAGGGCTCCAGTTTCTCCACATCCTGGCTGACACTTGTTTTCTGTTGTTTTTTTTGTTTGTTTTGTTTTTTTTTTAATGTTGAGCCTTCTTTTAATTTATTTATTTTTATTTTTGGCTGTGTTGGGCCTTCGTTTCTGTGCGAGGGCTTTCTCTAGTTGTGTCAAGCAGGGACCACTCTTCATCGCGGTGTGTGGGCCTCTCACTGTCTTGGCCTCTCTTGTTGCGGAGCACAGGCTCCAGACGCTCAGGCTCAGTAGTTGTGGGTCACGGGCCCAGCCGCTCCGCGGCATGTGGGATCCTCCCGGACCGGGGCATGAACCCGCGTCCCCCGCATCGGCAGGCGGACTCTCAACCACTGCGCCACGAGGGAAGCCCTCGCCTTTATTTTTGAAGGATAGTTTTGCCATACATGGAATTCCAGTTCGTCTCGTTCCTTCTTTAAAGAAACAATTCCATTGTCTTCAGGCTTGCATAGTTTTTGGTGAGGGGTCAGAAGTGATTTTATTGTTGAATCCCTGTAAGTGATGTTTTTTTTTTCTTTTCCTGGAAGCGTTTGAGATTTTCTCTTTAGTTCTGGTTTTCAGCAGTTGGCCACACCTGGGAATGGTGTTTCTTTGTATTCATCTTGCACAGTTGCTGCTGTTTCAGCCAGCTTCTGAACTCAGTGGGTTGTTAGATTTTCTGCTGTAGTCTTCTCTCTTCTGCCCTCTGGGCCTCCAGCTCCATGCCTGTTAGACACTTGGTAGTTTGGACTGTTGACCAAGCCCGCTGACCCCCCACCGCTGCAGGCAGACCCACCGTGCCAGACAGGTGCCCACCCCGGGTGCCCGTGAGGAAAGGCTCGTCTCTCTGTGCAACCAGTTCTTCAAGCTGCCCTGCAGACGCTCCTTCTCCTGCATCCCTGGCTTTAACGTGATGAGTTTTCTTGTCGGGAGCTGAGGGTTTCAACATCCTCTGCATTCTGACCAGAAGCGGACGTCACTGGGTATATATTTTTACATCCTTTTGTGTTAAATCTTTCAGTAGCCTTGTATGTTAGGTCTTTGGTGAACAGACCAGAGTGGTTTTCTTAATCCACTTCCAGCTTTACCTGGAGAATGAGGTGTTTTTTCACTTACTGTAAGTCTTCTGTCACTGGGTTCTGTGGCTTCTCCCTCTCCTGGTCGTGATGTTATGAGTTCTGTTTCTGCTCTGTAGTGGGTGCCCCGCCGTGATAATGAGCGTCCTTACCTCGCAAAGTCTGAAGCTCACCCAGGTCTTTGCCTCCCCCCAACACCAGGACCTTGGTCACTTTGATTCTGGCCCTGCCCTTTTGGCTTTCTGTCCTCTTCTTGTGCACGGGCAGCCTCGTTTTGCCCCCAGGCCGTTGGCAGTCCTGTCACGTGCTGTCAGTGGCTGTGGGTGTCCCCACATATGTCCCACCCTGGTGGCTCTTTGTCACCCTTTGCACCGCACATGTTTCCTCGGAGTCACCCTCGGTCCTGCCGCCGGGGCTTCTCCAAGGAAACTTGCAAGCAGCCGGCTTCCCTCGGTGGGCCAGCTAGCCACAGCACACCCACCATCTGCGGAGCCTGATGGAAGTGTGGGTGCGGCCCACAGTGGCGTGAACCCAGGAGGCGGGGGTCATGGGGTGTCTCAGAGGCCGCCCTCTGCTCAATTAATGCCCTTTCAGCTCAGGGGAACTTTCTCTGGGTCTTGCATGTGCCCCGTGCTGGGACCCCTCCCCAGGGAGCTCCCCTTCAGCTGGGAACTTGCTCCAGGAACAAGAAACCACAGTAACAGATGACAAATGAGACCCCACAGCATTGCACGGACTGCAGCGGAGAGAGCGTGCTGTGGCATCTGGGATGAACACCAGCCTTGCCGCTCCCAGGCCGAGACCTGGGACGTGTGGGGTGACAGGGACGCTTGCTGTGGGTGCCGCCATGCAGGAGGGTCATGTCGTCCGCACCTGCGCAGCCAGGAGCTCCCTGGGGCGATGCTGTGGGGAGCCCGGGCGGGCACAGGTGAGGGGGCTAGAGGGGGGCTGGGGCCAGGCAGATGCAGCGGCCACGGGACCAAAGCCTTCCCTCTCCGGTGTTATTATTTTAAAAGTCTTACACAATTAACTGCAAGCATCTTTTTACTGTTAGTGTATGAGATTTATTGATTTAGGTATTAATTTCATATATTACTATACATCCAAGTTATCTCATTGTCTTTTTTCTTTTAAATACGGAACGCTTCGCGAATTTGCGTGTCATCCTTGCGCAGGGACCATGCTAATCGTCTCTGTATCCTTCCAGTCTAATTGTCTTTTTGAAACTTGCTTTGAGGTGCAATTCACATGACACAAAATTAACCATCTTAAGGTGGCAGTTGCGACATTGGCAGGGTTGTGCAGCCACCACGTCCATCCAGTCCCGAGGCATTTCACGCCGTGGCCGCAAAGAAACGCCCCACCCTTGGCCGCCACCCCACCAACCTGCTCTGCTTCTGTGGATTTACCCGTTCTGGACATTTCACGGAAGTGGAATCCCACATCAGGGCCCTTCGTGCAGGAGAGGAAGAGGCCCCGGGAGGCGGGGGACGGGTCCTGGGCTGAGTGTCCCCACGAGATCAAGGCTCAGCACCTGGCAGCCCTCGGGCCTGGCTGTTTCCGAAGCGAGGTGCGTCGGGCGGCAGAGGTGAGCAGGGACCGCAGAGGCCGTCTGGCCCACAAGGGGGAAACGCTGCCTCTGGTGCTTTATGGAATCTGCGGACCCCGCGGTCGGTGCCCAGTTCTCCCAGTCTCCCAGCCCCGCCACCGACGCCTGGCTGGATGCGTGGCCGCCGCTAGCCTGGTTGTGCTCGCCGTCGACAGAAGGACACAGGGTGCTGGACCAGGGTAGGGAGGTCCAGGGCCCGGCCCCCGGGAGCCCCAGTTCTTTGGGCCCCAGCGTAGCATCCGTCCACTGGGGATTGACGCCCATTCTCCTGGCTTCCTGGGAGCACGGCCGCCTCATGGGTGCAGCTTGGCTCAGGGCGGCTGGCAGGGGTGGCTGATGCCCTTGTACGTGGGGCGTGGGTCCTCTGTCCTGCTGTCCTGGCACAGACCTCCACCAGCCCTGGCGGACGGGCGGCAGGACACCCTGTCCGTTAACAGATACCAAGGCCTCCTCCTTCAGGGGTGCTGGGGACACAGGGCGCAGGGGGTCCTCACTCAGGCCCAGGGCCTGGCTTCCCCTCCCAGCATGGTACCTCCTCTGTCTGAATGGACCCGGGGCGTGAGGGCGAGGCGGACTGAGCGGGGCAGGGTGTTGAGCGGCCGCGGTTTTTGCCCCTCTGTCGTGGTTTTGGCCTTTGGGGGGGGCCCTGATCTCAGAGCTGCCTTGGGTGGCCCGGGTGGGTCTGTGTGGTGAGGACAGCCACGGCAGCCCTGGGACTACCAGGGACTCAGGGCTGGCTCCCCCTTCCCGGGGGGCTGGCTTGGGCCTGAGACACTTGCTCTGGGAGCCCCCAGTATGCCCTCCGTGAAAGCCGGGTGTGGGCAGGGCTGCCCTGGGCGTCGGGCTCCCATCTGCCGAGGGTCCGCTCTGTGCCGGGCCCGGGTGGTTCTCCACGCCGGGCCAAGGCCATGCTGCAGGGGCCGCGGGGGAGACTGCAGGTGGACCTGACAGATGACAGGCCAGTGCACAGAGGGGCCTCTGGGGGGTGGAGCCTGTGGCCTGTGGGGCTTTGTCCCTTCATGGGTCAGGGAGGGAGAGGCTGGGCCTCACCTTGCCAGGCAGTGTCTGCCGCCTAGGGCTCCCCGGCCCATCCCACCCGCCCTCCGCAGCCCTCTGGACCAGGGCAGGGAGGGGCGGGGCTGCCCCGGGGCTCTGCAGCAGACGGCCCCTGAGATGCTCACTGTGCAGCCGGTGATACCCCGGCTGCTCACACTGGGATGTGGGTGCGCCCAGAGCAGCTGGGATCGCAGGCCGGGGCCGGCGGGGACGCCTCCCTCCCCATCCTCCTGAGGGTGTGGGCTGGGGCTGAGGGCCCGAGGGGAGCAGCTGCGCGTGGGCTTCGCACCGTGGCTGCACAAGCTGGGCGGGGGTCTTGGATCAAGGCCTGTTTCTCAGCTTGAAGCCTGAGGGTCCAGACGCTGGACGCTCTCAGCGTGTGGGGCTAGGGGTCCTGGCCTCACGGGGCGACCGGGACGCTCGTGCAGGAACTGGAGGATGGATGCTAACTTCCCCACAGCGGGCGGGGCCGGGTGGCCCTAGACCGAGGCAGTGGCTTCTCTGCCCAGAACTCAGCCCCACCCCCTTGGTCCCCAGCTGCCCTCTCGCTGGGCCTCTGGGGTGTATGGTCCAGGCCCAAAGAGGGGCTCTACTTCCACTGGCCAGCTCCTGGAGGCCCCAGGTCACTCACCGTGGGGCTGGGTGGTCCTGCGGTGGCCGGAGGCGCCACCTGCACTGCCCCTAGCGGCCGCTGGGTGGCAGCAAAGATTGCCCCGGCAGTGGCTGAGACCTCAGCCTGCCCGGCGTGTGGGCAAGCCTGCGGGGGTGGGTGGGTGGAGGGCGGTCTGGAACCTGGGGTGGGAGTGGAGGTGGCGCAGACCCTGGGGCCCCGGGTGTGGTGGCGATGGTGTCCCCCAGTCAGTCCCCCCACTTCAGTATCCTCAGGGCTTCTGGTGGCTCCTTCTACTTCCCAGAGAGGGCTGAGTCCAGGAAGGGGATCAATGCCGTTCCCCAAAGAGCGCTGGCCACCCTGGGGAGTGTGGACAAGATGAGATGCCCCCTCCCCAGGGAGGCCAGCCATCCAGGAGGCTTGCCAGGAGTGCAGGAGCCCAGGGTCGGAGGGGGCAGGGTGAGCTGTGGGTGTGGCCCCGGTGGCTGTGGGTGTGGCCCCAGTGGCTGTGAGCGTGGCCCCAGAGCTTACTGAACCCAGCGCTGGTCCCTGGACACTGCAATTTACAGATGGGGCTCTGAGCCCAGAGAGGGTGCGGGACTCGCCTAAGGCCACAGAACTCACACAGCCGAATCCCCCAGGGGCCACTCCACGGTGGGTGGGTTGCCAGGGGGAGCCCGGGGAAATTGAGGTTCGAGCCCCAGGCTGCCACCAACCTGCTGCGTGACCTTGGGAGCAGCCACCCCACTGAGTGGAGGGCCTGGGAGGGACCAGTGCCCAAAGGTGAGGGCCTGGGACCCCCTTCTTCTGGGCTCTCTCCGTCACCCCCTCTCTCCACGTCCCGGCCTCGGCTGGCTGCAGCCCTTGGCTGCTGGGCCCAGCCTAGACCCTGGCTCTGTCGGGCCAGTGAGTTTGGCACAGGTGATGGGAGGGCAAGTAGCCTATGGGACCCAGGCCCGGTGGGGGGGGTGGGAGGGGCGGAGGGCGGGGTGGGCCCCTCAGGGTCCCTCGGTCTGGGGCCCCTGGTACCATCGATCTTGCAGTTATTGGAGGAGTGATGTCGGCACGTACCTCTCCTGGGAAACGTGCGTCTGCAGACATTTCACCTGCACCAGCTGTCGCCAGTGGGGGGAATTAGTCAGGAACAGTGGCACCTGCTGAGCAGCTGCCGTGGCCTCGGCAGTGCCCTGGGGTCAGAGGTGGGGCTCGTGTCCCCTCCACCTGCTGGGCCAGGTGGGCCCTTCGTCCCCGGTACTTGACCCACGGGGACCTGGGTGGCTGGGCTTCCCGGCCGGGCACTGACCAGGAGGCCTGGGGGCGCGAGAGGTAACAGCTGGGTCGGGGGGACCCTCGGGGGCTTGGGGCCTAACAGTGCACGGGCAGAAGTGGCTGGGGGACATGAGGCCCCCCTCCTGCACCAGGCCTGGGAGAGGCAGCGGGCCCTCCCCTTGAAGGTGGGCTGGGTGGGGGTGACTGTCCGGGTCTCCCCAGAACCCTGGTGGTGCCCCAGTGCTGACCGCAAACACCACCAGAACCCGAAGCCCAGGGATAGCCCCCACGGGTCCCCAATCCCCAGCCCGAGATGCCCACCCAGCCCTCCCCATCACGTCTCACCCTGACTTGCCCACCCCCCCTCCCCGTGAAATCACTTGAACTTGGCACTGACAGCCTCCTGGCTGCCTCCGAGGGTCCTGACCCCTCCTCACTGCCCCCCCCCCGCCCCCCGCCAGCCTCCCACCTCCTCTCCAATCCCCACGTCGCCTCGGGCTCCCCCGGCCCTGACCGCACGCGCTGAGACCCTGGATGGCGGGTTCCTCTCAGCCGTGGGCGATGTCCCCGAGCAGTTCCTGCAGAAAAGGTGCTGGGTGAGAGTCCATGGCAAGGAATGTTCCGCCTGGCACCTGGGACCCAGCCCCGGGGCCAGCCTTCCCTTGGAGAGGTCCGCAGACGGCCGGTGCCCTGCAGCGGGGCCGGGGGGCCAGGCCAGCCTGGCTCTGTCGCCTCCCTCCTTTTTGGAGGGCTCTGTTATTGCTTCTGAGGATGTGAAAAGTCCCGTCTGCGGGGCCTGCGGTGGGCATCTCCCTGAGGGTCCTGCCCGGAATCCTGATTCCCCCAGACCCCCCTCTGGCAGCTGAACGGTTTGCCGGTGCCCCTGGGCTGTGGCGTCTGCCTCTCGAGCTCCATTCCCTCACTGAGTGGCGGGTCCCCGTGTGTCCCTCGAGCCCTGCTCCCCTGTCGCCTGGGGCCTTGGAAGCTTTTCCCAGTGCCGCACGGCTGAGAGGGACACTGTACAGCTCACACTCCAGCTGCCTGGCTGTAGCGGGGCTGCGCTCTGGGGACCTGCCCTCTCTCTCTGTATGTGGAAGACAATTCACTGGCCCTCCCGAGGGGCCTTGGGGCGCCCCGGCCTGCAGCACCCTGGGCGGGGGTTGCCGCCACCCCCTTTCACGGACAAGGAGATGAGGCCTGAGGGGGTGGGCGGACGTCCAGGCATAGACCCGAGCGGACGGTGGCTCACCCGCCCTCGCCCCGCCAGCCACGCCCCGTCCCGCGGGCAAAGGGGGTTCTCTGCTCCTTGGTGACCAGGGGGACCCGGCAGGAGGTGGCTGGCTATCCCTGCAGACAGGGATCCGGACAGTCGGACAGGCTGCCCGCAGCTGACCGGGAGCTGCCGAGGCAGGGAGGCCGGGCCTCACACCCCTTCCCTGGGTCCTCGGGTGTCCTGGGGTCCCTGGGAGGGGATGCCCCTCTGCCGGGCCGGGGGCTGTACCAGTCGGGCACCAAGCTTCTCAGCGGCCACCGGAGACGGAGCCCGTCAGCGCTGCCCCCTCGACTTTTTTCTCCTCCCCAATTAATTAATTTAAATTGACCATTAAGTCAGCTGAGTTTTTGATTGATATTTTCATTAGCAGCCCTGTCCGACGCCCCAGGAATGTATGGTAATGTCCAATCTGCAGCGGCCGCGCTTCTCCAGCCGCGCTGAGTTATGGCTGGCACGGCGCGCGTCTCCCAGGGTAATTTGAATTCAGATGAGCTGCCGCAGCGTTCCGGAGCCTGGCGGCCGGCCGCTGACGGATGGCACTCGGGTTACCACAAGGTCACTGGCGCAGCCACCACCCGCTGCGGGAGGGGCCGGCGGGCCTTGGGCGCAGGGGAAGGTGGGCGGCCAAGCGGACTCCGCGAAACTGGCGGACGGGAGCGCCTTCGGGAGAGCGCGGCCGCCGGCCTTCTGCCCGCTGTCCGCGGAGGGCGGGGTGGGGGCAGCTAGACGCCCGCCCTCACTGGCACCAAGGCTGCCCCTCCACGGGAGGGCAGGGCGGGGGCCTCGTCCCTGGAGAGCTCTGACCAGCAGGTCCCGGAGAGCTCGGCCGGCCCCCTGGAGCTGCTGATAGAGGCTGGGATCTGCCTGCAGCCGTGCATCCCTGTCCTGCAGCTGGGGCTCCCAGGCCTGGTCACCGCCAGTCCCGAGAGCTGCTTGCCTTACCCCACGCTTCTCAGGGCGGGGAAGGGATGCCGGGCTGGTGGCCACGGCGGGAGGCCGTCCAGCTACGTGGCGGGTCAGCTCACCTCTGTGCTCTGTGCCTCAGTTTCCTCTTCGGTACCGCGGGATGACATGGGGCCTTTTCCTCGGCTTGGGGCGAGGGGCTCAGGCAAAGCGCGACTCCTCTCCAGGCCTCTCCTCCCGCCTCCTGCTGACCTGCCGGGGAGGGGGTAGGACCTCCTGACCGGCCCCTCTCCTGGGCCCTCCAGGGCTAGGGTGCTGCCTGCTGACCCCAGGCCTAGGCAGGGGCTCTCAGGGGCTCTCGAGGAGCTTGGAAACATGGTGCCCGACACAGAGACCCCGAGGGCTGGCGTCTGGGCTGGGCCAGAGCGAGGCAGGGCATGCGTGGGTGGGATCTCCATGGCCATCCTGGGGGACCACTGGGTCGGGGAGCAGGCCATGGGCAGGGGCTGAGAAGGAGCCCCACTGAAGGGCCACTCCAGACAGATCTGCTTCTGGTCCAGGCGTCCAGGCCCAAGCTTGGACCGTCACAAGGGCTGGACAACGTGACCCAAGGCTGAGCTGTGTCCTGAGTCAGTGGACTGCAGAGGGTTGGCTGGGCCGCGCCCCAGGCACCGTGACAGAGATGGTGCGAGATCAGAAGTTTGCCCCCATCCATGGGTCCTGCTGGTCCCTGAAGACCCTGCTGGGGTCTCAGAGCTGTGGAGGCGGGGCCTTGGGAGAGCCAGGGAGGGGGCATGAGTCCCGCCCAAGTCCCGCAGGGAGGAGTTGGCACTGGTCTGTGTCCTTGGCCGGAACTCTGTGGGGCTCATCCTGGCCCCTGTCCTCGCTCTCTGCTGGGTTGGGGGGCAGACTTGCCCCACAGGGCTCCCCCATCCCAAGTTTCTGGGCCTTCACCATCCTGGCCGAGCCAGATATCCCCTCTGGACCCCATTTCCCGATATTCCTTGCAGCTGTGTACAGCCAAATAACGAAGGTCTGGCAAAGGAGATGTGAGTAAAAGTGCTGGACAGAGCTTTGGGGGGGCTCCTTGAAAGTAGCTGACTCGCCTGGGAAAAGCACCCCCTGTCCTTTGCGTTGCTTTTTTTCTGCTTCCTGAACAGAGGTGTGATGGCTGGGGCTCTGGCAATAGTTTGAACCATGAGGCGACCTTGAGACAGAAAGCCATGTGCAAGGAGCTGCAAAAGAAGGACGGAGATGCCTGGGTCTCCGATGACTGTGGAGACCCAGACCACCCTGGTTGGCCACCTGCAACTCTTGTCTCATGAGAGACACGTGAACGCCTGACTTACCGAAGCCACTTTTGTTGTTGCTGGTGGTGTTTCGGTGGTGTATGCAGCCAGCGCAATTCCTGAGTGAGGCGGGAACCAAGGAGGATCCACCGTGTGTGGAAGCAGCTGCTAGAGAGGCCTCGCTTGTTCCGGGACAGAGCAGAGGCTCGCAGGGCCAGTCCTGTGGGGCGTTCTACAGCGGGAGGGTCTGTTTCACCCGACAGCTGAGGTCAAGGTTACTTGGCTGTGGTCTATTACTGGAAAACACAGTGGCTTTTATGAGGCATTGACTTGTTTTTTAATACAATGTAAGGAAACGTGGGGACAGAGAAAAGGGGGCGGAGACAGGACGGTGGGTGGGAGAGGACAAGTGAGGCGGAGCTTCCCCCGAGCCAGCTGGGGAGGAAGGGCCCCCCTCACCGGGTCCGCTCCGGCCTCCCCACCCAGCCCGCCCGTCTGGGCTCAGCCTGGCTGAGAGCGCCGCGCTCTGCAGTGTCCCCGCCCCATCCCCGCTCCCAGGACCACGTGGGTCGCCCGCACACGCGTTTGGATGTGGGTGCTCCCGTCTCGAAATCACTTCCTCATGGGTCAGGGAGATGCCGGGGTCGCCAGCCTGCGGGGTCTTCCCCGAGGTGCCGCATCCCCTCCCGGGGGTGCACTTCCGGGAGGGGTCCTCCTTTGTTCAGGTGCAGAGAGCAAGGCGCTGTCAGCCTCACGATGCAGGGGAAGCGAGGGGGGGTTGCGCCGGCCGCCTGCCCTAGAAGATGTGCCAAAGGAAATCCTCGCAACAGACCAGAGGAGCCCGGGACCTCCGCAGGAGGAGCGACGGGGACAGCCCAGCAGAGGTGGGCGAACATGAAGGTCCCCGTCCCCCGCGTCCTCTGAATTCTGAGTGATGGTTGGAGCCAAACTGCACGCGGCCCACGTGGCTCCCAGTGAGCGGGAAGGAAACAGTGAAGATGGCAGTCACAAAGGGGGCAGGAGAGGACAGAAGGGGGCAAGGCTTGCACACGTCTTGGGGGTACCCTGTGTCTGAATAACACCCCAGAAGCTCTGGAAAGGGACCCCCTCAACATCACCAAGGTGAATCCGTAAACGACCCCCAAAGTCGAGGAGCAGCTCTCCTGCGCTTTTCCTAAACCAGTAGCCTTGGCTTTCGGGTTAGACCCGTGACCTGTGTGGCATTCATTTGGGGTGTGCTACGAGGAAGGAGGGGAGTCGTCTGTTTCCAAAGACTTTCCTTCCCCCATTAATAAGCATTGGTGTCTTGTCAAAAGTAAACACGCCACGTTTCTACACGTCCACTTCTGGATTCTGTTCTGTCCTGCTGTCTGTTGGCCCGTCTGTCTCACTGCAGCTTTGCAGTAAGTCTTGACATCAGTCTTTCCCTTCCCTTCAAAAATTTCAGGCCAGGTTTCAAACATGTTTTACAAAAGATGCCATTGGCACTTTGATTGGGATTCTGTGCTAAAGCTACACCAGTTTGGGGAGAATTTCCATCCTGATGGGACTGAATTTTCCAACCCACAGACACAGTCGGTGTCTCCATTTACTTGCCTTTAATTTCTCTCCGTTATCCATGTGGAGGTCTCGCACATGCGTGTTTTGTTAAATTTATTCTCATGTATTTTATTTTTGGTGCTAATTTAAATAGATTAAAAATTTTCATTTTCTAATTGTTTACTAGTAGCTTGCAGAAACACAATTGCATTTTGTGTATTGACCTTGTGGCCTTGCTAACTCTAGTTGTCAGTTCTAGGAACAAATCACCCCTAGAACTTGTTTGCTTTAAGCTTTTTATGATCTCACGGCTTCTGAGGGTCAGTAGTCTGTGTGTGGCTTAACTGGGGGCCTCTGGCTCGAGGGCTCACAAGGTTGTAGCCAAGCTGCTGGCTGGGGCTGTGGTCTCACCTGACTCCCCCCGCCACCAGGCATGGCAGCTGCGCCCCCGGCGTGAGTGGGCCAGTTCGGAGGGGAAGGGGGGCGCCGCACAACGGAGGCCAGTCTTTTACAGCCGAATCTCGGAAGTGGCGTATTTCTGGTCCCCACATCCGGCCCACACCGAAGGTGTGAGCGTCGGGGACCACCTTGGAGGCTCCCTCCGGGGTAGGGTTGTGCATAAGGAATTTCATCCTTGAATAAGCTGTCAGGTTTTGAAACAAGATTATGACGTGATCGTTCTAGGCAGAGCTGTTTCCCAAAACGTAAAGATACTGAAACACATTCTGAAATATGAAAGGACCCCGAGAAAAGTCCCTCCCCCTACGTCTTCTTCCTTTAAAAACTACTGAAGGATGTTCACCTGAGAAATGAATCAAGTTAGGAATAATCGAGAGATGGAGAAATGGAGGTTTCTCTTTCAGGCTCCGTTGCTCTTTATTTTAACAGCTCTGACGGGATGCGAGGGGCTCGAGGACAGCGCCCTCTTGTGGCGTTTCTCTGGCTGGCACCCGCTGCTTCCGGCCGGCTGGCACATCCCGGTGGGATAACGGCCCGGTCCTGACAGCAGTCCTGCCGGGGCCTCGGCTGCTGGGTGAGCGTCTCGGAGCAGGTCTGCCTGCTGCTCTCACTGTCCCTGGGCCGACAGGCCTCAGCCTTTCCGGGGTGGTGTGGCCGGTGTCCTGGAGACTCTGTAGCCTCCTCCCCATTGCGTTTCTGCCTCAAACATGTACGAGACATCCCTTCCCTGCACTCAGTGATGTCCACACCGACGGGACTCCCGGGGTCCTACACCCCTCGCACAGGGGTCGCGGCCAGTCCACGGGGAGGTGGGAGGCCTCGGGCAGGTGGGTGGTGGGGCTGGGCACGGGCTTGGGGCACACGTCCTCGTGCCCTCCGTCAGCCCGAGTCAGGCTCTCAGCCTCCATCCCCGGCCTCCAATCCAGTTCACGTTTTTAATGCAAATATAACCAACATATAAATTTAAAAACACAGTAAATCAACTATACTCCAATGAAAACTTTTTAAAAGTTAAAAAAATAAAAATAAAACAAAAACAAACGAAAATGAAAACACAGGATGCCCGTTTATGAGTCACGAATGAGAAAAAAGCAAAGACGCCGTAACTCCTCAGCCAAACGACAGAAGCAGAGAGACCAGGAAGCAGCATAAACGGCACCTGCAGAACACTGTGGATGTGAGAGCAAATACACGTCACGACCGTGAGTGTAAACAAGCCACGCGCCCTGTGGAGACGTAACGGCCGTGTCTGTGTCCGACGCCGGGACCGTCTGCCAGTGCAGCTGTTGCAGGGGGCAACCCGCGCTGGGCAGCCTGCCCCGACCCGCTCTCGGCCGCCAGGCGCTGCGCTCGCGTCCTCCTTCCCGCTGTTCTGTTGGTGCTGGGGCCGCCATCTGCTTCCTGCTGGAATCCCGACGTTACACCTGCAATGAACTTCAGGGAGAGGTTACACATGAAGGAGAGTAAAACCATGCTGGGTGAGCACTGAGCCACAACGGGAGGTCAGGTCAGATAACGGTACCCAGCCGGATGCGTTGTCCTTTTCTGTGTAATAAGTCACCCCAAACCGAGCAGCTGGAGGAACAGCCATTACCTCATGGCTTCCGAGGGGCAGGGGTCGGGGGGGGCAGCTTGGCTGGTGGTTCTGGGCTGGGCCGGAGCGAGGCGGGGCAAGCGTGGGTGGGATCTGCGTCGCCCAAAGGCTTGAGTGGGGTGGGGTCTCCCAGTCCCCTCGCTCCCCTGCTGCTTCCGCCCACGTGGGCCTCGGCAGGGGCTGGAGGCCGCCCTCTCCTTCACTCTCCGGTCACCACGTCCGGGCTACCCTCCGGCCTGGGGGTGGGCGGGTAGGTACCCTGTCCGGAGCAGGAGAGTCTGCAGGCCTGTACAAATGTCCATAGGCCAAGTATGATTAAAGGTAGAAAGCATGAGAATGGAGCAAAAGTAAACTTATATTGACCAGAGGTAAACTCCACAATGAAGAGACTGGAGCGGTAAACTTCTATGGGGTGAGCAATATAGCATCAAAGTATTTAAAGAACCCTTATAACAACCGCAAAGAAAACACGATAGGGGGCTTCCCTGGTGGTGCAGCGGTTGAGAGTACGCCTGCCGATGCAGGGGACAGGGGTTCGTGCCCCGGTCCGGGAAGATCCCACATGCCGCGGAGCGGCTGGGCCCGTGAGCCATGGCCGCTGAGCCTGCGCGTCCGGAGCCTGTGCTCCGCAACGGGAGAGGCCGCAACAGTGAGAGGCCCGCGTACCGCAAAAAAACAAAAAAACAGGGCTTCCCTGGTGGTGCAGCGGTTGAGAGTACGCCTGCCGATGCAGGGGACACGGGTTCGTGCCCTGGTCCAGGAAGATCCCACGTGGCTGGGCCCATGAGCCATGGCCACTGGGCCTGTGCGTCCGGAGCCTGTGCTCCGCAATGGGAGAGGCCACAACAGTGAGAGGCCCGTGTACTGCAAAAAAAAAAAAAAAGAAAAAAAAGATGATTTTAGGGCTTCCCTGGTGGCGCAGTGGTTGAGAGTCCGCCTGCCAGTGCAGGGGACGTGGGTTCGTGCGCCGGTCCGGGAAGATCCCACATGCCGTGGAGCGGCTGGGCCCGTGAGCCATGGCTGCTGAGCCTGCACGTCCGGAGCCTGTGCTCCGCAATGGGAGAGGCCACAACAGTGAGAGGCCCGCGTAACGCAAAAAAAAGAAAAAGAAAACACACGATAGGGACACAATTGTGATGAAAGTCTTTGACCAGATCAGGGCATAAAAATTCACACGTGTACATAGGAGTCAAATAAAATTACCCAGAGGTAATTTAACACACACATATATATGCATCAAACTTCCTACTCTACATTCAGAAGACCCTCATTTCAAGCGATTAGGGAACATTTACTAAACGGAGGTATCTAGGGGCCCACGAAGACCATCTCAATACATTCCTCAAACAGAAGAGACCCCGTTTATAGTCTCTGGCTGCAGTGTAACACTCGGAGTCACTAACAGAAGCTGAAACGACTCAACACGCTCACACCATCGAACAAGCTCATCTCTTTCTTTCTCCCCTAAATATCCACTGACTCAAAGAGGAAACAAAAGCCCATCGTTAAGGGCAGTTTAGAACATGGTGACACTGAGACGGTTACACATCACAACTCAGGAGCTCGGGTGTCTGACGAGGATCTTTTAAACAGAAAAGGACAGTAAGGCACTGCCCTCGAAGCCCTCCTGCGCGCCTCCCCGCCGGGCGCCCCGGCCAGCTCACGCGCTGCAGCGTTTGCGGCGCCCTGCTCAGCCCCGGATGCCCTCGCGCCCCACCCCGTGGCATTTCCAGCCTCGGATGCGGAGCTGAGTGAGTCTCCCGTGCAGTGCAAGGAGCTTCTCCTTCCCGGTCGGTGCGAGGCCTGCCTCTTATATTTTACTTTATTTTATTTTGTCGCATTTTTGTCTTTGGTCTCACTGTCCCCTGATAACCAGTCTCTCCTTCTTCCCTCGTTGGAGCCCGTCTCCCCGCCTTCCTGGGGTCCGGGTGGGGCGCCCCCAGGTCCAGCGCTCCAGGGAGGGTGAACGGCAGAGCCAGGAGCCTGGCCCGATGGCCGGAGGCCCAGCAGCTCGAGCCTTGAGTTGCGGTCAGCTGGTCTCTGTCCTTCAAATGCCAGCCCCCGGCCCCTCCCCAGCCTGGGCACCTGCTGGCCTGTGTCTTCGCTGTGTGGCCAGCTCGGAGGGGCAGGGCGAGGCGCTGGTTCTGGACAGATGGCGGTCTTCGGTATTCGCGGAGCCTGTCTTCGCGAGTCCGCCTGCTGGCGAAGACCCGCTTGTCCCACCGTCGGCAACGCTCGCGGCGCCTTCGAGGCTGTCTGCGGATGGACGTGCGCGGATGGACGGGCCCTGCCTTCTCGCTTCTGCTCACCCGTGAGTGAGCCCTCTTCCTGCCCCTCCGGGGCCACGTTTCCGCTCTTGTGCTTTCGGTGGTGATTCTGCGGCTTCCACGGCCCCCGGCTGAGGGCTCTTCACATCCAGAGTCCTGAGCGCGCGAGGCCGGGACGTGCCCCGCGGAGGAACCCGTGTGCCGGGCAAGCTCCGTCCGGGCCGAGGGACAGCGCTGCCGGCCGGGTCAGTGCTTAACGAGCCAACGACGGTGTCTGTTCACTAAGTGGTCTTTTGTGTTGACCCATCGGGGAAAACGCCATGACGAGAGGCTGGCAGGAAGCATCCCGGTGTTTCCCGGGAGCGGCGGGTGAGTGCTTGCGGGTCCAGAGATTCCGAGCTTCCGGGGACGATAGAGCACGCTGGCCACGAGCAGCGAGGAGGCCACGAGCAGCGAGGAGGCCACGAGCAGCGAGGAGGGGCCGCTTTGGCTCAGATGTGGCCTCTGGCACGTCCCTCCTTTCCCATGGCCTTTGTGGTGACGATCCACCTGTGGCTGCGTTCCCCCCGCCCCCGGTGTTCTGGGACGACTTCCACTGCCCTCATTCCTTCCCCTGGTGGCAGACGTCTAGCTGCTCCGACTCCGCAAACGTCAAGCCCGCCCGTGGCGGGGCTCCCGGGACCCTGGTGGTGCGGGCCCGGGAGTGGGGCTGCAGGCCCGGCATCCGCACGGGCTCTGGGACCTGCTGCGCAGCTGCTCCGGTGGCCGGGCTCTGCCAGCGTCGGCTCTGGGCTGACCTCAGAAGCCCACCATTCCGCAGGGCACCGGGTGTGTCCGATTCTGCGTTTATCTGGTTCCTGGCTGGGGCGACCTCTTGGTGAGCGGCTTGGCCTACCGGCTCTCCCCTACGTCATTTGTCTGCCCAGTTATTCTGTTGGGTTCTCCAGCTTTTTCGCATCAATTTCCAAAGCTTGCTGGCGTGGCCTCAGCCCCTAGATCTTTGCGTCTGGCCTGAGCTGGGAACGCAGCTCTATTCTTCTCTGTATAATAATCCAATCCCCTGTCATACCTAGTTTTTAAGCGATTTAACAAAACAGTAAATAGATGTTGAACTTTACCAAACACACTTCCTGATCCTTTGAGATGCTCGTGTCATTTTTCTCCCTTTGGCCCTCGATGGAGCTGAGTCACTTTGACACACAAAGTACGAGGTGTCATTTAGAACACGCCACTGGGTTCGGTTAGAAGAGCTTCATCTAAAATGAAAATGTACTTGTGGTCCATACATGTATGCCTGTGTGCACACACACACCTGTACACGTATGTGCCGGCCCTGCACACACAGATCTGTATACATACATGCACCTGTACCAATGTGTACACACGTCTGCACACACACACGCACCTGTACGCACGTGCCTGTGCACACACAAATCTGTATACGTACATAGTCTGTACACACGTGTACACACATCCACACGTACACACATCTGAACACACACACAGGTACACACACATGCCTGCACACATCCCCTCCACATCTGATTTCTTTTCAGAGCCGTCTGTGTGCCCTTATTTTGGTGTAGGGCCATCACCTCGGTTCACAAGGTAGGGACTGCCCTCTTCTGTTTCTGGAACAGCCTGTATCAGGCAGTGAGAGAGGCCTGGGGGGTTCGGGGTCTTCAGTGGGGGGGTGCCAGCCTCTGGATAAGGGTCTGGAGCTCTGGCCCCACCCCTCCCCCCAGCCTTGGTCTCCCAATCTAATGTTCCCGACACTCACATCACCGGGTGACGGTGCTTTCTGTGGCCCTTCCTTGGGGATCCGCTGCTGCTCGCGGGCAGCAAAGCCCCCTCCAGCCCGAGTGGTCAGCTGAGGGCCGGGAGCCCTTGGGGCTTGCCAGTGGGCACGGATGGAGGCCAGGCACAGATGCCCCAAGAGAGTTTCTGGAAGGGTTGGTCCATGCAAGACATGCCCGCTGGCCTGGAGCCCAAACCAGGGGCGGAAGACTGTGCTCATCCCCTGGGCTCAGCACTGGTGTCGCCTCCCCCAGGAAGCCTTCCTGGATGCCCAGCTGGCATCTGTAATGACTCAGAGGCTCCTGGTGCCTGGCCTGCCTCTTCCTGGAGGTCATGTAGGTGTGAGGAGGCTAGAGGGCATCTGCGTGTAGGTGCCAGGCACGGGCAGCAGCCGGGAGCTCAGAACCGCGATGGGGAGGCTTCTCTCCGCTCCCAGAACCAGACCAGGTCGGGTGGAGCCCACAGCGCTGAGAAGATGCTGCGACTCGAGGAGAGAGCCTGGCGTGGCCTGAGCCCTCGGGTCCTGGGGAGAGCCTTGCGGTGAGTGCGTGTGTGCGTGTGCATTCCTGTGATATCGGATTTGTGCCGCTGTGCACGTGTGTGTGTCTGGCGTGTTTGTTGCGGGACAGCCTGCGTCCATGTGGGGTGCCGCGCGCGCACGTGTCTGTGTACAGGTGGGCGTCCGTGATGGCGTGGGGTGATGTCCACGTGTGCGAACCTGCTGTGCGTGCACGTGTGCGTGTGCTAGTGCGTGCGTGCGTGTTCATGCTTGTGCACAGGCGGCCCACGTACCCACCTGCTCCAACATCCGTGCACGTGGGCCACTCAAGCCCGCTCAGACGCACAGGCACCTTTGTGCCGTGTACATTTTCACGTGTGTATGCATGCACGTGTGTTCGTGTGAGCATGATTGTGTGTGCGTGAGCGTCGAGGGGCCTGGCCGTGGGCACTGGTGGGCGCCCGGGCTGGGCGTCACCTGGCCCCTCGTGGGCTTCTCCGGAGGGACCTTGCGTGGGACCCCACGGCACAGAGACCTTCACCTTCACGAGCAGTGCCGTCTGACGCCCTGCGTGACCTGGTGTAAATGCAGCGATCCCCACTTCAGATAAACACAAGATGCGTCACAAGATTTAAGGCACCTGCTGTGTATTTAAAAGAATTATATCTTGTTTATGGTTGCGTATAAAACGCCCAGCTGATTTATACGGCGGCTGGTCCATCGCGGAGGAAATCTCATTTCAATCATAGACGGCAGGATTTGATTTAAGAATTCATTCTTTAATGGGTCCGCAATGTTCAAATTTAAACCCATTCAATTCATCAGCCAACTGTTCAATATGGGCACAGGGAACTCATTTGGGCAAACAGAGACTTTTAATATAAATTTTCCGGGAGATTTCTCCATCGATCCCGCAGTTTAGTGCAAAATGATTTGTGCGATACATTCTCGGGGATCAATGCTACTGGTCAATGGCTCCTAGAAAACGCCTCCCCCACCCAGCGCGGGTCAAGGAGCTCTGGCTCTCGGGGAGCTGTTCCCACGGCAGGCACGGCTGAGTCATCCCACCTCTGTGCTGTGCCCACTGCCAGCCCACTGGGGGGCCGCCTCCCCATGCGCCCACCCCGGGTGGGCGGGGGCCCCCTCTCCGCTCCGCACTGGCCTGCCGTCCCCTGAGCTGAGGAGACCCCCTCGGTGGACCTGCTCTGCTTGGTGTAGCCACTGTCCCCTTGGGCCCTGGTGCCCCTCTGTCTCGGTGCCCAGCAGGGGTGCACACAGCCAGGGAAGCCGGCCGCCCACTCACGGGCCCAGGCCACCTGTGCCGGCCAGCGGTCACCCCCCTGGGAGCTGTGAAAGGCATTTAGGGCCAGGCCAGAGCTGCCCTTCGTAGCCAGTGTCTGGGTCTGGGGGACAGACGGTGGGGTAGGTGGCTCGCTGGCAACAAGGCATCAGACTAGGGTGGCCTGGACTGGAGCTGCCAGCAAGAGGGTCTCGGGGGGCGCAGGGGCTGGACCCCGCAGCCCCCATACCCTGGCCCAGTCTGAGCAAGTAAACGGGGGTGCCCCCTTCCACACGCCTGGCCGGGCCGAGTGCCAGACCGCTCGCTGGACAGCACGGGGGTCTTTTCCTGTGCCCCCACGTCCCAGGCGAGGGGCTGGGCCTCAAGGACCTGCCCAAGGTCACAGGCAGGTTTCAGAGCCACGCCGCAGGCACGAGGGGCTCTGACCTCTGGGCGGCTGAGAGGGCCCTGCTGAACGCTGCCGCCGAGGGTTAGGGGTGGCTCCCGGGGGGTGGGGCAGAGGTGGGCAGTGTGCAGGCCGGTGTGCTGAGTAGGACGGGGCAGGACGGCCAGCCCAGCACCCAGACAGCTGCAGCGTGGGCAGCTGGGAGGGCACGTCCTGCTGGGGCTCTGCGATGGCTGAGGGGTGGGTGGGACATGGCGGTGGCCCCTCGCTGACGGCTGACCGTGAGCACTGAGGGCCGGACGTGGTGAGCCCTGGGGGCAGGTCCTCAGGCCTGGCGCCCCTTCCCCTAACCTGCCCCACCCCGCCTGGGGGGTCCTGCTGCCCAGCTCTCTGCTCCCTGTGTCCTCCAGACCCCTCCCCAGCCTAGTGTTGGGGTGTCCCTTGCTGCTCCGGTCCCCCACACTGGGGATCCCCTGGGTCCTCAGGTCACTCCCCCGTGGACGCTGGGCAGCTCTCACGTCCTTCCTGAGAGCCCAGTTCATCCCGCCGTCCCTTCACCTGTTCCTTCCCTGGCTGGCTCAGCCCACACTCATCCCTGCTCCCTCTGCCCTGGGATGAGCCAGCAGGCCTCCCCTCAAGCAGCTCTGGGCCTGGGGGGTTGGATCTGCAGACTAGCCCCACCCCTCCCTGACCAGGAGCGGAGAGCTGGCAGGCCGAGCGGGGAGCGGGCTTCGGGGGAGCTGTGCGGGCGCGGTTGCCCCTGGGCTCTGTTCACTGGGGGTGGGCAGTGGTCCGGCCCTGGAAGGGTCCTGGGGAAGGACGGGCCCCTGCGTGCTGCAGCGAGGAAGGGCGCGGACGGGCTGGCAGGGAGCCCAGCAGCCATGATCTGGGGGTCACGGGTAACCACAGCTCAGGGAAGCCACGGTGAACGTGGCTGGGCCTCAGCGAAAATCCAGGCTTCGAGGGAGGCTGGGTGGGTGCAGATCCGGGCCTCCCGGTGAGGGTGAGGGGTATAGGGAGATATGGCCCTGCGTCCTGGGGTGGGTGGGCCCCAGGCAGGGGACACACAGTCCCTGCAAGGAGCCCAGGCGAAGGTCCTGGCCATTCACTAGCTCAGGCGCCGGCCCCGCAGCCCTGTGATCTTCCCGCTACCGCAGAGCTCGAGGGGAGTACCAGTCAGGCCAGCAGACGCGTGGAGGCCACCCGGCCCTGCCCGTGGCCCTAGGCACGGGGATACTCCAGGAATGAAAAGCACAGCCGTATCGATTTCATTTCCAAATTATTAATCAACTTCACAGCTCAACAGGAACATTGTATTGTTCAGCTTGGGCAGGTCCAAATGGCTCTCCCTCAGGCGAGGCGCAGGGGCCGGTGAAGGACACGGTGATAAACGTCCCGGCCCCCACGGAGGCCGCTGTGTGCCCACCGGGCCAGGTGGGCGCTGGGAGGGGCCTGGGATCGGAGCAGAGCAGGTGGCACTGCCAGACCCTTGGCATGGGACCCCGACCGGGGGCTTCTGTCCCCTTTCGGAAACCTGGGCGGGTGGGTGGAAAGGCCGCGCTAAGTGCCTCGTGCCCCAGAACCCTGCCGACTGCCCTGGTGTGCCGCCCGCCCTCCGTGTCCCGCCGGCCTCCGTGGCCGGGCTTGGGGGCCTCTCTGTCCCCCTGTCTGCCCGTCTGGGTTCTGTCTGACTCTCCTTCTCTCCCGGCCTGTGGTTCTCAGAGGGTCACGTGGCACCTGCTGTGTCGTCACAGACCCCTGGCCCTGGGGTGGACTCAGCATCGGCTCACCGAGCCCCGTTCCCAGGAAGCAGGGCCTCCACCCAACCCCGCGGAGCGGAGGGCGTACGGGGCAGGGGCCCCGGACACAGCGGCAGCAACGATTCAGGGTGTGACGGGGCGGGGCCCCGGGCGGAGGCGGGGAGTGGGAGGGGGACAGTGGGGGCTTGGGGTGACTCGATTTCCCCACGGCGTGTGAATCAGGAGACCATCAATTTCGGCCTTATGTGAACACACCAGGTACTGGGAAACACCAGTCTGTCAGGAATTCGCGGTCGTCATTTCTAGCGATTTTGTTTTGTTGAAAGTCTCCTTGGCTTTTAGCAATACAACCGGAAGCACATCCGAATGAAAGGGTTTGTGTGGAGAATTCACTCTCGGATAACCTGCGGGTGAGGGTAGAGAGGAAACCAGATTCCTGAATTGATAGCTGTTGAAGGGCGATGGGTACCTGGGGTCCTTTATACAGATCTTGCTACTTTTATGTGTGTATTAACATTTCCATAACAATGCAGATAAACGCAAATCAAAACCCCTCTGAGATACCACTCATGCCCAGGAGGATGGCCACTGTCAAAAGCAAAAACAAAAACAGGGAATTCCCTGGCAGTCCAGTGGTAAGGACGCAGAGCTCTCACTACCGTGGCCCCGGGTTCAGTCCCTGGTCGAGGAACTGAGATCCCGCAAGCCGTGTGGGGCAGCCCAAAACATAAACAAACACCCTCCCCAAAAAACCCAAACCCCAAAAGCCCAAAAAACAGAGAACAGCAAGTTCTGACGAGGAAATGGAGAAATTGACACCCTTGGCGCTGTCGGCGGGAATGTAAATGGTGCAGCCGCTGAGGAAAACGGTACGGAGGTTCCTCAAAACATTAAACATAGAATTAACGTACGATCCAGCAATCCCACTCTGTGGTTTATACCCCAAAGAATTGGAAGCAGGGTCTTGAAGAGATGTCTGTACACCTGTTTCATAGCAGCACTGTTCACAACAGCTAAGACATGGAAGCCACCCACGTGTCCAGGGAGGGATGGACGCAGTCCGTCCACATGGTGGAATAGTATTCACACTCAAAAGGAAGGGAACTCCGACACCTGCTGTGACACGGATAAACCTGAGGACATTCTGCCCTGGTATCTAGAGGAGTCAAATTCATAGAGACAAGAGTGCACTGTGGGCGCCAGGGGCTGAGGGAGAGGAGGGGGAGTTAACGTTTGCTAAGTACAGAGGTGTTCATGAGAGGGTGAAACAAGTTCTGTGAGGACTTCCCTGGTGGCGCAGTGGTTAAGAATCCGCCTGCCCATGCAGGGGACACGGGTTCGAGCCCTGGTCCGGGAAGATCCCACGTGCCACGGAGCAACTAAGACCGTGCACCACAACCACTGAGCCTGCGCTCTAGAGCCCATGAGCCACAACTACTGAAGCCCGTGTGCCACAGCTACTGAAGCCCGCGTGCCACAACTACTGAAGCCCATGTGCCTAGGGGCCAGGTGGGGCTGGGGGGTGGTGTCTGCACACCAGGAGGAGGGTCTGGCTGAGGAGAGGCGGAGGCGGGAGGAAGCAGAACCTGCCCAGGAGCCCAGAGAGCAGGTGCAGCCCGAGGGGCGTGTGGCGTGGGGGTGGATGCCAGCCCCCCTCCATGTGGCTTTAGGCGGAGACTCTAGGGCATGCCTTGCACTTCCTGGGGCCTCCCGGGGTCCGGCGGGGATGTGCTGGCCTGGGAGGCTGGGGGTGATTCTTCCTCTGGAGGCCTCGCCTCGACCCCGGGACCAGCCGAGCTCTCTGCCTCCCCGGGCACCCCCTCCTGCCTGCAGTGACTTCCGTGTCCTCCTCCGTGTGAATTCGGGGCTGCGGCACCCCTGGCCCCAGAGGCCCCTTCCAGGAGAGACCCTCCCCTGCTGGAGCCCCACCTGGCCCCGCCCTCCCCTGCCTGCACAGTGGGGTCTTCCAGAGGAGGTGGAAGCCGGGGTGGTGCTGGACCCGGAGCGGTCCAGGGCGTGTGGCCTGGATGACACACCTGCTGGGGCGATACGGGCAGCGGCGGGGGCGCTGGGGTGCCACAGGCTTGGAGGCTTCTGCCCTGGGCGGGAGCCCTTGGTCCAGCATCGGGGGGGCACATGTTGTGACTTCTCTTCTTACTCTTCAGGTTGCTTCAACCCTTCCTTCTGAGGGGCCCTCTGGGTCACATCGCGTGGCGGCAGAGGTGTGCAGGGCGCTGTGCGCAAAGGACGCCCACCCCGCGGGATGGCCTGAGCCTCCCACCGGGACTGCTGCCGGGAGGTGGGTCCCACCCACCGAAGCAAAGCCAGACTGTCCCAAGCCTGGGGGGGGGGCCCAAGACCACTCTCTCAGGGCTGCCCCGTACTCGGGGGGGCGGAAGTGCCTCTGCCTGGCCGGCCTCACGGTGGGGCTGCCCGGGGGTGCCGGGATCCAGGGGACCAGGGCTGGCAGGAGGTGCAGTGGAGGAAGATGCTGTGCTGTGCGTGGCCACAGGCTCGGCCCCGCCCCCAGGACCCCTGGGTCCTGCCCGTCCGGCCTCCCTGCCACGCAGGTAGCAGAGCCCGAGGCTCTGGCCACCACAGGCCTCGGCGGCGGCTCTCTCTCCCGCCCGCTGTGCCCGCGGCCCTGACCCCGAGGGGCCCCTTGTCCCCTGCAGAGGGGCGCCCCCCCCCCCCCCGGCTGCGTGGCCGGCCTGGCAGGTGCTCGTGGGCGAGGCGGGGCCGGGTTCTGCCGACTCTGCTTCCCTGGGTGCGACAGATGGGGTTCAAGGGAACACCGTCGCCCAGCACTTTCTGCTCAAGCCCCACGCCCGCGTCCTTCCCCAGATGCCGGCCTGTCGTCCCCAGCCCTCCCCAGACCCTGTTGGAGAGCTCAGCTTCTGCAGATGGGAGGGACTTCCTCTCGGCCCTGAGAGCCCACCTGTGCGGTTCCAGTGGGTCCTGGAAGGCAGCAGGCTGAGGGGCCGGAGCAGCAGAAGGGCGGCCGCGGCCAGGCCATCCCCGAGGACTTGGGCTGAAAGGCGCCCCCTCCTGCAGCCTCCCTCCTGCCGCCCCAGGGGAGGGGCCGAAACCGTTCCCTCTCCCCCACCCCCGGTGTTGAAGCGAGTCAATTTTTTCAAACCACATTTGCTGTCTTATTGTTTATTTTCGGGCAGCAGCAGCAATTTTCGATACCCACCTCAGATATGGCTCGGGTCACCTGTCATTCCAGAAAGGTCAGCGATTCATTTAAAGTTTCATCACTCTTCCCATAAGCAGGCAAACCCCATTTCACCTGCCACAGCCTTCGTGTGGGCCACAGACCGGCTGGTTGTCTCCTTCCTGTCCCGCAAGTGCACAGCAAGGCCGTCACCCACGCGGGGGGGCCGCACCCACGCCCGCCCCGGGCTCCCCCAAACACGCTTTCACTTAGAGGCAGCTCTGGGGCCAGGCCCCAGCCTGGCCCTTCCCGCGCCGGCTCTTAAGATGGAATCGTCCAACTGTGAGCCCCTCAGCCCGCTGCCCTGAGGCAGGTGCCGGGGTGGAGCCCGCAGACTGCCCATGGACCAGCCATCCACCCTCGGGCCCAGGATGTGACGGGAGGCTGACGCAGGTGGGACTGGGGTCCGGGGCTCCGAGGGCCATGGAGCCTCCCGAGGTACTCAGTGGAAGCCCAGCGTCATCGTGGCGACTGGGGCGGGGCTGTGCTGACGGCCCCACGGTCAGGTCAAGGACGGGGTTGGGGGGACGGCTCTCGCGTCCCAGAGGACAGGCAGCCCCAGGCCTGGGTGGCCCTTGTCCGGCTGCCCCCAGGTGTGGCACTGGGTGTTCTCTGGAGGCCTCTGGGCTCTTCCCGCATCTGGGAGCTTCCTGCCCCCTCTCCACCTCCCTGTAGGGTGGGGCCCCCAAGGGCAGGCTATGTCCTGGAGTGCCCAGTGTGCAGAGCCCCGCACAGCCTGAGCCTGACAGATCTCTGTCCATCTGTCTTGTTTACGCCCCACCTGCTGCAGGAGGACAGCACGAGACAGGAAGGTTCGACGTAAGTGGTGGGCGCGCGCTGGGGCAGTGGGGCCGTGGTGAGCACGTGGGCCACGGCGGCCGGAGAGTAAAGGGAACCCAGCAGGCTGCTCTCCGTGCCCCCCCAGGGCCACTCCGGCGGCTGGGCAGCTAGACTCGGCCTGCGCGCCTGCCTGGTGGGGTAGGCTTTGCATCCCAGGGCCGCCCGGTCCTGAGGCGCGGTGGATGGGGGTGCGTGTGAGTGGGGGCCCCCCGGGACGGCAGTGCCTCCCCGCATCCTTCACCGAGGCCCTCCTGGACTGGGGGCCGTGTTGGGGGGGATTGCTCCCCTCCTGGCCCTGCCCGCCGGTACAGGTGGTGTTTCCGGCTCCTTCTGGCTTGGCGGGCTGCCACGCCCACCTGTCCACACAAGGGGCCGCCTCCTTGGTGGGCTCCTGGGAGGGTGGTGAACACACAGCCCCTGCCCGCCCCGCCCAGGCCACAGCCCTTCCCTACAGAGGACCCACCCCCTCCCCCGACTCCAACTCCTTCTGGGGTCCTGTGGCCTCCCCCCACGTCTATGCCCCAGCCCCCCCGCTCCCTGATGCCCCAACTCCCCGGGCACGGCCCCCCCAGCTAGAGCCAGCCCCCCGCCCTCACCTGCTGGATCGTCCCTTCGCCTCCAATGAGGAGCTGATCAATGTGGCCTCGGCCGCCAGGCTGGGCCACTGACATGGGCCACGAATCGTGGTCGCTGGGCCTGGCCTTCTGCCCCTGGGCTGCCTGGGGCTCAGAGGCCAGCTGCCAGTGCCCCGCGGTCTGGGGAGGCAGGCAAGAGCTTTTCCTGTCACCTGTTCTGGGGAGTCGGGGGAGCCCACCCTGAGATACGGGTTCCACCCACCGTTCCTGACTGGCCCGGGGTGGGGCCGCACCCCCCCGGCCCTTGGCCTCGTCTGGCCTGGTCCCCACAGGCGGCTTTCTGCCCCTCCTCACGGGGCTGCCACTCAGAGGGGCTGGGGTGGGGGGCCGGGCAGAAGGAGCGGCCTTACAGCCCCCGGGCTGGGGTCACGGAGGCCGAGCCGGGCCCCTCCTGGTGCCTCACGGTCCCCAGGAGGCCTCAGCTTGGCTCTCCTCCCTCTGCCCACACCCACCCAGCCACCCCTGGCTCCTTGCTGCTGCAGGGACCCCCATGGAGCTTCTCCTTCTGGGGCAAATGGCAGGAAACCATGGGGTCCAAAAAGTTAGCTGAGGAGCGAAAGACGTGATATCCCCACGGGGGCAGACACCTGGGGTGGGGGGATTTGGGGGGAGGTGGAGGCCTGGGCATGGCGGGGGCCTCATGTGGAGGTGGCTGAGGCCTGGCTGAGAGCAGGTGGCTGTGCTTGGTGAGAACGGAGCCGGGGCCCTGCAACAAGGGCGGGGGGGAGGTGTGTGAGCTTGGTGTGTGCCTGGTGAGCGCCCGGCGTAAGCCTGGTGTGTGCCCGGTGTGAGCCTGCTGAGCGCCCGGTGTGAGCCTGGTGTGTGCCCTTGTGAGCCTTGTGTGTGCCCTTGTGAGCCTGGTGTGTGCCTGGTGAGCGCCTGGTGTGAGCCTGGTGAGCGTCTGGTGTGTGCCCGGTGTGAGCCTGGTGTGTGCCCGGTGTGAGCCTGGTGTGTGCCTGGTGTGAGCCTGGTGAGCGCCCGGTGTGAGCCTGGTGAGCGCCCGGTGTGTGTCTGGTGTGAGCCTGGTGAGCGTCTGGTGTGTGCCCGGTGTGTGTCTGGTGTGAGCCTGGTGTGTGCCCTTGTGAGCCTGGTGTGTGCCTAGTGAGTGCCCGGTGTGTGCCCGGTGAGTGCCCGGTGTGAGCCTGGTGAGCGCCCGGTGTGAGCCTGGTGTGAGCCTGGTGTGTGCCCTTGTGAGCCTGGTGTGTGCCTAGTGTGTGCCCGGTGAGTGCCCGGTGTGAGCCTGGTGAGCGCCCGGTGTGAGCCCGGTGTGAGCCTGGTGTGTGCCCTTGTGAGCCTGGTGTGTGCCTAGTGAGTGCCCGGTGTGTGCCCGGTGAGTGCCCGGTGTGAGCCTGGTGAGCGCCCGGTGTGAGCCCGGTGTGAGCCTGGTGTGTGCCCTTGTGAGCCTGGTGTGTGCCTAGTGAGTGCCCGGTGTGTACGTGCGAGGAGCACGGCTGCTGAGCTGAGTGTGCTGGCGATGCCCCTCCTGGTCTCGCGGAGGCAGTGGGGTGTGAGCCCTGAGTCACCCAGGGCGAGGCTGGAGGATTCCTTTTAAATATCCCGCCATCAGCACAGTTGTTTCCATTCAGAAGTCAGTCTGCTGCCGGCTAAGGCCTTCGCCTCTAAGCGGTCCACCGGGGTTCTGAGCGCTGCCCCGCCCCCTGCCGCGCCCTGGCCCCGCCCCCTGCCACGCCCTGGCCCGCCCCCTGCCGCGTCCTGGCCCCTCTGGGCCTGGCTTCCTCATCTGTGAAATGGGCTTGTGTTCCCATCAGCATCCCTCTGCAGCCCAGGGGACAATCCAGGCAGCGGGGCTCCCGGTTTGCGGGCCCATCCCCCCGTAGGCTGGAGCTTCCAGAAGATTCCAAGTACCCCTCTGGGGCCTGGGGGTGTGGTATGCTCCACTGACCACTCCCACCCTCACTGACCACTCCCACCCTCGCCTGCCCCACGCTCGTCTCCGCGTGTGGCCCGACCAGCCCCTCCTCTCCACCTGCTCCACTGGCCAGCGAGCCCCTTCCCCACACAGCCGGCCCTGAGCCCCTGAACCCCCTTGGGTGCCCCAGTCTGTCCCTGCCGGGATCCCTGGTCCTGGATCTTACGCATCCGCTTCCCCGGGGGCTGGGGGCAAGACGAGAGCCTGGGTAGTTGGGGGGTGGTCTACGAGTGAAGGCTGCAGAGCCGACTCCCAGCGGGGTGGGGACTGGGGACGGGGAAAACTGAGACCCCGGAGGGGGTGTGAGACCTTGGGGAGAAGGCCCCTGCCCGGGGGGGAAGGCGAGCCCCGCCTGGCCTGAATCAAGGCCCCCCAACCCTCCCGCCTCACACAGAGGCTCCCCGCCACGTGCTGCTCCAGGAGGCCCTACGTGCTTCGTGGGTCACACACCCTCCTGCCACCCCCCCACCCAAATATCCACCCCCCACCCTTATACCCATCCGTCCATCGGTGTGTCCACTAACATGCACAAGACACTGAGGGGGCCAGGCCATGGCCCGGTCACTGGGGACCCCAGAGAACACAGCAGGCCCCACAAGCCCACCTCCCCTGCATGGACAGGTGACTGAGCGGTGGAGGGCAGCTCGGGGGCAGGGCTGGGGTCCCTCCTGGGGTCCCATCTGAGCTCCAGTTCAGCTCCAGGGTGCCTCCCTGGCATATGCAGCGCCCACCCCCGCCTGGGACGCCCCCCAGAGCAGAGGAGGGAAGGCCCACCCGCCTCCCCCGGCTCGCCCGCTGGTCAGCGCCTCACGGGCACCCCCGCCCTCTTACTACCTGTCCTTGGGGACGTCCGCGCACAGCGTGCTCCCTGCCCGAGGGACCCCTACCCCGTGTGTCCTGCTGGGGGTTTGGGCGGCTGCCTCTGCCCCCTGCCCTCCAGACCCTCTGGTCTCAGCGATGGAGAGCCGGCCAGGCGAGGAGGGGACAGAGGGAAGCGGCAGGGGAGCCCCTCGCCTGCACGCACCCCCGCACACGCAGAGAGGAGAAGGAAGATAAGTGATGGGTAGTATTTTGAAGCATATTAACCCAATTGCAAGTATATTTTTACAATCGTGGCTCCAACATTTATCACGCGACATTATTAGCCCCCGGAGCTGGGCTGTGTCAGATGGAGGCTGTGAAACAGGAGCGTTTCATTACGTTCTGCCCGCGTCAGGCGCTCCAGCCTGCGACTCTTAAACCGCATGATTTTATCAAAATCTTCGGAAATTGAAGCAATCACTAAAAGGTGTCGGGGAATTAAAATGTTCTGTCTCGGTGAAAGAGATACACTTCTTGTAACATATATCAGGGGTCTTTTTTTTAAAGACACATTACTATGCAGAGAAAAGGCATCAAACGTAGGAGGGGGCGTTCCAGAACGATCCTGCGACACGATTCTTCACGCTTAAAAGTCGTCTCTGAGGGATGCGCTGCCGGAGCCTCTCTCCGGTGCCTCCCTCTCCCTGCCGGCTTTTACGGTTTTGTTTCTCACCCTCACTAGACGTCTGGGGGTCAAGTCAGCCCCCATCAGCCTCAGGCCTGAGGAGTGAAATCCAGGCAGCCCGGGCACTCGAGCGGGGGTCCCAGCCCCTGTCTGCACTCCCCTGGGCTGGGGAGGCTGGCGGGAGGGCTGAGGTTTGGAATCTGCCCCCAAATTTCTCAAAGACACTCAAATGCGGCCGCCCTTCTGGGCCAAGGTCAGTGGGCAGAGCAACGGCCTTGGTGCTGACCAGGGCTGTGCTGCTCCCCGCATTCCGGGCCTTGAGTGGGGCTGTTTTCCCGTCTCCCTGGGCACAGCGGGGACCGCCCCAGGGCTTGGAGGGCCCCAGAGCCAAGGAGCGGCCCTCGGTCAGCCGCGTGAGATCCTCAGCTTCGCCGGGGGACCCCTGTGACCTGGAGGGCTGTGGGGGTCTCTGCAGAAGCACAGGCCCTGGGCGGTGACGGCTGCTTCCTCCACGCCCGCCCTGCTCACAAGTTCCGAGGAGGGGCTGGGGGCCGATGCCCGCCTGGGGCCCCGTGGTCAGCGCCAGCTCAGACCCTGCCACACGCGGGGTCTGCGGGGTCCGGCCGGCCTGCGAGAAGCCCTGTGCTAGTGGAAGACAGGCCAGTGGTGGTGCAGTGTCAGGAGGGGGGCAGGTGGGGGACGCTGGCCGGCCTCAGGGATGTCATTGACCTGGGGTCTGCAGCAGAGGCTGGACCGGGGGTAGTGGTGGGAGACGCCTGTGGAGGGGCGGCGGGAGGACAGAGCAGGGAGCAGGGACGGGGGATCTGGGTAGCCCGGGCCTGGCCTCAGCCCCGCAGAGGTCACGCAGGAGCTGGGCGTTGCCAGGACACGGGGCTGCCTGGGCGCCTCTGGGCCTTGGGGCTCCAGGGTCCAGCCGAGGTTCCCGCCCAGCACCAGGCCCTTGGCTGCTGTCAAAGAGCTGCGTTGCCCTCTCGAGCCTCTTGATGGACGCTGGACCGAGGCTCCCAGCACCAGCTTTCCAAGGCCGCTGATGGGTCTGTCTCTGTCTGTCTCTCCTTTTAGAAGGAGTGCTAGGGCTTCCCTGGTGGCGCAGTGGTTAAGAATCCGCCTGCCAGAGCAGGGGACACGGGTTCGAGCCCTGGTCCGGGAGGATCCCACATGCCACGGAGCAACTAAGCCTGTGCGCCACAACTACTGAAGCCCGCGCGCCTAGAGCCCGCGAGCCACATCTACTGCAGCACATTGTATCCATGCGCCACGACTACTGAGCCCGTGTGCCTAGAGCCCCTGCTCCACCACAAGAGAAGCCACCGCAGTGAGAAGCCCACGCACTGCAACGAAGAGTAGCCCCTGCTCGCCGCAACTAGAGAAAGCCAGCGTGCAGCAACGAAGATGCAACACCGCCAAAAATAAATAAATGAAATAAATTAATTTAAGAAAAGAAAAAGAAGTGCTATTTCAGAAGCACCGTGGTTGAAAAGCTGGGAGCGGCTGGATGTCGTCCAGTGGCTAAAGGGCCACACCCACCCTAGTGGGAAGGGGTGATGGGTGCCGGCAGTGCCGGACGGTGGGAGCGCCCAGGGACTCGGGCAGCGCCGGCTGGTCCACCGACAACTGCAGGCTGTGTGCGCTGCGGGGGCATGGGGATGGGGGACACGAGGGACCCGGGGTGGCGGCTGCGTGTTGGTCGATGCTGGTATCCTGGCTGCGATCAGCTGCTCTGGGGGCAAAGGGTACGTGGGATCTCTCTCTACAGTTTCTGACAACTTCATGTGATTCTGTAACTTGCTCAAGATAAAAGTTTAACTAAAAACAAGTAGTTTTACAACAGTTGTAACAAGAAATTCCAGTGTGGAAAGATGCAGAGGGAGAGCATCGGCCCCTCCTCCCACCCGCCCGTGGGCCCGCCTCGGGCGCTCACCCACCCTGCGTGGGCCACGCCTGACCCGCCTGTGCAGCCCGGCGCCTGGCCGGGTCGGCTGCTCGGGTGCTCGTGGTGTGGACAGGCCCGCGGGCTCTGACGGGGCTCAGGCGCTGTCACGGCCGTGACTACCGTGCGGGGACTCTGGGTTTCTCCCACCCCACTCCATCCCTGGCGCCCACCTCCCTCATGTGCACTGGGGCCCTGGACCCCTTTCCCAGAGGCCACGTGGGAAACCCAGAGGGGGTGAGGGCGGTGGTTGAGGCCAGCGCGGCCCGGGGCCAGGGGAGCGCACGGAGTGGAGGGGGCTCAACCCAGCCACCCCGGAGCCGTTCCGTGAGGGGCAGACGCTCGGCCATGCTGCCCAGGCCGCCTGTTGCTGGACAGAAGGCGGTGCTTTCTGGGGGGAGCCTAGAGGGGGGAGCGCGGATGGAGGGGGGTATGGGGAGCATGTGATCCCCCAGCCCTGCCCCTGTGGGCGTGGCCACGGCCCTCACCAAGTGGCCCAAGGGTGTGGCTCCTGGATTGTGCCCTGGGTGTTTCTGTGGGTGGCCTGGGGGTGGTCCTGAGCTACTGGGTGTCCTCCCTTCTCTTGTCCCTCTGTCCCCAAGTGCACCTTGAGTCTGGCTCAGGAGCAGGGACCCTACGCACCACACCACAGGGGCAGCACAGACACCTTCTCCTGTCCCCGGTTAAGCTCAGCCTGGCCTGACCTGACAGTGACCCATGAGACACAGCCAGTCCTGTGGGGGCCAGAGGAGCAGCCTGGCCGCTGGGACGGGGCTCTCCTTAGACAAGTCAAGGGAGAGGAGGAGACAAAGGGCCCGAAGGGACCACACAGGCCTCTCAGCTCCTCTTAGCCCGGCTGGGCCCGGAGGGGACCGGGCTGGCTCCGGGGAGCTGCCCACCACCTTCCGGGACACAGGGCGAACTGCAGGGCCCTGGGCCACCTTGTGGTGTCAGGAAGGGTCTGTGCTCGGGTGGGGTCTGCTCAGGGGCTGTATATTCATCAGCTTCTCGTGCCCCTAATTTACACCAGGGGGCCGTTTCCCAGAGCCCCCCCCGGTCCCCGTCCTGCCCCACCCTCCACTTGGGACGACCACTGGTTCCATGTTGCGGCAGTGCCCACGAAGGCCGGGGGAGGGGCAGCTGCACGGGGCATCCTGTGGATGGAGCTCCAGGGGTGACCGACCAGGGGGACAGACCTGCCGTCCCCACCCCGGCCCAGGATGGTGCCCGTTTCCCCCACACCCCTTCCTCAGCCTTCAGCGGCGTCCCCCTCTCCACGGCCCTGAGGCTCTCCGCACGCCTGTCCTGCCCTGCGTCCCCCTCTCCGCGGCCTGAGGCTCTCCGCACGCCTGTCCTGCCCTTTGACCCCCGATGGGTGCGGGGGCTTGTGCCCTCACCTGGGGCAGCGGTGCAGAAGGGAGGGGAATTGCCCGGCCAGTGAGGGCCGCCCCGCCTTGCCGTGGACACTGGGTGGGAGCTGAGAACCTCGGAGACCTCAGGGCCTTTCAGAGTGTGGTGTCAGGCCCACGGCCCGGGAGGTGGGACGAGGAGAGGCGAGAGCGGCCGCAGCAGCAGCTGTCACAGTAGCAGCCCGGCTGCCCCAGGGCCCTGGCAGGACGGGCTGCGGTCGGCCTTTTTTCATGACTGGAAACTGGAGCTGAGTTGTTGGCGCTGAGACCAGAGTCCCCCAGGGACCCCCAGGGTTGCCTCCAGCCGGGGGGTCTGCTGGGTCCCTTCCCTTCCTTCCCTCACCCCCACCCCATCTGTCACTCCCTCCAGGCCCGCCAGCCCGCCCGCCTCCACCTCCAGGAAGCCTTCCAGGCAGTGCCGTGAGTTGTAAGTTCTTGTGTTTGTCTGTCCATCCTGCCTCTGGAGCCTTGTATCGAGAGCCCCTGAAGGCAGGGCCCCCGCCGGGTCCCCAACCTCCCTGCTCCTTAACCAGCACCCTCGGGAACGAGGGGCTCTGCCCTGGAGGGGCTCTGGGGCAGGGGAGGTGCCGCTTACTGTGCTGCTGTCCTGGCTCTGCTGTGCTTCGGGGTCTGGGAGGCCCTCCGAGGCACCCCTCCCTGCGGCCAGGCCCTGCCACTCCCTCCCGGGCCCCGAGGCAATGGCAGTGCCATCGCTCGCCGGGCGCTCTCGGGCCCGTAAATTTCCGGTGGACGGCAGTCCTCCCGAGACTGTGTCTCCTGCTTGTTGGTGTCACAGACTTTGCCACGCTGGGGTCAAGAGTTATCCTGCCCGTCTTTTGTGTTCTAAATTTAATTGTTGCACTCCTTTTCTCCCTTAAAAAGATCAGTAAAAACTGTTAATTTGATCAATACTTAATTTTTTCACCCGGAGCGCGTTTCTTCTGCTGGCCCGTGATAAGCAGGCGGCGGGGCAGAGGGACAAGTAAATTGTCAGGAATTTCTCCACTCTCCCGCGGCCGCTCCACCACTTAGAGCCGTGTAATTTATACCCCGGCAGTCGCTCTGCAATTACCCTGTCTATTGCTGTCGACAGTATCGCGCTATCTTTTAAATAGATCCGGCCGGGCTGGTCCAGACGAGCCAACAGGACAAATGACACCATCCCTCATCCCGCGAGCCCTGAAGAGATAAGTCCCTAAAGAGGGGCCCATTTATCAGCTGATACAAGCTGGGTACTTACAAGCCCACTTCTTTGTTTGGGCTCTCTTCAGATTTCCGAAGCTATTGATCTACCGAGGGGGCCAGGCTGGGGTACGGGGTGAGGTGCGGAGGGGCAGCCCCGGGCCGAGCTTGCACGCACCTCGGACACCTCTGGGAGGGGCCGTGGGGCTCCCGGCTGCAGGTGCCAGCCCTCGGCCATGGGGACAAGCTTCCCTCCCTCGTGCAGGCGAGGAGGCCGTGCTGACGGGGAGGCATGTAGGTGCGTCTCTGACCCTCAGGTTTGCAGGCCGCAGAGTGTCTGGCCACCCCCTGGACGCCCTGAGGCCTGTGCTGGGGGCTAGGAGGGGCTGACCCAGGCTGGAGGGCCCCCGTCCCGTGCCTGCTCTTCCCCTCGCTGCCCCCTGCTCCAGCCTCCAGGGTGTGCCAGCTTGGTGCCCAGACGTGGGCACGTGGCACCCGTGGGGTCTGCACCCCGAGACAGTCAGGACTTTGCATCAGGAAGCAGGGCGACAGGACGGTGCTGGGGGGCCGCTTCAGAGGGTGGGCAGCGAACTGCTCTGATTCTCGGGAACGGCGCCAATGCCAGCTGGCCGAGCTGGGGCCCATCAGCTGGTAGAGGGGTGAGAAGGCCAGGACTGGGGGTGCCGCCTGCCTTGGGCCACCCTCGAGGCAAGGGAGGGGCTGATGCAGCTCTGCCCCCCATTAGGCCTGGCACAGGCATCTGGGGAGGGTTCCCTGTGTCCCCACCACTCCGGCCCTCACTGCCAGGTCCAGGTGGGCCCCCGCCAGCGGAGCAGGCCCTGTGAGACACAGCGGTGACTTCCACCAGCATCGTGACAGCAGCCTGCGTGCAGCCTGGGGGGGATGGGGCGTCCATGCCCCTGGCCCACCCAGTCCTGCCCTCTGAGTTGGGGAGGCTCAGGCCTCAGTCGGGCCCCTGTGCTCCTCTGGGCTCTTCCAGGACCTGGGGGGTGGGGACAGCGTGTGGCTCGTCCTAGGTCCCCTGGGACCAGTGCCAACCCAAAGGTGGCACCCGTGGGATGACGAATGGCCCTGGAAGAGCCTGTCCACACGCTCCCAGCTGCACTGGAAGAATGGACCCCCTAAAGCCTCCCCGATAGCTGCTTCCACGAGGCCAGGGGCAGGCGAGGGCCGGGGAGAGCCAGGAGGAGGGGCCTGACCCTCGGAGCAGCGGGAGGGTGGGCTGGCGGCTTCTCCCAGGCCTCCGCCATGCTCCCACCCCCTGCTCCAGCCCCCTTGTCTTTTATGCCTCACTTGCACTGTGGGGCGCGGAGGGGAAGGATGCTGCCGGCCGAGGATAAGGCAGCGATCTCTCCCGGAGGCCCGGGGCAGGGTGGGCAGCGTGCTTTCTGCCGCCTCGTCAGGGACCCTGGGTCTCAACAGCCCTGGGTTCTGGCCTAAGGGGGTGGCTCCTACCCGCAGAGCTGGCCACCGTTAGTGGAGAGCAATCAGCAATGTCCAGCGGGAGGAATGTCCCCTGGACCCCCAGGAGCAGAGACCAACCCAAGGGCCAGCCTCGCACAGGTGCGCCGGCCCTGAGCCTTTATTCTATGTGCCCGCCTCAGGGTGCACCCCACCCAGGCAGGTGGGCCCTTTCCAGGAGGCCCTGCTCCCGTGGCCTGTGGGCTGACCGCTGTGGCCAGCGCCCCTGGAGGGCAGCCCTGACCTCAGACACGGGCAAGGGTGGGGGTCCTGTCCCCCGGCCTCGGGCATCGCTCCAGCAGCCGGTCTCTCCCCACTCTGGGCACCCCGACAACTTGTGGCTGAAGTCCACCTGCCCCTCTGACCCCGTGTCTCCCAGACTGAGGGTCCTGCGGCCCAGCCTGGTCTGGGGAGTGGGAGCCGGGTCCAGGGGTGTGGGGACTTGGGTACCGGGCATCGGGAGGAACGAGGCCAAGTCCAGAGCGAGGGGCGTAGGCGCTGGGTGCGGGGGGCCGGCACACAGCTGCTTGTTCTCAGTGGCCTCGGGACCCCCTAAGGAACCCTCACCCGACGGAGCGAGAGTCCCGGGAAGGAGCAAATCGTGGCCGGTCGGGACCACGCAGGCCCCACCTTTGGGAAGCCCTTCCCTCCAGTGAACTTGGGATCATCTGTGTGGTCTCTCCTCCACGCTGGACACACCCCAGGCCACGAGGGGGTGACAGGTCGCCAGGCTGCAAGATTGCCTCGTGGAGCTGTCACTGTCTGGGGAGACGGATGGGAGTGCGGCGTCGGACGTGGCTGATGCGGGCGATACACCGAGGGTCATCTGTTTGGTCTTAATTTAGAAAAACCTTCACAAGATTATTACACGGCATTTTTTCCCCTGTGGTGCTCGATGGTATCGGGTGGGTTCAGGGCTCAGCTTTCCCGTTTATCTTCCTCAGAGAGTAGCATTAATACGTAGGTACAGCGGCCCAGACTAAACCCCACAGAAACAAATAGAAATGAGCTTTGCCGCGTCTCCTTTTAAAAATAGCGTCCATTTATCATCCCGCGCCTGGCGCTGAGCTCACGCCCGTGGCCCGGACAACTGACGGCCTCGGGCTTAAGCGTCTGCTCTCCTACTTGGCTCTACTCCTACTCAGCCTTCTCTCCTGCCCTGCACCCCAGAAGGAGGCTCTGAGCACCTGCACTGGTGCCAGGCGGGGGTGGGCGTGGGGTGAGGGGCTGCCAGCCAGGCAGCTGCATCCGTGTGCCCCCTGCTGAGGCCCTAATCCAGGGACTCTGCTTCCTGCCTCTGCTGAGACCCCTCCCTGGCCACCTATGCACGGGCTCCCGTTCTTCCTTCCAGGGACTCCCAGGCCCCTGGACGGATCCTGAATCCACAGCTGGAAGGAGCCACAGGTCGGGTGGGCACAGGGCAGGTCACGGGAAACGAGTGACTGCCACCCTGTCCCCGCTAGCTCACCACGTCCCGGCCGGCACCTGCTGCAGGAACGCCATCACAGGACGTGCGCTCTCTCTCAACGCCATTCCTGGCAAGTGCAGGGGTGGCTGGCTTTTCTAGGTGGATCAAAGAGCCTGGAGGGCAGAGGCCACAGTGTGTCCAGAGAGGGACCAACCTGCATGGAGAAGGGGGAGAGGCAGGGTCTTTGCAACCCTGGAGAAGTAGAAAAGGAGAAAAGAAAAAAGTAAGCCAAGTATAGAAATCACAAAACACACAAGATGGCATAAATCAATCCTAATATAAAATGAGTACAATAAGTATAGGCGAGTTAGACTCAGTGATTGAAAGCAGAGTCTCACAGGCTGGATGAGAAACGAGATGCTGCAGTGTGTTGCCTAGAGCAGGAACGTTTTAAAGGAAAAGGCACAGAAAACTTGAAAATCAAAGGATGGAAGAGGCACAAAGGTAGTAAGAGTGCCCCTGACAGCAGTCTTTGCAATGTCTAAGCAACTTCTCCTTTGGAGGGAGCACCTCGCCCAGTCCTTGCTGCAAACATTGTCTCCCTCAGAGACAAGACATCCGAGAAGAAATACAAGGGTACCAAGGACCCCCAGCACAGCAGTGTTTGGACGGGAGATGTAAGTGCTGCTGCTACAAAGTTCTCCACTCCACGGACCAGAGCAGTACCTCTAGGCCATGAAGCGTGGCTTGCTGGGATGGCAGCCATAGATCGTCCAGCAGCCAAAGAGGCTCTGACTGAAATCTCAGCCTGGCCTCCATGCACCTAAAAGCGACCAGTTAAGGGCAGGGGCTTCCAACAGCTGCAGTCCAGGTGTTGCAGTCTGGAGAGGCTTAGGGGGACCCTGTGCTGGAGCGGGTCCCCTTAGCTGACAGCTGCCGCCAGGAGCCAGAGTGCTGTGGATGTGGGACCACAGTCAGCAGGATCTGGAGGTGAGCATCCGAATGCCATGTGCTGACCTGGTTTTTGAGGAAAAACCTGGTGTCTGTGAACCTCCAGCTTTGAAGTTGTTTGCTTAGCAGGCAGAATTATTTCTCAAAGATTCCAGAGATTTCTGTCGTTGGATGGAGCCAGTCCCCCGAGGGCTGCTACGTACAGCTCTGCGGGCCGTTTCCTCACCACACTGGGCAGCGCCAGGCACACAGCTGTGTCTTGGTCTTAAGAGAGAAGAACAGGCTCTTCTTAAACAAGAGAGTTTCCTCCTGGGAAATGCATGTAAGAAAGCGCTAACAATATTGTGCTCTCTGTGTTGTTTCCTCCCATTTTTTTTTATTTGACAAACTGTAAAGCTTAATTATAAAGTAATATATGCTGGTTATAAAATTTCATAAAATACAGAGAGTTATAAAGTAAAGCAGCAAACCACACACACACAAACCAACAACAGAAACAAAACCAAACAAAAACAAAAGGAAAAAGAAAAAAGAAAGAAAGAAAAGAAAGGAAAAAAGAAAGAAAATCAAGGGATGGCAATAAGCTACCAAAAGGAATTTGGAGTAGCAATTCTAATACCAGACAAAATAGAATTAAGGTCAAAGAAAATCATGAGGCAAAGAATATTAGACATTGATTCAAAGGAATAATAGGTCAAGAAGATATAATAATCATAAATACATATCCTTTAAACCATACAATCTTAAATACAAAACTACAAATGAGAAAATTACCAGGAGAAATATATGACTAAACTATGGTAGTTGGAACTTTTAACAAACTCCTCTTATAAAATGATAGATTACATATACAAAAAGTCAGTATAGATACAGTATTTAAATCTGAATTGTATAGTAAATTAATTAAATTACATCTATTATTTCCCTATCAATTTACATATCACATGGAGAATATGGGTTCTTTTGTGCATAATTTATTATTCACAAAAGCAGGCTATGTGCTAGGCCACTGTTATGGTTATCTGCAGAGGCAGTCAGGCCTCACCGCAAATTTGGTTCAAATATTGAGACTGAAGAAGCCACACACACACACACACACACACACACCCCAAGGGGGTCTGAAAAGGTTTGGATTACTTGCATAATTGATGTTTCTGAGGAGAGCAGGGCAGGCCTCCCAAGCAAGCCAGAAATCACTTGAGAGACCAAGGAAAGATGTTTTTATTGTGGTTAGGGGCTGGGGCTGGGGAGAATCTTCCCATGTGTGGTCTGCATCTCCCGAGGCAGGAGCACCCAGGATTTCTTGTCATTTTGTCCAGATACAAGACACAAAGGGAAGAGGGAGGGGTGAGGCTTAAAAGCTGTCAGCATTCAAACATCAAAAACTGGAGGCAGCCTGCTCATTATAGCCACAGAAGAAAATGTGATAAATTTCAAAGAGTCAATCTAATAGTGATTGTATTCCCTGACAGTAATGCAAAGAAATAAATAACAAAAGAATAGTGAAAAAAATTCCAGATGTCTAGGAAGAAAAAACCTTAAGCACTAAATAAGCCTTGGGTTAAGAGAAAATCATAAGGTAATTATCAAATATTTAAAGCACTTCAAGTTAAGGTCGTGGGACGCACCTAAAGCAACAACAAAAGAAAAAATTATGATTTTAAATACATTTATCAGAAAAGAAAGAAAGAATGAAAATAAGTGAGCTAAGTATCCAGCTCAAGAGGCTATAAAAAAACTAAAATATATATCTAAAAAATAAGATGGAAATAAATATAAGAGCAGAAATCAATGAACTAGAGAACATTTTTAACATTAAAAAGCCTGAAAAGATTTACAGAGCTAAAACTCGTTCAGTCCTTATCAGTATAACAAACAGTCAGACTTCTGGCCAGATGGAAAAGAGAGAAGAAGCAAATAAACAAAGAAAGAAACATGGAAAATAATTTAAAAAATAATAAAGGCAGATTATGAACGCCTACACATATACTCAGAATACAGACAAAATGGATAAATTTCTAAAAATATATAAAATGCCAAAATTGACACCAGACTAAGTAGAAAACTTAAATAGACCCAAATCCACTAAAGAACCTGAAATGGGAAACAAATAATTCTCCACTTAAAAACTTCAAGAAAGATAAATTAGTTTTATGAAAACTCTTCCAGAGGATACAAAATAAGGAAAAGTCTCTCACCTCATTTTATGGGTTAATAATACACTTATTCCAAAATCAGAACAGAAAAGACAATTATAAGCATTTTCAATAAAAAATCATAAATAAAATATAGCCAAGTCCAAGTGTATATTAAATTTTTTTTATATTTAGAAAAATGTCAAATGGGTTTATTCCAGGAATGCAAAGATGGTTCAACTTCAGAAAATCTTTCAATGTGATAGACTTCATGAATGGACTAAAAAGAAGAATTATGTTATAATCTGACTAGATCTCCCCACTCACCCTGCAAAAAGAGGATTTGATCATTATCATGGTTAATTTTACATGTCAACTCGACTGGGCTGTGGGGTGCCCAGACATTTGGTCAAACGTGATTCCAGCGTGTCTGTGAGGATGTTTCTGGATGGAATTAGCATTTGAATTGGTGGACTGAGTGAAGCAGATTTCCCTCCCCAGTGTGAGTGGGCCTCACCCAATCCACTGAAGGCCTGAACGGAACAAAAATATTGAATAAGTGGGAGGTCCTCCTGCCTGACTGTTTAAGCTGGGACATCAGTCTTTTCCTGCCTTCAGACTCAAATGGAAAAATTGGCTTGCCTTCGTTCTTGTGCCTGCCAGCTTTCGGACAGGAAGTTTCACCACTGGCCCTTCTGGTTCTCAGGCCTTCAGACTTGAGCCAGACAGCACATCGCCCCTCCTGGGTCTCCAGCTTGCTGACTGCAGATCTTGGGACTTGTCAGCTTCCATAATTGCATGGCTCAATTCCCTATAATGAATCCCTTATTAAACACGCACACATGATAAGGACATATCCCTTCTATTGCTCCAACTAGTCACCAAGAAGAATGGAGTAAGACAATAAAAAAAAAAGGAAGAGTTTACTGGAGTGGTAAGAGAGAAACAAACTTATTTTAAGCAGATGATGTGATTACCTACATAGAAAACACAACAAAGCCAACAGGTAAATCATCAGAACTGATGAGAGAATTTAACAAAACTGACAGATACAAGATCATTTTATTAGTTGTCAATTGCTGCGTAACAACTTAAAATCAGCAGCTTAAAAAACAGCAAACATTGATTATCTCACAGCTTCTGTGGGTCATGAATTTGGGAGCAGCTTAGCTGAGTGCCTCTGGCTCCATCTCTCATGAAGTGGAGACCAAACATTTGCTGGGGCTGCAAGACTTGACTGGGGCTGGAGGATCCGTTTCCAAGACGGTGGACCCCATAACTGCCGTCAGAGGAATTCAGCTCCCTGCTGGCATTGGTAGGAGGTTTTATTTTGTGACCACGTTGACCTGTCCATGTGGCCACTTGAATGTCCAAACGACATGGCAGCTGGCCTCCCCCCATACAAGTGATCAGAGAGGGAGAGTGAGGGGGAAGGAGGATGCCACAGTGCCTTGTATAATCTACTTTCAGACGTCACACTGCCAATTCCACCATATGCTGGTCATAAATGAATCACCAAGCACTGCCCACACTCCACGGGAGGGGAATTAAGCTCCATCTCTTTTTTTTTTTTTTGTGAAATATTTATTTATGTATTTATTTTAGCTGCACTGGGTCTTAGTTGTGGCACTTGGGATCTTCACTGCGGCATGCGGGATCCTTTTAGTTGCAGCATTCAGACTTTTTAGTTGTGGCATGCATTTGGGATCTAGTTCCCCAACCAGTGATCGAACCCTGGCCCCCTGCATTGGGAGCGTGGAGTCTTACCCACTTACCAGGGAAGTCCCTTAGCTCCATCTCCTGAAGGGAAGAGTATCAAAGAATCTGTGGACATATTTGTAAAACTATCACAATTATCTCACAAAAATCATTAGTGTTCCCCCAAACCAATAGTATCTAGATGGAAAATGTAGAGAACAGGAACCATTACAATAGCTTTAAAAAAATAAAGTGCCTGGGTTTTAACCTTAAAGAGAGTGCATAAGATCCTTTTGTAGAAAACTGAAAGTCCCAAATCTAGTAAAAAGCATGAATGGAAGGAGAGGTCTGTCATGTGTGTGGACGGCTGACTTCACATCATAAAGTTGCCAGTTAATCTACAAATTAAATATGATTTGATTCAAATCAAAGGTGTTTGAGAAGTGTAACATATTCTCATTCGTTACACTTAAAAGTGAAGATACAAGAACATTGGACATTTTTGAAAAGGAAGAACAAAGAGAATGGGGACAGCCCTAAAGTTATTAAAATATACTACAAAGACATAGGAAGAAAACTGTATGGCAGTGGCACTGGACCAGATAAACTCCCCAAACCCTAAATACAGAGTCCCCCAAACAAATCCACGTATTTGTGGCAACTTGATCTGTGACAGAGTTGATATAGTACATCTTTGGAAGAAGAAGATTTTTTTTTTTTTAAAAAGAATAGTGTTTTTAAAAACCAGTTCTGCAAATACATTGACACTCTCCCACCGAGAGTGGGTCTGTGTCTCCTGCCCTGAACCTGGACTGGTCTTAGTGACCTGCTTATGACCGACAGAATGCCAACAAATAACACCACAGAGCGTCTACAGCTGGATCAGAAGACGCCATGCTTCTGCCTGTTCTCTTGGGACACTTGCTCTGGGGGCAGCCAGGCAAAAGCCATGAAGTCTGTCTACCCTGAGACCACCATGCTGGACAGGCCTCAGGTAGGCACTCAGGTAGAAGCCCAGCGGAGATCCCAGGAGACAGCCAGAGCCAATGGTCAGCCATGTGAGGGACCAAGCCAGCTGTGCACCCCACCTGGCATCTGACTGCAACACATGAGGAGTCCTTCCCAAATTCCAGGAGCTCAAACGTGACCAAAACAAGATGCCTGCCTTAAGCCCCGAAGTGTTAGGATAATTTTTTATGCAGCAATAGGAATTGGAACAAACAATATTGGGAAATCTGGCTCACTTTACGGAAAATGGAGCATAGGGTCCCTACCTCATGCCACATACAGAGGGGAACCTGTGTGTAAGGGGTTAGAGACCTAAATGTAAATGATAAAACTGCAGGAGGAAACGCTGGAGAGTGTCTTTGCAACCTCGAGCGGGAAAGGATTTCTTCAATTCTCCAGAACAAAGCATAAGGTGAGAAATGGACGGATTTGATTATATCAGAAGGAAGGATTCCATAGACCAGTTAACAAGTGGGCATCAAGCTAACAGACGGAGAGAAGGTACAGGAAATGACTCTACATTATTACCTTGAGAAGAACCCTCACGAAGAAGGCCCGGCAGAGGACAAGAGTCTGAGAGGGACCCGGTAGCCGCTGAGCGAGTGAGAAATCGCTCAGCTTCTCCTGGACCAGGACGCACACGGGAAGAGCAACACGTCCACCAGAACAGCAGAACTTGGGTAACTGCGTGTAGCTCTGGGTGTGGACGAGGACACAGGCGGGAGGCCCCGCCTGGCTGCAGCGCATCCTCGACAGCACCTGGTGGAAGACGGGGGAGCCAGCGGAGGATGGCCCAGCATTTCCCGCTCAGCGCCAGGCTCAGGGCTCCGCTGGCCCCTCTGAGGGCGCAGTCACCAGGCCCCAAGGTGTGAGGGTCACTGTGTGGTGTCCGAGGCCGGCTCCGTCCAGGTGGCCGCAGGAGGTGAGAAGGTGGTGGAGTGGCTGTGCGTCCCAGGCTGTGACGTGGGCGGTAATAGTGCCCAGTCACGCATGGGGTGGAGGGGGTGGGAGTTCAGTGAGATCATTTATGCAAAGCGCCTGGTTGGTGCCAGTGGTGCTGTCACCCTCACGAGACCAGGCACAGAGACGGGAGCCCGAGCCCAGGGCACATGGCCAGTCCTGCAGGGGACACACAGGCTCCCGCCACTGTCCTCAGAGCTGAGCCCAAAGCCCTCTGCCCACTGTCCCTTCCACCGACAACGGTCAGACCTGGGACCCAGCTTCTCTGGTTCCCCTCCCCTGTCCCCTCCCCTGGCCTGCAGGGGATGCCCCTGCTGACCTGCCTGACCTTCCCGTGATGCTGGTCTGCTCCCAGCCGGCTCCTGACAGACAGCCGTGGTGACGGTGTCCGCTGGGCCCTCCCAGGGACCACAGTCCTGGATCTCTGCCCCACGCGGTGTGTCCCTTGCAACACGCCCGCCTCCTCGGCCTCCTCACCCCTTCTGCCGCCACCTCCCAGGAAGGCCAGGCGTCCCCACTCCTTGAGTCTGGGCTCCCGGGAGCCACTTGAGCAGCGAGCTTGCCCCCGCCCTGGTCCTCACTGGGATGCTAAATCCAGCAAAGGACCCCAAGTCAGCGCATCCTTGCTTGTCCAGTCTGGGCCCTGATCGCAGTCCCGCAAATCCAGTCCCAGGGCCTCCCCCGGATCCGGCCAGTCTGCACATCTCTGCCCCCGTCCTTCCTCCAGAACCTGCAGCTGGGCTACCCGAGGGGCAGCAAGGCCCTTGCCCTGGCAGCCGAAAGGCAAGATGGGCCCCTCCTCAGGGGGCACCATGTGTCACGGGGGGGCGGCCTCTGTGGGTCTCCACATGACACAAGTGCCAGGCCTGACAAGGGACGCAAGGCTACTTCTCAAGCCCAGAGCGCTCGGGGGTCCACAGAGCCGCATGCCCGGGGTCCCTGCCCACGTTTCAGGGTCCCGGGCTCTCCCCACAGGCCTGACCTCTGCTTACCAGGCTGCTGTCGGCTGTGGCCGCCCTTCCCCTGCAGGGACCCCTCTGCACTCGGCTTCCGGCAATGAGTCCACTGCCGGGGAAGCGGGGAGGCTGCGGCCATGATTCAGTCTGAGTCCTGTGAAGGAGGCGTGAGGGTCTGGATGTGGAGGGTGCCCCTGGGGTCCTTGGCCTGAAGGCGCCGTCGGGGAAGCCCTGCCCCTCCCGGGGGTGGGCGCGTGGCCTTGGGGTGACCGTGGCGATGGGTTCCCCTGCCACTGAGGGGCCTTCTCTGATTTGGGAGGGAGGGGAAGATGGACCCAGACAGCGGAGGCCAAGTGCCGACTTAATGGTCAGAGGCAGGTGGCACGTCGACCGTAGTGGGTGGCCGGACTTTCTGGTGCAGCCTCAGCCCCCAGAGACCTTCCGAGGCCCCCCAGGAAACATGGGTGGCTTCCTGGAGTCTCATCTGATTTGACAGCAAGAAAAACACTAAGCCTGTTGGCTGGAAGCCTGCTGGGGTCCTCAGTGGAGAATCACAGCCTCTTCCCCGGTTTCTGGACCTGAGTACGGTTACCGGCCCACAGTCCCTGGACCGAGGGGCGCTCTAGAGGGGGACCCGCACCAGGGCTGCAAGTACGCACCCTACGTCCTCCTCCCAGCTTTCCAAGGGGACCTGTGGCCACTCACCAGTGACCAGGCCTTGAAGGAGAGGAAACAGCCCCCAAGAGGGGTGACTAGATGCCGGCTCTGAACCGGTGCTGGGGAAAGGGCCGGGTGGAGCCCTGACTGTGTGGGAGCAGCTGTGGGCAACGGCAGGTCCCCAGAGACTGAGGACCCTGATGTGGGGCGCCCCTGGGCCGGACTGGGGACTGGGACCCTGGGGGCCAATCCTTGTCCATCTGAGCCCCTTAGTCCCAGGGGTGGGACACTGGGGGTCATTAGTCCTGTGCCTGAAAGAGGCAGAAGCTTTCCTGTGACGTGGACCCAGCTCCTGGGACCCTCTCCCAAGGGTCTGGCCATCTTTTTTTTTTTAAAATAAATTTATTTATTTAATTTATTTATTTTTGGCTGTGTTGGGTCTTCGCTGCTGCGCGCGGGCTTTCTCTAGTTGCAGCGAGCGGGGGCTACTCTTCGTTGCGGTGCACGGGCTTCTCATTGCGGTGGCTTCTCTTGTTGTGGAACACGGGCTCTAGGTGCACGGGCTTCAGTAGTTGTAGCACGCGGGCTCAGTAGTTGTGGCTCGCGGGCTCTAGAGCGCAGGCTCAGTAGTTGTGGCTCACGGGCTTAGCTGCTCCGCGGCATGTGGGATCTTCCCGGACCAGGGCTTGAACCCGTGTCCCCTGCGTTGGCAGGCAGATTCTTAACCACTGTGCTACCAGGGAAGCCCGGCCTGGCTGTCTTGACCCCTGACCCCAGACGGAGCCCACTGCCTACCTCATACTAGGGATCCTGGCCCAAGAAGTCACAGTGGATGGGTTGGGGCGGGGCTGCACAGCCCTCCTCCTTCAGTGCACACACTGGTCCTGGGGCCTGGACTCGGCTGACCCTCCTCCTACAGGAAGCCCTCTCTGGTCGCATTTCCAGACAGACCCGCTCTTGCCCCATAATTTCTGTCTATAGGCAGCCTGTCCCTGAATGGACTGTGGATCTGGTCTCTCTCCCCACGACACTCAGCTCCCTGAGCTCCCTGATCACAGGGTCCGGGACCCAGCGCGCACGGCGGGTGCACAGCCAGAGCTGACCCTGGCCTTTGCACAGGCGCCTCCCTTGGTCAGTCAGGAAGCCCGCTGCCTCTGCCACGGCCAGCTCCTGCCCGCCTCCTCCAGGGAGCCCTCCCAGTGTCTCCCGGGCCCAGGGTATGGACCGCCCCCAGCCTGGCGCTCCAGGGCAGTGAGTCCAGGTCCGGTGCCGCTTAGTCTCTGGGTCGGGTACCCGCCCACAGTGTGGTCCAAGCACACTGCTGCCTACGCCTGCCAGAGCCCTCCCAGAGGCTGCCGGCCCCGGGGAGGGGCCTGCTTTGGCTCCCTTGTAGGATCCCAGGGCCCAGCTCAGCTCTGGTCCTGGACACGTGTCCGCAAAGTTTTTCAGAAGGAAGGAGGGAGAGGGGGAGGGAGGGAGGGATTCCTCCCCAAATCACTGGCCACCCTGACGGCGGGGGTGGCTTGTCCATGAGACAGAAATGCTTGGGCATCGAAGCCCCTCTCTCACCCGTTAACTAACCCAGCATCTCAGGCACCTGGGGAACTGAGGGATGATCACAGTGGAACAAACCGTCCTGGGTCTCAGCCTCACAGATCCAGGTGAGCCAGGGTGCTCAGTCAGAGCCTGCAGTGGAGCAGCAGACACCCTCCCGCCTGGACTGAGCCGCCTCTGGGGCTCCTGTGCTCTTTGGGGGTTTTTTTTTGGCCACGCTGAGCAGCATGTGGAATCTTAGCTCCCTGACCAGGGATCGAACCTGCGCCCCCTGTGATGCAAGTGCAGAGTCTTAGCCGCTGGACCGCCAGGGAAGTCCCGCTCCTGCGTTTCTGAGCAGACGGTGCTTGACGGCTCTCGAGGGCACTGGACAGGAGTGAAACCAGCTCCAGACTTTGGCCCAAGGATGGTTCTGGCTTTTGTGCACAGAGGAGCGGAGGGAAGATACCCTCAGGGCGGAGACGTCTGGTTGGTTCAAGGTCAACCGCGTGGCCAGTGCTCAGAATCCCGCGGGGTCCCTTCTTTATCCCCACGGCAGTCTCCCAGCACTTCCCAGGAACCTTTGTGATTATCCTTGCTGAAGGTTAATTATGGGGTCTGCTATGGACTGGATGTGTCCCCCCAGATTCACACGTGGAAGCCCTAACTCCCAAGGTGATGGCATTTGGAAGTGGGGCCTCTGGAGGTGACTAGGTTAGAGGAGGCGGGGAGGGTGGGTCCCAGGATGGGATCGGTGCCCTGACAGGAGGGGACCGGCGTGCTCCCTCCCCCTGCTGTGTGTCTGCAGGCCGGGACGTGGCCTCACGGGAAACTGAACTGGCTGCCACCCTGATCTGGGACTTCCAGCCTCCAGGACTGTGAGAAATGAAGTCCTGTTGTCTAACGTCCCAGCCTGTGGCATTCTGTCGTGGCAGCCAGAGCAGATGGAGACTGGATCTGTGATGGTCAATTTTATGTGTCCACTTGGCCAGGCTACGGTCCCAGTTGTTTAGTCAAACACCAGTCACGATGTCCCTGTGAGAGCAATGTTTACATCAGCAGCCTTTGAGCAAAGCAGATTGCCCTCCACTCTGGGTGGCCCACATCCAAGCAGCTGAAGCCCTTCAAAGAAATAAAAGAAAACAGAGTAACTTCCCCGGAGGAAGACGGAGTTCCGCCTCCAGACGGTCCTTGGACTCGAGCTGCAATTTCAACTCTTCCCTGGGTCTCCAGCCTGCCAGCCCGCTCTGCAAAATTGACTTACCAGCCCTACAATCGCAGGAGCCAGTTCCTTAAAATGACTGTGTGTGTGTGTGTGTGTGTGTGTGTGTACACACAATATACATACAAGACCTGTGTCTATGTAAACCTCTATACACATCTCTATCTATACATCCTCCTGGTTCTGTTTCTCTGGAGAGCCCTGACTAGCGCAGGGTCTGTCATGGTCACCCTGCTGTTCCTGGCTTCTTTGTTCTTGGTCATTCAGTCACTTTCAACGCCTCCGCAGAGGCTGAACGGTTGCCAGCCTCCAGTCACGCCATCACGTGGCTGCCCGAGAGCATCGCCCACCTTGAGGACGCCCCCGATGGCAGGGACGCCATTTCCATCAGATAAACCCTAAATGCTAAAATATCCAACGAGAATGGTACCTCTTGCTGCTCTGGGGTTCATTTCTGGGATTGCTGGAAAGGCCAAGCTCCCCCCACATGTGATTTTTCAGGTGGTCGGTTGGCTCCCTCTGTCTATACCTAGAAACACGGACACACACGGAACGCCCAGCTGGGTTTCCACCGACAGTTAAGGATGAGGCAGGACCATAAGGAAAAGAAAATCAGGTAACCGACATAACGACCAAGTTGGGAACATGTTTGGAGAAAATAAAAATTCAGACTGGATTTTGTTGCTTTTCAGCTTTTAACCGCCACTTCCCCCCCATCACCATGAGGGAGGAGGCATAATTATTAAATTCTGTTGGGTCTGGGAACCGCCCCCAGCACAATGCAGGCCACGAGGCCTGCCTGGAGGAGGGGGCTGCCCGCTCAGCCCAGGGACATTCTCTCTCCATCCTGTCCCACTGCCCAGCCTGGGGTTCTGGCTCGAGCTGCCCTCTCAGCTCCAGGAGCCCTTTTCTGCCGCCTGGTGGCCCGTGGGGCTCTGGATGTTTCTGCCTGATGCCCTTGGCAAGGTTGCAGTGGGCACGGGGGCCCCGGAGGAAGGAAGGGGGTCACTTCATCACCGCGACAAGAGGCCTGTTGCTCCTGCCGGACCGGCCAGGGCGACAGGGTGACCGTCTGCCCCTGGCCCAGTGCCCGGCCTCCCGAGGATTCAGTTTGGCTCCAGCTGGGCAGCAGCTCCTGGGCTGCCGGCCACGGGAGCGCCACTCACACTCCATCATCGAAGGATGACAGCGGGAACGGTGGGAGTTCATTACAGGGACCATGAATTGTTGGAGGTAATTTAGATTACAATTTAAAGTTTAATTTAAAAATCTATCAACAAATGTGAAAGTACTGGAGGAACATTTTAAAATGCACTTTAATCTCAGCAGCACAAATAGCTTTTCGGGGCTCTAAACATCATCACCTGGAAAAACAGTAAAACTTTACTGCATCTTTAATTAAATTACAAACACAAAGGATAATTAACTTTTTTATTTTTATTTTACTCGTGCCATTGTTTCTCCTCGGAGTCAATATCTTGCGGCTGCAGGAACGGCTGTTAGGAGGAAGTTTACAGCCGAGGCCCTGACGCGTGTCTTGTCTGAGGGATGGATGTCCGGGCAGCTGAGACCTGGGCGCCCGGGTCCAGCCGCGGGCGGGCGGGCGGGCGCGGGGTCGTCCCCCAGGTCGGCCTCGGCTCTGCCCCCAGGCGCAGCGCCCCCTCCCTGCAGGCCCGTCTGGTGCCCCCAGCCGGGTGGGTGTGGGGCCGCGCGTGGTTCCTCCGTGCCAGGCCTGCTCTGTGCGTTCTGACCGTTAGCTCGCTCAGTCCTCCCAGCGGCCCTTAGGCGGGGAAACTGAGGCACCGGCATGTGGGCACCCTGCCGCGGTCACGCAGCAGGTAAGTCGCCGTAAACGGGAGCTTCAGTCCTCTGGTGGCAGCACCCACCCGTGACCCCGGCTCTGGGCACAGGGGTTGGGGGTGCCGAGGCTGGACGGCTTGGCGCCTAAGGGGGGCCGTGCTGGTCTCCCGGCCGGGGGTGTGTCCTGGGGGCCCTGAGGCGCTGGGGTGGGGAGGGGCTGCGAGGGGCTCCGGCGCGGTGCCCTGGTGCAAGGCCCGGCTGGCCACCTGGGGGCCCCCTGGAGACGCGCTGGGCGGGTTCCTGGTGGGGGGAGGGTTTGCGAGGTCCCGGGATGGGGCGGGGAGAGCTGTAGCGGGCAAGGCGCGCCGGGCCGGCAGGGGGCACCCGGGGCTCGGGGTCGGAACCGAACCCCAGGGAACTTCATAGGGGCAGCACCCCCTGGGCTGGGAGGGACTGTGAGGGGTGCCCCTCGAGTGGGTGGGAGGCGGCCTTGTGGGGGGTTCACGGGGGATTCGCTCTCTCTGCGCCTGCGGGTGCGTGGGGGGACAGGAGGGCTGGACCACGCCCCTCCTCCCCTCCCCTCCCCCCACTCCCTCCGTAGCTTCCTTCCTTCCTTCCTTCCTTCCTGGGGGGGAGGGGCGTGTGGTTTACGCACCTTCCTTTCCTGTCCTGCCCGCGGGAGTTCGGGTTGGGGGGTGGAGGGGTGATGGGGGTGGGCTGGGGGGTTGGGTGTGGGGAGGTCGGTCGAGGGGTGGAGGGGGTGGAGGGGGGTGGAGGGGTGGAGGGGGGTGGGTGTGGGGGGTTTGGGGGGTGGGTGTGGGGGTGGGGGGAATGGGGTGGGGGTGGGGGTGGGGGGAGTGGGGGTGGGGGGAGTAGGGGTGGGGGAGGGGGTGGGGGGAGTAGGGGTGGGGGAGGGGGTGGGGGGAGCGCTCACCTGGGGTGCAGAGCACGCGGGCAGGCTGGTGGCTGTGGTTGTTCTTGAGCCAGTGAAGCTGGGAAATGGCCCCCAGCAGCGCCCCTCTCTCCCCAGGGTCTTCCCAGAGAGCCAGCCCCAGGCCTGGTCGTGGGGTGGGGGCATCACCCTGAGGGTCCCCCCACCTCCTGCCCCCTGACAGGCCCTGCGGGGCTTCCAGGCTACACCCGTGCTCACACCCACTCTCACGCACACGTGGACACCCCTCTCACCTGCTGACACACTTGGGCACACGCACACCGGTGTCCGCCTGCTCCCCGCGGTCCGCTCCTGCCCCCCACGGCCGCACACTCACACCGTCACCACGACCCCCCGACTCACGGTCACAGTCTCCGGCTGCGGTGGGGGGGGGGGCACCTGGAGGGGGTGTGGAGGCCGGTCCTGCTGCCCTGTGTCTGGGCGCATCCCCGGCCTCCGCCTGCCCGGCTGGCAGGGCCCAGCCCCTGGTGTGCAGAGGCGGGGTGGGGGTGGGGGGGCTGCGGACAGCGGTATTCAGCTTAGTGTTGTGGCTGCTTAATTATTGGCTAATCTAGCAATTTAGCACGCTTCATTTAATTCTAATTAGGAGAATTAATGGGCAGGCAATGAGAATTCCAACAGAGTGGCACAGAACAAGACCCAGCCGGGACAGTCCAGCTGTGGGGCCGGTCCTAGGGGAGTCCGGGCTAGGAGGGGCGGACCTGTGGAGACAGCCGAAGGTCATGGTGGGGGGCTACAGGGGCTGGGCTGGAATCATTCAGTGGCCTCCAGGCCGCAGGGGCTCCAAGGGCAGAGGGGACCTTGGACAGCCTGGTCGGACCCCGTGGGCTGCGCCCCCGGCCCCCCCCCAGGCCCCCACTGCCTCCCAGGCCTGGCGGCACCCGCCTGTGTGTCGGCTCATCAGGCCGGCTCCCTGACAAGGCCCGACATTGGACAAGACTGTTCCTCTAATTAAGGTGCTAATTGAATTAAATGGCTGCGGTAATGAGCAGATGAGGAGCATAAAAAGTAAAGAGTCCGATAGGCCAATTAACAAGCGCGCAGAGCATAATTATAACGTCGGGAATCGCGTGCCCGCCCCCAGCATTGTTAATTGTTGCTGGGGGATTTATGGTAATTGGCCCTACAACAGGCAGCAGCCCAACCTGCCCAGCGCCGGTAATTAAAAAAATGATATTCTACACACACGCCGGATGGGCTAATTAGGCCTTGATTTACATAAAGGCCCTGCCTGGAGGCCTGCCCACCTCCCTGCTCGGGGCCCCTCGCGGGCAGGGCGGCAGCCCCTGCAGGCCTCGTGGTGGCACAGAGCCGGGCTGGACGCCAGGCCGTCCAGGTCTCCTGCAGGGGGCTGGGGCCCCCGAGGCCACCCCTGAGCCGGAGGGCACTGCACAGAGGTCCTATGCTCTGAACTGAGCCCGTGGGGCCAGCAGCTGTCCTGGTCCCAGGTTGGCCTGCTGACGAGCTCTCCCCGCTCCACGCCGGCGTCCCCTCCCCACTCCCACTCCTGCCACCACTGCCGGGGGATCAGGGCAGCTTCCAGTCCGCCCTCAGTCACCCCCAGCCTGGGTGTGCCGCCCTCCCGGGGTTCGTGGCCACGCCGTGGGCCAGCCCGCCCCTCCCTTCCGCTCTCCCTGCACCTGTGCACGGCTGTCCTTGCTGTGTCACCAGCAAGTGTGCAGCCCACTGCGCTGGGAGGCGGGCTTAGGACACGGGACACATGGCGGGTCACGCTGACCTGGGCCCCAGCCCCTGAGTTGGGCTGCGCCTTCTCCTCCTTGATGCCCCCTCTGAGGGAGCCCCAGCCCCACCCCCTGGGGTAGGATGTGCCCCCCACCCCCCATCAGTCAGAGAGGACCAGCGGGGACAGGCAGACAGACAGGCTGCAGGGCGCCCAGACAGAGGGGCAGGCAGGCACGTGCCCTCTGGGCGGGGCGGGGTGCGCTCGCAAGGCAGAGGGGAAGCCAGGACAGGCTCTGCCAACCAGCCCTGCCCCCCCACAATGAGGCCACCGGGCACCCCACTTTAGAGGTGGGAAGTGGAGTTCAGAGATGCTGCCCAGGGCCCTTCGTGCTGCCCCAACCTGTCCTTCTCCCTGGAGCTGTACCCGGGGGCCAGCACAGTTCCGGGCATCTCCCCAGACCGGAACCCCACACGCCCCCCTCCCCGCACCCCGCACGGGCAGCATCCCGGCTGCCGCTGCGCCCCCCCACCCCACCCCCAACGACTCCTCAGGCAGATTTACCGTGACGTTCACACTCTGAACAGAAAACTCTGCCTCATTTACAAATGTAATTTCAATTGAGGGTAGTTTTCCAATCTCCTTTCATTTGAGTCCCAATTGAGCCCCTTCTCGCGGAGCTGATGGCATGATTAGACAGCGCTCACGCCACAGCAGATTGGTCAAGCGCGGCCCCGTAAATTGGGAAAGATGTTTTATCAGGACACGTCACCGCTGCCGCTGGCAGCTGTGGGGTGCTCCGGGCTGTCCCCTCAAATCACGGTTATGGAATAATTTAGCCCTCGATTCTCTGTGATTACTGCCGCCACCGATCATGCTGTCACATTCCGAGTGAGCGCTTCGTCCTGCGTTTATTCATGCCAGATCTGTTTTGCTTTCGTAATGAGCGCATATTACCCGAGCACAAAGAGGGTGAAGACGTCCGCGGTGATAGATAGGCACAAGATTAAACGGGATCTTTACGACTTCTGCAGCCATCAGTTCTGACTGTGTGATGAGAAGAGTCGACTTGGGTCCTGATTTGCTCTTTATTGGAGCCAATATTTGCAAGCGCTCACCGGTGCACGGGCCGATCAAACCCATTTAAGGTGGACTCTCAGACGCGGGAGGGGCGGCAACCCGGGGCGATGCTGCTGCTGCCGGCCGGCGGTGAGGCTGAGCCCAGCCCCCAGGGGCTCAACCCACAGAGGGCGACCCCACCCCTTGGGGCAGCTGCAGGTGGGCCGGTCCCTTCAGCCTGGCGTTGCAGGTGGCCAGCTGCACTCCCACCGCCCACAGGGCAGTCTCTCTCTCCCAGCCCACCCTCGGGGCCCAGCTCCCACTACTGCAACCTGGCTGGACGGGAGATTGTTCATGTAGGGCCTAAGGGTGCCAAGCCACTTCCTGCGTGGGGACGGGAGACTGACCCCCGCATCAGACCCACCTCCTATCCACTTGGGGGAGACACTGTCTGGGCCCCCAGGCTCCCCACAACCTGCTCCCACAGCTGCCCTTGGGACACCCCACCCGCTGGACATGGCTTGTCCCATCCCTCCTTGGCTGCCGCAGAGGGTGAGGCCCTCCAGTGACACTGTCACTGGCCCGGACACAGCCCAGGAGCCCATGCGGCACCCATGTCCTGTCTTTGTCCCGAGGGGGAGGCCAGCTCAGCCAGGTGACCACTGTGTCCTTGCCCCCCGCAGGGCCAGGGCGGCAGGGCCTGCTCCTCCTACGGGGTATACGGGGCCCCTTTACCGTGTGGGGTGACCGTTCTTACTCGTGATTAGAAAAGCAGAATCACAGTCTGAGGCCATCGTTTCAGAGCCTCCCACGGACACCTTTGTGGGAGGCCAGCCTGGAATCTGTCCGTATTTGTCCATATCACATGTTTTTAACCTTTCACGTCACACCTGTTGAGGCTGCAGGAGGAAAGGGAGGATGGCATCTCCTTGTGGCCAAAGGGCCACGTGGCCCAAGCTTGCGGGCATCCACTTCCCGGGTCACGAGCTGGGTCACGTGGTCCCACCCAGCTGCTCTGAGCCTCCGCTGTCCTGACCGCCATCTGTCCACTCGGCCCATCCACGGTCCCCCCAACTTACCACCTCCCGGCCTCTGCCCACAGGGCTGTCACGAGACGGAGGCAGCTTTGCACAGGGCCAGCACACTCGCACACGCCCTGAGTAACAATAATGTCCTTGCTGTTGTTGCCCTTGGTGGCCCTGAGCCTGGTGCGGGGGCCAGCGTGCCCGCGACAGTCCTGGCCACTCCACGAGGGCGGACACCAGCAAGGGAGCAGACGGGCCTGCGGTGGGTGACCGGGGCAGGACCCGGGGGCAGGAGTGGGGTCCGGAGGGGCCGGGCACAGAGGGCGATGGATTCAGGGGAGATGGCGCCAAGGTCTCAGGGCCGCGAGGCGTGCGTGGGGCCCTGGTGGGCTCCCTCTGAAATGTACTAGACCCCCCCGCCCCCGGGCAGGAGGAGCTTAACCTCCATGAGTGGGGGCGCGCGCGGTGACCTATCCAGGCTCAGGGCCGGGAGGGCAGAGGGGACGCTGCCCCATGGCGGGACCCAGCAGAGCCTCTGCCCCTGGGAGGAGTGACAAGGGGGCACGTCACCTCCCGGTCTTCTCGGCCAGCCCGGACCAGGCGTCCTGCAGGACACCAGGCCAGTCCTCAAGGTGTCAAGGCCTGAAACACAAGGAGAGACAGGGGCCCGGGCGGCGGCGCGGGGTGCAGGAGCGGGCTCTGGACCAGAAAAGCGACATCCATAGGGACGTGCGAAATCCGAATTGAGTCTGGGCTTAGTTGAGGGTGACGTGATGACGTTGGGTCCTCAGTTGTGACAAATGTACCCTGTAACGAAGGTGAAAGGTGAGGGGATACCAGGTGGGGTGTATGGGAAATTTCTGTGCTATCTGCGACTTTAAATCTAAAATTGTTCCAAAATAAAGCTTAAAAAAATCCCTCTGGCTCCAGTGTGGAGTGGCTGCTGGGGAGGAGGGGGGAGGGGAGGGGAGGGGGGAGGGGGGAGGGAGGGGAGGGGGAGGGGAGGGGGGAGGGAGGGGAGGGGGAGGGGAGGGGGGAGGGAGGGGAGGGGGAGGGGAGGGGGAGGGAGGGGAGGGGGAGGGGAGGGGGAGGGGAGGGGGAGGGGAGGGGAGGGGAGGGGGGGGGAGGGGAGGGGGGGAGGGGAGGGGACTCACGGGGTGGGTTCGGTGTATGTGTGTGTCAGAGGCAGGCCCTCCAGCTCGTGGGGTTTTGTGTGTGTGTGTGTGTGTGTGTGTGTGTGTGTGTGTGTGTGTGTCTGTGCGCGCTTGAGAGAGTCACCAGTGTGCCCTGATCCTGCACCTGTGAGGAGCCCTCTCGGGTCCACCAACTGTCATCTCCCGTCCCGCCACCTGCCCTGCAGGGCCTGGCGAGGCGCTTGCAGGGATGGGGCTTGGGGCTCCCATGAGTGAGTGGGGCTGGGGACCCCCTACCTTGAATCTCACCCTCCTGCACTCTTCAAGCGCCTCAGGTAGGTCTCTCCCCACAGCCAGGCTGAGCTGCAGTCATGGGTGTCTGGGCTGTGGAGGTGGCTGGGGTGGGGGGTCGGGCTCCTAGGGCGCCCTCACGCCTCTGCCTATCTGGGCTCCCTAAGGCCCCTGCCTAGAGCTCTGCAGTCCCCTCCTGCGACTCCCCCACCCATCGCCCTTAATAGAAACCCATAAATATCTCTACCTGCTAATTTAAAAAGGCACCGGGGCTGTTCGTGAGCACCCCAAGAATGACATTTACGAGCCTGAGAGTAAGTGATTATTGACAGCAGACAATGGGGTGGCACGTCTGCACGGGGAGCGGCTGGAGGGCTCCCGGGTGGTAAGGAAGAGGCTTTCCTTTTCTCATGCTAATTTAGACACTACTCTCTAGGCAGCGAGAGCAGGGACAGTGTTCACCTTTTCATCTTAAATGTCACTGTGGCGCTGGGCGCTCCCGGAGGGGAGGGGCCAGGACAGATGCCTGCCCTTTGCTAGAGGGATGGGGTGGGGGGCTCGGGGTGCAGGGGACCCAAGCACATGGGGAACCCCTGACCCTACAGCCTAGTGCAGGGGCTGGTGAAGGCGCTGGCCTCCGTGGGCTGGGGGCTCCTGGGAGAATGGAGATGGAGAGCTGGGCTGGACGGACACCTCCTCTGGCCGCTTTATGGAGCCTGTCCTCACATGCCCGACCCCAAGGACAGCTTGGAGTGATGTGGGAGCAGGTCCACTGAGGCAGCGGACGACGGAGCGGCCCCCCTCCTCTGGTCCCAGTTGGCAACAGGCCTGGGAAGGTGCGGCACAAGGGATTCTCTGGGGACGGCCTGGAGGTAGCGGGATCGGGTTCCTGCAGACGAGGACACGGGAGGGCCCCAGCGAGGCTCACCCTCGGCCTCCCCTCCCCTCCTGCATTCATACAGGCAGGACCACGAGGCCGCTGGCCCGGATTCTGCGAGACCCTCCGTGAGGACCCTCGCCCTCCCCCGACCTGTCCCCGACGTCAGGCTGCGCTCAGGCTGGGGGCACCGGCGTTCGAGCAGCCCTCCTGCCCCCAAACCCCGCTCCGCTTCTGGTCCCAGCGGCCTCTCCGAGGGGCCGCCCCCTTCCCTCGGCCGCGCCCACGCCGCCCCCAGCCTCAGCGCAGGCTGCCCCTCCCCCGTCTGGAGCGCCCTCCCCGCTCGGAGCGTCTGCCCCCGGCCCGTGGCCGCGCGGCCTCATCTCAAGATCTCACGCTGCGCGATCTCACGCCGGTCAGCTTGCGCGGTTAGCTCTGCCCGCCCTCCAAGACCCAAGGCCCCGCGAGGGAGGGGTCGGCGTTGCTCCCGTCTGGGCCCAGGGACCCGCGGGCAGGACGGCTGACTGCAGGGGAGGGGAGCCCTGCTGCCCGCGCGGGGGTGGGGGGCGCGGCCCCCGCCGGCACTCAGCCCACACGGCCGTCACCGACCTGGCTGTGACCGGGGCCCTCACGGCGTGGCGCGCGACCCACCCGGGCAGGCCCGCTGTCCTCCAGCCGAAGAGGCGCTGCCCGGGCTCACCGTGTTTGCTGAGTGACTGCGGTGCACCCTGCCGCGTGTGAGGGCCCGCGCAGGGGCCCCCTGCAGGGGCCATGGGGTCAGCTCTCTCCTACTGAGCGCCCGCCAAATACGGGCCGGGCTCGTGTCCCTCGGCAGGTCCCACAGACGCCCGGGGGGAGCGGGGTGCACGCAGGAGTTCCCACCGCAGCGAGCCCCGGAGCGCAGCGTGGCCTCTGCCCTTACTGTGCGGGACAGGGCCACGGGCGGCAGTCCAGCTCAGGGGAGGCCTCTGGGGACGGGGCCAGCGTGGTTTTCTCTGGGTCCTGAGCCCTCCCTTCCCTATGGAGTGCTTCCTGTGTGTGTTTCTGCCCCATCTCAAGACCCAAAAGTCTCCCCAGGAAGTGTTTCCCGACACCACCGCACTGTTAGGCGTTGCCCACCCCCCAAAGCTGGGGGAGTCTGAGGGCCCTGAGGGGTGGCTCCCCTCCAGGCTGTACTGGCTTCCCTCCCACCTGGGCCCACCTGTTGCCCTTCCCTTCCCACCAGGGCACAGAGGGGCCCCCTGAATGGTGATGAGTACCCGCTCCCCTGGGGAGGAGGAGGGACTGTCCCCCTCAGCGCGGCTGCACAGTGGCTGGGGTGGGTCCTGCCGTCCGGACCCCGGGCCCAGCCCCCCTCTATCCTGTGTTTCCGGGGGGCTGTGTGAGCTGCAAGACCTTTCACGTTGTCTGGGGTCATACAGGCCATGGGTTCAAAGCTTTCTCCGCAGGAGTGCCGGTGGTTCGGGCTCCTCGGTGGGGCCGCCCGGGGAAGGGGCCCATTAATGACCCCACCCGAAGCTCCTCTGAGCACCTGGGTCGGGGTGTGTGTGTGGACAGGCTCTGCAGGGCCTGAGTGGAGACCCTGGTCCAGACCACACCCTCTTTCTGCAGCCGAGGCCTGAGGGGCAGATTGGCCTTGAACGCAACTGTGGCCTGAGGCCCACGGGCGCTGCGGCTGCAGCCGTGGAACTGGCGTTCCCATTTCTCATGCCCGTCGGAGCTCGGGGCTCCGGGAGCAGAGGAGAGGGCAGACAGCACTGGCAGGCAGCCAGAAAATTGAAGGACACGCCTGGGGCTCCCCTGTGAAGTGCAGGGGCCCCTCACTCTCTTTCCGCTCATTTCCTCTCAAACAACTTCCTGGGAAATGGATGGTGGGTGGGTCGGCAGCAGGATGACGGATGGCCATGGCGGACGCAGGCTCCTTGTGCTGGAGGTGCCGGGGCGGGGAGCGCCCTGGGCTCTGGAGGAGCAGGCGTGGGGTGTGGCGGGGAGGGTGGGGTGTCCGGGGGCTCCTCGGGCAGAGGTGGAGCGGAGGAGGGGTCCACAGAATGGGCGGTGCAGCCCTGGGGGTGGGCCATGGGTGCCAGGGCCCGGGGGAGGGTGCTGTGGAACAGACCTAGGCCCAGGGCACCCAGGACGTGGAGAGCCAGAGGGGTGTGGTGGACCCCAGGACGCTGGTGGCCAGCGTGGGCACAGGGGGGAGGGGTACAGAGCCTGCCTGGCTGGCATCCTGCGCCCCCACCCCAGCTGGAGGCCCCGGGGCTGGTTCTGCGACCTCAGTCTGTGCCTCGGTTTCCTCATCTGTAAGTGGGCTGTGCCGGCCCTGTCCCCGGGGCTCCCTGAGCAGTGCCTGGCGCAGATGGGCCCCACGGGGCTGCAGCCCCGCCACTCACCGGCTGCCCTGGCGGAAGGCTGCCCTGGCGGAAGGCTGCCCTGGCGGAAGGCTGCCCTGGCGGAAGGGTGGGGGCCAGCCCCGGCTTCCACCTTAAGGTGTGAATAGTCAAGCCCTCCTCCGCCCCGCGCCCTGGTGACAAATACTAATGTCTAAATCAGCAGCCCGCCCAGCTGGCCCGCACCGCTCATGTTCTTTGCTGAAATGTCACCTGTTCCTATCTAACGATTTGCATAATGCAAAGCTTCTCACTCGTAAAATACAGATTAAGAGGGGAAGGGAGTCATTCTGGAACCAGGGAGCCATTTCAAGGGAAATGGGAGGGAGGCTGGGAGGCCCGCACTTAACCCCATCCCTGCCAGCTGGGACTCTGCCTGCACCATCACAGCGCCCCTGGTCCCGCCTCGCCTGGCCCGGGCACCCTGTGGCCACCGGGCTCTGCCCCTGACCCCAGGAGAGCCGAGTGGGTGAGGACACTGTGCCCCGCGCCGGCCCAGGCTGACGGCCGCGTGCCACCCAGCCCTCCTCACGGCCTGCTGGGGAGGGGTGTCTTCCGTTCTGCCAGGAGCCTGTGGCTGCGGGGGGATGCGTGCGCCCACATGTGGAGGAAGGGGCGGGAGGGGGCCGAGGGGCCCGGGCCTGGGGCTGCTCGGGCAGAGGCTCTGTGGAAGCGGTGACCACCTGCGCTCAGGTCCTCAGACATTTCAAAGGCGCGCCTGGGGCCTGGGGAGGGGCCGGGCCCGCCCTGTCAGTGGGGGCTTCTCCCACCCCCCAGTCAGCTCGGTCTGTGGTCTCAGCCCAGTTGGAGCAAGTGTCCCCGGGCCCCGCTGCCGCCTGGGCGGTGGGCTCGCTCCGCAGCTCGCCCAGCAGCTCGCTCAGCCTGGGCGCGGGGGGTGAGGGCGCACAGCCAGGGCCTGGGCCGGCTGCCAGACGGGACGCCCGCTTGTCCCTCCAAGGAGAAGAGTGACAGCTGAGGCCTGGCTCAGAGGGCTTCTGAAGAGGGGCCAGCTGGGTTGGGGGGGCTGGCTCAGGCCTCACAGCCAGGAGGGGGCAGCGACCCCTCACCCCACCCGCCACATCGTGCAGCCACTTCCCTGAACGTCCACCACCAAGGAGGAGGTCAAGGTCAGCCTCCCCGCCCGCCGCCAGCCCCAGCCCCGGGACACCCCCCCATCCAGAACCCCTCTCTGCAGGGGAAGGAGCCCCACACGCTGGCTGGCCCGTCCCGGGATGGGGGTGCTGTGAAGCCAAAGATGGGGGGTCAGAGTGAAGGCGGGGCAGCGGGGGCACAAAGAACGAGGTCCCCAGGGAGAGAGCAGAAGCGGAAGCGGAAACTGCCTACTGAGTCTGGACCACGTGTGGACAGGCACGGGGGTGCTTGGCCGAAGGCACCCTTGGCGAGCCCACTGCTCAGGGAGGTTACCCTGACTTCACATCACAAGGGAGGGGCTGACTTAACGGGCCTTCCCTTGGCCCAGCAGGGAGGACCAAAGCCCTAGTGCCTCTTCCCCAGCCGGGGGCGCCACAGGGAGCCTCGCCACTCTGCGCTGAGCTTCCCAACCTCGGGCAGCTGGACTTATCTGCTCATCCGCCCTCCCACCCACTGACTCACCAATCCTGCCTCTCACTTCTAATCCAGGGGAGTAACTGAGCTGGGCAGCCTCACCTTGGTGCCCCCCTCACCACTGTCATCACCATCACCACCATCACCACCGTCACTGTAACCACTGCCATCACTGCCATCAGCTCCATTATCACCACCATCATCACCGTCACCATCACCACCATCACCGTCACCATCACCACCATCACCATCACCACCATCACCACCGTCACTGTCACCACTGCCATCACTACCATCACCACCATCAAGTCACCATCACCACGTCACCATCACCACCGTCACCATCACCACTGCCATCAGCTCCATTATCACCACCACCATCAAGTCACCATCACCCTCACCACCACCATCACCACCGTCACCATCACCACTGCCATCACTGCCATCAGCTCCATTATCACCACCATCATCATCATCACCATCACCACCGTCACTGTAACCACTGCCATCACTGCCATCAGCTCCATTATCACCACCATCATCATCACCATCACCACCGTCACTGTAACCACTGCCATCGCTACCATCAGCTCCATTATCACCACCATCATCATCACCATCACCACCATCACCACCGTCACTGTCCCCACCGTCACCGTCACCACTGCCATCACTGCCATCACCACCATCGTCAAGCCACCATCACCATCAGCACCGTCACCATGAGCACCGGCAGCGCTAACACTGAGCTTCGCTCTGCTGTGCGTGGCGCTTGGTGCTACTTTTGTATCATCTTATGGAATCCTCACGGCCAGAGTTTTGTGTTTTCACCGCCCTCTTTCTACAGTCAGGGAAACCAAGGCAAAAAGGGTTTGCTGGGGGCTTCCCTGGTGGCGCAGTGGTGGAGAGTCCGCCTGCCGATGCAGGGGACGCGGGTTCGTGCCCCGGTCCGGGAAGATCCCACAAGCCGCAGAGCGGCTGGGCCTGTGAGCCATGGCCACTGAGCCTGCGCGTCCGGAGCCTGTGCTCCGCAACGGGAGAGGCCACGACAGTGGGAGGCCCGCGTATCGCAAAAAAAAAAAAAAAAAGGCTTTGCTGGGCTTTGGCCCTGACATCTCCCTGTGTGGAAAAGAAGGCGCTTACATGAAATTTGGGAGCTGAGCCGCTGAAGTGAGCTCACTCTGATCCTCTAGTCAAACCGTCCCTACCCCTGCCCCTTGCCTGGGGATGGATCAGATAGACTCAGTGCGCCCAGCGCCAGTGGGGGAACCATCTTCTCTCAACCTCTGGGGGACATTCAAGGTGCCACCCTGTCTCCAGCTGGCCACATGACAGGCTGCACCTGCATCTGCTGCCCAGACCAGGGTTTGCCTTCGCAGATGCCCCTCCTCCGCAGCTGCCCCTCCTCCGCAGCTGCCCCTCCTCCGCAGATGCCCCTCCTCCACAGATACTCCTCCGCAGATGCCCCTCCTCCGCAGCTGCCCCTCCTCCGCAGATGCCCCTCCTCCGCAGATGCCCCTCCTCCGCAGATGCCCCTCCTCCGCAGATAATCCTCCGCAGATGCCCCTCCTCCGCAGCTGCCCCTCCTCCGCAGCTGCCCCTCCTCCGCAGCTGCCCCTCCTCCGCAGATGCCCCTCCTCCGCAGCTGCCCCTCCTCCGCAGATGCCCCTCCTCCGCAGATACTCCTCCGCAGCTGCCCCTCCTCCGCAGCTGCCCCTCCTCCGCAGATGCCCCTCCTCCGCAGATGCCCCTCCTCCGCAGATACTCCTCCGCAGCTGCCCCTCCTCCGCAGCTGCCCCTCCTCCGCAGCTGCCCCTCCTCCGCAGATGCCCCTCCTCCGCAGATGCCCCTCCTCCGCAGCTGCCCCTCCTCCGCAGATGCCCCTCCTCCACAGATACTCCTCCGCAGATGCCCCTCCTCCGCAGCTGCCCCTCCTCCGCAGATGCCCCTCCTCCGCAGATGCCCCTCCTCCGCAGATGCCCCTCCTCCGCAGATAATCCTCCGCAGATGCCCCTCCTCCGCAGCTGCCCCTCCTCCGCAGCTGCCCCTCCTCCGCAGCTGCCCCTCCTCCGCAGATGCCCCTCCTCCACAGATACTCCTCCGCAGATGCCCCTCCTCCGCAGCTGCCCCTCCTCCGCAGATGCCCCTCCTCCGCAGATGCCCCTCCTCCGCAGATGCCCCTCCTCCGCAGCTGCCCCTCCTCCGCAGATGCCCCTCCTCTGCAGGAACTCCTCCTCTGCAGCTACTTTTTCTCTGTAGGTGCCCCTCTCTGCAGGTGAGCCTCCTTTTCTCTCCCACCCTGGGGACGGAGGGGTCATTTTTCTGCATCTGAAGTCCTTCCCAGCACCGTGGGACTGAGGCTCCCAGTTGCCCCCGGTGCACTCCCCCGTGATGAGCTGATGGGTGCTGGTGCACATGGTTCAGCTCACGCTTCTCTGGGTGCAGACATCTCAGCTCTGCTTTCCCCACCTAATCCTCCCATGGGTAACACACAGGGCTTCCGACCCCTGGGGGGTACTCTGGGGCCAAAATCTAGCCCTGCCCAGGCCTGCGGACAATCCTGTGGTGGTCTCGGCCATCACAGTGGACACCCAGCACAGTATTCCCACGCCGGGATTTTGGTCAATGTCCGGCCAACGGGTCATTAGGTGAGTCACAGCTAATCTAGTGACTGGGCGCTGACGGGCGGCCGAGAGACCATTTGGGCTCCCTGGAGGGCCTCCAGCCCACAACGCCAGGAGCCCAGGTCCGGGGTTGGGACCCGCACTCCACAGAGGCATCTGTCCCCTCCTCTCCTGAAACAGATGAGAGTGTGCGGGAGCCTTACCTGGGTGGCCGTGGTCCCAACTGATGTCAATACAGCTGTTTCTGAGCAACTGAGCAGTGAGCTGCCAGCTCTCAGAGACCCCAAGGGACAGGACTTCCAGCTGCCCACCCTTGCCTGGGGCCACGCAGTCAGGGAGGAAAGGATGTTCTGAGGGGTCCAACCTGCACCTGGGCAGACACGGGGGCCCAGAGCACGGCCAAGGATGGCTCCCGTGAGGGACCTGGCAAGTGAGGCCTCGAGCAGGGCCTGGCCCCTCACCTGGCCCCTGACTCTGGCCCAGCTGGTGGTGGGGAGGGGCCATGATTGCGGGAGGGTGTTGAGCGGGGGCCCAGGAGGGGTCTCCATCTGCAGGGAGGCTGGCTGGCTGAGGGGCTGAGGGGCAGGGGGAGAGCCTCTGAGGGGCCCAGGTCCAGCCCTGCTGGCTGCATCTCAGGCTCTGTATGTCCCATCCTGCCCTCTGGCCTTCCCAGGCCACTGACCCCACAGGGTCCCCCTCTTGGTTCCATCATCACCTCCCCCACCAGCATCCCATCAGCACAGATGGGCTGGTCCTTCTCCGTCTTCAAAAGCCTTGCCTTGTCCCGCCTGCCGCCCATCCCTCCACCTCCCGCTCCTGCCCTCTGACCCCCTCCAGGCCCCTGAGGACCACGGTACTGTCCCTCCCTGGGAGCTGAATGAGTCTGGGGCTGTCTCCTGGGACCCCAACTCGATTCACCCCAAGTTCAGGGCCTGGGTGTGCCCAGGGCAGGAGAGCTGGGAACGGGCAGAGCTGGGGCAGAGGCTCCAAGGATTTGTGTGGCCTCCCCGCCACATCGCCACATGGCTTGGTCACAGTCTCAACGGCTCGCTCGCTGGGTGAGAGGCGAGGGGCGGGGCCCGCCCGGAGGGCGGCCGGGAGGAGGTGGCTGGACCTGGCGGTGCGCTGGACGGCGATTCCTCCTCGCAGCTGCTGATAAAGCCGGCTAATGGCATTTCTCTAATGAGAAAAGCCCGGCTGATTATGACAAATCGCCAGGAGCAGCGGGCTAAGCGGCGACACGCGCGCCACTAGCCGCCAGGAGGGGCCGCCCCACCCGCCCCAGCCTTGGCTTCCGGAGGTGGGGAGGGGGCGCCCAAAACCCCTCCCGGCCCGAGTGGGCTTGGGTGGGGGAAAGGTGGTGCGGGAGGGGCTGAGGGGAGGAGCGATGGGGCCCCGGAGGCGTGGGGGGAGGGGCGCCCCCAGCTCCCCCGCCCCCAGCCCCCCAGCGCCAGGATCCTCACCCGGCGCCCCCCTCTGCTGCTCTACCTCCTTCTCGTGCGCGTGCGCGCGCGCGTCTGTCCCGGGGTGGGGGGGGTGGGGTGCGGGGGGGGCACCGTGGGATGACTGCAGCCGCTGCCCGCGCCAGGCCCAGGGGCTTCCCGGGCTTTTCCAGGCTTTTCTAGGCAGAAGGAACAGCAGGGTGGCTGGGCTCAGCCTGAGGCAGGGCTGGGGGTGCAGAGCCAGGGGCAGAGAGTGAGGGCAGCCCAGGTCTGCAGGGAGGACAGACCTACAGTGTGGGGAGCCTGCAGGGCCGTGCTTGGGGCGCGGGGGCAGTGGCGGGGGGCCAGGAGAGCTGGCTCTGTCCCTTGGCTTTCCTTGCCTCCCCCAGAGGGTGTCTGGCTGGGGAGACGCTCACAGTCCTGAGTCTGGGGCCCTGGCCTCCCTCATCTCTGCCGGGCGTCCCCTCCTCAGCCTGGGGGTGCGGTGGTGTCAGGGCAGGACGTGCAGCAGCCAGCACGGCCATCCCTCTGCAGCTTTTCCTGTGAAACCTTCCAGCTGGAGCACTGCCTTCCGTCCGTCCATCCGTCCATCCGCCCCCCTGTATTGAGCCTCTACTGGGCACCGGACCCTTCCCGCCAGCTGCCCCCTCCCTCGGCCCTGTCCCTCCCTCTGGCGTCTCACCTGGTTTGCAGCCCCTCACAGTGTCCTGACCCTGGGCTGTTGGACCCAGGGACGCGCCTTGCTGTGTTCAGCAACAGCTCTGCCCCCCAACGCTCCCCTTCCAGACGCCCCTTGGTCCAGCTTCCAGAACCTTCTCTCCTGGTTCCCTGCCTCCCTCTGGGCTTCTCTGGGCTCTGCCTGCCCCTGGGCGCTTTCCCAGGGCCAGACCCCACCCCACCTGAGCAGGCCAGGCTTTCCTGCAGCTCCGGCCTGTGGGCAGCAGGGATCTGGGGAGACATGAGGCGTTATTTAAAGGGGTGGGGGGTCCGGGGCAGCTCTGTGAGAGGCGTGGGGAGAGGTAAGAAGGCGTAATGGGATTTTCCATGTGGAACGACTGTCTTATCTGGGCCGAGCGTGTCATCCATTACTGCTAATTACTCTGGGCACGGCCGCGCCTCGAGCCCCAGCCGCTCGGCCGGGCGGGCGGCTCCGTCGTTGCCCTCTCTGGGGCCGCCCCTCTCGGCCAGGCGGGAAGGGCCCGGGGTCTCCCTATCGTCCCGGAGCAGCAGACAAATGTCGCGGGCGCCCTCGTGATAGATGAAGCGCGGAAATTAGTTCCAGAGTTGAGCTGATACCCGCAGAGCATGGCTACATTTGGTTCCGGCAGCCCTAACTGATGAGCTCATTAGGTCCATTATTAGAGAAATTGATTTCAAATACGCACTGTGAGCGGGGGCAGGAGGCGGGTGGGCGGGGGCAGGAGGGTAGAGGGAGTCGCAAAACACATAATGAGGCAAGTAATTTTATAGGTTTGTTTAATGAAAAGCCTCAACGGCGCACCCGTGGCCGTGTGGGTTTTAAACACTCATTTTATGTACTGATAAAGCTCCCGGTGGTGGGACCCGTTCCCAGCCAGGCCCACCGTCCTCCGCGGCCGCCCCTAATTAATTAATTAACCCCAGTGAGGCAATCAATGAGTCAGTCACGCAGAATCGACACTCGGCTGCCCCGCTTGGGGAGGGGAGGCCCGGGGCGGGGCTCGGCGTCCGACCTCGGGCAGCTTGGTCCCCAGCCCGGCCCGGCCCAGAGCCCCGGCCCTGGGACAGACGTAGCCCGATGGCGGCTGGGAGGACCCCGAGGTCACCCCTGACTCGGTGACTACAGCACGGTCCCTCCAATCCACGCCCCGAGGGGGCCCGAGTGGCCGTAACCTGACTTGACTCCGTCCTCCAAGGGGTGGGAGACCCTCAGGGTTCTGCCTGGTCCAGGCGGCTCATCCTGGGCTGTCCTCGGGATCCTGACCCCAGTCTCCACCCCTGCCTCTCCCCCAGACCCACATGCACACAAATGGATACAGACACAGGGACACATGCAGACACACAGACACGTGCGGACACACACGAGAGGCAATACTGACACGGTCACAAGGTTACACGGAATCCCACAGGCAGACCACAGACACACACGTGGCTACACAGATACGTACACGTACGGACAGAGAGATTGACGTGGACACGCGCAGAATCCCACACTCAGATGCCATGTAAACACACACGTGTGGACACGTGCACACACGTGGATGCCCACCGACACACAGACAGGAGCACACTCATGACATTCCTTTCTGACGCACCCTTGGGCCTCTCCTGAGACCCCGCGCCACCTGTGACCATTTCTCTTGTCCCTTCATCCATCCCCTCCTAGGTTCAGACCACCCAGCTCCGTCCATGGGCCTCTGCCTGCCCTGATCCTGTCCCGTCTGACTCCCAGGCCACAGGTGCAGACAACCGCGGTTAGTCCTCCAGCTGCCTGGTCCTGGGTCCCAGGCCGGTGGGTCCAGCGGCCCGTCCACGTCTCCACCTGGGTGTCCTGGGCTGAAACCGACTCCGCAGCCTAGCCCCAGCGCTGCCTCTCAGTCAGCCCATTGGCCGCCCGGCCCTCCAGGGCGCACCGTGTAGGGGCTGCCCTGGGCCAGCGCCTGTCCGCCTCCAAGGCTGCAGGAGCCCGTTCCCCAGCCCTCGGCCTCCCCACCTCCCGTCCTCCGTGGGGAGTAGAGCCGCACATGGCCTGGGCCCGGGGCCTCTCTGACCACAGTGTCCACGCTCAGTCCTCTCCAGCCGTGCCGATGCCTGCCGTGCCCCAGCACCTGCTCAAGGCCTCTGCTCCTGCTGTCCCCTGTGCCTGGGACCACACGCCCCTCCCTTCCTCCCCTTGTGTCATGGCAGCCCCTCCTCCACCCGCTTTCCTTTCTCGGGGGCTCACCTTTGCCCGGGGTGGGGTGAGCGTCTCGTGGTGTGTGTCCATCCCGCCAGCGTGTAGCCCCCCAAGGAGGGCACGTTTGTTGGTTTTCCTTTCTGTCGATTCAGCAGCATTCCCAGAATAGTGCCTGGGGGTCTGGGGGACTCAGTGAGGTCCAGCGAGTGAGCCGGGACGTGAGATTATTCAGTCTATACGGCGGGGCCTGCGGTGGGATCGACCCATCAGGGTCTACAACGTGGGTCAGGAAATACTGCCTGTGAGAGACAGCAACAAGTTAATGTTTGTTATGTCAATAAGATCATTAAAACAGGGACTTCCCTGGTGGTGCAGTGGTTAAGAATCCGCCTGCCAATGCAGTGGTTAAGAATCCGCCTGCCAATGCAGGGGACATGGGTTCTAGCCCTGGTCCGGGAAGATCCCTCATGCCTCAGAGCAGCTAAGCCCATGCACCACAACTACTGAGCCTGCGCTCTAGAGCCTGCGAGCCACAGCTACTGAGCCCGTGAGCCACAACTACTGAAGCCTGCACGCCTAGAGCCCGTGCTCTGCAACAAGAGAAGCCACCACAATGAGAAGCCCGCGCACCGCAATGAAGAGTAGTCCCTGCTCCCCTCAACTAGAGAAAGCCCGTGTGCAGCAACGAAGACCCAACGCAGCCAAAAATAAAAATAAATTTAAAAAAAAATTAAAAAAAGGATCATTAATATAGCTCCAAGCTGGTTTGGGAGCTGTTTTGGGAGGAGGGGCAGGGAGATGGAAGTGGGAGTTCTCAGCGTGGGAACAGGACACTGATGTGTGATGTTGAAAACGTGTAATTGAAGAAGAAACAGATCAGGCATGTTCTCAACGGAGGGACTGTGGCTGGGAGAAGTGGCCCCACGTGGTGGAAGACCTGAAGCCGGAGGTGGTAGGAAGCCACCCGCCCTGCGTCCCGAGGGCAAGGCAAGGGGGACGGGCTGGGCGGGGCGCCTGTCCTGCCGGGGGTTCTGCCCGCCCTGCCCACGAGAGCCTCGGCCGGGCATCTCGGCGGCCAAACCCACGTGGAGCCACGGCTGCCCGGAGCTGACAGCGAGCGGCGCATTCCTGGTGCTGGCCCCCGCGACCCTCACCCCGCGTTTGACTTCCACGTCACAAAACCTCATGTCACTGCCCAGTGGGAGGAACTTCCCCGCGTGTCCAAGTGGGGCGCCCGCCCCACCCCAGGCAGGATTAAAACCATGCAAATACTATTGTGGTAAAACAAGCCAGTTAAAGAAGACAGCATTGCTCCTGCTGGCCGTACGGTGGGTCCGTCGCTGAACCTCTGACTGCTGGTGGCCTCTGCAGGGACGTCGGGGCCCAACTGCAGGTGGCAGCCCCTCCCACCCCCCGGCTCTGAGCCCGGCGTGGGAGGTGGTGGCTGGGAGACTGGGCCTCTTCAGGCCCTCAGAGCCCCTGGGGAAGAGCCCTTCTTGCCCCCTCTGCCCACCCCCACCCAGAGCAGCGGATACGGAGCCACCGGAGCGGTCCTGCCCATCCGGCTGCCGGCCCTCCCGGAGGGACGCTGAGAGCTGGGGGCCTCAGACTGAGTGACCGTCCTCATCTCAGGCCTCCTGGCTTCGACAGTCTGATTGGAGAAAGACCATTAAACCTCCTCCTTTGTAAAACACACCCTCTGAGTTTCCCTTGGTTTTGTGGGTCCTCAGAGCCCGTTCATATCAGTTTGTGGGGTGCAAACATAGCCTGTAATTCCAGCGCTGGCCTGAGGCAGGGACAAGAATGACCAAAGGGGTGAAGGCTGCCCGGGGCCTCAGAGCCAGCCACTCGCAGGCGGCAGGCCTCCCCCTGAGTCCTCCAGTCCCGGGACCAGCGTGGAGACGAGATGGATGACAGAAAACGATTTACAATTTGGCCTGTTCTATTTCCAATTAGAGCACAGACACTAGTTAATACCCGGGGCTGGGAATCTCAGGCAGAGATGCTGTGCAGATAGGTCCATAAAACTCCGCCAGGAACAAATCCTTTTGCACAAATTTGCAAACAGCACGGTTTTTGTAAATAACCATAATCTCTCTACCGGCCATGCTGCCGATTTTGCATTCTTTTCCTCCATGATACTTTAATGACGACCTAATTTACCCACTGTTGCCGGGCCTTAGGTGCAGCCAACGTGATCGTCCAATTTAGTCCAAAATCCATCCCGATGGCGTAATTCACGTCGACCAAGTGTTCACAAACTGAGCTCCTTCCCCTGTTATGCCTGACGGTGAACTCGCTAACGAGCGCGCCGTGCAGGTGCAGCTGACTCAGCGCCAGGCCTGCCCACCCTGAGCCCCCTTGTTGGGGCTGCGTGGGATGGGGTGCCAGGCCAGGGAACGGCGGGGTGGTCTGGGGAGGGATGGAGAGGAGTATCCTGCTCTCGGGAGACAGCAGGGCCAGGCCGGGCCAACCGGCCAGGAGTCTGATGGGTGAGGGGGAGGGAAAGAGGGGGAGGGAAAAAGGGGGAGGGAAAAGGGGGGAGGGAGATCACCGTCGCCATCCAGAAGGCTCAGCCTGCTCTTCTGTAAGGTGGGCCCTCCCCGCCCCCCCAGGCCCCCTGCTCCAGGGTCTTGGTGAGGATGAGAAGGCGTCGTCCCAGGGAGGTCACCCTCCCCACCGAGCTGCCCTCATGCAAGGTTACCTTGTTTATTTATCTGTTTACTCCCTTGAGCCTGGTGCCCTTCTGTAACACCTTAGCACACACTGGCTGGGTGGCGTCTGCTTCTTCCACAGGCCAGCCCAGGGCTGGGCCGAGGCCAGCATTGGTCAGCACTTGCTGAGTGCCGGGATGGCTTCCGTCTTACTCTCTTGTCGCCATTGACACCGTGTACCCAGGGAGGCGCTGGGAAACCGCTCATAGCCAGTGCCCTCGAGTGTCTCTTCCCATCTGATCTACACAAGCTCACCAAGTGGATGGAGGGGAGGGAGTGCTCGCGGGCGGGCCGTGCCCAGAGCTGCTGCACAGCTGAGGACACAGACTTGTTCTTATTCAGCCAACCAGCACTGGTGACCGTGGAATCGCGTGGGTGGGGAGTGAGGTGAGGCCGGCCGGCTGGCTGGGCGGGTCGCTGGGTGAGGGGTTATAGATAGGCAGCTGGAGGGTGGGCTTCAGAGTAGATAGTCGGGTGTGTGTCCGGGTGCATGGCTGGCCTGATGGGCTGGTTGGATAAATGGATGATTAACGGGTGAGTGGATGGATGGCTAACCAGCAAATGGGTGGGGTTGGGATTTGGTGGGTGGGCAGATACATAGATGATGGACTGTGATGGGTGGGTAGATGGGTGGGTGGGTGGAAGGAGAGATGGGTGGGTGGGTGGATGGATAGGTGGGTAGGTGGGTGGGTGGATGGATGGAGAGATGGGTGGGTGGGTGGGTGGATGGATAGGTGGGTGGGTGGATGGATGGGTAGATGGGTGGGTGGGTGGGTGGATGGATGGGTAGATGGGTGGGTGGGTGGGTGGATGGATGGGTAGATGGGTGGGTGGGTGGGTGGGTGGATGGGTGGGTGGATGGAGAGATGGGTGGGTGGGTGGGTGGATGGATAGGTGGGTGGGTGGGTGGGTGGATGGGTAGGTGGGTGGGTGGGTGGGTGGATGGATAGGTGGGTGGGTGGGTGGGTGGATGGGTAGGTGGGTGGGTGGGTGGATGGATAGGTGGGTGGGGGGGTGGATGGATGGGTAGGTGGGTGGGTGGATGGATGGGTAGATGGGTGGGTGGGTGGGTGGATGGATGGGTAGATGGGTGGGTGGGTGGGTGGATGGGTAGGTGGGTGGGTGGGTGGATGGATGGGTGGGTGGGTGGGTGGATGGATGGGTAGATGGGTGGGTGGATGGATGGATAGATGGGTGGGTGGATGGATGGGTGGATGGGTGGGTAGGTGGGTGGGTGGGTGGATAGATGGGTGGGTGGTGGGCAGGTAGATGGACACATGTGTGGGCGGGTGGGTTTGTGATTCAGTGGGCAGGTGGGTGAATTGGTGGATTGTGGATGGGTGGCTGGGCAGTCTGATAAGTGAGTTAGTATATGGGTTGGTGGATGAGTGAGTGGGGACAGATCAGTGGTTGGATGGGGGCTGGTTAGAGGTGGGTAAGCAAAGGGAAGGAGCCGTGGAGGGGCCGGGCATGTGGGCTAGTTGATGGGTGGATGCTGGGTGGGTGGGTGGTGAGGTAGTGGATGGTGGTTTAGCAGGTGGATGGGTGGGCAGGGGCCTAGCGGGAGCTGGGTGGGAACCCACGATGCTTATTCACTGGAGCTTCTCCTGGCTGCGGTAGCGGGCCTTTCTTCCGCATCTTCACCGCAGGACACAGGCCACTGGGACCGTGAGGTGTGCTTTGCTCGCCTGCTCCACTCGCAAGAAACAAAAACAAACCCAGAAAAAGGGCTGCCGGGGCGCTCAGACGGACTGGAGGGGCGCTTAGAGGAGGGAGACCCCAGTCAGACTGGGGAGAGAGGGAGCGGGGTACCGACAGCGGGGCTGGGGGACAGCATGGGGATCCCCGGGCTGGGGCCAGGGGCAGGGGGCCAGGTGGGTCTGGGGCTCAGGACTGGGCCGGGGAGAGACCTGGCAGGAGCAGCTGAGCGGTGGGGCCTGCCCAGGTGGAGGGAGGGTCGACAGGGCTGTGAGAGGGCGGGGTGGGCTCCCTGGAGGAGGAGGTGCTGGGAATCTATAATATGTCGATGGAAGTTGTGGGTCTGTGAGCCGTGGAGGCAGGGAGCATGTGCCCTGTGTCCCTCCCTGAGGGACGGGGCAGGGAGGACAGGGGATCAAAAAAAGGAGTGACAACCTCACCCGAGTCGAGGAGTGGGGCGCCCCCGGGACACAGTGCTGGCCTCCCTTGCAGGACAGCCGTCCGGTTCCCGCCCAGGCCATCCTGTCCACACTGCGGCATCCCGGACGAGCAGGGTCCTCACCGTGCACTGGCCTCGGCCTCAGCGGGCGAGTGGGGGGCTCCTTTCCCAGGCGTGGGGACCAGGCAGGTGAAAGTTCTGTTACCAAGCCCAACCCAGGGAGCTGTGCTTGGGGTAAGCATCAGTGACACCCTTTCAAACGGTCCCTCGTAAACTCTTCTCATCGGCAGCACCGTTGACGGCACTCCTGATTTCACGGCCGCTCGTCTGCATCTCCGGGGCCACCGATGCCCCCTTCCCTCTCCCGGCCCCTCACCCCGCGGAGCCTCCCGCGGGCCCCCTCCTGCGCCCTCCGCCTCCCTAACCACTTCCTCCCACTAAAAAGCCAGATTTTTCTACTATTTGTGCCGCCTTTAATCCGTAGGAAGTCAATTTTCTGCTCATATATTAGTTTATTTTATATTTTCAAATTGATTCGACTATACATTGATTTCCTGTTGTGGGTATTGTGTCCTGAGCGAGGATTACGCATCAGGAGGAGTGGAGACCAGTGGCTCACGGAGGTTGCTCTGAGCCCAAGAGCTCTTATCTTGAAAAGGGAGAGTCCAATTTTATTGAAACAGCTAAAATCCCACTTAATTGAATTTTTTTCCTTTAAGATGTACAAGCTTAGAGACTTTTGCTTTCCAATTCAGCTCAGGCTCCGTGGCGTTTAAATTTCCAAACCCATAAAGACCTTTATGAAAAAGACCCAGCACACATTGTATTTCTGAGCTGAGCTGCCCCGGGTGGAGTGCGCGCATCAGTATTCTACGGAGCATCTCCCGATCCTGTGACTTCCGTGCTGTTTCAGGCTCGTGCAGGAAAGCCTCCTCCGCTGCGCCTCAGATGTCGTGGGCTCCAGGGCCGGGAGGGGCCTCCTAGGAGCTGAGGCCTGGGCTGGACCCGCCTCCCCTCTTCGCAAGCTGACCCTCAGAGGCCGCGTCTCTCTCTCTCCCACCCCCAGACTGAGCCAGCGAGGGGGCCCCAACACCTACCTCCCTGTGTCTCAGGACCCTGTGTACCCCGGCTGCCGGCTCCACTCGCTCAGGGCCTTCCTACGCTGTGAGGGGCGCCAACCCCACCTGCACCCCATGCCCATCGGCCCTGCCCCCTGGAGCGTCTGGCTCACGGGGAGCGGGGAGGAAGCAGGACGACGCAGGTGGCCACCCTCTGCCTGGTGCTCTGCAGACCGAGTTGGTGGAGGGTGGCCTCTGTCCCCCAGGCCGGCCACAGGGGCAGGTCACACCCAGGCCAGGGCACCTGCCGTCCTCCCATCCTGCCCTGGGCCAGGGCTCCTCCGGTGAAAGCCACAGGTGGGTGCTGCAGGTGGGTGCTGGGAGAGTCTGGGGGGACCCTCTCTCCTGCGGAGGTCACACCCTCATCTCTGCCCTCCAAGGCAGGCCACGCTGGCCCAGCCAGCGTGCTGCTCCATGCGCGTGCTGCTCACATGTGGCTCCCGTGTCTGAGCACACGTCCCTGCACGCCTCCTCACACAGGGCTCGGCCTTCCCGCCAGAGGTCTTTGTCCCGCCTGATTACATGGTCTCTTCAAGGCCTGGCCCCATCGTCCACAGCCCCTCGCCCCTCCCGCCAGTCCCCTTACCACCTGGGGGCTGAGCACCTGGGGGCCGGGCAGGGCCAGGTAGGGTGGGCCCTGGGGGCCCAGGGAAGCTCCCGCCAGCCTCGGAGTTTCCAGAAGCCACCCAGGTGTGCCCCTTGGGGGCCCCTCCATGGACTCCGGCGGCCCCCAGACTCCCCTGGGGCCCCAGAGCCCATGGTCATGGGGGTGGGCCGGGGCCTGGGCTTGCCTCCCCTCTGGCTCCCCACCCCAGCCTCAGTTTCCCCATTAGCACAGGGGTTGGGGCTCCACTCCCCCCACCAGGCTGGCAGCTGAAGGCCTGGCGGGGTGGAGAGATGCTGGGTTTCCCGCACTGGGCCCCCGGGGGCGGCGAGTGAGCCGACCCCTGCGCCTCTGGGGACGCCCGCCCCCACCACGGCCTGGGCTGTCCTCCTGCTTGTCTGACTGTCCTGCCCAGCTGGTGAGGCGAGCGGGGCGCGGTGGCTGGGACGGCCCGGTGCCCCGTGGCACCGGCCCGACGGTTACCTGCTGCCTCTTCATGCACAGCCTCCCACACGACGGTTTAATGGCTCAGGAGTGGGGCTGCTCTGCGTTTCCGCCGAGAAACGGCTAATGGCGGTCCGGAAGGGACACAAAGCGGCCCTCGTGCAGCCGCCTACCCGCTCCTGAGCGCGCCGGCGCTGCCCCTAATTATTTCCTCAGCTCGCTGGAGCTTCCGGTGAGTTCTCTGACCGGCGGCTCCCTGAGGGCTCGGGCGGGCAGGGAGCAGGCAGTGCCCCGGGAGAAGCCGACGCCACGTGTCGAACCCACCAAGCGGGGGCTCAGCTTTGCACGTGGTGGTGGCCCAACCGCAGGTGGGTCGAGTGCCATTTGCAACAAAAGGGCTTCACGTCCCCGGGTCCAGGCCGAGTGGGGGTCGGGCATGACACGCAGCCCCTGCCCACCTGCCCGAGACAACAACCCCTGGACCTGGGGGCCAGCAGGAGAGCCAGCCCCCCAGTGGGGACCAGGGTGCCTGGTGGTGTGGATGGGGCAGGACACTGGGGAGAGTCTGGACTGGTCCTGAGGGGTGTGTTTCTGCGTGGGTTCCATTCACTCCTTCCTTTTTCCTTCAGCAGACGTTTCCTGGGTGGCATCTGGGGCTCTGCCCGAGGTGTCCCCAGCCTTGGAGGGGACAGACATGAAGGTCGCACAGGCAGAGTGACCGCCTCCAGGGCTGGCAGAGCCCCGAGCAGGGCTGGTCCGCTCAGGGCTGCTGCTGTGTGGGCAGGCTTCCTGGGAGGCGCACTGGGCCCTGGACGGGACCCCTCATGCCCCCCGTCCTCACTGACCCTCCCTTTCCTTCCCTGGCCAATGCCCCGTCAGCCTCTTCTCCATCTCCACCAGGTCATTTCTGCCCCAAACTCACGCCTGTCGGGACTTCCAGCACCACCTCTGCTGTATGGGATGGGCCTCCCTGTCTATCGCCCCCCTACCCCCAGGCTGGGGCTCTGCAGGGGTGTGGGCAGACTGCCCACCTGCACACTGGCCCTCGAGTTCTGTAGGGGGCTGTCCACGGCCTGCGCATCCTCAGGAGGGTCCCGATGAAGGCCCCACACCAGGAAGTGCTTGTGACCATGGCGACGGGCATCTGAGGACCACAGCCCCTCTGGCCTTGGCAGCCACCCTGGGGAGCGTCCATTGGCTCCTGACATGCGGGAAGGTTGGCTGGGAGCCTGCAGCTCCCCCTCCGCGGCCCACCAGCCCGGGGCCTCCCCTGACTGTGCGACTCGGGCTGTGTGCACCCCCTGGGCTAGGGGGCAGCCCACCCCCGGGCGGCACCCGGAGAGCAGGGCTTCTGCTTCTCGCTGGCCTGTTTTCTCACCGGGTCGGTGCCTCCCTCTGGGCGGCAGCAGGCGAAGGAACCGGCAGTGCTGGGCAGAGCAGGGGGCTGGGCAGCGGGCGCTGCAGCGTGCGGGTCCGCAGGGGCGGTGCTGGTCGCCGCAGCTGAGCCCCTGCCCGTTCCCGCCTCCTCTGCCGGCCGGGCCGGGCCTCTCCCCGCACGTGTCTGAACACACGGAGGGTCAGCCCGGCCGGGCGGTCACAGCACATTTTAATGGTGGAATGTAATTGTGGGGCAGTAGAAAAATGAAAGTGAGAAGTCTGTGAATTATTACCAACGCACTCAATCTCCGTGGCCGTGCGGCGGGCCCTGGGCTGGAAAGCCTTTTTCTCTCGTGTTTAAGTTAGCGTGGAAGATGGAATAGTCACAGAGACACACTGGCCACTCGAACCTGTTATTGCTGCTGTGAGCCCCGTAAGTACCTTTCTGATTTATGGCCTCGCTCTGCGTTATAAATGGGGAGCCAGGAGCTCCTTCAAGAGCAGCTTTTGGACGCCAGCCGTGTCTCTGCACGTCCACACCCGCTGGGGGAGGTGCCCACCCGGAGCCAGGGGCGGGGCTCAGTGCAGCTGTGAGCAGGTGACTTGGGGCCGGTATGCCTGGGGCAAAACCAGGGAGGGCTGTGCGCCCCACAGTTCACGAAGCGGTTTCCATTTGTCTCGGGAAGGAGACGGGTGTGCAGACACGTCTGGGGTCATCTCAGCCCAGATGCTGTAGACAGGCTTGTGTCCTTGGTCTCCAGACCCCAGGCCACATCTCAGCTCCCCAGCACCGCCGAGCGACCAGCAGATCCCCCAGGCACCGCGGAGCCTCCCCTGGAAGGTGGGCACAGCGACTCCGCACCCGGAGCCACTAGCGGATGAGAAAAAGGCGATCCGATCCCCCTGCGGTGTCCACACTGGTGCCCGGCACAGAGAGAGCTCAGGAGACACCAGCCCCGACTCTGGGTATTGCAGTGACCCAGCATGACAGGGAACCCGAGTCTCACAGCGGCCAGGTCACTTGTCCCCGGTCACGCAGGGCTGGCGCTACACCAGAGCCGGGAGCCACGGGGCTGTGTCCCTTCCCAGCAGGTGGTGAGCACAGCGGTCCTTCCCGCACCTCCCCACCACCCCGAGCCGACCGCTGGGGGCCACCTGGAGTGTCAGCCCCAGGGGTGATGTCACAGGGTCCCTGGGGCGCCCAGAGCCGCCCCAGCCCCACGGCTGCTCTTCATGACATCACAGATTTGCGGGAAAACTTGTTTGAGGTTAAAGAATAACAGGTTTTGGACTCGCTCTGTGAAGTTTTGAATCATCTAGAGAGTATGAGCTTCCTGATGAGAAGCACGATTTTGTGTTATGAACCAGAAAGTCATGGGCTATCGGTCCGGGGAGTGGGGCTGAGGCACCTCATAACGTCCCCGACCACAGACGCTGCCATTTCCAGAAGACGAGCGAGCAGACCTCTCACCCTTTGCTTCCTGCGGGGCTGCACCCGCTGAGTCTGCAAAAGAGCGCGGGGAAGCGAGAGCCCTGGGGCCGGAGGTGCTTGTTCGGGAGACAACTGTGTCCAAAATGCAGGTCGACCTTGTCCTGGGCCTTGGCAAGTCCTCTGTCTGCTGCCTGGAGGGGCCACCCTGGGCTTGAGGCCCCGCTGGCCCACCACATGCCCCCGCAGGGCTAGCCCTGGGGACATTTACTGACCGGGAGGTAAGACTGTAGCCTCCAGGTCAAGCAGAATTCTTACACAACCACAAACAGACCCGTTTGCGGGGCCCAGGTGCCAACAGGAGAGCAGCTCCTTGTGGCTGGGAGCAGACCTGGAGCGGGACCCCTGGTGGCTGATAGCCCTGCGTGGTGAGGCCACGGCCACTGGCCACGCTGATGGCGGTGGGCCCCGGGCAGCCAGGGGAGGGCTTCTGGGAGCCCCGTGTCCGCCCCCTCCGGCCCGTCAGGCCACATGGCCCCAGGGAAGGCACAACGAAGCAGGGCCCGTGTGCACCCCCCACCCCCCCACCCAGGTCCTCCCCCTCTCCACCCACTTCCCACCATCCAAACGAGAAGGAATCATGTTCTAGGACAGCTGGGGTCGGACTGGGCAGCCACCTGGGGGCTGCGGTGCTGCCAGCTTCCTGTGCAGAACAGCTTGGGCTGTGCTGGGGGACCCAGGCCACCTTCAGACTTTTTTTCCCGCCACCCCTTGGGTAGGTCATCAGTCCTCATCTCAGCTACTCGTGGGGCAGGGGGGGAGGCAGGGAGAATAATGACCCTGTTCAACGTGGGAGCGGGGCTGTGTTGGCACCGGCTGAGCTGGGCCCTGCCAGCGGGCAATGTCTGGACAGTGTCAGAGGAGCAGTGGTTTGCAGACCGACCCCTCTGCTGTAATGGGCAGACTGGGCGTCACCCAGGGAGGGAGGGCTGCCATGCCAGCACGGCTCTGGCTAGGGGCCATGGCAAGGGAAAGGAGAGGCCCGTGAAGTCAGCTGCTGCCAGGCCACCAGAGCTGCGGTTTGGCCTTCAAGGACAAGGATGTCCTGGGGCAGCTGGAGGAGAGTGGGCAGACGCGACTGGGCTACAAGCTGTGATGCAAGAACAGAGGGGTTGGGACTGCTCATTCTGGGGAAGAGTTCACTTACAAAGAAGTGAGAGCTCCCTACAGCTGTCCATTCACCCACCCACACATCTACTCATCCATCAGTCCATCCACCCATCCATCCACCCATCCACCCATCCATCCATCCATTCATCCATCCATCCACCCATCCATCCATCCATCCATCAGTCCATCCATCCACCCATCCACCCATCCACCCACCCATCCACCCATCCATCCACCCACCCATCCACCCATCCACCCACCCATCCACCCATCCATCCACCCACCCATCCATCCATCCACCCACCCATCCATCCATCCATCCACCCACCCATCCATCCATCCATCCGTCCACCCATCCATCCATCCACCCATCCATCCATCCACTCATCTATCCATTATCCATCCACCCATCCATCCATCCACCCATCCATCCATCCATCTATCCACCCATCTACCCATCTGGGTCTCAAGAGCTGAATTTTGCCAATCAGAGGAAGGCAGCCCAGGGAGAGAAAATATGCAAAGGTGAGCCAACCTGAGAAACCATAGGCTGGGTACCAGGTGAGGATGGGCTGGGCACCAGGTGAGGATGGGGTGGGTACCAGGTGGTGTGGGTTGGGGTGAGCAGCCAGCGGCCAGGTACTTTGCAGGGTCTGAACCTTATCCAGGGCTGGGGGGACAGGACAGGCTTAGGCTCCCATTTGGAAGAAAACCCATGTGGGCCGTTGCACAGCTGGATGTGGGGGAGGCTTATAGAGAGACAGGTGAGAAGGTGGACAGCTGAGGAGGCCGTCAGAGTGATTCAGTCAGGAGAGCGTGGGGCTGGCTGAGGGTGGGCAGTGGAGAAGGACAGTGAAGGTTAGCTCTGGGGTTAGCACCAGCCCTGCCCCTCCCCAGGCCTGGCGGGTCCCTCCTTCCCTGCCAGCCCAAAGCTGGGGAAATCCACAACCCCCAGCAAAGCCCAGGTGAGACCCGGGCCGCCTCTGAGACCCCTGGAGACCTGGGTGTCCATCTCATCAGCGTCTGACTGGTGCGCCCTCAGGCCCGCTTCTCCCGCCACCCACCCCTTCCCTGCTCGGCCCCTCCGACGGCATCACTCCCGACCCAGCTGGGGCTGCTGACTGCGGTGGGACTGAGGGGCCCTCTGCTCACACCTGTCTGGGGGGGGATGGGCTTTGGTCAAATAACCTGCCCTGAGTTTCACGGAAAATCCTGCTCCAGGACAGCCCGGTGTCCCTGGAAAGCAGAACTGGCTGGTCAGCCTCCCACCCACTCACTGTGTGCCCAGCCCTCCCCCAGCGCTCTCGGCCCCCGTGCCTGGCAGCAACCTACCCCCAAGCTGACGACCACTGCAGCTGAGGAGCTCGTAAGTCAGGCCGGCTTGCTGGCCAGCGAGACTGGCCCCATTTGCATCAGTTAATCAGCTGTCTCAGGCCCCTCCCCAGAGACGGCGCCCTTCTGCCTTCCCACTGAGGGCTGAGCGCAGGTCATAAAGTTCCAGCGCAGATGCCGTGAGAAAACTTCCATTATCTTGGCAATTTCCTAAGTCATTTGTTTCCACATTTAAAAGGTAAAACAAACCCAGGGCACGGGAAGGTGCCTGGGTGGAGAATGCTGCCTGTGCCTGGGGCAGGCTGGAGGCTCACCCCGGGGCCCTAGGAACTGGGGGGTCGGGGTCGGCTCGGGGAGAGGGCCCAGGGCTGTGCCAGACCCCAGGCCCCCCGAGAGCAGCATCAGGTGGTGCCTCTGGGGTGCCCTCTGCCCCTGGCTGGCCCTGGTGACATGGCGGGGGGTGGGACCCTTGGTAATTTCGCTGGGCGCCCGCCGAGGAGGACCAGTGTGCTGCCCTGTCTCCCGCACCTGCCGGGTAGCCTCCTTCATCTTATGCAGGAGACGGCCGGGCTGACCAAGCGGTCTGTGTCTTTGTGAAAATGGCCCTGAGAGGGCAGCGGCCCAACAAGGCGGGGGCTCGAACCACAACCGGCCCTCGAATGTTGACAGCGGCACTGATTGCAACGACCGAAAGGTGGGAGAGGCCCAGGTGTCCATCGGCCGGCGAAGGGATGACAGCGCAGTCCGTCCCCACCAGGGAAGGTCACGCGGCCGCGCACAGGAACGCAGCGCCGGCACGGGCTACAGCTACCATGCAGGTGGATCGAAGACCGCACGTCAGGTGGAGGGAGCCAGACATAAGAGGCCGCCCAGCGTGTGATTCCGTTCGCAAATTGTAGGGACGGAAAGCAGACTGGTGGGCCCCGGGGCTGGGGGAGGGGTGGGGGTGACTGCGGTCGTCGTGGGGTTTCTTTTGGGGGTTGATGGAACGTTGTGGCATTAGGCGGTGCTGACGGTTGCACAACGTTGGAGATGTACTCGGTGCTGCTCAACGCAGTTTAAAATGGGTAACTTTAGGTCATGTGCATTTCCCTTGAATTAAGAAAATAAATAAGGAAAATGAATACATTGGACTGGAGTTGATGAGGCACCTTAGTCACCGCTTGCATGAGTTATCTTACAACAGGAGGTCCTGGTAAGGAACGTGGAACTTACAAGTCACCACCATCCGGAAGGATTCAGGAAAGGTCAGAACGAGAGGGGAGACGCCGTCCACATTTCCTACCAACCTCCCAGAATCCTTCTCACTGGAACCAATCTTGGCTGGGCGATGCACGCGCCACCGGAAGGACCCCGAGTCGGAGTGGTTGGCCAGAGACAACCCGGAAACTACCCCATAACCATAAAACCCGAGGCTAGGAGCCACGAGGGAGAGCAGTCCTCCTGGGGTCCCTGACCCTCTGCTCTCCGCCCCGGGCTCCCGTTCCCAATACGGTCTCTTGCTCTGTCAGCACGTGTGTCTCCTCGGACAATTTATTTGCGAGTGTTAGACAAGAGCCCACTCTCAGGCCCCGGAAGGGGTCCCCCTTCCTGCAACACAAGGAGGAGTGGAGGAGGCGGGGGCCCTCCGACGGCACTTAGAGGTTGCTGCGCCGTGTCTGGGCTCCCATGGATTTGAGGGGCAAGGGGGCGTGGCCTCGGGTGGGAGGCCAGACGGGTGGGGCTGCCCATGTGGCTCTAGGTGCCCCTCTGGGGGCTGCACCCCCTTGGGGTCAGGGCTGGCTCAGCTTCAACTGTACTGAGGGGTGGGGTGTGAAATGTAGGGGGTCTGGGTGCAGCCCACCTCTCTGCACTGCCAGCTGACGGGAGACACAGTGGGGGCCGAGCGCCCCCAGGCCCGCGTCCGGCAGGCCTGGCTGCCCACAGTCAAGGGGCTTTGGCCCCCGCAGTGCAAGCCCAGAGACCCCCAGTGACCCAGGGGCTTGACCCTGGCAATTTAGGAGAACACAGAGGGGCCCCAGGGCTACTGTGCTGGTGGGAAACCCATAGGAAGGGCCCCAAATTAATCAGGGCCGTGGGAGCAGGGCTGTGTGGCCCTCGTCCTGGCCCTGGTGGTGGGGACGCTGGGTGGGGGCTCCTGGCGGTGGCGCTGCCCCTCGTCCCTGTCACTGCCGGACAGGAGTGGTACCGCGGACAGGCTCCCAGCCTTGGCCTGAAGGCTGCGTCAAGGTGGGGAGAGGAGGTGGAGACTTGGGAACCAGTCTGCGAACCCCCCCCACCCCAGGGACCCCAGTGCCTCATCTGACCAAGGAGGTCGGCGTCTCTCCCTGGGGAGTCCCTCCCAGCGCGGGGTCGGCACGCGAGCTTTGCTTCACCGGCGCAGAGACGGGGCCTGACCCCAGGTCTGCCCGAGGACCGCGGAGCAGGCCTCCCGCAGGCAGCGGCGGCGCCTTCTCCGGCCCGGACGGGGCACCACGGAGGTAATGGCCAGGAAGCCTCCCCGGCCTCCCGGGCCGCCTGCCGCGTCATGGAGCTCTGACGGGAATGACTCCGGGCTGAGCTAATCGAAGCTGAAAAGGTGGAATCAGCGTGCGTCCTCTCCTTTCCCACCTTCATCAATCCCGCTAACTGGGTTTGAGCTCCGCTCGGTGAAGGGAAATGAATATGTAAGACTTCGAGGCCTGATGGGCCGTGGGGCCGCCAGCGGGCGCTCGGGCAGGGTAGCCGCCCGGCCCACCGATCTGCGGCCCGGGGAGGGTGCCACCCGGCTCCCGCCCCAGTCATCAATTCAATTACCGCGCGGCTGATACACATTCAGGCGCGGCCGGAGGGAAGGGGGAGGCCAGACAAAGGCGTCTGTATTTATCCAATAATAAGTTTCATTTGGAGTAGGTTTGAAAACAATTCCCCGTCACATTTGTCCCTGTCAGATCACATTATTCACAAATGAAGTTCACAAAGTATCAATTCAATTTCAATGAGGCGCCGCGGCAGGGCTCTGGCTGGGGGCTGCGTCCCCACCAGGCCTCGGACAGCATGGCAGTCGGAGGTAATCAAAGGCTGGGCCGCAGTAACACTTTCCATCTCACCTCTTTTGTGCACATCTGTTCCTGGATAATCCCATTTTCTACACTTCCAAATCACTGGAGACGGCGGCAGGGGAGGGAGGGGCCGGCCCTCCTGCGCGCTCCGGCAGGCCTGGGGCCCCGCCCCCGGGCCTGCACGAGGCTCCTCCCCGGGGACCCTGGGCCCTTTGGGGCGCTGGTCAGCCTCTCGCCCCCTCAGCCCTCCCCGCACCCACACAGCTCAGAGGCGCCAGCCCTGAGCCCGTTCAGGGACCACGTGGCAGCCCCCCAACCTGCCTCCCCCCTCCTGGAGCCCCCTCCCCACCTACCTGAGGCCAGTTCCGCCCCCTCCCCGGGATGGGGGCAGCTCTCTGGCCTCGCCCCGGCCTCTGACGGGTGATGACGTCGAGGCCCGCACAGCACCTGGCAAGGCAGCCCCTCTGCGGCTCTGGAGGCCCTGCCGCACCCCAGACTTCTCCCGGCCGCCGGACCCGTTCGTGCCAACACCGGGCCCGTCTGCTGCCCCTTCACCACCTCTGAGGGGGCGGGTGGCCCCTCCCCTGCAGTCCGAGCGCACGGGGCTCCCCTGGGGCAGGGTGGCGGACGCCCGGTCAGGCTGGCCTAGGCTCAGAGGGGCCACATGTCAGGTCAGACTCTGCCTGCCGCATAACCCTGGGGCTGCCCTGTGCGTCGGGCCGGGCCTGCTGGGGGGATGGACACCCCCCAGCCCACTGTGAGCGGGCACGTGCTACGCCTCTGGGCCTCGGTTTCCCTGTCTGTGAAGGGACGGGTCCTTCCTGTGCTGGGCCTGGCCTGGCCTGGGCCTCACCAAGGGAGTCCCAGGGAGCCAGAGGGGGCAGGAATCAGAGACCCGGGCAGGAGGTCAACCCCAAACCTCAAGAGCCTGGGGGCGGGCCTTCACCTCCCTGGCCTGGCCTCTGGGGCTTGACGCACATCTGGGGCTGCCCGGAGGCTGAGCGCCAGCCCCAGGGACTCCCGGGGCGGGAGGGAGGGGTGCGCTGCGCCCTGGTGTAGCCGCCGTGGGCTTTAGGCGTGCACTCACTGTCAGCCTGTGCTCACCTGAGCTGGGTGTCTGTGGGAGCAGGGCCGGCGTGGGCCTGCGTGTGGGCTGCGTCTACAGGGGCCCGTGCCCGTGCAGGTGAACGCGAGCCCGGTGTGTGTGCACGTGTGTCTTTCACAGCGGCCCTCACAGGCAACCTGTACGCGGACGTGGCTGCAGCAGGGAGCTGAGGTCTGTGCTGTTTGGGGCGACAGGACCTGCAGGCGGGCTCCACCTCTTTCTGCTTTGGTGCTCGGACCTCAGCGCCCTCACCTCCGAGGCAGCAAGGCGGGGCTTCTGCTCACTGACTGACGCTCCCCCGGGGCCCTGGGGCTGAGGCTCTGCCCCCGTGGGCTGGGGTGTCTGGGGTGGCATCACCTGTGCCCGAGGGGCCCTGCCTCCTACTGTCTCTGTCCACTGACGAGGGCAAGCCTCAGAAATGGGAGAAAACCACCATTGCATCTCATTTGTTTGCCTGTGTTTTTAAATTAATCAATGATTTTTAGGATAGTTTTAGGTTCACAGCAACACCAAGCAGACGTACCGAGATTCCCATCCGCCTTCCGTCTTCCCCACCGCCAGCCTCCCCGCCATCAACACCCCATCAGAGGGTACCTTTGTCGTGATCAGTGAACCTCTGCTGACACGCCCTCACCACCCACAGCCTGTGGTTCACATGAGGGTTCACGCTCCGTGTTGTGCCTTCTGGGGTCTGGACAAACGTATGACGACATGTGTCCTCCATGACAGCATCACACAGAGTAGCTTCCCTGCCCTAAAAATCCTCGCTCTGCCTGTTCATCCCTCCCCGTCAGCCCCCAGCAACCAGTGACCCTTTCACTGTCTCCATAGCTTTACGTTTTCCAGAATGTCGTAGACTTGGAATCACGCAATGTGTACCCTTCTCCTACTGGCTCCTTGCACTCAGTCATATGCATTTAAGTTTCCTCTATGTCTTGTCATGTGCTGTTAGCTCCTTCCTTTTCGGTGCTGAGTAATATTCCACTGTCTGGATGGACCACAGTTTATTTACCCACTTACGCTCTGGAGGATGTCCTGCTGCTTTTGACAACTATGACTAGAGCTGCTCTAAACACCGCGTGCAGAGTTTTGTGTGGACGCGTTTTCACCTCCCCTGGGGAAGAACCGAGGGGCGCGATTGCTGGGTCGTGTGCTTAAGAGGACGCTGAGTTTTGTCAGAAAGGGGCCTGTGTCCGGTGTCCCCGTCTGCCGAGGAGGCCAGGCCTCACCAACGGGAGAGAACTGTCGTTTCACAGTGCTTTCAGCTGAGGCCACACTGTCTCTTCGTTGCCTCAGTTTGGCCGCCTTGCCAGGCTATAAGCCCCCAGAGGTTCTAGGAGCCGAGCCTACCTGCCGTCGGGGGCTCTTGGCGGGGGGGGGTCTGGCTGAGCGGGAGTGCTTTGACCCTGGGGAGGCTGCACTCGAGCCTGGGGGCCCAGCAGCCGGCCTCCTAGCCCAGGAGACCCACAGGCACGTCGGGGGGCTGGGTCCTGCGCTGACCCCCCACGAGTGGCCTCAGCAGGGCCCTGGGTGTCCCACCTAGGGCGCCGTGAGTGACGTGGGGTGCAGAGGCTGGCGGGGCTGCTGGCCTGGCCCCAAAGTTAAAAGGCGACGTGGTGGGGAGCTCCAGGCCTTGGTCCCGAAGGGGCAGCCTCTTTCCTGGGTGCACTGTGCCCTCCCCCGCCCTCCTCCAGGGCAGGCGGGACGGGGCTGACCCAGCGGCCTGGGCCTGGCGGCTGCCCTGCTCCCACCGTCTTGGCCGGATCGTAACTGGCATTCAGCTCTCTTGATATATTGATCCCAGGACCAGAGCATGTTGTAAAATGAGGTGATCATAATGGGATTTAAAGTTATTACGGGTGAAGCCGCAGTAACACAGGGCGAGGGCTTGGCAGTGTCATTTACGGCTGAAAAATCGCGGCTGCGGCGGCTCCGCCAGGCCCTCGGGAGGGAGGGCTCTGGCGTTGGGACCCCCGGGGCTGAGGGCTGAGCCCAGATGATCTGTGGCTCGACTTTGGTTGTTGTCAATTAACGGGCTTCTCCGCAAACCCAAGTTGCTCAGAACCTGCGGCAAAGCCAGCCAGACGTGCGGGGGGCCGGCTGTGAGGACAGGTTCCACGCACACCTGTGCACACCGCACACTCGCGCGTGCACACGCAGGCACACGCACGCCCCCTCCCTGGCTCCCTGTCCCCTACCCTGGGGTCACGCGGTGTCGCTGTCCTGCTGGGACCCCTGGCTGGCGCTGATGCGTGTGGCCGGGTTCACACCGGGAGCGCCTCACAGGCTCGCACGCGGTGTCCTTGGACGCAGCCGGGCCCCCTCTGGAGGTGCTTCCTGGTGAAGGCGCCAAGAGGCCTCCCGGCACCTGGGTCCTCGACACCGTCTTATGTGGTCACCAGCGCTGGGAAAAAGCCGCCTCTTTGTCACATGCCTTCCTCTGCACCCCGCTGCGTTCCTTGACCGAGGCACCGTGTGGGGCGCCCAGCACCGTCTGCTGTGGCACAGAGACCCTCACCAGGGATGATGATGGAGGGGGTTGGCCCCCCGGCCTCTGCTCACGTGCTGGGCCAGGAACAGGCAGTGGTGACCCCCAGGAGGGGCTACGGAAGGCCAGGTCCGGAAGGCTTCTTGGAAGAGGTGGCCCAGAGCTGGCGTCCGCGCTGGCCCCGGAGGCTGGCCACCCGCACTGTGTGCCCAGCCCGGCAGCGTGCGGGGCCTGAGGCCTCCTCCTCGCGGGCAGCGGCTCCCCCGAGGGCGTGTGCTGGAGGGTCTGGACACGTCGGCCCCGCGTGGCTTCCTCTGCTGTGTCCTGACAGGTGGCAGGGGTGGGGAGAGGCTGGCAGGCCCCCAGTGCCCAGCGCCTCCGGGCCCGGGGACACCCAGAACCCGGCAGCTGCCCGTGTGCCAGCCGGGTCGGCAGCTCTCCCAGCCCTATGTCAGCCGGACACCAGGAACACGGAGATGTATCGAATTCGGCTCAGCAGCCCAGGCGCGAGTGCCCGGCCTTTGAAGGGAAACTTATCTGTAATTAAAATCATGCACAAGTTTTAGAAAGAGGCTGTTTACAACTGGGAAGAAAGCTGATTGGGAAAATGAATACGCTTCCGCTGGGCTGGGAGTGTTTAATTCAGAAATAAATGCCCCCACAGAGGCGCTTTGCCTCGGTTCTTTTCCCCGGTGCTCTCGGGGGGCTGCCGGCCGCGCCGTCGTTGGCGCCGTCCTTATCAAGCGCGATCGTGCGCACGGGGCCGGGCTGCGGGCTCCCGGGTGGCTGGAGAGCTCGCTGCAAATCCTGCTCCTCTGCTTGTGAGCAATAAATTAGCCCAGTTAAAATCAGCGGGACACGCTTTTTCAAAGTTTATGTTTCCCTGTAAGCAGATGGTGGCTTCGGCGTGTGTGAAGCAGGTGGCGTCGATCGCCAGCGTCGGGATTTAGGGGACAGAGATGCTAGTCCTTTTGGAGGAGCCCCTGCCCATACCTGGTGGCAGAAGAACGCGATTCACGCCAGCCGGGGGCTGCCCCCGCCCCAGTCACTCAGGAGGATTGTGGCCTCGGGCCTGGTAATTGGCAGAGTGGCCGGTGGATAATTTGGGGCCACCTGCACGTGGACCTGACCACCGCTGTGTCTGCTTAGCTTTCTCCGCGGCTCTTGCGCTGGTGGATGGTACCGCAGACGGAATCAAAGAATTTCTGGGTATCGATTGCAATTAAGAGCATGAATTTGAGGGAATTCCCTGGTGGTCCAGTGGTTAGGGCTCCACGCTTTCACTGCCAAGGGCCGGGTGTGATCCCTGGTCGGGGAGCTGAGATCCTGCAAGCCGTGTGGTGCAGCCCCCAAAAAAGAAGAGCATGAATTTGAACCGGAAGGTACAGGGCTTCTGGGCAGTAGCCCTCTCCCTCCCGTGCCGGTGAGAACCTCCCCTGACCCGAGACGGGCCTGAGACCACCCCTGACAATGGCACCAAGGACTCCGGGGACAGCAGCCTGCACGGGGCTTTTGCTTCTCAATGAATTTACTTAAACACAGAGCCACCCGTGTGAATTAGGAAGAGGCCCGCGCAAGCCAATGTTCCTGACCCGCCCAGCTGCGCTGCCCACCGAGGGACACAGGCGTCACCATCCCACGGAGCCCTCACTCCAGGTCCACCTCCTGTGCGGGGAACCTCATCCCTCATCTGGGGAAACGCAGGCTCGTGCACACGACCAGGGGCCATCGGGGACCTCGGAGCCTGGGAGGAGCACGTGGGTGTGGTGGCCACATGGGACACAGCGCATGTCCCCCTGGGGCAGTCGGCAGGGCCTGATGAGGTGGGGCGGTGGCCACGTGAGGGTGCTGTGCGAGCTTCCACACGACGCCCTCGCCCTGCTGCTCCGTCAGGCGCACAGGCAGGACCAGGACCTGGACCGGAATCTGGACCAGGACCTGGACGGACCTCGCTTTTCCTGCCCTGGCACTCAGACCCCTTAGCACGGCCACTTTGGGGCAGACCCCCTCAAGGTCAGTGCCCCGTCTCCCCACGCTCTCCGTGATGTCACGCCCTGACCCCATGCAGAGCGAACCACCCAGGTGGGCGCCGGGCAGGGACAGGGAAGCCCCTCCCCCAGACCCCGTGCAGGTCTAGCGGGAGGCCGTTTCTTAGCGAGCATATGGCCTCTCACCAGTTACGACAGTCGGGCTCCAGGTTTCGGGGGCCCCTTTGGCACATCCTGCCCGCCCCTAGGCCTGGTGCAGAAGCCTCCGCCCGCATCAAAGGCAGGATCTGGGCGCCGCTGCTGCGCTGGGTCACCCGTGGCTGCGGCGCAGAGTGGAAGGCAGCGCCCGCGACGTGGGTCCTTCCCCGATTTGCTGGCGGGCAGGGCCCGGGTGACGGGATCCTGTGGCTGGAGAGGGTGGCATGGAGGGGGGCCACTCTTAGAACCTGGGCGGGCTAACCTGCACCCCCCTGACTCGGGGCAGCCCCCTACCCCCCCTGGCCCCTGCTTCTCCAGCCCGTGGCTGTCATAGAGAAGCCTCTTCTCCTCTGGGGTCCCGCTGAGCCCAGAGCCCCATTTTAGCCCTCGCTCAGCCGTCACAGTCCCCACGTCCCCCCAAGAGGACTCGGCAAAGGTTGGTTGAAGGTGGTAATGATTTCTTGGATATGACATCAAAAGCACAGGCCAGGGAAAAAACCAGATAAATTAGACTTAATGAAAATTAAAAACTTGTGCACTACAGCACACTATCGAGGTAGTGAAAAGGCAGCCCAGAGAATCGGAGAAAGTATTGGCAAGTCATATACCTGATGAGAGTTTAATATCCCAGATATATAGAGAACTCCTAAAACTCCACAACAAAAAATTAACCCAATTCAAAATGGGAAAAGGGACTTCCCTGGTGGCACAGTGGTTAAGACTCTGCGCTCCCAGTGCAGGGGGCCCAGGTTCGATCCCTGGTCAGGGAACTAGATCTCACATGTGTGCCACAACTAAGGAGCCCGTGAGCCACAACTAAGGAGCCTGCTTGCTGCAACTAAGACCTGGTGCAACTAAATAAATAAATAAATATTATTTTTAAAACTGGGAAAAGGACTTGAACAAACATTTCCTCAGAGATGACACTGCTGATGTCCAGAGTGGGTCCTCTCCTCAACTTCAGGGCTGTGTGGGGAGGGGGGCAGGCGGAACAAGCAGCAAGGTCCCCACAGTAGTGGGACAAGGGACAGACTTTGAATTAGTAGGTTAGATAATAATATTTTGCTGTTATGTTGATTTCCTTATTTTGATGGTTAATATTGTGGTTACGTAAGAGAATGTCCTTGTTTTTAGGAAGTTCACACTGAAGTATTTAGAGGGTCAGCATGTCCAAAATATATATGTATGTATATATATATATATATATAGAGAGAGAGAGAGAGAGAGAGGGAGAGAGAGAGAGAGAGAGAGAGAGAGAGAGCACGCATGCGAAGTTGCATCCTGGGTGAAATTAATAATAATAAAAATACTTAAAGCCAGTCATGGTTTTTGTTTTTGTTTTTGTTTTGGCTGTGCTGTGTGGCTTGTGGGATCTCAGTTCCCCGATCAGGGATTGAACCTGGGCCATGGCAGTGAAAGTGTCAAGTCTTAACCACGAGGCCACCAAAAAACTTGCTAGTCATGTTTTAAAATGATATTTTCAGTAGGTGGTGAGCGCTGGGTAACAGATATCCGTATGGAATAAAGCAAAAATTGATACCATACAAAAAGTATCTTCATGGTCTCAGGGTAAGAAAGTACGTCTTAAGTCGTACAACATAATGTACTAACCATAAAAAATTCTAGAAATTCAGAGCTTTTATTCATCAAAAACACCACCCAGACCGTGGGGAAGGTATTTGCACAGGTAGTCATTGAAGGGCTTGTATTATCACAACACAGAGAGTTGCTCCAAACCTACAAGAAAACTTGAATAGGCGTGTCACAAGGAGGACCCCCATGACCAACTCATAAATGCAGGAGAAGGTGCTGGACATCATTTGTAACCTGGAACAGCACATCAAAACCACAATGAGATGGGACTGCACACCACCTGGCAGATGAGAAGGAAAAGATAGAAAACACCAGGGCACCAGGGGAGACTAAGATGTGGCAGGAATGTGCTGGGAAATGTTTAATGACCCATCCTCCAGGGAAGAGGAGCCCTGACCTGCTGTGCTGGCGGCTTCCATGGTGTAAATATTCCCACATGGCTGATTTCAAGCCACCCGTGTGACATCACTAACGTTGGGCTGGGAGGAGACGTGTACAATGAGTTCTGAGAGGCTCTGTGCGCTGGTCCAGCCACCACTTCAGAGCAACCAGGACTCCTACACGCTGCTGGCGGCCGTGTAGCTTGGTACAAGCATGTTGGAAAATGATTGGGCGATATTGACAAAACTGAAACAGTTGGCCCTCCCAGCACTTCCCCCCAAGGTGCATCACCAAACAGAAACACACACCTATGTTCACAAAAAGACGTGTGCAAGAATGTTCTTAGCAGTGCTGTCTGGAATAGCACCAAACTAGAAATACCCAGGTGGCCAGCAACAGTAGGATGGAAAATTGTTCGTGGAATAGCCACACAAGGAAATATTTTACACATGAGATGAATGACCCCCTGCCACACACAGCACCACTAATGAGCTTCCTACTCACTGCATGGCTCCTCTGTATGAAGTTCCAAACAAGCTAAGTGAATTGTGGAGTTAAGAACCAGGATACTGGTTACCTGTGGGGAGAACAGAAGTGCCTGGGAGGTGACACCAGGTGGGCTGGTGACATTCTATTTCTTGACCTGGAGGTGGATACATGGATTTCATTTTGTGACAGCTGAGAGGTACATTCATACTTTACGCATTTTTAAAACTATAGTTTAATTTTAAAGGGTTTGAAAAATCATGAAGATTTCTATACTCTAACAATGAATAATCCAAAAAGGAAATTAAGACAACAGTTCCATTTATAATAGCACCAAAAGGAATAAAACATGTAGGGGTAAACTTAATCAAGGGGGTAAAAGATTTACACTTTGAAAACAACAAAACATTGCTGCAAGAAATTAAGGAAGGCATAACAAATGGGAAGACATCCCATGTTCATGGACTGGAAGATTTAATATCGTTAAGATAACAGTACCACCAAAATTCATCTACAGATTCAATGCAACCCCTATCAAAATCTCAACAAGACTTTGTGCAGAAATAGAAAATTTCATCCTGAAATTCATATGGAACCTCAAAGGACCCCAAATACTTAAAATCTTGAAAAAGGGGAACTTCCCTGGTGGTGCAGTTGTTGAGAATCTGCCTGCCAGTGCAGGAGACACGGGTTTGATCTCTGGTCCAGGAAGATCCCACATGCCACGGAACAACAAAGCCCATGCACCACAACTACTGAGCCTGTGCTCTAGAGCCCGTGAACTACAACTACTGAGCCCACGTGCCACAACTACTGAAGCCCGTGTGCCTAGATCCTGTGCTCCGCAACAAGAGAAGCCACCGCAATGAGGAGGCCATGCACCACAATGAAGTGTAGCCCTTGCTCGCCGCAACTGGAGAAAGCCTGGGTGCAGCAACGAAGACCCAACGCAGCCAAAAAACAAACAAACAGACACGAAAAAGATGGTGTCCCCTTAAAAAAAAATACTCAGAAATGACCAACAGTATTTGGGGAAATTAAAAAAAAAAATCTTGAAAAAGAAGAACAAAGTTTGAGGACTCACAGTTCCTGATTTCAAAACTTACTACAAAGCTACAGTGATCAAAACAGTGTGGCACTGGCATAAAGACTGACATATAGACCAATGGAATAGACTCAAGAGCCCAGAAGTAAACCCTCACACATATGGTCAGATGATTTTCAACAGGGGTGCCAAGACCATTTCATGGGGGAAAGGAAAGGACAGTCTTTTCAAAAGATGGTGCTGGGAAAACTGGATATACACATGCAAATTGGACCCTTACCTCACACCATATACAAAAATTAACTTGAAATGGATCAAGGACCTAAAGTAAGAACTAAAACTATGAAACTGTTAGAAGGGAACATAGGGGAAAACTTTATGACTTTGGATTTGGCAATGATTTCTCAGATATGACACCAAAACACATGCAATGAAAAAAATAAACTGGACTTAATCAAAATTAAAACTTCTGTGCATCAAAGGACATTATCAAGAGAGTGAAAAGGCAACCCTCAGAATGGGAGAAGATATTTGCAAATCATTTATCAGATAAGGGATTAATAACCAGGATATACAGAGAACTCCTAAAACGCCACAATGAAAACAACAACAAAGTAAAACAACCCAATTAAAAATGGGCAAAGGACTTGAACAGACATTTCTCCAGAGAAGATGTACGAATTACCAACAAGCACATGAAAAAATGTTCAACATCACTAACTGTCAGGGAAATACAAATCAAAGCCACAATGAGATACCGCCTCATACGCATCAGGCAACGACGAAAACTAAAACAAAAAACAGAAAAGAGCAAGTGTTGGCCAGGATGTGGAGAGACTGGAACCCTGTGGGAAAGTATTAAATGGTGCAGCTGCTGGAGAACAGTATGGAGGTTCCTCAAAAACTTAAACAGAGAATTACCATAGGATCCAGTAATCCCATTTCTGGGTACACACCCAAAAGAACTGAAAGCAGGGATAAACTTGTACACTCGTAGGTACAGTAACATTCTTCACAAGAGCTGAGACGCGGAAGCAACCCAGTGTCTGTGGATGGGTGAATGCTATCCATCTACACGGTGGGATACAGTGACGTAAGTCAGTCGCAAAAGGGCAGATACTGTATGACTCCACTTGTATGAGGGCCCCAGAGGAGTCAAATCCATAGAGACAGAAAGCAGAGCAGTGGGGGCCGGGGCTGGGGGGAAGGGGAAACAGAGCAGTTGTTTAAAGCGGACAGAGTTTCAGATTCGCAAGATGGAAAAAGTTCTGGGGGTGGGTGGTGGTGGCAGCTGCACAGCAATGTCAGTGTGTTTAGTGCCACCGAACTGTCACTTTAAAATGTTAAGAGGGTACATTTTATGTTGTGTGTTTTACTGCAATAAAGAAATCCAAAAAAGAAGTCGTGAAGAGGTTGGATCAGTCTGGGTCCAATCAGGAGATAGAAACCACACAGGGTCAAACAGGGAAGTTTGATGTGAAGAATTATTCATGATGAAAGAGGATTAACTGTAAAAGAAGGGGCTCCGGTCCCCTGGGGCTGAGGGAGCGTCCCACCTCCTGGGGGAAGGGCTCCTCAGAGCTGGCCTGCAGTCTCACGGAGGGCCCCAGTGTGCGCAGGCACGAGGCCGTCGGGCGCCTGACTCCGTCCGTGTTGAGGGGGCGGGAGGAAACACCGCACGCGTGTCCCCTACATGCGTGTGGCAGGGAGGGGGACCGGCTCAGGGTCAGCTCCTGGACGGGCCGGCGAGGACTACGGGCTGCTGCCCCGTGGGGCCCAGACGCCGGAAAGCTGGTTCTGCGTCTCCACCTTGGTGGCCCCTCTATATTGGGGGCGCCCTGTCGGCCTCACGGCCGTGTCTTACATAGGAAGAGTAAAATTATTCTTTCGCTCTGTCTTCAACAATTCGAGAAATCTTGTGAAATGTGAATTTGAAGAAAACGAGGGTGGAGATGACGGTGTCCACCTTCCGGGCCCCAGAAGGCGAGTCTGGGACGGATGGACGGATGGACGGCCGGACAGCCGGCCGAGCCGGACGAGAGCGCTGTGGCCACGGAGAGCCAGAGGCGGCCGCTCTCGTGGGAGGATGGGTCCTGGCCGTGCAGAGGACAGCAGGGAGAGGGTGGGGGTGGGGCAGAGACCCCTTCCCAACCTCCTGGCCCCGGGGGGTGGAGCTGGTGTGTGCAGGCCCGTGGTCACCGTGGAAGCCAGCCTCCTGGTGCTGGAAACGGCAGACGATGTCAACGTCCCTGCCCTGTGTGGGTGAGCCCAGCACAGCCAAGGGCCCTCCCTGGTGGTGGGAGATCCAAATAATTAAAACTCTGGTGGGAAGATGCCCAGATCCGCCCCTGGGCGTTGATGGTCTGCTGGTGGACAGGGTGCTTGGCAGAGGGGAGACCGGCACAGCGTCCCGAGGGGAGGGCTGCTGGCCGTCCATCACTGGGCAGCTGGCCACGCCCAGCCAGCGCTGCCTTCCGCTGGGACTCCAGGTGACCTTGTAGCTGCTGGTCTCGGTGGGAGACTCCAGAGTCTGGGGGCACCAGGCTGGCCTGTCTGCTCCTGGTCCCTGGAGTCCAGCCCTTGGGTCTCCTCTCACACCATCCACACCAGTCTCCTGCCCAGCCTTGTCCTCCCAGCTGCCCCACCACTGGACACTCACCTGTCACCCTGTCCCCTTGTCCATCCTTCAGTCCCTTCATCCCCTTCACCCCTTCCCTGCCCCCGCTGTGATTCTGTCTATTGCCAAATCCCACCTGCCTCCCAGTGCCCTGCTGTCGCTCCCTCCACGAGGAAGCCCTCCTGGGGGTCTCCAGCGCCACCCTGAGCACCTCTTCTCTCTCAGCCTCACTGCGCTCAGAGCAGAGAGGAAGCTCCCGCGTGTCTGAGTGATGCTAAGAAATGGTTGAATCAGATCCCCGAGACTTTGGCTCCTTACAGGAAGCATAACTGGGCCCTGACGTCGCGGCAGAGCTGGGGGACTTCCAGCCTCTAGTCCAGGCTCAGATGGGGGCGGGGTGCACAGAGTCTGGCTCGTCCCGGCAGCACCTGGGCCCAGACCCTTAGAGGCAGGGGTTGGAACAGTGCCTCCCCAGAGCTCCTGAGACCCCCGCCCAGGGCTGTGAGCAGGTACGGGGCTGGGGCTGCCTGCAGATGGCTCTGTGGACTGACCACGGGCGGCCGTTGGCAGTTCTGCCTGGAGAGGAGGTGCCCCCCACCTCGTCAGGAAAGGGGAAAACGTGCATCTTCCCGTCCTCATTGTGAAGTCCAGGAACGTGGCAGCGGTGCTCAGGGTCTCCACCAGGACCAGGGTTCCCTGAGGGCCTGGGGGACAGCTGGGGGTGACGGCGTTGCCACAGACGCCAGACCTGTGGGTGGCTGGACCCTGGGCCCGTGGTACCTGCGCTGCAGGGTGGGCCTGGCACCGGCGCTCAACTCGGGGTCCAGAGCCCCCAGCATGCCGCGCCTGGTGCCCGTGTCCACTCCCACCGCCGTCCTGCAGCAGCAGAGCCTGGGTCTCCTTCAACCCGGGTGCCCGGAGATCATTTGGGTTCTCGTCTGCACACACTGGGGGTTCAGTGTGGCCCCAGCCCTCGGGGAGATGTTCTGGGACTGGTGTTGGACCCGTGTTAACTTTTAATTCCAAATCTCCAGGCAAAACACAATGGACTTTTGACATACAAATATTAAAAATTAAATTTCCCGAGTTCATTATCTGATAATTAGAACTAAATAACATCTTAACTGAGAGGCCAGCCCCACACAGATCAAGTCAGTTCCATTTAAGATTCCATTAGACCAGTGTCGGAGCCGTAAGTAATGGACCATAAAATTTAATTTGGAAATGATCTCACGCGGTGATGGAGCGATAGCGCTCACAAAGGAGCCGCGGCCCCGTGGCTGGGCTCACGAGCGGGCGGAATTCAAAGGGACCCGCCACCGTGGCCCAGAAGAACATGTGTTCAGCGCTTTCTCCTTTCTCGGGCCCTGCGGGGTATTTAAAAGTCAGAATTGACCAGTGTAGCTCCGTGTAATTACAAAGATCCCCTTATCAGCGTCTATTTGCAGGCGCAGAAAGAAAGGCCCGTGCTGGCGGCTCGCAGCTCATTTACATGCGCGGGAATCCGCACCTTAATCACAGCAGATTCAATTGCACTTGGGCGGTTCCACCTCCCGCCTCGGCAGGCGGGCCTGGCAATGGGCCTTCCGCGGGCCTCGTGCACCTGCCTGTCCGGAGGGAGGGCTACCCCCGCCCCCTGGGGGCCCCGCGGCTCCCACAGGAGAGGGTGAGAGTGGCCAGATTGGTCCAGCATCTCGTGGACCCGTGACAGCTACGTCTCATGGGACCCAGGCACGGAGATCTCGGCTGCCCCGCCCTGTCCTCCTGGCCATCAAATCCCAGGATGCGGGGTCAGCGGACCAGAGACCTGCCCTCCTCCCCGGGCACCTGCTTGGCCTCCCATCTCACCAGAAACGTCCAGCCTCTGCCAGCAGCCCCTGCAATCTCCAGACCCCAGCTCTCAACTCTGCGTTAAAGCTGTGTGCATGTCCGGCAGGACCTTCTAGAAGGCCCCTCTAGGAGTGCAGAGGAATTCTCCAGGAGCCGGGGCACCCCCTAGGCCCTGAGAGATCCAGGCTGCGTCAGGCCCGGCCTAGTCTCATCAAGGACTGACCCCAGAGCAGACAGGAACCTCGAGACACCAAGAGCCCTGTTGGTGGGACACACAAAATGGTGAGCCCCTGCTCACACGCGGAGCCTGACCCCAGCCCCGCTGCAAAGCTGCTGGCGTCCCTCATCCACGGACCCCTCCCGTCGCAGCCAGCGTGTGGCCACTCCTGTGCCATCCGTGCCAGCTTCTGGGAGCCACAGGGCAGAGCCATGGGCAGGGCCGCGGGGCTGGTGGAGGATGAGGGTGTTGCCAAGGAGGCCACCGTGCCCTCCTGGGTAGGAGCCTCGGCCCCGCAGGGCTGTCCAGCGGCCTCGGGGCACACATACTGCCGGAAATGACCAAGGCCGTGGCTCCCCAGCCCTGGGCGCGGGGCTCTCACTGCTCTGTGGGCCTGACGGCTGGCTCTCCGTTCTGCTGGAACCCATCCTGGAGCTGACGACCCCCCTCCTTCCACGGGCCGGGCCTCCGCTGCCCCTCCACCCCCAGCAGGCACCCTGGCAGCAGGAAGCTAGCAGGTCTGCAGCCCTGGGCCTCCAGCTCGGTGGCCCCTGGCGGCTGTGACCTTGGGGCTTCACTTCCTCTCTGCACAGGCAGCCGGCTCAGGCTCCACCCCTGCAGGTGAAATGGGGTGTCTTTGTAAAAACCCCTGGGCCAGGGTCTACCCAGGGCTGCCCCTCCTGCCGACCCTCCCAGCCCTTCTGGCCTCTGTGCTCAACTTCGACACTAGTGCAGCCTCCACGCCCAGCAGATGCTCCCTGGGGGCTGAGGCGAGAGCCAGCAGCCGCCCGGGCACTGAGGCTAGAGAGGAGCCCTCAGCCTGGCTCTGAGCACACGCCCTCCAGCATCCGGGAGCTGCCTCTGATACACCAGACGCCAGGCCGACATGGGAAGGGTCGTGTCCCCAGCAGCCCGGGCGGTGGTGAGAAGGGGTCATGGGGAGTCAGCGAGGTTTCCAGATGCCCAAAAGTGCCGGCCGGCAGCCTGGGGGCAGGCGGGCGGCTTACAGCTATGGGCTGCGCAGAGAGGACGGGGTTCCCCCGGGCTCACGCCTTGGGGACCCCCCAGGGCCGGAGCAGCGGAGATGAAGGAGGCTGCGGACCCTCCCTCTGCTCCCTTTGCCCTCACCAGGCGTGGCCGCAGCTCCCAGCAGAAGCCCCACCGTCAGGCCCAGAAAGGGTCTGAAATTAATTCTCGTTCCCGAGGCGAGCGCAGGTGACCCGCCGTGTCCGCGGCCTCGCGGGCTGTCGCGGAGCCGCCGCCTCTGCGTCTTATCTCGCGGGCAGCCTCATTTGTTACTTCTCGCTGAATACACCCACTCCCATTATTTCTGTAATTCTTGGCAATAACAGCCCTTCCCCTAATGAAACCTGCATTATTGGAAGGTTGCCGTCCTGACCCAGCGGAGATTAGCTGTGTACTCTGTTATTGCTACATGTGTAATTGTATAATTGATTTTAAAATTTACTTTTGTGTCCTCACATCATAAAGTAAGCAGCCCATTAGGGGAGAAATATAATTAATATATCTCTAACCGTTTCTACCTCGGGGAGAAGGGCACTGGGGAGGGGTCCTCTGGGCTGGGAGTAGGGGAGGGTTCTGCATGGGCCACCCCTTTCTCACCTTTGGGGGTCCCTCCCAGGGTTGTCTTCCAGGCAGACCTGGGGCTTGAGGGTGTCTTGCGGCCCAGGGGTGTCTGCATCAGGTGGGTGGGGGAGGGCCGGGCACCCGGGCCACCTTCCAGCCCGAAGAGGCCTCCAGAGAGGGATGGGAGCCACACCTCCTGCTGGCGGGCAGGTGGGCCGCGCCCCACAGCCGGCAGCCCCCCAGTCGCCAGCCCAGGGCCCAGCGGCCCTGGCCCCTGCTGAGCTCCAGCCTGGGCCACCTCCGCGGCCCTGTGCTCTGCCGACCCAGCTGCCTTGGGGGGCGGGGGGCGGGGGAGGGGCCTCCTGGGAGGCTGCTCGGAGGCCTGGGGCTGCTCCCCCGCCCCTCCCCGCCCATCCCACCTCCGTCTCTCCCGACCCCGGTCTCTGCTTCACGGTCTCCTCGCAGCTCCACGGAGCCCCCGGCTTGCGTGCTCACCCCCCGCCCGCCGGACCCCGCACTCCGTGGGGAAGGGGCGCAGGCCGCAGACCGAGACTGGTCCCCTCCCGCCTTCGTGGGGAGCCCAGGCGAGGAGGTGCCTGAGGGCTGCACGCGGCACGCGGCAGCTGGAGTGTCACGTGGGGGCGACGGTGGGGAAGGGCCGGCGGGCTCGAAGCTGAGGGCCCTCACGCCATCACCCCGCTCCCTTTGGCGCCCAATTTCGTTCTTTTCTGAAACAGCTCTATTGAAATAGAGCTCACATACCATTTAAAGTGTACAAGTCAATTTCTTTTTAGCATTAATATATGCCGACGTGCAACGGTCACTACAGTCAATTCTAGAGCGTTCTCAGCACCTCACACCCCTGTGCCCCTCGGCTCCGCCCCAGCCAGGCCACCACTCATCTGCCCTCCGTGCTACAGGCTGCTCGTCTGGACATGCCGGGCCGCGTGGATGCCTTTGAGCTGTTCACGCCCCTCAGCACAACGTCCTCAAGGCTCGTCCGTGTTGTCACACGCGTCTCAGTTTCATTCCAAGGAAAGGCTGCATAGTAGTCCACGTTCCGTTTGTCCATCATCTGCCCACGGATGTCGGGCTGGTTTCCACCTTCAGCTGTCACTGCAGCTCCCCGACGTCTGCGGGCACCAGGGTGGCACACGCACAGGTGCACACACGTGCCTGCCCTGCCTGGACGTATGTGGATGCCTGTGTGGACGTGCACACACAGGCTGGGCCCAGGGCCAGGCCCGAGCTGGAGCTGGGGACAGAGGGGACACAGAGCTAAGCCCTGCCCTCTCGTGCTGGGGCTGCAGGGGCACACCTGAGGTGTCTCAGCCTCGGGCTCTCAGCGACAGCTTCCCGGCCACAGGTGAACTGATGGGACGGGGTGCTGGGCACTGCCCAGAATGCTGGCCTTGAGGCACACAGGCCCCGGGCAGTCAGCGAGGTGGCGAGCGCAAGACAGGAGCCTGGCCTGCTTTGCACCCCGGGTGCAGCCTCCGTGCAGAAAGTGAACCTGTAAAGGGCACCATTCGACCTTCATAAAGCTCGGCGCCTCCTGGGCGCCCACCCTAGCTGCCCCGGTGGGCTTGACGGAGCAGGTGTGCGTCCTACACCAAGAGACCTGGGTGACCTCAGACAAGCATTCAGGTCCCTCTGGTGTGAACAAGCCCAAGAGATAATGACCTCCGGGGTCAGCCCTAGTGACTGGCCGGGTCACTGGGGCTTGGGGCTCGTTTTTAAGGAGCTGGCTCGTCCCACAAGGAGCGAGGGAGGGAGGGGTCTGTGAGCGGATCCCGTGGACGGGGCAGGAAACAAGTTCCATTACAGCCACTTGTAGTAAAGGGAAAAGTCAGTGACCCAGTGATAGGCAGTGGTGTCCCTGGCGACCCAGGCTGGCACTCGGGAGGGGGTGGCAGGGTGGGGACCCCAATCGCCCAGTGGGGGCGTATCTCCCCAGGGCCGCCAAGGTGCGGGCTTGTCCTGGGGGGACCTCTGCTCAGATGCCCAGGACAGCTCTCTGCACGGCCGAAGAGCCCCGACACCTGCGTGGTTCCCCCACGGTTGTGCCGCCCACTGCTCAGGCCCCGACTCTTCCATGGATAGGGAAGGCCCTGCCCTGGCCCTGCTCCAGCGTCATGGCCACCATCTGGGACTGCGTGGCACCGGACAAAAAGTGGCCCTGCTGCCCTTGGATGGAAGATGCCGGCTCCCTCCCCCTGCCAGCTGCTCCGAGTAGGGGTGGGGGGCCTGGGGCTTGGGGAGGGGCCAGCACAGACCCCAGAAACAGTGGATCTCAAGCTCACACGCCTCGTACCCCACCCAGCCTCCCTATCCCACAGTGTTTGGGTCGTCCAGGGTCACCCCGGGTGGCCCAGTCCCCTACCCCAGCCACCCAGCCCCCTGCCAGGGAGGAGCCAGCCCGTCCCTTTCCTTGGGCAGGCCAAGCTGTCACTGGCTCCAGGGAGCGGATTCATCAGATAACCCCGTAAATCACACGTCAAAACACTGTTTTTCAAGGAGGCTCTGCAGAGAGAGAGTGCTTCCTCAGCCTGGTTAAGACGCATGTAACAAAATATATGTAAGCAAGTGGGCTGCTTAATCATGGAGACGAAGAGCCCCACGAGAGATTGTTCTGCTTAAAAAATGTGCTGGGGACTTGCAAATATGTTCTTAGAAGCAATTTTATTACAAACTGTCCCATCGGGCAGCGCCTGGGAAATTATGGGATGCCACGTTCATTCCTCAGAGGCTGACTGCAGTGGGAGGGCATTGGGGGGAATCTATACCGTGGAGCCGGGGGGTGGGGGGCTGGGCCACGGGACGGGGAGGGGCCCCACTGCGTCCAGGGCCCTCCCCAGGCAGGGGCCAGGCGAGGGCTGACCTGGGGTCTGGGCCACCAGCCGCTCCTCCCAGCTGCTGTCCAGAGAGGCCCCGTGGGCCAGGAGACGATGCCCACACACGCAGAGGCCTGGATCAGGTGTCCACTGCAGCTGCCCTGGGGACTCCGGGGGCCTCAGCCCTCCCTCCCCACAGTGGGCACTAAGGTTCTGGTTTTATGCAGAATAAAAGGAGAGGGACAGCCGTCTACAGCTCCTGGAACATGGCAGAGGGCCTGGGGCTCGAGCGGTCACCAGAACCGTCTTCCTCTTCACAAGGAATGCATGAGACCCAGGCTCCACAGACTCTGTCTGGCCTCCCGCTTGGAGGGGCCTGAAGCCAGAAGACGCCCCCGGCTCCTGCTTCATGGTGTCACCACCGCTGCGGCAGGAGGCCTCTGAGACAGCCCTGATCCCTCCCCATGCTCACGCCCTGCAGGGCCCTCTCCGTGGTTAGACCTGGTGACTTGCTTCCCTGGGACGTGGCAGGAGGGGTGGGTGTCTCGTCTGAGATGAGGTGACGGAACGACAGCGGCTCCCGTCTCGGCTGCTGGTGTGGTCTCCCTCCCTCCCTTCTCCTCCCACCCCCATCTCTCTAACGCTGGTTCCGCGGGAGGCCAGCTGCCTGTGTGTCCACGCTGGCAGCCCGGAGAGAAGCCCAAAGCGGGGGCCAGCAGGCAGTGAGGACCCGCCAAGCCTGGGGCCACCTTAGGGGCAAACCCACTGCCAGTCGAGCTGTGAGACGCCTGCAGTCCCGGCTGCCAAGTGGACGGCAGCCCCATGAGAGGCTCTGAGCTAAACCACCCAACTACATCATTCTCAGACTTCTGACTCTCAGAAACTCTGTGAGACAATGAATGCTTGCTGTCCTCTGCCACCACCACCATCACCACCATCACCATCATCACCACCACCATCATCATCACAACCATCACGATCACCAACATCACCATCAACATCACCACCATCACCATCATCACCACCATCATCATCATCACCACCACCACCATCATCATCATCACCATCATCATCATCACCACCATCACCACCATCACCATCATCACCACTACCATCATCATCACCACCATCACCATCATCACCACCACCATCATCATCATCACCACCATCATCATCACCACCATCACCATCAACATCACCACCATCACCATCATCACCACCACCATCATCATCATCACCACCACCATCATCATCATCACCACCATCACCATCATCACCAACATCACCATCAACATGACCATCACCACCATCATCATCACCACCATCACCATCATCACCACCACCATCACCACCATCACCATCATCACCATCATCACCACCACCATCATCATCATCACCATCATCACCCCCATCACCATCACCATCACCACCACCATCATCATCACCAACATCACCATCATCACCATCACCACCACCATCATCATCACCAACATCACCATCATCACCATCATCACCATCACCACCACCGTCATCATCACCAACATCACCATCATGACCATCATCACCATCACCACCACCTTCACCACCATCACCATCATCACCATCACCACCATCATCATCATCATCACCACCAGCACCACCATCACCACCATCACCATCATCACCATCATCACCATCACCACCACCTTCACCACCATCACCATCACCACCATCATCATCATCACCACCACCACCATCAACATCACCACCATCACCACCTTCACCACCACCATCATCACCATCACCACCTTCACCACCACCATCACCACCACCATCATCACCATCAACATCACCATCACCACCATCACCACCACCATCATCAACATCACCACCACCGTCATCATCATCACCATCATCATCATCACCAACATCACCATCATCATCACCATCATCACCACCATCACCACCACCATCATCACCATCACTACCACCATCACCACCATCACCACCATCACCATCAACATCACCACCACCATCACCACCATCACTACCACCATCATCATCACCACCATCACCATCAACATCACCACCACCATCACCACCACCATCATCATCACCACCATCACCATCAACATCACCACCACCATCATCACCATCACTACCACCATCACCACCATCACCACCATCACCATCAACATCACCACCACCATCATCACCATCACTACCACCATCATCACCACCACCATCACCACCATCATCACCACCATCACCATCATCATCATTATCGCCACTACCTCATCACCGTCATTTCCTTCTGGCCCATAGCATTTTCCCCATCTGTTCTCTGAGTGAGAATAGCCCCACGAGATGAGGATACTGTAGAGCCACTTGCTCAGGGCTACCTCTCTGCCAGGTGGCAGAGGCTAGGCTGGTGGCCATGTCTACCTTTAGCTGCAGGCTGAATCTGTCTTTAAGGCTCAGGACAGCAGTTTGCCAGATCATCTTCCCTGGCAGGCTCTTTGGCCCAAGGGGGAAGCGATTGGCCATGTATTGCGTTGGTCAAAGAGTTCGTTTGGGTTTTTCTGTAAGATGTTACCCAAACGAACTTTTTGGCCAACTCAATATCTGGGCCCGGCAGAAGTGGCAAGGGTGGGGTTGGCCAGGAGAGGGCTTCCTCCCCAGTCTCGCCCTTGAGCCCTTGAGCTCTGCTTCCCTGAGATCCCGCGCAAGCAGCCCATGTGGCGGCAGACCCTACTCCGCACCCGCATGTTCTGGTTTCCTGCAGGGGGCCTGGGAGCCAGGGCCCTGAGTCAGCAGCGGTGCCCATCGGCAGCCTGGGGTGTGGGAGCCACACTGTCGTGACAGCATCCCAGTTTCCACATGATGTTCGGTGCCCTGTAACAATGGGGAGGACCGTGCCACCATGGGAGCAGAGGCTGGGGGCGGGGCTGGAGGCAGGACTTGGAGGCAGCGGGACATCCAGGCCCCGAGCTCTGTTCACATGAGGAGCAAGTCCACCACACCCAGGGAGTCAGCCCCCGTCGGGGGCCCTCACCCCGCTCAGTGGGAAGCCTGCTTCCAGCTCCCCGCTCCCCTGAGGGCCAGGTCAGCGCCTCCTCAGCCACATCCCTGCACCAGCACGGGGGCTGTGGGTCGGCTCAGAGCGGTGTTCCCTGCAGGCCTGACATCGCCTGGGAAAGTGGCTCACGTGTCCCCTTGGACTGGGGCCATTAACTGACGGCGCTTAACTAATCTGCCCAGGAGAGCGATCCAACGGAGATCGTGTCCCACGGGCCACGCGGATTGACTTCCTTATTCCAGTTAACCGTGGCCAGAGGGGCGCCCTGAGGCGTGGCGAGCGCCGGCCTTGGGCCGCTGACCCAGCAGCCCGGACGCTCCATCCAGGAGCCCACGCTCGTGCTCGCCTCAAGGCCGGTAAGACTGCCCGTTACAGGAGCCGCTTGCTCGCAGTTAGTGGCTTCATTTAGGGCACTTTTCCCTCCAAAGAGCAATTCGATTTCTGCAGGCTTTGGGAAAAGCAAACGACATGGGGATGGACACCCCAAAAATCAGGCCCAGCGCGGGGTGGGGGTGGTGTCTGCACCCCTCGGAGGAACCCCCAACCCCTCTCGCTACCTGTCAAGCCGGAGGTCGCCAGGCTCTGCTCCGGAGGGACGCTCCATGAGGTTCGGAGCAGCAGAGGGCTGAAAACTTGCAGACCACCCCTTCTCCCCGCCCCATCTCCCCCCGCCCAGCGGTCAGGGTTCTGCTCCCCGAAGCCCTGCCCCACTTACCCCCACTAACGGGTCTGGAGCAGCGGCCCCATGGAAACCTATCTGTTTGCTCCGGGCCCCAAGGCCACCTCCCAGCCCGCAGCCGTGAGGCCTTTGATGCCTCAGGGCCACCCACGTGCTCAGCGAAACAGGGCAGACCTTTTCCCGTGCAACACGTCCTAGCGTGTGGTCCCACCTCTGTGGGGAGTAGACTCTCGTCTGCAGAGACAGCAGGTTACTGGGCGCCGGGGGAGGGGGCAGCTACGAGGGGGCAGGCTTCCTCTTGGGGTGACAGGAATGTCTGCATTAGGTAGTGGTGAGAGTTGCACAGTCTTGTGAATGTAACAAAAAATCCCAGAAGAGCACACTTCCAAACGGGGAATTTTATGCTACATGAATCATATCTCAATGTTTAAAAACAGGGAAAAAAGATCTACAACTTAATACTAAGAAGACAAACAACCCAATTAAAAACAGGCAAGAGATTTGAGCGGACTTTTTTCACCAGAGAGGATCCAGGGATGCAAGTGAGGGCACCGAGCTGCTTCCTGCCCACAGCCTCAGGGAAGTGCAGCTCATCGCCTTGGTGGGATGCAGCCATCCGGCCTAACGCGGCTCAGAGGGGAAAGGCGGCCACCGCCAAGTGTGGCGACGCTGTGCGGGACGCGGGATCTACGGGTGGAGACCACCCTGCCCACCGTCAGGTGAGTGGGGCCCCGCGTTGCGGCTGAGCAAGGGGACAGACCCCATGCACAAGCACCTGGGGAGTCTCAGCACAGCGGTGCCCAGGGAAGGAGCCGGAGGAATAAGCCCCATGTATAAAATTCTAGGAAGAGAAAACTCATCCATGTGGACAAAAAGCCCAGCGGTTCCCCGGGGGAGGAGGGGTGTGGGGGGGAGGGGCAGAACCAACTTAGGGGTGACAGGTCTGCCCATCGCCCAGCTCTCGGCCACGTGCTCATTGCATCCACACCCACCTTCACTGTGTATGGGGTGTTGTGTGTCGGTCACACCTGGATGAAGCGAGTCCCTCCCCGGAGCCGTCCTGCCTGCCCCCTCCTCTGCCCGTGTCCCTGAGTGGGGCTGGCAGGTGGGCATGAGCCCCGTGTCCCTGGGGCCTCTGGCCAGATGCTCCCCCAGCCCCTGGAGGCCTGGAACTCCCCTTCCTGCCCTCTCACATGGAGGCAGGGCCTCCCTCCTGTCCTCAGAAGTGGGGAGCTCCCAGGCACCAGATAAATGTCTCCTTGCCCAGCAGGTGTGGCAGTGAGTCCCAGGGAGGACGGATGGGCAGGATGTGGTGATGGCTGGAGAGCGCAGACAGCAGGCTGAGGGCAGCGGAGCAGGGTCACCCCCAGACTCCTGACACCCGTGCTCTGCCTGCCTGTCCCCTCCTCTAGGTGCCAGGGATCAGCCCAGGGCTCAGAGCTGAGGGCTCTGCCACACGCCCAGGCCTCAGTTTTCCCACCTGTAAGATGGGCCCCAGGCACCGCCCTGCTCCTGACCATGGGAGACAAGGGAGCTGCTGGAAGGTCGTGTCCTACTCCTAGGACCCCGGCTTGTGCCCCCTGAGTGGGGTCAGAGGGAGACCCTGAGGCCCAGGTGCCCCATGAGGGGTGGCCTAGGTCAGGGAGGGAGGGTCCTAAACAGAGCACTCCCCTTTCTCTCCGTCACCCCATCTGCCCAGAGCCCACCGGCCAGGAAAACGGGCCGCTGGGGAGGAGTCACTCTCTCCCCTCAACACGCCCCAGCCCAGGTGGCCACTCCTGGGTCAGCCTGCCCGCGGCCGCGCTTCCCTGCCCCTCTGCGGTGGACCTGTCAGGTGGGCCTGTCTGCATCTCTGCACAGCTGAACTTTCCCAGCTGCCAACCTGCCACGGCCCAGGGAAACAGGATTGCCCCAGACAGAGAACAGAGACACAGAGTGTGAAAAATTGGACTGACAGTGCCGTGCTGATAGCTTGTTGAACGAGGGAGCCCAACTCGAAGGGAAATTTACATTTATATAGTGCATTTCACCGGGGCCTGGCCAGGGCCTCAGCAGGCCCACCCGGGGCCGTGGGCAGGTAGAGACGGAGACACCAGCTCGAGCGGGAGCGGCCGGGGACGGGGTGGAGTGACCCCCACTAGGTCCCCAGGCTCCCCCCAACCCCGTGAGCTCTTCGCCCTTCCAGCCACACCTCCCACGCTCCGTCCACTCTCGGGCAGCCCTACCCGACCCCCGACCTCCTTGCCTCCCCAGGGCCGCCAGCCTCCGGCCTCTGGGCGCCTCCCTGACCCCGTGCCTGAGGCTCAGTCCCGGCCAGCGTGGCACAGAGCAGCGGGCATGTGAGGACACAGAGGAGGCACTGTCCGCACACCCACCGGCACCCCGATCTCCGACGTCCAGCCTCCAGGACTATCGGTGAGAGCCTCCATCCTGGTGTCCGGTCAGGGTACCTGGTTACAGCAGGGGCCTGGGGACAGCGCCAGCCCACACAGCGGAGGGCGTGCCAGAGAGCGGAGCAGCCCGTCCCAGCCAGGCTTCCCAGGGGACAGAGCCACCAGGGCCTCTGCTTCTGGAGGGGGCCGGGGGCCTCTGGGGAGCTGCCCCGTCCCCAGAAGTCAGTGCCAGTCCCGAGGGCGGTCGCCCTCCATGTGAGGGGCGCCGTGGCTGTCTTTGAAAGATCTGCGGGCATTTTAAATAAAACCTCTTCGTTTGATTAACTGAGCGGAGAGGGAGCCTCGGCACCTCCCGGGGGTGTCCATCAGTTTCTCCGGGACAGGGCGGCGGGGGTGTCCATCAATTTCTCCGGGACAGGGCGGCGAGCGCCAACCCGGAGGGCGCCTGGCCCACATCCATCACCTCCCCAGAAGGGGAATTTTTCTTGGGAGGTGACAGAAGAGGTTCATCGTGTTGCTCACGGGGAAGTGCAGGGCATTTACATATTCTGTACCAGGAGGGGGGTTGGAGGGTGGGTCCTGGCCTGTGAGGCCACTGCCAGGTTGGTGCCAGGCCGTGTCCTTTCGCAATGGCTGAGGCTGGGGCCCAGGTTGCAGACGAGGAAGCAGAGAGGGCTTTCCCTAAACTGCGAACGGCCAGATCCCGTCCCCAGCAGCGTCCCCGCGGCTCGCAGGGCCCGCGGAGTTCAGACCCGGGCCTCAGCCAGCCCCCTCCCCCTGCTCCCCACGGGCCCCGCTGGGCCTTGATGCACACACGGGGGCTGGGGCTGTCTCTCCACGCAGGGAGGGCTGCTCAAGGGCAGGGTCCCCACTTCTGGAGGGCAGCGGAGGGGCCCAGAGCAGGGGCGCCCCCGGGCGGGACGGGACGCAGAGCAGCCAGAAGCCCCTGAGCCTCGTCCGGGGAGCGCTGCCCCGTGCTGACCTGTGGGCGTCAGGGCGGCCCCAAGGCAGGTTGACATCATGTCCTCACCCTGAGGCCTGGGGTCCCTTCCAGCCACTCCTGTGCACGCTGCCACATGGGAGGATGGGGGCCAGGAAGGGTAGAGGTCAGAGAGGGCAAAGGTCAGGGAAAGAAGGGGCCCAAAGGGCAAGGGTCAGGGAGTGATAGGGCCAGGGAGGACAAAGGTCAGGGAGGACATGGGTCAGGGAAGTCAGAGTTCAGGGAAGGCAAAGGTCAGAGAGGTCAGGGGTCAGGAAGGCAGAGGTCAGAAAGGGCAGAAGGCGAGAGCCAGGGAGGACAGAGGTTAGGGAGGGTAGAGGTCAGGTAGGTCAGGGGCCAGAAGTGTAAAGGTCAGGGAGGGCAGGGGCCGCAGAGGGCAATGATCAGGGAGAGCAGTGTTCAGAGAGGTTAGGGGCCAGGGAGGTCAGAGGTCAAGATGGTCAGAGGCCAAGGGAGGGCAAGGGTCAGATAGGACGAAGGTAAGAGGGTTCCTGATCAGCTTCTAGAACCCAAAAGTTATCTTTCTGTCCCAAAACCGGACCCTGATTGGGCCGAGTCAAGGGCTGGGCGTGGCCCTGGCAGGGGTTTGGCCGGGGAGTGCACGTGACCTCAGCTGGCCAATCAGATGCGGCTGGAGGCCAGGTGGGTGAGGCTTCACGGTCTGGTCCCCTCAGCAGAGGAGTGAGGACTGGGGAGCAGGTGGGGCTGCGTGGGGCCCTGGGCGGGGTCAGGCTGTGAGGCCCCAGGCAGGAAGCAGCCTCAGGCCCTGGAGGGACACACAGGGTCTTAAGAGTGTTGGCAGGTGTCCCTCTGCTGCGGGTGGGGATGGGAGCAGGCAGGAGGGACCTCCTGGAGGCGGCAGGGGGGCTACAGGGAGACTCCAGTGACCAGACCTGGGTGGCGGGTGGGCCTCAGCTAGTCACCGGGAGCCCCACCGGCCCCCCGCTGCCCAGGGGCACGGTCGTGGGCCCAGGCCAACCCTGCCTCGCTGGGAGTTGGGGGCACGGTCGTGGGCCCAGGCCGACCTGCCTCGCTGGGAGTTGGGGGCACGGTCGTGGGCCCAGGCCGACCCTGCCTCGCTGGGAGTTGGGTGAGGAGCCGAAGCCTGGCCAGCTCAGGCCAGGGCCAGGGCGGAGGGCTCTCTGGCCATCTGGGTCTGCCGCGGCACGGCGGGTCCCCTGAGGCACCCGACAGAGCAGGGCTCCCGGGACACGGCCTCCCCAGACGGGCTCTGGCTTGACTTTTATGCTCTCTGCAAGTTATCAATCTTCACCCCCTCCAAGATAAATGCCTCGTCAGGCTGGCCGCGCGGACCCCCTATTTATCACCATTTAATATGTATTAAAGCGCTCTCGCCTCTGATGGCGAAAACAAACAAAAACAGCTGCCTCAGTCCCGGGGCAGCAACAGGCAGAAGGCGGGTGGGGTGTGGGTGGGGTGCTGGGGGCTCCCCTCCTTCTGCGCCGGCAGAGCCCCAGGGACCCCGGACCCCGTGTGCAGAGGGCACGCCCCACGGGCAGGCCAGCTCTCCCGGACTCTGTCCTCCCACTGTCATCCCGGGACAGAGGAGGGAGCAAAGGGGCCCTGGCCAGCAAGTGCCCTGTCCTCAGGGCCCCTCTGGGCAGATCTCAGCCGGGACTCACCAGCCTCGTGCTGCCTGCTGAGACCTTCTCGGCACCAGTGGTCCAGGGTTTAGGGACCCTGGTGCAGGGGAGCCGCCAACTCTGCCCAGGACAACAGCCCAGGAGGGGGGCCTGGTCTTGCCTCCCCTCCCCAGGGACCCTGTGTCCTCCGGGTCGGGAGAGGGGAAACTGAGGCACATCCCTGATGGAGCTGTGCCAGGCCCTGGGCCTCTGCCAGATGTTTGCGGGAAGGACTCTTCCTCCAGGAGAAATGGACCCTGTTCCATGAAAGCACCACAACCCAAGCGTACACTGCAGATGGAGACGGCGTGGAGTTGGACAGACCCTTCCCGCCCAGCCCCAGGGCCACCGTTGACTTATTAACGTGGCGGGTAATGATAGATGCTGTAACTGGTCCAACCCCGGAGCCAGGCACCTTGGGCACAGCGCACCCCCACTCCATAGATGGAGAGACTGAGGCCCCGGGACGGGCGGGCTTGTGTGCCACCAGCCCCCTCCCCCACCGGGGACCCAGGTCCCCAGCCCACCCTGCCCTCGCGCCCCTCTGCCTCTGCCCCCATCTTCCTCTCGGTCGCCGCTGTCCACTCCCCCTCCCATCCCATAATAAGCCCGGCCCCCGGGGGTGGAGCCCCCGTGGCGGCCCAGGCAGTCGGGGCTGCTGGGACTGTGGTGGGAGGGGAGGGGTGCGGGCTCGGGCCACTAAATCAGTCCACGCCTGTCACCAGCTCGGGGCCGCGGGAGCCGCCCGAGCGGAAATAACAAATGGCTGTCATTGTGGAGCCAAAACCTGTGATTATAATTATCACATCCTCGGTGACCTTGCGTAAACTTTAATCCCTCTCCAATGGAGCATTTAAATAGCCTTCGCTGCGCACCGCAGAGCCCCCGGCCCGCCCGCCAGGCCCCCAGCCCCCGCGGCTCCCAGGGGGCAGGGACAGCTCTGCAACCGCGCCTGCCGAGCGCTCGCGATCACTTGGCATTGAGCGGGGCTGCCAGGGACCCACCCTGACCCCCCAGCTGGGGGGGCTCCCCCGCCCCCATTTCACAGTGGCCCACACGCACGGGGGGGCTGAGCGGCCACCGGGGACGTGGGGAGCTGGGCACCGACTCCAGGGCCCTCTGATTCGTCCTCTGTGTTCTGAGGCCCCCGGGCGAGGACAGACTGGAGGAAGCCTGGCGTGGGGGGACTTGCCCGGGACTGTAGGGCCTGGGGTGGGGTCCCTCAGACCGGGGCTCCGTACGGGGGTCTGCAACACTCAGCTCTGCAGATGTGGGGAGGAGCTGGGGGGACAGAGGTGGCAGGGAGAGGGGAGCGGGTGCCCACAGAGGCCGTGGGCGTGGGAAGCAAGAGTCAGGAGCAGAGTCTGTTCCAATCTGTCTGCGCCTGGCCCGTCTCCTGGTGGGGTGACAGCTGTGGGGGCGGGGACACACACACGCACGCGTGCACACGAGAGCACACACACGTACAAGGCACATGCGCAGACACACAGGGCACATACATGCGGGCACACCACGCACACTTGAACAGCGCATGTGAGCACACAGGCGCGTACACACATGAACACACGTACACAAACACGCGCTCGCCCCACGCATGCACACCATGTGCGCTCTCAGTCGTGCTGAGTGTGGGGCAGCGAGGGCAGTGGAGGGCCGGGCACTGAGCCCTGAGAGCTCCCCCCGCCTCCCCCCGTGAGGGGGCAGCGAGAAGACGGAGGCCAGGAGGAGAGGGTCCTCAGTCCCAGAGGAGCACATGCCCGCGGGTGGATCCCGGGTCAGAGGCCAAGGGATAGGATGTCCCGGGGGTGGCAAAGGAGGTTTTGGGGGCCAGGCCTGAGCTGTGACCTCCTAGGACGGGGTGGCCGGCCGCAGGCGGGGGAGGCGGCCGGGAGCAGGGGCTGGAGACCTGCCTTCCCAGGAGGTCAGGTGGGTGGGGGTGGGGAGAGGAAGCAGCGGGGAGGGTCCTGGCTCCCTGGGGGCGACGGCAGGTGGACGCGGCCCACGGGAGGGTCTCGCGCACCCACACGGCTGCGGTAAAGCGTCTGCGGGTGGCTTGGGGGGTGGGGTGGGGGCGAGGGGGGCCTTTAGGTGCCTCGAGAGCCGGACTCAGAGCTCAGACTGAGAGGCGGTGGGCCCTCTCCAGCCGGGGAGTCCTGAGGGCCCACGCGGTCCACATCTCCCGGGAGGGGGGTATCCACCCTGGACCCTCCCCACCCCCTCAGCCTTAGGTGGGGGCTGCCGCGGGGCAGGCCGGGACCTCGATCGCCGCCCGCGGATGAAGAAATGTCAGCGGCGCCTCCTGCGCCCTGGCCGCTGAGTTGGGCCCGAGGCGCGGCAGCCCTGGCCTCGAGCGAGTGGCTGGGCAATTGCATAATTGCCGGCTGCCACGCGGTCACCCTTGACAGGCTGTCCCCACCCCTCCCGAGTGACACGCAGCCCCCCCGGGACGCTCGCTGCAGGGCGGCAGGGTGGGGGGGCTCCCGGGCGGTGGCGGCGACCCCCCTCTCTTACACGCGGGGGTCGTGCACAGGAGAGGCGCGCCGCCAGCCGGCCTCCCTCAGCCCCCGGACAGTCCCGCGCCCCCTGAGACCTTCCAGAGAAGCCAAGGGCGGGGGAGAAGCGGGAGACTCGCGGCGTGCACTGACCCCTGCAGAGAGCTGGGGGACCTCTGCCCCTGGCAGGAGGACAGCGCTGCGTCTCCACCCTCGCGCCGGCCCCGCCCTCAGCACGCCACTCAGATGCACACGTGCGCGCGTACACACGGTCACACGCTTTCCGCCAACGATGTGCACTCAGCCCGGGACCGAAGCTCGTGGGAGCCGGGAACGTCCACCCTTTCAGGGGCCTCCCCCGGGTCCAGGCTGCCGGAGACAGATGCGATCAACAGGCTGTCCAGCAGTGGGGTGAGGGTGAGGAGGCCGTGGGGGCCCAAACCAAGGCCTGGGGGGCCAGGGACATCCTCACTCTTTCCAGACACGGGTTATCTGTTCTTCCGTCCATCTACCCACCCATCTGTCTGCCTCACTCCTGTATCCACCATGTACTAGTGCACCCATCTGTTCATCCCTCCTCCACTGGTCCAGTCAAGTACAGACTCATCCGTCCGTCCATCCATTAGTCCATCGCCTCCTTCGTGCACCCATCCACCCATCAAGCCCCGTCCATCTCCATATATCTAGACATCCATCCACACGCCAGCCAGCCATCCATCAACCTATCCAGGCATCTATTTTTTCCATCAGTCAGTTGACACATCCGTGTGAGAGTCTGGTGCCCAAGAGCTGGTGCTGGCCTTCGCAGGAATGCAGGGAGGTCACCTGTGTCCAGGTAGGAGCAGGTAGGTAGGTGGCTGTGGAGGTGGCGATGGTAAGAGAGGACGTTATTTTTAGGTTATCCGGGCCTCTTGGTAGATGGAGAAGGCAGGTCAGCTGAGGTTGAGGACGAAGGAGGACAGTTGGCAGTTTAAGGAGAGAAGAGGATGAGAGGAGAGTGTCCCAGAAGCCAGGCGCGCGTGCGCACGCGTGCGCGCGCGCAAGAGGTGGGGGGGAAGAGACAGAGAGAGAGAGAGAGGGAGAGAGGGAGAGAGGGAGAGAGAGAGAGAGAGAGAGAGAGGGAGAGAGAGAGAGAGAGAGAGAGAGGGAGAGAGGGAGAGAGAGAGAGAGAGAGAGAGGGAGAGAGGGGGAGAGAGAGCGGGGGGGAGAGAGGGAGAGAGAGAGAGAGAGAGAGGGATGGATCTGATTGCCAGGGGTGCGGAGGACCCCTTGAGGCTGTGGTCGTAAATTTAGAGAACGGTCAGCATGGTTGTGTGCGTGCAGCCATGGCCAGCTGCTCAGGGGCATCCACACCTTCACCCACTGGCCGTCCATCCATCCACCCACCCACCCACCCATCCTTCCTTCCACCCTCCCTCATTTCCATTCATCCACTCATCCCACATTCACCCACCCATCACCCACCCATCATCCATCTACCCACCCTCTCTCCCATCCAACCACATGCCTCACCCCTCCTCCATTCCAGGGAATGGTGCCAGGGACAAGACGCTGTTCCCGCCTCACAGAGGACTGAAGTCCAGGGTGAATTGAGTGGACAGTGAGTAAGCACAGAGGGGTGATGCCCATGGTCACTGGGGCGACTCTTTTTTTAAATAAATTTATTTATTTTATTTTATGTTTGGCTGCGTTGGGTCTTCGTTCCTGTGCGCGGGGTTTCTCTAGTTGTGGCGAGTGAGGCTACTCTTCGTTGCGGTGCGCGGGCTTCTCATTGTGGTGGCTTCTCTTGTTGCGGAGCACGGGCTCTAGGCGCGCGGGCTTCAGTAGTTGCGGCACGTGGGCTCAGTAGTTGTGGCGCACAGGCTTAGCTGCTCCACGGCATGTGGGATCTTCCCGGACCAGGGCTCGAACCCGTGTCCCCTGCATTGGCAGGAGGACTCCTAACCTCTGCGCCTCCAGGGAAGCCCCTGGTGTGACTCTTTGTCCTTCTGTCGTTGCTGAAGACCCAAGTCTTAGCTCCTCATCCTCTGCCACATCCTGGGCGGCCTCCTGGACCTCTCAGCTCAGAGGTGGAGTCTCTGAGGCCAGGAGCTGGGCGGTGAGTGGGGCGGCCCCCTTCCTTCTTCCCACTCACTGCCTTTCTGGTGTCTTCCACCCTTCCAGACCAGGCTTGACCCAAGCCCACATGTCCTATAATCTACAAAAGAACAAAACAACATGGAAATGGTTGGCGTCCTCCACGGGACTCCAGACTCCCCCTGCCCACTGCGGGGCGTCCCTCCAGCAGCCCACACTGGCAGGGTCGTTGGCCCTCAGGAGGTGTGATGCCACCCAGCTGCCCCGCAAGGCTGCCTCTGCACACACAGAGGTGGCAGCCACCCTCAGAGGAGAACGTCTGAAGCTGCCACTGGGCCCTTCTGCAGGGACCTCGGGAAAGGGAGGTCCAGCGGGGGGCCGGACGGCCCCCGGAGCCCAGCACCTACAGTTACTGCAAGACGCGGCTGTTGACTGAACACGCCAGGGCCGGCCCCGGCCAGCCAGCCCCAGTGGGCAGGGGCAGAGGGGGTCTGTGGGCGAGGGGCTCTGCCTGGAAGCCTCAGGGTGGCTCCCAGGCCGGGTGCTCCAACTGGAGCCTGCCGGTGGCTGGTGACGGCACAAGGGCCCTCGGGAGACTCTCCAGGCAGGTAGACCCGATGTCACTCCCGCCCCGTCAGGTGCGTGAAAACAGGCTCGGGCGCAGGCCAGGCTGGGCCCCTCCCATCCTGCTCGGGGCGTCAGCTCCCTCTGCCCCCAGCCGGTGGCCTCACCGAGACCCTGGACCACCGCCCGCGCGGCCCCGGCCTCGCCCTGAAAGCCTCTCTTCACGCAGAGTCACCTGGAAACCAGGAGACGTCCCAAGTGATCAGGAGAGAGAGCTCGGTATAAATTTCATGCTCTTCAAAATGACATTCGTCGGCTGCCAGCTCGGCTCCAACACACACGGGCCACCCCCACCCTGCCCCGCCCACAGGACCTAACCCCGAAAACTCCATCCCAGAGACCCTCAGTGCTCAGCACTCATGGGCCTCTCCTCCCCGCCAGCAAGAGGGACCCCAAACCCACAGGCCGCGCCTCCGTCAGCCTCGGGGGATGAACTTGGAGGGCGGGACCCTGGAGGAGAATTTGGAGGGAGGTGGGACCCCCGCCCGGGGCCACGCCGGCCTCCTACCCAGTGGAGCCCGCCTGCCCGAGGCTCCCCGGGCTGCGGGGGTGACCTGCTGCCATGCGTCCCCTCCCACCGGCCCTCAGTTCCCGAGCCACACCGGGGGCCTCTGGCGGCTCCCCAAACGCAGCACAGTTGCAGACCCTGAGGTGGCCTCGTTGGACGCCAGGAGCAGAAAGGAAGCTAGCGATGGGCGACACAGTGCGGCTGCCCTCTCCCCGAGCCCATCCCTCGCTCGTCCCGTCCCGCAGGGAGCGGCGGAGCAGACAGAGCCCTCGCTAGGCATCCCCTCGCCCACTGCCCCCGGGCTTCCACTCAGAGCCCGGCGCCACCCGCAGCCCGGAGGACGCAGGGGACGAGGCTGGAAAGCCACCCACTGAGGGCACTGGGGCCTGGGCCGCGGGCTCACACGTGTTTGCCCACAGCACACAGAACAACCTGGACTCCCGCACCCACCCCTCCCGCTGGCAGCTGACCTCACGGAGGCTGGAGGCTGGAGGGAGGGCTGGGGGTGGCCTGCAGAGGGGCTCCTGGAACAGAAGGCGCGTCTCCCCTTGACCCTGGGCCAAGGGCATGAATCGCCCCGCCGTACCCAGCCCTCGGGGAGGTGTGCTGGTGGGCCAGGGTAGAAGCCCCTTGCTCTGGGCCCGGGCAGAGGGGCCCGGCTGGGTCCTCGGCGACTCCGGGAACACTGGTGAACCAGGACCCACAGGGCAGGGCCCCGGGGCTCCAGGCCAGGTGGCCACACGTGGCCCCAGAGCGGCCACTCAGCTTGGCCCCACGGCACCATCTTGGGGTGCGGGCCTGCTGGCTGGATCACCTCCTGGTCAAATTCTGGCCGTCCTGGGGCCTCCCGGGCTCCGTGCACTGAGAACTCAGGCAGCCGGAAAACCCAGCCCACTCCAGACCTCAGGCAGCCCTGACGCCAGTGGGGAGGGGTGCGAGGGGGTGGGGTCCACAGCCAGGTCTCCCAGACCCCCGTTGCCATCAGCCAGGCCTTCCCTCCCAGGCCGGCCTGCCTGCGAGACGCTCAGGGACAGCTGGCCGAGGCTTGTGTCTGAAGGCGGCTCGGCCCCCAGAGGACCCAGGGGTGGGAGCTGGAAGGGCTGAGCCTCCTTCGCCCAGGGTCTCTCCCAAACGCACCACGCTCACCTTCTGGAAAACCCACCCCTCCTCTGGGGGCTGCAGGGAGGGCAGGCCACCGGGCCTAAGCACCGTCAACACACACACAGGCACACGCAGACATGCACAGTCATGCACACGTACGTGCATGCACACGTGTGCCCACACACGCACACACCCCGCTCCCACCCAGCCAGAAGGAAGCAGCCCGGGACGCCTTCTCCAAGACGTGTGGCTCTCCCAGGCCTCTGCTGGGTGGAGTCTCCTGGGGCACCCCCCGCCCCTGACACTGCCCGGCTCCCCAGCTGCTGCCTTCCAAGGACCCAGCCCCACACGGCTCTGCTGGTGGCCAGGGCTGCTGCCCCGCCAGCCCACCTCCTGAGGACTGACACGGAGGGTGATGGGGACCCAGCCCGTGGGAATCCACACCCCCGACTCCGACCTCGGGGGTGGAAGGGCCGATCAGGTCAGGCCTCAGACAGGATGCGTCCGGGCCCGCACCTCCCGCTGTTCCCTCCCTGGTCTGCACAGGCCTCTGCAAGGCGGACCCACACCCATTTCGCAGATGTGGACGCTGAGCTTGGAGGATGGGGACACATTTCTCAGGGTGTGTCCTCAGCCCACCAGGCTCTCCCGGTTGTCCCTGATCACCCTTGGCCGTGAAGGCCCCGGGGGCCCACCCCTGGCCACAGCTGGACCCTGGACCCCAGTGGGGCCACCTGCTGCCCCTTCGGGTTGGTGAACTGGGTGAGCCTGGAGCGGGGGCCCCAGCAGGCCCGCTCCGAGCAGCAGAGGACGCTGCCCACCGCACCCCTGTCCCGGGCAGGCAGCCGCTTGCTCACCGTCCCATCATTCCCGGGCCCCAGTCCTGGGTCTGCTGTGAACAAGCCTGGGTTTCCGTGGAGAGGGTCAGAGGCATCTCATGTCGGGGGGGTGGGGGCTCTGTCAGCAGGACCCCAGCCACGCCTCCTCCCGAGAGACACCCCTCCAGCTCTCAGACGGCCCAGTGGGCAGCAGCCTCCAGGAGAAGGGGGTGCCCCTGGCAACGCGAACCCCAGGCAGGTCGCGGTCAGACGAGGTGGGCACACAGCCTGAAGCCCAAAGCAGAGCCAGGCTGGGGAGCCCGTGAGCCAGAGGCCTGGGGGGTAGGGGGCCGGGCCCCGACGGCTGCCCCCTCCCCACGGGCATCGCTCCTGTTTGCCAGGGCAGGGCCATCGCTCTGGTCTCTACCCCACACCTCAGGACAGCGGTCCCCTGAGCAGAAGCCCCTGTCCTGGGCCCCGGTTTTCAGCTCACTCTACCCACACTGAGGGGAGCGGTGGAGAGGATGGGGACCCTCGCGCCACTCACTCCGGGACTCCCATCTCTGGGTGCCCTCGTGCTGCCGTCCCCCGTGGGGTCTGCCGGCCCCCCAGCGCCTGGTCCCTGCCCTTGGCCTGGCTCGGGCTTTCTGAGCCGTGCGCAGGGGGTCACACGTGGGAGGGGAGTGGTCCCCCCTCCTCCAGCTGCCCCTCACTCAGGCTCTGGCCCCGCAGGGACCCCCATCCCTCACACCTCCCTCTCATCACAGCCCCTCCAGGGAGAACACCCCGCCCACCTTCCTTGTAGCCTAGCAGTATCAACGAGGCCTCGGTCCTGGCCAAACGGCACACTGCAAGCGCCCACCTGTGCCCACCACGCAGGCCTGGGGTCCAGGGTGGGAGGAGCCAATCTGATCCTTGCACCCCACCCTACCCCCGTCCATCGCACGGCTTCCTCCGCCTGCAGAGCCCCACCTTCTGGGATTTGGGCGGGCCTCCCTCTCTGGTCCAGGCCTCGCAGGGTGGCCAGTCCTGCACCGTTGGGTGGTGAAGGATCCCAGCTGCCCCACCCCGCCTTGAATAGACCCCGTCTAGGGCAGGGGGGCGGGCCGCCTGGCGGGCAGCGTCCAAAGAACCAGCACCAGGTGTGGTCCTGGCCATGGTGCCCTGGACAGCATCCACCCGTTCCCCCCCCACCCCCTGGGGTCTGCTCAACTGGCCCTGGGGCAGGAGTCCCACTTCCTTGCAGGCCCTGGCGCGGAGGGGCAGCGGTGGGGCAGGCCCGGGCTTGAGGCTGCAGGGGCGGGGCGCCAGGCTGCACACAAGCTGGGAGCCCCCAGCAGTCAGCAGGACCACCGCAGAGGGAGACGGTGCAGCCACTCTCAGGGAGTCAGCACCCAACACAGAATACATCTCCTGCTAAAATGACCACCCCAGCCCCACGCCTCTGCCTGTGCGATAAACTCCCCTTCTCGGGCCGGGAAGGGGAGGGCCCAGCCCAGCCGGCGCCACATGTGCTCACAGCCCCACGGAAGCAGCCGTTGCAATAAGGAGCCTGTGCAGCAGGTAAGTCTGTCCGAAGCAGTGGGTGTGGCCAACCCCCCCCCCCGCCCCCCACCACCGCCGGCCCGGCACCTGGCCCAGGGGGACCAATCATTTTCCTGCTCTTGGGAGCAGAGGCGGGGCCTTGAGCAGAGGAGCCTGTGTCCCAGGACGAGAGCAAGAGGCCAGCATGGTCCCAGAGAGAAACAGAGGCACTGCCAGGAGTCCTGTGGTGCAAGTGACAGGGACCCCAACTCACAAGGCAGCAGGGGGAGCTCTGGCTCAAACAGCCAAGTGGGCCAAGGAAATCGGCTTCAGGCACAGTCTGATCCAGCAGCTCAGAGAGTCTCAGCAAGGAGCAGGTTTTCTCTGCTCTTTGGGGTGACTCAGGAGGACTTTCTGAGGGAGGGCCAGGGCTGTGAGTGGCTGTGGAAGGACCGAGGTGGTGAGGCCCCACTTGCACCCTGGGTTGCAGGGGACTGAGGTAGACCCTATGGGGGAGCAGAGGGGTGGGAAAAGGGGAGTTCAGTTTGGGTCATGCTGGGTCCTGGGGGCGCAGGCCAGTTAGTTGAAATGGGCACTGTCCCCCCGAAGATGGCGGGGAGGGGGCTGAAGAGGCCCATGGGAGACCCCCACAGTGTGGCACGTGGCTGACCTCCCTCACGTGAGACTGGGCATCCCCAAATGGAGGAGGGGCCACCTTTGCGAGCCTGCAGGGGTCACAGAGGCCTTCACCCCACAGCAGACCTCTGGAGGAGCAGGGGTCCCCAGTCCCACCTGTAGGGTATGTTCTCCGCTCAGGACCTTGAGGTGAGTCACACGTGCGAGCTCCCCGGGGCCGTCAGGGACTCGGGATGAACAAGCACGTGGGGGCGGGTCATGGCGTCCCAGCACCTGGCCGTGCTGGGGCAGGGGGACCGCGGGTGGGCGACCGGAGGCTCTGAGTGGGAAGGCTTTGCCTGGGTCCCCCCACGAGGCCCTCAGTGTGCCCTCTGCCCACCCAGCCCAGCCAGGGACTCAGCCTCCCGGTAGCCAGACCGTGGTTCACCCTGGCCACACAGGCCACATGGGCCCCACTAAGGTGCCTGCCGACGGCCGTCTCGGGGGGGCCGCTCCGCCCAGACCCTCGTTCAGGAACTCGGGTGCCAGGAGTTAGTAAGTTCATTACCTTCTACAACGTGATAAGCTGTGTTCTGATTGCTGCATTAAGGGGCAGGACGGCAAGATTATAAATTACCGGGATGTGCTCACGTGTCTGTCTCTCCAGGGCCAGGCGGGAGAAGTTAATTATTTTTATAGGTCCAGATAGGGCACGGGGCGATCCGAATGCCCGGTTCGGGTCCAAGCCAGCAGGGCGCCGCCCCTGCCCACCCCCCGTTCAGAGGACCCCACGCCCAGCCTCCCTGGGGGGCCTCCCAGCCTCTCTCTCTGCTGCCAGGAACGGTTGAGGGCCGCCTGCGGTTTCTTATTTTCCCTGCCCGTAAAGGGCAGTGGGCTGGCCTCAGCTCTCTGAGTGGCCGGCGGGGCCATCAGTAACCCTGAAGGATACTCCGCAATCTTTTCTTCCCCCAGTTGCCCACCACAGCCTATATTACAAATACATAAATCATAATGTTTCAACAAAAGCAAAATTTAATTTCCTCCTTTCAGCCGTTATCTGGGCCGGGTGTGTGCGGCAGGCTGCGCCCGGGTCATTCATTACTCCCGCTGAATGGGTGACGGCGTTGCAGAGCTCTGTGCGGGCTGTGAGTGTGCGGCGCGGCCCGAGGTGGCCCAATCTCCCCACATCTGTAACAGACACACGGGACTCGATTACTCCTGCCACAGCAAAGTTAAATAGCTGCGTGTGTGCCGGGGCTCCTGGGAGGCCAAGGGGAGCGCTGCAGGGGGAGGCCTGCCGGCCCCGAGCCCGGACAGCAGCGGGGGCTCCTCGAGGCCCTGGCCGCGGCTGGGCTCAGGGGCGGGGGCAGTTGGCTCAGCACTCAGGGATCCCCACCTCTGCGGCCCGGCCGCCTGCCCCCACCCACCATTCACGCGAGGGCCCATTTCACAGACCCAGGAAGCCGAGGCTGGGGACCCAGGGCCTGCCTGGGTCGGGGCAGGATCCGGCGTGGACCTCCTCGCCGGGGGGCCGTCCTCGGGCCCCGGCGCTTCTGGGCGAGCCGCCTGCTGGGACTGGGGAGCCGGAGGCACCATGGCTTCCGCCCCTGAGAAGCCCCAGCGGGTCCTGGGGCTCGAACCCGTGTCGGCGTGATCGGGGCGGGCAGCGCACGTCAGGCTCTCACGCCCCCCACGATCAGCCCGGACCCCTTTCTGTCCAGCGGAGCCCCTCCACCGCGCAGCCTGCAAACACATCCAGCACCCCTAGGGGCGTGTCGCCTCGGCCACGTCCCCGCCGTGGGACTTCTCCTGGTGGCTCTGGGAGTCTGGAGCCAGGATCGCGCTCAGATCAAACCCTCGCCCGCCTGCCCAGGTGAGCAGAACAGGGACCCTGAGCCCCATTCCCAGGTGAGCAGACTGAGGCCGGCAGCCCCGTGTCCAATGCTCTGGGGTGGAGCTCACACCCGAGCCCCGCCTGGGGTCCAGGGCTCCCCCGGTGCCTCCCTGCAAGTACCCAGGTGGGGACAGGCGAGGGGCCCCGCATCAGACCCTCTCTGAGTGCATTGCCGTGGCCCCGGGACCAGTGACTGTGATCCCTTGGCCCCTCCTCCTCCAGGCAGGCCACACCCTCCCCCAGGAGCAGGGGTGGGGACCCCCAGAGAAGCCCCCTTGCTCCGGGCACGTCCTCGTGCCCACCACAGCCCATGCGGCGCGGGCTGGACGGGGGGCCCCTCCAGCGCCCGGGAAGAGGAGGTCCGTCACGGGAGCACGGCCGCGCTGACACGCGCGTGAAGGTCACTTCCTGCGTGTCCCCTCGCACGTGTCTGCAGATGTGCCCTGATCACATGGAGGCGGAGCGCCTGCAGGCCGCGGGCCGCTCCTCACTCACCCCCCACACAGCCCCTTCCTCCTGCCGCCGGGCCGACAACGTGCCCAGCCCCGCCCCGGACCCGACAACGTGCCCAGCCCCGCCCCGGACCAGCGCCGCGGGCGTCCAGCCGGCAGCACCCGCAGGCCGAGCCCGGGGCCCCCGCAGCCGACCACCCACGCTGGCCAAGCCCGCCCGGCCTGGGGGGCGGGGTCCTCGCACACCGCGGGGCCCCCGCCTCGGGAGCCTCGAGTCTCGGGGCTGCCCAGCGCCAAGCCCGGGCCCAGTCAAAGGCAGCGGCGGGGGCCCCGCCGTCACCGTGGCTGGAGGGGCCGCACACACGCGGGGAGGCCCCCGTCGGCAGGGGGACGTGAGGAGATTCTGGTTTTCTCTAGTTGCTTCCGTCAAATGCTTTGTCTTTTATTGGCTCTCAAGCAGGTTTCCTAACATCCTGGTCCCCTTTGGCCATGAAAACTCAGCACAGCAAGGCCCTCCTGTAGAGCACAGGGAACTCTGTTCAGTGTCCTGTGAAAAACCATCATGGAAAAGAGTATGAGAAAGAATATATGTACATATATGTATAACTGAGTCACTTTGCTGTACACCCGAAACGAACACAAAAGGGTAAATCAACTATACTTAAAAAAATGATCTATTTGGCTGTGTCGGGTCTTAGTGGCAGCACGCCGGCTCAGTAGTTGTGGCACACGGGCTCAGTAGTTGTGGCACGCGGGCTTACTTTCCCCGCGGCATGTGGGATCTTAGTTCCCCGGCCAGGTATCAAACCCGTGTTCCCTGCATTGCAAGGTGGATTCTTAACCACTGGGCCACCAGGGAAGTCCCAAATCAACTACAGTTTAATTTAAAAAATGGTTATTAAAAATGAATAAGTAAAATAAAATAGAGGGACTTCCCTGGCGACCCAGTGGTTAGGACTCCGAGTTTTCACTGCCAGGGCCCGGGTTCAATCCCTGGTCAGGGAGCTGTGATCCAGAAAGCTGTGCAGCGTGGCCAAAAAAGTTTATTTAATTTAAAAATCTAAAAAATAATATAAATAGAAACAAACAAACAAGACCCTCAGTGTGGTTTAAAACTTTCGTCACAAACTTGATCTGGGGTTGGGCTCCCTGCCCGCCAAGGGCGGACTCCAAAGGGCTCAGATGAGCGACTGGCCCTCAGGTCTTCCTTCCTGCATCGCGGTCACCAGGTCAATGCTGACCAAGCACCCACTGTGCGCTGGGCGCTCAGGTGTGGCCAGGGAGCAAAGGGACGAGGGTCCCCGCCCACGTGGAGCCGGCATCCCAGAGACAGAACACGACAAGTAACCTTGCTGTCAGAAGGTGACAACTGCAGGGCTGGAGGCGGGGTGGGGAGTGCAGGGACTTGCTGTCTTCCGCGGGGTGGTCCGGTGAGAGCAGCGACTTGAGGGAGGGCAGGAGAGGACAGCGGGGAGCCTGGCAAGGCTGGCAGACGGGTGGCGGCGAGGCCCGGGGGGTCGCCGGGCAGCACACACCGGCTCTAAGGACCGTGGAGGGGCTGTGACTTCCCCGAAGTGAAGGTTTGAGAGGGAAGAGCGAGGGCGGTGTGTGTAAGGACCCCGAGCAGACAGAGAGCGGCCTGTGGGGCTGGGGGGATGTAGGAAGGAAAGGCCAGGGCCACCACCACGGCTGGTGAGACCGGGCGGTGGCCTGGCAGAGCCGGCGGGGCCGCAAGAAGGGTCAGGCTCGGGGCTTTGAAAGTAGAGGCCGTGGGGTTCATTCACGAGAGAGGAGAGACAGAGGGAGTCTCAGTGAACTCGGTGAAGTGGAGGTTTGGGCCTGAGCAGCCGGAGGAGGGGCCGGGGCGAGAGAGCAGGTGCTGAGCGCGGGGGGCCCACGCTGCCCTCGGGCGCTGGGGCGCTGGAGATGCTGAGTAGTGGCCAGGTTCCTGGGAATCCAGAGAGAGCTCTGGAGACAGAAGCGTGGGCGTCCCCGTATGCAGGGCGTTACACCACGTGACCCAGTGAGACTGCGGGGACAGGAGGAGAGGGGAGGGCCCAGCCTGAGCCCTGTGCATCACTTCACCGTTAAGGAGCAGAGGGGTTGGAGGAGAGACCGTGGGGAGGCGGGTGGGAGTGTCCCCAGGAGGAGGGAGGGGGGCTGGGGGCGGGGCCAAGGTGAGGACCAAGAATGGATGCCCCAGGGTAACACAGAGGTCTCTGGTGACCCTGAGGGGCGGGAAATCGGCTGACAAACTAACGAGAGAAGTAAAGTCATAAAAAATACTCAACCCAAAAGAAGACAGAAAAAGAGGGAAAAGGGACCAAAGGACAGATGGGACAAATGAAAACAGAAAGAAGAGGTGGATCTAAGCCCAGACATATCGGTGTTACAGTCAATGCAGATGATCCCAACACTGCAATTAAAAGGCCAAGGACGTCTGATCAGATAACCTACAGGCTACCTACATGGAAGCCACTGTAAACATGAAGACAGCACGAGGGAAAGTAAAAGGGTGGGACAAGATGAACTAACACTCATCAAAAGAGAGCTGGAGTGACGTAATATCCAACTAGCTTTCAGAGCAACAGCGTTACCAGGGATAACGAGGGTCGTTTCATAATAAACATTTTAATAACAGAGCTTAAAATTGTCCCATTGCAGGGGACACGGGTTCGATCCCTGGTCCGGGAAGATCCCACATGCCACGGAGCAACTAAGCCCATGTGCCACAACTACTGGGCCTGCGTTCTAGAGCCCCGAGCCACAACTACTGAGCCCGCGTGCCACAACTACTGAAGCCCGCACTCCTAGAGCCCGTGCTCTGCAACAAGAGAAGTCACTGCAATGAGAAGCCCACGCACCTCAACAAAGAGTAGCCCCCGCTCGCCACAATTAGAGAAAGCCCGCGTGCAGCAACGAAGACCCAATGCAGCCAAAAACAAATAAATAAATTTATAAAACAAACAAACAAAAATACATGAAGAATAAACTGAGAAAAACACAAGGAAACATAGAAAAACCCACAGTTGTCGTCAGAGATTTCAACACCCCCTCTCAATACGTGATAGGACAAGTAGAGAGTATATCATGAAGACCACAGAAGCCTTGGACACACGTCGACCAGTCTGAGCTGATTGATTCACGGGCGCTCTGCTCAGAACAGCAGATTTCACGTTCTTTCCAAGTGCACGAGGAACACTTACCAAGAAAACCCATATTCTGGGCCCTAAAGCCAGTCTCAACCAATTTTAAAGTATTCATACAAGGTATGTTATCTGACCACGACAGAAATAAACTAGAAATCAATAACCAAAAGATACCTAGAAAAGTCCTAAATATGTGGAAACTAAAAAACATGCCTCTAACTAACCCCTGGGTCAAAGAAGACATCGAAAGGGAAATGAGAAAGTATTTCGAATTAAATGAAAATGAAAACACAATGTATCAAAAATTTTGAGACACAGCTAAAGCAGTGCAGTACTGAGAGGGAAAGCATCTATATTGGAAAAAAACAGAGATCCTAAATCAACGACTTCAACTTCCGCCTTAAGAAACAAGGGGAAAAAAGAGCACATAAAACTCAAAGTAAACCAAAGAACAGAAATAATAAACATCAGAGCGGAAATCGATGAAACAGAAAAACAATAGAGAAAATCAATGAAACCAGAAGCTGGTTTTCTGAGGTCAGTAAGACTGACAAGCCGGACCAATCAGGAGTAAAAGAGGAAAGACACAAATGACCGATTTCAAGAATGAGAAAAGTGACATCATTACAGATTGTACAGATATTGAAAGGATATTAAGGGACTATTGTGTATACTTTATGCCAATGCATTGGACAAGTTAGATGAAAAGGACAAATTTCTCAAAAGACACAAACTATCAGAGGCCATTCAAGAAGAAATAGAAAAGCTGAATAGTCCTATAGCTATTAAAGACTGAATTTTTAGGGCTTCCTTGGTGGTGCAGGGGTTGAGAGTCCGCCTGCCGATGCAGGGGACAGGGGTTCGTGCCCCGGTCCGGGAAGATCCCACATGCCGCGGAGCGGCTAGGCCCGTGAGCTATGGCCGCTGAGCCTGCGCATCCGGAGCCTGTGCTCTGCAACGGGAGAGGCCACAACAGTGAGAGGTCCGCGAACCGCAAAAAAAAAAAAAAAAAGAAGAATAGAAAAAATTTTTAAAAAAAGATTGAATTTTTAGTTAAATGCCTTCTAAAAAAGAAAAACCCAAGCCCAAATAGGTCTCAAGGAAGAATAATAACAATTCTTCAGGAACTCTTCCAGAAAACTGAAGAGAAGAAAACACTTTCCAACTCATTCTATGAGACAAATAGTACCTTGGCCCCAACAGTAGGCAACAAAAATAAAGAAAACTACAGACCAAAATCCATTATGAACATAAATGCAAAAATTCTTAAAATTTAGAAAATGGGATTCGACAATATTGTTAAAGGATCATGATCAAGTGGGATTTATCTAAGGAATGCAAGGTTGGTTTAACTCTCAAAAATGTAATTCACCATAGTTACAGGCTAAAAAGGAAAAACCTGATGACTATTTAAATAGACGGAAAAATCATTTGATAAAATCCAACAATCATTTCTAATAAAAATCCTCAGTAAAACAGGCAGAGAAAAGAACTTCCTCAACCTGATGAAGGGCGTGCCTGACGCAGCTGATGTCGCACTTAGCGGTGAAGGACTGAATACTTTCACCCCAAAGTCAGGAAAAAGGCAAGGATGTCACCTCCCAGCTCTTCTGTTCAACACTGTACTGGACATTCTAGCCAGCGCAGTAAAGCAAAACTAAAAAGCACCCAGATTGTACGCAGGATGCAAGATCAGTGTACAGAAATCGGTTGTATTTCTGTGTGCTGGCAACAAACGATTCGAAATTTAAAACGGTATTTGCAATGCCATCAAAAACATTAAATATATAGGGATAAACCTGACGAAATACGTGCAAGACCTGTACACTGAAAGATACCGATCGTTGCTGAGAGAAGTTGAAGAACTAAATACTGGCGAGATAGACCACATCCATGGGCAGAAGACTCAGTACTGTTATAATGTCCGTACCCACACTCTCCACCTGTCCAGGCTGGCTGGTCCGTCAGGGAACAAGACGGAGACGCCCCCACGGAGGGTGTGGGCCAGTGGGGTACGCAGGCGGTAACCGTCTGGGACGCGGTGACCGGTAGGTGAAGGAAACGTCAAGGAGGGAAGACGTGATGGCCCAAGAAAGCCTCAGACTGGGAGGCCACCTTGTCCGTGCGTCAGAGAGGACCCTGCATCTTCCTCCCTGGGCTGATGGCAGCACTCACTGAGCAGAGGGACCAGCCGCAGGAGACCCCGGCGGCCCTGGAGCACCCGAGATTAGCTCGAGCTCCCAGCCCTGGGAGACCCCCTACCCAGGGCGTGTCTGGGCTGCCCCCTCGGGAGGAGTGGCCCCCAGTGGCTCCCGGCTGGGAGCTGGCATCACTGTAGTGCGGCTTTGGGGGGTGTGGCCCTGCTGCTGGGGGCCTTGGGACTTGCTGGCAGGACGAAGGTGCTGAGAGCTCCCTGTTGGGGGAATGGGCACCGTGCTTTGGGGATCCGGGAGAGTTTCTGTCCGAGTCTGTTGGCTCACCTCCGCTCTGCCAGCTGGGATTGCGACCACCTCTGCAGACGCGGGTGGGAGCAGGAAGGCGCTGCGCAGCCCCTGGTCCGATGGCGGGGTCGCCAGGCAGCCCAGCCCCTCACCTGCCCCCGACAGCGGAGGGAGCCGGCGGTGGGAGCTGGCGTCAAACGCCGGTGCTGGGCACAGGGCTTTGCCGTGTGCGGGAGGGCACGCCGCCAGCAGCGGGACAGAGGGGACTCCGGAATGCACCGGGCGGGCGGCACGACCCTCCCCCCACCGCCCTGGGCCTCTTTCTGCCCTCCGCTCCCTGTTTCTTAGGGCACGGGCCCTGCCCAGCCACTTCGCCCCCTCCAGGCTGCCACCCACGTCCACCCTGCAGGCATCAGTGCCAAGGTCCTGGCGCTGCCACACGCCAGGCACAGGGGTGGCTGCCCTGACCTCCTGGGGCCAGAGGGATGCTCTGGGCGTGTCTGTGCAGCTCCCTGGAAGAGGCCTGGCCACGGGGCTCACTTGGGGGGTCTTCAGGGCCAGGTTCATGAGTAGATGGGACAGTGTCGAGGGGGTGTCAGGACGGCATGGAAAAGAGGGTCAGGGCCTGCTCAGCCACCCCCGGGGACCCCCCATTCAGGGCCCCTCCCTGCCTGGGCCACCCTTGCACGCCCCTCGGCCCCTGGCCCTTTCCTGCCTGCACAATCGTGGGGTGAACCTTAACCTGAGCTGAGCACCTCGCACCCACACCTTCAGCCTCCTCCCAACTGCCTGGACCCTCACCCACGCTGAAGGTGGAGAGAAGGCGGAGGGGGGCGGCTTGTCCCGGGACACACCGCAAGCCCCCCGAGTGTGGCAGGGGCTTCCACTGGGGCCCTGCAGACCTGGAAAGGCTGAGTGAATCGGTGGGGGGTCCTGGTGTCAGGGGAGCGCCTCGTGGTGTTCTTTAAGCCCCGGGACTAGGGGAGGCAGCCCCTCCCGCTTCTGCACCAGCTCCCTTCTTCTGGGAGAGCTGAGGGATGGGATCCAGCGATTTGCGGTTTGCATTCATACTACAGTGTAAAGGGCTACCCGCCAGGCCTGGCCTGGGGGTCATGGGGGAGGAGCAGTCGGAAGGTGGCAATGCCCACAGAAGGGAGGTGGCAATGAAGAGGTTGGGGGTCTGGGGTGCAAAGACCTCACACACCCCTCCCTGTGGCCTGGCTTGCCTCCCAGCTTGGAGGGTGGGCACTGAGAGCTGGGCTCTCTGGCAGGGGGCCCCATAGACCTAAATTAAATGGGGGGTGGATTTTGGAGAGCACACAGATCAGTCCCCCAAGCCCTGGCACAGAAGGGAGGAGGGGGGAAGGGGGCACCCACTGCGTTTCCCAGCGGAGTGGTCGAGTACTCGCACACGGCGGCCAGCGGCGACTTCCACGGCCCTCTCTTCCTGTTTACGCCTCAGTTCCGGGTCCCGGCTGTACCCTCTGGGCACTTGGAGCAGAAAGGAGCTTTCCGGTGAAAAAGCAGAATGCTAGAGTCCTGAGCTGAGACTCCGGAGTCAGAGAGACGTGGACGGCCCGCCACTCACCCCCGCGTGACCTCGTGCAGCAGTGACCATCACCTGCACCCCCAGGGCCTGCTCAGCGGTCACCATGCCGGCCTGGGGGCCTCAGCACCGCCCCCGCCCTCATGCCCCCCGTCAGCTCCCACACCCCCCCGCCCTCATGCCCCCCGTCAGCTCCCACACACACGCCCGCCCTCATGCCCCCCGTCAGCTCCCACACACCCCCACCCTCATGCCCCCCGTCAGCTCCCACATCCCCCCCGCCCTCTTGCCCCCCGTCAGCTCCCACACCCCCCCCCCTCATGCCCCCCGTCAGCTCCCACACACACGCCCGCCCTCATGCCCCCCGTCAGCTCCCACACCCCCCCATGCCCCCCGTCAGCTCCCACACACCCCCCGCCCTCATGCCCCCCGTCAGCTCCCACACCCCCCCATGCCCCCCGTCAGCTCCCACACACCCCCCGCCCTCATGCCCCCCGTCAGCTCCCACACCCCCCCATGCCCCCCGTCAGCTCCCACACACCCCCCGCCCTCATGCCCCCCGTCAGCTCCCACACACACGCCCGCCCTCATGCCCCCCGTCAGCTCCCACACCCCCCCGCCCTCATGCCCCCCGTCAGCTCCCACACACCCCCACCCTCATGCCCCCCGTCAGCTCCCACACCCCCAGCACCTGGCCTGGGTGCTGCTCCAGCTGCTGTGTTCGCAGCCCTCTGACCCCCACACCCCTCCAGGGGCACACGTGGCGGGGGACCTGCTGAGGCACAGGACCCATGGGAGACTGAAGGGTTAGCCACGAGCAAAGGGAACAGCATCTCCACGGAGGGAACGGCAAGGACTGTATGCGCACCCCCTCCAGGAGGCAGCTACGGAGACCAGGACGCTCACCCTCGGGGCACAGGGAGTTACGGGAGGGTCACGCACGGGCTGAAGGCAGGTGTCTGAGTCCAGGCTGAGATGGGGAGGGGCAGCGGGAGGGGCCCCAGCTCCCCGTACTCCCCACCAAGCTAAGCTATGGACAGGGCAGTTGTGATGGGCAGACAAGGAAGGGGAGGGGAGAGCTGAGAGCCTTAGGAAGAAAGTGGGGCGGTGAGTCAGGCGCCCCGGGGAGAAAGGGCTAGACGAGGGACCCTGCGGTGCTCAGGGCTGGGTTGGGGCACCTGGGGACCCCAGATGGAAACACCAACTGGACAGTGGGGTACGGCCAGAGGTGAGGCAGGGTCAGGCTCGCCTGAGGAGGGAGGGAAGAGAAGGGCCACCGGTGCCCTCGCAGCGGCAGCCCCAAGCCCGGGAAGACAGAACGGGGGGTCTCTGGACGTCCCGACCCTCTCTGCAGGGCTGACAGCCACCCTGATGAAGCTGCAACCCCGCTCCCGGCGGGAAACTAAGAGGCCCGTGGAGCGGGCCTTTCTGCGGACTCGGGGAGAGCAGGTGAAGCGAGCCTGCGGGTTGGGGTCCCTGGGGGTGGGGAGCCTGAGAGGGTCCCCTTCCTTGTCTGGCTCACCTGCCTGGACACCCCGCGGGGCCCCGGCCACCTGAGCGCGTTTCCGATCCACGAGATCCGCTCCCCAGAGGCTGCGGAGCAGGACCGGCCGTAAAGCTCCGGGAGAGGCGGCACTGGGCGCACTTGTAATTTGTGACTAATTCGTTGCACAATGAGGTTGCAATTTCGTAATTGTGATTGCCATTTTAATTTTACTCATGGCTGTGCAACCAACAGTGTATAGTCTTGTAATTAAAATTAATTGTACCTTCACCTGCATATTTCTATTAGGCTGTTAAATTTAGTCTGTAAGCTCGATGATTCTGTTCCCTGAAAGAGGCCGAGCGCATTTCTGCCGCACTCGGTGGCTCCCCGCTCTGAAGGCTGCCTTGCCCGCCGAGGGGGCTGGGGGCCTGTCTCCGCCCCAGCACCTCGCTTCTGGCCGGGCTGGGAGAGCGGAGCCCCCGAGGGCTCTCAAGGAGCTTATAGGTTTATTATTTAATGAATTCCTGAGGAGTTATTAGGCTCCCAGACTGTACATGAGGACTTCATGAATAATCTCGGAAAACCTAAACGGGCTTTCTCCACCAAATTAAGCCCGCGAGTGACACCCACAGCACGTGCTGGACACTGTTTTCTCAGCACGGGTGTCCTGGTGGCTTTGAGGTGGGGAGGGGACCTCCCTCTGAATTCCAGGTGCCGGACCTTGGACTCGGGTATCAAATGTCAGGTCCAGGGAGCCCTCGGATGCCATCACTGGCAGTCACCTTCCCAGCAGGCTCCCAGGGTCCCTCGGAAAGCACCTCTCCTGTGCAGGCGGAGAGAGGAGAGGCCCTGAGATCCCACCCCAGCCGTGCCCTGGCAGCACCGTGGCTCAGCCAATCGATGCGCCCTCCCAGGACCCCAGACCTACAGGCCATCTCAGAAGCTGGGAGGGATGGGCGCCGTGGCAACAGCAGCTGGGCAGCATAGCTGGCAGGACAGATGGACCCTGAGATGCTGCCAGGGGTTCCAGCCCGTCCAAGCCCTCCACTGCCCACCACAGGAGTTAGCTGGAGCGGATTCCACAGTTCGTGACAAGGACTCCTACTGACATAGTCAGCATCCGGTCTAGAGAGGGGCACGGGGGAAGCTTGGTGAGGGGTCCCAGCTCCCCGTACTCCCCACCAAGCTAAGCTATGGACAGGGCAGTTGTGATGGGGTTGAAGGTTCTCCATCCAGCTGAGCCAGGAGACCCGACTTCACTGTCACCTGTTCCCTGAGGCCAGGCCACAATGTGCCTGGGGAGGGGTCCGCTGTGACTGTCCTCCCTCTTCATTGAGGAAAACTTGGCTCCCAATTGGGCAGGAAGGAGGGATGGGCCCTCAGTACCTGCTCAGGGAACCTGGGAATAGACGCATCTCCACCCACCCATCCATCCCCCATCCCGTCCCTCCACCCATCCCCCCATACCCACCAGTATGACAGTCACTCTAGGTGGCTCATGTCACCCATGGGGTCAAGGGTGACATGAGTCCCTTGCACGGCCCCTTGCATGGCCTTTGAGACCCCAGCAGCTCCTGCCTCATCTCCCTCACCACTGACCTCCTGCTTCCCTCCTTCCAGGCGCTTGGCCCTGGACACCTCTCCCTAGGTCTTCCCCTCCCGCAGGAAGCCCTCCCTGGCCACTCACGCGGGGCTACGAGTGCCTGAGTGCCAGACCTCGGAGCCCATGTGCACACACCCAGGATGCCCCTCCCTCCTCTCTGGACGCAGCCCCAGGGCCCCTGCCCAGCTCCCCCACGGGCCCACTTCGGCTCTACAGATGCTGGGGGTCAAACACTGCTGCCCCCGCTGCCTGCCCTCCCCCACCCCCCGAGGGCCCAACCTGGACACCGGTCCTTCCATCTCAGTTCAGCACCCCACACACACTCCTGGGACTCAGGCCCCAAGCAGGGGTCCTCCTGGACCTCTCCCTCGGCCCCATCCCTCCACGCCCTCTGACCCTCACACACTGCCTGGCCCCCAGCTTTTGCTTGGATGACACAGTGCCCCTCCTGCCCATCCCACACATCTGTGGTCCAGACCCTGCCCAACGCCCTCAGCTTCCTGCCCAGCCGGCAGCCTCGGGAACCCCGCACACCACCAGCGTCGCACACGCAGTGCCCTCTGCTGTCAGCTAGACTTTGGGGCCTTCTCCCCCTCACTGCTCTCTCAGCTCCGATCACTGGGGGTGTCACACGTGGCTCACAAGCAGGACGGAGCATTGCTAACCCCTCAGTACACCCCGTAGCCAGAATCCAGTGAATAGCGCTGAATGAATGAATGTCGCACAGCTGATCAATGGAATCGATGGTCTCAAACTTCTGTCCACTAATTTTACACAAAAAGCAGCCACGTATTCTAAGACCCGTGGGAGCAGACGCTGCGGTGCCAGTGAAGGCAGACGCTTGGCCACGTGGAGCCACTGGACAGAGCGGTCCAGCCTCGATGGTCCAGCCTGTGATGACCACCCAGCCCTGTCCTGCACCTGCAGCTCCCTCGTGCCCAGAGTGGCCGGTGAGGAAGGGCCAGGGCTGAGGGGGCGCCCTGCCCAGCTCCAAGTGGGTGTGGGGAGGATGGAAGGCTTTCCTCAGGACAGCAGGGTCCTCCGTCCAGGGCAAGGTAGGCGTAGGGCTGGGCGGCAGGTCAGGGAGTCCAGAGTTCAGGGCCCCAAGAGCAGCCCTTTACAGGCTGATGTCCCACCCCACCACTGCCTGGGAGGCCCTCAAAGGTGGGCCCAGACCCTCCAGTGAGTGCTGGGGTCAGAGGGCATCCTCACTGACCCCGTGCTTGGCCTCTCCCTAGCCCTGCCATCGTCCACCTGGGCGGCTCCTGGCTTTCCTCCAGGGTCTAGCCCGCCTCGGGTCCAGGCCGTCGGGGCCCGTCCCTTCCCCAGGGCCAGTGCTTCCCGGAGGGGTGGGCGGCCAGGGACACACTCAATGAGCACCTACTGTGTGCCGGGGGCCAAGACAGACAGACACCATGAGCTGTCAGTGGCTGCCGGGAAAGACAGTGCCGAGGGGAGGGTTCCAGGCCTGGAGAGGCAGTGGTGACAGGAGCACGCGGGGCAGGCCAGCATTCAAAGACAGCATCAGGGGCCGGGGTCAGGGGCAGGGGTGAGGGGAGGGAGGGGGGAAGGGAGGGGGAGGGCAAGGGGCGGGGGGCACAGGTGGGCTGCGGCAGGGCTGGCCGGGCACTGGGGAGCAGGCTCCTTGTGGGCGCTGAACAGAAGAGGACGTGAGCTGACCGTGCCCCTCCCCGTTCCGTGCAGCCGGCCCGAGCGCGGGGTCGAGGGCCACGGCCCTGAGGGCAGGGGGCTCAACTGGCAGGGGAGGGGGCAGCTCTGGAGAAATCCCGGAGGTGGAGCCAGGAGAGGCTGTGGGCAAGAGCTGGGCTGGAGTGAGTGGGCCGGGGCAACTGGCGGGGTGAGGCCAGGTACTTGTGGGGCGGGGAACTCCCGGCCTTGGATTTAGGAGTCTGGAGTTCAAGGTCACCAGTATTCGGATCCCGGGGCTCAGAGAGGGTGGAGGTCCCGGTGTGCACCGCAGGGGGTCGCAGCTGGAGGTCCTGCCTTGGACTCTGCGATGGAGGAGGGCCGGCCACAGGGTTTGGGTAGGGGGCCCGGCGGCGTGGGGGAGGGCGGCGCAGGGGCCCGGCTCCCCCCGGCGCCCATCCCCCAACACACCTGGGGCCCGGGGCTTCATCTTGCGCCCCCTGCCCCCAACCCGATAGGCGCTGCGCCGGCGGCCCGGCGGGACCCAGGACACGGGGACACGCGCGCGGGGACGCTGACACCCGTCAGGCCCGATAACGGGCGCAGCGCCGCCGACGCCGCGAGCGCATTAATCTTCCCCAAATTAAAATCTGCAGCGCGGCGTTTAAGATTGAGGCCACCACGGTTCAGCGCGGTGTGACCGCCGATTTTGATAAAAGGGTTTTAAGAGAGGGGAGACGGAGATAAATTGTCTGCGCGGCGACGCCGCGGGTGAGAGGCACGCGGACAGCGGGTCGGAGCCTGGCGCTTCCGCAGCGCGTCCGGGGACACCGGCTCCGCCCGTGGCACCCTCCCCGGTCTGCCGCAGCTGGGAGCGCTCTGGGCGCCGGCATCGCCCCGGTCACTGGGGCTCCGAGCCGGGCCCAGCCCCGCGGAGGGGAGGAGGGAAGGAACGCGGGCGCCTGGCCCTCGCAGCCCGAGGTTCCTTCGTTCAGCGACGTTTCTCGAGCACCTGCTCTTCGGCGCTTGCCTAGATGCTCCACCACCCGGAGTGGAAAGTGGTGGCGGGGCTCCGTACACAGTCGGGGTCTAGCCGGGACCACAGGCGCCTCTGCAGCCCCCTGGATTGCTCAGGTGGAGGGTGGGCTGGGTGCCTGATCACGTGGGGTCAGGCGCCTGGGGGAGGGGTGCTGTGGGCTGCCTGGGGGAAACTTCCCCAGGCCTTCCCTGTCCCCACAAAGAGTGCCACTTCCTCAACTCTCTTTCAAGCCGGCTTTGCCCTTGTCTCAGGTGAGGGCCAAAGCCCTCCCCTCCATGGAGGCTTGCCGGTGGTACACGCCCCAACTCCGCCACCCCCCTGCCCTCCAGTGCCGTTCCCATCGCTGCCCTTCACTCTCCTGCATCTGTCTTTGGAGGAGGGCTTGGACCCCCCTCCCAGGGTCCCCTCTGTCCTCCAGCCATCCCCAGCATTGGTCCCAGCCAGTCCCCCACCCATTCCACAAACCCTCCCAGGCACAGCCTCACTCCCTCCGGCTTCCTGACATCAAAGCCTGGCTGGCTACAGCTGCACCAAGTCAGGGGGGGTTCTGGGGAGACAGATGAGACGTGGGCATGCCCAGTCTCTGAAAGAAGGCACAAACGCTGGCCTAGAGCCTTGGCCACAGCAGGGCCAGTGGTCTGAGAAGGAGCTCTCCTTGAGGGCTTCCTGGAGGAGGGGGCTTTCTCAGCCAACCCCAAGGAAGGAAGAGGAAGGAACGGGAAGGGACTGGCATGAACAGGGTGCAGAGGCACAGAAGTCCCAAGTGGGACTGGAAGGGGGAAGGGAGGGGCCGACAGCCCTGCAGTCAGGATGGAGCAGGACGAGGATGGGACCACTGGGACTCAGGTAAGTCTTGGAAGGCCCCCGAAGAGGGGGGCTGGCATCCCCTCTGCTGGATGCGTCGTTGACAGCTTCCGCCTTTTCTTACAAAGTTCAAGCCAGCAAGAAACACGCAGTTTGCGTCAGGCATGCCTGCCCGCTTCTCTCCTCCCCTGAGCAGCTGTGAAATTGATATTTAAAACTAGTTGTACAGCGCCCTCGGGGCAGCCGGGTCGGGCAGCGCCGGACAGCGCTGTGTTCATTCCATCTCGCCTCAGGCTCTGCCCGTGACCCCAGCCAGGTGATTAAGGGGCTGAGGATGGGGGGCTTATCTCCAGCGGACAGTGGCTGCCCCGCGCCCCGCCTGCCAGCCGGAGCCCCTCCCCCAATCGCCCAGCAGCTGCTAAGCTGCCCCCCTCCTTGGACAGTGGCCCTCCCGTCTCATAACATCCAATTACTGCGCCGATTGCTGTCTGGGCTCAGATCAAATCACTCAGCTGCAGTGAGGAGCCCCAACCGGGTCGAGCTCAGCAGGTTAGACACGCTGTCGGACGCCAGACCAAGGCAGCCCGCCTCGGGAGCCGGGGGCAGCGAGCGTGGCCCGGGGAGCGCAGTGCACCCCAGCTCCTCAGTGGTGTCAGCTCTGGCCGCGGTTCAAGGCCAGGGCAGAGAACATCCTCTGGGAGTGCAGGGCACAGTCAGGCATGTACAGGAGGGCGGTGGTCTCTAGAAAGGTCACCAGCAACCGGGACCTCCAGGCTTCCTGACAGCTCCGCAGTCCGTGCCACAGGAGCATCCCTCCAAAATTCCTTTCCATCCAGAACCCACGACTGTGGCTCGCCTGCACAAACAGGGTCTTTGCAAGTGTGGTTAGTTAAGCTGAGGTCATGGTGGAGGCAGTGATGACTGGTGTCCGGTGTCATTATAAGAAGAAAAGAAGAGACACGTATGGGGAGAAGACGCAGCAGAGATGGGAGGAAGACCAAGCAGACATGGGCAGAGGCAGGAGGGAGCTTCCTGAGAGCCTCCAGAGGGAGCCCTGCCCTGGAACCCGGCTCTGGAGCCTGACACCTTGGTTTCTGACTCCTGGCCTCTAGGCTGGGAGAGAGTAGATTTCTGTCCTTTTAATCCACCGGGTTGCGGTATTTGCTACGCCGCCCGGGGAGATGAGTGTATCCAGTGTGCTGGCGAAAGCCCCCCTTTCTCCCATGGCCCTCTCGCTTCCCACACCCAGACCCTGCTGTCTGGGGCCTGTCTCTGCCCTGCCTCCTGGTCCAGCCACCCGCGACCCACCCAGAACCCTCAGCCACTCCTGCCCGTCTCAGCCAGGCCACCCGGCAAGGGCTGGTCCCCTGTGGTCCCCACTCCCACCCCAGGGGCCTTCAAAAGCACGCGCAGCACAGCCCCCGGTCCCCGGTGCTCAGCAGACACTGCTCTCTGCCCCTCAGTGCTGGCAGCCGCCCAGGGCCTCCTCCAGGACCCAGCAGCTCAGTCTGGGGCAGGCGGTGTCACCAGCACGCGGGCTGCTCTCGGCCTGCAGCCACGCCCCAAACGTTACATGGGCAGTGGCGCTCATCGTGTCCTGCCAAATAGGAAGGTGCTCCCGCTTGAGGACCTGCCCCTTGCATTCTACCAAGTTATTAAAAACCTAGTATCCCATTTAATCTAATGGCAACACAGTACAGTCAGCAAGGCAGGCATTACTCCCATTGTCATTCCCACCATCCATCACCCATATTCACTCACTATGATCACCGTTACCTCCATCGCCACCATCACCATCACCACCACCACCACCTATCATCACACACCTGCATCACCACCACCGCCACCATCACCACCATCACCACCACCGCCACCATCACCACCACCACCACCCCTCCATCACCATCACTGCCACTGCCACCATCACCACTACTATCACCATCACCACCACCACCACCTATCATCACACACCTGCATCACCACCACCGCCACCATCACCATCACCACCACCACCACACGTCCATCACCATCACTGCCACTGCCACCATCACCACCACTATCACCGTCACCACCACCACCACCATCACCACCACCATCACCATTGCTACAGTTTGAATTGCATCCCCCCAAAGGAATGTTGGAGTCCTAACCCCCGGGTCTGTGACTGTGACCTTTTTTGGAAATAGGATCTTTGCAGATGTAATCAAGGTGAGGTCCCTAGGGTGGGCGCTGATCCAGTAAGACTGATGTCTCTATAAGAGAAAACAGAGGCACAAGGAAGAGGAGGCCATGCAGACACTCAAAGACACACAGACACACAGGGAGCAGACAGTCATGTGATGACACAGGCGGAGGTGAAGTGATGCATCTGTAAGCCACGGAAGTGCTGAGAATTGACAGCAAACACCGGAACCTGGAAGGTACAAGGAAGGAGGCTTCTCTGCAGGCTTCAGAGAGCCCAGCTCTGCTGACACCTTGACTTCAGATTTCTACCTTCCAGAACTGTGAGAAAATCAGTTTTACATGGTCTTAGGCCACCCAGTTTTTGGCACTTTGTTACAGCAACCCTGAGAATGAATACCACCATCGTCACCATCATCATCACCACTGTTGTCATCAACCTGATAATCACCTCCTTGTCATCTTTATCACCACCGTGGTCAACGTCATAACCGTCATCACCACCACCGCCACCACCACCATCATCACCATCGTGACCACCACCATTGCCATCACCACCACCATTGCCATCACCACCACCACTGTCACCATCACCACCACCACCATCACCATCACCATTGTTGTCATCTTACTATCATCACCGCCATTGTCAACATCGTCACCACCACGTCATCATCCAAAACCAATTTTCAGCTTCAAAGTCAAAGGCCAAGACCCTGGATGACTTGCCCAAGGCCTCTCAGGCAGTTTGTAGAAGAGCCAGGACCCAAACACCTTCCAGCCTGCCGTCTGTTCTTCCTTCCCGGGAGAAACACCGCCTCAGCAGCCCCCGTGCTGCCCCCACCCCTTCCTCCTCTCTGCTGGACACTTGCTGACTTTCCGGCCTGCGCCAAACCAATTTTGCTTGAGGCCTGTCCCCTGGCCACTGCCTCAGTCATGCCCCGGCTCTGTGAGACTAGAGAAGCCTCTTCCAGAATACCTGATAAATAACGTGGATTTAATTGAATTAATATCGACAGCGTGTAATTGCTCCTCGTTGCTCAAGCCTGCCTAAGAGGGGTGGCGAGGGGCGGAACGGTGAGGTTATTGCTTCAAAGAAATGCCCTCAGCCCCGAGCAGCGTTTTGGCCTTATTATTATAGTCATAATGAGAGCAGCTGATGTGATCTCTCCTTCCACAATAGCGCACACGGCCGGCTACATAAACAGCGCAAGTCCTTTGTCCCTGTGGGCTGTTTGTGGGTAATTAAAATCAATAGGCCCTTCCTCACAGACCTCCTTAGCCCTCCTCCGAGCTCAGGGCTCGGGCCACCAGGCACCAGACCAGCAAATAAACTTGCCCCCTTCCCGCCGGCTGGTGGCCGGGCCTCCTGTGCCCTCCCCCGGCCCCGGGACGTTCAGAAACAGCCACAGTCCCAGAGGGGGTGGAAGGGGGCTTCCAGGGAGTGACGCTGAGCTCCGTGTCTGGGGGTGCAGCCAGTGATGATCGATGGCAGGGCCTCCAAATGGGGTCTTCCGCCTTCCTCGTCCCCGTCTGGGGACCACTGTCCTCCCCCACCTGACCTACAACGTGCGTGCACCCGTGAACCCCGGGCGGGCGCTGGGACGGCCGTGCACTCAGTCTCCTGACAGCTCTCGGCAGACAGGCGCCCATGGCCTCTGCACGCCGGGCCCTGTCCTGGGCTCTTGGGGTGCGTGTTTCCTGGCTCTGCTGAGAGGGGCTGGCACAGAGCACGGGCAGCAGGAGGACCCCCAGAGGCCGGGGCGCGATGCGGGGTGGCCCTGGAGGCGGGGCATCCTGGGAGCACCCTAGAGACAGAGGCCAAGTGTGGCCGTGAGGCCGAGGGGCCAGGGGAGCTGCTGCACATTCCGGAGGAGATGCTGGGAACACAGTGACCTGAACGCGTGAGCAGGTGGGAGACGCGAACCGGGGGCCGCGTCGTGTGGGGTGTGCCCCCAGGAGTGAGCATGGGCAAAACACAGAAGGGACAGGAGTGCCCCTGGGGGTGGGGTGGGAAGAAGAGCCCAGGGCCTGAGCAGGTGGGGGCAGGGGCTCCCCGAGGACGAGCTGCGGTCGTGGGGCTGCAGAGGCCCGGTCACGGTGGCCTGGCAGGGTCCCTCCGCCATGCTCGGAGCTCCCTCGGTGTCAGCCCAAGTCTACACCCATGTGAGGCAGGGACCACGGAGAGCAGAGGGTGCGCTCAGGGCCACACTGCTGTCACCTTGGCCTCCAAGACCACCTCCCCCTCACAGGCCTGGCCAGCCCATCCACTGGAGGGGCGAGGGGTGAGCCCGGGCCAGCGCAGCTCTGGCTGGGCACCCAGCGCTTGGCTCTGCTCAGCAGGGATCGCTCCGGGCCGTCCGGGAGCCTGACCGGCGAGTCCTCTTCCCAGACCCGAGGCCTCACCCAGCGCCTGCAGACGCCTGACACGGGAGCCGGGGAGATTCAGTTCTGTACTTCCGCTGGAGCATCGTCTCTGCGCCGTCCTTCTTAATTAAAGGCGACCTGAACTGAATTGCTTTCAGTGAGGGGGGTGGGCGGTGCTGGGCAGCCGGAGGGACACCTCCCGTCGAGCCGGCGGCCCTCGCAGGACAGTGATCCATGGGCCAATATCACTGGTGTCCCTGCATCCGTGTGGCGGCTGACCTCGGCGCAGTCATTAGCTGCTTTTTAATTAACTGTCTGCTGTCCCACCCCAGCGAGGAGGCCCTGGGAGGGGGAGGGGCGTCGTTCCTTCTGAAGCTCTGCTGGCCTGATCCGGGGTCCGCGTCCCCACTGCCCTGCCTCAGGCCTGCGTCCCTTCCAGCCCCGGAGCCAGAAATGCCACCGCGTCACCGTAATTCTTTCAGTTCTCACAGGGCATCCCTGTCTCCAGTCCGCACCTGCGAGGCCGGCCTCAGCAGGAGAAAGGGGCCTCCGGGGACGGCAAGGCCAGGGAGGGGACGCCCAAGGTGGGAGGGACCGGGGTGGGGGGGAGGCCGCAGGAGGGTCGGGGTGCGGGGAAGCCCTCTCGCGGGGAGCCGGGGCTCTTGGCCACAGCCCTGCTCTGCACAGCGGGACCTGCTTCCAGGTTCACGCCTGGGGAGGTGGGGCCGTTCACCCCAGCTGGCCCCTGGCACAGGGGCTGCCGAGGTGAAGGGCCCGGAGGCTAAGCAGTGGGTCGGTTGCGCAGTGCAGTGAACGTCCCTGGGGCACCAGAAACTCCCTGCAGCAAAGCTCCCTTGAATGTGAACCCAGGCCCACTCCCGCGTGCAGGCCTGGGCCGGCCGGAGTTCCCGGCCTCCCGGGCACAGGTCTGGTGGGGAGAGTGGATGGCACACGCAGATAGAGGGGCGCCCTTTCAGCCTGGGCAGGTGGCGGGGGGGGGGGGGGCTCCCAGAATAGGAGCGACACCGAACTGAGGCCAAGGTCCTCAGGCCGGAGGGTGGTCGGAGGTCAGCATGGCCAAAGCACGAGAAGCATGTGACTGGGAAGAGGAAAGGCAGAAGGGGTGGGGTGAGGGAGTGCGGGGGGCGGGGGGGCGCCCACAGGAGCGGCGGGGGTGAGGGAGTGCGGGGGGCGGGGGGGCGCCCACAGGGAGCGGCGGGGGTGAGGGAGTGCGGGGGGCGGGGGGGCAGGGGTGAGGGACTGCGGGGGGGGGGGGCAGGGCACACGGAGGGACGGGCGGAGCTCCGATGGGTCGGGCCGCCCTAGCAGGCTCTGCAGGCCACGCCCCCGGGGGCCGCTGAATCCCCGCCCTGCTGGCCCCCCCCCAGGGCAGGCAGGCGCCCACCAGCAGGCGCTACCTGGACAACAGCTTGCTCCCGGGACCCCCAGGTGAAGCAGCGGGGACCGCACACAAAGGCTTCCACGGCAGACGGGGAAGGAGACGGGGTGGGTGGGCCGCCGGGAGGGCTGCAGAGACACACGCTCACGACGCCAACGCAGCCATGACACTGACACACAACCACCGGCACACGCTCACACCCGCCACACACAGCAGCATACTCGGGTCCCCAGCCCACAAAGGCTCACCCTTGCGAGCACGCAGAGGCTCCCCACGGCGCACGCACACACACACACGTGAGCACACGCACACAGGCACGCTAACACACACATGCACACAGCTCCCGGCGCCAGTACCAGCTCACACCCAGCCTGCTGCCGCCACGTGGTACACAGGGGCGTGCTGCAGACACACACTCCCTTGCTGGCCCACACACCAGGCACCCTCACGTGACAACAGGGACCACGGGTGCCGCACGGGCAGCCAGGCGGCTCGGAGGGAAGACGCAGGGCACGACCACGGCCGGGTGAGGCCTCCGTCTCGCTGGCCGCCCTCGGGAAGCTGTCTCCTAGACTGAAGGTGCCCACACTCGCAGGCCTCGTCTAGGGGGAAGCACGGTCCAGCGAAACGCCACCCCTGGCCCTTGGCCGGAGGAGAGCGCGTGGTGGAGGGGTCTGGGCTCTGGTGCTTCCGTCTGGACGGGCAGCTCGGAGCTCACAGGGCGGCCCCAGGGCAGGCTGGGACCAGGCTGTACCCCAAAGTCCCAGCACAGGGTGGGGTGCGGGCAGAGCGCCATCCCAGCAGGCATCCTGCAGTCCTTCCCTTTGCCAGCCCGTCCCCGGGCACAGGGCCGCTCCCAGCCATCCCTGCACATCCGTCAGCCACGCCCCCTCGGGCTCCTTCCCTGATCCCCACCCAGGCCGCCTGCGTCTGTTCACCGCACTGGCTGGTGGCGCCTGGTTTCTGGGTTCCTGATGCCAGTTCAGGACCCACTTCCCCCGAGGGAGCGTCTCCCCAGGAGGAGGGCTCTTGTGCATTTCTCTGTGGCCCTGTCCTGTGCGTGCAGGGCCTCGCTGGAGAGCGGATCTCAGGGTCCTTCACCACGTCCAGGACCCCCGGGGGGTCACAGGGCGGGCGGGCGCAGCAGGTCGGTGGGGCTTCTTCCCCAGCCCGGGGTCGGGGGCGCGTCCCCAAAGCCGGTCACCCTGTGTGTGCTCGCGCAGGAACAGGGTCCAGAGACACCAGAATGGGGCCTCCCTGGAGCCATGAGCCGCAGCCAGGCCGGATCTGGAGGGAGTTGGAGCAGGGGAAGGAGGGGAACGCCTGGGGAGAAGCTGACCCGTGAGAGCGAACAAGCCATGATTTCCCGAGTCAGGTCCCGCGGGCGAGCGATCAGAGCCCCTGCAAGGTTCAGGAGCGCGAGGGGGAGGCCGCCGGCTCCATGCTTTGCTCCCTGACAGTATCCATCTTTCCAAATTGATTTTTGATATCCGTAGTGACCTGGAAGGGAGACACGGCGATAACTCTCGGAAAGTGGAAAACAATATTATCGCCACAAATATGAATTACTGGCCGCCAGGTTAAATCTACTGTGCGATGAGTTATGTGACCCCGGCGCTCCTATAATTCTTGGGAATTTTATAGAGTCAGGAGAGGCCTGTGGGCGCTGACGAGCACTTAACAGCCAGAGCTGGTCCCCAGCAACTCTCGGCCGCGTGGCTTAGGCTCCGGGGCACCGCGGGCCGCTGCGTTCTCCTTAGGGACGTCGCAGGACGCTGCGTTCTCCTTAGGGGCGGAGCTGAGGCGCTGCTGGACTCACGGTCTTCGTTTGTCTGTTCTTGTCATTCTCTGGGCTGGAGACACGTGCCTGCCACCCCGCCAGGAACAGCAGAGCAGCCTGCCCGGTGGGGCTGTCGTCCAGGGGCCCAGAGGGAAGGGCGGTGCCGACCCGTGTGGTGCTCACTGAGCGGCTGCATGCCTTCCAGGGGGAGGGAGGGCCCTGGGGCTCACCTGGCCCAGCCCAGCCCAGAAGGGGCCATGTAGCAAAAGGCCGGAAGTCTCAGCCCGAGGAGCAGGGGCCGCGCGCTGGGGTGAGCTCGGCGGGACGCTAGGCGTGAGCCTGTGGCGGGCAGGTGGACCCGGGCTCCGGAGGCCAGGCTCACCCCAGGGCGGGCAGCACGGGGTGGGGAGTTCAGGGCCGTGCTTTAAGCCCTGCCTGCAGCTACAACCCAGTGTCTGAACAAAAAGAATGAGCAAAGAGGAGGTTGGGGGACCCCCCAGCCCACCTAGTCAGGAGGGGCGAGCTCGGGGGCAGGAGTGGGAGGAGGGTGGTCCGCCTGGGCTGAGGCGAACCCCGGGAGGGCATCCCGTTCCTCCCTGCGGGGACCTCAGGCCAGCCTCCCTCTGCCCTGGCGAGGCGCCTGGGCCGGAGCCCAGAGCTGGGGTACCAGAGGCCAGGGCAGGGGGAGGGGCAGGAGTGCAGTGGGAAGGGGCGGCCCGGCTGGGAGGGGAGGGGCTGCTGCACGCAGGGCTGTGCTCAGGGTCTCCCAGGAGGACGCAGGGGACCCGCCTGGCAGTGATAATGACGCTGAAGGCATGGGGTCACTCCTCCCGGACCCCAGACCTGCAGGACTCCAGTTGGGGGTCTGGGCCAGGGGTTGAGAGAGAGGCACGGCCCCTTGTCCAGCCAGGTCCCTTTGGGCCCCTGTCGGGGGTCCCTCACGATGAAGAGGAGGTCCCCGCTCCAGGCCAGATGCCCCATGGGGCCCCCACACTAGGGCTGTGAGGCCCATCGGGGAGGGGGTGGTGATGAGGGACCCCAGGCAGGGACTGCAGCGGTCCTGGCGTGGAGGCGGCCTGGGCTTCGGCCCTGAGGATGGCCTTGGCCGGTTCCAGCAGGGATGACTAGATGTGTCCCCTCCGCTCCTGGACACACAAGACTGCGCCCCTGCGGTAGGGGCCTGCGGGGGCAGCAACAATGGGACAGGACAGGCTTCAGTTTCGGGTGCCAGGGTCTTCCCCGGGAACCTGCTGGAAGCTGAGGCCCCGGAACCCTCGTGCCCAGAAGGCCATGGGGGCCTCCCTCAGTCCTGGGGCCTAGGGCCAATGCTGCCCACAGGATGGTGGAAAATCCAGCCACACTTCCTGCACCAGGTGGCCATGGGGCGCTGGTGCCGGGCTGGGTAGAGGGGCCCAGGCGGTGGCCGCAGGACAGGGCACCTGGGGGCCAGTGTCTCCCACAGGGCAGGGAGACAGTAACACAAATGTTATTTAATTTACATGACAAAGTGGTACCATTATTGCAAGCTGACAGAATGCCGCTTGGGGTAATTTCGGAAAATTATTTAAACAATGTAATGAGTTAAATGTCAGCGCTGGCTAGTTATGTTTATGCTAATTGTTAATTAGCCCTATAATGGAGACAGTCTTAATTAACAATAGTTATGAGTGTGCAAGGAGGTGGGCTCGCCACGGGTGAGCCGCAGCCCCACCCGGTCAGTCAGTCGGGGCCTCTGGCCTCACCGGCTGCGCTGGGCCCAGGGCAGGGGTCCGGCCAGCCAGCCCGGGGGTGCGGGCCTGCCCGCCCCTTCCTGCCCTGCCCTGCGGGAAGGTCCCCATCGCCTCGCCCAGACACGCTCCAGGGTCCGCCCCACATGGGACGGCCAGGAGGCCCAGCGCACCCTCCTCCCCCTCTCCCGCCCCCCCATTGCTCCCGTCTGGCCTCCTGCACCCTACGGGGGGCCACCACTTCCAGAGGCAAATGAAGCCAGCGGCCAGTCGTGCCCAGCTGCCTGTGCCGCCTGAGCCCTGTGGCCGATACGGAGTGAGAGCGGGCTGGAGCACAGGCCTGCCCAGGCCCCATCAGCCGTCCCCACATTCAGGGCCCTGGAAGATGGGCCCAGCTCCTCGAAGGGACGTCACAACACGCAGGGGTGGGAGAGGGAAGGTCGTGACCCTGGCCCCCCTCTTTTCTCCAAAGCCCCTTCTGCTGGGCCACCCGGCGGACCGCCCTGTGTGTCGCTCTCAGGGAGCCCCGACGGCAGGGCCGTGCCAGGAACAGGGTCAGCGGTGCAGCAGAGGCTGGATGGGGTCCTGCGGGGATACGGGGCAGAGAACAGCCCAGGGCCACCCTGCAGAGCGCCGAGCCTGGAGACCATGCAGAGTTAACCCCTTCAGAGGAGAGCAGAGGGGACAGGAGAGATGGGCCTCCGGGGACGGGCGGGGGTCGCACAGTGCAGGGCCAGGGCAGCAGCTACACCCAGCAGGGGATGGCGAGGACAGACAGAGGGACACAAGGGCACACAGAGTGCTGAGTCCTTTTGGAGACCCAAGCCCAGCATTGTCACCTATGCCCTGTGCCCTGTCACCTATGTCAACCTGCCCCAGCACAGGCCACGGGCTGGGGGCCAGGGGGCCAGGGGGCCCGGGGGGCCTTGCGAACAGCTCCCCAGCATGTGAGGATCGGCGCCCAACTGCTCATCTACGTGGGACAAGCTCCCGGGCAGCACCAAGCGGGGCCAGCTTCCTCTGTTTAGACCGGACGGGGCCCCGCGGTGACAGTGGGCTCTGGTGGGGGCAAAACAGGAGGTAAGCAGTGTCTTCTCCATGGCTCCTGAGCCACTGGGAGTCACACATGTGCGCACACGCACACACACGCACACACGCACACATGCACACATGCGCTCGCACACGCACACGCACGCACACAGCACACGTACACGCGCACATGCACACACACGTACACACATTCACACACACATGCACGCACATGCACTCTCCCCCACATGCACACATGGCCTGCCTCACGCTGAGCTTCACTGCAGGTTGAGTGGGTTCCCCTGCTTCCTAGACCTGGAATCACAGCAGGAGGAGACTCTTGGAGGCTCCACGGGTAACGGACTCTGCAGGGTTCCCTCATTCAAAGACAAGTGGCAGTGACAGGAAGGGATGAGGGGTCCAGGACAGAATGTACCCTGAAAGGCTGCCAGCCTGAGCCAGAGACAGAGGGGGCGGGAGAGACAGAGACAGACAGACAGACAGACCAAGAACAAACAGAAGCAAAACAACACCAGGAACATTTTGCCAAAGAAGAGACAAAAATCTGACCAAACGGTTCTCTATAAAAAGCAATGGATTTGCAGATAAAAGGAGCTTCAAGACACGAGTCAGTCGTTCAAAACAGAAATACAAAAGCTCAAGAAAGAAAGACAACGAAAGGAATGACTAACGAGCTGACGGATCTCAGGGAGGACGTGAGAGCGAAAAACACAAGCTGCACGTGAGCTGCCAGACCTGTTGATTCAAACAAGGGCACGTCGGATGCAGCGAAAGAGGACGGCCCCGCCGCGGAGCCGGGGCCATAGAGCCGGGGCTGCTGGGACAAGTCTGAGAAGCTGAACCCCACAAGACAGGCAAGGACACCCGCACTTGCCTGACAGCACACCTGAGCGTGAACCAAACCAACCATGACACCAAAATCCCAGGAAACTTTAAAAATTAAAGAAAACATTACGGAAGAAGGAAAGATTTGGAAGGACACAGTGTCCCTAGGAAAAACATGGAGAGAGATCGATCAACACTGAATCTTGAAACATACGGTCCAGGACACCCAAGCCAAACAAGAAAACAATCAAGCCACATTTGGGAGAAAAACAGCGTCAGCAAAACCACTCCGAGTTAGAGACCACGGGAATGGTCTCAAGTTTCTTCAGGGAAGAAAGGTAACCAGAAATGACCCCTTCTCAAGCATCAGATAGACGCTTCCTGAAGGACTCACAGAAAACTGACTCAACGAACCAAGAGAGATGTGGAGACCGCGGTGGAAGGGCCAGCACTGAGTTTATTTCTGTGCGCGAGAAATAGTGAGACAACCGTGAGCTGACCGCCAGGTGAGACGAAGATAAACTGGCAGGCACGTGGCAGCCATGCGGCATCCGGGGCCACCGCGGGGAGGGGAGGAGGGGCTGGAGGGAGGGGTCGCCCACCACCTACAGCGCAGCAAGGGGGCCGGGAACTCAGAGGAGACGCTGGCCTGCAGGGGGCAGCCTGGAGCCCACATCCACCACGGCCTCACAGGGCGGGGGGGAGAGGAGGACCCACAATCAGCCCCCCTCCCGGTAAACAGGCCCCGCGGGCACCTTACTGCTCATGGTCTGACCACGTCGCTTACTCATGCCCCCAACAGGGAGGGCTCAGAGGTAGGAGGCTTCCCACCCCCTCTAGGGAGGTGCTCACCCCTGCGGGAGCCCACGAAGGCCACCCCCAGCCCCATCTCCTACTGCTGTCCCTGGTCTGGCCTCCTCGACCCCCTCCCCTCATGGTCTGAAGAACAACACAGACAGGCTGCGATGCCTACTGACGGCCACGTGGCAGAGGAGAGGCTGTGCACTGAACACACGCCAGACTGGGCCAGACGGACAAGGAAGATGTACCCTTTGCACACGGGGAAGCCTCCAGAATCAGAGATGTGAACGCAATCCCTGATTCCTCCACCTGCAAGCTCTGTGACCTTCATCTCCATGAGGAAGGCTGGGATATATATTTACAAAATGAGGATGGCAACAGCCCCCTGGCTGGGCTGTTTTAGGGTGAGGAATAAACGTGCAAAACATCTAGCCTGCAGGAGACACTTGAGAAATGTCACAGGTGGTGGTGGTGGTGGTGGTGGTGGTGGTGATGATGATGGTGTTAGTGGTGATGGTGGTGGTGGTGATGATGGTGTTAGTGGTGATGGTGGTGGTTGTGGTGATGATGATGGCGTCAGTGGTGGTGGTGGTGGTGGTGGTGATGATGATGGTGTTAGTGGTGATGGTGGTGGTGGTGGTGGTGATGATGATGGCGTCAGTGGTGATGGTGGTGGTGGTGGTGGTGATGATGGTGTTAGTGGTGATGGTGGTGGTGGTGGTGGTGATGATGATGGCGTTAGTGGTGATGGTGGTGGTGGTGGTGATGATGGTGTTAGTGGTGATGGTGGTGGTGGTGGTGGTGATGATGGCGTTAGTGGTGATGGTGGTGGTGGTGGTGATGATGATGGTGTTAGTGGTGATGGTGGTGGTGGTGGTGATGATGATGGTGTTAGTGGTGATGGTGGTGGTGGTGGTGGTGATGATGATGGCGTTAGTGGTGATGGTGGTGGTGGTGGTGATGATGATGGTGTTAGTGGTGATGGTGGTGGTGGTTGTGGTGATGATGATGGCGTTAGTGGTGGTGGTGGTGGTGGTGATGATGATGGCGTCAGTGGTGATGGTAGTGGTGGTGGTGATGATGATGGCGTCAGTGGTGATGGTGGTGGTGGTGGTGATGATGATGGCGTTAGTGGTGATGGTGGTGGTTGTGGTGATGATGATGGCGTTAGTGGTGGTGGTGGTGGTGGTGATGATGATGGCGTCAGTGGTGATGGTGGTGGTGGTGGTGATGATGATGGCGTCAGTGGTGATGGTGGTGGTGGTGGTGATGATGGCGTCAGTGGTGATGGTGGTGGTGGTGGTGATGATGATGGTGTTAGTGGTGATGGTGGTGGTGGTGCAGCTTGGACAAGAGCTAGACAAAGAACAAAACCTCCAGCTGCTGAGGCCATGAAGATGCGTGATAGCGTCACACTCAGTCACTTGGCACCCGTGTTTCTGCCCAACAGGATCAACTTCTGCCCATAGGATCAGCTTGGCTGCCCCTCAGAAGCTTCTCTCCACCTGAAGCGGCATGCAGCCCCCTTTCTGTCCCTCTAGTGCGTGGGATGCAGGGGTCTGCACTCCGCCCCTCACTCTCCCAAGGGATGTAGCCTGAGAGGTGTCAAGGGTCATCAAGCTGCTGGGCCGGAGGGCTGAGGAGGGATGGGGGTGGCACAGGGGCACCAGGGAGAAGAGGCGCCTCTAGTCGAGACTGCCCAGCAGGTTCCTTCTCCTCTGAGGGTCTCACACCCTGGGGTCCTTCCTGGCCTCTGTGCCTGGACACGAGCCAGGAGCACGATCACGCTGGTGAGAGGGCCCAGGTCCAAGTGGCCCCAGCACCACCCAGCAGAGGGCATCTGGGAGCTGCAGGAGCCTCTTGGGGGAGGCCAGTGTCCTGGCCAGCCTGGTGCAGAGCCACGGGGACGGTGGGCAGAGCCCGGGCAAACGCATGCAGTCCACGCGCAATTCCAAGCTGTAGGGCCATCTGGCAACCCTGCCACAGACAAGCCAATGCCGATCGTGGGCTGGGGGTTAGAGAGGCCACGAGACAGCAAACTGCGGACGCCAGAGCCACTAACAGTGAGGCTTGGCTTCAGCACCGTTTATGCCAAACAGTAATCTCACATTCACCGTTCGGCCGGCGCTTTTCAAGCAGCGGCTGTGCTGTGTCCCCCTCACTGGCTCAGCAGTGGGGGCTCTGGTGGAGGACGTGGCGGCAGCCCTGGGCGGACCCCTGCGCCAGGCCCGTGGGCGGTGTCGCCCCCACCCCCAGCATCTCTCTGGCTCCCTCATCTCCAGGCCCAGCCCCGGGGTCTCCCAAGGCCCCCTCTGCCCTCTGAACAGAGCTCCTCACCTGGCCATGACCCCACCCAGCCTGCTGCCTGTTTTTCCAGCCCCATCCCCAATCCTCCGGCTGCAGCAGCTGGGCCTGGAGCCCGCAGCTCCCTCCTCCAATCCCAGCCCCTTGTCCAGGCCCCACTGTGCGTGGTGGAGGCACAGGACACGGACACACACGCACACAGCCTGGTGTCCAGACCTGCCTGCCCCACAGACGGCAGAAGAGGGGCATCAGCGTGCTGGGGGAGTCACCGACGCCTCCATCTGAAGGACTCTCCTCTGGCCACCGCCGCCCCCTCCCCCAACCCCGCCCGGTCACTGCCCGAAGCCTCGGGGAACTCACTCCAGCCTGCGGGTCCCCAGCCCTCCACGGGGCCCCGGGCGCTCGGCACTGCTCTCAGCCCTCCGGAGGGGCCTGGGGTCTGAGGCCGCCGGTCCCCGCCCACCTGCTCTCCCACCCGGCGCCCTGTGGACAAGGTGCTTTGCCTGCAGCGGGCTCCTCTCAGAGGCCTGGCGTGTCCCCCCGGCCGCACGGGGCACCAGGCCCCCAAGCCAGCAGAGCCACCCCCACATGCTGTTTCAGCCACAGGCCCGTGAGGACGCGGCTCCCTCGGCCCCGGCTCGCGCTCGGTGGGCCGACCCACAGCTGCGCTGGCTCCAGGCCTCCCCAGCCCGAGTGCAGCCTGGGGGCCAGGCCTGAGCCCCCCATCCTGGCAGGAGGGAGGCCGGAGACAGGCCCGCGGCCGGGGGGGTCTGAGGCTGGTCAGCTCAGCCTGCAGGAGGTGGCAGGTGGGCTGTATTTTCCCCTTAACGTGACAGACGCTTAAAGCAGAGAAGGGGCTCACGGCCCCTGTAAAGCAGGGTTTCCGTCTCCTGGGCCTTATTTTACTCCTGGCGACAGTGATAAACGCGCCACCTGTGAGGCCTCCTGTTTCTGGTCCCCAGTTTCGCAGAGACGTCGCTTACCTGAAGCTGCCTGGCCCGCTCACGAGGCCCTCGTGCCGGGAGGTGGGTGCCTACGCGGCTGCCAGCTCCACGCCTGCCGCGGTGCCGGGCTTCCGTCTGCGTGAAAGCCCGGGGCTGGGCCGCGCGACCCCGCGGACCCCGAACCACCAGCAGATGGCGGCCTCACTCCCGCTGGCCAGGGAGTGTCTGGGGGCTCTGTGGCCCAGCAGGGCTGCGGGACCTCAGAGGGGGCCGGTCGGGGCTGCGCTGGACATGCAGGCGGGTGTGGAGGGCACCTCTGACCTGTGTGCAGTTAAGCCCAAGGTGAAGAGGGTTCTCAGGAGGGTCCCCAGGGACGGCCCCCTCGGCCAATACCCAGGGGTCCAGAGCGGGAGAGTCAGAGTGGAAGAGAGGAGAGGTGGGCAGGAGGGGTAGGTAATGCCCCCCGGGGGGCGTCAGGGGCCTTCGGGGGGCCCACGAGTCTCTCTGGATGTGTGTCTGGAGAGGGGCTCTGGGCGGCGGGACACCCAGAGGGGCCTGTCCAGTGGGCAGCGGGTGGACGGGCCTGGAGCCCAGGAAGAAGGCCTGCCTGGGAAGCGTGCAGGAGACAGGAGACTGGAGAGGGCTGGGGGGCTTGGGGGCTGGGGGCCGCGGGGGCGACGGGAGAAAGCCAAGCGCACGGCCACGGTCGGCACAAAGGGGGGCGACAGGAGCCCCCAGGGGACGCAGCCCCCGAGCTGGGCCCAGCCTGACCCAGGGCCATGTCAGCACGGACGCCCTGGAGCACCTGGACCCCCACCATCAGACTGTCCTGGCAGCCCAGCCGGGCCCTGAGGAGGACAGAGCGGGGCGCAGGCTCTGACCCGCCAAGCGTGCACACTCAGGCCTGGCCTGGTGCCAGAGGGCAGTTTAGGGCGCATTGACCTCGGCCTTGACACGGAGGCAGCGCTTTGCTGCACAGGGAGGACACTAGCGCCTCCCCGACCGCCGGCTGCGGCAGAGAATGGATGCCTCAGAATCAACCAAAGCCGGCGGCTTCTCGGTCAAGTAGGGCCCCGGTCCCGAGTCTCCTGCCGCGTTACCGTCCTTCCTGTAACTGCAGAATCAGACCCTGCTGTTCAGCACCGAGGTGGCCACGGGACCCTTTGTAAGCGCCCCCTTCTCTCCTGCGCATCCTTCAAAGGCCCCCAAGACACACTCGCGCGCGCGGGAAGCACTGAGATCTAATCTGGAGCCAGCGACGGGCTCTAGGAGACCCTCGGGGGCGCTGGGCTGGGTCGTCCGGGCGCCTGCAGTGGGGGCTTCTCTGCCCAGGATGGAGGGGCCCAGAGGACACCGCAGTCACTGTGGTGTCCTGACCTGAGGGTCCCCGCGCTGCCCAGGACGGACCTCCCCCCCCAGTGGGTTTCGCCCTGAAGTGTGCCCAGGACCACGCGTGAGTCAGGCTCTCCGGAGGGGCAGACCTGCAGGACGGGTCTGTGTACTGACAGGTCCACTTCACGGAACTGGTCTGCGCACTGTGGGGCCCGGCCAGGCAGGGTAGGCAGGGCTGGTGCTGGGGTCTCGCCCCCTCCGGGAGCCGCTGACTAAGGGAGGCCGCAGGGCCCTGGGTCGATCTCCCTTACTTCCGTGGACTGAGGCTGGACGTGACCCCCACCTGCTGACGATACACAGCATCTCCTGGGGGGGGCTGCACCACCAGAGCTGCGCCTGCCAAGTGCCCCACCTGCACGCGGGAGCTCAGGGCTGGGCTGGCCGCAGGGCCTCAGCCGCCACCCGTACACCACCAGAGCTGTGCCTGCCAGGTGCCCCACCTGCACGCGGGAGCTCAGGGCTGCGTTGGCCGCAGGGCCTCAGCCGCCACCCACACACTCCTGAGGACCGTGGGGCTGCTTCTACTCCGTGCTGGGTGGCGGGAGGGGTCACGCACAGAGAACAGGCCCCTCTGGGAACCCAGACACAGCCACCGAGACCCACCCAGCCGGCGCCAGGCGTCTGCGGCTTCACCCCCTCCTGCCCACCCCCAGCGCTTTCCACGGTCACCAGTGACTCCCCTCCCCAGACCAGGGGTCGGCCTACCGGCGCCGCTTGTACCCCCTCTCAGCAGGCCCTGGCCCAGCGGGGCACCCACTCCGGCCCAGACACCGTCTGCCCTGGAGAGAGTCCACCGAGCTCAGTGGCCCTGAATCTGGGCCTGGAGCCTGAAGACAGGGGCGCTTGGTGAGCACTTTCTGGGCGGTCATCAGGCCCACTGGTTGCCAGGCCCAGGAGCGTGGCCAGCGTGGGGTGGGCCGGGTCCGCCCAGCAGATGGAAGGGCAGGCGGGGCCTCTAGTGCCCAGGACCCAGGCTCAGACCACGTCATGCTCACTGTCACCTGCCACCCCAGGGCTCACTGCTCCTTTGGCCGTAGCCCCGTGACCCCATTTCTCTCTCAACCCAGATGGTCCCCTGACTCTGGACCCCAAAATCCAGCTGTCTCCTCAATGTGTCCACTTAGCTGTGCAAATAAACCTGACGAGGGAATTCTCTGGTGGTCGAGTGGTTAAGACGCTGCCTTCCAATACGGGGGGCGTGGGTTCTGCACAGCCAGATAAATAAATAAATAAAAATAGGGCTTCCCTGGTGGCGCAGTGGTTGAGAGTCTGCCTGCCGATGCAGGGGACGCGGGTTCGTGCCCCAGTCCGGGAAGATCCCACGTGCCGCAGAGCGGCTCAGCCCATGAGCCATGGCCGCTGAGCCTGCGCGTCCGGAGCCTGTGCTCCGCAACGGGAGAGGCCACAACAGTGAGAGGCCCGCATACCGCAAAAAAAAATACTTAAGAATAAATTTAACCAAGAAGGTGCAAGACGGGTACAGTGAACACTACAAAACATTGCTGAGAGAAATGAAGCCCTGAAAAGACAGAACTATATCCTGTGTTCATGTTTTCAAAGACTTAATACTGTTTTAAGATGACAATACTCCCCAAATTGATCTTCAGATTCACTGAAATCCCTTTCAGAATCCCAACTGACTTCTTTGTGCAAATTGACAAGCTGATTCTAAAATTTCTGTGGAATTGCAGGGGACTCAGGATAGCCAAAACAATCCTGAAAAAGAAGGATAAAGTAGAAGGACTCACTCTCCACAATTTCAAAGCCTATTAAGCAATGGTAATTCAGGTGGCACGGTCCCGGCACAAGGACAGACACAGAGACCAGTGGACTAGAATAGAGTCCAGAAACAGAGCATGTGTCTATGGTCAACGGATTTTTGACAAGGCTGCTAAGACCATTTAATGGGTAAGGAATAGTCTTTTTAACAAACAGTGCTGAGAAGACCAGATATCCACACACAAAAGAATGAAGCTTGACTCTTACCTCACACCAAATACAAGGATTAACCCAAACGGATTGAAAACCATGTAAGAACCAAAACTATATAACTCAGGAAAAAATGATAGGGGTAAATCTTCATAGTCTCAGATCTGCAATGGCTTCTTAGATATGACACCAAAAGCACCAGCAACAAAAGGAAAACTAGATGAACTACATGTAATCAAAGTTAGCAATATCTGTGCTTCAAAGGGCACTATCAAGAAAGTGAAATGACATCCCAGAGAATGGGAGACAACATTTTCAAATCATATATCTGAAAAGGACCTTGTATATTCAATATATAAAGAACTCTTAAAATTCAATAACAAAAAGACCAAATAATAGTTTAAAAATAGGCAAACAATCTGAATAGACATTTCTTCAAGGAACATATACAAATGGCCAATAAACACATAAAAAAGATGCTCAATGTCATTGGTCATCAGAGAAATGCAAATCAAAACCACAACAAGATATCATCTCGCACCCCTAGGATGGTTAGAATCAAAAAGTCAGGTAGGGCTTCCCTGGTGGCGCAGTTGTTGAGAGTCCGTCTGCCAATGCAGGGGACATGGGTTCGTGCCCTGGTCCGGGAAGATCCCACATGCCATGGAGCAGCTGGGCCCATGAGCCATGGCCGCTGAGCCTGCACATCTGGAGCCTGGGCTCGGCAATGGGAGAGACCACAACAGTGAGAGGCCCGCATACCGCAAAAAAAAAAAAAAAAAAAAAAAAAAAGTCAGGTAATAATGAGTGCTGACAAGGATGTGGAGAAATTGAAACCCTCCTACAGTGCTAGAGGGTATGTAAAATGGTGCAGCCTCTTTCAAAACAGTTTGGCAGTTCCTCCAATGATTAAACGTAGAGTTACCTATGACCCAGCAATTCCACTCCTAGGTATAGACCCAAGAGAAATGAAAACGTATGTCCACACAAAAACTTGTACATGAATGTTCATAGTAGCCTTGCTCACAAGAGCCAAAAAATGGAAACTATCTAAATGTCCATCAACAGATGAGTGGATAAACAAAATGTGGTATATCTGTACAATGGAATACTATTAGGCAATAAAAAGGACATGAAGACCTGATATATGCCACAACATGGAGTTCCAGAAGGAGAATAGAAAGTATAGAAAAATATTTGAAGAAATAGTGACCCAAAACTTCCAAAATCTGCTGAAAGACATACATTTACAGATTCAAGAAGCTCAGTGAACTCCAAAGAAGATAAATAAATCCATGCCCAGAAATATCATAATCAAACCACTGAAAACCAGAGACAAAGAAAAAACCTTGAAATCAGCCAGAGGAAAGTAATTACATATAGGGAAACAATAATACAAAAGACTGTGGATTTCTTGTCAGAGACCATGGAAACAAGAAGGCAGTGGAACAAGATGTTCTAAATGCTGACAGAAATGCACTGTCAACCCAGAGTTCTATATCCAGCAAAAATGTCCTTCAGATATTAAGGCAAAATAAAGACATTCTCAGACAAAGGAAAACTAAGAGAATTTGTCACCAGCAGATCTGCTCTAAAAGAAATGCTAAAGGGGGGTTCTTCAGGCAGAGTGAAAATGATACCAGAATGGAACTTGGAACTTTAGAAATGAAGCAAGAGAAAACATAAACATCTGGGTAAAATCCTATTTTTCTTCTTACTTTTTTAAAATATATATGATAGTTGAGAGTGAAAATTATAACACCGTCTGAGAGAATTTTGAATGTACGTGGTTGTAATAATGAGACAACTACAACTAAAAAACGAGGTAAAGGTGGTTTGGTACAAAGTTTTCTACATCCCACTTGAAGTGGAAAAATATTAATTCTAAATAGCCTGCGACAGGTTCGGTATCTATATTGTAATCTCCAGAACAATCGTTAAAGATTATAATTACACAAGGAGACATAGTGAAAAAAATAGATAAAGTGGGATACTAAAAAAAAATAGAAATCATCATAGAGAGACAGGGAAGGGAAAACAGAGGAAGAAAAATGAGATGAACAGGCAGGAATAATGAAGTGTTAGCCCTGAATCCTAACACATAAGTAATTGCATTAAATGTCAATGGTCTAACCACCAATTAACAGAGATTTTTACACTGGATTAAGAAAAATCAAATTACATGCTATCTACACAAAATCCACTTTCAATATAGCTATAGAATTAAATTAAAAGTTAAAGACTGTGAGAGCAGTGGCCAAGATGGTGGAGTAGGAAGAACCTGAGCCCACCTCCCCCCAAGGGTGCACCAAAATTACAGCTATTTACAGAGTAACTATTGATGAGAAAGACCTGAAGACTAGCAGAAAAGATCTTCTACATTTAAAGGTATAAAGAAGGAACTACAACAAGACACGTAGGAGGGACAGTCACAAATGCGAGGATAATTTCAATCGCAGAGGTTCTCCCCAAGGAGCAATGGGTCTGACCCCACATTGGGCTCCCCAGCCTAGGGGTCCTTCCATGAAGAAGAGCCCCAGAACATTTGGCTGTGAAGGCCAGAGGGCCTGACTTTCAGGAGAGCCAGAGGGCTGTGGGAAATAGAGACTCCACTCTTAAAGGGTGCACACAACATCTTACATGCTCTGGGACCCAGGACAGAAGCAGTGATCTGAAAGGACTCTGGGTCAGAGCCACCTGCTGATCTAGGAGAGCCTCCTAGAGAGGCAGGGGGCACCTGGAGCTCACCCTGCGGTTACAGACACTGGTGGCGGTCACTTGGGAGGAGCTCATTCTACCACGAGGGTGCCGGGGCTGGCAAGGGCCCGTTTGGAATCCTCCATCTAGCTTATTAGCACTGGGGTCCAACCCCACCCACCAACAGACCCCTGAGCCCACAGACACCCCTGAGCACAGCCCTGTCCACCAGAGGGCCCAGGACCTGCCGTTACACACCAGTGCACCACCCTGGGACCAGCCTTACCCACCAGTGGGCAGGCACCAGTCCTAGGATTCCCTGGATCCTAGCACTGCCCACCAGCAGGACAACACCAGCTCTAGGACACGTTGGGCCCTCAGCCAGCCAACCCAGGATCCAGCACCACTCATCAGAGGGCTGGCACCAGCTTTGGGACACCTGGGCTCCACAGCCAGCCACATCAGGAACAAGCCCTGACCACCAGCAGGCTGACACTGTATCTGTGACACAGCTCCACCCACCAGTGGCCAGCAGACTTCGCACAGGCTGGGCCTAGCAACCAACTGGACCGGGGCCAGCCAAGCCTACCAGGCTACCCGCAGTAGTCAGCCTGCCACTACGGAAAGACCCACATAGCCCACAGAGGGGGCACCCCTAGAGCATATACCTCTGGTGATCGGAGGTGAGGGTCCTGTTGAACCCCAGAGGAATCTCCTACAAAAGGCCACTCTTCCAAGGTTGGGAAATGGAACGAACCTACCAAATACATAGAAATAAAAAAAGCAAATTAGGCAAAATGAGGCAACAGAGGAACATGTTCCAAATGAAAGAACAGATAAAACCCCAGAAGAAAAACTAAGTGAAGTGGAGATAAGCAGTCTACCTGAGGAAAAATTCAAGGTAATGGTTGTAGAGATGCTCAAAGAACTTGGGAGAAGATTGGATGAACAGAGAGAGGAGATAGAAGTTTTCAACAGAGAGTTAGAAAATAGAAGAACCAAACAGAGATGAAGAATAAAATAACTAAAATAAAAAATACACTAGAAGGAACCAACAGTAGATTAGATGATACAGAGGAATGATCAGTGAGCAGGAAGACAGAGTAGCGGAAATCACTGAAGCAAACAGAAAAAAGAAAAAAATTAATAAATGAGGACAGTTTAAAATACCTCTGGGACAACATGAAGTGTACTAATATTTGCATTATAGGAGGAGAGAGAAAGGGACGGAGAACATACTTGAAGGCATAATATCAGAAAACTTCCCTAACCTGGGAAAGAAAACAGACGTCCAAGTCCAGGAAGCACAGAGAGTCCCAAACAAGATGAACACAAACACATTCACACCAAGACACATTGTAGTTAAAATGGCAAAACTTAACAATAAAGAGAGAATATTAAAGGCAGCAAGGGAAAAGCAACAAGTTACATACAAGGGAACGCCCATTAGGCTATAAGCTGACTTTTCAGCTGAAACTCTGCAGAACAGAAAGGAGTGACATAATATATTTAAAGTGATGAAAGGGAAAACATACAAGCAAGAATATTCTACCTGGCAGGCTTTCACTCAGACTTGATGGAGAGATGAAAAGTTTTACAGTTTCAGATAAGCAAAAGCTAAAGACTTCACTACCATAAAACCAGCTTTACAAGAAATGTTAATGGGACTTCTCTAAGCAGAAAAGAAAAGGCCACAATGAGAAATATGAAAGTCATGAAAGGAAAAATCTCATTGGTAAAGGCAAATATACAGTAAAAGCAATAGATCAACCAGTTACAAAGCTAGTAAGAAGGTTAAAAGACAAAAGCAGTAAAAATCGTCTATATCCACAACAAGTAGTTAAGGGACACATGAAACAAAATAACGTAAAAGATGATGCAAAAAACATTAAATGTGTGGGGAGAGTAAAAATTATATATATATATAAAATTATTTTTTGTTCCTTTTTCTCTCTGCCTCTGTGATTTGATGAGTATCATTAGTGTTATGTTTGGACTCCTTTTTTCTTTTTTGTGTGTGTATCTATTATAGAGTTTTGGTTTGATGGACAGATCATCCACACAGAAAATCTATAAGGAAACACTGGCCTTAAATGTCACATTAGATTAAATGAACTTAATAGAGATATACAAAACATTCCATCCACAGCAGCAGGATCCTTTTTTTTTTTTTTTTTTTTTTTGCGGTACGCAGGCCTCTCACTGTTGTGGCCTCTCCCGTTGCGGAGCACAGGCTCCGGACGCGCAGGCCCAGCGGCCATGGCTCACGGGCCCAGCCGCTCCGCGGCATGTGGGATCCTCCTGGACCGGGGCACGAACCCATGTCCCGTGCATTGGCAGGCGGACCCTCAACCACTGCGCCACCAGGGACGCCTGAATACATATTCTTTTTAAGCACACATGGAACATTCTCCAGGACACATCACATGGTAGGCCACAAAACAAATCGCAACAAATTTAAGAAGACTGAAATCATAGCAATCATATCAAATCATATATTTCCTGACCACAATGCTATGAGACTAGAAATAGACTCTAAGGGGAAAAAAAAACCAACAGAAACACAAGCACGTGGAGGTTAAACAATATGCTAGTAAACAACCAGTGGATCACTGAAGAAATCAGAAAACAAATAGAAAATACCTGGAGACAAATGAAAACCAAAACACAACGATCCCAAATCTGGACTTCCCTGGGGGTCCAGTAGTTAGGGCTCCATGCTTCCACTGCAGGGGGCACAGGTTCGATCCCCGGTTGGGGAACTAAGATCCCACATGCTGTGTGGCATGGCCAAAAAAACCCCCCAAAAAACAAAAAGCAAAAATAAAATCTAAGGGCATGGCAAAAGCAGTTCAATGAGGGAAGTTTATAGTAATAAAATCTCACCTCAGGAAATAATAAGAAAAATCTCAAATAAACAACCTAATCTTACACCTAAAGGAACTAGAAAGAGAATAAACAAAACCCAAAGTTAGTAGAAGGAAAGAAATCACAAAGATCAGGGCAGAAATAAATGAAATAAAGACTAAAACATACAGAAAAGGTCAGTGAAATGAAGAGGTGTTTCTTGAAAAGATAAACAAAATTGATAAACCTTTAGCTAGACTCATTAAGAGAAAAATAGGGCTCAAATCAATAAAATCAGAAATGAAAAGGGAGGTACTTCCCTGGTGGTCCAGTGGTTAAGACTTCACACTTCCAATGCAGGTGGTGTGGGTTTGATCGATCCCTGGTCAGGGAAGTAGGATCTCACAAGCCGTGCAGCACGGCCGAGAAAAAGAAGTTACACTTAACACCGCAGAAATACAGAGGATCATAAATGACTACTATGAACAATTATATGTCAATGAAATGGACAGCCTAGAGGAAATGGACAAGTTTCTAGAAATGTACAATCTCCCAACACTAAACAGGAAGAAACAGAAAACATGAAAAGACTAGTTAGCAGCAATGAGACTGAATCAGTAGTTTTTTAAAAATTCCAACAAACAAAAGTTTAGGGCCAAATGGCTTCACAGGTGAATTATACAATCATTTAGAGAAGAGTTAGCACCTGTCCTTCTCCAACTATTCCAAAACACTGCACAGGATGGAATGCTTCCACACTCATTCTATGACTAGCATCACCCTGCTACCAAAATCAGACAAAGATATCAAAAAAAGAAAATTACAGGCCAATACCACTGATGAACATAGATGCCAAATTCCTCAACAAAATATTAGCAATCCAAATTCAACAATGTATTAAAAGGATCATACTCCATGATCAAGTGGGATATATCCCAGAAATGTAAGGATTGTTCAATATCAATCAGTGTGATACACCACATTAACAAATAGGGGAATAAGAATCGCATGATAATCTCAACAGATGCAGAAAAAGCTTTTGAAAAAAATTCAACGTTCATTTATGATTTAAAAAATTCTCTCAAAAAAGTGGTTATAGCGGGAACATAACTCAACATAATAAAGATCACATGCAGGGCTTCCCTGGTGGTGCAGTGGGTGAGGGTCTGCCTGCCAATGCGGGGGACACGGGTTTGAGCCCTGGTCTGGGAGGATCCCACATGCCACGGAGTAGCTAGGCCCGTGAGCCACAACTACTGAGCCTGCGTGTCTGGAGCCTGTGCTCCGCAACAAGAGAGGCCACGACAGTGAGAGGCCCGCACACTGCGATGAAGAGTGGCCCCCGCTCTCTGCAACTAGAGAAAGCCCTCGCACAGAAACAAAGACCCAACACAGCCAAAAATAAAGAAAGAAAGAAAGAAAGAAAAATATATAAAATTTTTTAAAAAATCACATGGAAACAGTAATGAAGAAAGCTGAAGTGGCTATAATAATTTTCGATGAAGGAAAACTATTAGGGGTAAATAGAAATATTACATAATGATAAAAGGACCAATTAATCAAGAAGACATAAAAGCCTACATGTGTATTCACTTAACAACATAACCAACATGACCGTCAAAACACATGAAGCAAAAACTCACAGAACTGGAAGGAGAAATTGCAAACCCACAACTATGCAGGGACCTCAACGGTCCTCTCTCAGTATCAGTGGAACAAGCAGACAGATCATCAGCAAGGAAATAGAAGAACTGAACAACACCATCAACCGATGTTCCTAAATGACATTACAGAACAACACTCCGTCCAGCAACATCAGAATACATATTCTTTTTAAGTGCACATGGAACAGTCTCCAGAGAGACCACATCCTGGGCTATGAAACCAACCTAAGAGATTTGAAAGAATTCAACTTACATAAAAATATGTTCTTGACCACAATGGAATTAAACTAGATAGCAATAACAGTAAGATGTCTTTAAAACCCCAGATGCTTAGTGGTTAACAAACTTCTAAATAATTCATGGATCAGAGAAGAAGTCTCAGGGGAAATTAGAAAACTTTTTTTTTTTGCGGTACGCGGGCCTCTCACCGCTGTGGCCTCTCCCATTGCGGAGCACAGGCTCCGGACACGCAGGCTCAGCAGCCTTGGCTCACGGGCCCAGCCGCTCTGCGGCATGTGGGATCTTCCCGGACCGGGGCACGAACCCACGTCCCCTGCATCGGCAGGCGGACTCTCAACCACTGTGCCACCAGGGAAGCCCAGAAAACATTTTTGAACTAAATGAAAAATTTTAAATATCAAAATTATTTGTGGATTGCAGCTAAAGCAGTGCTTAGAGGAAAATTTATAGTATTAAGTGTTTATATTGGAAAAGAAGGAAGACTGCATCAATGATCTAAGTTTCCCTCTTATAAAACTAGAAAAATAAGAGCAAAAGAAACCCAAAGCAACCAGAAGAAAGGAAATAATAAAGATGAAGCCCAGATCATTGAAGTTAAAAACAGAGAAACTTTAGATAAAATCAATGAAATCAATAATTGGTTCTTTGGAAAAGTCAATTAAATTGATTAATCTTTAGCTAGACTGAAAAGGAAAAAAAAAGAAAAAGAGAGAGAGAAGATACAAACTACCAATAACAGGGGTAAAAGACAGCCATCACTACGGAGCCCACAGACATTAAAAGGGCGATTAGAGATGACTCCACACACTCAGATTCAACCGTTTCAATGAATGGACCAATTTCTTGAAATCCACAAACTATCAAAACTTCCCCAAGAACGAGTAACGTGAATATCCCTCTATCTACTAAAGCAATTGAATCCGTAGCCAATGACCTTTCAAAAGAGAAAACTCCAAACCCAGATAGTTTCACTGGCAAATTCTGCACAATATCTAAAGATAAAAGCAACCCCAATTCTACCTAATCTCTTTGAGAAAATAGAAGAGATAACACTTTCCCGTTTTATGAGGCCAGCATTATCCCAACTCCAACAGCAGACAGAGACAGAACCAGATAAGAAGCTACAGAACGCTACCTCTCATGAACAACCATGCAAAAATCTTCAGCAAAATACTAGCGAATCAAGTCTAGCAGCATCTGAAAAGAACAAAAACGTTAGGACCAAGTGGGGTTTATCCCAAGAATGCAAGACCGGTTCAACACTGCAACACCAATTATCACCACTGACCACAGGAACAGACCAAAGAAACCACATGATCGCAGCAGTAGGTGCAGAAAAGCATTTGATAAAATGCAACATCTGTTCATGATAAAAACTCAGAAAACTAGGAAGAGGAAGGAACTCCTAAGCCCATGGCTATCGTAAATTTTTTAAATTTCAGTTTCCAGTGGTCGATTGCTAGCAGATAGAAATGTGATTGACTTTTTGGGGTCGTATCCTCTGAGCCTCCTAGTTTCTGAGTCCCGGGAAGTCAGTCCTTGGGATTTTCTGTGTGGGTAATGGTGTCACCTGTACGTGGGGTAGTTTCGCTTTTCCTTCCCAATCTGGATACCTTGTTTTGGCTTGTTTCTCTTGCCTGAAATATTTACAGGTGAAGGGACCTGATATCTGATACGCTTTAAAATATTCCAGAAAGAAAAGCGTGGCTGTGAATGGATGAACTCACAGTGACAAAACGTCTGTAATTGTTGAATCTGAGTGACAGCACAAGGGAGCTGACTGTACTCTTCTGTGTTTTTCTGCGTGTGTTTGAAATATTTTAGAATAAAGAATTTCTTTAATCTATTACAACACAATAACCCCAACAGCTGAACAAATAGAAAAAGGGCAAAAGGCAGTTCATGAAAGACGGACACAGGACCAGTTCCTCGCCAGCGTCCGCAGAACAAAAATCACAGCAAGACAGCAGATCCGCCCGCCTCGAGCCCGGGAGCTCCGGCCAAGCGGGGCCTTGCTGGAGGTATCGTCCACGTCCTTCCCTTTAACCCAGCAGCTCGTGTCTATTTCCTCTTGCAGAGGGGGTCACACCTAAACCAGGGCCCCCACCACCGCGCACAGAGCACCCCGAGGCGACCCAGTGATGCCGAGCTCTGGCCTTGGGATGGAGCGGGCCCGGCAGTGGCTGCAGATGGTGTCATCTTGGCTCGTGATGTAATGTGGGGTAGAAGAGCGGCTGCCGCAGCTGGACACACAGCACCAACGTGTGTGTTTCCAAAAAGCAGAAAACAGGATAAGAGAGAAACAGGCGAGATGTGAGCGGGGCCACGGCTGTGCTGTGGGATCATGGGAGACGTTCTGGCTTCTCTGCACGTGTCCCCTCTACAGTCATAGAGTGTGGCAAGGCCGGGCTGGGTCAGCAGGGAGCCAAGGGGCTCCCTTCTTCAGCTGGGAGCCGTGGCCCCCAAACCATCACTCCTGGCCCTTCGTCCCCGCTGGCCTCCACCTTGCAGGCCTGGGTATGCCACCTGCCCCCTTCTCTGCTTACAGTGCCCTGAGCTGTTCCCACATCTGCAGCGTCAAGGGAGGCGGGAGGGGACCCAAACGCTCACCTGTGCCATCGATGCGGTGACAGAAGGCGCCTGGAAGAGGTGCGGGGAGGAGTCCCAGGGGGCACAACCGGGGCGTCTGCCCTGGGGCTCAAAGAGGCAGCCACCGGGCTCCACCTCTAGTACTGGGTGGGCCGTTAAGATATCACGGAAAAACCCGAATGACATTTCTGGCTAACGCAATATTTGAGACCAGGAGCACGTGGACAGAGCTCTTTCCAGCAATCACCGGGAAACGAAGCAACCAACAGACAATAGGTGCCTGTGTTCGGGGCCCGGGCCGCCGGGGGATGGTGAGAATTTTCTTTTATTGAATTTTTGTATCATCGGTAAGAAATTAACCAATTTAATACTACCATGCAAAAGAGGAAAAGGTAATGGGTTGGTACTTTTAGATCATATTAACGTATTTAGTAAACTGTTCATCTGGGAATAATTTTAGGTCCAAAGAAGAGCTGCACAGTAGATTTCCTCCTACTCCCCCCACCCCCGGGGTCAGCACCTCCCCGCCGCCCACCGCATGCCTGTCCCTGGAGACACATCAGGGCTGGGAACCTATTAAGGAAAACCCAGATGGGGTTTCATCAACTTTCTCCCACGAGCGTCCTTTCCCTGCTCCAGGATCTGGGGCAGGACATCACGGGGCACCGGAGGGCGCCGTGGGGATGGCGCCCAGAATGACATAGTGAGGTCACCACGTCCTGCGTCTCTGTCTCTGTGTCTTTTTATTTGTGGCCTGCTGTTTACACGTGGTCACGGGTGGAACACAAGGATGGAGACAGGCATGGCCTGAAGCAACGTGGGGCTCACTCCTGGCCGGTCTGGGGCCTGGAGACCCTGGATTCGTAGCTGGCTTCGTGTGAGATGACGCTTACAAAGCGGAAGGAGAAAACGTGCAGTCAGAGGGTTACGGGCGTCCCTACGAACTGTGCCGTGGCCGCAGCTACTGTCTAGACCTTGGGCCGACAAAACACCTTTTCTGGGTAGGAGTATTTATCACTGACATTGTTGAGAATCACTGCGCTGGTGACAGCAGGAAGAGGACAGCCTGCTAGCTGGCTTTACTTGTGTTTTAAAATCCCTGCAGCCGGTGCCCTGCTCCCACCGTCCCACACAGCAGCAGCCCGGCCGTGAGGAAGGGGGCAGGAGAGGGCCAGCCGGGCAGAGGCCTGGGGGCTGACGGGGAAGGGGAGGCACCAGCCGTGAAGGGTGACAGTCCTGCAGAGGTCCTTGCCCCCTCAGGGTGTCCACAGAGGTCCCTGTCCCCAGGCTCCGCTGAGGCCCAGGGCCGCCCCACCCTCCCGGCGGCCTATCTTCTCGGGGCCCGACTCCTGAGAAGCAGCTGACACCACGGTTTTAGGGGAGGATCCCAGGGAGAGCAGGGTGGCCTCCTGCAGCGGGAGGATGGGCCAGGGAAGGAGCAGTGTCGCTGAGCACACCTGTGGGCGATGCACCTGCACGTGGCCCTCGTCCAGACCACTGTGTCCTGGTTTTGTTCACAGGACAACTGTGCTCAGCAAAGGCCACCCCGCTCAGAGGCAGCAGTAGCGGCCCATCGTTCCTCCATCCCACCAGCATACAAATAACCATCGTCTTGGGCAGACACGGTGCAGTAGCTGAGACAGGACCTTCAGGCAGGTGCCGCTCGACATGAGTGTCAACGAGAAGATGGGGGGCTGGGCGACGGAACAAGGGAACGGCCAGTGCAAAGGCCCTGGAGCGGCAGCAGGAAGGCCTCCTGGCAGGGGTGTGGGAGCCCACGGAAGGGAGACGAGAGGGGGTGGGCTGGACAGCTGGAGCAGGCCCCTCAGACCAAGGCAGCAGGCTTGGCTTTTGTTCTCTGTGCTGGGAAGAGGTTGGACGAGCACGAGGTGAGGCCTGCGAGCCGTGCTCTGAGCACCTCGGAGGCGGGAGCCCTCCGGCCTAGGCCGTCACTTCGGAGAGAGATGGGGAAGCCGTGGGGGCGGGCGCGGACCAGGACAGCCCTGCAGGGCCTGCAGACCCTCCTTCTCCCCCAGCTGCTCAGAGGCAGAGTCCCTCTTCACGGCAGCCCCACAGCGCGTGACCCGGCAGACCCCTGGTTCGAGGGAGCCGGCTGTGTTGGGCTGGGTTCGGGGCCCGGGCAGCCGGGGGAGGCCAGCGCGGCGGGCGGCAGCGTCCTCGGCCTGCACGCGGCCCTCCTGCACCTGTCCCCAGATTAGATTCCTCCTTTCTCATTACCACCGTAATAGGTCCTTCAGACCTCATTCCAGCCCGAGATATTATCTGACCCGTATAATTAATTAATTATAGCCCCAATATTATAGATTATTAAAAATAGCATAACTAATAGTGTAATCTCTCAAGCTGTCGACTTTAATAGTCAACATTGTCTTGGCGGCGCTTATCAGCCCGGGACACCCGGCGAGAATATTGATTCCGGGTAATTTTCGCCGTCATCTGCCACCCTGACGGCGAATTGTCAGGTCCTCACCCAAGCCGGGGCTCATTTGAAATCGTTAAACCGCTGTGTGGCTCACAGTGGATCTTAATGTTTCCTTTTTCTCCCCCTTCAATATGTTTCAGCAACAGAGGAAAATAAATAGAGAAGTGGAGAGAGAGGGAGAGAGAGGGTGGGGGAGAGAGGGCAGGGGAGGGAGGACCGATTTGTCTCTCCCCCTGGGGACCCCTGGCTCCCCCCATCCTTCCCCAGCACATCTTCTCAGGGATTCTCCCGGCTGAGCTGTGCAGGGGGAGGGGCTGAAGGACAGGGCTGAGGGGTTGGAATCAAACACGGGGACAAGACGTGCTGCAGCTTGGCCTGGAGAGGGGGAGCCCACCGGGGCCCCTCAGGGTGGCCTCCGCCTGGTCTGCGCCCCAAAGGGCTCCCCAAACCCACACAGGTTACAGAGATGGAGAGTCAGAACCACACCACACACACGTATACACCCAGACACACACACGCACACAGATCCACTCTGGGCACATACACACAGTCACACAACATGGATGGACACACGCAAACACGTGGACACCCAAACACACACACGCAGAGTCACACGTGTGAACGGACACACTGGCACCGGTGCGTGGACCACAGGGACACATCCTCAACCGTGTCGACTCACTGCGGGCCTCCTGGGTGCGGACACAGCAGCGGGGGAGGGATGAATCTCACCCGTGAGGGGACCGTGGAGGGGGGGAGGGAAGGGGGGCCTCGGGAGAGGAGGGAATGGAGAAGCGTGAGCTCCTCCCGGCCCATCACCCCGAAGCCTCCCCCTCGCCGGCTTCGGGCCAGGAGGGCAGCTGCGGGTGGGGAAGCCGCTGGGCGGGGCCGCGGGGGCCCCTTCTCCCCAGCCCCCCCCCCCCCCACCGCCCGGCCAGCCGCGTCTCCGGTCCCGTCCTGCGGCTCAGCGGCCCAGGGGCGCGCACGTCATCTCGTGGTGATGCGCAGCCGTCCTCGGACACGCGCCCACCCCACGGACACTTCCTCTTGGGCACGCAGTCTCCCGGGCCGCCAACAGCTCCCCGAGTGCACACGCCCCTCCCCACCGCGGACCCCGCCCCGGGACCCCAGGAGGGCCCTGCACGCCAGAGTCGCTGCTCCGAGGCTTCCCGGAGCCTTACTCAAACTTCTAATTATGATTCATGCGTGTGATAATAATAATTTAATAATCAGGGAGCCTCGCAGGAGGCATTAACCTCAATTAAGCTCATTACGCCGCCTGACTGCCCCCCCACATGCCCTCCTGACCCGCGGCCGCAGGCCCCGTGAGTGTGGTAGGGCCGCTGGGCGCCTACGACTTCTGTGCCTTCGTTTACTGAGCGCCTCCTATGTACCCGGCCTTCGCGCCCTCCCCGCATCCTCAGACCCCGCTGGACGCTCCCTACTCACCCCACCCCTTCCTCCCAGCACCCACCCAGCTCCCTGCTCGCTCTCCTCTGGGCCAGAAAGGGCACCTTCTCACCTCCCTGACCTTCACCCCCACCCGCCCTCCCTCAGGTGGTGTCCGGTGGGCGGTCTCCGCCTGCCCTCCCTGGTGGCTGGGTGACTGCCCAGGCCCCTCGAGGGCAGAACTGCCCATCTTGCTCTCTGCTGCCTCCAGACCCAGCCGGGACTCACCCTGTCAGGCCTGTGGTGGGGAGTGCAGAAGCATGGGCATGCGGGAGGGACACACTGTGACTGTGGTGGCTGAGCCAGCTGGTGGACAGGTGGAGGTCTGGTCACAGAGGGAGAAACGGACGGGAGAGCCACGTGAGCCGGGAACCAAACAGACAAGTGGGTGGGTGCTGACAAGGCCACGTTTTCTCAGCCCTGCTGCGTGGACTGTATCAGTCAGGGCTCTGCTGCAATCCCGCTGTGTAACAAACGGCCCCAAAGATCTCAGTGGTCCACAGCAGTGGTCATTCCTTTCCTGGTGGCAGACCAGGATCGGTTGCCAGTTGGCACCCCCTCCCCTGCCGGATTCATCAGGTGGGGTTCAGGCAGCCTCCATACCTTCATTCCCATTCCCAGCTGATGGACCCTCAGTGCCCTGGAGCAGGTTCTGATGGAAGAGATTGGAAGCTGCAAGGGGCAGAAACTCAGAGGCCCCTGAAGGCCTGGTCACTCCTGCCCGTGCAGTTCACGTGGCCAAGCCCAGCTTCAGCAGGTGGGAAGCATCGTTTCCCCATTGGAAGGCCTTGGTGGGGAGGGACAATGAAGGGAAGGGAAAGCTGGGGCTAAATTATCCAATCGATGACATTTCTGATTTAACTGGAGCTTTTCCAGTGGCATGGGGCTGGGGGTAGGGGAGACGCATTACTGTAGATGTCCACACACGCACTCGGCACAGCAGGGGTGTCATTCCTCCCTGTACAAAGACTCCCCAGGTCTGTCTCCTGACCACTGACCCCCGGGGAGGCCCGAGCAGAGCCAGTGGCAGCGATTCAGGCGCCGGCGATTCACTGAGGCAGGAGAAATCCAGGAGGGAGTGCAGGAAAGGCAGGGACAGAACAGAGCAAGGATGCCCTCCTTTAGCCCTGCCCCTGGAGGAAGGGTGGTCCCCGGGGACGGGCGCCGCCTGTTAGCCAGGGCCAGTTCTCCCAAGCAGATCGTGGTGTGAGCTTGGCCCACCACGCTCAGCAGCTAGAACTGGGGGTCTGGGCAGGCCACCACCTGCATCCACTGCACCAGGCAGAAAACTGATCAGTGCCAGGTCACACTGTCAGTGGAGGACAGAGCCGAGGCGGCTAGGGCAGGACAGACAGACTAGGGAGTCAGAGCGCCACGGGGGTGGCCGCGCGATGCTCGGCCGCGGGCTCCGCCCCCCACGTCGCTCCTCGATCTTCCTCATCAGCGTGAACGTGCTTTTGCATCCTGCGTCCTGCATCTGCTTTGATGGGGGACACGGAGTGGGTGAGACTCACACAGAATGTCCAAGAGCCCCCAGCCTGGGGCCAAAAGTGAACACATAAAGGTCTCACGACACGTTAAGACGTGACGGAGCGAAGCTCGGGGTTCGGATGGGCACCCAACGCTAAGGTGCGCAGGAAGGATCTGTGTAGACAACAGCCAGGGGCCCCGCCAACGGAGGCACTCGGCAGCCAGACCGTCCAGGCTCATCAGGAGCTCCGGGCACAGGGTGCAGAGACTGCGGAGCTCCGGGCACAGGGTGCAGACTGCGGAGCTCCGGGCACAGGGTGCAGAGACTGCGGAGCTCCGGGCACAGGGTGCAGAGACTGCGGAGCTCCGGGCACAGGGTGCAGAGACTGCGGAGCTCCGGGCACAGGGTGCAGAGACTGCGGAGCCAGGCAGCACATCCCACAGGACACAGTCAGGAAGCCCTTGGCGCCAGGCTGCAGAGCCCGGAGTCGGCCCTGGGCCATGGCGGCCTTAAGGAGTCTCTGGAAGAGGAGGAGTGTGACTGGACTTGTGTCTTAGAATGATGGGGATAGACTGCGGGGCTGGGCTCCAGCAGGCGCAGGAGAGGTGCTCACCAGCAGCAGATCCTGATACCCAGGGCCAAAGGCACCCCAGACCCTCCACTCGGGAGGGTCTTCTCACCATCCACCTCCAGACAGAGAGGTCTTGGGCATTACCCTGGGGAAAAAAAAATCCATAGAAACCCCAAATAACTCTAGTGACCACTGACAGTGAAAATGCCTAAGCTTGGAGCTCTGGACCCTGAGGGACAGGAGGGAAGGTGGCCATGCTGGGCAGGGTCAAACCTGGACACCCCTGCTGCCCCTCAGAGATGAACAGTGACAGGCAAAGAGGCTGGAGAGGACAGAGGCCACAAGGGGGACAAGGAGAGACCAGGCCTGCAGAGGCAGGGACCCCCCCCGTCACCGGGCACCCCACCTGACCTGGAGACCAGGCCTGCAGAGGCAGGGACCCCCCCCCGTCACCGGGCACCCCACCTGACCTGGAGACCAGGCCTGCAGAGGCAGGGACCCCCCCCGTCACCGGGCACCCCACCTGACCTGGAGACCAGGCCTGCAGAGGCAGGGACCCCCCCCCGTCACCGGGCACCCCACCTGACCTGGAGACCAGGCCTGCAGAGGCAGGGACCCCCCCCCCCCCGTCACCCCACCTGAACTGTCTTCCCTGTGGCATCTGTTCGTGCACGTTAAAGACGCTGGCACCGGAAGGACCCAGCGTTCACATCAAAGCTCCACCACGTGCGGGCACGTCACCCGTCCCCTCCAGCCTCGGTTTGCTCGTCTGCAAGCGGGTGACTCCCACCCCTGGCCTGCCGTCTGGTCAGAAAGCCTGTTGGAGCCAGGGTGCCCTCTGAGGCCGGGAGAGGGAGCTGGCGCTGTGTCTACAGCCCGGGTGCCGAAGCCAGGTGCCCCTGCCTCCACGCCAGCACCCTTGGTCCCCCACAGCCTGAAATCACTCCCATTGTTGATTTTTGTTTGTTTTGGGTTTTGTTTAAAGGGTTTATGGATTTTTTTTTAATTTATTGTATTTTTGGCTGCATTGGGTCTTCATTGCTGCACGCAGGCTTGGGCGAGCGGGGGCTACTCTTCGTTGTGGCGCGCGGGCTTCTCATCGTGGCGGCTTCTCTTGTTGCGGAGCACGGGCTCTCGGCACGCGGGCCTCAGCAGCTGTGGCACTCGGGTTCAGTAGTTGTGGCTCGCGGGCTCTAGAGCGCAGGCTCAGCAGTTGTGGCACACGGGCCTAGTTGCTCCGCGGCATCTTCCCGGACCAGGGCTCGAAGCCGTGTCCCCTGCAGTGGCAGGCGGATTCTTAAGCGCTGCGCCACCAGGGAAGCCCTGTTTAAACCTCACCTTTGTATCTGATTCCTTGCCTCCAACCAGGCCCAGCGCTACCTGCTCTTTATCTCTGAACTCATGCAGCTTACAAGCAGGCGGATTCAAACCCAGGCAGTGAAAACCCCTGCCCTTTGGTAGGTCGTGGTTTGGCCTAGGTGAATGGGCTGCTGACAGCGCGTTGACGGTGCCGGGAGGCGAAGGCGCCTGGGGCCTGGGGCGCTGTCCGCGGTGTTGAACATGGGCTCCGCGCGCGCTGCCCATGGTTCTGAAGACGCCCCGACGCCCGGGCTGCGCGGGGCTGGGGCCCTCCTGTCCCCAGATCTGCAGCACAGTAGCCCGTATTCTCTCCCTTCTCTGGTGTTCTGAGTGTAGGGTACCCTTTCTCGAATAGTCAGGAGACCCCAGGAGAGGTATACCTTAGAGAAGATGAGCAAACAAATAAGCAGAAAGTTCCCCTTTCACTTGCCAAACTCCAGGTGAGAAAGCGGTTGTGTGGGTCGTTTGGGGGTGGACAGGCAAGAGGAGGGGGCACGGGGGCTTCTGTCTCCAGGCTCTGCCTCCACCTCTGCCCCCTCCCACACGCGCACAGGACAGTAGCCCGTTCAGAGAGAGCACAGCGTCAGCCGCGGGACCCAGGCGGACTGGAGGAGCCGAGGCATCGATTTGCAGAGGGGGTGGTGACCCCTGCCCTGCACGTTTCACAGCGATGCTGAGAGGACCCTGGGCGGTCTGGGGTGGGGTGAGCTTTGCATGAATCTAACATCATTCAAATTGGGGGTTACTTATCCGGGCGCCCTGGGAACACCTAAGCGCTGCTGCCCTTCCAGGTGCAAGATGAGAAGGGAGGCCCCTCACCCCACCACCATGTACAATGAAGGCTGTAAACTTGTCGCCCTTCGACCTTCGAGCGGAGGATATGGGGACCTTAGAGGTCATATGGAATCCAACCCCCATAATTCACAGATGAAGAATGGAGGAGGGGGTTCACAGACACACGGTGAGTTAACGGCAGAGGTGGTGGGATCTCCCACCTGCTCCAGAACCTCCCAAAACTCCGTTGCCGAGGAGAGGATACTGGCGATGGGCTGAAAAGATTGAGTGCCCCGCTCTCCCCCTTCCCTCCCCTTCCAACACCTCCCTTCCCTCCCCTCTTCTGCATAATCTCAGCCCCCACTCACTCATGTTCCCGGGGCCACTTTGAAGGCCTTTTATCACCAGTCTCTCCCCAGATTTCTACCCTTGTCCATGTCGGTTCCTGCCTTGACACCCTCCCCCCTGCCAGCCCGCCAATGACCCCAGCTGGCCCTGACTGATGTGCAGTGTGTGTGGGCTTAGCAGCGAAGGCGGTTTCCTGTCCACTGGGTGGGTGGAGACATCCCCAACTTAAGCACTGATTTCACCTGTCATTGCCCACCTGGGGCCCCACAAGTGAAGCTGGTGGCTTGGAGATAACCTGATATGGCAGATGGGCAGAGATTGCACAAATGACGGTCTAATTGACAATCAATTGTGATTAGGAGCAAAAGGACGTCTTTATAGACCCAGATGCTCTAGGTTGAAGTCGGGGAGATGGGAGGTTGTTTCCAGGTATCTGGGAGAGGAGGAGGGGTGTGCGCATCTCCACGACAGGTTGCTCCTTAGAGATGGGAGAGGGGTGGGGCAGTAGAGGATGCCGCGATCTTCCTGACCCTTGTCCATGCACAGCACCCCCCTCCCCATGGGAAAGCGCCCCGAGGTCTCCTGTGTAGCTCTGGAGGTCCCCCTCACACCCCACTGCCCTGCCCCTGCTCCAGACTGAAGACTGCAGACTTTGCCATTCACTCCCTGCCTGCCAAGCTCCCAGTAGAATGTTTAGGGGCAGGGAGGAAAGGGGAGGGAAGGACCTGCAAACTCCAGGACAGGCACAGTGCTTTCATCCAAGCAGCACTCAGCCCTGATCAGCCCACCCCTCTCGGCAGGGAGAGCACTCTGCTGCGCCGAGTGTGGGCACGCGCTTCGGGGGGGAGCACAGTGCGGTTGTATATTACAGTATAGTATTCCTTTATGCGTATTACATATCTACTTAACATGTTGTATTCTACTTACTATGCTCTAGTGGCAATCACCATGCATTATACTACATCCACATCGTATAAGACGTCATTTTATGTGTGTTTGTGTTCATGTTGAACGAAAGTCCTACCAAGAGAGCTCACGTATCTCCTCCTCACGTGTGCGTATAACGGGGGTGAAAGCAGACCCCTGCCGCCCCCTGCGCACCCAGTGAGGTGTGGCGGCTTGGACTGCTGCGTTTGTGCCTCGCCTGGTGACCTGCGGAGGGACAGGCATGGAGCGTGGGCCTGCCTTTGAGAGGCTCGTGCCACCCAGAGCCAGGTCAGGGCCCAGCCCTTGGGACTTGGCCCCTTAGGGTGCCTAGTAGCTGTGCCTCATGCGGGATCAGGCGGCAGCTCAGGGGACGGGGGACCTCGTGTGCCCCTCCCCCAAGACCAGCCCGGAGCTGGTGGGCGCATCTGTGAGCCGCAAGCCCCACGCGGCGTGCCCGGGGGCTCACGAATGGATTTGCGCTCGTGGGGCGCGTGCTGGAGAATGCGCGTGTTTGTGTGTGTGAGTGCGTGCGCACATCTATATTCAAACTTTGCTGGGGGAGGGGTGGAGAGAGCCTAAGAGTCCCTCCAGGAAGGTGGGGGTGGGAAGGAGATAATTACCTCTCTGTGATGAGAGATTATCCACCCTCCTTCCCCCAGAGGTGATTTATAATTTAAAGATAAAGAATAATCAAGTCCTGGCAAGAAAGGACACAGTGTTGTGGGTCTGATTAGAATCTCAGGACCGACCAGCACGCGGGGGAGGGGACCGGCTGGGGGAGGGGAGGTCTTGCCTGCCCCCCCGCCCCCTCCCCCACCCCCACCTCCCCTTCCCCTCCCCCGCCTCCTCGAGGCTAAGCATGTCCGAGCTTGGCCCAAATTACAGTCAATCGGTCCCCTATTATTTCTCCCAACTTTTAATTTCTGCTTCCAAAGGATCATTGCCCGCGGTAATTGCAAAGGACCCGTCCTTGTTCGCAGAGCAGGCTCCGGGGACCGCAGTGTGAGGCGGTGCACACCGCTCACGCACACGCCCGCGCGCACACAGCCGCGCACCCGGAAGACACTCGCACGCGCGCTCCCACCGCCGGCTCCCGCCTGGGTCCCGCGGTCGGCAGGTGTGCGCGTTGGCGGGCGCAGGGAAGAGGGAGCAGCGGCGGTCCCGCCCACAGACGCCAGCCGGTCCCTCCACCCCGAGGGCCAGGGCCCTGGGGTGCAAACCTCGCCGCTGTAGACAAATGTGCGCACATAAAGACCCGGACCGAAGGACTTATTTCTCCGGGCGTGGGAAGGGGGAGTTTGCTGCGACGTTTCTCCTTCCTTGAGGCTATCGATTTCTGTGTAGGCCTCCTGCCGTCTGTACGATTTTTTCGGTTCCCGTTTTGGGGGGCGGGGGCGGGAGGACCCTCCAGCCGTCCCCATTTTCGATTCCACGTCTAATGAGCGACCCTGGGGGCCGCCGGCCCCGCCCCCGGCGGGGACTCGAGGCCGGGCCCTAATTTGACGACGCAAAAGGGGCAGGGGCGGGAGGGGACAGAGGGCCGGAGACCCTGAGCGAGGGAGACCCCGAGACACGAGAGGAGACCTCGAGCGGAGCGACGGAGAGAGGCGGGACTGAGGTCCACGGAACGCCTGGGAGGGGGCTGACGACGCGGCGAAGACCCCGGGAGTCGGCCCGCGAGGACCCCACTCCTCGCCCCAGCCGCCGAGGGGCACCGAAGCCTCGGGAGCCGCCAGGGCGCCAGGGCCCCGAGCGCCGGGAGCGGGGGGTGAGGCCGGCCGGCCGCCGGGATGCCCCAGCCAACTCTTAAGGCGCGCCCGGGGGCCTCCGCGGCCCCTCCGCAGACGGATCCCGCAATTATTTAAAAGCCGGGGCTGTCCCCTCCCCCTCCGCCCAGGAGGCCGGCGCGTCGTTTCCGGACCAGCGGAGGCGCAGCGGCACGCCGCGAACCGCGACAGCCGCTCGCGGAGCGCACTCCGGCTCCGGGCTGTGGGTCTGTCGGTCGGGCCCGGAGCGCAGTCCGTGTGTCCCGCGCGGGACCCGCCTCCTCCGCCCGGGACCGTTCGCATCCAATTAGGCGCGCGCGCTAACGAGGGCGGCGGAGCCCGCGGCCGCCTGCGGGCGCACGTGTGTGCGGCGAGTGGGCGCGTGGGCGCCGCCGGCGGGGCCGCCATAAATGAGCGGGCCGGGCGCGGCGGGCGCCTGAGGCGGCGGCGGCGGCGCCAGGCAGCACCGGCCGAGCGCGGGGCGGCACGGGGAGCGAGCCGAGCCGCGGCCGCCGGCACGAGACCGTGCGGCGTCGCCCGGGCCGCCGGGGATGGGAGCCCAGTAGCCGGAGGGGCCCGAGCGGCCGGAGCGGCGGGAGGCCGGCATGAGCGCGAGCGGCCCGGCGGCTACCGGGGACGGCCCCGCGCTGCCGCCGCCGCCGGCGGGGCCCGCACCGCCCGCGCCCGCCGCCGCCGCCGCCCGGGACGCCATGGACGGGCGCGCTGAGCTGCCCGCCTTCCCGCGGGCCGGAGCCCCGCCGCTCGCCGCCAGCGACACGGTGCCCGCGGCGCCCGAGGGGGCTGGGGCGGCCCGGCCCGGCCCGCCGCCGCGCCCCACCTCCTTCTCGGTGCTGGACATCCTGGACCCCAACAAGTTCAACAGCAGAAGACGCCGCTGTGTGCTGCTGGGCCCCGTGGCGCCCGCGGCGTGCGCCCCGGCCCCCGCCGCCCCGGGACGCCCGCCGCGCTCAGAGGAGCCGGAGCGCCGTGCCCTCGCCGCCGCCGGAGGAGCTGGAGCCGGTACCGGAGCTGAGCCGCCGCGTGAGTAGGGCACGGCCGGTGCCGGGTCGCGGGGGTAGAGGGACGGGCGGCGTCTACGCGTTTGCGCTCCCGGGACCCCTCGGCGAACCTGACCGGCCCGGCGCCAAGGCTCGGTGGAAAGTTCGCAGCGCGCGGGGCCCGCACCAGCCCTCCCGCCGCCTGCGTCCGACCCGGACTCCAGGGCCCGCACCGCCCGGTGCCTCCCGGGATGCCTCCCCCAGGCCGGGCCCAGGGCTACGAACTGCATGGCCGGCACAGGTTTGGCCACCGCGCACCCCCGGCATTGGAGGGCAATAGGTGGCAGAGGAGGGGGAGTCGTGCGCGGCGGCTAGCCCGTGACCTCCCCACTCCCACCGCAGCCTCCGGAGACCTCCCTCCCTCCATTCTTTTATTTCCTTTTTTTTTTTCCCGTTCTCTCTCTGTCTCTCTCTTTTTTTTTTTTTTGGACAAATCAGACTAATTGTGACAAAACGCTGGTTATCTCTGGAAAAACAATTAAATCCCTTCGATTACAGTTAAGGGGAAATGTGCTTAGCGGCGGAAAGCGGCCGGTAATGGGGCGGCCCGCAACCCCGGCCTGGTCGATATCCCATTACGGCTGCATGCATATCTCTTTCAAGCACCTTGCAAACTCCCCCCGAACATCTAAATTATAGGGTCAAAATTCGGATAATTACTCGATTAAAACCTATTACACTTATTAGGGGCCGCTATTGATCGAGAATTGCATTCGATCGGCGCCTGATTGCTTTTGGTGCCCCCTCCGCCGGCCCTTCCTCCCTCCAACTTCCCGGGCCCTCTGCCCTGCGGGGAGAGGCGCGCAGGGCCGGCAGGGCTCGGGTGGGCCTTTTCAGGCGAGGGGCCTCCCAGCACCTGCACTGGGCTTCCTCCCGGTTGGGCGGAGATGAAAGAGGAACAATCTCGGGAAGGCTGGAGGGGAGCCCCTCAGGTTTTCGGCCTGGCCAGGGTTCTGGGATTTTCCACCTGGAGCCTCTGATGGGGAAGACATCCCAGTCGGAAGGCCCAGTTTCTTGGTAGTTTAGGGAGGGAGCTGGGTCAGGGCCCCTCCTTAGCCCACCCCTGGACAGAGCAGGAGCTGTCAGGGTCACCTGGGGGACTGTCTCTTCTCCTGCTAAGGGGTATAGGTGGGTGCCAGGATATCTGCCCTGCCGGCCTCCACGCAGCCCGTGGTCACCCTGGAGGAATCGGACTGAATTTGTCCTTTACTCTCCAGTTCTCCGTGCCAACCTGACCGGGGCCTGGTGCCCGACGGGGCGGCATGGTGTTGGGCGCTTGCCCTGGCTTCTCTCCTGGTTGTATGACCACCTGTGGGAGCAGGGGCTGCATAGAAACGCCCTCCCCTCCCCTCCCCGCCACCCCTCCCCTCCCCGCCACCCCTCCCCTCCCCGCCACCCCTGCCGGGCCCTGACCGGGACAGATGCTTTTCTTCCAAATTTCTGAGATTCACATTGCAGCCACCGCGCGGGCCTCTGCTTGGAGGATCCGGAGCTGCTGCTCAGACTTGACCTAGTGGGGACTCCCATCCCGGCTGGTCTCAGCGCTGCTCTAGACCCCCACTGCCCACTGGTCCCTGGTTGGGACCAGCCTGGACCTGCTGGGGTCTCAGCCGAGGGGCCAAGGGTGGCCAAGTTCCAGGGCCCCAAGTCTTGAGGTAGGGATGGATCCAGGGCAACTTTTTTGGTCCCCGGAAATCGCCTCCTCACAGCGGGCTCCAACCTTACGCCAGGACTCTGGCCCGGCCCACTCTTAAATGCCCAGTAATTGGCTGGCTCTGTTGGAGCCTTGTGGTAATTGGAGGGTAATGTACGCTGAAATAAATTAAATGGCCGTTAACTAGTTTCTACATTACGCAAAATGAGTTTAATTAAGTTTGTATCTGCCCCATGGATCGATGGGATCTTTCCGTCTGCCGTAAGCTCTGCGGCCCCGTCCTGCCCGGCTGGGGCAAAGGCGCAGGGCTCGGGAGATGGCGGGAAGGGGGGCTCTGGAGAGAAGGAATGCACAGGGGACGGAGAGAGAAAGCGCGGGAGGGTGAGAAGAAAAGGAGGGGAGAGGGCAGGGAAACGAATGCGCTAAGGGGAAAGGGAGGCAAGAAGAGAAGCAACGGAAACAGGAAAAGGGATTCGTTAAGGGGAGCAGGGCGCCGGAGGGGCGGGCGAGCGGAAGGGAGGCGCCGGGTCCTAACTGTGCTGTCCTCCCTCCCCGCCCCGTCCCCGCCCGCAGACGCCGGCGACTCCTGCAAGGCGGACGAGGCCGAGGCCAACGGCTACAGCAGCGACGGTGGCCGCAGCCCGAGCGCGGACAGCGGGGACGAGGCGCCCGACGACGAGGACGAGGCGCCCGAGGCGGGGGCGGCGCGCGGCGCTGAGGCGCGGGGAGGCGGCAGCGGCCTCGGGGCCCGCGGGTCGGGCTGCCAGGGCGAGGCCGAGGCGCCCCCAGGCGCTGTCGATGAGGCCGCTGTCCCCGGCCCCCGTGGGAACTCGCCCGGAGCCCCGGGTCCGCCGGGAGCCTCGGCGGCGCCCGGGGACGCGGGGACGACCCCGCAGGGCGCGGCGACGGCGACGAAGCCCAAGCGGAAGCGCACAGGCTCCGACTCCAAGTCCGGGAAGCCGCGGCGCGCGCGCACCGCCTTCACCTACGAGCAGCTCGTGGCGCTGGAGAACAAGTTCAAGGCGACGCGCTACCTGTCGGTGTGCGAGCGCCTCAACCTGGCGCTGTCGCTGAGCCTCACCGAGACGCAGGTGAAGATCTGGTTCCAGAACCGCCGCACCAAGTGGAAGAAGCAGAACCCGGGCGCCGATACCAGCGCGCCGACAGGCGGCGGAGGGGGACCGGGGCCGGGTTCCGGGCCGGGTGCGGGGCTGCCCGGTGGCCTCAGCCCGCTCAGCCCGTCGCCGCCCATGGGCGCGCCGATCGCCATGCACGGCCCGGCCGGGTACCCGGCGCACGGCCCCGGCGGCCTGGTGTGCGCCGCGCAGCTGCCCTTCCTGTCGAGCCCGGCGGTGCTGTCGCCCTTCGTGCTGGGCTCGCAGACCTACGGCGCGCCCGCCTTCTACGCGCCGCACCTCTGAGCACGGCCTCGGATCAGGACGGGACGCCGGGCCGGGCAGCCCCACGAGGCCCTCGCGCCCCTGAGGCCGCGCCCAGGACCCGAGGGCGCCCGCCGGTCGGCCGTTTTGTAAGGCTGCGGTCGCCGACTCTGTATATAGCCGATTGCTACAGAAGAGTTTTAAATTTATAAACGACTGTCCGCGCGCGTTGGGGCCGAGCTCGGCCCTCTGGGAAGCACTTTGCCGAACTCTACTTAATCAATAAACCGCAGGAGGCCGCGCCCAAGTCCCTCAGGCTCCCGCGTCGCCCGCGCCCCGTCCTCCTCGCCGCCCTTCGGTGGGGACTTAGGCGCGACCGAGGCGCTCCGGGGTTCTCGACCCGGCGCGGGCCTTGGGCCCCAGTTTCCCCGCCGCCCGGCGTCCCGTGGCCAAGCTTGCCCCATCCTGCGTCGCCCGGGTACCCCCACGCGCTTGGGAACAGGCGCGCGGCCTCGGTGCTGTGTGCGCTGAGGCTCCGGTCCAGGAGTCCCGTGTCCCCGCTCCTTCCCTTCCCCACCCCCCTCCTCCGCTCGGGGCGCTTGGGGGTGAGGGAAGCCCAGCGGGACAGTGCCCGCTTGGTGGGGCCTGGGGGCAGCGCTCGCGCCGGGCGCCGACCCCGCCCCCGCCCCAATGCGCATCCGCGCGGCCTTCCCTGAGCACCAGGCCGGCCCGAGGAGGAGGGGCCTCCCGCCGCTTCCCAGTGGAGGAAAGCTGGGGCTGGCCGGGATGGAGCAACCTGCCCAACGGCGCCTGAGTCGGACCCCGAGCCCGGCCCGCGGGAGTCCGGCGCGGCCACCTCTCCTCCAATAGCCTGCAGTCCGGCTCTGGGCGCGGCCCCCACGCGGGCTCCTGGAGCCCTGGGGAGAGAGGGGAGGCGCGAGGCGGCGGCGCCTGGGCCGGGTGGCCGACTCGAGGCGAGAGCCGAGGCTCGGGGACGCGGGCGCTGCCGCGCGGTGAGGGGGTCCCCGCCGCAGCCCCGCCGGCACTCAAGGTGGGTGTCCACGGTCGCTGGACGCCAGCGCGGTGAAGCCGTGCGCCTGCCCCGCCCCCTGGCTGCTCCGCGGCCGAGCTTTGCGCCCGCAGAGGGGACATCCCTCTCCATGTGCGACCAGCGAGCTTTCAGACTCTTCCCTGCGCTGTTCAGCCCATCACCCACCACCGTGGGCAGGGCTGGGGCTGAGGCTAGGGCTGGGGAGAAGGACGACCCTGCGGCGGGTGAGTGACAGCACCGCCGTCCAGACCCAAGTCCGGGAAGCCGCGGCGCGCACGCACCACCTTCACCTAAGAGAGGGCGCCCCACGTTGTCCTCTCCATCACCTGTGGGCAAAGGGTGGGGGAGGAGCAGCCCCCGACCACGGCGCAGCGGGGAGGGGCGGAGGCAGCTGGGACCGCCCTGCCCACTGCTGCAGCCCCCGCCGCCTGGGCCTCTGGCCTCCCGCAGGCGGCTCCTCACCTGCCTCAGACCTGAGCCCCACCCCCACCCCCACCATGCACCACTCCGCCTCTGCCTTCCCCGTCAGCTTGGGGCGGGCGTTGCTGAAATTCTCGGAGTATTCTCGCACCCTGAGGCCTGGGCCTCCAGGGTGTAGACAGCTGACAGAGGAGCCCCAGAAGGCTCCAGAAGGTTCCAGAGGGCTCTCGGCCTCAAATCATCAGCATTACTGTGCACTTAGCCCAAACAGGATGCCAGGGGCTGCCAAGCAAGAAGCCACAGCCTCCACTTCCAGGAGCTCGGGGGAGAGGCCAGAGGAGGGCAAAACCATCAGGACCTTGCAGGAGCTGGACACCTGTCCCTCAGGGGTCCCCTGCCTCCCCTAAGGCCACCTTGCTGGGCCGGAACCTGCTGGAGCAGAGGGAGAGGTCAGGGAAGGGCAGTGCCCCCGACCCTCCACGAGGCCTGGTCCTGCAGCGTTGTCCACGGTGGGGCAGGAGGGGAGGAGGAGGGAGGGAGTTTCAGACTCCAGACTCGACAGCTCCAGTCTCCTTCCTCTCCCCATCCCGCATCCTGCCCTCACTCACCAAGGTTGCCCAGAAACAAAGCGGCCACACCGCTGGACCCTTCAACATCAGTCCCCCGTGGCTCAGGACACGGGGGCAGGGGGCCGTTGGAAGCCATGAGGCAGGGAATCAACGGCCCCCGCCCGCCCGGCTCCACCTCCGGGCTCGCAGACTCAGCCCTGAGCGGATACCACAGCCATGATTGGCCCACGCGCTAGGCATACACTGGGCTGCTCTGAGCACCTGTGCAGGCCCTGCTGCGGGCGCAGGGACGGCACCCTGTCACTTCCCTGGGCCCCTCCGGTCTCTCTTTGGTGCGTGCCTACCACGTGCTGGGCCCTGTGTCAGCCCATCTGAGCCTCCCCACACTCGAGTGGCATCCGAGCTGCGGGTATCTGCACATGGTCACGTGGGAAGAAACAGGCCCTGGCCCCGGCCTGGGTGCCCTTGCCCCTCCTGGAGGTGCCGACAGGCCCAGCTCCCACCTCAGCACCCCCGCTCCCCCTCCTATCAGGTGCTTGGAACCCGCCGCGGACCTGGGGAACTTGGGGGTGCAGGCTCCTCTGGCTGCTTCCCCAGGGACCCTCCAGCTGGCCCTACCACCCTTGCTCCCAACAGGCTATGGGGGGCCCCTGCCTGCCCAGTTCTCAGCTTGGGGTTCCTGAGCTGGAAGCAGAGGGCAGTGGTGGCCCCGCTGGTACCTGATCCCTGTTCCCCCCCATGGTCCCACTTTGTTGTCAGTGCCATGAGGACTGGCACAGCCCCCAGGATCTTCATGTACTCTGGGAAGGCCCTCCTCCAGCCCCTAGGACCAGCCCTGGCCCCAGACAGCATCCACCCCCAATCCCAGAATGGTACTCAAGTAGTTTCCATCACGTGGAAGGAGCAAGCAAGACACAGCCCCTGCAGGTACGAGCCCGGACAAGCACAGGCACCCAGAGCCCTCCCTGGGGGGCTCCCCTCCCCACACTGCCCCCCAGTCTCCTGCCCAGGGACTGTTGAGCCCCACCCTCCTCCCCTCCTTGTGCCCAGCCCACAGCTGGCTGGCTGTGGTCCCTTGCTGTGTGTTAGGCTTTGGTTGCATGAAAGAGAAAAACTGAATGAACAGAAGTTGAAAGGAGATTGTTTATTTTCTCTTGTGTGAGGGAATGCTGGCCTTTGGCAGCCCTGGGCAGCTAGGACACCTTCCCAGGGTCCTTGGAGAGCCAGCTCTGTCCAGCTCTCCACTGCCTCATCCTAGCTGGGCTGGGCCCTCATCCTCATGGACCCATATAGAGGGTGAGGCTCCAGCCATCACATCCACGTTCTAGGCAGCAAACAGGAAGAGAGAAGAGGGGCACAACTGCCTCCTTTTAAGGTGATTTCCAGAAGCCCATGTAACAGCTGCTCACATCTCATTGGCCAGAACTTGGTCACATGACCACTCCTAGCCAAGGGAGTTTGGGAAATGTAGTTTTTCTAGCGGATGCGCTCTCATTCCTGGTAAAAGGGGGAGGGGTTGCGGGGGCTGCTGACAGACCTGCCACCCTTGCAGAGCACCCTAGCAGCTGCACCCGTTTCCCTGCCTGCCTGTCCCACTTAACTTTAACCAGCTTTGTTCCGTTTGGGCGTGTTGGAGACCCTCGGCCTTACCCAGTCACGGCCAAACCCTCAGGGGACACACCTGGACTGCGGCGTGCCCCTGGCCCACTGTGCTCACTTCCCCGCTCAGGATCCCCAGTGCCCACCGCCCCACCCCCACAGCAGGCTCATGCCACCTGCCCGTCCTGCCGCAGCCCTCCCCTCCCCCTTCAACGGTGGCCCTGCTGCCACCTCATTCCTGCCCCCCCCACGGTCCCACTTTGGTGTCAGTGCCATGATGACTGGCACAGCCCCAGGACCTCCACCCCTCCTTGCCCGGCTGTACTGGAGTCCAAACACACTCTAGTGTCTCCACCCGACCCGGGATTGCTTCTTCCGGCTGCCTGCAGTGTGGCCTCCTTTCAGAGCCCAAGTTACCAAAAGAGCTGTCTACGCTGCCTTCCCTTCCCCCGCCCATCACACCACCCTCTTGCCCGCCCACAGCCCATCCTGCGCCCTTGCCAGGTCTGCTGCTGCTCCTTCCTGCCGCGGACGCTGCCGATTCCTTCTCAAAGCTCGGGGTGGGGGGGGGACCCATTGTGCCCACCCCTGTCCTGCAGAGGCAAGGATGAGCCCCAAGGGCCAAACCCAGCTCTGCCCCATCTCAGATGTGCCCCCAGCCGCACCTCACTCGCCTCCCAGGACCCAATGAACTCCCGCTCCGTCCCCCCTACACACAGCAGCTCTCCTGTGGCCCCCTCTCCAGGGCCCCCAGCCCTCCCCAGGCCAGTGGTGCTGGCCCATCACTCAGCCTCCTGTGCCCCTCCCCCCTTCCCACCCCTTGCTCCAGGTCAGCCAGCGTGACCTACCATGTCCCCCATCCCAGGGTGGCACCCAGGTCTCCATCCTGGGCCACTGAAGTGTCACTCAGCTGAGGGACCTTGCCCAGCCATGTGCGGTTTCCTGGAGGGTGTGATGTTTCCACAGGGAAAGGGCAAGGCTGGACAGACAACTCGGGGCGCCTGGGGGCAGGCAGAGGAGTAGTAGCAGGGAGGGGGTGGGGAGGAATCAAACAGGTCATTCTCAGGGACGCAGGGACTGTCACTCAAGGGGAGGGTGCAGAGCTGAGGCACGCAGGTCCACGGGGTGGCGGGGGGAAGTCCCGTCCATTCCACGGCCACATCCCCTGTAGGCAGGCCACAATTCCGGGTGCCATGTCCCACCCCATACCAGACAGCCGTGTGGTGGCCCCCTTTGGAGAAGCCCCTGCTGGGCACTGACAGGTTCTCCCTCTTGCGAGGACACAGCTGATGGCAGCTGGGCGCCCATCCCCAGAATAAAGCCAACTTTTCCTGCTTTCTGGGCAGCTGGACGATGCCGTGTGACTAGGTTTGGCCGAGTTGGCATGAGCAGGGTGTATGTTGCTGGAGGGGTTCCCAGGGAGGCTCCTCACAGGAAATGGCTGAGCCCAAGGCACGCACCCCTGCCCCCCTTCTGCAGACCCAGTGATGGCTGGAGCTCCAGCAGCCACCTTGGGCCAAGAGGTAGCCTTGGGGATGCAGGCCCTGTACGCTGACACTGGGAAGGGATGGGGGCCAGTGGCTCCGTGCGGCCTCCTCCCCAGCCTGGGCACCACCTTAGGACAGAAGCACATTTAAAGCCTGCGTTCACAAGCCACTGTCACTCAGGAGTTTTCCATTCTGTGCAGCCAGCTCTGACTGCCGCTGTAACAGCCCTGCCAGTCCTCCCTCCTGCCGTCCCTCTGCCGCTCCCTGGGCCGGCCCAGCCAGTCTGCCTTGGACCAGGGCACAGCACCTTCCCACCCCGCACCCCACGGCAGCCCCCGTGGTCCCAGGCTGGAGCCGGAGCCCTCAGCGCCACACGAGGACCCGCTCCCACCAGCCCTGCCCGCACTGCCCCACACCACCCGCGCTGACAGGGACTCCCCACTCACTGCTCCCGCCCTCCTGACGAGAACCTGCCTAGCCCAAACGCCAGCACCGACACCCCCTTGCTACACGGCTTGAGAGGCCCTGGGACCCCACCCCCCCAGGCAGTCCCACTCTTGCTTGCCAGGTCCTCACTGGAGTGCCGCTCTCCCACATGCAGGTGGGCTCCTCGAGGCACTCGGGGTGTAGCCTTCCCCTGCTGGCTCCAAACCCACCTACTGCCCAGGCTGTCCCCGGCCCCCCTGCCCCGCCCTGACTCACGGGGTCCCAAGAAGCACGTGACAAGACAGGTGGGGGGGGGCACTGGGGGCACCAAGGGAGGGGGTGCAGCTTCCTCTGCTTCCGCTGGGGCCTCTGAGGAAAGTGGGACCCACCCAGGACCCCCTCAGCACCAAGTCACTGCTTGGGGGCCCTGGGCTCAGAGTGGTGGAGCCTGCTCCCCGAGGTACCGTCCACTGGGCCCCACCGGCCAGGAGGGCCAGCCCAGCTCCCACTGCTGCTCCCCCAGCCAGAAACACATGGACCTGTGGGTCTGTCTTAATAAACACTCGTGGCGATTCTTTAAAAGATACGATGCAAAGAGCCCCAGTCACCGATCAGTCATGAATTAAATTTTATAGAAACACTAGTTATGTAACTTCACCTGAAGTTATACAACAGAGAACAGAAGCACAAGAGGCTTTGACATAGGCATGTACTACCAAGGCACAGTAAGTACAACAGTATGATGATATATAAACAGGCAGACGAGTTGATGAGCTAGAACAAAGTTCAGAAATAGAACCACTGTACGCAGGGACTTCAATAAATGATAAAGGCAGTATTTTAAATCTGCAAAAACAAATGAATTCATCACTGGTGTTGGGACACCTGGATGGGTATTTAAAATAAAAAACTGAATTTCCAGAGCCATATTTTATATCAGACTAAATGTTAAGTAGATCAGTGACTTAAACATGAAAATGCAACCTATAAAAGTACTAGAAGAAAAGATGGAAGAATTTTTTGGTACAATCTTTGAGTGGGGAAGGAATACAAAAGCAGAAGCCATGGAAAGTTGGTTAAATTCATCTGCATAAAAAATCTACATGGCGAAAACAACATAAGCAAAGTCAGAGATAAAATGAGGAAACATTCGTGACTCACCATGTACAGCTCGTTACTGAATAAAGAGCTCCCACAGCTTAATAAGAAACCAATAAGCTAACAGAAAAATGGGCAGAGGGTATGGAATACAATTCACACAAAAGGATAAACAATGAATGCTTTAACATTATGAAAAATGCTTGCTCTCACTCCTAAGAGAAACGTCAATTAAAACTATAACACGCTACTTTCTCATGGAGCAAAGACCAAAACATTCATGAAGTGAGAGCCAAGGCAGAGTCAGCAACCGGCTGGCAGAGCGCTGAAGGTGTGCCCAACACAGACACACGCACACACAGCTAGTCGGGAAACCACCAGACTCACTGGATCAAAGCATTTAAGGAAATCTCTGTCCAATCATTAGCTAATCACTAAGCTGCCTTGAAGATACGTCCACAGGTCCAGTCTGAGACACAGTAAAAAGAACGAAGAAAACTGAACAGGCCTCAGAGGCCAATGGATACCATCAACCAAGTGTGTATACATGATGGAGAGGAGAGGAGAGAGGGAACAGGACAGAAAGAATCTCAGGAGAAACAGTGGCCAAGTTTGATGCGAAACAATCTCTACAACCAAGAAGCTCAGCAAATTCCAAGCAGGACACACACAGAGAGACCCTAACTAGACACTTCGTGGTTAAAACGGAGCATAAAGACAAACAGCATCTTGAAAGTAGCAATTACAAACCCAACTCGTGTTCAAGGCTTCTTTCCAGACTAACAGCTAGCTTCTCTCCAGAAACCCTGCAGCCCACGAGGTTGTGGGATGACTTGCAAGAGGGCTTCCCTGGTGGCGCAGTGGTTGAGAGTCCGCCTGCCGATGCAGCGGACGCGGGTTCGTGCCCCGGTCCGGGAGAATTCCACGTGCTGCGGAGCGGCTGGGCCCATGAGCCATGGCCGCTGAGCCTGCGCGTCCGGAGCCTGTGCTCCGCAACGGGAGAGGCCACAGCGGTGAGAGGCCCGCGTACCGCCAAAAAAAAAAAAAAAAAAAAAAAAAAGTGTTGCAAGAAAAAGACTGTTAAACCAAGAATTCTACATCCAGCAAAACTATTCCTCAAAACGAAGGAGAAATGAAGACATTCCCAGAGAGACAAAAATGAAGACTTCACTGCTAGCAGACCTGCCCTACAAGAGACACTGAAGGGAGTGCTTCAGGTTGAAGTGAAAGATACCAGATTCAAATCCTCAAAGAGAAATTAGGGCACTGGGAAAGGGAACTACAGAGCCAGATAAAAGACAGCATAAATGTGCTTGTGCTTGTAAAGCTTTTCTTTTCCTACCTGATTTAAAAGACAACTACATAAAGCAATAATTACAAAGCTATGTTGATGGGCTTACAATCTACTAAGATGCAATTTGTATGACAAAAACAGCAGAAAAGAGCTGGAAGGAAACAGAGCTCTAATGGAGCAGTTTTTGTACATTACTGAAATTAAGTTGTTATTAATCCAAACTAGATTGTATTAAGTTGTTCATTGTAATCCTCAAAGCAACCACTGAAAAAAATTACTTAAAAAACAGTGGTAGAGACACAAGGGAATTAAAGTATTACAAGGGAATTAAACAGCCATTTAACACACAAGAAAAAAAGGTAACAGAGGAAGAAAGATTTAAAAAGATATGTAGAAAAACAGAAAAACGGCAGACATAAATCTTACCTTATCAGCAATTACATTAAAGGTAAGTAGATTAAACACTCCACTCAAGCAGCAGAGACTTGGTAGAACAGATATAAAAACATGATCAAATATATGCTGTCCATAAGACTTGAGATTCAGAGATATGATGCAAGTGAAAGGCTGGAAAAGGATATACCATGCAAACAACCAGAAGCTACGCTAACTCACACAAAAGACACCTTAAGGCAAAAACTGGTACTAGAGACAGAGAAGGCTGTGCTGTGAAGGGTCAGCCCATCGGGAAGAAATAAGAAGTATAAACATACATGCACTTAACAGAGCCCTAAACTACACAAAGCAGAAACTGACAGAGAGGGAGGAACAGACAATCAAACAACAACGGCTGGAGATGTCAATACCCCACTTTCAATAACGGATTTCACTGCTGGGGTAAAGACCAACAAGGAAAAGGAGACTTAAACAATACTATAAACCAGCTATAGACCTGACAGAACACCCATCAGCAGCAGAATACTCATCTTCTCAGCGGCACATAAAACACTCTCCAGGATAGATCAGAAGTCTCAAATGTTAAAGAACTGAAAGCACACAAAACGTGTTCTTTGGCTACACAGAATGACATGAGAAATCAAATAACAGAAGGAAGTTTGGGAAGTTCACAAGGATGTGGAAATTAAAGGACCAACTCCTAAATAAACAGTGGGTAAAGTAAGAGATCACAAGAGAAGTTAGTAAATACTTTTGAGATAAAGATGGACACACAACATACCAAAACGTACGGGATGAAGCTAAAGCAGTACTTAGATGGAAATCCATACCTGTAAACACCTACGTTACAAAGAAGACAGGGCTCAAGTCAATAAGCTAAACTTCCACTTAAGAAACTAGAAAAAGAATGAAAACTACTAAACACAAAGCAACTCAATGGAAATAATAAACATTAGAGTGGAAATTAAGTAAAAAATGAAAAATAATAGAGAAAAACAACTTTGAATAGATCAGTAAAACTGATAACCCTCTAGCTAGACTAACCAAGAAAATTAATGAGAGAAGACTCAGATTTCTAAAATCAGGAATGATAGAAGAGACATTACTGTCAACCTTACAGAAATAAAAATGACTATAAAGTAATGCTATGAACAACTGTTATGTCAACAAACGATAACAAATACCCTAGATGAAATGGACAAATTCCTAGAAATATACAGACTACTGAAACTGACCACGTGGGATTTATCCCATGAATGCAAGTGCGGTTCAACATATGAAAAACAATGTAACACACCATACGAAAAGAATAAAGGACCAAAACCACACGATCATTTCAATAGATGTAGAAAGTGCATTTGACAAAAACTCAACTCCCTTCACGACAAAAACACTCAACAAACTAAGAACATAAGGAAACTTCCTCAACCTGATACAAGGCCAGCTACAAAAAAACCAGCTACCATTACATTCGATGGTAAAAGACTGAAAGCTTTTCCTCTCAGATCAGGGACAAGACGAGGATGTCTGCTCTCTCCAGTTCTATCTGGCACCGTGCTGAGGCTCTAGCCAGAGCACCCAGGCAAGACAAAGAAATAAAAGAAATCCAAATTGCAAAGAAAGAAATACAACTTTCTCTTGCAGATGACATGAGAGTGTGTACAGAAAATCCTAAGAAACCTACACACACATACAACTATTAAACTAATCAGTGAGTTCAGCAAGGTTTCAGGATACAAGACCAACAGAAGAAAAGGAGTTGTGTTTCTAGGCGTTAGCAACGAACAATCCAAAAACGACGTTCAGAGAACAGCTGCTTTTACGACGACATCAAACAGGATAAAACGTTTAAGAATAAATTTAACAAAATAAATACAAAACTTGTACACTGCAAACTGCAAAACACGGAGAAAATATAAAGAAAACCTAAACAAATGAAGATATTCTAAGTTCACTAATTAGAAAATTTAGGATTAAAATGACATTACACGTGGCCCTTGAACGTCTCAGGGTTTCGGCGAGCCTACCGAGCCTACCCTCCATGCAGTCAGAAATCCACGTGTACCGCACCCTCAGCCCCTGCGCCCGTGGTTCTCCTCCAAGGAGTCAACCAGCCATGGCTCATGTGGCCCTGCAGTGTCTACTGCTGGAAAAGTCCTTGTGTAAGTGGACCTGTGTACTTCAGACCCGTGGTTTTCAAAGGTCAGCTATGCTTTCCACAGTGATCTCTAGGGTCGACACAATCCCTAAAATCTCAGATGCCCTTCTTTTTTTTGGTGGCACGAATTCATTCATTCATTCGATCATTCATTTATTTGTGAGATTCCATTACTCTCTGTTTTTAGCAAGAGCGACAGACACATGAGGTGGCTCAAAAATTTGTTTGGAAACGCAAAAGACCCAGAATGGCCAAAACAATGTTTAAAAAGAACAAGTTGGAGGATTTCGAAACTTACCACAAAGCTACATTAATCAAGACATTGTAGCAGTAGCATAGGATTTATAGGTCAAGGGAATAGAAGTGAGAGTCCAGAAGTAAATTCACACATTTATTGTCAATTGATGATCAAGAAAAGTGCACACAATTCAACGGAAGAAAGAATAACCTTTTCGACAAATGATGCTGAGACAACTGAAGAGCCACATGAATGAAGCACAGACAAAAATTAACTCAAAATGGGGCTCCCTGGTGGCGCAGGGGTTAAGAATCCGCCTGCCAGTGCAGGGGACACAGGTTCGAGCCCTGGTCCGGGAAGATCCCACGTGCCACGGAGCAACTAAGCCCGTGTGCCACAGCTACCGAGCCTGCACTATAGAGCCCACGAGCCACAACTACCGAGCCTATGCTCTAGAGCCTGAGAGCCACAACTACTGAAGCCCGAGTGCCTAGAGCCTGTGCTCCGCAACAAGAGAAGCCACCACAATGAGAAGCCCGCGCACTGCAATGACGAATAGCCCCCGCTCGCCCCAACTAGAGAAAGCCCATGTGCAGCAACAAAGACCCGACGCAGCCAAAAATAAATAAATAAAAGGTAAATAAATAAAATTTTAAAAAAAATTAACTCAAAATGGACCAAAGACCTAAAATGAACAACTACATCTTAAAACTCCTAGAAGAAAACATAAGAGTATATATTCATGACCTTAGAGTAAGCAATAGCTGCTTGGATATGACACCAAAATCACAAGTTACAAAAGGAAAAATAGATACATTGGGTGTCATCCAAATTCAGAATTTTTGTGTTTCAAGGAATACCATCAAGAAGGGAAAACACAGAATGGGAGAAAATATTTGCAAATCATATAAGGATCTAGTATCTAGAATATATAAATTACTCTTACAACTAAAAACAACAATTCAATTTAAAATGGGCAAAGGATCTAGATGTTTCACCAAAGAAAATACACAAATGGCCAATAAGTACATGAAAAGATGTTCAATATCCTTAGTCAAATCAAACCACAATGATACGCCACTCCACACCAAGATGGCTAAAATTAAAAAGACTGATAAAAGCAAATGTTGGCAAGAACATGGAGAAACGAGAACCCTAATATACTGCTGGTGGGGACAGAAAACGGTGCAGCGGCTTTGGAAAATGTTTTGGCAATTCAATCAATAAGTTAAACACAGAGTGACCACGTGACCCAGCCATTCCACTTCTAGGTATAAACCCAAAAGGAATGAAAATATACGCCCACACAAAAACTTGTACACAAATGGTCATAGCAACACCATGCATAATAACCCCGAAGTGCAGACAACCCGAGTGTCCACGATGAACGGATCAACAAAGTGCAGTACGTTCATACAGTGGTGAGTTATCCGGTCATAAAAAGCAATGAAGCACGGACAGAGGCCCCAGCAGGGAAGAACCCAGAAAACTGTGCTAAGTGAAGGCAGCCAGACACAAAGGGCCACAGGCTGCTATGACTCCATTCACAGGAAACGTCCAGCAAAGGCAAATCCAGAAACAGGAGACCAGAGCGGGCCGGGGCTGGGGGAGCAGGGTTTCTTTGAGGGTGATGAAAAGTTCTGGAAGTAGACAGTGGTGGAGACCGTACGACACCGTGAGTGTATTTAACGCCACCGAACTGTACGCTTTAAAGGCATGAGCGTTACAGTACGCGAGTTACGTCTCAATAAGGTTGATTTTAGAAGAACCAAGAGTGAGGTAGTTGCCTGGATTCCGACGTGGAACCACCACCAGCAGGCCTATGAGCTGGAAACGCCGAGAGCAAACAGCTGGCTCCCCTTCGTGTCAACGTGAAATGTGGGTTTTCCTCCGAGGCGGAGAAGGCTGGGGGGCAGGGCTGGAGGCTGCGCACTCGTCTTGGACGCTGAGCGACCCTGAATCACACCACAAAGGGCGCAGGCTGTACGAGACACCCACCTGTGGACACGGTTACCCGAGTTCATCCCGGGCTACTAGGCAGTCAGACCCATAAGCGATGGCCGTGGTCCGCCGCAGCAGGGGAGAGGCCACACCTCTGGGGCACTTGAAGCAGAAAGTGCACCTTTTCTTCACGTTAAATACACACTATAATTGTGGCTGTTGTTATAGCCCAGACCCGGGTCTGCCTTCCCATCCTAGCTCATCAGCAGAAGAAGAGGAGCTGACGATCACAGTGGACCCGGCCTGGCGCTCTAATTCAGCGCGTAGTTAAACTGGTTTGCAAACTTCTCATGCTTCTTCTGGTCCATCTGGTTCATGGCTGTGACCACCCTCTGCACAGCGGCCCTGCAGGGAAAGCACAGCGAGACGTGATCAGGGAGGCACCGGTCAGGACTCCGGGCTGCTCACTGCAGCCTGGCTGGGTTCAGGCACGGGTCCTGGGCCGACTGCCCGTCCGCTCCCTACGGACGGGCGACACAGCTCGGAAATAGCTAGAGCTTCCCCGTCCAGAGCCGGACACCACAGTGAATGGCTCTGCCCCCGAACATGGCCTTGGCCGCGTCCTGGCACCTCTCCCGTCGCTCCCTGAGCCCTGAAGGCTGCTCCCAGGATCCCCAATTCTGCCAGCACCAGGGTGCACCCCAGAACGAGGGCGCAGCCTGCCCAGCAACCGAGCAGGAAGCAGCGTATGGGCAGAGGCGGTCAAGACACGCTGGATCCACTCAGCCCAGCTTGCTTTCACCCCACTGTGCACAGAGCTCGACATCCGGCGAGGAACACACGTCTCACGGCCAGCCTGGCTGCCGTGACGAGGTAGCGCCTCTGCCTGGGAGGAAGCCGCTGGGGCCTGGCAGCGAGGAGGCCCAGACACGGGCACCACTCCAGGGATCAGGCACGACCTCCCTCACAGATCACAGAGGCTCCGGCCACAGCTCCCAGCCCCTCGGAGGACGCCCCCGGGCCCCGCTCCTCCGGGCGCCAGCACCCACGGCACCATCCCCCCTGGCTGAGCCACGGGGAGCCAGCCTCGTGCCCGGAGCCCGGGGGCCGAGCCCTCCCCTGGATGCAGACGCAAAGGCAGGCTGGCGGTGAGGAGCCGTGGGCATTCCGCGGGGTGCTCAGGAAGCTGCCCTCCTGCTCACCCGACTTGGGCAGGGCCCTGGCGCCGCCTCCTCTGCCCAGGGTGGACGGCGCCCATGGGGCCTGGGCGCACCCTCGTGCCTTCTAGGGCACCTAGCAGCGCCGCAAGGAGCGCCTCTGGCCGCCAGAGCGGCGGGGTGGGGGGCGGGCGGTGGGGGCGCGGGCTGGCGGCCTTCTCCACTCTCACCACCAGCGACACCGGGCCTGGGGCGGAGTGCGGGACCCCGCGAGGAGCTCTTACTTGGCGAAGACCTTCTTGGCGATGCGTGCACGCGCTGTGTCCGCCTGCCGCTTGAGGTCGGTGAGGCCGGACCGCCGCCGCCTGCCCTTCCCACCGGGCCTGGATGAGCCAAGATGCACCCCAGTGGCTGCCTCCACGTCCCTCATGAGCTCAGGGTCCTGCCAGGCTGCAAACACACCCGACACTGCAGAAAACTCCCGGCACCGACCTCACCTGAGCCCCAGGCCCTCCCTGACACGGGGGCAGGGAGGGCCACCGGCTGCCCAAGGAGTGGGCGCAAGTCCCCGTAGGCCAAGGTGGGCGCCTCCACTGGCCCCTGAGGCAGGAAGGCAACCGAGGCCGGTGGCCAGGGGCAGTGCCACGCGCAGGCTGCTTCCGCCTCCAGGCTGACGGTGCCCCGCCAGAACCCAGGCGTGGCCTCCGGACCCGTGTGCTGGCCAGAGGGTGTGCACAGCAGGGTGGCCACGGCCTCTTTACTGGTCCAAAGAGAACTTGGCCCCAGGCCCCAGCGATGAGGGTGTCGGTTCAGGCAGGCGGCCCTGCTCCTCCCGCCATGGCCCAGGCCCTTCGGGTCAGAAGATGGTGCTCCGCGGGGAAACAACCGTCACCCAGCCCCAAGGCCTAGTCTCACCAGACCCGGCTGCAACAGAGACAGGTGAGTGTGCCTGTTCGCCAAGACGGGAAACGTTAACTGTCTAAATGGGGGGCTCCCAACGCAGCAGGCCCAGGCATCGGAGTCAGAGGCCCGCGTCCCAACTCCACCCACCACTGCCCTGGCAGCGACTTCTGCCTCGGTCTCCGTCCGCTGGGTCGGGGGCAGGGCTGGGTCGCGTGCAGGTCCCTGAGATGCTGGCTCGGGAAGGCCACCCTGGTCAGGAGTGTGACAGCACAGCTCCCCAACGTGCCCAGACCTACGGACCCAGGCCCTGGCTGGCAGAAGGGGGCTGGACACCCCAAACCCCGATGGCGCCCACCAGGCAAACAAGAGCCCCATGGGGGGCTGCGGCAGAGGGGCCGGGTGGCAGGCAGGGCACGTCCAGTGGGGGGAGAAGCCACGCGCCCAGACAGATAGCGAGGCCTCCCCGAGTTGATTTTTGAAGTGAAGGAATATGGGGCGGCCCAATCCAGATACAGGAACGATTAATCCAAGATTAAGGAAAACTGTCCAAACAGTTTATCTCCCAGAACGAGAAGGCGTCACAGTTTAGGAACCCGGTGAATGGAGCAATTGTTTAAACACAACGGAAAAACGCCGGCACCCAGTAGAGACGGAATGAGCATCTCAGTAAAATGAAGGAGCAATTTAAAAGCCTTTGAAAAAAATCAATAAGAGCCAGGCCGCGGCCGTCCTGTGCGCTGATGGGCCCTGGAGCTCCGTGCGCATTGTCACCGAGGTTAGCGCCGGGAAAAGAAAACTGCCCGGCGTGTGAGGGAGGCGGGGATCGATACTGTAGTTAGTAAAGAGATGCTATTTCACATCTGACTGGCCAGCGCGGGCCCGCGGCCCCGGCCTGATACCTGTTGTTAACAAGTCACCGAGGGCTGCAGAACCCGATACTCTTCAGGGCTGACACAAAAATAGGCACTTAATTTGCTCCCGAGTGGGCCACCAGGGAAGGCCTCGCCTGCGGATTAATGGGTCAGGGTCCCTCCGCGCCGCCCTCCAGGGCTCCAGGCGCCAACCCTGGGTGTGAGGCCGAAATCTAACATTTGTCTCTCGTGACAAAGGGAAAAACCCTGCGAAAGAGGACACACGGCCCAGCTGAAACCCACACTAGCACCACCCCTACAGACACAGCCGCCTTCTGCCTCGGGGCTCTGCGCTGTGGGCCTGGCCTTTCTTTTAAGGAAAGGGGCCCAAGGCGGGACGGCCTCCAGACCCCAGCCCAGATCTGACAAACCACGGGATGTCGACACCGGTCAGGGCCGCACCGTTGGGCCCACCACCCCCACCCCAAGTGTGCTCGGGTGCTGCCCTGCCCAGGACGCCGCTTCTGCGGGTCACCATCCTGCCCGGCTGTTCAGGGGCCTCTGGGGGCCAGGCAGCCGCCACCCCGCGGCTCGTGCCAGAACACAGCGCCGGCTCACGGGCCAGGATGACATGAGCTCCCCGAACGGCGGAGAACAGCGTCTTGGTGCCTTTGGCACGCAACAGGCCTACAGGCCGGACAATGGGGGCCCTGAGTAGGACCCCAAGAGAGCGCTCCAGGCTCAGAGGCTCAGCAAGGATGCCTGGGACCACCGGGCAGGACCCTCACCTTCTGCCCACACACGCGCACACACAGTCCACGTGCACGCAAATCACACACCGCACACACCGCAGCCCTCCTGCCCGGCCCCTCGTGCACGGCTCTGCAAGACAGCAGGTGATGGAGGGGGGCAGCTGGCGTCCTGGAGGCAGCTCGGGGCTCAGCCAATTAACTTTTCATGCCTTGGTTTTTCCATTTGCTTAAAGACAGGCTTAAGAACCCAGAACCCAAACCAACGATGACAAGGTGGTTTCCGGCCGTGGGCGTGTCCACGGCGCCCGTCAGGAGCCGCGTGAAACGCGGCCAGGCTGGTGCTCAGTGCTCTGCTGGCCCCGAGGACAGCGTGTCCCGGCCACGCTTGCGAGTTATGACTGAGTGGGAGGCGGCAGGCGACCACACGTGGCAACCACGGGCCACCCTGTCGGCTGCCAGGGTCCAGGGCGCCCCCCCCACGCCGTGGCTGCCGCTACCCTGTCCCCCGGACCTACCTGGGCGCCCCCCCGGCCTCTGCAGCTGCTGCTTCTGCTTCTGCTTCTGCTCGCGGGCCCTGTCCTCCGGATGGAGGGGCCGTCCCGTGTCATCTCTCGGGATGATCTTCCCGTGGAAAGGGCACTGAGGCAGAGAACGGAGCAATTCTGAGGCGGGAGCGGGCCACTGGCCATCCCTACCTTCACGGCTCCCGGGGCCGGCTGGTCCACACCACCCTCTGCTCACACACCCCTCAAAGGAGGGGCCCTCGGGCGCAGCCGCGACACAGCCAGACAGCGGATGGAGATCTGGTGTCAGTCTGGCCAAAGCCCCGCCTGGCGCACAGTGCCGCCTCCGTGGACCCCTGGCCCAGCACAGAGCGTGCTCAGGAGACACACGTGGGCAGGGACACAGGAGCCAGGGCAGAGCAACCCAGCCCTGTGCCCGCGTGTCAGACCACCCACCCAGGGGAAGGTCCTGGCACCAGCAGCCTGGAGCCCAGCGCCCCCTCCGGCCCCATCCTGGCCTGGCCGAGGTGGCCACCCCACTGCCCAGCCGCCCACCCTCACCTTCAGGCGGTCTTGGCGCTCGCAGAGCCGGCCGTCGGGCCGGGGGGCACGGCACCGGTGCTGCACGGGCTCAAATCGCCCCGCAAAGGTGATTTGGCGGCTCCGGAGAGACTCAGAGACAGCGGCACTCTCTACTTCCGCGTCCACCTCGCGGGGCTTCCAGAAGCGGTGCTCCGAGTCGGACCTGCACACGGACCAGACGCTCAGCGCCGTCACGGGGTGGCCACCACAGCACCCGCAGCAAGGCCGGCCTGGGCGGCTGAGCAGGGGGCACCCCTGGGCTTGTGAGCCCATTCGGGACGAGTAGAGACGCTGAGTATGGTGGGGGCACCGCCAGGCACCCCACCCCGGTGGCCCGCCTCCCTAGCCTGGCCTGGACCCGGGGCAGGGGCTCCCTGACGGAGGTTAACAGAGGACAGATCCGCCCACCCCCACCCCCACGCCCACGCCCACTCCGGAGAGAAAGCGTCCAGCGCAGCAACGGGGGCGGCTTCCCAGAAACTCTCTGCGGAGCCCCAGGCCGGGCCCGCAGAGATCCGAGTCAGAGGACCAGAGGGCGGTCATTGACGAGGGCCTGGGCAGAGAGCCTGGAGCAGTCCTAGGCAGACAAGCCTCATGCTGTCTGCCATGATGCCCAACCATCAGGGCAGACAACAGGGAACGTCCCCCCAGGGAGGAACAAGGAGGTTCAAAGGAGGTCCACAGGCCTCTGGGCGGGGCTGTACGACCCCGGGTAGGCACCATGCCTACGAGAGCCCGAGAGCTGCGCTTGGCGGGACGCGTGAGGGCCTGCGCGGCAGAGCTGGGCCCTGCGCCCAGGCCGGGGGCAGAATGGGTGCCCACAGGACCCACGGGACGCCCGCGCTCACTTGAGGATCTTCCCAGCCATCGGCTCCTCTCGGCCCCAGTAGCACAAGTCCACCCCGAAGGGCACGACAGGTGCCCGGGCCCGCTCTGCCGCCAGCTTCTTGGCCTCCTCTGGACCCAGCGGCACCCTGGAGACAGCAGAGGAGTCGTCAGTGCTGTGCCGCCGGGAGCCGGCCTCGGCCACCTGCCTCTCCGCATCCCCCGGAGCTCCCGGTCACACACCTGGGCTGCGACCTTTGCCACCTCGGGCCTGGAACCCAGGGCAGCCACTGAAGCCCTACGAAAAGGCTGGCCACCCCAAGACCACACTGGGAGCTGGCCTCAGATCTGCGGTCCTCACGGTGGGCCCAGGGGTGTCCTGACGCCTGACTCCTTGAACCCCAGAGCCCTGGCCCACTCCCATGGCCTGGCCTACACACCAGTGCTGAGGACCCCCGGCCCCTGCAGCCCCCGCCCCAGTACAGATATTGGCAGGTGCTTGCCTGGCCGGGGGTGCACATGTGGGGCTGCCTGGGCAGGGGTGGGTGTCGGCATCACCTGGGGCTCGGGGGTGAGGCCGGGGGCAAGTGGCGCTGGAGCCAGTGCAGCTGGGCAGCCGCAGAGGTGGGGTCGCAGGCCTCCTCACTGCTCCGCGTCCTCTTCCTCGCCTGCGAGGCCGGCGTGGCCGGGTCTTTCTCCGGCCCTGCGACAGAGACGTATCTGCTCTTGGCCACCATCCCCATGACCCCGGACAGACCCCTGGAGGGCGCCGCGTCCCCATCCCACGGTGACAGCACAGCACGTGTGAGGGCGCCGAACCCTCCATCAGCACAGCACCTGCCCCGCCAGCCAGATGAGGCCCCAATGCCAGCATCTCAGCAGCAAGGCCACCGGGCCACCTCTGCAGGCCAGGGTCCATGCCCAGGTCCCCAGGGCAGGGGGAGGGCAGCTTCTCTGACACTACTGGGCCCCACTGGCCCAACTGTGCCGATTCCCGGGCTGTCCCTGACCCCTGCCAGCCCCTCCCAGTTGGGCACCTGGGCCAGGGGCTGCCCAGGAGGCACGGGGCAGGGTGTGGGTTAGGACCTCAGAGGCACTCCATCCCGAGAGCGAGGGCAGCGCCTCCCTCCCCAAACTCTCCTCCAGACAGGGAACCACTGCCAAGAAAGAGGTGAACAAGAAACAAAATATCTGGAAGGTGAGAAGGAAAGAGGAGCTGGAGACCCACCAGGGCCCCACAAAGAGGGAGCCAGGAAGACGAAGACAGCGGGCAAGCAGAGGAGAGGACGACTCCAGGCTGGGCTGAAGGACAGCAGGGCGGCTGCACACCCATGGGCAGCTCTCTCTGGTCAGAGACGTGAAGGGCATTCACACAGGCATCAACTTCCTCATGACTGGACCCCAGAAAGAGGAAAGATAACTGGAGTGGATGAAATAAAAAGCCCAATCTTCCTGGAATCAGAGCAAGAGCAAGACCGAGGGGCTCACTGAGTGTCAGGAAGGAGACGAAAGGAAGAACGTGCAAGTCACTTACAAGGATGTTTAGGAACGCGAGAGATAAACACAATGGTCTGAGAAGCTTTCCTTCGGAAACCATAAGCATCCCACAGGCACCAGTGTCTTTCAAACAACAGTGAGTATAAGGTCTGGGGAAAAAATCAAACTCGGAATTTTATACCCAGCTACGCTAGGTTTCAACATGCAGGTGAAGGACACAGCCTCACCTGGAGGTTCAGGAGGGTCTGCGGGACATGGGGAGAAAAGGCCAAGAAATGACTTCGTAAGATTCACTCCCGCCTCCCCCGAAACCTGAGTACCCACAACCATCAGAAGTAAGTTGGTACCTGGACGACCCAATGTGCCGGGCTGGGGGGCCTGAGCGAGCGGGAGCCAGCATGTGCCCCATCCTGTGCAGGCCGTGGGGACAGGGACGTGCTGGGAGGTGCATGGTGAGGGGAAGTGTGAGTGCAACTCTCCCGAGCGGGCGTCACCATCAGAAGCGAAAATACTCGTATCGTTTTATTTATACTGGATGAACGCTTTCAAAACCCGCAGAAAAAAGGTTTACCCAGCAAATAAAAGGTAGGGAAAAGAAAAAACCAAAACAGTAGCAACAACAGCAAACTGAAGAGGAAGGCTGGCAAACAGATGCGCAGCACACTGGCAGCCCCAGCTGAGAACACGGCTGCAACTCAACGGACTCAAGTCAACGAAAAGACACACTGACGACATGAAAAACAAGCAGCAATTTCCCACTTTGACGAGAACCCCTTAAAACAAAAGGTTAACAGAGACTAAGAATAAAAGAAAAGAAAAGAAAAAAAAACAAAAGGATGAAAAGACGCTCGCTGTGCCAATGGGAACTAGAGGGAAGCTGAGCCGACGTCACCACAAAGAAACTGGGTTCTACGTCAAAAAGCTACATAAGAGGAGTGTGTGAAGGCGTAACGGACGCGAACGGCTCTGCCTCAGGAGCGCCCGGGCAGTTCCGGCCCGGCCCTGGCCAGTGGGGGTGGACGAAGGGTCAGTGAGGCCATGCCTTCTACGACAGACACCCTGGGGCCTCACGTCTGAGAAGTCCTTCCCAGGACACGTGGAAAACTGACAAGACAGCCAGGCAGGCAGCTCCAGGGGCCAAAGGGCCGCCACGGGAGCAGAGCAACACCGACACCGACGCGAAGCGCTGCCCGCGACGCCACGAGCCTGGCCTTCCTGATGGCGCGTCTCCATCCCTCCATCCACGTGCACGGGCTCGAGAACATCCCCCGCTTAGAGTGAGAAACCAGAAAGGAAACGACACAGCACTGAGCGCTGGGCGCCAGGGGAAGTACTTCCTGGGGGAGGAAGGGGAAGTGGGAGGGGGTGGGAGGGGAGAAAGGCGAAAAGGACGGGCTGGGAAGGCTGGCTCAGGCCACCATCAGCTCCGGGCTCTCTGCAGCAGGGCGGGCGGACCTCACGGCCAGGTCCTCCCGGTGTCTGCACGTGGCCTCCCCGCGTGCACGGCCGGAATGCTGTCCAGTGCTTTTGTAGATGATAGCAGGTGAGTAGCTGCGACAGAGGCCTCATACTGCCCACAAATCCGAAACCGTTTACCCCAGGCCCTTCACGAAAAACTGCCTTCCCTGGCTGCTCCAGACGCCCTCCGAGTTTGCGCACGGCTCTGAGAGTACGGGGTCCACCCCTGCTTCTCAGGTGCCTGTGGCTGACAGTGGAGGACGTGGGGCAGAGCCACTTGGCGTGGCAGGGTCCACCTTGGTCACCCGGCAGCACCCTGAGCCCTGAGGCCTGGGTGCTCTCGGAAGGCCGGCGGGGACCCGGCCCCGTCACCAACACAGCCCGGGTCCAGTCACAAAGCCTTCCAGATGCCCCCACTCGGGCACCGACAATGCAGAGTTACCAGCTGGTGCAGACCCCGACACGGGCATGCGCACACATGGGGAGGCGGGACTGGTAAGTGGCCGCTGTGGCACTCATGTAGGTGGCTACAATCGCAACCCAAAGATCGATACGAGAACTCCTAAGAGTTACAGGAATGAAATATATTTTTCATTGATGTGTTGTTTTAAGCCATTAAAAAGATGGGTGAGCGTGCTGAAGCAGAGTAAACACTCACAGCACTAAAACAACACTACCGTTCCCACACTGCTGTAGAAAATCAACCTCCCTGACACACTTTCAAGGTAAAAGTCCTAAAAGCAGACGTGTCCCCCGGCCCCGGGTGCTGTGCTTTCGGGGAGAACACTGAGTCCGGGGAGACCAGAGGCCACAGGTCACGGCGAACCCCGCCAGCCCCACCCACCTGCACAGGGGCGTCTGCCTCGAACACAGACTCAGCTCAAATCTGCTCCCTCGGCGGCTCTGAGGAAGAGGCGTGAGAATGCCCAAACCCCCGGGCTGGTTTAAACTGACCCGGGGCCCCTCCGTGCCTGCAGCGCTAGAGCAGATGGGGCGGGCGGGATCGATGGCAGGAAATGGAGGGGCGGGGCTCCGCGTGGAGGGCGGCTGCGCGCCTGACACTATTGATTTTACCTAGTTCAGCTGGCCTTGTAATTAAAATGTAAATTTGAGAAAGAGATTACGTCCTGACAGAAATGGGAGGATTAACGGCAAGATAAAAGCCCCTCAGTGAAAATTCAGAGAAAGAAATGAGAAAGAAAACGGGCACCCGTCTCCTCAGCTGTGGATTTAGACGGAATCTACTGCAGTCACCTGAGTTTAATTGAAAAACCAGTGACGGACTATCAACTACAGTTATGGACTGGCACACCCAGCACTTCCTGCAGGGGCCTCGTGGCCCCGAGCTCTGTGCTCCAGACCAGGCACCACACCCCTCCTGGGAACGGGGGGACAGCACCCAGCCCCCCCACTGCCGCAGGACAGACCCGGAGCTCAGCAGGTCCTGTCGTGCGAGGGCTCCCAGGCTGCCCGGCCCACGAACAATCAGGGGATGGCTCAGCTCCGCTCTGTCACACCTGGGGCCCCGCTGGGAAGACAAGCGGTGGGTCGGCGACACCTGGAGGTGGTCACCCACAGTGGTGCCTGGCGACCTGGGAGCCTCCTGGCGGGGCTGGAGCTCCCTTGAGGCGGGGCAGCCAGGGGAGACCTAGGAGGGCAGTCATGGCACCCCAGGGCCTCCAGCACCCCTGGCAGCCTCACGGGTGTGGGACGAGGCCTCGTGGGGGGCGGGCCAGGCACCTGGAGGACGAAGCAGAACAGAGGGCACGGGGAGTGGCCCAGTGGTCAGAGGAACCCCACTGCTGGGATGGCGCGGTTGGGGCAGCCGGGACGGAGGGCGGGGCAGTGGCCGGGAGGGCAGGAGGCAGGTGGAGGCTGCACCCTAGGGCACCCAGGGAGGGTCACGTGGCGCAGACGGCAGGACCCAAACACTGGAGGGCTGTGAAGCTGGTGTGGTAACTTGGTGTGACACGCCTAATGGGTCATGCCCTCACACTCCAACTGCCTGAGCATCTAAACTAACAAATTCACATCTCATCTCACACGCTCTGATTCAAATCAACTTGTCCACGTCGCCACAAACCCACATGTGATCTTGGTTTTATTAGCTTCCTCTGGACAAAAGATGCCTCCTGTGCAGAAGAGGCTTTTGGAGACTTTTTGGAAAAGAAAAGAATGCTACACGGGAAAGACAGGTCGCGCGGGTAGCACGCCTTCTCAAGGTGTGTCATTGCTCCTGGGCCAGACGTCAGGCTGCGACTCCATCAACGGGAAGGAGGACACCGCCTGACCTGTGACGCCCCTGAGAAACGGAGACTGGGCAGCGAGGGAGCCCAGAGAATGTGGGGTGGTTGCGCCCCACCCACCGAGGCAGTGGCGTCCCCCCCCGACTCCCTCCCAGCCCAAAGGGCCCTACCGCCACGGTAACCACACCACGTGCCCCCAACACCCTCCCCCAAGCCCAGGAGGAGCTCTCTGCTCTGAGGGTGCCCTTCCAACCCTGGACTCGCTCCCGACGGCTGAGACTTCTATGACCCCAAGCAGGGCTGCCCCTCACCGTGGTGAGGCCTGAAGCTGCAGGGCGGGGGGGTGGTCAGCATGGGCCTGTGGGGTGGGTCAGGGGCCTCTGTGTGTGGACAGCCTGGCCGCACCCACAGGAACTGGCAGCAGGGCCTGCCCACCAAGTGGACTGCGGGAACCCGGGGCGGACCTCGGGGAGGGGCCCAGGCCAGTGAGCACCCCAATAAGGAAACGAGAATCACATGGTTTTCAATGAAGGCAGCTCCGCAGGGTCGACGGGCAGGGACGCAGTGAACCTCAGGACCAGGTGGCACAGACTCGGAGTGCCTACCACGGCCAGCTCCCTGCTCGGCGGGCCCCAGGCCGGACGTGAGGTCTGCCCTGAAGGGCAGTGTCCGGGGCGGGACCTCCTCCCGTTCCCAACCTGGCCACTCACCACACTCAGGCTGCAGGTGCTCAGGGACGCAGGCCTCATAGCCCTCCTTCTCCGGGACCTCCACGAAGTCCTCGTCGTCCTCATCCTCGTCCCGCGGGGCTGCCGCCTGTGGACACACCCCCAGACCTGTGAGTGGACAGCACAGGCAGAGACCCGGACAGCCCCAGTCCTGCTTCTGTGGACTTTCTCCAGGTTGGGGTTTACTGTCGACCGTGACGGCCGCATTGGAGGTCCGCTCCCGTCCCTAAACCACACGAGCTGCACGCGCTCCTCCACCGGCCGGCCCTGAGATGCGCGGATGGGCCCTGCTTCAGCCCACAGAGCCCCCACGAGCGGCAGGTCTCAGCCGCACAGGCACGGCCTGGATGACAGCCCTCCATCCAGCTCCAGCCAGGCCAAAGCACCTCGTCCTGCCCCGGGCTGGCTCCCCACCTGGGTGTCCAGTGGTGCCGGTGTGACCTACAGCACTTCTGCAATACTCTACCCTCAAGACGGCTTGTTAAGAAACCACCGAAGAGGAAGCTTCCTCTGGACAAGGCCAACCTCCCCACCTGCTCTGTGAGGCAGGGTCACTGTGCTATGCCTGGAGCCCCCCCACCCCTCAAACCCAGGGACCCAAGAACCACCCAGGGCATTCTTTTCAAGACCCATTCACTCCGCCTCTGCCCCCACCCGCTCCTGGGCAGTGCCCAGCTGGGTAGGAGCGGCAGGGACACGGAGCATGGAGGGCTCACGTTGTGGGGACCAGAAGGCCCTCCAAAAAGCAGGACGACCGACGGCCTCGCACACGTGCCAATGTGCTGGGGCCACGTGCAGCATGGACGAGGTGCTGGCAGCCCATGGCGCGCAGACTCGGAGGCATAGCCCCTCCAAGGCCAGAGCAGCTTCCTGCTCCCCTTCTCCCTCACCCATCCTCAACGGCCCCCCGCACTCCAGGACAGGGCGTGGGGGCCTGTCCTTCTTGAGAGGGTCACGGCAGGAAGGCGCCCAGAAGCCCGGCCCCGCTGCCAGCGCCATCCTGAAACACTCGGGGGGCGCTGCCTGCCTCCAGCCTCTCAGGCCCACCCGAAGGAAACGTCCAGAGAGGTAGCCTGCTATCGGGGTGACAGCAACCAATGGTTGTATCCATCAGGCTTGCCCTCCCCTGCAGAGCCCATCTTGACAGCAACGCCTCAGGGGCACACAGGCACGCCGGAAGAAGGACGGAGGGCCCGGCCCGCTGACCCCCAGGGCAGGAGGCCAGCCAGGCCGCTGCCCTTGGCACTGCCAGGCCCGGGATGCCCCACGCCCCGTGGACCCGGAATCCACGGAGGAGCTGCCCGCGAGGCCTAATCAGATGCAAATGCACTGAGCTTGGACACAACCCGCGGCGTGCGTCTGGGAAGCACGGAGACATTAATCATTGGAAACTGTAATTTTTGTTATCGGTCTAACACTGATCAAAAGGGAAGCCTGTCTCCGCCGCTGACCTGTGAAACGTCCCAATTATACTCTTTGGAAATGACAGGGGCACTTAACTCCAGAGCTGAGCAAATGACGACGATCAATCACGTTTGAATAACAATGAGCCGCGGACCTGAAAATTATTTTTGTATAGAATCTGCCCAGGAATTTATGAAAGGTGGAAAGCAGCCCAAGGTTTTAGGGCATTACGGTCCCAGCTAGTGCAGTGCGTATCAAACACTAAACAGAATTTATGTGTTTTAATTTTCTAAAAGGTAGATGTGGACCGAGTGCCACAATGCATAGCACGTGGTGCCAGACTTTAAATACGGGGCTCATTTTCATACAATACTAGGCTTACTGCTCACACCCTTGAATTTCACCGGGAACTTTTATTAAATTTTCATTTCCTAAAAAATAATTAGCTGCTTAGCTAACTATTAGGAATGATACCTTCTTTCTCCCCAACTAAAGTTGTTTATCCCCACGATTAAACACTAAAGCCTGGCTCCCTCTGTTCTTGAAGTCTCACTGACGAGGCCATGAGGCCGTACCGCACCCAGGAAGACCGTCTGGCCCTCAAGAGCTGCCTCCTTAGGGTCCCCGGCCAGATCCTCGGGCACAGCTCTGCTGTGAGCGGCCCCGGGCCCTCGTACGAGACCTACCTTGGCCATCGCTGCCACGCTCGCGTCCTAAACCCCTTAGCAGCTGGGGTGACCCTCAAACCACGGCCCTGCGGAAGGAAGCAGGGGCTTCGCTGCTGATACTGAACTCAAGCTTGAATGAACCCATTCTCGAGTTCTAGTTCATACGGGCTGGGCTGGGCTCTGCTGTCCTGAGCACACAGCGGGACCTTCTGCATCCGGCTCTGGGCACGCTACCCTCATGGGAGAACAGCAGTGCAGATGTCCCAAGGCACAATCCCTGCGGCTGGAACACCTGGGGCCAAGGGCCTGTTCAGAGGAAGGGACCCCTGCCCGCAGGCTGGACAGTCCTCTCCAGGCCTCCGGAAAGCACATGGCTGGAGACACTGAGGCCACGAGAAAGCAACCACCTGTGCTCGAGGGGCCAGCCCAGGGGTCCCAGGCAGTCGCGCTGGCAACCTCCCCTCAAGGCTAAAGGTCACATATCAGGTCAGACGCCACACTGGGTGCGGGCAGAGGCACTACGGGCAGAGCACGGGTGAGGGGAGGCCCGAGGATCCTAGGAGGAGGTCACGCCCTAGGGAGGAATCGGTTGAGGGTGGGTGGCCTTCAAAATGGGGCCAGACTCGCCAGTGGTTCTCAAGAGCAGTTTGCTGGGAGCTGAGCTTCCCAATTGGGAAGAAAGACCACCAGACATGCTTGAGAAAGCAGCCCGCCCTCGTCCGGGGGCCAGGAGGCCATGCCAGGCCGCCCCCAGGGGAGCGCCCACCCTCCCTAACAGGTCAAGCCCCAGGGCCTCGGAGGCCCAGGCAGGCGGTCCGAGCCCTGTGGTCAACCGTCTGGGTGAGGGCCAGGCCCCAAGCTGAACCCTCCCAAGGCCGCAGGGAGGTGTGGAGGACGCCCTGGGCTTTCCTCTGGTTTCACACAAATTGATTCTCGCCCACAGTTAAAAGGATTTAGAAAAATGAGGCTCCCCGATCATAATTAAACAAGCAATAAAAACAGCTAAGATATACAACGTAATCTGTTTACAGAACTAGGGCAGCGGGCTGCTAATTACTTGAGAAGGATGGGAAGAGCTACCTCCCAGGTCTGCCCGCCCAAGGCACACCCGAGATACAGCTGGACCATTAAATAAATTTTGTGCGATCTAATTAACTCGGGGCGCCATGTCCATTACTTTTCACCCAAGAAATCACTTTTGTTCAGTTTCATGTGTGTCTGTTTCCCTTTTTTAAAAAAGATGATGTAAGGCCTCGTCAGACAAGTGAGCTCCGAGCGGCGTTTGTCTCCGCGGCTTGATGGGAACGCATTGAAAACCCCATTCCATCTTACAAACTAAAAATTAAACGTGCTCAGCTGTGATGGCCGTCATCACATCTGCTATTTATATGCTAATGCCCTCCCTGGACGCAGTGCAAATTGCCCAGCCAGGCCAATATCTCACGCGCATCTCCACTGCCCGGACGCACCTCAGAGGGCAGAGGACGCGCAGTGACCACCACGGGCCCGCGGAACAGGAGGCGGACGGGGCGTGGAGCACGTGCTCACCTCCCGCACGGGGGCCTGAGAGCCACCAGACCGACTGTCCCTTTCTCACCCGCCCCCACGCGGCCGAGCCCTGGGAGCTGCCCCAGCACCTCAGCCAGCCTCCGGGGGTGCGCAGGGAGGCCACCGAATGCCTGGCGTCCATTTCCAACCGAGGCCGGGTGGCCTGGGCCTGTTCTGCATGCAGATGAGCGGCGCTCTCCTCCCTCGGCGCGACCTCCTAGCAAGAGCGAGGCGCTTGCTGTGCCGCCTTGCCTTGGCCAGAAGACCCATGCGGCTCCGCCTAGACTCAGTCTTCCCATCCGTGAGAGGACGGTGAAAATGGAATCGACCTCACAGGGCTGACTTTGGAATTAACGGGACCACACGCGAAAAGTGTTTGGAAGAGAGCGGCCACCCTGGAGGGTGCCGGGGAGGATGGGCTGCAGGGCAGGGAGGGCCCAGGGGCTGTGGGGGAGACGGCTGGCCCCGCCCCCCCCAGCAGCTAACACGCTCCTGGTCCCCGTCCTCGCGAGCACGTGTGCAGCCCCCTCCCCCGGCTCCAGCCCTCACACAGCAGCCTTTGGCACGGTGGTGGTGGTGATGGAGAAGCCGCGTCACCAGGAAGGTTGTTTACTGGCCCTGACGAACACAAGGTCCTGACTGCCAGCTGATTTAGTTCCCTTGCTTCCCTGGGGCGCCCGACACGGTCAACATTTCACTCCCCTTGCTCCCTGCTCCTTCCTTTTCACCTACAGGAAGCCAGCACTCAGCTCCGGCAGCAGAGAAACGCCTCGCCTCCAGCGCACAGAACAGCCGTGACAGCAGCCTGGCCTCGGCCCGCGCACCCGCCTGGGCGACCAACAGGAAGAAAACCTCACCCAGAGTTAAGAGGAGCGATCTCCACTTTTGCAATGAGAGGGAGTGTGTCTGAGTTAAAAGCCTGTGGCTGCCACCTCAGACCACCAATGGGTGAGAACGAGAGCATCCGTGCGGGCATTCCAGCCGTGGAAGCGAGGAACCCGACAACTGAGCAGACGCCCACACTGTCCACAGCTTCAACAGGCTGATACTTGGAATTATTTATTTCTGACTTACTGGTTGGGGGAAGATTAATATTTTGTTAATTACACAATACAAAGTTAAGTGGTGATCGTAGCTACACAGTTAAACAGCAGGCAATTTGAAAGTTTCCGAAGGATTTTTATCAGCTTAACAGATGTAGCAGCCACGGATTACTAGACCTCTCCTCTAGCAGCAGAACCGGAAACTAAATCTACCAAACGATGCTCCGTATCTATCTAGTTAAGATTTTTCCCCAGCCCGCTTCCACAAGGAACTGGGACAGATGCTCTATAAAACAAACGTTGAAACGTATTTAAGCTAGCTTAAGTATTCTTTAAAGACAGAACGTCTACGTCAAAAGGAAAACAATACGGCAACACACAGACTGAAACAGGAAATCTGAAAAAAAGGCCCTTGGCCTGGCTGCAGTTAGGCTGCCCAGGAGAAGCCCCTGCACGACCCACTTTCCACGGTCGAAGCCATCGCCTAAGCTTCAGCACGACCGTCACAACAGCTTCGGTCTCTTCCACGTTTGTTAAAATTCTCAAATATTTAACTACACGCTCCCAGCTCAGCGCATGCTAAGTGGGTAAACACCAGGCAAAGGATTTAAGCCCCGGACATTTTACGTGAAAAGAGTGAGCGAGAAAGACTGGGCCGTGATTCTAATCGCCACTGGGCCGCGCGGCGCGGGCACAGGTGCGCAGATACCACAGCCTGCCTATTCTGGGAAGCAGGCTACCCGAGCGAGTGGGCGCTGCCACTCAGCGGCCCAGCCCCAATCACCCCATCAGCAGGCCCGCGCCACCGCTAGTGAACCAGCCAGCACGCTCTCCAAGGATTCAGGGCCTCTGGAATCAACTCCTGGAAGAGCCTGACAAGGCAGCGCCACTCCCACACCCGACCACGCGCCCACCCCGACAGACCCTGGCCACCCCAGCTCGTGCCCTCAGCCGCCTCCCTGCACAGAGTGCACTCTGACCTGACCGTGCCGCCACGTGCCTCCCGGGCTTTGGGGCTGCCCGGCCACCGTCAAGGATGCGTTGATGTTCCAGCTGGAACCAGACGCAGTGGGCCATTAAGGGCTCGCTCCCAGCAGCTGGCCTCACCTAGTGGCTCTCAAGGGAGCCACGTCAAGACATCCGGAAGGTTCTGCTACCAGTTCTGGGCTCCGAGTCTTGCCGGCCCGGGAAGTGCAGGCTGGCCCCCGACCCGGAGGGACCAGACTGTGCTGCCTGGTCTCTCCTTGAGGCTCTCCCCCAAAGCCCTGGCTGCTCCAGGATGCCTGCTGCTCGGAAAAGGGGGGAGCTGCCCCAGCCCCACCAGACACGGTGAGGGAAAGGCGGCCTCAGGTGCCTGTGAAGGGGGCACACGGTGTCAACCCCTGATCCCCACACCCCTCACTGCTCTCAGCCCGGCCTTCCACCCTGACACCGCGCCAGGAGTCCGCTGAGGCTCAGAAACACGCCCCCCCAGACCTGAGAGGATGCAGACCAGACCAATTCCTCCCCCGGGCCCAGAAAACACCCTTTCTCATCGTGAAACAAGTATCTCGGTCAAAATTCACAGAACTAACTTACTTCCTGTTCAGTTATGCACCGAGCAGAGCCCTAGCGTCCACGGAAGCAGGGCCAGGCCCCCAGCTGACGACCAGGCCTCGTGCCCGCGTGTCTCGGGAGAAGGTCAAGATCACCCTCTGCCGGTCCCCGGGGGCTGCACACCCGCAAAGAGGAGGGCAGACGACGGCCCTCGGCTCCGGAAACTCTCGCAGGGCCCATCCCCGTGGGCCCCTGGGGGCAAGGATGAGGCACCCAGGCCCAGGGTGCTGGCCACTCTCCCCTCTAAGTCTGAGGAGCTTCAAACTTGACCTTTTCCTCAGCAAGGAACAGCGCTCTCCCCACCCCAGGGCTTCCTCAGGAAACGGGAGAGGGACCTGCCCCTGCCCCCGCCCTCCTCCCCCTTCAGGTGCCACAGCTCAACCCTGTGGGGTTCGGGCTCTGGGTGCCCCTGGGGCGCAGTGCACTCTGCTGCCTGTTTCCTTGCTGGTTCTCACCAAAGGCTTCTTGGCTCTGATGGCTGACGACGTCCAGCTCTGGCTGTCACCTCTCCCCACACACACCCTCCAGCTGTAGCGCCTCCCCGCCCCCCACGGCCCCCTGGAACACCCTCAGAAGACCCAGCTCTCCCTGTCCCTTTCAGGCACGAAGGTCCAGCTCCTGGTGCAAGCCCACGGGAGGGGCCCTGGACGCCACCACCTCTGAGATTCGGGGTCACCGCACAGGGGCCTGGTGTCCGGGAGCAAGTGGTTTTACCCCTGCCCAGTCCCCAGGGCCCCTGGACCAGGGCCACACGCCTGCCCCCGCCCCACAAGCCTTGCTGGGGACACAGCCATCGAAGATCAGCTCCCCGCTCCCGAACCATGTGGCACCTGGGAGGCGGCGCTGTATGCCCAGCAGATGGTGGGCCTTAAGCACCCTCCCAAAACCGGGCACCAGTCCCCACGTCCACCCCACTCGGCCGCCCTAGGCTGGGACACCGCTCTGCGCGTAAGAGACATCCTGGTCTTCCGTGTCCTGCAACCACCCTCGGCTCCAGTGCACAGACGGGAGAAACGCCCAAGGCTGGACGTTGCTACCGAGTTCACAGGAAGGGGCCTACTAGGTGCTTGGGCCGGGCGGCAGCCTAGTCTCAGCGAGGCCGCCTCCCACACATCCCTGCCTGGGCCCTGGGAGCCCCCTCCCCAACTAGAGCCTTCCGCCCGCTGCCCAGCCCACCTCCCTCGCCCTTCTGCCAAGACCCGGTCCCAGTCCCTCCACGTGTGGCGAGGGCCTGGCTGTGGCCTCTGGTGCTCAGTCCAGGGCTCCCGCTCGGGGAAGTCGGTTCCCAGGGAGAAAGAGAAGGAACAACGCTGGGGCCCCAGGGACGCCTGCTTGCTTAGGAGGCCGAGCTGGTATCAGAGGAAGGTCCCCTGGCTGTCCTCACGGGCGGACGGGCCGGTGGCACTCACCTCCCTCCTGCAGCCCTCCTCGGGCATGACATCCAGCTCCCGAGATCGCCTCAGGGCGGTTTCCAGCTCGGCCTTCAGGTCGATAGCACCCTCCAAGTGCCTGCCGCGTGTCCCTGCGCGGGTGAACAGCTGCGAGGACGGGGAAGCGCTCAGCAGGCTGGGCACCCTCCCTCCCTCCCCCGGGCTCGCCCTGGCACCCTCTGCCCACACGCCTGGCCCACCTGGACCCAGGAGCACACGGCTGGCAAGAACTTGTTCTGGATGAGCCTGAGCGTGTCCCGGACCACGTGGATGATGACCAGGTTGTCCTCATCCTCGTGCACCTTCAGGCTGTCTGCAGCAAGCACACAGGTCATCAGAGTGACCACCGTCCGGGCAGATCACCGGGCACCCCAGACGGGCCACCCGCACTGCCATCCACCCTGCCCCAGCCACACATCACCCGGGACCCCAAACCTGACTCCCTAAGGAGACTCACTGCCTTGTGATCTCGGCCACGATGGATTTAGCCTGACCCCAACGCCTCCCTCCACGCCAGGCGGTCGGGAGACCCTCCCCGCACTACTTGCGGGATGGAGGCCGCACCTGCCCCTGGGCCCCAGGGTCCTCCCTCTGAGCTCTGCCACGCCCGCAAGCCTCAGCCAGGCACCCCAACCTCCAGCACGCCCCTGCCTCCATGGCCCCGGCCAGAGGGTGTCGGTTCCTTGGGGCTTGCAGGGCTCCTCCTGCAGCCCAGCTGTCCTCCAGCCCCGCCCCAGGGGCCTGGGCCACATGGGGTTGGACGGGGTGTCAGTGCCCCTGCCCCACCGGTGGCTGGAAAGCAGGAGCCACGTGAGGCCAGCCTGTCACCACCTGTGTCGTCACAAACACGGTGATGAGCTGTTTCTCAATGACTTCTTTCTCCCAGCCACCCTCCGACCCCTCCGCAGGGGCGCCCCATCACTGGCGCGTCAGGCCCACCCTCACCGCCGGGCCTGCGTGTCGCGATGAGGACCCACAAGCCTAAGTCACCCCTGCCCCCACAGCTCGGGAAGCAAGCCCAAGCTCTGGGACGGGCCCGCACCTGAGGAGAGCTCCACCTCAAGCGTGTACTCGCGGGAGCCCAGCCCGTGCTGCCGCACAAAGCCTTCGGGGTCGCTGTCCTCGTCCCTGTCCTCCGCGGGCGGGCCCTCTGCACCCGCGGCTCCCGGGCGGCGGGTGCAGGCGGCCAGGGTCTTGCTGCAGCAGGGCTGCTCCTCGTCCCTGCCACCCTCCTCGGCCATGGCGGGCCAGGCAGCCCCCGGGGTCGGGTCGAGGTCAAAGGGCACCAGCAGTCGGAAGCAGCTCTCCAGCTCCATGAGGCAGCTCCGGATCTCCCCGGACATTTCTGGGAGGACGAGACGGGGCTCGCTGGGTCCCATCAGGACTTGGCCGTCGAGGGTGGGGATGCAACCAGCCGCCCGCCCCGTCCCCCACTTCCTCCACAGAGGCAGGCAGGAGCCCTGCTCCAGAGAGCACCCAGCCGGCCGCGGCAAGGCCGTCCTTCAGGACGTCCTGGGTACCACCCTCAGTCCTGACTCATGCTGCGACGGCACCCGGCGGCGTCTATGGACACCCAGCGAGAGCCTCTGTGGGCAGTACTTCTGGAAGAGAGCAGCCAGCCGAGGGGGCACACCACCACCGTCCCGCTCTGGCCGCCCCCCACCCTCCCGGCATCTCCCCCGGGCCGACCACCTCTCCCTGCTCTGCGGCTATCCTAAGGCCAGGCCTCCTCCCCAGGTGCTCCCACCCTGGCTGCCCTTCACGGGAAGGGCTGGCCAATGGTGGGGATCTGGGGAGGAGGCCGGCAAGACCACGGCTGGGGGGTGGGGGAGCGTCAAACGCATGGGGTGTGCAGACCACGCGGGGTGCACATCTCAAGCACTACCGCCGGGGCCGCGGGGGAGGCGTGGATGGCCTGCAGGGTGCCTCCTGCTGCCCGGCCTCCAGAGGGGAGGGCTGGGGTCTGTGGCTGAGTGCCTCCCCCAGCCCTCAACCTGAGCCAGCTCCGCCCAGCCAGCCTGCCCACTTGCCTCCCCCCCCGCCCCTCCGTTGGGGACCAGGCCCTGGGATGGGAGAACAGAGGGCTGGGCGGAGACCCGAGCTCTGCCTGGGAAGGGGCAGCCGGTGGGCGCTGGGGCACCCCGTTCCCCACAGCTCACCTTCCATCTCCCGCGCGGCCTGCTCAGACCTCTCCTTGTAGATTCTGTCCAACCGCTTCTGTTTCTCCTCTGCTCGCTTTCTCTCCGCCAGAGTCCTAGCGCCCACATCTTGGAAATCTACCTGAGAAGTGGAGGTAAAGATCAGATCTGACCATCGTGAACCCAAGTAAAACAAGAATCAAAAACGGGCCTAAGGGAGCTTCCCCGGCGGCGCATACGTTAAGAATCTGCCTGCCAATGCAGAGCACACGGGTTCGAGCCCTGGTCTGGGAGGATCCCACGTGCCGCAGAGTAACTAAGCCTGTGCGTCACAACTACTGAGCCTGTGCTCTAGAGCTCGCGAGGCCACAACTGCTGAGCCCGCATGCTACAACTGCTGAAGCCTGCAAGCCTAGAGCCCATGCTCTGCAGCAAGAGAAGCCACCGCAGTGAGAAGCCCACGCACAGCAACAAAGAGTAGCCCCCGCTCGCCCCAACTAGAGAAAAGCCCGCGCGCGACAAGGAAGACCCAACACAGCTAAAGATGAATAAATAAAATAACTAAAATCAAAAAAACAAAAACTGGTGTAAGGGAAGACGGAGCCTCGCCAGCTACAACCATGAGCTCTACGGGTCTCGAGTTCACACGCGCTGTTTTAACACACACAGCAACACGCTCAGCTGCGATGTCTAACCCCCGGTAAGAACACAACCACCGGCATCTCCCAGTAAAATAAAACGTAAAAGACTTCCATCCCCACGTGTGCTGCATGCAGGCAGGCAGCAAGCTCGCTCCAATTAGTGGGAAGGAAGGCTGCTGGCTGGACCGAGGGGCCTGAGAACAACGCTCGAGTGGACCCCTAGGGAGCGGCAGGAAAGGCAGCAGCCACAGGCCAGGAGCACGGGCACGTGGGGGAGACTGGCGCTACTGGTACTGGTAGGTACCATCCACCGGGCTGGCCAGAGCCTGTGGCAGCCCAGGCAGCAACTCACACTGAAAGCAGGGGACAGCCCAAGCGCAGAGCCCAGCACAGAAAAGGGCTGCGTCTGAGCAGCTGAATCTCCCTCCTCCTTTTTTATCTTTCCTAGAAACCAGGTCCAAAGGCTCAGCACTACCTACACGTGGGGACAAGCTGCGGCTCTTCCCCCAAAGCCGCTCCTCCTGTCTTGGGAGCCCCTGAGGCCCACCCCCTTCGGTACCCCCAGGGGCCAGGCAGGTCTCCCCGCGGGGAGGGGCAGTGCAGCTTGGAGCCTGCCTACCTGTTTGTTGTGCGTTAAGAAGTGGAAGCCCAGGGCCAGCTTCTTATAGGCTGTACCATACTTCTCGTTCCAGCCGCGGATGGCCCGGGTGGCGGCCTGCCTCAGCTTCTGTGCCACCTCTCTGGGCGGTGGCAGGGGCCGCTCGTGGTCGGTGCCCAGTGTGAGCTCCAGGAACTCCTGGAAGTTGGAAACGACTAGCATCCTGAAATGGTGAGACCTGGCAAAGAGCTGGTCCAGGACCTGGAAAGCGGAGAGGCGGACCTCGGCGTGCTCCTGGCTCAGCTGGGCCATCAGCAGGTGGTAGGTGCGGCCAAGCTGCTCCTCTGAAGACCTGAGGACACAGCCGTCCTCACCAGGCGCCTGACGCACCCACAGGTGGCAGGGACGCGGGCCCTCCCACAGCCCTCTGCCCTTCCTCCAGAGCAAAGTGGACGAACTACTGCCCGCGAGCCAAACCCAGCCCCTATTTCTGCACAGCCCACAAGTCAAGAACAGTTTTTCCTTTTTTTGCTTAAAACAAGTCAAAAGAGTAACACTTCCTGACGTGTGAGATTCAGCGTGGGTGCCCAGTTTTATTGGGACCCAGCCAGGCCCATTCATTCATTCAGCGGCTGACCGCCTGTCCACAGCCCAGTGCCCACAGCAGACCTGACCGCCTGCGGAGCCTGAAAGACTCCCCGCCCGGCCGGCCCGCGGGTAGAGGCCTGCCGGCCCTGCACTCGCGTAGCAGAGACCCCACCCCGAGGAGAGACCACACGTCCCAGCACCCCCAGAAAGCTCTGTGGGCCTCTGGGAGCCGCCCTGGCAGGCCGGCGCACACCCTGACCCCTCGTTGCTCCTCCTACCGGCTATCCCCGCCCCTGCACACACCCTGCTCTTTGGGGGGATTCTGGGGCGTGCGGCAAAACCTGATCTGAGCCACTATTTTCTATCAAAACGTAAATCACTAACAGGATCACTTAAGTTTCCCTGCTACGTAACCACAGGATAAGAACGATCAGTAAATCCCCTCGGCTTACATTCCCAGCATCTGAGAGGCCCTCGGCAGTGAGAGAAAAAAAGGGGTGGTGTTGAGAAACAGGTCCTGCAGAGCCCACCTGCTATGACCTCTAACCTTCCTCCCATCCTTTGTTCCAACAGTAACTAATGCATAAGTACCACACGTGCGCTCAAGGACACCCCCCCCACACCCCCACCCCCCCCACACCCCCCCCACACCCCCCCCACCCCCCCCCACACACACCCCCCACACACACCCCCCACCCCCCCACACACACACCCACCCCCCACCCCCCCACACACACCCCCCCCACACACACCCCACCCCCACCCCCCCACACACCCCCCCCACCCCCACCCCCACCCCCACCCCCCCCACACACACCCACCCCCCACCCCCCCCACACACACCCCCCCACACACACCCCACCCCCACACCCCCCCCACACACACCCCCCCACACACACCCCCCACCCCCACCCCCCCCCACACACCCACGGGAGTGGACAGACACCAACCACAGCCCTGCTGTGTTCTCCCGCAAGCCACACAGCCCCACCTGGGACCACTACCCAGAACACGACCAGGCGCTGCAGGGCCCTGGGGAGACGTCCCAGGCGTGTCCCTTTACTAGTTCTCTCCTGGCAAAGGGTCGATCGTGGGGACAGGCAGGGGAGGGCGGACCCCGGGGGAGCCCCACAGTCTCCCAGGGCTGTCACGGGCTTGCTGAGACAGCCGTCACCTAAAACGTGAACGCTTATGACGTACTTGCAAATTTTCTTCAGCTCCTTCATTTTCTCGGGATTCACTTGGGGCTCTCCTGAAGTCGTGAGCTCTTCCACCAACTCTGAAAGTTTCTGATCCATACGTAGAAACCTGGAACGCAGACACGCTAAATGACCGCCTATTACTTCAGGGCCCTGGGTTTCATCGGCAAGTGTTCGCTGGGCTGCACTCTGTGCTGGGCATCGGGGTGTGGGCGCGAGGCTGGGGCCTCGCTCCCTGGCCTCTGAGAGGTGACCCCCGATGCTGAAATACAACCATTCAAGGAGACGTTCCAAATCAGACCAACAAGACGTTTTTGGTGGAAGTTAGGAAAAGAGTAACAACAGCTCGTGAGCTCTGGAGGTCTACGGTCCGACCCCACCAGCGCGGCAGAGGCTGCAGCCCCGGCTGTTCTCCGCCTCTGGCCACGCACTGCGGTAAGGCAAGGATCAGAACGGTCTAAGTTGCACTTAGTTAAATTAGCTTTCCCACAGGACCGCCGCCGCCCCTCTTTCCTCGCCAACACGACTATCCATCCAAAGGCCACAAGGCGTCCTCTACACCCGGAGCGAGCTGCTGCGACTCGACCTGCGCGCGGAGAGCCGCCCGGAGGCCGGGTGCGGCGGAGGCCGGGGCGCCCGCGCAGCACTTGCGCAGGAAGGAAGGGGCCGGGGTCGCCCTGAGCCTGGGGCGCCGAGGACGCCTGGCTGGCTGCAGGGCTCGGCTTCACCAGTGGAAAGAAGGGCCGGGAAGGTGGGCGCAGCCTCTCCCGTCGCGCCCGCCGACAGTAACGTTTATCGTCGCCGACCCTCGGCGGCCTGGGCGGGAGCCGCTCTCCCGAGCACACGCCAGCACCCGGCTGCCCACGGCCCTGTCAGGGCCGACTCCGCCCCCGTCCTGAAGTCCGGGGAGCGGCCGGACTGAGGAGGGGGCGTCTGGGGAGGGGTGCGGTAGGGGCATCACGGGGGGGACGCAGGGGTCATCCCCGAGAGAGGGCTCGCCCTCCGGGCCCCGCCCCCGCCCCGTCGCCCCTGCCCGGCGGCGCAGGACCGCGATACCTACCGCGCGACCCGGCCGCTCGCCTCACCTCACCCTTCCGGCGAAGGGCCCGCCCCCTGTCACATGCCCCAGATCGCGACAGTCATTGGCTCGCCCTGGCCCGGGCGGCGCGGGGGCGAAGGTCGCCCCGGCCACGATAGCGTCTACGCCGCGACGCGGCTGCTCTCAAGTTAGCCCGCCCCTTCCGGATGAGGCCCCGCCCACCTCCTGTCACGCGCCGCCGAGCTCGGCAAGCAATGGCTCGCCCTGACCTCCGAGGCGCGGACGTGGGGTCAGGGCCGAGGTCTGCGCGGTGACGCAGGCGCGCTCCCGGCAGGGGCGGGGCGGCCTGGGAGGGCGACGCGCGAGAAAAAGGAGGCGGGCGGGCGCAGCAAGTTCTTAAAGGAGCCGCGTGCGCGGGGGACGGGGCGGGGCCGGGCTGAGGGGTGCGAGCTTGGCGTTCACGGCGTCGCCGCCGGGAGGACTGCTGTCCCCCGGCCCGGCCCCGCCCCTGCGACGGGACGCCCGGGTGGGCGCCGCTGCGCGTTTCTCCGGGAGCGCCGGAGACCCTTCCCCAGACGCCACTCGGAGGACCCGGGAGGGGGCGCGGGCTCCCCGGGGCTGGGGGCCTCGGCAGCTGACCCCCAACCCTCCCCGAGGAGTGGCGCCCCCGCTGTCGGCACTAGCCTCGCCTGGGCGGCTACACTTCCCGGGTCCGATGGCAGCGCTGGGAGCCGTGTCCGGGGGACCCTCCCCGGGAGACGTTGCCGAACGTCCCGGAGGCGGGGACACCCCGGGCTGGGCGTTGTGTCCTCACGCGGCCGGGGACCCCAGGTGCCAGGTGACACCCCCAGCCAGGTGGCCCCGCACCCCAGCCGCCCTACCCGGCGGCCCCTGCGTCCTCGGAGCCCCGCCGCAGCCAGGCCCTCGGGAGGCGCTCGCCCGCTTACCGGCCCCGGGCGCCCGGCCCTACCTCCGCAGCGCCGCCGCCTCCCCAGCTCTTGCCCGCCTCACTCGGGCTCTGGGTGCCGCGGCGCCGGCACAGAGAGGCGTCAGGGGGCAGCTGGGATGTGCCGCGACCCGGGGTGGGGGCCGAAGGGGGTGACGGCGCTGGAGGCCGCCCGCCCCTGAGCGCGGCCGCCGCGGCCTTAGCGCGCAGCCCAGGCAGGGCCCCTCCCTGGCCGACGGTGACCAGACGCCTGTCTCCAGCCTCAAAAGGGCTTGAAGCGCTGAAACGCCACAACACGAGGGACCTTAAACACAGGACACTGAGTGAAAGGAGGCCGTCAAAAAGAGCAAATGTGTGATGCCACTTGGACAAAATGTCCAGAAGGGGCAAACCCACGGCAGAGGGAAGGGAAGGGAAGCGCCTGCACATGGGCACAGGGGTTCTTTCTCGGGGTGACAGACGTGACCTAGAATTAGAGGTGGTGGCTGCCCAACCTCCTTACTGTATTAAAACGTTGAGTTTTACATTTTGAAAGGGTGGCTCTTGTGGTATGTGAGTTACATCTCAATAAGTAGCTATTTAGAGAAAGGAAAAGAAAGAAGGAAAAAGACAAAGATGAATTAAAAAAACGACACAGAAAAGAGAGAGGCAGTGGCCACCCGCCCTCTCTGTGCCCAGACCTCAGGCCTCTGGTTTGCTCCGAGCAACCAAGAGCTGCTTCCCTTCTGCAGCTACAGGGTAACTGTCTCCTGACAAAACGAGGCCCGACTCTTTCCAGCTCCTCCCAGCCCTGTGCGGCCCAACTCCTAAGAGCTGTCCCTGCCCCGACCCAGGTTGCCCAAGATGCTTGTGTGGCCCAGTCCAGCCTTGTGCCCGCACCACCTAAGCCACCTGCCCACCGCCCTCTGGTGTCAGCTGATGGATGGTGGTCTGTCCTTCCACTCACTCGGGCCAGTGACCTTGGAGTCCCCCTGGACCCCTCTTCCTCTCACCCGACTTGGAAGTCCAGACAGGCCCACTTTCAGAACATATTCAGAATCCGAGCACTTTCCGTCACCCACAGCCACCAGCAGGTCCCTGCCACCATCCCCCTCAGCGGGTCACTGCAGTCACCCCTGCCCACTCCGCCCTCAGACCCGTAGGGTCCATTCACCTTGCAGCAGCCAGAGGGACCCTCTAGAGGCTAAGGTCAGATCATGTCACCCCTTCGCCCCTGCAGTGGCTCCCATCCCAGAGCAAAGCAAAAGCCTTTATCAGCCCACGGGGCCTTCCTGGTCTGTGCCGGCCGCCCCACCTCCTCCCTCCTGCTCTCCCCTCATCCCTGCAGCCACGTCAGGCTTCCTGGAGCCACCCCGTGCCTGGAAGTCTGTTCATCCCACCCCAGCACTTTCTCCTGCAGCCTGTCGCCTCCCTTGCTGTGACAAGCCTCCCCTCGCCCCGCCCCCTGCCCAGCCTGCCTGCCCTTTAACCTCCTGTACTTTGTCTCACAGCGCTTACAGCTCTATCTCACACTCACAAGATTACAGGCTTGTAATCTTATTACTAGATTATTGGGGTTTTTCCTCTTCTGCTCTCAGGACATATGCTCCGTGAAAACAGAGATCTTTGTCTTGTACCATGATGCCAGGCACGCAGTAGGTGTTCCACACTCGTTGAATGTTGAATCAGTAAATAAAATTAGCCAAGCTGAACTGTGGTGAGAACTAAAAAGATACTGTAAAACAACCAAAGCGGATGTTTCAGGATGCTAACCCCCAAGCAGCGTGAATGTGAAGAAAACCACTCAAGGCACGTCATAATCAAATAGTGGAAAACCAGTGACAAAGACGCACCTTAAAAGCAGTCTGAGAGAAAAGGCGTGTTGCAAAGATAAAAGAGCCGCAGATTTCTCGCCTGAAACAACACAAGCTCCAAGAAAATGGAACAGAACCCTTGCAGCAGTAAAAAAAAAAAAAGACACTGTTAACCTTGAATTGTATGTACAGTGAATTGTCCCCCCAAAACTAAACTAAGGTGAAATAAAATCATTTTCAGACAAATAGAAGCTGAGGGAATTCATCACCAGCAGATCTGTGGTGGAAGAAATGTTACAGGAAGGTTTTCAGAATTAAATCAGAATTTAATGACAAAAATATCTGGAAAATCTCCACGTATTTGGAAATTAGCCAACAGACACCGAAATAGTCCGTGGGTCACAGAAAAAAATCACAAGGGAAACTAAAATGTTTTGAACTGCATGAAAATAAAAACAACGTTAAAACGTATGGGATGTTTATGTTAGAAATGAAAGGCCCCAAATCAGTCATCTAATCTTCCCCTCAAGAAGCTGGAAAAAGAACACTTAAACCCAGAATCAGTGGAAGGAAGAAAACGAAAAGAGCAGAAATCAGTTACACAGAAACAGTCAAACAACAGGGAAAATAATCCAAAAGGTGCTTCTTTGTAATAATCTATAAAATTGATAGAAAACTGACTCTAGCGAGACTGATCAAGGAAAAAATAAGGAGAAGCCAATGACCAACAACGGGCATGAGAGGGTACATCACTACATGTCCTACAGACATTACAAAATAATAGAGTACGTCATAGATCATGTGCTTAGCAAAGGCCTAGCAGAACAGATCCAGGATACATTAAGAATATAACATACCAAGTGGGATTTATCTCAGGAATGCAAGGTGTGTTTAACCACTCAAAATCGAAAAATGTAATTCTCCATGACAACAGAATAAAGAAGAAGTATCATATGGTAATTTCCTTAGACAAACTAAAGAACATTTGACAAAATTCAACATCAGTTTATGGTAATAATTTTCAGGAGACCCCCTCAACCTGATAAAGAACACCCAGGAAAACCTACAGCAAGCATCACCCTTAACAGTGAAAGAGAATGCTTTCCACCCAAGATTGGAAACACGGCAACGGTGTCCACCCTCCTGTTTAGCCCTGAGCTGGCGGCTCTGGCTGGTACAAGAAGGGAAGAAAAAGAGAAGCAAGGCATGCGATTAGGAAGAAAGAAGTAAACTGTCTTTATTTACATATGATACAGTTGTGTACATAGAAAATTCCTTAAAATTTACCAAAAAGCTACTAAGATTAATGAGGGAGTTTAGCAAGGTCACAGGATGCAAGGTCAATATACAAAATCGCTCTATGTCTGTCTGTTACCATATTGGAAATGTTGGAAAGGTAAATTTAAAGATTCAGTTTACAATAGCGTTGATCATGAGATCGGGCTTCCCTGGTGGCGCAGTGGTTGAGAGTCCGCCTGCCGATGCAGGGGACACGGGTTCGTGCCCCGGTCCGGGAAGATCCCACGTGCCGCGGAGCGGCTGCGCCCGTGAGCCATGGCCGCTGAGCCTGCGCGTCCAGAGCCTGTGCTCCGCAACGGGAGAGGCCACAGCAGTGAGAGGCCCGCGTACCACAAAAAAAATAAAAAGATCATGAGATAATTAGGGTTAAAGTAACAAAATATGTGCAAGGTATGTACACTGAAAACTATAAAATGTAAATGAGAGAAATGAAGGTAGATCTGAATAAACATGTGGAGAGACAGCCTGTGTTCACGGGTTAGAAGACTCAGGACTGCCGATTTTCAAGTCCCTGTTACAGACTGAATCGGCACCCCCTCCCCCAAACCCATATCTCCGTGTGACTGGAGGCAATTAAGGTTAAGTGAGGTCACAAGGGCGGGGCCCCGATGCAGCAGGACTGGTGCCCTCCTGGGAGGACACAGGGAGAAGGCGCCGGATGGGGTCTCGCTAGGACCCAACTACCAGCACTGTAGTCCTGGACCTCTGGCCTCCAGGACCGTGAGGAAATATCCTCCTGTCTCAGCCGCCCAGCTTGAGCAGACTAAGACTGTCCTCAAATCGATCTTGAGATTCTACGCAATTCCAGTTTAAATCCCAGCGGACTGTTTTTTTTTCCCGGTAGAATTTTAAGAGCTGATTTTAAAATTTACATGTGGGTGCAAGGGAGGTAGAGCGGCTGACACAATCTTGAAAACCTAGAAAATAAGTAGAACAAAAGGGACTCGCACTCCCTGGTTTCAAGAATTCCATTGAAGTTCCTGTGACTGAGGTGGAGTGTGGCGTGAGGACATCCAGAAGGGGACCCAGACAGAGAGTCAGGGGATGGTTTTCCCAACAAAGGAGCCGCCATCATTCAATGGGGAGAAAGTCTTCTGATGTCGGAACAACAGGGTAAACACACTGGGGAGAAACGATCCTCAACCTCTCCCTCGGACCACACACACGGGTTAATTTGTGATGTATCACAGACCTAAACATAAAAGCTAACACTAAACCTTCTAGAAGATATAAGAGAATATCATTCTGATGTTGAGATAGGCAAATATTTCGCAGAATACAAAAAGGCATTCACCATAAAAGAAGAAATTGATAAATTGAACTTGACTAAAATTAAAACCTCGGCTGATCAAATGACAGTGTCAATAAAGTGTATGTACATATTTCTGACAAAGGGTCGGTAGCCAGACTGTGTCATGAATCCCTACTAATGAAGATAACCGGTAATCCAACGATGAAGGGGCAGAAGGCTTGACGGAGTTATGACTAACCTCTCAGCGGGTAGTGAGGCAGACCCAGCCCAGGAAACGCAGAGCACAAACACACATAGCAAAGAATGAGGTGGGGCGAGCGGAGGGGCGTGGACCGTGTGGCCACTCCAGGAAGTCCTCGGTGGCTGCGACGGTAAACCCGTGACGACACCAGGACACGGGGACTCTACTTCCAGGTTTTTACCCAGGAGAGAAGAAGGAATGTCCAGAGACGGGGGTGCCAACGTCCCGGGAAACGCCTGTGTGTCCATGGCCGGGTGGACAACCAGGCCGGGTGCGCATAGGGAAGCAGCGGCCCACAGAGACCACGGGAGTTTCTGGGTGAGACAAGTCAGGGACCAAGAGCTCAGTCCGTGATTTGATTTTAGTGAAGGCGAAACTCACCTGAGTTATGAAAACTGGAGTGATGGCCGTGTGCAGGGCAGGCAGACAGTCTGGAGGGGCTGGGAGCGCTGGCCACCCGGGCCCGCTGGCTAATGTGTGTGAACATTTATCTAGCAAAACTCACCCAGCTGTTGACTTACGATCTGTGTTTCCACACATACCATTTTCACAACTAAACAAGCCCCCAGGGAGCGGGTGCTCACAGCCGACAGCACGTGCAGTCCACGTGGAACGCCGGGCACCGGCGGCAGTGTGAGCGGGGGGGCCCATGCCGGCCAACCGTCTATCTAGCAAAGGTAACACAAGACCGGCACTCCTCCCACAAAACATGTGTGTGTGTTCAGCAAAAGCCACGCACAAGAGCGCTCCGGGCAGGTTTATCTGGAAACAACCAAGTGTCCACCAGTGTGTGGACGGGAAGTCACCCTCCACACGTCCAGTGGGACGCTGCACACAGTGGAAAGGATGAGCTGCCCCTGCCCGTGGGCGAGCCACCCAGGGAGCCGACGGTAGGGTTCTGTTTTCACCAAGTCTGAGAACCGCTGAGCCACTCTCACCAAGAACCACCGCTGCTGGAACACTGGCCTGGGAAGGACCCGGGGGCAGCCCTGAGGGCCCGCTGGCCCTCGGGCCGCACGCACAAGCACACGTGCAGAAATTCATCCTCGTGCGTGTGCTCAGTTAAGACCTACTTCTACAGAAAGGAAAGGGCAGGAAGGCAGGCAGAGAGGATGGGGATGGGGCCAGCAGAGACCCCGCTGCTCCCTCCCTCGGTGCAGGTGGCGGCAAGGAGCCCATCGCCCCGCGGACAGCTCTGCCCCGCACCCCTGCGGAGCCGGGAGCCCCCGTGTGCGCTGGGGCCTGACTGGTGGCAGATGGGCACGGGGAGACCCACTCGGACGGCGCTGCCATCCTCGGCCCCCACTAAGCAGAGCACACAGCGACGACCTGGAGACCGTGGTCTCTGGGATGTGGACCCCGGGCACAGGGGTCGGCGTGGGCGCCTGGCAGAGGAGCAGAGAGCTGGGACCAAGGCCGGGAGCCACAGCGGCCAGCACCCAGCAAGCAGCCCGGCGGGTCAAGGGTCAGGGAAGCACAGCAGTGAGGTCAGGAAGGAGGCCAAGGAGCCCAGAAGGCTCGGCCGACATGGCAGGAACAGGCGTGAGGGAGTGGTTAGCAGGGGCCGCAGAACCCAGCGCCGGTCCTAGCAGGAAACGTCTGCAGGAACGACGGGGACAGAGATTCGCAGCACAGAGCACGCCTGGGGCCAGGTGCTGGGGGCCTGGTGGAGCTGGTGGCCCTGCCCCGACCAAGCCGGAGTGGCCTCCAGCTGCTTCTGAGCCCCATTTGGCCACAGTGACAGAAGCTGTGTGAATTAAGAGGAATTTGCCAAAGGGAACTGGGCAGCTTCTGGACTGCAGGGGGCCGAAGCAGCGGGCAGGGGAGGGCCCTCCACCGAGGCACGACCTGCTAGGCAGAGGGGCTCATGCGGTCGCCCGCATCCTAACCCTGAGCCCCCTTGCCGCGCCATCCCTGCTGAAGTTCAGCGGGGAGATCTGAGCAGCGGCCCCTCCTCCCAGCCTGGCACCTTCTCAGCAGGAGACACGCTCTGCTTCAGGTGCCTCAAATGACCCCAGAGGGACCCCCAGTTACCAGGTGCTGCTCGGGGGGCAGCGGTGAGGCTGAAGGGGCCCTGGGGCAGGACTCTGGGACGGAGCTCACGTGGGAGCAGCTCTCCGCCAACCCAGGCCCCACCCCGGACCAGCGGCCAGGTGGCAGACACCAGCGGCGGGGTGGGATGTGCACGCGGAACAAGAAGTAGAAACCTTTTCATTCCCGTGTCTTACATTTACATTTTATTAGCTAATCAACATCAACATGCAAAAATAAGCGCTGAATACAAACCTCTACGATATGGTTTCGTGTAAACTACGATGGTTCATCTGATTTGGAAAGTCATCGGTGCTTACCTCAACTGAACTATTATTGGCTTCTGCAATGAATAGTGTTTAGAGCTAAAGTTACGGAGCCGTCGGCAAGGCCTCTGCAGACCCCGGTCCAGTGGATTTCCACGGATACATTCTCAGGCGGGAGATAAGGCGGCACGAGTGACACGACACCGAGCCTACACACATCCTAACACAGCCCCGTGGGCGCGGCTGCAGGCAGGCGGCGGTCCTGGAGGCCGGCCCCTCCCGCGGTGCTGGCGTTTTGGCAGCAGCTCTACAGAGAAGTGACAGGGTCCCTCGTGGCACCGAGTGGCCGCAGGGCAGTCTGGCATGGCCACCAACGCTCCCGGGCCACGGCCGAGGACTAGCCTGTCCCCCGGGGTTCCTCGTTAGCAAAAGGGAGGGAACTGTGAGAACACGGGTAAGGGATCAGTTCCTATGGTGAAAGGTTCTAGCCTCCCTCCGCGTGGTCAGTCTTTAAAGAAGTTTCTCTGAAAGGGGAAAGCGCTTCAGAAGCGTCGAAGAGCTGACTTGTTACAAAATCAAGTACGAGCTTGTTAAATCTTACTTCTTCTCTTCCCAAGAGTGTTTGTCGTTGCTCACTGATCTTTGGTCGCAAGAAACAGAAAGGCAGGCAGGCAGGGGCCCGCAGCCGCCCGGGTGCGGCGACCCGCCTACATGATGTACACCTTCTCGGCCTGGGAGAAGTGGAAGACCTCTTTGGTTCTCGGGCAGACGACTTTATCATCCTGCCGGATAGACAGCAGGGACTGAAAAGAAAGACCAGGCGCATTAAGACGGGCCAATATGGTTTAAATCAACGTTTCTATGAGAAACCCACAGAACCAAGGCTCGGGAAATAAGTCACTGCATTCCGGAGAAGTTACTTCCGGCAGGTACCCCTGCCCTAGGCCTTCAGGGCCCAGCCCTGCTAGCCCCGCCCCGCCCTCTGACCCCGCCCGCTCTCCCTACAGGCCTCGCCCCTCCCTCCCGCAGCCCAGGCCCCGCCCTCACGTTGTAGCCGTAGACGTAGCCGTTGGGCAGCATCATGGGCGGGTTGTTCTCGTTCATGACGTCCCCCGAGATCTTGCAGACCAGACGCGAGTTGGCGCAGTGCGCCATGGGCAGGGGCTGCGCCAGCTTGTTCAGGGAGCGGCTGCACACTGGGCAGTCGGGGCTCCGCGAGCTGCCGTCCTCCTTGTAGCACTGCCTGCGCGCGGGTTAAGGAGGGCGGGGGCCGGCCGAGGTTCTAGGGGGCCCCCCGGGCACCACGGGGGAGGCTGTTCCGAATGGCTCGATCCGTGGAGTTTGGGCAGGTTTCCACTGGGCACCCCCTCCCCCAGTCTCAACACTGTGGGGCTGCAGCCCAGTTAAGGAACGGGCCTGAAGCCGGGGGATGCAGCGCCCGTTTCAAGGTGGAGAACGAGGGCGCTAAGAAGCGGGGTCTTGGGCCCCAGCCCCACACTAAGAGGGGCACACGGGGAGCCACTCCCAGCGCGAAGGATACGGTGTCTTTATGGCCGAGAGGCCGGCCTGCAGGGTGAGGGTGAACACGGAGTTGTTCCCCAGCTGGTGCAGCCGGTAGTTGTCGTACCGGAACTGCTGGATCAGCATCCGCCACCGGGCCGGGTCCAGCAGGTCCTGGAAGAAGCGGGGCAGAGTTGGGGTGACAACAGCAAACAAACGCGACTCTTCATCCCTGCAGATGAAAGGTGACGGGAGGAAGAGTCACCCCACTAACACGCAGGCGGCCCGCGGCGAGCCCGCTGCTGACTCGCTTTCTGGGACACCGACTCGCTGGGCGGGGACTCGGCTGCCCTAGAGCACGTGTCCTGCGGCCTCGAGGCAAGTCAAGGCCTTGAGGCTGCAAGGCCAGCTCAGCACGGAGCGAGCAAGAGCCTCTCGCTAAGAGCATTAAGGTCTGAAAGGAGAAGCCTTATTCCTGGAAACCACTTACTAGAAGAGAAGATTAAATCACGTCCATGCCTAAAACCACCCAGGTTTAGACTCAAGAAGAGAGCGCAGGGAGGGAGGGGGAGACACACACACAAAAGCACAGCCAGAGGTTCTGTGTGAGCTCCTCAAGAGTCCTGGCGTACGGTACACATCACACTCCAACGTTTAAGAAACGCTTTTAATATTTCTTCTATCCAAGTCCACGGAGAATGAGGTCCACACCCGGGGCTGGCACTGCCCAGTGCCGACTCCGAGGCCCTGCGCAGCCTCTGCTACAGCCGCCTCTCAAAACAAAACACTTTGGCCTGTTCCCGCCGTGAGCCGTCGGGACACGCCTGTGACTTCCCACCACGAGGGACGAGGGTTTCGCTCCCTTAACCAGGCTGCTCCAGCGCGTTTCAGGAGTATCTGCCCCCCTGCTCCTGCTTCCAGGACACTCCACTGTCCCAGCTCTGCTTCTGCGTTTCCCGCACCCTAGGTCCCCCGCTTGCTCTGGGCCGAGGTTCTCCTGTGTCATCTTGCTCTTCTCTTTTGTGCTGCTCAACCTGTCTGACCAATCTTCATGGGTGGGAGGCTGTGTGGGGAGCTCTGCCCCGGGGAGGGGTGGCCTGCCCTGGCGGCTGTGGCTTCCGCCCTGGCCCGGAGCCCATTCTGAGGCTCGGCCCTCCTGTCCACAAAGCCATGATGGCAGCACTCGCCTGGCTCTTTACAGCCCCTGCAAGGCCACATCGGGGAGGGAAGGGACACGCTCCGTGCCCTCCTGAGCTGGCCATCTCGCCCCCAAGGGCAGGCCGGCCTTTCCTGCACTTCTAACAACTCTCCAGAGCAGGAAGACCCAACGCTGTGAGTTGAAACCTGAGTTTAGACCTGAAGATCTCTGTGACCTGCCGACTTATATTCCCAAACACTGCAGAAGGCGTGAGTTCAGTCCGGGCGACAAGCTTCCGGCCACCTCCCGAAGGCCTGCGCCACACGCTCTGGGCGGCAGGGGCCGGGTCTGCCAGGGGCCCCACAGAACTCTGCAGGGCAAACACTCAGGGCCTTGGACAGAGACCAGCTTCAAGGCCTGGAGCACAGGGCTGGCTCACCACACAAAGAAGGGGCTTTACCCTCTCCCTGCACACGCTGAAATGCTGAGGCCCAAGGCGATGGTCAGGGAGGCCCTCTGGGAGGGAATGGGGTCACGAGGGTGGAGCCTCGTGAAAGGGATTAGTGCCCCTCTAAGAGCGCTCCCGACCCTTCCGCCACGGGAGGACATAGCAGAAGTCTGCAACTCGGATGAGGGCCTCACCAGACCCCACTGGCACCTGATCTTGGACTTCTAGCCTCCAGAACCATCAGCAGTACATTCTGCTGTTCACAAGCCCCCATCTGTGGTGTGTTGTTGCAGACGCCAGAGGGACTAAGACAGAAACCTGCTACCGGAAGTGGATGCTTTAGGAAACAAATACCTAAACACGGGGGTGTGGCTTTGTAACTGGGCAATGAGCAGCAGCTAGAAGCTTGGAGGTGATGCCACACAAAATGGACCATTAAAAGGTGGGCCCAGGAGGAGGAGGGGAGAGCGGCAGGGAGCGCCCCAGGCTCCGCAGAGAAACCTAGGAGCTGTGGACTGTCAAGGCCACTGTGATGAGGCCTCAGATGGAAGAGGATCATGTTACTGGGAACTGGAGGGAGGGCTCCTTGTTACGAGGTGTGCCGAGCCTGGCCGAACTGTGTTCGTGGACGGGGGAGCTGTGGGTGATGAGCTGTCTCTGAGCAAAGTGCTGAAGGTGCGGCTCGGCTTCTCTTGAGTGTTTATAACAGAAACCAAGAAGAGAGGAATGACTTAAAGATAGAATCGTTCATCAAGAGGAAGCACAACTTCAGGATTTGGGAAACCCTGTTCACACTGTAAACACTGAGACAGGCTGTTGAGGAGAGACCAGTGGTGAGCGGCACCCAGGACTCAATGGGCCACCCCAGAGAAAACAGCCAGTTTGAACCTCAGGGGAAGGAGAAGGGAAGGAATGAAGGGGGGCTGTCAAACTTCTTAGGTTTTACAGGACGGGACTTGTGGTGTTTTTCCAAGAGAAGGTTCAAAGGTCATTAGGGCGGCCCCCAGGTTTCAAAAGGACCACAGCTGTGGGGGGTATGCCCCTGCCCAGACCCACATGGAACCTCAAGGTCAAGGAGAGCCACCCAAGGGGGAGGGACCGAGGACAGATGTGCCCAGTGATCCTGGCGCAGGGAAGAGAAAGCAGATCAGGAGCAAGCGAGGTCAGGAGAGACACTGGCAGAGCCGTGCAGAGGCCCCGGCCTGTCCAGCCCTGACCAGGCACTCCAGAGAGCGGTGCCCCGGGGAGGGGAAGGGAGCGGTCAGGCACTCGGAGCTGCGCTTTGCAGCTGATGTGCTTCGGGAGGTTTTCTGATATAAGCTGTTTTTGGTTTTTTGCGGTACGCAGGTCTCTCACTGCTGTGGCCTCTCCCGTTGCGGAGCACAGGCTCCGGACGCGCAGGCTCAGCGGCCATGGCTCACGGGCCCAGCGGCTCCGTGGCATGTGGGATCTTCCCGGACCGGGGCACAAACCCGTGTCCCCTGCATCGGCAGGCGGACTCTCAGCCACTGCGCCACCAGGGAAGCCCTGATATAAGTTTCTTTTACCAGCATAATGGGAACAAGACGGGAAATGTGACCCTGGGTCCCACGAACCAGGCCCAAGACGGGAAACGAACAAGTCGTGCGTGGGCCACGCTCGACTGTGGCAGTGACTACAGACCAGACCTTACGAGCGCCCGGGGCCCCCAGGCGCACCCTACCTTGTAGGGGGAGATGTGCGTGTCCGGCGGGAATGCCAGCATGCCCATGACCTGGCGGACCTCGTCCAGCTGGCTCCCTTCGGCCTGACTGAAGTGCTTTCTCGCGTGTCTGGAAAAGGACAGCGCGGCCTGTTGAAGTCTGCGCTCCCAGCGCAGGGAAGCTGAGCTCGGCTCCACGGTAGCTGTGGGATCCTGGGCCCCGCCCCCACCCAGACACGCGGAAAACCTCGGTACTCAGGTACCCCCTCCTCCAGGGGACGGGGACGGGCTGCGAGGCACCAAGTACAGAATCCCACCTAGAGAACACCCAGAGGCAGTGCCTGAACGCAAACGGTACCTGCCCGAGCCCTTCCAGGTGACCCTGGGTGCCACGAACTGGGCCCAACGACATCCATGGCACCCGGATCCGACCCGCCCCGCCCCTCCTCCTGCACAGCCCCTGGGGCCCCAGAGAGGGTCCAGCCTCCCGCCTCTGCAGTGACCCCCAGAACAGCCTCACTCGCGTCCACCGATCAGACCCGGGGCGCTGAGCCCTGTCTGTGCAGGTGGAAACAGCAGGAGGGGGCGGGGACCCCTGCCGCCACGCCTGCACTCCAGCCTCCTTCCCTGAGGCTCCCCGTGGAGAGCAAAACTGGCCCCGCCCACCCTCTAACCACCACATCCTGGGCTGGGAGCCCCCCAGCCCGGCGCCCCATGCCTCCAGGAGACAGAGCTCAGGGCGCCAGGCTGAAGCTGCAGCAGCGGGAGGACCGACACAGCTGCCCAGGGCTCTCTTGCCCTGGGGACACTGTGCTCCCCGCTGCCCACAGCCTGACCTGGGACGGCCATTTGCTCCAGGGACCACGACGGGAAGAGTGCGGTGGAGGCCTGGCCCTGTCGGGGGCGCCCGTGGCCTCACCCCCGCTCAGCAATGGGAGAGAAGCAGGGCAGTGCGTCCCTGGGCAGGGCCCAGCCAGCCAGAGAAGACCTGCCAGACACCCGCCCTGCCTGCCCCAAACCAGACCGGGAGGGGACCCGAAACGCCCGCCCCGAGAGTCAGGAGGAAGGCCTACCTCACAGCATCCAGCCTCTTGTTCTGCCGGATGAGCTCAATGAACTCCTGGATCCTGAGGCTGAACTCCAGGCAGCTCTGAGGGTGAAGACAAGACAACGGGCAGCTTACACGGGGTCACCGGAGCCACGTGCCAGCTTGAGGCCACGCGCACAGCGACAGCCGCTCCGAGTCGCCAGGGAGGCAGGGCTGCCACTGAAACCGCGATCTCAATCACAGTCATGGCTTTCTGGGCCCGGCCCCTCCCAGCGCAGCCTCGGCCAAGCGTGCCCCCGAGTGCGTCCCTCGGGCCAGGCCGGGGAGGGCAGGGAGGGCCGGCAGGCGGTGCTGGGGGCGAGAAGCAGCGTGGGCCGTCGGCAGCGCAGAGGGCGGTGGGTAACCGCACAGACAAGCGGCCCAGTTCCTGTAAGTCAGCGAGCGTGCGCCCTCCTCTACCTCCAGCCTTGCCGGCCGGCAGCCCTCAGCCACACGGGGCACCTTCCACCGCCAGGCGGCTCCGGAGCCGGGCAGCGTTGAGGCCTGGGCACCCGGTGGGTGGGAGGGAGGGAGCGCTGGGCGCGGACCCTCAAGGTGGGGGCCGTGAGAACTCCGAGAGAATGCTCCAGGCAGAGGGATGAGCCAGTTCAGAGGCCCGGGGCGGGGGGGTGGGGGGCCTGGGGCACTTGGCCAGGACCAGGTGAAGGAGGCAGAGGTAGCGAGAGCCAGTCAGGGGCTGGTTCCTGGAAGGGGCAGGAGCCCCAGGATTTGCCAAGGGTGCGGGGGGGGGGCTGGGGCTGCTGTGCCAGGAGGTGGCCGTCTCCCAAAGGCGTCACCTGGGAGGCGTAAGTCGCAAAGCTCCACGGGAGACTCTGCGGGCGGCTAATGGGGCCCCAACCAGGGGGGTTGCTTGTATGGGAGCCCAAACTAACTTTGAAATCTTGGCGATATCAATCCAATTGGGGCTAAAACCCCTGCGGTTGGGGGTAGAGGGCAAGCAGGCAAAGTGAACTTTCATGACCTAAGGTGAAAAACCTGGATTATTTTACAAGAGAAGTAATTTAGATGATCACATCTCGAACATGGTTTCCACCAGAGACAGAATACCTGGAATTAACAGAACAGGACGCAAACCTCACTGTCACTGCCACAGCGCCCAGGTCGCAAGATGGCGTGAACGGTGCTCTATGCCTGACGCTTCAACTCAGGTTTGCCAACCCCGCGACTCCCCACCCAAGCCCCGGCGTGCACACTGCATTCTGGGGAAGCGCCTGGGCCGGACCCTGGGAGGACACCCTACACAAAGCCCCCAGCCCCGCCCCAGGGACACGGGGTGAGGCCGGGCTGACTTGACCACCAGACCGTGCTGCCCAGGGCGTCCAAGGCACGGCAGAGATGCAGAGAGCCACTTACCTGGTGCCCACACATCCACCCCACAGGTGCTCAGGGAAGGCGGTCTCCCAGCCCGAGCCCCACTCCCTGCCCTCTGCACGGGGGACTAAGCCCTGGGCAGCAGTCTGTCCTGACCCCCGACTGGCTGGGGAAGGGCGCAGGCCGCCTGGGCGGTGCCGCACAAACCAGTGAAGAGGACACGCCCCCTTCAGAGGCCAGACCAGCAGGGCCGAGAGGGGGAGCATTGGGGAGAGGCCCCGCCTGCCTCCGGGGACCCGGTGACTGCTTCCGCTTGGGGCCGCCGGTGGATGTGCAGCCGAGGAGCGCCACGGGTAAACGCCGGGCCACAGCTTTACACAACTGACACGTGGAAATGCGTAGCGTTATTTACGGTGGCTCTTTGCTCTCCAGGTTAACCTTCAAACAGTCCGCTGAGAGGGAAGCAGGCGGTCACGCTCCACGTGGACGGCTACGATCTGGGTGACGTCATGTGCTGCTGGCTGAACACGCCCCGTGCTGTCTGAGAAAGGCGTGGCGTTCTCCCATTTATGACCCCTTCCGAGTTTGCAGACACGCAGCACACACGCTGCTGCCTCTGTTAGCCTGACGTGTCCAGAGACCCAGGTCAACTCCGGAGACTTTCCTTGCTGCGCCTACCCTTGGATGTATTTCTCAACTGCGGGAAACGTGGGTCTCAGAGTTTCTTTTCTCGTCTAGAATCTCATCACTGCTCTGAGGGATCCCTGGCATCTGGCACGGGCACCCCTGACCCCCCGCCCCAGCTCCCTCCCCTCCCCGGCCTGCGAGTGTGATCTAGTGCAGGAGCTCACGTGTGCCCACACATGTACGAACTGTACAGTGCCTGCGCACTGACTTGTGTTCAGACGCTATCTTGTACTGAGCACGTTCCAGTGGCATCAGGTTGTTCTCCAAGTGCGCTTCTGGACGACTACTTATGCTCCTTCAAGTTACACGGCGAGGTCACAGGAATGTACCATCCGTGGATTCGGCCCCTGCCAGCCCGCCCCTGGTAGCTGCAAGGCCCCCGCTTTGACCCGGCCCACGTGGTGTGCCCTGGCCAAGCAGCAGTGTTCTCTGGGAGGGAACAGGGCTTGTAGAAACCGCCTTTCGCGACCGGAGGCCTATTTTCCTTCTGCCCTGGTCCCCACCGAGCGCACAGCCGTGGGGGTGGAGCAGGAGAGCGGGCGCGTGTTACATACCAATTCTGGCTTTCCTTTTATGGTTTCCATACCAAGATCCTCACTCTCTTTAGGGGAGCCACTGGCCACTCTACTTTTCCGTCCCGTCTTCGCGTCGTGCTCGCTTTGGCGGCCCTGGGTGGCAGAGAGTGTCACCCTTGGCTGGTGACTATGTGCACACGACAAGCTCAACGGGGCGGGGTTAGAGGCACTCAGTTTAGAACACAGAAGACAAAGTTTTTCTGACAGAGGCAGGAAAGGTTAATACAATCAAGCATTTCTGCAAGCCCTAAGGCAAATGACACCTTTCAGTAAGGATGTTTAAATTCTGCAATTTACGTTTAAGTGCCTATTTTTAAAGCTGCTTGTGGGTCTCAAGAAAGGCTGTATTGGAGAATATCCCAGCCTGGAACTCTGCACCCTGGCAGGCGGGTACCCGCTCCCACCGGCTTCCCCACGTGTGTGTGGGCCAACCCGGCGCCAACCCCCCCCCCCCCCCCCCCCCCCGCAGCGGCCACGCGCAGCGCAAGCCCGGTCAACACCTCGTGCTCAGAACTTCTGGCCAAACCATAATGCAGAGGGGGTGCACTTTTCTGGGATTTTACCTAAAACCCAAACGCCACCCCCAATAAAACCCCAAAACCCATACCAAACCCAATAATCCTCCACTATGAATCAGAACCCCAGAACTCTGAACCAACAGGTGAAAGCACTTCGGCTCTACTGCAGGTGGCGAAGCTGCCTCCCCACCCTGCAAGCTCTGCCCAGGCGCGCCCTGCCCCCTCCAAGAACCCTGTCAGGTGCAGCCCCGCCCCTCCAGGAGCCCCGCCCAGGCGCAGCCCCGCCCCCAGGAGCCCCGCCCAGGCGCAGCCCCGCACACCTTCATCTTGCGCAGCCGGGACTTGTTGTCGTGGCACCAGGCCAGGCAGGTGGCTGTTTCTCGCCTCTCCAGGGACTCCTCCACCTCTTTGGCTGTCAGGAACATCTCGATGTTCACTAAGTCCTGCAGGGAAGGAAGTACTGGCTCAGAGCACGGGACCCCGGACCCGCCGAAGGCCGGCCCGACAGTCTCATCTTATAGGAGCACCCCCGCCCCGTGCCGGGGCAGCCCCTCCGCGGGCCAGGTCTGCACAGCAGGCAGGCCTGCGCCCCAGTTAGATGCTGGCTCCCAGGCCCCCTGAGAGCCCAGGCCCTGCCAGAACCTGGGGCCCTGAAGGGCAGAGGTCTGCCCCCTCGCCTCTCAGGGCAGCCGCGGAGGCCCCAGCAGCTCACACTCTCATTTTCTGTGTTTTGCTCTGCAGATTGGTTTAAAGTTTAGATTTCTGAGAAGGGGCAGCGGGGTGGTTAGGGGCTGCAACTCTGCCCTCCGCCGTCTGCTCCCCTCGCTCCGTCCCCGAGGCCTGGCACTCTGGGAGGGCAGGCCAAGTGCAGCTGCATCTGCGGGGCAGGAGGATCCCAGCAGGGCCAGGGACCCGCAGGAACGAAGCCACCAACTCAAGTGCACACCTGCTGCAGTCAAGGGGGCTCTGTGTGGTGCCGGGAAGAGCAAGGCCCCCAGCAAGAGGTTGGGTTACAGCCAGCGAGAAGGACCTCCCTGGTCGCACACGGCAAGGTGATGAATGCTCAGACATCACAAAAGGAGGGGGGTCATTAGAAGAAAACGAAAATTTCAAAAGGTAAATTTCTCTTCCATCTGGAACAGACTCGAGCAGAAAACGTTAGTGAAGGTCGTTTTCTCAGTTACCAGGTGGAACACCCAACCCAAACATCCCTGGAACCCCGTGTCTCCAGGGTCCCCGCTCAGGCCTCATGGGCTGTTGGGCACTGCAGAGCACAGGACAAGAGAGCTTTCTCGCCCACACTCTCTCGACCAAGGTCTGCCACGGCAAAGCAAGCCAGGAGCTCGCCACCGAACTTCCGTACCCAGGCACCAGGGCCATGTCAAGCTCCCTGTGGGAGCGGTGCTGCAAAAGGACACAGAGTCCTACTGGTGGATGCAGCGTTAAGGTGCAAGCTTTTAAGTAAGAGACACCTTTTTTTTTTTTTTTGTGGTATGCGGGCCTCTCACTGCTGTGGCCTCTCCCGTTGCGGAGCACAGGCTCCGGACGCGCAGGCTCAGCGGCCATGGCTCACGGGCCCAGCCGCTCCGCGGCACGCGGGACCCTCCCAGACCGGGGCACGAACCCACGCCCCCTGCATCGGCAGGTGGACTCTCAACCACTGCGCCATCAGGGAAGCCCCAGAGACACCTATTCTATTTCAAGAGAAAGTCACTGAATGCATATAGCTATTGATGCTGCAGTGAAAACCAGGCACTTACAGCAAAATTAACAAGAAGAAATAATAGAGTACAGTTACCCATGGACCAGCTAGCTCCTGAAGCATCTCCTGCGGAACCAAATGGGTCAAGGGCAGAAGAGCAGCTGACCAGAGGGCCCGGGGTGTGCTCCTGTTGTGTGTGTGTGTGGGGGGGGGAACACTGGAGATGCCCTGTCAGCTTTCCAGCTCCTGCATGGCCGCTCCAGACAGCGGGCAGGTCAGGGTGGCCACACAAGGGCAGCTCTACCCACGTCCTCAGTAGGGACGGCGGCTGGGCCCGCAAGAGGCACCCCCAACCTCCCCGTCCTGACCGACGATTACAGAACAGGACCCAGTCAGACAGGGCTGGGAGTGTGGCGGGCCGAGCGCCACGGCCGCTGCTCCTCCCGGCTGCTACCTGGCGTTGCCCTCCCGAGGGGAGCTCTGATGACGAGGTACCCCGTGGCTGCCGCAACCAGGACTCACTAATCCAGTCCTCTGCTCACCGCCCTCACTGCAGAGGTGGGCTTTCTCATGTCGCTTCCTTGGCCATTTCTCCACTGTCTTCTTTCTCCTGAACCCTTCCCACTGGGCAAGGCTAGGCGCCCAGACGACATTCTAGTCTTTCTTCTCTCCCATTTCCCACCTTTTCCAGTTCTGCTCTAAATTCCAAGAGGTGGCCTCTCCTGCCTGCACCCCCCCCGGCATCCCGGGTCTTTCCAGGTCTTTCCTTTCCTGCTGACGGTCCTCTGACATCCTTGGACCCTCAGTTACGGGAGCCACAGTGAAGATGTTAAACCAGCCGGCGGGAGGCGGGCCAGAGCGAGCGCCAACCACAGTCCGCTCCCGGGAGGCGCAAGCATGGAAGCTCCTAACACAGGGACCACAGTGGACTCCACCGGGCGTTCCTCCCTTCTTGGCCGTCTGCGTAGCCCGCACTCCCCCTCTTCGTGGTGTCTTTTGATGAAAAGAAGTCCTTGACATTAAGGAGCCCCAGCTGCAGCCTCTTCCTGGGAGGCCTCGCCCAACCCCAAGGCCAAGAGGATGTCCTCCTGCATCTGCTTCTGAAAGAGACTTGGCTTTCCGCGCCCTGTGTGAAGCTGGGGGCTCCTGTGGAAACCCCCTTCCAGGACTGTCTCCTCGACGAGGTGCACGCCGATCTCCTGGGGCTGCGCCCTTCTGCTGAGGACCACCAGCCCCTCCCCCGCCGCCCTCCCGTCCCTCTTGGCACTTCTGCAGACACGTCACCTTCAGCAAATCTCGTCTGACTTCGTGCTTCTCCCCTCTACAAGGTACACGTTTGGGGGCCAGGAGGCATGGGGAGCTCGTGCCTCACCAACCACCGCAGGTGTGCGTGGCCACGCCCTCGCAGGTGTGCGGGGGGGAGGGGGCGCGGGAGTGAAGCCTGACGCCCACCGCAGATGGACAGGCTGTGCCAGGAATGTGAGGCTAGGAGAGCCCGTCGGTCAGAAGCTGGCCGTGCTGGGCAGCGGAGGGAGGGGTGAGGAGAGCAGGCACCAGGGACCACTGGGCACCGAGCTGAGACTTGTGGCCCTGCCGCCCACAGCAGGAGCCTGGGCACGCGGCACATGCAGCTCCGGGGAGCCGCCCGGGACTGGGGTGCAAGGGTGAGGAGCCTCCCGTTCCCAGCCCCACTGCACGAGTGTGTCAGCCACGTCGAAGGAAAGGCCTAGGGCTGGAACTAGACAGGGACATGGACACAGCAGGAAGTGGGGCCAGGGCGCACAGTGAGGACCTGCGGATGCCGGTGTGGGGGTGACAGCACGATGCTGTCAGGGACCCAAGGCCACCTGCCGGGACAGGGGGCAGGGTCTCATGCTGGGGTTTCGAGCAGCTAGGGCTGAGCCCCTCGACCCAGGGTGGGAGCCACACACACACGGGTGACGTTTAAGCCCTGCCAGGGGATGGGACTGGCGGGGGGGCAGGTAGGCCCCAGGCGGCCAGCAGCGCTCAGACTGAGAACTTGAGAGTGAGGAGGGGCGGAACCAGGGGGTCCCGAGCATGTGGCAGAGGAGCAGGCTGAGACGGGACCCCACGTGGAGACGAGGGAGACACTGCCGTCCACACGGATTCTGCCGCCAGAGGCTCTGGTCGACACAGGACGTGGACAGGGTCGGCTGGCCACGCACTCTGGTCTGAGCAGCCCGAGCAACTGTTCCTTGCCCCCCTGCCCCCCCAGTGAAGGCTGCCCTCGGGACACCAGGGTACCACTGCCCCCAGCCACACAGCCCCAAAGGCCAGAGAAAGGTGCGGGCCGACCTGCAGAGGCCCTCCGCCACCGGCCAGCAGCCTAGGGTATCGAGTACTTCCACACCTGCACCCCCGGGGTCACCACACACGGACAGATGGAAAACGTGCCTGACCCCAGAGAAAGGCGTCACCCCAGGGGGACGGTCACGGGACGCGCCTGGCGGCAGGAAAGCGGGCAGCGGTGCGGGGAGGGATCCCTGTCCACACTCCAGCTCCTCGGAACACGTGCAAACCATGCGGCAGGTGCGACGCACCCCTAGAGCCGTCACGGGCGGGAGGGGACCTCCCGGCTCAGGACGCACGAGTGGCCGAGTGCAGCCTCCACGAAGGGCTGGGAAGCCGCGGCCCGCGCCCACCTCGATGCCGCTCTGGCGCGCCAGCTTCACGGCCGTGTTGTAGTAGCCACAGCGCAGCAGGTGCTCCACCATCATGCGGTCCATGCGCTTCCTCTTCCACACGCTGGCCGCTGCCGGCTGGTCGCTGCTGTGCTCCTTGAGGTGCTCGATCCTGCGCTTGCAGAGCTTGGCGCTCTCACCCTCCGCCTGGATGGACTCCACCGCCTGTGACACGCGAGCAGAGGGGGCGCTCAGGATGGGTGGAGACCGGGCACGCCACCCCCATCGCCGAGGACCAGGAGGCAAGGAGGTCAGAGGGGAGCTGGGGCCCAGGGCCACAGACAGCAAGAGTGTGCGGGGCTGCTGCCACCGAGCGGACGGCAGGGTCTGTCCACCTCCTCAGGGATGTGACCGCTTTACATACGCTGGGGCTATGCTGCCAGAGGCGTAGAACTTAAACTTTGTCATAGCTTCCTGGTTAATGAAACTACTTGTCATTATAACACGACTTTCTATCTTTTATAATACTTTCCCTTAAAGGCAATTTTGCTCAAAATTAAGACAGCCAGGTGGAAGTGCCCTACGCCTGCGCGTCACATGGCAGCCACTGTCAACCATCTGAAGTGTAGCTCGTGCAACCCCAGCAGGGAATTCTTGATTTTATTCCATTTAAATGTTAGTGGGCACAGGTGGCTGGTGGCTACGCACTGGACAGCAGGTCCAGAATTCTGGTCGGCCCTTGTTTCCCTCCAGCACATTCCACCAAGGTTTGGCTTCCAACTGGCATCAAGAAGTCAGCTGTCAGGATACTTGCTGCTCCTTGACAAGCGGATTTTCCTCCACCTGCTTTGAAGATTTTTCTGTCTCTCTTTTCTTCAGTCTCACTGTGAAAGTCCTAGTTACGTTTACTTTTATTTAACCTGTTTAGGTCTGCGCGTCATTCTCCCGCCCGCCTCTCCTGGACTCTGGCCCACTGCACAGTCCCTGCTCTGTTCCCTAATCTCTCACCCTCTCATGCACTCTCATCTCTTCATCCCTGTGCTGTATTCTAGGTAATTTCCTCAGACCCACCTTCCAGCTCACTAACTCTCTCTTCAGCTTGGTCTGATTGTTAAGTGTTAAAATGTTTGTTGTAAGCAAACATTTGAGTTTTTCATTTGCTACTTTTCACTTCTTGTATTTTTACTTGGTTCTTTTTAACTTTAAATGACATACTTTCTACTCCCTGCAGATATTTTCAAGCTATTTTTTCATTCTTTAAGCACAGTAAAGTATGGTACTTGATAGTTTCTGTACCCGAAGTCTGTGCAGATCTCTTTCTATTCCTGCTGTGTTGCAGTCGTGGTGTCTTGTGTACCTGTCCTGGTTACTGTAGTTGAACCATCTGATGCTCAGATGGAAGGCATCCTCCACTCAAGAGAACTGCATTTACTCTACCTGGAGCCTGGAGGCAGCACCTGCTGGGACCACTCAGACCAGGCTGAAGGAGGGGGTGGGCGGCAGTGCTTCTCCCAGCAAGTTCACTTCTGGGCACCCTCACCTGAGGTGTAGTGCTGCTGGGTCCTGCCATCAGGCCCCCAACTCTAAGGGCCCTGAGTCACTGGCCAGTGAGGCCCTTGCTGGGGGCTCTCTCTAGGCAGCAGGGGTCCCTCGCCTTCTAGCCCCCCTGACCCCCTGCTCTCCAATTCTGGCGAATAAAATGTTTTCAAATATCTTATCTCACTTTTTAGGGCTTATCAGTGGGCATACCTACCATTCCCAGAAACAGGATACCCTATGTGCTGTTCTGAGGTGAAATTGTGAAAAAAATAAATCAATCTACTACCCATCCTGGCCTCCCCGACCTGGGCTCCCTGGGACATCTGGAGTCAGGATAACCTGGCCCTACAGGAACAGGAATGTGGGTCGGGAAGCCGGCCTTACAGCTGACAGACTCCAGAGCGCGGACAGCAGGGGAGGGGGGCCCCTCCACCGCAGCTCCCCCAGGAGGCGGCCCCTTCTCAGGACAACTGGGTGAAGGGTGCGCCTGTGGGGTGCGCGCAGCCTGGGGGCAGGGCAGGCAGCATGGCCCGGAAGCAGCACTGACCTTCCTCTTGAGCACACTGAGCTTCTCCACCACACCATCCAGGAGGCTGACCACAGAGTCCACGGCTGGACAGCTGCTCAGGGTCTTCTCTAGCTCAGCCACTACCATGGTGACGTGGCTTGTCTCCCGGTCAATGTTCTTCTGTGCGGCACGGAAGCGCTTGTTCAGTGTTTCGTAGGGCACCTGCAGAAGACAGAAGGCCACTAACTCCACACGGTCAGCGGGTGGGCACCACCCATCGTCCACGCAGGATGTGCGGGCCTCCTTCGTGGCACTTTTTGAGGCAAGAGGCTTCGGCTTCTCATTCTCTAAAAATGTATCTCCTCTAAAACCTGCCCAAGCCCCACAAAAGGCCCGTGTGAGTGAGGGTCTCCTGTGCTCCTAGACAAGGACACAAAGGCTGAGATGCACCCTGACCCACATCTAAGATGCAGTGCAGCCTCCACTCTTCCCAGAAACCTCCACAAGCCAGCAGACAGAAAGATCACCAAGTTCACCTAGAATAACACAGCTGAGGAAATGAGCAAAAAGGAGAGAAGTACTGGGGGCTTTAATCGATGGACATGAAAGCCCACGATGTGCAGCAGAGATGCCGATGAGCCTGGCGGGCACCAGGCTGAGGCCGGACAGAAATCAGCACCTCAGGTGCACCTCAGGGTTAGGAAGGTGACGGCATCAGCACCCATGGGAGATCATAGGCACACATTTAACTGATCTCAACGAGAGGACGCCCATTCCCCTGAGTTATTAAAAACCACCCATTCCGTCCAGAGCATGGGAAGATAGAAAACCCACGAAGCACCACTGAGAAGTCTGGAGAACTGCTGCTCACACACTCGTCGGCCCCCAGGGTCATCACAGCGCAGCAGGCAGGGTCCAGCACCGCACCCCGGGGACCCCTAGGGAAACCCACCGAAGACAGGGACTCCCTGCCAGCACTCCCTGCTCACACGGCAGGTCTCCATGGGATTCTGCGACGGCTGCCGCAAACCGCCCCTGTGAGCGCTTCGTCTTCAGGCCCGCCCAGCAGGGAAGCACCCACTCCCGGGGCACTGCTGGCTCCACCGACACTTGCTAGGCACCAGCCGTGTGCCAGGTACTGTGCCTGGCAGGGAGGAGACCCAGGCCTGGCTCAGAGCCTGGGCTTCCCAGCAGCAGAGACCCTGGGGTGATGGCAGAGCCAGGCTCCAGCCACGGAAGGACCACCACAGCAGGACTCTTGGCCGGAGACCCAGCAAGGCCAGCACCGTCCTTGCCCTCAGCTAGCACTCCCATTCGGCAGTGCATAAACATGCCTGTCCACACCTTGGGTTCCGCCAGTAGTCTGAGGGGCAGAATGCCACGAGCTGAGCCCCATCTGCCACGTGTGACGGGGGTGGGCTCGGCACCGGGTGGCCACCCCGCTGGGACTCGGGCTCGCTGATGACTGCTGTGGGTGGCTATCAAAGCACAACCGAGCTACGAGGCCAAGCCCAGCAGGACACGGGACACGGCCTCACACGGACGTTCGGGGCCACCTGCTGCTGGTGGGCGGCGTGGGTCCCCCTGCATGGGCCACCGGACTGGGCTCTGTGGTCCACCCCCCACACCGGCCGCATCCTCTGGACTCAGTACTTCCTGTAAGAAAAAACGGAGGGGCTCCTTCGGTGTCCACTTGGTCAGAAAGTGACCACTGCGTACAGCACCCAACACGGTGCCAGGCTCGTGGCAGACAGCAAACCGCACGTGGTGAAGGATCCCCTCCAGCTCCTGTGGAGGGTGTGTCCTGCCACAGGCTGGGATTCTGGAGGGTGGAGGCACGACCCAGCCTTCAACCACCACCCGTGGTCTCCACGACCAGGACTGGGGGGGTTGGGTCTCTGCAATGGGAGCGGCACGTAGAGCAACCCCAAGATTGTGTGACGCCGGCACCGGAGAAGATGCCCCAGGGTCCTCAGCTGCCTTCGGTTTGCCCCCCAACGCCACCGTCCTGACCCGACGACCCCCCCAGGCAGCCTCCATGGCGCGCAGACAGGGAGAGACGCCCGCGGGGGGCTGAGGTCAGGGCTGGTGGGGTCACTGATGACTGCACACGCCCTTCCAGGCTGCTTGTTAAACCCAAGTGAGCGCAGGCGTTAATGTTACTGCTTGAAAAAGTGAGCACTCAGTTCCAGAACGACTGGGAAGTGGGTCACCGGCTGTGCCCTCAGGACCAGGGGCCAGGAGCGGAGGCAGCCTGCCCGGGTCCCGCAGGCCGTCTGCGTGAACACACTGTGTATTTGGAATCTGAGCTGGACCGATGCATTCATAAAAGAAAACAGAGTGGAATTACTAGAAAACAAGTTGAACAAATCCCACGATGCACAATGAACAAAGCTCCTAAGGTGTTTTTTATTATCACATCCAGACGTTACAATTCTCTTCCAATAAATATAATCAAAACCACCATGACACAGGAGAAAAGAGTCACGTGCCTGCACAGGCACGGGGGCGACCACGGGCCAGAGAGCCTGCACGGGCCGCGCACACACCGGTACACCCGTGAGCGTCACCGAGGCAGGGGGATTCCAAAGAAAGCTCCGTGGGCTGGGATCCGACTTTCAACTCTTATCCAGAAAAGCAGCCAGCGACGCTCTCACATTCATCCGCAGCCCATCGTCAGGATCCAGTCCCAACAATTTACACTGTAAGGTAACAGTCAAGCTTACCTATTTCTCTTCTGAGGCAAGAAGCCGACTCAGGGTCTGGCATACGTCCACTGTGCGGGAATGGAACCATGGCACAGTCCGGCCGGTGGTGGGGGTGGTGGCAGCGAGGGTGCCACCCCCGCACGTGGCCCACACCCCGCCCCACCCAAGCTCCTGACGGCTCCGGACACTCCCGTCCCCCAGAGGCCTCCCCTGCACCTGCACCAGCCCCACGCCTCTCCTGGCCCTGGCCATCCTCCCACGCCCCAGGCCACCGGCCCACATGCTCGGGGGCCACGCGCTCTGCAGGGCTGAGCTTTCGGGTCCCACCCTCTGCTGCCCATGCGCCCCTGTGAGCTCGGCCACCCACCCCCTGCACGAGCACCTGGAATCAACGTCCCTCCCGGGGACACCGGGCCGCCCAGGCCTTGCCTCTCCCGCCTTTCCCCAACTGTCCCCTGCTGTTCTGTCACCAACAGCTCCACAGGTTCCTTCCCAAGGGGCTTTTGCCAAAAGAAGGGGTGGAATTTCAGAAATGCTGAAGACTCTAAACCATGCCAAAGTATCACTGAGAACGAGGCACAATTGCGATGCCTGCAGATAGGCAAGCCTCCACACCCCTCAGCAGCCAAGCCCCTTCTGGGAGGAAAACTACTGAGACGGTCCTCGGTGAGACAACAAAACCACAGAGACATGAGAAGTGCAGTGAGGTGGGAAAGCAACAAAGAGCCAGACTGAGAGAAAAACTCTGTGTTCTTCAATACATTCCTAAAGCACAGGCAATGAAAGCAAGGGTAACAAATGGGACTACATTAGACTTTAAGACGTCTGAAAGCAAAGGAAACAATCGTCAGAGCGCAACGGCAAACCGGGAACGGGAAGAGATGTTTGCAGACCACACGCCTGGTAAGGGTTACTATCCAGGCTTCATAAGGAACCCCGACAGCTCCACGACGGAGAGACAAATAACCCAACTGAGAACTGGGCCACAGACTTGAACTGACATTTCTCCGAAGAAGAGACGCGGCCCCGACACGTGTGGGGAGGCGCTCAGCACCACTAACACTCGGGGAAACGCCAGTCACAACCACAAGGAGAGCAGCACACACCTCGGGACGCTCCCAGCGGGAACAGGGAGCAGCCGTGCTGGGGGGTGCCGGCCCCTACTCTGGGACTCCACCTCCAGGACCGGAAGGAACAGTGTGTGCTGTGGGGCGTTCTGTCAGAGTGGCCCGAGCTGACTTAAGAGAGTCCTAGAGATCTGAGCGCGATACAGCACTGCTAGACACTTAGAAATGACGGAGCTGGTTCATTTGTTTTTTACCTGGATAAAAAAATATCCTGAATGATTTTGGTAACATACGGGCAATGGTGCCTGATTCAAAGCACTGGTCCAGGAAGGCATGGAGACCAAGGAGGGTGGGCGACCTGGGGGGTGGACCCACGTGCATGGTCCGTGTGGCCAACCAAAGAGACAGGGCAATTCAGGGCAGAGACGACCGGCTGTCTCCGCAACAGAGGTGCCGGGACTGGACCCCACGTGGGAAAAGGACAAACCTCAACCTGTGCCTCATAAAATCTGCACAAGATTCTCTTGAAATGGACCACAGACCTAAACATAAAAGCTGAAACTGTAAAAATCCTCGACGTAAACATAGGAGAAAATCTTCACAACCTTGAAATAGGCGAAGATTTCTTGCAGGTATACAGAATGCACTAACTGTAAAAGAGGAATCCGTAAATTAGCCTTTATCAAAACTAAAACTTTCGCCCTTTGAAAGATAATTAAGGTAAGCTGCACCACTTTTTTTTTTTAAACCACCCCCCCCTGCTTTTTGTAATTTATTTTTGGCTGCGTTGGGTCTTCGTTTCTTGCATGTGGGCTTTCTCTAGTTGCAGCGAGCGGGGGCTACTCTTCGTGGCGGTGCGCAGGCTTCTCACTGCAGTGGCTTCTCTTGTTGCGGAGCACGGGCTCTAGGCACATGGGCTTCAGTAGCTGTGGCTTGCAGGCTCTGGAGTGCAGGCTCAGTAGTTGTGGCACACAAGCTTAGTTGCTCCGTGGCATGTGGGATCTTCCCGGACCAGGGCTCGAACCCGTGTCCCCTGCATTGGCAGGCAGATTCTTAACCACTGTGCCACCAGGGAAGGCCCCCTGCATCACTTTTTATTTTACCAATTTCTAATTGAGATATAATTCAGATACTATAAAATTCACCCTTTTAATTCAAGTATACAACTTAGTGGTGTTTAGTATAATCACAGGCTGTGCAACCATCAGCATCATCTACTTCCAGAACATTTTCATCACCCCAAAAAGAAACCCGCTGCCTACAGAAGCACTCCCCAGAGCCGGGCAACCAGCCACTGACCTACTGTCTACCTGAATGGACCTGCCTATGCTGGACATTTCATCTCAACGGAATCATACACTCTGTGGCCTTCTGTGTCTGGCTTTCTCTTTAATTTAGCGTAATGTTTCCAAGGCTCGTCCATGATGCAGCATGCACTTCATTCCTTTTTATGGCTGAATAGTATTCCATTATGCGAATGCCACGCTTGTGTGTGCACTCATAAGCTGATGGGCATTTTAGTCGCTTCCACTTTGGAGCTGTTATGAATATAAGGCTATAAATTCCTGCACAGGTTTTTGTATGGGCGCGTTTTCACTTCTCCTGGGTAGATTATCTAGGAGTGGAACTGCTAGGTCATATGGTAACTCTGTGTAGCTTTTTGAAGAACTACCAGACTGCTTTCCACTGTGGCTGCACCATTTTACATTCCTCAGAGTCTATCAGGATTTTAGTCTCTCCACACCCTCATCCAACACTCGTTACTGTCCATCTTTCTGATTACAGTCATTCCCATGGGTATAAAGCAGTGCCTCATCATGGTTTCGTTATTTCACCAATGATGAATATGTCGTGCATCTCCTCTTATGCTCATTAGCCATTTGTATCTCTTCTTCAGAGGCGTCTCCTCAAACCATTTGCTCGTTTTTACATCGGCTTATTTGTCTTTATATTATTGAACTGTAAGAGTTCTTTACATATTCTGGATACTAGATCCTTATCAAAAATGATCTGCAGGGCTTCCCTGGTGGCGCAGCGGTTCAGAGTCCGCCTGCCGATGCAGGGGACACGGGTTCGTGCCCCGGTCCGGGAAGATCCCACACGCCGCAGAGCGGCTGGGCCCGTGAGCCATGGCCGCTGAGCCTGCACGTCCGGAGCCTGTGCTCCGCAACGGGAGAGGCCACAACAGCGAGAGGCCCGCATAACGCCAAAAAAAAAAAAAAAGATCTGCAAATATTTTCTCTCTGTTCTGTGAGTAGTCCTTTCACTTTCTTAACAGAATACCTTTGAAACACAAGCTCCTTCCCTTTAATGAAATCCAATTTATCAGTGTTATTGTAAATAAAACTCTTTTCTTCATTTCCCTTTTCACTGTTCATTTCTAGGATACAGAAATACGAATTATTTCTATTATATAAACTGATCTTGTATCCTGCAACCTTGCTGAACCAGATTATTCGTTCTAACAGGTTTGTGTGTGTGTTGTGTACGTGTGTATTCCTTAGGACTTTCCATACACAAGATGATTTCATCTGCAAATTGAGTTTACTTACTCCTTTCCAATTTGAATGCCTGCTATTTATTTTTCTTGCCCAACCGCCCCAATTGGAACCTCCAGAACAATGCTGAATGGAAATGGGGAGTGGACATCCTTGTCTTTTTGCTGATCTTAGGGGAAAGGTTTGGTGTTTCACCACTAAGCATGATGTCGGCTGTGGTTTTCTCAGAGATGCCCTTTATCAGGTAGAGGAAGTTCTCTCCTATTCCTGGCTCGTTGAGTGTTTTTATCATGAAAGGGTGATGGATTTTGTCAAGTGTTTTCTCTGCGTCTACTGAGGTGATCGTGGGTTTTGTCCTTTATACTCTTAGTATGGCATTGCGTTGACTTTTACATGTTGGGCCAACCTTGCATTCCTGGGGTGAAGCCCACTTAGTCACGGTGCATAATCCTTTCATACGCTGTCAGATCCAGTTCGCTGGCGCGCTGCTGCGGATTTGAGCGCCTGCATCCATCCGTAGGACTGGTGTGTAGTTTTCTTGTGGTATTGTCTGTCTGGTTTTGGTATCAGGGTAAAACTGACCTCACAGAACAAGCTGGGAAACTTCCTTCCGCGTCCATTTTCTGGCTGTTTGTGAGGCAGCAATGTTAACTCTTTTTAAAACATTTAATAGAATTCACCAGTGAAGCCATCATGTCCTGGGGTTTTTCTTTATGGGAAGTTGTTTTTTTTTTAATCTTTTTACATGGTATAGGCTATTCAGCCATCATTTTTACAAAAGGGTGATTTTATGCGGTTCAACTCAACACATTCTTCCTTCTACATATTTTCTGTTTGTATTCCTCACCCAACACTCAACAAGGAAGAGGGCATTGGAGCTTTCTCATCAATTTGAACCAGGTTTTTATGGTTCACATTTGGCGGATTTTTTTAAGGTTTGTTACTTGCTTTTAAATTCTGGTTTTATCTTATCTGGTTATACCAAAAAATTAAATTTGTATTAGTCAAATCTACTTAATGTTTCCTTGGTAATTTGTTTCACTACAGCTTTTAAGATCATAGAATTTCTCCATTTAATTAGTTGAATGTTAAATTATATTTCCTCCAGTACCTCTTTCCCCTTCAGTGACTCGCAAAAAGTAATCCTTCCTGTTTTCATAACTGAAGCAGAATCCGGCAAACACCCTCATCGAGACCCGTATGAAACACCTGTACTCTCATCCAGCTCCACGGCAGCCCTCCCACACCGCGCCACTTGCTTTGGTACGTGTTTCTTCAAACCTTCTCCAGTGTTTGCTGTGGGTTTTCTCACAGTATTTGCTGACAAAGAGATGCACCTTAGTTTGTTCTCATAATGTTTTCAGCCATTTCTACCAGCACAGGAAGGAAGTATTTCCCCAATGGCAGGAGGCCTTTTATCTTTCACAATTAAGAAACCTCAGAAGAGGTTTCTAAATATTTATCACAAAGCTAACAACATCCTGTAAAGTGTTGCACTGAGCCCTGAATGGCAGCAGACAGCCCTGCCTGGCCTGGAGAGCTGTGCCTCGTGTTCCGGCGTGTGGCACGGAAGTCTCACGAATCACACGCGCTCCTGGGCTGACCTCCCCGGGCACAGCACACACCTGAGGGAGGCTCACGAAGGGCAGGAGTGCTTCAAACCCCCTCTTTCAAATAGGCTTCTTGAAAACTGACATGTTGCTGGCCCACCTCTAGGGGGATGTGATGAGATGGACTTTTCACTCCGTGAAGTGCTGACAAAGCTGGAGGCGGGAAGGGCACCGTCAGCACCTCCATATTCTCCCTCCTGGGGGCAGGGTCCTCTCATCCGCGACTGCTGGTTACTCACAGGCATCTTTTCATGCCACTGGTCCACCTCAGCAAGGGCAGTACGGGTAAAACAGAACACGCTGCAAGTGCTGAGTTAGCCGGCGTGCACACAAGGCAGCCTGGCACCAGCCCTCCACGTGAGCGTCTCCAGGCCCGGGGCGGCTCAAGGACCAAACACGACACACAGAGCCCGAGCAGGCACCGGTGCCGACTGTATGCATAACACCAGAGGAACACTGGCTCACCTTTTCCATACAACATATAACCAAAGCCAGCAACTTTGCAACAAGGCTGTTACTTTCGCAGTTTCATAGCAGACCCTGGCGTCCAGCAGAGACACCCTTCTTGGAGCTTCCCTCATGATAAAGAAGAAAGGTCTGATCAAGCACACAGAGAAGTCAGATGGTATCTTTCCAGCTACTGTTAGCATCTTCAAACAGAAACCCAGCACCCTCTGCTGCTGCCAGCCACGGCGCCTCCACTGGCGCCCACTGCTGGTGTGCTGCAGTCACCCTAACGCTTTACTCTTCCTGGCATTTTCCCAGGAGATGTTCTACTGGTTATTGCTGGGATGCAGAAAAGTGAGGACTTTTGTCTGCTTTTCATGTACCCAGTTACTGTGCTGACCTTTCTAATTAACTGCAGTCATTTTCTGGTTAGTTTGCTTGTGTTTCTGGGTACATAAACATATTCTGTCTCATTCGTTCTAACAGTTACATTTACTTGTTTCAATCTTACTTCTTTGGATAGAATTGCCAAAATAATATTTAATAATTCATCTGTTATTTGAAGAGTTATTTCTTCTACGCCCTCCAAAGAGCTTATAATCCCAGTGGTTAGAAACAAAGAAGCAAAACACAGTTAAGTCAAATGGCAGCCGCAGCTAAGGAGAAAAACAGAGCAGAAGAGGGGATGGTGGGACTCCCAGTCTCAATAAGGTGCTCGCGCTGAGAAGGTGATACCTGAGCAGAGACGGGGGAAGGTGAGGGAATAAGCCAGACTGACATCTGGGGGAAAGGATTCTGGACAAAGTAAACAAGAGCAAAGACTCTGAGGCCCCCCATGCTGGCACATCCTGTAGCAGCGGGGAGGCCACTGTGGCTCGGTGTCCAAAGGAGTGGAGGTGGGGGAGGAGGTGGCGGGGAGGAGGGAGAGGCGAGGAGGTGGGGGAGGGGGAGGAGGACAACGTCGGGGAGGAGGTCGGGGGTGAGGGGGAGAGGTGAGGAGGTGGGGGAGGAGGACGATGTGGGGGAGGAGGTCGTGGGGAGGAGGTGGGGGGGAGGGGGAGAGGTGAGGAGGTGGGGGAGGAGGACGACCTGGGGGAGGAGGGGAGGGAGGTGGGGGAGAAGGTCGTGGGGGAGGACGTGGGGAGGAGGGGAAGGGGGAGGCGAGGAGGAGGGGGAGGGGGAGGGGAGGAGGACGACGTGGGGGAGGAGGAAGAGGGGGCCAAGTCATGTGGCCCCGGAGGGCCACTCTAACAACCTTGGACTTTACCCCGAGTAAGACGGGAGGCTGCCAGGAAGAAGCACGGGCAGTGCTGGGGACAGCTGGGGGCTCCTTCAACAACCCGGAGAGGGCCTGGTTTAGGCCACGGTGGCAGAGTGAAAAGGATGTGAGGACAGGCTGGATGTGAGCTCTGAGAACGGAGGGGTCGAGGCTGGCTCCAAGGTTCCAGCGTGAGCCAAACGGGATGGGAGCGCTGTCCGCCACTGAGACCAGGAAGACGGGGGAGCGGGTTTGCGGAGGAGTTGGGTAAGACAACGAGTTCAGACTTCCACATGCTGAGACACCTTACAGACCCAAGAGGGGACGTCTGACAGGCTCCCGGGTCCAAGGCTCTGGGGCTGGTGAGGGGATCCAGCTGGGAGTCATCGGTACACACGGGGGTCCTCAAACAAGGTCACCAAGTCAGCGAGCAGTCCCAACAAGGAGGATGAGGGGCGGCTGTGAGCCTGGGAGGAGCCAGGCGTGCGTGGTGTCACGGGAGCCGCCTGGGGCCCTACGCCGGGAAGGAAGGGCAGCCTGTGGCACACGTGGTGAGAGGTGGGGGCGAGCACCAGACGCTGTCAGGGGCTCAGGCAGCCCCATGGGGTCACCTGGAGACCCTGGCCAGAAGCCTGCCAGGGATTGCTGGGGCAAAACCAGCCCGGAGGCCGCTCGTGAGACCGGGAGGTGGCCATCTCGAAGGGGGTGCCCGAGGGTGCTGTCCAGCTGTCACCTAGAAGGTCACGGCATGCACACCGTGAGTGGACAGAGGGGCAGGGCGCAGACACTCCTCCCCGGCAGCTGAGCCCTGAAGGAAGGAGAGAGGGGTGCGGGCCGGGGTGGGGGGGTGAGAAAAGAAACTCCGAAGGCTGCCACACCCGGAATGCCGCTCGTGGACAAGAGTGAGATGTGAATGTTTACGGGATTTCTGCCCAGACAGAAGAGATGCTCGCTCGGCCAACAGCTACCGCCGGTGCCCCCCACGGGCCAGGAGCTCTTCCAGGCGCTGGGAGGGCAACAACCGCCCCGACACGGCCCCTCACTGAGGACCAGCGTCCCAAGGGGGCATCTGACAGAAAAAGCGCCAGAGGGTGACCGAAGCCAGAAAGAAAACCCCAGGGTGAGGGCCAGAGCGCAGGGGCCGCAGGGCCGGATCCGGCTCAGGGCGGTGGCCTGGGGCCACGTGGGCAACGACACGTCGGCAGTGCCCTGCCTAGCCGGCTGGTGGAGCGCTAGGAGGCCGGCTCCCATGTGCAGAGACCTGGGAGGGACACAGGATGGGGCGGGGAGCCGGGGGAGGTCTGGCTCAGATGGGGCAGGGCACGGGGGCCGCTGTCATGATGGGAAAGGGGACAAGGCCAGGCCCCAGGGGCTGCGTGTGGTGGCAGGGGAAGGCTGGCTCTGTGGACAGTGAGACCATCGACCCAGCTGGGGGTTTTCTCCCCTCGGCCACATTCTGCGCGATAGTCCAGTTATCAAACTACTCAGCAATATTTAGTTGTTAACTATTGGTTAGCAGTGATTGAAACAGTGAATAATTCTGGTTTTCAAAAGGTTGTAAAAAACGTACACCTGAAAATAACCAACTGTTACCCCGGTGGAAACTGCTTGGCCAGGTTCAGGTCAGCATCAAACATCCCACCTCAGCCTGCCCGAGGCCTTTTCCCGGCCCGTCTTCCCACCCCGCCCCCCGGCCCGTGTCGCCAGCCAGGCACTCAGTGGCCCCTGCCCCCTTTGCAGGGCTCTGGGGACGTCCGAGCTGCCTTGCTGCAGTGGGACCGTGAGCCTTCCGTGTCAGGGTTGCCAAGACTTAAACTCAACCCACATGGCTCCTCCCCGAAATACGCCTCCCCGGCCACCCCCAAACAAGTGCGCTGAAACCCTGTGTCCCTCGTTTAATGCCTCCTGCCACCAAGCGTGTGACCAGGACGGGGCCTCACCCGTCTCTCGGGGACCCCCTCTCCAGGGTTTGTTCCGAGAGTTCCAAGAGCGCAGATGTCACGTGCTCAGTGATCATGGTGGTTACAGACCCGGCGGAAGCCAGGGGCCCGAGGCGTGTGTGGTGGCCACACGGCTCCCCCACCAGCTCTGCCACCACCTGCCCAGGGCTGAGGGTCAGCGCTGGCTCCAACAGCCCACCCCTTACAGAGAAATGGAGATTAGAAAGCCCTTTCCTCTCCAGACTTGAAATCTGCTTAAAACACTAACCATACTTAAAAACACAAGCAGCGAGCAGGGACCCCTCATGTCAACCCACGTCTCTCCGGGAGGGCCCGGCACGGAGGACGCAAGGACAGGACATGCCACCAGGTCGCCTTTGTTTGGTCAAACGTCCCTCCAGCGACAGTGAGAGAGAGGGGAGCGCGAAGCCAGGTGGACGCGCGGCACACACTTCAGAGAGGGGCACGCAGCGGAGCTCTGGGTGTGCAGGGCTCTGGAAGCCAAGGCCACGTGCGGGCTCTTTCAGCTGAGAACAAGCACTGCCCTGAAGGTGTGACGAGGCTGCAGCCTGAGAAGAAGGCAATCATGACGCAAGCAGCTGCGGACCAGAGACGGCCAGCGTCTGAGGGAGGGACTGGCTCACTCGGGAAATCACAAAACCTAAAGTAGAAAGAGGTTAGGCCCCAGCCATGGCCACCACCTGGGACACAGCATAATCAGATACTTGTCTCAAAAGTCCAAACACTTTATGCTACCAGCGTCTCTCAAATTTGAGAACACGTGATTCCCCCAAGCCAGGCTGAGGCCAAGTTTGTAAAACCGCACTGAAAGTTATAACTTTAGCATGTAACTGGCGCACAAACTTTCTACAAGTACAAAGCCAGGATTTGAAATTGCAGGGCAGTACTTGGTCAACAACACTGTCACCACGTTAAAAGCAGCAGATTTTTTCAAAGACACAGGAGAATCTGCCTCCAGGCCCAGCTGGGAGCAACGGCCACACTCCCAGCCTGTCACATGTGGCGAGGAGGGGACGGCTGGGAGAGGGGCTGGGGAGCCAGGATGAGGCTCCAGGTGAGCCCAGAGATGGGTCCAGGTGAGCTCAAGGGGAGGAATCAGGGTCCAAAGCAGGTTTCCAGCGACGATGCCAGGTCCCTCCCCTGGGCTGAGCGAACTCCCACCTGACCTGGACGGTGACAAAGAAGGCCTCTAAAATATGATTTTCCTTCAGCTATCCAAATGAAAAAACAGAAATAAAAACTCCAAAAACGAATGGGATAACTAGCAAAGTCATTTGGAGAATAAACACAAATTGCTTTTATACTCAGAAAAAACATCTAAAAACATAATTAGAACAGGGTTTCCAGTTGACGAGGGTGGATCACGCACTCGAGCTTCCATTTCTCCTTCCCTGAGGCCTGAGGGGCACGGCCCACAACCCCACACACTGCAGGGAAAGGTGCCAGCCAGGGCCAGAGCACCAGGTGCCCGGACACGCCCGCTGCAGTAAGAACAAGTTCCCCACAGCAAGGTGCAGACCAGTGGTTCTCATGGGGACCACCTGCGCCCCCAGCCCAGGACAAGCAGCAAAGCTAGAGGCACCCAGAGGCGTGCTCCTGCCGCCAAGACGCATCCATACGTCCACAGGCCCCAGGGGGAGCAGGGGCTCCGGGGGAGAGGGCCCGGGTCAGGGCGAGCCGGGAGCCGCCACCAAGGGCCGCTCCACCCTCTGGCCACTCTGCCAGGAGAGAAGAGCAGAAGAGCTTACCAGCCCTGAGGCTATGACGAGGCTGCCCAGCCCTCCAACAGGGAGGAGTCCCCATCCTGTGTGAAGGGGACTTGCCGGCTGCACGCTCGTCCCTGCTACCCTGCAGGAGGAGCTGCCTTCAGACTAGAGAAGCACAACCTATGCCTTCCAGAATGCCCACCCTCAGCCCTCACCCCCTGCCCCCCTGCCCTGTCCCCCTGCGCCCCCTGCCTCTTGACTCTCTCCAGACCATGAACAGCACAGCTCCCGAGCCAACAGCTCTTCCCATGTTCCTGGTGAAACTTCCTCATTATCCAGTAGAAATTACTCCTGATAAAAATGTTAACTCAGCAGTGACACACATGTCAAGAGAACAGAGGAATTATCCTGTGGGATCTAAATAATCTGTCAGGGAAAACGGAGATAGTACCTTGCAAAAATTCTACTTTTGAAAATCATTCCAGAAAAGAAGTAAAATTTCTTTATTTGGCAAGCTCACTTGAAATGATACTATAATATTTCTTGGGACTTCCCTGGTGGTGCAGTGGTTAAGAATCCGCCTGCCAATGCAGGGGACACGGGTTCGAGCCCTGGTCCGGGAAGATCCCACATGCCGCGGAGCAACTAAGTCCATGAGCCACAACTACTGAGCCTGCGTGCCTGGAGCCCGTGCTCTGCAACGAAAGAAGCCACCGCAATAAAGAGTAGCCCCCACTCGCCGCAACTAGAGAAAGCCCACGCGCAGCAACGAAGACCCAATGCAGCCAAAAAACAAAAACAAAATCCTTTACCTCTAGAAGTATCTGCCTAACTACATTAATCAAAGCCTGTCTGATAAGTCTGCAACTCAGACTCCGTTCACGGTTATGAAACGCGAGAGCACGACTCGGAGGAGGGATCCTGCCTGTCCGGTGTTCCCCACATTCACCACCACAGTTTTCATCCTTGAACCTTCTTGTCTGTCCGTCAAGCGGCAGGCCCGGCAGGGGCTGAGGGAGACCAAAGCTCACAGTCAGCGGTTCCCACTCACACCCCTTTGTTTTGGTCGGTGCCTCGGGCAGCAGAGAATCGTGGCCTATGAGCCGCAGGGTCTTGGGGAGTGGAGTGTCAGAACGGCACGCCCTACACCTGCGGTCCAGCAAACAGGCATCTGGCTCAGGCCGGCAGCGCTTCCCTTCCTTCCCTTCAGCTACCTTCCCACAGCCAGAGCCCTCTCTTCACCCTGAGCCGACCCAGGCGCCAGGAGTAAACAACCTCAGAGGCGTTGAGGACCCTCCCGAGGTCTCCCAGGAAGTGAACGCAGAGCTCACAGCAACCTGGCCACACCGCACCCCCCCTCTGTCACCACTGACGTGGACAGGGATGCTGGGTCCTCCGGGAGGAGAGATGCGACGTGGCCCCCGGGAAAGGAATTCAGACGCACGTAGGATCGGCCGCAGCTCTCCTGGGAATGTTATAACCTTGAGCGTTGAAGGAATTTACTCCCAGGTGCTTCGCTGTAGTCAATCACCATCGAATCCTCTACTAACTAGGGAAGAACTAGCACCGACCCCTCTCCCGGGAACACCGATTTCATCCCAGCGTTAAGTCGACTTGCCTCAGCGACCATCCAAGGTCACCCAACTGGCGACCGAGTGGCAAGGGCTGTATTTCAGGTTTGGTGACGCCCTGCAAATGGGTTCCCATTGGGTCGTGAGGTCTCTCCTCACAGGTTCCCTAATTAGAGGCTGGAAGCCATCCATCAACACCGTCTGACACGAGCTTCCGGGAGGATAGCTGGACACCAACCGCCCTTCACGGTGGGCACTCTGGCTGGGCGCCCGCGACCCCACAGCCCTGAGACCCCAGCCTCCAAAGTCGCCAGCCTGTCTACGACCAGGACTGTCGCTGATGCAGTTCACGGTATTATAGGACGAAGGGGCCACAATCGGGCTCCGGAGGGAGAAGCGGGGCGCCAGGCAGACGCGCTCCCCGCCCTGTCACGAAGGCAGGAGGGAGCATGGATGGCCAGACGCCACACCCGCCCGGCCCTCAGGTCCCCTGCCCCCGGGGAGCCTGGCCGCCAGCCCAGGACCCCAGAGAGACGGGCCCCCAGCCCCTGGGGAGCCAGGCCCCCAGAGTCCGGCCCCCGGGGAGCCCAGCCCCCAGATCCCCGGCCCCGGGGAAGTCCGGCCCCCAGACCCCCGGCCTCCGCCCGGCGCCCCATGCCGCCCTCCGGCCTTCGCCCCGCCCCTCCCCCTCCCCTCAGAGGCCGCCCGGCCAGGCGCGGGCGCCCCCCGGCCGCAGACCCCACCTTGAGGGTCGGATACTCCTGCACCTTCAGGGTCATGGAGAGCTGACCCGCGGACTCTTGCACCGCCATCTTGGACCGGCCAAAACATTAGCGGGCGGAGCGGAAGCGCGGCGCGCGGCACGCCGGGTAGTGACGTCGCGGGGCGGGGCGGGCCGATGCCTGCACCAATCACGCCCGCCCCCGCCCCGTGGCGGAGGATGGGCGCCGAGAGGCGTCCACTCCACCCAATCATCGCCGGTCTTTCTCTCGTTCAGCCAATCAGAGGGAAGAATGGCTGGGCGTGGTCTCTCCTTGAACTTGAGGCGGGGCGGGGCGGGGCGGGGCGGGGCGGGGCGGCTTCTCTCCACCCGTCGCTCGCTTGCTGCCCCAGCCCCAGTGCTACCTTCCCAGAGCGCCCCCGGGGGTTGAGGGCCGGGGTCCTGCTAGGAGCGCGGCTATGGGGGTGACTGGGCTCGCGTGGGGCGGCCCCTGGAGGCAATGACCCCTCCCTCCTGATTAGGAGCCCTCCTTGCAGTGACCCTGCGTGGTAGTCGTGGCCAGAATGTCTGCAGGCCACGGGTGCCTGTCAGCCGGCTACTTTCCATGGGCCCCTCTCCGCAGAGGAATGCGTCTGGAGCTTGACACGGAGCCGCAGGTTCCCGCTGAGGAAGAGGAGAACTGAACTGGTTAAGGAAAGAGGCTCCCACAGTGTAACAAGGACCCGGTGCGGGGAGAGCATCCAGCATCCCTGGCGTCCACACAGATTCTAGTTTCCTTTCAACCACTTCACATTCTTATTCCCTTTTATTCCTTTTAAAAATAGAAATTAAATTAGGTTTCACTAGTTAAGAGAAGACTTTCAAATTAAGCCACATCTCACACTCATTTCTGAAACGATTTTTTAAAAAGAAATATTAAGTTTAGCATTGAAAAAAACACCTAAGGCGACACAAGAAAGCCACTGTCGAAATGGGAGCCACTCGGACTCTCTACCCTCACCCCCACCAGCCCCCACGCCCTGCAGCATTCTAGCAGAATCATGGCAATAACCGAATCACGGGAGAATGAGAAGCTTCCTGTCCTGGATAAAACCAAGTTCCTGGAACCTGATCACATCAACCAGAGTAACAGCATCAAGGCAATCAGAGCCTGTGCAGCTCAAGGCTAAGCTCAAGCCTCTGTCAACTGTAATAATATGACAGCCAGTTATTTCACCAACAAAAGGGAGTTTACTCAGGAATAGTGGAGGAACTTCGATTCGGAATATGCAAACAAGGACAGACCACAAGCAAACCCAGGGAACAAGAAATGGGGACTTGCTTTTACAGGGAAAAGGAGGAGTTGGGAGGGGCTGTGATAACGGAAGAGTCCATTGGAAGAGCTGGGGGGGGGGAGCGTGGAGGCTTCCCATTGGCTGAGCTGCTGCAGTCTCTGATTGGCTGGGCTCTGGGGGGGTGGGGTTGGAGGGAAGTTTTCTTATTCCTGCTGGATAGTAGGTAGAGGCATCTTCCTGTTTGGGATAATTGACATGCATGGTGGGTGTGAGGGCACCCACTGCGGGCCTGTCCTGACTCCAAAGGTTAGTGGAATGCTCCTTAATTAATTCTACATTTTCCCCTTTTGCTCAAGATCTTTCCTTGAAAGCATCACTGATCAAGAGTCAGGATCTCCTCACCTAGTGGTTTGCCCCAGTTAACTTAAAACCAGTAATTAGGGTCAGCATTTGGATCTTCAGAGGCTCTCATTTTAAAGAGGCAGGTTTTCATGGAGGAGGAGAGAGGAAGGTGGTGTTGGGGGCAGGGCCTGAGCACAAGATGGTTTCTAGGGGCAGAGTCTGAGGCAAAGGGAGTGGGAAGACACATAAGACCCTACCTGAGACAAAGAAATTGGGGTCGGGGGGGACACAAGAAGCACAAGGCTTTGGAAGCCATTTTGTTCTCCTTTTTTTCTTTGCTTTTTTTTTTTTTTTTGGTTGTTTCAGCCAATTTAGAAATGGTATCTTGCAAAGAAGCAATTTTACAGTTTTGTGCATGTTTGGAAGCTTCCGGTTACCAGTGAAAACAAATATGCCATTCATTTTGTTTAATTTTAGAACCACGGTCCTCCAATGTAATCTTAAGAAAAACAAGTTTAGGGAGATTGAACCTTCCCCATAATGGCCACTGTAATTCCAGATTACTTTTGGTTTGTCCAGCCCACTTAGCTAAAAATGGGCATGTGGGGAATCCATAGTTTTTTAAAAATTATTAATTAATTAATTAATTAATTTTTGGCTGCATTGGGTCTTTGTTGCTGCATGCGGGCTTTCTCTAGTTGCAGGGAGCAGGGGCTACTCTTCGTTGTGGTGCACGGGCTTCTCATTGTGGCGGCTTCTCTTGTTGCGGAGCACGGGCTCTAGGGCACGTGGGCTTCACTAGTTGTGACATGTGGGCTCAGTGGTTGTGGCTCACTGGCTCTAGAGCGCAGGCTCAGTAGTTGTGATGCATGGGCTTAGTTGCTCCATGGCATGTGGGATCTTCCTAGACCAGGGCTCGAACCCATGTCCCCTGCATTGGCAGGTGAATTCTTAACCACTGTGCCACAAGGGAAGCCTGGATCCATAGTTTTTAAACATGAAACTGGCTGGAGTCCCTGAAGGAGGGCTGCCCTCAAAACATTTAGGTGACTGGGATCCCATTTCCCTTAGTTCTCCTGGAAACCCAATGAAGTTGCTAAAGTCCTAGCCCAGATTCCAAAAGGAATAAAACGAATTCCTAGAACACAGCTCAATCCCCCCAAAAGAATCTTGTCACTCCATGCTCCAGACAACAACTGAGTACTCACTAAAGGTAAAGTCTTGAACTGGAATGGACAAAACTTTCCCCCTGAAACAACAAAGACTTTCCAGATCCCAAATAAAATTGGAGAGCTCAAAATGCAAAAAGAGCAAAACTTGAAGTCTAAGAAGAGATTCACCAAAACGAAAGCAGGTGGCAATTCATGGAAGTGATGAGCACAAGGGGCTCAGTGTGAGTACCTTGCTCAATTCTGGGGGCCATTGCCTCTCGGGATTTGATGCCTTCAGATCCCACTTCTGACACCCTGTTCCTGCTGGTGAACAGACACAGAATGGTGAGCTTGTCCATGCTAATTTCTGGAGTGTGTGAAAGTGAGAAGGATAGAGATGGATTCCTGTGTATGGTACATGCCCCTCAGGAGACATTTGGAATGAAATTGTTGGTGTAAGCCTAGAAAAATGCATCTGTTCTAGAATTTGTTAAACACTTGCCAAGGGAAAAAAGGGATGTTACCAACTGAAATTGATCAGTTCATCTAATCACAGATCATAAGAACAGTAGTGTTCCCGCTTAGGAGCTTTAGGAAATTGTTTTTGTACTTCAAGCAGAAAAACTCTTCACTTCAACAGTATGAAATGAGCACATGCAGCTTTGGAAAACTGTATTGTTTAACCTAGGCTGTCTTGTTTACAAATTTCAGAAGTATAAAAATAAAATACTCTGGGGACTTCCCTGGTGGCACTGTGGTTAAGAATCTGTCTGCCAATGAAGGGGACACAGGTTCGATCCCTGGTCTGGGAAGATCCCACATGCCGCAGAGCAACTAAGCCCATGAACCACAACTACTGAGCCTGTGCTCTAGAGCCCGCGTGCCACAACTACAGAAGCCCACGCCCCTAGAGCCCATGCTCTGCAACAAGAGAAGCCACTGCAATGAGAAGCCCACACACCACAACAAAGAGTAGCACCTGCTCGATGCAACTAGAGAAAGCCTGTTGCACAAGGTTTCCCTTTTCTCCACATCCTCACCAACACTTGTGATCTTTTATCTTTTTCATAAGAGCCATTCTAACAGGTGTGAGGTGATATCTAATTGTGCTTTTGATTTGCATTTCCATGATAATTAGTGATGTTGAGCATCTTTTCATGTATCTGTTGGTCATTTGGGTGTCTTCCTTGCAAAAATGCCTGTTTAATCTTTCTGCCCATTTTAAATGGGTTTTTTGTTTTGTTATTGAGTGGTATTAATTTTTTAATAGATTTTGAATATTAACCCCTTATCTATGTTTTGCAAACATTTCCTCCCAGTCCATAGGTTGCCTTTTCATTTTGTTGATGGTTCCTTTGCTGTGCAGAAACTTTAAGTTTGATATAGTCCCACCTGTTGGTTTTTTCCTCTGTTGTCTGTGGTTCTGGTGTGATACCAAAAAAAAAAAAAAATCATTGCCAAAACCAATGTCAGGGAGCTTCTTCCCTATGTTTTCTACTAAGAATTTTAGGGTTTTGGGTCTTACATTTACATCTGATTCATTTTGAGTTAACTTTTTTGAGTGGTGTAAGACAGGAGTCCAATATCATGGTCTGCATGTGGTTTTCCAGTTTTCCCAGCACTGTTTGTTGAGGAGACTATCCTTTCCCCACTGGATGTTCCTGGCTCCTTATCAAATATTAGTTGACTGTATATGCAGGGGTTTAATTCTGGGCTCTCTATTCTGTTCCATTGTTCTATGTGTCTATTTTTATGCCAGGACCATGTTGTTTTAATTACTATAGCTTTATAGTATAGCTTCAAATCACGGCCAACTCTTTCTAGAAGGGTTTCTACTCAACCAGAGAAGGTCTTTAAGCCTAATTTGTTGAACATGCCTGCCCCCCAAACACATTGGCCGTAATAGTTGGCAAAAAAGCAGGGTGAATGGGAGTGTATGAGAACACTCTGAACTGCTGTTCAAGATTCCTGATTCCTAATGAGTGAAGGCCGGGTCAACACTGTCACAACATTAGGGAGTTCTTTGGGGTTCTTTCTCTAGACAGTTACACACAGAAAAACGCCACTGCTCAACAGGAACCTTGAATAATTTATAAATTGGCCTACTTTCTTAAAAGGCCCAGAGAAAAAATTGAGTGACATTTCTTCTGTTTTGGATTTTCTCTGATCTAAGAGTTCAAACTAGTTCCTGCTTTGATAAAGTTGTCTTAGTTTCATTCCTTAGGACAATGGTAGGAACTACAGAACACTGAACCTAAAAGCACTGATGTTCAGATGCACTCCCTCTACCTTTTGATCTAAAGCTATAGATGGTCCACGTTTTATGTTAACTGGGTGACTAAAATATGTCATTAAAATTCTTATGTTTTTAAGGTTATCACCTTTAGGTCAAACAACCATCAACTGGTTGTCAATTGTGCATGTCAATAGTGAAAAAGACAGAGCAAAAGGAGAAATAGACTCTTTACAGATATTAATGTTCAGTTAAACACCCTCCAAGTCCAACCTGGGATAAATGATTGATGCTTCCTACTACCTGCACGGGGTTCACTATTTACTATTTTTGTGGGAGTATAACAGAGACAGCATAGTGAGAACACTTTGCACATGTGGCAGGTCATACTTTACTCCTGTGTATTTAGATGTTTGTGGAATACCTATGTGTTAATGGAAGGTATTTACTATGATGGAGGGGAAGCAATCTTACTGCACGTGGTCCTTCAACCCTAACCTCCCGTCACCTACTCTTGCTGCAGGCATCTGTCTACACACGTGGCTAAGTTTCAATATGTATATTTTCCCACTATGGAAAATTTTAATCGGTCGGTCTTGTTTAGATTGCATAAGTCATTATGTCTGACATTCTTGTAACTACCGTGTGATCAATAAGAAATAATGCTTTTAAATATACACACACACACAGAGGTGTGGCACATCCCACATTTTAGTGGGTGTTCATGTTATTTATAGGGTCCTTGTAACAAGTACTTTTTAAAGAGAGGATTTAGGGAAGATGGCAGAGTAGGAAGCACCTGCGAGGTGAGACTCCATCTCCCACCTGGACAATAAATGCAGGGGCAGAATCTTCCCCGTAACCATCTGGGTACTCTGGAGTCTGTTGAAGGCTTGAAATATCCAGGAAAAGCCTTGGATGGTAAATTGTGGTTCATCTTGGTCAATTTTAGTTCTTAACGCAGTAGCAGCTACCTACACTGGACCCCCTATGCTCATGGAAGACAGCTGTGCATGTGTTTCTGGAGCAGCCTACACACAGCTTGGGGAAACCAGGGTGGGGAAAAAAGACCCTGTGCAGATATTGGGGATCTGTGCTCTGATCACTGATTGCTGTTTCTGATCACAGAGGTGCAGATGAACAGGCTGGTGGCCCTTGTGTTGCACCTCTCTCATTGTTGCAAGACCCTCCCCCTCCAGCTGAAGTGACTTCCAGGGGCTTTAAAAGGCTGGCAGCCTTCATCCCTGTTCACTTTTTTCTTTTTCCTCTTTTGGGAGCCAGACATTCAAAAATAAATGCATATATGGGGAAAATCAGAAAATGACCATGCATGCCCAGGGAAAGGCTCAGAAATGATCTGAGAAGACCTTAAGTTTGTACCTTAGGCTTATCCTCAGCACAGAGACAGCCTATAACGATGAACAACAATAACACGAAGTAGCAAACCCAAGGGAAGGGGGATAATCTGATTTCCAGAGGTATCACATTATTAGATTCAAACGTCCAGTGTTAAGTGTTCAAAAACAACAACAAATCACAAGGCACACAGAGAAACAGGAAAGTATTGCTTATTCAAAGGAAAAAATAAATGAACATAAACTACCAACGAAAAGACCTGATGGTAGATCTTCTAGACGAAGACTTTAAAACAACCACCTTAAAGATCCTCAAAGAACTGAAAGAAGCTGTGGAGAAAGTCAAGAAAGCAATGTACAAATAAAATAGAAATATGAATAAAGACATAGAAAACCTGAAAAAGAAACCAAAAAGATATTCTGGAGCTGAAAAATACAATAACTAAAATAAAAATTCAACACATGGATTCAAAGGCAGATTTGAGCTGGTAGAAGAAAGAATCAGTGAACTTGAAGATAAGACAATGGAAATTAGTGAGTCTGTGGGACAGAAAGGAAAAGATTGAAGAAAAGTGAACAGAGCCTAAGGGACATGTGGGACACCATCAAGCAGAGCAACATTCACACTGTGGGAGTCCCAGGAGGAGAAGAGAGAGAAAAAAGGGCAGGGAGAATATTTGAAGAAATAATGGCCGAACACTTCCCAAATTTGATGAAATACATGAATATAAATATCCAAGAAGCTCAACAAAATCCAAGTAGGATGAACTCAAAGGAACCCACACTGAGACACACTATAATCAAACTTTCAAAAGACAAAGACCTTCCAAGACAAAATCTTGGAAGCACCAAGCGAGAAGCAAATCATCATACACAATCCTGAATGAGATTATCAACAGATTTCTTATCAGAAATTTTAGATGCCAGAAAACATTCTCTAACATAAATCAGAGAATTTATGTTTTCTTAGGTCACTCTCCCAAGGCAATAGAAATAAAAGCAAAAATAACAAATGGGACCTAATCAAACCTAGAAGCATTTGCACAGCAAAGGAAACCATAAACAAACTGAAAAGGCAACTTACAGAATGGGAGAAAATATTTGCAAAGGATGCAACAAATAAGGGCTTAATTTCCAAAATATACAAACAGCTCATACAACTCAATAGCAAAAAGCCAAACAACCCAATCAAAAAATGGGCATAAGACCTAAATAGACATTTCTCCAAAAAAGATATACAGATGGCCAACAGGCACATGAAATGATGCTCAACACTTCTAATTATCAGAGAAATTAAAATCAAAACTACCATGAGGTATCACCTCACACCTCACAGTCAGAATGGCCATCCTCAAAAAGTCTACAAATAATAAATGCTGGAGAGGGTGTGGAGAAAAAGGAACCCTCCTCCACTGTTTGTGGGAAAGTAAATTGGTGCAGTCACTATGGAAAACAGTATGGAAGTTCCTTAAAAGCTAAAAGTAGAGTTGCCATATGATCCAGCAATCCCACTCCTGGGCATGTATCCAGACAAAACTATAACTTGAAAAGATACATGGACCCCAGTGTTCATAGCAGTGCTACTTACAGTAGCCAAGATATGGAAACAACCTAAATGTCTATCTACAGGTGAATGGATAAAGAAGATGTGGTGTGTATATACACAATGGACTACTACTCAGTGATAAAAAAAAAAGAATGAAATAATGCCATTTGCAGCAACATGGTTGGACTCAGATTATCATACTAAGTGAAGTAAGTTGGAAAGAGAAAGACAAACGCCATATGATATCACTTATATGTGGAATCTAAAATATGACACAAATGAACTTATTTAGGAAACAGAAACAGACTCACAGATATAGAAAACAAACTTATGGTTATGAAATAGGAAAGGCAGTGAGGGAGGGATAAATTAGGAGTTTAGGATTAGCAGATACAAACTACTATATATAAAACAGGTAAACAACAAGGACCTACTGTATAGCACAGGGAACTATATTCAATATCCTGTAATAAACTATAATGAAAATGAATATGAAAAGGAGTATGTATATACGTATAACTGACTCACTTTGCTGTACACCAGAAACTAACACAACATTGTAAATCAACTATACTTCAATTTTAAAAAGGTGTGGAGAAATAAACATTTGTGTGTAAATTGAAAAAAAAGAAAGAAATTAGAGGCCAGAAAGCAGTGGGCTGACATGTTAAAAGCGCTAAAGGGGCCTTCCCTGGTGGCGCAGTGGTTGAGAGTCCACCTGCCGATGCAGGGGACGCGGGTTCGTGCCCCGGTCCGGGAAGATCCCACATGCCGCGGAGCGGCTGGGCCCGTGACCCATGGCCGCTGAGCCTGCGCGTCTGGAGCCTGTGCTCCGCAATGGGAGAGGCCACAACAGTGAGAGGCCTATGTACCACACACACAAAAAAAAAGTGCTAAAGGAAAAAAAAAAAAAAGCCAACCAAGAACACTATACCTGCCAAAACTCCTTCAAAAGTGAGGGAGAAATAAGACCTTCCCAGATGAACAAGCTGTGGAAGGTCATGACCACTAGAAATGCTCAATGGAGTCATGCAAGTGAAATGAAAGGACACTAGACAAAAAACATATGGAGAAATAAAGATCTCAAGAAAGGTAAATACATGGGCAATTATAAAAGCTAGTGTTATTGAAACAATGGCTTGTTATTGCACTTTGTTTTCTATATTATTTAAGACATGAATACATTTTAAAAATTATTAGTTTAAAGGCTAGTATTATTGTAATTTTGACTTATAATTCCAAATCTTGTTTTCTACATAATTTAAGAGAATGATGCGCTTAAAAGAATGTATAATTTATGTTTTGTGCACACGATGTGCAATGATGTCATTTTGTGACATCAACAACCAAAAGGGGTGGATATGGAGCTGTAAAGGAGCAGAGGTCTCGTTGTCCTTGAAGTTAACCTGGTAGAAATTCAAATTAGAGTGTTATAGCTTTAGGGTATTAAATGTAACCCCCATGGGAACCACAAATAAAACAGCTATAGAATATATACAAAAGGAAATGAGAAAGGAATTTAAACATTTCACTACAAAAAAATCAACTAAACACAAAGAAAGACAGTGATGCAGGAAATGAGGAGGGAAAGCTATAAGAAAACAAATAGCACAATGACAGATGTAAGTCCCTCCCTATCAGTAATTACTTTATATGTAAATGGATTAATTTTTCTAATAAAAAGACAGATTGGCAGAATGGATAAAAACACATGCTCCAACTATACACTGTCTGCAAGAGACTTGCTTTAAATCCAAAGACTCAAATAGATTAAATTGAAAGGATAGAAAAGATATTCCTTGCAAACAGTAACCAAAAGAGAGCTGGGAGGGCTATGTTAATATCAGAGAAAAATAGACTTTAAATCAAAAAAGGACATTAAATATTAATAAAAGGATCAATACAGCAAGAACTTATAACAAATATAAACATTTACACACCTAATGACAGAACATCAAAATATATGAGGCAAAAACTGGACAACTACATGTAAAAGAATGAAATTAGAACACTACCTAACACCATACACAAAAATAAACTCAAAATGGATTAAGGACCTAAATGTAAGACTGGACACTATAAAATTCTTAGAGGTAAACATAGGAAAAACACTCTTTGACATAAACCACAGCAAGACCTTTTTTGACCCACCTCCTAGAGTAATGAAAATAAAAACAAAAATAAACAAATGTGACCTAATTAAACAAAAAGCTTTTGCACAACAAAGGAAACCATAAACAAGACAAAAAGGCAACCCTCAGAATGGGAGAAAATATTTGCAAATGAAGCAACTGACAAAGGATTAAATCTCCAAAATATATAAACAGCTCATGGAGCTCAATATCAAAAAAGCAAACAAACCAATTAAAAAAATGGGAGGAAGACCGCAATAGACATTTCACCAAAGAAGACATACAGATTGTCAAGAGGCACATGAAAAGATGCTCAACGTCACTAATTATTACAGAAATGCAAATCAAAACTATAATAAAGCGTCACCTCACACCAGAGTGGCCATCATCAAAAAATCTACAAACAATAAATGCTGGAGAGGGTGTGGAGAGAAGGGAATCCTTCTGCACAGTTGGTAGGAATGTAAACTGATATAGTCACTGTAGAGAACAGTATGGAGGTTCCTTACCAAACTAAAAATAGAGCTACCATATGACCCAGCAGTCCCACTACTGGGCATATACCTTGAGAAAACCATAATTCAAAATTACATATGTACCCCAATGTTCATTGCAGCACTATTTACAATAGCCAGGACATGGAAACAACCTAAATGTCCAACAACAGAAGAATGGATAAAGAAGATGTGGTACGTATATACAATGGAATATTACTCAGCCATAAAAATGAATGAAATTGGGTCATTTGTAGAGATGTGGATGGGATTAAAGTCTGTCATACAGAGTGAAGTAAGCCAGAAAGAGAAAAGCAAATATCATATATTAATGCATATATGTGGCATCTAGAAAAATGGTACAGATGAACTTATTTGCAGGGCAGGAATAGGGATGTAGAGAATGGGCATGTGGACGTGGGGGGAAGCGGAGGGTGGGATGAATTGGGAGATTAGGATTGACATATATACACTACCATGCATAAAGTAGATAGCTAGCAAGAACATGCTATAAAGCACAGGAAGTGCAGCTCGGTGCTCTGTGACAACCTAGATGCGTGGGATGGGGGGTGGGAGGGAGGGGATATAGGTATACATATAGCTGATTCACTTCTTTGTACAGCAGAGATGAACACAACATTGTAAAGCAATTATACTCCAATAAAAAGATATATGAGGCAAAAACTGACAAAATTGAAGGGAGAAATAGAGAGTTCTGAAACAATAGTTGTAGAACCCCACTCGTAATATTGGATAGAACAACCAGACAGAAGATACATAAGGAAATAGAGGACATAAGCAATACAGTAAACCAACCAGATCTAACAGCTGTGCACAGAACACTCCACCCAACGACAACAACATACACATCCTTCTCAAGTGCACGTGAGACACTTTCCAGGATAGATCATGTGTTAAGCCACAAATTAAGGCTCAATACATTTAAAAAGCTAGATACCATAAAAAGTATCTCCTCCAACCACAACAATTGATGTTAGAAATCAATAACACAAGGAAAATTGGATATTCCCAAATTTGTGGAAATTAAAGAACCAATGGATCAAAGAATAAATCAAAAGGGAAATTAGAAAATAATTCGAAACGAGTAAAAAAGAAAACACAACTTACCAAAAGTAATAGACCCACCAACAGTGGTGTTTAGGGGAAATGTACAGCTATAAACACATTAGAAACAAGGAAAACCTCAAATCCGGGGAAATGTACAGCTATAGACACATTAGAAACAAGGAAAACCTCAAATCCGGGGAAATGTACAGCTATAGACACATTAAAAACAAGAGAAATCTCAAATCTGCACACTAACTTAAGGAACTAGAGAAAGAACAAACTAGACCAAAGCTAGCAGAAGGGAAGAAAAAAATAAAGATTAGGGCTTCCCTGGTGGCGCAGTGGTTAAGAATCCGCCTGCCAGTGCTGGGGACATAGGTTCGAGCCCTGGTCCGGGAAGCTCCCACATGCCGTGGAGCAACTAAGCCTGTGCGCCACAACTACTGAGCCTGCGCTCTAGAGCCCGCGAGCCACAACTGCTGAAGCCCAGACGCCTAGAGCCTGTGCTCTGTAATAAGAGAAGCCACCGCAATGAGAAGCCCGCTCACTGCAACGAAGAGTGGCCCCCACTTGCCGCAACTAGAGAAAGGCCATGCCCAGCAACAAAGACCCAACTCAGGCAAAAATAAATAAATAAATAAATTTATATATAAAAAAAGATTAGAGCAGAAATAAATGAAATAAGGGATAGGAAAACAATAGAGAAAATCAGTAAAGCCAAAAGTTGGTTATTTGGAAAGATCAACATAATTCATGTCATCTAGATGGACAAAGAAAAATAGCTCAAGTGACTAAAGTCAGAAATGAAAGTGGAAACACTAAAACTAATGCTACAGAAATAAAAAGGATTATAAGAGAGCACTGTGAACAATGTACACCAACAAATTAGATAATTTAGCTGAAATGGACAAATTCCTGGAAATACAACACCTACCAGGACTGGATCATGAAGAAATAGAAAATAAGAATAGAAATATGACTAGTAAGGAGATTGAATCGGTAATAACAGCAATAATAAACCTCTCAACAAAGAAACTGGACCTGATGGCTGCACTGGTGAATTCTACCAAACATTTAAAGAGGAACTAATACGAATCCTTCTCAAACTTTTCAAAAAATTTAAGAGGGGGGAACACTTCCTGACTCATTCTTTGAGGCCAGCGTTACCCTAAACCAAAGCCACACACACTAAGACACTACAAGGAAACTACAGACCAGTACCCTTTATGCGCTCACTGGGCACACACTGGGCACACAGGGAGTACTGGCTCCCTGCCCCTCCCTGTCTGCGCCCCCGAGGACTGCCCTCCCGACCCTTCACCCCATAAATCAGCTTCCTCAAGCTTCATGGAAGTGGACTTGCACAGACCTGACCTTACGTGTTGGCACGATAATGTGAATAGACTTCCTCCCATGCTCGTCCCCTCCTTTCTTTTTTTTTTCCAGCTTGTGGGATCTTAGTACCCCAACCAGGCATTGAACCCGGGCCGCCTGCGGCGTCTTAGCCACTGGACCCCCAGGGAAGTCCCAACTTGCTCCCTCTTCTTGAGACAGCACTGGTCTGGTCTCAGGGGCGCTGCCCACGGCACCCAAGCCCTTCCCGGGGGCCCCACCTCCAGTTACCTCCAAATACAGGAGGTAGGATGTCAACATAAGAGTTTGGGGATGCAAACACTCAGCCCAGAGTTTGCATGTCACAGAAGTGTGTAAACCCTCACAGTTCATGTGCGGCATGCATTCTCGGAATCCACTTATTTGAAGACAAAACTGCATTTGGATTACTTGGTTCTTTCTGAATAAGCTTCATCAGTATAAAAACCTTATTTACTTTGCGTCCCTCGCCGTAAAGATGGATCACGCCCCAACCCCAGCTTCTGGAACCACGTTGGTCCCGTGGCCGTGTGGCTGGTGCTCTGGCCGGTCAGCTCCGTGGGAATGGCCACCCCTTCATCTCTGAGGGCCCCGGGGCTGCACAACCCCATTCTTTGAGGCAACCAAGTGACTGCCTCTTTTAAACGCTTTTCACTTATCGTCTGTTTTGTGACCGCCCTGGACCTGAGGGACGTTATTACCCCTTTCGCTTTAGCAGGATGTGTGGTGCTCATGCAACAGAGACGTCAGGGCTGGGGGGCTGGGGGGGAAGCCTCCTCTGTACTTGCCCCGGGACCAGGCGTCACTTGTTGCCCTCGGATGCAGCTTCCCCGGCAGATCTTCCCTCTGGGACGCCGGCAGTGTCCGGCGCCTGGCGCCCGGGGAGCCCACAGCCCACAGCCCACAGCGTCCCACCTGTGGCGCCCCTGACTCGGGGGCACGGCCATGCTTTTGGAAGTTGTTTCTGGAAGGTTTAGCCTCAACAAAAGTAGAATAAAAGGGGAAAGTTTGTGTCACAGGCGGTGTCTGGGTGAGGGGGACCCTTGTCTGCAGGCGAGCCTGGCTCACCCTGCGGGGTTGCACTGGGGTCCAGAGTGAGGAGGGTGCCTGATCTCGGCGGGATTAAGGTCAAGTGGAAAGGCCGCGCTTTTCCGCTAATCCAGATGCTATGAGCCAGCAAGACGCGGCATCTGGGCCCTGGACACAGAGGCGAGTGGGTTCCCGGCCGCCACTGCGCCCCGTCCTCCTGCCGGGTCCCCGCGTGGCCCTGGCGTCGAGTGAGCCGAGGGCCCAGCCACACGGAGTCGCTCGGGCCTCCGGGATCACAGGTCACAGAACCGTCTCGGGGGAGGCGGCTTGTCTCTGGCCCATCTGTGTTCACTAGACGCTCTCGGAGCGGAGCCTGTGGGAGCCCGTGGGCACGTGTGGCTGAAGAGGTTCTCGTACGACGTGTACCTTTCTGTATTTTACGCCTCTTATTAAAATCTACGTGTTTGTACACTTAACCTTTGTCCATGTGGGAGCAGCGCTCGCGCGCCCAGTTTTCTCTCTGACGCTTCGTTTCGGGCCATGCAAAGCCACTGCCCCCTCTGTGTTCCGGAAGCACATTTGGGACAAACCTCCGGCGGACGCCTGCCCGCGGTGGGAGGGCGGGGCTGGGGACAGGTCCTCCGGCTCCGGTGAGTCACACCTTCGCATCCTGGAAACGCCTCGGGCGGCTGGCCCAAGGGCCGCACCCAGGGTCCCTCCTGCCTGCGGGGTCTTCCTGCGGGTCCCCTCACTCTGCAGCTCCTGAGGGCGCCGTCGGCAGGGCCCGGCACAGGACCGGGCATGGGGAGGGGGCTCTGGGGGCGGGGCAGAATGGGGCCTGACCAGGCCGCGAAGCAAGACGCGCTCGAGCTCCAGGGCAGAGGGGTAAAAAGGACCCTAGTCCTGAGTAATGGGAGTTAATTCAAGCCCCCTGTGAAAGGGAGAGACGGGAGAGACACAGAGACACAGAGATAGAGATGGAAAGAGGCTGGGAGAGACAGAGAGGTGGAGACGGGGCGTGGAGGCTGCATCGCCTGAGGGAGACCAGGGGGTCCCGGAAGCCGGCTTCCCTCCCGGACCCCACCAGTCACGTGCCCGGCGCGTCCTCCACCATCTGGATGCCCCTCCCCCCGAGTCAGCGCCGCCCGCAGTAGGGCTGAGTCCCGAGGGGCTGCCCCCTCCAGCGCCACCTGTACGTGGGCCCCCACTACCACGTGGGACTTCTCCCTGGCAGTGACAACTTCGGTGGTTCCCACCCTTCCTCTGGTTCACCGATTCACTAGAACGATTCAGATCTCAGGAAAATGTATTTACTTGTTCATGATAAAGGACACAGCTCAGGACCAGTGGAAGAGCCCAGTATGGGGCGGGGGTTGCCGGGGTGGGGGCGGGATGGAGCCACTCACTCTCGGCCGTGAGCCTCCCAGCGTCCCCTCGCATTCACCAACCTGGTGCTCTCCAGTCTCACCATTCAAGAGCTCTGACCCTGTCTCCAGCCCCGTCCCCTCCCCGGAGGTCTGGGGGTGGGGGGGCTGAGGGTTCCCACCCTGGTCACTTGGCTTTTCTAGTGACCAACCCCTGTCCTGAAGCTCTCACAGGCCCCAGCGGCGTCGCCTCATTGGCATAAACTCAGCTGTGCTTGGAAGGAGATGGTTATGAACCGCAGAAGACACTCATCACCCAGGAGATCCCGGGGGTCTGAGGGGCGAAGGCCAAGTCTGCCTTTGTTGTCACATAGCGCCCATGAGCTGCCAGGTCCTCTCCATTCAAGCTTCCAGCATCTCAGGATCCGACTCATCAGCTGTGCTAGGGGTGCAGGGTGGCTCATGCGCGAGTACCAACACCCCCTTCCCGGTGGGTCAGGGGGATCTAGAGAAGAGAGGCTGGCGGCTCCCGGACAGGTCTGTGGGAGGACGTCCCGGCGGGGCTGTGCAGATGAGGGTGGGAGGCTGTTTGTTACAGGATGGGGGCTTCCCTGTCCGGCCCCGGGGCCCCTTCTTTCATCTCAGCTGCCCACAGGACAGCCAGGGCGTCGATAACCCCCCAGGGCTCAGGGACACTGCCCAGTCCGCTGTCCAACCAGAACTGACCTCCGGTGATTTTGATCTCACAGGAGGCGGCTGACACCTGCCCATTCTGTTTAAAATACTGATTCTTGAATCAAACACGTGCCCCACACAGGAGGATAAGATTTTACACGCAGTTAGCTGGCTTACTGGTAAAAAAATAACACTTTTTGGTTTCCCCCTGAAATCATTTAGTGAAACAACCTATAATTAGTTTCTGTGATCAGCCGTAGAGATAGAATCCACCCAGACTACGCGACCGTCATTTTCACAACACCCGCCGCTAAACTCTCCAGGCGGCAGCCTCCAGGGCTGCGAGGCTGGAGGCCAGGGCAGCGGCCAGGCTGTGGGCCCCTCCTGGTCCTGAGTGGGGCTCGGACGTGTGCTCGGCGTTCAAGACCACTCCTGTCAGGGCCCAGCATTGTAAGCGTTCCTTCGGAAAGGTGCTATGAGCCTGAAAATAAGAAGGCTGGGACGCAGGACAGAGCTAAGACCTAGCTGGTGTGTGTCGCTGCTAGAGGGGCAGCCCTGCAGGGACTCGAGAGCTGAGGAAGCTACCGGGAGCGGGGCCGGCCGCCTGGGTCCAGGTGTCCCTGTGACTCTCGCTAAAGAAATCAGGCACCCGTGTGCACGTACGTGTGTGCACGTGTGTGTGTGTGTACGGCCCGTCCTCCCCAACGTGCGGCCCCCTCCGAAAGGACGCAATCGGTGTCTTGGTAAATCTGCCTGGAGACACCCCTACCCCCGTGGTTTAATTATGGAAACGGGTGCTGGGAAGGAGAAAACGGTGACCGGGGTGGAGAGTAGATCGTCTGTGGCATGAGGCCGCCCAGGCGGTGTAAAGAGTTTTCTTCTTACTCGGGGTCACGTTAGTGAAATGGCCCCACCCTGTCCCAAACTCTCAAGAACCGAGCCCAGAAGATAATCCAGGCACTCACAGGAGAGGCGCTGCTGAGACAGCCCACCCAGCAGGCTGCAAAGGAGACAGCGGGGCACTGCAGGGCAGAAAGGAGACAGTGGGGCACTGCAGAGCAGAAACAGGACGAGCGACTTTCTCGATCACGTCGCACCCAAACTAGGAGAAAAGAGTGTTTCTGCCCAGAAACGGCAAAACCTCTCTCTGGAGCCAAAGAGAAGCTAGGTACAGAGCACAGAACTTCTAGAGAACAGTAAAAATAGAAGAGTGCAGTAAAATTCACAGCTTCAGAAAGTTGCATTAAAATCAAAACCACAATGAGATATCACAGCACACCTGTCAGAACGGCTGCTATGAAAAAGAGCACAGACATTGGAGAGGGTGTGGAGAAAAGAGAACCCTCGTGCACTGTTGGTGGGAATGTAAACTGGTGCAGCTACTGTGGAGAACAGTACGGAGGGTCCTTAAGAAGCTAAAAATAGAGCTACCATATGACCCAGCAATCCCACTCCTGAGTATATATCTGAAAAAAACAAACACACTAAGTCGAAAAGATATGTGCACCCCAATGTTCATAGCAGCATTATTCACAGTAGCCAAGGCGTGGAAGCAACCTAAGTGTTGATCAACAGATGAAGAGATAAAGAAGATGTGGTACATATACACAATGGGATATTACTCAGCCATAAAACAGAATGAAATAATGCCTCTTGCAGCAACATGGTTGGACTTGGAGGGCATTATGCTGATAAGTCAGACAGAAAGACAAATACTATGATATCACTTATATGTGGAATCTAAAGAAATGGACAAAGCACTTGAACAGACATTTCCCCATAGAACATACACGAACGGCGATGAGCTCGTGAAAGGACGCTCAGCATGGCGAGGGCAGGGGCTCAGGACGTGCCGCTCCGTGCTGCGCTGCTTTGGCACATTGGTTATCTTGTGTTAAAGGCGCTTGCAAAACAGCAGGTGCAGGAAGGGTGCTCTGACTCCCCTTTTCCTCCTGAAGGCAGAGGTGAGACTCGACGTGGAGGACATCCTCCCTGCACCGAGAAGAAACACTCGTCACCAGAGGCGGGTTGCCAGGCGAGGACCCTGTGAGCAGACCTCGTTAAATCCCTCGTATTTTCCTTCCATCCCCCAGATACTCCCCCTTCTGTCCCACAATTGCCACTCCTTGTTCAACCTACTTTATAAACACCTGGCCCTCACCACCTCTCGGGGCGTCCTTGTCCTGTGAGGACTCCCACGTACACATAACATTTTATTAAATAAAATGTGTCTGCTTTTCTCCTGCTGCTCTGTCCTGTGTCAGTCCGGCGAAGGCTAAGGGGATAAAGGAGAAGTCTTACCTCCCACCTCAGTCACTAGGAAAACGCAAATCAAAACCACAGTGAGAAAACAAAAAAACAAAACACAGTGAGATGCCACTTCAAACAACAAAATAATCCCCAAACAGAAAATAGCGAGCATTAGTGAGGGTGTGGAGAGGCGGGAACCCTCCCACTGCGCAAGTAGGGATGCAAATGGTGACGCTGCTGTGGACACCGTGCTGGTGGCTTCACAGAAAGTGACACACGGGACCCAGAGTTCCACTCCTAGGGAGAAGCCCCAGAGAACCTAGAGCAGACGTTCAGACGAACGCTTCCTGGACAACACGCTTCGGCGCGGTCCCGGTGAGCTGTGTCGCAGCAGATGAGACCTGGAGGGTTGCCAGGCCGGACGGTGGGGTAACCAGACCTCCCGGTCCCTTCTCGGCAAGTCGGAACCTGGGACACAAAACGACAGTTCAACACGTCAAGACGCTTTGCTGTTGCTGCCGAGATTGTCACAGTCATAACTCATGTGTTCTGGAAAATAAATGGAAGCCACAGGCACACAGGCCCTGTGCCACCCGCGCAGAGACCCCTCGGTGGAGGGCGAGCCCCCAGGCCGAGGAGCGCCACACTCCTTCTCCACATGGAAGCCAGGCCTGGGCCTCGGCCCCACGGGCTCCTGGGCTCCTTCGAGCCCAGGCATGGAGGCTCCGGGCCAAGTGGACGGGTCAGCTGCTGCCACCACCCTCCATCTCCAAGTCCGCTCTGAGGGCCGGACACCCCCAGCTGCTGTGCCCGAGTCCCGGCCGTGCTGATGTGGAGGCCCTGGGGCTCCAGGGGTCCCGCAGCTCTGCTCGGGGGTGGGAAGGTGGAGGGGCGCTGAGGGCCAGGGCAGCCGGGCCCTCGGTGTGTGAGCCCTGACTTTGCTCTCGGCACCACCGCGAACCCGTCCTTCCAGCAGCTGGACAAGTAGGGGTGCAGAGGCAGCAGTGGGACCCCACGGCAGGGTGGTGGAAGAGGTCAGAGATCCCCCCGAACGCAGACACACACCGCAGTCAAGATGTCTCATCTCCCAGACTGATCTCCGGGTTTAACACATTCCTACAGAAATCCCAGAAAGTTTTATTTTATAGACACTGACAAAACTATTCTAAAGTTTATATGGAAATGCAAAGGAACTAGGACAGCCAGAACAACTTGAAAAGGGACAAAATGGAAGAATGAAGTCAGTGCACTCCATCGCAAGACGGGTATGGGTGGAGGCAAAGACCCAGGACCAGCGAGAAGAGCAGGGGACCCGGAAGTAGACCACACTCACTCACCACCCGGAAGTAGACCACACCCACGTGGCTGATCTTTGACAAAGGTGAAAAGTCGTTTTAACATAGAAGGATGGTCTTTGCAGAGCAACTAGACAGCCACAGGCCACAAAACAAGGACAAAACAAAGGAACAAAGATACCACGACCTAAGCTTCACCCCTCATACAAAAGTGGACACAAACTGATCACAGCCTAGATTTAAAAGTAAGATGTAGAGCTACAAGACTACCCGAAGGACGCACAGGAGAAAATCTCCAGGACGCAGACGCGACACTAAAAGCACAATCCGTAAAATAAAGCACATGCTAAATCGGACTTCAGCAAAATGAAAACTGTTTTCTCTACTAAAGATCCTGTTCGGATGAAAAGACAAGCAAGCTACAGACTAGGAGGACACACCTGCAAACCGCACATCTGACAAAGGAGCTCTCAAACTCAGCGGTAAAAAACACAAGCCACCCGAATAGAAAATGCACAAAAGACATGAACAGACATTCACCAAAGAGAATACACAGGGGGCAAATAAGCACATGAAACATTGTTCGGTATCACTAGCCCCAAGGGAGATGCAAAGGAAAACCTGAAGGACGCCACTGCCCACCTGCTAGAAGACAGCAGACTGGAAGGGACGCAGGGCTCACACGGCTGGTGGGAATGTGCGTGCGCTGCTAAGACAGCTTGACGGGTTCTTAAAAAGCTAAACACAAGCCCGACCAGTATCTCAAAAGGTCACGGCTGTATGACCCCATTCAGGCCACACTCTCGAGATGACAAAGCTCCCAAGATGGAGAGCGGATGGGTGGCTGCCGTGGGCAGGGCGACGGAAGGACAGGACCCTACACGCACACCACGCTGACCCCGGCTTCCTAGGGAGTGCTGTCTTACGGTGACGTAAGATGTCACCAACCGGGGCAAAATGGGTGAAGTGTGCCCGGGGCCTTTCGGCCCTATCTGCACCCTCCTGTGAACCTATACACATTTCAGAACATATACATATGGTCTAATGCCACATCTGTCAACACTCCCTCAAGCCAGCCGTCCCAGTCCGGCTCCCTGGAGCTCAAAGCTTCCCTGTGCACCCCGAGCCCCAAGGTGAGGGGCGGTGGCCAGCGGCATTGAGGAAGTAAGAGGGTTCTGGGCAGAGCAGGTGCTGGGCTGCAGCCTGTGGCCGAGTGGGGGAGAGAGGGAGCAAGAGCGCTGCCCTGCGCCCCGGCGCACCTGAGCTCCCCCCAGCCCCGGCATCCAACTCCTTCTCAGCTCTGCCTCGTGGAGGCGGCCACCTCCCTCATCCCCCAGATGCACCTGTTCCCACCTGCCCCCCATCCCGCAGGGCCGCCCTCCCGCGCACGCAGCCCGCCAGCCCAGCCCCCTCTCCGGTCTCCCACCTGCCGCCCTCACCCCACACCCCTCACCCGATGCCCCTGGCCTCTCTCCACCCTGGTCTCACCCCTCACATTTGCTCATCAGAGACCTGCATCAGACCGGCACCTGCTGCTGTAACGCCAAGGTCCAAACCCAAGTTTTGCCACAAACTGGCTGGGAGGCCTTGAGCCAGAAACGGTCTTTGTTGGAATCCCTGGGTCCGGGCCCTCTGCTTGGTTTGCTGCCCCTCAGAACAGCGCCCGGCTCGGCGCTGGCTTTGAGTGTTGGTGGGTCTGCAGTTCAGACCCAGTTGGGACCCAATCAGCTGGAGGCTGTGAGCACACGTGTCGGGGGGAGCGACCGCGACCCCTGGTGTCCCCATCACCGGGAACACTTCCGTCCCCTTCCAACGCGGTTTATTCAAAACTCCTATACGTGGTGAAGCACCTCTACCCCGCTTCTAGGCCCCCCTCCCAGGGTGGGGTGCACAGGGGTGCCAGGCCTTCGTACCGTGAAAACGGCCCTGGTGCAAAAGCTTCCAGGAAGCCCCACATCTTAAGGAAGAAGCTCTCCAGCTCTCGGACCTGGGCCTCCTTCCCACCCCAACGCTCGGCCTGTTCTTGTAATGCCTCCCCCTCCCCTTCCAGGCGGGGGAACCTGTCCTTGACCTGGAGGAGCTCTGCCAAGGACCCCTCTGCGCTCAGGGCCCGCGGCTCCCCCTGGGACGTGCTCGCAGGCTCCCTCATCTCCAGCTGCGTCCCGGGACGTCTGTTCTCTGGCGAGTTCTTTAAATGGTGTCCTTCCGTGACAAGTGGAATAGATTTTTCCTCCTTTGGTTTTCTTCAGACATTCCGAGCAATTCCTTCAGTTCAGACACTTTCTTGGATAGATTTTTATTAATTTCCCTCTTTCTGTGAAAAACTGTCTTCATAAATTTAAGCTTTCTGTCAAATTCCTCCAAAGTTTATCCACGAGTTTCCTGCCTGTGGACAGCTCTCCTGTCCTTGTCCTGTTCTAAGCCCTCCCCAGAAGACGAAGACTCCTCAGGTGATATACCACCAGAAGAGCAAAGGTCTCCAGGCCAGAGGCCCATCAGCACCTCGGCACGGTGACCCTCCCGGGGGACCACGCCACGCACGGCTCCAAGCACCGGCCATGAGGCGCTGCCGTTTCTGAGTCGGAGCCCCGGCCATGGAAGGCCGAGTCCCGCCTGCGCTGGTGGCCTTGGATTTCCCCGTCTGGGTCAGGAGGCCCCACTTCTTTGGGTCCAGGTCGCTCTCCCTGTCCCATTTCCTGCCTTCTGCCAGTCTCACAGAGCGATTGAACTGCTGTTGGGCGGGAGGGGCTGCCGGGGCTGGTCCTTCCCTTTCTGGTGGCTGGGGCCCAGAGTCAGGGAGCGGGTCAGGGCCATGGTTGCCCGGCAGCAATGGGAGGTGTCCAAGGTGGCTTGAGAGGGCCGTGCGGTGGTGGGGTGCACGGTGAGTGGGACGAGGCATTTCTCTTCTACCAGGTAGTAGCCCCTTCCAGCCAGAGATGCCGAGGGCCACAGGCACAAGAGGACTCGGAGAACGTCAAGGGAAAGCTCAGGGCTGGATTCCCCATGCATACGTGGGTGGGGTCCTGTAGGAGGGGGAGTGGGGGCTGGATTCCCCCTGCACACATGGGTGGGGTCCTGTGGGAGGGGGAGTGGGGCTGGATTCCCCATGCACACGTGGGTGGGGTCCTGTGGGAGGGGGAGTGGGGCTGGATTCCCCATGCACACGTGGGTGGGGTCCTGTAGGAGGGGGAGTGGGGGCTGGATTCCCCATGCACACGTGGGTGGGGTCCTGTAGGAGGGGGAGTGGGGCTGGATTCCCCATGCACACGTGGGTGGGGTCCTGTAGGAGGGGGAGTGGGGCTGGATTCTCCATGCACACGTGGGTGGGGTCCTGTGGGAGGGGGAGTGGGGCTGGATTCCCCATGCACACGTGGGTGGGGTCCTGTAGGAGGGGGAGTGGGGCTGGATTCCCCATGCACACGTGGGTGGGGTCCTGTAGGAGGGGGAGTGGGGCTGGATTCCCCATGCATACAGCTTGGGTGGTGGTGGGCGGAGGTCCAGGGCACGCTCAGTTGGATGTGAAGGTTGCCTTTTCTCCTGGGGGGAGACCAAACGAGAGACCTTGGGATCTGGTTCCCTAAGTCCAGGGGCACCCACGGGGCTCTGGGTGCTGGGGGGTGGGAGTCCCCTGCTCAGTGGGGCATCCAAGGTGGGGACCTGCTACTGCGTGGGTGACTCTGGGGCTGACTGTGGGGTGGTGCTTTGTCCTCTTATGGGAGTAGGTTCAAGTGCAGTTAAGATTAGATGTAAGGTCCCCAGGCTCAGGTAGGGCCACGGGAATGTCAGTGCGCATCAGTGGTTGGCCTCTGCCGGGCTTGGGGTCCAAGGAGACCTTGGTTTAAGGTTCCTAGGTGGGTCAGGGCAGGAGACCTTGGTTTAAGGTTCCTGGGTGGGTCAGAGCAGGAGACCTTGGTTTAAGGTTCCTAGGTGGGTCAGGGCACACGGGCCTCTGACGGCTCTGCAGGGAGCCCACTGAGAGGTTGCATGGAGGCGGGCAGGGGTCCCAGGAACTCTCCCTGTGAGTCAGCGGCTGGCCTTTGTGGAGCAGGAAGTCCAAGGTGCAGGCCCTGGATCTGGGGTCCGGCGGTGGTCCAAGGCCGACCGGTGTCCCAGTAGGGGGTTGGCGGCCACCCTCTGACCAGCGCGGAGCTGCAGGCCCGGCCCGGCGTCTGTCGGGGGCGCTCCGCCGGCCTGTGCGGAGCCGGTTTGCGACGCTGGAGGTCTGGGAGGGGCAATCTCCGGCGGGGTGGGGGTCCGCTGTGCTGCGGTTCCCGGCGCCCGATCCCTCGCTGCTGGACGGGACCGCGAGGGCGAGGGGCCGGGCCAGCCCCGCCGAGGGGCGAGGGTGCAGGAGGCGCCCGGTGCGGGTGCGTGAACTCGCCGGCCCGCAGAGAGGCGCGAAGGTGCACGCGAGCACCAACGTGGAGTGCACGGTGTGGGCGAGGGGCCCGGGGCAGGACGAGTGGGCGCGGGTCGCGCCGTGGGCTGGCTCGGGGAAGGCGGCGGCGGAGGACGCGGCGACGAGCTGCAGGAGTTGCAGCAGAAGCGCCACGTCCTCTGGGAGACCACGGCCGCGCCGGGCTCTTATAACAGCCCCGCGCGTCCCAATGCCTCCCTGTGATGTCCTGCCGCGCTTCCAAGCCTGCCTGGATCCTGACGCTGCAACTGCTCGCTTTTGTTCCTCAGCTTCTGCCATCTGATAGCTGGTTCAGAAGACAGGCCCTCAGAGAAAGGGAGATGGACTACGGGCGGATGGGCTGCAGGCGGCATGGGGCAAGGACAGGGGAGGCGAGGCTCTAAGAAGAGGAAGGACCTTCATACCGCAGGGTCCAGGACAACAGAGGGAGTGGGCCACCCCTGTGGCAAGGTGGATGCATCCTTCCTAGATGGCACCTCATCGCTCCTGTGCAGTCGTCACCAGACACAAGTCCGTGTGCCCGAGGCACCATGAGGCCAAACAACACCAGAACATCAGAGCTGGGAACAGGGAGAGGTTCATTGCAGGGCCACGCAAGGAGACGGGTGGCTCATGCCTTAAAGCCCCAACTCCCCGAAACCCTTCAGCGAAGCCCTGTTATGGGAAAGGAGGGGGGGCGTGGTTAGCTGTTGCACACTCCTTGGTGTCAGAGCCTTTGTTTCTGAGGTCAGGTCATGGTCAGGTCACAATGTTCCTGTAAACCTCCACCAAACAAACGTTATTCTCTCTTCTGACAGGAAAGGGCACGGTCCCAAGGCACAGCTGTCACCCTCTGAGGTCCAGGTCCTGGCTAAGAGGAAGGGGTCCCTGCTTGGGAGTGTTCATCAGCACCCGGTCTGGGTCCTCCCGCCGGTGCCCAGGCCCAGCTAAAGAGGCAGATCTCAGGCTGGTGGAACCAATTCCAGGGCTTGCATCTGGGCTGTGGTCCTAACAGCCCCCAAATAAGCGCCTCTTCATTACAGCCAGGTCTTTGTTCTTGGCTAACAGAGAGAAGAAACAAGCAACCATTGGGGCTTTCGGGCCCTGGTGGAGGGCTGTGGGGAGGGTGGCTCTGGCTTCGCTCTGGCTTCTTTTCGGCACTGGCTGAGTCTGACCCGGAGCTGTGTGACCCTTTGTGGGGACAAGATGACTAAGGAGATGCATCAGACGGCACCCCTTCTCCCCTCCCTCACTGTGCCCCCAGCTCCGGGAGGACCCCGTGGCCCAGGCACTTGGCTGACGGCACCCCTTCTCCCCTCCCTCACTGTGCCCCCACCTCCGGGAGGACCCCGTGGCCCAGGCACTTGGCTGACTTGGACCCTCAGGACCCAGGCAGGGTGTCAGGTTAGGGGGCAGCTGGGTTACCTGAGGCCGGCTGTCTCCTTGCACAAGGGCCACGGCCTCTGTCCAGAGGGACTCTCCAGGCAGCTCCCCATGCAGCCACAGGGACTGCCTCCTTCACCCTTCAGCTCTCCCATCACTAGCCCCACACTATCTTCAAGTGCACAGTGTCCTTTATCATTTTCCAATAATAATTAGGCTGGGGCTTCCCTGGGGGTCCAGTGGTAAAGAATCCGCCTGCCAATGCAGGGGACACAGGTTCGATCCCGGTCCGGGAAGATCCCACATGCCTCGGTGCAACTAGGCCTGTGCACCACTACTACTGAACCTGCGCTCTAGAGCCCACGAGCCACAACTACTGAAGCCTGCGTGCCTAGAGCCCGTGCTCTGCAACAAGAGAAGCCACAGCAATGAGAAGCCCACGCACCGCAACGAAGAGTAGCCCCCGCTCACCACAACTACAGAAAGCCCACGTGCAGCAACGAGGACCCAATGCAGCCAAAAATAAATAAATACATTTAAAAAGAAAAAAAAAGAACACTTTGTTGTGTAACCATTGCCACACCATCGCTTACAGTGCTTGCGGTTGACTTGTGGTTAATACTCTTTATCAAGTCAAGGAATTTCCCAGCTACTCATAGTTTTCTCACAGGGTTTCATCAGCAATGTTTGTTAAGGAGTGACATCAGTGAATATGGTGCAGTAAGGGACTCCAAAAGCTAGCAGATACTCTCGCAGAAACTCTCAGAATAAACTTTATCAAAACTCTGGACTACAGTCAAAGATGTAAAGAAACAAGGTGAATGAATAATAAGGGGAAAGGCAGCTCACGCTCATCATGAGGGCTTTGGGTCACTTTTCTCACCCTTGCCCGCCTGCCCCCATCCCTGGCCTGGCTTGGCAGTCTTGACAATGGCAGCCCGTGTGCCAGGTGTGGGTGTCTGGTGCCAGAGGCAGCAGAGTGGACCTCCTTCCCAAGGAGCTGTGGTTCTTTGTTTTGACCTTCTGGCGGCTCCCTGAAGGACTGTTGCAACGGGCTTGCCTTTATTTTACCGAACTAGGAACTCTCTCAGCATGGAGAAGTAGCTACCTAAGGGGCTGATTTTTGTCAAAACATTTATCGAAAACATTTAAAAGCAAATGTATTAGCTGTTGCTACTGGGGCAAACAACAGACACATTAAAAAGCTTGGGAGGAAAAGCTGGGCAGTGAGGTACTTTGGGGAATAAGGTTTTGAAAACCTCCCACATATCCTTGGGAATCTAGAGGTACATGTGCATAGCCAGGGCTGGGCACATCCTCAGAAAAGAATTGAGAGGCCCTAATCTCTCACCTCTGTGTGACCTTTGGGCTCCATGTAAATGGAAGTGAAGGCTAAGGCAGAGCTGTCAGCTCCTTGGGTGAGAGGTGAAGGCGCTGAGCTCACACACAGCCTCTCTGCAAAGACTCGGAGGGTTTTTGGTGTTTCTGTTACTTATGTTTTTTTTTTTGTTCCAGGCTTTTAAGAAAGTCTTTGTCAAATCACTAACTAACCATGAAGCTAACTGACCAGAGATTTCAGTGGCCACATGACAAAGGACACAGACTTTACAAATTTAGTTCAGAAAAATCACTAAAGAAAACAACAGTAACCACAAGACATGACAACAAGTCCTGGAGAAGGAGGAGAATCTGATTTCCAAAGTTGCCACATTATAATATTCAAAATGTCCAGTTTCCAACAGCAAAAATTGTTATGAGGCATGCAAAGAAATGAGAGAGTATGGTTCATACAAAATAAGTATACAGAAGCTGTCCCTGAGAAAGCTTAGACATTAGACTTATTATACAAAGCCTTTAAATATACTATTTAAATATGCTCAAAGAGCTAAATATACATGTACAAATAACCAAAGGAAACCATGAGAACAATGTCAAACCAAATGGAGACTATCAATAAAAATATAGAAATGATCAGCATGAACCAAATAGTAATTCTGGTGTTGAGCAGTACAGTAACTGAAAGGAAAAATTCACTAGAGGTGTTTCAACAGAAGATTTGAGCAGACAAAAGACTCAGTATACTTGAAAATAAGTCAATAGGCATTAGACCATCTGAGAAGCAGGAAGAAAAAGGAATAATGAAAAGAGCCTGAGACTTGTGGAATATCACCAAGTGAACCAACATATGCATAACAGGAGTCACAGAAGGAGGAGATAGAGGAAAAGGGGCAGAAAGAATATTTGAAGAAACAATGGCCAAAATCTTTCCAAATATGATGAAAATAATGAATGTACTCATCCCAGAAGCTTAACAAATTCCAAGTAGGATAAACTCAAAGAGATCCACACTAAGACACATAACAATCAGGCTGCTGAAAACCAAATATAAAGTGAGAATACTGACTTGTAGGAGGGAACCTCTGTGATAGTAAGAGCTGATTTCTCGTCAGAGATCATGGAGGCCAGGAGGCAGTGGGACGATAAACACATTGAAGTAGCTATCAACCAAGAATTCGACACCCACAGAACTATCCTTCGAAATTTAAGAAGAAATTAAGACATTCTCAGATAAACAAAAACTGAGAGAATCTGTCACTAGTAGACCGGCCCTGCAAGAAATGCTAAAGAGACTCCTTCAGGTTGAAATGAAAGGACACTAGACAGTAACTCAAATCCATACAAAGAAGTAAAGAGCACAGGTAAATAGAAAAGCCAGTATCACTGTGCTTTGGTTTCTAAGTCCACTTTTATTTCCTATTGATTTAAAAGACGTTTACATAAAACAATAATTATAAATGATATCGATGGACGTACAATGTATAAAAGTGTGATTTGTGATGAAAACAACAGAAGGGGGTGGGGATGGAACTAAATAGGAGCAAAGTTTTTAAACTACTGAACATAAGTGTGTATTAATTCAGACGAGATTATTATAAATTAAGATATTACTTGTAATCCACAGAACCACCGCTAAGAAATTAACAAATATATATATATATATATTTCCGGGAACAAAATATATGTAAGATAAATAGAAAACAAGTAGCAAAATGGCAGAAGTAAGTCCCTCTTCATCAGTAATTACACTAAATATAAGTGGATTGAACTCTCTGATAAAAAGGCAGGCAAAAAAGTGGAAAACACTCAAATGTCTATCAACTGATGAATGGACTAACAAAATGTATAACTATACAATGCAATTGTATCCAGCCATAAAAAGGAATGATGTACTGATACGTGCTACAACATGGATGAACCTTGAAAACATTACACTAAGTGAAAGAAATCAGACACAACAGTCTACATATGGCGTGATTCAATTTAAATGTAATTATAGGCAAATTCATGGGGACATTAATCTGCAGCTTAATGGTTGTCAGGGTCTGAGGGGAGGGGGAAATAGGGAGTGACTGCTAAATGGACACAGGGTTTCTTTGGGGGTTGATGAAAATGGTCTGGAACTATATAGTGGTGATGGTTGTGTAACACTGTGAATATACTAGAAGCTACTGAATTGTCCAGTTTAAAATAATTGAATTTTATGTTATGTCAATTTCACCTTGATGAAAAAATAATTTTTACCAGATTTTACCAAATATTTTTCTTGTATTTATTGTGATGATTCAATGAAAAAGTTCTACTGATTTTTTAAAAAATGTATTTATTTTTGGCTGCATTGGGTCTTTGTTGCTGTGTGCAGGCCTTCTCTAGTTGTGGTGAGCGGGGGTTACTCTTCGTTGTGGTGCGCAGGCTTCCCATTGCGGTGGCTACTCTTATTGCAGAGCACGGGCTCTAGGCACGCAGGCTTCAGTAGTTGTGGCTCGCGGGCTCTAGAGCACAGGCTCAGTAGTTGTGGCGCACAGGCTTAGTTGCTCCGCGGTATGTGGGATCTTCTCGGACCAGGGCTTGAACCTGTGTCCCCGGCATTGGCAGGTGGATTCTTAACCACTGCACCACCAGGGAAGCCCCTCCATTGATTTTTAGTGTGTTAAATGTTAATATATTTTCTAATGATAAATCATCTTTACATGCCTGAAATTAACCTAATTTGGTGTAATTATTTTTATACATATTGATGGGTTTGGTTTGCTGGTATTTTATTTGATAATCTTGTATTTCTGTTTCTAAATATGACTAGTCTATATCTTAAAATTTTTCATTGTAACATCTGAGTTTGATGTCTCCAGATTATTTGGGTAGCTTTCCTACTTCTTCTTTTTTTTGTGGTTCGCGGGCCTCTCACTGTTGTGGCCTCTCCCGTTGCGGAGCACAGGCTCCAGACGCGCAGGCTCAGCGGCCATGGCTCACGGGCCCAGCCGCTCCGCGGCATGTGGGATCTTCCCGGACCGGGGCACGAACCCGGTCCCCTGCATTGCAGGCGGACTCTCAACCACTGCGCCACCAGGGAAGCCCTTTCCTACTTCTTAATTACCTGAAACACTTTAATAAGATTTGTATTACCTGCTCTTTAAATATTTGACAGAACTTTCCTTTAAACCATCTGCATTTTTGCAGGGGGTCCACCTTTAAACGAGTGATCCATTTTCTCTGTGGTTACTGGGTTATTTGGGTATTCTATTGTTTCTTGAGTGAGTTTTGGTTAGCTTAATTTTTAACAGAATATTGTTTATTTTATTTAAGCTTTGAATGTCTTGGCAAAATTGGTTATATCTTCTTTTGATTTTAAAATCTCTGTTCTATCTGTGGTTTTATCTCACTGTTCATTGCTAATATTGTTTAGTAAAGCCATCCTTCCTCCTTTCTTTTTCAATCTTGCCACATTGTGACTTTTGTAGTTTGTATTAGTTATTGATTGCTGTGTAACAGGTTACATCGAAACTCAGTGATTGAAAACCACAAACATGTATCACCTCACAGTTTCCCAGTGTTAGGAACCAGACGTGATGAGCTTGGGGCTTCTTCCTCAGGGTCTCACAAGTCTGCCATCAATGTGTCAACTGGGGCTGCAGTCATCTGAGGGCTCAACTGGGGTCACAGCCACTTCCCAGCTCACTCACAGGGCCATTGACTGGAGACGTCAGTGTCTCCACATGGGTCCCCTCCACGGGACAGCTCACAGCAGAGCAACCACTTTTCCCAGAGCAAGGAGCCGGAGAGAGATAGAGAGAAGGAGATGGAGATAGAGATAAAGATGCAGATGGAGAGGGAGAGGGAGATGGAGATGGGGATGGGGATGGAGATGGAGGAGGAGATGGGCATGGGGATGGGGATGGAGATGGAGGTGGAGATGGGGATGGGGATGGAGATGGAGATGGAGGTGGAGATGGGGATGGAGATAGGACTGGAGAAGGAGGGAGAGAGAAACAGGAGCCACAGCCTTCTTGTAGCTTCACCTTGGAGGTGACATCCCATTGCTTCTGCTGTATTCTAGTCTGTGGAACCATCAGGTAGTCCAGGCGGGTTCTGGCTTTGCTCATCTTGCCTAACGTTTACTTTCCTTCTGATCTTTAGTCCTGTGAATCGCTTCTCTAGACCTGACTGTTTTCCTCCTTCTTCTCTCCATGGCTGTGCTCTGCTATCCACGTCTAACCTCCTGAGTCGGACACGTAGGTCCCTGCTTCTCCACTTCTCTTCCCACATGTGCAGTTTCAGAGCAGTTTCCCTTCCAAGTGTGTGTTTAGCTGCATCCTAAGCATTTTCTTTATCGCCAAGTTCTACATGGTTTAAGTTCCATTCTGATTCTTCAGTATCTCACCTCCTCTCTGCCTTTCTTCCCCAAAGTACCGTCATTATCACCTTGTGTGAGTAGCTCGCAGTTGCTTCTTTTGCTCACGCCCTTTCCTTCTCAGCCCCACTCCTTTCTTCCTGAAGTGCTTCCTCTAGCAGTGTCTTCGGCAAGGACCTGTCACTGATAAACTCCTTAGTCACGCATGTTGGAAGATGTTTTGGTTTAAGCCCTCTCTCTCAAGTGACAATCTGACTATTGAGTTAGACGGACTTCTGACGAGACCTTTACGATCCTCCGCTCCTTGTGGAATTCCCCCCACACACACACACTGTTACCTAGTAACAGCGTTAACATAGTAACCTGGTAACTGGTAACCAACAGAATGTGGCAAACGGGCTTCACACCCACGATTTGGTTACAAACGCCTGTGACCTCCACCTTGCTGGAAGACTCCTGTCACCAAGATGCCATTTGGGAGAAGCCCGTGAGGCCAGCAAGTGAGGTGCCTCAGCCCAACAGCCAGGGGCAGCCAAGCACTGAGTGAGCCCGGCAGCAGACCCTTCCCCAGGGGCGCCTTCGGGCGGGACCCCGACCCGGGCCAGCGCCTTGACTGCGGCCTTGTGAGACCATTAGGCCAACCCCGGCCACTCCCGTGCTCCTGACTGGCAGAAGCTGAGATACTAGATGCGTTCTGTTCTAACTTGTTTAGTTTGGGGTAATTTTTTTATACCACAGCAGATAACCACGCTGTGTGTAAAATCCCGTCAGTAGTTATTTTATCTCGAGACTTTGACAAAATAGGTATAGAATTATTGTTTGCTTTTATCATCTTAACAAGTCTGCTGTCGTCATCGCTACTTTGGAGGTGTCTGGGGTGCTTTTGTCCCCTGCACTGTTTGGCTTTTGTGCTCTGTGGTTTCTCTCCCACACGTACAAGTGCAGGTTCCTTTTTCCAGCTCTAGACTCAGGTGCTCCGGAGTCCGAGGACTGCATCTCTCAGCCGGGGGAAAGTTCCCAGGCGTTATCGTTCCTTCCTCACGCTCTCAGTCTCCCTGAATGGCAGCCCCTGGACACTCTGCCTGCCCCTCTGCGTCCCCCGCACTCCACGCCACGTCCTGGGTGGCGTGCACACACCTGGCAAACTCAACGTCCAGGGGCTTCCCGGCCGCTCACCCAGCGGCCGGTTCCTTGCAGTGAGTGTGGCTTCCTGCTGGAGGTTCCATTCTCCCCACCGGGGGTCTCGCCCCTGCTGGCTCGCCTGTCCTCTTATTCCCTTAGCCCTGGCAGTGCCTCACCGTGTGGACCGGCCGGCCGTGTGGAGACTGCGCCTGCTGCCCCGGGCCTCCCTCTCCCGCTTCCCATTGTGAGTTCACCTTCGCTGGACAGAATCCAACGGTGCTGGAAGGAGAGCTTCTCCCCGCAGTGATGATGTGTTTGCCTCCGTCCTGGGCCCCGCGGGTGTCGTTGGCCGAGGCCCGGGCTCCGTGTCAGTTTATCTGCTGCAGGGGTGACGGGGCCTGTACTGTGAGACCCGTGAAGATCCAGTGTCTCAGCTCCAGGGAGGCTCCGAGCCTGTGTCTGAGCAGCCCAGGCACACAGGCCTCCTACTTCGTGTTCCTCCCTGCAAGGGCCCTCGTCTCATGAGGGCTGATGCGGGTGTCAAGACGGACACCCTGAGACTCTGAGACCAGCTCTCCTGGGTGCCACCCGTCTGCCCTCACTCTGTTTGTGTCCGGCTGCTGGAATATCCCGGCTTCCTCAGGAGCTGGTTCCACATGGAAAGGATGCTGCTTCCATCTTGCCTTTGCAAGTTTGAAGTGGGAGGGGCCTGGGGCTCTGCCGTCATGGGTAACGCCAGAGCGGGGAGTCTCCTTTCGCTTTGTTTCTAAGATCATTTTCCGGTCTGGTCTTCAGAACATTTGCCATTCCCCTCTGTGCCGATTTTCTAGGGCTGCCCTTTCAAAGCACCACAGACTGGGTGGCTTGTACAACAGCAGTTTATTGTCTTAGTTCTGGAGGCCACAAGTCCACGTTCAAGACGGTAGTAGGTGGTTACTTCTGAGGCTCTGAGAAGAACCTGTCCAGGCCTCTCCCCTCGCTCTGGTGGTTGCTGGAAACCTTTGGCCTCACCCTGATCTCCGCCCCCATCTTCACCCAGCCTTCTCCCTGTCCCAATATCTCTTTCCTTCTCTTTTAAGGACACCAGTCATTGGATTAGGGCCCACCTTACTGACCTCATCCTAATTTGATTACCTGCAAAGCCCCTCTCTCCAAATAAGGTCACATTTGAGGTCCTGGGGGGCACGAGTCAACCCGTAATAGACTCTGTTACCCGGAACTCAATGAATGGGTCACAGGTTCCATGTTCCTGCTGAACTCACCAAGGTGACCTGTCTCAAGAGGAGCTCTGCACTGGCGGGACACCTTCTCCCTGAACGTCCAAGGTCACATCCACACGCTTACCAGGAGAGCCTCCTCAGGGCTGGGAGCTGGGCCGGGGGGCCTTGCCAGGGGGTGGGCCCCCCACGCGTGCCCCAGCCCCACACATCAGGGCGTAAGAAGCAGCCTTCGGGTAACGTGTTTCATCGAGTCCCAGCCTGCCAGACAGGCGACTTTTTATTCCCTCTTTATGATGGAGGAAACTGGGACCTGGGGGGAGGCGGAGAACACCCACCCAGCCGCCGCAGCCCCTCTCCACCTCTCCACCCTTGGAGCACTTCACAGTCTGCAATCCCCTCGAAGGTAGACGTCATTATTCTTCTCATCTTACGGCTGACATCCTGAGTGTCACGGAAGTTGTATAAGTTGTATGGTAGTTTTCAGTCTGGATAAATTATTGTAGGTATTTGTCCATTTCTGTTTCAAGTGCACCTGTGGTGGTTTTGCTGACCAGCCGTTTCTGGCCATGTGTCCGGCTGGCAGCCGGGGACTCTCCTTCAGCACCTCATCATGGTTTCCAGGCCCTGCGTTTGTGGACCACGACAAGATGCTGAGACTTTACTGACCAGGAAACCTGAAGCCTGGGGTGGAGCGATGGGCGCTGGGTAAGGCGCTGACCCTCAGCCTCTGAAGCATGCTCAGGCAGCGGAGCAGTGGACGCAGCGTCCCTCCTGGTCGGTTCCAGAGTGAAATGACTTGGAGCGGAGCACGGCTCCCACACGTGGCCAGCACGAGTGTTTAAACTGAGTTCAAGGCCACAGACGCGGGGCCCCACAAAGAACATTTGTTTTTTAACCAAAACGCTCGCTTCTGGTTCCTTACGGGTGTGGTATCCCTGAGCCCCACCGTTCCCTGGTCACGGCTTCCCCACCCAGGTGACTCTCCGGGGCCTCCTGCGCTCAGGCATGTGGTGGGCCCAGGCACAGGAGAAGGGAAGGGGTGCCAAGACGGCTGGCACTCACGCCCCGTGCACACACACACACACACACACACACACACACACACACACACACACGGCACCTGCTGGTCCCAGGCCAGGAGGGGGGAAGGAGGGAAGGACGCAGCGGGAGAGCCGGAGCAGAGCCGCACTGCAGGAAGCAGGGACACACTTGCGGGCCACGCGGTCACATCTGGGAGCACGTGCGGGGAGACACAGAACTTTGTGGCTGGAGCCCCAGTGCCAGAAGACGGTGCTCGGGGACACCGGGACAGGGGTCAGGGCCAAAGAGGAGCCCCGGGAAAGCAGGCATGCGGCTGCAGCGCTGGGCTGGGGGAACTTCACTCAGTCTCAGCTGCACCTGTGAAGTCCCTGGTGCTTGCTTTTGCTACAAAATGAACCTACGGGTGAAAGGGAGCCTAGAAAGAAACTTGAACTCTGCCTGGGATGGCCCGCTTCTGGGTGGTCCCTGGTGGAGTCCAAAGTCCGACTCAGAGTGTGAGAGCTGTCCAGGCCTTCTCCTGGATTGCCACGTGGGGTCCCTGCCCTGTGCACCCCACCGTCCAGCAGTGGGAATAGAAGCCCCTGCCCCTGCCCTTGTGAGCCCACGGTCTCCCACCGCTCCTGGCCTCGGCCCTCTGTCCCCCTATCTCCTCCAGGCCTTAGAGTTTGCTTCTCCCTTTTCTGGAATGCTCTTTTCCCAGATCTCTGCAGGGCTGCCCCTTCCCCACATCAGGACACTGCGCCTTTCCCCTTTTCCGGGACCCCACTGAGCCCACCGTGGGCCCATCGGCCCCCAGGTTCTCCCCTCTGCGCAGCCCACTGGCACGGGGCAGCCAGGAGACCCTCAGCACAGTGGCCCCAGTGGTGTGAAAGTGGGGAGCAGCCAGTGCTCCCCGATGCCGAGGAGAGCCTCAGAGCCCCTTTGTTCAACCGGAAGCTGGATCCCGAGGCCACCTCTCAATGCCAGTAGGAGAGACAGCTTTCCTGGGGGCGCCCATGTTGCGCCCTCAGGGACCGCCAAACACAGGGAGAGTGAATGTCCCACAGCAACTGATGAGACCAGGGAACATGGCTGGATGCCGAACTGATTGTTTCATAAATTATGCAGGTATCTGAACACGTTTCAGCATAAAGACAAAGGCTCTTTTCTTGTCCACGGACAGAAAAGTAAAACATTAACCTCTGGCGTTAGAGAAACGTCTCGCATTCCTCAGGAAGCCTGTGCTTCGGGGGCGGCACCTCTGGTGACCTGGCGGGCGGCCTGGTCTCTGGAGCAGCATATTCCGGTTTTCCTGGGCTCAGGGCCACTTTCTGCCATCCGCAGAGTTAGGCTAAGTTCCCAGGACATACTTTGGGTACAAACACGGGTCCAGCCCAAGAGCGAAGGGCTGGGGTTCCTCCAGTCCTTCCTTCTGGGTGGCGAGTCCTCCTGGGAGGGGGCTTCGCCGGGAGGTGGCAGCACAGCTGGCCGGGCGGGGTGGGCAGCTCTGTCCTAGTCCAGGCCCCCGCCTCCCCCGGGCTGTGGGGAGACCGGGATGAGCTTCTCTGGGCCTCTCGTCTGCCCGCCCAGCCCTGGTCTGCAGGCCAGTAGTTCCCCGAGGGTGATTCAGGGTCTTCAGAGCCATGTGCGAAGGCGGGGGGTGGCGGAGGGGCGTGGAGGGCAGCAGAGGCGGGGGGCCTGTGGCCTGGGTGCCTCTGAGCACGGCAAGCGTGAGACAGGCACATTCGGAAGGCAGGTCAGTCCTCCCACACCTCCGCCTCGGTTCCCACCTCAGATGCACGAGGGCGGGGGGAACAGATGCCCTGTCCTCAGGGAGCTGACAGCACAGCGGGAAGGACGCCCAGACAGAAAGGTAAATCCTAGAGCAGGCACAGGGTAAGGAGGAGAAAGTGGCCACGGGAAGAGCTGGGGAAGGCAGCAGAAACGGCAGTGCAGAGTCCTGTGGCAGGTGGGGAGACAGGCACGCTGCTGGAGCATGGGGGGTGGGGGAGGCAGGGGCGCCTGGCCAGGGAGTGGAAGGGAGGCTGGGGGAGATGCAGCTGGCCTGGGCCCAGGGCTCTCTGACCGGCTCAGTGCGATGCCAAGCCTGCAGGCTTTGAGCAGGACTCAGTGGAATCTGATTTCTGTTCTACCATTCACTGTGCCGCTCACAGGGATGGAGCGAGGCAGGTGACCCTGGGCTAGGGGCTGCGTGGGGGAGGGAGCAGGTATCAAGGGGCACCTCGGGTCTCAGCGATCGAGATGCCGAGAGGGGACAGGAAGGGCTGGAGGAGCTGGTCCAGGCCATGTCAGGGGCTCTGTTCCCGGACAGCGTTAACTAAGAAAATGAGAGGGGTGTGTGGGCAAGACACGTGCCCGGGTCCGGAAGTTTCATCTTTCCCTTGTGACTGCTTTTGCATCTGTGTTTAGGAAAGTTCTCTAAGAGATTTGCTGAATGCTCATTTACAACCCATTTTCTCCATACGTTTTAATTAATCCAATTTGGGAGGTATTTTCACAGGTGAGTACCAAGTGAGAATTTAGAAGCATTTGTTTTGCAAATAAACACCCAGTTCCCTATCATCCTTTATTGAACCCACCCACACTTTCTCACTGATCATGAATTTTAAGGATATATAGATAACACAGTTGATTTCAGGATGGTCCATCATGTTTCATCAAACCGTACCGACAGTTTACTGGTACCCACTGCTGTCGTGTTTAATGACGTGCTTTTTACCTAAGAGGACAGTTACATCGCCCATCCTCAGGGTCACCTGACAGCGTTCCGACTCCCAGGACATCCCTGCTCTGCGGATCAGGTTCTCCCAGGGCTGGCCTTGGCCCTTCCCCATAACCGGATCACCTTGCTCTTGAGGCCTGGCGAGCTCCCACCCTGGAGAGCCCTCCTGACCCTCGGGTGCCAGGTCCCCTCTGGACTTCTGGAACTAAGCACAGGTGCTGTCTTTGGGGCCGCGGCGGTGATCAGACTGACACCCACTTCAGCCACACCTGGCCACCTCCCAGGGACCACCTGCACCGCCCCAGGCCCAGGGAAGTCCCTGCCGCTGGCTTCGGGAAGCTGTCCTGGGGGCTCCTGTGTAGGCCTCCCCGCACAGCATAAGGGCGGGTTTTCCCAGAAAAACCCTCCGGGGTTTGAGCCGCTGCCTCCCCCGACCTTGACCTTGCGGCCGCCTGGACACTTAAACCACCGGTGCCCAGGAGCCCGCTCGGCGGCCGGCGGGTAGGTGCGGAATGGGTGCGGCCGGAAGGTGAGGATGAGGGGCCCGTTCAGCCCAGCAGTCAAGGCCCAGTGGGATCCAGGCAGGTGGGGCCTGGCAGGTTCAGAGCAGGTGCGTGTGCATGTGTAGGGCAAGTGGGGCCTTGGGGGTTCTCAGCAAGTGCGTGTGCTCATTCGGGCAGGAGGCGCCTGGTGTGTGCGGGTAGGTGCCTGCGCGGTTGCCGGGAAGGCGCGGCCAGCGGGGGCGGGGGAGCCTGGCGGCCGGGCGGGGCGGGCGGGCGCGGCTTGCAGCCGCCCGCGTGGTCCTGCGCGGCGCCCGCGCCTGGAAACAGGAGACCGCCGCGCCGGAAGCCCCGCCCGCGCGCGCGCCCTGTCCCCGCCCGGTGGAGCGGCTGCTGGCGCGGCGCGGCGGCTCGGCACGGCGGCGCCCGGGCGCAGGCGAGCGGGCGGAGCAGCGGACGGCGCCCAGGCCGCCCCACGCGCCGGGCTCGCGGCGGAGCGCTCCGGACTCGTCGGGGCCCGCGGCCGCCCGCGCCTTTCAATGGGCAGCTCGCACTTGCTCAACAAGGGCCTGCCGCTCGGTAAGGCCGCGCGCGCGCATTTCCGGCCGCGGGGGCGGGGCGGGGCGGGGCCGCGGGGGCGGGCGGGGCGGGCGCGGGCCCCGGCTTTTGTGTGCGAGTGCGCGTGCGCGCCGGCGTCCGCGCGCCGGCGCCCGGGGGCGGGGCCTGGGGGCGGGACCGAGGGAGCGCCGTGCGCGTGCGCGTGCTGCTGCGTGCGCGTGCGCCGCCGCCCCGCCCGCGCAGGTGGCACAAAGGGGCGCGGGGGCCTCGGGACCCCCGCAGCCGGGACCTCGCACTCGGTGCGCAAGTCCCGGCGGCCCGTCCGTCCTAAGGGCCGGGCTGGCCGGGGCCCCGCTGACGGGGCCCCGCAGGGAGGACGGGCGCGCCGGTGACCCCGCGTCCTTCGGGGCCGGACCTCGGACCGCAGCCGGGGGACGTGCGGGGCCGCAGCCTCGGACCCGAACCGGCCTCTCTGCGGGGCCGCGGCGCCGGGTCTTCCCGCAGGCGATCTTTACTCGTTTTTGAAGTGACGTTTTTGAAATGAAATGACCGTTTTGAGATCTTTACTCGTTTTGAAATGACAGAAGTGATGCGTCAGCTGGGAGGCGCGCCGTTCCCGCTCACTCGGCAGAGGTGGCGGCAGGGCGCCCTTTTCTTTATGAGTCCGTTTCCACCTGAGTAACGGCACAGGTGTGACCCGCTTCCGTTTGTCTCCAGGCATCTTGTGCCCTTCCTGTTTTGAAAGGTGTCAGGAACAGGCGTTCTCCGTGCCCTGGGTAGCTCTGGGGGCCCTGAGCCTGGGGCTGGGGGGCGCCACGGGTGGTGTTGGTTTGCCGGCCGCTGCCCTACGCCCCCGTCAGGCCACTTCCGTGTCATGCCCACCTGTTTTTCCACCCTTGCACAGCCCCAGCTTCTCCGGGCTTCCAGCCACCGGGCTGGGGCCTCCTCATGGTAGGGGTGCATCCTGTCGGCAGGGGAGGGCCCCCACCCTCAGCTTCCAGCGCCACCACCCTGCCGCTGGGGCCTGCAGGTCGGGGCCCCAGGCTCCGAGGCCTGTGGAGGGAGGAGCTGCCGCGGCACCTGAGTCGCGGGTTTGGACGGAGCTTTCTCTGGCTGGTGCCTGCTTGTCCCGGAAGGGTGCAGCGGCCCTGGGCTTGCCGGGAGGACGGCCTTTAGCTGGCAGCCTCTTAAGCCGGGAACCTGGCCGGGGCAGCCCCTTTCTCGTGATGCTCTTCTTCGTGGTTGGTTAGGACAGGTTGCTCTCGGGAAGTGGGATGGCTTTCTTCCGGGTGCTCTGAGTTGAGTAGCACGAGGGTAAGCCCCTCACCCAGCTCCCCCTTCTCTGGGTGGCTGGAGAGTTGGCTCGCACAAAGGGGGTCCAGAGCCGGGACTGCCGGTCGTATCCCATGGGGGCGTCCTCCACCTGTCCAGGACCCCCCCACTTTTCAAGAGAAACAACTTTATTTCTATAAAAGCATACACAGGCAAATACTCAGGAGAAAACCAGTTCCCAGCAGTGTGGACGTCTGGGATGCCCTGTGGGTCAGTGTAGCCTGTCTACTCCTGAATGGGGCAGCATCTTTCAGCCTCTGGGGGAGTGACCACAGCAGCCAAGAGCACAGAATTGTCCCTGGGGGAATCCCAGCTGAGCCCCTGACCAACACTGATTTCTCTGTGTCATGTCTGTAAAGTGGGGATGGAGCGTGTGAAGAGGTGGGATCACATGAGTGAGCGTGTGCCAGGTGTTGGGGATGGAGGGACAGGGCCGGGGGCGGGGCTGAGGGACAGGGTCTCCACACAGCAGCTGTGAAACCTCACTCTGGAAGGTAGGAAGGTGACATTCCCTAAGTTACGGTGGCATCATGATGAATCCGCCCCAACCTGCGTTCTTTCGACGTGGATGACGTTCTCGTTTCCGGGATTCTGAGCATCACGAAGGTAGCAGAACACGCACGCACGTGGGCGTACATGAAGATGGTGAAAGAGGTGAACGCGCGTGGGGCAGTCTTGGTGGCGCATCCTCGCCTCTGTCGCGGTTTTTATCTAGCACGTGTGTGGGGCACCTTTTGGTCTCCGAGGAGTTGCGAAGTTGAGGCTGACTCTGGCTGGTGGTCCTGCTGGAGGTCTTACGTGGCCACGCGTTGCCTGCGGGAGCGCCTCGGCCTTGGCTGCAGGGGCTCAGCGCCCACCCCAGCCAGACTCTGCCCAGGGCACACGGCGGACCCCGGCCAGACGGCTGGGCTGTGGGCAGCGGGGCGAGCTGGAGACGGCGGGCTGCTGCTGGCTCTTCAGGCAGAGTGACGCGGGGGCAGGCGCGGGGCCGCCCTTGGGTCCTCGGGTTCCTGTCTCGGGAGGTGGCTTTCCAGAGGGCATGCCTGCTGGTCAAGCTGGAGGGCCGGTGCTGGCTTCACACAGGAGGGTGGGGAGGTGGCAGGGGCAGCGGCCGCCAGCGGTGCCAAGGAGTTTGCCTTTCCTGCTGCTGAGCGGTGCGCGTGACAGGCCCCGGCTGCGGTGACTGGGGCTCTGCGGCGCGCGGGCCAGAGGCCTGGTGGAGTAAGGAGAGCACACCCTCGCCGTGGGCCCCAGGGAGACCGGCCTGGCCGTTGGACGGGCCGTGGGGCCAGAGACCCTGTCCGTGGCTGCCGCGTTTGGGGCCTGGGTTGGGCGGGGCAGTTACTGGGGCTGGAGAGGAGCAGAGGCCGTTCTGGGGGTGAGTTCTGGGTGCGCTGAGCTTATGATGCTCATCTGTGCTGTGGAAGGAGGCGGGAGCTGGCCCGGGACCCTGACCCGGTGCTCAGGGCGTGGTGTGGCCGAGGGCCGGGTTCTCGGGAAGCCTGGGCTTCCTGCAGGCTCTGGTGCCAGGGATGCGCCGTGATGGGTCTGGGGGGCTCAGCGACTCGGGTGACCCCAGAGCGTGCCAGCTGCAGCCCCTGGACCCTCCGAGGGTAGCCCCACACTGGGGAGCCGTGGCCGAGGACGCGTCTTAGGTGCGTGGCGGGGGGGAGGGCCGCGCGGCCAGCGTGTAGAGCTGGGCAGGAGGGAGCGCGAAGACGGTGCCCGAGTGTCCACGTCCCCCCATGCGGCTCCCCGTCGTTGGCGTCTTCCCTTGGCGTGGAATGCAAGTCGCAGCCCAAGTCCCCTTTCGTCCTTTCCTGTCCCTCTCGCTGCTGCGTGGTGAGGCTCAAGGGAAGTGTCGACCGGTCCTAGGGTCTGGGCGGGGAGTTAGGGCAGCCGCCTGCCAGGCCTTCAGCAAGCGCCCTCCTGTCGGCCCGAGCTGGGTGGCGGCTGGCACGGACGTCCTCTTCGGCCCCGCAGGTCTGGCCGCCGCCCGCTCCCGGCGTTTGCCCGGGAGCCGGGACAGCCCAGGGCCGCGGCGCTGCCCGCTCTGGGCACGGGCTTCCTCTGCCCGTGGCGGGCGCCTGGCGCCTCTGGCGTGGGCTAGAGCCGTCTGTGCGCCAGGCTGGTCGTCAGAAATCCCTCCCTTCCCACGTGCTCGCTGGGTGCCCCCGGAAGCCTGTCCTGGCAGAGCTCGTGTTCTGGCCGTATGGCCCCAGTGGTCAGCCGGCACCCACGTCCATCCCTGAGCAGAAACTGGGCGGGCAGGAGGAGACCAGGGAAGCTGGGGGTGGTGGGAGGAGGTGAGGCCGGGAGTGTCACGTGTTGGAAGTGCGGGGCCGTGGCCCCCGGCAGGTGCTCCCGGCAGCAGGTGCCACCCTGACAGCACCTCTGCGTGGTTGGTGAGCAGGTGCGGGGAGAGCGGGGGGTGCTGGAGAGGGTCCAAGTGAGGACGGGACGGGCCCTCCTGCGCCCAGAGCCCCGGGTCTAGGGCTGACCAGGGAGGGCGTCTGGACACCCGGGAACCTGGGGCCAGCCTCACGCCCTCGGGAGATGACCCGTCTGCTCCTCGGCTGTCCCATCGCTGAGGGGACAGAGTCTCCGTCCTGACAGGTGTCCTGGCTGCCAGCCACCCGCTCCCCAGGGTGGCCCCTCACGGTCACTGAGGTCACCAAGGGGCTGGGGCCGTCCCTGTCGTATCTGGTCCCCCGAGTTTCTTTGCAAGGAGCCGGCCCTGCGTCCCACCCTCCCAGATGGGGTCCAGTTTCTAGTAAGGGGGAGGGGCAGGTGTGTCTGGAATCTGGCCGGGGGGGCTTCCGGCCAGAACCCCGTCCCTGCCACGCCCCCGGCCACGAACCGAGCCCCTGGCTCACCTGGTGGGGGAGGGGTGCAGACCCTTGTGGCTCCCGAGAGACAGGCGGGTGAGTAGAGGGCAGGAGCCCCTGAGACTCGTCCAGTCAGCACAGGGCCGGGGGGCCAGGCTGGTGGCACTGCACCCACCGGACGCGTGGGACGTGGCCTGCGTGCCACCCCCAGGGTCCACGCCTGTTGGCCACGGGCCTTGCCCTCTCTAGCCATCCTTCACTCCCTCTTTAAACGGGGGGCTGTTCCCCCGGAGGGCAGAAGGCCTCCTGTAGTTCCTGTGCAGGGTGTTTGGGGCAGCGGTGGCTGTAGGAGGTGGCTTGGTGGCCCTGAGGTCCCTGGGGCTACCTGCTGGCCTGCTCTGGGCTTAACCGTGACCCTCCCCTCCCCTGGCCTGAGCTTGTCCACCCTCCAGCGCACCCCCTGCTGCCCTGTGCGTCCAGGGGCTCTCCCGTCGGTGTCTTGAGCAATGAAGTCACTTACGGGGCTTCTGTTTGGCTTATTTGTAGAAACGAGGTGCAGCTTAGCGTTTTCACCCATGAGCGTCCCCAGCACGAGCCCAGAAGCTTCTTGCGACTATGGTCTTGCTGTTATTTCAAGCACAATTGGACGGTTGGATCCCTGTGTCTCAGCCACTGCTGGACGCTGCCGTCCTGCCCACAGGGCACTGGGGCCGGGGAGGGGAGAGCCAGACTCACCCAGTCTGTCTGCAGTGCCCACCAGAGGTCGCCTCCTGTCTGCACGTTGGGCCTGAGACCTGCCCAGGGCCCTGCGTCTGTGCAGGCTGGCCTCTGAGGCCCGCCAGCTGCTCCGGGCAGGCACCCACCACCCCCATGGGGAAGCAGGGATGCATCTGGCTCCTTCTAGCTGCTCAGCAGTGCCAAAGCAAAGCTTCCTTTTGAGACCATTTTCACAGAAGGATTGGTGGGCGGTGGACATGGGAGAGCCCAGGGGTCCAGGTTGTTTCACCAGGGCTGGGAAGACGCAGTGCTGGGCCGCACTTGAGGCCTGTGAGCCCCGGGCCCTCGGGGGACAGGGAACCGTCTTGGCCGTTGGCATGTAGCGGGCGTGTAGGGGCGCTGCTGGCTGGTGGGAGCGCGAGTGAGCCAGGGAAGGCCCGGCTGGGCACTGTCCTGCTTCCCAGTGCAGCTGGCCCTGGTTACTCCAGGGTTTAGGGAGGGGACTGAAGCAGTCCTCGTGACCAGACGGCCGGCTGTGACTTCTCTGGGGTTTCCATCACCTGCACACACTGTCTCCCGTGTGGTTCCCGGGGGCCCTCGGGTAGGAGGGCAAGGCGCCTAGGTCGGCCTGACTCGGCTGTGCGGAGCTGACTGCCGCGGTGCTTTGCTGTGCTGCCCCTGCAGTTTAGAATGAGTTTGGGGCCGACTTTGGAAGAGACGATGGGATCAGTGGGGCCTGGGTTGCAGGTGTTTGAGGTCCTGGAGCTCGCTCTCCTGCCTCTGCAGCGGGGGTGCCCACGCCGGCGGCGGTGTGGTCGGTCAGCGGGAGCGAGGCTGGGGCCCCAGAGCCAGCGAGACCGCAAGCGAGGCAGCGTCCTTGCCGCCCGGCCCGGCACCCCACCCCCGTCGCCGTTCCCGATCCCCTCCTGTGAGAATCAGGGTAGGAAGGTGAGGAGGGCCTGAGGACTGGCACTGAGGGTCCCTGAGGTGCTGGGGGTGTCGTCCTGTCCTGGGGCCGTGTCTGGGGTGTGGGGTGACACCTGCTGCCTTACGGCTCTCTGAGTACGGTTTCTACCGGAGGAAGTTAGATCAAAGGAGCCTCTGCTGTTTGCAGGTGGAAGCGTTCCGATTCCTCGTGTTTGGTGATTCCGGAGGGGAGCGTGGCTGCATGGGGGGGGGGGGCCGGCGTGAGTTGCGGGAGCTCTGGTAGCGCGACCCCTTGGGCACGAGTCCCCTCGCGGCGGGGCTGCTGTCCACGCTGCGTGGCCCGGGAAGCAGAGCGGGTGTGGCGGGACGGGGACCTGGGCCGGGGCGTCGTGACCCCCGCCTGTGGGAGCGCGGGGGGCCTTGGCGCACGTGGCCGCACGGGGCTGAGAGGGGCCGAGGCCGCCTGGGAGCCGGCGGTGAGGTCAGTTCGGGTGCTAGACCCCCACTGGGTGGTAGGCACTGAGGGCCGCCGCTGGCCCGTGGCTGCAGGCTGCCCCCTGGCCCTGCCGCCCGTGTCCTGGGGTCGTGGGCTGTGTCTGGCTGGCCGGCTGGAGCTTTTCAGGAGCGGCTGGCCAGTCCCCGCAGCTGAGCCGGATCAGGGAGGGCTCGGGTGTGCCCGAGGTGTGGGTCATGACCAGGTCGTCCTGGCCGCTGGGAACGGCTGGGCAGCTCTCTGGGAAGGACTGCACCTGAATCTGGCCCTGGTCCCGGGACCCCGCCTGGGGGGCTCGGGGGTGCGGTACAGGAAGCGTCCAGGTCAGGGTCTGTGTCCCGGGGCCCTTTCCCCCAGCGGCCTGTGCCCCGTCACGGACCCAGGAAGCGATGGGCCCTGTGAGATAGGAGCTTGCGGAACTGGCCACAGACCCGCTTTCTGGGCCGTCCTGTCCCCAGGCCTCCCAGCTAGTGCACACGGTGGCATCCGGGCGGGCTCCCGGGTACGTGGCGGCGACCTTCGGGGTGAGCCTCTTGCCTCTGCGTCCGAGCCGTGGCCCCGCCGGTCACTCCCACGCAGGGCCGGGCCTGGTTCTAGGTAGGTCCCAGCCCGGCAGCCACGGGCTTGGGGTCAAGGTGCAGGGAAGCCCCTCCTCCATGGACCTGAGGTTCGTGAGTCTAGTTGACCCTCAGTGGTGTTTAACGTGTCTCTTGTGTTTAATTTTTAGTCAGACTTTGACCCGGCGTGGGCTTCAGTGGTCGCCGTGGACGGGAGCCTAGGAGCTTTGGTTCGAGACAATTAAAGACGTGGGATGAGGATCCAGTGACAGGACGCAGTTCTGCAGGGGGCTTCTGAAGATAGACGCTTTGAACAGTCGAATTCATGGTCGTGGAAGCCGAGCCCATATTAAGAGATGTCAGGTTGGTCGGGGCTCGGGAGAGTGAGGCCGCCGAGGCCGGTGTCCCCGCGGCCGTGGAGGAGGCGCTGCTCCGGGGCCCCCTGCGTGTGCTGGGGTTAGGACAGGGGCGTCCCGAGGGGGCGAGTCGCCCGGGCCAGCGAGGCCTCGGTCGGGCCTCACGTTTGCCGTGGGGTTTGCTTCTGTCGAGGGTGTCGAGGGAGGGGCGCCCGGCCAGGCTGCAGGTCGGCGCGGGGTTTCTCGGGGCGTTCCCGTGGACACGCTGCGGTTGGCAGCCCTCCCGGTCGCAGTGCCCTCCGTTGGGGCTTCCCGTCCTCTCTGACCGCTGGGCGCTTCAGACGAGGCTCTGCAGGCGCCTTTCAGCTAAGACACCTTCGCAGACCCGGAGGGCTCGGTTTCTTGCGGTCACGTGGATCGATGTTGGGCAAAGTTCCAGCTGAGTGAGGCTGGGAGCGGGTGTTTGTCACGCGCTAAAATGAGTAACATCTTTAAGTGAGATGTCGCTGTTCTCCCAGTGGAGCTGGAGAGACCAGGGCACCGTCTGCACAGGACTCCCGCCGTCGCACCACAGACAGAGGGGGCCTGGACGCTCTGCTCGTGACGCGGGGGGAGGTGACCAGGGAGGTCCTGGCCTTTGGACCCCACGCCAGGAGCCCTCCCGGCGGTCTTGGCGCCTTTGCCGCCGGTCCTGACGGCCGTGCGCTCTCGTGGGTGGTGGGCGCTGGCGGGCCGCCGCGGAACCCGCACCCGGTTCTCGTCCTGCACCGCACGCGCCGGCTGCCACGTCCCAGGGCGAGCCTTGCGGGGCCATGGTGAGGGGGCGGGCTGGTGCGGCCCCCACTGTCTCGCGTGTCACCTGTGAAGCCCTACCGTCTCCACCTGGGCCTCGTGTGGAGGGAGTGAGTGTTTAATCATTCTTCGCTGTCTCATTTTGGGGCGGTGAGGGGTTCTGGCCTTCTTCCCGTGTCCTGACCCTGTTCTACCCTTACAGGGTTTCTTGCTCCTCAAACCTACAAGCAGAGGCGATGCTGGTGCTGGGTGGGTCCCTGCCGGGTTTTTGGGTGGCAACACCACAGCATCGAGTGCAAGAGAAACGTCGGGTGCGTCCCCGAGCCCATCGTTCCAACCTGCGTGTCTGGACGCCAGCTGGAGCGCGGGGCTGCCAGGGCCTCTGCATCCTCGAGGCCCTGATCCGTGGAGGGGGGCAGTCACCACCGTCGGTGTCCACTCAGGTGGCACTGAGCTGTGGCAAACATCAGTGTGTTTTCCTTCCTGGTTTTTAACTTATTTTTGACAAAGATCCTGGTGGCTGGACACGTAGAATTGGAAGTCCTTGGGGTGGGCTGAGGTTTCAGCGGGGGCTGTGCTGCCGCGGGAAGCTGAGCGTCCGGCCCTGTCGTTGCAGGCGTCCGACCTCCGATCATGAACGGGCCCCTGCACCCCCGGCCCCTGGTGGCACTGCTGGACGGCCGGGACTGCACGGTGGAGATGCCCATCCTGAAGGACGTGGCCACAGTGGCCTTCTGTGACGCACAGTCCACACAGGAGATCCACGAGAAGGTACCACGGGCGGGGGCGGGAGGTGGGGAGCCGTGGCCTCGCCAGCGCTGAGGCAGGTGTCCCAGGGTTCCTGCTGGAGTGGGCAGGTGTGGCGCTGCCCTCACCACCTGGCCTGTCGGGAGGCGGGGGTGGGATGTCTCCATTATAACCAGTTCTTTCCCAGAAAGTGGCATCTGGGGACGTGGCTGCGGTGGACGGTGCGGGGGGCGGGCATGCTGCACCACCATCACCTGACGACTCAGGCCGCGGCAGTCGCCGGGACGCCCTGAGCCTGTGCCACGCGGTTTGCAGCTCTCAGCTTCCCTGGGACAGGAAGTATGTTAACCTGGTTTCTGTTTGTAGTCACAGCCAACCGGGTACTTCAGAAGCACCTTTCCCCTGAGTCAGTGAGGAAGCTGGACCGAGGTTTATAAAACCAAGGTGCTTCGGAGACCAACAGGGTCAGGAGAGGCCCCGATGCCGCAGGGGTGGACAGGTCGTGCCCGCCGGGCCGGGGCGTCAGCTGTGCCGGAAGAGGCGGCTGAGAGGCCAGGGCGGCTCTGGCAGCCTCATGGGCTGGTGAGGTTGGAGCCCCGCTGGACCCTGGCTCTGGGCTGGACCCTTGGAGAAAGGACGAGCTGGGGCCAGATGCACCCTCACATGTCCCCCCACCGGCCCCGCAACGTCCACATCAAGCCTTGAACTTGGATCACAGGCGCCCCTGTGCCCTCCGCTCAGGTGGCTGGCAGAGACAAGGGAGAACGGCACTCTTTACGGGAAGAGCCCGTAGGCCTGGGCCCCCAGTTGTCTCTGCAGATCACCTCCTAGCACAATGTTCATCGCACAGTCGAAGATAACAAGATAGTAGGAGAAGAAAGAACTGAGCAAAACCCAGCAGAGACAAAGGACTAGAGGGACCCACGGGGCCGGCGTGGTGTCTGCTGCTGCCACCACAGCGTGAAAACCAAGCCTGAGCACTGCAAGGGAGCCGAGAGCAGAAGACGTGACGACGGCAGAGGCTTCGGGGGAGTTTTTAGAAGATCTAGGAGCAGAAACAGCGAAGCTGAAAGTGAGAGCTCACTGGGCAGACTCGACAGCCACCTGGGTCAGCGGCAGGACGGAGGCTTGGGGTGCGGGGCCCGGTGGGGAGCCAGCCTCTGACACAAGTCTCAGGGACCGAGGGGAGGGGATGGGCCGCGGGCAGAATTGGATGAGGAAAAGGCTGACGACGGTCCAGAGCCAAGGGGAGGCAGCAGTAAGCGGGTGAGAGAAGTGCGGTGGCGTGCACGCCCGGGCCGCCCCTCCGGGAACTCGGGCCGGCGGCTGCCCAAAGCTCAGCAGGTGCGGGCCACCTGCCTGGCCGCCCCAGTGCCGGCATTTCCCCCCGAGAAGCGGAGCACACGTCCACTCAGACACCTCCCGCGAGCCCCCCAGCAGCTTCGTTCCTCGGGGCCGGAACCAGAGGGAACCAGGTGGCCTTCCGCCTGGCACGGGTACCGAGGAGCCCCACTGGGCAGAGCAGGAAGGGTGAGCCACGGGCACCGGCGTCGGCCGGGCCAGAGCAGCCAGCTCTTCAGGGTCACGGGCGTCGTCACTCTGGCCAGCCACCGTGACGGGGCCGGCAAAGGGGACCGAGGTGCCGGGTTCAGGTGCCGCTAACACGGGGGTGTCTCTGTGGCGACGGCAGTCCTGCTTTCTGTGTCCTGTTGTGAGGCGGCTGCTTGAACAGACCCACGGTGAAGTTCCACAGAACAGCACACAAGCAAGGACAAGACGGCCAAGGGCACCTGGGTGCACAGATTACCTCCCGGGCGCAGGCTCGCTGCCCACCACGGGCCGGGCCAGGGGACGCGGGATCCCCCTCGTTGGCAGCATCTTGTGAACCTTACACCGCTTCAAACTAAAAAGATACTTTTTAAAAAAACAGTAGTGGAATGAAAAAGAGATATACTGAGAGAAAGTTCAAAAACTGTAAGCAGTACTAAAACAAGTTTTGCCAGTAAATTTGAAAACTAAGACAAAACGTGTTTTTTTCAGAACTGTAACTTACCAAAACTATTTCAACAAATTAATATAAAACCCAGGGCTTCCCTGGTGGCGCAGTGGTTGAGAGTCTGCCTGCCAATGCAGGGGACCCAGGTTCGAGCCCTGGTCCGGGAGGATCCCACGTGCCGCGGAGCAACTGGGCCCGTGAGCCACAACTACTGAGCCTGCGCGTCTGGAGCCCGTGCTCCGCAACAAGAGAGGCCGCGACAGTGAGAGGCCCGCGCACCGCCATGAAGAGTGGCCCCCGCTCGCCGCAACTGGAGAAAGCCCTCGCACAGAAACGAAGACTCAACACAGCCATAAATAAATAAATAAAGGAATGAATGAATGTTGACAGACCCCTGGGGAGGGGCATAGGGCCCTCAGAGCCCCCCCCAACGGGCAGGTGGCGTCCCCCCCGAGCCCTACGCCTCCTGACACCCACGGGAAGCCACAGAAAGGCCTTGCCTGCCAGAGAAGAACAGGCAGAAAAAGTGTCCTGGGGACGGAATTTTATGCTCCTGACAGAAGAGACGTTAGGACTGTGTAATTGGGGTCCTTAGGCCTGAGGTAACGCCTGATTGTACACCAGGCAGGACGCAGTGAGAAAGGAACCACAGGAAAACTAGAGGGAGCTCCTGGAAACTAAAATGAGAGCGGAAGGTTTAAACCTCAATAGGAAGCTCACAAGACACAGTCAGGGGAAGCCCAGAGGAAAGATGCAAGCGATGAGGAGCGAGGAGAGATTCGTAGACTCCGCGGGGGTGCCGGGCCCAGCTGGCCAGTGCAGCCGCTCTCGGGAACTTCCCGTTCCCCATCCCGGGCAAGCACTTCCTTCCCCCTCTTTGCTGCCAGGGGTGGCCAGATGACTAAGTGCAGCCAGGGAGAGGACAGCAGCCTTTGTGTGCAGAGCCACCTTCCCTCTTTCTGCTGGCTGGAAACCAGATGTGATGGCTGGAGCCTGGGCAGCCACCCAGACCACAAAAGGAATCCGTGTGGAGCCAGGGGAGCCTGGGAATGGCGGGGCAGCAAGACAGGAGCCCAGGACCCTGGTGGCTCTGGAGCTGACACGGGGTCCGTGGACCACCTGGCTGCAGGCTTTGGCCTAGAAGGGAAGTATCAGCCTGTCTTACGCGTCACGTCTGATCAGGGGTTTCTACCTCCTCACAGCTGGTTGGACGTCCATCCGACGTTATTTGAGCGTTAAGGAGGAGAGGCTGACGTTTTCGCCACAACACGAGGAAAACTACCAAAGCTGAACAGAGGCTCCCGGGCTCCTGCCACGAACCCAGCATGAGTGTCGGGGGCCCCAGAGGCCCTGCCATTCAGGATCCAGATTTCACCAGCGTCAGGGGTGGGGGACGAGAACCGGAGCGGCCCCAGCTGGGCGCGTCAAAGCCCCTGAGAGGAGGGTTTTAGCCAGGCTCGCTCGCCCGCCCACGCGCGGGGCCGGCGGAGGCGTTTCTCCCCTCCGCCGCTCTCTCCGAAGCTCCTCAGAGATCAGGTGCCCGTGAGGTGGAGGGGGCCGTGGAAAAGGAAGACCTGGGGTCCCGTTGAGGGGCCGGGCCAGGGTGGGAGTGACACGGGGACGCGCCTGGGGTTCCAGGGGCACCAGCGGGGGCCTCGTTGGAGTGAAGCGCCCAGTCCCAGGAGGGAGGCGCCGAGGCCGGGTAAGACATGAAGTAAAATCCAGGGGAAACGCAGAAACAGGCATTGCAGCCAGCGGGGGGGTGGCTCCCAGTCGGTGGGACCTGAGGACCCTGGAGGCAGAGAGGACTGGTCAGCCCACGAGCCCTGGGGATGCTGGCCGGCACCTTCGTGCGCGGCCGCCGTCACCAAGAGTGAGAGGGGCGTCTGAGGGGAGCGTGTTTGCCCTGGTCAGGACAGGACCAAACGTGGGCAGTTCTGCAGAAAGCACAGCGTGGGAAGGAGGGGCATCCGCGTACAAGGCGGTCACAACAGTCTCCCTGCGAGAGAAATCACACACAACAGGAAGTGAGGGGGCGAAGGAGACGCGTCTGCAGTGCGTGTAACAGTCGGGGGGGGAAGAGCTGAAATACTCAGACTCCTCAACCCACAGGAGAAAGATCCCAGTGGGAAGTGGGCACGGGAGGGGGGGTGTGGACAGAGCAGGGGCAGCCGGGCTGTCAGCTTGCAGTCTGGGTGGCGCTCCAGCAGGCCTGGGGGAACCTGTCTGCGGTCTTCAGCCCGCTGTCCCTCTACCTGGGCCTCCTGTCATCGGGAAAGCCCTCGAGCCGTCTGCGTGGCCTCTCACAGAACATGTCCATCTGGAAAGATGAGAAGTCGCTGAGGGTGTGTGTGTGTGTGAGTGTGTGTGTGTGAGAGCGAGTGATGCTGGGAGGGGAGGCTCGGGCCGAGGAGGCGCCCTGAGTGTGTGTGTGAGTGTGTGTGTGTGAGAGCGAGTGATGCTGGGAGGGGAGGCTCGGGCCGAGGAGGCGCCCTGAGTGTGTGTGTGAGTGTGTGAGATGCTGGGAGGGGAGGCTCGGGCCGAGGAGGCGCCCTGAGTGTGTGTGTGAGTGTGTGTGTGTGAGAGCGAGTGATGCTGGGAGGGGAGGCTCGGGCCGAGGAGGCGCCCTGAGTGTGTGTGTGAGTGTGTGAGATGCTGGGAGGGGAGGCTCGGGCCGAGGAGGCGCCCTGACCGGTGGCCTGCCTCTGGTGTGGTGCCCAGTGAGTACCCCTCAGGCCCTCTGCTCTGAGCGCCTGGCCAGGTGGGCTGCGTTTCCTCCTGTGGACCTGAGGACGCCAGGTCATTGACTAGCTGGTGACACAGCAGGTAGAGGCTGGCAGCAGTGGACGCTGGGAGGTCAGTGCCACACCGGGGGTGTCATGGCCACTTTGCAACCAGGAAAGGGGTCAGGAGCCAGCAGGAGCGTGGACCTGGAGTCTGGACGGGGCAGCGTGGTGCCCCTGCAGTGCTCTCTTCCTGTAGCTGGTACAGGGTGGGCGCTGCTCTGAGGGGAACCCGGGCTCCCCTCTGAGAACACTTCTCCGGGTACCCTGGGATTCGAGAGACGCTCAGTAGAAGGACCAGGCGTGAAAAAAATAATTTACCCAGAAACGTACCTGGGTGACTGAGTCACACCCAGAAATGCAAGTGAAAGCTGAAATAACAGTTCCAGTTGGCGTGCGTCACACGGAGTATTTGGACGTTGGGAATGCCTGGTACTGGGCGGTCGGTGCTGATGGGCAGACTGTGCCCCGGGGGCAGCGGCAGCAAGACTGGAGCCTGAAGAGGGTCTGCAGGGATCCGCTCACTTCTCACCTCAAGGAAACAAGCAAACGTGGGGTTTTGCTGCAGCACAGCCAGCGCTGGAAGCCACACAGTCTCTCCAGCTTTAGAAACGTTCAGACCGTCGTGGACCATCCCTGCTTAAAAGTGCAGCCCGGGGGCTTCCCTGGTGGCACAGTGGCTGGGAGTCCGCCTGCCGATGCGGGGGACACGGGCTCGTGCCCCGGCCCAGGAGGATCCCGCGTGGCGCAGAGCGGCTGCGCCCATGAGCCATGACCGCTGAGCCTGCGCGTCCAGAGCCTGTGCTTCGCAGCGGGAGAGGCCGCAGCGGTGAGAGGCCCGCGTACCGCAAAAAAAAAACCAAAAAAAGTGCAGCCCAGGACACTTAAGGACCACAGCTGGGTGCAACGCTCAGGAAAAGCTGGCCCTGCACACGCGCCCGAGCCGCGAGGACCACCTGCCCCGCCCCGCCTGCCCACAGCCCATCCGCACGCCCGTTGTAGCCGAGGGCCCCACGGGCGTCCAGCTGATACATCTGCCCCTGTGTCCGGGGCAGCCCCTCCCAGTGCCGGCAGGGACGTGTCCGTCTCTCTGGTTCTAGCATCCAGCCGTGCCGGACAACGCGGGCACCAACAGATCTCTGTCTGCATGCAGCCTGCCCCCCCGCTCCTGCCCACCTGCCCCAAGGGGGCCCTCCTCAGCAGCTCTTGTCCACACAGCACAGGGCGGCCAGAGGGGCCTTCGGGGGGAACCGCCAGCCGAGCCCTACCCTCTCCCCTGCACCTGCCCGTGGCCTTAGCCATGTCCACTGCCCTGTATCTTCCTGCCCACTCTCCCCACGTGCCCCTGCTTAATGTCCTCTGCTGCTGCTCTGCTGTCACACGTCAGGCCTCACCCCGTCCACACCGGGTCCCGTCGAGTCACGGCACCGCAAGTCTGCGCCTGCGTCTGTGGCCCTCCCAGGAGGTCGGGGAAGCTGTCAGGACTCGGGCATGATCCAGCTGGTCCATTCACACGCCCACTGGCAGCCCCCTGCTCCCGGAGCTGAGCTTCCTAGATCTTCTGAGCTGGGGCCAGAGTGGGGCTGGCAGTGCGCCGTCGCCTCCTTGCAGGGTCAGGGGCCCAGGACCCCCTGCGCTGCTTCCCAGCTGCCCTTACCTTGGTCCTTTCTGTGAGGTCCCCTGTGGCCGTGTCCTCCAGGCCACCGCAGGCAGCAGGAGGGGAACGGAGGCCAGGCCAGCCTCAGAGGAAACTGAGTTCCGGGTGGTCACGTGTCCGGCTGGGACCAGGGCTCAGTCATCGTAGAAGGGGCGAGCTGGGGCCGTTAGCAGTCTCCCCGGGGCTGCAGTCCCCTGCGCTGCGTCCAACGCTCAGAGCCCGCTCCACCCCGCTTATTGCGTCAGCCACGGGCCAGCTGCTTGCTGCCTCAGCTCACATGTGGCCCCTTGTGGTCCAGCAGCCTCTGTTGCCCTGGGGGACCCAGGGTGAGCACTGGAAGCTCGGTCCAGAGGGGGGCCCGCAGACACATCATCATGGGTTCCCAGCGGACTCTGTTTCACTGAATTTGAGACGTCATTGATTATAACGTCCCGTTAGGGAGGAGTAAACCTCGTTCCCAAGTACGGCAGGATTTGGATTACATGATGCGTTGGAACGGGGTGGGCCTGCTCAGCAGACCCTGCCTTTGGGCCCAGAGATGGCAGACCATGCGTCCTTGGCCTTGGCCAGACTGCGTCCCGCTGCGGACCGGGCTCACGGTCCTGGGCTGTGGCCCCGCTTTCCTCGACCCGCGCTCCCCGCCCCCACCCCCCAGGAGCGAGGTGCGTCACACGTTGGTGGGCCCGGCCCCGGCAGAGCTTATGGACTTAAGCTGGCAGGTGGGTGGGGGGTCTCCTCGAGGGGGGTCGTGGGCGGGGCTCTGCACGGGGCGCGATGGTGGGCGGACGTCGCCCACGGGGAGGTCTGTGCGCTTGGCACCAACCTGCCCGCGTGGGCCTCGCCTGGAACAGACTCACCGAGACACGCGGGCCGCCCCCAGGTGTCCTGGAGCCCCGCACTTCGGGGCGACGGCCCCGGCCACGCTCCGACGGGTGCAGAGACAGAGCTGGCGGGCCCCTCCTGCGGGCTGCAGCTGGCTAGGCCCACCTTAGGCGCAGGCGCGCCCGGAGCGCGTACCCGACCTTGACGCCCCTCCCAGTGGTGGGCGGGGGCTGGGGGGAGGCGGCCCCCCAGGTCCGCGGCGCGGTGGATAGTGCGCAGGGGCTGCGGCTGCTCCCTGCTCCTTTCTGGGGGGGTGACCCTCCAACCCTGGGCCGTGCAGGGCGGACCTGGAGGCCGGGCTCTGTGCACGGTGACGGCGGGGTCGGCACATCAGCCCTCTCCCCATTTGAAAGTGGTGCCCTGCTCACTGCGGCACGTTCACTGTCCCCAGGGACTTATCCGACGCTCCGAGCGCATTGCGGCCTTGCGGCCGCTCCTGTTCTAGGAACGGTGTGTCAAAGTGGCCGCTGGCTTCTCATCCTATCGGCGGGGTCTGGAGGTCTCGGGTGCGCCGGGTCCTCCCAGCACCAGGTGTTTGTCGTCTGTAGTAGCGCCTGGTGCCCAAGGAGAAGGCAGCCCCCGCCCACCCCCCTGCGTCAGGCAGGCAGAGCGCCGTCCCTTGTGTCGACCGGGGCAGGGACCTTCGGTGTGCTTCGCGCGTTTGCTGATCTGTCATATTCGGGTCACTGCAGGCCGCTCACATGGGGATCGGGCACCTTCCCCCTGAGAGGGCCTGCCATGCGCACCGGAGGGAAGGCCGCTCGGGTGGGAACCTGCTGGAGCCCTGGGACTTGCCTAGCGGGGGCCGCGCTTGGGGGGAGTGCCCGCGTGGCTTCTCCCGCAGCGGCACCGGCTCACGTGCCCCCTTCACTGCAGGTGCTGAACGAGGCCGTTGGGGCGCTGATGTATCACACCATCACGCTGACCAGGGAGGACCTGGAGAAGTTCAAGGCGCTGCGGATAATCGTCCGAATCGGCAGCGGCTTTGACAACATCGACATCAAGTCAGCTGGGGACTTAGGTAGGACGGACTTGGATTCTTCTTTTTGCAACTCTGCGCACTGCTCCCTTGGTGTGACCTCATCACGTTTTGTCTGTTGGTTTTACGGGGAAGAGGAGAGTCCCGTTGCAGCCGACTGCCTGGTTGGAGGTGGCCTGGAGGCCGGCAGCGTGTGGGCCCCACGCCAGCTCCCCTCAGGCAGGTGCAGGGTGGCAGCAGCATCTCTCAGAAAGCCCCCGGGCGTTGTGGGCGGCGTGTCCGCCGCCCTCCTGCATTGCCTCCTGGGGACCGCGGGGAAGGGACATCAGCCCGGGGTGGGGGGGCGGCCAGCACATCTGTGTCGGGGTTTGCGCGGCCCTGTGCACGAGACTTGCTGGGAAAGGAGGTTTGTGTTGTGATTTAGGACGCGTGGGAGCGTGTACACACAGGTGTGTGACACACTCACGGAAACAGATTGCAGCATGCTTCTCCGGGTGCAGCGTTCAGCCTCTTGTGACGTTCTGGTCTAGTCTCTCCATATCCTCTGTGTTGGTCACGGCGTAAGGGCAGGTCAGGACGCGCCCTGCCACGGCCCGCGGTCACCGACGGCGGCCTCAGACTTGCAGCGTGAAAACGGCTCCCGCTGTCGGCTGCCACACGTCCCAAGGGTTCATTCTGCTCTGCCAGCCCAGCTCCCTCACCCCGCTATCACCTGTCCCCAGGAAGGCACCGCGGTGTCAGGCTGCAGTCTGGGCACTTTTTGAGCTGGGCCGCCCTCCGGGCCTCGTCCCCGTTCGCGGAGCGGGTCCTCGTTGCCTCGCGATTTCACGGGCTGGGGCTCCGTCCTTCGTCCAGGGACAGTCTGGGGCGTGCTGTGCGGTCATCCCTGCCAGACCTCCGCAGGGCCTGGTCCTCTGTCAGGCGGCAGCCTTGTTCCCGAGTGTGACGGGGCCTCCAGCTCTGTTGTCGCTCGGTCTCCCCTGCGTGATCTCTTGACCCTGTCTTAACGTTTTGTCGCAAGCCGAGCTGGGTGGGGGGGTGGGGGGGTGGGGGGGGCGGGGCCTGGGGAGGGGTGGCCTGGCCAAAACCCCTTTCCAGAAGGTTCAGTGGCAAGTGGTCCAGGAGGAGCAGAAGCAGGTGTGGGCATCCGCCCAGGTGGCCTCTTTCTCTTCTGTCCCCCACCCTGTCTGCCCACTGGACCCATGGGTGGCTTTCCCACGCGGCACGGGGCAGGTAACCTGCATCTGTCTCCTAGCATCCTGGGGCAGGGACGTGAGGCCCAGGACCGTTCTAGCGACTGCCCCGCGTATCTCGTGTCCGCAGGCATCGCCGTCTGCAACGTGCCGGCCGCGTCCGTGGAGGAGACCGCCGACTCCACCCTGTGCCACATCCTGAACCTCTACCGCAGGACCACGTGGCTGCACCAGGCGCTCCGGGAAGGCACGCGGGTCCAGAGCGTCGAGCAGATCCGAGAGGTGGCTTCCGGAGCCGCCAGGATCCGCGGGGAGACCTTGGGCATCATCGGGCTAGGTGCGATGGCTTTCGCCCCCGTGCGCAGGCTCTGTGGACCCTGAGGCTGGGGCTGCGCTATGCTGCTAGCGCGTGGTCCCCAGCCAGGGGACAGCGTGGGGCTGAGGGGTCTCTGCCCCAGAGACTGTGCTGGTCCTTCTCCACCCCGGGAGCACCTAGTGGGGCCCACGCACACAACAGATGTTAACTAGGTGCTCTTGGGGTCACACGTGCTCGTGTGGTCACGCACACTCACGCACGCTCGCTCTGCCGTTCCCCTGCCCCGCGACTGAACACACGAGGCCTTCGGGTGGTGGCCGGGCAGGCTGCCCTGAGCCCTGCTCTGGGTGGACGGAGGCTGCTCCCTCCACTCACCCGCTCAGTCGCGTGCCCTGCAGGCCGGTGTCCTGGGCCAGCCCTGGGCCCCTTGCGCTCAGACAGCAAACCAGGGAACGGAGACGTGGGCGGGGGGCGGGGGCCTTAGGGCTTGGGGGAGCAGGGGAGGGCAGAGTGGCGGGAGGGGCCTGCCCGTCCACCTGGGCCACCCAGCATGGGCGGGACCGTAGCTCCTTGCAGCCCCATCAGCTGTTTCACAGGTTCTCCACGGCGAAGGCGCCGCCTCGTGCAGCTGTGGGGGAACCGCAGGGCACAGACGCGCCTGCTTAGTGCAGGGGGTCGGGGTCACGGGCGTCCGTGGGGCACAGGGGTGTCCCTCCCCGACACGACGTGCTGTCCTGCTGGGTGCGCACGCACAGATGCCAGGGCTGGCCAGAGCCCCGTAGCCCTGTGGGTGCCCTGCACCCGGCGCCTAGGCCCCCCGCGCCCTCGGCCTGTCTGAGGGCAGGGATGGCCCGGCCACGCGATGGGATGCAGGCCGGGAGGAAGGAGCCAGGATGGGGAGCTGCTGTGCCTGGCCAGTGGGCTTGGGGCGGCCACCTCCAGGCAGTGTCTGTCAAGACACTCAGTGCGGCGGGGACGCCCCAGAGGCTGCGTCTCAACCAGCGCCCGGCGGCCCTGGGGACCACGGCCCCTGGGCACCTGCTCTGGCCCTCCCCACGCCCCTCGGGACTCCGAGAGTCTCTGTTCTGGTTCCCCACCGCCCCAAGCAGAGTGGTCCCCTGGAACCTGTGGCCCGAGTGGCGTAAAGGGAAGAAGCAGCAGCCTTTGGACCCGTGTCGCTCGTGGAGGCCAAGGCCACAGCAGCTCCACACTGAGACACGGAGCGCGGTTCCCGGGGACAGGAGGGGCTCTGTAACGGCACCTGCCAGACGCGCTGAGCGCAATTTCGCTTTTGCCTTTTCTCATAAAAGTGAAAATCCTCCTCGGGTTTCTCTTGGTTCCTGGAACCGGGGACTGACGTCGTAGGGGAAGTGGCTTCAGGCGAGGCCAGCCGAGCGGGGGCTTCCGTGCCAGCGTCGCCCACCGGGCAGTGTGAGTGACTGCTCCGAGGCGCTGGCACCGTGGCGGGTCGGCAGGACCGCTGGGTGCCCGTCCTCCCCGGGCCCTCTGCGCTGGCGCCTTACCAGCCTCCATGGTGTCCCGTGGCCCCAAGCGCAGGGCCCTGGCGTGCCTGCCCACCCCCCCCACCAGCTCCTGGCCTGCGCTGCTCCCCTGCTTTGTCTTCTCGGGAGCCGAGGACAGAGGGCTTCAGCCCCCGGGGCACTGGGGCCTATCCTGACACTGCAGCCCCTGCCTCGCCGCCCCGTGCATCCGCGGGGCCCCCGTCGGCGCTCCCCAGCCCCCCGGAGCCCCGCCCCTTCTCTGCAAAGCCTCGTCCCGCGCACGTCCTGCCGCTGGGCCTCTGGGGGCAGACGCCTCAGGCTCACCCCGGGCAGACGGGGAACCGAGGCGGGGCGGCCAGAGAGGTGCCGCGGTGACACCCTGTCGCCCCCCAGGTCGCGTGGGGCAGGCGGTGGCGCTGCGGGCCAAGGCCTTTGGCTTCAACGTGCTGTTCTATGACCCCTACCTGGCGGACGGCACGGAGCGGGCGCTGGGGCTGCAGCGGGTCAGCACGCTGCAGGACCTGCTCTTCCACAGCGACTGCGTGACCCTGCACTGCGGCCTCAACGAGCACAACCACCACCTCATCAACGACTTCACCGTCAAACAGGTGTGCGGCCCGGGGCCCCCGCCTGCCCGCCACGCCTGCCGGCCGCCGGCCACCGCGCGGGCCTGCCACGGGGCCTTCTCTTCCCCGAACCGCGGCACAGGGCCTTTCAAGTGCCCGCGTGCGCAGAGACCTGTGTTGCAGGCGTGCACGGTGTATGCACGTGGGGGCGGGTCAGCTTCGACGATGGTGCCCACCCCACGTGTGTGTGTGCACGTGGGCTTGTACACACGTGTGTGTGCGTGTATTTAAGTGTGGGGCGGCCACTTACATTGATGTGTGCACGTGTACGTGTGGGTGGGCGTGCGTGTACATTCAGTGTGCCCGCCTGGGGCCTCACCTGCTGTCCGCCCCAGGCTCCTGAAGCCCTGGAGAGGGTGAGGCCAGGCACCTTCGTTGGTTCTCACCCAGTGGGTCTGGGTCTCTGGGGGACAGGGCGTGGCCCGGGGCTGTGCGGTCCCCGAGGACTCAGTGGGGCCCGGACAGGCACGAGCTGCCCCGAGCTGGTGGACGGCCACCGGAGCCCCACGACGGGGTGGGCTTAGTTGGGGTGAGATAGGGGTCACAAGGAATCCCTCACCGGGGAGCAGGGAAGCCACTTCCTGGCCCGGCGGGGGAGTGTCTTCAGGCCGCACTGTCGTGTCTTCCAGATGAGACAAGGGGCCTTCCTGGTGAACACGGCCCGGGGCGGCCTCGTGGACGAGAAGGCGCTGGCCCAGGCCCTGAAGGAGGGGCGGATCCGCGGTGCGGCCCTGGACGTGCACGAGTCAGAGCCATTCAGGTGCCTGCCGGGGGTGCCCTGGGGTCCCCGAGCCGGCGCTCACCCGCTTACGGCCCGCGCTTGCCTGCGTCCGACCCGGCGGCCACAGCGCCGCGAGGGAGTGGGGCCCCGACGCCCACCACAGCCTGCAGGCCCCGGCCTCGGGCACTGAGATCCCACGTGGGGCAGACCTTCCTCCCTGGCCGAGTCTCAGAGCGGGGGGAGGCCACCACTGTAGGCCAGGACAGCCCAGTCCCCTGCACGTGGTGGGAAGGGCTCAGACCAGGCGTCCTGTTGAGTGCCCGGGGGCACGAGGCGGCTGCCCCCACGTGGCCACGTCAGACGCCTCCCGGCTGAAACGCCCGTCGGGGGCGGCCGGGCAGCTCCAGGCGGGTCTTCACCCTTCCAGGACGGAGCAGTGTCCGGAGGGCCTGGGGTCTGCAGCTCACAGCCACTTGCGGGAGGGGCGGGCAGCATCCCCACCCCCCGTGAAGGCCCCTCCCCACTGCGGTCAGGAGCCCGTGGGCAGGTTTGTCTTTCGGGGGGAGCCACCGAGTCTGGCGGAGGGTGGGGTGTGGCTCCGGGCAGGCGCAGGGCCTCTGACCTCCTGTGTGCCGTGCAGTTTTAGCCAGGGTCCCCTGAAGGACGCGCCCAACCTGATCTGCACCCCACACGCGGCCTGGTACAGCGAGCAGGCCTCCATCGAGATGCGTGAGGAGGCGGCCCGGGAGATCCGGAGAGCCGTCACAGGTGCGCCGGCGGGGGCCCGAGGCCGCGGCGCCTTCTGCGGGGTGGGGGGGGCGTGGCTAGGGAGACGGCCGCCCGGGGCCGGGCGTGGCAGACCCCAAGCACGGAGGGGCCGAGCGCAGCCCGGGCCCTCGCGTCGCGTGTGTGGCGCTCTCTGGCTGTCCTGCTCAGGGTGCCAGCTCGTGGGGTGTTTCCCCCACCTTGTAAAAAGTCACTTGCACGTGTAAGCCTTCCGGGCCTGGCCCTGTCAGCTTCTGACTGAAACCCCCGGGCCAAGCAGGTGGGGTGGGGGGCACTGCTGAGCTGAGATCGGTTGCTTGGGGTTGGGGGTCCCCGAGCTTTGAGGGCAACACTGCCCAGACAGGACCCGGCTGTGCCTAAGGGGAGCGAGTCTGTGGAGACTGCCCGTGTCCCCGGTGGAGCCCCTGCCTCTGGGGTCCCCTTGGCAGCCGCCTGACGCGGGCGCCGTCCCTCCCGTTCTCCCCGACGTCCCCCAGGCCGGATCCCTGACAGTCTGAAGAACTGCGTGAACAAAGACCACCTGGCAGCCGCCACCCACTGGGCCAGTGTGGACCCGGCCGTGGTGCACCCCGAGCTCAACGGGGCCGCCTACAGGTGAGCGGGGGCGACCTTCAGGGCCCGGTGGACGTGAGACCGTCTGTCTGGGTGGTGGCCACACAGGGAGTGGGACGGCGTCCCCCAGCAGGCGGCCTTCAGGCGCAGCCTGGGGTCCTGCCCCGCTGGCCTCACCTGCCTCCTTCCTCTCCCAGCAGGTACCCCCCAGGCGTCGTGGGCGTGGCCCCCAGCGGCATCCCCGCCGCAGTCGAAGGCATCGTCCCCAGCGCCATGTCCCTGTCCCACGGCCTGCCCCCCGTGTCCCACCCACCCCACGCGCCTTCTCCCGGCCAAACCGTCAAGCCCGAGGCAGATAGAGACCATGCGAGCGACCAGTTGTAGCCCGGGCAGAGCTCCGCAGCCTGGGCACCGGCCAAGCCCTCGGACGGGTGTGTGCAGGGGCGGCGCCGCAGGCGGCCACGGCCTCCGGGACGGTCCGGGCGCCAGGGTGAGCGGTGACGCCCTCTCCCCGCAGCAGCTGTAGTTGTCCTGTCCCGAGGGCCGGCCGCTGCCGTGTCCTTTGCGTCCCCGCTCAGCAGCGGAAGAGTCAGTAGTTAATTCTATCATGAGTGTCCCCGTCTGTGTACAGTCTTTAGAACGTCGCAAAGGATTTGTTTGCTTAGCTGTCGGCAGGAGAAGCCCGAGGCAGGGCTCAGCGGGTCTGCTTCAGACGTTCTCCCTTTTGTGTGTGGATCGCATCCCGAACCAAGCAGTTGGCAAACTTCTCAGGACAATGAATCCTCCCCGTTTTCTTTTTACGCCACTCAGTGCATTGTTTTTTCTACCTGCTTGTCTTATTTTTAGAATAATTTAGAAAAACAAAACAAAGGCTGTCTTTCCTAACTTTGGCATGAACCCCCCCTGTTCCAAACGAAGACGGCGTCGCTAGCGGTGCAGAGGAGCGCGCGGGCCTCCGTCCCGGGCGGCGGGGCTGCGGCGCCTGGCCGCGCGGTGCCGTCCTGCTGATGTGGTAGGCTAGCAATATTTTGGTTAAAATCATGTTTGTGACCGTAACCATTTGTATGAATTATTTTAAAGAAATAAAAGTCCCAGAAAGAGCCGGCACGCCTAGCATCTGTTTTATCGGCTGCGTCTCACCGGGACACAGGCGGGGTCAGTCCTCTTCTCTCCTAGCGCTGGTGGCCTTGGGGCTGGATGGACGGCCCAGTGAGCCCCGCTGTCACCACGGGAGGGGCGCTGCGGCCTGAGTGCTGGCCTCTGCCACCCCCGCCCTCCGCCCTCGGGCAGCCTTGGACCCGGGCCCCTGGGGGCGGCAGAGACCGCTGGCTCCGGGCTCGCAGGGACGTGCCCAGCGACACCACTTTGTCCTCGTCACACCGCCGCCTCCGGAAGCCCCGCCGCGCCCGTGGGTCCGGCCGCACCGCGTGGCTGGGATGCGTGGCTGCACTTAGACGGGGGCCTGAGGGCAGGGACGGGGCGCGTCCCTCCTGCCACCTGCCGCAGCAGGTCCCGGGCCCGCCAGCTCCGGCCCCTCGGCCTCTCGCCCCTGGACTCCTCCCTGGGTCCTGCGAGGGCAAACACTCGCTTACGGGAAACTTCTGGGAAAGCGCCTCGGTTTTGCCCACGTCCCCGCCTGGGTGTGGGCACGGAGCCTGGGGCGGGAGCCGTGTCGCACTCCACACTCGCCACCTGCCACGCTCCCCGCGGCCACCGTCCCCACCACTCGCGTCCATGCCGGGTTAGGGTTCTTCTCTGCTTCTGGAGCCGCTTACCCTCGAGTTGTTAACTTGACTGTGGAAGGTTCTCAGCTGTTCCATCTTCAGCGGCCCCCTCGGGAGTCCTGAACAGCAGTGAAAGAACAACTTGCACAAGCTGGGCAGCAGCTAACGTACCTGGGAGCGGGCGGAGCAGGGACTTAGAAGAAAAGTGAGAGGCGGTACGACTTTGAGAAAAGAATATAAAGGCTGGAATAAGGACGTATTTATATGTATCTTGGCAACTAGGAAAAACACTGAAAAAATCAACTTTTAAATTATAGATGGATGTACGTGATAAATATAAGATTGGAATTAATCGAATAGAACGCAAATATATAGAAGAGTGTCAAGTTCGCTGGTTGGTTCTCTAAATTAGTAAAATGACTAAATTCAGATAAAGGAATTTACCACCAGAACAGGACTGAAAAGGAGCCTGTTACAACAGTTGGCGATGTCAATAAATGACAGAGAATGTGATGACAACTTTCTGATGAGAATTTAGAAAAAAAGGAAAACACACTTTTGCTAAAACAGGCAAAGAGTAAAAGATCTGAATTGCTCTATGACTTAAGAAATCGAACTAAAAAAACAACTTCCTGAAAGAAAATTGCAAGTGGCATCAATGGTTAGTTCTAAAAAATATTTAAAGTAGAAAATACACGAATTACCAACTGATTCCACAGGACAGAAAGAAAGGAGGTGCACCTTCCAGTCATTTTATGAGATTAACTCTGATTCAAATCTCCTAGGAGAAAAAGACACCAGCCTCATCTCCAGGAGTGAGTGAAGGTGGGGCGACTCCTACACCGTCAGCCCAGGAGGTGCACGGGGCCGCCTACGGGGACCAGGGCCCCCAGGTGTCCCCCAGGCTGAAGGGTGGCCATATAGGGACAGGGCCCCCAGGCGTCCCCCAGGCTGAAGGGTGGCCGTATAGGGACAGGGCCCCCAGGTGTCCCCCATAGAGGACAGTGTCGATGGTTGGCCCAGCCCCGAGCTCCCGTAGAGACACCAGCCCTCTGCCCGGGCATGTCCCCTCCGGGCCTTGTAGGGGCTGCTGAGAGCACTAGGTGTACGTCTGCTGTGTGTGGACACATGCCCTTCGTCCCTTCCCTGGGCCCAGTTATCACCCAGTCCCTGCATCTCTACTCTTGGTATGGCCACAGAATTGCGACGTGCAGAGGCTGGGAGACGCGTCCAGGAATCTGACAGTGGCTTCATCACTTCATCACATCATCCGTCAGCCCCGGCCTGGGCAGGTCAGCGTGGGCCTCGCCCAGCGGGTCGGAGCCAGATGTCGGGTGTGCGCACGGAGCTCGGCGGGACAGCTGCTCACAGCGCACGTGTTGGTCGGGGGTCCGGTGACTGGGGGCGGCGAGGCTTCTGTCCTGGAGGCGTCCTCTCTCGGGGCCGCCCTGCCCCCTGGGACGCTTCCTACCAGCTTCTGCTCCCATGGCCTCGGCTCCGGGGATCTGCTCTCAGCTGGGATGCTGTTGTCAGCTGTCCCCCCAGATTTCAGGGTGGCGCTTTGCCCTGTGACCTCGGTTCTGGAATGGGTCCAGGAAACCCTGTTGACTTTTCCTTGTTGTAAGGACAGGGCTGACGCTTCTGAGCTCTTTCCATGTCAGAGCTGAAACCTGATATTTTAATTTGAGCCCTTTTTTGGTCTAACTGCCTTTGCAGAAGTGTGAGCTTCCGGAGGCCGGCCCTTCGTCCGTTTTGTTCTCTGCCCCGTGCCCAGCGTGTGAGGGTGGGAATGAATCAGTGAATCTGGGCCTTTCCTCAGATTGGAGACACGGGTCACCCTCAGAACTCCCCGTGTTGGCGGCCCTATTTCCCGAGCCCACGACTCCCTCTTCTTGGGTTTTCACACTCATTTTGCTGAAGCACATCCTTCAGTAGCTTCCTGACAGTGGGCTCAGGGGAGCTGATTTCGTAAAACCTCACGTGTCTGAGACACCCTCCTGTCACCCGCACGCTGACTGGTGGGGAGGCGGGGGTCAGGCCCAGCGTGCTGCTCCAGGGGCTCCGGGACCCCTCGCTGGGCACCCTTCCCAGCCGGGTGGGGCAGCACCTGGCGGGGAGGAGGCCTTGCAGACACGGCCGCTCTGCGGCAGGGAGGGCAAAGTTCTGGGCCCCAGCCCAACCCCACTGGGCGAGACCCTGGGCCAGTGCCCACCGCAGACCATCTTGCGAGGGTGACAGATAGGATGGCGCTGCCCCTCTGGGCCTGGCCTGCACCTGCTCTGTCCAGTGGCTGGTTCCGGGCCTGGAGGCTTCTCAGCGCTCACCCTGGGGCCTCTGATCACCCCCATCTTTAAGGAGAAACCTCTCCTGCCCCCTCCTGCCCCCTCCTGACCTGGTGCCTGGCCTCAGGGGACAGCACCCCACCCGGAGCTCCTGTCCCCAACTCCTTGGAGGTCACTGGCAGGTGTGGCCAGTGCCTGTGGTCTCGAGGCCGACCCCGCAGGTGGCCCCTGTGACACGTCACTGCCTCGTGGAGCAGCCCCCATCGGCTCCAGGGCCTAAGTCAGGAGCCCAAGAGCCGCCAGGCCCCATGTCCTCAGGCCCTGCACCGCGTCCTGGGATCCCCTCCCACAGGCCTGCACCTGGAGCGGGGGTCCCTCACCTCATCACCAGCAGCCCCAGGAGCCCGTCCGGCCCTGCCTGGACGCCCAGGCTGCTGAGGGACCCGAGAGCCCGAAGGTGGCTGACCTCGTGGGAAAGGGGGTGGCTTCCAGACGTGCTTGGAGAAAACAGCTGCCGGCCTTGCCGGTTCGGGGTGTGGGCTAGCGAAGGGGGCGGTCCAGGTGACTCCAGGGTCTCGGGCACAGGCTGGAAGGGGCTGGGGGCTGCAGGGAGGGCGGCGGGGAGGCAAGGAGCTTCCCTCTGACCTCGGGCCCCCGTGGGCCCCAGGTGCCCCTCAGCGCCCAGGGCAGCCCCTCCGCACACCCTGTGACCTCAGCGGGTCCCACCCTGGCAGCCAGGGTTTCCCTCTGGGAATGGAGGTCGCAGGGCTGAGGCTGGGAGTCACAGCCACAGCTACGAGGCGGGAGCATGACGGAAGGGGTCGGGCTATGGGAAAGGAAGAGACAAGCCTGCCGACGTGTGCCAATAGGCATCGGCACAGAAATCCGGGCTCCACCAGGACCCGTCAGAAGACGGCAGGGCCGTTTCACACCAAGAGCTCTGCCGGCGGCTCACAAATGGCTTTGATGAACGCACGGAAAGACATGTGAGCAAACGTCCTTCAACACCCTCCCCGATCTTAAGATCCAGTGTGCGACACACTGCGCCGACTCCAGAAGAAAGAAGCTTGACGAGCAATTAGCAAAGGCCACTGGCCTCTGGGGAGGCGCTGACCCATCAGGACGCGACCACCGGTCTCTGTCGGTGGGTGGCGTCGGGGGGGTAGCACTGAAATACACCTTCTCTGCACAGGAGCACTGGGGTTCACTGCAGCCTGGTCAAAACGCCAGCTGTTTATCGTCAGCAGATTCTTATCTCCAAGTGTATACGGACTAACGGGTCTGTGAATTTGAGCTTATAAAACTCGAAGGCACGTTAAAAAGCAGACGTAGCAACAGAGACAGAGATGGGGCCAAACGGAAGAGAACCCGGAGAGAGCTGGCTCGGGGTGTGTGTGCTTGTGTGCACTTGTGTATCTGTGCGTGGAACCTTGAGATGCCACGGGGACACGAGTCAATGGGAAAGGACACCCTTCTGTGGACGGCATCTCCCTGTGGCCGGAATCGGGGTGGAACGGCTCCTTAAACATCTGGACTGCAAAAGCGCAGCCCACGAGGGAGAAAACGGCTGGATCTGCGTGTCCCCGTCATGGGCTCCATCCAAGGAGGGGCCGGGACCACAGGGGGGTCAGGGCACACCCCGCTGGCGGTCCTGTGATCTGCAGAGCAAAGCAGAACCTGGCGCAGGAGTGGGGGCCGAGGTCAGACTGCCCGCCCATCTGCAGGCCCGGCCATCTGGCCTCCCCTCCATCAGGGCTGCCCCCGCCGTGGTCCTTCGAGGAACCCAGTGGTGGCTGCCCTCCGGCCTCTGCCCTGGATCTGGGGCTCAGGGCCATGGGGACAGTGAGTGGGTGCCCATTGCCAGGGTCTGTGAATGCGCCGGGCCCTGGGCCGGAGCTTGGGACAGTTGTCCTGGGGGTGGCCTGAGTAGGACACGGGGCGGGGGGCAGGCTCTCTCCCTGCGCCCTCTGAGTCTCTGCCCGGCTGGCCCCTCCTGCCCCGCCTCCCCGCTTTGGGTCCAGAAAGGGCCCAGAGGAGGCAGGAAGAGGCACTGGGTCCGCATCTGCCAGAGAACCAGCTGCTCCGCCCCCAGCTGCTCCGCCCCCAGCTGCTCCGGGCCAGGGCCCAGCTGGATCTGCAGAATTGATTTTCCAGCAAAAAACAACATCAGGGAGAAGCATGGAGACGAGGGCCAGCTGCAGGCTTTTCCGGGCTCTCTGCCCCTGGCCGCCAGCGCTCCCCTCGTAAAGAGAGCCATCTGGTCCTCTGGGCCGGCGCCCGGCACCCGGAGGAGGACCTCGGGCCCCCGTGACCATCCCTGCTCCCCGGGCTGCCCTGCCGGCCTCTCCTCTGGCGCACGGCATCCAGGCCTGCCCTGGTCATGGCACGGAGCCCAGTCCGCCTCGCCCAGTGGCCCTGGCAGGGACACCCTGCCCCCATCTGTGTTCCTGAGCCTCTGGCCTCAGACCTGAAGCACCGGGGCCCAAGCACGAGTCCACCTCTGCTCCAGGCTCCCGGCCCCCGCAGGCTACTCCAACAGAAGCCAGAGGGGCTTCGTCATAGAATCAAGGGATGTCTCTGGCGGGCATCCCAGACGGCCTGGAACCATCTCCGAGAGGCGCAGAGAGACAGAAGGGAGGGGCACAAGACCCCCAGCCCGGCAGCCGCCCCCCCACCGGGGCACCCGTGCTTCCTGCGTCCCTCTCACACGGCCAGGGGTCTGGTGATGTCCGTATGGGACTCCAGCGTGGGGATGAGTCACTGTTTATTCCCCATCCACGTGCCTTCCCCTCTTTTGCTCTTACAAACAGCAGCTCAGCCCGGGGTTGTCCTCGGTCATTGTCCTGGGTGCTTCCTAGGAGTGGAATAGCCTCTGTGTAATCTGGGGAGATATTCCCCAACTGGCCAATTTACACTCCCAACTGCGTCTACGAGAGCTATTTCCCCACAGCCACCCAGACACTGGTTATCAGACTTCCCAATTCACGTCAATGTCACAGTGAGAAACGGCGCTTCTGTGTGTGCCTGTCTGCTGGTACTAGTGAAGTTGCACACTGTCCTGGGACGTGTCTTTGTTCGTTTTCTATTTGGGAAATTATGGCTGGTCTTTTTCTTATATTGTAAGAGCCCTTTATATATTAAGGAATTAGACTTATCTACAACATGAGTTGTAAATACTTTCCTCACTTGTTGTTTGTTTGCATACACGTTTACTGACTTTCCTTGGGAAGGTCAGCCCCGGGGGGGAGTGTCTTGGCTGCCCCGGCACCATGTCCTCTTCACCTGGAAGCCTGCCCTACCCAGACCTGGTGCCCAGGCTCAGGTGAGACTCTCCTTGCCCGGTGCCCTGGACTTTGCCAGGGGTGGAGGCCAGGGCAGGGCCCAGATCAAGAGGCTGGTGGGCCCCTCGGGGGTCAGGAGAGAAGTGCACCCCCAGGAGGCCCCCATTCGGGAGGACGGACTCCCTCCTCACTCTGATAAAGGCCTTCGGTCCAGGGCAGCTGGTGTCTGATGGTCCTCACTGGGTCCAGAAACTAAGATGTCCCACGGAGGAGAACAGCCCCAAATCGACAGCAGGGTCAGAGCTGGTGTGTGGTGCCCAGAGCACAGAGCCCTCGGGCCTGGAGGTGGGGACGGGGCAGACCCCCTCCTTCCTGTCCTTGAGGAGGAAATGCATGGTTTTCGGCAAACGTCCAGTCTCACAGGACACTGGAGGTCCCCACCTGCCTTGTATCTCCTGGCTGTCCCAGGGCATTTCCTCCAAACCCACACCCACAGCCCCTGATCGTTCGAGAGCAGCCTGCCCCTGCCCCGTGGCCCTGCTCCAGGAAGTAGCTCTTCCCAGCCACTCTCCCTCGCCTGCCCCTGGCCCACAGCTGACCCCGGTGCGTCCCATCCGGTGTGAGCTGGGCCTGTCCCCTGGGTGTGGAGCTGCAGCTGGGTGGGGGGGCGGGCCCGGAGTTAGTCCTGTCCCCTCCCACCCAGGCACAGGCAGGAGGCCTGGGGCTGGGCGGGCAGAGGGCAGGCAGCGGAGGTCCCTCTGGTGAGGGCCAGGCTGGGCCCTTGGGGACGCAAGGCTGGGGAGAGAGGCCACCTCCGTCCTGCTCTCGGGACACGTGGATTTCCAGGAGCCAGACCCGCCCACGTCCACCCCCGCCTCCCGCGAGTCTCGGTGTCCCCATCTGAGCAGTGGGTGGTCACTGCTGCCTCAGGGCTGTGGCAGGCTGCCCAGTGCACCGTCCCCTGGGGGCCTGGTACCCGGGTGGGGGCAGGGCAGGGGTGGCAGCCCGAGCTCAGGGCTGGGGACCAGCTTTCCAATAAAAGCAGTGAGTGTTTTGACAGATGGAAGGTCCTGGAAGTTGCTGAGGAAAAAACCAGTCCTTGGGCCCATCTGGCTTGGCTGGGACGACCACGGAGGAGTAGCCGCCCTGGGCCCCCTGGACTCACAGGAGAAGAGGGGTGCGCGGGTGGCCGTGGGGAGGACGGGGCTGGCCCTTGCCCCTACCCCAGGCCGCGCTGTGGACACTGGTTTTCTTTGGAATGGAATCCCTGGGCCCGGCAAGCTCAGACCCCGGGCGCCCCCAGCTGGAGCCGGGAGTGGGGCTGCTGCAGCCGTCCCCCCGGGGCCCCGTTCAGGGAGCCTGGGGTTAGCAGGTCTGTGCTGCTCCCTCAGCTGTGCCCGACGCTCAGGGCCCACCTGCCCTGGGCCAGCAGTGATGACCCTACAGGCCTTCAGGGCCTCCCTCGGGCCCTCCCCCAGCTGACCTTGGCCAACAGTGCCCCTCCCTCCCTCCCCCCACCGCTCTCCACCAGTGGCCCAGCCACCTGCTCTCACCCCCACACGCAGGGCTGGGCGTCAGTTTGCACACCCCCTGTGCTCCTGGCAGAGCTCCACCCACCCACCTCATGGGCTGCCCCAGCCCTTCTGCCCCATGGCCGAGAGCCCCCCAGGCCAGGCCTGCTCCCCGTCGAGGGACCCTCCCCTGCTCTCCGCAGAGTTAGGCCAAGCACTGAGCCCAGAGGCGGGGCTGCTGGGGGGCTCTTTCTATCCTGAGCTGCCGTGAACGCTGCTGGGGTCCGTCTCCGAAGGAGACCCCTCTTACTCCAGGACCCCTGTCGGCAACAGGTGCCCCCTCCCCCAGGAGGCCAGCGGCCCTGGCATCCTGGCTGAGCCAGTGGCCCTCCGCTGGGCAGACTGGTCCCCACCCGGGTGCAGGGCCAAGGTGCCTGCTGGGGGTCCCAGGCCTCAGGCCTCTCGTCACCTGCGGACCCTCATCGTTGGTCTCTGCCCCTGGGATGCGGTCCCCACCGAGGTCACCCTGGGTGGCAAGTGTGAATGGACGGATGGGGACGCCCAGCAGTCGGAGGGGTGGGTGGTGGCTGTGTGACACACTGGCCAGGGTCACACTCTAGCCAGGTGACCTTGGCTACCGGCCCCTCTGCCCTGGCAGAGCTGTGGCAGCTCCACGTGGGCCCACGGTCGGCCCAGGGGAGCTGGGGCCTGGCGTTGGTGGGCACGCCGCGGTCCGCGGCTGGGCCCTCCACGGGAGAAGCGGGTGGGCAGTGCCAGTCCACCCTGTGCTGGGCCCTTTTAGTTCCAGAGGCTGGGCTGGACCGGCCCTCAGGCAGGCACCCTGAGGGATGGCTGAGGTCGGGAGCTGCCCGCCGGCTGGCGTGGTGGGACACGGGGACGCCAGAGAGGGACACCTCCCACTCAGGGCCTTGTGCCGGCTCTGGGCAGAGCAGGGTCGCCCTGGTGGCCCCCGGTCTAGGGACTGGGGCAGGAGGACTCTGGCGGGAGACGCCATCACCCGACGTCAAGACCACACGCTGGGGCCTGGCCGCCCCCCAGGCCGTCCCCCAGGCCGTCCCCACGCTGCGCTGCTCCCAGACCCTCCCTGGCCAGGGCGGACCTTCAAGTCCACCTGGTGCCCCGGGAAAGCTCAAGGTGGGGCCAGGGACCAGGCTGCTTCCTGCTACCCTGCCTCCTGGGGCCTGGGGACCCCACTCCTGCTGGCCGCTGAGCCCCGAGCCTCCCCAGCCTGTGAAAGGCTGCCTGGCTTCAGAGGTGGGAGCTGCCCCGCTGGACCCGTGGTGACAGGGGGAGGGGGCACCTCGAGGGGGCCTGGGTGGTAGGCAGCCTGGGGCTCTTATGGAGGAGGCATCTGGGTGAGTGAGGATCCCCACTGCGGCCACCCCACCCTCTCTGAGGCCACCATCCCTGCAGGTGAACACCTCAGGCTGCCTGGCCGGGCAGGGTGAACCCGGCAGGTGCCGGTGGGGGCCCTGGGGTGGTGGGTGCTGGGCTGTGTCCTGGCTTCCCCAAGGGAGACTCAAGTTCCTCTTAGTGACCCAAATCCTGACACCCACCCAGTGCCCGCAAGTGCCAGGCACTCTCGGCAACAGCCACAGACAGCACGGACGACGGCACAGACGCGCAGACAGACGCAGTTCTCCTCAGAACGAGGCCCCAGCCTGGCGGCCCCTCGCCAGTGATGACAGCTCGGGCCCAGGCCTCACCGGGCCTGGCCTCCAGAGCCCACCATGCCCCGTCCGCGTGTCCCCCAGACCACGCGCGCGCGCACGCACACAGGCCCCCCTGCAACTTCGTGCCGGCCCTGGAACGAGCAGGAACCACAGAAGCCACAGGTGAGTTCAGGAGGGCGGCTGTGCACAGAACCAGCGCTCAGAAAGCAGGGCAGCTTCCAGTTAGGAGAGACGATAAGGAGCGCACGGCGCTTACGCTGTCGATGGTCTAAGCTCAAACTTCGCGCCCAGTGGTTGAGAGTCCACCTGCCGTTGCAGGGGACATGGGTTCGTGCCCCGGTCCAGGAGGATCCCACATGCCGCAGAGTGGCTGGGCCCGTGAGCCATGGCCGCTGGGCCTGCGCGTCCAGAGCCTGTGCTCTGCAACGGGAGAGACCACAACAGTGAGAGGCCCGTGTACCGCAAAAAAAAAAAACATCGTGCCCGGTCTCCGTGGAAAAGCCCCAGAAGGCGGCCAGCCACCCTCCACCCGCACCCACACTGCCCGAGGTGGGGAGTCCCAGCATCCCCGAGATGACATTTCACCCTGAGCTCATCTGAAACGGGACTCGGGCCATTGAGGTTACCAAAGAACTTCTCAGTTGCTGGAAAGCAGAGTGAGATGAGAAGAATCTGGAGGGACCGGGCAGTGGGGACTCTGCCAGATGTTAACGCCCATTCCCGGCCCGGAGAGCAGGTGGACCTGATACACAAGGGACTCGGGCGGCGTGGCAGCTTCTCCACCCGGGGCGGGGGGGGGGGCAGGCGACCCCCTTCCTGGGCTCTAACCCAGTCGACACCCCTAAAACGTGCCCTGCGCCCCCTTCGAGCTGGGCTCAAGAGGTCCTGTGACTATTTCTGGACAGAGGCAATGTTTGTCACCCCAGGGTGAGGCAGTTATAAACCGACGTGCTAACAACCTCCTACAAGTCAACAGTCAAACGATGAACAGCTGAGAGGGAGAGCGGGCGAAACACACGTGCGCACGGGTTCCTGCTAATTGATACAAATGCCGACAGGCACGTGAAGAGATGCTCAGCGTCTGTGGTCATCGAGGAAAGCAGATCTGCGAGTCAGGGCTTCACGCCCACCTGGAAGCGGCCTCTGGGGGCCCAGGTGGGCCCTTGAGAAGGTTAGATGGTCGCCACCCAGCCCACCAGTTCCACTCCCCGGCACAAACCCGAGAGAGTCTGAACACCTGTCCACACAAGCAGATGTGCACCCTAGTACACAGATGTTCACACGGGTGTTCACAGCAGCTGGAACGGGGAAACAGCCCAGCGGCGTTGATGGATGAAGCGATAAACAAGACGTGTTCCATCCACACAGGGAGGACTGTTCAGCCCCCAGAAGGAAGCCAGTCCTCACACGCGTAGGAACAGGGATGAACCTTGAAGACGTGATGTGACGTCGAGGGGCGGCTCCCGAAGGCCACACCTGCAGGTTCCTGTGCAGACGCCCGGCACAGACAGATTCCAAGAGGCAGAGGTGGACTCCGGGGGCCGCTGGAGGGAACGGGTGACTGCTAATGGGCACAGGGTTTCTCTGGGGAGTGGCGGAATGTTCTGGAATTAGAGGTGACGGTTGCACAACCTTGTGAAGAAACTAAAAACCACTGAATTGCGCCCTTTAAAAGGGTGAATTTGTGTCATGTGATTATGTCTCAGGAAAGGTCTCGTTTTCAGAAAATCCAGCATGCTTCCTCCATCCGTCTTCGGGGGCAACGGCGGGGCCCGTGATGGGCCGGCAGGAAGCCGCGCTGCGTCCCGGGTGCGGCCCCCCTTCCGTGAGGACGGCGTGGAGGGTGGCTTCCCCCGAGGCTGTGTGAGCCCTCTGCCCTTCTGCCCGTCAGGGCGCCTCCTCTTTTCTTTTAGGGCCTCCGTCCTCCCTTGTGGTTTTGCGAGGTCATCCCATACTCTGCCTGGACTGTGGGGCCCAGGCCTGCTCCCCCCCGTACCTGGGCCCTGCCTGTCCTCCCCACAGGGCTGCCTGGAGCAGGGCAGGGGCGGGAGGGGCGTCCACACCCGGCCCACAGCCGTGGGGCCCCGTGCTTCCTGCTGGGGGGGCTGTGGGGAGCAGCTGTCAGCCCCGGGACCAGCAGGAAGCCCACTCCCCCGCAGTTAGCTCATGGCTACACGTTCTCCGCAGACCAATGAGATGTCTTGGGAGGGGACGGGCCCCGCGGTGCTGAGGCAGCGCGCCTCTCAGAGCCTCGCCCCCCAGAGCCTCGCCCTCCGCGCCGGGGCTGGCTTTTCTGAGGCCACACCTCCTCCGGCGGCCCCTCATCGGGGCCCCTTCAGCACCCCAGCCGAGCCCCAGCCCTGTCACTGCAGGACCGCTCCGGGCTACTTCACCAAGAGGTTCTTCATGACTTGATCAAACCACCGTCTTCTGCACCGACTGTCTATCCGGTTTTACTCACATATTCCAGAATCCGATTCCGGGCTCTATTCTGGGCAGCAGACGACTTACTCTGCGTCTCACTAGCGCACGGACGGGGCTTCCGTGGTGGTAGGTATGTTCTGAGTCGTGCAAATACCGGCACCAAGACGAGCTGACCTTCGCCCAGCGCTTGGCAGGCGCCATGTGCTCTCGCGGGTCCCCACACTTCACGCGGAACAGCCCACCGCCACAGCCCCCTCGACAGCCTGGAGCCCGGGCTCTGGAGGCGCAGTGGCCGCCCAAGGTCCCTCGGCTGGGTCTGGCCCAGGGCCGCTGCCCCTCGGCCTCCATCCCTCCATGTGTTCCACGTGTGCCCTCCACGGCGACTGTAAGTGTCCATCGCGGGAGAAGCCGGGATCCCACCGGGAGCGTGTGCACCTGCTGCGTGTGGGTTTCAAGGCCTCCGAGAGCCTGGAGCTCGTCCATCTGTTTAGGTCTCGCTTGCTCTGCACTCAGCGGGTGTGCCTCTGCTCCTGCCGTTTTGCTCTCGTGGGGAGACTGCTGCTTGCCACGCTGGGTGCCCCTCCGCGGCATCGTGCCCTCACCACGCACACGGCGAGGCTGCACCCGGGCCCCCGGCAGCCCGGCGAGGCCTGGCCGAGCAGTGACCACGCGAAGCAGACGGGCTGACGTGGACCTCCCAGATGTGGCCTCGGAAGAGGCGGCGGCTGCTTCCTCCCGCAGCCCGGAAGGCAGCCCCGGAGGCCAGTGCGGAGGCACGGCGGAGGGGCCGGTTCCTGGGCCTGCGCGAGCGGAGCGGCCACCGGGGTGAGCGCTGTGAGTGCCTTTGGCCATTCCCGTCGCCTGTACTCGTGGGGCCGCTGGACCACGGCTGCCGCTTTGAACGGAACCTCTGCTGCCTCGGCTTCCAGGTGCTCGTCGCTCGAGAAGTTGCTGGCTTTGTGCATTTCTCTAGTGTCGTCCTCTTGCTCATTTTTAATTTTTTAAGCTCGGGGATGCGGGGGAGGCGTTAGATTTATAAACGCGTCATCGGCACTAAACATTTCATCTATTGTTTCTAAGGCTGATGTCATTTATTTTTCTTCTCTTGTTGCATTTGCTAGAACCTCCAAGAAAATGTTGAATTACAACAGACAAGGGGGCACCACTGCCTCTCCTGCATTTGAGACAGTTTTGGGTTTTCCACGTAGCGTGATCTTGCTTCTGTTGTGGGCAAAGTCTTCACTTTCTCCTTCTATTATAATTAACGTTGTTGCTATTAATAATTGCTGAATTTTGTCACATTTCTTTTCAGCACTTATTGATTTGGTTTTATGAACTTTCTGTGCTAATTTGTCCATTAAATTATTTAGGTGAATCACTGAGCCACCCTTGGAAGCCTGCCCTAGACCAGTCGTAGCACATAGCTCTGCAGACTTCTTACTGGGTTGTCTCTGCTACTCTCTTATTTAGATATTTCCCTCGTCTTCATTTGTAAGTAATATTTGTCTATAGTTCTCTTTTTCTGTACTACATAAGGTTTTTGTATTAAGTTATCCTGGTTTCATGAGGTGAATTACAGAGTTTTCCATCTTTTTATGTGTCTCGGAAAAGTGAAACTAACACTGGAATAACTTTGCTTGTAACCTGAGGTAGAGCTTACTCAGCTGGGAACATCTGTCCCGGGTGCTTCTCCCAATTTGCTCCTTTTACATCACCTTCCCAGGCTCTTGCACTCGTCTGTTCATGTTTTCCCTATTTTAGGTCATTTTGGTGATTTGCATCCACTAGAAAATTACCAGTTTGCTTCAGGTTTCGGAACAGTTGTCCCAGATTTGAAAGTTGTGGTGTGTGTCATCCTTCCCACCTTTTCTGTCCCTGAGTCTCCTTCCTCGTTCCTAATTATAGGCGGGTTTCTAAATTTCATACGTAAATTCTAAATCAAGACTGCCATTCCTTCGTCGGGCTTTTGGGCAGGGCCAGGCAGCTCCATTTTATTTTCTTTTAGAGAAAAACACTTTTCTCATTTCTCTTTTTTTCTTATTTGTTGTCACTCAACTAATTTCTGGTTTTACCTTCATAATTTCCTCGCTCTACTTCCTAAACTGTACCTTACTGCTCTCATTCTCATTTCCTAAGATGGGCGCGAAATCCCCGTTATTCTCTCCTTGGAGCGCCTGAGCTTTCCAGAGAGCCTGCGTGTTCAGATTTGACTTCCCACTTTTATAAGTGTTACCTAGGAATGTCTTTCTTAGTTTCTGAGTGGTCAAGATTGGGGCTATGTGCGTGACACCTTTTAAAATTTATTTTAAATTTTGTTGGATTATAATAAGATCATGTTTGTTAACCTAGTTTTCGCTCATTGAGGTTTCCTTTGTGGGTGAGTCCACATCATGGCCTCATAGAAAGTACAGTGTTTTCTCTCTGAGGAACATGGAGATCCGTATCTACACCCACATCTGCTTGTTTTCCAGTTGCCACGAGACCTAACTGTGAAGAGGTCCAGGGAGAAGTCCCACGTCTGCATCCACAGTCCTTGTTTTACCTTTCAGTTGGCTTTATGTGTTTAGCCCCTGTGTTATCTGGCGCGCATGTTTACGGCTTCCTAACACCTGCTTGCTCATCGAACGTGTGTGTCAGCGCGTCCAGTGCTTACGTCAGTCTCCGTGCCCAACCTGCTTCCTGTGCTCAGCTGCGTCTGGACAGCAGCTTGTACCCTCTATTCTGATCCATGGTCAGTGCTGATCTGTTTCTGGAATTCTCCTTGGGTGGGACGTGTGGATGCCCGCTCACAGCCACTACTTCTGGGCTAGTGTGCCACGCTGCGGGGTGTCCTCCTCCCTCTGAGACCCATGGATGACGTCTCACTGTCCTCCACTTCCAGGGCTGCCGATGAGAACTGCAGCCCTCCTTAGTATTTTCTCTCTTGAAGTAACATGTTCGTTCTGAAAGCAGGCACGAAACCTTCCCCGCCTGCGAGGGTCTGGGAGGGTGAGGAGGGCGCCGGGGCTGCTGCGGCCACGATCACAGCAGCAGCTTCTGCGAGCCCCTGCCTGGCGCCCGCTGCGCTGCTGCCGCACCCGCCTCCGTGCTTTCAGTCGGCGACCCTGTGGGACACCTGCGGGTTTGCCCAGTACAGCGGCAGACGTGAGAGATCAAGACAGAGCCCCGCAGCCCTTCAGTGCCTTGCAGACCCTGTGCTCAGACGGGGAGAGGCAAGGCCCTGAGAGGCACAGAACCTCCCTGGAGGTGCGTGGCTGGTGAGTAAAGGCTCCCCACGGCCTCCTGCGGGCGTGGCCCAATAGGGAAGTGGGAGAGGCCGCTCCTTCCCTGGGCACGTCCCCTGGGCTCCCTCTGGGTACAGCTTCCTGGCCCACTGGGGGTGAAGGGGAAAGGTCGGTGGGAGGGCGGGCAGCCTCCAGCCTCCACAAGCCTCCTAAGAGGCCAGGGTGCCAAGAACTCCCCGAATCGGCCCCCTCTCACATCAGTCACAGGACCCCAGCTCAGATCACCACGGCAAAGGGGAAACTTACTGCCTTAAGAGGAGAGTGGTGGACAGCCCCCGCCAGGCCCTGTGGGACCCAGGTGTACCCACTTCCCTGCACTGCGTCCCCCAGGGTGGGCTGCCCCCCAGACAGCTGACGAGGGGCCGAGCCAAAGCCCACACCGCTTGGCACCCTCCCAGGCCCACTGTGGTCAGGACGTCCAGGACATCAGGGGTCTGGTTGCCAGCCCCTCGCCCACAGAAGGCAGGACCCCCAGGACAGGGGGAGCCAGGAGAGCGGAGACAGGACAGGGTCGCTCTGCAGAGGACCTGGGGAAGGTTGGCCAGAGCCACCGTCTCCCCACAAATCCCATCTGCACCCGCAGGGCCTGTGCCTGGCTGGGGGCCTCACCCTAGCAGCTTGGGGCCCAGGTGCCGACCCCTGGGGACTCTCGCCCCGGCCTGAACACAGGGACCCACACATTAGCATCCCGACCTGACCCCTGAGGGGGACGACCGCCCTGCCGCCCCCACGGGACTGCTGCCCAAGCCAGCCTCCGACGCCTGATCACACCCTTCAAACCGCCCAGGACTCACGGGTCCACAGGGCAGCGCAGGGTCCGGGAGGGGGTCCTGCACGGAGGGACGCCAGCAGAAGGCTGCTGCCGTTTGGGCGGGTCTGCGGCTTGGCTAGCGACAGGTGTTAGCGTTAGCGTTCCTGTTCTGACCGCTCTCTGGGGCACTTGAAGCCTTAACGGTGGACGGGACAAGCTAGCGACAGGTGTTAGCGTTAGTGTTCCTGTCCTGACCGCTCTCTGGGGCACTTGAAGCTTTAACGGTGGACGGGACAAGCAACTCGACTGTTCCAGCAACTTTTCTGTAAGCCGAAAGTCAGTTCAGAAACAAACGTTTTCTTCACAAGTGTCTCTGCAGTCGGGGTGGCGCGGGGCAAGGGCTCGTGGTCTGCCTGTGGAAGCCCGGGGAGCACGCTGGCTCAGCAGAGGCTGGACGTTCGTCCCCACCCCCGTCCCGTCACCCGACCGAGGCGGGCTCTGTGCACCCCCAGCTGATGAGCGGCTGCTGGTCTCCCGCCCATTCCTCTCCTTCTCTGTGGCTGGGGGGACAGCTGATGCTTTAAATCACTAAGAACAAGGCCCACTTTCCACATTTGCAAGATGTCCTCTGGGAAGTCCCAGAAGGAGGGGGGCATCGCACAAGGTGCGCGGGGTCCTCCGAGCCCCCCACTGCTCTGCTCTCCGCGGTCTGTAGGGGCCGCAGCAGGTGCCGCGCCAGGGGCGCCCTCCCCAGTTGGGGTGCTCCTCTCCCCGCGAGCAGAGCTCTTTGGAGGATCGGGGCCCTGTGGGCTGCTCAGGGGGGCCGAGGACCCTGGGAGGTGCTGCGGACCCCCTGCAGAGGCGGTAGGGGCACCCACGGGGCAGGCAGGCCCTGTCAGGTGGGCCCCAGGGCGGGGTGCAGCACCTTCTTCTGGCAGCGGGCCAGCCTGACCCAGTCTGAGCAGCGGCAGCAGGAATGCACGGGGCAGGGGCCCCGCCGGCAGCCAGGGCTGCGCCGCATGTGTTTCCTACCAGTGGCTCTGGCCCCCGGCCACGTGAGCTGACGCTGACCCACATTTCCACCGCGCCCGGCAGAAAGCAAGCCACCGCGAGGCTGGAGCCAGGGCGTCTGGCCGCAAGGCTGTGGGCTCAGAATTTCTAGGCTGGGAAGTGGGTCCCGAGGGGGAGGGAGGCCTCCCCCGGTCCTCGGGGTGCCGGCCTCGCCAGGCTTGTGGGGCGAAGCGGGGAGGCCGCCTGGGCAGGGGGAAAGGGGCAGAGCCCGGTGCTCTCGCACTCCGCCCTGGCGACCCCTCCCCAGCAGGGCTGGTCCGGGGGCCCCCACCCTGGGGCTGGCTCCTCCGGTGATGCCCCCCGTCTGAAGGCGGGCCCTTGACCGGGCTCCCTCTGGTTGAACCTGACACCCTGACTAGGCAGGACAGGTCTGGACGCTGCAACACAGACCCCCGGAGGGGCCGTTCCCCACCTTGAGGGAGGGGTGGATGGAGGCCGGGGGCACGGCTTGGGGAGGGTTCCTTGCCCTCCAGTAGCCCCGCCTGCTGTGCTCAAAGCCCAGGCGGTGTGTCTCCCCCACGATGGGGAGCCCTAGCTGTCGCTTCCCCCCAGGACCCCCCAGCAATGCTGAGGGCCACAGCGAGTGAGACCACCAAGGGTGTCACGGCCTCACGTGCCGGCCCTGAGGCCAGGGCCGCTGGCACTGCAGGGGCTCTGGGGAGAAGGGCCAGGTCCCTGAGCTGCAGTGTGGTCTCTCCCCACTGGACAGACGGGTGGACCCATCTCAGGACAGCTACCCCAGCAAAGTGACAGGGGCGAGGGGGCGTGGGGCAGGTGCGTCCTCGAAAACAGCTGCAGGGTCAGCCTGGGACGCGGGCTGCGATCACGGGGGCGCAGGGCTGTGCGTGGGGTGTGTACGCGTGTGCCGCCCCGTGCCCCGGCGCGGGTGGAGAGAAGCAGAGCCCGGCAGCCCCTGTCCCGCCAGACACTGAGGCCTGCGGCCCGCGGATTCTTCACCCGCACACCTCGGCCCCCCGCCTCCCTCCCCCGGTGCTGGGCCGGCTCTGCTCCGCAGAAGAGCCCAGCCCGAGGGTTTGCCCGCCGTCTGCAGCCTCAGCCAGCCCCTTCCCCATGGCTCTGTCTCCTTGCTGACAGGATCAGGGGGTGGTGTGGACCAGGTGAGGCTGCGGCACAGGGAGCGCTGAGGCAGATGCCCTGGGGCTGGGGCACCCCGGACAGCGGGACACGCCCAGGCTTTCAGCAGCAACAGGCTGTGCCTCCCCCTCTACGCCCCACCCCTCCCCAGCCTGTAACCGACTGTGAGTCCTGTGAACCGGCAGACGAGGGGGGAGGCGTCGATGCAGGTGCTCTCTGCCCCAGGAGCGAGGCGTCTCCTGGGGCCCCCTGCTTGGCCAGAGAGCACCCCTCTGCTAGGAGCACCCCTCTGCTGGGAGCACCCCTCTGCTAGGAGCACCCCTCTGCTGAGAGCAACCCTCTGCTGGGAGCACCCCTCTGCTGGGAGCACCCCTCTGCTGAGAGCACCCCTCTGCTGGGAGCACCCCTCTGCTGGGAGCGCCCCTCTGTTGGGAGCACACCCTCTGCTGAGAGCACCCCTCTGCTGGGAGCACCCCTCTGCTGAGAGCACCCCTCTGCTAGGAGCACCCCCTGCTGAGAGCACCCCTCTGCTAGGAGCACCCCTCTGCTGAGAGCACCCCTCTGCCGGGAGCACCCCTCTGCTGGGAGCGCCCCTCTGTTGGGAGCACACCCTCTGCTGAGAGCACCCCTCTGCTGGGAGCACCCCTCTGCTGAGAGCACCCCTCTGCTAGGAGCACCCCTCTGCTGAGAGCACCCCTCTGCTGGGAGCACCCCTCTGCCGGGAACACCCCTCTGCTGGGAGCACCCCTCTGCTGGGAGCACCCCTCTGCTGAGAGCACCCTTCTGCTAGGAGCACCCCTCTGCTGGCTCTCTCCAAAGCTGCCCCTCTCCCCACCACATGTCCTTCCAAGGAAAGATGCTTTTCCTGTGGAGACTCAGCTCCCTGAGCCCATCAGAACTCAGCTTCCAGGTTCAGATATAGCAGATGACTTCACAGCCCCGTGGACAGCAACAGAGGAAAATCCAGGGGAAGGAAGAAAATGTGAAAATTAAAGCGTAAATCCCCAAATTCCAAAACTCCCCAGGATCCACGGCCAGCCTGGCCACCAGGGAGGGCCTCTGACTCAGGGCTTGCACGGAGCTCCATTCCTGCACGGCCGCTGCACTGGCCTGTGGGGTCATGAGGACAGGGGTTGCCTCTGTGGGAAAGCACCGGGAGCCAGAGGGGCTGGAGGGCCATCAGGGAGCTGGTCACACCCCACACTCTGCAGAGACACCGAGGCAACTCTGGCTCGGGGATCCCTCAGCCCAGCTCAGCCCCGGGCGCGGAGCGTCTGCCGCCCCGTCAGAGCCCAGAAGCCCAGGGCCACCACCCTGGTGCTGGGCGCCCAGGCCCAGAGGCAGGGGCTGCTGTCCTGGGGGCCTGCCCCCTCCACCTGCCCTGGCCCAAACCCCATCGGGAGTGTGTGTTGGGGTCCTGCCCGTGGGTTCAGCATCCCCTCTGCACTGTACAGACATTCAAGCACCGTCCCCTGCTGCCCACTCCAGCCAGTGCACCCCTCCCCCGACCCCCAGGCTGTCCCTGCAGATCTCAGAGCCCTTCCCAAGGCCGAGCTCTGCTAGACAGGGTCCCAGAGAGGGTGTAAGAGGCAGCGGAGCACACAGCCCGGGAAGAGGCCATCGGGCCGGGTGTTGGGTGAGAGCAGTGAGGACCCTCCTGCCCCCGCCCCCCGGTCCTTCCCGTGTGCGACCATTCAGCACTGTCTGTCTGCACTCGTGGCCGAGACCCAGAGCAGACGGGGAAGCACAGCCTCAACCCGCCCCATATCCTGCTGGGTGGGAGCTCACACTGGGCACCCTTGTCGTGGGCTTGGGCATGGAGGGAGCATGGCGTGGGGTCCCAGCCCTCGTCTGTATCTCAGCCCCGCCCCCCCGGGTAAACGTCCTACAAGGCTCTCACCTGCTCTCTGAGCGCCCGGCCTCTGGCTGCCCTGCAGCCGCTTCCCTGCTCGACGCTGCTCAGCTGGTGACTCAGTGTCACCTCTGGAGCCCACCTCTGATGGGTGGGTTGCATTGGGACCGGGGTCTGCAAGAAACCTGGGGCACTTGATCCTCTTCAGCACGCCACGCTTTGGCCCCTGGGTGCGTGACCCTGTAACTGGTGCGTCCCCGCAGGGACCTGGAAGCTCCCGAGAGCTGCGGCCACAGCAAGACCCAAGGGCAGCTCGTAGCCCCGAATGCCCACAAGCCCTCGGGCCACACGCCTTCTAGAACGGCGCCACTCCCCGTGAGAGGGGGCGTCCGCTGCCTGGCCCGTGACCCGGGGCTGTGGCTCCACGACGCACGAGGGCAGGTCGGGAACGGCCATGCAGCTTCCTCCTGGCTCGTGTGCCCAGGGCACCTGCCCGGGAAGCAGCCACCACGCCGAGAGGAAGCGCGGCGCACGCAGAAGCCACGTGCCGGGGCTCCAGGCCCCGCCAAGGTCCCAGCCCAGCACGAAACCCCTGGCAGTGAGCACAAGGGCCTCTGGAGGACTTCCAGCCACCCAGTGACACCAAGAGGAGCAGGGACCAGCTGCCCACTGAGCCCTGCCCACGTGCAGGTTTGTGGGCAAAACAGGGCGGTGGTTTCCAGGCACTCGGTCCCCAGCTGGCCGGTTAAGCGCCGGCCGATAACCAGAGCAGACCCCACGCGGGGCCCTGGGTGCTGCCAGCCCTGCTGGCGCGGGGCTCCTTCCAGACCCTTCTGAGGCGCGTGGTCCCTGCAGCGCTGGTGGTCTGAGTGCTCACGGGAGCCCCAAAAGGCTTCCTGCCCTGAATCCAAAGCCCCACGGCTGCGTCTTCCAGAACACTCTGCAGGGGCGGTGCAGGCAGTCGGGCCTTCCCCCAGGACTGTTGCTCATGGGTCTATTGGGTTCCTTCTCCTCGGGGTCCACGTATCCACCAACCCCCCCACCCCTGAGATGTCCAGACTCTCGGTTACTCCCGGCGGTACCACTGTGTGAATCTGCCCGTCCGGAACTTCCTTCGCTGAAGGGGCGTTTTCTTCTACACTAAGTCCCCTGCATACCGACCTTGAAGTTGTGAACTTTCAAAGATGCGAACGTGTGTTCCCATGTCCAGTCACGCAAGTTAGCCATGTGTCTGTACATTGTCGCGTGTGCAGCCTCTGACAGTGGTTGCGTTTTGTGTGCTTTACTGTACAGTACCGCACAGAGTACGGTAGCAAAGCATCTTTATTTCAGGGCCAGGGTGTCCGGAAGCAAGAGTAAAGGCAGCAGTGATGTAGCTGGTGCTGCTGTGCTTTTCAAGGTACTGTACCGTAAGGTTAAAAATGTTTTATTTTTCGTTTGTTTTTATGTATTATATGTGTGAAAAGTATAAACCTATTACAGTGCAGTACTATATAGCCGATTGTGTTAGTTGGGTACCTGGGCTAACTTTGCTGGACGTACGAATAAATTGGATTTATGAACACGCTCTTGGAACAGAACTTGTTCGTACGTAGGGAACTTACTATGCTGTATCTTTGAGACAAATTTCCCTGTGTCTTCTTCTCTCTGGAAATACCAGCAGTTTATTGTGAACCCGTGTGCGTGTCTGGTTTCCTCTGTTTTTTCTCCTTTGCATCTCATCTTGAATACCAGGCTCCACTCGGGCTGGCATCTTTGCTCCACCCCTTGACGTATCTGGTGCTGAGGACTGTGCCTGGCACACAGGAGTCACCGATTGTTTTGACTGTCTTTTCTTCTTTTTTTTAAAAAATAAATTTATTTATTTTATTTATTTGTTTTTGGCTACGTTGGGTCTTCGTTGCTGTGCGTGGGCTTTCTCTAGTTGCAGTGAGTGGGGGCTACTCTTCGTTGCGGTGCACGGGCTTCTCATTGCAGTGGCTTCTCTTGTTGTGCAGCACGGGCTGTAGGCGCACGGGCTTCAGTAGTTGTGGCATGTGGGCTCAGTAGTTGTGGCGCACGGGCTTAGTTGCTCCTCGGCATGTGGGATCTTCCTGGACCAGGGCTCAAACCCGTGTCCCCTGCATTGGCAGGTGGATTCTTAACCACTGTGCCACCAGGGAAGTCCTTGACTGTCTTTTCTTGATGATGGTGTCTTTTGAAGAACAAAGGTTTTTCATTTTGATGAAGCATAATTTATTTTTCCTTTGTTTGTTTGTGCTTCAGGTGTCAAAGCTAAGACATCACTGCTTAAGTCCACGGTCACAAAATTTATACCTAAGATTCCTTTTATAGTTTTAGTTTTACGTTTGGGTCTTTGATCTGTTTTGACCTAATTTTTGTATACGGTGTGAGGTGGGAACCAAGTTCTCTCTTCTGCATGTGGACGTCCATTTGTCTCGGCACCATCTGTGAAGACACTGTTCTTTCCTCTAGCACATGGTTTTGGCAACCTTGTCAAACAAAGATCAATTGACCATAAATGTGAGGGTTCATTTCTGAACTATCAGTAATGTTCCATTGGCTTCTATGTCTATTCTCATGCCAGTGACACACTGTCTTGATTCCTGTAGCTTTGTAATAATTTTTGAAATTGGTAAGTGTGAGTTCTCCCACTTAGTGCCTCTTTTATAAGGTTATTTTGGTTATCTGGGGCCCTATGCAAATCCATATGCGTTTTAAGATCAGCCTTTCCATTTCTGGAGGGGAAAAAAGAGAGGTTGGAATTTTGATAGGGATCGTAATGAATATGTGATGAATTTGGGGAATGTTTCCATCTCAACAATACTAACTCCCCCAATCAACGAACGTGAGATGTCTGTACGTCTTCTTTAATTTCTTCCAACAGTGTTCTGTAGTTTTCAGTGTACGACTCTTATACTTCTTTGCTTAAATTGATTCCTAAGGTTTTTATCCTTTTTGATGCTGTTGTGAATGGAATTGTTTTCTTCATTTCACTTTCAGATCATTTCTTGCTAGCGTATAGAAATACAACTGATTTTTGTGTATTGATCTTATATCCGCAACCTTGCTAAGCTCATTTATTAGCTCCAATATTTTTCGTACGGATTTCTTTTGACTTTGTATACAAAATCATGTCATCCGCAAACAGAGATAGTTTTACTTCTACTTTGTCAACCGGTTGCCTTTTGTTTCATTTTCTTGCCTAATTTTCCTGGCTAGAACCTCCAACACAATGTTGAATAGAAGTAACAGGAGGGGGCAACCTTGTCTTGTTCCTAATTTTAGGGGGAAAGCTTTCCTTTTTCTTTTCTTGCAATGGCTTTACCTAGTTTTGGTATCAGGGTAATACTAGCCTTGTAGAATGAGTTGGGAAGTGTTCCCTCTTCTATTTTTTCGGAAGATTTAGAGAAGGATTGGTGTTAATTCTCCTTTAAATGTTTTGTGAAACTCACCGGTGAAGCCATATGGTCCTGGACTTTTCTTTACGGTAAGTTATCTTTTATTACCAATTCAATCTCTTTATTATAGATCTATTCAGATTTTCTATTTCTTCTTCCGTCAGCATTGGTAGTTTGTGACTTTCTAGGAATTTATGCATTTCATGTAGGTTATATTGGTGTACTTTTGTTCATAGGATTCTCTTATAATTCTTTTTTATGTCTGTAAGGTCATTAATAATGTCTCCTATTTCACTGCTGATTTTAGTAATTTGAATCTCCTCTTTTTTTTTCTTGGTCTAGCTCGTCAATTTTCTTGATCGTTCCAAAGAACCATCTTTTGTTTTCATCGATTTCTCTCAATTTTTGAAATTCTCCGTTTCATGCATTTCTGCTCTAATATTTATTACTTCCTTCTCCTTGATTCGGAATTAGTTTGCTCTCCTTTTTCTAGTTTCTTTAGGTGGATGGTTAAGTTACTGCTTTGAGATCTTATTTATTTCCTTCTAAGTACTGCTTTGCTTCATCCCATAAGTTTCCATATATTGTGTTTTCATTTTCATTTATCTCAAAAGTATTTTCTAAATTATAATGTGATTTTTTTCTTTGACCCATTGGTTACTAAGGAGTACAAGGTTTAATTTCAATGTATTTTTTAATTTCCCAAATGTCCTCCTGTTACTGATTTTTAATTTCATTCCGTTGTGGTGAGAGAACATATCTTGCCTGATTTCCATCATTTTACGTTTGCTGAGACGTCTTGTCACGTGGTCTACTCTGGAGATGCTCCGTGCGCTGAAGAGCACAGCTGCTGGGCCGAGTCTACCCTGGGTCTGCAGAGTAGCTCACGTCCTCTGTTTCCTTTTGATCTGCTGTCTTGTTGCTTTATCCGTCATTGAAAACAGGCTGTTGAAAGTTGACAGCCCCCAATGATTATTGTTGAACTGCCCATCTCACCCTTCATTTGTCCGGTTTGCTTCACGCGCTGTGGGACTCTATTGTGAGACGCATATACTCTATAACGGTTACATCTTCCTGACGGATTCGCCTGCCATCATTATCAAACGCCCTTCTCTGTCTCTTGTAACCGTATTTGTCCTGAAGCCTCTTTTGCCTCCTATGGTAGAGTCACTCTCACTTTTGTTTACCGTTTGGTTCATCTGGTTCATCCTTTTATGGGGGGGCTCCGAACCAAGTCAAATACAGACAGCCTTGCAAGCGGGGGTCTTCCAGGAAACCACCGGACAGGTCAAATAATGACAAGTTTCTGGGGACGCTCGGCTCCATTCTGATCCCTCCAGTGGCGCTGGGTCGTTGGTTTTCACCATGAATCTGGGCTGTCAATTTTCAACGCTACTGCAGAGCTGGAGGGTGGGGCACGGGCCTAGGGCAAATTAAAACACCTAATAGCTTGGAGAGGATGCGGGGAACCTGGAACCCTTGTGCACTGTTAACAGGAATGTGAAATGGTGCAGCAGCTGTGGAAAACAATGTGGCTGTCCCTCAAAACATTAAAAACGGAGCTACCAACTATACTTCAACAAAAAAAAATTTAAAAAAAGAATTTCCATATGATTCAGCAATTCTACTTCTACCCAAAAGACTTGAAAGCAGGGTCCTGAAGAGATATTTGTGCCAGCTTGTTCGGCAGCTAAGATGTGGAGGTGCCCATCGTCAGATGAATGAATAAGCAAAGTGTGGTGCATACGTACAGTGGACTATTATTCAGCCTTGAAAAGGAAGGGAATCCTATGAAGGAAGTCAAACACCAACCGGCCACTATGTGACTATTTGCATCAAGCATAACAAGAGGCGAAAATAACTGATAAAGTTGGAAATTAGGACAGTGCTCACTTTGGGGGTGGTAGTGACTGGAAGGTAACAGAAGAGGGGGTTTCACGTGTTCTTAAATTTCTACTCCTTGATCCAATTACTGATTACATGAATGCCTTCCATTTCTGAGAATCCACTGGGCTACAGTCAAGGAAAAATATAATTTTCTTTATGTCCGTTACACTTTGTAAACATTGACTTACAAGAAAAAAAAATTACGGGGACATCAAAAGACACCTGCTACAACATGGACGAACCCAAGAATATTATGCTGAGTAAATAAGCCAGATAGAAAAGGACACACACTGTATGACTGCACTCAGATCATGTCCCTAGAGTTGTCAAAACGACAGAGACGAAAAGTAGCGTGAGGGTTTCCGGGGCTGAGAGGAGGGGCCGGGGAGCCATTGCTGGAAAGGGACAGAGTTTCAGATTCAGAAGATGCAAAGTTCTGTGGACGGAGGGTGGTGACGGCGGCACAACGATGCGAATGTGCTTAATGCCACTGAGCTGTCACTGAAAAATGGTTGAGATGGGAAAAAACAAAAGCCTCACAGCTGCTCTTACCAAGATTCAGCTAGTTTTCTTGATTGAAAAACAGAAAACAAAAAACAGCTCTCCAAGGACTGCTGCAAGCTTCTGGTTAATTTCCAGAGTACAGAAAAAGTCGGTTCTGACCGCTTTTGCCTGTTTTCTCCTTGCTATTACAACGGACAGTGTTTCCAGAGGTCCTCACTCTGCCATTTTTGCTGAGGTCCTGGCATCTTAACTGGGATGGAGACACAGCAAATTCTGCTGCACAGACAGTCCTGTGTTTCTGGAAGCCGGCTGCTGAGCAGAGGAGGGAACGCTCATGTTTACAGCCAGACGGAAGCATATCTCCTCCCAGGCCTGCGGTCGGCGGCCACGGGGGCCTCCTCCGTGCAGGTGAGGCTTGGCGAGAGCCCCGGCTCCCCTGGCCCTTCTGCAAGCCAGGCTTGCTCGCAGGGGTGACACCCACAGAGGCCGAGCCAGCGGCGAGGCCCCCACTGGGCCTCCCTGCACGAGCACGGGGAGCCGGGTGCTGTGGGGGGGCTCAGCTCGCCCAGCACCCATCCTGGTGCCTCCCGGACCCAGGGTTCCCTGACCTGACTCAGGCCCCACCAATCGGAAGTGCTAAGAGACCTGAACCCAGGATGGAGTGAGGTGAGAAGGAGGGAGGGAGCGAGGTCTCCGGGCAGGTGGGCAGCTGCTCACAGCTGCCTTCCTCAGACTCTGGGCTGCAGGACTCCCGGGGCAAATCCCTGTCTGCTCGGGCAGACTTACTTCTCTGGAGGAGCCAAGACTGCAAACAAGGCAGGGCCGACCAGGCCTTCCGGGGCCGTCAGGAGGGGCTCTCCCTGGGACCTGAGACGGGAAGAGGCCGGCCGGGAAAGAGCTGTCCAGATAGAGGGAGCCGCAGTGCAAAGGCCCTGGGGCACACGGGGAGGAGGTGCTGGGACAGGAGGGTGGGCGGGCAAGGGGCCAGCAGGGTGCTGGGAGGGCTCAGCCTCGGGGATGGGAAGCCCGTGTGCGGGCTGTGGCGTCTGGCAGGAACTTGGCCCTCGGTCAACGGCTGGTGAGGGGACAGACCAGCAACAAGCGCGTGCCTGTCAGCCGGCCCCTGAGGAGCCAGATTCCACGCCAGGTCTGGGTGCTCCCAAGGAGATGGGCGTCCCCACACCCAGGGCCCCACCTGAAAGAGCCCTTGTTACCCCGGCCTCAAGAGCCCCTTGGCCAGGATACAAATGGAAGGTCCCGCTGGAGCCCAATGCCCTTCAGGCCCCTTGGGTCCTGGGCCGTGGCAGGGCCCCAGCCCGGGGCACGCACATGACCACTGCGTCCCCAGCATCCCGTGTGCCTGGCCCAGCCTCAGCGGCTCACACAGGGACTCCTGCTAACTCCACGCCCCACCGGGGCCAGTTGGGGCGGCCCAGACCCCGCCCCAAGTCCACCACAGGCAACAATCAGCTAGACGACACCTTTGAGAACCACCAGCCCCTGGGAGGACAGTGTCAGCGGCTCGCCCTGCGCTGTGCACTCATTTGAGCTACAGTGGCCCTGCGGGGGGGGGGTCTGGGGTCAGGGTGCCCGGTGCAGCCATCGGAGTCGTGGGTGGGCGGGGGATGTAGGCAGGCCTGGGAAGCGGGGCTTGGACAGGGCTCTGCCACTGGGGCAAGTGGGGAGGGGCAGCAGTCAGCGAGTGTGGAGTCTGCAGAGGCCTGGCCACAGCACAGCCCTGAGCCTCGGTCCCCCGAAGCCACCTCGGGGTGACTGACCATAGACTGACTTACGGGAGGGGACCCTGGCCTCAGTGTCGGCCAAAGAACCATGCAGTCGCCGAAGAACAGAATTCCACCCACAGATGCACCCAGGTCCCCAGCCCCACAGCCTTGGGGAGCAGGGCCTCTGTCCGTTGGGGTCACTCCCGTGTGCCCGGCGCTGAGACCCGGGAGGTGCCGGACATGCGTTTGCAAAGGGATGACTTTACCCGGCGGAGGGCACCTGTGTGCAGAGGAGCCTGCCGTCAAGTGCTGCTCAGATGCCGCCTCACCTGGTGCCTGTGACGGACGGGGCACCGCATCCTGGATGGTGGAGGAGCCCGGGGCTCAGAGTGTAAGCTGACCCCGACTGGCCAGGCTGCCCCGCCGGAGACCCAGCCCAGGCCAAGGGGCCACAGGCCGCCGGTTCCCAAGGCTCCGTCTGCATCCCTCTCTGAGCAGGGCACCCCGTGCCCCGCTGCGTCCCAAGGACTCCTCAGGCATGCTCTCAGGGTCACTCCAACACCAAAGCAAGTACCTCCCTGTTCACCCTCCCCCAGGCCCCTCCCAGGGGAGCCCTGAGCAAACAGAAGGGCCACCCTTCAGTCCGCACTGGCCGCACGTCGAGGTGGGGCCCCGGGAGGGCAGAGCTGTGGGTGTGAGGCGTAGGACGGGAGCCTCCTGTAAAATGGGGCGAGCCCTGAGGCCCCCGCGGCCACTGGACGGCGGGCCAGGGCTGCGCAAGCACGTCCTCGCTTCCTGGCACGAAACGGCCCAGGCCCACCTCCCACTTTCTCTCCTCAAACCCGGATCAGCCACTTCTCCAAGGACACGGTGTGAGCAAAGACACCCCTGCCTGTTCTGCTGGCGCTCGCGAGGGTGTGGGGACGTCCCCAGAGGCCACGTGGCACATCCACGTGTGACGAGCCTTCCGAGCTCCAGCTGCGTCCCTGCACGGCTGGCCTTTCTGCGCGGATGCCAACTAGCATGACACGCACCTCGGAGCGACTGCGGGGTGGCGGTGACCGTCCCACGTCTCCCAGGAAGCCAGACAGAAAAAGATCTGCACTCCCCGCTTTTTTCACAAAGGTTTTCTTTTTGAAAAAGAGTTGTTTTTCATAAAGCATTGCTATTTATGTTAATGTGCAGTAGGTTTAGTTTTGTTATTTCTAAGTGAATTGATAAGTATTCCAAGCATTTCCATTAGGATCTCAAACACGGTGAGATCGATGGATGTCACCCACACAAACAGAAGCTCCTTGTGGGTCTCAGTGACTGTTCAGAGTGTAAGGGGTCCCGAGATCAAAGTGTTTGAGAACCACTGCGTTGGGCTCTGCCGGGAGCTTGAGGACCCGCAGTCTGAACGCGGTGCTCACAGCCGCTTCCCAGCAGTTGTGTTGTTTACTTGAAATACGGTTAGGTCATTTGTTTTTGTTTGCGTTCTATTCTTGTGGGTTCTGTTTATTTTTCTCTCTCTTTTTTGGAATGTGTAAAACATTAACGCGGTTTCAAAACTCCGAATGCTTCCTTTTAAGCTTTAAAGCTCCCTGGGCGGTTCTTACAAGCCAGACCACCCCACTGTCCTTGTCCTTCCCGGCTCCCAGGCCCCGTGATGAGGGTTCTGGAAACGTTCTCCTGACAGGGAGCAGAGATAAGAATCCGCTGGCATCTTCTTCCGTATGCCAGGCATCCTTGGAGCTCTTCCCCATGCAGGGAAGTTGGGGGGCCCGGGGTCACCTCCTGGCCCTTGGGGAAGGCGGCCTCATGGCTTGGACTCCCCTCGGGGGGACGGTCCAGATGCCCTGGCCACGGCGTGGACAGCGTGGCTCCCCCATGCAGCTCTGCACGCGGGAAGAAGGCAGCTGTGCCCGCTGAACCCAGGACCCCTGCTTCCCCGCCCGCCCCCAGCACTCAGACGGACAGGTGTCAGGCCTGACTGTGGCCCCCACGTCCCAGCCTGCCCTGCGGGCAGTGCGCGCTGGCGGCCCTGGCCCAGCTCTCTTCCCAGCTGCTGCCTTTGGCACCCCCTCCGGGGAGACGCCAGGGAGGGCCTGATGGGAAAGGAGAGAACTGGGGGGAGAGGGGGGGCGGGAGGAAAAGACAAAGGAAGGGGTGCGGCGAGTGGCCGGCGCCCAAGGGAGGAGTGACCTCAGCGCTGAAGCAGCATCTGCTCGCGTCAGAGCAGGCGGGCGGCCAGGCCAGCTCCAGCACTGAGGTCCCTTTCTCTCCCTCTCCCCTCGTCCTATCTGCCGCTCCTCTCCGGCGGCCACGGTGGCGGACCTGGGGCCTCATTGGCCGGCTGGGTGCCGCGTCTGCAGCATAAATTGGAGCTCTGGGCTCGTGCTGGGACGTTCGGCTGCCCACAGCCTCCAGTCGCTCTTGCTGGGTGAGTACTGCGTGCGCTGGCCCCGGCCCCGCAGCCGCACTGGCCTCCTGGCGCTGCCCCCGCCCAGAAACCCGCAGCACCCCAAGAGGGGCAGCACCCCAAGAGGGAGGCCCATCTAGTCCGGGGCACGGCGACCCTCCTGGTTCCCGGGGTTCCCTCAGACGGCAGCGCCAGAGGTGTTTCCCCCAGGAAAGCCGCAGGGCGCTGAGCTGGCTGTGAGCTCCGTGCCAGGTGTAACCGGCCAGGCACCTTGGGTTCCTGTAACCCAACACGGCTTGGCTTTCCAGCCACGCGGTGAGGCCCAGCTGGAGCCTGGAGAGGGAACGTGGAGGGAGGTGCCCGGCGTCCTCGGGGACCTGTAACCAGGGGCCGTGCGCAGGGCATCGGGGACCAGCGGTGCAGCATGTGGCCCCCCTTCTCGTAGGTGATGGGAACCCCGAGTCCGGCTGCCCCCTGGGGCGGAGCCCTCTGGGCCCTCCTCCTGGCCACACTTGGCTGCTCGGCCGGCCAGCCGCTGGGGGGAGAGTCCATGTGCACGGCCCAGCCCCTGGCCAAGTACAGCATCACCTTCACGGGCAAGTGGAGCCAGGCATCCTTCCCCAAGCAGTACCCGCTGTTCCGCCCACCCGCGCAGTGGTCATCCCTGCTGGGTGAGTGCAGTCCCTGCCGTCCCGTGCCCGGCGGGCCTGGCGGTGACCCCCACTGCTCGGGAGGGTACAGTCATCTGACCGTGGCCCCGCACTTCACAGCGTGGAGGGGACCTCACCCAATTCACTTCAGTGCAGGAGGTCCTGGCTGAGTGCCTACTGTGTGCCAGCAGCAGTGTCCTGGGCTTCGGGGACGTGGCGGGGCAGGGTGGCCTGGGTCACGGGAAGGGCCGGCCGGCTGCCCGTCCTACCCGCGAGGCGCCGGGCAGTGTGAGGCCACCTGCGGGACATCCCGCCCGGCCCCACGAGGGGCGGGACGGTGCCCAGGGGTGATGCTTACACGGGTGGGTGGTGGTGGTGCGCAGGGGCAGCGCACAGCCCCGACTACAGCCTGTGGAGGAAGGGCCAGTATGTGAGCAATGGGCTGAGGGACTTCGCGGAGCGCAGCGAGGCCTGGGCACTGATGCGGGAGATGGAAGCTGCCGGGGAGAAGCTGCAGAGCGTGCATGGCGTGTTCTCGGCCCCAGCCGTGCCCAGCGGCACCGGGCAGACGTCCGCGGAGTTTGAGGCCCACTCGAGGCACTCGCTCGTGAGTGGGGCGGCGTGGACGGTGGGCGGGCGGGCAGGAGGGGGGCGCGGGGGCTGCCGCTGAGCCCTCGGCCCCCAGGTGTCCTTCGTGGTCCGCATCGTCCCCAGCCCCGACTGGTTCGTGGGCATCGACAGCCTGGACCTGTGTGACGGGGGCCGCTGGAGGGAGCAGGTGGTGGTGGACCTCCACCCTTACGATGCCGGGACCGACAGCGGCTTCACCTTCTCATCCCCCAAGTTCGCGACCGTCCCGCAGGACACGGTGACCGAGGTGAGGGGATGGCAGCTCTCTGGGCGGCGCTCCCCGGGAGGACAGTGAGGGGGCGGGGCTGGCCCTTCCTGACCCATCTCCGGGCCGGGCCCCTCCTGCAGATCACGGCCTCCTCTCCCAGCCACCCCGCGAACTCCTTCTACTACCCGCGGCTTAAGTCTTTGCCTCCCATCGCTACGGTGACCCTGGCGCGGCTCCCGCACAGCCCCAGGGCCTTCCCGCCCGCCCCGGGCTTCGGGGGCGGGGGCAACGAGGTCGCCGACAGCCTGCCAGGTGAGCCCAGCTCCCACCCCTCCGTAGCGCCCACGGCCACCCCCCAGCCCCGCTTCACATGCGTGCTCCTGGGTTGCAGGCGCTCGGGCTGGCGGGCAGCCGCGACATTCACCACTGGCTGCGCCGGAGCAGGAGCAGCACTTGGGTTTGGGGGTCAGTCGGGACTTGCTCGGACATCACCTGGCCCTGAGCTCCCGCTCCAGCTCTTACCTCTCACCCTAAATAACCCTCGAAGGCCAGTGCCCGCCGCAGGGGGAACGCCTGTGAAGTGACACCCGCTGCTTTCACAGGGGCAGCCCCGCCCCCGCGTGCGCCCCGCCCCCAGGGCCCTTGGTCCAGGGCTCAGCCCTGCGCCGCCGGCCCGCCCCACGCAGAGCACCCGTCGCCAGGCCACAGAGCTGGGTTGCGTGGCCGCGTGGAGTGTGAGGACGGGTCAAACCGGGAGAGGCTGCCGGTGCTCAGAGGGCGGGGCAGCGCCGCCGGGGCTGCGTGAACCCGCGTCTCCGAGCGGCTTCAAAAGCAGGATGGGAGCATTTGGTTGGGACGCTGGTTCTGAGAGATTTGGGATTTGGTTCATTCGACTCCAAACTGAAGAGTTAACTCGTGCCCAGCATTTTCAACTGAAAGCCTTTCACACTTCCACAGCCCAGAGTGAGTCGGAGAGGCCCCAGGCCCCGCCCGGTGTCCCCGCTGACCCCTGTGTGCCCTCCTGGCAGCGGGTCGGTGGGGGCGGTGCCGCCCGCGGGGGAGGGGCGAGCGGTGCGCAGGTGCCGGGCGAGCGAGGGGGGCCGCGGCCCCAGTGTGGCCAGCCTCCCGAAGGGTCCGCACCTGGAACAGCAGCGCAGCGGTGGAGACCCTGCCGGTCTGTGCCCACGTCAGAGAACGTTTCACGACAGGATCTCCGCTCTCCCCCAGCCCCACGCCCCGCACCCCGGAGAGCGGGGATCCAGCCGGCATCGGGCTCTCAGGGCGGAAACCTTCACCCAGTCGCTCGGGGGTGGCTTTTCGGGGGTGTGCTTGGTGGCGTCGCCCTGGAGGTGGCTGGAAAGCGCAATGATAAAATCAGGAGTTTCCCGGCCAAGTTCGGAGGCGGTGTCGGGCGAGGACCCCCTTCCTCTCCCGCAGCCCCGCCTCGCTCACCGTCCTCCTTGCGCCCCCAGCTCCGGAGACGCCGCTGGACTGCGAGGTGTCGCTGTGGTCGTCCTGGGGGCTGTGCGCAGGCCCGTGCGGGCGGCCCGGGGCCAAGAGCAGGACGCGCTACGTCCGTGCGCGGCCCGCCAACCACGGGGCGCCCTGCCCGGGGCTGGAGGAGGAGGCCGCGTGCGTCCCCGACAACTGCGTCTGACGCCGGGGCCTCCGAGCCCCCTGAGCCCCGCCGCCGGCGACCTCCGCGCAGAGACTGGCCCCCGGCCCGGCGGCCGCGCTGCACGACAGCCACACCCCGGCCGTGAAATACCTCAGACCTGGTCGCCAGGCAGCCGCCCGGGGCCGCCGGGTCGCCGGCGCTGAGACCAACACCTGCCTCCTCGCGTTCCCATCCCAGCTCTTGAATAAAGACCAGCAGGAGACCTGACACCCGGTGCTGTGGTCTGTGTGTCCTGGGCAGGCGCCGGGTGAAGGCGGGGCCGGCAGATGGGCCACCAGACTTCCCTGATGAGCAGGTGTCACCCTGCGGGGAGGAGCCAGTGGACCACCACGCGCACACACACGCGGCGCGCACACACACGGCACATGGGGAACTCAGAGGACCAGCATTACCGCCCCCCCCGGGGCCTCTGACCATCGAGGCCCCTGGCCTCGCAGGGGGGGCCCTGAGGCCTCACTCCCGACCTGCCCTAGCCCTTGTCTGAGGTCGGGGTGCACGACCTCGTCCTGCTGGTGTGGATCCCGGCTGGTCCCTCAGGGGACTGCCTGCTCCCTTGACGCCCCCAGACCACTCTTTCTCCTGCTTGGCCTCCTTAGACGCAGAGCCCTCGGCCGCCCACCGCCCAGCGCCACGCCCTCTGCCCTCCTCAGCCTGCTCCGGCCGGTTCTCGGCTCTCGGGCCCTTTCTCTCCCTCGTGGAGATCCACTCGCCCACCCTCTCCATTCCCTTAGGGTCACCTGTCCACCTGAAGGTTGCTCTGGGCGGCCCCCCGGGCTCCCCACGGCCTCGGTCCTCGCTCGAGTCAGCACAGGTGACCCTCCGTGTCCCGTCCAAGCGGCTTCCTCAGGCCCTCCCCCGAGCTCCGCGCACCTGCCGCGGGGTCTCTGTCACCAGTCTCCCCTCTGTGCCCCTTGTCCCTCTGCCCCAGCAGACGTGCTCCCCCTTCCACCCAAGGACACGGTTCTCTTGGGCCCGCCCCCGCCGGCTTGCAGACACGCCTGGAAAGGGCTCTCGCGTTTCCCACCAGCGCCTACCCGTCCTCGCAGCCGCCCCCCCTCCCTGCCGTCCAGGGCCCTGTCTGCCCATCCCTGCACCTGGGGGCCCGTGACTTTGCTCCTGTTCCTTGCCCCGCATGTGCCCTTGACCCCCAGGCTCCCGCCCCAACCCCCCACTGGCCTGTCTCCTCTGATGGCGCCCCTCTCCTCCCTGACACCCCTCCCCACGAGCTCGACCTCGGACCCCCCCAACTCATCCTCTCCACAACAGATTTCTATCCCCCACGGTCATCTTGACCCTTGACCTCAGGGAGGAAGGAGTGGAAGCAGTCGCTCCCAGTCAGGGGTTGGAAGCCCAGCGGAGCCCTGCTCGACAGACGGCACGGGTGCTAGGAGGGGGCTCGTGTGCCCGAGGTTCCCAGCAGACGCGCTCCATGCACTTACGGGCACAGTGCTCCCCAGTGGGGGTGCCAGCCCGCACCCCACCAGGCGCCGCACCCGCATCCCGCATCCCTGGCTCCCTGCACGTCACTGGAGCGCCACCCTGTCCAGATCCCTGGGAGTCCAGGGGCACAGACGTTCCTGCCCCGCAGGCACCCAGCAAGCGGCCCTGGGGTGCAGGGCAGGGGCAGCGGGACTTCAAGTGATTGAGAAGCCTGATTTGCTTCATGTATTTGGCAGGAGCCCTGACACTGAGTACCAGACAGAGGAGCTGGCTGGTTTGGCAGAGGGCGGCCACTGGTGAGCAGTGGCGCAGCAGCCAGACTCCACCCCGAACAGCCCCTCTGACCTCTGAACCCTCTGCCTAGTGTCTGAGGCGCTCGCAGCGGCAGCCCCAGCATGGGAGCCAGCGTACAGCCGGCCCTGCGAGAGCACAGCCTCCGGCACGGGGCTCTGCACAGAGAACACGATTCCCGAACGCACCCCGACGCTCGCCGGGCTTGCGGTCTGAGACCACAGCAAAGGTCTGAAAACCCCAACTAACATCCCGAGGCACTGAGGAGAAATAAGCATAGGCGCCCCCTGCAGGCCGCACTGCGGCCTCGGACTCAGAATCCCCACCTTGACGCGCGCTCAACTCAAACCCCCCGAACACCGGAAAGCGGCGCCCCTCACCTGCAGGAGACACCAAGCTCCAAAATCAGACCACAAAGCCATTGACCTCGGGATGATCCCGTGTGAGACGCGGCCATTGACCTCGGGATGATCCCGTGTGAGACGCAGCCATTGACCTCGGGATGATCCCGTGTGAGACGCGGCCATTGACCTCGGGATGATCCCGTGTGAGACGCGGTGAAGCCGGCTGACCGTGTCATCCACACCTGGGCTCAAAACTCAAGGGTACCACTGAACCGAGCATGTAACGCAATTACAGATTGAAACCTGAGTCAATGGGCTAAACGCTCTGGTCAAATGAGAGACTGTAGGCTGGACTCACAAAGCACGCGCCATTTACAGGACAGGGGCCACCCTGTGAGAACACTGAAAGGCCGGGGAAAGATAGTGGGGGGCACCCCTGGGACACCCACGTCCACCCCCCTCCTTCTGGAGCACAGGCTTGGGTGGGGCCAGAACATCCACTGCCCGCGTGGGAGCGCGAGTCAACATGGAGGCGCCTGTGCAGAAGTCTCCCGGGCCGGCACCCGGAGGACAGCACCCTGGACAGTGCCCAGGGCTTAGAGCGGGTCGGAAACGAGTTTGGCGTGTTCAGGAACGAGACTTGAAGGAAGCACATGCTGAAAGGAAACTGTAAAGGAATCCTGCACTAGGTGACGCTCAGGCTCTGACGAAGAGGGGCTGGGGCGCTGCTGCCACTGGCGCTGGCGATGTGGGTGTGGGGCTGGCGCTGCTGGTGCCGGTGCTGGTGGTGATGTGGGTGTGGGGCTGGCGGTGCCGCTGGTGCTGGTGATGGTGTTGGTACTGGTGGTGGTGGCGGAGGTGATGCTGATGGTGGTAGTGGTGGTGGTGATGCAGGTGGCGGTGCTGTTGGTACAAGACGCTCTTTCAGGAAGGTGGTTGGGGACGCCCTCCTGACAGGCCCCTCCAAGCAGAGCTCTGAAGGAGGGAGGGAAAGCCTTGCAGAGATATGGCAATGAGTGTCCGGGCAGAGGAACAGCGAGAGGCAGAGGACACGGCCAGGGGGCCTGTGTGGCCGGCACAGAGGGCAGGGGTAGCCCGGCAGGAGGCCGGGGCAGACAGGCTGTGAGCTTCTGCCCCTGAAGAGGTGAAGAGTGGATGGGGCGTCACAGGAGGGCTTTGAGTAGAGAAATCACTCATCAGTGCGCGTTCTAAATGGCTGTCTGGTCATTTTGAGAGCAGAGTGTAGGGGGGCAAAGGCAGAAAAAGAGAGAGTTAGGGGCCACTGCACTAACCCAGAGAAGAGGGAGGTCTGGGCCACAAGGATATGGTGGAAGGGGTTGGAAGTTAATGAATTCCAGGCTTACCTTGATGTAAAGGCAGGAACGGTACTCACAGACTGGAGGCTAACGGTACGTCCCCCAGCCGGCTGCGTCGGCCCAGCCCACCTCAGAGCGTTAAGTTCAGGAGGGTCCTGGCTTGGCTGGGTCGGCCCAGGTACGGGGGGCCCAGTGTGGACAGGCTCCCTCCTGAGGGAGTGCACCACATGTCAAATAGATGAGGGACACCGGGCCAAGCAAAGTGATCCCAGCATCTATGCTAATGCCTGAAGGCCCCTCACATGGGCTCGAAATGCGTCTGCTGGGATTTCAGGGGGCTGCTGGCTGGGCCAGACAGACAGCAGCCATCTGTGTGGGTGGCCGGACACAGAGCCAGCCCATTGCAAAGGAGGCAGAAGTGGTGAGAATGTCCACTGCTGGAGAAGGCAGGGGAGATCATGAAAGCAAGCAGGTCACGGGGATGGGGTGAGCAGTGGGTGGCACTGGGGGGACGGAGGCAGAGGGTAGGACATTGAGGAGTGACAAGAGGGGGCTTCCTGGCAGAGATGGTGGGCTGCAAACCCTATTCCCACCCAAACCCCACTGTTTAGATGGCATGACCCAGATGCCTGCCTGGGGCGCTAGGTCTGCTCGTACACCCTGAGGAGGCTTCTTCCACCACCACTGCACGACTAGACCCCACACTCTGGATGGAAACGCCACTTGAGACGCTGCCCTTTTCCTAAGAGATAGGGGAGAACTGTCACCTCCTCGTCCACTTCTACAAATAAGCAAAGAAAAAACTGAACGGGGCCTGGAGCAAAGAGGAGCTGGGGTTAAGCCACATAAGTAAGCGCGTGAGCTGCGGGGTGAGGGCTGAGCTGGGGCTGAGCTTAGGTCAGCGGCAGGACGGGGAAGACGACCAGTCTTCTGCACCAAGTTCAGCCCTCAAGGTCAGCAGCAGCCCCTTGCGTAAGGGAAGAGCAGAAAGTAATCTCTCTGTAGAAAGCTTTCCCAGCTCCCACCCATCAAAACCAAGCAGTGAGTGCCACACAGAAATCACCAATTAAACAAGTCACTAAAATTGAAGGTCAGCAGAAAAAGACCCAAGATCACAGGTAATGAAATTGTCAGAAATAAAATGTAGAACAATGGCAACAAAAAATGACCAATAACACGGGATAATTAGAAACAAACAGATAAATCTGGAAAGGAAAAACTGTGCAGAATGACAAGTCCTCAGTCAGTTGAAGAGCTGAGCTAGGCGTAGCTGGAGAAAGAATTAGTGAACTGGAAGATATATGACCCAGAATGCAGCACACAGAGACAAAGAGATGGAAATATTCAAAAAGATATGGGATATAAAGTTATAAAATGTTTTAAGTTAAACACTCTGAAGGATATAATAGGGATAATGGAGAAGAGATAATATTTAAAGAAAAAACAGTCCAAAGTTACAGAACTGGCTAAAATAAAAAACACCTTTTAGACCACATGCTTTCATATTTAAGAACCAGTGTTATTCTGTCCAACGGACACAGGAACCAAGAGACAGGGAAGATGGCAGAGTAGGAGGCACCTGTGAGGTGAGACTCCGTCTCCCACCCGGACAGCAACTGCAGGGGAAGAACCCTCTGATGTAACCGTCTGGGAACTCTGGAGCCTGCTGATGGCTTCCAGGGGAAGCCTTGGATGGTAAACCGCAGTTCATTTTGGTCAGTTTCAGCTCTTGGTACCATAGAAGCTACCCACTCCACCTCCCCCAGACAGGAGGCCCGAGGCCAGGAGGCCATGCACCTGTTTCTGGAGCAGCCTGCCCACAGCCTGCAGGAACTGGTGGGGCAAAAAAGACCCTGTACAGATATTGGGGGCCTCTGCTCTGATCACTCATTGCTGCTTCTGATCACAGAGGTGCAGATGAACAGGCCCGCAGCCATTGTTGTTGCACCTCCCCCATTATTGCAAGACCCTCCCCCTCCAGCTGAAGTGACTTCCAGGGGACTTAAAAGGGTTGGCAACCTTCCCCACCCCTTCATTTTTTACTTTTTCTCCCTTTTGGGAACCAAACATTAAAGACAGGGACATTCAAAAACAACTGCAAACGCAGGGAAAATTATTGATAGAAACTGACCATGCACGCCCAGAAATGACCTGAGAAGACCTTAGGTTTACACCTTAGGCTGGTCCTCAGCACAGAGACAGCCTACAACTACGAACAACAGTAATAACACCAAACAGCAAACTCTGGGGAAGGGGGAGAATCTGATTTCCAGAATTACCACATTATGAGATCCGACTGTCCAGTGTGCAACAAAAAAGAACGATCACAAGGCCCACAAATAAACAGGAAATGTACGGCCTACACACCTACACAGAGGAAAACATAAATCAACAGAAACTGCTCCTGAGAAGAGATCTAACGGCAAACACGCTGGACAAAGGCTTTAAAACAACTGCCTTAAAGGTGCTCAAAGAAGTAAAGGAAGATATGGAGAAAATCAAGAAAACAATGTGAAAACAAAACGGAAATACCAGTAAAGAGATGGAAGACCCATAAAGAAACCAAAAAGAAATTCTGGAGCTGAAAAGCCTAATAACTGAAATTTAAAATCCACCAGAGGGATTCAAAGGCAGACTTTAGCAGGTAGAAGAATCAGTAAACTTAAAGCTAAGACAATGGAAATTATCAAGTTTGAAAAATAGAATGAAAACGATGAAAGAAGAGTGAACAGAGCCTAAGGGATGTGCAGGGCACCATCAAGCAGGGCAATGTGCATGCTTGGGAGTCGCAGAAGGAGAAGAGGAAGGAAAGGGCAGAGAGAACATCTGCACAAATAACGGCTGGAAACCGCTGGAAGCTGATAAAAGACATCAAGACAAAAAGCCCAATGAACTCCAAGTAAAATGAACTCAAAGACACCCCCACTAATACATATTATAATCGAACTTTCAAAAGACGAAGAATCTTGAGAGCAGCAAGAGAAGCAAACTGTCACATACAAGGGCCCCTTAACAAGACTGTGGGGGCCAGAAGACTAATGTATTAAAAGTGCCAAAAGGAAAAAAAAGCTATCAACCAAGAATCCAGTATCTGGCAAAACTGTCCTTCAAAAGTGAGGGAGAAATGAAGACCTTCCCAGAAAAACAAAAGCTGAGGGGGTTCATGACTACTAGACCTGCCCTGCAAGAAGTATCCTTCAGGTGAAATGAAAGGACATCTAAGCTGTATGGAGAAATAAATACCCCAGTAAAGGTAAATACACGAGCAATTATAAAAGCTAGTATCATTATAACAATGGTTTGCAACTGCAACTTCATTTTCTACATGATTTAAGAGACGAATACGTTTAAAGAAAAAAATTGTTAGTGTAAAATCTAGTAATACTATAACTTTGGTTTGTAACAACGAATCTTGTTTTCTACATAATAGAAATAAGAGACTAATGCATTTAAGATAATTATGAGTTTGTGTTTCGGGGCATACAATGCATGAAAGTGTAACTTTGTGGGACTTCCCTGGCAGTCCAGTGGTTAAGACTCTGTGCTTCCACTGCACGGGGCACAGGTTTGATCCCTGGTCAGGGAACTTAGATCCCGCATGCTGCAGGGCATGGCCAAAAATGATAATAATAAAAATAAAATTTCAAAATGTAACTTTGTGACATCAGAAACTGAAAGGGATGGGAAGAGTGCTGTGAAGGAGCAGAGTTTCTGGATGTTTTTGAAGTTGCGCTGGCATAAATTCAAATTGAGAGTGTTATAACTTTAGGATTCAAATGTAATCCCTGTGACAACCACAAAGAAAATAGACATACAGTACACACAAAAAGAAATGAGGAAGGAATGTAAACACTCCTCAACAGAAAAATCAACTAAACACACAGAAAAGACCGTAATGCAGGACATCGGGGCCAAAACAACCCTCTAAGGCTTATAGAAAACAAACAGCAAAGTGACAGTGGTCCCTCCCTATCAGTAGTGACTTTACATTTAAATGAATTAATTTTTCTCATCGAAAGACGCAGATTGGCAGAATGGATAAAAACACATGATCCAACTTTATGCTGTCTGCAAGAGACCCACTTTAAATCCAAAGACACAAATAGAGTGAAACTGAAAGGATGGAAAGAGACGACATTCCTTCCTGATTTCCTGCATTACTGTCTTTTCTGTGTGTTTAGTTGATTTTTCTGTAGAGGAGTGTTTACATTCCTTCCCATTTCTTTTTCTGTGTACTTTATATCTATCTTCTTTGTGGTTGTCACAGGGATTACATTTGAATCCTAAAGAGAGCAGGGGTGGCTATACTAATATCATATAAAGCAAATTTTAAATCAAAAATAGTTGTAAGAAACTAAGAAGGACATTATACATTAATAAAATTTTCAATACAACAAGGAAATATAGGGACTTCCCTGGTGGTCCAGTGGTTAAAACTCTGTGCTTCCACTGAAGGGGGGAGCGGGTTCGATCCCTGCTCAGGGAACTTAGATCCCGCATGCCATGCGGTGCAGCCAAAAAATCTTTTTTTAAAAAAAAAGAATAAAAAAAGGAAAGTATAACAATTATAAACATTTACACACTTAATGACAGAATATCAAAATATATGAAGACAAAACTGACAAAATTGAAGGGAGAAATAGACAGTTTTACAATAATAGTTGGAGACCTCAATACCCCACTCACAATAATGGATAGAACCACCAGACAGAAGATAAGTAAGGAAACAGAGGACTTAACCAACACCATAAACCAACTAGATCTAACAGACATGCACAGAACACTCTACCCAATGACAACAGTATACACAGTCTTCTCAAGCGCACATGGGACACTTTACAGAATAGATCATATGTTAGGCCACATATTAAGTCTCAATGGATTTTAAAAGGTGATATCATATCAAATGTCTTCTCCAACCACAACAGGATGAAGTTAGAAATCAACAGCAGAAGTAAAACTGGAACATTCACAACTTTGTGGAAATTAAACAACACACTCTTAAACCAATGGATTAAAGAGGAAATCACAAGGAAATTAGAAAATACTTAGAAAGGAATGAAAACAAAACCACAGCATACCAAAACGCATGGGATGCAGTGAAAATAGTGCTGGGGGGTGGGGGTGGGGGTTATAGCTATAAACACATTAAAAAACAGGAAAGAGCTCAAGTAATCAATCTACCTTTACAATCTAAGGAACTAGAAGAAGAAGAAAAAACTACAGAGCTAGCAGAAGGAAGGAAATAATAAAGATTAGAGATAAACAAAATACAGAATAGAAAAACAACAGAGAAAAGTCAATGAAACCAAAAGCTTGCTCTTTGAAAATACAAAAAAAATTGACAAACCTTTATCTATATGGACTAAGAAAAGAAGAGAGAAGACTCAACTTACTAAATCAGAAATGAAAGTAGGAACATTAAAATCAATACTACAGAATAAAAAGGATTACAAGAATACTATGAATAACTGTACACCAATAAATTAGATAATTTAGCTGAAATGGACAAATTCCTGGAAATACAAAACCTACCAGGACTGGATCATAGAGAAATAGAAAATCTGAATAAAACTATAACTAGTAAGGAGATTGAATCAGTTGTAATAATAATAATACATCTCTTGACAAGGAAGCTGGACCTGATGGCTTCACTGGTGAATTCTACCAAACATTTAATGAGGAACTAATACCAATCTTCTCAAACTTTCCAAAAAAATTTAAGAGGAGGGGACACTTCCTAACTCATTCTTTGAGGCCATTATCACCCTGAGCCAACGCCAAACAAAGACACTACAAGAAAACTACAGACCAATATCCTTTATGAACACCGATGCAAAAACCGTCAATAAAATATTTGCAAACTGAATTCAGCAGCATATTAAAAGGATTACACACCACAACAAAGCGGGATTTATTCCTGGAATGCAAGGATGGTTCAACATATGGAAATCAATCAATGTATTGAATATTATGACACATCAATAGAATGAAGGCAAAAGAAAACAACACATGATCATCTCAAGTGATACAGAAAAACCATCTGACAAATTTCAAATTGATGCAGAAAAGCATCTGACAAAATTTCATGATAAAAACATTCAAAAAACTGGAAATCGAAGGAAATTACCTCAACATAATAAAAGTCATTTATGAAAAACTCACCACAAGCATCGTACTCAATGGTGAAAGAAAAAAGCATTTCCTCTAAGATCAGGAACAAAGCAAGGATGCCCACTTTCATCACTTCTATTCAACATAGTACCGGAGGTTCCAGCCAGAGCAATTAGACAAGAAAAAGAAATAAAAGGCAACTAAATTGGAAAGGAAGAAGTAAAATTGTCTCTGTTTGCATATGTTCTTAAACGTAAGAAATCCTAAACATCCCACCAAAAATCTGTCAGACCTAATAAATGAATTCAGCAAAGTACCAGGGCACAAAGTCAACACACAAAAATCAGTTGCATTTCTATTCATGAACGATGAAAAGTCTGAAAAGAAACTTACAAAAACAATTACATTTATAGCAGCCTCAAAAAGAAGAAAATACTTAGGAATCAATTTAACCAAGGAGATGAAAGACTTGTACAGTGAAAACTATAAAATATTGCCAAAGAAATTAAAGAAGACATAAATAAATGGAAACACATTCTATGTTCATGGATTGAAAGACTTAAAGTTGTGAGAATGCCAAAACGACCCAAAGCAATCTAAAGATTCAATGCAATCCCTATCAAAATCTCAATGATGTTTTTTCAGAAATAGAAAAACCATGCTAAAATTCATATGGAATCTCAAGGAAACTCAAATAGTCCAAACAATCTTGAAAAAGAAGACCAAAACTGGAGGACTTAAACTTCGGGATTTCAAAACTTACTACAAAGCTACAGTAATCAAAACAATTTGGTATTGGCATAAAGGCAGGGATATAGACGAATGGAATAGAATAGAGGGCCCCAATATAAACTCTTGAATATATGGTGAAATGATTTTGACAAGGGTGCCAAGACCATTCAATGGGGAAAGGACAGTCTTTTCAACAAATGATTCTGAGAAAATTGGATCTCCATATGTAAAAGAATGGTGTTGGACCCTTATCTATACCATGTACAAAAATTAACTCAAAATGTATCAAGAATCTAAATATAAGACCTAAAACAATAAAACTCTTAGATGAAAACAGTAGAAAAGCTTCAGGACATTGGATTTGGCAATGATCTCTTGAATATGATACCAAAGGCAGAGGCAACAACAAGAAAAAACAGACAAATTGAACTTCATGAAAATTTAAAACTTTTATGCATCAAAGACACTAGCAACAGAATAAAAAACCATATATCTGATAAGGGATTAATATCCTGAATATATAGAGAACTCCTAAAACTCAACAACAACAAAAACAAACAACACGATTCAAAAATGGGTAAATGACTTGAATAGACATTTGTACGAAGAAGATATCAAATGGACAATAAGCACATGAAAAGATGCTCAATGTAACTAATTATTAGGGAAACGCAAATCAAAACTACAACGAGATACCACTTCACACCCAATAGGAGAGCTACTATCAAAAAACAGAAAAAAATGAGTGTTGGCCAGGATGTAGAGAAGTTGGGACCCTTGTGCATTGCTGGCGGGAATGTAAAATGGTGCAGCCACTGTGGAAAACAGTATGGCAGTTCCTCGAAATGTTAAAAGTAGAACTACCCTAGGATCCAGCAATTCCACTTCTGGGTATATACCCAAAAGAAGTCAAAGCAGCCTCAAAGAGATATCTGTACACCCATGTTCGTAGCAACATCATTCACAATAGCTAAGATGTGGAAGCAACCCAAGTGTCCACTGATGCACAAATGGATTAACAAAATGTCCATAAAGCGGCGTAAGAAGGAAAGAAATTCCACGATATGCTACAGCGCGGATGAATAAACCAGTCACAAAAAGACAGACACAGCATGACTCCACTTAGCTGAGCTACTCACAGCAGTCAGGATCATAGAGACAGAAAGCAGAAGAGTGGTTGCTAGGGGCTGGGCAGAGCGGGGAAAGGAGAGCTACTGTTCAATGGCTTCAGCTCCATGAGATGAAGAGGATTATGGAGATGCAAAGTGGCGATGGTTTCACCACAGTGTAAATGTCTTTAATACCCCTGAACTGTACACTTAATATTGGTTAAGAAAGTAAATTTTGTTATGTGTAATTTACCACACACACAATAAAAGGACATAGGAGCCAAACTGAAGGGACTGCCACTGGCCAAATGTGGGGTCACGTGCGCATCTAGAAGAATAACGACTACAATATATGGGGAAAGCATTAAATACGTAACAACTCATGAGTGCATCATGATACAAGACGGAAGCCCCACTGGTCACCACAGGAGGTTACTGAGGCACCGGTGTCTCACTTTGGAAGTTGATAATTACAGGGAAAGAATCAAGCATGCAGCCTGCCTCTGCTGTGCGGACTGTACTTCAGGGTAACCCACCAGCTGATGAGGGACCGCTAAGGAGCTTGTCCGAGGTCACACAGGGGTACGTGAGGAGGCATTCCAGACGGGCCCACGTCTGGGCTGTGAACACCACCCCGTAGCCCTTCTCAAAGGGAACGCATGGTGGTTGCTATGGTCTAAATGTCCCATCAAAATTCGTATGCTGGAACCCTAACGCCCAACATGACGGTGTTAGGAGGTCGGCTCTGGGATGCGATTAGGTCACGGATGGGACCAGTGCCTCACAGGAGGCCCCACAGAGCCCCCTCGCCCATTCTGTCACATGAGGACACAGTGTGAGTGTGGCCCTCTGCAGCCCGGAAGCAGGCCCTCACCAGAACCCAACCAACCTCCAGAACCGTGAGAAACAAACGTCTATTGTCTGTGCACTGCGCGGTCTGTGGTGTTTGGTTGTAGCAGCCCAAACAGACTACGCGGGTGGTCAGGGAGGGACATGGCGTGGAGGACACGGGTCAACAGGAAGGGAAAGGCTGAAGCCCCCGATAGAGCAAGGTCCCTGACGACAAGGAGGAGGGCTCCAGTGCCAGGAGGGCTGGGGGCGCGGTCACAGGTGGAGACAGAGACAGAGGACCTGTGGCTGGTGGCCACTGCCTCCCACTAGGAATGCACCCAGCAGCCGCCCCACCCAGTGCCAGAAAGGCCACCGTGCACATCTTGTACTGAAGGCCTACTGTGTGCCTGGCACAGAGCTAGGACCTCCTACTACCGGCCTCACCTAGGCCCAACCACATTGCTGTGAGGTCAGTGCTACCACTAGCTCCCTGCTTTACAGATGACAACCCTGGGGTCTGCTGGCCTGTCTGTGTTCTCACAGCTCAAAAGCAGGTCAGTGAAACAACCCAGCCATAGGAGCCTAATCTCTTAATCCAAAAGCAATGCTGCATTTTCCCCGTTTTTCTACTTGTTTCAAGAGTATTCGTAATTACTTGCTGAAGCATTCTTTTGACAGCACACTCACATTTTTAAAAAATGGCGGGAGGTGGGGGGAGGAGGGAGTGAAGGCTGCTTCGCGGGGGAGAGAAACGCAAGTCTGCCGGGCCTGGGAAGGGGTGAGAGCTGGAGTCTAACAGAGTCCTCACCCCAAACTCTCTGAGTCTCATTAAAAAATGAGTGTGCAAATGCTGACGAAATCCGTGTAAGGTCTGTAGTCTAGTTAGCTGCACTCTGCCAATGTCAAAGTCCTGGTTTCCTTGACGGCTGTGCAGTCAGCTGGTCACGTAAGATGTTACCGCTGTGGGGATCTGGGCGATGGGTACGATTTCTGCGACTTTTTCTGAGTCTATAAATATTTCAAAATAAAAGGTTTAAAAAGAAAACATTGCGTGCCAGAGCTGAAAGAACATCATAAATCACACTGGGCGACTTTAACTGTTTTGCTTTTTAATGAGAAAACAGAGACTCAGAGAGTTTGGGGTGAGGACTCTGTTAGACTCCAGCTCTCACCCCTTCCCAGGCCCGGCGGACTTGCGTTTCTCTCCCCCCCGAAGCAGCCTTCACTCCCTCCTCCCCCCACCTCCCGCCAAGCAGTGGAAGCGACCAGAGAATGGCCATTTGCGTTTGGTCACTCCCGCACAGCTCAGGCCATCTCTGGGCCTCTGCCGGGTGCGGCGCTCCGGGGTGTCCATGGCTTGTCCCTTGGCCTCACTTTGTCTTTCATTCCATTGGAACATTTCAAAATCCTTAAAAGGAACCGATCCAAAGGAATTCTGATGTCATCACGCTTGGCAAGGTCCCGGGGTTCAGGCGTCTTTTATCTTGTTCTCTGGGACCTGCTGCAATCACCTGCCCAAGGGCAGCCACCGTATGTCACTTCTCACAAAAATCAATTTACAAAGCTGTCCAATGAAATGTAAGCACTCGGTAAGCAGTATCACCTGCAACGGATCCATTGCAAAAGAAGCAGAACCAGAGGCGGCAAAAGCAACAGAAATGCAAACGTTAACATTTCTTTTGAGTTTTTGTTTTTCACTTTCAATGGCTTTTTATTTCCACGTAGGGGAAAGAGAGGAGAAATGCATAATAGAAGACATTCCAAGTGACACCTGGATAACAGGTGGGTTAGATGAACTCTGCTGAACGTTGAACTCGAGATGTCATCTTGCGGTGGTGTCACGCTAACCTCCGGTGGTGTCGCGCTAACCTCTTCTGTTTCTAACATCTTTATTGGATGTGCTATCCTCTTGACGTGCATGCTCTTTGGCAGAGAGCTTCAAGCTGTGCGCTTTTCTCTCGAGACACATTAGCAAATTATGCAGAACTGGCTTGAAAACAGCCTTAAGAGGGAATTGCATAATTCGTAAAACAGGAAACCCAAACACAGGACCACAGGATCCAAGCTTGATTTGTTTTTCCAGTTGTCAGGTTACCTTAAGTAAAACAATCTCTGATGCCGTTAATCATGCTAATTGTGGTTGAATTCTCAAAGGATAAGTGAGGTCTGTAGACGGGTCCAGGAACACGAGACAAAGCAGCAGAGGTCAGTGTGTCTTCTGAACTTCAGCTTCCAGAGGCTGAGTTAATCAGCAGCCTGCTACTCACATGTGCCAAATGCTATAATAGCGTCCCCTCGACACAGTTCTTAAACATCTTCTTTAAAAGTCCTTTTTGTAAACAATTCCATTGCACATTTACTCTCTGCTTTTTGTTCGCTGTGCGCTGCAAGCCCCAAGTCCACAGCCAGGACCTTAGCTCAGCCCATCTGCTCTGAGCGCGAACACATTCCCGACCGCTGTGGGCTCTCCGCGCTTAGGCTGCCCGCACCCCAAATAACTGTTTCCACTCCTGTCTCACTGAACTATCCCGGAACCTTCGCTGCCTGTCAAATCCCTGCCTCTCACTGAGTGATACTTGATCATAAATGCACGTGTCAAACCCTGCCTGGTTAAGAAGCGTCAATCCAGAATATGCTAGATTTAATGTTTAGATCACCACTAAAATGGAAAAACAAATGTTAAAATTTCTGTGGATCTGTGGGGACCTGAGGCCATGCCTGGTGGCCCAAGTCTAGGAAGAGTACACGGCAGCTATGCCTTTTCTCTTCACATCTCTGAGTCCCTATGAAGTCCGATGAAACACACCGTCTCGAACGTCCAAGAGAGATGACCTCAGAGCCAGTCATTTAGTCAAATCTACCTAAAAGCGTGATTCTGTTCCTCGGGACTAAAAGTAGGCTGCCGCCTTCCCCGGGCGGAGGCCGCGCAGGGCACCGCAGGAGGACAGAGCTGTGCCGGCCATCGCCGTCATTGCCAGCAGCTTGGTGGCGACTTTGAGCCTCGTCCCCTTATCCATGAGCTGGAGGCAGCACCTGCCTGGAGCACCTGGCCCCCGACCAGCTGCAGGCGTGCGTCCCACTTTCTCCCAGCCTCTTGGACTCTGTTTCCAACCTGTCAACTCGGCCTCCCAGGGTCTGTCCGAAGGTACCAGAGAAGCAGGCGTGGCCCTGATTCTGGCTCCAACCCCTCCCTGAAAGGAAGGAAATTCCTGAGAAGCAGAGGAGAGCCTGGAATCCCTCTGCTGGAGGCTGAAAGGGAGACAAACCCACCTGCGCACCTGTGAACCGTGCCAGTGCAGGGCACTGCAGCCAAGCGCAGGACTAGAAATCCTTGCTCTGTAAATTTGCTTGGAAACTTCAAAGTCAAATATGTTGTGTACTTTTATACTGTTTCTCTTAGCTCCTCTTAGTAATGCTCTTTAATGATAAATTCCAGGTTGTTTTGAATGAACACAGGGGGCGAGGTTTTTAGGAGGAGAGGGACGAGAGGGACGAGGGAGCTCTGGGGGGCTGTGGGGTAAGTGACCGCCGCTGGCCCGACGAGCTTTACAACCACCTACTTGCTGATCCTTGGAAACACTTTTTTAAAATATAAATTCATTTATTTTTCATTTATTTATTTTTTGCTGCATTGGGTCTTCATTGCTGTGCACAGGCTTCCTCTAGTTGCGGCGAGCGGGGGCTACTCTTCATTGCAGTGTGCAGGCTTCTCATTACGGTGGCTTCTCTTGCTGTGGAACACTGGCTCTAGGCACATGGGCTTCAGTAGACGCAGCACGTGGGCTCAGTAGTTGTGGCGCACAGGCTTAGTTGCTCCGCGGCATGTGGGGTCTTCCCGGACCAGGGCTTGACCCGTGTCCCCTGCGTTGGCAGGCGGATTCTCAACCACTGCACCACCAGGTAAGTGCGGAAACACTTTTTAAACAAGGCTGTCAGTTCTTATAGAAAGCAGGTGCTGAGAGAAGGCGAGAAGTACCGCGGAGCACAGCGATCCTGTGTGGGAGGCTGTTCATTAAAAGGAAAAGAAGTCGAATTCAGAAGCAATGAAGTCTCGCTCCTGGTCGCTCCCTTTCACAGGGTCCTTGGACATGACCCTTGCACTCGGCCGAAGTCTCCAGGGTTCTGTAGTTCTTTTTCTTCAGAGTGCAAACCTTCAGCAAGACCAGGAGATGGAGGAGGAAGAAGCAAAGCTAAACGAGGATCACCGCTCATCACCACACCTCAGGGGGTCAAGGGCTGGGTGCCTGCTGAAGCCCCCCCACTCCGAGCCAAGGAGTCAAGCGCAAGTGATTCATTAAGGGGGCGTCCCCCAGGGGAAGGAGGGAGAGAGGCCAGGCTCAGACTGAGCCCGGGGAGCTCGGGAACGTGAGCCAGCACTGCAGATGCCCACCCAGTGCCCCCACCGCCGAGAGGACACCTGGGAGTGAGGCTGGGGACCCAGACAGACCCTCAGACCCCTCGTTTGGGCAGCATCATTCACAACAGCCAAAGAAGGCAGTGACCCGTGTCTGTCAACAAACGGATGCATGAACAAAATGCGGTCCATGGCACAGTGGAATATTATTCAGTCGTGAAAAGGAGTGAAATGAATAAAAATGAAATTCAGAACCCACTGTAGCACGCAACAGGACAGATGCTGTGTGGTTCCACTTGTACGAGGTCCCTAGAAGAGTCAGATTCAAAAATCAAGAAGTAGGAGTGACGTGACCAGGAGCTAGACAGGGAGGGGAAGGGCAGCTACTGCTTAACCAGGTGCAGCTTCTGTTTGGTGGAGAAGTTCTGGAAACGGATGGTGACGGCTGCACAGCAAAGTGAACATCCTTAATGCCATCGATTTGCACACCTTAAAATGCTTACAACGTTAAATTTTGTTATATATGTTCTACCACAATTTAAAAAACTTAAAAAGTAGTTGGCTAAGAAGCCCCCCAGAGTTTTCCCACCTCCCAGCAAAGGAGCTGGCGGCTGGGCCCCACCCCACACGCTGCCTCTGACGCTCGGGACCCCTCCCAGGCCCCGCTCCAGCCTCGGGGCGCACGAGCTATGAGAGTCACGGCCGCTCTTTCTGCCGTCTCAACGGCACCAACGTCTCTGGACGCCCCGCCTGCCCCAGGCCCTCCGTCTGCAGACACCCCCGGATTCTACAGACACGGTTTCGGGAGACGTGTCTGCATGTCCGGCCTCTCCTTGGTGACACAACTTTGACACCCAGAACGAGTGTGCAACTGAGATGCACACCTCTGCACGGAAGGGACCAGCGTGGAGGGGACCATCCACGGGAGGGAGACGCGAGCTGAAGAGCAGCAGACACTTCACAGGAGGCGGAACGCAAACGGCCAGGAGCAGGGGGCAAAGGCGCTTGACTCCGTGCCCGCCAGGCAACACAAAGCCCATGAGACGCTGCCACGCACCCACCGGTGAGAAAACCGAGTGTGCCGGTAGGTGTGCACCGCCACCCCCGCTCCAGGCTGCAGACTTCACCCCCAAAATGGTGCCCCCCCGAAGATGAACACAGGCCCAGTCCACAAGCTGGGTAAATGCAGGACATGCCCAACAGAAATGCACACACGTGCTCAGCTGCACAAGAACCTTCAGAGAGGCACGACCCAAGATGGCCCAAACCAGGCCCGTCCAGTGCCCATCCACGGACAGACAGACAATAAAGCCAACCGTTCACATGACGAGGCGCTCAGCAGCCGCAACAGGGACGGTCTCCACCGCATGTGACACGGACGGACCCCCACACACGCTGACGGTGTTCACAGGAGGACACGCACTATATAAAGTACAAAGACACAAAAACGCTGTCTTCACAAGCCAGGGGGCTGGCGGCCTCCGGGGACGGGTGGTGAGGGTGCGGGGTGTCTGGGGCGCCAGCAATGTTTCACAAGCCAGGGGGCTGGCGGCCTCCGGGGACGGGTGGTGAGGGTGCGGGGTGTCTGGGGCGTCAGCAATGTTTCACAAGCCAGGGGGCTGGCGGCCTCCGGGGACGGGTGGTGAGGGTGCGGGGTGTCTGGGGCGCCAGCAATGTTTCACAAGCCAGGGGGCTGGCGGCCTCCGGGGACGGGTGGTGAGGGTGCGGGGTGTCTGGGGCGCCAGCAATGTTTCGGCTGGTGAGTTAGTGGCAATGACTCATTGACTGTACCCTGATGGCGTGTGTGGCGTAGGAAGTGTGTGCTCTCGTGTCAGTGACACGTCCCCTCCTGCGCTCCCTCCACACAGGAAGGCTCTCAGAAAGGCTCACAGGTCAGAGGGAAGCCAAGGTGCTCGGGGAGCCTGGAGCGCCTGGAAGAGGCCACTCTGTATTCACGGCGACTCTTGGGAGCAGCTGCTTTCTATGCCCACGTTGCACCCGGGTCAACAGGATGAGCTGGCTTTGAACCCCCTCCTGTCAGGCGGCCCATCCCAGTTCCTTCTCTCGTTCCTCAGACACTGTGTGGCCAGTTTGTCTGTAGAGCTCTGTGCTCAGCACTGGACAAACGACACTGGATCTTTCTTCAGCTCTCTGAATAGACCTCAATTAGGTTACAGAAGAACATTTAAGGACATAGAAACATGGTCACGAAAAAATTGGGTAGAAAAACCAAATCAGAGATGTACAGTATGATTTCATTTTTTTATAAAATATACGATGTGTACTTACAGGGAAAAAAGGTTAGAAGGATAATACTGAATACCAAAGGCTTCTGGAGGGGATTTTTACTTTCTAAAATTCCTACAAGAGATGCATTTTACTTTTCTAGTATCAACTCAGATGGCCCTCAGTTCCAGGCTCAAGGACTCACAGGCCGGAGCAGAAGAAAGAGCCACCTCAGGGGTCGCAGGACGAGCTGAGTGCCTGAACGGGGCGCACACAGGGTCCCAGGGAGGCAGGTGGCCTCCTGTGGCACGCGGCTCACACCTGGCACCCAATAGCGCCCACCCAGGGTCACTGAGTGGAGCCCCCAGGAGGAAGGGCCCCTGGGGAGCTAGGTCAGCACAGAAGTTCTGCCAGAACTACACCTGGGGCTTAACACGCACCACACGGCCCGGGGCTGCGTGCAGAGCCGGGGTGGAGTTTGTGATGAGGGGCCGAGCGCTGAGTTGGGAACCGAGCCTGCGGAGTTTTCATTCGGGCTCAGCCTTTTATTTTCTGGGTGGTGTTAGACAAGTCCCGTAGCCTCGTCTGCAAAGGTGGGTATTATTATACCGACTTTCCAGGGTTGTAGGCCCTAATGGGCGTTGACATCAAAAGCCCAATAATAACGTAAGGAATAATTCATCAAGTGCTTGCATAGCGCTTACAACGTGATAAGTGCTGCATTAAGCCGTTTACAAATACTAACTGGGTCTTCACACCCCAAGGGGTATACACCGTTGTTATCCTGATGAGAAACACGTGAGGCAGCCTGGCCCGCTCCGGGCGTCCGTCACATGGACTGTCCTGTCCACGCTGGGAGGACCGCCGGGCCCATTCACCCGCGAGCAGTGCTACTCTTCTGCCACCTGGTGGTAGCCATAGGGCATAACACCTCCCTCTGGGCCAGGAACACCGGCGCTGTAACCAGGGGCCAAGGATGCGCATCCGTTCAAAACCCGTTATCGAACACGTACAAATCCTCAGCGGGCTCTGCCCTCGCTCAGTCCGGGCACAGGAGGCCCACAGAGGAAGACGCCGTACGTCCCCAGACTCCAGCCCCTCCCAGAATAAATGCGGGGGTGGGGGGGCGGCACTGGGACAGTTGGCACGCGGACAAGAAGAGGGCGGATGGCGAGTGTGGGGAGAGTGACAAGCGCAGAGCCCTAGAGGGCAGGGAGGGGAGGCAGAGGGCGGTGAGCTGCCGGGGTGAGGGTGCTCGAGGTGGAGGACGGAGACGCTGAGTGCGTCCACGTGGGCAAGGCAAGCCCCGGACGGGCGAGGGGCTGGAAGAGGCTCCCGAGGAGACCGTCGTCTCGGAGGACGGGAACCCACGCGGGCATTTCCAGGCGCTGTCCGCCTGCCTGGCTGTGTGCTTTTCTCCAGGACGTTCGGCTGCTTCAGCAAAGGTGCCACATCAGGTTTAGGGCTTTGTGGCCTAACTTGGTGAAAGTTCCACGTACACTTGAAACGTGTACCCTGCTGTTTGGGGGCCATCCCAAAAGTGCCAAGCCAGGCCCTGCTGGTGGAAGGTGCAAGTCAGCTCTCCCACGTCCACTAGCCCTGTCCACGGCCGAGGAGCGCTGACGACCCATGGGGTGGACTCGTCCACGTCTCCTTTCAGCAGTTTTACTTCATGTGTTTTGAAACTGTTGATGCATGTAGGATGGTTATGTCTTCATATTGAATTGACCCCTTTATCATTACGTTAAGGCCCCGCTCCGTCCTTGGTAATTTCCTTTGCTGTGGAGTCTACGTTATCTGATATTTATAGAGCCACGTGAGCTTTCTTTTGACTGTCGTAATGATGTCTTTTCTATCCTTTTAACTTACCTATAGCATTATACCCAAAGTGATTTTCTCAAAGACTGAATAGTTGGTTCATTTTTTAAAAAATCCATTCTGACAATCTTTGTCTTATCTCCGTTTATACCATTTGCTTGTAATATAATTACTGATACGTCAGGATTTAGGTCTGCTGTTTTATTATTTGTTTTCTTTTTGCTCCCTTTGGGTTTTGTTCCCATTTTCTGTTTTGTACCTTCCTGTGGGTCACTTGAATGTTTTGTAATGCATTTTGTGTTATCTATAGTATTTTTCACTGTATCTCTTTGTATAGTTTTTGTTAGTGGTTGCTCTAGGGGTTACAATACACATACTTACCACAGTCTACAAGGATCAATATTTTACCATAGCAAGAGGAATACAGAAACCTTATGACCATGTAAATCCCTCTGCCCCCCACCCTGTAACATAGTTGTTGTAAATATTATGTCTACATACTTTGAGAACACCACCAGGCAATGTTGATTTTGTTTTTTACCTTCAACTGTCAAACAGCTTTTTTTTTTTTTTTTTTTTTTTATTGCGGTACGCGGGCCTCTCACTGTTGTGGCCTCTCTCGTTGTGGAGCACAGGCTCCGGACGCGCAGGCTCAGCGGCCATGGCTCACGGGCCCAGCTGCTCTGCGGCATGTGGGATCTTCCCGGACCGGGGCACGAACCCGTGTCCCCTGCATCGGCAGGCAGACTCTCAACCACTGCGCCACCAGGGAAGCCCCTGGTGGCTTTTTTTTAAAGGGGAAGAGAATCCTCTATTGTGGTTTCCCCGGTGTTGACTTCCCCATTGTTCTCCCTTCATTCCTGCTATTCCAAGTTTCCGTCTTACCGTTCTCTTTCTGTCTGCAGAAGTTCCTTTAGCAATTGTTTTACAGTAGGTGTTCAAGTGAAAAAATCCTTAGTTTTCCTTGAGCTTAAGAATATTTTGCCTTCATTCTGAAGGGTATTTTTGGTGGATATAGATTTGACAATGCTTTTTCTTTCAACACTTGGGAATGTGCCCCTTCCTTCTGGCCTCCATGTTTCTGATGAGAAGTCTGCTGTTACTCATTTTCCCCATCAGTAATGCAGTGTTTCCCTCTGGCTATTTTTCATAGGTTCCCCCCTCTTTGGTTTTGAGAAATTTAATCATGATGTATCCAGTGGTAGATTTGGGGGAGTCTGACCTTGTAGGGTTCACTTAGCTTCTTGAGTATGTAGGCTTATCTCTTTCATCTCTTTCCCCCAGTTTGGGAAGTCTTTAGCCATCATTTCCTCCAGTGTTTACTCAGCCTTACACGCTTCCTCCTTTCTTCTGGGACTCGCAAATTATAGACCTTTGATTATTGTCCCACAAGTTCGTAAGACTGTTTGAGTTTTGGTTTTTTTTCAATCTATTTTCTCTCCATTGACCAGATTTGATTACTTCTATTGATCTATAGTTTTTTGTTTGTTTGTGGTTTTCTTTGTTGTTGTTTTGGCCATGCCATGCGGCATGTGGGATCTTAGTTCCCCGACCAGGAATGGAACCCACACCCCCTGCAGTGGAAGCGCGGAGTCTTAATCACTGGACCACCAGGGAAGTCTCCATTGATCTAGTTTCAAGTTCACTGACTCTTTCCCTGTCGTCTCTATTCTTTTATTGAGTCCATTTGGTTATTTTTCAATTTCAAATATTATATTTTTCCTGTTCTAATGTGTCCATTTATTTCTTTTTATATCTCTATTCTTTTTCTGAGACTTTCTACTTTTCCATTTAAGGGTTTCAAACTCCTTGTTGATGCATTTTTATGACGACTTTAAAATTCTTGTCAGATAATTTCAATGTCTATGTCATTTTGGTGTGTCTACTAGCTGTCTTTTCTCATTCAAGTTGAGGCTTTCTTGGTTCTTGACATGGTATGTAATTTTGTAATGTATCCTGGACATTTTGAGTATTATAACTCTGGTTCCTATTTAAATATTCTATTCTAACAAGTAGTCAACCCATTTAGTTTCAGATCACACATCCTAACCTTATTTCTCTGAGACTCTGCACTGCTATTCTGGCCTACCCTGCTTGCGTACTACCCAGGGGCCAATCTGAAACCTGGGTGTTTTCCACACCACGATTGGATTCTCAGAGTTTCTGCTGTACTTATTCTGGTTGGCCTCATGCATAGGCTGCTTAGGGGTGTGCCCAGGACACCCATACACAGATTTAAAGATCGCCTCTCCAGCTCCCGCCTCTCTGTCACCCTCCCCATCTCTGCCTCTTCACTGTCCTTCACTAAGTGCAGGTCAGGCATCTCCACAGGTCTTCACCCCAGTCCCCACATGAAGCAGCCCGTGGAGAGGGTGCTGTTTCTTTCACAGGCTTCGTCTGGAGTAGGGCGGGTGTAGTCAAAGGGTTCCATCCTGTTGGGTCACCCTATTCCAGATCCTTTTGCACGAGAGCGCAGACTTCTCCTGAGCGGGTTCTCTTTCCTCCTCCCTGCCTCTCTTTCAGTTTCGTGGGGACTGCTGTTTGCTCCAGCACCCAGGCCAGGATATGGGGGTGGGGGACAGACAGGGAACTCACAGCTGAGTCACACTTTGAGTCCTTGGCAGTCACCTTCTTTTCTCCACCTTTCAGAGTCTTCTGATACTTGCTTTAGACATTTTGCCCAGGGTTTTTAGTTGTAATTAGTGGGAGAAATAGGGTGGAATGGGCTTACCCCATCTTTTCTGGTATCACCAATGACACCTTTTTTAAAGATCCTCTTCAGCTGGAACATTCTAAACAGTCTATAATGTACACGACACAGAGTTAACAAACTTGTGGAGACAAGACAACCAGGACTGCTCAGTGAGGCCTGAACTGAAGCCGCTCCGAAGTGCAGGCAGGGCTCAGGGGCGTTGCCACCCGCCCGTCCCAGGAAACCCGTTCTCTCCCCAGGGCTGCCCGTGTGGTCGTGTCCAGGGTGAGGTTCCCGTCAGGGATGCGTCTCCCTCTGCCTCCCAGGGAGTCAGGCTGGTTCTGGGCTTCGGGATCAAACCACCTCGGATCTAATTCTGCACCTATAGCTTATTCACTGCGTGACTTTGGGCTGTGACTCTGACACTCAGTTTCCGCCTTGGGAAATAGGGACAATACAGAATCCAACACTTTTTACAACCTCTGCCACTAGCACCTGGTCCAAGCCACCTAGACTATGATGACAGCCTCCCTTCTTCCACTCCTATCCTTCTTCATTCCTTACTCCATGTGAAAAAAATCTTCAAATGAAAGCCACATCATTTCACTCACCTGCCCAATTGCTTCCCCCCAATTTTTTTGGGGGGGGAATAGGGTCTTTTTTTTAAATTTATTAATTTTTGTCTGTTGGGTCTTTGTTGCTGCGCACGGGCTTTCTCTAGTTGCGGCGAGCGGGGTCTACTCTTCGTTGCGGAGTGCGGGCTTCTCATTGCGGTGGCTTCTTTTGTTGCGGAGCACGGGCTCTAGGCACACGAGCTTCCGTAGTTGTAGCACGCGGGCTCAGTAGTTGTGGCTTGCAGGCTCTAGCGCACAGGCTCAGTAGTTGTGGTGCTCGGGCTTAGTTGCTCCACAGCATGTGGGATCTTCCTGGACCAGGGCTCGAACCCGTGTCCCCTGCATTGGCAGGTGGATTCTTAACCACTGCGCCACCAGGGAAGCCTTTCCCCAAAATTTTAAAAAGGATTTGTAGACCATCCACGATCTGGCCCGTTACCCCTTCAGCCGCATCTCCTGTGATTTTCTTCCTGTTAACTTCACTCCAGCACTCTGCTGTTCCTTGGACACTCCAAGCATTCTCCTGCCCCAGGACCTTTGCATGTCCTCCTGCATGGGACGATCTTTCACCAGTGGAGGGAGCATCACGAGGTAGTAAGGAAAAAGGCACTACACTGCCTAGACTGAATCTTGACTCTGCTACTTGCTGGGTGCGTGGCCTCGGGCACAGTACTTAATGCTTCAGTGTCATCCCACGTAAAATCGTCATAAAATATTAGCTACCTGCATAGCGCTGTTGTCATGACAATTCAGATTACACGTGTAAGTTTCTTAGAACGGTGCTTGGCACACAATTAGCACTGAATGTGATGTATAGATAGATATGAATGTAATCTGCATGTATGTGATAAACAAATATTATAGAAGCGGATATATTTTTACTCCCCTATCCTTTCAGGTCTTTGCTCAAATGTCAGAGAAGCCTCCCCTGACTTCCCCACATAATGCTTCCAAGTCCCCTACCACTCCCACCCCGTCTGTTGCTTCTTCTTGTGGCATATATAACATCTTCAACGTTATATATTTACTAGTTGTATGTTTCTCAATGGGATTTAATAAAGACTTAAAAAAGATAAATAAAAATAAATGTCTTATATTTTTGAAACAGGGACTTTCAAGATACAACAGTGGGACTTGGGCAGACACGATTTCCTTGAATCTGCTCCTGGTCTGGGAATGGTTGTGACTGTTACAACTTACGATGATGAGGTAAAACACACTTTTTGTCTTGCTACTGAAATCTTTTGTTTTCTAAAAAGCCACGTGTCATGTACACCCACACACTTCACATCTCCACACAGCACTCACTGTCCAGCATCTCATTTCTGACATGTGTAGCCCTGACAGAGGCACTGCACCAAGACACAGACGCCTGCCTTCAACGGGCCTACAGTCCAGCTGAGGAGCAGAGACTCCTTAACACACAAGGTAGAGACAGTACAAAGGGCAGGCCTCGCACGCATCATCCCGAGGTCTTGTCGGTCTTGCTGGGCAGAGGGAACCCACAGGGCCAATGCATCCCGCTGGTCGTGCAGGGCCAGGCTTCACCTGCTCTGCAGGTGCCGCAGCCTCACCCAGACACGAGGGTCGGCTAGGCCGCCTCTCCCTCCGCCCGTCTGGTGGGGTTTCTGTAGGAGTGCTGCCTCTGGGTCTGTCTGGCCTCACGGGGCGCCTCCTCACTGGGAGCTGCAGAGTAGAAAAGGCACCACGGTCAAAGGGAAAGAATGTGGATCTTGGGGTCGGAGGCAGGTGTGAGTGCAGACGGTCACCTACAAGCTGGACCTCGAGGGGTTACTTGGCTGCTTTAACCCTCCATTTTCTCCTCTGTCCAACGGTCGCAGCAGATGTTGTCCCCACCGTGCCAGCTCAAGGGACTGTGACCTGCTCCGTCCAATAATTCCAACGTGACTGCAGGAACTACTTCCCTTTGGACTTGCTGTCCTGGGGATGTGCTCATGACGTAGCAGGATGGTGGTGGAGCAGAGCCTCACAGAACAGACAGGCATCTCTCTAGCTGGCAAGGAGAGGGTACTTGATGTAGACAGGCCCAATGTCCTGTCCTCATGAGGGCTGCGCTCAAGCCAGACACTGTGACGCCCCCACTCACGTGGAGCCCAGGAGACTCCATTCCAACTGGACCGGACACCTGATTCCGGCCCGCTGTAGCAGCCTTCTCCTGGTACACCAGGCACCTCCCTGGCAACAGTTCCACTGGGGCCATTTTCCTAATTCTCGTACAGCTACCCTCTCCTCCTGACACCCCCGCCTCCTTCACTTCCTGCCCAGTTAAACCAAAACAGAATTCTCTGCTGTCCTTCCCTGTAACCTTTCATGACTGATCTGGAAATGTCTGCATAGCTTGTTAAACCCAGAACCCAAATTTTAGTTGGACAAAACAGCTTCACAGAAAAACCTGTTCACTGTTTTTAAGACAGAGCTGTTTCGTTCTCCAAAAAATACATTTACTCGAAACAATACCCCCTTCTAGATGGGAGGAGAAGTGTTTTCATTCTGCAAACATCCAACAGATATTTGCCACGGGCCTAGGAGAGAGAAAATTCTCACCCCAAAGGCCTGATTTTCAGGAAGGCTCTCTCCCTCTGGAAGTAAGAGGACCAGACACAGCTCTGGTTTAACATTCCTAACGAGCTAAGATCCTCTCTGAAGATCCTGAACAGCACCCCGCCAAGGGCTCGGACTGCTCCTACCCGGGTCGATGTGCCTGGACGCAGGGTACTCTCGGATGCTAACCTGAACACATGTCCCTTCCTACGGCAGGTGACTGGCAGGCCAAGGCGTAACATGGCTGGTAGGGTAGGCAGGGCAGACAATGACAATATACAGGCACCATTCAAACTATGCATTTTGTATTCCATTGTCCCTTATTCCGTGTCCAATATTCCTATTCCATTTTGTAGAAGAGAAAACTGTGGTCCTGAGAGGTAAAATGACTTATACAAGATCACATCATCAGCAAGTGGAAACACTGAGGTCTAAATTCAAGCATGTCTTTTTCCAACACACCAAACTAACAGGCATTGCTGACTGACATGTTTGCTGACGTGAATAGTCACTGGAAGCAGACTCTGTAGAACCCTGACCCAACACTAAGGGTCAGAAATGGAATTTAACAGGTGATGAGTCATCACTGCATATTTTTGCAGGGAAGAGTAACTCTGTTATTCATGAAAATTAGAAATCAAATGCAAGCCTGACCTTGAATGCAGCTGTATTTACCAAAGTTTCCCTATCAACACTCTGTTAAGTGAAATTAAGTACATGGCAAGATCCTTTAATTTTCTCCAAATCAAAATTGAAAGATTTAAAAAAAGAATCTTGGTTGCATTTTTCTATGTGTAATACATACCTGTTTCTAAAGTGATTTAATAGACTATCTTTTTGAGCAGTTTTAGGTTCACAGCAAAATTCTGCACGAAGTACAGAGCTCTCGTATGTCCTCTGCCCCCATGTGAACAGAGCCTCTTCCACTAGCAGGCCTGGAATGGCACAGCTGTTGCAGCTGATGACCTGCACTGACACATCATTCAAAGGCCAGGGCTCACATTAGGGCTCCTTCTTGGCGTTGCACATTCTATGGATTTGACAAATGTGTGATGACATGTATCCATCATCATAGTATCAACAGAGTAGTTTCACGCCCGTAAAAATCTTCTGGCACCCGTCTATTCATCCCTCCCCCCTCCCTAACCTTTGGCAACCACCGATCCTTTTACTGTCTCCACAGTTTTGACTTATCCAAAATGGCATACAGCTGGAGTCGTACAGCAGGCAGCCTTTTGAGAGTGGCCTCTTTCACTTAGGAATATGCACTTAAGTTTCCTCCGTGTCTTTTCATGGCTTGATAACTCATTTCTTTTTAGCACTGAACAATATTCCGTTGTCAGGATGTATACCATGGTTTACTGATCCATTCACATGCAGTGGGACATCTTAGTAGCTTCCAAATTTTGGCTATTATAAATAAAGCTGCTGTAAACATTTGTGTGCAGGTTTTCATGTGGACATAAGTTTCCATCTTATTTGGGTAAATAAATAGTACAACTGCAGAACTGTACGTAGAAGTATGTTTAGTTTTGTAAGAAACCACCAAACCGTCTCCCAAATGGGAACATCATTCTGCGTTCCCGCCGGCAGTGACAAGCGTTCCTGTTGCTCCACATCCTCGCCAGCATTTAGTGTTGTCAGTGTTCTGGATTTTTGCCATTCCCATAGGTGTGAAGTATCTCGTTGTTTTTAACTGCAATTCCCTAATGACATACGATGGGGAGCATCTTTTCATGTGCTTATCTGCCATCTATATGTCTTCTTTGGTGAGTTGTCTGTTCAGATCTTTTGTCCATTTTTCAATTAATTTGTTCAGTTTCTTGTTGTTTTCAGAATTCTTTGTATATTTTGGATAACAGTACTTTATCAGATACGTCTTTTACAAATAGTTTCTCCCAGTCTGTGGCCTGTGTTTTCATTCTCTTGACAGAGAGACAGACAGCTCTCTCTTCTGCAGAGCAGTTTTTAATTCTAATGAAATTCAACGTTCAACGTTCAACATTAATGTCAAATGTTTAATGAAGCTTAATTTTAATGAAGTCCAGCTTCTCAATTCTTTCTTTCATGGATCGTGCTCTTGGTGTTGTGCCTAAAAGGTCATAACTGAATCCACGGTCTTCTAGACTTTCTATGTTACCTTCTAATAGTTTTATAGTTTTGCATTTTACATTTAGACCTATGCTCCATTTTAAGTTAATTTTTCTAAAAAGTGTAAGGTCTGTGTCTACATTCATTTCTTTGCATATGGATGTCCAGTTGTTCCAGCACGATTTGTTGGAAAGACCACCTTTTTCCATGGTATTGCCTTTGCTCCTTTGTCAAAGATCAGTGGGTCTATATTTGCGTGGGTCTGTTTCTGGGCTCTCTGATTCACTGATCTCTTTGTCTGCTCTTTCCCCAATACCCCAATACCACACTACCTTGGTTACTGTAGCATGATAGTAAGGCTTTTTTAAATTAACTTTTATTGGAGTGTAGTTGCTTTACAATGTTGTGTTAGTTTCTGCTGTGCAGCAAAATGGATCAGCTCTACATACACACATAGCTCCTCTTTTCTGGATTTCCTTCCCATTTAGGTCACCACAGCACATTAAGTAGAGTTCCCAGTGCTACACAGTTATAGTAAGTCTTGAAATCAGGAACGTCAGTCCCCTGACTTTATTCTTATCCTTCAATATTGTGTTGGCTCTTCTGGATCTTCTCCCTCTCCATAGAAACTTTAGAATCAGCCTGAAGATATTCCCAAAATAACCTGCTGACACTCTGACTGGGATTGTGTCAAATCTATAGATTAAGTTGGGAGGAACTGACTTTTTCACAATATCGAGTCTTCCTGGCATGAACACAGAACATCTCTCCATGTATTTTATCTTCTCTGATTTCTTTCATTACAGTTTTTTCGTTTTTTTCATATATCTCTTAAACATACTTTGTTTTATTTATACCTAAGTATTTCATTTGGGGGAGATGCTAATGTAAATGGTATTGTTTTTGATTTCACATTCCACTTGGTTCACTGCTGATACAGAGAAACTGATTAACATATTGACCTTGTATCCCGCAACCCTGCTATAATCACTTATTAGTTCCAGTAAGTTTTATTATTTTGAATTTTCTACATAGACAATCCTGTTATCTGTGAACAAACACAGCTTTATTTCTTCCTTCCCAACCTGTATACCATTTGTTTTCTTTTCTTCTCTTACTGCATTAGCTAGGAATTGAAGTATGATATTGAAAAGGAATACTGAGGGACTTCCCTGGTGGTCCAGTGGTTAAGAATCCACCTTCCAATGCAGGGGACGCGGGTTCAGTTGGGGAACTAAGATCCCACATGCCGTGGGGCAACTAAGCCTGCGTGCCACAACTAGAGCCCATGCACCCTGGAGCCCGAGTGCCACAACTACTGAGCCCACGCACTCTGAAGCCCGCATGCCACAACTAGCGAGGAGGCCATGTGCTGCAATGAAGATCCCACATGCCACAACTAAGACCCAAAAACAGCCAAAAATAAAATAAATAAATAATAAAAAAGAAAAGGAATAGTGAGAGAGGAAATCCTAGCCTTGTTTCTGATCATAGTGGGAAAGCCTCTAGTTTTTCACTATGAAGTATGTTAGCTGTAAGGTTTTTATAGATTTTTTAAATCAAATTGACAAAGTTCCCGTATTCTCGGTTTGCTGAGAGTTTTTGCCATGAATGGATGGTGGATCTTGTTAAATGCCTTTTCTACACCTATTGTTATGATCAAGTGATCTTTAACTTGTTGATGCGATGAATTACATTAACTGATTTTAAAATGTTGAACTAGCCTTGCGTATCTGGAATAAACCTGAGTTGGTCATGGTGCCTGATTCTTTTCATACATTGTTGGATTCAATTTGCTAATATTTTGTTGAGGATATTTGTATCGATGTCCATGAGAGATAATGGTCCATAGTTTTCTCGTGTCTTTCTCTGGTTTTGGTATTAGGCTAATGATGGCCTCAGAAAATGATTTAGAAAGTATTCTCTCTACTTCTGGAAGAGATTGTAGAGAATTGGTCTGATTTCCTACTTAAATCTTTGGTAGAATTCACCAGTGAACCCATCTTGGCCTGGTGCTTTCTGCTTGGAAAGTTATTATCAATTCAGTTTCTTTACTAGCTCTCAGCCTATCCAGACTGTCTATTTATTTTTGTGTGAGTTTTCACAAATTGCGCCTTTCAAGGAATTGGTCTATTTCATCCAGGTTACCACGTTTGTGAGCACAGAGCTGCTCATCGTATTCCTCTACTACCCCACTGATGTCTGTGAGACCTGTAGTAAGCCTCCTCTTTCATTTCTGATGTTATTAACTTGGGTCTTCTTTTCTTAGTTAGCCTCCCTAGAGGTTTACTGATCTTTGCAGAGGACCAGCTTTCTGTTGGCTGGTTTTCTCTGCGTATCTCCTGTTCTCACTGGTTTCTGCATTAGCTTTCTCAGCACGGATCTTATTTCTCTTCTTATGCTGACTTTGGATTTAGTTGCTCTTCTTGTTCTAGTTTCCTAGGCTTAGATGATTAATTTTAGACCTTTCTTTCTTTTTAATATATGCGTTCAATGTTATAAATTTCTCTGTAAATGCTTCTCTCACTGTATCCCCCAAGTTTTGATTAAGTTGTATTTTCATTTTAATTCAGTTCAAAATATTTTTTGAGATTTTTAAATTGTGGTAAAGTACACATGAAATTCATCATCTTAACCATTACTAAGTGCACAATTCAGTGGTATTAAATATATTCTTAATGTTGTATAATCATCATCCTCAGAACTCTTTAAATCTTGTAAAACTGAAACTCTATACTCGTTAAACAATAACTCCCCTATGACTAAATACCTCGTATAAGTTGAGTCATACAGTGTTTGTCTCTTTGTGATTGGTTTACTTCAGTAAGCATAATTTCCACAACGTTCATCCATGCTGCAGCACGTGTCAGAATCTGCTTCCTTTTTAAGGCTGAATCATATGCCACTGTTACGTATGTACCACATGTTGCTTCTTCATCCACCTGTCAGTGGACATTGTGTTGCTTCCACGTCTTGGCTATTGTGAACACTGCTGCCATGAACATGGGGGTACAGATATCCTGATACCCTGCTTTGGATTCTTTGGGGTATATACCCAGAAGTGGAATTACTGGATCATATGATAATTCTATTTTATATTTTTGAGGAGCCACCATAATGTTTTCCACAGCAGCTGCACCACTTTACATTCCCACCAACAATGCACAAGGGTTGAAATTTTTCCACATCCTTGCCAGTACGTTTTTTGTTTGTTGTATAGCAGCCGTTCTGATGTGTGTGAGGTAGTGCCTCACTGTAGTTTTGATTTGCATTTCCCTAATGATCAGTGAAGTTGAGCATCTTTTCATGTGCTTGTTGGCCTTTTCTGGTTGTTTGGGGTTTTTTAAGCACTTTGAATGTATCCGCCCACTGCCTCTGGTCTCCGAAGTTTCTGATGAGAAATCTTGTTAATCTTATTGAGAATCCCTTCTATATGATGACATCAAAAACCCCTGACAGGGCTTCCCTGGTGGCGCAGTGGTTGAGAGTCCGCCTGCCGATGCGGGGGACGCGGGTTCGTGCCCCGGTCCGGGAAGATCCCACATGCCGTGGAGTGGCTGGGCCCATGAGCCATGGCCGCTGAGCCTGCGCGTCCGGAGCCTGTGCTCTGCAATGGGAGAGGCCGCAGCAGTGAGAGGCCCGCGCACTGCAAAAAAAAAAAAAAAAAAAAAAAACCCTGATATTTGGAGGACAGGGTCCTTTTTGCCTACCCTGGCTTCTAAAAGATGCATGGGAGCTGCTCCAGGAACACCTGCGCAGCCGCCTGCCATGTGGCTGGCAGGGGGTGGGGGGTGGGAGGTAGGCAGCTGCCACTGTTCTAAGAGCTGATATTGACCAGAATTAACCACAATTTACCATCCAAGTCTTTCCCTGGAAGTTGCAAGCCTTCAATAGACTCCAGAGTTCCAAAACAGTTCCATCAGACAGATTCTTCCAGTGTAATTGTTGCCTAGAGACAGATTCCTGGTGCCTCCTATTCCACCATCTTCCCAGAATTCTCTTCCAATTCAAAATACTGTTAGTTTCTCTTGAGATTTCTTTCTTGACTCATGTGTTATTTAGAGGTATGCTGTTTAATCTCTAAATATTTGGGGACTTTCCAGCTATCTTTTTGTTATTGATTTCTACTTTAATTCCATTATGGTCTAAGAGCATACCTTGTATGGTTTCTATTATTTTAAATGTGTTAAGGTGTGTTTTATGGCCCAGAATGTGGTCTATCTTGGTGAGTGTTCCATGTGAGCTTGAAAAGGATGTGCATTCTGCTTTGTTGGATGAAGTAGCCTACAGATATTGATTATATCCAGTTGGTTGATGGTGCCATTGAGTCCAACTGTGTCCTTACTGATCTGCTGCTGGCTCTGCCCACTTCTGATAGAGGAGTATCCAAGTCTCCGACTATAATACTAAATTCTTGTATTTATCCTTGCAGTTCTATCAGTTTTTGCTTCATGTATTTTGACACTCTGGTGTTAGATGCATACACATTAAGGTTTGTCTTCTTGGAGAAATGACCTATTTATTACTATGGTCCATTATGTAATTATCCGTGATAATTTTCCTTGTTTTGAAGTCTACTCTGTCTGAAGTTAATATAACTATTCCAGCTTTCTTTTGATTAAGGTTAGCTGAAAGTTGACATATACATCTTTCTCCGTCCCTTTTTTTTTTAATTAAAGATTTTTTTGATGTAGACCATTTTTAGTCTTTATTAAATCTGTTACAATATTGCTTATGTTTTGGATTTTTGGCCATGATGTGAGATCTTAGTTCCCCAACCAAGGGATCCAACCCGCACCTCCCACATTGGAAGGCAAAGTCTTAACCACTGGACCACAAGGAAAGTCCCTCCATCCCTTAACTTTTAATATATATGTGTCTTTATATTTAAAGAGGGGTTCTTGTAGACAATACATAGTCGGGGTTTTGGTTTTTTTTTTGGATCCACTCTGACAATCTGTTTTAATTGATGCATTCAGACCACTGACATTCAAAGTGACTGTTGATACAGCTGAGTTACTATTCATCATATTTATTAGTTTTCTAGTTGTCATCCTTGTTATTTGTTCCTATTTTTGTTTTCCACTCTTTTTCTGTCTCTTGTGGTTTTAATTATTTTGCGATTCCATTTTATCTCCTTTCATAGTTATCAATTATACTTCTTTTAACTTTTTGTCGGTGGTTGCCCTAGAGTTTGCAATATACATTTACAACTACTCCAAGCCCACTTTTGAATATCACCATATCACTTCACAGGTAGTACAAGTACTTTATAATAACAAAGTAATGCTAATTCTTATCTCCCATCCCTTGCATCTTTGCTGTTGCTAATTTCATTTATATATAAACTATAATCATCAAATACATTGCTATTATTTTGAAAGACGTATCTATTAACTCAGTTAATAAGAAAAATAAAAGTTTTAATTTTACCTTCACTGATTCCTTCTCTAATGCTTTCCAATCTTCACGTAGCTCCGAGTTTCTGACCAATATCATTATCCTTCTCTCTGAATAACTTTTAACATTCCTTGTAAGACAGGTCTATGAGGGACAAATTCCCTCAACTTTTGTTTGAGAAAATCTTTCTCTTTTACTTTTGAAGGAGAATTCTGCAGGATACAGAATTCTAGGTTGGTGAGTTTTTTTCTCTCAACACATTAAATGTTTACTCTCTCCCTGCTTGCATGGTTTCTGAGGAGAAGTCGGGTGTAATTCTTAGCTTTGCTCCTCTATAAATAAGGCTTCTTTCTAGATTTCCTGTCTATCTTTGATATTTGCAGTTTTAATATGATATGCCTAGGTGTAGTTTTATTGGCATTTATCCTGCTTGGTGTTCTCTGGGCTTCCCAGCTCTGTGGCTTGGTGTCTGACACTAATCTGAAATTCTCCGTCTTTATTTAAATATTTCTTCTGTTGCTTTCTCTTTCTTCTCCTTCTGGTATTCCCGTTATGTGTATGTTACACCTTTAATAGTTGTCCTGTAGTCCTTAGATATTGTTCCTTTTTTCCCCCAGTCTGTTTTTGCTTTGTAGTTTTGAAAGTTTCTGTTGCCATATCCTCAAGCTCAGAGAGTCTCTCCTCAGTCCTGTCCAGTGTGCTAAGGAGTCTATCAGAGGCACTCTTTATTTCCGCTACAGTGTTTCTGATCTCTGGCATTTCTTTTTATTCTTTCACAGAATTCTGATCTTTCTACTCACACTACCCATTTGTTCTTGCATGTTGTCTACTTTTTCCATTAGAGACCACAGACTATTAATCATAGGTTTTCTAAATTCCTTATATGATCGTTCCCATATCCCTGCCATATCTGAATCTGGTTTTGAGGCTTGTTTTGTCTCTTCAAACTGCGGTTTTTGCCTTTGAGTATGTCTTATTATTTTTCTGTTGTTGTTGAAAGTTGGATGTGATGTGCTGGGTAAAAGGAACCCGTACTGGTTCCCACAGGGGTTTGTGCTCAGGCTAAGCTCGGACTCTTTGCATTCACCTCTCCCATTTTGGGGGCAGTTTACCCTGTGACCTCAATTCTCTGACAGATCTAAGAACTGATTTTCTTTCTATGCAGCTTTTACTTTTTAAGACAGAGGGACAACTTCCAAGCTCCTTATATGCCAGACTTGAAGTCCTATACCTGTTTTTAAAATGCCAGACAATACAGAAATGTACTAAGCAGAAAAGTCAAAGTTCCCCAACAAATATAACTGCCTAATAACTTGGTATATATTCTTTAGAATCTTCTTCTAAGCACGTGTAGTTTTACAAACGATACTTTTTACAAAAATAGGATTCTATACAGACTATCCCTGAATATTGTGGACACCTTTCGTATAGATATGGGTGTAATCTCTCTTTTACTGCTACCTAGCACCTCTTCATTTGGCTTTGCCTAAATTTAATCAATCCACACTCAAAGGTATTAGTTATTTCAAAACACAATTTTTTAAATAAATAACATCACACTGAATATCCTTTTACATATAACTGTCCATTTGGGCATTCCCATAGGATAAATTTCTGTATGTAGCGCTGCTGGGTGAATGGTGTTATACGCTTGGCCAAAGCACTCTCTGAAACGGGTGTTCAACTTACATTCCCAGAACAGTGTCTAGAGATAGTATTTCTCCATACTGTCCCCACCCCAGGTGCTTGTAAGTCTTTGCCAATCTGAAAACCAACAAGGAATATCTTACTGTGGTCTGTATTTTTTTGATTACCAGCAAGACTGAGTATTTTGCATGTTATTGGCCACTTGATTTCTTCTTTAAGAATTGCACAGTTTTCACTAGATTACATGGGGATGATTTTTTTTAAATGGAAAGTAGAGAATAATAAACTTAAACTATGGAAATCCTCAATCCTAGGTATTACTGTCAAAGTTATATGGCCCACAGGGAACATTCTACTTCACTTCACATTCACCTGGCGAACACATCATTTGCTTAGAGTCTAATTCTACGAGGCTCGTGTCATTTGGAGGGAGTAAGCTGGTAAGTACGTGCCTCCGAGTACTTGGTGATGAGCAGCGTCAGCACTATTCAGGCGCGACAATGATATGCAGACCATTATACCCAGACCTCAGCACAGCAACCAAAGAGGGAGCTGGAGAGCTTGGAAGGGGTTCAAAGGAGAGCCACGGAGTTGATTAAAGGGCTTGAAAAATGAGAACTGGGAGGGAAGCTTAAGAGAACTGTGATTATTCAGGCTTGAAAACAATTGAAGGCTGAAGGGTGAATTAATAATGGAATTTCAATAAATAAAACTCTTACATGGTAGATGGTGATTGGCTATTTTCTAAATGTGTTGAGAACAGATGAAGAGAATCTGTACTTTAGCATCAGAAATTTAGTTATATGTAAAGAACATTCTCCTGAGTAAATCAAATTCTCTCAGGGGCAAAGGCTCTTGCCTAACAGTCTATTGTTAATATAAGTACCCTTTCAGGTCAGCAGGTACTGTTTAATGCATTATTATTACAAAGAAAGACTACTGGGTATAACAGGGAATAGAGTGGCGGTGAAGAAAAATAGAGAGCTCGAGAATGAAGTAGTGTTTGCTCTCAAAAAGGAAGAGTGGAGAAAAAGGAAGGAATGGGAGGACACAAGGAGGGAAAAAGCAAAGAAAAAGAGTGAGCCACGTTAAAAACATGTTTCTTCCTTTTTACTGTTTGCACAGCGGATCCACTTAGATATTCGAGTTGGAGAACATGACCTTGATGCAGCCATTGCTCAAGCAAAGGACAAAGTTAATGAAGTTAGCTTCAAGCTTGAACATCTAATTGAGCAAATGGAGCAAATAGTCAAAGAACAAAACTATCAAAGGGTCAGTCTGCCTATCCAGCTTACGCTCCCTCTTCCTGCCCAGTACGTAATTCTCCACGAAGCCCGCGAACCAAGGAAAGAGTAAACTGCCGGCTCCCCGGGCCTCCTCTGAGCTAGGACTGCGTGGACATGCAGGGGATGCGGGGACAGCGCTCGTTCACCGTTCGCTGGACCATGAGCTCCTCTAGGAAGGGGACCGTGGCTCACTCGCCTTGGGGTGTGAGCTCACAGAATGAATAAATAAGCGTTTCCAAACACACCCCACATGGCCGCAGCGTCTCAGTGTGCCCACTTTCTAAATCACCATTTTGTTCTTGTGACATTATGCGTTTCCTGGGTCACTGTGCTCAGTGGACCCTGGTCAGACGTGGGCTCAAATCTGCCCCCCCACTCACTAACCTTCTGTCGTCTCTGAGCTTCTGTTTCTTTATCTGGAAAATAAAATGAGCACAGTGCCCAGCTTAAAGTAAAGTAAGAACCTGAATGATGAACATCTGTCAATTAGGTAATGTTCACTTTGTTTGATGGTAACAAATAAAACATATAAAGTAATAGATCAAATACCTGATACTTTACGCCAAAACACAAAAGTGTGTTTTATAAGGTTGACTCTTCCTTGTCTTTGACTAACAACACCCCTTGGCTTAGAAAATGATACTGCACTTTGGCATAAGAGATTACCTGGGTGACATGAAGTACCCTGAATGCATACAGCACCTTCCCCTCAAATTCATGCATGAAGTACCTTAAGAAACTTAACCTGCCTATTTCTCTTCTGCGTAGGACCGTGAAGAAGAATTTCGAATGACCAGTGAAGATACAAACAGCAACGTTTTATGGTGGGCCTTTGCACAAACACTAATCTTTATCTCAGTTGGAATTTTCCAAATAAAGTACCTTAAAGAATTCTTCATAGCTAAGAAACTTGTTTAAAAATATTAATAAAGGCAAATAACTACCTTCTACCTTGCATGTTTGAGTTAATATCAAAATATATTCATAAGTGTGCATAACTTTTCCGATTTCAAAGACATCAGAGGTTGGAATTGATGTTATATCATTGTAACACTGATAAAATGTCACTTTAACAATGTGGCTTCTGAGTTTGATAAAATAAATACATGATCCAGGTCTTATTTTAAAATTGGTATAGGTCAGCACTGTCCAACGGAAATAAATGTGAGCTACATATGTAAATTTTAAGTTTTCTGGTTGCCACATTAAAAAAGTTTTTTTTAAAGAGTAAAATTAACCCTAGTGACCTATATTTAACCCAATAGATCAAATATATTACCATATTAACATGTAACCAATACATAATTATTAATGAGGTAGTTTACATTCCTTTCTTGATAGGAAGTCTTAGAAACCCAGGTGTATTTTGCAATCAAAGCACATCTCAATTTGGACCAGTCACATTTCAGAGGCCAATGGCCACACAAGGTTCATGGCTACAGCACGGGACAGAGGGAGTACCTCGTTTCCCCACGGCGTTCCACTGAGAGTGGTCCTGAATCTCTGCATTTCTCTATTTCCCTGAAAGATGGCCACTTTTCTCCACACAAGTGAATGGCCCAGAGACTTTCTCTGAACCAAGTTTTCTCAGTGGGTCCCACTCTGATCCACCTCCATAGGCGGATGGAAACTGCTCTTCGGAGAGGATGGGGCATCCCGCGAGGAGTGTAATTCTAGGGAAAGCAACTTCCATTTATTTCCTCTAAATTTTAAAATAAGCGTAAGCTCACTAGAAGTTACAAAAAACAGTACAGAGAGTCCCTTCCACCAACTCCCCTATCCACCGTTTTTAAAAGCGAAATAACCTCCCCCAGCTCAAGCCTTTTCACATGTGCGTGTTAGAGGCAAGCAACGGCGCCTGGCCCGACCCGGCCCACCTCGACCATGGGGTCCGGACAGTGGGCCCCGGGCCCCACTCACACCCCATCGTGATCCTGACATTCGTCCTGGGCTACCAGGTCTCCTAATGCCCCGGCCCCAGAGTTTCCCATCCCCTACCTCCGACGGCCCAGACCCCCTTGCTGTTCCTCTGGTCCCTCCTGTCTCCCGGCCCTCATCCTCCGGGGCCCCAAGGACCCTACGCCTCCCACTCCCAGTACGGCGAGCACCGAGGGGCCCTCCCCCTGACCTCCCCACGCCCCGCAAAATGGAGGGCACGAGGGGCCACCTGGTCCACCTAGTCGGTCCGCTCAGCTCACCGTGTCTCAAGGTCGATGCACATCCCGCCTCCATGTGATTACTTCCACCCAACCCTCAGGCGTGGGTCTCACCTGACTCTGGCGGCCCGCTGTCGGTCTGTGAGGTGCAGCGGCCTCCCACAGCTCTGCGCCTGCGCCGGCGTCCCGGCGCACCCACCTCGGCGCCGCCTCCCCGGGGGCCCACATAGGTCGTGGACTATAACGCGCTGCCCTCAGGAGAATCGCTGGAGATTGCAGCGTTGGAAAGAGCGAGGCCAGGTCCTCGCCTGTATATTCCTCCTCCCCGACGTCCAGCCAAAACAACCCTCAGAGAGGAAAGTCTAATTCTAACCTCCCTGTCTTCCCGGGTTGGTACCTTCCAACACATGAGTTTCGGCGGTGCGCAGGCGTGGAATTGCAGCCCTCGGGCCACGCCCAGTTCCCGCGTCCAGGTCTCGCGTGGGTCTCAGGAGGGCTTCGGTTGGGCAGCAGCATTGGCGGCAGCGGAAATCGCTGCGAAGCATGGCCGGCTGGGTGTTCTGTAATCGCTGTTTCCAGCCACCCCAGGGGACGGCGTGCTTCAGCCTGACTAACTGCGGCCACGTGTACTGCGATGTCTGCTTGCGCAAAGGTCAGGGTGGGGTCAGGGCTTTGAGGGCCCTCGGGCCAGGCCCACACCTGGACCCCTGGGCTGGTGGGGGGGGGCGGAGGGGCTTCCGGGGGAGGGGCCCTTAGGGGAGAGAGTCAGCGGGCCTGGAGGGTGGGGAGAGGACCTTCGGAGCAGGGGGCCTTGGGGGAGGGCGGGGCGTGCGGGGGTGGCGGGGCACAGGCCGAGAGGCTCCCGTTCACGACTCTTGGGCGCTTGCCTGCCCAAGAGTCTGGGGGGGCAGGGCCTGTAGGGGCCACAGGGAGGGCGGGCAGCACCCCGGCCGAGTGTCTCAGTTCCGGCACTGGCCCGCCTGCCACGTGGGGTCCAACCTCAGGCTGGTCCCTGTAAGGACAAGCGCAGCCAGAAGCGGGGGGGGGGGGGGGGGGGGGGGGGCGGGGGCGGATGCAGAAGTGTCCCCGGCAGAGGGGGTGGGAGGAAGGAGGAGGCCTGAGGCGGGAGAGGACTGCGAGGGAGGCCCTGGCCCCCCCCACCGTGGGCAGCGGGCAGTGACGTGATCGACGTGTACTTTTTTTCTTGTGAAATGTTTTTATTGACGTATAGAGTTTATACAGAAAAAAGCCTAAATGGAAACACAGTGAATTCTCATAAAGTGACCTACCTGTGAAAGCAGGTCACAGATTAAGAATCAGAACGTCTCACACACACACACCCCAGGCCTCCTCAAGGGAAACCACTGTCCTGACCCGCGTTGGTGTCCATCGCCTTGGACTGTTTAACGCCGGTGAGCGGGTGGTCCAGCGGGCAGCAGGCTCCCCACACACACGCCCGCCCCGGGTGGCCCCTGCCTGGGCCCCTCGCTGCGGAATCCTCGGTGCACACTTGCCCCTGGTGCCCCTTGCCTGCTGCTCGGGACCGACGCCGTGTCCTGGTGTATTTCCCAGCTCGCGGCTGACCCTCGGGCTCTTCCAGGCTTTGGCTGTCACCGGTGGTGCTGCAGGCATGTTCATGCGGGGTCTGGGGGTGAGCACCATCGCGTGCCCAGGGGTGGGCTGGCTGAGTCTCGGTCTGCGTGGCCGGGGGAAGTGGAACCTGGCGGGCGGCAGGACTTGGGGAAGAAGCGGCACCCTGCACAGGGGAGAGGTGTCAGAGCAGGACAGCCGCCCACGGGGCTGGACAGAAGCAGCGGGCAGGTTGGGCAGACCTGGGTGCAGAAAGGCATCTCGGTTTCCAGCGTGTGGAGCTCGCCGGGGTTGGCGGTGGGGTTCCCGTGGCCATCCAGGACGCTGCGAGGAGACAGCGGGTTTGGGGTGAGGCCCAGGACCTTACCTTTGGACACGGAGGTTCCAAGGAGAGCCATGCAGGGAGAGACCGAGGGGCTGTGAGGACACGCGAGGGTCTGGGAGTCCGGGCAGCTGGAGCGCAGCAGGGAGAGGTTAGTGCAGAGAAGAGAGTGGAGATGCTGCGGTGACGGTGACGGGAGGGCTGAAGGCAGGGGATGGAGGAGCCCGTTCTCACCTGGGGAAAAGCATTTCCTAAAGAAGGTGGGTGGAGACAGGAGGAGGCTGTGAGGAGAAGAGAAAGCAGAAACGTCAAACCAGGCATCGCAGCACAGTCAGCCAGCACATCCGCATGTGGCCCTGGCCTTAGTGGCTGGGTGACCTGCGTGATGCTATGGGGATGGTGGGGACAGGCTGGCTCGGGACTGGGAAGTACCAGGGAGGGCTAGGGGCGGAGCTTAGTGGGAGGGCGTCTGAGCCAGGACGGGAGCCCTCAGGGCTGTGGGAAGGAGAGGAGGTGAGCACAGGGTGGAGAGTTAGGCCTGGCCTGGGGGGCTGTCGGCCTAAGACAGAGGAAGGAGGCCGAGTGGTGCAGGCGGAGAGAGGTGCGCATGACGGGCCTTTTCCTCAGTAGACGACATGGGGGCTTGTTTGAGTACCCCCTGCAGGGAACTGGGGGGAAATGACCAAGAAAAGCAGAGGGGTGCCCAGCAATGCTGCAGATTCCGCAGTGTTGGAATCCTGCTTCTCAGCCGTGTTGAACTGGGGGGGCGGGGAGGCAGCCCCGGGTTTGGGCTGCTGTGCTGCCTGGAAGGACCCGTGGCGGTGGATGTGGACCGACGGCTGGCCTCCAAGCTGCCTAGTGGAGAAGCCAAGATCAGAGGCTGTGAGGACCAGGCAGGGCCGAACCAGGAGCTGGAAGCGAGGGGGACGGAGTGGGGGGAGCCCTGGGGGTGCGGGGCCAGCTGGTGGGGGAGGAGCCTGTGGAGGCGGACACCCCACAGGGAGGAGGCCGAGCGAGAGGTGGGGGCGGCCCAGGGGACGTGACACCTCCGTGCTCAGCCCCCCGCACTGCCTGGCCTGTCTCAGGAGCTCAGTAAATGCTCCGACGCCAGGCGAGCTGTCCCAGCTGCCACAGGGGTGAGGCCGCGGGGCAGAGCAGAACACTGTAGCCCCCAGGTGGGTGGGAGGAGCTTTTCATTTTGTAGAGTTTAAAATTTTAAGTTAAGTTTTTCCTATAAAACCTGATTGTAAGAAATATCTGGGACTGATCTAAGTTTGTGTTGTTGATCTTAATGGCCACCATTTTGGAGCATTTTTGCAAAACAAGAAAAAAAAGATTGTTACTTATGTAAGTCTTTTCGGCTATGTGCACGCCCACAGGCATGTCCACTGCAAGTGCTGTAATTCTGTGTACTTTTGCAAGAAGGTCTGCATTTATACGTATTTAAAAGCACTACTCACTCTAATAGAATAAAATATGCTTTCTATTACAGATAAAAGGGATGAATGCTTGATCTGTAAAGTTCCATGTCGTACAGTTCTGCTTTCGAAACGTGTAAGTTGAAACCTGTAGTATCTGAAAGTGAATCACAGTGTTTCTTTTTAAATGTGACATTCAATTTTTAGTCATTTGCGGTGTCTAAAACTTTTGTTTGTTTTGCTACGTGCAGTAGGAGATCTTACAAGCTTTCTGCATAAAGTCCAATAGCGTGGTTCTGAATACCTTGCACAACTTTCTCTTTAGCCAGAACCTGGCCCCATTAGGAGGTGTGGTGCTCCTGGGAACAGAAGTCGGGTGCCTGTGTTTCTTCAGTACAACACCAGCTCCTCAGGAAGGTGGTGCAGTTTGGTTTTCCTGGGGTCATTTCCAATTAAGAGGGCTGAGGGAAAGTCGGTGAATTGATTCCTTCACATTTAAGGTCTAAGATGTGTATTTGATCTGATGTTTAATCTATAAAAATTGCTTTTCTGATTACAAATATAAAATTACACAAAACTCAAACGTAACAGAGAATCATAACAGAGCATGTGCAAGTCCCCCAGGCCCTACTTCCCGAAGCTGATGACAGCCAGGAGCGTGGGTCCTTCTCTGGATCCTTCTCTGCGTGTTAGTGTGATTTACCTTTTATGGGGTGTTTCCCAGTTGACGCTACATTTTCTAAAAGGTACACACCCACATTCTCTAGAAGTGATTGCACGGTATGACAGTATTTTCCTATTGGTAAACCTTTGGGTTTTTTTGTTTTTTTTTCTATTTCAAACAGTCTTACAGTGAACATTTTTTTTTTTTACCATAGTTCCGCATACTTGTAAGACTATTTCTAGAGCATAAATTCCTAGAAGTGGGAAAGCGAGGGCTTTCTGTTGGGGTCTCCGTGCGTGTGGAGTGCAATCACTCCCTCTCCCTTCTGTCCCATTCGGGGACTCCATCCGTATTTCCCCTCAGGAAGGCCCTGGGCCTTAACTACAGTGAGGTATCACCTCACACCGGTCAGAATGGCCGTCATCAAAAAATCTACAAACAGTAAACGCTGGAGAGGGTGTGGAGAAAAGGGAACCCTCCTGCACTGTTGGTGGGAATGTAAATTGATACAGCCACTATGGAGAACAGTATGGAGGTTCCTTAAAACACTACAAATAGAACTACCGTGCGACCTAGTAATCCCACTATTGGGCATATACCCAGAGACAACCATCATTCAAAAAGACATATGTGGCTTCCCTGGTGGCGCAGTGGTTAAGAATCCACCTGCCAATGCAGGGGAAACAGGTTCGAGCCCTGGTCCAGGAAAATCCCACATGCTGCAGAGTAACTAAGCCTGTGCGCCACAACTACTGAGCCTGCGCTCTAGAACCCGCGAGGCCACAACTGCTGAGCCCGCGTGCTACAACTACTGAAGCCCGCACTCCTAGAGCCCGTGCTCCGCAACAAGAGAAGCCACCGCGATGAGAAGACCGCGCACTGCAGCAAAGAGTAGCCCCTGCTCACCGCAACTGGAGAAAAGACCTCACGCAGCAACAAAGACCCAGTGCAGCCAAAAATAAATAAATAAATTTTTTAAAAAAAGACACATGCACCCCGGTGTTCATAGCAGCACTATTTACAATAGCCAGGACATGGAAGCAACCTAAATGTCCATCGACAGAGGAATGGATAAAGAAGATGTGGTACATGTATACAATGGAATATTACTCAGCCATAAAAAGGAATGAAATTGGGTCATTTGTAGAGATGTGGATGGACCTAGAGACAGTCGTACAGAGTGACGTAAGTCAGAAAGAGAAAAACAAATTTCATATGTTAATGCATATATGTGGAATCTAGAAAAATGATATAAATGATCTTATTTGTAAAGCAGAAATGGAGACACAGACGTAGGGAACAAACATATGGATACCAAGGGGGAAAGGGGTGGGGTGGAAGGGATTGGGAGATCGGGACTGACACATATATGCTATTGTCACTGTATATAAAATAGCCAACTGATGGGAACGCACTGTTCAGCACAGGGACCTCTACCTAATGCACTGCGGTGTCCTAGAAGGTGGACATGTATGTATACATATGGCTGATTTATTTTGCTGCGCAGTAGAAGCTAACACAACATTGTAAAGCAACTATACTCCAATAAAAATAAATTTAAAAAAAAAAAAGGAAGGCCCTGGGCCCTGACAGGTCAGTGCTGACACCCTCACCTCCCTCCTGGCCCATGGAGGTCTTTGTGTAGAACCGGGTTCTGTGTGGGCATCAGTCTGGTCTCCACTCACTGGGGCCCCTGCCCCTAGGGTGTAGGCCTCACCCAGGCCCTCAGGGGAGGTGTGGCTTCTGTCCTGTTTCCCTTGGAAGACAGGGCTCGAGACATCGGGTGCTGTCCAGGGTCTCGGGCAGAGGTCAAGCGCGGGGCTCGCGTGCACACGGAGCCCTTGCCACGGGCGCCCTGCCTTCTTGGCGCCCTGCTCAGCCCCCCTGCGAGCCGGCAGTGGGTTCTGGAGCCGCCTCCCCTGCAGCCGCCCCTCCACAGGGTCCTCCAGAGGCTCGTTGGGGGCCCTGGCCCTTCGAGTGCATTTCCTAGTTTCTAGCTCGGATCTCGCTTTCCCTAAGTGCAGTGTTCCTGTCATTTCAGCGGAGATGGGGAGTGGCTGGGCCTGTACGCTTGGTACAGACTGGGAGGGGCCCAGGCTCCTGGTCTCATCGGCCTGTGTGTGTCCTTGTCCCGGCCCTTCTGTGTCTCTCGTGCTGCTGTGGCCGGGTGGTGGGTGGCGGTGGGAGGCAGGTGTATCTGCACGAGGAGTGTACGTGGGCAGGTGCCAGTTCGTAAACCCTACTTTTTCATGTTTGCTTTTTAAATAACTCAACACGGGGCTTCCCTGGTGGCGCAGTGGTTAAGAATCCTCCTGCCAACGCAGGGAACATGGGTTCGAGCCCTGGTCCGGGAAGATCCCACATGCCACGGAGCAACTAAGCCCATGTGCCACAACTACCGAACCTGCACTCTAGAGCCCGTGAGCCACAACTCCTGAGCCCATGCGCCACAACTACTGAGCCCACGTGCCACAGCTACTGAGCCTGTGAACCACAACTCCTGAGCCCGTGCGCCACAACTACCGAGCCTGCGCGCTAGAGCCCGTGAGCCACAACTACTGAGCCTGCGAGCCACAGGTACCGAAGCCCCCACGCCTAGAGCCTGCGTGCCACAGCTGCTGAGCCCACGTGCCAAAACTACCGAGCCTGTGCTCCGCAATTAGAGAAAGCCCATGCACAACAACGGAGACCCAACGCAGCCAAACATAAATAATAAATTTATTTTAAAAAATAAAATAAATAACACGTACTTGTGAGCAGTTTGAAGTCGTGCCCATCGCTCTTCCCACTTCTGATTTCACTGTTTCCTTTGTACGCGGCTCCCCCCAGCCGCCTGGAGCCCCTCAAAACTGCCCTTGGTCCTCGAGGAGGGGGCACCGTCCCTCACCCGCGCCGTGGAGTACTCGGTGCCCCTTGGACGCAGCCGTGACGTCCTTGTGGCTGAGTCTGGGCCCTGAAGCACGTAGAGCCCTGGCCCGTGGCAGAGGAAACAGCCTTTTCTCTTTCAGACGGACTCCGACATCCAGGCGCTCTTCATGGGCATAGACGGCCTGTGCAGGAAGTACGCAAGGGAGACCTCCCAGGTGAGTCCCAGGCTTTGCCCTCAGCCCTTGGAGACTTGGTGTTGTGGAGACCAGTCCACTCTGGACACACGGTCGGCGAGTGTCTCCCACCCCCGCTGTGGCGAAGCCGCGCTCTCTGTCCCGTGGTCTCTGTGCCTTTGCTGGGTGTCAGGACACAGTGGTCGCTTGGTCAGGACGCCCCACTGAGCCTCACGATGCGAGGGACGGACCTTAGATCTGGGGTTTGGGAGGTGGGGCTGGGGCTGTCTGGACTCCGGGCGGTGGGCCGCTTTGTGACGCTGTCCTCTCCCGGGGGCCACTTGTGCAGCCCTCGCCCACCCTGTGGCCCCCGTGGCATCCGTGCCTGCCCGACCCTCCTCGTCACTGTGCACGTGCCCCCTTTGCTGCTTCACACACTCGCCCCGCCCCCGTGCCCAGCCTCTAATGCCGCCATCCGTGCCCTCTGCACGTTCCTCCCTGGACGTCACTGGACAGCCTGTGGTCCCCCCGGCTGTCCTTCTGTCAAAGGCGCAACCCCCACTGCTGGCTGCCTGCCACCTGCCCTCGGAGGCCGTGTGGAGGAGCGGCCGGGAGCTGCCTGAGGCCGAGGCCCTTCCCTGGGGCAGGGCCGCTGGCCTGACCGTTCTCGCCCTTTGGCCTGCATGTCTGGAGGCCGTGGTCAGCCAGCTTGCAGAGACCATCCCCTCCCCTGGGAGGCTGCTCTCTGGCTCCGACGTGGCCAGAAGCACCGGTGGGGCCATGGCTGTCCCCCATCATCCCGGGACTGCTCCAGGGGGACGCAGGGGTGCCCCAAGGCTCAGCATCAGCACGAGGTGAGTGCTGGGGTCGGGGGTCAGGGACTGCCCGCATCGCCCCTTTTGCAGTGGGACCCTCTTTCCGGCCAGGTCCCGAGGGCCAGAGCTGCATGAGGACTCGAGCCCTTTTTCATTTTGTTTTGTTGGGACCATCTGACCCCTGCCGAGGCCGCAGCGCTCAGCCTCGGGCGCCCCAGCCAGTGCAGACGGCGTGTGGCCACAGGGTCCGGGCTGCCCCCGAGCCCGCGTGAGCCTTGCGCCCTCAGTGGGGCTGCTCTCGCCTGCCGCTCAGGCACCCACCGGCCGGCCCCTCTCCCAGGGCCAGCTTTGCCCGGGGCCCCGCCCCTGCTGCGGCCTCACCTGTCCTGTTGCGTCTGTGTCAGCCACAGAGGGCCTGCACTCTTGTCCTCACCAGGGTCTTCATTCAGAAATGGCCTGCCAGAGTCGAGGTAGCCACTGGCCTGTCCACAGGCCTTGCTGAGCCCCAGTGCCTGCGAGGCGGGGTCCCGTGTACCAGCCGCTCCAGAACGGCCCGGGGCTGCTCCCAGAGGCGGTGCTGCCTGTTTCTCAGTTTGGGCCCTGCACCAAGACAGGAGGTCAGGGGTCAGCGCGGGACATTAGTCTCTCGCTGCAGGCGTAGGACACACGGAGGAGTGAGCTGTGGAGACAGGTGACTGTCACTGTGTCTTGCTGAAGGTGATTGGGGAAGGTGGCTTGAGAGCTGTCTGTACAAAACCCCTCCCAGCTGTGCACGGCCCTGCCTCAGTGCCCTGCACGCTGTGAGGAAAAGGCACCCGGTCACGGGCTGACGGGGGCTTCACCTCGCCCGGAGTGAGGACTCAGAAGTCTGCCTGCTGAGGCCCGGGGGCAGCAGGACTTGAGAGCCGTTGGTGCGGTCCCGAGCCTTTCTGGGACAGGACCTCGCAAATCATGAGGACTTTGTGCAGCGGCGGCCTTGGGGTCCCCTTGGGGCACCCTTCCACAGGCTGACGCTCTGGGCAGAGCCTGTGCCCGTCGCCCCTCCCCTGGGTGGAGACACGCGCCCCTGGTCTCATGGAGTGGGGGGGCTCACTGGAGCACTGTGGAGCATGTCTCCTGCCCCAAGGGCTCTGAATCCCTCAGGATGTAGGAGCCAGGAGGTCAGGAGACTCTGAAGAGGGTTTGTCCCTCCTGACCACCTCTGGAGGTGGGCTGGGCCAGCCTCCTTTCCCTCAGTTTGGACCAGACCAGTGAGCCCCAGGGAAAAGGCCACCGTCCCTGGATGTTTGCACTCACGTTGGCAGATTCCTGGGGGGAATGAAGTGGGTGACGCGTTTATACAATGTGGACTTCAAATCCCAGCTTGCCCCGCACCCGGTTCTGCTGTGTGTCAGCTGTGCGCAGACAGCGACAAGAATTAGCTTTAAGCAATTCAGTGTGGTGTTTTGAGAGAGTGGGTGTCGTCGTCTGAAACTCTAGTGGTGAAAATAGCCTCTTCCCTTGAGGAAATCACAGTCGCCGTCTTCTAATGTACACGGGCACTCTCAGGGGCCGGTCCGGGCTCTGGGCACCACAGACAAGGAGGTTGGGGCTCGTATAAATGGAGGACCAGGGACGCTGCTGGTTGCAGGTGCTGCTGGCCCCGGATGTCCAGTCAAGGTCGCTGGGCTCCTGGAATGGCACGGCCCTGCCTGTCTGCCTGGTGGCGTTCTTGCCCGGCGCAGGCCCAGTCGGGGTGGCAGGTCAGGGGGTTCCTGGTTGGTCTGTCTGGTCAGGAGGCCATCTGTGATCCAGTTGCTGTTGCCTGAGGGACAGCACATGGTGATCGGCCCTTGTGAAATGTGTCGCATCCCATGGCCTGGGCCCCAAGGGCCACTGAAGCCACACGGAAGGGAGGCACAGCAGCCCCCTTGCCCACGCGGTCCTCACGTGGAACCCGCGGCCCTCGCTGCCTCTGCGTGGAGTGCGCCTGGCCGTGACCGTCCTCAGCCTGGGCTCTGCCGGCATCTGCTCTGGCTGCCAGGCTGCAGTGGGGCCACGTCCTGGGAAGAGCTGGCGGCTGCAGGAAGCCCCCAGCGGCCTCTGCGGCAGCCGCCACGCGCGCATCAGCCGCTGACACGTGTTGTCTTTGCAGGTTTTAGAATTTCAAGAAAAGCACAGGAGGAGACTGTTAGCCTTCTACGGAGAAAAGGTAACTCCAGTTGGCTGGCGGCGAGGAGAACAGCGGTCGCGTCACCCAGCGCTTTTCCCTACACACCTGGTGACCTGGACTTGGTGCACGTTCACTCATGAATAGTGTGAGGGCCACCGCCACATAAGTCACGTTCTGCTTTGTGGTTTAAGAAGTTGAGGATCCACGTGTTCGTCTGAACTGTCGCTTGGTGTAGTGCGTGTGGTAACTGGAAGTCGTTCAATTGTGTTTAGATTTCTCAGCTGGAAGAGTCCCTCAGGAAGTCAGCGCTGAGGATGGGGCAGCCGCAGAGGTGAGGCCCGGGGCGCGAGGGTGGCGGTGGGCCTGTCGTGACTGCTCGTCTGTCTCAGCCCTGTCGTAACCAGGGGTGCAGAGGAGAGAGCACTTCCGTTGGCTAGAAACTTCTGTCAAAGCAAAAGTGCAGGAAACTGGAGGGGAGGAAAGGGAGACAAAAAAGAAGATTTTTAAAAAACATGAGTGGTTCCCCTTGGGGGGCCCCCCAGTGATTCCTGGGGTGACGGGAGGGGGCCTGGAGGAGAGTTAACCCCGTCTGCAGTTCCCCGGAGAGCGCGTGCAGCACACCCGTGCCCTGGTCCGGGCCCTGTGGCAGCCCTGGGCCCACTGGCCCCCGGGGGTCAGTACGGCACCACCCGTGTTCAGCCACGTTCTCGGTTTCATGAGACCTGGTATGAACGCAATGGACGTTCAGAAGTCCCAGCTTGGGGGCCACAGGTTAAGCTGCGGGATTGCTGTCTGCCAGCAGTGACCCCCCCCGCCCCAGTGCGTGGACTCCTGCCTCCTCGCTGCACCGGGCAGCGTGGGCGCCTGGGGCCACCAGCGAGAGTCGGAGCTGGGCGCCTGCCAGTGTGGACTCAGCCTCGTCTGGGGTGAAGAGGCCTCCACCCACCCGCCTTCGTGATGGGGCATGAGCTGCCGGTGCCGCCCGTGAAGGCGTGTTTGGGGCCGGCGAGCTGCGGGCCAGCGCCGCGGCAGAGGAGGCCCTCCCTTCCCTGAAGGACTGCGGGAAACAGCGCGGCCGACACCTCCTGTGGCGGGCGAGGCCTGACCCTGACACGGGGACAAGAGGCCCCCGGGCCAGTCCCTGGGATCTGTCCTCCTTGGTGTGCAGTTTGCTTTCTTTCTGTGGAATCATGTCTTTCCTTAATTCTGGAAAATTTCCAGCCCTTACCTTTCCCATTCTCCCTCTGTGGCTCTGTCCCCACCTGGTGTCTGCACCTGGTGGCCTGCTCCTTCAGACCCCGGTACCTGCGGCGCCCTCTCCGCCCCACCGCGCACGCCTTCTCCCCGCGTCTGTCCGGCTGCTCTCTCACCCTTCCAGCCCATCCCTGGCCATTTCTGGTGCTGTATTCTCGCTCTGCCTCACAGCGCTTTGCTTCCCACCTGGTGTCTTCAGGGTCCCAATCTGCCCGTTTCCCTCGGGCTCCAGGTGGAGCGTTCCTGGCGGGGTGGTTCTGTGCCAGGCCCACCCGCTGACGGCTCTGCATGCACCACTGGCCTGCGTCTCCCTCTGGGGGGAGCCTGTGCCCCCGACGCGCCTGCCTGGGTCTGCCCCGCCAAGCACGGCATGGTGTCACCACTGCTGACCCTGTCACAGGGCCTGTCTCGGCGGGGCCTTGGACACTCGCCCTCCCCACACACCCAGCGTGGCACCCAGTTTGTTCCACTGAGTCACTTGGAAGCGGGAGTGAGTGCCCTTCAGGGAGCTGGGCCCCAGCACGGCCAGTCCCCCTGCCGGTCGATGGGCCGCTCAGCAGGCCTTTATTCAGCGCCTGCTGTGTTCTCAGCACTGTCTTGGGCTCTGGTGAGTCAGAAGGAGCTCCCTCCATTCCTGTGGGATGCAGCCAGGCGTGTGCAGTCACTGAGGCTGTGGAGGGGCCAGGGGGCAGCGCCATGGAGAACAGAGGCTGTTTCTGTTTTCTTTACCTTCAGGTTGGAAGGAATTACCTGGAAGTAAACGTTTATGGCTCAACTAATGCCTTTTCTCCATCTATTTAGTGTGAGATTGTCACAACAGACGGCTTGCAGCACGATAAAAACTCCAGTTTCAAGTAAGTAAAGTGACGCCCGGAAGGGGAGGGTTGTGACGCGGTACGGAGTGGACCCGATCGGCTCCAGCACCAGGTTTCTCGCCACAGCTCCTTCGACAAAGCCCAACGGGCCGCTCTTCCTGCCGCCTGACTCATCAGCCTCTGCAAGGTGTGCACCCCCAGCCCCCAACCCCCGAACGTCAGCGGGCAGTGTTTCAGACGCAGGGGTATGTGGCCGCAGGGATCGGTGGGGGTGGTCACGTGACCCGGGCTGGGCAGCTGGGTGTCGTCCCCAGGACCCTCCTCTGACACTGGGACAGAGGGACGTGGAGGAAACAGGATGAGAGGCGGGGTGTTTCTCTTGGGAGGTTGGAGTCGAGCCCACGGGCAGCAGTGGGATGAGGGCGCCCGAGGCCCCATCAGCCTGGCCGCCCCCACCCCAAGCTCGTTCAGAAAGTAGGGAGCACGCCCTCTTCCCGCCGCCTTGTCCTCCTGCGGGGACGCCCGGCCACGTCCCACGCCAGCCTCTGGGCTGATTAATTAGGGAACTGCCGTGGGTCGAGCCCTACCTGCATGAAACGTGTGGGCCCGGCAGTAGGGTGGACGGAAGTAGTACTCCTGCTTCCGGGAAGCCCAGCAGGAAGCGGAGGGGCCCAGCGACAGTGGCCGGAGGGGGGCAGCCAGCCAGGAGGTGGCCACGCGGGGGCCTTCGGGGGGAGGCGGCGGGAGGGCAGACAGCGGGGGCTTCCGTGTCCTCGGGTGGGTGCGCGGTGGTTTGCAGGTCTCGCTGGCCATGGCGGGGCTGTGATCCCCGGGCTCCCCTAGTGCTCAGCAGCTGCCGGAGGGAGAGCCGCCCGCGGGGCCTCGTGTGTTTTTGTTACTTGGTCGTAACCAGGCCCGTGACCGTGTTTCACTGTCTGTAACAGGGTGGAGTCCATGGAGGTTGACCTCACACCCTCCCCGAGAAGAAAGGTGAGTGCACCTGCTCTCCGCGTGCCTGGTTCCCACATGCTCCGCGTGGATGGTTTTCTCGTCGCTGATGACCTTCGAGCACGCCAGCTCCGCAGACTCTGGGCGGCCAATCTCCAGGCGGCTCCCAGGAGGGACCTGGGAGGGAGGCTGGGGGGCGGCTGTGGGGCCACTGGGCTTTCGGGGCTGGGGCGGGGTGGGTTGCCCTCCTCCGCCCGCTGGCGTCTGAACTCAGTCCTGCCTGGAGGCCTCGTGCTGCTGTGGTCACCGAGTACACACGACCTGTGAGGTGGATGCCAGCATGTGGGCTGGTTGGCGAGAAGCGGTGCTCTGGGCGGGTGGGCAGCAGAGCCGCTCCGGGCTCCGGTGGGGAGACGCTTCCCACCCACTACCCCTCGTCAGCCGTCTCCCAGCACCAGAAGGGGGCGTGGGTACACCTCCGCCCTGCCCCAGACCTCAGCCGCTCATGAGGCAGTCCCCCCAGCCTGGAGCTCACAGGTCCCTGCCAGCTCGCCTTTGCCCCAGGAGCTGGGCCTCGAGCCTCGGCCCACACGTGGCCCCATTCTGGAGGTTAAACGTTCCAGAGATTAAGGCTGACGGCTCAGCGATGATGTGTTCCTGGGCGGCACATTGGAAATTGTGCCTTGGGACCAGAGCGCCACAAACTGATTTGAGATTCCAAAGTGAGGTTCTAGACCAGCATCTACGAGGGCTTGGGTCGACCCTCGTGGGCCCATGTCCCCATCTCAGCACTCACTCCTTGCGTTAGGGAGCAAACAGGCACGGCCACGTTCCAGGAAAGCCATCAGTCACAGGCTGTGGCTGCCAGAACGGGACGCGCGTTTTCAGGGAAAGCTTGTCCACCCAGTGGCCCACCTCCTGGACACCCCCATCAGCCCTGGGGTGGGTGTGCGCACACCTCTCTGGTGGGGCTGCCCTGAGACCCCGAGCAGGGCAGTGAGGTGTCTCCTGGAAACCCCAAGACCCCCCAGGAGGTCCCGCAGATGGCATGGCTGGGCCCACCCTGTGGCCGTGGAACAGAGGGCAGTGCCCATGCTCCCTGAGGTAACCCTGGAAGGAGTCTGGTGGCCTTGGTGAGGGAGATCCTGGAGGAGGAGAGCGGGATCCTGCCCCCCTCCCACCCCCCTGCACTGGGCCTGGGTCCTAGGAGGGAGGGAGAGGCAGAGCCTGCCACCTGCCCTCGGCCGCGCCTGCGAGCAGAGGGGGACCCGCCGGTGAGGTTCCGCGTGGGGACTTGGACCGTGGATGCTCGAGGGCTAGCTCGGCAGGTGCTGGTTCCCCGGAGGGGGTGACCCACGTGTACAGTGAGGGCGTGCCTGAGCCCGTGAACCGTGGGGAGGCGGCGCTGCGGGCAGCAGGCAGGGGCCTCCCGGTCGTCCCCTCCAGGATGTGGCCTCCAGTGAGGACGTGGCCCCGTGGAACCCTGAGGGGCCGCACACGCGCACGGCCCCACCACACCTTCCTGGCACGGGGCCTGGGCCTCTCCAGAACACCCGTCCTCTGGTGGCAGGAGCTCCCCGCGGAGTGAGGTGTGTGGAAGAGGCCGTGACGCAGCGTGTCAGTCACGTCCCACAAGCCAGCCCGGTTGCATTATGGGGACTTGGTGGCTGATGGGCCGGTGGAGAATGCAGCCCAAGGTCGGGGCCATCCCTGGCCTTGGCGGCCCTGGTCGGGTGTGGTCCCACTCTGCCACACCGGCCTCACCACCTGGCCGTCCACGCAGAGATGTGCTCGCAGCCGAGCCCGGGTGACCGTTGAGATCCTGAGGGCAGCCAAGTACGGCTGCCAACAACCCAGATCCTCGACAGCAGCTCCCCGGCGCGCTCGAAGAAGCGGGGCCTGTGGGGGCCTGTCTCGGCACCTCCGCTTCCTGCAGGTGCTGCGCCCGTGCCCTTCCCCGGCCTGGGCCGCGGCCGGCGCTCACCTGCGTCACAGCCACCATCCTGGACACTCCGCATCTTTAAACTCTTTCTGTTTCGCCTGTTACTGGAGCCTCCCCCAGATGGGTGCTAACCCGACAGGAGCGATTTCGTCTCCTCTCTTCGATAACTTTTCAGAGTTGGCCTGTGCTGGACACTCGTGGCCTGACATGTAGGACGTGCCGGAGGTGGGAGGAGGGGCAGAGGCTGGTGCACAGGCGGCCGCAGAGGGGCCGGGGAGGGTGGCCGAGCTGGAGGGAGGCTCTGAACGCAGCCGAGAGACAGCAGCGGCAGGAAGGGCTGTGAGGTCAGGCCCTGCTCACTGCGAGCCACGTTAAAGCCACTGCAGCAATGGGATGAGGGCACCCTGAGCAGTGAGCGTCCCCAAGCCAGCCCTGCCGTTCTCGCAGACCCTGGAGAGGCCTTCGCCTTGGGCACGGGCCTGGAGTGGGTGGGCCGGGGAGGGAGGCCAGAGGGAGGGGAGGCTGCTCCGGTGGGTGGGCAGCAGCCTGCCAGGCAGTGCGACGTTCGAGGGTGGGGGCCAGTCCCTCCAAGGTCAGAGTCTTGCCAGCAGGCGTGAGCCGGAGGCAGGGCCGGGGTGGGGACGTTTGCAGAGAGTGCCCCGAAACGAGGCTGCCACTGAGCTGGCGGGGAGGCTGCTTGACAGGAGCAAAGGACCGTCGTGGGCGCGGGAGCTGGGAAGGTGGGCCCGAGGTCGCAGCAGGGGCGCAGGTGGGGCGGTGGCCGAGTCTAGGGCCCCAGGAAGGGCCAGGACGGGCTGTGGAGATGAAGAGACGGGCACAGAAGCAGCGCCAAGCCTGGGCTCCTGGCAGCGGCTGTGTGCCCCGCCCCAGGCCCCACCGCGCAGTTACAGTGAGGGGGGCAGATCCTGGCAGCGGCTGTGTGCCCCGCCCCAGGCCCCACCGCGCAGTTACAGTGAGGGGGGCAGATCCTGGCAGCGGCTGTGTGCCCCGCCCCAGGGCCCACCGCGCAGTTACAGTGAGGGGGGCAGATCCTGGCAGCGGCTGTGTGCCCCACCCCAGGCCCCACCGCGCAGTTACAGTGAGGGGGGCAGAGCGGGTGGGTGGGGCGCCGCCTGGCAGACGCTGCCGCGTGCGTGGCGTGGAGCAGGCCTGGCGCCGGGCACTGCCCGCCAGCCCTAGCCACGCCCGTCAGCATCTGGATTTCAAGGTGACAGGACGCTCCCCAAGTGATTTACTCAGGACTTTGCAATTCCTAATGTCAGCCAAGAAGTTGGCTTACTTTTCCTCTTCTGAGACTCTTAAAAGCACTCGGTGGGTCCTTCGTCCACTCACCGCCGTGGGCCCTGCCCACCCGGCCACGTTCCCGCACAGAACGCGGTCAGACAGGCGTTTGTTTCTCACGCAGATGAGACTGAGGGGCTGTGTTCTTAGCAGATGAGGAGATTCTCTCCTCCAGAGCGGCAGGTCTGGAACGTTACCAATTGTTTTCCTCTTACAACCTAGCGTGAGGTCGCCACCGGCCTGACAAGGATCTCCCTGCTCAGTCCACCTCGGGATGGACGCATGGGTAAGTGGAGACCCGCCACCTTACCCCAGTCCACACGTGCTGAAGAACTTACCCGGTGGGTGTGGGTCCATGTGGAGGCACGTTTCCCCCAGAGCGGGCCCCTCCTGGGTCCATCCAGGGCCCCACCTGACCCGGCACAGGGGAGGCGGGCCCTCGTGGCCCGTCTCCTGGGCTTTGAACAGGAATCCTAGGGCCTGCCGTGCTTACTGGTGCTTGCTGGGGGAGCACCCGGCCCTTCCCCGGGGGTCAGCGTGGGCCTGCCCGCCTGCCCAAAGCACTAGGCTCTGGCGCACGCCCATCTCCACCCCAAGTCCCTCCCTCACCAAGCTCGGGCCAAGGCCCTGGAAGTTTCCGCGGTGTGTGTCGTCATGGAAATACTTACATTTGAGATCGGTGCTTATCCATTCTTAATCGTCAGCCCCTCTGTTTTCCTTCTTGCCATTGCTGCTTGCATCTCCATCCTTAGATTCACTTTTTTTCGTGCTGAAGTTGAGATTCTGATAGTTGCCTCTGAGGTGTACGTTTTCTGAGCCGCGGCTGCCTAGGGCCTCTTGCTGCCGCCCTTGCACCTGAGCACCCGGTTGGGGCTTGATTTGCTTCTGCACTTTGGAATCGCTGCTGCACCTGCCCCTTCCTCCCTTCCCCTCCCCTCCTCTCCCCTTCGTGGACGCTGTGCTCCCAGCCTCAGCTCACGGGTCAGGCCTGTGTCTTCCTGTCCCCCTTCCCTGCCCTCCCCTGGGATCCCAGGCCATCGGTCACTCCAGGGCCCTTTCCTCGTGCTTCCCGCCTCCATCCTCCTGTGCAGCTGGAGTGTCCGCCCATCAGGGTTCCCTTGGTTTTGGAGGTGGCGTTTCCCCTAGGCCCTGGGGTGTCCTGTGGGCGTCAACGTCCTCTCCGCCCTCGTGCCCGGCCCAGCGTCCCCACCTTGTGCCCCCACCGTCATGCTGCCATGTGGGTGTGGGTTTCAGGTCAGCGTCTGCAGGCCGGCCTGTGGGGCAGAGCCCGGCGCTGGGAGCATCCTTCCCTCGGGAGACGGGCGTCTGGCAGATACTGAATGTAGTTCCCTGTGCTGTACAGTAGGACCTTGTTTATCCATTCTATCAACATCCTGTAACAACCTGAAATGGAAAAGCATCTGAAGAAGAATATATATGTGTGTATAACCGAATCACGTAGCTGTACACTTGAAACCAGCACAGCATTATAAATGAACTATACTTCAGTTTTTTAAAAAACAAAAATGCAGTTTAAAAGAGGAACTGAAATAATTACATTGAAAAGCATTTAGAAGGCGACACGGGCAGACTAACAGAAAAGAGAGTGAGGTGCAGCCAGTAAATAGAATGGCAGGTGCAGGTGCACGTCAGCCACCCAGCACCCGTGAGCAACTGGCCACACCAGGGAAGAGACGCCCCGCACGCTCCCCACGTGAGACGTTCCAAGTGGAAGGACACCGTGCGTGTGGCAGCCGGATGAGGGCTGGGGCGCGGCGTGAGCACCAGAGAAACACACCGGGACGAGGACTGTTCTGGAGACCAGGAGCAGAAGGAACACCCCGTGGTAAGGGGGTGTCAGGAAAACAACAGTTGCCAATGTGTATACACCTGACAGCAGAGCAGGTACGTGGAGCAAAAGCTGCCCATGGAGAGAAGAGCCAACCATCCGGTCTGGGGTGCTCAGTGCTCTCCCTTCAGAGACGGAAAGCTGTGAGGGAAGCAGGAACGAAAAAGACACGAGACGTGTAGGGAACAAAGAGCAAAGTGGACACGCTGATGTCAGCCACGGACAGCATCGGGCGTGAGTGTGCAGCAGACGCAGAGACGTCAGACTGCTGCGCGCTGTCTGCGAGGGACACATCTCGGAGCCGGAGGCGCCAATAGGCTGAGACGAGATAACGTACAGGGTGGATCAAGCCAGCAGCCAGTGCAGAGCCGGAGCAGCTGTCCTCACGTCACACACACGGTCATAAGATGGGAAACGTCTCTAGAGACGGGCATTGCATGATGAGTAAAGGTCATTTATCAGGAAGACGTTAACCGTTAGTGCAAACACGCCACAGAAGAAAGTCCCCAAATGCACGAGGCCAGAGTTAAAAAGAGAAAGAATTCAACATGTGATTTGAGCGCTGCAGTAGCCCACTATCAGTAGTTGGTGGACAACTAGACAAGTGATCAGAAAGAAGACAAGAGACTGCCTATCCGACAAACGTGATACCACCAGCAACAGCAGAGTGCACCGTCTTCCCAAGTGCAAATGGGACATTCTCCAGAAAAGGTCGCACAGTGGCACATAAAACAGGGCCTGAGACTTAGGACTGTTCATACGGAGTGTATTTTGGGGCCACGATGGAATTAAATTGGAAATCAACAGGAAAAAAAATTCTGAGAATAAAACAAATATTTGGAAATTAAACAATGCAATTATAACTAGCTTATGGACCAAAGAAAAAACGTCAACAGTAATATCAGAAAGTAGCTTGAACCGAGTGGAAGAAAATACAGTGTACCAAATTTATAGGATGCAGGTAAAGCGGGGCTTAGAGGGAAATGTATAACTTTAAACGCTTAGATTAGGAAGGAGATCTAAAGGCAGTAATCTAAGCTTCCACCTTAAGAAGCTACAAGAGAACAGAGTAGAAATCTACAAAACAGGAAACAAAAACAATAGAGAAAACCAATGGAACCTAAAGTTTATCCTTCGAAAAAATTAGCAAACTCTTGCCTAGACTGACCAAGAGAAAAAGAGAACACAAATTACTAGTATAAGAAATGAAAGAAGGAACATCATTACACATCCTACAGATAATAAAAGGATTATAAGGAATATTATGAACAACTCTGTCAACGAAGTAGATGACCTACATGCAATGGACACATTCCTAGAAAATATCAAAACTACCTCAAGAGGAAATACTAAGTCTGGGTAGACCTCTATCAAGTAAAGAAGTTGAATTAGTAATTTTAAAATCTTTGCACAAAAAAAGCCTAATTCTCACTGGCTTCATGGGTGAATTCTTTGAAACATTTAAAGAAGAACTAATACCAGCCCTACATAAACTCTTTCAGAAAGTAGGAGAGGATCAAACTTGCCCACTCATTTTATGTCAGTGGTGTCTTCATAGCACAGCCAAAGATAACACGAGGAAAAAACTGAACCATAATCTTCGTGAATACTGGTGCAGAATTCTTTAAAATATACGAGGCCATCAAATCTAGCAACATATAAAAGGACTTATATACCATCACCAAGCGCGGTTTATCTCAGGAATTCAAGGTTATTGACATCTGAAGATCAGTTAACTATATTAGTAGAATGAAATACCTAAAAAACAAGATCTTTACAACAGAAAAAGAATTTGACAAAACTCTGCAGCCATTCGTGGTAGAAACTCTTAGGAGACACGCACTAGAAGGGCACTTCCACAGAGTGGCCAAGACCCTAGAGGTGGAACCTTTTCCCTGGAGACCAGGAACAGGGCAAGGATGCCCACAGCCGTCACGTCTACTTGCCTTGTCCTGGAGGCGCTAGCAGAGCAGAAATTAAGGCGCATAGGTTGGAAAGGAGGAGGTGTAACTACTGTGTAGACAGCTGGTCTTACTGTAGAAGATCCCAAGGGGTCTGTAAGAATACTGTCAAGCATTATAAATGAGCTTGGGGAGGCTACAGGCTGCGAGATCCATACGCAGAACTCCGTTGTAATTCTGTATACCAGCAACCAACAGTCCAAAATTGCACGTAGCTGATAGATCGTAACTGTCAAGGTTTCCTCTGGACTTCCTGTTCTGCCAACGAGTATATTCCATCCTTCCTTTCATAGATGCCACATTGTGACGATTACTTGTGCTTTACGGTTAAGTTTTGAGATCAGACACTTCGTTCTTAATTTACCAAAGTAATCTTGGCTCTTCTAAGGGCTTTGCATTTCCATATGAATCTTAAGGTCCACTTGTCACATTCTACCAAAAAAGCCTGCTGGGGGTTGATAGGAGCTCATCGGTTTGGGGGGAGTTGCTCTCTCAACACTCCTGCGTCTTCCAGTCCATAGACCTGACGTGTCTGCCTCTCCGCTTACTGGACCCCGATTGACCTGAGGAATTGTCGTTTTCAGTGTATGGGTCTTAGGCGTTATCCATAAGCTGGTACCCGAGTAGTGAGTTATCTTGATGGTGGAATTTTCTTTAATTTCAGATTGGGTACAGTTTACGTGGGGCGTCTTTTCGTTCCTCGCTTTCGCCTGATTGTGTCTTTGAAGCCAGAGTGTGCCTCTTGTGGACAGTGTGCGTCTTGTGGACAGTGTGCGTCTTGTGGACGGTGTGCCTCTTGTGGACGGTGTGCGTCTTGTGGACGGTGTGCCTCTTGTGGGCGGTGTGCCTCTTGTGGACGGTGTGCCTCTTGTGGACGGTGTGCGTCTTGTGGACGGTGTGCCTCTTGTGGACAGTGTGTGTCTTGTCTTGTGGACAGTGTGTATCTTGTCTTGTGGACAGTGTGCCTCTTGTGGACAGTGTATGTCTTGTCTTGTGGACAGTGTGTGTCTTGTCTTGTGGACAGTGTGTATCTTGTCTTGTGGACAGTGTGCCTCTTGTGGACAGTGTATGTCTTGTCTTGTGGACAGTGTGTATCTTGTCTTGTGGACAGTGTGTCTTGTCTTGTGGACAGTGTGCCTCTTGTGGACAGTGTATCTTGTGGACAGTGTGTGTCTTGTGGACAGTGTGCCTCTTGTGGACAGTGTGTGTCTTGTCTTGTGGACAGTGTGCCTCTTGTGGACAGTGTGTGGTGGGATGCTGCTTGTAATCTCTGCCTCTGGCTGGAGTGTCCAGTCCATTGAGTCAGCATGGTTACTAATAGGTTTGGATTGATGTCTGCCTCTTTGCCATGTGTTTTTGGGATTTTTTGTTTATCTGTATCTCCTTAACTGCCTTCTTTGGCATTAACTATTTTTAGTGCCCCGTGTCCCCTCAGAGCTGTGACTGCATTCGGAGTCGGGGGTCTCTAGGAGGTCAGCGCCGTCCTGAGGGTGGGCCCTAATCCGATAGGATTCGTGTCCTCACGAGAGACGGCACGCACGGGAAGAGGTCACGTGTGGACACAGCAGGAGGGCACCGTCTGCAGGCGGGAAGCGGGATCCACTGGATCACCAGGAGTCAGGTCTGCCGGCGCCTTGATCTTGGGCTCCAGCCTCGGGGACTGTGAGAAATAAGCGTCTGCTGAAGCCCCAGCCTGCGCTGGTGGCGTGGCAGCCAGAGCGGACTGGGAGACTCGGCCTTCCGTTGATGTTTGCGCTGTCTCGTTGTTGTCTTGCCTCGGGGGCAGCCTTGCGCCTTACCGGCCGCCCAGCTGGATTCTGGTCACATGCGGCAGCTTTGCCCGTGCGGTCCGCTTACCCGCTGCTCTGGGATGCTTTGATTACGTGTAGCCACTTAGGTTACATAGAACCCCAGCGACAGGCCTGTGATGACGTCCCTTACAGAAGCTCACGTGCCCCAAAGATCAGGAGAGGAGGCAGACGCACACGCGCCCCTCGCGCTCGTCAGGTTTCTGGGCCCACGTCCTTCCTGTGGGACCAAGTGCTTGTCGGTGGGTGTTCCTTTCAGACCCAAGTACCGTGTTATTGTGGGGCAGTTTGGCCAGCTGTGAATTCTCCCAGTTTTTGTCACCTTTGAATGACGATGTGTTCATTTTGAGGGTAATCCCACCGGGAAGAGAATTCTCAGATGACTGTTCTTAGCACTCTGCCGAGTCGTCCTGCTGCCTCTGGCCCCTCCTTTGTTTCTGGTGAGGGGTCGCCGCCCTCAGCCGTGTCCTCGTGTGTGACGAGTCGCTTTTCCCCTTTGCTCTGAGGACTGTCTCTGCCCTTTGCTCACTGTGGCTTTGGAGGACTTTTCGAATTCGTCAAGTGTGAGTCCCCTGACCTCGCGCTTCTCTTCCAGGGTGACCGTGGCTGCTCTGCGGGTCTGCGCGAGCTGGCGCCCAGGCATCTCTCAGGCAGGGCAGCCTCTCTGTGCTCGGTCTCTGCTCTGCACGCAGCAAAGCTGTACGCTCTCAGGTCCTGCAGGGTCACCCCCGGCCGTGCTCTTTCCTCCTGCTCTCACCCCCAGCGCAAAGGCGCAGGTGCACAGGGGCCCGCTCACGGCCCAGGCAAGGAAGCCCCCTTCCCAGGCAGGCGGCAGCGGGCGTCCGGGCTCAGGCGCTGTTGTCTGTCTTAGACGATGTCCTAAAATGGTCCCGTCTCATGCTCGGTCTTGGGAAGGAGCTTCGCGGATGTCAGCTCCATCCAGCTGGAGGCCCCTTCTCGGCAAGCCCTGCCTGGGTGAACTGACGAGCCGCGGGCACCTCAGCCTTGCCCCCTGCCACTCTGTCCCACGAGCTTGTGCACGAGGCCCACCCGCTCCCACGTCTCGGGCCGCCCACCCGTCAGTGCCCAGGTCTCGTCCACAGGACGCAGCCTGTCCACCTGGCAGCACAGGGACACGAGCGTCCCCACACTCTCGACCTGGAAACTTACCCTCTTTAAATGTCACCATGTTTTCCGTTTAACTTTTTCAATGGAAATCTTTCCAAATGCACTGAATCACGCCGCTTTCCTGAACAGAAGCTCGGCCCTGACTTGGATGTGTCCTGTTGGCTGTGGGGCCTTGTCTGGTCATTGGCTTTCAGTAGCACCGGCCCAGGGGGCGGCTCCTCGGTGCTGCCCGGGCCTCCTGCAGCGCCCAGGGTCACTGCCCTCAGGGCCGAGACCTGCCGTGGCTCATGGTTCTCGGGTCTACTGAGGGCCTGGCACCCGCTGTTCCTGTGGCCAGAGCGCTGCCCACACGACCCATGAGTTGTTGACTTCCTGAGGCCTCGGTAGCCTCGGCTGTGTTGACAGCCGTTGTCCCCATGAAGTCCTGTAAAGCGTACGTGAGAAAGTGCTGCTGCCTGCCGTCGTGGGGCCGAGCGTGTAGCCACTGAACAGAGGACTGTACCCGGGACCCGTCGGGTGTGTGAGGCCAACAGATCAGGAGCCACCGCCGTGCAGGAGGAAGGTGGACTCACGGTCCCTGGAAGCAGGCGGCACAGCCGCCAGGAGGGGTGAGGCGGAGGCCTGGGCCAGAGTCTGGGCCGCGGTTTTCAAGGGAGGAACGGCAGGGCCGCGGGAGAGGCTGGCAGGCTTGAGGTTGGCTGGCTTGAGCCGTCTCTGTGGTCGCAGGTGTGGGGGCCGCCCCGCTTGTCTGAGGTCCAGCCGGGCTGATGAGGGCCGAGTGGGGCAGCAGATGGAGGGGGGCTCAGAGCTGGCTCTGGATTGGCGGCTGCGCTCGCTCACAGGCAGACCGGCGCCACCTCTGGGAGTCAGCAAGGCCCCCAGACGCCAGACCCTCGTAAAGTACAGAAAACAACAAACACGGTGAACGTAGCTGCCCAGATGGTTTGTCCGCCTGGTTCTCAGCTGTTCTCTGGGGCTTCCTGAGGATCACCTGCAGTGGGCAGTGTCCTCACAGTCCGCACGGCCCAAGACAAAGAGATGAGACCCCCATTGCCCACTTCGTGCTGTGCAGCCTTGGGAAAGGCACTCACCCTCTCTGGTCCAGGTTCTTTGGTTATGAAAGGGGTATCATGAAAGGACACAGAGGGAGCGTAACCTAAATGCTGTCTACCCTTCTTTCCCTGGCTTCCTTCTCTTGAAACTCTCCAAAATTCAGATGCAGAGGGGTTCAGGTATTGAGGAAGAGCAGTCCTTTCACGTCTGCTCCCTGGTGCGACTAAAGCCTACCAGGGTTCATTTGCATCTTCAGAAGAAGCTTCTTATTAGCCCAGAAGCTGTCAACGGGCAGAGGTCGAGCTGTGTAAAACTCCTGCGGTCTGGGTGGAGGTGACACGGCTGTCCTGGCGCCAGGGGTCGCCCGCAGCCCCACGCCCTCCCTCTTGCACCCGGAGTGGTTGTCAGAGTAACAGGAGCCAAGGCTTAAAGCAGGTGTCCAGACATTTATTGAGCGCCTGCCGCGTACCAAGGGTGGCCCCCAACGGAGTCCGCGGGCAGTGTGGGTGTGGGCGGCGGCTGAAGGTCAGCCCCGGCGGTCCGGGCATGAGACTGCGCGGTCAAGGACGGCGCACGTGGGTGAGAAGATGGGGAAGAGGGTGGGGTCCGCACCCTCCTGGGGCGGGGGCAGGGCTCCACCTGTGGCAGGGATGGGGAAGCAGCTCGTTCACTTCTCACCCACCCCCAGGCAGCGTTGCCCACCGCCCTCAGCACCTCGGCCTGACACCGCGTCACGCCAGCGAGCCCCAGGCACTCAGGTAGGTCCCGCTCGTGGCTCCTGGGGGGCGACAGGGTTAGGTGGGGGCGGGAGGGACCCGCTCGTCCCGGCGCTGTCTGCGGGCCCCGAGTGAGGCGGTGCCCAGAAGACCACGTCATGTTCTTGAAGCTAAAACGTAATTTAAGCAGGTGCTCTGTCGCGAGAAACCGCGGAAGAGCCATTACGGCTGCAGGACGTTTTACTCCAGGACAGCCCGGGGTCGGCAGGGTTTCCTGAAGGGCAGGTGGCCGCTGTGGCCAGTGCTGCCCCTCTGCCTGGCCAGGTCCCAGCGCCACCATTTGCACAGGAGCAGCCGTGCCCTTCCTGGACGCAGGCCGCCTCCACGCGGGGCGCTCTCCTCAGCGCTGGGCACTCAGGTGCTGTCTCCAAAGGTGGACCCTCCCCTGACCCCTGACCCCTGACCCCTCTCCCAAAGCCTGTCCACGCTCTGCGGCTCGGCACAGTCCAGCCACTGGCCTCCAGACTGTGTGCCCGCCGCCCCTCGACTCACAGGGCCACCCCCCTACCTCCCTGACCGCAGGCTGCGCCCGTGGCCTCTGTGGGGCTGCTGCACCCCACTCCACGGCAGGAGCCGCCCCAGCTCCGCGCCCTCTGACTGTAACTTGCCTCTTTCAGCATCAGCACAGAGGGGCCCTGTGGGAGGGTCCAGCGACACAGGTCCCGGCCCTGGTAACGGGCAGCAGTTCTCGGGGGCCCTGCCACGGTCCCCACGGCCCAGAGAAGCCCTCCTGCGGGCCTGCCTGCCGTGGCCCCAGGCTGGCCGCGCCACCTTGAAAATGACCTCGTGGCCAGAGGCGCTGGTGATTTTGTCTGTTAAATTTACCGCTAGGATCCCAGCCCTGCAGACGCCCTGGGAGTGGCCCAGCCAGAGCCCTGCACCCCAGGCGGCAGGCAGAGCCGGGACAGGGGCGGCACCCAGGCAGCCCCTCAACATCTCGGGGCTGCTGCAGAGGCGGCATTTAGGTAAGTGCCGCGGGGAAAGGCAGACGCTGTGAGGAGCAGACACAGCTTGGGGCCCCCGAGAGCTGTGCTTCTGCGCCCTTGGCAGCGGTCCAGACCCCAGCCGCGCTCACCTGTGCGTTCTCTGGGGCTTGTGACTGCCGCTTCCTGCAGGGTCTGCCGGCCGCGGGGGGCTCGTGCACGAGCACTGAGCAAGCGCCCGCCCGCCTGGACGTCGGCTCTGCGCCCGCCTGCAGCACGTGCACGTATCCAGTACCGTGATTCTGCGTTTTCCTGATGGAGTGACTCAGTGATACGAGTGAATAAAGTGTTTTTTGGACTCTCTCGGGGCAGCAGTGTATGATGTGTTTGCAGTTGGTACCTTAGAACTTCCTTAGGGGCGACCGTCCCCTGCCTCCTCCCTGCTGGGGGCTTCCAGCCTCGGCTCCTGGGTAGGCGAGCGGGGGTATGGGCGCTGACCACCGAGGCCTGCGGGTGGCCACGTGGGTCAGACCCGCCCCAGGGCCGGGGGTGCCTGTCACGTGAGGCTCATCTGTCTCCAGACGTGGGCTTCGTGTGTGGCTTCTCCCTGCAGGCCGATGTGCCCTCCTCACCCCAGTGTCGCTCTGGACAAGGCCGGCTGCAAAGACGGTTATGATTATGATCCTTCGTGGTGCGGTTACCTGAGACTTGCCCCCAGACTCCCGGCTCCTCTCACCTGGGTCAGGCCCACAGCCTAAGGGCGGGAAGCAGACGCCACGCGCTGCGCACTTGGGAAGCCGAGGCTGGGCAGGTTGCCCTTTGTAGCTTTGTAGCCGGGCGGGGCGGGGCAGGGAGGAGCCCTCCTTCCCCGGGGCTCTCGGTGTGCAGCCCTCCCTGCCGCGAGATAGATAGCAAAAGCCGTGGGGCGTCTTGTGAAATCCCTGCCCCGTTGTGGCCCCTGCGTGCCTTCTAGCGTGGTGAGCATGACGACCTCAGGCGGGAAAACGTAGGCACGTGTGCAGAGCAGAGTTCACCTGTTTGCCACTCGGCAGCGGGGACGAGGGGGAGGGGCTGGCGGGAGCCGAGAGGGGGCGCGGTGGCACCTAAGAGGAGTCCCACGCGCTGCCGCCCCCCGGCTTCCTGCAGATGGAGCCCTGGCTCTGCGGGTTTGGGGCCTGCTCGTCGGTCCACGGTTCTGAAACCCCACTCTCTTCCACCACCTCACCTCGCTCTTAAGACAGAAACTTTGATGCCACGTTTTTCACATATTCTGTTCTTTATCTTTGCTGTTCTTCCCAGTTGGGCTTCAGTCCCGTGGGCATCTGGTCAGCACTTGTGCCACCTGCCCTTTCAGCTCAGCTGACCACTCACATCAGCACATCGCTTTCCTTTTTCAATTCTTCTCACCGGAGAGGCAGAATTAAATAACACATCCAGATAGTAGCGCACCCCCTGCTGTAGACAAAGGCGACATCGCAGCCCAGCACCTGGTGTCACGCCAGCTCAGACCCTCTGTCTGTGGACGCACGGACGTCCAGATTCAGCCTGGACGTTGACCGACAAAGGGGAGTGTGAGTGCAGGAAAACAGGTGGCGGGGAAGCCCAGGGCCAGCGGCAAGGTGAAGGGTCGTCGTGGGGTGGCATGAGGGGCGGGCCACAGCCAGGGCCTGGGGATGGGGAGACGGGGGCGCCGGGCCTGCACGGGCCGTGTCGGGACCTCAGTGTCTTGTCTGTGATGTGGAAATTAAGTGAGACCGTCCCGCCCCACGTGTCACACAAGGACAGTGGCGGGCGTCTCGACACCTGTAGCCTGGGGGGGGTCGTGTGACCGCCAGACTCACCACCCGAGGCCTTTCTGTTTCTGCAGCACCGCGCAGACGCGTGGGCCCCGTTCTCGGGAAAGGGGGCTGCTGCCGGGGCTGCCGGGCGAGTCTATGAGAGCTTTAGGCCAGAAAGAAGGAAAACCAAAACCACACAGACAGCATGGGCGACGTGGCTACGCCCCGAGGCTCGGTCTGCAGAGTGAGGACCACGGAGCAGGCTGGCGGGGACGCGCCCCCGAGGCGAGGGGTGGGCAGAGCGCGCCACAGCCGAGAGAGCGCCGCAGCGTCGGCGGCAGCAAGGCGCCCGCACAGCCCGGTTCGGTCTCGGTACCAAGAGTCCTGTGCAGAGTGCGAGTGCGAAATCACGGGCCTGACCGCAAGCTCGGGGCGGAGGGTAGCACCTGTTTTCCTTTCTATAGCGTGTTCTATTCAGAGGTGCCGTTGCTGTTACTTGCATCCTATACCTGATCCATTTAGGTACGGCGCACTCAGCGGGCGCTGGCTAAAGACTTGACGGTGTATCTACCACGTGGTTTTATCTTGTTTCTCATCTTCTTTTAATTACAAGGTGATACCTATTCATTCAGCCCCAGGACGGAGGGAGCGGAAGCGAGTCCCATCAGGCGGACCCCACAGGCTGCCCTGCCCAGGCAGCACAGCCTCTTCCAGAGCGTCCCATCTCTCAGAACCTGGCTCAGTGGGTGGGGTCGTTGGTTGTGGTTTAAATGAAAAATGGGATCCCACTACGGGCCCCTGGGGCCGGCTGGGCCGTGAGCTCCTCCCGTGGCTTCCGTGGTGGCCTTTGCGCCTGCTGTCCCGCTCTCTACAGCCGTGTGGCTTCCACGGCGTGACGGTCAGCACCACAGCCACACTGCCCTCAGCATCTGCGACGGGGACGAGGCCGGAGAGGGACGTGGAGGCCCCACGGGCAGGGGCGCGGGGCTGAGGCCCCAGCAATTCGTGAGCGTCCTCAAGCCCGTGACCCAGGAAAGCCGCGGGGCGGGAGCATTTGGGGGATGCGGAGGGTCCCGGAGTTCTGACGGGGGACTGGGCTGGGGGAGCTGGACTGGGCCCCCCCACTAGGGCCCCCTCCCGAACAGGAGACGTGGGCCCAGAGGAGGCCCACGAGGCCGGCGGGTGAGGTGGGACACGGTGAGGGCTGCGCGGGGTGAGTCAGAGGGCGAGGCGAGGGGCAGGTGAGGATGCGCCGCAGGCCGCGGGCACCTGGTGGTCGCTGCTGCAGCGGAGACGCTGGCCGGCTTGGCAGAACGGCCCCCGCACGAAGCTGGAGAGGCCACCCGGGGCAGACACACGGCGCCCCACGGGGACCCCCGGGGACACGCGGAGAGGCACACTTGTCTCCTCGGACCCCCTGTTTTTAGGGGTGCTTCAGTCTGATCTGTTTATAACTGCATCGTGTATTTCTGTGCTTCTGAAGTCAGACCTACCCTAAGAGAAATCTTCCAAGAGGCCAGCGTCTGTCTGACCCCCGCCTGCTCCCCACTCCCCTGGACAGAGCTAGTCTTAGTTTCGGGCTTCCATCTTTACCACCTGGAGGAGGCACTCCTGCCCCTCTTCTCCTTGGATAAAGATGTTTTCACTTCCTGCGCCCGGGGCGTCGCGGGCAGTCAGCGCCCAGACGGGTATTCCCAGCTGCCGCCCTTCCCTCGCCACTGTCCTCGGGCGTTTTGGGCCCTTCGTGGGAGGAGAGGCCAGTGCCTCGGGCTGTGCAGGAGCCAGACCCTCTCAGTCTGGACACGCCGTCTCTAAGAGACAAAGCTGAGGCCAGCTGGCAGAAAGTTCATTTTCAGCCAGGAAATGTCCGTGGACAAATAGTGTCGAGTTACGTATTAATTTACAGGCGCTGGATGTGTTTTTCAAAGGTGAAAGGAAGGGTTCCGAGCAGCACACTGTTTCCCGGCACACGGGCCAGCCCTCCGTGGCTTCCACCCGCCAGCCCACAACGAGTTTTATAGAATAATCCAGAAAGGCCTGCAGACAGACAGGAAGCCCCAGGAGGCGCTTGAGCTCTGGAGAGAAGCCCCCTGCTGCCCCGGGGTCGGCCCTCCCAGGGAGCGTCCATCCACCACCAGGGCCCTCCCCGGTCGGGCCTGGCCCCAGGGGAGCGGGAGCTGGGGCGGGGCACCTGGGAGCAGAGCCCCCACCCCCAGACACAGGCACACGGCCGCACGCATGGAGAGCACAGAGGCCCCTGCACGCCCCTCGGTGGGACACGAAGGAGGTTTTGAAGGAGTTTTCTTTTCAGACTAAGAGGAAATTCCTAGAATTCTTCGGTGGTAAATCCAGGCCCCTGCGTGGAGCTCAGGGAGCCGGCGTAGCCAGGATGCGCGTGGCGAGACGAGGCCGGGCATCCCGTACTCCCTGTTTGCGCCTGCTGGGGACTCCAGACCCCTGGGGGTCTGGCCGTAAAGGAAGGCACCCAGCGGGTCAGGTCCTGTGGCCGGAACGTCCACAGTCCTCGGCGGGAGCAGCCTGACGCCACCCTCGGCCGGGTGACCCACCAGGCTTCAAACTCGAGGCCCCACCCGCCATCTGTGTGAGTCAGTGCCCAGCAACCGGGCGAGGCCCCGGGAGGGACGTCCACCAGCCCCGAGTCATGGAAACCACACATCACCCTGTAACAGGGATGCAGCCAGCACGCAGGCGAGCGCCCTGGACTCCGCCCGCCTGGACACTGGCCGTTCACCCCCGAGTCTGCTCAGGCCCCACGGTCGAGCCTTCATCCGAACTTCCCACTTGGAAGGAATCTCACACAGAAAAGTTACCAGGTAACATGGATGCCAAGGGCAGGCCACCCTCTCCCCAGACTCACCGTCGTGGGCAGCTGTCCATCTCCTTCAGCACTCGGCTGCACACGTACTCTGCACACGCACGCCCAGGGCTGTTCTTCAAGCAGAGTGGTTCTCCTTCTGGCTTCGTCTGACGTTTTCTCGTGGCCGGTTGCAGGCGTCCGGACAGAGACCCACTCACCTGTGCTTCCAGGCACCGAGGGTCGGCGCCCCTGCTGGCGACCAGCACCGTGCGGACCTCCACACTCAGCACGGCTCCCTCGGCCTCCTTGGACTTCAGGGACGCGAGCACGGCGCAGCGGAGTCCTCTGCGGTGGGGGTCCCGACGCCCCTGTGCAGACACGCACGGGCTTCAGGAAGGCGAGCGTCGCCAAGCCCCTGCCCAGGTCTGGCAGCTGGGCGGGAAGAGCCTCAGGAGCTGCGGGGGGAGGCGCCCGGTGCCGTGAGATGGGACACGGGTGCCCCGCGCTCCCCACGCGGAAGGGCTTTTGCTCTGAAGCTGCCAGCCTGTCACAGGGCCATACTTGGGTAAATAAGGCAAAGAAAAGAATCGCTAGAAGATGAAATTTTAAAAAATTTTAAATGACCAGAAGATGAAATTCCAAAAGCACAAGCCTGTTTCCTTTTTATGAGATCCAACAGATGTACAATCTCCTGACCGACTGCGACAGAAGTTTCCAAACGCAGGCTCACGCTGACCCCTGCACCCCGAGCATTCTCCAGGGACGGTCACCAGTAGCTCAGGGATGAGGACCGCAGCAGCCTCCTTCCCCCGCCCTCCGACTTCAGGAGGCCCTGCCCCCCACAACCCCCGGTAAGAAGTGGAAAGTCTGAGTGTCCTGAGGGAGACTGGGGGCCGGCCAGGAGATGGGGCGGGGCCCCGGGCTCAGCCAGCTCTCGGGGCCTCGGAAGGAGGAGGCCGGGCAGAGCCGGCCCAGGCGTCGCTGCAGGGTAGCTCCGAGGTGGGAGGCTTTGCAGCCGTCGTGCAGCCACTGAAATCCTCGAATGAGGGCCAAACGTATCCACAGGACTCACCCTCCAGAGCTGATGTCAGGTGGATTTAAAAATGAGAATAACACTGTGTTAACGGCACACAGGCCATGGGGGTGGGCGCCGGGGGCACTGCACCTGCCTCAAACAGGATGTGTCACCAAACCTGGACACAGAAGATGCGCAGGGGCACAGAAAGCGGCATTTCAGAATAAGAAGCCAGAGGATGCTAAATAAAACACCGAGCGCACGCGCATTTTCATCCACGACAACCCTGAAGCTGGCGCACTGCATGCTGTGCGGACACGCCAGTTAAGTTTTAAGGTCTCAGGGCCTGGGGCAGGGGGACGGGGCAGAGCTGCTAGTTGGATAGGTTTGTACTTGGGGTGATGAAAACGTCCTAGAGCTGGTGAGGAGACAGCGCACGGTGTGTATGTGCTGGATGCCTCGGAACTCTACACTTTAAGATGGTAAATTCTGTGATATGTGGAGTTTACCACGATAAAAAAAAACCTTAAGGCACACTGAAATTCAAGATGCTCACACGCAGAAACACCATTTTCACAGTTTAAAACATTCCATGTAACTTGCACCAATGTGGAACGCTAGCTCCGAACCTGTGCTTTTGAAGTCAGGTCACATGCCTCCTTCCAGTGCCACCATCGTAAGTGGGACAAAAGGCTGCTGGCCAGGTGAGGGATCGAATCCCGGACAAGGGCTGGGGTGGGTCCCTGCCTGGTTTGGAGAGGCCCTGGGAGACCTCAGCTGCTCAGCCACCAAGGCCCCAGGTCCGCACCTCCGTGGCACTACCACCACTACTACTGAGCCTGCGTGCCACAAATACTGAGCCCACACGCCACAACTACTGAAGCCACCGCAGTGAGAAGCCCGCGCGCCTTAAGAGTAGCCCCCATTGCCGCAACTAGAGAAAGCCCGCGCGCAGCAAGGAAGACACAAAGCAGCCAAAAATAAATAAAATAAATAAATTTTTTTTTAAAAAGAAAGAAAATCTGTTCTTACACAGCACACACTGCCGCCAGGGGAAACGCACCCCCAGCCCAGTGCCTTCCCCGCCTGCGGTCAAGGGCCAGGCTGGGGGCTACGTGGGCCCAGAGGCCGGAGGACGTGCAGCTCGCGCGTCTTCTAGAAGCGAGGCCCTTTGCCCGCAGCACCAGCGTCCCACAGGAGCTGCCCCAGCGCGTGAGCACTGTCCACAGCAATGGGAATCAGGTGACGCCATCCCTGTGGGGAGCTGCAGGGCCCATGTGTCGCTAGTGGTCACTGCACTGCCTGCTGGACTCACGGACACAGGACTGGCTGTGTCCACGGCCCAGGATATCGGCACCGGGTGGGGGCTGAGCCTCAGGACAGGCACGCACAGCCGCCTCGCAGGAGCCCGGCACGGAGGGCGGCTGTAGGTCCGGCCCGCTCCAGGCGGGCATGGGGGAGTGGAAGGCACTGGACAGGCTGGCGGAGTCCAGAGGCAGCAAGAGTCCCCGTGAGGCTGCGCACGAGGCGGGGCTCGGGCTGCAGAGAAATCGTTCCCCGTCTTTCTGAGTGCCGTGTATTTCCATCACCATCCTCTCCTTTTGGAAAGTCGCTCTCGGAAGGGCCTGCCTGACCCGAGGAGCAGGGAACACAGTGACGCTGTCGTCTGTTTGGCGGGTGCGCTTGGGGCTCGCAGTGCAGGACTCAAGTCGGCGGCTCGGGCGCCGTCCAGGGCAGGGAAGGGGGAGGCCCATCATGGCGGTGGTCTCGGGGCCCCCCCTTGGGCTCCACAGATGTGTGGGCCCACAGCGGGCAGGGCCTTGCCCACGTGGGGACCGGACCACTGCCCTCTGGCAGCAGGCGGACAGCTCTGCGCCCTGGAGACATAGGTGCCCTGCCTGTTCCCCTTGACCGCCTGCCCCGGCAGTCAGCCCCCGGCACTGCCCGGGGGGGCCGGGGGAGGGCGCTGCAGACTTGGGCGCGGCGGCGCCGGGTGGGGCTCGGGCAGCCCACTGAGACCTCGCCCGCTCCCGCTGACGTGAGGATGGCGCCCGGCACCTGGAAGCTCCAGGCAGCGGCCTGGCCCCCAGGAGAGGCTCCAGCGTGGGAGTGGGTGCTTGGACCCTCAGAGCCTCGGAGGAAGGGAAGTTTGGCGCCGCAGAAGCACAGGAGGAGCGGGAGGAATTCCATGACTCAGGTCATAGCCCGTTTGCAGGAAACGTGTTTTCTTCCTGAATCCACGGCACACAGCACCGTCTGCAGGCCAGACTGGGCAGCTCCGGGCTGCGTGCGGACCCCCGTGGCAGGGCGGGACTCGGTCCAGGCGGCCAGGAGCTCAAGGGGACGCCAAGCAGAGGGGCCCAGGCCCAGAGGCTGGAGCTGCCCCACTGGCCTCCCCGCCCCCGCCCTGCTCCCGTGGAGGGACGGCTGGCGACACGGTGAGCTGAATCTGTGTCGCCAACCAGGGCAGCGTCGCTGGCGTGCCCCGAGCCCCCGCAGAGGGTGGGGCTGACTGGGAGGGTGGAGAGCGCAGGAGTCGGAACAGGACTGAGGGTGCGGGCTCGGCAGGGGGCACAGCGCTGCCCGTGCTGAGCAGGGCAGGACCCTGCTCTGGGTGAGGCGCCCTTCACCCCCATGTCCAGAGCGGCGTGGGCCTCCGGGCGTGGCCCTCGGGACACACTCCAGCCACAGGTGCCACATGTGAGTGGGCCAGCCTGGGTCGCTGTGTCCAGGAGTCCAGCTGGCACCTTCCCCAGCCAACTCTGCCGCCTGTGGCTAACCCCTCCCGTCTCCGGGCACCCACGACACTGTCCCCCAGGCCCACGAGGCGCAGGACCCGAGCAGGGGCCTCCAGCCTGGCCTGAGGTGGCACCAGAGCTGGGCACACTGAGGGGCGGGATGGACGCACAGGTGCGCATGCATCTGTGGGGATGTGGGCGGGGACCCCTGCTCAGCCCCTGCGGGGGGCGTCCGCACAGCGTCCTGAGGCCTCGGTCTGGGTCGGCAGCGGCTGTTTCTGGCCCCAGGTGGCTTGGTCCTGACTCTGTCTCAGGCCAGCAGGGAGTGAGCCTGGCAGGTGTGAGCAGGACCCGGCGACGCCCCCAGGCAGGTGGTCGGCACCGGGCCCTTCCAGCTCTTCCTCCCGAGCTGACTCCTCCAGGCATCTTCTTACTTTTATTGCTGCTGGTTTTCTGCGTTTTCTGCATCTTCCCCCAGAATTTGGCAGAAAGACGATCTGCCTCAGGGCTTTTCCCACCGAGGCCCCGGTGGGCTGATTCGGGAGCGTGGCGGCTGAGCCGGGGGGCATCCTGGGAGCGGAGTTTGTTTTCTTTTCCGTGGAGCTGGAATCGGCAGCTTCCGCGTAAACCCGGAGGGCGCCGTGGTTTCCTGCCTTGTGGCCTGGTGCTGGGGGCCCCCTCCGGCCCCTCTGCTGGTCCCCCACCCCGGGGAGGAGCTGGGGTCACCGAGGCTTCTAGAGTCCCCCACAGGAACACTTGGCTCCCCCAGGGCTGAAGGGCGGCCTCGGCTGGCTGTCCTTCCTGGAACCACCTCCAGCTCCTGCCCAGAGGAGCTTCCACTGGGCGTCTAGACCTTCTGCCCAGGCCCCCGGCTTGCTGTCCGCACCGCCAAGCTGGGAGCACCCTTCGGGCAGTGCCGTCGTCGGGCGCACAGGTCGGAGCTGCCAGCCTCCCATCCTACACGAGTCAGCCCCACTTCCAAGTGTGAAAAGCTTGAGTCCAGCCCTTGGAAGCATTTCCAGAGGTTTTTGGCATCAGAAAGAGCCTTCTGTGAACCTGGAAATGTGGCCGGTGGACGCAGGGGTCCCCATGGGCACTTCTGGATGGGCAGCCGCACTGCACCAAGGATGTCTGCTGCTTTCCAGAACAAAGAGGCCTGCACTGGGCCGCTGGGCACCCCTCACCCCTGGCGGGGGTGTCTGGCATGGATGACACACAGGGACCAGGGCAGCAGACAGAGGAAGCCCGGGACCTCCGCACCCTCCCTGGAGACCTGTTCGCCCTGTTGTGCCGGAGCCCTGCCCTGACCCCTGAGTGCGGAGGAGGCTGGGGACACGCCCAGATGCACACCGTGTGCACACTTACGGAGGCACGGACACGTGCGTGCACACCCAGCCCGGCCCCCTCTGCTCACACCGTGTCGGCAACACCAGGTGACAGGTGACAGCTCGCCGAGCCCCAGAGCAAACCCACCGCCCTGCACCCCGAGACCCTGGGAGCCCGGCTTTGCACCGGTCCTCATGTCCAGCCTGGGACGTCCGAGCACACACGGGACCGAGACGGCAGCTCCCAGGGCTCGGCCTCCCTGACCTTGGGGCGGGGTGCAGCCCACGAAGCCCTGGGCGGTGGATGACCCCACGGGACAGAGAAGCCCTTCCTGACGTCTCCCTCCTACTCTGGCCACAGCGGCCCCAGCCCCCCCACCTCCCCGGACCTGGGCCCGCACCCCAGGTGCCCCTCGGCCAGGCCGACGGAGGTGTCCCCCCAGAACTGCAGGTCAGCCTGCCGCCTGGCCCTCCGTCAGCTGTCCTGGGTCTCAGCCATCACCGAGCGAGCGCCGGTCAGGAAACTGGATATATTTGCAATTATTTAAAAGCTCAGAGCCAGCGTTCAAGATGGGGCTGTTTTTCCAGTGGAAACTGTAGCGTGAGCCCAGAAGCTTCCCACTAACCCCCTCGGCACGTGAGGCCGACACCCCACTCGGGGCCACGCCAGGCCAGCCGCCCCCCGGCCGGGGTGGTCCCACTGCAGCGCCTGCCCTGCCCCGGCCCGCCGGGAGCCCCCTGCACACACCGGCCCGACCCTGGAGTGAGGGCAGGGCTGCCCACCCGGCCTGGCCGACACGAGGGCCGGGAGGAAGACCCTGCGGCGAGCGCCGCGCCCTGCAGCCTCCGCTCTGCTCAGACCCCAGGTGGCACCGAACCGCCCTCAGCCGGCCGGCCGGGGCGCAAGAGACAGCACAGCACTTGGCTCCCGACAGCCAAGCCCCGGAGCCCAGCGCCCTCAAGCGCGACTCCCTGGACCGCCGGGCTGTGGCTCTCGCTCACCCTCCCCAGGGACCCCCGGGCTGGGCCCCCCTGCGCGCACCTGTCCTCCTTGGGGGAGCGGCTGTCCCCACTCGCATTGGCTTAAGCCAGGGAAACGCGGGACGGTGCTTATGGCTTCGTGGCCCAGAGGGCGGCACCCAGGGGTGCTTCGAGGCTGTTCACGGAGTGAAGCCTCCAACCGTTCCAGGCGCCGGCGTCGGGCAGACAGAGGAGGTCCCCAGCCCCAGCCTTGAGCCCCTGAGCCCAGCGGGGCTGCCCTCACCCACCACTCACTCCAGGACCTGGGCCCTAAAGAAACGGGTGGGAGCCCCAGACCACTCTCCCCCACCCCACAGGGGCCTCTGCTCCCCACTACTTCGGACACTGAGCCCCAGGTCCTTGACACAGACGTGCCCTAGAGGATAGACCCCCCCCCACGGGCTGGACACACCTGGGCGCTGCCTGCGGGTCCCTGGAGCTGACAGGAGCCGGCAGGCAGATGGGTCCCCGCCACGGCCACCTCTTCCCCAGAGGGACAACACACCGCTCTCAGCCCCTAGCGGGGGAAGGGCCACAGGAGGTGGGCACTGGGGGATACGCATGACCCAGGCTCCCTGCCTGAGCTGAGGGCCCCCTCCAGGCCCAGAGGGCCGAGGATGGGTTGGGTGGTGTCAGGGGCCTGGAGCCACAGGCCAGCACACCTGGGGCCCAGAGGAAAACCTGCTGCCCCCCTGCCTTGAGGGCTCCAGGGAGACCAGGAGGTCGTGGGACCAGCCGGCGTGGGCGGCCACTCCCCTAAAACGGGGACACGCTCCTTTGTCCTGAGTGTGCGGTAGCCCTGGCCAGACAGCGGGAGGGGACATCGCTTGGGGAGGCCCTGGTGGACGGGAGGGGCAGCCCAGGACCGCCCCGCTGCGGCCCCCTCCCGGGCAAGCGCCGGTGGCCAGGGGCACAGGGCAGGCCGGGGGCCACGCTGGGGCTGGAAGGCCACGGGAAGCCAGCCCTGCCAGGGACAGGAGCCACAGGTCCGGCCACCCTTAGCAGAGCGCAGCCTCCCCTCCGCCTCAGGAGGGAGGCAGAGGGGGCCTGCGCAGCCGAGGGACGGTCCAGGTGTTCGCTGCGGCCCAGGCTGGGGGTGGGGGCGGGGGCGGGAGTGCCTCGAGCATCAGAGTCTCCCACAAAGTCACAGGGCCGCAGGCTGAGGTGCCGGGAAGGCTGGCGCCCCCGCCAGGGCCGGCGGGGCTCAAACACCACCCCACGCCCAGCAAGGGCCCAGCTCTCGTTGTCTGTGCGGGACTGTGCAGCCCCCGGTGAGCGACGGCTGGCGTGGTTGTCACACACACACACACACGTGTGTGCACACGCGCCTCCCCCGGCACGGAGCCCCGGCCCCTCGCAGGGCAGGGCGGCCGGGTTCCCAGGCCTCAGAGCCCCTCTCCTTGCCCTGCGGACCCCAGCCCGTGGCAGGCCCCTCACCCGAAGTCCCACCTGCTGGGGCTGAACCTGGGCCCCCAGGAGTGGACTCGGGTCTGGCGTCGGGTGGAGGAAGCTGTCGGCTGCCCGCCGCCCCCTGCCCTCTCTGGGCCCCCATCCTGGCCCCCCGGCTGAGCCGGGGCCTCAGGGATGTGGTGACACCCCGTGCGCCCACAGCCTCCCCACTCTGGGTGGGCTTCAGGCCCCAGGCCGTCTCAGAGGGTCCAGCACCCGGACCTGAGCCGCGTTGGGGGATCACCGCAGGTGTTCCTGCCAGGCGACCTGGAAGCTGCTGTGCCTCTGGTGGGACCCGAGGCCGGCACCTGCTTTGGTGTCTGGACTGGTGCGATCTCTGCCCGCGAGCATCAAAGCTGGGCCCCGCCGGGTGCCCCGCCGGGCAGAGTCAGCCCTTCCCAGGGGAGATACTGATCTCGGAGCAACAAAGGGGCCTCAGGGGTCACCTTTCAGCCTCCACACAGGCTAAGGAGAGGCTGAAATGCATCCGGGATGGAGACATCAGGCAGCCTGGGCCCCCAGCCCGCTGAGCCCCACTGGGGCTGGCCTGCCCTGGAGACGCCAAGGGAGACCCCACCAGGCAGTCTCACAAACAAGGCTCCCGGCGGTCCTCTGGCCTCACACCTCCTGCCCCAGGCCCCTCTAGGAAGGGTGCATGGAGCGAAGGCACATTTGAGGGAGGGGACAGAAGGGGTCCCAAGCCTCTCACACCCATACGCACACTTGCACGTGTGCACATACACACAAGTGTGCGCGCGCTCCCACCGGGGCCCAGGCTGCCTGGACAATGCTCCAGGCCCAGAGCACGACCCCCGGCGGGGAAGGGAGAAGCTTGGCTGCTTCAAGAATGGGCCACAGACCCTTCGGTCACGTCCAGGAGGCTCTAGGGAGCGGCGAAGTGCAGGGTGGGGTGTGGGCCAGCCCCCCAGCTGGACAGACCCCGCCTCCCCCCATCCACCCTCGGCCAGGGAAGACACGGGCGCTTGTCAGCGGCCAGGAGAGGAGAGAGGAGGGAGGGTGGGGGGAGGCCACGGATGGGGGCCGGCCGCAGCCTGGAGCAGCGGCTGCCTGGGGCCTGTGCTCCGGCCACGGCCCTCTGCAGTGGCCAAGCATTCGGGGTGCAGGGGTGGGGCCGCGGCCAGGCCTTCCTGAGGTGGGCGTGCAGGGTGCAGAGCGGTGTGGGCCTCCAGGTCCAGGCCACTGGGACCTCCAGCTCCTCTGCTGGGCCCGTCCCTGGCGTCCGCGGGGCCCTGGCGGCGAGGGCTGCTGGCTGGCGCTCCCCTCATTTCCTCTTGGCCCGAAGGCTCCAGGCGGCCGCGGGAACAAAGGGTGGATTGTGCCTCGTTCTGGGCCCGCTCCCCGCCCGGCTGCTGCCCCTGCAGGGCCCCATGGGCGACGCTTGTGTCTGTAGCCAAGCAAGGCTCCTCCGACCACGCTGCGAGGGCTCAGCGAGCGGGCGGCCGCGGGCACCGGCCGCGGCCCGGGAGCCTGGGAGCCTGTCCCAAGCCCAGCTGGCCCGCCACCCGCCCTGCCGGCCTCCCTGAGTCCAGCGGCAGCAGCCAGGCGGTCTCGGCTGTGCCCGCCCCTCACCTTCTCCTGTGCAGACACTTCCTGTCACCAGCGCACGGCTCTCCAGCCCCGGCCCCTGCCCAGCCCAGGCCCCCCACGTCCTGCGACTCTCACCACCACCCATCTGCCCCGCTGGAGCAGAGGCAGACACCCCCTGCTGTCCGTCCAGCCAGGCCTCCCCGTCACTGGGCATCTGGGGATGCCCAACGCTCAGGGCTGGCTTCTGGGGGGCCACGGGGGCCAGGCCCCTCAGTTTCCAAGTGGGCAGAAAGGAAGCAGAGGAACTGTGCCCGACGTCCTGCGTCCAGCACCCCTCCGGCAAACATTTAATGAGCGCTGCCGTGTGCACGTGTGGGCCCCAGAACCCCAGCCCTCCGCAGCCTACAGATGGGGACGGTGGCAGGGCGCAGACAGTCTGAGGCCAACGCCATCCCGTTTGCCCGTCGGGCCCAGGGTCCTGTGGCGGCAGACCTCCTAGCAGGTGGTCCAGTCCCTGCCCGGCCGGCACCCACACCCGGGAGACGCTGGTGGACACAGGGATGTCCGCAAGGCCTCCCCCAGAGCAGCCGGGGCCGGCGGGCCGCTCAGAGCAGCGCTTCAACCAGGGGAGACCGGAGGTGCTGGGCTTAGGCAGGCAGAGGGGGGCCAATGTCCTCCCCACCAGAAACGGGGCCGAGCCGGGGCCTGGGGCCCCGGCGCGACGCCCACCCCGTGGAGCCCTGCCCCCAGAAGACGCCCAGAGGCCTCCGCTTGGGGCATCCCGTGTCCCCTTCCTCCCTCCCTCCTCCCCCACCCCCACTGTTGGTTTAGCTCCCGCCGCTGCTGTCAAAGGAGCTTTGTGGCCGCGAGTGGAGCCGGTGCCCATGGTCTTGGAGGGGCTCCAGGAACGAACAGCGGAGGACGGCTTTTGGAAGAAACTGAAAAAAAAATAAGAGGAAAAAGTTGTGAAGGAAGAAGGAATTTGCCTCTGCTGAGCCCGGTGCCGCCCCAGCCCTCCCTGGGCCTGGGTCCAGGCTGAGGTCCTGCCCACCCACCCCCACCCCCCGCCAGGGCCATTCCGTGCTCAGGCCTGAGCTCACCTCCTACCCAGGCAGGCCCCAAAGGCTCCCACCAGCCCCTGAGCCAGGTCCTCTCGTCCAGGCCACAGACGAGGAGACTGAGGGTCCGAGTAGCTGGGTATCTGCCTAGGGTCTCATGACACAGAGAGGCTGCTGGCCCGAGAAGACGGCCTGTGCACGCTGGGTGGGAGGTGCTGCCGGGCGCTTTCAGGCTGCACAGAGCGCGGTGAGGGTTGAGGCTGGGGTCCTGGCTCCCTGCCTCCCAGGGCCCTAAGAGGATAGGGTGGTCACCCCCAGACTCTCACCTTCCTGTCCCCAGGCCCTGGCAGTTGACCGCAAGCCACACTTTCTGCCAGTGGCTGGGCCACACGAGCAGTCCTGGAGGCTGGCCGTGACTCCCCTGTGATCCGGGGGGCAGGGGGGCAGGGGGGCAGGGGGGCGTGGCCACCAAGAGCTCACTGCCCCTCGCTCATCAGGTCCTGTGTGAAGCTGGGTGGCCCTGGCGTTGCTGGGAGCGTAAAGCCATCCCAAACCAGGTCCCCACGGCGTGCCGGAGGGGGGGCTCCAGCAGGGAGTGGGCAGCTTCAGCGCTGCCCTGGGCTGGCGGGCTTCGTGAAAAGGCCACTGGGACAACATTGGGGCAGAACTAGGGAGGGCCTGGGGGGATGAGGCAGCGGCCCCAAGCGAGAGTCCAGGGACCCACTGACGGGGGCTGCCAGTTTTCCAGGAAGCTCAGGAGTCTGTGAGCTGGGGGAAGAGACAGCATCAGTGCGGGGCCTCCCCACCAAAACCCACCTGCACTGCCTGCCGTCAGGGTGGACGCTGCTGGGGGACGGCTGCTGCTTTCCAGCAAAGACCCCCACCCACTGGCCTTGCCCAACCCCAGCACGGAGCCCCCAGACCCTGGGGACCCCGCAGAGGCAGATGGAGCCTCTGGGGGTCTGCAGTCCTGGCACCAGGGCCCAGATACCCACTGCCTGTCCTGTTCTCGCGGGCTGTGCTCTCCGCCAGGGTCTCTCTAGGGCCCAGGGATGGCATTTGGGGACATGAGGTGGACAGCTCGGCCTTCCCTTCAAAGGCAGCGAGTCATCCCAACCAGACCCTCTCCATCCCCCACCCGTGACTCAGGATAAGCGGCCCCGCCCCTCTGGCCAGCTGTTGGCAGCTGTCACCACCTGCCGGCCCCGGGCCAGATGCCCCACGGCTGTGGAGCGAGCGGGGGTGGGGCATACAGCTGTCTGGGTGCTGGGTGTCTTGCCCCGCCCACGCCCTTACCGGAGCTGCTGGACCTTTCATGGATCCCCCCACCCCATCCTGAAATCAAGTGTGTGTCTGCGCCCAGCCACCATGGGGCGGGGGGGACCTCTGGTCCTAACCTGAGGCTGCCCCATGCAGCCAGGCCGGCCCGCGCTCCCTCCCCAGGGCTCGTCTGGGTGGCTGGCGGGGCCCTCAGAACCGCACTGCTCATGCTTCCGGCTCAGCTTCCCTGGGGTCTGGAAGGTGCGGGGGGGCGGGGGGGAACGTGGGTCAGCGCAGCCTCTGGGGCTGGACACCCGCGGCCCAGGAGACACGAGGGAGCCAGTCCCCGAGCTCTGCACCCAGATCAAGGAAGGAGGGGCCGTGCGTATCTCAGCCCGAGACCCCCTGCCCCTTGCGTTGGCCACCAGCCTGACCCAAGCACTCTGCCTTGTCACCCCAGACGAGTGCCAGAGACAAGAGCCCCGGAAAGGAGCCAGCCTGCACCCTGAGGAGGAGTGCGCTGAGGAACCCCGACCCGGGGCCTCGTTCTGCCCCGAGCTGGTGCAGGCTGGGTGCTGGCAAAGCACCCTCCCCCCGGCTCCCCAGGCTGCCCAGGGTGCCAAGGTGGGGGCATGAGATGCCGGGCCTGGTCGTCAGTAGCCTTGTGGTGGATGGGCACACCCAGCTGGGGCCAGTGCAAGTCCTGTGTCAGCGGCTTCCACGCCTCAAGTCAGCGGTGCCAGCGGTGCGGGCCGCTGACTGGGGTGCCACTGGCCGCGGGGTCTGGGCTGGGCTGCTCGGCAGACACTGGGGGGTGGGCTCTTGAGCCCACCGGGCATGACCCCAGGTGACCCCAGGCAACACTGCCAGAAAAAGGCGTCGGAAGCTGCTGACCCAGGGCTCCATTGGGTGCCACCCCCTGGGGGGTCTCCACAGGAGAAGCCCCTTGGGAGGCAGATCCCACCTCCAGGGCCCTACATTCCCAGGTCTGGGGACCCTTGCAATCTCCCACCTGGGGTCACTGACGCGTGCTGGCCTGAATGGGAGGTCGACCCTCCCTTCCACAGACGGCGGCAGTCGAGGGCTCAGGGTGACTGGGCCGGGGGAGCACCGGCTTGTGGAGGTCTCTGAGCCAAGGCAGGACCGGAGAGGGCTCAGCGGGGCAGCCCCTGGGTGGGGCTGGCAGGATGGGGGTTGAATCTGGGGAAGGAATGCACGGACCTCCACAGGGCTCCCAGGACAGGCCCTGGCCCTCAGCTCCCCTGACGCCCGGCCCATCTTGTGAGGGCCCTGAGCCCAGTCAGGCCTGGGCGGTTGAACAGGACGGGCACCCGGCACCGGGCGAGGTCAGCACGGGGCACAGAGGGAGCCCCAGCTGCCGGGCCCGCCCCCTGCCCTGCCCAGTCCCCGCCCCTCCCCGTGCTGGGCCCGCCCCCTGCCCTGCCCAATCCCCGCCCCTCCCCCTGATCAGCAGCCTCCGTCCCTGCCCACCAGATGCAGCAGGGACGTGCCAGGTGCTGGTGCCAGGCATGGGGTGGAGGCTGCTTCCCAGCCCAGCCAGGGGGCCCGGCCCCCGCACAAGCTTGACCCTGTGGGAGTCCCCTGTCTCCGTACCCCACCTTGCAGCAGCCCGCCTCACAGGCCCGTGTGTCCCAGGGCAGTCCAGCCCACGCCCTGGGTCTGGGCAAGGTGCGCCGGGGGCGCTCACCTTTCGGCCCCTCGGGTCCCAGCCCCTCCATGCCACCTCAGGCCCCGCAGCAGGTCCAGGGCCCTGCAAGCCCCAAGCAGCGCCACCCGGGGGGCTGGGAGAGCCTGGCTGGCGCCTGCAGGTCCTTAACCCCATGCCCCGAGTCCCAGGTTGAGTCTGTGCTGGTCCCGACCCCACGTCCTATGTTCCTGTCCCTTTTCCTGTGTCCTACATCCTGCGTTCCTGTCCCAGGTCCCCTGGCCTGGCCCCCAGACGAGGCTCTGATCCCCTGCCCGGCCCTCCCAACCCCAGGTCCACGGGCTGTGGTGGCCCCACGTCCCCTCATCTTCAGCTCCTGTCACATCGCCTGGTCCCTGGACATCAGCCTCAGCCCCCCCCCACCCCGGGACAGCTGCAAAAGACTCTCGGCCACCCCTCTGAAGCCAGGAGGGCTGGGCTGCGGGGCTTGGGGGTGGGGAGGGAGCGGTCACACCCGAGGGTGTCAGAGCCTGGGCCGCCATTTCAGGCTCACCAGGCTTCAAGGGGACCACCTTATCACAGCCCAGATCAGAGGGAAGATGCTGGCCTGGGGCTCCTCCCTCCTGGCACCCACCCACCCAGCACCCACCCCCCACCCACCCAGCACCCACCCTCCCCACCACCCAGCACCCACCACCCAGCACCCACCACTACCCAGCACCCACCACCCAGGACCCCCACCACCCAGCACCCACCACCCAGCACCCACCACTACCCAGCACCCACCACCCAGGACCCCCACCACCCAGCACCCCCACCGTGGACATCAGGAGTTTCGGCCCAAATGGCTCTCAGAAGCCCCAACAGCACGAGCCATTAGTGGCTGTGAAATCAGATCAAGACATTGACCCCAGCCCGGCCTGGGAGTCCCTCTGAGACACAGCTGGATCCCCCTCCGCTCCCTTGAGACTGGGGGCCCCCACTCCCACCCCACAGGGAGCCCCACAGAGCTGAGCACGGGAGGCATTTCTGTTCCTGTTGGGGGTCCTGGTAGCATCACGGGTGGCTGTGCACTGGTCTTTCTGCCTGTGGCCAAGGGCACGTTAGGGCCTGGCCTTGGTGTTTGTGGAGGGGCAACTGTGGCAAGAGAAGCCAGGGCGCGGTGCCTCAGAACACAGGAGGTGAAGCCCTGCCGCGGTGCCCCTCCTCGTGCCACTCCGGGCTCCCCCGGAGCCCGGGCTCTGGAGCCCAAAGACTCTTCTCTCAGCCTGCTCTGCCACCTGGCCCCGCCTGCCGCCTGGCCCCGCCCACTCGCGCTCCCATTGGCTCCGCCCAGGCACAATCTGGGAGCCCCCAAGGGGGGCGGGGCGCCAGGGAGAGGGAAGGAAGAGGGGGTGTTGGGCAGAGGGAGTGGGGCCGGTCAGTTGGAGGCCCAATGAGCAGACGTCTGTCCTGGTGGGCTTCGTGGTGGCCGGGCAGCCCCAAGAGGATGGGTCTGTCTGGTCGCCCAGACCCCCCGCCCAGCCAGGCGCCCTAACATGTCCACAGAACGACCAGCACATCAGCAGCCCTCGCTCCTGAAAGGGCACTGGGGGATGGGCCCGGAGCCACTGGTCTCGCGAGAACCAGGACCCGGGCCCCGATGGGCCTGTCGGGGCCCGTCAGGTCATTAGCCCCGCAGGCTTCCCTGGGGCAGATGACGAGGGTGGTCCCCACGTGAGCCCAGGTGGACAGCACTGTCCCTCAGGCCAAAAGGGCACAGGGCTGGGAGTGGCAGAGTCTCCTTTGAGGTTCTGGGGGACTGTACCCTCAGGGGTGCTGGGCAGGGGGCAGCTCATCCCCTGTGACCCAAAGATGGCCCACAGCCTGAGGTCTCCCCACTGCCCAGCGTCTACCCTCTCCCCACCCTTCCCCGCTCAGACTGAAACCCAACCAGGCGTCGGATGCAGCCTGTCCCGTCTGGGGAACATCTGTTCGGTCACCAGCTGCGGGCTGCCTGCAGCCCACGCTACTCTCCTGGCCACTGCAGCCCGGCTCCCCACAGCCAGCCAGGCCCTAGGTCTCCCGCGGTGTCCACTCTAGGTGGTCTCCATCACCAGGCCGGAGCTTGGTCACTGCCCACGGAGTCAGGACCACCCCAGCGGGGCTTACCTCAGAGCTAGCCCCTGCCTCCTACGAGACGGGAGTGGGGTCCACCCTGGGAAGCCGAAGAATGGGGGGAGATTGAGAAGGACAGGGGATCCCATCCTGCACTGCATGGGGGTCCCAGCAGAGGAGGGGCAAGGGGACTGGGGACTGAGCCCTGGGAGACGAGAGCAGAGGGAGGTGACCCAGCCCGGAGCTGGGGAGGAGGCGGGGGCGGACGGCAGCTCACTGCCGAGGCAGGGGGGAGGGGAGACTCGGCCCCAGCCGTGGGCCCAGCACTGCCTGGTCAGGATGGCGGGCATCCCGACGGGCAGGTCAGGCAGAGCCTGGGCTTGTCTCCTGAAGCACTGAGAGCCAGCGGCTCAGCCTCGCCCCTCCTGCCGCTCTTCGGACATGCTGCGCCGGGGCCTTTGCTAGAATCACACCAGCTCTCAGTGCCTTTCTTAAGATGCTCCAGAACCTCTGGGCCAGGGGAAACCCAACCCCTGCCTCCTGGCTGGGTGAGGAGAGCGAGGCCACGGTTGCACACCCAGGGTGGACGGTGCCCTGCAGGCAACTGGCCCTAGCCCACCTCCCCACCAAGGCCACGCAGGGAACCCCAGAATGTGGGACGGGAGAAACACGGGCCCTGCACTGAGGGCTGGGGGACCACACCAGCACAGAGAGGGGGGCCCCCCGGGCCAGATGTGCAGGACTCTGGCTGGCCAAGGAGGCGCGTGCAGGTGAGTGGGGAAGAGTCCTCCGGCTCAGAGCGCTGATGGCGGGCCCTGGGGACCCTCAGGCCTCGGCCCCCGAGCCTAAGGCCTGGTGATGGGGTTCCTGAGCGCTCCCCCATCCGTCCTATAAACAGGCACACGGGCGCGCACAGATGCAGACACAGGAAGATATAAACAGGCACACGGGCACGCACAGATGCAGACACAGAAAGAAACACCAGCTTAGAGGAAAGGATGCACATTTTCTTGTTTAACAAAATAAATTAAATATACGAAGCTTCAGCTCAAACTCTATATAAAATTACAGAGGCCTGGGGCCGCCACGGGGAGTGGGGCAATGGATGCCCGGCTCCGAGGTGGACATCCAGTGTGGCCAAAAGGCCAGGTGGGTCCTGGGCCTCAGGAGAGGCCAAGTCTCTGTGGCCCAGCCCTCCTTTCATCATTATTAATATTATTATCTTAATTTCTTAAATATAAATATCAAGGGCCCCTTCTCTCTGGCAGTGGGACGGGAGGCACCCCCAGCCAGCTCCGGCCTCTCAGGACGCAGCCTAGGGCTGCTCCGCCCGACCCCCCTGCCCAGGGCACTGGTGGACTCCTGGACACCCAGGACAGGTGGTGGCAAAAATAGCCTGGGCAGGGACACAGGCGGGCAGGCGTAGGGAAGGGGTCGGAGTTTTTGGTTTGCAAAGCCAGGGTGCCTCTCAGATCTCCTGCCAGGCCGGGGTGGGGGGGTGACCATGGCCCCCATGAAATCCTTATCACGGGGCCAAGGGATTCCTTCATGAGCTAGCCCATCGCTACATGCGCACTGCAGAGTTACAATACAGACCTTCCCAAAGGCTTCTTAGTCTGAGTGTGTGTGTGTGTGTGTGTGTGTGTGTGTGTGTAATTCTGTGTGTGTGTCCAGAGGTATGTCATGCATGTGTGTGCGTCCAGGTGTGTGTGTGTCTCACGTGGGGCGCCTCGCACCCGCAGTCCATCTTCCTCTGGGGCCTCGCCCCAAGCCTGCGCGGCTGGCCGGGCCTCCGCAAGCCCACCCCGAGGCAGCCTAGCACTGGTAGTGGACGTGTTGATGCTGGTGGACCTTGCCCTCCACGTGCGAGTGCGTGTGCGAGTGCGTGTGCGTGTGCGTGTCCGTGTAGAGCTTGGGGTAAAGCTTGGGGCCGGCGGCTGAGCCCGGGCCCAGCAGGTGCTGGGGGGCTGCCGGGGGCCCGAGTTCCTCACACAGCCCCACACCGGGGCCGGCACCGAGGGTGGGGGGTGCCGGCAGGTCCTTGTCCCCGCCGCGGTCGCGGGCCGTCGCGGGCGGGCGATGTGCAGGCACCGGAGGGGCGGGCGCGGGGGCGCATGGCTGCTTCTTGGCCTGGCAGAGCCACAGGAGCACGGTGCCCAGGATGAACACGGCGCCGGCTGGGATGCCGATGACCACTGGCCACGGCAGGCTGGTGGTGGAGGACGAGGGGGCCACGGGCGGCCCTGGCGGCTTGGGGTCTGCAGGAGAAACCGAGGAGGGGGCGGGGAGGGGAGCGTCACGTGTGGGCGCGGCCCGGGCGGGGCGGGGCGGGGCGGGGCGGGGCCCACGCACCGGGCAGCACGGTCAGGAAGGCGCTGCGGAAGCTGTAGCCCATGGTGTTGGCGCCCAGGCAGATGTACATGCCCGCGTCGTCCTGGCGCGCGCGAGTGATGAGCAGCTTGTTGAGGTAGGAGCCGTCGGGCCGCGACCACACGTCACCCGTGGGCAGCACCACGAACTTCTGGCCGCCCACGTCGATGGTGGAGTTGTAGCGGCCCTCGGCGCCATACTCCACGCGCTTCAGCCACTGGATCACGGGCTTCACGTCGCTGCGCACTTTGCACTGGAAGGATGTCGTGCCTCCGAAGTCCACCGTCGTGTTCACGGGGTGCGTGCCCGTGAGGACAGGCTTGGAGCGCGTCCGCTCTGCGCAGGGACGTGCGTTGGGCACAGGCCCCAGGCGCCAGCCCGCGCCCCCCCGGCCCCGCCCCCGGCCCCGGCACTCACGGATCACGTCCACCTTGTAGGTGGCGTTGATGGCGCCCGCGCGGTTCGACACGCGGCACGTGTACTTGCCGCTGTCCTCGGGGCGCAGGTTCTTCAGGCTCAGGGTCCACTTCTTCTTCCTGTGCTCACCAGCCTCCGGGCGCGTCAAGGCCTGGTCATCCTTCATCCACATGATGTCGGGCCGTGGGTGCCCACTGGCCACGCACTTGAGCCGCACGGAGCTGCCCACGGGCCGCGCAATCACCCGGCGCCTCATCTTGGAGGGCTGCGTGAAGCGGGGCCGGGCTGCGCGGGGCGCAGGGGAGGGGGCGGGGCACAGAAGTCAGCGGGCACTTGGGGGAGGCACAGCCCCGCCCCCCACCAAGATGGCGGCGTCTGTCCCTGTGCTCACCCCACTGCTTGCTGGCTGGGTCTTCCTGGCCCCCGGAAGAGCCGTCGTGCCCCGGGCTCTCCCTTCCTGGACTGGTGTCGTCTGCAGAGGGGAGGGTGCATGAGAGGGGCCTCGGCAGCCCCTGTAAGACCCCAGGACTGGCTCCCGGGCCCCAGCCTCAGGCCCAGCTGGGAAAGCTCTGGAAACGCCGACAGGAGCCCATGGGCGCACACCCACGTCTCAGAATCCCAGAGACAGCTGGGCCGGAGCCGCCCACCCGGCGCTCTCCCTGGGTGCAGGTGACCCCGACAGGCGTGGGTGGGACGGAGATCTGGCTCCCCCACCCTGGCTCCGGGGGGTCTGCAGGGCCGGGGGGAGGTGGCGACCAGGCCCAGCCGGCAGCTGCAGTAACCCTAGCCCACATCAAGGGGCCGAGGGCTTGGTGAGCTGACATGGCTCGCATACCGCCTGGTCGTCCTGCCCTTTGAAAGGACGCTGGGGGGGACACCCACAGTATTCCCATTCCACAGCCCAGAGAAGGCCTGTGGGGCCTGGGGGGGGCGGCGTGCTGAGGAATGCCCCCCCCCAGTGACAGCCGCCGCCTCCACGGCCCAGGACCAAGGCCAGGCGCTCGGACCCCACCCCGGAACTCAGTGGAGGGGTGCGTGGGTCAGGCTCCTCCTTTGTGCTGCCAGGGAACCTGCCCCGAGGGACCCGCCCGGGAGCCCAGGGGGAGGGCGAGGCGCCAGCGCCTGGTACCAGCGAGTGGAGGGCGTGTTCCTGGGGGCGCCGCCCAGTCCCCAAGCCCGGGCCCCAGAGGCAGAGGAGAACAGAAGGCCCTTCCTCCCCAGCGGCCCCTCTGAACTCCGAAACCTGAGCCTCAAAGTCATGGCCGACGCCAAGGCTGCCGGCCCGCCTGCCCCACCAGGCTGCCCTTCAGTGGGACCACCACCTGGGGCCCCCATACCCACCCCTGCCGCCCCCCCCAGCCAGCCCTGGCCCCCAGGTCAGCAGAACTTTGGGGGACAAGGGGTCGGGAGGAAGGGGGACCCCAAGGTGAGGCCTGAGGGGGCGGGGCCCGGCCTGGGGGTGGTGTCCTGGGCTCAGAGGCCGGGAGGGGAGCAGGGCGGCTCTGGTCCCGGGGGCAGTGGGCCGAGCTCATGCAGGGTGAGGGTGGGCACAGAGGGAGGGTCTGCCTCCCTGCCCGAGCTGACTAGGCGCGAACAGCAAGGCCCCGCCCTGGCACGGCCAGCACTGACCCATCACGATGAGGGTGTAGTTGACGCTGAGGCTGCCGAAACCGTTGGTGGCCTTGCACACGTAGGCGCCGGCGTCCTCCCGTTCCACCTCCTTCACCTTCAGCCCCTGGGGCAGCACGCGGAAGCGGCTCCAGCCGCCGTGGATTGTCCGGCCATCCTTGGTCCACATGGTCAGTGGCGGCGGGTCGCCCTCCACGGGGCACTGCAGCCGCACAGTGCGGCCTAGCCGGGCCACCTGCCGCGGGACTACCTTGTCCGCCATCCTCGGGGGGCCTGTGGGGGTCAGAGGGCTCGCTCAGGGAGGAGGGGACCAGCAGGTGGTCGGTCGGGGCCAAGGCAGGTGTGGGCACTGGGAGCCGGGCGAGGGCTGTCCCTGCTGGGCCCCCACCCCGGGACTCCACCCAGATACGCCTACCCAGCTCCCAGACCACAGGAGGCGGCGTTCACCCAGGGCCCACTGCGCTCCCGCACGGGAGCCGGGATGCGGCTCGCCCAGGACGCACGTCCGCAGGCGAGCGAGGGCGGCCCCCACCGCCTCCCTGCAGGCACCCCATCTGTTTGTGTGTGCACGTGCGAGCATCCCTGCGTCTGGTGGCCCATGTCTGTGCCTGTGTGTACATGGGCGGCACCAAACCAGGTCTGCCTGCCTGGACAAGAGCCTCCCTGCTGCCAGCCAGGCCACACCAGGTCACCAAGGCCCTGGAGTCAGAGGGCAAGCAGCTGGGCCTCCCAGCCCTGGGTGACCACTATCTGCCCTGGGAGAAGCCTGCGTCCCGGGCTGAGGCCGTGGTGCCCTTCACCAGCGGGAAGAAACCCATCCCCGTCCCCACCGGCCCGGGGCCACCCAGGGACAATGGGGATGACAGGCCTAGAGGGCGCGAGAGACGGGCCAGCTGGGAAGGACGCTGCGGACATCAGAAGGCTATGGAGCGATCTCCTGGTGGACCCTCAGTCCCCTCCTGCCGTGCCCCCCGTGCCTGACGCCCTGAGCTGGGGCTGGTGTGCAGCCCCTACACCACGGGAGGACCGCGAGGGTGGAGGGCTCTTACATGGTCACGGACGGCCCCCCCGGACCAGGAGAGGCAGCCATGGGCACCCGGCTGCCCTTCCCAGGGGCTTGGCTGGGCCTGGCTCCCAGGACTCCGCCCACCAGCCACTGGAAGGGGCACCCACCCCACACGGCAGCCACTCCAGGCCGTGAAGGCCACGCCCCGAGCCCTGGCCGCACGGAGGTGCCGGGGGCGTGGCTGCGCTGAGACGCTGGGCCCGGGGCCTGAGAGCGGCATGTGTTTTTAATAACCAGCTGGTGTTTCTTCAACGTGCAGTCGCCGCTGATTCTGTTGCCGCCTCACAGCCAAAGTGCTCCTGCGGGTCCCCCAGAGACTAGCGCCCAGGGACCCTCACAGAGCACGGGCCCCCATCGCCTCCGCCTGGGGTGCGGATGGAGGGTAGGGGGCCATCCCCGTTGGGATGCAGGGAGCTGACAGCCCAGGGCTCAGCTTCTCTGGGGCCCCAGGTGGGGAGGGGGTCCCAGGGGACTGGGGTGTGAGGGACACAGAGACACTAGGCACCTTCCCTCTACAGCCTCCCCCCTCCACATCCTGCCCCATTCGGGTGGCCCCACCCCCTCCACGCAGCCCCTGGACAGTGGGCCATGCCAGAGGTACCAGCCAGCCAGCCAGCCCTCTGGCTTCCCCTGATACCCCCCTCTCCCTAATCACTCACTTGTCTCCAGGGCCCCCCAGGCACCTACCCAGCTCGCAGTGGGAGAGGCTTCAGGGCCCCCAGACAAGTGGACCTTCTGAGGCCCCCCAGGCCGCCCAGGGTCCGGGCCTCATTCCCAGGCAGACCCTGTCCACCACCTGTCACTGCCTGAAATTCCACCATTCACAGGGGCCTCCCAGGCTGCAGGACAAAAGGGCACCCCCAGCCCTTCCCGGGCTGACACCTGGGTGCGAGCATCACACGCACAAGCACAGGCACACGGACCCACACACGTCCACACGGACACACGCGACGGCCCGGACAGCACGCGGGGAGGACGGTGCCCGCGCGAGGAACAGCATCGCTCCCTGCTGGGGCTCCGCCTGTCCCAGCGGCATCGTGGGGGCACCGCTGGCGGCTGGTTCAACACCCCCGACTCCCGAAGGAGCCCGCTTCAGTGGCAGAGAACGCGCCCGCCTGACAGTGCGGCCCCTCCCTCTCCCCACCCGCCAGAGGAGACCATGTTGGGGGGCACCTACTGGGTGGCAGGGACGCCACCCTCGGTCCTGCGGAGTGGAGGGACAGGGCCAAGTGACCGCCAGATGGGCCGCAAGTGTGGCCCCGTGGGCCGGCCTGTGAGCAGTGAGGGGGACGAGGCAGCGCCCGTCCAGAGGCCCCGGCTGGAGCCAGCCTTGTCCTAAAGCAAACAGCCCTCCTCCCCTCTGTGGCCAGCCTCACCCCTCCCCACCCCCACCTGGGCTCCGGGGGACCCTGCCCCCCGCCCCAGCTTCTGCGAGAGACCCCCCAGCAGGCTCACCAGCGGGAGGCCTGGCCCCCCAGATTCCTGGGAATTCTGGCCGCCAGCACGGCTGCTGCAGCTCTATATTTAGCCTGGGAAACACAAGCCCTGCTGTTCCACCTGGACAAGGCCTCCCGCCCCTCAGCCACAGGGAAACTGAGGCCTGAGCTGGAGACCCGCAGGCCCCTGGAGGGCGTGTGGGTGGGGGCAGCCGACGCAGCCTTAGTGCCTTCCCCGTGAGCGCCTCCTCCAGGAAGCCCCAACCCTGCACCCACCCGCAGTCACGGCCCTAGGAGGCTGTGGGCACAGGCAGGATGCACACGGCGCGGGCATGGCAGACACGGGGCAAAGGCAGGCTGGGGCCGGGTCTCACCCCAAGAGGGGGGCTGAACGTCAAGGTAACGGGCAGGGAAGGTGTCGCCCCTTCCTCTCCTCCATCCTCCTCCACCCTCAGCTGTGAAAACATGGTCAGGAATGGGGGTACTGGGGGGGATGGGGGGCAGCCGCTCCGGGCGCCCCACAAACCCAGCTTGGATTCCCAGCTGCCATCCAGAGCTGCTGTCACACACAGACCCTGTCACACCGACCCCCAGGTGCACACCCCAACAGTGGGCGCAGACTCCCTGCCACACACACCCCACCTCTGAGCGCTCCGGACGCCCAGGCCCACAGCCCCTCCCCCTGCCTGGCCAGAAGCACCGCTTTCCCCCGTTTAGTATAACAAGATCCGGCTGCAACCCCAGCTGATAGCCCTCCTGCCCCGGGGCCCAGGGAGGCAAAGGTGCTGGCAGGAACAGAGAAGGGACCCCCAGCTGTGGCCCACCCCATGCCCACCCCCCCGTACCCCCAAGCCGTCTTCACAGGCCCTCGGGGCCGCCCCGAAGCTCAGCACCCCACACCTCACCGCCCCGCGGCCTCCGCGCAGCCTGGCGCACCTTCCCGACACCCCCTCCTCCCTCCCTGCCCCCAGGGGCACTCCATCTGGACCCACTCTGTTCACGCCGTGGCAGGGGTGAGAGGGTTCCCAAGTGTCGGGCTGCACCCCTCCCCACCGCCCGGGGTGTTCTGTGGGCCCTGGCTTGCCGACCCCAAGCTCCCTTCAAGAGGGGCCGGGCCAGACGTCGCCCCTCTCCCAGGGCCCATGTGGCAGAGACCAGCAGGGGCCACAGAGGCACCCCGTGAAGCCGCAGACACAGCTGAGGTTGAGGGTGCATGCAGCGCCGGCCGGCTCGTCAGGGCAGCTCTGTCCCCCACAAGCCCTGCAAAGCCCCAGAAATTTCCAGCCTGGAAGGAATTCTCTGGCAGGGGCGGGGGAGGTGGGGGGAGCATCGGGCTAACCAGCATGGGCCTGGCCAGTGGGGTGAGGGCGGCCAGCCAGGAGCCACCGTCCTGCTGTGCAGGACAAGCTAAGTGAGAGGCGTGGGGAGGGGCGCTGGGCCCTGGCTGGGGGGCCGGAAGGGGGCAGATCCACCCGGGCTGCCTGGGTACCTGACGCCAGACAGGGCAAGTAGGCACTCTCTGGGGGGAGCGGGCGCCCACAGTGGGGACCGGGTGCAGCAGGGTGAGCTGGGAAGGCCGCAGGGCCAGCACCCTCCCCAAGAAGGCGAGGCCTGGGGGGGGAAGGACAGGAACACCCCAGGGCGGGGGCACAGGTGAGGCCCACCCCAGGGCTGCCACGAGGGGGGCAGGCTCGGCACACGTGCACACCCACACTCGCATACAGGCTCCCGGTCAACAGCCGGCCCAGGGCGGCCCCGGGGGCTGGACCCACAGGATCTGTGGTGGAACTGGTAGGACCCGCAGGACAGGTGGTTGCCCCAGAAACCAGGCCATTCTGGGCGTGGCAAAGGGACGGCCTGACCCACCGAGCAAGCCGCCGGGAGCGTCCCCTCCACCGGCTGCCCAGCCGCGCACCAGGGGGCTGGCAGACCGGGGGCCTCCAGGTCTGTCCTCTTCTCTGGAGGCCCCCAGATGGACCTCCAGTGGCCCCCCAGCTTCAGGGCTCCTCCGCCTAACCCTCACCACCCCCAGGACCGACAAGTGAGGCCCAGAGCATCACCCTGACAGGGCCACTTCCCTGGGGGCGGGACCCATGTGAGCTGCCTACGGGACAGTGACCAGAAAGCACCCAGACCCACCACCGGGCCTCCCTCAGCTGGACACCGGGCAGCCCCGTCGGGTGTCCAGATCTCACTAGGCCCACCAGACTCAACGCTGTCTCACCCCGACCCTGCCCACCCCGCCATCCACCCCCACCTCACCAACGTCACTTGACCCAGACCCTCCCCCAGCTGCCAAAGGACCGAGAAGGCCCTTGTCCAGTGAGGCCTCCCACACCTGCCGGCACCGGACCCAGAGCACAGGGTAACGCGCCGCGGGGCCCAGACCACCCCAGGGGCCCCGCCCCAGGGGGCCCCGATCCAGGTACCAGAGTCACCTCAGAGGGGAGACGAGGACATTTTCCTGAGCCTGGAGCCCCTGGGCGTTTAAGCAGAACCTCGAGGGTGAGGGCGATGGCTACGGCAGCAGAAGACCCAACGCACCCAGCAGCCTGGCCTGCGCGACCCCAGGCCAGAGCCCCTGCGTCCCACCCATACCTGCTCCACGACAGCCCACGCCCACGGCGGGCTTCTTGAGGCCAGGACTGAGGCCATGGGGCCTGAGCAGGCCGGCCCAGACTAGGCGCCCCCAGGCCCCCAGAGGCCACGGGGCAGGCCACCTGGCCCTCAAGGCGCACATGCTGTGTCGGGCTGAGCTCCAGAGTCAGCCCCAGTCCCCGCCGGAACCCGGACAGGCTGCTGCACGAGTGCAGAGGGCAGCCCCGAAGCCACTGGCAGTGGCCCTGGACCAGGGGAGCGCGCTCCGCAGGCCCCGGCTCCTCCAGGGCTCAGGATCATGGGAGCCAGAGGGGGTCCCTCCGCCCCGCCTGCTGCCCCAGGTCCCGTTATTCACTCTTCAGCCACTCAACAGCGCACAGCTTGTGTAAATCTCTCATGAAATAAACTCCCCGGCAGGAAGAAAAGCAATTGTGTTTCCTGCCAAGATGGGAAACCCTGGATTTCAGCAGCCCTTAGGCTGGAGCAACTCCTGCAGTGCCTCAGGGACAGCTCCTAGAAACCCCACCCTGGGCCAGTTCTCCTCAAGGCGGCCGTCTGCGCTGGATGGGGGGGGGTAGGCACCTACCCCACCCCCTGCCTGCCTCCAGGCCCCGCCCCCAGCCACTCAGTTGGGGCACAGGGTGTGGATGGAGGCCCCGGGACTCCTCGCTGGAGCCAGGAAGGCTGGCCACAATGTCCTGGGGGAAGAGCCCCCAGGACACCCCCTCAGCTGACCAGCCTCTCGGCCCAGCCCTTCCCCACTCAAGGCCCCTACCCCACTACACCAAGGCGCCCGCGTCCACTGGATGTCCACTCTGGCCCCGGTGAGCTGCTCACCTCTGCCCACGACATCCCCCCAGCTGGAGGCCTGTCCTTGCCTACCCTGACCAGCACCCACCTCTCCTTCCAAGTCCCGGGGTGACGCCCACGCCTCTGCGTTCCACCTCCCTCCAGTGGACCCCGGGCTGCGACCCCACCTGAGGTAGCCCAGGTGGCCCCTGCTCTCCTGGGCCCCGAGAGGAGCGAGGCTGGGACTGACCAGGAGCGCCTGGTGGCCACCACTAGGAAGAGCGGGTGATGGGCAAGGTAGGTGGGGCCACACTGGCTGCAGCGCCGCTGAGGTCTGGGGACGGTGGCATGGGCGCGGACACGCTTTCCTTGCACACGCTGCCCCGCCGACGGAGGCTGCCACCTGGACGCACCAGGGCTGCAGTCACCAGGCGAGGCACAGCGTGGGGCAAAGGAGGCCAGCGTGGACGGCCACACAGCGGGGAGGCGGCCACAGCCCGTCCCCCCGGCACGTCAGTGAGCCCGAGCCGCCCAGGTGATCGGAGGCTGAGGCTGCTGCCGGGGAAAACCAACATGTACCACGTTAGGGCCGCGGAGCCGGGCGGGAGCCGGGGGCCCACTGATCCCCCCACAATGGAGACAGAGGCTGCGGGCAGCCCAAGCTCAGCCTGGCCCAGCCAAAGGCCACTTTGTTCGGCTCCCTCCTCCCCCCAGAGGAGGCAGTGATTTATTTTCCCTTCCAGGAGTGGGGCCCAAGACAAGACGTAAATGGGGCCGCTGGCCCACATCCCCAGCTCGCAGAGCCTGGGCCGGGCTCCCACAAGTCCACCTCAGCCCTGGCCGCACACTGGCCAGCACGGCCTGCAGGGACCTAGAGGGGAGGAGAAGGCCCCCTGCAGCCTGGCCAGAGGCCGAGGTCAGACAACGCACATGCACACGCCACAGCCGCCCTGACGGCCACATGCTTCGCCAACGACTCACACACCCCAGCAGACCCTTCGCGCCACAGCCCCAAGGCAGGGCAGCTCCAAGTCCTCTCCATCCCGCGGGAGATAGGGCACCCGGCACACCGGCCAGGTCCAGGGGACAGGGCGGGGCCTCCGGGGCTGGCTGCTCAGAGACCGTCCACCGCACCGCCATCCTCAGAGGAGTTCACACGCGGCACCTCTCAGAAAACCCTGAAATGACTTCTTCCAAAGTAATTTGTAAAAGGCATTTCATTCGGAACCTCTCAGAGCTCCCACTGTGAGAAATAAAATAGAAATGGAGAAAGCCAACCTCTTTTTTCAAATTTGAAAAAAGAAAAAAAACAAACAGTTTAAGACAAACCCACCAAGATTGTGAAACTTTGGGAAAAGGGGAACTTTAAAAATATGATTGGAGTCTAGAAATGTACCGATTCCAGAAATTGTGACACCACGGGGAAAACGGCTTTCAAAAAACCACCCAAACTCTGTCTGCGCTGGTTTGTCAGCCTAAGAAGGTCCACGCTCAGCCTCTTCACTCGCCAAGTGGGAAGGGCCTGCAACGACTCTGCCCTCCAGTCCAGGCCTGGCGGAGAAGCCAGCACAATTCAGGAAGAGCACTGACCCCGCACCCCCAAAACCACAGAGGCCCTTGCCCTTGCAAAAGGGCTCCCACCCCTCTACTGCCGCCAAGGCCCTCGCCATGCAGCCCAAGGCCTCAGCCAACGGGCACAGAGCAGGGTGTGGTCCCTCTGGGACCCCTCGGTGCCGAGGCAGGCCCTACCGCCCACTGCCATCCACGGCCCGCTGCCACCCGCCACTCCACCTCCGGCTCCAGCCAACGACCAGGCCAGGCCAGTGGCCTCCAGAGCCTCCCTGGCCAAGTGGCCGGAGGACAGGCAGGTGCGTGGATAGGGGAGTGCAAGCAGATAAAAGAGCAATCAGAGTCCAGGCCGCTGGCCACTGGCGGAGGGGGGCCTTGCCGGGCATGACCTGAGTGTCCGCAGTACCCTGGACACTGCCCGTCCCAGCCACGCCTGGGCAGCCCCCACCCTCAAGCGAGCCGGCCAGTCCCCGGCGGGGCAGGCGGGGCCGCGGGGGTGGGGTGGGTACTGTGGCATGAGGCCCACCTGGGCCGCCGCCCGCCACCCCACACCCGAACGTGGCCATATAAGGCCGGGTTGGTCTCAGTGCGCCCGCTGGGCGGCAGCGGCGCGGGGGGAGGGGTGCGAAGCCTCAGAGGACTGGTAGACAGGGCAAGGACGATCCTGAGTGGTCAACACACCCAAAGGGCTGGCCTGGCCGCAGGTCCCGCCTAGCTGAGGGAGGCCAGCACTGAGCATGGCGGTGGGAGTCTGCGGGCACGCATCACCCGTCAGCCAAGGACGCCCCTTGCTGGGGCTGGTTGCGGGGGCAGGGGTCCCTCCGGAGGCATCTGGGCCTGCCCGCTTGCACAGCAGGTGTGTGAGCCCACGTCCAGACCCTGGTGTGGTGCACACCGAGAGACGTAGTGTGTAGCTGGAAGTAGGTGGTCTCAGGGTCTGCATTAAGACAGGCCCCGACCCTCCACCATGCAGTGACCCGGTGCACTGGGCACTCAGTCTCCCAGCCCCCACCCTGTACCTTCCCAGAGATAGGCAGGCCTAGGGCACAGGGCTGGGTCATTAGTCCCAGAGGCCAAGAATGTCCCCACTGTCCCCACACCCAACCCTGGCCACCAGGGGGATCTCTACAGGTTCCCAGGGGCCTAATTGGGTCCAATGTGGCCAAACAGCCCATCACTCATGAATCCGCCGTGAGCAGCTGCCCGCAACTGCAGGGATGTGTGTGTGGATGTGTGCGTATGTCCTGAGGGGAACTGGGGCCAGAGCCCACCCGGCCAGCAAGCGTGGGGCCCCACGGATGAGCTGGGGGTGCCCTGAGAGTGAGGGGTAACCCTGTGGGAGAGCTGGAGGGACCTCATGGATGAGATGGGGATGCCCCATAGGTGAGGGGTGCCCCACAGGTAGCTGGGGAGCCACGTGAGTGAGGGGGGGCCGCGGGTGAGCTGCAGTGTCCCATGGGTGCACTGGGGCTCCCCGCGGGTGAAGGGCGGGCAGAGCCGGGCCAGCAGGGGCGGGGCGCAGGCACGCGCGCCAGGCGGGCACTGTGGCAGGGTTCAGGGCCGGAGGGAAAGGGGCGGCGCTGGCGGAGGCCGGGGCGCCGGGCTGGGCGCCAGCACTCACCTCGGGCGGCGGTGGCCGGCGGGAGGGCCCCCAGGAGCAGCAGCAGCGGCAGCACCAACGCGGGGCTCGGCGTCATCTCGGCCAGTGCGGACCTGGGGTGTATTCGGAGGCCGGTCACTGCGTGGGGGTGGGGGTCGCCCCGCCCCCCGCCTTGGGCCCCGGAGCCGCCCGCACCCCAGCCCTGGGTCGCGGGGACCGGGGTGCGGGCCGCCCCGCCTTCCCTGCCGCGCTCCGGGCGGAGGAAGCGGCGGCGGGGGAACCGTGGTTATCAAAGGCAGACAAAGGGTTTACACTAATTACCGACCTCCCCCGCCCCCCCCTCCAAACACCGTCTGGATTCCTGGCTCTTGTAACTCGGGCCCTGCCCGCGGGACACACAACACCGGCGGCCCCGCAGATAATCGCCTGCGCCATTAGCGGACAAATTTGCGTTGGGGGGGGGCCCACGTGGGGTACAGGGGCGGGGGCGGGGCACTGGCAGGACCTCGGGCCAGGCGGGAGCGGCGGCGGCGCGTGCCGGTGCCGGCGGCTCCCCACCGCAGAGCGGGAACCCGGACGCTCTCAGCCCGGGCCCCCGCCCCCGGCCCCGGCCCCCGGCCCTCCCGAGTCGGCCCGCCCAGTCTGCCCCGGGGATCGCGGGCGCGCGGAGGGGCTCACCTCGGCGGTGCTCGCGGGCGGCGGGGCTCAGGGCCGGGCCCGCGGGGCGCGCTGTGCGGTCATCGCCGCCCCGGGCGCCGCACCCCGCCGCCCCGCGCCCCCGGGCCCGGCCTCGGGACGGGGCGGCGCTACCTGGGCGCGGGCGGCTCGGGTCGGGGCCGGGGCGGGGGCCGGGGGCTGGGGCCTGGGGGCGGGGCGGGCGTCGGGGTCGGTCCGGGGGCCGGGGCCGGGGTCCCGGGGCGGCGGGGCGTGGGGCCCGGGGCGCCGCGCCGCGAGGCGTCCTTCCCTGCGGGGCTTTGTCAACTCTCCCGGAGCGAGCGCCGAGCCCGCCGCGCGCCCCGCCCCGACACAACTTCCTGCCAATCGGCACGCCGAGGCCGCCGCGTCCCGCCCCCTTGTCCCGCCCATCTCCCCGCCCCCTCACCCCGCCCCGCGCCCGAACTTTTCGCCAATCGGCGTGCGCGCCCTCCCCGCCCGCCTGGCTCCCCGCCTTAACCCTCGCGGTGCGGGCGGCCCGCAGGCGGGTCGGCTCCCCGGGGCGCGGCCCCGCCCCCGCCCCGCCCCGCCCCGGCCGGCCCCTGGCCCAGCCACGCCCCCGCACGGCCCGCCCCTAGTCCCGCCCCCAGCCTGTTCCCACCCTCCCCAGCCAGGTCCAACACACCGCGCCCCCTCACGGCCATCCGCCTAGCCCCGCCCAGGCCCAGCCCAGCTTTGCGCACCTCCAGGTCCCGCGGCGTCCACCTCACAGCTGCACCCGTTGGCGCCCGTGTTGGAGCACACAACTTCAGGCCACCAACACCCCGCGCACCTCCAGAGCTGGCCCTGATGGAGCCCCAGCTGGGCCGTCAGGGCTCCGAGGTCTGAGCCCCCGGTTGTCGTGGGAGCGGAGGGGAGATCCAAGACCCTGCTCTGGCCCCAAGAGACTCCAGGGTGGGCCAAGTCGCAGGTGATGTGGGGTACTGAGGTCCTGTGCAGATGAAGAAACGCAGGCACAGAGAGGTCAGGTAATTTACCCAAGATTTCCCAGGCGGCACTTGGCATGCCCAGGACTGGAACCGCACGCTGCAGAATGCAGCTCTCCTGTGGACCTTTCTCCACACTGCCCCGCTGCCCTTCCCTTTCCTGTTCAGCAACGTGCACACACTGGCTCCCGTGCCTCCCCTATTCCCATCCATCAGGGTCTTGCAGAGCAACCCCCATCCTCTCTGGCCTGAATCAGTGGGCCAGGCTCCTCTGGCTTCCCCTCCACTGTCACATCTCTGGAACGGAGAATCATCATTTAAAACACAGCCTTGACAGGTCTCTGGCTCCCCAGTGCCCTCAACACAAACCCCACCACCCTTGAGGCCCTGGATGCCTGGGTCCTGTCCAGCTCCCACCCCACCCCCACCCCCTGCAGCCCTCCCTCCATCCCCTCTGGACCTTTGCCCATGCTACTCCCTCAGGAACCCTGCCTGGAACAGCCTCTCTCCTCTCAGGAGTTCCCTCTCCCAGGAAGCCTTCCAGGGAACACTGGAACTGGAGAGGCCTTGCAGGTCCGAATCGCCAGGGCAGAGGAGAGCTGGGTGAGGGTGTGAGCCATCAGGGTTTGGGGCCCGGTGAGACACCGGCTTCGCACCTCTTCCAAGCCAGTGAGAAGGCGGTTCCCAAATCCTGTCTCTGGGCCCGGGTGGGCACCTCGTGGGAGGGTGGTGGTGAGCCAGGCCCGCCCCCCCATCCTGCCTGCACGCAGGGTGAAGGCCGAGACGTTGGCAGACCCGAGTAGCCCTCCTGCACTTGGAGTCAGGCCCCGCAGCGAGAAGGAAGCCAGGAGAGCGGGTTCAGTGCCCACCTAAGGACTGTGCCAGCGGCGCTGGGGTCACAGACAGGTGCTCTGGGACAAAATGGGCATGTGGGGGAAGAGGTCCGGGGCTAGTGGCGGGCTGCGCGGGCAGGGTTATGAGGAGACGCCACCGGGGCGTGAAGAGCTGCGGCAGGTGGGAGGCTGCCAGGGGCAGCTGTGTGAAAGGTGGCTCTGAAGCGGGGTGGGGGTCGGAAACAGGAAGCGGGCCGAGGGCGAGGCGGCCCTGCGCCGGTGTGCGGGATGAGGTGGGCCGTGGGGAGGGGTGTCCGCCAGGTTAGCAGCGCCAGGTGGGGGCGGCAATCCCTGCTGGCGGGCGAGGGGCCGTGGCCTGGTGTGCGCGTGGGAAGGGGCGCGTCCCGGGCGGGGCTCACCTCCCTGAGCGGGGACGCGCTGCCCCCTGGCGGAGGCTCGGAGCGTGGCGGCCCCCGAGGCCGCCCGGCTCCCCTCCCGCCCTCCCTCCCTCCCTGGGACCCGCGGCCGCCTCTCCGTGCAGGACGCGGTGCTCCCCACGGCGGCGCCAGGCCAGCCTGAGCGCATCTCCAAAGCCGCCTCCTCCACGAAACCCTCCCACCAGCGGGCTCCCACTTCCCCTTCATGACAATGGGCCCGGAATACGCAACCTGTTCAAACACTGTCCTTTTAACCTCCCGGTCTCAATCCTCCCGTCTGCAATCAGACCCCATGGAATTATCCTGGGGATTGCAAGAGTTTCTGTCTCCCACCTGCCGGACACAGCGAGCCCCAAGAAGTATTTATCTGCTCTTCATACAATCGTCAGTCAACCACGAGAAGCTGAGCCCTGGCTCTGTGCGAGACCGGGACGGGTGAGGGTGGGCAAGGAGGGCGTGTCCGCAGCCCTGAAAGAGGAGGCATCTTAGTAGCAGGTGTAGGGACTGAGAGAAACGCCTCTAATGATGGAAAGTGCTTGCCAGGGAATTGAAGCCCCTGACATACAGGCTTCTGCTTCTGCTCCAGATGAAATGACAGAGACCAAATTTACATGCTCTCCGCATGTTAAAAAATTTAAAAATTCAGAGATAAATACATGTGAAAAGCAGCAGCTTTTTTTTTTTTTTTTTTCACGCAACAGGAGACAGCGATCCTTGCGAGATGGCAAACAAATGAAGGGAGACAAATAGTCCCTGCTCCCCCCTGCAGTTTCCAGGGCGCAGTGCCGGCAGTGGGGACCCAGGCAGAGCCCAGAGGGAGGGGGAGTCCCGGGAGGGCAAGACGGCTGGGGTTCACAGGGCAGAGTCCTGGAGAGAGCTGTGCAGACAGGTAGCCCCAGAGGCCCGCAGAGGGTCACCCTCGAGGCTTCAGCGGAGTACAGATCAGTCCAGAAGTGAACAGGAATCGTCCAAGGCTGGGGAAAAACCACCGAGAAGGATGGGAGTCCACAGGGCAGGAACACAGTGCCTGCATTCAACAGCTAGAGCTGAGAACCTAGTAATTCAAGCGGTGTCAGAGTAGAAAGAAGGGGCTTGCCTCAGTAGAAGGGAAAAATCAACTGTAAACTAAATGCATTTCTGGTCCTGCCCAGCAAAGCTTAAAAACAAGACCTAAAGGATCACACAGTTTCCAAGTCACTTAACTGTGTCCCAGAAACAAATGCAAGAATATTTACAGGAATACAAAACTATCCAGCACCCAACAAGGTAGAACACACAATGTCTGACATCCAACCAAAAATTATTAGGCATGAAAAGAAGCAGAAAATGATAACCTGGACTGAGGGGAGAAAAATAATCAAAAAGGACCCAGAAATGACAAAAACAATAGAATTAGTGGACGAGAACAGCAGGCACGCTTCCTGTGACTATATTCCACGTGCGCAAGATGCCAGTGGCAAGGCAAGTATGTTAAGTAGAGACATGGAAGACTTTTCTAAGGCCTCCAACTGAACTCCAGGGAGGAGAATCAAAACGTCAGATACAGAATACACTGAACGGGGTCAAGAGAACACTGTGAAAGAAAAGGTTGCGAACTTGAAGGCAGAGCTACAGAAACTCTGCAAATGAAACAGAGAGAGAAAAATGACGGAAAGAAATGAACAAAGCATCCGTGCGTTGGGGGACAGCTTCAGGTAGTGAAATACACCTGGAACTGGAGCCCGAAGGGAGAGGACACAGAGGTGGAAAAGGAAGAATATTTTAAGAAAAAGTGGCCAGAATTTTCCAAAATGCAGTGAAAAACATAAACTCACAGTTCCCCAAAGCTCGACAAAATTTAAGCACAAGAAACATGAAGTAAACTACACCAAGGACCGTCCTCCTCAATGCTGAAAACCAGTTCTAAAGAGAATAGCTTAAAAGCATCCAGAGAAAAAAGGCACATTTTTATACAGGAACAAAGAAAAGGGTGATTGGTTGATGTCTTGAATGAAAACAATGCACCCAAGAAGACAGTGGAGCGGTATCTTTGAAATGCAAGAAAAGGAAACCCACCAACCTGCACTGTTTACCAGCCAAAGTGTCTTCTGAAAACAAGGATGAAACAGGGCTTCTCCAGACATAAGAAGCTGGAAGAATTAGTCACTGGCAGATCTGTACTACCAGAAACGTGAAAGGACATCCTCTAAGTAGAAGGAAGATGGGACCAGAGGGAAACCAGGAGCCACACAGAGAAGTGAAGGGCCCCAGAAAGGGAGACTATGTGAGCCGCTGGAAGGAATGCTTTTTTAATGATTTAAATTTCTTTAAAAGATAATCAATCATCCGCTTACAGAAGAAATAACAATGTATTGTGTGATCTCTATCATATGAAAAGTTAAAATGTATGATCACAGGAGTACAAAGGCTGGGAGGGGAAAATCAAATGGTGTTTTAAGGTTCTCTTACTACACATGAGATAGTATGATCTCACTCAACAGTGGATATTGACAGGTTAAAAAACGTATAGTATAGGGGCTTCCCTGGTGGCACAGTGGTTGAGAGTCTGCCTGCCAATGCAGGGGACGCAGGTTCGTGCCCCGCTCCGGGAAGATCCCATGTGCCGCGGAGCAGCTGGTCCCGTGAGCCATGACTGCTGAGCCTGCGCGTACGGAGCCTGTGCTCCGCAATGGGAGAGGCCACAACAGTGAGAGGCCTGCATACGGCAAAAAAAATAAAAATAATAATAATCGTATAGTATAAATCCCAATGTAACCACTAAAATAACCAAACAAAGAATTACAGCTAAGAAGGCAACAAAAGAGACAAATGGGATAATTTAAAAATATAATAATCAAAAAAAAGGGCAGGAAAAAAGGAGAAAAGAACAGATGAGATGAGTAAAAGATAAATAGCAAGATGGTAGATTTAAACCCAATCATATCAATAATCACATTAAATGTATATGATTGAAACATCCAAACAAAAGGCAGAGGTTACCAGATTGGGTTAAAAAAAAAAAAAGCAAGATTCAACTATATGCTGCCCACACAGAGCACACTTCAAATATAGACACAAATTGGTTAAAAGTAAAGGGGTGGGAAAAGATAAATTGGCTAACACTCAACAGAATAACTGAGTGGCTGATGTATTAATACCAAAGCAAAGTTCAGAGCGAGAGTATGACCAGAGAAGAACTGGGCCGTTTCATGATGACAAAGTTCTAATCATCAAAAGGACGTAACAGCCCGAAATGTGCGTGTACCTACGGCCCGCGGTAAGAATCCATGAAGCAAAAGCCGGTTAGGAGAAATGGGCAAATCCACAATTATACTCAGAGATTTCAACACTCTTCGCCCAAATGTGATTCAACAAGTGGACAGAAAATCATCAGGAATATGGAAGACGTGAACACTCTCACCTAACTTGGCCTGATGGATATTTACAGAAGAGTCAAACATTTCCTGAGCCACAGGTGGCAATATTTTTTAAATAATTCAAGTCATTCAAAGAATGTTGTCTGACCACATTGGAATTATACTAGAAATCACTAACAAAAGATATCTGGGAAATCCTCAAATGTTTGCAAACCAATAATCCCCTTCTTTTTTTTAATATTTTATTTATTAAATAAATAAATTTATTTATTTTTGCAGCATGTGGGATCTTTCGTTGCAGCATGCAGACTCTTAGTTGTGGCGTGTGGGATCTAGTTCCCCGATCAGGGATCGAACCCGGGCCCCCTGCATTGGGAGTGCAGAGTCTTAGCCACGGGACCACCAGGGAAGTCCCAGTAATCCACTTCTTAATTTCTCATACATTGAAGAAGAAACCAAAGGAAAATTAAGAATTATTTTGGGGCTTCCCTGGTGGCACAGTGGTTAAGAATCCGCCTGCCAATGCAGGGGACACGTGTTCGAACCCTGGTCTGGGAAGATCCCACATGCTGCGGAGCAACTAAGCCCGTGTGCCACAACTACCGAGCCTGCTCTCTGGAGCCCGTGAGCCACAACTTCTGAGCCCACATGCCATAACTACTGAAGCCCACCTGCCTAGAGCCCGTGCTCCACAACAAGAGAAGCCACCACAATGAGAAGCCCGCACACCGCAATGAAGAGTAGCCCCCGCTCACCACAAATAGAGAATGCCTGCACACAGCAACAAAGACCCAACGCAGCCAAAAATAAATAAATAAAATACACTTTAAAAAAAAAAAATTATTTTGAACTGAATGGAAATGAAAAGAGAACATATCAAAAACTGTGGAACACAGTTAAAGCAGTACTTAGAAATTTATGGCACTAAGCACCTAATTAGAAAAGACGGGGCTCAGATCAATGACCTCAGTTTCCTTCCAAAGGAACTAGAAAACATGAGAAAAGATGAAACCCCACGTAAGCAGAAGAAGGCAAACAGGAAAGATCACGTGAGAAATCAATGAAATAGAAAACAAAACAAAAAGAAAAAAGTAGAGAAAATTAATGAAACCAAAAGCTGGTTCTTTGAGAAGATCAATGAAATCCATAAATCTTTTATACGTGGATCTGAAAAAAAAAAGAAAAGACACAGATTATCAATATTAGGAACAAGAGACGCAACGTTACGACAGATTCTACACACATTAGAAGAAGAATAGGACCAGAATTTGAAAAGATACGTGTTCACCACAGCACTGTTTACAACAGCCAAGACGCAGAAACAACCTAAATGTCCATCAACAGAGGAATGGATAAAGCAGACGCGGTGCATATAGACAATGGAACATTACTCAGCCATTAAAAAGAATGAAATCATGCCATTTGCAGCAACATGGGTGAACCTGGAGATTGTCATACTGAGTGAAGTAAGTCAGACAGAAAGACAAATAGCATATGATATCGCTTATATGTGGAATCTAAAAAAAGGCTACAAATGAACTTATCTACAAAACAGAAATAGAGTTACAGATGTAGAAAATAAACCCCTTACCGTGGGGGTAAGGAGGAGAAGGATAAATTGGAAGATTGGGACTGACACATACACACTACTGTATACAAGACAGATAACTAATAGGGACCTACTGTAGCGCACAGGGAGCTGTACTCAGTACTCTGTAATGGCCTATATGGAAAAGAATCTAAAAAAGAGTGGACATATGTATATGTATAACAGATTCACTTTGCTGTACACCTGAAATTAAGAACATTGTAAATCAACTATACCCCGATGCATTTTTCTTTAAAAAAGAAGAATACGGAATATTGTGAGTAAATTCATGCCAATACATTTGACACCTTAGAACTGGACAGATTCATCGGAAAACAAAAACTACCAAAGCTCACTCTAGAAGAAGTGCAAAACCTGAATGTATTTATTAAATAATTTGAAGTTTTAATTAAAAATCTTTCCACAGAGAAAACACCAGGCCCAGGGAGGGTGGTGGTGGTGTGATGAACTGGCAGACTGGGATTGACATATATACACTAATATGTATAAAATAGATAACTAATAAGAATCTGCTGTATAAAAAATAAATTAAAAAATTCAAAAAAGAAAGGATATGCCACCCTCATAAAATGAGTGGGGGGCATTTCCTCTCTCTCTGCTTTGTAAAACAATTTGAATAAGATTGAAAATATCTGTTTCTTCAGTACTAGGTAGAACTTACCCAAGGAATTATCTGAGGTCGGATTTTTTTGTGGGTATATTTATGTATGTATGTGCCTGTGCGCATGTGTGCTTATGTGTGAATAAATTTTAAGCTATTAATTCATTTTCTTTACCGATAAGAAAAAAAAAAGAAAACACCAGGCCCAGATGGCTTCACTGAGAAATTCTACAAAACAGTTAAGGAGGAAATAACACCCATTCTACGCAAACACTCCCAGCAAAGGGAAGAGAAGGGGCTACCTCTTGACTCATTCCATGATGGCAAATACAGAATGACAAGAACAGAAGCCTACAGCACGGTATCGGTCATGACCACAGACGCAAAACACCTGAAGTTTTGGTTAATCAAATCCAACAAAAAAAGGATAATACATCATGATCAGGTGGGGTTTATCCCAGGGATGCAAAGTTGGTTTAACATTTGAAAATCAATCAACATAACTTACCATATCAACAGAAAGGAAAAACATATGATTATCTCAGTAGATGCAGAAAGATCACTGGACAGAATCCAACACCCATTCCTGATGTTAAAAAAAAAAAACTCTCAGCAAACTGGCAAAGAAAAGGACATCCTCCAACTGAGAAAAGGCATCTACAAAAACATTACAGCTAACATCATACTTAACTGTTAAAGAATGACACTCACCCCTTAAATGAGAACCAGACCTGGGGTTTGCTCTCTCCCTGCTAGTTCACATAGTGCTGGAGGGTCAAACCAGTTCAGACTGCAAGGAAGTAAAACGCCCCTGATTTGTGAATGACAAGATCATCTATGTGGACGATCCTACGGACTCTACAAGACAAAACGTCACCGAAATGAGCAGTGTTAGCGCACTCAGCGAGGTGGCGAGACACAGCCAGCCACAAGCAACAAGTTTCCAGAGCCAATTACACACATGTCATCGAGTCACGTGACGTAGCGTCCCACTCGCTGGTATTTACCCAACAGGAAAGGAGGTACATGTCCACACAAATTTGCACACAAGTGTTCACAGCGGCTTTATTTGTAACAGCCCCGAACTGGGAACTACCCAAACGTCCGTCAACAAGTGACGGGGCAAACCGTTCTAGGTCCACACGATGGACGTGATCAGCCATAAAAAGCCGTGAACCATCCGTCGACACTTGGCAACGACGCAGGCGAGTCCGAAGGTGACTGTGCTGGGGGAAAAGGCGTGCGAACTGTGTGACGGCGTCTGTACCACATTCTAGAAAGAGCCAGTGGGTCTACAGTGACCGAGGCAGACGTGGGGCTGCCTGGGTCGGGGCTGGGAGGGGGCGTGAGACGACCTCTGGGAGTGATGGGAACAGCCACTGTCTAGATTGTGTCAGAGTTTCATGGACAGAAACAGGTCAAAATGTATCAAATCATATGCTCTAAGTAGTGTCAATTATGTCTCAATAAAGTTGTTATTTAAAACAACAAACAAATCAGGTTGATCTGCTAGACAGACAGACAGACAGACAGACAAGAGGCCTGTGTGGAGGGACTGGGGAGGCCGCTGAGGCGATGGGCTCGGCCTTGGCTGCTGAGTGAACACACGAAGTGTGAACGGGGGTGACCTCACTTTTAAATGCACGAGACCCCTTTTCGGTTTCGCCTTCTCTCCTGGGGCCTCACTGGAGCCCCCCCACGCATGGGGCTGGCCACTCCTGCACCTGTGCTGGGACCACTGAGGGAGGGACCCCTCCTCCCCGAGGGACACTGGGGGTGCTGCCGGCGACTCTCGGTCACAGACACCATAGGGATGGGTGGCCTCGAGCTGGGCAAGTGCGGCAGAGGAAGAGGCTGGTTGCTATGGCAACAGCCCTGCTTCTAAAGACTGGGCGTCCCTCCTTCTCCCTTGAAAGGGAAGAGGCAGAACTGAGAGCCAGGGGCACGCGGGGACAGGGGCCTCCCGGCTTGGCTCCTGTGGCCACAGGGCCGGTTCTACGTGTTGCTGCCGGACCGAACCACCCGCACTCACCCCACCCCAAGAACCCGCCGGGGCGCTTGTCTGCTCAGGAGCAGCAATTTGCGAGGAAGGGAAATGGGGACAGATGGGCAGGACAGCCACACCGCCCCGTGTACAGCCTGTCCACGTGCGCACGCGGGCTGTTCTTCTGCCCGCACAGCCTGTCGGACACATTCTGGGAAGAGGGAGCCCCACCCTCGAGGATCGGCCAGCAGGAGCCTGGTAAGCACCTAGCAGTGCACCGCAGGCACCGGGCCACGGGGCTGGCGCTGGCCCCTGGGACCAGCAGCACATGGGTGCTTGGAAATGCAGTCTCAGGCCCCATCCCAGACAGACTAGAGTCAGACCCACGTCTTTTTTTTCTTTTCTGTACGCGGGCCTCTCACTGTTGTGGCCTCTCCCATTGCAGAGCACAGGCTCCGGACGCTCAGGCCCAGCGGCCATGGCTCACGGGCCCAGCCGCTCCGCGGCACGTGGGATCTTCCCGGACCGGGGCACGAACCCGCGTCCCCTGCATCGGCAGGCGGACTCTCCACCACTGCGCCACCAGGGAAGCCCCAGACCCACATCTTAACAAGACCCCAGGCGACTCACACATGCAAGTGTTTGCAGCCATGGGCCCTCAGGGGACTTGGCGAACACGAGGTGGCCGATTACATGCAGGGTCTCGAGAAATGACGCAGGCGGCAGCTTCCGAAGTGCTGCTGGAGGCACGCACAGGCAGAGAATTGTAGGCCCGCTGGCAGGTCTCTGAAGCCCCTTGTCATAGCGAGGCTAGGGCCTTGTGTACAGGACCCAGAGCCCCTGATGGAGGGGAGGCTGGCCCCCCTGACAAAGAACTGCCTGTACAGTCACTAGCCTGTGGCCCCAGTTACGTGAGGGGCACCTGCGGCAGCCTCAGTGACGGCCCTATGGAGGGGATTCCTAGATGATGGCTCTGAAGTGAGGCCGATCCGCACACACCGGAAAGCCACCGTCGCTGGTCACACGGGGCGTGGGCCTGAGGCTGGGAGCCCGCGGCTTTGCAGACCCTTCCTGTAGGTGTTTCCACCTCCGCAGAACGGAGAGTGCGCCGTTCATACTCAGCGAGCAGCCACAGCCCCACACTGGCCCCGGCTGCCGCATGGGGGCTATGGTGGAAGCCCCCAGGCCTGCCCTCCACGCCAAACCAAAATAGCACCATGTTTCTGGGGTTGGGTCCAGCATCAGGAACTGGGGAGACGTGAGGGTGGGGATTCCTTCTCTGTTCTCCACATCACTCGCCAGATGGGTGCCGAGTGACAGATGATCACAGCATAAGCCAGGGCGACACCGACCGGCTGAGGTCTGGACGTGTACCTTTACTGGACAAAATCCCACAGTCCGTGGCGCCAGTATGCAGCGCAGCTGGCTTTCCTGTCCCCCTCGAGGAAGGAGACCAGCGGGCTCCCGCACATGGCAGGCACGGCAGCCCACCTTCGGAGTCTGCCTGATGGTACCAACGCTCCCACCACCTGAACACGGTCCAGGGATCTTGGTTCCCTTGAGGACATTATGCCGATTAGACAGGGCGGCCAAGAGATGACAAGCGTCCTAGAGGCCTCGGTAAAGCCCATGCGTCCCGCAGCGTGAGAGGTAAACCTGCTGAAAGTCCAGGGAAGTTTGGGGGTACGACGGTCTGGCAACGCGGGCGTGTGCAGGACCACTTCTAGGAGGCACAGCGCTCAGTGCGGCTCTGGGTGGGGGAGCGGCCCACGCCACATCTGCACCTGCTGTTCTCACCCATCTCCTGGGCCCCAGGACACTCGCCCCTTGGGTGGGTAGCCCATCAGACCCCACGCAGCCTGGAGCATCTGTGGCAGACACCCGTGGCAAACGCCTCCAGCCCAGAGCCCTGGCATCCTGGAGCAAGTCCATCTCCTCCTGCGTCAAACACAATTCTCCACTTGAAAAGCAGCTCTGGGTCTGCCACTGAGCTCTGGGGCAGGTCCAACTCATTTACCAAGTGGCCACGTGACCCAAGGGCCCAGCGAGAAGACGGTGCACACAGCATTCGGTCCCGAATTTAAACATCAGAGCTGGGCCCAGGCGCGTCCAAAAGCGAGTCACGTGACCGGAGCCGCCAGCTCCTGAGCTGCCTGCTGCCTCTCCCTCAACCCACGGCCAGGGCTGCACGAAGAGCTTCCCGCAGCCGCGTGTGCACGCGCACCGGCGTCCCCGGCACGCAGAACCAAGGTGCACGCCCGGCTCAAGCAAGCAGCGTCCGACAGGTCAGCCGGTGGCCAGACCCAGAGCCACGAAGACAGGACACTTGGGGACAAAGGTCTGGGGACAGGGACAGAGAGGGTTCCGTGTCCTGCAGGAGAGCTACACCGCTCCAGGCAGCGTCCCCGACAGCAGGGGCTCATCAACGGGGCATGCCGATGTCAGCCTCTTTCTGCCATCTGTGACCACTCCGTGGGCCCAGGTGCAAAGTGGCCATGACAGCAGGGACGGAGGACGTGCACGGGCCAATTACGTGGACTTCCCGAACTCCCACCACAGCTCCCAGCCCAAGCCCAAACCAGCAAAGACCAGAACGCGGTCAGAGGATGGGGACACGCCAGCAACCCGGTGGCCGCTTGACAACACACAAGCCACAGTGAAAGTGGAGACGGTGACTTACCCCTGGAGACGGCTGTGGCTTTGCTGTCCTGGCCAAGACGCAGGTGCCACTGCTAAACCCCCACTGACTGCCCTGGAGCCACACCTGTCTCCACAGGAGGGGCCCATCTGAGACCCCTGCTCAGTGGGGCGTGCGGTGGAGTGTGCAGTGTCCAAGGAAGGAACCGGGGAACCCAGTACCCTTCCCAGTAAGCTGCGAGCTGAGATGCCCCCTGACCATCAGGGGTCCTCAGGCTACCGAACCAGCAGGTAGAGAAAAGGCTGCTTTAAAAAAAATTTTTAATTGAAGTATAGGTGATTTACAACGTTCCATTACTTTCTGGTGTACCGCAAAGTGATTCGGTTATATACATGTATATATAGGGTCGGCCAGAAAGTTCGTTCGGGTTTTTCCATAAGATCTGACGGAAAAATCCAAATGAACTTTTTGGCCAACCCAATCTATATATTCCTTTTCACATTCTTTTCTATTACAAGATGTTGAATACAGTTCCCTGTGCTACACAGTAGGGCCTATTGCTTATATTTTATATATAGCAGCCTGGATCCCAAGAGGCTGCTTTAACGCCCGAGTGATGCATTCCGCCCACCGCTACCGACCGGACTGGATCCCTCCGGTTCATACACTGCTGTTCTCACCCCCAGTACCTCAGACTGTGGCCTTATTTGGAGAGAGAGCTTTAAAGAGGTGATTCAGATGAGGCCCTGTGGGTGGGCCTGAATCCCACACGGCTGGTGTCCTCACAAGAAGAGGAGATCAGGACACAGACACACACAAAGGGACGACCCTGTGAGGACACGGGGAGGAGGCGGCCGTCCGCAAGGCAAGGAGAGCGCCCTCAGGAGGAACCCCTGCCCTCAGGCTGCGGCCTCCAGGATGCGAGAGAATGAGCCTCTGCTGTACGGGCCGCCCGCCCACCGTGGTGCTTGGTCACGTAGCCGCATGCAGCTAGAGCTTCCTGACGAGGCAGGAAGACAACGCCCAGAGACCGGGGGCCCACTGGGCACCCCAGCACCCCTTGTATGTAACAGCGGGGCCCCAGGCACCAAGCCCTGAAGCCTCCCCAGCGGCCAAGGGCAATGGGGACAGGTGCTGGCTTTGGGGTTCAGGTGGAGAACGCTCACGCTGACATCCCCAGCCCAGGATGAGGCCGCTGGTGGGCCCTGGTGCCCCACCCTTTCCATGCGAACAGGAGCCGGGGGTGACTGGGCCTTGCCTTGCGTGTGCCCTGCCAGGCCTGCCTCACCCATCCCTGAGCCCAGGCGGCTCGGAGGGCAGCAGAGAGAGGAGGGTGGGTCGGAGCCCCCACTCCCGCTTGCATCGCTCCAGACTGGCTGCACCCCCGCTCCTCGCCACGTGGCCTCACCAGGTGGCCTGGGCTGGGCGTGGGGGTTGGGGACGAGCCCCAGGGCTCCACACCACCCCTCGTGGCTTTCCTGCCCCCCGTCCACATGTCCATCCACAGTCCCCAAGTCGCCCTCTTCTGGGCGTGCTGCTTCCTCCTGGACCCAGGTAAGGAGCCCAGATGACTGCAGGAGTGGACACTGTCGGCCTCCCCTGCAACTGGGGACAGTCTGGGCCAGGCAGGGTGCAGGGGGCAGCCGGGCTGGGCCTCAGGAAGTGGGAACCCTCTGCGCCCTCCTGGCGCAGGGGCTGGGAATGGGGCCTGCTGCACCCAGCGGTGACGCCAGAGACCCCAGGCGCGCAGGGCTGGGCAACTCACACCTGTCTGCGCTCGACCCGAGTCCCATCCCGGCTCCCACAGGCAGGGGTGGGGCGAGGCGGGGATGGCCTCACTCCAGCCAGGCCTCGTGTCTGCCCAGTGCCCACCACGAAGGCCGTCCCCATTACTGTGCGTGGAAAGGCACTTTAAGGGGGCGAATGAGGGGCAGGAGGGGACAAACAGAGGGGATGACCGGCTGACGGCACTCTGGCCCAGCATGGCTTCTGGCCACCCAGGCTTACGGTCAGCACAGGTCCAGTCGCGGGGCAGCAGTGGCCCTCACGGGGCGGGGACCCCCAGGTACCACACGGGGCTCGAGAAGGGGCCTGGTCGGGCCCAGTAGTCCACAGCACGAACCCGGTACGAGCCGGAGACAACAGCCGTGTCTGAGGATACAAAAGTACGTGCCTGCCCTTGAACCTGAACCCCTCTGATCCCCCCAAACTCCAGGTGCCGGAAGGCCCTGGACCCCGCCCCACAGGGACTGTGCTGAGGCAGCAGGCACACCTGGGCTGAACACGAAGAGGTTAAAGGTCGAAGGCTTCCTGTTGATGGGCAGGTACACCACACCCTCCGGGGAGAACTGGATCTCGTAGGTCCACAGGCACCTGGGGAAGGTCAGGCAGGACCAGGGCTGGGGTCCAGGGGGGCTGGCAGGCAGGGGGCGCCCAGAGCCCTACTCCCCTCCAGCCCCCTTCCTGGCCCCTCCCCGGGGCCCAGGACACTCTTCCTGCAATGACAAAGGGCCACACTGGCTGAGAGGAGGGGTCTGGAACACGTGCCAGGGGCAACTGGCCTGTGTAGGCGCCCCCACCCTACATCACAGAAGCACAAAGTCATGAGCCATTTGTGCCAACAGTGGGGGCAGCTGTATGGGCGGTGGAGAGCACAGTCCGCGTGGGGTGACCAAAGGGCCACAGAGAGTGGCCACATGGGCGCTGCAGCCCAGAGGATCTGGGGGCCCAGGGCGCGTTGGGGGGGCAGGGGTAGGGGTGGTGGCCGCACTCACGTACTTGGAGCCCACACGCTCATCGGACCAGACCAAAAGCAGCTGCCCGCGGGTCAAGGGGAGAGCGCGGAGCCGGGTCACCTGCGGGAGTGAGGCACCGGGACTGGTTGGGGGCGGGGCGACCGGGGCGGCGGCGGGAAGGGGACTGCCACTTGCCTGCCCCGGCGGCTCCTCCGGGCGCGCGCACACGTGCACCAGCCAGAGCGAGGGCAGAGGAAGCTCTGGGCGCAGCGTCAGGCGGCCGCTGCTGGGAAAAGGGAGCGGCATCACGGCCGCCGGATCCTGGGGACAGAGTCAGGGGCTCAGGGCCCTCGGACCTCGGGAGCCGCCCCGCCCCTTACCCCACGCTCCCCGCGGACCTCGGCCGCGCGCATGCGCCGGAACTGCTCAGCAGAGGGGTAGACGGGCCTGCCCAGGCGCCGCCACTCGCCGTAGGGACTGCAGAGCCAGTTGTCCATGTACAGCTGGACAAAGACGACCTCTGCGGAGCGGGATGCTGGGGCCGGGCTCGCCTCCTCCAGGCCCCGCCCCGCCAGAGCTACCCCCACCCAAGGAGCTGGAGCCCCCTCTCTGGGAGCCCTGCTTACCCGGACCCGGGGGCACCCCGTACAGGCTCAGAGTCAAGGGTACGCTGCGGTTGGCATGGGCGCGGGTGTCGTCGCTCGCGTAGACCAGCACCGTGGCGCGCCAGGCATCGGCGGGGCCCATGGGGTGGTGGGTGCTGGCCAGGACGCCCACCGTGTGGTTGCTGTCCAGCACCGTCCCGTCCCGCGACACCTCAGCCCAGAGCTGCTCGCCGTCTACGGGGGTTAGAGGGATCACCACGCAGAGTCGTCGCCCCTCGACCCTCCCAGGGCCCGCTTCCCACCATTTGCCCTCCTCCACTGGAGGTCCCCGGCCACACCACAATCTCTGTGACCCACTGAGCTGGGGAAGGGTGGGGAGGGACAAGAAACATGCTCCCGGCTCCCCAGCAAGGCACATCCTTCCGCGGGCCTTTGCACAAGCTACTCCTGGCCTAGAACGACATCCCCGTCCCACTGAGGCTTCGTCCTGGCCCCGCCCTCGCAGGAAGTGACGCGACACCCGGCACGCGGCTCACCCAGCAGGGCCAGCAGGGCCATCGCCGTGAGCACCGGCTTGCGCAGCAGCTGCACGTGCGGTGGGCGCGTGTCGTTGACCTGGAAGCGCGCAGTGAGCGTGCGTTGAGAGAAGGGGTGCGGGTGGTAACTCAGGAAGGCGTTGTCGTTGCTTAGGAGCGCGTAGCGGACGGAGGAGCTGCTGTTGGCCACCAGCAGGTTCTGGTGCTGTGCGATGACCTGCGGGAATCGGGGTGGCTGGGAACGCGACCGCGGGGGCCGCCTGCCTGCCCCTCCCACCCGGGAGAAAGGCCTGCCCCGGGGGCGGGCCTGGCGGCGGGCCCACCTTCACGACCATGGCGGCGTAGGTCACGTCGGCCCTCCAGGGCTGCGGCAGGGACCAGCCCACCAGCGGGTCGGCCTCGTCGTTGTAGACGGGAGTGTCCGCGAACTTGGGGAAGAGCCGCTGTATCTGCCGCACGACCGCTGCCTCCTGCTCCAGGATGTAGATGGAGCTGCCCGCGCCCTGCGCAGAGGCCCCGCCTGAGCAACCCCCGAGACCGCCGCGGAGGGGCGGCGGGGCTGCAGGCAGCAGGCGGGCATTCTGGGGTTGCCGCGTGCGGGGGACCCCCGCGTAGGCGCTGGGTTGGGGGCGGGGACGGACGGAAGGGCGGGGATCCCGGGCTTGACCTTCTTGTGGAGGGCGATGTAGTCCAGCCTCACGCCCACCTCCCCGGTGAAGAAGTTGGTGCCGTTGTGGCAGTGCTCCAGGAGGCCCCAGCAGAGCGGGGAGCGCGGCAGCGGGTGGAAGGAGTCTCCGGGGCCGCCCAGGCGCAGAGCCGAGCTGGCGGCTCGCAGACCCTCGGAGCAGGCGTCGTAGTAGTTCAAGAAGCCTGGGCGGGAGGGACACCGAGTCCACACCCCCGCGCCGGAGGGGCGGCTGCCACCCCCTCTCAGATCCGCAGGACCCCAGGAGGCCGGCCTGCCCACCTTGCAAGGTCATGGACACGTTGTCAAAGTCGTGGTGGTCCGGCTCGTTCCACGTCTCGAAATTCCACTTGGAAACGTGCTTGAGGCCGTACCTACCTGCAGAGGGTCCCTACTGTGGCGAGAGGGCCCCTCCCCTGGGGCAGGGTCATGAGCTCATGGGGATCCCCAGGGAGGGCAACCATGGTGGGGGGTTTGGATGTGACCGGAGTGTCTGATTCCCTACGAGCTCGCCGCCCACCGACTTGACCCCCCTCCCCCATCAGGAGGCCCTGGTTCAGTGGGTTCATGATGAGAAGACCAGGAGGTGGTCCGGGTGGGCGTGGGAGGAGAGCCTGCCCAGGAGTGCCCACCCTGTCCCCGCAGGGCACGCGCCCCACCCACCGATGTATCTCCTGGCCAGGAGGGAAACCAGGTTCTTCCACTCGAACACCTGCCGCTCGTCCTCGAAGTCAGTGAAGCGTCCGGAGGGGCTGCCCATCAGCTCAAAGCCTGCAGCACGTGAGGGTGGCTGTGCTCACCTGCCTGTCTCCACCAGGCCGGCACTGAGGGAGGCCCTGAGTGGGCAACCAGGAGGACAGAAGGGCCAGGCCAGCAGTACAGGGGCGAGGCTGGCAGCTTACCTGGGACGAGCTGGTTCTCCCTGAGAAGGTCCAGGTAGCGGTCCAGGTGGGTGAAGTTGTAGCTCAGGCCCTTCCTGGCTGACCCCCTGTAGAAGGACACTCAGTGTCAGGATGGGGGAAGGTGGGCCCGGGACTGGAACCGTGGCCACATTCAAGCAGCTAAGAAACCTGCAAGGTGCCGGGCAGGACTAGGCTCCAGACTCAGCTGGCCCCTCTCCTCAGAAAGCATAACTATGTACGCCTATCAGTCACTCACAGCCTAGTATGAACTAGGGTGTCTGTGCTGGAATCCCACCCTCGAGCCTTCAGGGGCTCAGAACAGCCTGTGGGAGGGGGCAGGCGGGTCTTTTGGGAAACGTACAACAGGAGGGAGGGGGGAGAACAGGCATCCTAAAGACAGCTGACAGTGAAGCGGGAGGCCGTGGGATGAGCCTGGCAGGACCCCATGGTGCCACATCCTGCTTCCCTGCACCTCCTGGAGGCCAGGGCCCCAGACTCGGCTCCACACTCTGAGAGGCAATGTGGACAGGCAGGAGAGGGAGAAGGGCAGCCTCCCCACCCTGCACTCATCCCTGCGGTGGAAATGAATTCGTGATAAGCAGCAGGAAAGCAGCTAGCGGGCCTGGGGCAGAAGAGGGGTGTGGGTTGTGAGAGACGCAGTCACACGGGGCCTCGTGACAACGGTGAGGATGGGATCCTGACTCGGGATGGGACCCAGGGTGGCATGAGGAGTCCTCTCAGGGGTCGAAGCAGAGCAGTACCGTGACTTCTTTTATGTGTTTGTAGGACAATTTTTTGAACAGTTCTGGATTCACAGCAAAATTGAGACGGAGGTACTGAGATTTCCCATTTACCCCCAGCCACGCTCTCTCCCCACGTGCACAGGCTCCCCCATGCTCAACATCCCAGAGTGGGACTTTTGTTACAACTGATGGACCTACACTAACATCACAGTCACCCCAAATCCACAGTCCACATTAGGGCTCACCTGGTGATGTACATTCTGTGGGCTTGGAAAAATGTATACTGGCGTGTATCTACCACTGTAGTATCACACAAAGTATTTTTACTGCCCTAAAAATCCTCTGTGCCGCACCTCTTCATCCTCCCCCACCCCAAACCCCTGACGTGTTTACTGTCTCCATAGTTTTGCCTTTGCCATGTTCTGAAAGGATCCCTTCATCGGCCCATTGGAGCCAGAGTGGGAGCTGGAAGACGGTTCCCCGAGGGAGGTATGGTGCCCAGACTGGGTGGTGTTGGTGGCAGCAGCAAGGGGGAGCTGGAGCGGACGGATTTAGGAGGCCGAGGGGCCAGCGTCCTCTGCCGGACTGGAGGGGAGCTGGGAAGGGGGGGTTCTGCACAACCGTGGATTTCGCTTGAGCGCCTGCGGGTGCGTGCAGTTGGCAGAGGCAGGCAGGGAGTAAGATGGGTCTCGAATGCGCTGGCGTGGAAGTGGTGCACCTGGGGTCGGGGGCTGGGTGAGGAAACTGGTGCTCAGCCGTCAGGCCAAGGCAAGGAGGGCGAGGCAGGCTGAGTAGAGCACCAAGCCTGGGGCTGATGCGGCAGCCTGGGGTGGCCCAGATGGGTGGGCCGGCAGAGGGTCTGAGGGCTTCCCCTTAGGGCACGCCTGGTCCATCCACAGTTCTGAGGGGGAGGGCGGACACGCTCTAGAGGGCGTGCAGCTGCGCCCTCTAGTGGCATCCAGGTGCGTCCCGCCTGCGCGGCGGCGAGGGAGGGGCGACGAGGGATCAAGGTGGAATCTGGCCCTGAACCGCTCTGGGTCTAAGTCTCCCAGTCAGTCCCACGCCAGTCTGGCCAGCCCAGCGCTGTCCCCCTGAGGGACAGCGAGGGTCTGGACAAGTCAGCACGTCCCTTCCGGGCCTCCTCTGCCCCACTCGTCACTGCACAAGGTCAAGGCCGAGCCACCACGCAGACAGGGTGCCTCTGGCTCTCACCAGGCCAGGCCACGTCTTCCCACCTCCGGAGCCCAGACCCACAGCACGTGCGCAGCGGGGGTCCGCCCTTCCCCCTTCCAAAGGTCACAACCAGTAGCAAAGGAAAAAACTTAAGCGCTCGGGTAAAAATTAAATGCGTGGCAGCGGACGGGTTCCAAAGTCCCACAGATGGGGGTGGGGGAGCAGGCGTGGGAGATGGGCGACGCATGCACAGTGGAGGCCCGGGCACGGGTGCCAGGCTTTCCCTGCAGATCCTGGCAGCGCTGGGCCGACTTGGGGCGGGGGCGGGAGCACATCAGGCCTCGGGTAAATGCTGTGTGGCGCTCAGTGTCCTGGGCCAGCGGGGTGTCACCAGGGGAGCCCCAGCTGCAGAGCCGATCTCAGCCTGTCACTCTGAGTAGACTTGAGTGTCCGCTGACCCAGCGTCGGCACCCAGAAATGCCCTAGGAGTCAGTAACCTGCCCCCCGGGGACCAGAAGACCCAACCTTGGGGTGATCCCAGGCCCAGAAACCCCGGGGGGCAGTCCTCAGGCCCCACTGTCGGTGCCTAGGTCTCCATCCGTCTCAGCCCCCGTTGGGAGGGGAATTTGAGAGATCAAAGCTAGTGAGGGGGCTCAGCCAGAAGGTGCAGCGCGCAGCCCACCCCTGCGCTCCCCCTGCAGAGGCCCGGGTCACAGACGCAGTCCAGCCCGAGAGCCACGCAGGGGGCCGAACCTGGGCGCGAGGCACAGGCGGCGGCGCCTCCCGCTCCTGGCCCGGCACTTGGGCCGGGGCAGCCGAGGCTGCACAACGACTTTATTCACTGCACGCCGGCGGCCGTCAGGAACGCCTGCACCAGGAACGCCCCCCACCCCCATCCCTGGGCCTGAGCGCGTGCGCCGCGAGGACCCAGCAGCACCCAGGACTGGTGAGTGCTCGGGTGCGCGGGGCGGGGCCCCAGGCCTCGCGTGCTCGGGCGTGGAATCTGGGGAACACAGGGTGGGGATCGGGCCGGGTGCAGATGGGGCCGCGCTTGCTCGTCTGGCAAAGGGAGGGACGCACTCGTGGGAGGGGGCGCAGGGTGTTTGGAAATGTGCTGGGTGGGGCCCGGGCCGCGCGTGCTTGGCTTGGGGGGTGCACTCGTGGGAGGAGGCGCAGAGCGGGGGTACGTGTGGAAATGCACGGGGTGGGAACCCGGGGCGCGCGTGGCCGGCAGGGATGGCGGGGCGCGGGGCCAGGGTGGGGAAATACATGGTGCAGGGCGAGAGTGCTCAGAGGGGGAGACACAGACCCGCCGCTGCGGGAAACCAGCAGCCACAGTCAGGGTCCGGGGCTGCGAAGACGCCGGCCGGGGAGGCAGGAGAGGCCGGGGAGGCAGGAGAGTCGCTCTTCTGGAACTGGGAGCCCTGGGGTCTGGTTCTCGGGGCCCTGGAGCCCAGCCTCTTTTCACTTGCGGGGATACATGGCTCCTTTCCAAATAAGTGTACTCAGTGGCTTAAAATGGTGATTTAAAGACCAATATTAAAATAACCATGTGGCACAGGACTGGGCAGGAGGCAAGATGAGGGCGGTTCCAGCAGGCGGAGGTGCTGGAGACCCCACGCCCCGTGCTGGTTAACCCGTGCCAGGGTCCTGTGGCCCCCCTGCCCCAGTGGAGGAGTCTGCAGTGGGCCTCGGCCAGCAAGGCCCCAGGACCCAAGACGCTCGCCTGTGTGCCTGGTCAGACGGCAGCATGAAAACCACAGTCCTCAAAGCACAGAGGGACAGGCAGGGTGGGGGGGCGCTTAGGCCCCGGGGTCCTGCAGTTCTCTCTCAGCTGTATCTCTTCACCTGCTTAGAGGGGCTGGGGGAGTAGAGGCCCAGTCCCTGCCACCAGGGCAGCCAAGGTCAGGCCCCTTGCGGTGCAGCTGGATGGGGGACACGGGTGCTGCAGCGCTGAGAACAGCCCCTCCCTGAAACATAAATATCTCCACCTGCCTAAAATCCCACCACAGGTGCTCCAAACCTAGGCAGCCCCTGAAAGCCCTGTCCCCACCTCCTGAGAGGGGGAGGGGCCGCCGCCCCCATTCACCCCTCCCCTCCCCGGCAGTGGGCCCAGCCGCCACCTCTGCCCACACGTGTCACGCAGGGAGTTCCCACGATGCCGCCCCGCCAGCAGCTGGGTTGGGAGATAAGCGTGTTGTGACCCCTCGGTGGCCCCTCCACTCCAGCCCTGAGAGGACTCTTATCTGCCCCTGAACTGCTGTGACTTTCCCGCCAGCCCTCTGGGCGGTGGCTTCTGTAAACCACATCCTTGGGCAAACAGCACCCCCAGGACCGAGTGGGTACCGCGCAGGAGGCCCCGGGCTCTGCCCTGGGTGGCTGGGTTCAGACTCCGGAGGGCGGGGCGAGACCTCGGGGCCCAACACAGACTCTTGAAGAACAAGTAATCGGACGGACGCGGCATCGCAGTGGGGCCTCGGCCCCGACCACTCCTCCCCCTTGATGCAGGTGTGCAGACCCTCCCACTCTCTGGCTATCCCCCCAGCCACCCTGGGGTTCCACTCCCACCTCTGCCCCCAAATGGGGCCTCTGGTCTTTCCCATCCGGGCCACGGATGCGGCAGAACTTTCAGGGAGGCTCTGGAGGGAAGTCCCAAAGTGAGACTGAACGTGGGAGGTGCCTGGATGGAGCTCCCCCCACCCCCTGCCCCGGGCTTTGGGAGACAGCAGGCCCAGGCCAGCTCAGCCTTGCAGCCCCGTCAGAGGGACCCCCCGCAGCCTCTCAGGCCTCCCCTCCGGGACGGAGAACACTCAGGGCTGCGGTGTTCTTTCCCCACGTCGCCCCTCAGGCACCCACTTGTTCATTTTGAAGATGTGAGAACTGACGTTCTGAGTAATTTTAAAAACAGCAGCGCACTCTTAGTTAACTGTACGTGGGACACGAGGGCAGTCATCTAAAGGGAACGTTTACCTTCACACCGGCCCCATGAGGCAGGTCCCGCTGGCCCTGGAGTGTGGATGGAGGCGTGGTGAGGCCAGGCGGCCACCCACCGCACCGGGCCAGCACCTGGCCGGGATCCAGGTGGTGGGGCTCCAGGGGACAGAACCAGGACCCCCGTCCCTGCAGCAGGAAGGGCACACCTGGCTGCTAATTGTGTCCCGATGCCTGGCAGCCCTCCAGTCCTCGGCCACCCACACCCCCGCCCCGCCCCGCCCCGCCCCCAGCGGCCTTGCGCCTGCTTTCCACACAACATGGGGCTACTCTGCGCCCAGCGGGCTCCCGCGGGGACCAGACCCATCTCCTGGCAGACAGGATGTCCCGGGATGGGACTCGGAGACCAGCCCCTCCCTCGGACCCCCATCCTTGCCCACGCTCCAGGGTCCTGGGAGCCGTGGCACTGGGCCCCAGAGCCGAGGGGTCGCACGCTGCCTGTTCCCCCGCCCCTCCCCCAACACAACTGGCCAGGCTCCTGAGCTTCTGCCTCCCGCAGGGGCCCAGAGTCCAAGCTTCCCGCTCCAGCCACTCAATGCCCCAGCCCACCTGTCCCGCACCCGAGCCCTGCTCCTGGGAGGCTGGAAGCTTGTAAGAGCCCCACACAATTGTAACTCTCTGTGAGCCTCTGATTACAGTACAACTCCCCGAATTAGCCGCTCAGGTAATGCTCACCTGGGGGAACCTATGACTCAGCAATCTTCGGAGTAAATGATTTAACCACACGCCCAGCACAGCCGAGCAGTCAGATGCTAGGCACAGGGCACTGCCCGCCGGTCAGTGCCAGGCCAGCTCCGTGCCTGAGCCCACCACCCGCACGCCCAACCCGCTAACTGAGCCCAAGGCCCCGGGGACAGACAAGCTAGGTCCGCACTCTCTGCCGAGCCCGCGAGGGGCCCCCTCAGGTAAGAGGCCCCCTGGGACCCTGCGGCAGGACAGCGACAGCTCTAGACAGCTCGGCCACAGCAGGGGCCAGCCCCCTGGATGGAGCAGAGGGGCAGGACGCTGTGAGTGGAGAGGCCCGATTCCACCGTTTCCTTTGTGGGCTCCCCGTTGTTTAAACAGTCACTCAGTCGACACACCTGGACCTCGGGGGCTGGCTGAGCTCAAGGTGTCCAGGGACCCCCGTGTGGTGAGGTCTTCAAAGGAAAGAAACAGCTCCCCTAGCATCCCCCAAAGGGCAGGCCTGCCACTCGAGCCCTGGGGGCGGCGTCCGCCTGCCCACACCTCACACCAGGCCGGGACGAGCGCCCATCCTCCACACCCGGGGACACCCCAGGCCCCGCATCCCCAGCCAGTGCACACACTGCGCCAGGGTGACCAGGCTCTGAGGAAGCAGAGACCATCTGCTTCATGTCACCAAGAGGGGGACAGCAAGAGCCGAAGTCCTGGCGGACCTCAGCACAGCTGTGAACGGGACGCCCTGGTGCTCGCTGAGCACAGAGGCAAGGTCAGCCTGGGCCGGGTGGCAGGCTGCCCTCTGGAGAGCAGGGACGGTTGGCACGTGTGTTCCGCGGTGCGCCTGTGCGGCCTGAGCCACCAGCCAAAACCCAGAAGCGTTAACCCTCACCGGGAAAGGGGCCTGCTGTCCCAGAACACCCTGCAGGCGACGGACACCAGTCACCCCCGCTCCCCTCCCAGCCGGCCCCTCAAAGCACGTTCCAGGAATTCTGCCGCAAGGACCGGGCAGTGGCAGGCGCTGCTGCAGCACAGATTTGGGGTCCTGGCATCTGCAAGGCTCTTCCCGCCAGCAGGGCCGCAGTGCAGAGGTGATGGAGGGACGGCCAGAGGGGGCTGTGGTGGTCCGGGCGGCTCCGGGGGAGCGGAGGGGCCTCGGGCACGGACGGAGAGCAGTGGAGCTTGTTCTGGCCACGCGAGTCTGGGTCTCCGTGACGCCCTGACTCTGACACGTCTCGCCACCCCAGCAATGACACCCACTTCTGCCCACCCTGCAGGTTTTCTCGGGGGGCGGGCCGGTGCCCCACGATGGCAGCGTCCCCTGAGTGCACACAGCAGGGCAGGGGGCTGGCGCTGGTTCGCCGGCGGCCCCCCGCACCCCCAGGCCTGCGAGAGGCTCTGAAGGCCCGGCTGTGGCGGAGCTGTTCGTGCAGCGTGCAGGGGGCCTGGGCGCTGCTGCAGAACCTGCTCCCCGCCACGCGCTGGCTCCGCCAGTACCAGCCTCGGGAGGACCTGGCGGGTGACGTCATATCCGGGCTGGTCATCGGCATCATCTTGGTGCCCCAGGCCATCGCCTACTCACTGCTGGCCGGGCTGCAGCCCATCTACAGCCTCTACACGTCCTTCTTTGCGAACCTCATCTACTTCCTCATGGGCACCTCACGCCACGTCTCCGTGGGTATCTTCAGCCTGCTCTGCCTCATGGTGGGCCAGGTGGTAGACCGCGAGCTCCTGCAGGCCGGCTTCGACCCCGCCCAGGACGGCCCGGGGCCCGGGGCCAACCGCAGCGCCCTCAACGCCTCGGCCACCATGCCGGCGCTTGGGCTGCAGGACTGCAGCCGGGACTGCTACGCCATCCGCGTGGCCACCGCCCTCACGCTGCTGGCCGGGGTTTACCAGGTGAGGAGCCGGGCCTGGGCCTAGACAGGCTGGCTCAGCCACTCAGAGCAGCCCTCCAGGTACTGGTCGCCCCCCAGCAAGGGCCAAGCCCGCGGGAGACAGGAGGTCAGGGCAGTGGCTTAACCCGCAAGGCGAGGAGAGAACAGGGCATAGGCAGAAGTGGGTGCGTGACAGCACCCCAGGTCGGGGCACCAGAGGGGCTGAGGGTGCCCGGGGTCGGGGGCCTGCCTGGCCAGCTGCAGAGTGTGGCCTCGGGCCCAAATGTGCCCCCACTTGGCCTGCACATCCTCCCCAGCTTCCTGTCCCAAGTGGGATCCTGGGAACTGCCTTCCCGCCTGCCTTCCCTCGGCCTCCCCGCACCCAGCCCTCACTGGACCAGGGCTGTCCACCCCAACGTCGCCCCCTCCCAAGAGCCACCTCAGGTTCTTCCTCTCAGCTCCAGGTCCCCCGGGAGGGGGGCGGTGCTGTGGACAGGGCCGAGGAAGGAGCTGCCTTCCGATGCCCAGAGCCCACGTGTGTGAGACCACGGTGAGCGTCGTGGCCACAGCGTGCACTCCGGCGTCTGCCGTGCCTGTGCGCGCACACGTATGTGCAGGCGGCCGCGGGTGGGGTCCACGTGGGAAATAAGCAATGCGAGGAAGGGAGGTCCGGCTCTGTGCTATGCCCGCGCCCTGCGGCCCTGACCACGCTCTGTCTGCAGGTCCTCATGGGCATCCTTGGGCTGGGCTTTGTGTCCGCCTACCTCTCGCAGCCGCTGCTGGACGGCTTCGCCATGGGGGCCTCAGTGACCATCCTGACCTCCCAGCTCCGACACCTGCTGGGCGTGCGGGTCCCGCGGCACCAGGGGCCGGGCCTGGTGGTCAGCACGTGGCTGAGCCTGCTACGCAGTGCCGGGCAGGCCAACCTGTGCGACGTGCTCACCAGTGCCGCATGCCTGGCCGTGCTGCTGGCGGCCAAGGAGCTCTCGGACCGCTACCGGCGCCACTTGAAGGTGCCGCTGCCCGCAGAACTGCTGGTCATCGGGGCGGCCACGCTCGTGTCCCACTTCGGGCAGTTCCACGAGCGCTTCGGCTCCAGCGTGGCTGGCGACATCCCCACTGGCTTCATGGCCCCGCATGTGCCAGACCCGGCGCTGGTGTGGCGCGTGGCGCTGGACGCCGCGTCCCTGGCCCTCGTGGGCTCCGCCTTCTCCATCTCGCTGGCGGAGATGTTCGCCCGCAGCCATGGCTATTCTGTGCGCGCCAACCAGGAGCTGCTGGCTGTGGGCTGCTGCAACGTGCTGCCGGCCTTCTTCCACTGTTTTGCCACCAGCGCCACCCTGGCCAAGAGCCTGGTGAAGACAGCCACCGGGTGCCGCACGCAGCTGTCCAGCGCGGTGAGCGCCGCTGTGGTGCTGCTGGTGGTGCTGGCGCTGGCGCCCCTGTTCCGGGACCTGCAGCGGAGCGTGCTGGCCTGCATCATCATCGTCAGCCTGCGTGGGGCCCTGCGCAAGGTGCGGGACGTGCCGCGGCTGTGGCGGCTCAGCCCTGCCGATGCTCTGGTCTGGGTGGCCACGGCGGCCACCTGCGTGCTGGTCAGCACCGAGGCCGGGCTCCTGGCCGGCATTCTCCTCTCACTGCTCAGCCTGGCCGGCCGCACACGGCACCCACACGCTGCCCTGCTCGCCCGCGCCGGGGATTCCAGCTTCTATGGGGACCCAGCAGAATTTGAGGGCCTGGTCCCCGAGCCTGGTGTGCAGGTGTTCCGCTTCACGGGGCCCCTCTACTACGCCAACAAGGACTTCTTCCTGCAGTCGCTCTACAGCCTCACCGGGCTGAACGCGGGCTACGCAGCCGCCTGGAGGAAGGAGCGGGGCCCGCGGGTGGGGGCTGGCGAGGCAGAGCCTGTCGAAGGCAGGGACCTGGGTCCCGGGAGCAGCACGGCTGCACTGGTGCCCTCGGCGACCCGCTTCCACGCAGTGGTCATTGACTGTGCCCCGCTGCTGTTCCTCGATGCTGCCGGCCTGGCCACGCTGCAGGACCTGCGCCGAGACTACGGGGCCTTGGGCATCACCCTGCTCCTGGCCTGCTGCGGCCCCTCGGTAAGGGACACCCTGAGGAGAGGCGGCTTCCTCGGGGAGGACCCGGGGGACGCGGCCGAGGAGGGGCAGCTGTTCCCCAGCGTGCACTGCGCCGTGCAGGCGGCCCGAGCCCGCTGCCAGGAGCCGGTTGCCGCCAACTACACCCTCTAACAGAGCCGGTACCTGCCGCCAGCCTCCACTCCCACCACCCATCACTGCAATCTTGCTGTCGCCTGGTGCCTCCAATCTAGAGGACCCAGGGAACCCCAAATGGGATGGAGAGTGGCAGTGAACACACACAAGGACCCAGACACTTGAGAACCCTCAACTGCACCTTGGAGACAAACGCTGCCTCGGTGCCAGCCTGGGCCCAGTGCTGTGCATCTGTGGTCCGTGGAGCCAGCCTGACAGTTGGTGTCCCGTCTTACTTGAACAAGGACCCGGAGGCAGTCACGTGGCCTCCAAGGTGCCAAAAGGACGTTGGTCCCTTGGCCCACTAGCAGCCCCCCACCAAGTGAGAGCTGGCAGCTCTGGCCAGGGGTGAGAGTCTCTGTGTCTAGGAAACCCCGCAATGCACACACCCAAGTGTCTCTTACACCCTGTGCCTCAGCCCCCACAGGGGCTGGCAGGGCCAAAGGCAGACGTGACCAACACGACCTCAGCCCGGCCCCTGGCGTGGCATCCCCACAGTCTGAGCATAGAGCGAGGGTGCCCACTCGCCCGACCCAGGGGCTGCCCCAGCAGCCACAGCGCCTGTGCCGCCAGGAGGGTGCCCTCCATCCTCCCCTGCCCCCAGGATGCTTGGCCGAGAAGCACGGGGCAATGGCTTCTTGGAGCAGGCGTCCCCCACCCCGTCACCCCGCCATGGCCCGGTACTTCATTGTCCTCCACACCCAGACGCCACTTTCTCTCAGTCTCCGTCTGCATCTCCATACGCTGGGCTCTGCCCAGCTGCCCCCAGGCTGCCCATCCCCTCCATCACCCACCTGGCCGTGATGAGGTCCAGCAGCCAGTGGGTCCGAACCTGTTCCATGCCACCATGAGGGACGGCACCCACGTAGGCCAGGTTGAGCTGCTGGTCCCAGCTGAGGTCATACCGGTCAGCCTGGCTGTGCGGCAGTGGGGGACTGGGCACAAAACAAGGGGAAGCAGAGGCATTAGTTCCCTTGAGTGGGGCTAGCGGAGGGGCCTCAGCACAGGCCCCACACCTACAAACTCAGGGCAAGGACCGGGGCGTGTCTGCTGGTGAGTTTTACTGTCCCTGATGTAATAAACTGCCCCCTAGTGCCAGGACTCTGACGAAGTCTCAGGTTTATGGGGGTCGGGGGCTCCCAGAGAGATCACATTCCCACCCTGCTCCCTGCCCCACCGGCCGGGAGATATCAGCTCCAAGTCTGACAGAGGCAATCGGGGACACCAGGGACGGGGACAGGTCCCACTGCAGGGACGTCGAACGTTCTGGGGTTGCCCCCTCGAGGGGGTCCCGGTCTGCGCCAAAGAGTAGTGTCCTGGGCCACAGCCCCTCCTGCAGCCTGGGCTGCCGCGGTTGGCCACCAGGCTCTTCAGCCTCTGGGGGGTGACCAGGCACACTCAGGACCTGGCCCCAGGCCCCCACCACACGGGGCAGCCGCTCAGCTAGAAAACCTCCGCAGCACCGGAAACATCGCATAGAGCCAGTGAACAGAGAGGAGGTCCCCACTCTGAGGCTGGACCCGAAAGGAAGGAGCGAGCCGCGGCCCTCCTCACTTCGGAGCGCCTACTGCAGGTCTCTCCAGGTGCGACACGGGGGTCCCGGAGGCCCGGGCCGGGGTGCGCGGCCGCGGTTTGGGAAGAGCGCGCAGCGAGCAGGGGCGTGCTGGGCCGCTCCGACCTCAGTGTCCCCCGCGGAGCGCTCACCAGAAACCGGTGCTCCTCCAGAAGGGCTGCAGGGGACGCAGCGCGCGGGCCGCGTCCACGCGCACCAGGTGCGGAACCTCGGCGGCCGCGAGGGACGCGGCCAGGAGCGCGAGCAGCGCGGCACGGGGGCGAGGTGGGCGCATGGCGGGGGCGCAGGGGACGCAAGCTCCGGGCACGGGAGCACCCCAATCCCAGGAGACCCACCCGGCCCTCCGCGCTCCGGGAGCCGCGGTCCGCGCCCCGCGCCCCGCCCGCCGGTTCCGCCTCCGGGTCGCGCGCCACGTGACCGCCGGCACGGGGCGGGGCCTCGGCAGAAGCGGGCCGGGCGGGGGTCTGGCGGGCCGCGGGCGGTGGGCGGGGCCGGAGCGGTGGGCGTGGAGGGGGGCTGTGGGAGGGGCGCGGCCGGGAGGGGAAAGCAGGAGGCGTGGGCGGGGTCTGGCGGGAGGCGGCCGTGGAGGCGGGCCCGGGGCGGTGGGCGTGGGGCTGGGTGGCGGGGCGGGGAGCTCCCGCAGCCCCGGAATCTGGAGCGCTTCTCAAGGCAGTAGGCTCTGTCCAGCTGCCCTCAGGCTGCCACCCCCCCGCCCCAATCTAGAGCCCCTTCCCGGCAGTTTGCTCCCCTCCGTTCCCTCCCGCGCCGAGCAGACTGCGGGGACTGGGCGGCACTCGGAAAGCGCTCGGCCTTCCGCCGCTCGAGTGAAAACCGTCGTCTGTTAATGCTTCGGAAGGTCGGCTCGCGGGCCGGCAAGTATCGTAACGCGCGGGCCAGGCGGCTGCTCGGTGGAAGGTGGTCAGAAGTGGGACACGTTTGGAAGGTGGACTGGTGGCTCTTAGGAATTTGGCTGGAGCAGCGTGCGGATGTGACGTTTTCTGAGAGGAGGGCTGTTGTAAAGCAACGGGGGTGGTCAGGGGGCTAAGCTGCCTTTGAGAAGCCAAGTGGACATTTCTATGGGCAGATGGGCAGCGCGGCCTGGGTGTTGGGGGAGGTGGGTCAGCGGTGAATGTTTAAGCTTCAAACTGCACATGCACTACGTGTGTGTATACGTACATATACTGTAGGTCGCACAGCATCACATCCTCCACCAATCAAACGTCTCAGGACTCGGGGAAGAGCCTCTGGCCTTGCACTGCCCTCCCTCGGACAGCAGAACCCCGCCCCAGAGTCAACCAGTGTCACCAGTCCCTTGGGCTGCAGAGAGGAGCTCTAAAAGTGATGGACGACATCCAGTCACAGAATGAAGACGTGCTGCGTAGCCCGAGGAAAAGTACAAAGGCAGCAGAACCCAGGCGGGTCCTAGTGAAATGCTGAAACCAAAGCTGAAAGGAAAGCCTCCAAAGCAGCTCGAGGGGGAAAGGACCCGCTACCCTCAAAGTGCAAAACAGCAAGAAAGAACACTGACTTTCCAACAGAAGCGGCCAGAACCAGTAGCCAAGGGAAGGAAAACTTCAAACTAAACCAGTTAGCCAGGACGTCTCGATCCAGCAAAAAGCGTGCTCTGAAATGGAGGTCAAATAAAGACGCTTTGGAAAATCCAACTCTGAGAACGCTTGTCACCGCTGACCCTCCTTTACGGAAACGGTAACTGGTGTTCTTCCAGAAGAACGTGATCCTTGCAGCCCAGAGGGGCAGGAAGGAAGGAAAGGCAGCAGAAAGGTCTATTGTCTATAAGACTAGGGAAGAGTGACACATAACACGGCAATAATAACATCTCGTGGGGCTCGAAGTATATCCAGAGACTGAAACACGACAGCAGTAGTAGCCCAGGGATTATGAGGGGCACACGGTGTGTGAGCGGCTGGCCCCCCACGCCCTCTGAGTGGGAGCGTCTACCGTGAAGGGACTTTGCAGGTGGGACTAAGTTAAGGGACTTGAGATAGGGAGATGACCCTGGATTATCCGAGCAGGTTCTGAGTGTCCTTGTAAGGGGGAGGCAGAGGGAGATTTGACACGAAGGAGGCTGCGTGGTGACTTCAGAAGAAAGAAAGCCATCTGAAGATCGTCCTAAAATTTGCACTCAGGACTTGCTTTAATCATGTTAATCATGTGTGCTTAGACAGACAGACACAGATCCCTAGAAATAGGAGGCAGGACCACATGGGGAGGCGGAGGGAGGGGATGGGCATTATTAAAGTATCCTCAGTGCAAAGAGTCTTTAGTGCCCAAAGGCAGGACAGGTCCCCTTTAACAGAGGAGAGGGCAGTGGAAATGCTTTGAAACTTGGCGTGAGGTGTGAGTTAACCACGGTCCTTGAATTAAGAGAGATTAAGGGCTGGGACAAGACAGAGGCCCATCTAGGGCTCCACTTGCTGGACTGGCATTTGAAAAGGGGTGTTTGAGGAGACCAGTCTTTGTCTCAGTCACACAGGCCCTCTGGGAGCCGTCAGGGACTATACTTTGAGAAGTGACATGTGTAGCATGTCCTGGCCACACCTCACGTCGTGGCCTTAGTGCACGTGGAAATGTGTGATTTTGATATATATTTGGGAGTCTGTGAGACAAGAGATTCCTAGAGTTCTCACCTCTGAAGCGGGCGATCTTTAGATGATGGTTGGACAGTGTATGATCAATGTGCAGATGGGCCACTTGTTCAGGGCACCCGCGGCTAAGACAGCTGCGTGAAGTCCAGCCGGTGTGCTGAGCTCTGGGTCCGTCCATCTGCAGGGCTGAGGCACGAGAGGAGCCCCGGCACATGGGGTAGCTGGCAGTGCTGTTCACACAGTCCACAGACTCCTGCTGCTGCCACTCAGGTCATCCCGAGGGGCTCCCCAGGTAGCCAGGGGGTCTGGGGGAAGAATATGTGGCCACCAGAACTCAGCAAGGACTAGAAGATGTTGGACCTGTGTGTCCAGTGGCTGTCCTTGGAGGAGGACGTCATCACGGTGAGGCCACACCTGTGCTCCTGGAGAAAGGCATCTGCCGTTGGTCAAGGTTGGCCAAGGGCTCGCCTGCCAGGACGGTGCGTGCTGGAAGGCAGCCAGGTGCCAGGGTGGCCTGGAGAGGCGTGGCTGTCCTTTCAGGGTGGAGCCAACGGTGGGGAGAGGCACCCACTGAGCACAGTGTCTGGTCGCTGGTCGGTGGAGACCGTGGTGTTAGCAGTGTTGGATTTCTGGTGTGGAGCCCTAACAGTGGGACCACAGCTGCACGGCGTGTTTCTTCCACCGTGAGCGACCCCTAAATTTTACAGGGAAAAGAATGGGCAGAACTAGGCCTTATTTTCTCCCCTCTGTGCCCTTATATTGGTTTTTTCTTTCATCCTTTTCTCCCTCTTCATTTATTTTCCTGTTAGGCTTTTCGTCCCTGTCTCCGATTGGTAAGAGGACCAGGGGGCCTGCTGGCAGCACCGTCAATCTTTCTCCCTCTTCCTTCTCTTAAACAAAAGCCTGTATTTTCTCAAATAAAACCTGGCCTAGGGCTTCCCTGATGGCGCAGTGGTTGAGAGTCCACCTGCCGATGCAGAGGACACGGGTTCGTGCCCCGGTCCGGGAAGATCCCACATGCCGCGGAGCGGCTGGGCCCTTGAGCCATGGCTGCTGGGCCTGCGCGTCCGGAGCCTGTGCTCCGCAACGGGAGAGGCCACAGCAGTGAGAGGCCTGCGTACCGCAAAAATAAAATAAAATAAAATAAAATAAAAAACCTGACCTGTATCTCTAAGCAGAGCAGAGCGGTTTCCTTCCCTCCGCCTGACCCCGTATCTGTCTCTGACTGTATTGGCGACATTCGCTTAGTGTCTCTGACTGTATTGGCGACATTCGCTTCTTTTCTGTATTCTTGGTGCTGTGGCATTTGGGGCCTTGGTTGGAGACACAGCCCTCCCAGTGCTGAGCCCCCCCACGGTGAGCCACTCTCAGCCACCGCGCCCACGTGCCCTCTGCCCGAGGCCCCCTCAGGGCGGGGCACTGGGCAAGCAGCACTGCCCCTAGCGCTCAGCCCTGCCAGCATTATTCAAACTGTCCAATCCTAAATCTGCCACGTGTACCTGTGCTGCCTCACCCATTCCTTCCTGTGAAAACCCCAGTTAAGGCTCTGGGCCACGTTCTCTTCACTTCTGCTTCTGCCTCCTGACCCAAACCTATGCTCCTGATGGAAGGGGGTGGCCCCTTCTCTTGAGAACTGTGAATAATAAATTCGTCCTTCAAGGCAGACGTAGAGAATGGACTTGAGGACACGGGGTGGGGGGGAGGGGAAGCTGGGAAGAAATGAGTGGCATGGACTTATACACACGACCAAATGTAAAATAGCTAGCTAGTGGGAAGCAGCCGCATAGCACAGGGAGATCAGCTTGGTGCTCTGCGACCACCTAGAGGGGTGGGATGGGGAGGGTGGGAGGGAGACGCAAGAGGGAGGAGATATGGGGATATATGTATACGTATAGCTGATTCACTTTGTTATAAAGCAGAAACTAACACACCATTGTAGAGCAATTATACTCCAATAAAGATGTAAAAATAAATAAATAAAAACTGAAAAAAAAAAGTTCTTCCTTCAAAGGCAGTTGTCTCCATTTCTGTCACCTTACCATAGGTGATTAAAACAAATCCTGGGCACAAATTTTATTTTATTTTATTCTATTTATTTAGTTTCGGCTGCGTTGGGTCTTCGTTGCTGTGCGCGGGCTTTCTATAGTTGCGGCGAGCGGGGGCTACCCTTTGTTGCGGTGCGCGGGCTTCTCATCGAGGTGGCTTCTCTTGTTGCGGAGCACGGGCTCTAGGCGCACGGGCTTCAGTAGTTGTGGCACGCGGGTTCAGTAGTTGTGGCTTGTGGGCTCTACAGCACAGTCTCAGTAGTTGTGGCGCACGGGCTTAGTTGCTCCACAGCACGTGGGATCTTCCCGGACCAGGGCTCGAACCCGTGTCCCCTGCATTGGCAGGCGGATTCTTAACCCCTGCGCCACCAGGGAAGCCCCCTGGGCACAGATTTTAGAGCAAAGGTGCAGCCCTGCTCAGGAATGCCAGGAACGTGGCTCCAGCAGCTGGAGGCCAGCAGCCCGAGTGGAGGGAATGTGGTCCCGCCCACACCTTGAACAGGCGCAGGGGCTTCTGCTATGGAGACAGGGGCCATGACGCCAGAGTGGTGGGGACAGTGGGGTCCTGGGCACAGATGGACACAGGCACCACAGGGAGGCCGTGGGTCCATGCAGTTGCCTGGGTTCACACAGGGCCTTCATATGCCCAGAAGGTTTTGTAACATTTGCTAAATGAGGACAACGTGACCACAGCAGTTCCCACACTCTCTCAGGTCCCTCGTCACACTTCCCCTCTGGCTGGAGTGGCTCTGGGGGTGGCACTCTCGGGATCTGGCCCAGGGGAAGTTGAGTTGTGGGAACATGGGTTGGGGGTCAGTGGAGAACACACGTCCTCCCCAGCCACTTGGTTAGGAAGTTAGTGCCAGACATCCTGGCGTAGAAAACAGCTTCCAGGGACACCCGTGGCAACTGACCAGGAGGAAGGAGTGAATCACCCTAACTTTCGGAAAAGGATTAAACATGCGCTGATTTAACCGGAAACGCTGACATTGACAAGATAACGTGGACCCTAACAGCCAATGTGACAAGGACATGACGTAAGAAGTTTCGTCAGGTCAGCAGGGACATTTTAGATTAGTCATGGCCCAGGAAAAGCACACGACCCTGAGGCTTCCCAACTATGGAAGAAACCTGACGAAGTTCTCTCCGGCTGTGACAGTGGTCCTAACAATGTGTACGATACAACCGGTAACGAGTTGTCACGCGGAAAGTCCTGTAAAGTAGCAGTGACAATTGTTTTCAATCAGTTACGCTGGAGGGACTAAATTATCTTTTTCTTTTCTCCCTGGACAATGATATTGCAAAATTGTTATGAAAAGAGACAGTTAAAAATGTACACGAGGGAGTTCCCTGGCGGCCCAGTGGTTAGGACTCTGGGCTTTCACTGTCGAGGGCCTGGTGCAAGTCTTGGTTGTGGAGCTAAGATCCCACAAGCCACGCAGCAGGGACAATTTTTTAAGAATGTGGATGAAGAAAGAATCACAGTGGGGCAGCAGGCAGTTAGGATTAAAGGTGTGGCTTTTTCTAGATTCTGTGATGTTTGTGCCATTTATCGATATTTTTCATGTTTAATTTGTTGTGATTTTTTTCTCTCATTCTGACTAAGTGTGTTTCTAATTTTATCAAAATAATTCTGCATTTTTTCTTAAAGAGAGTCCCATTGACTTCAGGCTGCCCCACACCTGGGCAGGCCCAGCCCCACATTCACCTGGTGGTACATCGGCCAAGTAGAGACGCGCCCGAGGCTGCACAACACGCCGCCCTCTTCCTGAGACTCGGGCATCTTCGCCATCTCAGGGCGGGCAGGTGCTCGTGGCGCAGGACTCAAAGGCCCTCCCCAGAAGGGAAAAGGCTGCCCAGCTGGCCGAGAGGAAACAAAGAAGGCCTTCACTGAGAGCCACCACTGAGCGGGTGGCAGGACCTGCCAGGTGTGGGGGGGATGCAGACACGGTCCCTCTCAATATTCGCGGAGCCTGTCTTTGCGAGTCCGCCTGCTGGCGAAGACCCGCTCGTCCCACCGTCGGCAACGCTCGCGGCGCCTTCGAGGCTGTCCGCGGATGGACGTGCGCGGATGGACGGGCCCTGCCTTCTCGCTTCTGCTCACCCGTGAGCGAGCCCTCTTCCTGCCCCTCCGGGGCCGCGTTTCCGCTCCTGTGATTTCGGTGGTGATTCTGCGGCTTCCACGGCCCCCGGCCGAGGGCTCTTCACATCCAGAGTCCTGAGCGCCGAGGGCTCTTCACATCCAGAGTCCTGAGCGCCGAGGGCTCTTCACATCCAGAGTCCTGAGCGCGGGAGGCCGGGACGTGCCCCGCGGAGGAACCCGTGTGCCGGGGAAGCTCCGTCCGGGCTGAGGGACAGCGCTGCCGGCCGGGTCAGTGCTTAACGAGCCAACGACGGTGTCTGTTCACTAAGTGGTCTTTTGTGTTGACCCATCGGGGAAAACGCCGTGCCGAGAGGCTGGCAGGAAGCAGCCCGGTGTTTCCCCAGGAGCCGGGGGTGAGAGTTTGCAGAGACCACATAGAGCATGACTTTGAGAATACTGACAATTGACTGTAACCAATAAAAGAATCACCTCCAGAATATATAAAGAACTCCTACAAATCAATAAGAAAAAGACGCTCAATGGAAAGGTGACCAAGGCATCTAAGCAAGCCTCGCAGGAGGAGGTGCAGACGACAGACAGATCCAGGACGAGCTGCAGCCTCTCTCACCAGCGCCACCGGACAAGGGCCAAAGCCGCACACACCTCTGCACCCTGACCAGAAAGGCTGAAATTGTGACACTGTTAGTGTCCAGCGCTGGCCAAGGTCTCCCACGTGGCTGGTGGAAGTATGAACTTTGATTTTTGTGTGGAGTCTTGGAAAGCTGTTTGACATTATTTTCTACAAGTGAACATAGCACGTCCTACTTCAGCAGACACAAGGACATGTATGTGTGGTAACCAAACACATGGACGAGGATGTTCCCAGAAGCATTTTCCGTAACAGCCAAAGTCTGGCACCAACACCCAAGCCCGCTGGTGCAGAAGGACTGAGAGGCAGGACCCTCTGAGAGGCGGGCCAGACTCTCACATGCCCGCGACGTGAGCAGCAACAAAAAGACCCTCAGTGGAACTCAAGACAAAACGTTGGGTGACACAGGCCAGTCACCAAACAATGCAGGACTGGCTGTTTCTGGGCCTTCCAGGCAGGCTGGCAGGTCTGTGCGTACATTAGTTTGCCTCGGTTCCCACACAAAACGCCACAAGCCGGGTGACTTAAACAACATTGATTCTCCCACTGATTAATATGCTGAAACTCTAGCCCCCATGGAATGGCATTTGGAGGTGGGCCTTTGAGGATAATTAGGGTTGGATGAGGTCATGAGGGTGGGGCCCCATGATGGGATTAGTGTCCCCACCCCCACGTGCCAGCACAGCCAAAAGATGGTGTCTGCAGGCCAGGAAGCGGGCCCTCACCAGAACCAACCACACTAGCACCCTGATCTCCAACTTCCAGCCTCCAGAACCAAGATAAATAAATGTCTGTTGTTTATGTTGCCTGTCTAGAATTTTATTATGTGTCCCAAGCAGAGGTTTAGATTTAAGCTTCATCTAGAAGCTGCTAATTACTTTGGAAGGTATTCCAAGCAGGTCAGGGGACAGTTTGGTGGAAGTTTGTTTGCCATTTTAGTTACTATGCTGGGTCAGAAAGCAGTTAAAGTCTGCGGAAATGGTCAGACGTGGACTTTTCTTCTCAAGATGTTTTTCCTGTACTCCGCTTTCTCGCAAATGGAGAAAGATATGTCCTGAAATCCTGCGTCCTTAGAAGTCAGCTGGTTTCAATTATGGGGAGTGGGCTTCAATAGAAACCCCTGCTTCTTACAGGCACCATGGCTGGGTCACAACCCTCCTGGGGCCAAGAAGCAGGTTGGCCTGGGGCTGCTTGGGGGTTGCTGAGGAGAGGAGTGTGGGCAGTCAGGGCCCTGTGGCCTCAGGGCGTGGGGAGGAGGGAGGGGGCTGGCAGTGAGCTAAATGCTCCAGGGCGCAGGGGCCCGTCCGGGGAGCCCCAGGCGAAGGGATGTCCTTGCCTTTTCAACATCACGGCCCCGGGGCTTTGCAACCCATTTCCCCTGTTTGTATGTTTGTCCTCCTGGTAGCTCAGTCCTGGCTCCTTCCGTCCGTCCACGGCCAGGCACTGAGATACCAAGTGGCGTTTCCCGCCTTATTTTTCAGTTTGCTCTTGTCTGTCTGCCCCAGAACTCAGCCCCAGGGTGGGCAGGGGTGCCAGCCCAGCGCCCTGGTGCACAGCCGGTGCTCCAACAGGATTGGGAGCCCAGTCCCCCCCCACTCTCAGGGGTTGGCTCCGGTCTTTGGGCCCGTCCCTGGCCCCGCCCTCCCTCTCTCCCGCCTCCGCAGCCCCTCCCAGCAGGCCTAACACACTTCCAGGCATTTCCTCCCTACTACGCCCTCCCCCGGACATTATCCTCCCCTGGTTGTGTCCCCTGCCCCGTTCTCCTCCTCCTCTGGGGCCCTGCAGCCCCTGCTCACCCTGCCGTGCCGGGGCCTGTCCCGAGGGAGGGCAGCCCACAACGACGCAGCAGGGATCAGGCAGGTCCCCCGGAAGCGCCGTGGCCCACGACGCCCGGCTCGGCGACGCGCATTACAATCCGCGGTCAGGCCCACAGGGGCGGGGACCCCGGAGCGCTGTCAGGCGATGGGGCAGGATGCCCCGCGTGGACGCGACCCCCACACGTCCTCGAGACAACGCTGGGGGGCAGGGCAAGGGCTGGATTCACTGCCTTCCCTGGGAGTGCGGTGGGGGCGGGCCTTTCACAGCGGGGAAGGGTCCGGGAGGCCCGGGGTGGGGTCGCTTTAGGTCGCCCACGAGGTCGGGGTCCAGAGGGAAGGATGCCAGCCCCTCGGGCTTCCCAAGTGAGAGATGATGGGAGGGAGCACCTCCTGAAAGGAACCACCCCGTCTGTGATGAGGACAGGGGCCGGGCGCCGGGGGTTGCTCGCGGCGGGGCAGGGTCCACGCGTCCGAAGACCCCGCAGACTGAGCCGCCCATGCACGGCTGGTGGGAGCACACAGGGCAGACAGGCCGTCCCAGCTCCAGAGCCATCTCCATCGCCTTCCTCCTCCACCATGGACGCCCAGACTGGGGCCCAGAGGGCCTAGCTCCTCCCCGGACCTCACCCTGGGACCCCCCACCCCGAGACCGCAAACCCTTCCCCGGCCCTCTGACTCCAGGCGGGGGCCCCCTAGGGCAGGGCCTGGCCTCCAGACCCCACTCTGGGGACCTGGGGCAGTGCCGCACGTTTGCCGGGTCGCCCTGAGCAGCCGCGAGCGGGATCCCGGTGCCGCGTGGGAGGCGTCCGTCTGCGCAGGCGCGTGCCCGGGCGCCGCAGGTGCAAACACCTCTCGCGTCGGTGTCTGCAGGTCGTGTGCCTGTCTCGTCCGGCCACCGGACCTCGTCGGGCCACCTGATCCACCCACCTGCCCGAAAGGCCGCGGAGCTCGGACCTCGGCCCACCCACTGCTCCGCAGGCTCGCCCCGCTCGTGCCCCGCCCCCATCCCGCAGGCCCCACCCCGCCCCCGCCCAAGGGCCGGGACCCCGCCCCAGACCCCGCCCCGCGGGTGCGCGCCTGCGCAGTGACGGCAGGCGCAGTCGGAAGCACGGCGAGGACCGCGGGGCACAGCTGGGGACGGCTGCCCCTCTTTCCCGCAGTGCTGACCCCGCAGTCGTCCTCCACTGGGGCTCGGGCCGCCCTGGCCGGGGATGGCGGCGGCGGCCGAGCCCGGGGCCCGCGCCTGGCTTGGCGGCGGCTCCCCGCGCCAGGGCAGCCCGACCTCCAGCCCGGAGCTGGGCGCCGGAAGCCGCTCGCGGTCGGGGCCGGGGTCCGGGCCGGGGTCGGGGCCGGGGTCCGGGCCAGGGTCGGGGCCGGAGCGGGCGGGCGCTAGGCCCCTGGGCCCCGCCGCGCCGGGTCACAGCTTCAGGAAGGTGACGCTCACCAAGCCCACCTTCTGCCACCTCTGCTCCGATTTCATCTGGGGGCTGGCCGGCATCCTGTGTGACGGTGAGCGCCCGCGACCCCATCGCAGATCCCAGTACCTGGGCCAGAACGGGCACCTCACCTCTGACCTCTGCACTTCCAGCAATGGCCTCCCCAGGATAGAGTCCCTTGCCCCTCGGGGCAGGAGTGTGCCAGGCCCAGACCTCTCCGTGGAGGTGATGAGGGCCAGCTCCTGCGGGCGTCTGGGGGCGTCCAGTGGCCGCGGCCCCTCCCCCAGGCCGGTGGAAAGATCTGCTCCCTAGGCGCCCTCACCTGGCTTGGGATCCAGTGGGGAAAGAACGTCGCGGCAGCGCAGGGCAGGTGCAGTGAGTGCGGATGAGGCCAGCGAACCCTGAGCAGGTGCAAGGGGCAGCAGTGCGGCCAGGCAGGGCTGGCCTGGGCCACTGGCTCCCCTGGGCTGGCGCTGGCCCATTCTCTCCTGGGTGCACACTGCTGCCCACAGGGCCTGAGTGCTGGCGCTGCCCAGGCTCAGACTCCCAGAGAGCTGGGCCAGGCCTGCCACCCCGAGTGTGACATGCCCCAACAGGGCTCACACGCCGCCGCCAAGCCGGCCTGGCGGGGTGAGGAGGCCCTCCCTCCTCTGGCTCCTGGGCAGCTGACACGTGTGCTGCCAGGGTCCGCTCTTCTAATCCTGCTCGCTTCCGCAGGGGACGGGGCGGGGAACCTCTGCCCTGCTCAGGGAGACGGGCCTTTGGCTCTGGGGACAGAGGGAGCATTCAGGCTAGAGCCTGCAGAGGAGACTGGGCGCCTCACACAGGATGCCTAATGCCAGGGCAAGTGGCAGGTCCCCCTCGCGGGTATGGCCTCCTGAAGGTGGGCACTAGGTCTGAGGGGCGAAGAAGCCCATGGAAGGGAAATGGGGGTGATGTGGAGGCCTTCACTGGGCAGCTGTGCGGACCTTCTCCCCAGCTCTGGAGAAAGAGCCGGTGACCTCAGCAAGCAGAGGGGCCTGACAAGGGCATGGGAGGAAGAGCCCCTTCTGCCAGGGAGCACCCAGCATGTGGGGGGAGCAGGGACTAGGTGCACGGGCCAGAGGAGGAAGCTGGGGGCCGCCTGCCCACAGCCGAGCCAGGCTGGGTGCCCCCCCAGGATGTGTAGGGTGCCCTCTTGCTGCCCCCGTGGGCCTTGAGAGCATAGCTCACCACTGTTGGAGCCTCTGGGCTGTACTCCCTGGGCCGGGGCAGGTGCAGCCCTCATTGGGCCAGCCACCCTGCCTGCCTCGGGGGGCTGGGGGGATCCTGGTCTATCACAGACTGGCTGTGGTCTGGGCAGGCACATCGTGTGTGGGAGGGGTAATTAGGGGTGTATGCAGTTGTGGGGAGTGAGGGAAGGGTGTCCCTGGTGAAGCTGGTATAGGGGGTAGGTAGAGGTGCAGGAGCTGGCCAAGTGCCCGCCTGCCCACCCACCCCCAGCAGAGACTTGAAAGAACTGGGCCTATGTGTGCGTGTGTGTATAGGGCGCTGGACGGGGGACTCTCGGGACCCCAGAACACACCGTCATCCAGGACGGTCAGAGCCACCAGGGCCCTGCTCCCCGCTCTGGGCTCTCTGGGGTGGGACAGAGGATCAGCTTGTCTCCATGCCCTCCCCCTACCCCTATGACTGGGGTTGGGGTCAGGAAGTTTTGGGAGGGTGGGCCCACCGTGATAGGCCATCTGCCCCGTCACAGAATGCTGACACCCTACCACACAGCCCTTGGCGGTCCCCCTGGCTGCGGCGTCCTCCGCGTGCCAAGACCTGGGGTCTTTTGATTCCCGGGCAGGACGGGGTCAACTCACGGGGCTCTCATTCCCATAGTCTGCAACTTCATGTCCCACGAGAAGTGCCTGAAGCACGTGAAGACCCCGTGCGCGAGCGTGGCGCCCAGCCTGGTCCGCGTGCGTATGCAGCATGGGTTACTGCACCTGCGGGGGGAGTGCGCAGAGGGGCAGGGAGGCCAGCGTGTCGGATGGGGTGGGCAGTGGCCCAAGCACTGGGGGGCTGGGGTGGGAGTGTTCCCTTGTGCTGGTCTGGGTCCCTGAGCTGCAGACTGCATCCCTGCCTGGGAGCCCCTCCCAGGGCAGCAGCTGGGCGTCACTTCCCGATGGTTCTGACCCTGTCTTCTCCAGGGTCCCTGATACCCAGCACTGCCCCTCCTGCCTGTTGGTGGGCCTCCTCCACCTGTACTTCATCTGGGTGGCCTGAAGTGTGTCACGGAGGGGAATAGGCCGGGGGAGTGGCCAGCACCTGTGCAGCTGGATCAGGCCTGGGCAGGACCAGCCGGGCCTGAGCTACAGTGGGGGTTGTCTGAGATCACGGCCCCGGCAGCCCTGAGTCGGTCGTGCGCAGGGAATGGGGAGGTCAGCATGCAGGGCAGTCCCCGGCAGGACCCTGGGAGCGTCGAGGGGCTGAGAGGCACACACAGCATCCTGTTAATCGTGCTCGGGAGGACCGAGGGGGGTGGCGGTCAGGCAGGTGGCATGGGCTGGTGATGGGAGCTCCCTGGGACAGAGAGGAAGTGGGGCTTAGGGACCCGGCTGCCAGGCCTTAGGGCCCAGGCTGAGGCCGAGCTCTGCTCCCTCCAGGTCCCCGTGGCCCACTGCTTCGGCCCCCGGGGGCTCTACAAGCGCAGGTTCTGCGCCGTGTGCCGAAAGAGCCTGGAGGCGCCCGGGGTTCGCTGCGAAGGTACCGCCAGGAGCCTGCCTGGCTCCTCTGGGGTCTAACTCCCTTCTCACCAGGGACCTGGCCTTTGCTGCCCAGGGGCGCCCAGTCTTCCCTGCGGTCAGGCGGTAGCTCTAGCGTGGGGTTCGGGGATTCTGGAGCTGCCCGCGCCGGGAGGCGGGGAGGCGGGGAGGCGGGTGCAGGGGACCGCAGGGGCGCAGGCTGCGTGTTGAGGTGGGCCCGGAGGGGAGAGGAGCGGAGAAGCTGGTCCCCATCCCGCCGAGGGAGGGGGGACTGCTCCTGTCTCGCACGTCGGACCCCAAAAGGTTAAAGAATGTGCGGTCAGGGGAGGGGCGGCCCCAGACAGGAGCAGAGAGGCCGGCGAGAAGGGGTCTGGCAGGGTCGGTGGGCAGCGGCGAGAGGCCCTAACCCTGCCCGCCCCCCAGTGTGTGAGCTGCACGTTCACCCCGACTGTGTGCCCTTCGCCTGCAGCGACTGCCGCCAGTGCCACCAGGACGGGCACCGGGACCACGTGAGTGCGCTGGGCCGGGGGCCGGAGGGCCGGGGAGGTGGGGGAGGCTCCGCGGAGCCTGCTGACAGGCCTCTCCGCAGGACACGCACCTCCACCACTGGCGCGAGGGAAATCTGCCCTCGGGCGCGCGCTGCGAGGTCTGCCGAAAGACTTGCTGCTCGTCCGACGTGCTGGCCGGCGTGCGCTGCGAGTGGTGCGGCGTCCAGGTGGGGCGGGGCGGAGGCCCTGGGGGCGGGGCGGGAGAGGCGCGGGTGCGCTTGAGGCGGGGGCGGGGGTCCTGGGGGCGGGGCGGGATGGATGTCGCGGCCAAGACCTGTGGGGCGGGCTGCATCGTCCAGTGGCAAAGCAGGTTGGGGGGCGGGGGTCCTGGGGACAGCTCGTTTGGATCGGGGTGTTTTCCGGCTTTTGGGGTGGGGGTTCGGTTGTGCAGGGGAGACTGAGGTTGGGGGTTGCGTGGGAGCTCAATGTGGCCCCCCGGGAAATCACTGAGGGCCGGCCTGGACCCAGGCCCTCTCCTGTACCAGGACCCCAGGCTCGAGCCCGTGCCCTCTCCCCCAGGCCCACTCGGTCTGCTCCACGGCTCTCGCCCCCGAGTGCACTTTCGGGCGCCTGCGCACCATGGTCCTGCCGCCGGCGTGCGTGCGCCTGCTGTCCCGCAACTTCAGCAAGATGCACTGCTTTCGGATTTCCGAGAGCACGGCCCCTGAGCCCGGTGAGCAGGGCGGCGGGGAGCGGACGTCTGGGGTGGGGGCCGGCCCTCGACTGAGGCCAACTGTGACCGTCCCGCAGGGGAGGGAGAAGACAGCGTGGACGGAAGCTCCCCCGCCGGCCCAGGGAGAGAGGTGATGACACTAGAGTCCAGTAAGTGCCCCTTAGCAGTGTCCAGCCCCGCATCCCATGCCCCGTTCCCCCATCCCGTGCCTCGTTCCACGGATTTGCACCCACTTCCCTGTGGCCCAGGCAAGCAGACTCTGAAGATCTTTGACGGCAACGACGCAGTGCAGCGAAACCACTTTCGTGCCATCACCGTCCCCCGCCTGGCCAAGAGTCAGGAGGTGCTGGTAAGAGGGACCCCGCAGCCGCCTTGCAGGCCCGTCCCTGGGGGGCTGCGGGGACCCAGCGTGGCCTGGCTCCGCTCACGCCCACCCCCACCCCCCTCCAAGGAGGTGGCGCTGCGGGCCTACTACATCACGGAGGACCCTCAGGGCTTCCAGCTGCAGGCGCTCCCTGCACCTGCTCTGGCTGGCAACACCGGGGCCTCAGGAAAGGCCTGGAGCGGTGGGACCACCGAGGAGGAGGGCAGTAGAGGCCCAGGGGCCCGAGACGCTCCCAGCATCACTCGTGTTCCCGAGGCCTGGATCATTCGCGCTCTGCCCCGCACCCAGGAGGTCCTGAAGATCTACCCTGCCTGGCTCAAGTGAGACCCAGGTCCCCGGTAGGGTCCGCGGAGGGAGGGAGGCGTGGGGGCTGTGTGACCCCAGCTCCTGAGCTTGTCCCCTGCAGGGTGGGTGTGGCCTACGTGTCCCTGCGTGTGACCCCGCAGAGCACTGCCCGGACTGTGGTGCTGGAGGTCCTCCCACTGCTCGGACGCCAGGTATGTGTGCTGGGCCCGCCCTGCCTGGCGTGGTGGCCCCGTGTGGGTCTTCGGGAGGCGGGGGGGGGGGGGGGCGTTAGGGCTGGTCCAGGCCTGATGCCCTGAACTCCACCCCAACAGGCCGAGGGGTTGAAGAGCTTCCAGCTGGTGGAGGTACTCATGGGCAGCAGGCAAGGTGAGCGGGCAGCCTGTCGTCAAAGCCCTGACCAGTCCTGCCCCCAGGCGCCGGCGGCCCTGGGCAGGTGCTTTTGGAGGTGGCCGCGGGGCCTGGGGCTAATAGTGGTGTCTCTCAACTCTGCAGTCCAGCGCACGGTGCTGGCGGACGAGGAGCCTTTGCTCGACCGGCTTCGTGAGATCCGGCAGGTCAGTGGGTGTGGACACTGGCCCCTGGGGAATGGCTGGCCTTTGGCCATGGCTTCTACCTTGTAGAGAGGGAGTCTGTCTGCCCTTAGGACACAAGGCCACGCTGGCGGGCAGCTAAGCATCCCGGCCAGCAGTGCCTCCCCTTCGCAAGTTCCCCGTGTGTCCTTTCTCTCCTCTCCTTTCCCGTCTTGGCGGCCTTCAGCCTGGGGCGTCTTCCCTTCGGCCCCCTTGGTGGACGGGGGGTGGGGAGGCCCGTCCCCTAGTGCTCTGCTCGGCGTTCCCCCCTCCCCGCAGACGTCCCTGCGGCAGATGAGCCAGACGCGGTTCTATGTGGCTGAGAGCAGAGTGGTGGCCCCGCGCGTCTCTCTGTTCGTGGGTGGCCTGCCCCCTGGCCGGTCCCCCCAGGAGTATAGCAGTCTGCTGGACGAGGCTGTGGCCAGCAAAGGTGCGACTGCCTGGGCTGGTCCGGGGCGCTTGGCCAGGTGGGGGCAGGGCGGGAGTCCTGAGAGCAGGTGTGCGGGCTGCCGGGCCGAGGCTGCGTCCCCCTGCTGCCCCGCTCCCCCCAAGCACTGGCTGAGCCTTTCCCGAGCTGGTTCCTGGCCCAGAGGGTCTCCGTCCTCACCTCTGGGGCCCAGACCCCATCACCTCCTCTGAGGAGGTTTCCTGCTCTGGGCCCTGGGGGGGTGCCCTGTGCCTGGAGTGGGGGGGCGCTTCCTGGGAGAGCTGCGCTGTTGGGTGGTGTGAACTTATTCCTGGCCTGGGGGGCCGGGTGGGGCTGCCTGGGGTGGCGGCCCTGGGTCGGGGGCCTGGGGGGCAGGCCCCTGGCGTCTGACGGCAGCGTGCTGCCCCGTCCCCCCCCCCCCCCGCCCCCATCTTTGCAGCTGGCCTGGTGTCCGTGAGCCACGTCTACTCCGCACAAGGTGAGCCCCCACGGGTTGTGGTCATGTTGGGTCCGAGGTCGCTCCCTGGAGTAGCTGGAGCAGCCTTGCCCTCTTGCTTCACCTTGTTTGGGGCCCGTGGGCCGGGGAGACGGTGCTGTTTCATTTCCTGGCTCACGGCCGCGATGCTTTTGCTAAAACGTGACTGAGGTGCAGAGAATGTTTTCTCCACAACCTCTTGTGCTCATGGGTTCCATCTTTTATGGCGGGAAACTTCAGATCTCCGCAGTGGGAGGACAGTATCGTGAGGCCCGTCTCCCCTCTGTGGGTCCATAGCAGTTACCAACGTCCTCCGTGCCTCTCGCGGGTCCTGGGGGGGCGGTGCGGGTCTGCTCCACCCTGCCTCCAGGTGGCCTTCTCTGGCCACCCAGCATCTCCTGTCTCTGGGCCCGGCTGTCCTTGGAGGCTTCCCCCAGGGGAGGGAGTCACGCACTGCGGGGACGCCTTGGGACGGGCTGGCCTGAGGTGGGCCGTGGCCAGAACTGGGGCCATTCGGCCGCGGGAGGAGGCGAGGCCCCAGCCCAGACACCGTGTGGGTGGCGGCAGGACAAGTAACCGAGCTCACGGCCCACCTGCCACAGGTGCCGTGGTGCTGGACGTGGCCTGCTTTGCGGAGGCCGAGCGGCTGTACATGCTGGTCAGGGACACGGCTGTGCACGGCCGGCCGCTGACCGCTCTGGTGCTCCCGGACGTGCTGGTGAGTGGCGCCGGGGCGGGGCCTGGGGCCATAGCTTCCACGGCCAGTTTGTCTAATACCCGGTCAGTTGGAGCAAAGTCCGGGTCTGTGTGCACGGCTGATTCACTCCGAGGGAGGGGCCCGAGGTCCGATGGAGAGAGGCCGGCACGCCACGTGACTGGCCCTGCAGCGGACACCTCTTCAGGGCTGGCCTGTGTTTGTGACTGTGTGTGCGGCCCTCGCAGGGTCGTGGGCCCTGGCCCCGCTTTTCCTGCCCTGGAGGCCTCTGCAGCCCTGCTCGCACCCTGGGCCTCCTCTGGCCAGTAGGTGATGCTCCCTGACCCTGGAGGCTGTCCCAAAGCCCCAGCAGTGCCCCAGACCCCGCCCTGCGCTGTGTGCCCTAGTAGTAGCTTCTGGTCCTTGGCCCTGCTGGCCCCCAAGGACCCCCCGTGGTGACCGGACCCCAGTTCAGGCCGAGCAGGATTAGAGCAGAACGAGTTCAGGGTCTGTGACTGGGTGAGCCACGTCTGCAGGTTTCTGCTGCCCTGTCCTACCATCCAGACAAGGAGGCGGCCACTGCAGGTCAGGGCCCCCCTCCGCCGGCTCCACGGGCAGAGACGGGTGGGTGATGCCGACACGCACTTTCTCTCTCCCGGCAGCTGCCTGCCCTGGGCTGAGCAGGTAAGTGGTGACCGCAGGCAGCTCGGCCCGGTGGCTCACACGTCACCCCAGTGTGTCCTCGGCCTTGAGCCACGGCCGAGCCCGTGTGCGGCCGCTGCCTGCTGTGTCTGCGCCCGTTTGTCTCCTGTCACCCAGCAGCCCCCGTCCTCACCACGTGGGGACCCCTGCTCCCTGCCCACTCTCGCGGGCGCTGTTTCTGCCGTTGTGTTTGGGGGCGGGCTTTGTCCCGTGGCCCAGGGGAGGCCTGGGGCCGCCCTGCGAGCCAGGCTGCCCCTCCTGACTGCCGTGTGGGTGGGCGGGGGCCTGGCAGTGGGCTGGCTCTGAGAGGGGCAGGCGGGGTCCTGCGTGGGCTTCCAGCCTAGGCTTCTGGGCCATGTGGGTCTGGTGGCGGGCATGGTCTGAGGACACGTGGCGTGGCAGCTGTGGCATGGCCGATGTGCTCAGAGCTCCAGGCTGGCCAGTGCCTTCCCGCCCCACTGGCCAGGGGTCTGTGGGCGCCCCTTCTGTTGTGGGATGCAGCCCGAGCAGGCAGTGGTGAGGTGGGGTGGCCGCGTGGCCTTCCTCTGGAGGGGCCGGCCCCAGACTGGCTCAGGCAGGTGGGCTGAGGGGCAGGGGCCGCCACTGCCAGGCCGCGTGCTGGGGGAGGCCCGGCTCTGTCTCTGGGGGTCCGGCCAGCCCGCCCTAACGCAGTCCCATCCGTCAGCACCTGAAGCTGCCCCCACACTGCCGCCCCCTGCTGGTGTTTGTGAACCCCAGAAGCGGAGGCCTCAAGGGCCGCGACCTGCTCTGCAGTTTCCGGAAGCTGCTCAACCCCCACCAGGTCTTTGAGCTGACCAACGGGGGGCCGCTGCCCGGGTGAGCCTGCCAGAAGGGGTAGCTGCCCATGCCCGCCCCCCGGCCAGCAGGAACAGGTTGGGGTTCGGTGGGTCGGGACCCTTGAGGGCACCCTGGGTGGGGACGAGCTGTGGCTGCTTCTGCCCCGGGGGTGACCTCCTGTCCCTGCTTGTTCGCGGCCGTGGCCAGTGCCGGGACACGTCCTGTCTCCCTGCCGCCAGGTTCCACGTGTTCTCCCAGGTGCCCTGCTTCCGGGTGCTGGTGTGTGGCGGGGACGGCACCGTGGGCTGGGTGCTTGATGCCCTGGAGGAGATGCGGCACCGCCTGGCTTGCCCAGAGCCTGCCGTGGCCATCCTGCCCCTGGGCACAGGTGGGGTCAGCTGGCACGTTGGGGGATGGGGCCCCGGGCTTGGCGGGGCGAGGGGTGGGTGTGGAGAGTCAGCGTGTGTCTTGCCGCTGTCCAGGGAATGACCTTGGCCGGGTCCTCCGCTGGGGGGCGGGCTACAGCGGAGAGGACCCGTTCTCCGTGCTGGTGTCGGTGGACGAGGCGGACGCCGTGCTCGTGGACCGCTGGACCATCCTGCTGGACGCTCACGAGGCCGGCAGTGGGGAGAACAGCGTGGCAGACGCGGAGCCCCCCAAGGTACCGGTGTGCCCGGGCGGGGGTGTGGCACCCGGCTGGCGTCTCTCTACCACGTCTGTCCAGGTGTTCGTCCTTGTCCCGGCCACGCCTTGGCGCTGGCGCCAGCGCTGTCCCCTCGTGGACGCGGGTGCCGGGCCTGGGGATGGCCGCTCAGAACCTGAGTGTGGGGCAGCCACCGGACAGAGCAGCTCTGTGACAGGAGGCCGGACCCACCGCAGGGGCAGCGGGGAGCACATGGTGGGGGCCGACCGGGGCCAAGGGACAACGCGTCTTGTTCTCAGATCGTGCACATGAGTAACTACTGTGGGATCGGCATCGACGCAGAGCTAAGCCTGGACTTCCACCAGGCACGAGAGGAAGAGCCCGGCAAGTTCACGAGCAGGTGCCGCAGGGCAGGGGTGGGTGCGGGGCTGCCCTGGCGACCATGTACTTCCTGGGGGCTCGCCCCGTGACTGTAGGTCCCCCGCCAGGTTCCACAACAAGGGCGTGTACGTGCGGGCTGGGCTGCAGAAGATGAACCGCTCCCGCGGCCTGCACAGGGCCCTGCGGCTGCAGGCGGGGCGGCAGGAGGTGCAGCTGCCTAGCATCGAGGGGCTCATCTTCATCAACATCCCCAGGTGCCCGCACGCGGGGCGCCCGGGCTCCGGCCCCCCCCGGCCTCCCTCCGGCCTCCCTCTGACCTGTGTGCCCCTCCTTCTTGGTGCAGCTGGGGCTCGGGGGCCGACCTGTGGGGCTCCGAGAGTGACTCGAGATTCGAGAAGCCACGCATGGACGACGGGCTGCTGGAGGTGGTGGGGGTGACGGGCGTCGTGCACATGGTGAGCGCGGGGGCGGGGGACCGGGGGGCCGGGCTGCGGCGCTGCGGCCCTCTGAGCATGGCTCCCCCTCTCCCCCACCAGGGTCAGGTCCAGGGTGGGCTGCGCTCCGGCATCCGCATCGCCCAGGGGTCCTACTTCCGTGTCACCCTCCTCAAGGCCGCACCTGTGCAGGTGGACGGTGAGCCCTGGGTCCAGGCTCCCGGGCACATGATCATCTCGGCCGCAGGCCCGAAGGTACGCCCGGCGCGGGCTGGGCAGGGGGATCGCTGCCCGCAGGCCTCGGCTGCGCGGAGTGGCCGGCATGGCCTGGGCGCCTGGCGGTCCTGCTGCGGCTGGTTCTTCCCTGACGCGGGGAGGTCGTGAGGCTGGATGAGGCCGGCCAGCCCCCAGGGAGCCCCTCCCCACAAGCCGCGGTCACACCACGCTCCGCTCTTTCCCCTTCTGTAAGATGGGCTGAGATGGCAGCGGCCGTCCTAGGACCCGGCACCAGGTGGCCTGCAGTATTGCACAGCCCTCAGACCTTGCCTGTCTCGGGACAGGTCCACATGCTCAGGAAGGCCAAGCAGAAGCCCAGGAAGGCGGGGACCCCCAAGGATGTGCGAGCAGATGGGGCGCCTGCCCCTGAGGGGGACTCCAAGTAGAGGCGGCTCCTGGAGCAGCGCTCGCTGGTGGATGTACTCGCCCACAGCCCTGCCCTTGGGTGTTTCCCTCTTGTCCCATCCCCGTGCCACACACAAGTGCTGGGTGGCCTTCGTCCCAGTGATGGGCGGGCACGGGGCTCTCTGGGGCCCGGGCCACTGTCCTGGAGGGCACACACTCCTCCCCAGGTCCCTCTGCCACCTCTGACCCCTTCAGCCAGGCAGTGCTGCACCTCACCTCATGCCCCTTGGGCTGGCCCCCTGGATGCTCCTACAGGGCAACTGGCTCTCTGGACCCTGGGGTTGCCCAGCACAGACACGGGACACCCTGGCCACTAGCTCTTTGGCCTCACCTCTCCACCGAGGGCTGTCCTGGGGGACGTGCCTCTCCAGGCCCGGGTGGTGTCTGGCCGGCCCAGTCGGAAGCTGGCTGGTGGCCCCGGAGTGACACGGCTGGGACGGGAGGGCCCCGAGGAGGCCAGGTGGTGCCCAGGAGGTAGCAGGAGCCTGGCTGGGGGCCCAGAGGAAGTGCGGAGAGCGTGCGGAAGAGCGGGGGCGGCTTCAATCAGCAAGGCCGACGCGGCACATGACCATCGCGGCGCTCGGCCTCCCATTTGCCGACAGTCAGCACACGGGTGCCGTGCCCGCTGCTGGGCAGACGGGACTCGTATGATCTCCGTGCGTCTCCACGCGGAGACCTGGCGAAACAGGATGCAAACGTGGCTGTCTGGCGGGCCACTCGCAGAGCCCCTACCACAGAGCCCCAGAGTTTAGCCGGCCCAGAGTCTCGACCTGGTCCCCAGAAGAGCCCGACCCCAGCTGCCTGGGAGCCCCCAAAGCCCCAGAGAAGGGTCCACGAGCCCCTCTCCTGATCGCCTGGTCTCTTTGCCTTTGGCGCTGTCTTGCCGCTGGGCCCTCGCACCCTGGGTGGTGGCCTCACCCTGACATTCGGCCCCAACCTCGGACATGGCCTGCCCAGCCCCGTACCCGCCAAGCTCGTGCCAAAACTGTCCAGACACGTGCATCGGAACAGCCGTGGGTGGCGGCCCGTCCTCGCCACGTGCCTCTGGTAGCCGCCGTGTGTCCCCAGGTCTGCGTCCCCGGGGATGGCATCAGCTTCTGCTTTGCGGGCCCCGTTGGTCAATGTGGACCGTCTTGTAAATTTTGGTTCAGGTGAACGTGTCCTCTGTGCGTGCGTGAGTGACTCTGTGTGCCCGGAGGGGCTGCGTGGGCTCTGCACCGCCCCCCCCTCATTTGTAACTTATCACCTAAAGGTGACCGTAATTTATATGTGGGACAAATACAGTCTGGGCGTCCTGTCCTGCTGCCGTGTCCTGCGTCTGTGCCCGAGGCCAGTGTGTCGGGGGAGGAGGCCTGGGATGTGGGGGCCGGTTGGATAGCCTGCTGCCGTGTCCTGCGTCTGTGCCCGAGGCCAGTGTGTCGGGGGAGGAGGCCTGGGATGTGGGGGCCGGTTGGATAGCCTGCTGCCGTGTCCTGTGTCTGTGCCTGAGGCCAGCGTGCTGGGGGAGCGTGTGTGCCTGAGGCCAGTGTGCTGGGGGAGGAGGCCTGGGATGTGGGGGCCAGTTGGATAGCCTGCTGCCGCGTCCTGCGTCTGTGCCCGAGGCCAGTGTGCTGGGGGAGGAGGCCTGGGATGTGGGGGCCGGTTGGAGAGCCGAGCAGCTGCCAGGGCCCTCTGCCCGCGGGACGTGCTGCCTGTTGAGGACCAGGCCACATCGCACACCCACACCCACCACGGGGCTGCGGCCCCAGCTGCCCCGGAACCACCCGCTGCCTGCGGCCCCCCCGCGGCTCATCTCCACTCGGTCGAGGCAGACAACAGGCACGTGGGACACAGTGACACTCCTGCGAGACTCTTGTCTGCAACAGTGGAAGACAATCTGAGGGGCTGAGGTAGAGCATGAAACTTCACAAGGAAAACAAAACCCGAGGCCGGGCCACCAGCCGGACACTTGGACCTCAGGCAGGGGACCGGGGCCGCACTAGCAGGGAGCAGGGAGGAGCGGGGACTGCGCATCGTCCGTGGCCCCAGGCACCGGCCGGGTGTGTGTGGGCCGGGCCAGACCCCGCAGGCCCCGCAGGCCCCGCAGGCCGGCCAGTGCCAAGCGCACCAGAAGCCGCAGCAGGAGGAAGGTGAAGGGCACGGCGATCTGCATGGCGTGGAAGATGGCCGTGCTGAAACTGCTGAGCACGCAGGTGCAGGCGAAGGCCAGCAGGCTGGCACAGGGGTAGAGCACGAGCTTGGCGAACATGAACGCGTGCTCCCGGCCCCCGAACCGCACCGAGGGCTGCAGCGTCTCCCCCCCCTGCAGCAGCGCCGTGGTCCAGATGGCGAACTGGAAGATGCTGGCGAAGAAGATGATGGCGCAGCTGACTCGTACGCTCTCCAGCTCGTCGTGGGGTCGCCTCGCGAAAGCCGACGTCTGCTGATAGGCCAGGGGCAGCCCGCCCACGAAGGCCAGCGAGAGCGTGTTGAGCAGGCCCATGGGCTGCGTGGCCTTGCGGATGTGCAGGAAGAGCGAGTGGTGGGCGAACCAGAGCAGGCCCACCGTGGCGAAGGAGCCGAAGTAGGCCAGGAAGTGCGGCCCAGACGCGCCCAGCGCCGCCACTAGGCTGCCGTGGAACTTCGCCTTCACGTCCTTGGAGTCCGGGACGTTGTCCTCACTGAGGGGTGAGATACACAGCATCTGCAGCGGCCCCACCTCTGGCGTCCGTTCCGGGCTACCTGCCCCCACCCCGTCCCAGCCCCTGCACGGGCTGCCGGCCCCCCGCACACTTGAACTTCAGATGAACGGACGGCATACACTAAGACTGCGCGCACCTGTGTTCACACACGCAGCGCCGTTCACCTGAAGTTCAAGTTCAACTGCAGCCTGTGTTTCCTTGGCTGACCGCAGCCCTGCCCACCGGACCCTGGGCTGGTGAGCGGCACGGGGCCCTGAGCCCGCAGCCCCTCTGGCGCCCACGGGTGGGTGCTCCTGAGGCCTGCCCACCGTCCTGCAGCGGCCCGTCCACTTCGGGAGCGGTCCCACAGACCTGAAGGGCTTTGCCTCCGAGGTCCTCAGGTTCCTGGGCAGAACTTTATTTTAAGGAGCGATTCTAAGGCACATCCGGCCCAGGCTTCTCCCCACTGAGGTCATGGCGCTGCTGCCCTGCAGCCACGCAGCCCAGACACACCTCTGTGCCCACGATGGCGGCTCCACGTGTGCTGGTGGGGCTGGGGGCGGGAGACAGAGCCTGGGGGCTTCCCGGGGATCCCCACCTGGGTCCTCGGGGCTGTGGCTCTGGGTGGAGGAAAGAACGCTGACCGCCCCCACCCCCCGGGGTTCCCAGCCACAGCTGGCTCCTTGCTATCACCCAGCAGGGGACCCAAGCCAGCACGGTCTGGCTGCAGGGCAGAAGCAAAGCCAGATCACCCCAGAACCTTAGGTCTAGGTCTCAGAGATTGGTACCAATGGACATTTGCTCCCAATTTTTAAAAATTCACAAACTACAGTAGGGAAAAGCTACTAAGAGAAATTTAGGAGCATCAAGACCTTAGGTGAGGGACTTCCCTCGTGGCGCAGTGGTTAAGAATCCGCCTGCCAATGCAGGGGACACGGGTTTGAGCCCTGGTCTGGGAAGATCCCACATGCCACAGAGCAACTAAGCCCATGTGCCACACTACTGAACCTGTGCTCTAGAGCCCGCGAGCCACAACTACTGAAGCCCACGTGCCACAACTACTGAAGCCTGCGCGCCTGGAGCCCGTGCTCCGCAACAAGAGAAGCCACTGCAATGAGAAGCCCGTGCAGCACAACGAAGAGTGGCCCCCACTCGCTGCAACTAGAGAAAGCCCGCGCGCAGCAACGAAGACCCAACGCAGCCAAAAATAAATAAATAAATTTATATTAAGGAAAAAAAGAGCTCAGGTGATCAGTTACAGAACATAAAATCAGAGCATTTTAACGTTAACAAAATAAGAACGTGCTGAAGTACGACCAAGGAATAAAAGGCTTTAAAGAAAAGACGGAAGACTTGAAAAAGCAGCAGATAAAACAGAAATAAAATGACAACAGCTAAGGTTAGAACTGTGACAGACCGCAGAGGCTGCCTGGCCGAGCAGAAGCGCAGGAGCGAAGGGAAGAGGCGGGCTCGGAGCAGGAGAGGGACGCGGGGAGCCGGGGCCGCCCGCCCTGCGTGCGCAGCTCTGGGAAGGACGAGGACCGGGCCCTTCTCAGGTGGGAGCCCCTTGGGGAGGGTGGGGCTGGCAGAGGAGTCTTGGCCCGGCGGGTCCTCACCAGATGTCCAGGATGAGCAGCGTGGCCACAATGGCGTACACCCCGTCGCTGAAGGCCTCCACCCTTTCCTTGCTGAGCGGCTCGTGCAGGTCAAAGGTGAAGATCTCCAGGCTGTGAGCTGGGGGCTCCCTGGGGCCTGTGGGAGGGGCAGCCAAGCCCTCAGGGCCTCGGGCCAGCTAGGAGGCCCCGCAGGGACGCCGCCTGCCCGGCCCGTGTTCTGCGCGCCCCGGCGGCAGCCCCAGCACCCCACACTCCAGCCCTGCCTGGCACCTACCCACAAGCCTGGCTCTGCACCAGCCGGCGACCTTGCTGACGTAGGGCAGGAAGATGACTGTCGCCATCAGCAGGTACGACTGCACGAGACAGGGCACAGGGCACGTCAGGGCGCGCGGCGCCTCCACTGGGGGGCCCAGCCAGGAATCCCAGCCCAAAGCTGCCCGCCCGGAAGGGACTGCAGCCCGAGCAACAGGAGGCAAAACAGGTGAGTCAGCCGCCATCAAGACAGCAAGCTTCTGGGCGTAGAAGAGCATTACCGGGGGGTGAAGAGACATCGCACAGAACAGGAGATGTTTGCAGACCACACGCCTGGTAAGGGTTACTATCCAGGCTTCATAAGGAACCCCGACAGCTCCACGACGGAGACAAATAACCCAACTGAGAAATGGGCCACGGACTTGAACTGACATTTCTCCGAAGAAGAGACGCGGCCCCGACACGTGTGGGGAGGCACTCAGTACCACTAACACTCGGGGAAACGCCAGTCACAACCACGAGGAGAGCAGCGCACACCTCGGGACGCTCCCAGCGGGAACAGGGAGCAGCCGTGCTGGGGTGGGGTGGGGCTGGAGCCCTGTGCGCCGTCAGTGGGAACGGAAATGGCGCAGCTGCTGGAGAACTGTCGGGAGGTTCCTCAGAAACTAAACAGGGAATCGCCACAGGACCCGGCAAGTCCACTTCCGGGCACACCCATGCTCACAGCAGCCACCGAGTGTCCGTGGGTGGGTGACGGGGCCCATCCACACAGTGGGGTACCACCGGCTAATGAAGAGGAAGGGAATCCTGACACCGGCGACGTGGATGCACTTGAAAACATGCCGAGTGAAAGAAGCCAGACGTAGAAGCCCCCTGTTTCATAATTCCACTTATATGAAGGAACCAGGATAAGCAAACCCCTACACACAGAAAGCAGACTCGAGTTTCCCGGGACTGAGGGTGGGGAGACAGGGAGTGGCTGCTCACGGGCTCAGGGTTTCTGTCTCGGGGGAATGAAAAGTCCCAGAACCAGAGGGAGGTGAGGCACGGCGACGTCGGCGGTCAATGCCGCCGAGCTGCACGCCGCAGATAAAATGGTCACAGTGGTCAATTTTTTGCTACGCGGACACCCAGTTATTTTAAACAGGGAGGCTGACGGGACAGGCGTGCTCCCGGGCCCCAGGTGGCCGCAGAAAGCTCCTCGCCGAGCCCTGTCGCCTTGGCCGGTGGCCCCTCTCAGCGAAGGGCTTCCACCCCGTCCTTCACAGTCATGCTTCAAGGTCACCTGGCACCTCGCCTGGTGAGGGGACTCAGGAGACGACGGGCACCTCGGGGACAGACGGGGGGCGGCCGGCATCACAGCTCTGCTTACGACCTCCAGTCTCCACACGTCAGAAGACCACACCATACACGTCACTCAACACACACACACCGAGGGGGTGGAGTGTCCCAGGTGCCTGGCAGGTGAGTGCAGAGGCCCCGGGGGGCGACGGTGGCCACGCAGGATCGGCGTGTGTTGTGTGTGTGCACGTGCGCTGCGGGGCAGGAGGGAACAGAACAGCCCGAGGGGGAGCCTGAGTTCCGGGGCGGGGGGAGATCTAAATGGCCACGGGGACCTGCCCAGGTCTGGAGGAGCGCGAGTCCTGGGAGCAGCCGGCACAGGAAGCTGGCATGGGAGGCCCTGGGCCCCGAGTGTCACCAGTGGAGGAGGTGGTCCAGAGGGAGGTCAGGACGACCTGGGCCAGGGCAGTGAGCAGTGGCTGGCCCTGGAAGGTGGACCCCGCACAGCGTCCCACGTGAGGGAAGGGGCTGGTGAGGACGCCTGGAAGGATGGCCGTGGGCTCGTGGGGAGGCTGCAGGGGGTGGGCCTGGGGGCCAGGAGGCTCTGACATGCCTCGTCTCACAGGGGACGAGGGGTCAGACCCCCACTGTGGGGAAGGAGTGGGAGGGATGGAGAGGAAGGGGCAAAAAACGCAGCACAGAGAAACGACCGACCGCTCCCTCCGAGGCCGCAGGCCCCCCGGCCCCACCGAGGACTCTCCTCTCCCCAGTGTGGCGGCCCAGCGCCTGCCTCCCACCACTGTCGTCCCGTGCGGGTGTGGCCACTGCGCAGGCTCATCGCGGTCCCCGGCAGCACGCGGGGCCCTGTCTGCCTGCCCCAGGGCTTCCCGGGGCCAGTGTCCAGGCCCGACCAGTGGGCACGGCCCCCGTGGGCCTCAGCTCTGCCTGCTTCTCCTGACCCAGGCCACACGTACCACATCCCAGCTGTGCCCTCCGTCCTCCACGCGACGACCCTCACCGCCCCTCAGCCCCTGACCTTGTCCCCAGAGCCAGGAGGGGCTGTCCCACCGGAAGCCCGGACGCAGTGGGCCCCTCAGTCCTGCCCTGCTGTCTCTCTGTGCCTCCCCATCGCCAGCCCCACCCTGGGACAGCCCGCCTGACCCCGAGGGCCCCCGCAGCATCCCTCCCGCCCGAGAGGAGCGGGGCCCACCCAAGAGGCGCAGACACTGTACGGCGAGGGGACCGAGTAGAAGCCCGAGGCCCGGCCCCACCTCACACGCCAACGTCCACCCTCCCCTTTACCCACCCGTGGCCTGACCTGGGGCGCCCTGGACACTGGACCCCAGCCCCCAGCTCCATCCTCCAGGGTGCGGCTCTGCAGGCCTTGCCATCCTGTTTGTTTTAAACTTGAATTCTCTTAAAACACTTACTAGATGTTTAAAGTAACGTTAACCGTTCATTTTTGCACACGTCTTACGATGCTCTGGGTGTAGAGATTCACTTTACCTCACTAGAGCTCAGTTAATTAAAGGCAGGAGCTGCGTATCCAGCTTCTACAAGTAGCTCTGGGACGGCGGCTCGCTAGGGTTTCCCTTCCCCTTCCTGGATGAGGGAACCTGCACCAGAACAATATACCTGTCGACTCAGCTGTGGCTCAGCGCCGGCAGCTCGGCCAGGGCGGACCCTCCGTATACACTGTTGCTACCACGTATGAAACGGAACTAACGAGAACCTACAGGGAACCCTACTCAATGCTCTGCCGTGACCTAAATGGGAAGAAAATCCAAAACAGAGGGGATGTATGTGTACGTAGAGCTGATTCGCTTTGCTGTGCAGCAGAAACTAACTCAACAGTGTAAGGCAACTACGCTCCACTAAAAAGAAGTAAATAAACAAATAAATTTAAAAGAAAAGCACGACCTGCAGGCTCGAGGGCGCCGTGGACGGAGTCCCGCACGGCTCTGCCCGCGCGGCCGCCGTCTCTCCCTGGACGCTGGGGGTGCGTCCGCCCGGCCCTCGCCCAGCTCCACCCTCGCCTGCACCTCCCTCTTCTCCACTCCAGTCTCTCCTGCTCTGGAGTTTCCTTCTCCACTTTCTCTCTCTTCTGGCGGCTCACGTTCCTATGCACGCACGTCTTTAGAAGGCACGCGGCCTCCCGGGCCTACAGGGCGTGCGCCGTGTTTGCCCACGCGGGCTCCTCCCCGCAGAGCAGCCCCCCGGTGGGCCCCCCGCACAACCCCCCGGCGCCCCCACCCCGACTCACCACTGGGTAGAAGAAGAGGGAGAAGCCGGCCGCAGCCAAGCACAGCGCCGGGCCCCGGAGAACGATGCCCAGGATGTGCTGCCGGTAGAGGGCCCGGTGGGCCGAGCGCTCGATCTGGGGGCTCAGCAGGTGGGGGCAGTGGAAGGCGTAGACCACGATCAGCGCCTGCGGGAGAGGCAGGCTGCAGGGTGCGAGCGGGGTCTCGGGTGGGGCTCGCTGCAGGATGTTCTGGGGGCGCAGAGTGGACGGGAGCCCTCGCTCTGCTCTGGGGGTCAGGTGCGGGTCTCACAGAGCCCCGCCTGTGGGTGCCGGCGGCCCCATTTCACTCTCTCTCCCCGTCAGCACAGGAAGCCCAGGCCCCGAGCGTCTCTGGCTTTGCCCTGCCGCGGCCCACGCGGGTGCCCCGTGGCAGGCGCTGCGTGGCAGGTGGCGTCTGCGCGGCTCCCGCCACGGGCGGCCCCACACGCGCTACATCTTCTGCTCCACGAGGACGGGGTGTGGGGGCAGGGCGCCGGTGTCCTACCTGCACGGCCCCGACGGCCATCACACACACACAAAACAGGAGGATGCCCAAAGGCACCTCGGGGAAGGCCACCATCAAGGAAAACTGCAGCCAGAAAAAACCCCAGAATCAGGACCGCAGGGCCCCAGGGCCCGTGAGTCCCGTGCATCAGCTGGGCTCCGCCGCTCAGCAGCAGAGCCGTCTTGGGTGGGACGGCCCGAGCCCTGGAGGTGTCTCTCTCACAGAGCCATCCCGCCCAGTGCTGGAAGCCTTTAAAGCTGTGCGCTTATCAGATTCATAGACTCCCCAGACCCCAGTTCTCCGCGATGGGCTACGTACCCAGAGCCCCGCTCTCTGTCAGAACCAGAGGGAGCTGCGGGGTGAGGAGACGGAGGGGTCACGTGCTGGGGACGAGCCCAGGTCGGCCAGGAGGCCGTGGGCTCCGGGGTTCAGGCGGGAGCCGAGAGCCTCAGGGAGCACGGAGAGGGTGCCCCTCACTGCGCCCCTGGAGGCCAGGCTGGTCTCTGCCCCCGACAGCCCCGCCTGGGGCCCCGGAAGCCTCCCCACTCCGTCCAGCCTGGAAACCCAGGGTCGGCCCTTCCCCAGGAAAATTCTCTCCTCTCTGCAACCCCGTGGTCCAGGCCCCGGGCCTCCCAGTGGCCTGAGAGCTTCTGAGAAGGGGAGCACCTTAGGGGCAGAGCCCTCCTGTGCAGGAGGGCAGGCTGGACCCCCAGGTGGAGGAGGGGGCGGAAGTCCCTGGGACTCACCGTGAACGGCAGGAAGGTGATGCTCATCATGCAGGCCTGGGGGGAGGGAGGGAGGGGGGAGGGGTGCTGAGGGCGGCGGGCGGGGCCCTGGGAGTGGGCGCGGCCCAGCCCGCACACCTGGGGCACCCCCCCGGGGAGCTGAGCAAGGCAGAAACCAAAGGACAAACTCACCAGGTTAAGCAGGGCAAGCGTATCGTCTATCTTCCCAACAACCTGGAACAATCTCAACAATTTAAGGAAAACAGGAAAAGTCATGCTGTCAGTAAACATGGTTCTAACGGCATCAAACACAGACACTCATACGACAGAGACGGTCTCACACCGAGACGGAAAGACGCGGACAGAAGCCTGAAAACGGAGGCCGGAAGCAGGCAGAGCTCCCGAGGCCCCGGCCCCTCCCCGGCCCCCACACGGTCCCCCCCAGGGTTCTGACCCACGAGGATGTGGCCTTCTCCCCCAACTGGGGAGGTCTGCACTGCTGGGGGGCGTTCTGTAACCGAGACGCCAGCACCCAGCCCATCCCCACCCACCTCCGGGGGTCCTCCTGGTCCTTGCGCCCCGTCGGGGGCTCAGGTGACGCCCACAGCTCTGGGGCCCTGTCCCCCTTGGGTCCTAAGGAACCTTTTCCTCCTTAACAGAGAGCTCGGGCCCTGGAGCGTGTGTCCCGAGGCCCCAGCCTCCTCACCAGAGTCCAGGGATCAGGACGGAGGGGCCGTGCACAGCACGTGTGTCACAGTGCAGCAGAGGTGGGCAGCCCACAGCCCTGCCCTTGCCCTGCCCGGGCTCACGGCGGCCCGAGCAGCGCTGCACCCGGCACCCCGTTCATCGTCCCGGGCCTGGGGTGTAAGCCCTGTTGCTGCCGTGTGCAGAGGAGAAAGCAGAGGCTTGATCCAGCAGGGGGGGCCGGGGGAGGGGAGGGGAGGGGAGGGGCAGCCCACTAACGTGACCCCTCGTGACTCAGCCCCAGAGGGCGGGGCCGCCATCTACCCCGAGGACAGCTCATCAGCGCCGAGTGCACCCCCACTGCCACCCTGACCCTCGGCCAGGGCGAGGCCACACCTGCTGGGCACACACCCAGCCAGCCACAAAGATGTGGCTGCCAGCCCAGAAACAGGCCCCAGCCTGCCCGTACCTCGTGTGTGCCGCCCAGGCCACGGTCACGATGAGGAAGGTCATCAGGTACACAGCGATCCTCGTCGCTAGAAGTTTCTGGACACTCTTGTCAAACTCCTGGAACAGAAGAGCGTCACCATCAGACGCAGATTCACCCACGGCAGCCGGCGGCCCCGCCCCCGGGCGCCAGGCCCTGGGGGGCCGGAGAAGTACCTGGGAGCCCTCGCCTCCCCCCACCAAGGCTCAGCCTCAGTCCCGGGCTGTCCCTGAGGCCCCTGCGGAGGCCCCCCATCTTCCCAACATGGCAGGCCCCCAGAAATGCCAGCTCTGGAGGCAGAGAGGTCTCCGTCGAGCCTCTCCTGGGATCCTGGCAGGGTGGCCACAGGCCGTGCGGCTGCACGAAGTCACGGCGTCGCCGGGTAAGCGATCCTGAAGCAACTGCGAGGCCTGGCGAGAGGGCCGCGGTGTCTGGACGCCAGGTGCGGGCTGCGCAGGAAGCTGGCCCCAGGCCGGGAGAGGGTTTACACTTCGTCAGCAAAAACTCCAAATGCAACCTTGCCCGTGTCTGCTGCTCCTCTGAGACCACATGGGCAGCACCGCTTCCAGATCCCTGGGTCCCTCTGGCCTTGATGAACCTTCTCCTTCATGTCAGGACCATCCTCAGCGCCTTCCCTGAAGGGGTCTCCCCGCCTCCGCGGAACCTTCTGGCTCAGAGCCCTCTCGTGGGTCAACAGAGGTCACGACCCCGACCGCAGAGAGGCAAGGAGCTCCAGGCCCGCGCATCCCATCCCCTCCCGCATCTCACGTGCACACCCACCACCCTGTTCTGAGACTGGTGGCACCGAGGTCCCCAGAAGGCTCTGGGGCAGGCACAGCCAGGAGAGCGTCGAGGCCCCCGGTGGGCACACGGCTTTCCTGAGCTTGGCCGGAGCGCAGCCCCCAGGCCCCCTTTTGGGGGGGGGGGGTGCCCCGGACCGGAGCAGAGGAAGCCGCACGGGGCCCTTTGCTCACCGTGCCAGGTGCCAGTTGCCAAGGTCAGGCTCGACCATCATTTCTGTTTAATTCTCATCCAAACGCTACGAGAAGTAGCGATATCACCTCCCGCAGATGACTCCCGGCAGTGTCCAGGCTAAGTGTGCTGGTTGGGCTGCAGCCAGACCACGGCCACACGTCCTGGGCCAGCACTGCGCATCCTGGAGCCCAGAGGTGACACCCACTCGACGTGAGGGGCCCAGAGAGCCGTGCTCGCGCGCACACACGCCCGCGAACTCCGAACGTCTCCCGGAATCACGTCCGGTTTCTGAGGTGCTGCGACGTGTGGCCATTTTACTTATAAAATGGAAATATTCCAAATTGACTAGCCATGGAAACTCTGCTTTACAGAAACCTCGTTTCCCACTCACCTCCCTGCTCGTGGCGCAGGCCCACGCCCAGCAGGCCGGCCGCCCTCTGCCCCCAAGCACCTGCTCTGAGAGGCACGCCAGCGTGACAGACAGAGAGCCCAGGGAGCTTCCCCGCGACGCCTGCCGGCACAGTCCGCGCCAGCCTCCAGGCGCTCCTGCATTGCTCAGGGCTCAGCGCGAGGGCACCGGGGCTGGATGGCATCACTGGGGGACGTGGCGGATGGCCTGGCCCTCCCAGCCGGGTACGCCCGAGTGGAGCCCGGCCTCGAGCTCAGGGCCTGAGCCTCCTGGACCCTCGCCCGCACACCAGACACTGCAGACTGTTCCCAAGTACCTGTTCCGGGGAGATCTCCGTGTGGGTCACAGGCAGGATCTAGGAGAACAGACACAACACGAACCCGGGAACACTTCTTGGGCTGGGCACCGACTGCTCCCTGGACGCCACGTGCCGGGGGCGCAGGCCAGTGCTGGGCGGCTCCTCCCCACACCCCCAGTGGCCGCGGGGCCCGCACGGACCATTACGGTGGCAATGATGGACAGAAGCGCGTCGCTGAAGCTGAGCATGCGATGTGAGCTCTGGATCCCGTCAGCCGTGTCCTCGTCCTGTGAGCCCGTGGAGGAGGCTCCCCGCCCACCTAGGGCCGGCTCTGGGGTCTGGGGCCCAGACATCGTGGTGCCTGGGAAGAAGCACAGGTCTGAGCCCGTGGGGTGCTCCTGGGGGCCGTGACACAGGCTGGGCGGGGCTGGGCAGAGGGGCCCTGCCGCTGCTTCCTCTGCCCTGTTCTCCTCTCCCAGCCAGCCTTCTAGAAGAGGGGCCTGTGACCTGGGAGACACACCCTGCGACCGTGTCCCCTCTAGGGACAGGAGAGGCAAGCGGAGGCACACGGCACGTATGGTGGGTGCTCCGGGCGTGACACCCTCGACCCCAACCAGACACCACCGTGTCCCTGCTCCCACTGCACCCTGCATCCCAGCCATGATGCGACCTTTGGGGGAATCAAGGTTCTGCGTGGAAAGCCAGCTGCCCTGGCTGCTGCCCCACTGGAGGGCGCTCTCGCTCCTCCTGTTGGCAGGCGGCCTGGGGGACTGGTCGGGCACCCGCCAGCGAAGCCCCCACGGCAGAGCTCCCTGGACAACTCAGTATCAGAGGTGGGCTGGGAAGACAAGCGAGGTGCCGGCTGACGGGGCTCCGGGCAGAAGAGATGCCAGTGCCTCCTGGGAATGGAGTCGGGGCCCCGCAGCGGGAACCCCAGGGGGGCAGGCCGTGGCCGCTGGGAGGCACCAGGCTCCTTGCTGAAGGGCAGCACGCGTCCTCTGCCACGGAGCTTGCCTGGGCAGAGGGCCAGCATCGAGAGGTCGGGAGAGAGGTCGGGGCTGGAGTCACCCGCAAATGCTATCAGAGAGGACGGGATGCCCCGCGGTGGCGTGCGGGAAGCACTGCGCCGAGGTGCCCGGGACGGAGCTGGAGGGGGTCCGGAGCGCAGGACGCCAGGGCTCCCTCGGACGGGTGGCCCGAGTGGTAAACCCCCTGAGAGGGAAGACTGGAAACGAAAGGGCGCCCTGGTCTTCACCCTGAAGAGGACGCTGCCGACCCTGGCAAAGCGCCAGGAGCCTGAGGGCGGGGGAGAGTGAGGCGGAGGAGCTCCGAGGGGCGGCTGGATGTCAAAACTAACAGCCGAGCCTCCCAGGACAAGACAGAACCAGAACCCCGCCCCCAGAGTGCAGAAGGGAGGCTCACGGGGACTTCCGGACAGGAAGGACAAAGTGCCGATACACGTACAAGATACGCAGCAGCCCGGGAGGTGCAAAGGGCGCCGATGAGAGGTCAGCTTTGCACAGGCGGCAAGGGCGTGGGGGATGCAGAAGCTGGCAGGGGGCGCAGGGCACCTCAGCCACCGGGAGGCCACTCAGCAGCTGGTCAGGGCTGCGGCGCCCACCCCTAGGCGGCCAGCCCCAGGGTGCACACGAGGTGGGGACTGCGGGCCTCGCGGAGCAGTTCACCTCGACACTGAAAGCCACACACGTTCTGACTGACAGGCGGCACATTATTAACCACTAAGGGAGCTGCTACCAAGGGCTGTGGACTGTCTGTGTCCCGAATATGCACGTGTCGCGTGTCGAGCCCCACCCCGGGGGATGGGATAGAAGGTGGGGCCTCTGGAGGTGACTAGGTTAGAGGAGGCCGGGAGGGTGGGTCCCAGGATGGGATCGGTGCCCTGACAGGAGGGGACCGGCGTGCTCCCTCCCTCTGCTGTGTGTCGGCAGGCCGGGACGTGGCCTCACGGGAAACTGAACTGGCTGCCACCCTGATCTGGGACTTCCGGCCTCCAGAACTGTGAGAAATGAAGTCCTGTTGTCTAAGGTCCCAGCCCGTGGCATTCTGTCGTGGCAGCCAGAGCAGACTGAGACAGCAAATGCCAACAGAAGAAACCACCTACATGCATACACGCAGAGGCACAACGCTGAGGGATGGATCGAGCGCAGAAAGACGCACATCGTGTCACACCACCGATGTACACACACACCAGTGAGAGCACAGTAACACACACAGGACAGCACTGCGGTGACCCAGGCGGGAGGGGTGGAGGGCGGGTGCGGATGCGGCTCTAGCTCTCATCTGTAGCTCTAATTTCTCTCTCACCGGACCCACTTTCTAAAGTTTACACACAGGAAGAATCACTCCTTCTGGTGCCAGCGCTGAGATTTAGACAAATGCACGAGGCGTGTAACCATGGCCCCATCACAAAGCAGTTCTGTCCCTGAGCAGTGCCTTTGTGGGCAGGCCTTCCTCGACCCAAACCCTGGCCACCGCTTGTGTCTTCTGTCACTGTCGTTTTGCCCTTTCCCGATCGTTCTGTAAATGGCCTTGTACCCAGAGAACCTCTGGAGCCTGGCTTCCTCTACTCAGCACAGTGCACCTGAGATGTGCCCATGTCTCGGGAGTATCAGGAACATGTCTCTTACTGCTGTGTAGTTAATTGTACTGCATGAACGTACCTGTTTATTCACCCACCAGCTGGGAGACAGGTCATTCACGGTTTTAGCAGTTAAGAATAAAGACACTATAAAGATGTACACACAGGTATTTGTGTAAACCTGTTTTAGTTCTCTTGGGCGAATACCTCAGAAGGGGCCTGCTGGGTCATTTAGTACGTACGGGTCGACTTTATCCGCCAAACCATTTACCAAAGCAGCCGCAGCACTCTGCGTTCCCACCAGCAGTGCGTGAGAGCCGCATCTGCTCCTACCCTCGACAGCACTTGGCTTGGAGGGTCTTTTCAAAATTTAATGATTTTTTTTTTTTTTTTTTTGCAGTACGCAGGCCTCTCGCTGTTGTGGCCTCTCCCGTTGCGGAGCACAGGCTCCGGACGCGCAGGCTCAGCGGCCATGGCTCACGGGCCCAGCCGCTCCACGGCATGTGGGATCTTCCCAGACCGGGGCACGAACCCGCGTCCCCTGCATCGGCAGGCGGACTCTCAACCACTGCGCCACCAGGGAAGCCCCTATTTAATGAATTTCTAATGATAGCTGTGCCGAGAGATGTGCTACCTCACTGCGGTTTAATTTGCACTTTCGTATCGACCAGCTGGGTATTCTCACATGCCTACTTTTAAACTGCACGTCTTTTGTGGCAAAGTGTCTGCTAGAATCTTTTGTTCACTTTTTTGAGGAGTTATTTGTATTCTTACTGAATTTTGAGAGTTCCTTCCACATCGTGGTTAGAAGTTCGGTGTTAGATATGTAATTCGCAGGCATTTCCTCGCAGCTTTGCGGCTTGTCTTTCCTTCTCTTACCTCTTCAGAAGAACGGCAGTTTTAAACTCTGACGGGACTTCCCTGGTAGTCCAGTGGTTGAGACCTCACCTTCCAACGCGCGGGGTGCGGGTTCAGTCCCTGGTTGGGGAGCTGGGATCCCATGTGACTCAAGGCCAAGAAACCAGACGTAAAGCAGGGGCAGCATTGTGACAAACTCAGCAGAGACCTTGGAGATGGTCCACATTGAAAACAACAACAATCTTTATCTCTGGGTGAGTTCCAACTCGCCACCTTGTCATTCACGGATCACTCCCTTGATGTCATATCTAACAATGCTTTGCTTAACCCAAGAGCACAAAGATTTTCTGGTTTCTTTTAGAAGTTTTAAAGTTTGAGGTTTTACTTTTGATCTACGATCAATTTTGAGTTAATTTTTATATAACATACAAAGTATCGTCAAGTTTCCCTTTCTTGCAGATGGACGTCTGGTTTTTCCAACACTTCTTGTTGAAAAAACTGTCCCTTCTCCACTGAATTGCCTTTGCACACACCCTGGTCAAAAACTAACAGACCACATTTGTGTGGGCCCATCTGGGGAGTGTCCATTCTGTCCCACTGACTATGCATTTGTCCTTTGCCAGTTTCACAGTGCCTTGATTATAGCTTCATAGTAAGTCTTGATATCTGCTAGAGTCCTCCAACTCTTTTTTTTTCCAAAACTGTTTGGATTATTCTAGTTCCTTTGCCTCTCTCTCACATGCCCCTGCTTGTTGGGCCCCTTTCATAGTTGCTACAGGCAGAAAGATGGGGTACAGCAGCCCTCACTGCCCAGGCCCACAACTGGGAACTGGCCTAGGGTCAAAGCCACGAGGAGGAAGAGTGAAAAAATGGAAAACTCACACCTGTGGTCACTGATTCAAGTTCCAACTGCCCTTTCCAACCTATTGCCTTTTGCATACTTTTTCTTTTAATATTTTGTCCAGAGTTTTTACCTGTAATCAGCGGGAGAGGCAGCCTGAAGGGGACTTCCTCATCTTCGCCAGCACTAAACTTAATACTTTTTTCTTTTAATTTTTTAAAAAATATTTATTTATTGGGCTGCATCAGGTCTTAGCTGCAGCATGAGGGATCTCTCGTTGCAGTGCACAGGCTCTCTAGTTGTGGCACATGGGCTCAGTAGTTGTGGCACACAGGCTCTAGAGTGCACCAGCTTCATTGCCCCGTGGCATGTGGGATCTTAGTTCCCTGACTGGGGATGGGACCCGCATCCCCTGCACTGGAAGGCAGATTCTTAACCACTGGAGCACCAGGGAAGTCCTTAAACTTAATACTTTACTTTACAGAAGGGAGGGAGAGAGAGGAGCTGAGAAGAGCAGGCAGAGGGGTGAAGGGAAAAGAAGACCATCCGGACAAAAATAAGACAAAAGCTAATGTGTTTCTTTAGGCACGGGTTAATTTGGGGAAGCAGATGTCCATCACATTGCTTTCTATACTTTTTGTATGTTTAAGTTTCTTTCAATTAAATTTTAGTTTTAATAAGTCAGTAAATATCAAATATAGACACAAAAGTCCTCAACAAAATGTTGACAAATAGATTCTGCAACATATAAAAAGAATTATATATACCATGCTAAGTTTTATTCCAGGAACGTAAGGTTGGTTTAAAATTTAAAAATCAATTACTGGAACACACCATATCAATAGAAAAAAGACAAAAACTATCATCTTAATAAATGCAGAAAAAGCATTTGACAAAATATAACACCTCTTCATGATAAAAACTATTCAACAAAATAGGAATGGAAGGAAATTTCCTCAACCTGATACAGGGCTAATATCACACTCAATGGTGAAAGACTGAAAACTACCCGCCTCAGATCAGTGACAAGACGAGGATGTCTGCTCTCAGCACATCTATGCAACACTGCTCGGGGTTCTAACCATGGCAACTATGCAAGACAATGAAACAGAAGGCATAGAGCCTGGAAAGAAAGAAGTAAAACTGTCTCTATTTGCAGATGATGTGATTCTGTATATAGAAAATCCTAAGGAATCCACACAAGAAAACTATTAGAACTAATAAATGAGTTCAGCAAGTTTGCAGGAAATGAGATCAATATATAAAATAAGTGCATTGCTATTCACTAGCAATAACCAATCTGAGAATAAATTTAACAAAACAATTACATTTACAATAGTATCAAAAATACTTAGGAACAAATTTAACAAAGGAGTACAGGGACTCCCCTGGTGGTCCAGTGAAAAAGAATCCGCCTTACAATGCAGGGAACACGGGTTCAATCCCTGGTCAGGGAACTAAGATCCCACGTGCCACGGGGCAACTAAGCTTGCGCGCCACAACTACTGAGCTCACGTGCCTCAACTAGAGCCCGCGTGCCACAAACTACAGAGCTCACACGCTCTGGAGCCCACGTGCCACAACTACAGAGCCCACGTGCCCCGGAGCCTGTGCGCCACAACTAGAGAGGAGAAAACCTGCACGCCACAACTAGAGAGAAGCCCGTGCACCACAACAAAGAGCCCGCGCACTGCAAGGAAAGATCCTGCATGCCTCAATGAAGATCCCGCGTGCCGCAACTAAGACCTGATGCAGCCAAAAATAAATTAATTAAATAAATAGATAGTAAATAATCTTTTTAAAAAAAGGAGTACAAAACATTGTTGAAAGAGATTAAAGAAGACCTCAATGAGTGAAAAGACATCCTCTATTCATGGATTAGAAAATTTAATATTGTTAACATGGCAGTACTTCCCAAATTGACCTACAGAGTCAACGCAATCCCTATCAAAATTCCAGCTGCCTTCCATGTAGACATTTACAAGCTGACCCTAAAATTCATATGGAAATTTAAGGAACCCCTGGCTATTTAAGGAGTAGCCAAAACAATCTTGAAAAGGAACAAACCCGAGGACTCACACTTCTCAATTTCAAAACTTAGTGCAAAAGCTATGGTAATCAAGTCAGTGCAGTATCGGCATACAGACAGACATACAGATCAAGGGAAGAGAACTGACAGTTCAGAAGTAAACCACTACATTTATGCTTAACTGATTTGCAATAGGGTGTCAAAGCCATTCAATGGGGAAAGGATAGTCTTTTCAACAAATATTGCTGGGACAACTGGATATCCACATGCAAAAGAATGAATTTAGATACCACCTCATGCCACATACAAAAATTAACTAAAAATGGATCAAAGACCTAAATGTAAGAGCTAAAACATTGGAGAAAATCTTCAAGGCCTCATATTTGGCAAAGAGTTCTTAAATACAACACCAAGAGCACAAGCAACGACAAAAAATAAATTGGAGTTCATCGCAATTTTACCTTTTGTGCTTCAAAGGACACTATTAAGAACGTGACAGACAATCCACAGAATGGGAGAAAGTATTTGCAAGTCATGTATCTAGTAAGACTCCAGCGTCCGAAATATATACAGAACTCCTACAACGCAACAGTAAAAAGACAGCCCGATTCAAAAAATGGGCAAAGGATGTGGAAAGACATTTCTCCACAGAAGATATCCTAGTAGCCAATAAGCACATGAAAAGATGTTCAGCGTTACTGGGCTGCGTTAGGGAAAAGCAAATCAAAACCACGAGACAGTCACCCTCCAGGATGTGGCCATAATACAAGTAAATGATGGACAACAGCAACTCTTGGTGAGACCGTGGAGAAAACGGAGCCCCTGTGCACTGCCGGGCGGGAATGTAAATGGTGCGGCTGCTGTGCAAAACAGTATGGAGGGTCCTCAAAAAATTAAGCAGAAAGGGAACCCTCTTACACTGTTGGTGGGAATGTAAATTGATACAGCCACTGTGGAGAACAGTATGGAGGTTCCTTAAAAAGCTACAAATAGAACTACCATATGACCCAGCAATCCCACTACTGGGCATATACCCTGAGAAAACCATAATTCAAAAAGAGTCATGTACCAAAATGTTCATTGCAGCTCTATTTACAATAGCCCAGAGATGGAAACAACCTAAGTGTCCATCATCGGATGAATGGATAAAGAAGATGTGGCACATATATACAATGGAATATTACTCAGCCATAAAAAGAGACGAAATTGAGCTATTTGTAATGAGGTGGATAGACCTAGAGTCTGTCATACAGAGTGAAGTAAGTCAGAAAGAGAGAGACAAATACCGTATGCTAACACATATATATGGAATTAAAAAAAAAAATGTCATGAAAAACCTAGGGGTGAAACAGGAATAAAGACACAGACTTACTAGAGAATGGACTTGAGGCTATGGGGAGGGGGAAGTGTAAACGGTGACAAAGCGATAAAGAGGCATGGACATATATACACTACCAAACGTAAGGTAGATAGCTAGTGGGAAGCAGCCGCATAGCACAGCATAGCACAGGGAGATCAGCTCGGTGCTTTGTGACCGCCTGGAGGGGTGGGATAGGGAGGGTGGGAGGGAGGGAGACGCAAGCGGGAAGAGATATGGGAATATATGTATATATATAACTGATTCATTTTGTTGTGAAGCTGAAACTAACATACCATTGTAAAGCAATTATACTCCAATAAAGATGTTAAAAAAAAAATTAAGCAGAGAATGAACATAGGATCCAGCAATTCCACTTCTCGGTATATACTCAAAGGAATGGAAAGCAGAAACTCGAAGAGATATTTGTACACCAATGATCACAGCAGCATGGTTTGCAATAGCCAAGAGGTGGAAGCAACGCCAGTGTTCATCTACAGATGAACATCTAACGAAAATGCGGCATCTCCATCTACAATGAAATATTATCCAACCTTAAAAAGGAAAGACATTCTCACATGTTATGACATGGTTGAATCTTGAGGACACTATGCTAAGTGAAATAAGCCAGGCACAAAAGGATAAATACTGTCTGATCCCACTTATATGAGGTCCCTAGGAGTCAAGTTCATAAGGAAAGAAAGTAGAAGGGTGGTTGGCAGGAGCTGGGGGGAGAGGTGGGAGTTACTGCTTAATAGGACCAGAGTTTCAGCTTTGCAAGATGAAGAGTTCTGTGGACGGATGACGGTGACGGCTGCACAGCAACGTGAATGTACTTAATGCCACTGAACTGTGCTCTCAAAAAGGGTTAAGATGGTAAATTTTGTTACGTGCATTTTACATGGCTAAAAAAAGCACCTGGCGCATAAGTGTTCAAAAACATGTCAGCTACACCTAACCTTCATCACACACGAGTTTTTAAGACTCATGGTGATGAACGAAAGAACGCAAGACTGAAGGTCGAGGAGTGGAGTTGAGAAATAAGTTTTCTTAAGATGGAAGAGACTGAAGAATTGTTAAATTCCGATGGCAGGAAGAGGGAGTTGAAAATTCCTATAACAGAGAGGAGGTAACTGAAGGCTCGTGACCCTGCAGAGCCACGCAGGGTGCTGGCTACGCCTCAGGGTGTGGTGGGGCAGAGGTGTCCTGGGCAGGCTCAGTCTGGGAAAGCTCAGAATGGGAAATGCCCGAGCGCTGTCTGGAGATATTTATGACAAATGACAATGAGAACAACATGTGACATCTGTCCAACATTTACTAAGAACCAAGCATTGTTCCAAGTACTTTATATGTCCTGTTTCTTCTAATTCTCAAATAATGCTGTGAGGATGATTGAAAGACAAATAATGACTCTGTGTGTACGTGTGTGTGTCTAATAGTGAGAGCTCGGTGTGCATCGAAGTGCAAGGAGTTTGATAAGGCTGGAGCACAGGCTCAAACTGGGAGGTGTACCTGAAGTATAAGGCGGGACTAAATCACAAAGAGCCTTGTAAGCTCCTTCAGGAGCGGGGAAATTATTGGGAAGATTATGCAGCGATTGTGTACTTTTCTTTACATACATACATATAAACATATATATGTATTATATTCCGTATACAAGTCCATTAGCAGATATTTTCTCCCAGTATGGGCTGTCTTTTCATTCTCTCAACATGTAAAAAAAATATATATATATATATATATATTTATGTGTATATATATATTTATGTGTGTATATATATATTTATGTGTGTGTATATTTATATATTTATGTGTGTGTATATATATTTATGTGTGTATATATTTATGTGTGTATATATTTATGTGTGTATATATTTATATATTTATGTGTGTATATATTTATATATTTATGTGTGTATATATTTATATATTTACGTGTGTATATATATATATTTGTGTGTATATATTTATATATTTATGTGTGTATATATTTATATATTTATGTGTGTGTATATATATTTATGTGTATATATTTATATATTTATGTGTGTGTATATATATTTATGTGTGTATATATTTATATATTTACGTGTGTATATATATTTATGTGTGTATATATATATTTATGTGTGTATATATTTATATATTTATGTGTGTATATATTTATATATTTACGTGTGTGTATATATATTTATGTGTGTATATATATATATTTATGTGTGTATATATTTATATATTTATGTGTGTATATATTTATATATTTACGTGTGTATATATTTATATATTTACGTGTGTATATATATTTATGTGTGTATATATATATATTTATGTGTGTATATATTTATATATTTATGTGTGTATATATTTATATATTTACGTGTGTATATATATATTTATGTGTGTATATATTTATATATTTATGTGTGTATATATTTATGTGTGTGTATATATATTTATGTGTGTATATATTTATATATTTGTGTGTGTATATATATTTATGTGTGTATATATTTATATATTTATGTGTGTGTATATATATTTATGTGTGTATATATTTATATATTTATGTGTGTGTATATTTATATATTTATGTGTGTATATATATATGTGTGTATATATTTATGTGTGTATATGTTTATATATTTATGTGTGTATATATTTATATATTTATGTGTGTATATATTTATATATTTATGTGTGTATATATTTATATATTTATGTGTGTGTATATATATTTATATATTTATGTGTATATATATACACACACATATATATTTAAATCAACAGACTATTTTTCTTTTAGCAGTTTTAGGTCTGCAGAATAATCGAAGGGAAAGTACAGAGAACGCCCATATACCTGTTCATTCCCCCCGCCCTCTTCCCCACCATTAACATCTTACATTAGTGTGGCAGTTAGTGAGCCAACACCGACACACTGACACATCGTGTTGTAGTTCTATGGGTGCTGACAAATGCATGACTTGTATTCACCACTGTAGTACCGTACGGAACGATTTCACAGCCCTAAGAATCCCCTGTGCTCCCCCTATTCATCCCTCCCTCCCCCCGAAACGCCTAGCAACCATGGACCTTTCCACTGTCTCCAGTTTTGCCTTTTCCAGCATGTCATGCAGTTGGAATCTAACAGTATGTGTCATTTTCAGACTGGCTTCTCTCACTTGGTGACATGCTTCTAAGGTCCTCCATGTCTTTTTGTGGCTTGTAGCTCATTTCTATTTATTATTGTATAATACTCCATTTTATAGATGCACCACAGTTTATCCATTCACCTACTGAAGCACACCTGCAACAATGTATTTTGAAGTTCTTAAGTTTGATGAAGTCCTGTTTATCTATTTTTTAAAATTTATTTATTTTATTTATTTATTTTTGGCTGCGTTGGGTCTTTGTTGCTGTGCGCGGGCTTTCTCTAGTTGCGGCGAGCGGGGGCTACTCTTCATTGCAGTGCGCAGGCTTCTCGTTGCAGTGGCTTCTCTTGCTGCAGACCACGGGCACGCAGGCTTCCGTAGTTGCAGCATGCAGGCTCAGTAGTTGTGGCTCACAGTCTTAGCTGCTCCGCGGCATGTGGGATCTTCCTGGACCAGGGCTGGAACCCAGGTCCCCTGCATCGGCAGGCGGACTCTCAACCACTGCGCCACCAGGGAAGCCTGTTTATCTATTTTTTATGGATTGTACTTTGGTGTCATATCAGAAACTCTCACAGATTGTTTTCTAGAAGTTTTATGAGTTTTTTCATATATGATGCAACGTATGGATTAACATTCTTTTTTTAAACATATGGATATCCAATTCTTCCAGCACCGTTTGTTGAAAAGACTATCCTTTCTCCAATTACCTTTATTCCTTATTCACAATCAATTGAACATATTTATACTCATGGGCCAATTTCTGGACTTTTTATTCTGTTCCACTGATCTACTTACACCTTTATGCCAACACCACACTATTTGGAGTACTGAAATTAGATAGTATAAGTCATAAAAATCTGTCCTTGTTCAAACTTGCTTTGGCTATTCTAGCTCTTTCGCAGTTCCAAATGAATTTTAAAATCAGTGTGTCAATTTAAAAAAAGTCTGCTGGGATTTTAATTGGAATGGCATTGAATCTATAGATTAATTTGATGTCCTAACGATCCTGAATTTTCTAAATTAATGAATACTGTGTACCTTTCCACTTATTAAGGTCTTTAGTGTCTCTGAGCAAACGTTTTTAGTTTTCAGTTATAAGTCCTGCACATCTATTTCAGATTTATCCCAAAGATTTGGTATCTTTTGATGCTCCTGTAAATAGTAGTTTTTTTCCTAATTTCAGCTTCCAATATTTGTTGCTAGTTATTTAGAAATATGCAATAACTTTTTATTTATTTTGCATATTAACCTTGTATCCTGCAACCCTGCTAAAGTCACTAGTTCTAGTAGCTCTTTCTGTAGTTTCCATGCATTTTTTAACCTAGAACAATGATTCTCAACTGAGGGCAATTTTGCCCCTCAAGGGACATTTGCAATGCCTGGAGACATTTTTTTTCCTAAGATTTTTTTTGATGTGGACCATTTTTAAAGTCTTTATTAAATTTGTTCCAATATTGCTTCTGTTTTATGTTTTGGTGTTTTGGCTGCGAGTCATGTGGGATCTTAGCTCCCCGAAGATCATGTGATCTTCAAATAAACAATCTTCCTTATTCCTTTTCAATACGTAAGCTTTTCATTTCTTTCTTTTTTTTTTTAAAGGCAGAGGACTCAGTGAGTGAAGGTAGTGGGATGGAAATTAACTAGCTCATCTTTTTTAAAAAAATACATTCATTTATTTATTTATTTATTTTTGGCTGTGTTGGGTCTTCGTTTGTGTGCAAGGGCTTTCTCTAGTTGCAGCGAGCGGGTGCCACTCTTCATGGCGGTGCGCAGGCCTCTCACTGTCGCAGCCTCTCGTTGCGGAGCACAGGCTCCAGACGTGCAGACTCAGTAGCTGTGGCTCGTGGGCCTAGCTGCTCCACGGCATGTGGGATCCTCCCAGACCAGGGCTCGAACCTGTGTCCCCTGCATTAGCTGGCAGATTCTCAACCACTGCGCCACCAGGGAAGCCCCTAATTTCTTTTTCTTGCCTCATTACATTGGCTAGAATTTCTAGTACAATGTTGAATAGAAATGGTGAGACCAGAGACTTGTTCCCAATCTTGGAGGGAAAAAAAAATCCAGTCTTTCATCATTCCATAGGTCAGCTATAGGCTTTTCATAGATGCCCTTATTATGTTGAGGAAGTTTTCATTTTATTCCTAGTTTGCTGAAAGATTTTTTTTTTTTTAATCAGGAAATCGATGCTGGATTTTGTCAAATGCTTTTTCTTTTTTTGAATTTTTTTTTCGTCCGTGCCGGTCAGCATGTGGGATCTTAGTTCCCCCATCAGGGATCAAACCCGTGCTCCCTGGAGTGGTAGTGTGGAGTCAACCACTGGACCACCAGGGATGTCCCCGTCAAATGCTTTTTCTATGTCTATCTACTGAGATGACTGATTTGGTTTTCTTCTTCACTGTAATACTGTAAATTACATTGATCCATTTTTTAATACAAAGCCAACTTTGCAATCCTAAGATGAACCTCACTTGGTTATGTTGTATTATCCTTTTTATATAGTATTGGATTCAGTTTGCTAAAAAATGTTTTAAAAGAATTTTTATATCTTTGTCACGAGGAACATTAGTCCGCAGTTTTCTTTTCTTGTAATGCCTGTGTCAAACTTCGGCATTAGAATAATGCTATCCTTATAGAATGAGCTGACATTCATATTTCCTTCTTTCAATTTTAAGAATCTATATAGAATTGGTATTATTTCTTCTTTAGTTTGGTAGAATTCCCAGTAAAGCCATCTAGGTATGGAATTTTCTTTTAGGAAAAGTTTTTAACTACAAATTCAATGCTTTAATAGTTATAGAGCTATCTAGGTTATCTATTTCTTCTGGAGTGAGTTTTGGTATTGTCTTCCAAGGAATTTGTTCCTTTAGTGCAAGTCGTTGAATTTATTGGCATAAAGTTGTTCATGTTCTCCGATTACCCTTTTGGCAATGATGTCATCACCTTCATTCATGATATTGTTAACCCTTTTTTTCTTTGTTCAACCTGGCCAGAAATTTCTCTTTTTTATTTATCTTCTCAAAGACTCAGCTTTTGGTTTCACTGATTTTCTCTATTGTTTTTGTCTTCTATTTCATTGATTTCTGCTGGTATTTATTATTTCCCTTTTTGTACTTACTTTGAGTTTCATTTGCTCTTATTTTTCTAGTTTATTAAGATGAATGATTTGAGACCTATCTTCTAGTAGTGTTTTAGCCACAAATTTTGAAATGCTGCATTTTCATTTAGTTCAAAATTTTAATTTCCCTTTTGATTTCTCCTTTGACCTATGGGTAATTTAAAAGTGAGTCAGTCAGTTCTCAAACATTTGGATGATTTTCCAGAGATATGCTATTGATATCTAGCTTAATTCCACTGTGATCAGAAAACCTATTTGCCCAGAATATGATCCATCTTGGTAAATGTTGTTTATATATTTGATAACGTGTATTCTGCAAATGTCCATTAAATCAAGTTGCTGGTGTCATTCAACTCTACCATACGCTTGGTCATTTTCTGGGTATTTGTTCTATCATCATCTGAGAAAGAAGTATTGAAATCTCCAACTACAGTTGTGGGTTTGTCTCTCTCTCCTGCACTACTACTAGTTTTTGCTTCATGTATTTAAAAGCTTTATTATCAGGGGCAGAACTGTTTAGGATTGTTATGTCTTTTCATGAATTCACCCTTTCATCATTATAAAATAATCTTCTTAACTTCTGATTATAGTCTTTTGTTATGAAATTTACTACAAAGGGACAGGTTTGGCGATGAAGACTATAAATTCAGTTTTAGACATATATATATATATATATATATATATATATATATATATATATATATATATGACACGTATACATGAGCTATCTCATGTATATGAGAGATACCTAAGAACAAATGTCTAAGAGTTCAGGAGGGAAGTGTGATCTGGAGACACAGATCTGGATTAAGATGGTGTTACTATAGCACCTAGTGCAGTGTCAGTATAAAAAGTGCTCCATCAGTATGAAACACAAAGCCTGAATAGACTCTCGTCTCCAAAGTAATTACACTATTAAAAACCTCCACGCAAATGTAGGTCATACCAGAATAAACCCACAACCTCCAAAGTCAGACGAGCCCTGGACTACATCATGCTTTCTAGTGAGTTATTCACTAGGTTTTCCACAAAAGCTATTTTAGATCTTTCCCACACTGCTCAAATCTTAGTTTTCTTACCTCCCTTCCCATTTTCGGGAGACGTTTTCTTCTCCTTATTCACAGTGAAAACAGAAGAAAACAGAGAATTCCTTTGCTTTCAGTCCAATAAACACATAAAGTTACCTGCAACTACAACCCACCTTCCTCCCTTCCTTTTACGATGAAAAGCGATTTTCTTACATCCAAAGTGAACACTTCCTATGCTCTGGATGGCATTCCCTCCTACGGTCTAGGGGACCACTTTGCACCTGTCCCTTCTTTCCCAGCAGACACTGACTGGCCCCCTCCCATCAGCTGGAGACTGCTCAGCGATCTCCTATCCTATAACCTCTCAACATCCATCATAACTCTAGCTCCCACACTTTCTTCTCCATAGCCAAACTTACTGAGTTACCTCCACTTACCATCTCTCTCTCCACTTCTTTACTCTTCCACTCAGGGTAATGGAGAGCTTCCAATGAAACAATTTATTCTTGGCAAGGTCACCAAAGATCTCATTGTTGCTAAATCCAACACACATCTTTTCCTACTTTTCCTACTTTTAAATGACATTTGACACTTTTAATTACCACCACCCTCCCCAACATCTTTCTTTGGCCCGGTGACATAAAGCTCTCTTAGTTGTTGTTTTTTTTTTGCAGTACGCCGGCCTCTCACTGCTGTGGCCTCTCCCGTTGCGGAGCACAGGCTCTGGGCACGCAGGCTCAGCGGCCATGGCTCATGGGGCTAGCCGCTCCGTGGCATGTGGGATCCTCCCGGACCGGGGCACGAACCCGCGTCCCCTGCATCGTCAGGCGGACTCTCCACCACTGCGCCACCAGGGAAGCCCTCTCTTACGTTTTATTCCTGCTTCCCTGGCTGCTCCTCCCCTCTGAAGACTGTACCCTTTTTCTAACTGCGGTGTCCCCTTGGTGCGCTCTTCCAAGTCAACTACCACCTACATGCTAGGGACAACCAAATACAGCCTGGGCTCTTTCCTGAGCCCCCAATCCTTGTATTCCATTTACCAGACGAACACACCGGCTGAAAAAGCCACGTAACTTGTGTGGACTTCTAGCTGTACCACTAGCTGTAGCAACAAGACCCTGGCCACCTGGCCAGGTAATGACACTGCTGAGCACATTTTGCACCCAAAGGCGGGGTGTGGGGTGCGGGATTAACTATACTGTGCGTTCTCCAAAATAATCTAGGCTCATTAAGGCGAATACATAAAAAGATACTGCAAGCAGTAAAGCACTGCATGAACGAAGCTGCTTTAGTATAAGGATAACGCACGTTAGCCCGTCTGGAAAGATATTTTTAGTAGCTTGAAATTCTAGGCGGGTTAAGATGCTGTCTGGGGCTTTCGGCTCCAGTCCTCAGTTTGGGGATGAACACTCCACACCAGGACCTACAGGAAGCAGCCGGGCACACAAACGAGCCAAGGGATCAGGCGAGTGGTGGTGTCTTACCTGAGGGAGCAGCTCTAGGTGATGGGTGACACGCGGTATTCTGGGTCCAATGCTGACAGATCTGACTTTTCTACAGAAGCTACAAAACTCGGTTTCTACAATTAACCTCTTCAGTCTTTCAGTAACAACCAACTCGTTAAAAAGACGGACATTGCGGGCCCCCCGGCGCTCCGAGCACACGACCCGCTCCTCCCGCCGTGCGGTCCAGCCCCGGGAGCCCCCGAGCACCAGCCTCCGCGGAAACGGCCACGTGGGGACGGCTGAGCGCCGCGCCGGGGTCCAGACCACCCAGGGACAGGCACTGCCGCCGCCGCCAGCCCTCTGTTAGCGCGACAACCGAAATCCGTTCCGAGGCCTGCGGCACCGCGCACGCGCACCGCCCCTCCCCCAGCCGGCACCCCGCCCTGCGCATGCACGGCCGCTGGCGCGGCGGAAGTGAGGCGCCGGCGCTCTTCCGGGCGGCGACGCGCTCCCGCCCCTGCGTCGCGGCGTCGGGCGGAAGCTGGTGCGGTTCGCGGCCGGCGGTTGCCGAGTGGACCCGGACGCGGCTGGACGCCGAGCCCTCTGTCCGGCGCCCGCCGCGGGCCGCCACCATGTCGCTGCTGCAGTCTGCGCTCGACTTCCTGGCCGGCCCGGGCTCCCTGGGTGGTGCTGCCGGCCGCGACCAGACTGATTTCGTGGGGCAGACGGTGGAGATGGGCGAGCTGCGGCTGCGGGTGCGGCGGGTCCTGGCCGAAGGTGAAGCCGGGGCCGGTGGCATGGGCCCGGCCGGGGGAGGGTCAGGGCCGGGGGAGAATGGCCGCGGCGGGGAGGGTCACGGCCGGCCGGGAGGCCACTGCTGAGGGTGAGGCCGGCCTAGGGTTGGGCACTTCCTTGTCGGAGGCTTGGGGTCAGGCCGGGGCAAGGTAGTCTTGGCGGCAGGTGTGGGCTGACCCGCGGCCGGAGCGGAGGCTGTGGCGGCGGGAAGGAATGGTGGGCAGGCGGGGCCTGGAGCGAGTGGCCACAGTAGAGGCGGAGCGAGGGGGCCCCGCACGGCTGAAGGCTGGAGTCCGGAGGCGGGCGGTGCGGCGGCGTGGGTCTAAGTCGTGGTCCTTCCCTCGCATGGAGGGCGGTAGTGGGGCAGTGGACGTAGGGCTGGCCCTCCTCGGGTGACAGGAACTCCGGCGTGGGTGACCGCAGTCCTACCCTACTTGGGTGTTGGGACAGACAGCAGCGCAGTGTCCGATAGCCGGGCTTCCTCTCTTACGACCTGAGCGTCCCGCTCCCCGACCTCTGTGTGAGATCCCACGGAAGTTACTGCAAGCTGAGCCAACAGGTGTGATCGGAACAGAACCTTGCAGGGTGGGCTGGTCCATCTTTAGTCGGCTGTGTTTCCGCGTGCTCTCTCTAGCTTCCTGAACGTCCTCTCCCTTCTTCACCCAGAATTTATCACCAATGTTGGCGCAGTCCTAGTTCCTCATCTGGGTTTTTCTGTTCTGTCTGGCATGACAGATTTCCCTGGCCCTGGTGCTCACCAGCTAAACACAGTTGGCTTTGGGGCCGGTGCTGAAGCAGAACTGTATCCCCTGCGTTAGCACTCTTGCTTCTACTTGTGCTGCATTTGAGGTGGGAAACTGGCTGACTGTTCTGGTGCCCTCATTCCTAAAGGCCTGAGGTGATGTTCTGGCCTTAGCATCAGAACACACTTTTTCTCCACTGTCAGAAACGAAGAGATTTTGGGTGTGATTTAGTGAGAAAACATCAGGCTCTTCTTTCAGAGGTCGGGGCCAGTATCTCTAGCAATGAGAGTTCCCCCAGATCAATTCACTTATTCTGAAAATACCAGGCAAGTATTTTGATTCTTTTAAGAAATTCGCAGTGGACGGTACATGGTTTCTGCCTTGTGGAAGTTCAAGTAAGACACAGGCTTTGATGACCAAAGGACAGCGCAGTGCAGGGGATCCTCTGGGTGGATAGACAGTGCGCGCAGCTGAGGTGGGAGGGTAAGGATGCACCCCTGCTGGGTGCAGTGGCAGGGCCAGGGGGAGGAGGGGTGGGATGGGAGGTGGGTCACGGAGAGAAGGAAGCTCTTGCCTGTGGCTTAACACCCAGGATGAAGAACAAGGATAGGGGAGCAGCCACTGTGGCTGTGCAGAGCACCTGTTCCCTTTGCTCTCTGGGCATGTCAGGAGCTGAAAGTCACCACTGCGATTAGCAACTGTAGATTTCCTCCCCTTAACCTGAACTGGCAGCTCCAGCTTTCTGAACTGGAATGGTAAGAAACCTGTATGAAGTCGTTCACATAAAACAGCAACCTTAGAACATAAGCTGCGGGAAATCAGGCTGTCTTGCATAAATATGGGGAAGGTCCCGAACCCAAAACCCTTGGGTACCTATGTTGACAATTCCAGAATTCTTCAGGTTTTAGAAAGATAGTGTGTATCCTGTATGTCCTGGGACACTGCTGCGGGAGTTGGGAAAGTGTCACATAATCAAGTGTGTTACTATATCTGTAATTAAATAAGTAAGCATCCTCACTGTGGGATAATTAAGTCTTCAGATAGCCTCACATCAGTTCATGTCAGGTGTTGCCGCAGGTGAGTTTATAATAGATCAGATTTTGCTATCAAATGATTTAGGGAAAAAACATTGGTTTTCATAGCTTTTTGGAATTTGCACTTGTCTGAAATGGGTTATTGGGCAGAACGGTGGGTTGGGTGATCCAGATAGCTTTCTAACCTTTTCAAAATTTGTTCTAAATTTTCACTTTCTTAAAGCAAATAACTGGGAGTTCCCTTTTCAAAATTTGTTCTAAATTTTCACTTTCTTAAAGTAAATGACTGGGAGTTCCCACAACGTCAGAGATGCCTAGTCCAAGTGGGCTTCAGGATACGTCCTGCGTGTCTTCTTGTTTCGGATTCTGCATGCTCATGCTTCCTTCTGCCAGAAAGGATAACGGGGATGGATCGCTACTGCTTGGGAGCATTTGGTCCCTCGGGCAGCCCAGCTCTGTAGGGCTGCTTTGCTCTGTGGACTCACTCCCGTGAGATGGGCTCGTCTCTGCCAGGGAGGGTTCCGAGGGGACGTTTCCTCTTTGGACACTGCAGAGCACAGATAGCCAGGATCTTTGCAGCAGGGACTTAGGCTCGGTGGCCGGTTGTGGCCATCGGGACGAGGTGGCCCACATCTTGTGCCTGAGTGATCGCCCTCTCAGCTGGCCCACCCGACCCTTCACTGGCCCATTGGCAGCTTTAAGGTCAGCCTTTAACCGTGGTGATAGCACCCAGCATAAAGCAGTAATAATCACCAGAGCAGTACTTATGGGGTCCTGGCTACTTGGGGGGCACAGTCCCTGGTGCTTCATGTGGAGTGTGATCGTGGTGGTGCTGAGGTCGGGGCCATCGGGAGCTTGCCAGTGCCCCCGGGGGGTGATGGTGGAGTCGGGCGGCAGCTCAGGGGAGGCTCTGGTCCCAGGAAAAGCCTGGGTCGTCTTAGGTGTGTCCCGGAGGGTTAAGTGTCCAGAGGAAATGAAGGTAAGAGAAGCTGCTGGAGTGGTGCCGCTGGAGGGCCAGGTGGGAGCCGAGCGCGGAGGCGGCCACTGGCTTTGCCCTGCCCGCTGGGTGCCTGTGGTGCCAGGCCTGCGATACTTCTCCAGTGCGTGTCTGTCTGCTGGCGCGTGGGTGCCTGGAGCGGGACACTGGGGAGGTGGCCCTGAGGCCGGACACTTCGGGGTGTCTTCCAGGGAGGGTCCTGGGATGGGGACGTCTCCCTGCGGGGAGGTGCTCTCCTTCCTGCCTCTGCCAGGCCTGCTCGTCTCCAGAGACACCGCCTGCCGTCTGCGTGAGCAGGCGTCTCTGTAGGGTAGGTAGTGATCACGTGTGTGCAGTGGAGCTCCTGGAATTCTGCTCTGTAGGAGTGTCTGCTTCTTACCAGCAATGCTGAGGGAAAACGTGTTAAGATCACCCGGCCTGCTTCCCATGCTGCTGCCCCACCTGGCCTGGTGCTTGCTGTCCTGCCAGCAGTGCCCCACCTCGCCTGCCCCTGTCTGTGACCCTGCGCTGCGGGAGGGACAGTCACCGGCCTCCTCGGAGGCCCTGCCGGACTCCAGCCTCCCCACATCCTCCTCATTGTAGTGGATAAAAGTGGTATCTGGTTCTGTTGGTCTGCGCTTCTCTGATGGGTGAGATTGAGCTTATTTCAGTGCCTGTTAGCCGTTCTGGCTCCCCTTCAGGAATTGCATGGCCACATGCTGTGCCTATTTTCTTTTATCAAAAATACTTTGAATTGCGTCCTTCACCCGGGGGGATGCAGACTGCAGGTGCTGTGACAGATGCACGCACCTGTGCAGCAGATGGCTGTGCAGAAAGTTGCCACCCCAGAAAGCCTCTGGGCCCCAGTCCCCCTCCCGGCCAGGCGCTTGCTGGCTCTGAGTCCCCTCTTCTGGGACAGCATGTCTCTGGCGTCGCGCCCGGGTGCTCTCACCGGCGGCTTCATGGTTTTGAAGTTCGGTTCCCTTTTCTGCTGCAGTTTGCTGTCCCTCCCCTGCCATGGACCTTTGGGTGTTCCCATTTGGGGCTATTGTGAATAAAGTTGCCAACGACATTTTTTATGAAGTTTTTGTGTGTTTTCCTTTCTCTTGGGTAAAATGCCCAGGAGTGGAGTGCGGGCTTCTGGGTGGGATGTAGGGTTAGCTTCAGATGAAATGGCCAAACCCTCTCCACCGTGGCTGCGCCAGCTTCTGCCCCACCAGCTCGTGAGCGCCTGTCGTTGTGGTTATACCCGTTCTCGAGAGGGTGTAGTGGTCAAATCTGCATTTTCCCCGTGATACTGTCCAACACCTTTTCACCCGCTTATTAGCCAATCGTGTATCTTTTCTGTGTGTGAAATGTTTGTTAAAATCTTTTTTCCATTTTTTATTGGGCAGGAGTTGTGGGAGTTTCTTATTATTCTGGATCTGAGTCCTGTTTTTATATAATACACGCACACACGCACGTGCACCCCCCCCATATGTGGGGAAGAGGAGGTCAGCCATTTCCCGATTACAGAACATACACGGTAATGACTGTGTAGGGCACTGTCTTAGCAGTGCCCAACATGGCATTCCTTCATGCGTTTTATACGCTAGTGTTACTATTTTTACGTAGACTTTTAATTTTGAGGTCATCATAGACTTATGTGCAGTTGTAAGAAAAGGTACGGAGAGGTCTGCGTACACTGCCCGTTCCCGCTGTGGCAGCATCTGGAAAAACTGGAGTTGCCATCACAACCAGGATTGCATGTGTCCATCCCCACAAGGGTCCCTCGTACCTTTCACAGCCAGATGCCCGTCCTGGACCCCTGGAAAGCACTAATCTGTCCTCCTCTGTAATTTGTCCTTTGAAGAATGCTGTGTAAGCGAAATCACACATCGTGTAGCCTCTTGGAATTGGCTTTTTTCACTCCGCATGATTGTCTGGGGAGCCATCCAGGTTGTTGTGTCTGTAACTAGTTCGTTTTTATTTCTGCAGAGCACTCCGTGGTGTGGATGTGCCGTAGTTTGCTCAGCCATTCACCCACTGAAGCACATCTGGGTTGTTCCAGGTTTTTTGGTTATTTGAAATAAAGCTGCTATAAACATTCGTGTACAGGTTTTTGTGTGGCTGTGTTTTCATTTTTCTGGAATAAATGCCCAGGTGCTGGGTCACATGGCAGTTGCATGTTTTGTTTTTAGAAAACTACCAACCTGTTTTCCAGAGCGGCTGTGCTCTTTTCACATTCCCATCAGCAGTGGCTGAGTGTCTTAGTCTGCTCGGGCTGCTGTACAAACTGCAGGCAAGGTGGTGTAAACAACATGTTCATTTTCATTATTTTGGAGGCTTGGAGTCTGAGACCAGGGTGCTGGCAGGGTCTCTGGTGAGGTCTTTTCCCTCGGCTGTTCTGGTGTCTCCTCTTCTTCTAAGGACTCTAGTCCTGTTGGGTCAGGGCTTTAACTTTATCTATCTCCCTAAATGCCCTCTCTCCAGATACAGTCGCATTGGGGGCGGTTAGAGCTTCAACACATGACTTCTGGGGGGACACAGCTGAGTCCATTACAAAGCGTGATGAGTTTCTCTGAGTCTTTGCCAGTATTTTGTGTTGTGTTTTCATTTGATCATTCAGCAGGTGTGTAGTGGTAGCTCATTGGGGCTTTAATTTGTGTTTCCCTAAAGGCTAAGGCCGTGCTTATTTCCACCTCCCACCCTCATAGGAGAAACGTCTCTGTGCCTTCTGCCTATTTTCGAATCGTCTTTCATTGCTGAGTTTTGAGAGCTCGTTGTATGTTGTAGGTACGAGTCCACTGTCAGATGTGGTTTGCAAGTGTTTTCTCTCAGGCTGCAGCTTGTCTTCCAGCCTCTGAACAGGGTCTGTTGTGGATCTAAAGCTTTAACTTTCAGGAAGTCTGTTCTATCACTTTTCCTTCCTGAATCCTGCTTTTGCTGTCAAGTCTGAGAACTCTTTGCCAAGCTCTGCGTCTCCAGGATTTCTCTCCTGTGCTGTCTCATGGTTTTGCATTTGTATGCTCTGAGTTGATTGTCGTGTAAAGTTTAGATTGAAGTTCTTTGTTTTGCCTGGAGCTGTCCAATTGCTCCAGCACCATTTATTGAAAAAACAGTGCTTCTAACATGGAATTGCTTTTGCATCTTTGTCAGAAATCATTTGGGCATATTCGTGGGGTTCTATTTCTGGGGTTTTTCTCTTTTGTTCTGTTGCTCTGTCCCTCCACCAGTGCTACACGGTCTTGATTACTGTAGCTATACCACAAAATTTGAAATTGGGTTTTTTTTCAAATAGGAAAAATTTCAAAAATGCAGAAAAGTAGAAAGAATAACAACAGAACAGACACCTTTGTCCCTGCTCTCCAGAATGAATAAACGGTAGCTTTTTAAAAAGTCGTGTTTGGTTCCAGACTTTTTCTAAACAGTGAAGCATCACAGATGTTGTTAAGGGTTCTGTTGACCCCTTACCCCTGGTTGCATTTCTCTGTTTCTCTTCAGAGGCAGCTGCTACCATGAATTTACGGCATGTGCTTCCTGCTCATCTCTTGTTTCCTCTGCATGTGCTGTGTTCACAGACAATGCATAGTCCTGCTTTTCGGGGTGTTAAATACAATACAAGTGACTGTGTTGTTGTTTATTTTAAAAATTTATTTATTTTATTTATTTATTTTTGGCTGCATTGGGTCTTCGTTGCTGTGCGTGGGCTTTCTCTAGTTGCAGTGAGCGGGGGCTACTCTGTTGCCGTGCACGGGCTTCTCATTGTGTGGCTTCTCTTGTTGCGGAGCATGGGCTCTAGGTGCACAGGCTTCAGTAGTTGTGGCACGCGGGCTCAGTAGTTGTGTCTCGTGGACTCTAGAGCACAGGCTCAGTAGTTGTGGCTCACGGGCCCAGCCGCTCCGCAGCATGTGGGATCTTCCCAGACCGGGGCACGAACCCGTGTCCCCTGCATCGGCAGGCGGACTCTCAACCACTGCGCCACCAGGGAAGCCCTCATCTATTTTTTTATATTGACTTACTATTTAATTTTATAACTGCTACGTTGAGATAAAAGTGACGTACAGTAACTCTGCACATATGTCAAAACACTTTAAATATGTCCCGTGTGTGTGTATATATATATATATGTATATGTGCGTGTATGTATATGTCTGCATAGCTGTCATTGTCATCAAGGTGGTGAACAAACCCATCATCTCCACAATTTTCCTCCTTCCCTCACAGTCCTCTCCTCCCATCCTCGACCTCCAGGCCGCCGCTGACCTGCTTTTTGTTACTGTAGAGTAGTCTGTCTTTTCTAGGCTCTCCTATAAATGAAATTGTGTGTACATACACATGTACTCCTTTTTCCTGATTTTTGTTCTTCAGCATAATCGTTTTGAGAGTCATCCTGTTGCTGCATGTTAGCAATAGTTCCATCCTATTTGTTGGTGAGTCGTGTTCTGTGCAGGGATGATTGGTTTATCCATTCACTGTTGATGGACATGTGGGTTGTTTCCAGTTTGGGCAGTTACAAATGGGGCTGCTATGAACATTCGTGCACAAGTCCTTGTGTGGATGTGTGCTTTTATTTTTCCCGGGTAAATACTAGCAGTGTAATGACAGGGCTGTAGAGTTGGCATATGTTTAACTTTTAAAGAAATCTCCAAACTGTTTTCCAAAATGATGATACCATTCTGCATTCCCATGAGTGGTGTATAAGCGTGCAGTTGCTTCACACCTTAATCACTATTTGGTAGGTCGGTTTAAGAACTTTTAGATGTTCTGATAGGTGTATAGTAGTATCCTTATTTACGTGTGCATTTCCCTGGTGGATAATGACACAACATTTTTCCATATGCTTACTTGCTAGCTATTTATCTTGGTTGAGTGTCTTTTCATATATTTTGCTCATTAAAATGTTGTTAAACTGAACTTTGGATTTTCTTTATATTTTCTGGATAGAGGTCCTTTGGCAGGTGTGTGATTTGCAAAGCAATTAGGGGCTTGTCTTTCACCCTCTCAACAGTGTATTCCAGAAATCAGTAAAACCATCTTTAATGAAGTGCATTTATCATATTTTTCACTTATGGATCATACTTTTTTTTTAATATCTAAGAAATCTTTGCCTAACTTAGGGTTTGTAGAAATAAAGTTGATTTTTTTGTATGTTGCTCTTGCATCCCACAACCTTTCTATACTCATTTATTACTGATAGTAGCTTTTGGGGTGTAGGTATAAGCTTGTCTACATAGACGATCATGTTGTCTGCAAAGACAAACATTTTTACTTCTTTTCAATCTGGATGCCTTTTATTTCTTTTCTTGCCTGATTGCACTGGCCAGCACTTCCAGTGTGATACTGAATGGCAGTATCCCTGATCTTAGAGGGAAGCGTCTGGTCTTCCACTGCTGAGTGATGTTTGCTATGGGTCTTTCAGAGATGCCCTTCATCAGGTTGAGCAAGTTTCCTTCTGTTCCTAGTTTGCTGAGAGTTTTAAATATCATGATGAAATTTTCCACTGTAGGAAACTAGAAAAAAGTAAGCAAATCAAACTAAAAATAATTGAATTACATTGATTAAACCGACTCTGCTTAGTTGTGCTGTATTATCCTTTTTTATATGTTGTTGAGTTTGATTTGTTAATATTCTATTTTATCTAGAATTAATGATTTGTTAAGAATTCTTTCATCCACATTCACGTGTGATACTAGTCTTTTATTTGTTTTCACAGGACTGGCCTCAGTTGTGTTGATTTTCCCGCATTGATCTCGCTCCTATGTTCATTCCCTACCTTCCTGTGAAGCAGGGTATTTAGAAGGCAGTATTATATAAATCGGGGCCATCATTGTTGCAGAAAGCAAACTGCTAGCCACAAGTCCAGTTTGTGTTTTACTTAGTAAAGATATTTTTTTCCCATGCTTATTCAAACTTTATTTGAGACAGGGAAAGTTATTTTTAAAGCTTAATGTTAAATAAAATCACAGCACTGAACTGATGTCTATTTTTCTAATTTTCAGGAGGGTTTGCATTTGTGTATGAAGCTCAAGATCTGGGGAGTGGCAGAGAGTATGCGTTGAAGGTAATAAAGGGGGACAAACGCTTTTGTGGGTGTCGGTGTGTTTTAAAAGAAACAGGTGTCTAAGTGACAGTGTTTTCAGAGATTTATCCCTGTTCTTTAGTTTGTTTCTTTTTTGCAGTCTGTGTCTGTTTGTTTTGCTTGTTTCTTCTGCCGGTGAAGCCTCAGCAGTTTTAGAGGCCTCGAGAGCTGTGGTCCCCGACTTTGGGGCGGGACTCAGCGGGCGGCCAGGGGAGGAGGGTCAGAGCTGCCAAAGCAAGGGCTCCACGAGTGCTGGGAGCTTGAAGGCCACTCGTGTAAAACAGCGTTCACAGTGTATCTATAAATAAGGGCCACGGGGGTGCGGTGGGAGGGGGCGTCCGGGCCACTCGGGGTGCTGGGCACGCGTGCTAGCTTGTCCTGAGGCTCGCAGAGGGCCTGTCTCGGGGGCGGCCGAGCTGGCGGTGTGCACTTGCACTCTGGCATCCAGAACTAGACCCACATCTCACTTTCCTCTAGCCTGTTTGGGGAAAAGCCTCCTACTGTTGGTTTTTCTTATGTCCTTGGATCATAAAGGCCCATTTCCAAGGGTCTGTAACCTCTGGCACGTTTCTCTGCGGGTCAGATGTTAAAGCACAGGCGGGGGAGCCCTTAGATGCGCGGTGTGTGTTCTCTTGGGTACAGAGCACTAAGATAGAGCCTCTACTCTTCCCTCGTACGCTATTTCCTGATACAGAGATTACTGTCCAACGAAGAGGAGAAGAACAGAGCCATCATTCAGGAAGTGTGTTTCATGGTATCCTTTTCCTGGTCACGTGGAGGCCTGCGTCCAGCTGTGGTTGAGCACGGCCGAGAGGCTGCGCAGTGACGCCCTCTCCGCGTTGGCTTCCCCGGACTTACCTGCAGCGCGTGTCTAGTAGGAAGGAGTTCTCTTCCTTGTTCTTCACTCTCAGGGTGATGATAAGAGATCTGTACCCTTGGGAGCGTCGTCATTCCTGCTGAGAGGTCTCCAGGCCAGGGGTGGGCAGCCCCCTGCCTCTGCCCTTCTGCCTGTCCTTCGTGACCTGGTGTGGCCCACGGTGCCCGGCCAGCAGCTGTGCCCCCAGCCCCTCGCCAGGCCTGGTTCCCATGGGCCTCTGTGTCGCTTCTGATCAGCCCCCCGAGTCCCTCTCGCCCTGCCCAGAGCGCGCGGGCCCCCCCGGGGCGTCCATGCATGGCGCGTCGGTCTGTGGGGCTGGCGCTGCTCTGCTCTCCACTCACGCACGTGCTCTCCTGGAACTGGGGTCTTCCCTTTGCTGTCAGAATCTGTTCTCTTCCGTCTCAAAGCTCTGTCCACTGTGAGCCTGCCGGCCGCCTGGGCCCAGGGGTCCTCCCCTTGCTGGGTTCCCGGTAGCCTCGTTCACCTTCACAGCCTTGTGCATGCCACGCCCTCCGCCTGCTGTCCTGGCCGGCCTGCGGTCAGGTGCGTGGCCAGCGTGGTGGGGGTCTTTGTCCCCACCTTCCCTCCCGCTCCCCCTCCTGCCTGCGTCTTCCTGCAGTCCTGGCTGCCCCCTACCTGCTTGCTGTCCTCTTCTGGCTCTGACGCGGCGAGATTGCAGGCTAATTGCATTCACTGTTCTGACCTTAGTGTCTTAATGTTATGTATATATTGTTTTAAACGTGCAGACTTACGCATTCTCCTTTAACAAGACACCTGCAGAAAAAACTTTCAGGCCACGCAAATATTGTCCAGTTTTGTTCTGCAGCGTCGATAGGAAAAGAGGAGTCAGACACCGGGCAGGCCGAGTTCCTGCTGCTCATGGAACTCTGCCGAGGTGAGGTTCCAGTGGCTCGGGACCGCCCAGCGTTCGAGAGATGCTCCCGGGTCTTCTCTCCCGGAGACACGGTGGCTGTCCCGGAGAGAGCATGGCCCGCTGTCCGGCGGGAGCTCTTTGAGAGGCTGCATCCCCCCTCGTCCCTGCGCTGGGCGTGGGGGCAGAGATGGGTCTGAGAAAGGGGTGGAGGCGTGCTGTCAGGGCTCTCGGGCAGCAGGAAGCCGCCTCAGGCGGGAAGCCGTCAGCTGAGGCCGGGGAGGTGGGCTTGAGCGGCTGCGCCGTCCTGAGGCTGCGACCTCACCTGCGTCGAGGTGGCCACACTTGCACTTGCTGTGTTCTGAAGGGAGGACTCCTGTGTCCACTTAAGGCAGCGGAGAGCCCATGCCTTCCAGAGAGTTCTAGGGGCTCAGCCTCTGTCTGTGGCGGAAGCAGGCCCCCCGCCTGGAGGGTCGGGCTCGGCTCGTCCCCGCACTGAGCACCTGCCCCGTGCTGGACCCGTGTGGGCAAAAGAGCGGGAGCGAGGTGGCCGGAGCCCGTCCTGGGGCTCGTGGATGGAAGGGGCAGGGCAGGACTCCTGAGGTCCGGCAGGCGTAGAGGACTGGCTGTGGGGCCCGGAGTTGGGGCAGGGGCCGCCAGACGTCCTGCTTGTCCATCGGTCGCAGGCAGCGCATGTGGGGCCACCACGAGGCCAGGGGAGAGTGAGGGAGACTGCGGCAGGCGGCTACCCAGGAGGGAAGCAACCCCAGGGGTCACTGCCCCCAAGGAGTGTCCCAGGAGGAGGGGTGGGGGGCCGTGAGTGCAGGAGTCATGCTGCAAAGAAGAGCAGAGACGGGGTGTCGGGGCTGCTGGGGAGGGGGTGCTGTGGACTGCAGCCGGGAGCCAAGGTGCACAGGATCCCCGCCCCGAGCGAGCGGAGCAGGACGGGGGTCCCCATCCTGAGCAGATAAGGCAGAACCTGGAGCGCACAGCGCTTTCCGACGGGGTGGCGTGGGAGTGCCGGGCTCCGGCCAGGAGCGGCGTTGAGATGCAGCCACGTGCTGGCTCCTCGGTTCCCACAGCTGGTGAGTGCCGACCCGCCCAGCCCAGGTCTGGCGCCCGGTTCTCCCACTTAGCGGATGGTTGGCGTCGCTGGGTTCTACCTGCAAGAGGCCTCATGCTCACTGAAGACAGCGTCACGTGGGAGCTTGTGAAGCAGGGTCCTCTCCTGCGAGCCTGCCGCGCCCACGTGGTGCCCCCACGTTCACACGCGCCCTCTGGAAGGCTCCCAATGCGCGGGGGTGGCGGGGGCCGCGCGGGTCCCACAGGGCCCTCTCTGGGCCCTTGGTGTCCCCGGAGAGCCGAGGTTCGTGTACAGCGCTCCCCGCTTGTTGTTCAGTCGCTCGCTGCGCCTTGGCGTTGCTTTGATCTTGGGTTTGGAGGCCGTGGGCGCCTTTCACGAGTGCGGGCCTGCGGGTGGCGCCTGAGGCGGGGGCGGCCCCGATGCGGCGACCTCGGCGAGTGCACCAGTCTTGGCGGTGCTGCCGGGACTCCCCATCTGGGCCAGCGTGCGAGGCCCAGGTTGAGCACTAGGCATGGCGGTGGCAGCTCCGGCGACGCAGGGTCTTTGGGAGTGGTGGGGGAGGGGCACGTGGGCACCAGTTCCACTGAAGGTTGGTCTGGTGGTGGCCACCCTGGATACATGCCCCAGGAGCCCCCATCCCTTCCTGGGACCCCAGCTTTGTCCTCCGCGGTGCCCTCTCAGCCGCCGTGCCACCTACAAAATTATCTTTAGAAAGACCGCTCTTGATTCTCATGGGACGCCAGAGGCCAGCGAGCCCTGACCTCGTGCACGTGCCGGCTCGCCCCCGCTGCCCCAGACAGCCTGGCGGCCACTGTCATCCCTGCTCTAGACCCCTCGCAACACCTCATGGGGCCTGTGCCCTGTCTGCGTCTTGGGGGTTGGCGGGCTGTTCCTGAGGGCCCCGTCGGCCCTTGGGGCTCCACCTCTACTGTGGGCCCCCTGCCCCCGCTGAGGGTTAGGGTTAGGGCACAGCACAGACAGAGCCCAGCCCCAGTCCAGAGTCAGGGTGGGGAAGGGCTGTGCAGCTGTGCCGGGAGCTGCGGGAGGGGGTGGCAGGGGCGTGGGAGCTGGCGGGTTGGCAGGAGGCAGGGTCGCAGGGCGAGGGGCTGAGTGCCGGTTGACTGTGGGGCCTGTAGATGTGGTGGCGCCCTCGCAGCTGCATCGAGTGGACCGCGGGCCCTAGCGTGCGGAGCTGCGCTGCGGAGCGTGGCAGCCGAGGCAGCCTGAGGCCCGGACCGGGGAGGGGGCGGCCGCGGAGGCCAGCCCGGCAGAGACGGCGCGCGGCACGCAGTCGTGGAGGGAGCTGCCGCGGAGGGGACCGGCCGGCCTCACTGGTCTGGACTGCGGCCAGTTACAGCAGGACTGGGGCCTGGGCCTCAGAGACAGGAAGGCACAGCCTTGAGGCGGGCGTCCTGGGGCCTGGGATGGGGGCCCAGAGCCTCGCTCTCCAGGCCTGTGCTCTTCCCACGCCGCACTCCTCGTTGTCTGCGTGTTCAGTGTGGAGATTTCTCCTTGACGGCGGAGGACCGTCGCTACCTAAGGAAACACGGTGATTATCTCCTTAGAGACATTCGGAAAGACACACGCACGCGTGGTTGTTTTTCTTGTAGCTTGCTGCGTCATGATGGGCTCCCAGGGTAGGAGGACTCTGCTGGTGGCTGGGCAGGCGCTCCCATGCAGGGCTCTGTGACTCACTGTGGCCCTGGCGGAGGTCGCACACTCCTCTGCGGGGCTTGGTGACCGCCGGAGGGCGGGGTAGCCCCCCCCCCGCCCCCGGCCCGCGGTGGGCTTAGGAGGGCAGTGGGCCTGGGGCGGGCGTAGCCTTTACAGCTCTGTGGTGATGTGAATTTAATTGTCTCTTTTAGGGCAGCTGGTGGAATTTTTAAAGAAAATTGAATCTAAAGGTCCGCTCTCGTGCGATACCGTCCTGAAGATATTCTATCAGACGTGCAGGGCGGTGCAGCACATGCACAGACAAAAGCCGCCCATCATCCACAGAGACCTCAAGGTACCGCCTTCACGCTCGCGCTGCGGGACAGGAGCCCTCCGTCCAGCTGAAGCCCTCTTGCTCTGCTGGGTGTCGTCGCCTGCGTGGGTGTGCTCATGGGCTCGGGGGCCCAGTGTGGCCAGGAGGAGGTGACCGCTCCCCTGGGCTGCGCGCGCCGCCACCCTTCCCTCACCCGCCTTGGGGCAGGAGCCCTGCTGCCTGGTGCGGGGGCAGGGGTGCTTCCCTGCCGGGGTGCTGGCACGCCCATCCCAATGCACACCCGGGATCCGTGTGTGCGTGGAGCTGCCCTTTGGCATTTTGCCGCCTGACGGGGGGCTTAGTGATTTTGCCTTTTCCTGATTAATGATGCTGAATGCTTTTGCCACGTTCATAGTCATCAGTGCTCTTATTCCCCTCACTCTTCGGTTAAGGGGCTGTTTTCTCGCTGTTTTTCTGTTGTCTGTTGGTTTTATTTATTTATTTACGTTTGGCTGCGTTGGGTCTTCGTTGTTGCTGTGCGCGGGCTTTCTCTAGTTACGGCGAGCGGGGGCTACTCTTTGTTGCGGTGCGCGGGCTTCTCACTGCAGTGGCTTCTCTTGTTGTGGAGCACGGGCTCTAGAGCGCAGGCTCAGTAGTTGTGGCGCACGGGCTTAGTTGCTCCGCGGCATGTGGGATCTTCCCGGACCAGGGCTCGAACCCGTGTCCCCTGCATTGGCAGCTGGATTCTTAACCACTGTGCCACGAGGGAAGTCCTGTTGGTTGGTTTTTGTACATTCTTACAGCAGTCTTTTTTAAGTTACATGTGCTGCAAGTATTTTCTCCTGGTCCGTGGCCTGATTTTAGCAATAATCCAACATCCACAAAGCTAGTGCCCCGACTCTGACCATGGCTCAGGGTAGCAGCACACCAACCCCCTTCCCCACCTTCCCTGCCCCTCCTCAGTCCTACTTGCTAAAAAAACTGTAAAGCAGACCCCAGACGTGCCATTTCCCTCCCAGAAACTTCTGTACTACTTCCCTCATGTCCAGTCTGTAGCCAGCCTTCCTGGTTTCCTTGCTGGTCTAGAAGAGTGCCGTCCTCAAGTGGGGGCGGGGCAGCTGTGTTTCTCCTCTGTCTCAGGAAAGTGAAAAACTAGAAGGCTGACACTAAAGAATCCGTGTCCGAGAGCTCAGCCTGGGTTGGGCTTCTCAGTGCCCGGGTCCACGGCAGCCGGCCCCGCTGGGGGACTCCCTGCAAGTGCTCCCCGTGGATGGGAGTCCTCACGTGGTGCTCTGTGGAGGGGCAGGAAGGACACAGGGATGTACCAGACACGAGTGTCACACCCAGGGCTGCGTGTCACTCGCTGGGAGCAGTTGTGCACTTGCGTCCTCTTCAGTATGATTTACCTTTCGCTCTTTGGGGCGTTTGGGAGTGGAGTCCCACAGTCCATTTGCTCGGCGTCCAGACTTGGAGGCTGTCCATCTCGGGAGCCCACACCGAGTGGGGCCGGCAGACTGCAGACGTCCTGGCCACTGGGTCGAGCAGGTGTGGCTGGGTCAGTAAAGCTGCCCCTCACCTGGGTCACGGAATCCTGATCTTCTGACTTGTTTTGACCATTCGAAAAGTACAGCCCCGCTTAGCATGTGGGCTGGTGGTGGGACCTGGCTTATGGAGCCGTGGCTGGGTCTGTGCCTTCCCGTTAGGAGTGCAGTCTGGGTCCCTGTTGGTTTTGGATTTTAAAATTCATCGCATGTATTCACAGTTTCTGAATAAGAGGTCTTTTGTGTATCTTTTGTTAGATTTCTTCTTTAGTTATTGATGTGTTTGATTATTTTTAAATGGTATGTTCATTTTTTTTTCATCTTCTAAGGTTTTTAAGCGCTTTCATTGTACATCCTACGTTACTAGGTCAAGTTATCTTTGATTTGTGGTGGATTTGAACTTCCGTTTGTGTTTCTGGGCATCCCATTTTGAGGTATATGCACCGACTTTGGTCAGAAAGAAGTGTCCCCAGGCCCAGAAGGCCTCCTGGCCGCTCTGCCTTCAGAGCGTCTCCCCACTGGGCGCCACGCCCCATGCGTGCCCACGGTCCAGCCTGCACCCCGAGTTCATAAAGACCGTCTTTGGAACTTCGCAGGTTGAAAATTTGCTGCTCAGTAACCAGGGGACCATTAAGCTGTGCGACTTCGGCAGTGCCACGACCATATCGCACTACCCGGACTACAGCTGGAGCGCCCAGCGCCGGGCCCTGGTGGAGGAGGAGGTGAGCGCGGGCCGGGGCGGGGGGCCCGGGAGGCCCGGGAGACACCCTCACTCACCGCACCCCACACCTGCTGTTTCTTCCTTGCCTTTTCTTGTTGCAGCGAAATGTGTAACATGAAATGTACCACCTCAGCCGCTTCTAAGCACGCGGCTCAGTGGCCTTCAGTGCTTTCACGTCTCCACGGCACCTCTGTCCTCTCCAGGACTTTTTCATTATCCCAAACGCAGCAATTTAAAAAATCACGTAAAAACCTACCTTCACAGGACATTGGGCAGCTCCCACGGGAGCCGCAGGGGAGACGGGTGGGCGTGCTCCGAACACGTGTGAGCAGGGGGCAGCGCTGGGCGGGCGCAGACACCCACGTTTGCGGCCGTGGCCAGGGGAGGGAGGGTGCCACCGTCGGCCCACGCACATAAGCAGCCCACGGAGGCTGCACAAGCAAAGAGAGCGATCCGAGATGGAGCCGGGTTCCGAAGAAGAGTGCTGGGTGGAGTCTCCGCCGGGCAGGTGTCTGTTCCTGGCTGCCCGCGCCCTGCTGTCCCTCGGGACCTGCGCTCCCAGTGGCGCGCCCACGTCTCGGGGCTGTAGACGCATTCCCTGCCCGGTCGTGGGCAGAATTGAGGGGGAGGAAAGCCTTGGCCGCGTGGGCTGGGGCCGGGCTGAGCCGCCTGGTGGGGCTCTGAGTCACGTTTCCCAGGGCGGATCCTCAGAGCTGCGCAGCCCTGCCCCCGCCCCACTCCCACACCTGGTGCCCCGAGCCCCCACCTGTTCGTTGTTGACGAGGACTCGTGGGCGCCGTTCTCTTCACGGGTCACGGTTCTGTGTGTCCATGGTTGCTGTGGCACTGAAATGCCCCAGACATGCTTCGTGCTGGCCCCCGTGTTCCCTTGACCCCATCCTGGCAGGGCCCAGCCACAGAGCCGCTCGTGGGACCGCCCTGGGCCAGGGCTCTCGACGGGCGCCGACTGCCGCGGCACAGGGACCACCGTGCAATGTAGCGGCTATCACTCACCTGTGACTCTTCCTCTGATACGTTTGTGTCCTTTATTTAGATCACCAGGAACACGACTCCCATGTACAGGACGCCGGAGATCGTGGACTTGTACTCGAACTTCCCGATTGGCGAGAAGCAGGACATCTGGGTAAGGCCACTCGCCCGCAGTGCATGGGCAGCCCCGCCACAGCTGGCGCAAGGCCCTGGGGCGCAGGCTCCAGCCTGCTGGTCCCCTCAGCCTCCCTTCTCTTTTCCTCTTGGCTTGTTCTTCCGTTTTTTCAACGGCCCTTGTGATGCTGTTAGCGGAGATGTGCTGACGGGGGTGTGGGGTCGGGGGGTGGGTAGCAGAGTGGGTGCAGGTGCTGCGTGGGCTTTGGGCCTGAGACAGGTCGCTCCTGCACCCTTGGACCTGAGCTCTCCTGGTCGGAGCCCCTTCACGGGGCCGGGGGTTCACGAAGCCACAGTTCACATGGTCAGAAAGAGGACCTCCAGATGGCCTTGCAGCTATATGCTGACCTGGTGGTGGCCAGAGCGATGGCCGGGCCCGATGCCTTGCAGGGGGCTTCAAAGTGAGGTCAGGCCACACACTTGGGGTGACCCTTCACATCTCCTGGAACATGTCCCATCGATGGAGGGCAGTCCCTGTATGCGGTGAGTGTGGGGCCTGGCTGAGCAGGTATCTGCTGACGCCTTGGTTCAGAGTCAGGCACAGAGCTCGGGGAGCATGGCGCCGTGCACATGGCACTGCTCCTGCCCGTCTCAGGTGTCCTGCGGCCTCTCCGGTGTCCCTAAGAGCAGGGACAGATGGCCCTGAACCCCCGCGCCTCGAGGCTCATGGTCTAGGCCCATCAGGCCCGAGTCCGGCCTCAGCCCCGCCGTGGATGTGAGTCCCTGTCCTAGGGGTAGGTGGAGACTCTTTGACACACATGAGCTGGTCAACCCCAGGTGGGCGCCCTCAGCCTGTCCCAGCCCAAGAACCACGTGCACGCACACATGCGGGAGTTGGAAGGCAGGTCGGGAGTTGGCGCTGGGGCTTGGCCTGGTCTGGGCCCAGAATGAGCTGCTCCCCCAACACACTGGTCGGGTTTGGTTCCCCATCATGTTCCCGTGGCTGGAGCTGTGGTGGAAACATGGCGGGGATACTGACGTTTGGCTTCAGTGCCGACCCCGTGGAGCCTCGACAGCCCCCAGATTCATCCCGGCGCTCACGTCAGCCCAGAGAAGCATGGTGGGGGCACCCTCCTTGCAGTCGCCTGGCCACATGCCCCTCTGCACAGCCGGCCGGCCGGTAGATCCCCACATTGGGCTGCAGGAACTTTGCATCTTGGAAGGACCTTTTGATCACAGCGTGAAGGGTTGGAGTTTGTTGGCCGCTCTGACTGGGATGGTCTCTGTGCCTGGCAAGCGTGGACCGCGACCAGATGGGCGGGGGCGCAGGTGAGACTCGACAGGCCTTGCCCATCTCCTGCAGGCCCTGGGCTGCATCCTGTACCTGCTCTGCTTCGGGCAGCACCCGTTTGAGGACGGGGCGAAGCTCCGCATCGTCAACGGCAAGTACGCGATCCCTGCCGACGACACACGCTACTCCGTGTTCCACGGCCTCATCCGTAAGTCCCACCTGCCGACGTCCCCCGCACCCCTGTGAACACACGTCCTGAGTGGCTGCTCCGGTGATTTTGTTCCTCACGCTGTCATCCCTCGCTTGCTTTTAAAATCAGTACCGTAAGCAAAACGCAGGGCCTCCGGGGTCCCTAGCCCCTGCAGAGCAGGTGGTGCTTGCTCCCCAGGAGCCCGGCCTCGGCGCCCGCGGGACGAGCACACGCTGCCTCTGCCCTAGGTGCCACGCTCAGGGTCAACCCTGAGGAGCGGCTGTCCATCACGGAGCTGGTGAGCCAGCTCCAGGAGATCGCGGCCGCCCGCAACGTGAACCCCAAGTCGCCCATCACCGAGGTAGGCCTCCGCGTGCTGCTCGCGGTCCCACCGTCTCGACGTCGCCATAGAGCCCGGCTCCGGGCGCTCGCGGCCCCACGCGGGGGGAGCCCCCAGGCAGCGGGGTCGCCTGAGGAGAAGTGTGCCGCCACGTGGGGTCTCCGGAGCTCGAAGCAGAGCCGGGGGCCGGGCAGGGATGGGAGCGGGCCCGGATGTCCAGTATGTGCGGCTCATAGAGGCTGGAAGCCGTCAGAGGTCAGCCTGGGCTGCCCAGTGGCCTTTACAGAAAATGCGTGCCCCTGGCAGTGGCAGAGGCTCGGGTGGCGCAGCGAGGGCCGTAATCCAGGGGCAGCCAGTCTGCGCGTGTGCCGCTGGCCCTGCTCCGCGGCGTGGGCAGAGGTGCCCATGGAACAGCGCAGGCCGCTGGGCAGTGGGGCTCGCGAGCACATTGTGCTCTTAGCGCTTCTAGAACCCAGGGCCCGCGGGTCAGACGTTAAACCCCTTCTGTAGGGTTCTTCTGCCCGGGGCCTCGCGGGGAGAGAAGCCAGTCCCCCACGGGGCAGCACGGGCACACAGGCCCCGACAGACTCTGAAACCAGGAGAGCACCGCGTAGGAGACTGGGCTGAATCCACAAATGGGTGTGTGGGGAAGGACTCAGCAGAACCAGAGGCAGCAACGCGTCCTCCGACGAGCCTCGGGGCGCGTTCCCTGGAACTTTGGAGGAGGTGTGGCGGCCTGCAGTCGCTTTGGGAGAGGCTGTGTGCTGTCTCGTAGCTGATGAAACCACAGAACTGGGGGTTTGTGAGGAAAAGACACGGTCGGTCTAGCAGACACACCTGCTTCACGCCAGCGTGTGTGTTACTTGCGAGGCTCCATGGAGCGTTCCCGTTAACACTGGCCGCCTCCGGTGCACCACAGGGCACAGAATCCACACCACGTGTAGCTCGTTGCTGAGCCTAACGTGGTAAAACGTTAACCCGATGAACAGAACGTTTCTTAAAACCCCACGAGAAACCGCAAAGCGCCTTCTATGTAACTTATGAACAGAGCGGCCGTGCAGCTACACGTGCCTAAAGTGGGACGAGTGTGAGGCCGGCACTCGAATGCGGCTCAGCCCAGCACCGACGTCCCAGGGTCGGCCGAGCCCGTCACCAGGGGCGCCACAAGTCTCCGCAAAGTGTTTGGTGTCATTGCGGCAGGCGGCGCCGGCCCCGGGCTTGGCCCGTGGGAGATGGTGCCTCGCTGTGCAGCCTGCGGCCCCGCTGCTTGACGGCGCCCCACCCGGCTCCTGTGTCGACAGCAGAGCCTGTGGCCTTGGCGGCTGGGGGCGTTCACGGCTGCCGCCTCTGTTAAGGCGATGGAGCCGTGCGCCCGGGCGACCCCGAGGATCAGCCCTGGGGTTGAGACTCTGGGAGGTTCCTTCGTGGCTTTTGTAGTAAATAGGTGGAGGAGGGTGGACTTGGGGGGCGATGTGCCCCAAACGCGGGCGCCATGCGCTGTGCCTGACCTGCGTTGGGATCCTTACAGCTCCTGGAGCAGAACGGAGGCTACGGGCACGCGGCCCCTCCTGGGGGCTCCGCAGGCAGCGGCTGCGGTGGAGGTGAGTACTCCTCGCGTCTGCCGCGCGCTGGGCGCCCGGTCTTGCTCTTGCGGGCTTGGGGCCCGGCAGCGAGAGGCAGACTGCACGTCTGGGGTCCCCAGGACCAGTCTCAGGTTCACGGCTCCCTAGCGCCCCGAGAACTCAGCGGGGCTTCCACTCGGGCTGCAGTTTAGAACAAGGAAGGAGGACAGAGACCGAGGGCTGGCTGTCCCCTCCCTGTGCTGTCAGGGCAGCCCGGGTCCTCCGAGCCCCGGCCCCTGGCCCACAGAGCTGGGGGGTGACTGCCTGTGTGGCCGCCTCGGCCTCTGGCCCCTCAGGGACCCAGCTGCCCCCACAAGTCACTGGTGAGCACAGCCCCTGCCCAGGTGGATGGGGGTGCGCCTTCCACGGCCAGCCCACAGCGACCATGAGGGTGGGCACATCGGGAACGGGTATGTGAGGAAATAGAGCAGCCGTGCGGGGGCCCTGGGGCCGGGGGCCAGAGGGTCCGAGTCCGCGGGTTGAGAAGAGGGGCTCAGATGGGGAGACAGTTCTGGCAGCAGGAGAAGTGGGGCTGGTGTGCTTTTCTCACGACTCGGGCGTGTTTGCTGAGAGGTTCGCGCTCCGATCGTCCGGCGTGCTGGGCGGGTCTGGGCGCCCAGTGCTGATGCAACACGGTGTGTACCGGGAGGTGGGCTGCAGCCAGGGCTCAGCACCCCGGCCCGGGAAGCTTCCAGGAGTCCTGCCAGGACCTGCCTCCGCCCTGTGCCCCCGGGGCCACTGCCCACCTCACAGTTGGGGCACGGAGCCCACCTCCCAGGTCCTCCCGCAGCTCTCGGCCCCGGGGGTCCCTCGGCAGCTGGCCAGCCCGTGTCCTGGCCCCTTGCCCACCAGTGCTGTGGGGCCACCTCGAGGCCAGCCCGTGTCCTGGCCCCTTGCCCACCAGTGCTGTGGGGCCACCTCGGGGTGCCGAGACGAGACCACACCGCACGCGCGCGGGGCGCCCGGCGAAGGCGTCACTCAGGCAGGGCCTGGGCGGCGGAGACGCCGCAGACCGCCCCCGCTGTCTGCGCCTCCACAGCCACTGCTGCAGCCCGCACCCCAGGGCCCTGGGGTCTCGGGGCCTTCGTGGGCCACCACTCCGGTGTCATCAGGGCAGCGGCCAGGAGGCCGCTCCCCCGCAGACCCACTGAGCTGCGGCTCCCGTGGCCTTTCTGTGCCCGGCTGGGGCCACCTGCACAGCCCTGCTCCCGCGCTCTCACCTGCGCCGTGCGTCTGCGGCCTCTGTGTGTGCCGGCGTGTCCGTACCTCGGGGACAGGCCGGTGGCCCTGGCTGGGCCCTGGCACGTGTCTGTCAGTGACGAGGTCCCTGATGGTGTCCAGTGAGCGCTCAGAGTGGGGTGAACGTCCCGGAGCCGGGGACGCCCACGGGCGCCCAGAGGCTCCGGCCCGCTGATGGTGTCCAGGTCCTGCCCTCGCGAGCGGGCCCGGGGTGCCTGGTTGCGGAGCGCTGGTGGCTGGGTCGGGGACGCGTGGCCGCTGCAGGTGCTGGTGGCTCTGGCGGGCCCTGCCACATCCTAAGGCTTGTCTCTGTTTGCAGGCCTGGTGGTCGCCGAGTACGACCAGCCCTATGGCGGGTTCCTGGACATCCTGAGGGGCGGCACCGAGCGCCTCTTCAGCAACATCAAGGACACCTCCTCCAAGGTCATCCAGTCCGTTGCCAAGTGAGTCGAGGGCGCACAGGCTCGTGGGTTCTCCGCAGTGAGCTTTCGGAACCCTGGGTGCGGCCCTGCCTGCACGCCTGGCCGAACCCCAGGTGGGGCCGTGGGTGAGCGGCCCGTGCTCAGCGCCAGCCTGGCCCCCCTGCGTGGGCTCAGCCATCGGTCCCTGGCTGCGCTTCTGCCCCCTCAGTGGAGGGAGCACGGTGGGAAAGCAGACGCGCTGGCTCCGGGCCACATCCCCCTCCCCGAGGGGGGCCCTGTCCACGGCGACCGCGGCCACAGTACACGACCTGTTCGTGCTGTCCTCCGAGCGGTCTCGGCTTTGACCAGGGAGTTTCCGGGAGCGTTGGGGGTTACCTCTGGCATGTCACCTGCCTCGTCCAGCGGCAGGGGCAGTGTGTTCGTCGTGTCTTTGAGCGCGGGGCTCCGGCAGTGCAGGGCGCCTGCTCGCACCTGTGTCTGCGGCCCTTTGCAGCACCCCGGGCTGCACCTCGTGGCTGGCGGAGGGTCAGACGCACAGCTGTACATTCATGGCGTCCGGCTCTCCGGAGCCCCGTCCACGGGGACGGAAGCAGCCATGTGGGCCGAGGCTCTGGGTGCGAGGGCCAGAGGGTCCCGGACGGGGCGTGGGTGGGCGGAGGCGACTGCTCGGGCTTACCTATCACCTGCCCGTGGTGTTCCTGCAGCCGCGCTCCCAGGGCGGGGTGATCTCGTGTGACGGCGCTGAGCAGGCAGCTCTGTGTGCGTGTGGCCGCACCCCGGCCCGCGGCCGTCCCCATGCTTTCTGCTGACTGGGGAGACGCCAGGGCAGCGGGTCCCACGGCCCCACTCGTGTCCTCCCATCTTCCTCCCAGCGGGGTTCATCATGGGGTCTCGGGGCTGACCCGGGCTGGAATGGCAGACCCGGCAACAACGAACGGGATGTGAGAGAAGCCACTCGGCCTCGCCCAAGGAAAGAAACCAAGTTCCCACACGGCTGAGACGCCATCTCCCCCACCCTCCCCACCCCCCCAGGTCTCTAATGGGCCCAGCGTCCCTGGCCTCGGGGGAGGCTGCCCCAGCCTCTGCACCCGGAACCATGATGACGGGCACCTGGGGTTTGGGGAGGCGCGTGCTGGGCATCACGTACCTGCTCGTGTTCAGAAAAGCAGAGTTTCGGGTGAATGGTTGGGCCTGAGAGTTGCCTGTGAGGGTGGGGGTGACGGGGCTCTGCCTGGATTTAGCTGCCTTCACGCCCGACTCGACTCACAGCCGTGTTCGTGAGCCTGACGGGCCTCAGGCCGATGGTACAGCCAGGCCACGCGGTGGCCACACGCACCCGAGGGCAGGTCCTCGTAGGAGTAGGGGCGGGGCTTTCCTAGAGTAAGAGGAAAGGTGCGTGCGTCGGGTCCCAAGACCACCCCCAGGGTCCCGAATCTCCGGAGGACACGTGAGACCCGCTGGCGAGCGGTCCTCGTAGCTGCGAGTTGTTTCAGAGAAAGGACACAGCTCAGCTCCCCGTGGAGTCATGGACAGACAGATGGACACACTGAATTCCCAGCCGAGCTGCGAGGCCGGGCCCCAGAGACGGGCCCGTGGGGCTGCCCATGGGGCACTTGAGCCCTCGGCTCCCCAGGCTGCAGGTCTCCGCATGGACCCCGTTTTCTCCAGGCATTTGGGGCGTATGGCCACTCCTGTCAGTCGTGAGAACGGGCAGCGCCCTCCTGCTCTCGCCAGACGCCTGCCGGGGCTAGCCTTGCCTACAGCCCCTCTGAGGACCAGGGTCAGCCTGGGTACCGCCTTTCGCCCAGGACGCCTGCTGGAAGTGAAAGAAGTCTGTGAGGCCCTGTATTTGTGAAGTTGGTTTAGAAATACCAGTGTGAGCTCATTCGTTTTGGGACTCCCCCATGAGAAGGCCCAGGAACGGTGACAGCCCCGGCCCAGGACTGTGACCTGTAACTGCCCTTCCGACAGAAGGGACCCCGGGTCTTCCCTGAAGGCAGGGAGGCCACCCCACACTGCCATCCCCGTCACGGGGAAGGACCCAGACACGGGGTCCTGCTCTCAAAGGCTGCTGGCTGGAGCGGGGGAGCATCCCAGCAGCGACAGGCTTGCACACGTGCAGCGAACGCTTCCTGTTCTTTGTTCCCCACATCCACAAACGAGCAGAAGATCCACACGGAAGCGGCCTTCCCCCTGCAGGGTCAGAGGCGCAGCGGCCACGGTGCTTGAGCTCCCTGAGGGGGTCCTCCAGGCGGAGCCCCGTGTGCTGGGCTTCAGGCCTGCCACAGGAAGGTCCAGATGGGGCCTGGTGATGGAGACCCTTCAGGGCCACTGCCAGCCCCTCGGCCGCAGGCAGGACCTTCATCTCAGGGTATGTGGGCCCAGGAGTCCCAGGGCCTATCCGGAGGAGGACCGTCCCTGCGTGTGCAGCCTGTCCCACGTGGCCTCCAAGAGGCGTGGCTGGCTTGTGGGCCTGACCCTGAGCCCTCACCTGTCTGTGGTCTCATTTGTTTCTCACCAGTTTTAGGTCAGACCCTACACGTCCACATGTCCTAGAGCCCCCGTGCCAGGTCTTCACAGACGCCCCCGCCAGGCTCCCCGGGTTCCCAGCCTGGCGGTGTCTGCACTCTCAGTGTTGACCTGCCCCACCCCCCCCACTGCCACGGGTGCTCCGGCCCCTCCTCAGGGACAGCGGGGTGGGTGGCCAGGCCCCGCCAGCTTCCCCAGCACTAGGTATCCCACGTGGAGCCTGTGGCCTGTGGGCCTGGGGACGCGAACCTCTGGCCGCGGGTCCCTGTGAACTGCTGCTCTTATCCTCCTCTCTTTTTCCTGTTGGGTGTTTGTTTTTCTTACTGATTTTACGTTACATTCTAGAGACTAGCTTTTTCATACAGGGTAAACACAGCAAATGCCTTCTTGTCTGTTGCTCGTTTTAATTAAAACACGAGTTTTTCACAGTTCCCTTTCCGTCTTTTGTCTTCTCGTTTAGGAAGCCTTTCGTGCCCCAAGTTGTAAATAGATCAGACCTGATTTAAAACACATCTTAGGGACTTCCCTGGCGGTCCAGTGCTTAGGACTCCGTGCTTTCACTGCTGAGGGCCCGGGTTCGATCCCTGGTCAGGGAACCAAGATCCCACAAGCCACGCAGCGTGGCAGAAAAAACACACACCCATTTTAAATGTCTGAATGTATTGCAAATGTACCTTTTAATGCGTGGTTGGCGCACATTTGGCTCTTTAATCCACCTGGACGTCCTTCTGGGGACTGTTCTCGATTCTTGTTCACTTCCCCCGACCGGAGCAGCCCCTCTGCTGCCGACCAAGCTGGGCGCTGTCCCGGCTCGTCCTGCGAGCCCCTCGCGGCCCCGCGCTCTGCTGTCTGGGCGACAGGCCTTCCTCCCTCCCCCCAGGAGCACTGGCCGTTCTCACTCCTCTGTTCCCGCACGGGAATTCTGGAGTAAACCTGTCCGGTTGCCTGTGCGGCCGTTGAGGGTGTAGTGCTTTATCTACTTCATGGGCAGTTTGGGGACAGTTGGTCTCCATGGTGCTGACTCTTCTGCTGGCTGTGCGGGGCGGGCGGGGGGTGTTCCCGCGGCAGCGCGACTGACCCCTGGCCCGGCCTGGCCTGCGGAGGGCACCGCGTGCAGCCCCCGCACCCTGCTGACACTGACGACCGAAACATGAGACAGGTGGGGAAGCGCGCCGTCTTTACGTTTAGGAGAATTTGTATCGTGAAGGTCGTGTTGCTCCTCAGTTAATCTATGAATTCTTTGCAATAAAAATAAAAGTCTTGATGTCGTTTCCACAGATTTCAATCTCAAAATTCACATGTAAGTTATCCAGAATGGCCGGCGATGTTTTCAAAAATAAGAAGAGACAAACTCTGTTCTTTACCAATTTTTTTCAAACATCTGTTGTGTTGTTACAAGCGTTTAGACTCACGCTTGACATGTACTTAGGTAGGGATAGTATGAAACACGAAATGTCAGTCTAAAAAAAATAACAGACCAACGGGTCTGTGTTGCTGAGACCATGGGGAGCTGTGTAGAAGAAGAGAAAATTGGGTCCCGTCTAATAACAGCCAAATGCAGTAGCTCTGATTTGTTAAAAGATCTAATTGTGAAAGGCAATTTCTTAGGAAAAACTAATAAAATTTAGAGGAACATTTTTATAACACCAGAGTAAGGAAGATATCTTAAATGTGAAAAAATATATATAAGCCATGGAGAAAATGGTTAATAAATTTAACTAACTTAAAAATTCTCTGTTCCTTGAAAAAACACGTTTCTTTAACAAAAAGATGTGGCACTGATTGGGAGTAAATAGGTTCAAACTATGTAGCTCACAAAACGAATAGTATCCGTTATATACAGTGGATTATGAAAATTAATAGGAAAACGGAAAAACGCATAAAGGAAATTAACAGAGGACAAACTATGAGTAAACTACAAGGAGATGCTCAGCTTCATGTTACTTTGTAGACAGCGTCGTTGGGCCATATATTTTGATCCACTCTGACAAGCCCTGTGTTGATTGGTGTGTTTAGACCATTGGTGCTTAAAGTGTTTATTGGTACACAGGCCGACCCCGCTTTACTGCACTTAGAACGCAGTGAGGGTCTGTGGCCGCCCTGCGTCAAGCGAGTCTGTCGGCACCTTTTTCCAACAGCGTCTGCTCACCTTGTGTCTCTGTGTCCCGTTTTGGTAATTCTTGAAGTACTTCAAACATTTGCTCATTATTGTATTTGTTATGGGATCTGTAATCAGTGCTCTTTGATGTTACTGCTGAGACTCACTGAAGGCTCAGACAATGGGTAGCATTTCTTAGCAATAAAGCATTTTTAATTAAAGGGATGGGCACTGTCTTTTGGGCATAACACTGTTGCATTAATAGGCCACAGTGTTGCGTAAACGTAGCATTTAGACGCGCTGGGAACCAAAACGTCCGTCCGCATGGCCCCTTTGCTTCACTGCACAGGGCTGCAGCCAGCCCGCAGTGTCTCTGCGGCACCTGGGGTTGGATTAATAGCCTCCCTATTTGTTACTGTTTTCTAGTCTTCGCCGTTGTTCTTTGGTGTTTTTTTGTCTTCCACTCTTTTCCTATCTTCTGTGGTTTCAATTGAGCATTTTATATGATCCCTTTTCTCTCCTTTCGACCTTATCAGTTATACTTCTTCTGCTGTTTTCAGTGGTCTCCCTAGAGTGTGCCCATTTACCAGCTAACCCAAGTTCACTTTCAAATAGCATATTATCACTTCCCAGGCAGTGGGTGTGCTTCATAATGCCACAGAAATCCTAATTCCTTTCTCCTGGCTCTCGTATCATTGTTGTTCATTTCACTTGTACACAGGCACGCTTGAGTATGTGTGTCTATACGTGAAATACGTACATAGGCATACCTATCGGGTGTATTGTTGCCATTATTATTTTGAACAAACTTATTAGATAAATTAAAAATAAGAAAAATAAACATCTTTATTTTACTTTCACTTATTTCTTCTTGGATGCTCTTCCTTTCCTTAGTAGATCTGAGTTTCCGACCTTTATCGTTTTCCTTCTTTCTAAGGAACTTTTTTTTAACATTTCTAGAAGGTAGATCTACTGGCAACAAATTCCCCCAATTTCTCTCTGAGAAAGTCTTTACTTCTCACTTCTGGAGGATAATTTCTCAGGGTACAGAATCCTGGGCTGCTGGTTTTTCTCTCAACACTGTAAATATCTCGCTTCACTCTTTGCTTGCATGGTTTCTAAGGAGAGGTCAGATGTGATTCTTATCTCAGTTCCCCTGTAGGTAGTGTCCCCCTCCCCTCCCACCCCCCAGCTCCTTTGGGATTTTTTTCTTTATCTTTGATTCTCTCTAAGTTGAAACCGACATGCCCAGGTGTAGTCTTCCCAGCATTTGTCCTGCTGGGTGTTCTCTGGGCTTCCTGGATCTGTGGTTTGGTGTCTGACATTGATTTGGGGAAATTCTCAGTTAAAATGTTTCAGTATTTCTTCTGTTCTTCCCTCTCTTCTCCTTCTGGATTCCCCATTGTGTCACACCTTCGCCCCACAGGCCTTAGATGTTCTGTTCTGTTCTTTACAGGCTTTTCCCTTTGCTTTTGGGTTTTCAGGGACTCTGTCGAGGTGTCCTTTCGCTCAGAGGTTCCTTCCTCAGCCGTGTCCACTCTAATCAGCCCGTCAAAGGCAGCCTTCATTTCTGCTGCAGGGCTCTGATCTCTGGCGTTTCTTTTTGGCTCTTCCTTAGGATTTCCACCTCTCTGCTCACATTCCCCTCATGTCCTGCATGCTGTCTACTTTACCCATTAGAGCCCTCAGCACGTTGACCACTGTTGTTTTCAGTCCCTGTCTGATAATCCCAGCATCCTGACACATCTGGTTCTGATGCGTGTTCTGTCTCTTCAGATTCTGCTTTTTGCCATTCCATGTGCCTTGTAATTTTTTCTCATTAGCCAGACATTTTGTACTGGGTCAGAAAACTCTGTCTTCCATTTTTGTTGTCATCTCTCTCCCAAACCAGCTCCTTATGTCCCACCTTCTGGTAGTAAGAGAATTAAAGACCCTTCCGATCGGGACCCCCGCCTCTCCACCCCTTGCAGTTTATAATTTCTCATCCACCTCTTAGGTAGATGTCGGCTCCACACGTGCCCACATGTGCATGCACGCAGTCACCCAGGTACACACGGGCACACTGACACGTGCACATACGGTGTCCCTGGGAGCTGCAGCCTGAGCGGTGAGGGCCACCCCCCACACACCCTGGCCTCTCAGGGACTTGCTTCCGTTTAAGCTCTTGTGAGTTAACCGTAGACATTTCCTATAATAACCAAGTGCCCTTCTGTTTTTAATTCCAGTTATGCGAAGGGAGATTTGGATCTTTCTTACATCACGTCCAGAATTGCAGGTGCGTTTGTTTGCCAGCTTTAACTAAGGGTGAACTTCTGGCGCTCTCCTGTGTGAGGGTGGTGCGTGGGATTCTGGCCTCTTGGGCAGCCACTCCCTTGCCCGAGATGTGGCCTAGGGTGTCCACCCCTGCATCCAGTGTGCCTCTAGGCCCTGCGGTGGATAACGCCAGTGTCAACCCAGCTTCTCCCCTGGTCTGGAACCTTCTGAAACGCTGAGGTCATGAGGGAGATAATGCGAGGCCACACATACTAAAATGTGGGTCTCCAGGCAGAAACCACAGTCCAGACGCTTGGGGAGCTCCTGTGGTGCTTCAGGCTCTGCGGCAGAAGCTGCGTCTCAGGAGGGTCTCGGGGCACCATCTGGGGATCCCAGAGGATCTGACGGGCGGTGGGGCGGGGCTTGTAGGCCGCTGCTCCGCCCCTTCTCAGGACTCACTGTACCTTCGGGTCAGCGGCCACGAGGAGCAGGCCCCGCGTGTGCCCGAGCATCTGGCCTGTGGTTGTAGAGGTTGCGGGGGCTCCACTCTTGCAGTGATGTCATTCCCGGCGGAAGGTGTGGAGTCGGCCATCAAGAACAACATCGAAGACGTGCGGTTGTTTCTGGACGCGAAGCACCCGGGCCGCTACGCTGTCTACAACCTGTCCCTGAGGACGTACCGGGCCTCCAAGTTCCACAACCGGGTGAGCACGGGCTCTGGCTTCGCTCAGCCTCGTGTGGCGCTGGTCCTCCCCTGACACTGCGCAGAAGGGGCGGGGTCTTGAGGATCGCTGAGCCTGAGGTGCCTCCAGAGGGAACACGAGACCACGCAGTTTCCTTGGCGGATAAACACGCGGGGCGTGGACGCTTTTTACAGTATTTATACTGACCCTGAGCGCAGACAGGGCGGGTGCTGCGCTCCTTCTGCCACGTCTGCCAGAGCCTGGCTCCCGAGTCCTGTCGCGCGCCTGGGGGGCGGGGGGCGGCGCTTGGTTTGGGGGTGGTGGGGTGCTTTGGGTGGGGCCCGTGTGTCTGCGCCCCGGCTGGCGAGCTGCCCTCTCTGCAGGTCTCCGAGTGTGGCTGGGCAGCCCGACGGGCCCCGAGCCTCCGTAGCCTGTACAGCCTCTGCAGGAACATGCACGCCTGGCTGCGCCAGGACCCCGGGAACGTCTGCGTGGTGCACTGCGTGGTGAGCAAGCTGCCCCGCCCTGGGACACTCAGGGGACAGAGGGGACATGCAGAGGGTCAGGCGGGGGCGGCCGGGTGTCCCGAGTGGTGACCCCGACGCCCACCACTCCCGGGAGCAGCAGTTCTGCCCCGGGGTCTGCGGCAGGCGGCTCCTGGCACCTTCTGTGGGTCACGGCCGGGTCCCTGGCAACAGGGGCTTCTGGCAGAAGACCGTCCTCACTGAGGGTCCCCCCCACCCCTTTTATGGAAGGTGCAGGCCCCCTCGTGGCAGCACCCACGTACGGAGGCCAGCCTGCCTCCTGGGACCCCGTCTCTGAGCCCACCCTGGGGCTGAGGGTTTGTGGGTATCACACCCAGTGGGGCACCTGCCAGAACCCACCCTCGACCGTCAGTACTGCCGTCCTGGTGTGGGTGACCATCACACCAAGGGTGGCGCTGCAGAGGGTTCGCGAGGGTGAGCATGGACGTGCCGAGCGCTGAGGTCAGGTGGGGACCAAGGTCAGGTGGGGACCCTGACAGAGCAGCACGTGCCCGGCCGCCTCGTGCCTTCTGCTGCGGAGCCTGTATTCTGTCTGCTCCCTGAGTTCTCACCTCATCAGGTGGGTTTTCCTAAGTTCCCTGATGAGCCCCGGCCCCAGGCGCAGGCCCTGACTGTCCTGGGGGAGTGAGTGCCGCCTGAGCCTGTCCCGTGCATCTGCCCTAGGACGGGAGGGCCGCCTCTGCCGTGGCCGTCTGCTCCTTCCTGTGCTTCTGCCGGCTCTTCAGCACCGCAGAGGCCGCCGTGTACATGTTCAGTATGAAGCGCTGCCCGCCGGGCATCTGGCCGTCCCACAAAAGGTATGGCGTCCACCGTGGGGCCTGGGTGCGGCGTCACCATGGCCAGGCCGTAGCTGTGGGTGCTGGGAGATGGCAGGGTTTCATGCGGGTGTGGACCTCGGTGTTGGGTGGAGCACGGGCCCGCCTGCGCAGTCGGGGCAGCCGCGCCTCTGCCCTGTCGGGGCTCCGGAGCAGCGGGGCTGCGCCTCTGCCCGGGGCCTGGGCGCCAACCTTCCTAGCGCGTGAGGCCACTTGCTCGCTGGCGATGGGGCAGCCCCTGGGTGCCACCTCTGCACACGTGGCCCAGTGGCTCCATTCGGCAGGGAAGGTGGCATCTGGGAGCTGTGTGGCAGCACCGCCTCCGCCGTGTGTCCTCCATGTCAGGGTCCGTGAGACACAGCTTCTAGGCTGTCTCTGCTGATGACTTACAGGGAATGGTTCCCCAGGGCTGCAGCTGGCCACCGCCCACCCCCTGCCCCCTGGGGCCACTGCCTGCTCCCAGACCGCCTTCCCCACTTCCATCCACCTTGCAGTGAGGGGGGAGCCTCACGCTCAGGCCTGAGGAGTTGCTCACTCCCGTCGGGTACTGGGGGAGCATCTCCTTCCTCTGTGGGGAGGGCCTTGGCGTGAACAACACAGGGCCCGAGAGTGGGGAGAGCCGGGGCCGCCTGGGCCCTGCTGCCTCCCTCCCCTGCCCTGGCAGGGAGATCGAGAAGGCGTCCAGGCCAGTGAGGGGCCGTTGTGGTCATTCCTCCCGCTCGGGATGGCTGCACTGCCTCGATGGCGGTGTGGGGTGGTTGACCCACTCCTGCTTGTGAGACCCACCCCACTGGCTCGCTGCCCAGGGGCAGGGTGTACCCCGAGACAGCTGGCACGCTGTCGTGTCTTCTGTGTGGCTCGGGGTGGGGCGGGGCGGGGCGGGCCTGTCCATCGTGCAGAAGGCGTGGCAGAGCAAGGGCTGCGCCGCCGAGCATGGGTGACAGGCTGCCGACCCTTTCAGCATGTCACCTTCCGTAATCTGGGCACACCCGGGGTTCCCAAACTGTGCCTGCAGCTTGGGGTGCCGCTCGGGAGCGCTCAGAGTCGGGGGTCAGAGCCAGCAGAGTATCGTTGTTGCCGGTCTGTGCCTGGCCCCAGGGCCCCCAGCAGACCCCAGGCTGCTTCCTTGGAGACGTGCAGATGTAGAGAGCGTCATCCCCCGCCCGGCCCAACAGCTTATAAAAGAGCGGTGCCCACTTCAGATGCATGACTTTTCAAACCTGTTGGAGAAGAGCCATCGGCTCACTCCCAGTCCAAGGAGGGACAGGCGCCCACCCACAGGGCGCTCGGCGGGGGGTGGTCTGTGCCCTGCAGGACAGGTCAGAGGGGGAGGCCGCTGCTCAGGGGGCACGAGGTCATCTCCTGGGGACATACGGATGAAGCAGCCTTCGCATGAGACTCGGAACCGTGATGGGACGTCTGGAGTTGCTGGTCGCTGGTCTGTGCGTCCAAGACTCTGATGACAGGGGTGGGGGTGGGAGGGAGCAAGGAAGACCCAAACGGAGAGGGCCGCGACCTCGGAGGGGTCTGTAGACGTCCTTCACCGGAACACGCGTCGGGCCATCTCAGGTGGTCGGACAGACGCACCACTGGGGCCCCCGGGGGAGACGGAGCAGGAAGGGGGAGCACGGAGGAGGCGTTGCTGAGAATTTCCCCAAATTAACGGCAGACGTTGAACCCAAGAAGCTCAGAGGACACCAAGTGGGATTCAGAACAAAACACACACACGGAAAACCTACTTTGGCTTCCGGCGTTCACACTGCCGAGAGCCACGCACAGGCGCTCCGGAAGGTGGGCGGCAGGAGTGGAGGTGCAAGCAGAGAAGGTTCTTCTCAAGGGCCGTCATTACGTCAGCAGAGGATGCGAGTGGCGGCCTGGGACGTGCTCGGGTGACCCAGGAGATCAGGAAGGAGAAGCCGAGGCTGCAGAGGCAGGCGGGCGGCCGGCTGGCTGCGAAGCCGGTTCAGCGTCACCTGTGTGCCGGGCCCCTCGCCGAGCGCACGCTGCCTGCGGGCCTGCCCCGTAGCAGTGACGGCGGGGGCGGAGGAGGGTTGTGTGCAGGGCACGTGCGACAGGCCCCGCTGCTGAAACACCCGTCCCTGCGGGTCAGGCGTCCAGTTCAGCCTTGACTCGGGCAGTCTCCTCCTCCTTCAGTTTTGAATGTGCTCCCAAGGTCACTCAGGTTGTAGGCTGTGGACCTGGGTCGTGGTCCTGGCTTCTTGCTGTCGGCGAGAGGCGCCCGGGTCTCCTGCCACGCGGCCGTCTCCACTGCGGACCTCGGGAGCGGCCAGAGTGCAGTGGCGAGACGGAGTGTCGCCTGCTGTCAGTTTGGAGCCAGCCACGGCTCCTTCCCCTCCCTGGGAGACGGGTTAGACCAGCGCGGGAGATGGACGCCCTGCGGCGGTGCCACAAAGAGGAGCTGCGGAACCACCAAGGGAGCCGGCGGAGCGGATTCCAGGTCCACAGAGCAGGACGGGGGCGGTTGCAGCGTCCCTCTCAGTGAGCAGTGGAACAGGTCGGCAGGCCGGTTCAGAGCCACGGAGTGTACCCACGACAGCAACGTGCGTGCAGAGCCCTTGGGAAGAAGGGTCATGTTCCGGGCTCTTAAACCACGACAGATTGGGAAGAATAGAAATCATGCCAGATATGTTCCGAGGCCATCGTGGAATTAACCTGGAAATCAGTGACAGCAGGTGGCTTTGGAAAGCCTTAAATATTTCAAAGTGAAACAATCTACCTATGAGTAGCTGGTGAGTCAAAGAGGAAATCTCAAGGGAAATTTAAAGATATTTTGAGCTGAATGAAAATTAAAACATAAGATTCATGAGATGACACCGGAACGTTGCTTTCAGTGAAATTTATGGCATGAGATGCTTACGTGTGACTGAGAAAAGACTGACGACCTGATGGGCTCCAGAGACACGGAGCACGGGTGCGCGCCGTGGCATGTGGGCACATACGGAGCACACGTGTGGTGTGTGGGCTGCACACAGCATGTGTGTGACGCGGTGCGTGGGCTGAGCACGGAGCACGCATGTGACGTGGCCCGTTTTCCTGCACAGAACACGCATGTGACACGGTGTGCCTCCTGCCCTCCAGGTACATCGAGTACATGTGCGACATGGTGGCAGAGGAGCCCATCACGCCCCACAGCAAGCCCATCCTGGTGAAGGCCGTGGTCATGACGCCCGTGCCCCTATTCAGCAAGCAGCGGAACGGCTGCCGGCCCTTCTGCGAGGTCTATGTGGGGGATGAGCGTGTGACCACCACGTCCCAGGAGTACGACAAGATGAGGTGGGCTCGGGGCTCAGGCCCTTCCTCGCCCCGCGGCCTCATCTTCTGGGGGCTGTCGAGGAGGGAATTGTGCTCTGGGGCTGCGGCTGGGCGGTGGGCGTGGAGGCGGGGCCGGCAGGGCCTGTGGGGGAGTTCTCGGGGTCTTCGTGCTGGGTGGCTCCTTGGAAGTCCTCTCCTGGACCATCCTCCCCCCACGCCTGACGTAATTTGGCAGAAAAACCCGCGAGGCAAGAAGAAACTGGCGCTGTGGGTCGCAGTTCATCAGAACGGTGCACCTTATACCTAAGTGCACTGCTTTTCTTGGTTCTGTTCTCCAGGGATTTTAAAATCGAGGACGGCAAAGCGGTCATTCCCCTGGGCATAACGGTCCAGGGAGACGTGCTCATCATCATCTATCACGCGAGGTCCACCCTGGGAGGAAGGCTGCAGGCTAAGGTGAGCGGGCGCCGGGCGGCCCCTGGCTCGTGGGCGAGCTTGGTTCTCTAAGCGCAGTGAGAGCTCTGTGTCCCCACCTGTGTGGCAGAGGCAGAAGGGACTGTGGCCTTAGCCTGCCCGGCTGTGGCCCTGGGGCCTCCCCACGGGCCCAAGGAGCCGCCTGTTGGCTAGGGCGCTGCCCCAGCCTCTGTGTGTCCCTGGCCCTGGAGCCCCGTGTGGGGCCTCAGCTGGTCACCCGTGAAGGGCCTGGCGTTGCCCTCCCGGCCTGAGGGCCTTCTGTTCGCTTTCTCCCTGCAGATGGCGTCCATGAAGATGTTCCAGATCCAGTTCCACACAGGGTTTGTGCCTCGGAATGCGGCTACTGTGAAATTTGCAAAGTATGTTGGTGTCACACTGAGGGGGGCGGACGAGAGGACCCCAGCCGTGGCTGGTGTGGAGACAAGTGCAGCGCGATTGATACTGGCAGGGGTCCCGGGAGTGCTGAGCTCTGACGCCCGGGGTCCCGGGAGGGCCGGGAGCTCTGACACACGGGGTCCCGGGAGGGCCGTGAGCTCTGACGCCCTGGATCCCGGGAGGGCCGTGAGCTCTGACGCCCTGAGTCCCGGGAGGGCCGTGAGCTCTGACGCCTGGGCTCCCAGGAGGGCCGTGAGCTCTGACGCCCCGGGTCCCGGGAGGGCCGTGAGCTCTGACGCCCGGGGTCCCGGGAGGGCCGTGAGCTCTGACGCCCCGGGTCCCGGGAGGGCCGTGAGCTCTGACGCCCCGGGTCCCGGGAGGGCCGTGAGCTCTGACGCCCCGGGTCCCGGGAGGGCCGTGAGCTCTGACGCCCCGGGTCCCGGGAGGGCCGTGAGCTCTGACGCCCGGGGTCCCGGGAGGGCCGTGAGCTCTGACGCCCCGGGTCCCGGGAGGGCCGTGAGCTCTGACGCCCCGGGTCCCGGGAGGGCCGTGAGCTCTGACGCCCCGGGTCCCGGGAGGGCTCACACAGGGCAGTGCCGTGCCAGGGCTGCCTGTGGTAAGGGCTCAGGGAGAGCCGCCCAGCTGCCCTCACAGCGCCAGCGTCGTGGGCCGTGGGCATGTCTGTGTTTCTGCCTGTTGTTGCTCCTTTAAGAGTTTCCGTGTTCTTGTCTTTTAGTATGTTTTCCACATTGGCACCTCGTGTATTTTTTTTTTAACGTGCCAACGTGACAAAGACGAGGAATGCCACGCTTTAAGGTTTCAGGTTTTTTCTCCTTTGGAGGAAGGTAGTCCCAGAGCTTCAGGTGTCCTTGTGTCCTCAGACATTTCTCTTCAGAGACCCGATGACTGAAGACCAAGCAGAAGAGCTGGGCGAGAGGCCCGTAGGTGAATCTGATGCTGGAGCCGGGAGACGGCATTGACTGTCTCGTGTGTTCAGGGAAGTACAAGGGGGATTTCACCGCAGAGCTGGAACGTGCGAAAAGGAGGCAGGTGTGACTCTCGGACTGAGAAACGTCACAGCTGGAACTGAGGATTGAGCCGTGTGCCCGGTAGCAGAGTAGACACAGGAACGAACAATGGTGAGAGAGAGATGGATACAGAGGGGTCGCAGGGGTGTTGGGGGCTGGGAAATGGTCAGACGTGCCTTTGTTCGGAGTCCAAGGAGAAGAGGACACACCAGAAACAATGTTGGAAAAATCACCGGCCAAAAATTTCCTTACACTGATGAAAAACGTCAAACCATAGAATCAAAAACTCTGAAAACAGCAAACTGGAGTTTATATAAAAGAAGGAAGGAAACGCCTTCCTCAGCATGTTGCAAATTGCTGAAAACCAAAGACGACCATTTCGGAGCCCCCAGGGGAGGGACCTTCAAAGTAAGGAGACTGCAGCTGCCTGTTAACCAAGGGGCGGGAGCCGGAGCCGGGGGCATCTTCGGCAAGTGCCTGAGGAGAACGTTGGCCAGCTTGAAATTCTGCCTCCTGTGAAGTCATCCTTCAGAAGCGAAAGCCAATCAAAGATGTTTTCAGGCAGACGAGATGTTTGCAGTGTGTGTGTCAGACATGGACACGTAGAGAAGCACAGAATGAAAAGAGAAAGATGCCCATTAAAAGCAGGCAGGGGACTCGGCTGGCGGATGCACACGGCCAGCGAGCACCTGAGCCAGTCTGCACGTCCCTCATCACCAGGGAAGCAGGTCAGAGCCGCGAGGGCAAGGAAATGGGGGGGGAGCCCCCGTGGGAGCCACGCGGAGTTAGATGTTTTCTTGTGACGAGAACTTGGAAGATCTCCTGCCTCAGCACTTCCCACGTGCACGTGGCGTCATTAGCCACGTACCCAGGGCCTCAGGCTCGATGGCTCCAGACTGAGAAGAGGCCCCCGTGGCGTCGGCAGTCGGTTGGAGAGTGAGCTGTGATGTCACGTCCGTGACCCTGTTAACGCCTGCTCAGGCCTCCCGTGGGGCCCCATCCGGAGGCCCGAGGAGCGGCTGCCTCTGGGGGCGTGGCCCTTCTTGGGGTCTGGAAAGAGACAGTGTTTTATTCTGAATGGACTGTTCCACGAGGATAACCTTTATGAGGCGCGTGCGTAGGCTTGTGCTTCGCTGTGCACGTCGTGCCTCCAGAAGTGGACTCGTCGGTTTAATAGCAGAAAGGCAAGGGGTGCCCCGCGGGCGGCTGAAAGAGGACACTTTGCAGAAGCAATCTGAAATCCCTCGGGTGCCTCCTGTGAGTGTGGAGGGGTGCCGAGCAGTCCGGGACGAAAGCCGATGCGTTTGTTTCCCGCTGAGCGTGGCAGGCTCCCCCTCAGGGCCTGTCCAGCGGGGCCTGGCCCTCTGCCCTCTGAGACCCCGGACCCTTGGGGCAGCAGGGCTGCGCCTCTGCTCACAGACCTCATTGTTTCCTCACTGGCCTGCTGGACGGGTGGGCAGACCCCGGCCTGGGTGGGGCTGTCCCCGGGGCGGGGCTGGGCAGGGAGGCGGGGGTGGGTGGCCACCAGCATGGTGCCGGGAGTGGGCCCCCAGGCCCTGCTGCCCTGGAGCTGAGCTCGTAGTGGCCGCGCGCCTTCTCCCTGCTTGGCTTCTTGGCCTCTGTTCCTTGTGGATGGGCCCCTCCCGGGGCCCTCTCTGGCCTCCGGATCCCCTTGGCCAACGTCGCTGTCCGGGCTTTCCACCTGCGTCCCCGCGCCAGCTGTTCCTGCCCGGCTGAGCCGTCGCCCTTGCAGTCGTCTTCTTGTGGGCACCTGGCCTGGACAGGAAGGAAGCCCATGGCGGCCTCTAGGCTGGGAGCCTGAGAGGGCCACACGGCAGTGCGGCCACTGTCCCTGTGCCCACGTGGGCCCGGCCTCGCCCCTGCAGAGACCCCTCATTCCCCTCCTTGCACAGGGGCGGCTGCGTCTGTGAGGAGTGGGAAGGATTTGGGGTCACGCGTGCTCGCTCGTCCCATTTTGCTGAATCCAGGGAAGTAAGAACTAACATTTGCTGTGGCCTCACCACCACCCCTGACCACTCCTGCGGCCCGTCCTCTGCCCGGAGGCCGTTCTTGGACATTGCAGAGGACGGCAGGGCCCCTCCCTCGACTCCTCACCCTTCAGGGCCCCAGCGTTCTTTTTTGTGTTTCTCTCTTTGTTGCTTTACTCTTCTTATAGGCACAAAGCAGTAAGTGATGCAAACACGTTAGCATAAAATAAGAGCAGCTGGGAGCCTGTTGTCTAGCTGAGGAACTAGGGTTTATCCATATGGTCACCAGAGGTGAGCTTAGGAATTCCCTCGAAACATGCGGAGCCACAGAACGAGGGCAGTTCAGTGACGTGGCAGCCACAGTCCCCACTGCCAGGCTGCCCTGTTACCAGTCTCCCGCCCGTGCCCGGGCCCCCCGGCTCCGCGTCCCACCCAGTGGGAACAGGTTGGTGCCTCTCCACCCCTGCCGCCAGATTGCAGAGGTGTTGGTTTCTGGGCATCTGTTAATAGTTGGGGATTTCACCAGCGTGGATGGCATTGTTCTATGGGAACGTGCATTTAAGCTCTGAGGACCTGATTTGAACTCCAGAGCCTGAGGAGTGAGGGCTGAGCGCTCCCCTGACGGAGGAGCGGGGGTCCTGCTCTGCGGGTGTGGACGGGCCCCACTGCACACACACCCCTGCCGGTCCCTCTGACCCTTGGCTCAGTGGCGGCGTGAACGTCCCGAGCATGCAGTGCAGGGGCTGGGGTGCCTGTGGAGCCCGCGGCCCTGCCCCGCGCTTGTTTCCCAGTGAACATTGGGGTGGTACCCGCAGTGCCCGTGGTCGTGCCTAACCTGCTTCTCGCCTCCCCAATGCAGGTATGACCTGGACGCTTGTGACATTCAGGAGAAATATCCCGATTTATTCCAAGTGAACCTGGAGGTGGAGGTGGAGCCCAGAGATAGGCCCGGCCACGAGGCCCCACCCTGGGAGACTGCGAGCATGCGGGGGCTGAACCCCAAGATCCTGTTTTCCAGCCGCGAGGAGCAGCAAGACATGCTGGCGAAATTTGGTGAGATCCTTGTTTTCTGGGCACGCCTGCAGGTGGCCCAGTGTCTGTTTTTGGATCCCAAACCACGTGGCCTGCAGGCCCTGCCGGGGTCATGGGGTGGGGCTGGGACCCCCAGGAGGGTCAGGTTTGAGTCACACGCTGTTTTGGGGGGGGTGCGTTTTCTGGACATGTGTCAACTTTGAACATGACCTGGAAGAAGTCGAGGCTTCGATTGGGACCAGCTGGCGGGGCTGCCCCCGCAGCAGAGTTTGTTCCTGGCCAGCCCCCACCCCCTCCACACCCCGCAACTCAGCAGGGCTGTGTCGGCTTATTTCATAGCATTTACAGAAAGTAGCATCAGAAGCACGCTGGTGGGTGGGACTTGGGACTTCGTTTGCCACATAACGATTTTCTTCGTGTTCTTGGCTTGCATTTTTTTCTGTTATGTGAGGACAGCTAAGTGTCCCTGAATAGCGTGTGTGCACGTGTGTGCATGCACGTATGGTTTCCGGTGTGCGCGTGTGCACACGTGTCCCGGGGCAGCGTCTGGGCAACGCTGGGATCCATTCACTGATGGTTGGTTGTTGTGTGGGTTTCTGGTGGTGGTGAGCCCTTCCTGGCTCTGGGCCTGGGCCCCGGAGCCTCACACGGGCTGCTGCCCTGGGCCGGGTGGCCTGACATCCCCCTTCCTGCAGGAAAACCAGAGCTCCCCAGGCAGCCAGGCTCCTCTGCGCAGTATGATGCCGAGGCCGGGCCTGCGGACGCCGAGCCCCCGGAGTTGGACTCACTGCACAGCAGCGGGGACACCGACCGCTTTCTGCACACGCTGGACTGGCGGGGTGGGTAGGCGGGCCTGGCGCTGCCCCCGTGGGCCTCCCCGTGCTGACTCTTCGCACTGAGCCGCAGCCGCCCCACCGTTGTCTTCTTTTCAGAGGACGGGGATTGCACGACAGCCCCAGAGGGTCACCTTGCCGAGGAGGGTCCGTCTGCTGCGGCCGAGGACGGACGTGTGAGCGAGCCGTCTGACGAGGAAGCCCCAACGCTGTCAGCTGAGAGCGGGGACGTGGCCGACGAGGACACGCCAGGCCCGGACCTGCCGCAGGAGGACGGTGTGGACCTCCTGGGGCTGCACTCCGAGGCAGGGCCGGTGCCCCCCACGCAGGCCCGCGGGGGCCCCCCCAGCAACGCGGACCTGCTCAGCCGCCTCCTGGGGGCCCCGGCAGCTGCTCCAGAGGGTGCCGCAGGCGGTCTGTTCGGCGGGGACGCGGCGCTGCTCTTCACCAGCCCGGCCTCTGCCCCGAGCACACGGACCACGGTCCCGGCCGGTAGGTGCCGCCGACAGGAGTGGGTCACGGCAGTCTGCCGTTCAGGGAGACCGTGAGCCCCCAGAGGATCTCCTGAGACAGGCGGGGGTCAGCGGGGTCAGCGGGGTCAGCGCCTTGCCCCTCCCTCTCGGGGCCACGGGGTCGTGGGAGGGCCATCCCGGAGCCGATCCTCTGGGCCGAGGGTGTGCACTGTGGTGCCGGCGCTCACGTGCACCTGCTTCCTGGTGTCCTGCCACAGCGGACCCGTTTGACCCTCTCCTGCTGCCATCTGACCCGGACGCCCAGCCCCACTCCCAGCCCGACCTCTTTGGCGAATTTCTTAATTCGGACTCTCCAGCCACCCTGCCTGCATCCTTTCCTGCCACCCACAGCGCCCCACCCCTGGCCCACGGCACCAACTTCCTGCATCTGGGTAAGTGCGGTCTCCACACTGGGGGCAGGGCCACAGGGCCGGGGGAGATGGGCAGTGCCCTCCTCCCTCCCCCAGAAAGGGGGTGCAGCCAGTGTCCACTCTGTATGCCCTGCTGGGTTCCCGGGGAGGTGGGAAGGCAGGCTCTGGGGCACTGGCATGTGGCCAGCCATGGCGGGAGGAGGCCTCTCTGAAGACCCTTTCAGATGAGGGACCGCGGACGCTAGTCTCAGGATCGCCCTGTGGGCTTCTCCTCTTGCTGCCTCCCTGCATCCACTTGGTCAGTGCAGTGACCGTGTGATGTGTCCTCCGCCCGTGTGGAGGGAGACCGGTTGGAGGCCCCAGAGGTGCGTTAGCACAGCCCTGCCTGGGGCTTCGCTAGGCCAGGAGCGCCGCAGGGGCTGCTGCCCAGCACCTCGGCCCCCCACCTCCCGCACGGGCGGCCGTCAGGTGTGCCTCCTGCCCACACGTGGAGGGGGGTACGGAGGGCGGCCCCCGAGACTGCCGCAGATGGGGCTTGTGGCCAGCCTGTCCCCTAGGGCCCCCAGGAGGCCATGTGAAGGCCATGTGCCCGCCCCCACGGGGGACACACCTGATAGCGCCGCTGTCTTCCCAGGTGACCTGCCAGCGGAGCCCAGCAAGATGACAACCTCTACCAGCCACCCGGACCTGCTGGGAGGATGGGACGCCTGGGCTGAGGCCCCGGCCCCCACACCAGCTGCAGAAGGTACGGCACGTGGCGTAACTGTGACCCCGGCCCCCAGAAGAGGAGGAGACGGGAGCAGCGCCCCAGGGGCACTCTGGCCGGGCCTCCTGCCACTGTCCGAGTCCCCCCGTGCGGCTCTGTGGGCGCTCATTCGGCTTGTTCTGAAGTTTCACCCAGAATGTTCCTTAGCGCTTCCTGTGCCCTGCAGGGCCCTTGAGAGGCTGCAGGCTATCCTGGTCTGTGCCCTGTCTGTGGGGGCAAGAGTGCTTCTCGTGTCTCACTTTCATCATGTCTGTCCTTCTTTCCGTACGTCAGGATTCTGTCCCGTGGGGAAGTTTCCGGTAGTGAGTTGTTTTCAAAGGCAGTGGTGTTTGTGGCGCCTGTGACGTGCTTCTCTCTTAAGTCCTGTTTATTAACTTATGGGCTGTGATTGTAAACATGCTACTCTGCCGGTTTGATAGGCTACCAGTTCTTTCAATTTGCTTTTCTTCATTATGCGTGAGGTTATTATTTTGTGTGTTTTTGGTTATGTTTCTTTTGAGAACTGTTTCACATTTTCTAATCATTTTTTTGCACGGGAAATTCACCTTTTTTGTATTAACTTGTAAGAGCTCTTTATGTATGAGCTGCCGTCATTTGTAATGACCTCACGGTTGACTCTTGACTGACACGGGAATTAGGAGCAGGACAGTGATTTACTTAGACGTTTCAGTACCTTGTACTTAGAATGAACGAATGTCGTAGAGTGCACTCACGCTTTAGATGGATTCAGGAGGTGGTAGGACAAACCCAGGACAGTTTAGACGAGCTGTCGGGTGACCTCCCACACGGAGCCACGTGGGCAGCTCGGGCTGCGAGTGTGGCCACGTCCCAGGTGCAGTGACAACGCCGAGCGAGGCCTTTAGGAGCGTGAGATGGGAGGGCAGAAGCCGCGTCTACTCCAGTGCGCTGGATCTAATGTCCCTGCCCTCCTCCAGGCCCCTTCGTCTCTCCTGGAGGCCAGCCGGCACCTCCTGGCCCCCCAGCCAGCCAGACCAAGTCTCAGAGCCAGGACCCATTTGCAGACCTCGGCGACCTCAGTTCCGGCCTCCAAGGTAACCTGAGGGCCGTGTCGGGCATGTGGAAAGCACCAGACCTCTCTCTGGGGTGTTGTGTCCGCCTACCTGAGGTGGGGCCTCACCCTGTCCACCCAGGCCCAGGGCACAGCGACACCAGGAAAGGCCCAGTCTGCTTCATCCCAGGAGCTTGTTACCAAGATAACACCAGGAATTGCCAAAACTGGTGCTGGAGTCTGGCCCTCCGCTGGCATAGCGGTGCTTGGGGGTCATCTAGGAGCGGCCTCAGCACAGGAGCGTGGAGAGTGCCTGCCCCGCTCCCCAGGGAGCAGAATGCACTGCCAGTAATTTTTCTGAGAAAACTTTTAGGGACGTTAATTGTTTGGAGGCCAGGAGTGTCTCTCGTCCCTCGGCAGTCGGGAGGCATGTGGAATTTTAGGTGAAAATAACATCTCCCCAGACGCTTCCTGGCATTTCAGGTTTTGGTGTCTCCCTGAGAGCATTCCTGGAAGTTTGGGTTTGCCCTGGGCTTTCTGCCTCTATCTTGGGCTGTCTGAGCACAGGGCGGGGTCACTTGGAGCCTCTCGGGGGCTGCCTGTGGTGAAAAGGAATTCTCGGGATCTGGGACGCCTGTTCTCAGGATGGAGCCCAGCCCTCAGCTCTGCACTGACCCCAGACCTCCGTCACACCCCCTCAGAAAACAGAGTCCTGCATGAAGCTGATGGAGCCGAAAGGAGAAACAGACAAACTCACATTCTAGTTGGAGACCTCAGCATCCCTCTGTCAACAAAGATAGAGCCACCAGACAGAAAGTCAGCAAAGCTGTGGGACATTCACAGGACACTGTGCCTGACAGCAGCAGGACACACCTCCTCCTGCACCCAAGCAACCACCAAGAAAGGCCATGTATTGGGCCATAAAAAGTCATCAACAAACTTAAAAGAACTGAAATCATATAGACCGTATCATTCCGTGACCAAATGGAATCAAACTAGAAATTGGTAACAGCGAGATAACTGAAAAATCTTCAAACTCTTGGAAATTAATACACTTTTATTTTTTATTTTTTTAAATTTTTAAAAAAATTTATTTTTGGCTGCATTAGGTCTTCATGGCTGCACATGGGCTTTTCTCTGGTTGCGGCGAGCGGGGGCTACTCTTTGCTGTGGTGTGTGGGCTTCTCACTGAGGTGGCTTCTTGTTGCAGAGCACGGGCTCTAGGTGCACAGGCTTCAGTAGTTGTGGCATGCGGGCTTAGTAGTTGTGGCTCGCGGGCTGTAGAGCGCAGGCTTAGTAGTTGTGGCGCATGGGCTTAGTTGCTCCGCGGCATGTGGGATCTTCCTGGACCAGGGCTTGAACCCATGTCCCCTGCATTGGCAGGCAGATTCTTAACTACTGCGCCACCAGGGAAGTCCTGAATGACACAGTTTTAAATAACACGGGTTATTTAGGAAGTCTCAAGGAAAATAAAACAGCGTGTCGAAGAGAATGAAAATGAAAACACGACACATCTAAACTTGGGTTATGCAGCTAAAGCAGTGCCAAGAGGGAAACACATAGCATTAAGCGTGTAGTTTGGAAAAGAGGAAACGTCTCATCAGTATTGTGAGTTATCACCTGAAGACATTTGAAAAGAAAAGCAAAATAAGCTCAAAGCAAATGGAAGGAAATGATAAAGAGCCCAGATCAATGAAATAGAAAATGAAAACTAGAGAAAATGGGTTGATCAAAAAGCTAGTTCTCTGAGAAGATCGGTAAAGTTGACAGATCTCTGCTAAGATGGATTAAGAAAGAGGGGTTAACCCAAGATGTCCACAGACCCCAGAGGCTCTGAAGGGAAATGGACTCACGGCTTCAGCACCAGTTCTGGGACTGAGGTGAGGTGGACAAGTTCTTCAGGTGTGCCCCGTGTGAGGTAGAGCGTTTGAGTGGGTCTGTAATCATAAAGAAAATGAATTCATAGTTAGAAACCTCCCATAAAGGAAATCTCCAGTCCCATCTGGGTTCACTGGAGAATTTTACCAAATGTTTAAAGAATTCATACCAATTCCACACAGTCTTTTCCAAGAAATAGGAAGAGGAGGGAATATTTTCCAGTTGATTTTATGAATCTGGTATTACTTTGATACCAAAACCAGATGGAGGCGATACAGAAGGAAACTACAGACCACAGGGCAGCGTCCCTCATGAACACAGACACAAAGATCAAAGCCAGTCATCAGCACAGAGAGCTGCACAGAGAGCTCATCAGTGTATGAAAGCATCGCACCGGGGCCTCCCTGGCGGCCCAGTGGCCAAGACTTCGCCTTCCGACAGAGGGGGCGCGGGTGCGATCCCTGATCGCGGAGCTAAGATCCCACGTGCCGCGGGGCAACTAAGCCCGCTCACCACAACTGCTGAGCCCGCACGTTCCCTGGAGCCCATGCGCCACAGCTAGAGAAGATTCCTCGTGCTGCAACTAAGGCCCGACGCAGTCAAAATAAATAATTTTTTAAAAAATTATGTATGTACGTATACATATGTATATGTATACATAGCGTTAACCGGCCTAGGAAGGGAAGTCGTGTGGTCACATCGGTGGTGCAGAAGAGGCATTCCCCGGAGTTCAACACCTACCTGTGATAAACACTCAACGGACCAGTAATGCGAAGCCCGTGGCTTGATAGGGAGCAGCTGCAGAGTCCCGCCGCCAGGCTTGCGCTGGATTTCAGAAGACCACACACTCCCCGGGGCCAGCCCAGGTGGTGCAGGCAGGCAAGAAAGGGACAGAAGGGACACAGGCAGTGTTGTCATGTGCGGACGACGTGCTGTCTGTGTGGGAAATCTCAGGGGGTCTGTGAAAGCATTTCAGGTCCCAGAGTGAGTTCAGGAGGGTCACAGGACACAGGATCAACAGACAGACACCACAAGGGTATTTCTGTTTACTAACAACATGCACAAGGAACCCAAAATTTAGAACAGCACCGTTTACAATCCCTGCGAAAGAAGAAACAAAGAAACATATAACATATTACTCTTACGAAGCACATACAGGACTCGCGAAGCTACAAAACCAAACGGGGAAGACCTCAGTAAACAGATGAGCTCGCAGCCCGGTGACCCACATCAGGAAGGTTCTCTTGCAGTGGTCAGTGGGGTCAGTACAGTCCTCACCAGAAATGCCAGTGAGGGTTCCTGCAGACACAGACGAGCTTGTTGTAGACTATTTGGAGAGTCAGGGGAAATGGGGTGGTTAAGACTCAAACCACCAGGCCTCCTGCCTCCTCCATGCCTGCGTGCTGTGGGCAGGACAGACACGTAGATCACCGACCTGGAAGTAGCCCCACACCAGTAAGACCAACGGACTTTTGCCAGAGGTGCAGAACCATTCATGACGGTGCTGGGGCGGCAAGAAAGTGGCGTGACCTGAACTGCACACCTTAAACAGCAGGTAGATGACCATTTTACTCAGAATTGGCCATAGATCTGTAAAGCTTTCAGAAGAAAAGAGAAAATTGTGGGGATGTCGCCTTTAGTGTCTCCTGGACCACGATCCGTCAGCAAACAATGGATAAATTGGACTTGATCAAAAAGACCTCTTGTGCCCTGCTAAAGGCTCTCAGCAGGTTGAAGAGCTACAGGGTGGGAGAAATAGCTTTGAACCACGTATCTGACAACTATCTAGGATATGTAAGAACAGTAAAAACAGAGCAAAACACATCCAACTTGAAAACGGGTGAGTGGTGAAGAGAACGGCAGCCTGGGGAGAGGTCTAGTGTCACTGGCGGCCCCGGAGGCGCGGGGGGTCTCGACGGGGTGCAGCGCCGGGCGCAGAGCTGGCGGGCGTGCAGGACGGCTACTCGAGGCGGGCGTCGGTTCTCACAGAGCCGAACCCACGACCGCCGTCTATCCCAGAGGCGCACGTGGGCTGAGCAGGGAGTCTCCGCAGCAGTGCTCAGGGCGACCCTGTTGGTAATCTCCACAGACTGGAACCCACCGGAGTCCTTCTGTGGTGCGTCCACCTGCCAGGCTGCTGGCGACGAGTGGGTAGGTGGGTGGGTCCTGGGTGAGAAGAGCCCATCGCAAGGGCCGCCTGCCCTGTGATTCTGCGTCTAGAATGTTCTCGAGGTGAAAGGTCACAGGACAGAGAACGGGGGCATCTTAGCCCAGTGCTTGCGTGACTGCACGCGTGTGAAGTGGCACAGAACCACGCACGCGTGACGCGGCACGTGCCTGCGTGCACGGAGCAGTAGCCTGCGTGGTGCTGCTCGGGGGCCCTGCGGGCGCTGGGTGCTGGTTTGGAGCTTCCTGGACTCAGCCCTGCATTTGAGCGAGTGGGGAGGGGAGCCCACCCGGCCCAGCCCCTGCAGACGGGCCAGCTGTGCGGCTACCTAGAGGCCGCCCGTCCTGGCGGCCGACCTGAAACGTTCATTTCGCGGGGGTGTGTCCTCTGCCTGCAACGGCCGAGTACCCGCCGGGGCAGCGCCCGGTCCTCAGGCCGTCAGTGACACTCCCCACGTGAACTGTCTCCCCAGGCTCGCCCGCTGCACCTACTCCTGGGGGCTTCGGTCCCAAAGCAGCCCCCCCTCCCAAGGCCAGCGGCTCCTGGCAGACGAGCCGGCCCCCAGCCCAGGGCGCCCCGTGGCCCCCCCAGGCCAAGCCAGCCCCCACGGCCAGTGCACAGCCACGGCCAAACTACAACTCCAGCTTCAGTGTGATTGGCAGCCGGGAGGAGAGGGGCGTCCGCGCCCCCAGCTTTGGTGAGTCCTTCCTCTCTCGCCGCGTGTGTGGGTTTCTGAGCTTGCTGTGAAGTGGTTACAGTGAAATCCCGTTTTGCCTTGTCCAGCTCAGAGCCCAGTCCCGGGAAAGGGTGTTTAAGGAGACCCAGAGTCTGTTTCCACCCAGCGGGAGCCCCTTTGGATGGAAGTTAATGATTTCAGATGCATGTCTGTGCGTGAGCCTCTGCCCCCAGTGGGCCAGGCCACACTGTCCGGGAACCTTCTCGGCCTCTGCTGGCCGGGCAGCTGGGTGGTCAGCCCAGGCCTGGCTGCCTCGCTTGTCACGGGGGTGGTGGTCCCGACGCCTGCCGTGGCCCCGCCCACACTCGTCGTGGCCCCGCCCACACTCGCCGTGGCCCCGCCCACACTCGTGCGCTCATGCCTCGGGGCAGCTCTTTCGGGCATTTCCCATCTTCTCGGCCGTCCTGCCGTCCCCGAGGGTTCTCGAGCTGGCCACGCAGCACAGAGGCAGCAGGCAGGCTGTTGGGCGGGCACTTAGCACGGCCCCTGAAGCCTCTGCTCTCCTCCAGGTCCAAAGCCAAGGGTGTCGGAGAACGATTTCGAAGACCTGTTGTCCAACCAGGGCTTCTCCTCCCGGGCCGACAGGAAGGGGCCGAGGACGATCGCCGAGATGAGGAGGCAGGACCAGGCGCGGGACTCAGACCCGCTCAAGCTGAAGGTGCGGGGCGCTCGGGCCGGGGCAGGGTGGGGGGCACCCTGGGCAGGAGCGTGGGGAGAGGGACGCAGCCGCGCGGCCCCGACTCACGCACGAGGACCTCTGTCCGACGTGCTTGCGGGGGCAGTGGCTTCCATCTACGCTTATTTGCTCTCCTGAAAGTTTTGGGGTGAAAGATCAACTGTCCCCACGTGGCTGGGACGTGTGGCTTCATGCTCGTAAGCTCCTCGCTCTTCCGCACGCCAGCCAGGACCCCGGTCGGGGGGCGCGGGCCGCAGAGACCCCGGGGTGACAAGGACGTCTGTGTGCCTGGACCCCGGGGTGGACAGGGCAAGGCTGTGACGGCGGGTCATCTGTGAATGCCCCACTGAGGAAAGGGTCCCTGGATTCCACGCACCATCTAGCCCGTGTCCTGTCCGGCCAGACCTAGGGAATGGAATTAGCCATGCCTGGGTGGGGTCAGTGCAGAAACTGGGGTGGGGGTCCACGTCGGGGCCACACATCTCACAGTCAGATCCCTGCTCCGTGGGGCGACCACCGGCGGCTCGGTGGGTAGAGGCCGGGGCCTGGCACGCCCTCAGCAGTACGGCGTCTCCTTCAGCTCCTGGACTGGACGGAGGGCAAGGAGAGGAACATCCGCGCCCTGCTGTCCACGCTGCACACGGTGCTGTGGGACGACGAGAGCCGCTGGACGCCCGTGGGCATGGCCGACCTGGTGACGCCTGCGCAGGTGAAGAAGCAGTACCGCCGCGCCGTGCTGGTGGTCCACCCGGACAAGGTGGGCACGGGGTGTGGGCTCCGGGCCGGGGGCGGCGCGGGCTCTGGGAGCAGGCCGGGCCCTCACCGCCGCTGTCCTGCCTGCCCGCAGGCCCGGGGGCAGCCCTACGAGCAGCACGCCCGCATGGTCTTCATGGAGCTCAGCGACGCCTGGGCCGAGTTCGAGAGCCAGGGCTCCCGGCCGCTCTTCTGAGCCCACGGTCGCAGCTGCGCGCGGCTCGTGGAGCTGGAAGCTGCCGGCTGGCCTGGAGGGTTGCACGTGGGCCGGGCGGCACGGGCTGGCGCGGCCGCGGCTGGCATCACGTCACGCCCGCCACGCTCAGCGGATCCAGAGCCAGCGCCACACCCTTCACAGGAAGAGAAAGCATTCCAAAGCCTCCGAGTTCTTTCTTTCTCTCTTCTGGTCCTGAAGGAAAGGTGACGATTTGCACTCCTCCCACGCGTGTCACAGTCTGTGATTTGTTTTATCCGTGGTGCGCCCACTGGGGAGATGGCGCTGCTCAGCTGTCCTCCAGAGTCCGGTCCTGAACGTTCACGCCTCTCCTCGTAATCAGCCTGGTGACACCTGTACATAATTAAACTATTTTCTGACGCCCCTCCTCCGGGGCTGCACACCACCTCCCTGCACTTCTGCTGTCACCTGGTTGACCTTGGCTCTGACCGTGAAGATGAGTCGCAGGGACCCCCGCCCGGCGAAGTTGGGCTCCTCTCCACTGCTGGTCTGAGCCCCTGCGGGCCCCCAGCCTGGCCTCGGCCAGCAGCCCAAGCTGGGTGGTCAGGAGTGGCAGGAGGGCAGGCGAGCCGGGAGGTGTGGGGAGGGATCAGATGAGCTGCGGCTTTGGTCTAGGGGCTGGCCCGCGTCGGGTGCTGGGCACGCCCTGTGGCCCCTGCAGCGTGGCGGAGGCAGGTGGTCTTGCTGCGGGTGCACAGAGGCTGGCCCTCCCCCTGGGCCCCCCGGGTCCCTCCTCGTCACAGCGGGAGGGTGTGGGGGGCTTTGGATTCTCTCGTTCCGGGAATTCAAAGCAAAAGCAATGGCCTTGAGTCACGGCCTGTTAGAGAAGCCCCAGCCGCCCCATGCTCTGGGGGACAACACGTCAGGACAAACGACAGCAGTTACACGACTCGAGGTTTTGGTCGGAAGTGACGTTCCCAGCCTCCTACGGGTCAGTCCACCATCCCCAGGGCTCGTCCTACTCCTGGCTGCCTGGCGCTGCTGGCCGGGCCCTGGAGACGGGCGGACCTCGACCCTCGTCCCCGTGGTGACAGCAGGCTTGGCCAGGCCCGGCCCAAGCTGCCCCTCGGCCCAGTCAGCACCGTGGCTGGCCTCTGAGAACTCTGTGCGATCTCTTCTTTAGCCAGAATGAGTTACTGAGTCAGATGTGCTGCCGAGTCAGGGATTCAGGAGTGCGCCACCTGCCCCTCAGTGGGCTTGCGAGTTGGGTCACCAGGGTCAGGACCCTCCCTGTGCCGGGCTCCTAGGCGCCCATCCTCACAGCAAGGCCTCACCTGGGAGGCAGCGCAGCGGTTAGCTGAGCGCTCTGACTTGAAGCTCGGAGCCCTGCCTTCCACCTCCAGTGACGTCTTTGGTCTGGCAGGGGGTGGGCCTGTACCTCCTGACAGTTCAGAGGAGGAAGGGGCTCTGGCTTTGTGTCCTGAGGCCCCAGGACCCTCCGGCCTCTGCCCCTAGGGCTGCTCTCCAGCCCCGCCCCAGCCCAGAGCAGGAGAGGAGGCCGAGGGCCGCCTGGACCTATCACTGTCCCCTCACTGAGGTGAGCCACCCACCTGGGTTGTTGCGGCTGCTGCTGCAGGAGGGCAGGAGGGTTAAACCCGGCTCTTCCCAGGCTGAGGCCTCTTTTCAAAGAATACTCACTCTTTTAAGTAACAGTGGGACTTCCCTGGTGGTGCAGTCGTTAAGAATTTGCCTGCCGATGCAGGGGACACGGGTTCGAACCCTGGTCCGGCAGGATTCCACATGCTGCGGAGCATCTGGGCCCGTGCGCCACAACTACCGAGCCCGCGTGCCGCAACTACTGAGCCCACACGCCTGGAGCCCATGCTCCGCAACAAGAGAAGCCACTGCAATGAGAAGCCCGCGCACCACAACAAAGAGTAGCCCCCACTCGCCGCAACTAGAGGAAGCCCACGCGCAGCAGTGAAGATCCAATGCAGCCAAAAATAAATAAATTTATTAAAAAGCAAAACAAAACAATGAACGACCTAAACAGGCCCAAGACCGCACATCAGAGTTGCTCTGGGTCATGGCTCAGGGCCGGAAGCCCCTGGGTCTCTGGTGTGGTGCTCCCTCCGCCGTCCCTACTGGCTCTGAGTTACTGTCTTGGTGAGGTGATGGCCCCAGTGGCTCCATCCCTACAGGCCGCAGACCCTGAGCAGGGCTGCTCCAAGGACCACGTGTGTCCCCTCCAGTGAGCCCCTCGGGGCCCAGGGAATGACCCTATAACCCTAACCCTGTGCTGGGCCGCTGCTGGCCCCATCCCCGCTCGAAGCGGGCGTGGTCCTGGGGGGGTCTGCTCCTCAGCAGAGGTCGGGTCTGGAGACTGGCTCAGATTAGGGACCCAGCACAGTACACGCCTCCCGGTGCTGCCCACCCATCCGTCACCCCAGGACCCCCTGGTCCGGCCGCCCCCTGTTCTGTAGAGGACCCCACCCAGCACGCGCCAGACAGCCTGGGTGACTGGTGTCGCGAAGGGGCATGACCCTGGTCCCAGCAGTACCTCCCTTGGCCCCCCGCCCCTCCCCTCCTGGTCCCAGAGGCAGTGAGTGCGCCCCTCCCTGGAGTCCTGGCCGAGGTATCGAGTCCTGTGTCTCCGTGAGTCCTCGCCCATCAAGCCGTGTCCCTGAAATCAGGACGCACTCTGATCGCGGGTCCTTGCTGTGTTCCTGCTGCGTGGTTCTCGCCGCTCCTGGGGGTGGTCCCCCACCCCCACCCCAGGGCAGCGCGGGTCTGAGGACGCTGCTGCGTCTCCCTGCCGCAGGGGCCCCTTCGTGGGCTGGGGGTCCTCGGGCAGCGTGGGCAGCGCAGGAGGCCCGTGCACTTGGCTCCAGCACCGGAGACGGACTGGACTCCCGCCCCCGCCGGATTCCCGGCAAAGGCCCCTCTGTGGGAAGGGCTCATCTGCTCAGTGAGTGTTTCCCGGCGCCCACTGAGCAGGCCCAGGAAGACTCCCGAGGAGCGGCCAGCTCGGCCTCGAACCTCCGTGGGCTTTCTCGCCTGCCCAGGTCACTCTTTCTGAGTCCTTAGAAACAAACTGCTGCTCCGGGCCCTAGTCCAGGCTCTGCCTTGGGGGACCCAGGGTTAGATCCCCTCAGGCCGTGCGGGGCACTGGAGTGACGTGGGACCCCTGCTCTGTGGCGATTCCACCACCAGGCCTCCCTTCCTGCCCAGTTTGGGGCCAAGCCCGCTCCCTTCAGGGCCGAGCCCCAGGCAGCCGGGCAGGTGCTAGTCCCCACGGAGACCCTCAGGAATCACCCTGTCCCAGCCCCGTGGGGTGAGTGCAGGGGACTCGGGCCAGCTCGGAGTCACCAGGCCTGTGAACGATCCTGGGAGATGTGCCTCTGCCCAGGGTCGGGGGGTCAAGGTGGAGTGCGGGGCTGGGAATCCTGGCCCAAGAGAGACCCTCTGTCCAGTAGGAAGCCGGCTCAGGCCCCCAGAGGGGCTGGGCAGACCCCCGGGGCGCCTTGCTCTGCAGCCACCCAGCCCCCAGGTGCTCTGGGCCCTGCCAGGAGCTGGCCAAGCCCCGCCCTGTGCCCGGTGGTCCAGCCCGGGCCTGTCTTGGTGATGGTGGCTGTCTGGGCTGCGGTGCTGTGACAGATGTCTCCCCAGTGTGGCGGTTTCTGTGCCAGAGTGACGGGCTGTGGGAGTGGGGGGCCCGCAGCTGCCAGGAGGGCACAGAGAGGACACAGACAGACAGACACACGCATCTGCTGTTTTCTCTGTTACAGACACGGCCCCTGTCCAGCCGGAGTACCTGCTGGGCGGTGCGTGAGACCTGGGCACCGTGTCTCGTATGAAGGGAACCCTGGGGCCTGCTTGCGCTGGGCAGGGCCCTGCCTGGCCTGGTGTGAGGGCAGGGCAGCACCCAGTGGGCAGGGCGGGGGTGTGGGGTCCCTAGAGGAAGGAGAGGCTGGCGGGGGGCGGGGGGAGGTGCTGCTTTCGTTCGGCAGGAGGTTTTCAAGGCTCATCCACGCAGAGCTGCCTCACGACTCACCGGGTGACATCCGCGGTTTGGAGAAACACCCGTGTCTGTGGCTGCCGTGGATGCGCTGCCCACTCCCACCACCCGCCTTCGTGCCTCCAGGACGCACCTCGTCCCTGAGAGCGATGTTTCAGGACCAGGAAGCCCCCCTCAGACCCCATGGGCCAATTTTGGGGTCAGAACCTGCCCCTGCTCCCAGGGGCCAGCCTTGGCTTTCCCAAGAACACGGCTACCAGGGAGGGGCGGGCCTGGGTCTGCCAGACTGGGGAGCAGCTGGCCTGAGAGCAAGGACACAGCTGTGGACAGTTATAGACCTGCTCCAACCAGCAGAGTCCGGGGACACCCCTGGGGGTCCCCCATGGGCAACCTGGGGGGGTGTTAGGAGGAGAAAGCGACATTAGGATAGGAGTAGGAGAGAGGGAGACAGGAAGGGGACGGTACGGGGGCAGGAGGGGCCCCTTGGGTGGCACGATGAGGCCAGCAGGTGTGTTGCTTGTGGGTGAGCATGTGGGGGGACAGGTAGATTTGGGGGGACTTGGGCTGGGGTCCTCCAGGAGTCTCATCAGGGGGAGGGTACATAGGTGTGGGGGGCAGAGCCCGGACACAGGGTGGGGCACTGGGCAGCTAAAGGGCCACTGGTGGAGGGTCCTGCTTCTCATGGAGGACACCTGGCACCTGGCCCTGAACTGGGATTGTGTCCACTGGCCACCTCGGGTTCGGGCAGGGCCTGGGTCAGAGAATCTCCCACACCCAGGCCCCCAGGACAGGAAGAAGGGGTAGGAGGGCTGGCTCCCTGATGCCTGGGGGAGGGGAGGCCTGGGCAGACAGCAGGCCAGGCACCAGGCCCAGGGCCTTGAGAGCCTCCCGGCCCGTGCCAAGGCCAGCCCCAAGGCTGTCAGGCCATCGCACTGGCCAAGACAAGGCGCCGACCATCTACGGCACAACCCGGATCAAGGGAGACCCCCTTCGCCTTTTCCACGGCGTCTGGGGAGCTGCCCATCCCCCCGAATGTGTGGTCGCCCCGGTGCCCCTGCTTATCTGGCCCGAGAAGCACCATCCTGCAGTGGCGCAGCCCGGCTCCCCGGCGACAGTTGTCTGTATTCAGTGACTGCCTGGGCTCCTCTGGGGGCGGGGGGCGGGGAACTCCTCCCTGTGGTCTGAGACGCCTTCCATTTCTATCATTTCTCCTTTTCTGCATGCGATGCTGTAATTCCGATGTGATGCCTGGCACTAACTCGTCCTTCAGGGATGGAATATTCTACCCAGCCTCTTCCTTCTGGGGAGGGGAATGCCCCCGGGGCCTCCAGGGCTCCCACCCGCGTAAGGTGGACACAGGTCTCACCCGTCTGGGCCATGCCATCCGCACCTGTAGCACAGATGTGGAAATCACACCTTCCGGGTGTTTCTCACCCCCAAGAGGCAGTGTGGGACGCAGGCCCTTCTGAACCCCTGGGTACGGGGCCGGGTGGGGGGCAGCCTGGCCCTGGGAGGCACGATCGAGCCCTCCCCCACCTGGCTCAAGACCTCCTTCCCGCCTGCAGGGCTGCTGCCTGGAGCGTGGGACACTGGGTCACTCAGCCCGAGGCCCGGCTTGGCCACCCGCGCTAACAGGCTCCAGGTCTCTCCGGCTCCGCTGTTTTGATTCTGTGATTCTCTGCGTGGCGCTTACCCAGTGGCGTCTGAGAGGCGCCGCCTCGACTGCTTTCCTCAGCGGCCCCCGCGGCGCCAGGACAGCCCCCTGGCCGGCGGTGGACCGGTGGGTGACGGGGACAACAGGGGCTTGGACTCTGCAGTGGATGAGGGGTCGCCGTCCTGCATCACCTCGTCGGCCCCTCCGAGGTGGTGGACGTGATCCAGAGAAGCTGGCCCGGGCCCCGGACTCCTCTGCCCTCCCGGGGCTGCAGGCTGACCGCTCCAGGTGCGCTGATGAGCTAGCAGCAGGCTTTCTGAGGAAAGAAAGCCCGATGGGGTGCTTCTTCTGACGCTCCAGGCTGGACAGTCCACTGGCCTGCACAGGCCTGGCTGCTGCGGCCTCCCTGCCCCCTGGGGCAGGCCTGGGACCCCACCCTACGCCGGGCCTAGGGGAGCGGGGCCTGGACTCAGCCGCCCGCCCCTCCCCGCCACCCCTCGATGCTTGACCAGGGCTGCCAGGCCCCCCAGACACAAGCACAGCCAGGAGACGGCCACGACCCGGGACCAAAGGAAGACCCTTCCCCAGCTGAGCAGACAGGCATCTCCCCGTGCCTCCTGGGTGTGAAGCCCTCCAGTGGGACCCACACAGGCCTGGCGTCACTCTGGGTGCCACTGGAGGGAGGAGGGGGTTGGCACTCCTGGGCGGTGTTCTCTCTCTATGGCCTGCCTTTCCGGGAAGGGTTTCTTGCGCCTGAAGCCCACTCCCGCAAGGGCCAGCTCTGTCGTCCGCCAGCTCAGTCCTTGCTGGACCTGGGTCACTGACTGAGGGAGTCGTGGCCTGACCCACACAGAGTGCAGCCACCTCGGGGCCTCGAGGGACACGGGGTGCAGGAAGCTCTGAGCACTGTGTCCACCTGAAGCTGCCTGATGGCAGAGCCCAGACCTCACTCGGCCAGAGCGGGAGCCCTGTGCACACCCCGGGGGCCCTAGACCCTCCCTCGGTCCCGTACCAGCACAGGCCAGCCGCCCCCCGTCCGGGCCCTGAGCCAGGCCTCTGACCGAGTGTCCTGTGAAAGGTCCCCGAGGCTGGTCCGGGCAGCCCATGGGGGTGGAGGAGGCCTCTGGAGTGGGATGGGGGAGATGGCAGAGCTGATGGGTGGGGGGCATCCACAGAGCAGGGACACCCGGTCTGCAGTTCAGGGAACTCTCCCCAGGAGGGTCACGCGACGCGTTAGAGGGAGTGACCGCTGCACAGAGAGTCAGGGGCCCAGAGCCTGGGTATGGACGCTTGTTCCGCTGGACATCCCTTTCCTTTCGCCTGTGGACACCCCGACGTGAGGCTTGGGTGAGCCGACCCCGGGGCTGGGGCAAGGGCATCCGGTGGCCTGGGCTCCCACCAGGCAGAGGCCTTCAGAAGAATGGCCTCTCGCGCGTCGTCCCCCTGTTGCCTCCTGTTGGTGACCGAGGTCCTCCGGTTGCTCAGGCCACCCTGGTGCTTCCGTGCAGCCCTGCACCGCCACGGCTGCCACCGTCCCAGCAGAGTGGTGAGAAGCAGAATCCCACCTTCAGGCCTGTGAACTCTGCTAGTTTCACCGTGGAGCACAGGGGTGGGGTGGCTCCAGGCAGCAGTCAGGAAGGAGAGGGGGGCATGGGAGCCACAGCCCCTCGTGGTCACCGCCCTCTCTGGAAGCCACAGCTCCCCCTTTCCAACACTCTCCCCATGGGGAGGGGTGGAAGGATCAGGGGCCTGGGGTCTGGGGTGAGCAGGGGCAAACTGAGGGGCAGGAGCCCAGATCCTGGGCCAGCTCCTCAGAAAGCGGGGGGCGGTCCTCAGGGCTCCCGGGTGGTAACCGAGGGGCCCCCTTGTCTCTGGAACTCGAGGAGCAGCCTCTGTGGGGATGAAGAAGAGTGCATCTCGACACACAACCCTGACCCAGGACGGGGCGGGAGTCCGAGGAACGAGCAGGCCACCCCAGGCCGGGCCGGCACCTGCAGCTGCGCCCTCGGGAGCCCACGTGGCCAGGGAAGGGGCCTTGGAGTCGGGGAGCGCGCAGGGTCTCCTCCGCACACAGCCGAGACTTCTGGCCCAGCTCTGAGGAACGGCAGTGATGGTTTTCTGGCTTTGCTTTGCTTCTGCTTTTCACGTGTTACATTACCTGGCAAGTAATGATGAAATCCAGCAGGAAAATGGCAACACAGGTGGTGCTGGTGCTGGGGACTGAATTATTCATCGTGTTAAATTATTAAGTTTGTATTTGAAGTTGCTGGTGAGCCCATGTGTGCCGAGAGCCCGTCCCAGCCCTTCCTGCGGGGCCTGCGACCCCCTTGCCAGACCCCATGCCAGGATTGAAGAAGGACTTAAAGTGATCCTGGGCCCTCCCGGGACAGAGGGGACCAGCAGGCGCCAGGCCTCCCTGGAGGGAGTGCAGGGAGCCAGGCAGGGGCTTCCAGGACGCTTGGGGCTGGGGGGGGGGGGGGCGGGAGTTGCTGGAGCAAGGCGGCCGCCTCCCCTTCCTGACACCTGGAGTGACCCCGTGGGGGCCGCAGGGGGGACTCTAGGTGGCGCTGTGGCGTCTCAAACCCAGCACCACGTGCTCCCGGGCTTCGGCATAGCCCTGCTTTGGGTCAGGGGTTCCCAGCCCTCAGGGGCTGCCTTCTGCATTTGAAGAGCCCGCAGAGCACTGAGCTCAGGGCTCTATCCCTGTCCTGCCGGCCGGCCAGGGTCCCATAGCCCAGACGTGGCCGTGGCCAAACACACACGCCCCGAAGCTGACCCCTTGGTCGCAACGCCTCCCCCTCTCCAGCTCCCGGCACCCGCTGCCCAGCCCGACCTGCCGCCGCCCAGCTCCCCCACCCCGACACCCTCCTGCGTCTTCAGCCCGCTGACGCTGACGGGTGCCCTTGGCTTGGCCTTTCCTGCTGTTATGGACGTCTCCCGCTCAGCTCCTGCCTCTCTGGCCACTGCGGGCTGGGGCACTGGTCACCAGAACCCAGGTCCTCTTCTGGGTGCTCACAGGGCCGTGAGTGCCCACCTGGGGTGTGGCCCCGAGGCCGGGCAGAGGCCATGAGCTGAGGTGCCTCCCTGCCATGGGGGCTGGCCTGGCTGGTGGGCAGTTCCAGGCTGTTCCCCTCATCTCCCGCCCAGAGCGGGTCCCCCGCCCTCCAGTCTTCGTCAGGTCCCACAGCTGCCCGGCCTCTCCCTCTCCCAGAGTGCCGGTCATCCGGACCTGGGACTGTCACCAACCTTGTCTATTTCTCCATAGGAGGGTCTGAGACCCTGCTGGGTCCCCCAACCCCAGCCCAGGGCCTGGACAAATGTGAGAACTGAAGAGGCAGCTATGTGTGTGGTGGGTCTAAAAGGGGTAACAACATAAACAGACACACAGAGACAGAGACAGAAAGAAGGTGATGACCCCACAGGTGACCTCCGAATGGCGACCCCGCAGGGAGGGAGGAGGAGGGAAGGAGGGCCGGGCAGCGAGGCCCACGGAGGCCTCTGTCCTCTGTCCTCCGACGTGGTGCGGGCCTGGGTCACAGGGTCAGTGGGGTCATGGAAACTGTGGGCCGAGCACGGACCCCTACACTCCTGTCTTGGTGATGGGCACACCCAGTCACACCCCGCCAGGATGCCCCAAGGTCAACGGGGTGTCCCCGTGCTTGTAAGGGCAGCTGGGCTCACGGGTCGTGGGGCTGCTCTGGACTCAGCTGTGGTCACCCCCCAGGTCCACGTGGTGGTAGAGGCGGAGGGCAGAGGCTCCAGTGGGGAGAAGGGGCTTCTCTTTCCTGGACCCACACCTCTCCCACCGGTGTCCACACCCAGGTTCTGAGTACACTAAAGGGCCAGGCTGAGCAGACCCTGAGGGCTCAGGCTGGACCCTCAGAACCCCAGACACCTGGAAACAGGCAACCACTCTCTCCACAGAGCACCTGTCCCCAGACCTGCAAAAGGCCTGGGGCTTCGACCCACGTCACGTGAAGGGTGGCGGTAGAGGTAAATGAACGTGTGCTTCTGACACTCCTAGGGGTCAGCCAGTGCACGCTAGCAAGAGGCGCTCCCTGCAGCCTTGAGCACCGTGTTCGGTCCCCAGGCCCACCCTTCTGAGCAGCCCCACCGCACCCACCTTGCACCTCCTTGCCCACATCCGGGTGACAGGAGCTATCGGCAGGAGGAATGGACAGAGCTGAGGCCAGCTCCCACAGCCCCTGCGTCCGGGGAGGCTGCAGCTCCAGGCGTCCTGGGATGTGAGCCTCCCCCAGGGCCAGCAGAGCCCTCGCTGGCCAGAGTAGCTGCAGAGTGGCGGTGCCCCTGCCAACTCCCAGAAAGCTGTGCTGGCCTCCTCCACCCCTCCCCTTCCTCACTCCTGCCGGCTGGGGGGCCCTGCCGGGCCACCAGTGCGCACAGTTGGGCCTGCAGACGGTCAGCGAGGGATGGGCGCTGGGAGCCCAGGCTCCAAGCACATGGGGGGAAACAGGCATGCCCTCTGGAGTTCAGGCGGACTGTCCTGGGGGAGCGGCGTGAGGAGTGCCCCCCCGGGGTGGGGTTTCCAGGATCTGCCCCTTCCACCCCAGGCCCAGGGAGTCCTGACGCCTCAGCTGAGAGGGGAGGGTGAAGGCTGACGCAGCGGCCACCAGGGGGGTCCGCCCACCAACCAGGAGGCCAGCGGAGACCCGGACCCCTCCCACAGCACTCTTGCGACCCCAGGAGGGGTGGTGGGACTGGAGGTCGAGCCGCCGACCTTGCAGCGACCCGGTCTCCCCGCAGCGCGGTTAACGCCGCAGAGGAAATCCCGGAGGCCCCAGGGAGGGGGCGGCCGCGGCGGGGGCGGGACTGCGGGGACACGGAGCGGAGCGGCCGGTCCGCAGTGACCTCTGCGCGTCCCTGCCCGGCGTGGGGCCGCCAGCCAAGGGGGCGAGGGTCTCTCGGTCTCTGTCCCACTAAAATGAAACGGCGTGGCTCCTTCTCTGCGACTCTATCACGCAGAAAAATAGGTCCCGGTCGGTCTGCGGGCTGCTCTCCTCCAACGGTTGGATGGGTTTTCTGGCGTCTGGGGGCTGCCTTCTCACGCCCAGTGGTGCGGGAGGCCCGGTAACGGCGGGGGTCGGGGGCCAAGGCAGCGCTCAGGGGCACTCGGCCCGGTCGGGACCGCTGTCACCGGCCGCGCCGGGGAACCCCTTTCCGCGCGCGTCGGCGGAGAGTGGGATGGCGACCAGAGCCGCGACGCCCAGCTCCCCCCGACAGCGGCTGGACTAGAAAGGGCTTCGCTTACTGGCGCCGCGCACGTATCCGTCCGCACGCTAGGTGCCCCAAACGGGCGGAAGCGGATGGGAGTGCGGGACCTTGTCTCGCCGTTGGGGGGGCGGCCCCCGCCCGGTCCACACAGAGGGGATCGGATGACGCGGGCTGGGGCCAGTATCTGGGGCTCTGGACTGAGGGGTGGGCCAGGGTCGTGCGCGCTGGCTCGGGAGCTCGCGCCCCGGGATCCCCCCCGAATCCGGCCCGGGGGCAGCGCTTTGGAGGGGAAAGGGGGGCGCGGCTCCGCCCCTCCGGTCCCCGCCTCCCGCGGGCGCCCGCCCAGCCGCCGCGGCCCCGCCCACCTCGTCACGCTCGGACGCGGGCGGGGGGCGGGGAGCGCCTCCATGTGATGCGCCCTCCTCGCGGTGCCCTTCAGCTTCAGCCGCAGTTCCAGGGGCGCCACATGGACCCGGCCGGCCCGAGCGCGCTCTGCCGCTGACCGCCCGCCCGCGCCCCGGCCCCAGCCCCAGGAAGGTAACCAGCGGCCCCGCGCGCAGCTCCTTCCCAGGACCCGCAGGGCGGGCACTCGGCCCCAGATGCCCCCTTCCCGGCCCGGGCTGGGCGCTCGGTCAGCCCCCGGCGGGCGCTGTCCGCCGGCGCGGTGCTGAAGCGGCCCAGGGGTCGCGGCCCGCGCCCTCCCTCGTTCTTACTCCTTCTCCGAGTCTCCTGCCTCTCGCGTCTCCCCTTCCCCTCCCTCGTCCTCTGTCTTTTTCTTTCTTTCTCCTGGCGCTCTCCCGCCTGAGGGCCGCTTGGCAGAGCCGGGCAACTCGCTCGCCCGCAAAGCCAAGGGGTGCGGCGGCCGCGGGAGCCCTGAGCCGTGCGATGGGGCGGTGGGAGCACTAGGGGAGCTCCGGCAGCGCCCCGGCCTCTCAGGGCTGGGCCCTGAGACTCCCTCCCCACCAGGAGGCAGGGGAGAAGTTTGGAAGAGAATCTGCTTTGCGGCAAAGGCGCCCCTGCGCGCCAGCGCTTTGCGGGGAGGCAGGGGTACGCTCGCCCCCCCATCCCTCCCCAGCCTGCACACACGCGGGTCTCCTTCATCTGAAAAGGAAAAAAACCCCCATAAAACAGTGGATCTCCAGGGACCTGGGTTTCCTTGCCAGGAGAGACCTCACCAGACAGGGGGTGGGGGGTGGGGGCACCGCAGCTGCTGTTTTTACAGGAAGCACCTCCTCACCAGACTTGCAGCTGGCCTGGACCCTGGAGGTCCCCACCCATGCAGATGCAGGGGGAGGGGTGGTCTGCCCCCCATTTCATTTGTTCCCGAAGGCTGGGGCCCCTGCAGTTTCTCCCTTCCACCCCAGTCTCTGCTGTGTGCAGGGAGCAGTGGGTGCTGGCCTCTCCCCTGGGTGAAACCTGGTCTCCCAAGACTTCCATCCGAAGCCAAAGGGAGCTCCCACCCAGGTCCCACCCACACTGACCTTTCCCATCCTTTAGATGGGTCTCCGCGCCCATGGCCCAGGGCTCCACCAGGGAGGCAGCAGAGCCAGTCACCTCCAAACGCCCCTGGGCCTGCCCCCACTTCTCAAAGGCAGCTTCTCCTCGGAGCTGCACGCTCCCATCCCTGCAGTAGCAGCCGGACGCCGGCTTCACAAACCCCAGGGGCCCAGAGAGACCGCTTTGCAGGGACCTTCCCAGACCCAGGTGCCTGTCCCATGTTGAAGTCCAGCCTCCAGGTGTTGGGGGGACCACGAATGATGCTTTCTCACACCCCAGACCTGCTTCTAGGGGAAGTTGGGAGGGGACAAGGAAGAAGTCCTCCCCCAGCCCCGTTGGTGACCTGTGACCATTTCCTCTCCCCAAGCAGAGAACTCCTGGCCACATTCGCATGTGAGCTGTGACCCTCCGAGGAGCCGCCGAGAACTCAAAGCCATCACCATGGAATTCGTGATGAAACAGGCCCTGGGAGGTAGGGAGAGGGGGGCACCCTGCACACCCAGCAGCACGCAGACACACGGGGTCTCACGCAGCACGTGGTCACCGTCGGACTTCACCACACAGTCCCCGCAATCACACCTACAGGCTCCCTCTGGACCGGGGCTGGGGGCTGGGGCGGGGGGACGAACAGGGAGGGGCCAAAGGCGGTGCGTCCTGAATCCCCTGGCCAGCTTTGGGGGTGGGGGAGGATGCATGCCAGTGCACTGTGTCCGGGCGGAGCCCCCCAGGTGGCCCTGAGCAGCAGTACCTCTGTCGGCCTTGGGAGGACACCCCAGGGCGCACCAGGGGTCAATCCCACTGGTCAGATCCGGTGGCCCCCCACGGGGACTTTGCTTCTGATGCGCAGGGGTGCAGGAGGCCGCAGAGTGGCCGCAGCAGGCAGAGTGGGGGTAAGGAGCAGAGCTGGACCTGTGGCCTCCAGCGAGGACTTTGCAGTGTCACGAGGGAGGGGCCCCAGCGTGCACAGGCAGGTAGCTTGTGTGTACCCACCTGCGTCCCCACCTCCCCGCCCCCGTGAAGGCAGTGCAGCCTCTTTGTGTGTTGGGCGAGGGGACCCCCCTTCCAGCCCTGCTGCTGCTTTTGAAAGGAATCCTGTGCCTCCTTGGGTCAAGGCCATCAGCACAGCCGGAGAGCCTGGCCCAGGAGAGGAAGATGATGTAGGACAGTGAGCTGAGACCCTGGCCCAGGAGGTGGGCGGGGGAGCGGATCGAGGTCCGCACTGGCACAGTTGCATCCTGGTCAGCCTGGCCCACGGGGCCGGCCCTGTGCACCCTGGCTCCCCTGGTGCAGCGGCAGCTCTGGGAGCTCCCTGTGATGGGAGCCGGCGGCCGCTGCCTGATTCTGCCATTAGAGATGTCTTCCTCGTGTGACGGGACCACCCCGGGACCATACGTGGCCTCTGTGGGTCACACCCTGACCTGACGCCTTTCACAGCTGGGCACGTGTCAGGTGATGCATGACAGGGCCACCTCTTGGCAGGAGTGATGGGGAGCTTTTCACCAGAGGTGGGGCACCATGGGGGCTCTGGTGCTAGGAACGAGGGGCAGGATAGAGGGGCCAGTGCCACCGTGCCCAGGACAGGAACCTCACGGGTGGGCTTGTCTCCTGGAGAGTGACTGCATTTCCACTCAACACGGATTAAATGGAAAGACGTCTGGGCCTGGCCCGGGGCCACATTTCCTGAGACTTCATGGTCAAAGGTAGGCTGCGGGTTGCGTCTAATCATAATGGTTACATCACTGGAACGTGATTCAGGGACAAAAGCAGCAGGAGGCACCAGGAGGGACCCAGGTTCCACGCAGCCGGTCCCAGGCTGTTACAGATAATTAATCAGGTGGCTAATTCGCGCCCCGAGGTGGGCTTGCAAGAAACGGAAATATCTGATTTCGCTGTCTGCGTGGCTGAAATCAGCTGGGTAATTGCCTGCCTGGATTCCCTTTGTTCCGTGTCAGCCCAAAGTTTCTCCTGCGGCAGTGACAGGGCGGCTTCACCAGTGACGTGGGAGCCTGGGCGCCGCCAGCGGAGGCCCCTCGGGCAGCAGCTACTCCCTGGGGCCCCAGACCCGGCGTTCCCCCGAACTCCCACCCCGTTCGCACCCCAGTGCTGCTGGGGGCAGGGGCTGCTCCAGGTGAGGCCTTGCTTTCTGGTGCCGTGTTTTCTCTCCCCCTGGTGGGCGTCATTTTGGTCTCTCGGGATGAGTGTGGGTGAGAGACAGACAGACGGAGACCAGGAGATGATTCCAAGAGGGGCCAGAGCCCCGGACACGGAGGCGGGACGAACCCCGGACGCCGTCCAGAGACAGGCTAACTCAGAGGGGATACGGCCAGAGACAGACCGAGAAAAAGATGAAGGGAAATGCCTCAGACACTGGAGTCACAGAGATGTGGGGAAACGGGACTGGAGGGAGGTGGATGCAGGAGCAGGGCAGCGGGAGCCAGGCTGCGGGGATCAGGCAGGGAAGGTGGCTGGGGGCTTAGAGGCTCAGAACAGGACAGCCGAGGAAAACATGGAAAAGACGGGGCGGCCGAGACGGAGACTGGGGAACCCGGGGAATCAGGTCAGGAAGTATAAATGCAGGACAGAGAGACAGACAGAGGGACAGACAAAGAGATGTAGACAGAGACAGATTGACACAGACAGAGAGACATAGAGGGACAGACAGGGAGAAACAGACAGAGAGGGAGACAGAGAGAGACAGACAAACAGAGAGACAGAGAAACAGACACAGGGAGACAGTGACAGACATAGACATACACAGACAGAGACAAACAGACAGGCAGACAGAGAGGCACACAGAGACAGGGATGTATTAGAAACAAACTGAGAAATAGAGTCAGGGCCAGAAGCAGAGACACATCCGCACACACACGCACACTCAGAGAAAGGCTCACAGCGGAAATGAGGGGAGAGGCAGGCCTGGAGGGAGCCCCAGGCAGGCCTTGCCGCGCTGGGGACGAGACTCCATGTGGCCTAATTAAGCCGGGCCATCTGCCTGGCCCTGCCTCTCAGGCAGGCCCTTTGTTGGGGCAGAGGTTTCCAGGTGACTGCCTGGTGGGCAGAGCAGCTGCAGGACTCAGGATTCCCACATCACACAGACAGACAGACGGGGCGCCCACAGCCCCCCAGACGCATGCCTGTGTCTGCCCAGCCTTGTCCACTCTGGGGCTCTTAGGAGGAGCCCAGTCTGGGACCTGCAGGGCCGTGGACAGGTGCACGCCCTCCACACCTCTGGCCCCCACCTGTCTGGCCCTGACGTGTTCACCCCCCCTCCAGCACCCTTGAGCGCGGAGCGTTCTGGGGAGGGCTGACGGGGCTTGTCCGGGGCACACACGCCTCTCACTTCCTCAGTCATCTGGTCTCTGCTCTTCCAACAGCCTCTGCCCCGTCCATCCTGCTTGTCTGCACGATCTGGGCACCACGAGGCGGGGCTGGGCCGTGGGCAAGCCGGCTGTGTGCCGGTGCTGCGGGACAGACGGGAACGCGCGGGGTCAGGGAGAGCCAGTTCACACTTGGATGGCCGTGAGTCCCAGGCGAGCCCTGCCCGTGACCCTCTGTAGGCACCTGCCTGCCCCGTGTCTGCGGCTCGGCCCGTACCGGGGCCCCTGCCCTGCCGGCGGGCTTCTGGCTCTGCCGCTGTGGCTGCCGCGGGGCCCTGCTGAGGGCCCTCTCCTCCACTGGCCTGTCTGGTTGGACAAGAGCCCGCCTCTCTGGGGACCACAGGTCACGTGGGAGCCGGCACAGACCTCGGGGCACCTACTGCTGGAGGGAAGGGAAGTGGGGGCTGATGCGGAGGTGTCACGTCGTGGTGACGAGGGGCCGCGGGGGGCAGTGCGGGCAGGCCGGGGAGGGCCGCTGGGAGGGGCCGGCAGGTGGGCTGCAAGCTGCGGGCATGGGGGCGGGGGCTGGCCGCGGCCCGGCTGTGGGTGGTGAACAGGGGGACTCAGGCGCTGACACATCAGCTGTCCTGCCTGTCACGTCTCAGCAAGGCCAGCGGCCCCAAACCCTGACTTCACGCAGACTCCCGGCTTCGAGCTGCTCCTCTGAGGGCAGGTGGGTGGCGTGGGCCACAGAGGAAGGGACGGTGAGATGGCAGGGTCTGCGCGGACGCCCGGCCTCTGGGCCCCTGGAGTGGACACTGGAGGGCTCTGCTCAGGGCCCACCTCTCTCTCTCCCTCTCTCGACGCAGCCCGCGTGGGACCGGGCGGGGCCCCTGGAGTGTCTGCTCTTAGGGCCTGAGCTCTCCGTGGACTGACGGGGCGCCTGGGTTCCTTCAGACTCAGAAGACGTGATCCCTGGGAGGCGGCTCTGCCGGCGCCTGCCCTGAGGCCGGGGAGCTGGGGGCACTCAGGGCTGGCCAGGGAGCATTCTTCTGAGGCCAAGTGGTCGAGGAAAGTGAACAGCTATCGGCAAACTTTTTCTCCCCGAGAGAAACGTCCTGGAGAACTTGACAGGTGTTGGGCCTCCTGAGGTCCATCAACACACCCTGACGTTTAACTGAGCCAGCGTTCCGTCCCCAAGAGAAGAAAACATTGACGCACGGTCACGTGATGCTTGGGAGCTTGTCTGCGGCAAAGTGGCCTTGAGCCAGGGCCAGGCGCTCCGCCGCGTCTGCACAGATCTGGGACTCAGGGTCCTCAAGGGTGTAATTTGAAGAAACTGTCTTCCCCCAAGACCAGGAAGTGGCGATGGCCCCGGAGCTATATTTGCCTCGTGGACAAGAGCGTGGGCAGTTGGCGGGGTGGCGTGGTCCCTGTAGACGCTCGCCAGACTAAATCAGGAGCAGTGTGTCTATTTTGGCCCAAGTGACCCGGTTCGTAGCTGTCTGTCCCATTGTTCCGCTCAGTGTGGCATGTTCTGTGTCTGGAACACACTTAGGTCCTCCGGGCTGGTGAGGGGGAGGGGAGGGTTTCCTGGAGGAGGGCATGTCTGAGGTGGGCTCCAAGGAGGAGTGGACGGACTGGGACCCAGTACACGCAAAGGTCCAGGGGCCGTAGGGGCTGGGACGGGCTTGGAGGGCAGCCCAGTGCCCAAGCCTAAGCTCAGGTCTGCCTGGCCACACCCAGGGGCTCGGTCAGTGTGGACAGCGTCCTGCGGAGAGTCGGCCCTGGGCCCGGCCTGCGGGCAGGGAGGCTGGTCTGGGCGCGGCTGAGAGGCTGCCCTCTCTCCAGAAGCGGGGGGGCAGGGGGCCCGTGCCTGGTGCGTGGGGAGGACGAGGGAACGACCAGCCGCTGTCCTGAGGCCGGCATGTCTGCGCGTGTGTGGGCGGCAGGAGCTCCAGCACCCAGACCTGCGTGGAGGGAGGGAAGGTGCTCTACTGACACCCCCCGGGGAGAGCCTGGGCCGGGGGCCTCCACACCTTGCTGGTGATGGGCTGTGCGCTCTCGGCCGGGACACCTAGGGGGTCTCGTGGGGATCAGTTCCCAGATGTTTAGGGGCCACAGGGACCAGATCCAGGAGAAGGGAGGGCAGCGCCCTCTGTGAGCCAGGAGCCCTGGGCAGGGGAGCCCCCCCTCGGGGCCAGCACCTCCCCCGCCTCTAGGCTGTTGGAGGCCTCCTTCCTCTTCCCTGCTGCCAACTCCGCAGCGCCCAGCTGAGGCCTGTCTGCAGCTGCTTTTGGGGGGCCCAGAACTGGGGCTCCCGAGGTCTCTGCCGGTCAGACGTGGCTCTGCCCCGACCCTCCCTTGCCTCGCCTCCTAGGACGTCAGGTCAGGGCCGCAGAGGCAGTCCTGTCCCGGCCCCCGGTGTCCGCCCGTGGGACTCTACGTCGAGGGCGAGGCCGGGCGTCCCCATCCTGTCCCAGACCCAGGTCCTGAGGCCTGAGCTGGCCGCACAGGCTCCCCCGCCCTGTCTGTCTGCTTCAGGGCTCACTCTGCTTGTCAGGGGCCTCCCACATGCCCAGGGCTGCTCTGCTGGGACACTGGCCGGGGGAGGCCAGGCTCTCTGGCATCGGGTAGGCTGAGCGTCACAAGGTGAGCTGTACTGCAGGGAAAGGAGCAGATTGGGAGGGAAACTAGAATTCTGCACTGGGGAGAATGCTTTTGACTCAGATTACAGAGAACCAGACAGAGTGATTTGAATCGGTTTGTTTTTTTCACATGATGAGGTGTCAGGAAGTGGTTCAGCTGCTCAGCGGTACCATCAGGGACCTGGCTCTGGCTCTCATTGTGCTACTGTCATCCTAGTGGAGCGTTCCGCTTGCTCCTCGCCGCCACAAAGTGGCTGCTGCTGCTCCGGCGTCACGTACACAGTCAGGGGAGGACGAAGGAGACAATCCCTTTGTCTGCTTGGCGAGTGTGTCTGTGGAATCTCATAGATGGTTTCCATTTATGTGTCATGGGCAGGAAGGTCTGGGAAGGTGAGGGCCAAGGAGGCACATCACCCTCCAAACAAGGCAGCTTGCATCAGCTTGGGAAACCTGGGTTTCCAGGTGCAGGAGCCCCGGACCACGAGCTCTCAGAGGGCAGAGGTGCCTCCTCCTCCCCCTGCTCGCTCTTGAGAGCCGGGCTCCTCCTCCACAGGCGGCTGGCAAATACTTGAAGATTAAATACCAATTTTCACTCAGCATGGGCTGCCCAGATGCCATGTTGGATCGAGAAAGTGCTGGCTTACTTCATGGGGCTCAGTGAAGACGCTTCTTACCCCTTGTCTCGTAGAGAAAACTGCCTGTTCTCCCGAAGCGCTGGACAGCCCTTCCCTCGGGAGAGGGCACTCCTGGTGGTTCAGCCGCCACTCAACCTGGGGCTTTAGCCCGAACCAGGGAGTAAACTGCATATAACGCGCTTCAACGCATGAAGTCATTTCTTTTTTGCCGTGGTTGGCGAGGACTTCTGGTTGGGATTAAAGCGCGTGTTTGAATAGTTCCTGCGTGACGAGCTCTCAGGAATCTTGTGCTGACATGGGAGGCTGCTGGGCTGGCTCCGGGTCGCCCTGCATTTGATGCTGGGACATTTTACAGAGTGGGCAGGGACTGAATGAAAACCTCAGAGCCAGCATCAAGTCCAGGCAAATCCCAGTGCTGACAAGTTTCAGAGACCTCAGCCTCGTGAACCCAAACCCAGGTCAAGACAGATCAGGGGAGGGGGCTCCCGGCAGCTGCAAGCGGCCCCTCCCTAAGGCGGCCCCCTCGGGGCTCCTGCCCCTCGTGGCAGAGGAGAGGAGAACGGGGTCCTTCCGAGGCTCCTGCCGTTGGCTGTCGGCTGCTCAGAGCCCCGGATCCTGTCTGGGCGGGGGGCGGGGGCTCTGGCTGGGGTCCGTCCGGAGCCTCCTCATGGCCTCTGCCTGTGCTCTGGGCTCCGTGCAGATCAGCTTTCCAGCTTTGCCCGCACTTTTCTCGTCTCCTGGACAGGGTAGAACGTGGCTTCTCTCGCCCCGCCAGGGTCAGTCAGGACCTCCGGCTGCTTCTTAGGGGGGTGGCCCCGTGGGTCCCTTCTGGTCCCCTGGACTAGACCATGAGCTGTAGTGTCTGAGGCCAGGCCCCTCCTTGGGGGCCAGTGGGAGGCTTAGGTTACTGGGTGCCGAGTTCTGAGGGTGCTGCCTGCTGAGTGCTGCAGGTGCTGTGCGTTGGATTCTGACTGCTAGTTCTGGGTGCTGAGTGCTGGGTGCTGGGTGCTGGGTGCCAGTGCAGACTGAGCCTCAGAAGGTCGAGGACTCCTGGGGTCGGGCAGCTGGCCGGAGCAGCCCCAGGGCTGCATCCTTTGGTGCTAATGGCCGCTCCTAACATTCCCCGGGGAAAGCCGTGGCCGTGTCCGAGTGGAAACATCAGAACTGCCTGCTGAGCTCTGCTTCCTCGGCTGGGAGGTGGGCTTCACCAGGAGGGTGCTGGCCACCGCGTGCGCCCCAGGCCGCCTCAGCCCCGGGCGTCTGCCTTTACCCTCTGGGCCCCTGCGGCCCAAGAGCTGGCGGGAAGGCCGCAGGTGCGGGGCCTCTTGGGAGAGGAAGAAGTGCAAGGGCTGCGGGCGGGCGGAGGAAGCAGGGAGGACAGAAACAGTTTAACAGAAGCTGAGGGCGGAGCCCCAGCAAGCTGCCAGCCTCGGGCCCCGGAGGGTGTTTGGGGCCGAGGGCCACCTTGCACTTAGCGTCCTTCAGAAGGAAGCCTCTGGAAATGGGTCTGCTCTGCGCCTGGCCCACGGGCTGCTGTCTGCCAACACCCTGCTGGCGGGGCCCGCCCTGCACAGGAGCAGACGCGGCCGGGTCCGTGAGGCCCCGCACAGTAGCACCCCGACGCCCCCCTGCCTCGCTGTTCCACTGCAGCTGTGCATCGGGCTGTGGTCAAGGGGGTCTGTGCGCCTGGCACCAGGCCTGCGTGGAGGTGGCTAGGAGGGGCTGCTGGGGGGCAGCAGCTCGTGAGCCTCTGCTCCCGCCCCAGGTGGCCTCAGGGCCCAGGCCCTCCCCCGGCAGACTGGGCAGCGGGTGAGCGCAGGGGAGCTGGGGTCCAGGCGCGAGGAAGCCGGCGGCCACACCACCTGTCCCAGATCCTGGTTCTGTTTGGACTCGCTAATCAGCATTTTCATCTTGCCTCTGTCTCCACGTGTCCCCTCCTGAAGCCAAGACCAGACGTGCCACCTGGCACCTGGCTCAGCGGGCAGGGACAGCGGCGGCGGCCTGGGGCCTCTCCCCGACGGGTGTGGAACATCTGACCAGTGCCCCAGACCAGCAAAAGAGGTTTTCCAGGCCACAGAGGCAGGAGGAGCGTCACAGAAGATGCGGGCAGCGCGGGCCGGGGTCTGATTTAGTCAAGACTAGAGCGGGGGCCTTCCACGTGACCAGCCAGCCGGCCAGCCCCCCGGCCGTGCCCCTGGGCCGGCTTCAGGAGGCGAGGCTGCCAGGCCTGGGGCCAGAGCATAGTGGTCAGCAGGGTGAGACAGGGCCCATGCCTTGGGCCTCCCCTCCCCGAGGGCTGGGCAGAGACGCTCCGGAGGGCGTGGGCTCTGTCTGCCGGCTAGGATGAGGCAGAGTGTCCACTCGCCCGCCCCCGTTCCTTCGGAGCTTGGCCAGCAGGTGGGAGTGCGGCTGGACAGGTGTTTGGAAGCCGGGCCCCGGGGCGGTGGATGATGGACAGTGGATGGTGGCGAGACAGGTTTGGCTGCCCCTTGGACGCTGGTCTACTCCTTGGCCCGGGGTGTCGAGGAGACTCCGTTGCAGGCCAGGCAGGCAGTGCCCGCGGACCCCGGCCACAGGCCCCTCAGGCCAAGCACCTCCACAGGGCAGCGGGGGGGGCGTCTTTGAGGGGCTTCACTTTGCAAGAACATTAACTGTTGAATGTGTATCATCACAATTAACATCTGATCTAACTTGTGTCACCTTGACTTTCACCTTTTTTAAATGCTTCCTTGCTATTTCACTTATTTAATCTTAATACATTGGACTAAATTTTCTTTTTAAAAACCTTCTGCAGTGTTTTGGAACCCGCACGCCCTTTGAAAACATTATTCAAGCTCTAATTGTTGCCGTCACGGGCGACGCTGTGTGTTTCGAGCTCTCGCCAAGTCCTTCCGGCGGTTCTGTGAGCTCCTCTGTCCGGCCTTCACCCACACCCGCCTCTGTTCTTTGTGATTCCGGTCTGGAGGCTTGGTATTACCGTTGATGTTTTCTTAATACATAAACTTTTTTTTTTTTTTTTTTTTTTTTGCGGTTCGCGGGCCTCTCACTGTTGTGGCCTCGCCCATTGCGGAGCACAGGCTCCGGACGCGCAGGCTCAGCGGCCATGGCTCACGGGCCCAGCCGCCCCGCGGCACGTGGGATCTTCCTGGACCGGGGCACGAACCCGCGTCCCCTGCATCGGCAGGCGGACTCTCAACCACTGCGCCACCAGGGAAGCCCCCATAAACATATTTTTATCTTTGCATTCAATTTGATGAGGTATTTATCCACGTTTATTTTTTAACATGAAAGTGGGTTTTTTTTCCTACCATGAAACTAATAAATGTTCATTGTAAGGAATTGCAATAATACAGAAAACATAAAGAAGTGATATGGAAAATTGAGACACCACGTTGCTTTCAAACTCATCTGCTAGAATCACTCATTACTTATGTGAAATAATATTATTTTTTTCCAGGAGAAATGCCTTCAGACCTGTTTCTAATTTTAAAAGACTCTGCAAAGTTCTTTACGCTGTCCATTTATTAGAACTAGCTCGGGGCTCAGCTGGCTGTGCCAAAGCTGGGGGCCGAGGATCAGCCTGCCACGGTGACTATGGCTTAAAACAGCTTTAGACAGAAAACGCGGGACAGCGTCATTTCCTGACAGCAGCCCTTTGAACAGTGCGTGTTTCAGGGAGGTTTCTGTCTGCTGTGTAGACAGGTTTAGACGAAACTCGCCCTTTGGGTGATGAGCTACAGAATCAGTACAGACTTAACTCCAAGTTCCAGGAACAGTTTGTAAATATTTGCCCACCTTCCTCCCATCCTCCTGGCAGAGGTGGGGCTGCAGGTATAACTCGAATCCAGACCCAAGGAGCCCGTTGGAACGGAAAGTACCAGCAAGGAGCGGTCCTTGTGGACGCGTCCCCGCTGTTCCTCAGTAATGCGCTCGTGGATCATCTCAGACACTCCGCTGGTCTCCTGGAATGGGTGGGGGCCCTGAGCTGGGACAGACCTCCTGCCCCTCCCCCCATGTCCCCTCGGCAACAGGCGCCTTGACGACGCTCTTTGCTCCTGAATCTGTGGTTTGCCCTGAGTTAACGCATCTGGACTCGGGCACATTCCACCCCATCAGCACTGTGCGCTGTCCCGCCTGACGGACGAGGCCCCTCTCCTCTCTCCTCTCCTGCTGGGCCTTTGGGAACTTTCCAACAGAGGGTGCGCAGGAGGGCCATGGAGTCTATTCTGCCTTGGGGCATAGCTGCCAGTTGGGCTGGGTATAAAGTTGTAGATTTTAAAGAATTCCTCCTTGGAATTTTGAAGCCTTTTTTCAGTTGTCTTGCAGGTTCTAAAGTTGCTATTAAGTCACATGCTGCTCTCACTTCCAGTACTTTCTACATGACCAGTTTGCTTTTCTCTCTGGAGGCTTTTACAGTTTCCTCTTTGACTTGGCATTTTGAAATTTCAAACTCTCAGGACCTTGCTGTGGGTCTTCTTTCACCCCCTGCGGGTGCACTTCCTCGGCCCGGGGACAGGGCTCTGGCTGCCTCCTTGCTGAGCCCTCACCTGGCCCTCTCAGCTCTGGGCCGCTCTGCTCTGATTCTCTGTTTCCTTCTGTTTTCTTGCCCGTTGTTCATCTCCTTATCTTTTGTTCTACTTCCTGGGATATTTCCTTCATTTCATTTTCTAACTCTTCAACTGAACTTTTCATGTCTGCATTTACATTTTTAACTTCCAAAATCTCTTCCATGCATTCTGAACGCCCTCCCTTTCAAGGGTTCCCCTGGCCCTTGTACTGTCTCCTCTGAGCACCCTTGCCTGTCTGGGTGCCGCCTTCATGCTGGGGGCTCTCCGGGTGAGTTCTGAAAGCCTGGCTGAAGTCCTGCATGCTGTGGGGGACTTCTGGCTTACCTGTGGGAGAAACATGTGGGAAGCTGGCTTTTATGTTTGGAGAGCCCCAGATGGTAGCATCTTTCGGTCTTGTTGGGAGGCGTGGCTCCATTTCTCCAGAAACAGATTCTGCGTGGCTGGATGGTGGGTTTCGTGAGCAGGGCAGTGGGTGGGGGCTTGGCGAGGTCCCCAGTTTCGGGAAACAGAGAGCCCCTTGACCCCTGTCTGTAGGTGGGTGCGTCACCTCTGCCCCCACAGTGCCTGAGACTGGTCTGAGCCTGGAGGGGCTCTGGTTCAGTTTCTCCAGCGAAACGGGTTTTTGATTCCCCCTTGCCGCTTGGGTGGTGGGTCCCCAGGGCGTGGCGCGCAGGTGCCCCTCGTGCAGACCTCAGCCCCTCCCCCAGGACCTAGCGCCTCTGATACCAGAGTCAGCCTGGGTTCTGCCTGCACGTGAGCTGTGCAGCGGTCTCTCCCCCTGTTCTTGCTTGGGTGCCCCCTGCACGTCTGCTCTCCATTTCCCCAAATTGGATACCTCGGCCACCTTGTTGTCTCCTCTCCTGTCTGTTTGTCCTCGTGGAATTATACTTTCACGTTTCCTCGCTCCAGTTTTAGTGGGGTTGTGGAAAGCGGTTTAGATAAGCACGTGCGTTCGATCCAGCATGTTTCACTAGAACTCGGTACCATCAGCTGTTAGACCTCCTGGAATTAGGACATGGAGCACAGGGTTAGCTGGAGTGAGCCCGCCGGGTGTCGAGAAGACCAGTGCAGGCAGACCTCAGAGATATTGCGGGTTTGGTGGCAGACCACTGCGATAAAGAGTGTCGCAGTAAAGTGAGCCGTGGGAATGTTTTGGTCTCCCAGTACAAATAAAAGATGTGTTTACACTACAGTGTCGTCTGTTAAGTGTGCAATAGCATTATATCTAAAACAAGATACATCAAGTGTACATATCTTGATTAAAAAATTTTACTGTTAAAAAATGCTAACCATCATCTGAGCCTTCAGTGAGTCATAATCTTTTTTGCTGGTAGAGGGTGTGAAACATTGTGAGAATTACCAGAATGTGACAAGAGACATGAAGTGAGTACATGCTATCGAAAACATGGCGCCAACAGTCCTGCTTGACGCGGGGTTGCCACAGACCTTCAGTCTGTGAAAAACACAGTATCTGTAAAGGACCACAAAGCAAATCACAGAAAAACGAGGTACGGCGACATTAGGACAAGTGGTATTACGGCATCTGGTACTAGGACACCTGGTTAGGATGCTCGGTATTAGGGTAAGTAGTATTGCAGCGTCTAGTGTTGGGATGCCTGGAGTTAGGATGTCTGGTATTATTAGGATGCCTGGGGTTAGGGCGCCTGGGGTTAGGACGCCTGCCATTGGAACGCCTGGTGTTAGGATGCCTGACATCGGGACATCTGGTATTAAGATGCCTGTCATTGCACTTGAATGAATTCACGACCATTGACTTAACCAGTACCGAATGTTGTGCATCACACATCCAGCCTGTTTACACTCATAAACAGTGTTGCACTGGGCATTCCTGCACTTACATCCTGTCAATCAATATATATTTATTGAGTTCTTAACCATAAGCGAGACACACAGACGGAGAGTCTCCATCTGATGAAGCATACATTCTAGTGTCGGAAACAGATAAACAAAACCCAGGTCCATAAACAGTAAACGTGAGGCCTCAAGAGGTGGCGCGTGGGACAGAAGTCAAGCAGGAGCCTTGTCTTTCAGGCGTGTCCTTGTGCTCAGGCGGCAGTGCTGTGGCCGCGGAGGGTGGCCTTCAGGAAACCACGATATCCTCGTGTTTTGGGTTTTTTAAATTAATTTTTATTGGAGTGTAGTTGCTTTACAGTGTTGCATTAGTTTCTGCCGTACAGCAAAGTGAATCAGCCATACGTATACATATATCCCCTCTTTTTAAAAAAATTTCTTTATTTTATTTCTTTATTTTTGGCTGTGTTGGGTCTTTGTTGCTGCGCGCGGGCTTTCTCTAGTTGTGGCGAGAGGGGGCTACTCTTCCTTGCGGTGCGTGGGCTTCTCGTTGCGGTAGCTTCTCTTGTTGTGGAGCACAGGCTCTAGGTGCGTGGACTTCAGTAGTTGTGGCGCACAGGGTCAGTAGTTGTGGCGCACGGGCTTAGCTGCTCCGCAGAGTGTAGGATCTTCCCGGACCAGGGATCGAACCCATGTCCCCTGCTGGCAGGCGGATTCTTAGTCACTGCGCCAGCAGGGAAGTCCTTATCCCCTCTTTTTTGGATTTCCTTCCCATTTAGGTCACCGCAGAGCACTGAGTAGAGTTCGCTGAGCTATACAGTAGGTCCTCATTAGTTATCTATTTTATACATGGTATTAATAGCATGCGATGTCTTTGTTGACATGAATACAATACGGCAGAAGGATGTGCACGGCTAATCTTCTGCCACACGTTCCCAAACTGCCCTCTAAGTAGATCTCGCTAAAATATGCCGCGGCCAGGCTCCATCGTGCAGATCACACACACGCTCCCCAACATGGGTTTTGTCAAACTGTTGCCGATTGGGTGGAGAGAGTTGATCTCATTTTTAATTACATTTTGGGGATAACAGTGTGATTTAGCATCTTTCATCCACTCAGCAAAATTTTTGAACACCCAGTATTTGCCATTATTATGATTTCTACGTTTTAGGTGAATGTTCTGTTATTTACCGTTCCACGCTTGCCGTTTGCCACTTAACTCTGTGAGGTTCTAGATACTCTCGCCGTCCGTGTGTATGTAGTCAGCGCTGTCGGTCCTTCCTCGTTACACTGTGTTTCCCGCTTCTCTGCGCGCCTGGAACATTTGCACTGGACGCCACACATTGTGAGTTCGTTCACCCGGTCGCTGCTGGCATTTCTGTTTTCCTAAATATACGCACTTTGCTCAGTATGCGATCAGCTTATTTAGAGACAGTTTGATTCTTTCCTTTCTTGTCTTTAAGCTTTGTTAGGTGGCAGCAGAGCCATGTTTAGTCAGGATAATTTTCCCCACAACCGAGGTCGTCCCTTCTTCTTATTCTCAGGGATGCCTGGTGATCTGTGGCTTCTTCTGCGCTTCCTCTTGGGAGCCTTCTCGTAAAAGACGGAGATGTTGGATTGGGTAGAAAATCAAGACCCAACTTTATGAGGCCTATAAGAAACCCACCTGAAATATGAAGACACAAATAAGGGAAAAATAAAAAGATGGAAAAAGAGAAGCCATGTTAATATTAATCAAAAGAAGCCTGGAGGGGCCACATCAGTGTCAGACAGAGATTTCAGAGCAAAGGTTGTGACCGAGGGTGAAGACGGCCCTATCCCAGTGAGAAAGGAGCCGTTAATCAAGAGGACACCACAGTCCCGACCATTTCTACGAGTAATAACTGAGCTTCAAGACGTGTGAGGCAAAACCGGCAGAACTTAGAAGAGAAACAGACAACCTGCAGGTTCGGGGGGCGACACTCAGGACGCACAGACCTGAGCACACTGCCAACCGGCCTGGCCAACTGACTCTACAGACACTTCAGATGACACTCACAGCTCACAGAGCATCCACCCAGATAGACCTTCTTCTTGCAGACGCTTCAGATGACACTCACAGAGCACTTACCCACATAGACCTTCTTCTTGGCCACAAAACCAGTCTCAATAAACATAGATGATTCCAGCCATGCAGAATGTGTTTTCTGTCCACACTGGGACGAAACAAGAAGTACACAACAGAAAGATATCTGGGAAATCCCCCCAATATTTGGAAACTAAACAACCCATGGGGCCAAGAAGGGATTAAGACGGAAATTAGAAATTATTGTAAACTGAATGGAAATTTAAAAACTAATTTGTGGGATTCAGAAAAGTCATGTTTAGAGGGAAATTTATATCACTAAACACCTCAATAGAAATGAAGAAAAGTCTCAAATGATTAACTTCAACTTATTTTTTTAAAAATATTTATTTATTTATATTTTATTTGGCTGTGTCGGGTCTTAGTTGTGGCGTGTGGGATCTAGTTCCCCGACCAAGGATTGAACCCAGGCCCCCTGCACTAGGAGTGCGGAGTCCCAGCCACTGGACCACCAGGAAAGTCCCTTAACTTCAACTTCCAACATCTGAAACTAGGAAAAGAAAATCAAACAAAACCCAAAATAAGTAGAAGAAAGGAAATAAAGATCAAAATAGAAATTAATGAAATGGGGGTGGGGATGAACAAAGTTAGTTAAGAAGATTAATAAAATTGGACTTGTATCCAGAATACCAATTACCATTCAATAATAAGATCAACAACCCAATCAAGAAATGGGCAGAAGGGGCTTCCCTAGTGGTGCAGTGGTTAACAATCCGCCTGCCAATGTGGGGGACACGGGTTCAAGCCCCAGTCCGGGAAGATCCCACATGCCACGGAGCAACTAAGCCCGTGCGCCACAACTACTGAGCCTGTGCTCTAGAGCCCTCGAGCCACAACTACTGAGCTCGCATGCCACAACTACTGAAGCCTGCGCACCTAGAGCCCGTGCTCTGCAACGAGAGAAGCCACTGCAATGAGAAGCCCATGCACCGCAACGAAGGGTAGCCCCTGCTGACTGCAGCTAGAGGAAGCCCACGTGCAGCAACAAAGACCCAATGCAGCCAATAAATAAATAAATAAAATCTATTAAATATATATATATATATATATATATATATATATCTCATGCACATGACTTTAAAGAAAAAAAAAAGAAAGAAAGAAATGGGCAGAAGCTCAAGGAGGTGGACCATAGCCCTCAGCTCAAATTGGGAGATCGAGGTGGCAGGTCACAATGAGAGCATGACCTAGATGGGATGGGAAGGGATGGGAAGGGCACTGCCTCCCCTGGGGTCCTCCTCCCCAAACCCATCACCCAGTCTAATCAAGAGAAAAACATCAGACAAATCCTAATTGAGAGACAAACAAAATTCCCGCAAAGCGCTCGTCAAAGCTGGCCAGGTCATCAAACAAGGAAAGTCTGAGAAATTGTCGCAGCCCAGAGGCGCCTAAGGAGATGTGACGACTGATGTATACGGTCCCTGGATGGGATCCCGGAACAGAGAGGGAACCGCAGGCAGACACTGTGGAAATCGGTTAGTAACAACGTTCTTGACGTGGGCTCCTCGACTGTGACAGTTGCGCTACTCTAACGTTACGTGTCTGCGGGGCACGTGGGAACTCTCTGTACTGCCTCTCTTCATAATTTTTCTGTAAATCTAAGATTGTTCTAAAATAAAAAGTGCATTTTTGAAAGTGTGCAAACGATTTGAATAGGGATTCTGTCAAAAAAGATATAAAAATAGCTACTAAGCACATAAAAAGATGCTTCATATCCCTGTTAGGAGAGAAAGGCAGCGGCTGCCTCGCACCCGCCGTGGCGGTTAGAACTTCAGGGGCACCTAGGAACACGTGCTGGCGGGAACGCGGAGCAATGGGGCCCCGTACACGCTGGTGGGAGTTTAAAACGGCACAACGACTTTGGAAAACAGTTGGCAGTTCCTGAAAAGTGGAACCTCGGTTTGCCACACGACTCGGTGCCCACTCGTGGGTATCCCCGCACGACAAATGAGGCAGGCACACACACAAGACTGTCTGCGCGGCCTTATCCACAAAGACCAAACTGGAAGCAACCCTGCGTCCGTTACCGGTGACCGGACACACCCTCGGTGCCCACCCTACCGGCCCTGAAGGGGAAGGAACGGTGGGCACTCAGCAAAGCACCACCTCGGTGAACAGCCAGCCCCGTCCCGCGATGGCCGCCTGTGCTGTGACTGTGTCTATATAAGATTCTGGGGAGTGACCTGCAGGCACAGAAAGGAGGTCAGCGGTCGTCTGCACGTGGTTTGGTGGGAGGAATTACACGGGGCCACCAGGAACCTCGGGGGGACGGATGTGCCCAGTGTCCTGACCGCGGTGGTGGCTTCATGGATGTGCACGTTTGTCTAATTGCGTGATTTATACCATGGCCGCTACGCCTCCATTAAGCGGCTTTAAGATGGGTTGTGTTACCGAGGACGCCTGCCGTTGGGATGGTCAAGTGTGTGGACCACGGCCTGAGGCCGGTTTCCAGGCGGGCCGGGGACAGCTAGAGCTTCAGCCCCTGCCCTCGTTCCTGCGGGGCGGCCCCCTCAGCTCAACACCCTCCACAGGAGAGGAAGGGAGAGGCCGTGCGGGACCCTGGGCGGGGGCTGGGAACAGGCACACGGTCCCTGCCGCACCAGGCGGGCTGGGGGCCCCCAACAGCGTCGGCACATAACTGCTTTCTGATCGGGCCACCTTTGCATCCCTAAAATGAACCCTTTCTGTAGAATTCTGTAAGAAATGCCAACCTTCAGTCCCATCTCTGGCTTAGCATTTGGCACTGCTGTTTCCGTGGGAGCCTGGCCCGCCCCGCCGAGTGTTGGCATCTTCTTGTGCTGATTTCACAGAAATAACCGGGAGGATTTCCTTCTTTTCCTCCCTTCCAAGAACATTCTAAATATCGTAAGAATTATCTGTTTCTTGACTGTTTGAAAGAATGCATCTGTGAATTCTTAGGCATAGTTCTGAGTTTTCGACAACATTTTTTAGAAAATCTACTTCACGCAGGTTTTCAAGTGTATGGATAGAGTGTAAAGATGTTACTTGATCATTCTAACATCTAACGTCTAATGCAGCTGTTTCTCCCTCACTTTTTCCTGAATTCGCATATCTTTGTGCCCTTTTCCGTCCCCTCGACCCGAGCAGGTGCCTGTCCACGTCCACGGAGTTTGAAGCTCCACCTCTTTGGGGCGGTGCCCTTGCTGTCGGCTGAGCTCGCCTCCCCCTGCCCCCCCCACACCCCCGCAACAGGCCGGAGCCCAGGTGTGAGGCCCGGGCCCCAGGGGTTTTGCAGGCTGGCTGCCTTGAAGATCTCATTAGATCTTGCATCGCATGGTACTCAAGCTCCCAGAAATGCAGCGACTGTAGTTTCACTCGTGTTTTCTAACGCATAAGAGAAACTTCACGTCTGTAGGGTTGGGAGGAGGGCTTTTGTTCCCAGTTTCCCTGTTTGTCGTGCTGTCTGCTTTCCAGACGCCATCAGACACTCGGTCTCATTCCTACTTTGAAAACATGTTGAGGTTGTCTCTGCAGCCTGACAGGTTTTTTTGAGACATGGGATTATAAATTGATTTAAATTTTCTCTTTTCTTATTGGGATAAAACGTACGTGACATAAAACTTGCCGTTTTAACTATTTTAACTATTTTTGGGGGGAGTGGGGCTGCATTGGGCTTCGTTGCTGCGCGCGGGCTTTCTCTAGTTGCGGCGAGCAGGGGCGACTCTTCGTTGCCATGCGCGGGCTTCTCATTGTGGTGGCTTCTCTTGTTGCAGAGCACGGGCTCTAGAGCGCAGGCTCGGTAGTCGTGGCGCACGGGCTTAGTTGCTCCGCGGCATGTGGGATCCTCCCGGACCAGGGCTGGAACCCGCGTCCCCTGCACTGGCAGGCGGGTTCTTAACCCCTGCGCCACCAGGGAAGCCCCTTAACTATTCTTAAGTGCACAGTTCAGTGGCATTAAGTACATTCACGTTGCTGTGCAGCCGTCAACATCCGTTTCCAGAACTTTTCAATCTTCGCAAACTGAGGCTCTGTCCCCGTGAAGCACTGACCCCCCGCCGGCTCCCACCATCTACTTTCTGTCTCTCTGATTTTGCCTACTTTAGGGACCTCATGTAAGTGGAATCGTACAGTATTTGTCCTTCTGTGTCTGGCTTGTTCCATTTCGCATGATATTTTTAAAGTTCACCCGCACTGTAGCGTGTGTCAGAATCGCGTTCCTTTTAAAGGCTGCATGGTATTCCATCGTATGGATGGACCACACTTTGTTTATCCGTCATCTGTCGGTGGGCATTTGGGTTATTGTGATGCTGCTGCTGTGAGCACGGGGTACATACATCTCCTTTCAATTCTCTCAGTGTTCCTGCTTTCAGTGTTCCTGCTTTCAGTTCTTTTGAGTTTATACCCAAAAGTGGATTTGCTGGATCCTATAGTAATTCTATATTTAATTTTTTGAGGAACCTCCATACTGCTTTCCACGCAGCTGCACCATTTTAAGTTCCCACCAGCAGTGCACAGGCCTCCAGTTTCTCCACATCCTGGCCGACACTTGTTCCCTGGGTTGGTTTTGGTTTGTTTGGGTTTTAAGTGATGGCCATGAGGATGACTGTGAGGGGAGCCTCTTCAGGCTGTGGACGAACATTCGATTGCTCTTTGTGAACGTTCCATGAGTCTGAAAACAACACGGGCTGTGGTTTTTAGGATCTAGGTTTGGCATGAACCTGGTTTGTAACCTGCCAATCTGTTTTCTGTCTTTAGATAATCATAAAAACGTACACAGGGTTTTTTTCTCCTTGTCTGCACTTGGCCCTCGTAGCGCATGGTGGAGCCCCCCGCCCGCGGCCGCCTGGGACTCCCTGACACGGGGGCATCGTGGCCGCGTGGCCCTGTGCCCTAGAGGTCAGCTCGTCTCCAGCCATTTGCAGGGGCTGCAACCGAAACAAACAGGCCAAGTCAGCGGCCTCAGCACCGGCTCCTCCAGGGACGGGTGTGGTTCATTGGGATGGATGTAGGGAGGGGCCGGCAGGGTGGGTGGGTGAGTGGATTCTGAATGCGCTTGAGTGTGACTGCGGCCCAACCCACTGGGAGCACACCCCCGCCAGACTCCGGGGGCACCTTCCTGGGCTCCCCAGCAATAGACATGGTCGCATTTAAAACATCTCCAGGGCTTCCCCGGTGGCGCAGTGGTTAAGAATCCACCTGCCAGTGCACAGGACACGGGTTCAAGCCCTGGTCTGGGAAGATCCCACATGCCGTGGAGCAGCTAAGCCCATGTGCCACAGCTACTGAGCCTGTGCTCTAGAGCCCGCGGGCCACAACTACTGAGCCCATGTGCCACAACTACTGAAGCCCACACACCTAGAGCCCGTGCTCCTCAACAAGAGAAGCCACCGCAATGAGAAGCCCACGCACCACAACAAAGAGTAGCTCCCGCTCGCCGCAACTAGAGAAAGCCTGTGCACAACAGCGAAGACCCAACACAGCCAAAAATAAATAAATAAAATAATTTTTTTAAAAAAATTTAAAAGAAACAACATCTCCAGTCAATGACCTTCTCACTGTTACTCTCCAGGTGTTTCCAGGACCCACAGCAGGGATGCCATTTCCCATCCGTAAGGCACCTGGATCAGATCTCCTCTGACATTTATTCTGCCACGTGAACCCTAACTTTATCTAAACCCCCAAAAAAGAAAAAAGAAAGACTCATTGGAGTTTCCGTTGGAAGCGTAACCCAGGTTGTGTACAATCGTATATTAACTTTGGAGGGACTGGCATCTTCATGACACTGAGCCAGCCCGTCAGGAAGCTCAAGAGTCTGTGCAAAGCCGTCACATTTAAGGAGATATTTTCTACGTGCAGGTGCCATAGGTCTCTTTGTTAAACGTATTCCGATTTTCTACATTTATAATTATCGTAAATGGACCATTGTTTTCATTTATGTTTCTAGCTTGTTATTGATAGTATGAGGCAAATTTTAACAATTATTTATCTATAAATATTGCACTTAGTCATTCTGCCACATTCCATCATTGGTTCTGGTTGGTTTTCACTGGAGTGTCATGAGTTTTTTAGGTATATGGTCGTGTCACCGGCAAAAGAGGTGGGTGCGGAGAGAGAATTTGATATCTCCTTTTATAGTGTAATACCCCTTAATTTTTCTCCTTATGAAATTCAGTAGACCCTCGAAAACAATTTTTTAAAGGTAATAATGAAGTTCCTAAACTTTCTCTTTTTCTTCTTTAAAATTAAAGGCTATAACTTTTCCTCCAGAAACAGTTTTAGCCGCGGATCCCAGCTTAGCCGCGGATCCCAGCTTAGCCTTGGATCCCAGTTTAGCCACATGGATCCCAGTTTAGACAGAAAGTGCTTATTTTTCTTTGCTTTCTAGAGTTTTTACAATTTCAGTTTTATTTCCCCTTCAACTTAAGGGTTAATCAGGGACATGTTTCTAAAACTCAAACTTGTAAAGTTATGGGTTTGGTCATCTTTTCATTACTTGGATCTGGCCGGGTGACGACCGGGGAAGACGGCCGGGTGATGACTGGGGAAGACGGCCTGTATCACACGTCTCATTGCTCGTTTGTTAGGGCTTTAGATCAGTTTGGGTGTGATGTGATTGACGCCGGGTGAGCACTGCCTGGGTAAAGTGCGTTTCCCTGGGTTCTGACTGTTGCACGGCCCCTTGGCAACCCGCAGCCCCCCACCTGCCCTGGGGCCCAGGCAACCCTGACGTGTTTGCGGTCACCATACATGGATTTGCACTTCTGTTGACATAAGTGAAGTCATAGAATTTGTGCCTGGCTTTTTTCACTCAGCGTAAAGGTTTTGAGATTCCTCCACACTGCCGAGAGCATCAGTGCCCTCGGGTGGACGGACCAGCCTTCGTGTGTCCGTTCACCTCCTGACGGGCATTGAGGGGCCTCTCTTTTGGGGCTGTTACAGATTGGGCTGCACATGCCGTTCCCACTGCGTCTCCATTTCTCTGGGTAGGTGCCGAGGAGTGGGACTGCGGTGGATGTGCATGTTGAATTATAGGAAACTGTCCAACTGCCGTCCCAAGCGGCTACACCCCCGCCGTCCTGCCGGCCACGGGTGAGGGTCCTGGGTCCCCCCCAGCTTCCGGGCACATGCTTGGTCTTTCTTGTCGTAGACATCGTGTGGGCGCCTGGTGGTCCCGCTTTGTGAGTTCAGTTTGCACCCTAACGACCGAGCGTGTTGATCACTCTTTGTAAGAGCAGGCATGTCTTTTCAGGTCCTTACTTGCCACCTGTGTCTCTTCTCTGGTAAAACGTCTATTCAGAGCTTCTGTTTTTAAAATCAGGTGGTTTGTGTTCTTGTCCTTGAGTTCATTATGTATTCTGGATATGAGTTTATCAGACGTATGGTCTGCAAATATATTCTCACAGTCTTGCCTTTTCTTTCTTTTTTCTTTTAACAGTGTCTTTTGAAGAACAGAAGCTCTTTGTCGATGAAGTCCAATGTATCAGTTTTTCTTTTAAGGCTCATGCTTTTTGTCAGCTGTGTAAGGAATCTTTGCCTAGGTCAAGGTCACCAAGATTTTCTTTTATGCTTTCTTCTAGAAGTTTTATAATGTTAGCTTTTCCATTAGGTCTGTTACTGAGCTTTGTATAAGGTGTGAGGTTAGGGAAGACATTTATGAGTTTGTTTGTGCATTTGCGTAGGAATATCTCATTGTTTTAGTACCGCTTGTGAAAAGGCTATCCTTTCTTCACTGAATAATCTTTGCAACTTTGTCAAAAACTCACTTGACCATATATGGGTCTATTTCTGGACTGTCTATTCCATTCCATGGGTCCACATGTCACTTCTCCTGTCAGTACCATACTGTCTGGATTATATAGACCTTGGAAGCAAGCAGGGTAAGTCCTCTAAAGTTGTTCTCCTTTTGCAGAATTGTTTTGTCTATTCCAGGCCTTTTGCCATTTCCATATAAACTTTAGAATGAGCCGGTAAATTCGTTCAAAAAAGCCTATTTGCATTTTGTTTGGGATTGCACCGAATCCAGTGTTCGGGAAAACTGATCTCATAGCAGTGCTGAGCCCATGAACATGGTGTATCTGTCTATTTGTTTAGGTCGTTTCAGATTTCTCTCAACAATTCTATAGTCTTAGGTAAAACAGACTTGCACATCTATTAACAATATAGTCATAGATTTTTATGTTTTTGTCAGCATTGCTAATGGAATTGTTTTTATTTTTTATTACTTTTCTTTTTAATAAATTTATTTATTTATTTACTTATTTTTGGCTGCGTTGGGTCTTCGCTGCTGTGCGCGGGCCCCCTCTAGTTGTGGTGAGCAGGGCCCGCTTTATTTTGGGGTCATATTCAGATTGATAATCAATAAAAATTTGTGGTGTTACGTGAGAGTCTAGTTTCATGCTTCTCACAAGGAGCTCAGTCACCCCAGGGAAATATGGCTCTCGTCTCCACTTCCTGTCACTGGCCACGTGTCCGAGCCCCGTGTCTGTGTGTCTGTGGGTCTACAGGCAGTCTGTCCACTCGGTCACTCTGCCTCCCTCCCCTGCAGAACTGCATGCTATGTCCCACGCATGGCGGCCCCTCCTGGCAAGGAGGCTCACCTCCTCTGTTTCTCTCTGCGGTGTCTCCTGACCAGGGGCCTTTGCATTTCTTTATGCAACACTCTTCACTTGCCAATTGTCACAGAATTTCCTTTCTAGCTCTTTTTTTTTTTTTTTTAATTTATTTTTGGCTGTGTTGGGTCTTCGTTTCTGTGCGAGGGCTTTCTCCAGTTGTGGCAAGCGGGGGCCACTCTTCATCGTGGTGCGCGGGCCTCTCACTGTTGCGGCCCTCTTGTTGCGGAGCACAGGCTCCAGACGCGGAGGCTCAGTAGTTGTGGCTCACGGGCCCAGTTGCTCCGCGGCATGTGGGATCCTCCCAGACCAGGGCTCGAACCCGTGTCCCCTGCATTGGCAGGCGGATTCTCAACCACTGCGCCACCAGGGAAGCCCCCCTTTCTAGCTCTTGAGAGTCTGAGTGCGACTGCACAGATCTGTGACTCAGTTTGTGGAGAACAGACATTACATTATGGAGTCTCCCCATCCGTAAGCCTGACAATTATCTTTCTTTCTTTAGGTGTTTTTTAGCTTTTCATTAAATTTCATAATTTTTCCCATAGTTTTATTTCAAGTTTAAAAAGTAGTTTTCTCTTTTAAAAAATTGACTTTAGTCTAAATGCAACATGGTGCCCTGGATTGGATCCTGGAACAGAAAAGGACATTAGTGGAGAAGGTGGTGGCGTCTGAATACGGCCTGTGGTTTGGCCGATGGCAGAGTGTAGGTCATTTTCGCTTTGATGAACGTACCAGGGTCAACACGGGGTGATGCTGGCCACTGGCGCTCAGGAGCCCTTGGACTACCTGCGTGACTCTTCTGTAAACCTAAAATTATTTCCAAATGAAGTTATAGGGGTCAGCTTTAATTTACGTACTGTTTAAATAGACATCGTTTCCATCACGTATGAGGCAGCATAATCGGATGCAGCGAAGGTGGTGAACGCTGAGAAGGGTTTTGACCACAGGGGCCACCAGTGCACACACGGAGTCCCAGGAAAACCTGCCTGGAAAGACCCTGGGTCGGGAGCAAGTAGGAGGAGGTTCGGGAATTCAGCGCAAGGAAGAACGGCAGGTGCGAAGGCCCTGAGGTAGGAACATCGCAGCCCCTCACTCCACGTCGCCCCCCAGCAGGCCTGCAGAGAAATCTTAGCATCTTCATCTCCTACAGAGTCGGGGTGGGTATTACGTCAGGGAGGGAGGAGAACCTGGGGGCCGTGGACTGAGGGATGGCGCAGAGCTGCGGCAGGCGGAGGCCAGGGCAGGCCTGGGCCAGCTCCTGTCCACCATCCACAGGCCGGTGTGTGGGCAGACCCCGTCTCCTCCTGTGCGGGCACCCCGCGAACGCTGTTCTAGAAAGTTCTCCCTAGTTGTTGGGTTTCTGCGTAACCCGCACCCAAGTGTGGGACCTGCTCCAGGGTTAGAGAGGCGCCGCCACCTCATCTTGCGCTGAGGTCGTCCCTGGGGCTTTGACTGTCAAGGAGGGCTGGGACCCGCCGCCCCTGCCCCGGCGCCCCCCTCCCCACTAGTCACGGCAAGGTGAGGCTCCGAGAAGAGCTAGGGCAGGGGTGGGGTCGGCCCCTGTGCCCACACCTCTACGTGGCCGGCACGGCCGGCTGCGGGACCCCCGCCTGGGATTCGGGAGGCTTGGGCTGCGGCTCTCGGTCCAGCCTTGGGCACCGCGTGGGGACGGTGCGGGGGCCGCGTGCGGAGGCGGGGTCGGGCGAAGGGCGGGGCCACGGGGGAGGGCCCGCAGCGTCGGTGCCCATCTTGGTAACGGGCGTCCACACCGCGGTCGAGTGAGTGTTGGTGCCCCGCCCTGGCCGTGGAGAGACCATCGGCCTCCAGAGTCCCCTCCGTGTGCTGGGGTAGCTCTCTGCCTCCGGGGGTCAGCCCGGCGCTCCAGTGGGGGCAGGGCCAGACCCCTGGTCTGGGGTGGGGCTCCTGGTGTGCAGAGCTCAGCACACGGCGGGTGCTCAGTAAACGCCTGTTGGACCACTAGGCCCAGAGCCACACAGCACGTTGGAGGAGCAGGTCTGGGGCCCCAGACCACCCAGGCAGGGAGGCCCCTCCAGCCCCCACCCCAGCCTCCACCCACTTTCCCTCTTGGGAGAGAGATGTAGACGAGACTGGTTCACCCACCTCTGCCTTAAGATGCCAGTGCTCTCCAGGGGGCAGAAGGAGCTATCGGTCACTCTCACTTTAGTGTGAACGAGCTTGTTCAAGGGGGGATTTGCGTAGAAGCTGGGCCGCCGGCCAGGGAGGCTGGGAAGGTTGCAGCTGCTCGCGGACTGGGGCTTGTCCCTGCTTGCCCCACCGCCCGCCGGGGACGGCGGCCCCAGAGGTGGGGAGATGCCAGCCCCTCATCCAGGGAGCGATGAGACAGTGTATCAGCAGCCCTGCTCATGACCAGTTTCTGTGAGCCACTGGCTTGAAATCTCCTTTGCAGAATTCTGCAGATGTGGGTGGAAACTGACACGAGGCTCTTGGTTTTCTGTTAGCATCTGTATCTGTGCCATCGGCCGAGCCCCATCCAGGCGGGCTCCCCGTCCCTGCAGTGACTGGTGGCAACTACCCTGCGACCCTGTAGTAGTTTCAGCAGCTAGGAAGGCCCACGTGGTGCAGGCGTGGCCCGGCCCGACGGAGGTCTAGTTTTCAGCCCAGAGCACTCAACCAGAAGTTGCCCCCTTCCCACCAAGTGGTTCCCTCTGCCCACACGGGGCAGGGGTGTCACTCCCGAGGAACGGGCAGATGCATCATTGGTGCAGGTGTCTCAGGGCAGGGAGTCTCTCCAGGTTCCGTGCTGCACGGACCTGTGCAGCCTCAGAACAGAACAGGAGTCCCTGCAGCGCTGAGGACAGCACAGTGGAGACTCCGAGAGAAGCGGGCAGGACAGAGCCGGGCCTCGAAGCCAGGGCGGGGAAGGGGGCACCCCTGGGTATGGGCGTAGAGGGGTGGTGGTGTCAGCAGCCACACACCCACCTCGCGGCTTGTTCCCGAGGCGTGGACTCAGCTAGCCTTGGGCCGCGCTTGGGAGGGACCATCACGGGATGAGAGGGCAGAGGCAGGACCTGCAGAGACCGGTGGCTGGAGAGGCGGGGGACAGGACGGCGGTAACAGGGCAGCAACTTGGCCCGGGGTCCACTCAGGAGCGTGGCTGGTTCCCAGGGGGTGTGCAGGGGTGACGGGGCGCTGGCCTCATGCCTGTAGGCCATGTGTGGGTATGTGCTGGGCGCTTCTGGGGGACTGGCCGCAGGGGCTGAGGTCGGCTGACCCGCAGCGCTAACCCCTGTGCGCCCCTCCCCATGACGCCCGTGCATCCGGGTGCAGTGGGGCTGGGGCCACCGCGGGCCAGGACCACGCTCTGAGGCAGTAATCACGCATCTCTGTCCCGGGGGCCGAGCCAGAGAGAGCATCCGAGGAGGTGTTTGTTGTCGCCTGTGAGTCAGGAGCTCGCGAGGAAAGTGCAGCTGGCGAGGCAGAGAAGTTATGGCCTTGGGGCTGCCACATGCAGCCGCCAGCAGCCCTGCACAGTGACCGAGAGCCCGCCAGACGCCTGTCGCCTGTCCCCGGCGCCTCAGCCCACACAGCCGTGCACTCAGCCACGCTGCCACGTTGGGGAGGCTGAGCCTCTGCTGCACTCGGGCCCGGAGAAGACGCACGCGCGCGCACACACACACGCACAGCTGCCCTCAGACACTGGCAGACACACACGCTCCACCCCAGGAGCTCACGCACACGCAGCCGCGGCCCAGAGGCCTGAGGCCGCCGCCCTGCTGGACGGGAGCCAGGCAGGGAGAGGGCGGGCCCTGCCTGACTGCCGCCTCCCTGTGCCCAGGGGCCACCAAGGACATGGGCAAGATGCTCGGGGGCGACGAGGAGAAGGACCCTGACGCCGCCAAGAAGGAGGAGGAGCGGCAGGAAGCGCTGCGGCAGGAGGAGGAGGAGCGCAAGGCCAAGTACGCCAAGATGGAGGCCGAGCGCGAGGTCATGCGCCAGGGCATCCGCGACAAGGTGCGCGCGCGAGGGGCGCGGTGCTGCCGCCGGGGGCCCCCTCGCCCCCCTCGCCCCCCTCCTCTGCAGCTCTAGAGCAGACCTGGGGTGGTCCGGCGGGAGGGGCACAGGCCGCCGGGTTCACCGCACCCCAGGGTGCACGCCTGCCACACGGGCTCACCGGGACGGGGCTCACTCTGCGCGGCCCCGAGTCCTTCTTGGGCCTGACGGCAGGGACCCGCTCCCATGCTCCCGGGCTCCTCACACGGGCTCAACCCTAGCCCAGCTCTTCCTGTTGCCGACCCCGGGGCTGCCCCAGAGGACCCGGCGGGGGTCCGCCCGGAGGCAGGGGCGGCGCAGCGCAGTCAGGGGCTGGCCCACAGGCAGGCCCTGGGTCGGTGGGTCGTCAGGGGCGGGGGAGGCACCTCACCACCCCTGGGTGGGCCTCAAGCAGGGTGTTGGGGGAGCGGACCTGCGAGCTGTGAGGTCTGGTTGGGGGCTGGCTGCAAGTTGGAGGCCACGACCTTTTCCAGAACCATCTGGGCGACCTTCCCCTGTGCGTGAGGGCAGTGAGAGCATCGTTCCAGGTGCGGAAACCGAGGCCCAGAGCAGGGGTGGGTGTATGAGGCTGAGTCGGCAGCTAGGCCACAGGTGGGCTGTGCCCCAGGGGCATGTCCACCGCCCAGCCTCAGTTGCCCATCCTGCGCCTGGGTCAGAAGGGCTGGAGAGGCCGGGAGAGGGCAAGTGTGGGCAGCAGCTCTGGCCTTGTCCGGAGTGGGCTGGGCTGGGCGCCAGGTGGAGGACAGGAGCCCTCCCTAGGAGCCCAGGGCATCCCTGAGCCACGTGGCCTCCCGAGGTCCACACCATCTCGGGGCTCGCCCGCCGCCCTTGGCCCCGCACAGGCCAGGCCCCTCCGTCGAAGGTGCTCGATTCCAGCCACTGGGTCCTGGGGCCCAGGTGGGGAGCTCAGTTTGGGGGATGCTGCTTCGCTTGCTTCTGTCCTGGCCCCTCACCCCGACACCCCCGTCTCTGGGCCCGAGGGAAGCGCTCCCAGACATTGGGCATGAAATCTGTGGGTAGGGGGCCAGGTGGGGGCGGTGGGGGCCTCCTGAGGGCATCTCCACAGTCCCCAGCCCTAGGGGGACCAGCCAAGGTACCCGGGCTTCGGGGCGGGACGGCTCAGACCGCAGAACCCTCCCACCTACTTGGTGTCTCAGCACCTCAGCCTGATGCAGAAGCTGAGGTGGGGGCACAGGCGGGGCGCCTGCAGGTCTCTGAGCCCACAAGGGGTCCCCCACATTGATGGGGGCATGGGGGCCACTCACCGTGATGTTCCCCCCACTGGTCACTGGGCACCTTTCCTGGGACCTGCAGAAAGTTCGAGTTGATTTTGCTGGGATGGCAGCTCGTGAGCCCCCCACCCCCAGGACCAACCCTGCTGCCGTCCTGACTTGAGGACTCAAGGCTTTTTGAGCTGTTTGCGGAAGAGCCAGGAAGTGCGCACCATGGATCAGACAGCAGAGACGGCCAGACCCCACTCAGGCTGTGCTGGGGGACATCAGCGTAGCCATCGGGAAATGGAGGACAGGGCTGGGGGGAGTCAGAGGATAGAGAGACAGAGATACAGACAGAAACAGAGAGACAGAGACAGAGTGAGAGCCGCCCAGGCAGAGTATCTTCTGAGACGGGAGTAATGGGGGGTAGCCCCGAGGGTGGGACAGAGACCGAGAGATGGCGGGGAAGGATGGGGAGGTCCGTCTGTCCACTGTCCATCTCTGTTCAGCCAGCCTGCCAGCCATGGCTTGGCCCCAGGTGGACACCTAGTGGGGAATCCTGGGGGGTGAACTTATTCATCCCAGCCCTCGAGCCCCCAAAACAGGTCCCAGTGTGTGGCCAGGTCGGAGCCCCCACGGGGTGTGGCGCTGTGGGCACGGCTTCCCCAGCCTCCCCCCTTGGGAGCCAGCTGCCCGGTGAGCCCTGCCCCAAGCCTCGGGAACTGTCCAGGAGCTCAGGTATGCATGTAGGTTGGGGCCACGGCTCAGCCGGGTGGGGGTGGGGCAGGTGCTGACAGTGTGGGTTTCTGTGCATAACACACTCCGCTCGTTTTGCCTTTAATAGGAAAGGCCCTTCTGTCCCTCCTCTCTCCACACCCGCCAGTGGCCCCCATTTCTCCCAGGGCCCCAGCCCTACATGTGCGGTGACCTCTCCCCGCCCCCAACGGGGCTCCCACTGCCCCAGGGCCTTTGCATGGCTGACTGCTCCTCTCTGGAGCCCCCTGAGGCTCCTCCCCCCGCCCCCACTCCTTGCCTGTTTCATTTTGCTCTGCACCTGCCTTCGCCTGTGGCGCTCATGCTTTTCACGTGTGAGCTGTTCGTTGTCCTGCCCTCACGGGGAGGACGGGAGCTTTGCCGGCCTGCACCTGCGCTGGGATGCTGAGCTAGCAGTGAGTGAATGAGTGTGTGAGTGTGTGAGTGAGTGAGTGAGTGAGTGAATGAGTGTGTGAGTGAGTGATGAGTGAGTGGATAGGCATCAGCTCCAGGGTCCTCTTCGTCCTCTGGGACATCTAGTGGGACTTAAAGGTCACAGAGTGAGTCCCAGTGGAAGTGGGGATGTGCCCCGCCCTGAGGGCAGCTGAGGTCCTGCGGCTCCATGTGAGGCCAGGGGGCAGGGTGACCCTCACCCACCCCCACCCCCAGCCAGGGACGGGCGATGGATCATGTGCTCCCCGTCCTCAGGACCCCAGCTTCCGGGGCGGCCACATGGAGGGCTGCACCCCTTGGCAGAGCCCCAGGGCCCTCCAGCCTGTGCCCCGTGGGTCCCCTGGGCAGGGGTCCTGCTTCCCCAGACGAGCACCCCGCCATCTGGGGCCCGCGTTGGGCGGGTGAGCGCCTTCGCTTCTGAACCGCCTGCACGGGCCCCGGGCTGCTTCTATAGCCCCCGCCAACGCCCAGACCCGCCGTGGCTCCACCAGCCGCAGCGGCAGGCCTCATCCCACCGGGCCCGGGCCTGCTTCCTGCGCACATCCGGGGTCTGATCTGGGCCGCCCAGGGGCCGGGGTGGTGTCCGCCGAGTCCAGTGGCCAGGGCAGGGGTCAGAGGCGGCCCCCGCCCCGCGCACTGGCTGGGCCCAGGTTTCCTCTCCTGCTGTCGGGGGTTTAGGCGGGACTAGTGCGCCAGGGCCCGTTCCTGGAGGGCGGCCTGCAGGGACGGTGTGGGGTGTGTTGGGGAGCACACAGACGCCTGCTGGGGCCCCCCCGACCAGCACAGAGCTGAGTCTGCCGGGTGGGGGCCTTTCCTGGGTGACTGCAGAGCTAACCAAGGCGGTGGCCACTGGGCCAGGCCTGGGAGTGTGCAGGGAAGAGGGCGATGGTGAGCTGCCCCCACTCGTGGGTCAGAGGCAGCTCAGGACAGGCCTGCCACATTCTGGACGCTGGGGCCCCAGGAGCCCCAGGTGCCCCCTGGCGATGCAGGGTGCAGGCCAGAGCACACCCCTAGCCCCGGCTGTCCTGACTCTGAGGGGAGCTCAGCGCCTGGCGCCCCTGCCCACCGACCCCTCCCCCTCCCCACGCCCCCAGGCCCTGCCCCCGCGAAGTCCGCGGGACACCCGTGTCCTCAGAGACCTTCTCCACCCGGTGTGCTTAGGCAGCTCCCTGCTGCTCTCCTGCTCCCCACAGGTGGGAACCCTGGCCTTCAGGTGTGTCTCCCCCAGTGGCCCTCGCTGGCCCCGGGGCTCCTGGTGCCGTGTCTGCCTACCCACCTCCAGACCTCAAGGCTGGTCAGAGAAGAGGGTGCAGAGCTGCATGGCACGGGATCCCATCGAGCTGCGCCGTACAGGGCCCCATCGGGTCGGAGCGGGGGCTCCATCAGGTGGGGGCCGAGGGGCCAGGCCGGGGTCACGCGTCGTCTGGGCGCCCGGCTCCCCAGGCGACCTCGTCTGCATTCCGGACTTACCATCTCACGCGCCGGCAGGCGCTGAGCTGCGCGGGTCCAGGTTGGAGAGGAGGCGGGCCCACCTGCGTCATTTGCATACGTTCTTCCTGATTTGCATACCCACCTTCTGGTTTGCGCACGCACTGCCAGGTTTGGTGCTTCCTGCTGCCCACGTTCCGCAGCCTCGAGCCACAACCACCCTCAAGCCAGCGCCGAGCTGGTGGGTCCGAGTCGGTCCGGCCCCCACATCCCAGGTTTGTGCTGAGAGTAACAGGTGTGGGCACATACGGATTCCCACCGGTAAGGAGTACCGCATTGCCCAGGGTGCCGGCCGCCCTGGGCTCCCTCCCGGCCACGGGGTGTGCGGTGGGGCCCTGCCGTCTCAGTGGTTGGGGAGGATGGGGGGTGTCCAAACAGGCTCGCAGCCAGACCACATCAGAGCCAGGCTCTGGCGGCACCCCAGAGAGTAAGGTGGCCCTCAGGTGTGCCCAGAGTGGCGTTAGCCTCGGAATGAGCCTCTGGAGCAGCTGGGTTGGGGCCTGGAGTCTCCTTCCTGGACCCTAGAGGGGAGGACCTGACACAGGTCCCTTCCCAACCCCGAGTCAGGGAGGCCCCTCTGCTCGACCACATACCGCATGTTCCCGCTCTTACGTGTGTGCCACTGTCACCCGCCCGTTCCGCCAGCACCGTGTGTTCCCCTGAGCATGTGCACCTTTGCTGTGAGTGTGTGTGGGCTTCGGCCACCACAGCCCCCCGTGGTGAGGAGGTCGCGGCAGGTGTGGTGACCCGGGAGGAGGGCTGTGCTCCTAGGGCCAGTCCACCCGAGTGGCTGCAGTCTGGTCGGCTTGTCGCACTCTCCACCCTGAGCTGACCTGACGGTGCTCAGTGGGGAGGCCCTCTGGGTAGCGTGCCGCTGCTCAGAATATACTCTGGTGCCCTACGCCCCCCACCCCGCATGGAGACCCTCTCCCCGCTCCTGGCTCTTGTTCACGGTGCACAGGGGCCTTCAGGCTGCCTGGAGCCCCTGCTGAAGAAGGGTAGACAGACCCGTCATCCCTGCCGCCTCTGGCTGAGGGGACCCAGGCTGCGCTCTGGTCACCGGTGGGCCGAGAGCATGGCCTCCCTCTTCAGACTCTGCTGAACGTGGGCCTTGCCTCCGCCATGCCTGAAGCCATCCGCAGCCTCGAGGGAGGAGGTGGGTGCAGAGGTTTCCCTCAGTAAGCTGGGGAGTGGGACACAGCCAGCCCCCACCCCCCCAACCTGGAAACAGAGGGAAGGGTCTTCTTGGAGGGCCAGGGTGCCCTTCCCCCCCCCACACACACCCACACCTGCCACAAGCACCAGAAGCAGAGCCCACCGCTTCTTCCAGGAGGGGCTGGTGAGGAGAGATGGCCGGGCATGGGGGATCCTCCCCAGGGCCAGCAGTCCTGCACTGTGTGCTCCCCAGGAGGGTTCTGCCTGTCAGTAACGGATAATCCACCATCGCTGACACCCACACATGCTCTCCAGTGCTTCCTCTTTACCTCATCAGTGCTTCTGCTCCCAGACATTCCCTAATGTGTGAGCCAGGACCGCAGACCTGGCCAAGGGGCACCCCTCTCCCCAGCCTGGGAGGGTCCTGAGCTCTGCCCCCCAGATGGGCGACCTGCCCCCCAACACACCAGGCCAGCTTGGTCCCACCAGGTTCCCAGCAGCCCTAAGGCAGGAGGTGTTTCCCTGGTCTCATGGCCGCAGGCGCACGCGCATCCGTGCTGTTCTTCCGGGAGGGCTGGTGAGGACGCTGATGGGCCTGGCGGAGGGGGGGTTCGTCTCCTAGAAACTTACTTCCTCAGTTCTGGAGGCTAGAAGCCCAAAATCAAGGTGTCAGCAGGGCTGTGCTCCCTCTGAAACCTGAGGGGGAGAATTCTTCTCTCTTCTGGTTTCTGGGGGCTTCCGGCAATGCATGTGTCCTTGGCTTGTGACAACGTCGTTCCGAACCCTTTCTCCGTTTTCACCTTCTACTCTGCGCATCCTTTTCTTTCTCTTACAGGGAAACTCTCTTTGGATTTAGGGCCCAGGAAGAGCTCATCTCTATTCTTACCTAATTATATCTGCAAAGACCCTATTTCCAAATAAGGTCACATTCTGAGGTTCCAGGTGACATGAATTTTGGGGGGACACCATTCAATCCACTGATGAGAGGAGATGTGGGAGAGGGCTCAGGGCAGAGACACACGCAGGAAACCAGAATTGGGGGCGCTCAGCAGTGCCCAGGGGTGTTGCTGAGGTCACACCTAGATGGGGTTCCAGGACATCCACCTGGAAGTGACCGCCGGACACGGAGCATGCAGTGACCCCCCAGGGACTGGGGTCTGGGTGGCATCCGGGGGTACTTGGCCAGGCAGGAGGGTGTGGCCACATGTCGCTGGACCGAGGATCTGGGCTGCGTGGGGCCCGCCACCCACAGAACACCGGCTTCTCCACCGCTGTGGGCAGGCGTTCTGCCCCGGCTCCCTCCGCTCCGGGACCGCAGCCCAAGGCGGGCTGAGGACTGCGCCCGCTTCCCCGGAAGGCGGGACCGCGGGGGGGCGGGGCCAGGGTGGGGCGGGGCCACGGCCAGCGCCCCGCCCCCACGGAGAACCGCGACTTTCGTCCTCCCCCCCCCCCGCCCCGGCTCCCTCTCCCGCGGGTCCACCGTCAGCGGGGTCCCCCGTCCAGGCTCCCGCCGTCGCCCCCGCCCCTCCCGGCAGCCTCCGGGGTGGGGACCGCCCCTGCCGGGGCTCTTGGTGGTCGTCCGCTCCCGCACACGCCTTTCTCAGCCGCAGGTGCTGCCTCCAGAGGCCCCTCGGCCGATCCCGCCAGCGCAGGGTGGGTCTAGCCCGCCCGGGTCCCGAGAGCGCCCCTCCCGGGGCTGGGACCCGGGGCCGGGACCTGCCCGCCTGAGCCCGCCCGCCCTGTCCCCCGCAGTACGGCATCAAGAAGAAGGAGGAACGCGAGGCCGAGGCCCAGGCCGCCATGGAGGCCAGCGCGGAGGGCAGCCTGACGCGGCCCAAGAAGGCCATCCCGCCGGGCTGCGGGGACGAGCCGGAGGCAGAGGAGGAGAGCATCCTGGACACGGTCATCAAGTACCTGCCCGGGCCGCTGCAGGACATATTCAAGAAGTAACGCCCCTGGAGCTGGACAGGAGCCCGGAGCCCCGCCCCCTCGCCCACCCCCGTCCTGCCCTCCGCGGAGGCGCCTGAAGGGATGTCGGGAGCAGAGTGCAGCCCCCCAACGCCAATATAAGCCATAGCCCTAGGTCTATCCGCCTGCCTGGCCCCCTCAAGCCTGGGGAGCCTCCGCCCGCCTCTCACCCCATCCCCGCACCGCGATCGCCACCGCCTCCGAGGGATGGGCGCCCGGCCCCCCCACGGCCCCCGCGGTCCGGGCTGCAGGCCCCGGGGACTAGCCCACGGGCTCCTCCGGCAGCGGGTGGATTGGACCTGCCCCAGAGCCTGGGAAGCCCCTTCTCGCTCCTCCCTTCACCGCCCACCCAGCAGGGCCCGTGGCCAGGGACACCAAAAGGGCCGGCCCTGCGTTGGCGGGCGCCTGTCGGGCTCACACTCGGAAGCACAGCCATAGTACGGGGCGCGGTCGTGAGGCCGGGGTGGGGGCTGGGAGGGGCGAGCAGCTGGCGCCTGGGGCTCAACCCCCGGGGTCAGCCTGGACCCCAAGCCCTACCCCGCACCGACGCCCGGGTTGCTGAATCTGCCGTCCACCGCTCCCCATCTGCACCCCTTCCCTTCTTCGTCCACCTGTGTCTGTCCTCCGGCCCCCTCCTCGGGAAGGCTTTGCTTCTTAGGACTGCTGTGGCCCGTTCTCCTCTCCACGAAGGGAGAGAAAGCGATAGGGGGACACTCTCAGACCCCCGTCCTTCACACACCCCTGTCGCTCAAGCTCTTCGGCGTCCGTGAGCAGCCCAAATGAGCCCGGCACACTCCCCTCCCTGGTTGGCACCTCCTGTACCCTCCGAGGCTGCTCGGGGGACACCCTGCCCTCACCCTCCGAACACCCACACCTTCACCCAGAACCGGGGAGGAGGCCCAGAGCCCTGTGGGCCGAGCGCTGTGCACCGGCAGGAGGGTGTGGCGCGGAAGGCCGGCCCCGCTCCCTGCAGGCCCTCGAGGGGGTCGTCCCAGCCGCAGAGCCCGCCCGGTTGGACGGAAACGACCGCGGACCTCCCAGCTCCCCCTTGGCCTCTGCCCTTGTGTAATTTGCATCACAATATGTCGAATCTCAGGTAAATGAGGTCTTCTGTGTTTGAGGAGTTTTATCTCGACAGAAAGCCCATCACCTCGGTCCCTGGGGCCCTTTCTGTCCACATCTAAAGTTCATCGTGTCCAGTGTTGCGGGCCCGGGGCGCGGCCCTCCCCAGCTCCTTAGAGAAGCCATAACGACTAGACGGCAATACCGACCCCTGGCGCCCACCCCCACCATCCCCCGCCGTCCGCGCTGCGCCCCGACACCTCCCAGTTCCTCGTCTTTTTTAAACGCCTGTTTTCACACCTTAAAAAGCCAGCTCTGAGCAGACAGGGCGTCGTCTCGTAGAAACCCCGCATCCTGTCCCCAGCGCGTGGGGCGCCCAAGCAGCCGAGCTTAGTGTAGACCGTGGATGTCCTCTGTCCGTCTGTCCCGGCGCCTGCGCTTCCTCCTGCATGTCGGGGGCAGCTGCGTGTGTTCTCTCTGGATGGAATCACAGCCAATAAACACCACAGTGATTTAATGTGTGTGGCCATTCCCTCCGGAGCCCTGATTTCCCTGGGAGGCGATGGGGATGGAGGGTGCAGCCGGGGTCATGGCGGGAGGGCCGGGATGCACACCCTTTGGGCCCTGTTGGACGACCCCCACTAACCCCTGCACCCGGCCAGATGGGAACACCTTCCCCTTTTGCTGGGGCCGCTGCAGGGGCTCCCCACCGCCCTTTCTCCCTAAGGAAGTCCCGGCCAGAGCCATCTCCCCTTGAAATGCAGCCCGGCCCCTTCCTCAGTGCCCCCTCCCCCCAAGTCTCCCACCTGCAGCACAGGCCCCATCCCTGGCCTTTCCTGCCCCACAGCTATACCGGGCCCTGGGGCCCAGGTCCCACTGTGCTGGCCACACCTTGGGCCCAGCGGGGAGCTGAGGCTCAGCCCTGGGGTCCTGCCCATCGTTGGTCTGGTGGTACCATCCCTCCTCCCTGTGCCCTCAGGGAGGCATCTGTGTCCCACACCTGCCTGTCGAGGCTGAGGCCTAACGAGGTGCCCGTGGGACCTGCTGGCTCTGAAGCCTGGCCCGGGGTACCCCGACCCCACCCCGAGATGCCACGGCCACGTGTGTCCCCAGAAAGGCCTTGTTTGACCTCCATTTCTGGGGGCCTCTCTCCAGGAAAGTGGTATCTGTGACCTTCCTCACACTGCTGGCTGAGAACGCCCGGGAGCCTTCCGGCAGAACCTGCCCAGTCTCAGCAAACAGAAAGGACACCCCTGTCCCCTTCCCCACCCCCATTCCTCTTCCCCTCCCCACCGAGCTGTGCCCAGAATACTGCCCTGGACCCATTGCCCCTTTGCCTCTGCCTCGGAACTCGGACAGAAGCCTGTGTAGCCAACTCTGGCTTTGGGATCTGTGAGCCACCGCCCCCAGCATAGCTCCTCTCAGGAGGGCACCCCAAGCAGGCCCCATCATCAGTCCCCACCCCCAGCCTGGCCTGGACTCATCTCAGTCTTGAGCAATGAGCCAGGTGTGCCGGTGACCTGGATCGCCTTCCCTTGGGACCCCAGCCAGCCCTTCCTCAGTGCCTGGTGGGGCAGACCCCTTGGGTGCCAGGTCCCAGGACTCCAGGGAGAGGCACTCGCTCACTTCAGGCTTGCTGAGCCCCCGTGCTGTGCAGAGCTTTGTTCTAGGCACCGGGGGTAATTGAGGTCCCTTCCTCCCGGGACTGATTGCTCCAGTGGCCAGATGATAAACACATAATAAGTCAGGTGGTGGTTTCTTCCGTGTAGGAAACTGAGCAGGATAAGGTGGCAGAGAGGATGGTAGGGTAGCTGTTTCACCCCCGAGGAGGTGACATGCGCAGACAGGCCCCAACGAAGAAAGGAGGGAGCCCCGTGGGCCTCTGGTGGGAGCGCATTCCAGGCAGGGAACAGCAGCGCCAGGGCCCTGAGGCAGGAGCCAGCTGGGCACTTCAGAGTGGCACTAGGGCTCCGCCGACCGTGCCCTTGCCCCTGGGCTGGCTTTAGGACCACACTGCCTCTTCACAGGGTCTCCTTCCTTTCAGAAGTTAACTCTATTTTGACAAAGCAGAGCCCGCTTTGATACTCGGCCCCCCAGAGACGTCCTGCACTGCGCAGCAGGCGGGTCCTCGCCCTGGTCCCTGTGGGCAGCCAGCCCGGGGCAGCACTCTGCCTGGGTTTGTTGTCTCTCCTCTCAGGCGCCCTGCACTCGCCCAGCTGTACGATCACCAGCCACTTAACCGTCAAGGCTGTCACGACACATCTTTAAAGATCTGGCAATAAAGGGCCATCTTGTCTAGTTGTGCTAATCTGCAGCTAGACAATCCTGCCGTCCACAATCGCAGCCAGCGGGGCTCGGTGAACCCTGGGTCTGGGCCACCTGTCCACACAACTGAGAACCTGCTCCACTCCTGCCTCAGCCGGTTCCCGTCAGGTCCGAAGGGAGGGGTAGCGTCTCGGGTGAAGGGTGGGTCTCTTGGAGCCGGGCTCGCGCTCGGGCCGAGGGGCGGGGTTGAGGAAGTCGAACTGGGGAGCTTGGCTTGGACAGGACTGGGGCGGGGGTGGGAGTCAGGCTGGGGGGCGGGACCTGGGGCGGGATCGGAGACGGGATTGGGGGGGCGGGCTGGGCCGGGACTGGAGGCGGGGTTTGAGGGGGAGCTCAAGCCGGGGGGCTCGGCTGGGGGCGGGATCGGAGGCGGGATGCGGGAAGCCAGGATGAGAGGCCGAGCTGGAGGCGGGACTGGGGATTGGCTCGGGCTGCTGCAATGCCTGCCAGTGTCGGTCAACATCTACGTGGCCCGGAGGATGGAAGGGCCTCAAGGCAGGACCCAGCCCAGTGCCACTAGACCTGGGCGCTGAGTCGAGGCGTCGGGGCCACGCGCGGACCCCTGGCGTCCCCCGCCCCCGTCCCGGCCCCGCCCCCGCCCTGGACGGCCTGAGCCAATCAGCGCGTGCCGGATCAGGCCGCTGCGATTGGCTCCGAGAGGGTCACGTGGCAGAAGCCTGTTTAATCGGAGCCCGGGAGACGCCAAAGCAGGAGGGGTGGTTCGCGGCAGGTCTGGGACTGTCCTCGGGCTCGATACCCGAGTGTCGTCCCTGTTGCCCCCCCACCCCACCCCGCGCGTCCTCCGAGCCCTCCCCGGGCCAGGCTGAGCTGCGGCAAAAAGGGGAACGCCCGTGTCCCAGAGGACCGCCAGCTGGGGTGGAGGGCAGCGAGGTCCAGGCGGGGCACCGACCCAGTGCTTACGAGGCCCAGCGCTGGAGAGGAGACGCGCCCAGCCTGGTGCGCACAGCTTGTGTTGGGACAGACAGCAGAGGGTCGCCACCCTCGCCCGGGGAGCTGAAGCCAGCTCCCGGTGGGGTCATCCCTCCCGCCCAGCGGCCCTGCCCCCAGACTGGCCCCCCGAGGTGAGGCGGTGAGGGTGTGAGGCCCGGGTGGTCCCAAGCTGGCTCAGCAGAGGTTTCTGCCTGTCTAAGGACAGAGCTGGGGGGACCACACAGTGGTCCCTGCGGCACCGTGGGAGCTGGAGCTGAGGAGGGGGCTCGGGGGTGGAGGAGGCTCCAGCGGCAGTGCTGGCCGGTAGTGGGTCTTCACTCTGCTGCCTGAGGCTTGGGGAAGAACCAGAGTCCTGGGCACCCAGAATCCTTCACTATCACATCGCTTGTCCCTGAGGGTGGGGCCTGGCTGTGCCCCAGGGTCTCCACTCAGGGCCGAGCACCAGCCCCCAGGCCCCAGTGGTGCCCAGGGTGACTTCTCAGCTCCGAAGATGAGGCATATGGGAGGTGACGTTTAATTTGATTTCTACAAAATAAACAATGTTTCTTGGACCCTTGAGTGAGTGCATTGAGATTCATGCTGCGGAGAGGGCAAAGGACGATGCCGGGAAGGAGAGGAGGGCCCGGCCTGGCTGGGGAAAGGCCTGAGGCTGGGAGGGGACAGGGTGAGGCCCCGGCAGAAGCTCCTGGCTGCCGCCCTGCTGCAGCAGGAGACCCAGGGGCTGGGGGGGATCCTGCGCATGGCTCCTGCCGTTCCCTCTCCCTGGCTCTCTCCCAAGTGCCCAGTGCAAAGATGGCTTCTTGGAAAGGCAAATGTTAATGGGTTGTTGACTGGCTTTCGAGCCCCGCCCAAGTGCTGACCTTTAATTTGCTTCAATCTGTGGGTTCCACCGGCAGCTGAGCAGAGCTGCTGCAGAGAGCGCTTGCCCACAGGAGGGCCCTGGGCTCTGTGTCCAGGAGGCCAAACCCCTGATTCTCTCAAAGGAGTCCTAGATTCTAGGGTCTGTCAGCCAGAAGTCAGCCTCTGTCCACACATGTCCACCAGGCACGGGCCGTGGGGCCCTGGAGGGGGGGGGCAGGCACTCCCCATCACACCTCCTGGCCCCCTCCCTCACCCGCCCAGAACTGGGGCCAGACAGTAGGGGCTGCACCTGGCCAGAACTCCCAGGCTTAGGTGGGAGGTTGACGGTCTGCACAGGTTCTCTCTCCTGCAGTTAATTCCTCATACAGTGAGCGGAAATAAAGTTCAGTAAGTAAGCAAAACTCACCAATCAGGAGGAATTCACCCATGGCTGCGGCAGGAGATATACAAGATGAGCCTGGAAACAAGGAAATGCTAAATCACAAACCGGACCCACAATGATGGGGCATGAGAAAGGGGCGTAGCAGCCACTGACTGAGCTCCCAAACCTGGCCCAACGTGAGCAATGTCGTGCTGGAGAATAACCCATGAGTCCACGCTAGGGTACATGGTTTAAACACATAAGTAAGTGGGGGGGAAGAGACAAATCTGCCACGCAGAGGGGTCCACGTACGGAGATGGAGCAAACGCCCCGCCCCTTCAGCGTGGGCGCCACCTGCTGACTTCCTGTCGAAGCACACAGTGTGGTACAGGAGTTAACAGGGTAAAAGCGAGTGGGGAAGGCTGACTGATGCCACCCCCGCCCCCAGGGGATTGAGGTTACTTTCAGCAGCGACTGGTTGAGTTGGTAGCAGGTGCCCATGATGTGATGAGATGAGAGAGGAAGCCTACCTCTGGGGTCTCCTCCCCAAACCCGTAACCCCAGTCTAACCCTGAGGAGAACATCAGACTGACCCCATTTGAGGGCCATTACACACCTGATCAGCGCTCCTCAAAACTGTCAACGTCATCAAAAACAGAATGTCTGAGAAACTGTCACAGCCCAGGGGAACCTGAGGGGGCATGACGACTGATGTGATGTGACATTGTAACGAGCAGGACCCTGTGGGGCCTTCCTGGGACAGACACCTTCCCCGCACATGTCCTCCACCTGCCTCTTGTTTGTAGAAAAACTTTAGCCTCCTAGGCCTTCCCTAAGTTCCAAAGAATACATTTAATCAGAGAAGTGAGAAAATGCAGAGACAAACAGAAATAGTCAAGCAAGGCAAGGTGATAATAGTTTAGCCATTAAACACAGGCAGGCACCTGTAGCTCCTCCCCAGGGGCTACCGATCAAACTCCGAGCCACGTCCTCGAGCTGCTCCCCAGGGGCTACCGATAAAACTGAGCCACGTCCTCGAGCTGCTTCGCTGACACTGAAGCCTCCACCAGGTGGGAGAAGCTATGCATGCCACCCACAAGCACGCAGACTCCAGGTCAGTTAGAACCAGAGGCTGATGGTGTTGCCTCCCAGTTACCTCACCACCAACCAATCAGAAGAATGTCCACCCGCTGAGCAGGAACCCGACAACGCCCCCTCGATCACCCTGTCTTCAAAAACCCTTCCCTGAAAGCCATCAGCGAGTTTGAGTCTTCCGAGCACCAGCTGCCCTGGACTCCTCGCCTGGCGCCTGCAGCGAGCGCTGCACGTTCCTTCACCACGGCCTGCTGTCGGTAGACGGGCTTTACTGTGTGCAGGCGAGTGGACCCAGTTTGGCTCCTTAATAACACCCTGGGGCAGAAAAAGGACATCAAGTAAAACAACTAAAGGCATCTGAGCACAGAATGGACGTTAGTTAATGCAAATGTGTCAGTGTTGGTTCATTCATTGTGACAAGACGTTAAGAGGACGGGAGACTGGGGGCGGCGTGTGGGGAACACGCCACACTATCTTCATAATTTTCCTGGAAATCTAAAACTGTTCTGAAAGTTTACTGAAAAAGGCATAATGCAATTCAGTTAACATTAAAACCAGCCCCTGAATGAAAGACCGACCCAGGAGAGGGAAGCGCGGGTTCAGCCCCGAGCCAGCTCACGCGCCCGCACAGCCTGAACCCACAGCGCAGTCCTGGCTCCTTCCCGGCTCTGGATGACGCCCCCCGGCCCCGCCCCGTGGGGTGAACCGGGCCGGGTGGCCTGACACCGTCCTGGTCCAGCACAGGTTCGCCTGATTGGCCTGGCCCCTGCCAACCTCTCAGGCCACTGAGGTGTGCAGGGTCCTGGAAAGCCCAGCAGCCCTCCTTCCCAACGCAGATGGAAAAGCAAACCGGCCTCAGAGATGGGGAGAGAGCAGAACCTCGCCTGCGTCTAAGCTGGAACCCAATTCCCGACAGAGCTGGCCCAGCAGGAGCAAAACGGGGGGAGCCCGCAGGGCCAGGAGCTGCCAGGCTACAAACAAGTGGCCACCCGGGCCCCCCCGGAAGAAAAATAACTCAGGAAACACAGCGTAAGAACATGAATTCAATCACCATCAAGTTCTGTGGGAAAGCATCTCACACATCCCTTCAGTAACAAACAGAACACAGAGCGAGCAGCTGAAACCAGGAAGAGATACAGAGGTTCAGAGCGCAACTAGCAAACCTGGCCTATCGAACGCACATAGAACTTTGCACTCAACTGAAGAGGACAGAAAATTACATATTCTTTTCAAGTTCCATGAATATTTACAAAAATTAACTGCTGACCGGGCCATGAAGCTATAGTCCCAACAAATCATGCAACTGGCAAAAAGCACAACACATGGGGGACTTCCCTGGCGGTCCAGTGGTTAGGACTCCGCGCTGTCAGTGCCGGCGGCCCGGGTTCGATCCCTGATCGGGCAATTAAGATCCCACAAGCCGCTCAGCACGGCAAAATGAAAAAAAAATACCCCAAAAACCAAACATGCGGTCTAGCCTCAGGGCAGCTAGTCTAGAGATTAACAACAAAGAAAGGTTCAGAAACCCCCATGTTTGGCAATTAAACTTCTAAATTATCCATAGGACAGAGAAGACGTAAAAATAGATTGCTGTGTCTTTAGTATGTCATTATAAATTGGTCAAAAGACTGAAATAATAGAACATAAATATGTATATTTAACTCACCAACTTGTAGAAGAATAAATGGAAAAAACCTTGATTAATCAACAGGGGATAGAAACGAGGGGGGAGAAAAGCAAGTAGAAAGTACAAAAGGTGGCAAATCCAAGTCCCAATATATCCAGTTACATCAGCCGTCAAAGCAGCTGACGGGGTGGCCGCCTGTGTCCCGGGACTCTCTGCTGGTCACTCTGGTCACCTCCTGGCTGCCCGCATCCGCTGCTTCGTCTGACACCTTTTTCCAGACGGCAGCTCTGCCTTTGTGTCCAGCCGCAAGTCCCAGGGAGCTGACACTGTAGCACCGGCGGGGGGGTGGGGGTGGCGGGGGGATGCGGGTGAGCTACCCCAGCTCCTTCCACCTGGAACCAGACAGGGAACATCTCCAAGGCACGTGTCCCCCAAGTCCCAAGCTCCCCCACAGGAGTAACCTTTGGTCACCATGAGGCTGGCTCAGGAAGGGGCCTCTTCTGTGCCAATGTCCTGCAGCCGAAATCCTCCAGCAGTGCCCTGCAGCAGAGCAAGTTAGGGAGAGAACACACACGATGGGCGTCTCGGTGGGAAGGGACCTCTAGGATTTGGGGGACGGTGGGTGATTTGGGTGGAGAGTTTGAGGAAGCGGGCTTCGTCCTGGCTCAGGTGCCGTCAGGAACTGGGGGACTTTCTGTGATGGGGCTTCTCAGCACATCTTATCTGGAGGGGAGAGGGCTAGCGGGTAACACTGTGATCGCTAAACACGGCCAGGGCGGGGATGCTGGGTCACTTCTGTGGTCAGAGTTTACGTTCTGTCTGTGCTCGGATGCAGTTACTACGCGCTCTTGTTTATGTCTGGATCCATCAGGGCGGCTCTGCCTGGTGGTGCGTCGTGCGAAACTGCTTCTGTTCGAAGGGGGACGCCAGCACCTGGTGGGGGGGTGGGGCCGGCTCCCGGGGGGCGGGTGGTGGTGAGGGCTCAGCTCCTGGACGTCAGGGCTGCTTTGCTCTTTCACACTGGCTGCCTTCCATCCCCGAATCTCATCCCTGCTTCTCACGTGGTAATTCTGCACCTCCAGGTGAAGGAGTTGGACACCAGCCTTTGTCTTTGGGGTGAATTCTGGGTGACTGTCCACACCAAAAGTGGACTGAGAAAGCAGGCCCTCAGGATGAGATCGGAGGGGTGGCTTTTGGCCAGTGGGGAGGGTTACACCCAGTGACCACACCTGTCCCCTGGTGATGTGCCCAGCACCAAGGCCATAACAGCCACGGCAAGGCTGCAAGGCAGCTAGCTGGTCACTGTTGGTGCCACCAGGATCCTAAAGGGCGTCGACACCCTGACTCAAGGGGCCTCGGGCAGCCTATCCAGAGACCCTGTTTGTCCCGCTACAGCTGCCCAGGACAGGGCTGTGACGGCGGCAGGCCACCACGTCTCCTGCGCTGAGCTGGGCCTTGCTGGGGACGAAGCTCACGGGGTGGAAGTGCCCGGAGGGAGCCCGGGGCCATCTTGAACCCCTTTCCCTTGGAGGCCTGAGCGTGAAGGGCGGCCTCCCCGCAAGCTGTCGCCCTCCTCTTGCAGCTGCTGCCCAGAGAGTAGGGTCCTGCCTCAGCCAGACTGGGCTGGGTCGGAGGGGCAGGGCCCCAGGACCCTGAGCTCCGCCATCTGGGTCCGAGGGTGCCGGGCAGTGGGCACAAGGCGGGTGCTCTCCTGCGGCTCCGAGATTTGAGTCCCGGCAAGGACTCTGGAGCTGGTCCTAAAGTGGAGAAAACCAGTGCCCTTCCGTGGACGGGATGGAGATGGAGATGCTGTACCCAGCAAACACCGCGAGGGCCCCTCCCAACCCCAAGCCGCAGGGTGCGGATTCCAGAACAGATTCCAGAATGATGCGGCCGGTGGTCCCCAACGCCCCTTTACTTCACCGGACCCTCACCAAGCCTGTGACCTCACAGGTGCCAGAGGACGCCTCCTCCCCAGGGGTCAGCGAGGCCCCCGCACCTGGTGCGCAGCCGCTGGTCACTGTGTCTCGGGGTGGGCAGCCTGCACTCCCTGCAACAGCCAGCAGTGTGCGCTCAGCGCGGACCTCCTCCTGGTGGCCATGTCGTCTGAAGAGTGCCCAGGTCCCCTGGACACCCTGCAGGACATCCCACTGGCCCGTGGCATCAAGGCGGGCAGAATGGGGCACGGAAGCTTGAGAGGGTGGAGAAAACCCCAGAGATCCAGGGGCCGCCGACACCAAAGTCTCCTTTTGTGTTCTTCCTTTAAATCGTGGAAGAATTTACATACAGAAATGTGCACAGACCTTAAGTGCACAGTTTGATGATTTTTGACAAACTCTAGGTTACCTGTTCCTCTGGTCAAGATGCAGGATCTGCCCGTCACCCCAGAAAGCTCCCCCATGCCCCTTCCCGCGCAGCCGCCATCCTCCCCGACAGAAGCAACTTCTGGGCTTCTTCCCACCTCCAGCTCCTGGTCTGTCTGCTCCTCTCCTGGGCGTGAGCGGGGTCGTGTGGTAGGTTCCCTTTTGTGCCCAGCACTTCCGCGTGTCTTGGAGGTGGCTGTGCCCACCTGGCGGAGCCGGGCGTGCGGAGGCCCCACGCTCGCTGTGTCCCCACAGATGACCATGGGGTCGTGTGCACTTCAGTCGTAAAGAGCTGCAGCAGAGTCCCTTTAAGGACGTCCGCCTCTGCTTCTCTTTGGTAAATTCCCACGAGTGGCAGTGCTGGGCTGTGGGCAGGTCCGGCCCAACTGAGAAGAAACACCAGAGCCGTTCTGGGGGCGTCAGCGGAGCCAGCGATGCCTGGAGAACCAGTCCCACGTCTTCGTCAACTGGCCTGTCAGCCTCTCCATCCGTTTGGGCTGCTTTCAAAGAGCACTGCAGACCGGGAGCTTTGACAGCACGGTTACTTCTCACGGTTCTGGAGGCTGGAACCCCGAGGTCAAGGTGCCAGCAGATTCGGTGTCTGGCGAGGGCAGCTTCTCGCTGTGTCCTCACGTGACAGAGGGGTGGACGGAGCCCTCGGGGGCTCTTCTAAAAGGACACTAATCCGTCCACAATTGAATCGCCTCCGAAAGGCCCCACCTCCTAACATCATCACACCGGTGTTTAGGATTTCAACTCATGAATCGGGGGTGGGGACACACAAACAGTCTGTAACAGTCTAAAGTTTTAGTCGTTTTGGTGGGTTTGTAATGGTGTCTCATCTTGGCTTTAACTTGCTTGCCTGAAGCTCACGGTGAACACTTCTTCATGTGCCTGTTGGCCATTGTCTATCTTCCTTTGAGAAGTCTCTGATCAAATCTTTTGTCCATTAAAAAAAATTCGGTCATATGGTAGTTCTATTTTTAGTTTTTTGTAAGGAACCTCCATACTGTTCTCCATAGTGACTGTATCAATTTACATTCCCACCAACAGTGCAAGAGGGTTCCCTTTTCTCCACACCCTCTCCAGCATTTATTTTTTCTAGATTTTTTGACAATAGCCATTCTGACTGGCATGAGGTGATACCTCATTGTAGTTCTGATTTGCGTTTCTCTACTAATTAGTGATGTTGAGCATCTTTTCATGTGCCTCTCTAAAAAAAATGGTACTGATGAACCTAGTTGCAGGGCAGGAATAAAGCAGACATAGAGAATGGACTGGAGGATACAGGGTGGGAGGGGGAAGCTGGGGCAAAGTGAGAGAGTGGCATGGACATATATACACTACCAAACGTAAAATAGCTAGCTAGTGGGAAGCAGCCGCATAGCACAGGGAGATCAGCTCGGTGCTCTGCGACCACCTAGAGGGGTGGGATGGGGAGGGCGGGAGGGAGGCTAAAGAGGGAGCAGATATGGGGACATATGTAGGCACATGGATGAGTCACTTTGGTGTACAACACAAACTAACACAGTGAAGTTTGTGAAGCAAACTTATAATTGTGAAGCAATTATACTCCAATAAAGATTAAAAAAAATTGGAAAGGTTCATGCACCCTAATGTTCACTGCAGCACTATTTACAATAGCCAAGGCATGGAAGCAACCTAAGTGTCCATCAACAGATGAATGGATAAAGAAGATGTGATACACACACACACACACACACACACACACACACACACACTATAATGTACTCAGCCATAAAATAAAATAAAATAATGTCATTTTCAGAAACACGGATAGACCTAGAGATTATCATACTAGATGAGCTAAGTCAGACAGAGAGAGACAAATATCCTATGATATCACTTATACGTGGAATCTAAAAAATTGATACAAATGAACTTATCTACAAAACAGACTCTCAGACATAGAAAACAAACTTATGCTTACCAAAGGGGAAAGGAGGGCAGGGATACATGAGGAGTTTAGGATTAACAGATGCACACACTACGTATAAAATAGACAACCAACAAGGACCTACTGTATAGCACAGGGAACTATATTCAATATCTTGTAATAATCTGTAATGGAAAATAATCTGAAAAAGGGTATACCTATATATCTGAATCACTTTGCTATACACTTGAAACTAACACAACATTGTAAATTAACTATATTTCAATAAAAATTCAGTTGCTGTCTATTTAAAAACTTAATAGACTTTATTTTTTGGAGCAGCTTTGGAGTTACAAAAAAATTGAGTGGCAAGTACAGAGAATGTCCATACACCCCCTCCCGTCCCCTCCAGCTTCCCGTGTTACTTTTCTCTTGCATTAGTTGGCACATTTGTTCCAACAGTGAACCTATGTGGATACACTGTTATCAACTAAAGTCCATAGTTTGCGTTAGGGGTCATCCTTTGTGTTGCACATTCGACAGGTTTGGACAAACGCAGAATGACATACATGCACTATCATCATATAAAACAGTCTCACTGCCCTAAAATTCCTCTGTGCCCCCCCATTCATCCCTCCTTCCAAATCCTTCCAGTCACTGATCTTTTTTACTGCACCCATAGTGTCGCCTTTTCTAGAGTTTCATATAGCTGGAATCACACGGTAGGTAGCATTTTCAGATTGGCTTCTTTCACTCAGTCATATGCATTTAAGGTTCCTCTGTCTTTTCGTGGGTTGAAAGCCCATTTCTTTATAGCACTGAATAATATCCCACTGTCTGGATGGACCACACTTTATTTATGCATTCACCTTCTGAAGGACACCTTGGTTGTTTCCGTGTTTTGGTACCTATGAATAAAGCTGCTATAAAAGTTTGTGAAGAGTTTGTGTGGATGAGTTTTCAGCTCATCTGGGTAAATACCAAGGAGCACGACCGCTGGGTTGTATGGTGAGAGTATGTTTAGTTTTGTGAGAAACCACCAAACTATCTTCCAACGTGGCTGCACCGTTCGGCGTTCCCACCGGCAGTGATGAGACTTCCTGTTGCTCCACAACCTTGCCAGCATTCGGTGTTGTCAGTGTCCTGGATTTTGGACATTCTAATAGGTGTCTCATTATTATTTTAATTTGCAATTCTCAAATGACATGATTTTGAGTGTCTATTCATATGCTTATTTGCCATTTGTATATCTTTTTTGTGATGTGTCTGTTAGGACTTTTGCCAATTTTTTGAGTTGTTTTCTTACTGTTGAGTTTTAAGAGTTCCTGGTATATTTTAGATAACAGTCCTTTATCAGATGTGTTGTGTTTTGTGCTTTGCGAAGATTTTCTGCCAGTCTGAGGCTCCTCTTTTTATTCTCTTAATGATCTTTCACAGAGCGTAAGTTGTTAATTTTAATGAAGACCAACTGACGAGTTCTTTCTTTCATGCTTTTTGGTGGTGTATCTAAGCAGCTGCTGCTAACCCAGGATTATCTAGATCTTCTCCTGTTATTTTTTAGGAATTTTATAGTTTTTAACTTTACATGTAGGGTTATGATGCATTTCAAGTTAATTACTGTGAAGGGCTTAAATTCTGTGTTTAGTTTCTTTTTTCTTTCTCTCGCTTTTTTTTTTTCTTTTTTTGGCATATCAGTGTCCAGTTGCTCCAGCACCATTTGTTGGAAAGACTACCTTTCCTCCATTGAATAGCCTTTGCTCCTTTGTCAACAGTTGGCTATATTTGCGTGGGTCTGTTTCTGGTTTCTCTATTCTGTTTCACTGATCTGTTTGTCTCTTTTTTCAGTGATACCACACTGTCTTGGTTATTGTAGCTTTATAGCAAGTCTTGAAGTAGGGTAGTGTGAATCCTCCAACTTTGTTCTTTTCTTTCAATATTGTGTTGACTTTTGTGGGTCTTTGCCTCTCCATATAAACCCCAGAATGAGTCTGTCAATATCAGCAAGATAACCTGCTGGGATTTTAACTGGGACTACATGGAACCTATACATCCACTTGGGAAGAACTGACATTTTGACAGTATTAAGTCTTCCTACCCATGAACATGGACTCTGTCTCCACCTATTTAGATCTTTGATTTCTTACATCAGAACTTTATAGTTCCTCATGCAGATCTTATACATATTTAGTTAGATTTACACCTATGTATTTCTTTTTGGTACTAATGTAAATGGTATTGTGTTTTTAATTTCAAATTCCAATTGTTTACTGACGGTAGTTGCTGTTTTTTAAATTTATTTTTTAAATTATGATACACTAAGACCTTTTTCCTTTAGTGTACAATTCTATGAATTGTGATGTATAGAATTGTGTAATTGTGTAACACTAAACGGTGAAATACTGAATGATTTCCCCCTAAGATAAGAAACAAGGTAAAGATGTCCTCTCTCACCACTCCTACTCAGTGTTGGAGGATCCAGCCAGTGCAATAAGGCAAGAAAAGGAAATAAAGGTAATAGAGATTGGAAAAGGAGATACAAAACTTTTCCTATTCACAGACTACGTGACTGTCTATGTAGAAAATCCCAGACTAATCTAAAACAATATGGTCATAGGGTAACACACAAAAATCAATCCTATTACTATGTACAAGCAATAAAAAGCAATAAAATATTGAAAATTGCAATTGAAAACAACAGCAGCCTTGAAAGAAAGAATGCATGTGTGAGGGAGAGAGAGAAAGAGACAGAAAGAGAGAGAGAGAGAGAAAAGCAGACAGAGAGACTTAGGTATAAATCTAACCAAACATGCACAGGATCTGTATGCACAAAATCCTGACTAAAGACACGAAAGAAGACCTACATAAATGAAGAGACATAACATGCTCATAGACTGAAAGACTCAACATGTTATTGAACCAAACTTGGGTCCACTCACCAGCACGCAGTAAAGCCAATCTTCTGACACTGGCTGTGGTGAAGGAAAGGGCAGCATTCATTGCAGGAGCCAAGCAAGGAGTCCAGGCAGCTAGTGCTCAAAAGACCCAAACTCCCCGATGGCTTTCAGGGAAAGGGTTTTAAAGACAGGGTGAGGGAGCGGGGTCGTGGGGTGTGTGATCAGCTTGTGGACGTTCTTCTGATTGGTTGGTGGTGAGGTAATTAGGAGTCAACATCATCAACCTTCTGGTTTCAGCCAGTCTCGAGTCTATGTGTTTGTGGGCAGCATACAGTTAACTTCTTCCACCTGGTGGGGGTTTCAGAATCTGCAAAACAGCTCAAGAATATGGCTCAGAATAGTATCTATAGCCCTCGAGGTCCTTGACTATTTAATGGCTAAACTATTATGATTTTGTCTTGCTTGGCTGTTTTCCTTTGTTTCTGCATTTTCTCACTTCTCTGATTAAATGTATTCTTTGGAACTCAGGGAAGGCCTAGGAGGCTAAAGGTTTTCTATAAACAAGAGGCAGGCAGAGGACATGGTGGGGAATGTTTGTCCCGGGAAGGCTGCCCAGGGTCCTGCTCGGTTACCAACATAGTCGAGATGTCAATCTCCCCCAAAGGGATCTATAGAATTAACACAATTCCAAAACTCCCAGCAGAACATTTTTTAGATATAGATAAGAAGAGTGTAAAATTTATATGGCAGGGTAAATGAGCCAGGGTAGCTAAAATAATTTTTACAAAGAAGAACAAAGTTGGATAAATCACTCTACCCAATTTGAATGCTTTCCATAAAGCAACAGCTATCCAAACAGTATGGTATCAGCAAAGGACAAATACACAGTCAGTGATCAGAAATTAATGATAAGGAGTCCAGAAACAGATCCACATAGATATGGCCATTTGACCTCTGACAACAGTGCAAGTGAATCCAGTGGAGAAAGGACAGCCTTTTCAACAGTGCTGAAAAGTTGATCGGTTGATCGTCCACATGCAAATAATCGAACCTCAACCGAAGCCTCACGTCTCACAATTAATTCAAAATGAATCACACATCAGTGTAAAACACAAAGCTGTGAAATGTTTGGAAGAAAACAGAACAATACCTTCATGACCTGGCCTTTGTCAAAGAGTTCTTAGACATGATATCAAAAGCGTAATCCATAAACGAATTCATAAACGAAGAAATCAATTGGACTTCATCAAAATTAAAAGCATTTGCTCTGCCAAAGACAGTGTAAAGAAAATGAAAACACAAGATAAATACTGGGAGAAATATTTGCAAATCACATATCAAACTTAGGACTTGTATCCAGAATACATAAAAACTCTCAAAACTCAGTAAGAAAATAACTCAGTTAAAAAGTAGGCAAAAGACATGAATAGACAGTGCACCAAAGATGATGTAATGACAGATAAGCACATGAAAAGAGGATCAACATGAAAGCCATTAGGGAAATGCAAATTCAAACCACAATGACATACCACTACACACCACCAAAAACGTCTAAAATCAAAGAGAACACTGGCACTTTGGGATGTGGGGTGCTGGAATGGCTCAGGCCTTGCAGTTGGAAATGCAAAGTCGGGCAGCCAGTCTGGAAACTGTCGCTCGGAGGTTTCTTTTCTCTTTTTCTGTTTTTTTGGCCACAACACACGGCATGTGGGATCTTAGTTCTCCAATCAGGGATAGAACCCGCGCCCGCTGCATTGGAAGGCGGATTCTAACCACTGGACCACCAGGGAAATCCTGTTCAGCAGTTTCTTAAACATACACTCACCATACGACCCAGAAATCCTACTTTGTAGAGAAACAAAGCTTACGTCCACATGCAAACCTGTACATGAGGTTCACAATCATCAAAAATTGAAAATGCAAAAGTCTTTCATCAGGTGAACCGGCAAACTGTGGTCCATCCACGTCACAGGACATATGAGCCATTTGGCCACTCGGATGGATCTCAAAGGCAGTACGCTGAGTCCAGGAGTCCAGTCTCAAAGGTGACGCGTACAATTCTATTTACACGACATTTTTTTTTGACAGGTCCTGCCTCAGGTTTATTTATACAAATAGCACAGGACACCAGCCCCATGCAGACAGCAGCCCAGGGGTCACACTAGTCCTTCTGTCCTCACATGGGCAGATAAAGGTCTCTACTTGGGAGCCTTTGTGGGGACCTGAGCGGGAGCTGGAGCCGCCTTGGCCTTGGTAAAGGCAAGATTACAATGCCGGAGATCAGTGGCTGCCAGGAATTATGGGGGGTGGGGGTGGCAGAGGAGGACCGGCACTCAGGAGGTCTTTGGGATGATGGAGCTGTTGTGTCCTGACTGTAGTGGTGGTTGCGTGAATCTGTGTATGTGTTAAAAATCCAAAAACAAAACAGAAAGGTTACTTAAAAATTTTTTTTTTACTTAAAATTTGTAATTTAAAAAATGGAAATTACACATTCTAGACTAAAATGTCTAGTGAGCTTTAACAGAAGGAAATTTCTCGACTTAGTCAACAGTATTTATCAAAACTCCACAACTGTGCTTAAATGGAGATGTCAAGAGTCTTCCCACTCAAGTCTGAACGCACAGCAAGCTTCCTTCGCCGCCAACATTCTTCGAGATGCAGCCGTGCACACGCAGCCCGCAGAGGAGCACAGGGGTCCGTGTGTTTGCTGCGACACTGCTGCCTGTGGGCGTCCAGGACACCCACCCCGCCACTCCCGGAACCAGCAGATTGGGTACAAACACCAGTGTCTTCTCCATTCCATATAAGCAGGTGCCCCGCCTCCCTGAGGAAACACAAGAAATAAGCCAAACTAGAAATACGTGAGCCCTGTGGGAGGAAAACCCGGAAGCCCCTCTGCAAGACCCTGAAGGGGGTCTGAGCGCACGAGCGTCATGGGTGAAAAGGCGACACTGACACAGTGCGAGGAAGCACTTTCCACGCTGGACGACAAACAGAACACACACCCTGCGATTCTGGCAGGCCCCCGGGGGCCCCACTTCACCCTTGGGAGCGTCACTAAGCAAGCCCTCAAAAGGAACCCTCACAGGGGCCAACCTGGGCGTTGAGGGAGCAGGCGGCCCAGACCAGCCGCAGCTCCATCAGGCAGTATTTCGATCCGTGTTGGCTGCGTTCGCGGGAGATGGGGCTCCGGGCCCCTCCCGCCGCCCTGGGTGTGGGGTCAGAGACAGCCGAGGGGCAGGGGGAGTAACACCTGTAACACCTGCACAGCCAAAGCACCACGCGGGGCCAGGAGGAGAAGTGTGGATCCCGGGGACCCCTGGCTGTCCTGGGACCATTCCCCATATCTCTCCAGAGCCCTGGGGTCGCAGGACCTCCCCGCCCAAGCCCTGGGGTCCTACAGACAACAGCCTGTAAGCAGTAGAATCACCAGAAACACCTCCCAGGACTGAGCTGGGATTAATGCCTGCTTTGTGCTTCCTGAGGTGTTAGTGGAAAAAGCCATTTCCCACCAACAAGAATACGTACTTAGCCGGTGCATTTTCATACTTGGTCTGTTTGTTATAAGGGCCAGATCTGTTTATGCCTCAAAAGGTTTTTGACTAAAAATGTTCCTAAAGAAGCAACTTTGTTATCATAGTACCCAACACACGTTAAAAAAAACAAACAAAAAGCCCCACAGGATTCATTGTCAAACGGTTTATATTTTCACATTCAAATAAAATCCAGAGACAATCAGGCTGCAACAAGAGTCTGACGGATACGTCAGCCTGCTGGTGGTTGAGACTGACAGGCCTCCCACGGCCACCTGCCACGTAAAGGCAAAACACACCAAATGATGGGGTGTTGCCTGCCACCTGGACGGAGGGGCTGCCTGCGCACCCTGCAGGGGCCTGTTACCTACAGGAGCACGGCTGCACTCCAGCGCAACTGGGAGTGGGCGCCGCGAGGTTACCGACCTAGCAAGAGGGCCCCATGCCCCGGGCCTGGCCACAGCTGCCGCAACGAGGACTGCTGGCCCCACTGGGGGTTTTATCCGTAAGAACCAAAAGTCAAAGGGAGACATTTATCCTCAGCCAGGCAGCAGGTGTGGCTGAGGCCCCTGGCTGTGCGTGCTGCGTGCTCCTTTCCTGCGGCCTCCAAAGCCTCTGTCTCACGGCAGGGGATGCAGGATCACACCTGTAACAGCGCTGCGGGTTAAAGCGGGACTTGCATGTTTCATGCAAATGGAGTCTCGCTGGAGAAGCAAATCTCCTGTGTGAGCTACAGGCGGGCGCAGCCTCCCCTCAGTCCCTCGCAGCCCCTCCTCCCAGGCTCAGGGGCTGGGGGGCAGGGGAGACCTGGGCCTGGCTGATCTCCTTCTCACTCTTTCCTGGAGTCATGGGCCCTGATGAAGCCTGCTTCCTGCCGTCCCTGCAGCCCACCCAGCGCCCCGGTGAACGTGGACATTTACACGTGGCTTCGGCACCTTGACATTCGTTAGGTGGAGTAAACGATTTACCAAAAATAAGTAAAATAGGTAAAATTAGTTTCTTAAGACTAAATTTATCTTTCAAGTTTAATGATCTGAAACCCACGAGAGCATAATTTTGGTCAACATATTCTCCCTTTTTTTCAGTTCTGGTTTCCTCAGATTTTCAAGATTGCTGTAAATTACTTAACCTTTAAAATTAAAAGTTATGGATATAGTAAATTGTCTGCGATAGCTGATCGCATGTGTCAACCTGACGGGGCCCAGTGCCGAGATTAAAATTACTCTGGTGTGTGTGTGAGGGTGTTCCCGGAAGAGATGAGTCTTAGAACCTCCCGTGTGGGAGGGCATCACTCACCGCCCCCACCAAGGCCTGGACAGAACAAAAGGGAGGCAGAGGGCACCCTCACGAGAAATGTGTATGCACACGTGTCCCAACACGCCAAGAGAGGGTGCAACTCCAACCGGCGGTCCACCGCTCAGGGCAATCAGAGGTTTTCTTTCACACAGGTTCCCTGGCACACACAGCTACCAACCAAAGACAGTTCTCTCTCCATGCACACAGATGCGTGTGGGCTCCCAGAGTTCCCATAGAGCCTCTGGCGCCAACACTGGACCAGCTTCATGAGGTCAGTCACAAACGCCATGTGGGGCAGAGTCGTTAACCTGTGAGGGTCCAGGCTGGGGTGGGAGGGGAGGGCCCAGTGTGGCGTGTGCGCCCTCGCCAATACCCACGGCACTCTTCGTCACACCGTATCCCCCTAACAGGGCACCTATCTCACGCTCTTACGAACATCTTAGGTAACAAACGTCCAGCCTCAGAGAACTAGGTAGGTTTTCCTTTTGCTTTTATTACAAGCATATAATATCAATTGGCAAAACACTGAATACAAGCTTCACTATCATAAAATCAAAACAGTTAAGCAATATTCCAAAAAAGATTTTAGATAAAACCTAGCCACCAAGAGTACAAAAAATTACACACCAACACGAAGCATAAAAAATGTAAACTTCCAAACTAAACAGTCAAAAACATGTGTCTGCAGCGTCACCTCCACAATCCCCCAGAGCGCCCGATCTCCACGCGGGATGCCAGGGTCGGCAAGGGCTCTCGCCCCTGAACGCTGCATCATACGGGAAAAATGGTTTTCTTGCACCCAGTGAAGCTGTTGAACTAGACATTTACGCTAATGCTACACACGTTCTAGGGGACACGTAAACTTCAGGCCCCCTTCAGATGCACCCACGGACACAGAGACCACGTGAGCTGGTGAGGGGCCCGGCGGTCCCCAGGAAGGGACAGAATCTCAGTGATGATTGTGGTGTCGCTTGAATTGTTTTCTAACCGACTTATCCCAACCTACGTAGTTTGTTTAAATACCAAGGCAGAGAAACACATTGGTTTATCACGCTAAGGTCACATGTGATGTGCTGGAGTGTAAATGATTTCCTGAGGAAACAGAGAAACTGAACTTCTTGTGATCTATCTGCACTAAATGTGTTTTCAATGTTTTGAGAGCACATCAAATATTCACGTACAAGGTAGAAATCAGCTGGCTTGTTCCTATGATATTCAATCCAATGACACACTTCAAAATCACTGTAAAATCCATCCTGTGGGCTTTGAAGAAAAAACAAACGAATTTCTAAAGACCTCAAATGCCACGAGGAGGCATCAAGGCCGCACGCGCCGGCGGGCTCAGGAGCCTGGGAAAGTAGCACCGTCACATCTGTGGTCGACACGGGGGCGCGTCCTGGGCCACCAGCGCGCGGGGTCTGAGGCACGAGGCCAGCCTAGGCCACACGTCAACTTGCGGCCGCTGGCCGGTCACTCACTCTTACCGATGGCCGAGCCCCTTGCACAGGCCCACGCACATTCCCAGCAACAGTGTTTTCATGAGAACGACGACGGAAAAGGAAAACCAAAGGGCTGGACGTACACGTTCTGAGAGTCCGCCTACACTGCCTCCATTCAGTGGAGCAGATGCCACGGACACTCCACGTACGCGTGGCGCCGCCCGCTGGAGCCTATCGCGCAGAAGCACCAAGCGCTTCTCATCCGGGTAACACAAAGCACACGAGTCGGAAGCTACTCAAAGCAAAAGGAAGAAGCTTGCAGAACGCCTCCCAATTTCATCTTATATGCCTGTAAATAAAGCTGGACCACTGAAACCAAACAACTGGATGGGAAAATATGACAGAAGGCTTAAAATAGAATAAATAATTTTATAAAGTTAAGTTTTCTTCTTTTTAACCCCCCAAATCTTAAATTCAATATTATATATTCTATCTGAATCTTCTATTTTCATGACACCTGTACCTAGTGAGACCCTGTGCTGCTGACGAGCCCACGCTGCTGACGAGGGTGCCGTTCGGTAACTGACAGCGTTTGTTTTACCAGCATGAAGAGTGGTGAAAACTACTTCACAGTAACTCCATCTGTTAAAAACAAAAAACAATCTTAATAGGATCCAATCACTAACTGATCCTGGCTTTTATGCTGGAAAAGATAAAATTCTGCCGTTGATGTTAAACGGACACGAGAGAAAAGTGAAAGTTTCCCTCTGACGGCGAGGCCCCCAGCTCCGTCCCCGTAAGGCTGCGGTCAGACCGGAGGTGGCGGGAACAGGGATCTCCTGCAGTGAAGACGGTCTGCACGAGGACATCTTAGAAAAATGGGTACTTCTGCTGCTGAGGTTTCATCAGGGTAACACGGACACAAACGCGGGATCAGCAGGTGGCCAGGGCCCAGTGGGGATGGTGACGCCAGCTCTGACTCATCTCCACCTCTCTGTGTATTAAGTACGTCGACTTAGCACCATAGCAAATTCAAGTGATTGCAAAGATAGCTGCAAAGTTACAAATATATACTATGAGATTATACAGCCAGGTTCATTTTAATCTGACCTGTGAATTAATTTTATTTGAATTTGGACGCTCACACTGTTTAATCCTTCCTTCCTTTCATCACACAGGAAAATACCTAAATTCTAACGGTACACTTCAACTGCATTGAGAACACACGGCTTTACAGAATGCTTCAGCAGAAATGTGTATTTGAGGTAGACAGGTAATACTTAGTCATACACATCTACTCCCTGAACCCTTGAATAGTGACCCTAACAAACGATCGGGATGAACAGCAGGCGCAGGGAACTGACTCATTCAAACGGTCCCGGGAGTAACGGGCTTAAAGAGAGAGATGAACTCTGACCAATTCCTAAGAAAAACTTGGTTTTATGTTTCTGAAAGGCCTTATATTAAAACCACTTGGACTGAGTTAATTTGTTTTTCCCATCACTAAGGGAGCTGCTTCTGACATCTGTAAGTATGAAACAGGAAGCAGAAAACAAACAAACAAACTTGAATGTCGATGAGCCCAACCACCACTTCCAAAGCAAGTTCGAGAAAAACCCTAGTCACCAAGGTGAAGTTCTTCATGGAAAACCCGGCTCTCAAGCCACCGTCAGGACCACCTACCAAGTGAGGCGGCCCCAGGACCCCAGCGCCCCGGTGATGCAGGAGGTGACAGAGGGGGAGGAGCCCAAAGGTCAGGCAGAAGCCACCGGACGCGGACAGGGACGGCCACGGAGCGGGGACCAGCTTACCACCCGGAGAAGGCCCGTCTCCTTGCTCCTGTCGTTACACATTCCAAGTTACTATCTTAAAGGAACAAAAATGGATGTGCTGGCAAAGAGTTTATTCTCCAATTCCACAAAAATATTAACATTTGGGAGGAGAAAGGGCTAACAGAGGGTGTGCTGCGTCTGCCCACGCTGTAGGTCATTAAGTCACTGGAAAAGCCGCTTCCGCCGCACAGGGGCCCGCCCGCCCGCCCTCTGTGGCTCTAGCGTGCCCGCCAACAGCGGCCAGAGCGCGCCAGCTGCTCCACGAGAGCACGGGGACGTGCCCACCTCTGAAGGCGGGCGTGGTGGGACCCGGGGTCTGCACACGTGGGGCTTTGGTGGAGACACGCCCCCTGGGCACCAGCCCCGCCGCGGACGGGGGCGCCGTCTCGGGAGAGGCCCCCCGCCACCACCATCAATCTCTTCAGCAAAACAAAAATGGGAAAGAATAAGCGGGAAGTTAAACGACGGCACTGAACAACTTGTGCCCTATTTAAGAGAAACAATTTTTGAGAACAAGAATCGTTCTGCGAACTGTCGTCTTCCGGTCCGCCCTGCTGACCGGGCGGGGCAGCCGCGTCGGGGTCAGGGTGCAGCCCCCCAACTGGGCTGCGGGCCCCCCGGAGTCAGGGCGGCCCTCGGCTTCACGTTCCCTGACGTGGAAAATGAAATACCATGGTTAACTCACGATACTCATGGAAGCCTCTTTTGGTATGCTTTTAAATTAAATTTTTATATATCTTCTAAGTCTTCAGGAAGCTAAAGGCCACATAAATATCGTCATTCACGTGAAAAGACATTTTGTCAATAACTTAGGAAGGATTCAGTAAACGTACAAGTATTTTGGGGGCTTATCGTGAAACCTAATTCATAAACTGAACGGAAGTGACCGAGATTTTCAAGACCTGGAAAGCAAGCAAAGGTCACGGGTCGGCGAAGGCCGTCGCCACACCCTCCCGCTGGGGCAGAGGCGCCCCGGCCGCGAGGCGAGGCGAGGCGAGGCGCGTCCGTAACCCTGTGCCGCAGCGCCTCGTGAGTGTGATTCTCATACAAAAGTGATAAATATTCTCTGTTCGGGACCCAGTCCAAACGGTGCCCAGGGCAGCATCCTACGCGGTGGCGGCCCCGCCTGGCTGCGTACTCGCGGGGCGCCCGGCGGCTGAGTCTCTGCTGTGCCGCGGCTCACAGCAGGTCCATCTTGGGTCTGTAGTGCAGCAGGAGCGGTGCTTTCTGCAAGACAAGGGGGCGAGGGAACGGCACCGGTGACCCCAAGGGGACAGGCTGGCGATGGTCCCACACTCGTCAGCTCCGAGGGTGAGTCCCACGCCCGGTCCCCACACCTGCTCCTGCCTTTTCTCTCTGTGCCCCACTCGCCCTCAGACCTCGGCTCCAGCTGGGGGTGTCGGCCAGGCTGTCTCTACCCTGCTCCCAGGCAGCCCCCGAAGATGGGGTCCCACTCATCTGCCTCCTGTTCCAGAGAGAGGCGCTGCGGCTCGAGGGGACGTGTCCTCTGACTGCAGCGGCCACTCCCTCCCAGGACGCCGGTCACCTCAACCAGGAGGGGTGGGGCGAGTCAGGGCCTGGAGACCACGCCTTCCCCGACCACACAACTCTGAGGCCGATGCAGCTTCAGAACGGCCGCATTCCTGACAACCCCGTGCCTGGTCTGCTCGTTATGCCTAAACTCCAGGAAACAGATGTGCCCACAAAGCAGCTGCTGTCCTGAGCAGACCCTGAAAATCACACACAACGCGTCACGCCAAAGTCTCACCTTGAATCTCCACCTCGTGACGACGACGAATTTGAGCGTGTGGTCCTTGCCAAGGATCTCCTCGTTGCATAAAATGTCCAGCTGACGGGAGAACAAGACCTCGGTCAGCGGGGCCAAGGGCTCGGCGCTCAGGACACATGGTCTCTGGGGCCGCAGCGGTCACGCCAGTCGCTGAAGGGCCACCTGCCCTCCTTCTGGGGCAGCACAGGTGGGAAGCGGCGCCTGGAAGGCCCAACCCCCCCAGCGGGCCCAGAGCACCGGGGGGCCTCCGTCCGCACACAACAAGGCAGCGCCCCCGTCACGGGGCTCTGGCGCCCAGACTGCCTTCACTAGAGAGCACGCTGTCCCCCGACATCAGTCCCCTCTTGGCCAGGTTTGTCCCCTTCACCTCAGTGGAAGAAGGTAATGGGCTCCACAGACAGCTTCTCCCTTTTTAGTTTTAAAAGACTTTTTAGAGCGGTTTTAGGTTTGCACAAAATTTCACAGAAGGTAGAGTTCTCGTGTATCTCCTGCCCCCACCTCACAGCCTCCTCCACCATCAACAGCTCCGATGAAAACGTTCGTTACAACCGATGACCGCCCTCACCACCCGCAGCCTGTGGTTCACATGAGGGTTCACGCTCCGTGTTGTGCCTTCTGGGGGTCTGGACAAACGTATGACGACGTGTGTCCTCCATGACAGCATCACACAGAGTCGTTTCCCTGCCTGTTCATCCCTCCCCGTCAGCCCCCAGCAACCAGTGACCCTTTCACTGTCTCCACAGTTTTACCTTTTCCAGAATGTCATAGAACTGGAGCACACAGTGGGCAGCCTTCTAGGCTGGCTTCTTTCTCTCAGTCGTACGCACTGAAGGCTCCGCCGTGTCTTTTCATGGTTTGATAGCTCCTTTCTTTTTAGTGCTGAGTAATATTTGTCTGGATGGGCCACTGTTTACGTATCCATTCACTTTCTGAAGGACACCTTAGCTGTCTCCAAGTTTTGACAACTACGATTAAAGCTGCTATAAACATCTGCGTGCAGGTTTCTGTGTGGACATAAGTTTTCAGCTCCTCTGGGTAAGTACCAAGGGGCTTGACGGCTGAATCGTATGGTGAGAGTGGGTTTAGTTTTGTGAGAAACCACGCAGCTGCCTTCGGAGCGGCTGCACCGTCCTGCGTTCCCAGCGGTGGGGATGAGGGTCCCTGCTGCTCAGCACCCAGCGTCGCCAGCGCTCTGGATTCCGGCCGCTCTGACAGGTGTGGATCTTGCTGTTGTAATTTGCACTTCCCTGATGACAAATGCTGTTGACCCAGATGGTCTTTTATTTTTATATTTTCTAGTTTTTTTTGGCAGCACCGCATGGCTTGCAGGATCTTAGTTCCCGACCAGGGACTGAACCCGGGCCACCTCAGTGAAACTGCTGAGTCCTAACCACCAGACCGCCAGGGAAGCCCCCAGATGGTCTTCTAAACTTCTCTCTCAGGGCAAGGGAAGAAGGGTCCGGCACCTGTGACTCCTGTGGCTGCCATGGAAACACCATAACTTTGGGACGTGTAACTCCAGAAACGCAGCCTCAGAGTTCAGTCTGGGAGTCCACGGGCTCGCAACCTCTGGAGTCTCCAGGGTTCCCTGACCTGTGGCTGCATCCCTCCAACCTCTGCTTCCATCCTCAGGTGGCCCTTCCACTCTGTGTCTCAAAACTCTCTCTACTCTTTTCTCTGTGGGTATCAATAGTTCATTCCTTTATATTGTTAAAAAAATTGTGGTAAAACACACGTAAAATTTACCATCTTAACCATTTTGAAGTGCACAGCTCAGTGGTATTAAGTACATTCGTAACGTGCACCTGTCACCACATCCATCCACAGACTTTTCATCTTGTAAAACTGTAACTCTGTCCCCATTATAACTTCCCATCCCCCTGTCCCCAGCCCCTGGAAACCCTGATTCTACCTTCTGTCTTTATGATTCTAGGGACCTTGTACAGTGGAATCAGACAGTACTTGCCCCTTTGTGCCCAGCCCATTTCAGTTGGCATCGTGTCCTCAAGGTTCACCCACGTTGTAGCGGGTGTAGAATTTCCCTCCTGTCTGGGGCTGAGTATTCATTGTATGGACGGACCACATTTTGTTCATGTATAACCTTTTGCCTACTGCCAATAATGCTGCTACGAACATGGGGGTACAAATATCTCCTTGGGATCCTGTTTTCAATTCTTTTGGGTATCTTTACCCAGAGGTGGAATTGTTGGTGTTCATGGTAGCTCTATGCTTAGTTTTTTGAGAAACGCCCGTACCGTTTTCCAGAGTGGCTGCACCATTTTGCATCCACCAGCAGTGCACAAGGTGACAACGTCTCCATTTCCTCACCGGCACTTGCGACGTATTTTTTACGTTAGCCATCCTACTGGGTATGGGCTGGGTCTCATTACAGTTCTGATTTGCATTTCCCCTATGATTAGTGATGTTGAGCATGTTTTTTTTTGCGGTTCGCGGGCCTCTCACTGCTGTGGCCTCTCCCGTTGCGGAGCACAGGCTCCGGATGCGCAGGCTCAGCGGCCATGGCTCACGGGCCCAGCCACTCCGCGGCATGTGGGATCTTCCCGGACCGGGGCACGAACCCGTGTCCCCTGCATCGGCAGGCGGACTCTCAACCACTGCGCCACCAGGGAAGCCGAGCATGTTTTCATGTGCTTGTCAGCCACTCATGTATCTTCTTTGGAGAAATGTCTACTCAAGTTGTTTGAGTTTGTGTTGAATTTTAGGAACTGTCTATATATTCTGGATAGTAATTCCTTGTCAGAAATATGACTTGCAAATACTTTCTTCCATTGTGTACAATTTTTGTTTTAAATTTCAAGGAAGTCCCAACTGTCTATTTTTCTTTTTGTTGCCTGTGCCCTTGGGTATTCTATCCAACCAATCACTGACAACTCCAACGTCATTAAGCTTTTGTCCTGTGTTTTCTTTTAAGAGTTTTATTGTTTTAGGTTTTACGTTTATATCCCTGATACATTTAAAAAAAAAAATATTTATTTACTTATTTGGCTGCGCTGGGTCTTAGTTGAGGCATGTGGGATCTTCGCTGCGGCACGCAAGGATCTTTAGTTGTGGCATGTGAGATCTAGTTCCCTGACGAGGGATTGAACCTGGACCCCCTGCATTGGGAGCACGGAGTCTTAACCACTGGACCACCAGAGAAGTCCCTTGAATTAATTTTTGTATATCGTATTAGGTAAGGGTCAAACTCCATTATTTTGCATGTGGATATCCAGTTTTCTCAGCACCATTTGTTGAAAAGACTATTGAAGGGTCCTGGCACCCTTGTCAAAAGTCAGTTGACCACATATGTGAGGGTTTACTTTTGAGCTCTCTATTCTGCTCCATTAGTCTGTCTGTCTTTATGCCAACACCACAGTTTTGATTCGTGTTATCTTTAGAGTAAGTTCAAGTCCTCCAGTTTGGCTCTTTTTCAAGACTGTTTTGGCTATTTGGGTCCCTTGAGAGTCCATAAAAAAGTTAGGATGGATTTCTTTTTTTTTTCCCGCAAGAAACATCTTTGGGATTTTGATAGGAATTGCACTGAATCTGTAGATTACTTGGGTAATACTGACATTTTAACAATATTAAGTCTTCCAATCCATGAATGTGGGATGTGTTTCCACGTGCTTGTCTTTCTTTCAGCAATTTTCGTAACTTTCATTGTACAAGTCTTTCACCTCCTTGGTTAATTCCTAAGTATTTTATTCTTTATGATGCTACTATAAATGAAATGAGTTCTATAATTTCCTTTTCAGATTGTTCATTGCTCATGTACAAAAATGCATCTGATTTTTTTAACATCTTTATTGGAGTACAATTGCTTTACAATGGTGTGTTAGTTGCTGCTTTATAACAAAGTGAATCAGCTATACATATACATATATCCCCATATCTCCTCCCTCTTGTGTCTCCCTCCCACCCTCCCTACCCCACCCCCAGGTGGTCACAAAGCACCGAGCTGATCTCCCTGTGCTATGCGGCTGCTTCCCACTAGCTATCTATTCTACGTTTGGTAGTGTATATACATCCATGCCACTCTCTCACTTTGTGCCAGCTTACCCTTCCCCCTCCCCGTGTCCTCCAGTCCATTCTCTACGTCTGTGTCTTTATTCCTGTCCGGCCCTTAGGTTCATCAGAACCATTTTCCCCTAAGATTCCATATATATGTGTTAGCACACGGTATTTGTTTTTCTCTTTCTGACTTACTTCACTCTGTATGACAGACTCTAGGTCCATCCACCTCACTGCAAATAACTCAATTTCGTTTCTTTTTATGGCTGAGTAATATTCCATTGTATATATGTGCCAATCATCTTTATCCATTCATCTGTTGATGGACCCTTAGGTTGCTTCCATGTCCTGGCTATCGTAAACAGCGCTGCAATGAACATTGGGGTGCATGTCTCTTTTTGAATTATGGTTTTCTCAGGGTATATGCCCAGTAGGGGGACTGCTGGGTCATATGGTAGTTCTATTTCTAGTTTTATAAGGAACCTCCATACTGTTCTGCGTAGTGGTTGTATCAATTTACATTCCCATCAACAGTGCAGGAGGGTTCCCTTTTCTCCACACCCTCTCCAGCATTTATTGTTTCTAGATTTTTTGATGATGGCCATTCTGACCGGTGAGAGGTGATACCTCATTGTAGTTTTGATTTGCATTTCTCTAATGATTAATGATGTTGAGCATTCTTTCATGTGTTTGTTGGCAATCTGTATGTCTTCTCTGGAGAAATATCTATTTAGGTCTTCTGACCATTTCTGGATTGGGTTGTTTGTTTTTTTGATACTGAGCTAATGCATATGATTTTTCTGTTGACTTTCTATTCTGCGACCTTGCTGAATTAATTTATTAGTTCTGACAGGTTCTTTTTCATGTCTGTGTGCGTGGAATTTTTAGGGTTTTCTACATATAAAATCGTATCATCTGCAAACAGAGATAATGTTTTAAATTCTTCTTTTCCAATTTGGATGTGTTTTATTTCTTTTTCTTGTCTAATTTTTCTGGCTAGGATTCCCAGTATTATGTTGACTAGAAAGGGCAAAAGTGGGCCTCCCTGGCTTGTTCCTTATCTTAGAGAAAAGGCTTTCACTTTCTCACCACTGAGTGTGATATTCAGAACGGTTTTTCATGTATGGATTTTACTTTACCTTCACATATGGCTACTCTTTCTAGTTTGTTCAGTGTGTTTATCATGAAAGGGCATTCAATTTTGTCAAATGCTTTTTCTGCATCAACTGAGATGATCGTGTGGTTTTTCCTGCACTCTGTTGATGTGGCATAATTATATTAATCAATTTTCATATGCTGAACCATCCTTGCACTCCAGAAATAAGTCCCGCCTGCGCATGGTGTGTAAAACCTTTTAACATATACTGAATTCTGTTTGTTAGCATTTTGTTGGGATATTTGCATCAATGTGCATATGGGATATTGGTCTGTAGTTTTCTTTTCTTATAGTGTCTTTATTTGGCTTATTTATCTGACCTTTCTGAAGAACCATTGATTTTCTCTATCGTTTTCCTGTTCCCTATTTTGTCTATTTCTGCTCTAATCTTTACTATTCTCTTCCTTCCGCTAGCTTTGGGTTTAGCTTACCCTTCTTTTTCTAGTTCCTTAAGTTGTAAATTTAGGTTGTTGATTTGAGATCTTCCTTGTCTTTAAGGTAAGTGTTTATAGCTATGAATCTCCCCTTAGCACTGCTTTCACTGTATCCCATTAGTTTTGGGACGTGGTGTTTTTGTTCTCATTCTTCTCTAAGTATTTTCTAACCTTTGATCCGTTGGCTGTTTAAAGCTGCGTTGTTTCATTTCCACAATTCTGTGCATTTTCCAGTTTTCCCTTGGTTATTGATTTCTAACTTCACGCCACTGTGGTCTGAGAAGATACTTTGTATAATTAAATCTATTGAGACAATTTGTGTCTGCCTTCTCTCGTAAGGACACTTGTTATTGAAGGTAGGGCCCACCTGGATAACACACGATGGTCTCTTCATCCCAAGACTCTTTACATGTCTGCAGAAATCTTTTTTTTCAAATAAAGTCATATTCACGTGTTCTGGGGGTTAGAAGTAGACATATCTTTTGGCTGTGTCACCACATAACGTACTACAGTCTGCCTTCTGACCCAGCAAAATCCACATCCATCCCACGTGCAAAACACACTCACCGAACCCCAACATCTCCAAGGGACCCAATCTACTCCAGCATCAACTCCAAATCCCCAACTCTCATCTACACACCATCAGCTCCAAGTCCCAGGTCTTATCTTCTAAATCACAGGAGTCAGGTATAGGTGAGACTCTGGGCGCGATGCCTCCTGGGGCAAATGCCGTTCCAGCTGTGGCCCTGCGAAGCTAGAAACACACCATCTGCTCTCCAGACACGAGGCTGGGGCAGGACAGACATTCCTAGTCCACGAGGGAGACACATTAGAAGGCGTAAGGGATCACTGGTCTCAATAAAGTTCGAGATCCAGCAGGGAAAATTCCATGAGGTTTCAAGACCTGAGAAGCGCTCACTGTGGGTCAAGGTTCTGCTCTCTGGGCCCTGATGGCCTCAGCCTCTGGGCCCCGGGCTCTGCCTTGGAGCCGTCCCTCCTTTTCCTTTAGGGGTAGCTCGCCTTGGCAGCTCCGCCAGCCCACTCCCCGCGCGCAGCGTTTTGGAGTCTGATGGCCTCTCGCTTCTCCCTGTCTCTGCCCCTCAGTACGAGTTGGTGGTGTTTCTGCTGACGGCACACTCTTAGAAACCTTGTGCGTCTCCCATGTGTGTCAGAGGTCCAGGCTCTGCAGATCTTTCCTGGATAACTCCTCTCTGTTCCGCCATGAGACGGCTGAGCCGCCGTGAGTCAAACAACTAATCCCTTTAGCAAAAGGCTGAACAGCTACACGCTTGGCCTTCTCTCCAGAGCACGTTTTTCTAACGGTCAAACTCCTAATATTACCGTCTTTTTGCAATCTGGATAGGCTGTGACTTTTCAAAATCATCAAGTGCTGGTTCCTTTTCGTTGAGCAGTTCCTTCCTGAATTCATCTCTGACTGACATTTTATTACAGGCAGCAAGAAGAAACCAGACCACGTCTTCAGCACTTTGCTTGAAAATGTCCTCAGCTAAATATCCGTGTTCACCACTTCCAAGTTCTGTTTTCCACACACCGCAGAACACAACTCAGCCAGTTTTCTGCCACTGTGTAGCTAGAATCACTTTTCTGCCCCATTTCCAATACTATGCTCCTTTTTCCCTTCTGAGCGCTCACCAGTAGCATCTTTAATACTCCTATTTCCACCAACACTCTGTTTGTGCAACACGCACCTTCAAAGGTGACGGGCGCTTTCTCCACCATGCTCCGTGCTTCCCTCTCGGCCGTCCCCAGAGTCACCTTTAATGGACACGTTCATATCGACAGTCTCTTCAAGGCGATTCGGGTTTTTAAAAATCGTGTTTCTCAAAATTCTTCCAACCTGTACCTCTTACCCAAATCCGAAGGCACCGCCACATTTTTAGGTATTTGTTACAGCAGCACTCCACTTCCTGGTATTGAAATCTGTTTTGGTTTCCCGTGGCAGGGATGACAACGTACCACAAACCTGGTGGCTTAAAACAACAGGTACTCATTTTCTCACAGATGTGGAGGCCAGAAGTTCAAAATCAAGGTGCCGGCCGGGCTGTGCTCAGTCTGGAGGCTCCAGGGGAAGATCCTTCCTGCCTCTTCCAGCTTCTGGGGGCTCCAGGCATCCACTGGCTTGTGGCCGCATCACCCCAGCCTCTCGTCTCTGTCCTCACACCATCTTCTCCTCTGTGCGTGTCTCGAATTTCCCTCTGCCTCACTTTTGTGAGGGCACATGTCACTGAATTTAGGGGCAGCCCAGATAATCCAGGATTATCTCATCTCAAGATCCTGAACTTCAGTATATCTGAAAACACCCTTTTTCTGGCAAAGACCACGCTTACAGGTTGCGGGGTTGGCTGTGGACACACGTCTTTGCAGGGCCACGTCCTACCCACTGTTCTCTACAGCCCACCTGAGAAGTCGGCCTCAGTTTTCCATCCTTACCGCACTACCCTGGCCTGTCTCTCCTGGGACTTCTGCCACAGACTCCCCTCAACCGGTCGCTCCTGCTTCCGTCTCGGAACCCCAGCAGCCCACCTGCCTCACGGCCTCAGGGCTGTTCTCACCACAAGCCCCCGGCTTAAGGCCCCCCAGTGCCTCCTCTTGACACCTGCTGGTACACAGCCAGCTCCTGCTGACAGTTTATGTCTGAGCAGAAGTGAACGCCCTCGGGAGGGTTCCCCAACGACCCCTAAGCTGATGTGCTCTCACCCCTCTGTGCACCGCCCTGCTCTGCACCACTAGGGGACACGTTTTACTTTATTCTCAGCATTTATTGGAACTGGGAAGTATCTTCTCTATCTACCCACCCGTCCTATCCATCCCCATCCACCCATCCATCCGTTTGCAAAACTGAAGAACAGAACTTCTCTTTGTGGTGAAAATATTTAACATATCCTGGGCTTCCCTAGTGGCGCAGTGGTTAAGAATCCGCCTGCCAATGCAGGAAACATGGGTTTGAGCCCTGGTCCGGGAAGATCCCACATGCCGCAGAGCAACTAAGCCTGTGCGCCACAACTACTGAAGCCCGCGCGCCTAGAGCCCGTGTTCCGCAACAAGAGAAGCCACCGCGGTGAGAAGCCCGCGCGCCGCAACGAAGACCCAACACAGCCAAAAATAAACAAATTAATTAATTAATTAAAAAAAAAAAGAAAATATTTAACATATCTTGTTGCAGCCCCCTTGGCATCTCCTCTTCTCTCAACAGTGGCTTCCCGTGTTTGTGGGCTCTGGGCCTCCACTGTCTTCACCGCTATTTACTATCACACTATCTGGGGGTAGGCAAAACAAATGCAGATTTTTTTTTTCTGACTGAAAATGTCCAAACAGGACTGTAAAAAGCAAACAAACCCGAAGAACTTCAGAAGCATCACTTTTACAAACAAGAAGTGACTCGCTATAGCTTCTATTTACCTCGTTGAAAGACGAGAGGTTGAGTTTTTTGGCAATGAACTTCTTTAGGTGCAGGACTGTGGCCTGGGCTGAGCAGCGGATCCACTTCCGTTTCAGGCCCCGCAGTTTGCTGCTGTTGCATTCCAGACAGATGCTCACCTGCAAGAGAAAGGACACAGCTGGGCAGGCTCATCAAGGGGGCCCTACCGGGCTACTCACTGGAGGCTTTCTTAGATATCTACGGATTCCATTAAATCGAAGAACGCTGACTTTTTTGAAATCATAAATCTGTTTTGACCTAGCACCGTAGAAAAAGAATTTCACTTTAATCTTTTTACACTGTCTTAAAAATCTGTTCACTATTTGCCATTTTGGGAAATAAAAATCTAACACTATTTATTCTGTCTTATTAGCACAGTACTTTAAAGTACACCCGAGAATTATTTATTTATTGCGGCAGTATGTGCTGGCCTCAGAGTTAAACCGACAAAGACTGGAGTCCTGTTCTAAAAGCTTCTGGCCGGTGGGACACACATGCATCTCCCCAGAGGCTGTGCTAAGTGCTCAGGAAACACGCAAGGAAAGACACGCCACACACACGGCGGGCACCACGGACCCTTCATCGAGGAAGGTCTCCAAAGGAGGTTGAAGGAGACAGCAAACTCACTAGAGAACAGCGTACTCTGAGCAAAGGCGCAAAGTCTGAAGCTCACAGCTCTATCCTGCAAGATCGCGTTCAGTGGGATTAGAGTACTCGGTGTGTGGCACGAACTTCAAGACGACAAACTAAGGAAAAGTGACTCTAGGATCAGGTGGTGCCTGGCAGACGCAGAAGGGAATGCGCTGAGGAGGGACAGCCCCGGCCACAGTTGAGAAAGTCCCACCTTAGATACCTCACCTCACCTCACTCACAGGCAAGTAATTCTCTCGCAACAGCCACAAAAAATGGCACAAGCAGACCCCCAAAGTTCAGGCAAAAGAATTAACAAAGGAATTAACTGAAATATGTATGTCTAAAACTACTAGAGGCATGAAAGTAGGAATTAAAAACGTAACACGCTAAGAATAAAGAACAGGCAGGTACAAAAGATGACCAAATGTAACTTCTAAAAATAAAAAACCTATTCACGTAAATTAAAAATTCAATGGATGGTCAAATCGCAGATTAGTCTCAGCTGAAGGCAGATCAATTTTCTGAAAGATCCATTTGAGCAAAGATATCAATTAAAATAAGAAAACAAAAGAAAGGTAAGAGACGTGCAGACAGATCAAAGAGTCTAACAAACACATCACAAGAGTTCCAGAGGAAAGAAGAGAAAATAAGGGAAAGGCAAAATTTGAGAAATAATGACTAAGGATCCCCCCAAACGATCAAAGACATAAGGCCTCAAATTCAGGAAGCAAAAGAACCCAAAACAAAGGAAGTAAGAGGAAACCTGCACCCAGACAGACATGGCGACCCCTCAACACAGGGGGCCAAGGCCCAGGGCAGCCACAGAGGTGGGCCCACAGGCAGGGCTGGCGCTCAGGCCACTGAGCCCAGACCCTCAGCCGACAAGAAGGAAGAGCGAAATTATCATTCAGGGTGGAAATGAATAAAGTCATCTGCAAACGAAAACAGAACGTAAGTAGGAGAAGATGTAGCTCAGGAAGAAAAGGCCTGAAGTGGATGGACTGGCCGGGGTTTAGGAGGCGCCCAGGCAGCAGGCAAGCTCTGGTGTTGTTTAGGAGGGACAGAAAGAGACTCATGTTAATTCTGGACTTTTAAAAAATGCATTCATTTTAGAATTTCATTAGCACTAAAATAATAAAAATAGGACATATAGCCTGCTAATCAGAGGCAAAAAAGAGATTAAATAAAATTTATTAATTCTACAGAAGGGACTCAAGGGAGGCGGCATAAAAAGTACAAATGGAAAGCACAAACTAAAGCAGAAACAAACCCAACTTTACTAGCAATCGTGGTAAGTGTAAAATAACTTGCCAGCTAAATAAATTTTGATTCAATTTTTAAAAAAACCCCAGCTCTCTGCTGTAGAAAGTGTCACATTTAAGAAAGATGTTAAAAAAACTGAAATACCAAATACCAGGCGAAAATAAAACAGGCAGAGCTGTGTTATTACATAAAACAGATTTCTTAATAAGAAGAAACTCCCTAAGGGTGGGGAGCATTTCTGAAGCCGAATGCACCTAGCAGCAAACTTAAGTTGACAGAACGATGAGAAGCAGAAGTCCCCGGCGCAGCGGGGCTTCAGAGTCTCTGTCAGCCGGCCTCAGGCACACGGGCCAGACGGGCGTCTGTGTCCAGGGCCAAAGCAACAGGCCCAAGACCCCGGCAGGAACCAGCCGCACACGGAACCCTCAACCCAGCACCGGCAGCCGCGTGGGCACGGGCAGGGCCGCCGGCTGCACTCCTGTACCCCAGCCGGAGAGGCCTCGTGCCCGTCAGAGGTGCTGACCAGGTAGAGAGGGCACAGGCTCCCCAACTACGGGCGTGTCACCCGACGAGGAGGCTCAGTTTGTGTGAACGCAGGGGTGACCACGGAGTAGACCTACGTGGAGGAACTCAGGACGGTAACACGTTTAAACCTTTCACACAATGTTAACCTCTGGACTGTATGAATGTATTACCTATTTAAACGCACCAAGATAAAGCATGTTTGTAACTTTTTAACCGCTTCATTGTGGTATAATGCACATGTATCTGTTTTAAGTACACCACTCAGGAATTTTCAGTACATTTAAAGAGGTGGGCGGCCATCACCACCATCCAGTCTGAGGTCGGTCCCGTCAGCCCATAAAGACTCTCGGAGCCTCGGTGGCCAACCCCGCCCCACCCCAGGCGGCCACCCCTCGGCCTGTGTCTGTGGACCGGCCTCTCCTGGACAGGCTATAGATGGGATCATACAAGACGCAGTCTTCCCATCGGACTCCTGTCGCACCGTAAAGCGGTGGGAGACTCAGGTGCACGGCAGCACCTTGCACCGCTGACCAGTTCCCATTTGTCAACATCCCCGTCAACGCCTGTCAGCGGCTGTCTTTTGGGTTGTAGCCATCCTGGTGAGTGTAAAATGCTACTTCATTATGGTTTTAATCGGCATTTCCCTAATGACTAAAGTTGTTGAACATCATTTCACGTGACTATTAACCATTTGTAATTCTTTGGTGAAACGTCTACTGAAACCTTTTGCCAATTTCTTAATTGGACTGTTTATCTTCTTATTGAGTTTAAGAGTTATATATTATAGATACAAGTCCTTTCCAGAAATGTGATTTGCCAGTATTTTCTCCCAGTCTGTGGCCTTTTAAAATTTTCTTAATAGAGTCCTTTGAAGAGCAGCAATTTTTTTTTTTTTTTTTTGGCTGCATTGTCGTTAGGCCCCTGACCAGGGACTGAACATGGGCCCTCGGCAGTGAGAGAGCAGAGTCCGATCCGTCGGACCAACAGAGAGGTCCCAAAGAGCAGCAGTTCTTTCATTTCTTTTCTCAAAGTGCTGCTTGCTTTATGTTTAATTTGTCTTAGTTTCTGGCCCCACCATGCGGCACGCAGGATGTTAGCTCCCCGATCAGGGATCAAACCCACACCCCCTGCAGTGGAAGTGTGGAGTCCTAACCACTGGACCGCCAGGCAAGTCCCACGAGCAGCAGTTCTTAATTTCATGAAGTCAGTTTATCAATTTTATTTCCTGAGTTGTGTTCTTGGTTTTGGATCTGAGAACTACAGGCCTAACCCAAGGCCCTAAACAGTTTCTCTCATGTTTTCCTATAAAGGTTTTCAACTTTTAGCTCTTATATATATATTTTAATCAATTTATTTATTTAATTTATTTCATCTTTGGCTGCATTGGGTCCTTGCTGCAGTGCACGGGCTTCTCATTGCGGCGGCTTCCCCTGTTGCAGAGCATGGGCTCCAGGCGCGCGGGCTTCAGCAGCCATGGCACGGGGCCTCAGCAGCTGTGGCTCGCAGGCTCTAGAGCGCAAGCTCAGTAGTCGTGGCGCACGGGCCCAGCTGCTCTGTGGCATCCGGGATTCTCCCGGACTAGGGCTCGAACCTGTGTGTCCTGCATTGGCAGGCAGATTTCTAACCACTGTGCCACCAGGGAAGCCCTAGCTCTTATATTTTGAGCTAACTTTCGTATGTGGTGTGAGGCAAGGCACAAATGAACCTTTCTGCACGTGGATGTCCGTCCAACTGTCCCAGCACCACTCGAAGAAGACACTATCCTTTCCCCAGTGAAGGGCCGTGGCACCCGTGCTGAAAACCAAATGACCCTAAATCTAAGGGCTTATTTCTAGACTCCAGAATTGGTTCCATTGACTTAAAAGTCTACCTTAACACCTAAAACAAACGTCTTGATTACTGTAGCTTTTTAGTAAGATTTGATGTTCAAAATTTTCAATGCATACTTTAAAAAATAAGTAGAGGGTCAAAAAGAAATCACAATGAACATTTCAAAATATTTAGAACCAAACAGTATAATGGCAGCTATATGAAAATTCAACTCAAGAAATTAAGAGAAAAGTACAAGAGGGAATGTAGGAAGAGCAGAAGGAAGGAGAGACTGGCAGAAAAGAAAGTGGTTCAGCCTCTGGCAACAACAACCAAGAAAGCGGGAGGCATGCTGTGACGCCAGGAAGAGAGACGGAGAAATAGGTGCACAGGTGGCAAGGCCCGAAGACAAGCAAAGAATTCTAGGGACCGTTTCATGCCCCAAGCGTTGAAAACCTAAGTCCAAACAGAAAGTTTCCTAGAAAAAAAATAACTGATCAAATGAACTAAAAAAGAAACAGAAGATCTGAGTAGGACTGAAATCATTAAGGAAATTTAATTTGTATTGATGGTTAAAAATCTTCCTACCCCTCTCCAAAAGAATTAACCAAGATCTGATGGCTTTATACAGGAAGTTTAACCAAAACAGTCAACAAAACTGATGCTCTTAATCTCATACAAACTCTCCTAGAAAATAAAAATGGGAAAAGAGAGCCTATCCCCAGCTCTGAGACTTACTACCTTGATACCAAAACTAAACAAATGCCTATGAAAAAGGTGTAGGCCAACTCCTGCAGAATGACTGAGAAAACGCCAAAAGACCCAACACACAGGCCCACGAACACAGAACGCGATCTGCATGTAAAGAAACCGAGAGAGCCACACCCCCCTCCCCGGGAGCTGGAGATGGAAAGGAAACGACCCGACCCGCGGAACCCAGGGAGTCTGGGACGGGCAGTGCGTGGAGGACGTGCCCGGGGAGGCTGGGGCCAGCACCCAGGAGTCCGTGAGGGCTGGAATAATCAGAGCATCAGACGGAAAACAGTGAAATCCTCACCCCGCGGCGTGTGCTATGCACGCGACACGGGACACACTGCCGGTCCTACAGCTCTTCCGTGTCACACGGCACCTACAGGAAGCGGCTACGTGACGCACCTCAAAAAAACTCAAAAGTATAATTTTACCTGAGAAAAGGGAGCTGCACAAAGACACCTGTTCCCTGGGCTCTGTGGTTTGTGGCTACATCATACCACCCAGCTGGGATACCCGCTCAGTAAACAGTCTCTGGAGAGCCCAGCAAGTCCCGCGGCTGCTTTCTAACCCTTCCCGGGCTGAGCGCTTGACGCCCTGTGCCGCGCGCTGCCCACGCTCCGGGGCCCTTCCCCGCCTGGCAGGCCCTGCTCCGGGCCGGGCCCACCTTCTCCCCTCCTTCCACGCCCCACGCCTGGAGCCCCTGGTGCGTCCCCGCCCGGTGGCTCCGAGCGCCCCGACCCCAGGGCGCCTCAGCCCCACAGGGCGGGGGTCCTCGCGGGCAGCGCGTGGCACGTCCTGGGGAAGGGCAGGCCAGGTGCCGACCAACCGGGCGCCCCGCTCCCGGCGGCAGGACACCTGATTCCCAAGGGAGCCACGGTGCGGGCGGCAGGGACACTGCCAAACAGGCGGCTGAACAGACTCCCAAGCACAGACCCTTTGAGCCCCACCGTGGACGAAGCCACCGGAAGGACAGAGTGTCCTGCAAGGAACAGGCCCGGGACAGCCAGGAGCAGATAGGCCGCCAGGGTCCCGGTGCCGGAGAGGAGGCGGGGGGACGGCAGCAGGTGGGGGGGTCAACCCCACGCTCGAAACCGCCTGTGTAATCAACAGCAGCCCACCCCCGGCACAGGCTGAGGACGAAGGAGCTGGCCCTGCCCGGTGGGCCTGCAGCTGCCCTGGAGGATGGAGGGGGCAGGCTCTCGGGAGGAGTGGCCTGGAACTAAAGTAACAACAGAACAACTTATTTGAAAAAGGGAAGAACAGCTGTGAAGGGGTCCGAAGTTGAAGCCCAGGGGCTCAGGGTCCCAGGAGGCAGCGTGGAGAGCAGGGTCCCCGAGTGGGAGGAGAAGGTGGGACACCAGACACAGGATGGTAGCAGAGACGGGCTCCCAAAGCCCTGACCTCCCCAGGACAGGGATCCTGCCAAGTTCCGAACGGGGGAAACAGCGCGCTCCTGAGGAAGGGGAACGTCTGAGGAAACGAACGTCCTGGTTACTGGAAGCCATCTGGTGAGAGCACGCGGCTCAGAGCAGTGACAGACCAGGTGCGCGGCGCTCAGCCTGGCACTGACTCTCGCCCCACAGGGATGCAGCGGGGCCCACCCCCCGGGCAGGCTGCTGGCTCTTGAAAGCAACCGCTCAAATAGACAAATCTTCGGCACGTTTGGGGTAAAAAAGAAAAGGGAAATATTAGTAACGATAAACACGAACATTGGAGATTGAACACTGACGGAGCAGGGGTTAAGCGAGAGGGCCCACCCTGTGCCTGGAAGGGCCGGGCCGGCAGCTCCGACCCCAGATCCCGCGGGGCCTCCAAGTCCAACAAGAGGTAACTCATCAGAGCCCAGGAGAGGGGACACGCGGGCCCCAGAGGGGCGTCCTTCACCCCAATGTTTATTCTTCTCTCCATTCACGTGAAGCGCACCTGAGCACACCCAGCATTCCACACAGACGCGCTTCTACTCCTGTGATGCTTGTGGAAATGTTTTAGCAACACAAGCATATAAACTGGAAAATTAAGGTTCCGTTATTCCGTTCTTATACCTAAACCACACTATTTAATTACGTCTTTGATAAATATAAGTGTACACATCCTCATGTTTTACTTATTAAATATATATGCACTGATTAGAATACGTATGTATATATAGAAAGGTGGATATAAGCAGACCTTGCTTTATTGTGCTTTGCAGATACTGTGTTTTTTATGAACTGAAGATTTGTGGCAGCCCTGTGTTGCCAGATGATGACCAAGTTTTAGCAATAAAATATCTTTTAATTAAGCAATGTACGTTGTTCTTTAGACATGACGAAACTACACACTAAACATACTACTGCACGGTGGAAACATAACTTTTATACGCACTGGGAAACCCCCAAAATTCACAACTTGTGTTATATAGCGGTCTGGCACCGAACCGCAGTGTCTCCCGAGGTGTCCGTCTGCGTAAATGTGTGTGTGGGTAGCTATGCTACACGTATACCCTGACACAGCCAAAGGCCCTAAGTTTTCGTGGCTATTCCCGAGCTTTTCCTCTCCCAGATGAGGCGCAGAAGCCACTGGTTAAATTCCTATTCATAATAAACGGTTAAAGTCACAACCACGGAGATTAATTTGGGGAGAACTCGACACCAACTTTCCATCCAGAAACATCCAACCATTCGGTTTTCTCTTACGTTCTCCCATTAGAAGAGCGTGTCTTTGTTTCAGCCTCACACATTTCTCGTTAGGCGGCCTCAGCGTTTTTATTAGTTATGTGAACAAGGCCGCCCACAGCGTCTGACTATGACACACTGGTCCCATCACCCGAACGAACAGTTTCCCTGCGCTGTCCGAGGTGCCACGTCACAAGACGTGTAATCTGAGAGCCACGGCGCGCCCGGCTCACGTTCTCCCGTCTCCTAACTATTTGGGCTGGATCCCCCAACTCATGCTGAGTGACAGCTGAGAAGGGACATTTTCTTGCTCTGACACTCACGAGACACCTCTGTTCCATCATGAAGTGTGACGACTGCCGTAGCTGTCGAGTCAAGGTACCCTAATAAAAAGACCCACAGACGTGGATACGGGATTTTATCAAACTCTTCTGTAGCATCACTGTGATGACTTAGTTTTCCTTTTTTCATCTGATAATGTAGTAAGTGACATATGAATAGCGCCCTCGAGGTTACATTCTCACCTTACTTTGCATGGAAGATGCCTGCCCCACATTCTCCACAGGACAACCCGGGGTTGGGGTCGGGGGGAGCTGAAGATACCCACGGGGGGTGGAGGCTGAACTTTAAACTTTTTATACCTAAAATGTTCCACAGTGAGTATGCATTACTTTGGCAATTAAAAAAAGAAGGGAATGGGAACTCCCTGGTAGTCCAGTGGTTAGGATTTGGTGCTCTCCCTGCCAAAGGCCCCGGTTCGATCCCTGGCCTGGTCGGGGAACTAAGATCCCACAAGCCACGCGGCACGGCCAAAAAAAGGGAAAGAAAGGTAAGTAAAGGAAGGAATTGGAAGGAAAAACTAAGAAAGTTGCTGACGTTTTAACGTCTGTACTGCCTGTCGCCCTCGGCCTCCTTCTTTGTTGAACGAGAAGCGGCCCTGGGAGGGCGGGGGCCGAGGCAGCGCCCACCTGCTCGTCGCTCCTGTGGTAGTCGCCGTCCTCCTCCTGCTTCTCTTCTGCCGCTTCTTTGTTCGAACTGTCATCCGCTTTGGTTTCTCCTTTTAGCAAAAACAGAAAATACTGGGTCTTGAATCCAAAGTGTTAAACCGTTGTTTTTTAACTCTACCGCACACTCGAACGCTACAAAACCCACTGTATTAAGAGTTTGCACACGTGAGAGCTGGGGGAGCGCTGCTCTCCACGGTGCTTTACGTGCTGCGCCCTCGGGGCCAGTGGCACGTGTCCGGGCAGAGGCGCCCCACCAGCCCAGCACCACCGACGCCTCGCGCCTCAACTACGCCAGGCAGCGAGCCATCCCCGAACTCTCACTGTTCCGGCACGGCTTTAAATGTTAAGACCCCACCTAGGGAAAGGCGGGATTCCTGGCTCCCTAGCTGCCTCTTGGCCTCGCCTCCCCGGGGGCCCCGAGCTCGCACAGTCTGCAGCCCCCGCTTCCCAGGCCGACAGCCAAGCCTCTCCCTGCTGCTCACACTGTTAGAAAAGCACACGGCGGACTAAAGGGGTTTCGGAATCTGTGTGGTCCACGGCGTCAAAGATTCAGATAAGTTGTTATGATACGTACAGATTCTAAAGCACCATTAATTTTACGTCATAGCCAAAGTGGAGTTTGGCCATTCTGTGAGAAAACAGACAAAGACGGGAGAAGAGCCCTGGGAGGCCCGCCGTCTACATGCCCGTGCTCCCTCCACACCCCACCTCCAGGCACCTTCGGGTACCCCCTCAGGCTTCCTCTCACTGGCCCACCACGTAACCCCTCGGTCGGAGACGCCATTTCTCAGCACCACCTAAGTGACACTGACGCCTGCCCACACCTCTGCCAAGGACTTGTGTGGGGAGTGGAGGGACACAAGGGGCTCTTAGCAAAAGGTCTAGCAAATAAAACCCAGCTCACTCACCATTTCGATGGGAATCTAGGTGCTGTTTCGCAGAACAGGTCTCCCCCTTGATGTCTCCAGGCACTTCCAGGCCTAATTTGTGGTAGAATTCCCTCTGTTTTCTCATTTCCGCTATTAAAAATTAATATATAATCCTTAATCTTAAGTAGGCAATGGATCACATTAAAATTCTGCTCACAAATATCACATGAAGAAAACTGAAGGCTTGGATTAAAAGTCTGAAGGCTTCTACTCGTGAGAAGATAACAGCTTTGGACCGTGCCCCCTCAAATTTTGGAGCAGCTACCAGCTGTGGGCCGTGGGGCGCGTGCCGGGTCGGGGCCTGAGCCCCCCAAGTGGGGGCGCTGCCGGTTCTCCGGATGCGCGTTCACAGCCCCGCGGGCCCCTCCCAGGCAGGGCTGCCGTCCCCACCGCTGCTGTGGCCGCCCCTAGGTGTGCCCGACGGGGGGAACCAGTACTCCCTGGCGTCTGTGGCTGGCGGTCACAGCTCGCTGAGTCCTGGAGGCACGGAGCCGCCCACCACAGGGGAAGGGTCCCTACTGAACGGGGACGACGGGCACCACGCGGCCTCCTGCCCTGGCCGTCGGCCTCCAACCACTGAGTGGGGACTGGGCCGGGCGGCGAGAGGACAGCTGGTCCAGGCTGGACCCTCGCACATTCCTGGGAAGGGCCGACTCCGTGACACAAGGTGGCTACTGATGTACAGTTCACATGCACGTAACGAAGCAACGGTCACCGCCCAGGGCCACACGGGAGGTAGCAAAGGAAATTTAAACCCAAGCTGCTCAAACCAATAACGTGTAAGTCACGCTGTGAAAAAGATTAATGTGCAGGTGACCAAGGAAAGCTCGGTGGTACCTCCCCCCTGCACGTCTGTCTCGCCTAAACACCACGAGCTCCGCAAGGGCCAGGAACATGCCTTGGTCGCTTCCTGGACCCACACAGACACTCCAAAATATCTGATTGTGCAGGAAAAACTAAAAGTGTGAGGCAGCGGACTCGGACGGAAAGAGGGAGGCCTCTCAGAACTGAACTGATGAGCGCAGGCCAGCCCAGAGCCGGGGGCGTTGGAACCAAAGACGGCGAAACCACGAGTCTGTAAATCTGGGATCAGCTTGAAAGGAAACATTTCCCTTAAACAGTCACAGAAATGCCGGCAGAGGAATGAAGCCCTGAAACGCACTGCTGGTGGTGGGAGCCCGTTCCTGTCTGTCCTTCAGGGAGGGCGGGGTCTGCAGGTAACAGCCCCCCTGATGAACGCGAAGAGGGACTCCTCACCTGACAGGTGGACAGGATGCCGCTTCACACACGGGCAGACACTGCACTCGGGACGCAGTGAGGGTCTGCGGCCGCCCCGCGTCAAGCGAGTCTGTCGGCACCTTTTTCCAACAGCGTCTGCTCACTTTGGGTCCCGTTTTGGTAATTCTCGAAGTTCGTCAAACTTTTCCATTATTGTTCTATTTGTTATGGTCTCTGTGATCAGTGATCTTTGATGTTACTATTTTAATTGTTTTTTTTGTTTTGTATTTTTAATTAAAAGATGTATATTGCTCTTTAGGCATAATGCTATTGCACATTTAATAGACCACAGTATAGTGTAAACATAACTTTTTTACATGCACTTGTGTATGATCTGTGTGATTCACTTTATTGCGACATTCGCTTTACTGCGACGGTCTGAAACCGAACCTGTGGTATTTCCGAGGTCTGCCTGTACCTGGTTTTAATTTCCATTTCTTTAATTTTCACCTACAAGAATGAAAAAGGATTGAAAAATAACAATACTCAATGTCAGATATACACAGGTGTAGAAATGTCAACTGGGATAACTTTTCAGGAAAGTACCTCAGCATATATATAAAAAATATTTTAAAACTTAACTGCTGACCCAAAAGTCCCTACTGCTAGTGATGTATCCCAAGGAAATAACCCGGTAAGGGCATAAGAAGATAAAACCTTATTTGCAACAGTGAAGTATCAGAAACAACCTAAATGCTAAGTGTCTGACAACGTGGACTGGGCCAATCAGAAGAGCTGACTCCCGGGGCTTCACTGGTGGCGCGGTGGTTAAGAATCCGCCTGCTAATGCAGGGGACGTGGGTTCGAGCCCTGGTCCAGGAGGATCCCACATGCCGCGGAGCAACTAAGCCCGTGTGCCACAACTACTGAGCCTGCACTCTAGAGCTCGCAAGCCACAACTACGGAGCCCGAGTGCCACAACTACTGAAGCCCGCACGCCTAGAGCCCGTGCTCCACAACAAGAGAAGCCACCACAATGAGAAGCCCGTGCATCGTAAGGAAGAGTAGCCCCCACTCGCCGCAACTAGAGAAAGCCCGCGAGTAGCAACAAAGACCCAATGCAGCCAAAAATTAAATAAATAAAATGAAATTTATTAAAAAAAAAAGAAGAGTTGACTCCCCGCCAGACTCATTCTGTCCCAGAAGACATTTCCAGACAGGGCCACAGAGCCTCAGAACCCTTCTCAACACCACACTGGAGACACCACTATCATCCACTACTGACAGCTGCCACGCAAGATAAGTCTAACTTATCTGCTACGCTGGGGTAGGAGAGTGGGCCATTTATTCAGTGGATACTTTGCAGCCAACAGAAAAGATGACACAGATCATATTTACGGATGCGGGGCAGCTCTACAACAAACTGTTATGAGAACATTATAGACAGAACATGACCTCATCTTGGGGTGAAAGGTATGATAGTGGTAAGACTAGGATGTGTGAGTTCAGGGGACGGAGGAAAGGCTTATAAAAAGTAACACCGCCCTGGGCACATGTACTCCACTGCACCACAAACCTCGGGATCATCACAACAGGTGCAGAAGCAGCATCTGATGGAATCCAACATCCACCCCTGACAAAGAGCAGCTGCGCCTGATGAAGGGCACGCGGGAGCCTGCAGCCGACCTCAGGCTTGCGGGCCAGAGACTGAGCACCTCCCCCGGGCTCAGGAACAGGACGGGTCCCACATCACAGAGTTCTAGCCCGGGGCTGGCAGACGCTGCTGTGAAGCACAGACAGCGAATATCTGGGGCTCTGTAAGCTGAACATCAAAACTGAGACATTTCATCAGTACTTACGTAACAGAAGAGAGAACAGAATTTTTATAGAGGAAACTGAAATAGATACATGTTCAATACAATATGTACACAGGCGTACATATCGGTGCATTGCTGCCATTATTATCTTGAACAAACTGTTATCTGTTAGATAAATGAGGAATAAGAAAGTTAAGCGTCTTTATTTTACCTTCACTTATTTCTTCTTTGATGCTCTTCCTTTCCTTAGTAGATCTGAGTTTCTGACCTTTATCATTTTCCTTCTTTCTAAAGAACTTCTTCTAACAACATCTCTAGAAGGCAGGTTTACTGGCAACAAATTCCCCCAATTTCTCTTTGTCTGAGAAAGTATTTCTCCTCACTTCTGGAGGATAATTTCTCAGGGTACAGAATCCTGGGCTGCTGGTTTTTCTCTCAACACTGTAAATATCTCACTTCACTCTTTGCTTGCAAGGTTTCTAAGGAGAGGTCAGATGTAATTCTTATCTCAGTTGCCCTGTAGGTAAAGTGTACCCCTCCCCTCCAGCTCCTTTCGGGACTTTTTTCTTTATCTTTGACTTTCTGTACGTTGAAACCGACATGCCCAGGTGTAATTACTCTGGCATTTGTCCTGCTGGGTGTTCTCTGGGCTTCCTGGATCTGTGGTTTGGTGTCTGACATTGATTTGGGGAAATTCTCAGTTAAAATGTTTCAGTATTTCTTCTGTTCTTCTCTCTCTTCTCCTTCTGGATTTCCCATTATGTCACACCTTCACCCCACAGTCCTTAGATGTTCTGTTCTTTCAGCCTTTTCCCTTTGCTTTTGGGTTTTCAGGGACTCTGTCGAGATGTCCTTTCGCTCAGAGGTTCCTTCCTCAGCCGTGTCCACTCTAATCAGCCCGTCAAAGGCAACCTTCATTTCTGCTGCAGGGCTCTGATCTCTGGCGTTTCTTTTCGGTTCTTCCTTAGGATTTCCACCTCTCTGCTCACATTCCCCTTATGTCCTGCATGCTGTCTACTTTATCCATCAGAGCCCTCAGCACGTTGACCACAGTTGTCTTAAGTCCCGGTCTGATAATTCCAACATCCCTGCCATGTCTGGTTCTGATGTGTGTTCCATCTCTTCAGATTCTGTTTTTTGCCTTTTAGCATGACTCGTCGTTTTTTTCTTGTTAGCTGGACATGACACTGGGTAAAAGGCACTGCTGTGAACAGGCCTCAGTGCTGTCGTGGTGAGGTGGCGGGGACGGGACACCCCACAGCCTTGACCACGGTTGTCCTCGGCGAGCCTGAGCCTCTGGACTGTGAACCTCGCTCGTGCTTCTCAGGTGTTCCTCCCCACTCGGGCGGGACAAGGTGGCTGAAGTTGGGTCTTTCCTGCCCCCAGGCCAGTTTTGCTCTGATAATAGCCCAGCAGGCACGGTTGTGGTTAACTGGGTCCCCAGAGGTCAGGTCTTCTTCAGATGTGCCCAGGGCTTGAGGCATTTCTTTCCCCTCCCCTGCTGGGGGAACCTGGTCGAGTTCCCGTAGACGAACCTCACAGCATCGCGAGGCCCGCTGTGACAGCCCCCGGGCAGGTCTCAACTCTTGGACTTGTCCACCAGGAGCCTCAGTGACCCCTGAGTCACAGACCAGTCTCTCCTGCCCAGGCTCTGGTTCCTGGGCGTTTCCAGTCCTGAGTCTGTGGCAGGCAGCCGTGTGCCCCCGCGTCTGTGGTCAGTCCCCCATCTCGGGGGCAGCGGCTGGCCCTGCACCCTCCTCTCTTACAATCTAAGAACGGCTGATTGTTCAGTGCGTTCTGCCTTTTACTTGTCGTTGGGACGAGTGGAGACTCCTAAGCTCCTTAGGTGAGGCACCAGAAACCTGAAGTCACGAAGTTAAAGACACAGTAGTAATACCCGAGCACGAACTTTACAGTGTGGCCACTAACGAGAAGAATGGATGCCTGTCGGGCGGCGGATGACGTTTGTTTAGTGGGGTAAAAAGTGCGCGCTGCTTAGCGCCAAAACTGAGCGCTCGTGTTCATCTGTAAGGAGATCTTACATACTTCACCTTGAAAATGTCTTTGCACACAGAAATACTGACTTCAGCCCAGAGCAGTCATCACTCAGAAGGCGCTGAGGGAATTCTATTAGATTCTTCTCTTGGGATTTGCCTTTGTTCCACAGACTGATCACTTCCCAGTGGAGGTCAGGCGGATGCCCCTCGACTGCACAGCTATATGGATTCTGAAACACGGAAGCTGCTTCACCTGCATCAGGCCCCGGACTCCACCAGAGCTGTTTGCTGGGGCTCTGCAAACAGGTCTGCTGTGAGTCTAGGGGGTGGTCTCCGCTCCCCTTGAGCTGCCGACAGCCCGGGGCATCTGCACGGCAGCTGGATGGGGCTTGCGATTCAAGAGACGTTAGTTGTTGAAAACTTCCCACATTGCAGGTTTTGCATTTCAGTATTGCTCTCCTTATGACATTAGGCTGGATTCATCAAGGAACATTATCAGGTCTTTAACAAAAGCAAATTTCCAAAGGCATTCGGTGTGACGTTGTTAAAGGTGTTTCTTTTCATTCAGAAAAACTTCAATCTGCCCTTAGCTCAAAAAAACCTCAAAAAACAAAAAAACACACACACAACAAAAAACTTACCACCGCCAAGGCATCAAAATATTGTGCGGCTGTGATAAGGGAAGTCGGGGTACTCAGCTTTTAACTCTGACAAAAATTCACACAAATGATTACGTCCCAAAGCGTGAATGGATTCCACCGTGGACACCACTGGTTCAGGACATACGAAAGATCCAAGTATCTTCTGCAAGGTACCTGCTGGTTGATGAGTATCGTGATGAGCTTTCACTGAAAACCTAACGTTTTCACAGTTTAGTTAATTTGTTCAACCAAGTATTTCCCTGACCCCACACACGTTCACCAACACGGCTGTGACACGTCTCAACAGAGCCCACTTCAGGTTGTACTGAATTAGCATCTTCTCAACTTCCCGGAAAACCCTCTCTCCTGCGGTTGTGCCCCGTGGACTCTGCGCAGAGGCTCATTCGCCCGTCACGTCAAACGCACCCAATAAACACTGCGCAGATCGGAGACTCCGGAGCCGAGGAAAACCACTCAAACTGCCCGCCTCGCTTCCGAGGGCTGGCGTTGCCCCTAACTGTCAGCTCCCTGAGCGACGGTTCCCGCCACGGCTCCTGTTCTCAAACAGGCTCACTTTCTCTGGACAGACTTCCTCAGCCGCTGCAATCAAACAACATTTAACCAACTTATCACTAGTAAGTGATTTTCCTTGCGTGACCAACAAATGAGCCAACCAGAAACCTACTCTGATTGCAGCCTTATAGGTTATTCTTATTTTTGTGAAGAAATCCTGCTGTGATGAGACATTCCATTGTAAATTTTCAATTCTTTCTAAAAGTTGCTTTCCTCTGAGTGTTTAGTCTGATGCCAACACATCTTATAACTTTCTATTTTAACACAGATGTAGTGTCACCGCAAGATAAACAGGACGCTTCCCCGGCTGACAATGACAATCCAAGGACAAATCCACCCACCCGTCACCATGGCTGAAACGCTGGACGCTGCTCCCCTTGCCTCGATGCGGTGGGTGCTGGTAGTACAGCCCCCACAGCGTTTGTGCCGACGGGGCTGGTCCACCTGCTGCAGATGCTCCAGCCGCCGTCGAGTGCGAGACCAACGTGCGTCCCTGAATGAGCGGGGCTGTGTTCCAGCAAACCATCCGTGGACGGAGACATCTCAACGCAAAACTCTCATGTCACAAAATATTCTCTTTCTTTTGATTTTTTCCAACTATTTAAAAACGTGGGGACTTCCCTGGTGGTCCGGTAGTTAAGAATCCACCTTCCAATGCAGGGGACACGGGTTCGATCCCTGATCCAGGAACTAAGCTCCCACGTGCCGCAGGGAAACTAAGAGCCCGTGCACGGCCAAACAGAGCGAGGACCCAGCGCAGTGAAAAAACAAAGAAAAAAGTGAAACACACCCTTGGCTCAGGGGCTGCACGCAACAGGCAGGGCCGGGTCTGGTCGGCAAGGGGTTTGCCGGCTCCTGCCTCAGCCAGCGCGAAGAGGCAAGAGAAAGAGATGCAGATGCAGAGCAGCCCTGCTCCAGAATAAAGCCCACAGACGCACTCGCCCACGTCCACAAAGTTCGGAACAGAACATTCACCGCGCCCCTCCCCCAGGTGAAAGCAGAAGACGACACACGTGAAGTGTCGGTCAGGAGAGGAGCCTGGATGAACGGGAGGGGCCCCAGCAGACCCCGGAGAGGAGCAGCTGCAGCTGCGCGAGGGCATGTCACACAAAATAGGTCACGATAAAGTGTACAGGTACAGATGCTGCCTCGGGGAAAACGGGCTTTTCTAAATTATAAAAACAAAAAGAAACAAGAGACAACTAAAAAACTCATCTTCCACCTAAAAGGCTTCATCTACAAGGGAACAGAAGAACAGTCTACCGGCCACAGGCTGGATCCAGAAAGCCAAGCCACTTTTTATTTCCCAAAATTCGCGAGAGGACGCATGCGGGAAGTGAAGCCCCTGCCGCGGGGTGGGCAGCTCGAAGGGGCTGCAGAGCAGGAGGGCCTCCTCCAGACACCCCGGGCCCCCAGGGTCACTGCTCGGTCTCGGGTGAAATGTGCTCCGGACTCTCTGGAGGACCCGGGAGAGGGCCCAGCTCAGAAACCAGCTTTGCAAGCTGGCCCCAAACCAGAGAAACTGCAGACAGCCCACGTTCAGAAAACAGCCCGCTGCTACGGACCTGGACACTACAGCGATCTTTTAAAGAGCGACAAAGGACCGAAAGTTTGAGAAAACAGAGGAGTGGATTATTTGCCTACCCAGAAAGCACCCTGGACTGGGGGCAGAGCTCAGGCTGCCTTGGGCATTAGTGTGAACTTGGGGAATTCTGGAATCCCTCCGGTTCTTCCACGTCAGGGTGGCGATCACGGCTACAGGCTGCCTGTGGAGAGGACGAGGGGACGCGTGCACAGGACAGGCTCGGCAGAAGTCGGCAGAGTCTTACACCCGCCCTCTTCCCTCACAAGCCAAAGCTCCACTGAGAACGCGTCACTGTGCTCCCCACGCGCCGACTGCTGGCCTGAGACACCACCGCCCGCAGGGGTGAGCCCAGACCCTGCAGACCGGCTCCAGGGAGCCAAGCGGGCAGAGCCCGCCAGCCACAGATCGAGGAGGCTTTGAACTTCAAAAAGGACAGTAACTGCAATAACCTGAGAACAGTAAATGCTCAAAGCCATCTGATCGGGGCTGGAGCGGCTGGGAAACCAGCTCATTTTCTGTAAACAAATAAAGGAAAACTTCACACATTTGTTCTGCTGTTCTGTACAGAGTGGATCTTGGGAAACCAAGCCGGGGAGCGTGTCTTTATGGAGGCCTCCCTGCCATCAGTGGAGGTGGGTGACGGAACAGGGGGCGCGGCCTGGCTGCCTCCAGGCCTCACGGGCTCTGCGGGACCTGGCTGCCAGGACCACATCTGCGAGGGCCCCGTCTGGGCGGAGTGACACTGGAAGGCGCCAGAGTCCAACAGGGCCTCTTGATCCCACACACACACAGGAACGTGGAGACAGGAGGGGCCAAGGGGGGGACCCGCGTTGACCTTGACTGAGACCAACTAAACCCCGAGAGACGGGAACGCCTCACCCACTAGGACCTGATGCAACAAGGAATCAGTACTATCATCTCGGTTTACAAAGGTGCTGTAGCTCCGAGTTTGAAGAAAAATCCTTCTCTTTGGGGAACGAATGGCAACGTTTCCAGATGAAACAACAGGAAGGGCGGGGGAAGGAGGTGAACAGGTTTCACCACAAGCTGACAACTCCTGACCCTGGATCATAAATACATCGAGTTCTTTACGGGATCTTGCCTGTTGCACGCTGCAAATATCCTGCAACGATTTTGAACGGTGTCAGCACTTTATTTTCCTGCAGTCTTTGCCTTTCCCCAGTACTAGAAAACCCTTCAAATGTCCGAATATGATTGTTTTTATCTACATTTACTCAAGAAATTTAAACTCTTCTTTTATGAATGAATTCTACGAACAATGAAAGAAGACTTTAACGATATCACTCCCTAGGTTGTGTCTTAAAGATCAGATGTGACATCCACTGACCTAACTGAATAAGCCTGTACTTGAAATTATAACCCTCTTCTGAAACACGGCAGTGAGAAAACACTGCCCAAATGAATTGCTAACGTATCTTATCTTTGAAAGAAAGTTGTGCCTAGCTTTTATCAGCTGGCAGTGCTTCACCAGCCACTGCTCACACTGAACAGATTTCTGAGGCCTGTGTCCCCGCCCGCCTCCCCCGTCACTGCCCCTCAACAAGGGCAGGACAGTCTCAGTGTTCAGAATCGCAGAAAAGTTTTAAAAAGAACAGCCGTTTCCACTTTCAGGATATTTGTACCACAGAGTGTTTCTTCTCAACTCTCATAGATTTGACTTTAACTACAGTTAAACTTTACTGACACAGGGTTCCCGGCCTCACCTCCAGGCGGCACAAGTGAGAGGCTACCCTGCGCCTCCTGAGCGAAGTGGCAGGTGTGAGTGATGATGGATGAAACCGGCCAGCACATGGCCCCCATCTGCCCCGGGCCCCGGGCCAGCGGCTCGGCGGAAACTGCACCGACTGGCCGGCCGGCTGAGCGAGACGTCCAAAGCCAGGACCCCGGAGAGAAAAGCCCCTCAAAGGCCGTGCTGCGGACGCAGAAGTCCAGGTGGATGCTCTGACACTTACCTTCTTGGAGGCCTGGGACCAATTTGTAAACAATATCTTGCATGGTTCTGTCATGACTGGCAAAAAGAACAGAACAGGTGGGTTAGCCAGAAGCGTCAATTGTCTAATTCTCGAACGTTTTCCATTTAACAATAATAAACTCCACAATCACAAATTTGGAGTTCTGGTTGAATTTTGCGTCTAGTTTGCACTTCAGAACAAGTCTGTGCTATAGCAAAAGCGACACGTGGCCGGAAGGAACCCGTTGTTCAGTTTGGGCTCTATATGCTTGCGAACATTTCAAATGAGGAGGAGGACACAGGCAAGATCCTTCGGTGACCAGCTCCCTCTGCCCGCTGGGCTTCTCAAGTCCTACCAGGTATCAGGCAGCCTGGGCTGTGCCAGGCCAAAGGGAGTTTCTCACACTTTCCTGACCAGGGTCCGCGCCAAGAAATACCTTTCACACTCCCGTGTACCTGAACGCGTGGCGCGTGCGCACACACAGAAGCTAAAACACAGCTGGCCTCCAGCAGACACGACGCCCTCCGACTTGCTACTAAAGCCACCAGCTTCTCAGAAAGCTCGTCCGACCCACAAGAACAGGACGCTGGGCAGAACCGCTGCCACACGGCTTGACATCGGGCTGGCTGGTTCCTAGGTCTTGACCTGGGAGCGGCCTCTCCCTCCCACGACACACCTCAACTCGGGGGTCAAAGTGCAGCCGGCCCCCTCCTTCAGCCCCGCCCCTCCTGGCAGGGCGGCCCCCATCTGCCCCGGGCCTCAGGCCAGCGCCTCGGCGGAAACTGCACCGACTGGGCGGCCGGCCGAGCAGGGCGGCGCGAGGCTCGGGGTGAGGCCCGGGCCGCTTACCCGATGTACTGCAGGGGGTGGCTCTGGTGGATGACGATCCTGCACGTGGGGCACGTGTTGTTCTCCTCCAGGTACTTCACCAGGCAGCTCCGGCAGACTGCAGGGAGCGCGCACGTCAGGGCGATGCGTGCGCACGCCAGAGGGGCGGGGCGCGCATCAGGGGGAACGGGAGCGCGCACGTCAGGGAGCGCGTCGGCGGGGTCTCCGCTCCTCCCGGCAGGGCTCCCCGAGGCCACAACGGGACACTGGTGACAGGCCCGCCGCCCGGGTCCACCACCACGGAGGAGCATCAGCTGCCCCTGGACAGAGCTGAGGCCCAGAAACAGGAGGGGAAACTGGAGGAGCAGCTGGGGGGGCCGCAGATGCGCCTTCACGTCCTGTCACAGGGGCTCCGCCACAGGGGCGAATAGTTACATTCTAGAAGTTAGCCTGAAAGATCACCGGATTTCTTTGTAGGACAAAATGAGATAAAATTTGCTGAATATAACATAAAATACTGCCAGCCAATATCTTAAAATACAATTAACTTTAAAATAAAAATTCTGTCAAAACTGGCAAATATTTTATTTTCTAAACTGAAAAATACAGGATCAAAACTCATCAGTGTTAGAGGATTCGTTTTACTTTAGGAAGTGCCTGCCCCTCGGCCTCCTGGGCCGGCCGCACAAGAGGACCCAGCCTCCAGGTGAAGGCTGCAGCCTGCTCGGCAGGGGCAGGGGCGGCGGGGCTTAAAGGAAGGCGCGCCCAAGGTCAGCGCCAGCTCGAAGTCCAGACCTCCAAACACCACTGGCCTGAGCGGCAGACGAGCAGACTCCTCTGTCTACGGAGTTTAAGGAAGTCATTTGCAAACGGCAAAAATAAGCATTTCTGCCCACTAGAAACGAATATTCTGTCGTACCACACGTAACGGTTTAGTTGTTATATCGAAATACCTAATTTTTCCTTTTTATTCAGCTTTCTTAAGTGACATGTCTACTGAAATTACCCACAGTGTTTTAACTTCAGACAATTTTTCTCATTTATCTTCAAGATCTCCTGTACTCCTGCTGCTGTGTCCTGCTGTGTACTTGAGCTAAAAGCTTTTGGTAAAAAAAGCCAAAGTATCAAGAGCACACAGAACATTCCGCACATACATGTGTGCACTCAGTCACTGCTCCCCCCCACGGCTGTCTAAGGCCACGTTCTAGAACATTCCGCACATACATGTGTGCACTCAGTCACTGCTCCCCCCCACGGCTGTCTAAGGCCACGTTCTAGAACATTCCGCACATACACGTGTGCAGTCACCGTGCCCCCCACCCCCAGCTAAGGCCACATTCTAGAATTTTCCGCACATACACGTGTGCAGACACTCGGTCACCGTGGTCGCGTCGATGAGATACCCGCTGCACAGGCGGCAGGTGATGTGGGCGTTTATGTCCCAGAGTTTAATCTTTCTGGTCAACATCTTTGGCTTCTGCAAGAAAAAAACACGTATTAACCAATACATGAAACGGTGTGATGTTTCATCAAAGGTTTGGGTTCAGCGGAAATCGAGCTACAGTCTGTGTGTCCAGGAGGAGCTCAGAGTGAGCAGGGCTGAGGCCAGGTCCCCGCCCTGCGGCCCTGCTTCCACCATGAGACAGGCAACCACCCAGCCGCCCCTGGAGGACTGGGTCATCCTGGCCCCAGGGCAGCGCTGGGCCGCGGACACGCTGCCGCTTCTCACTTCTCCCCCTTCCGGGCCCCCGGGCCCTCTCTTCCTGCTCAGAACCCCGGAGGCCAGCTGGTGAGGTGACGCGAAGCAGGGGAGGTTTGTGGAGCAGTGGGCGGAGAGGCCGGGGAGCAGGTGGGCCGAGCTGAGGCTGGGTCTAGGCAGAAGGAAACGTGGTCTCTCTGGAGCTCTGGTTCCTCCGTAAAGCCGACCACATGGGAGCAGCTAAGGCCCCCCCACCCTGGGAAGCACAGCCCACAACACGGCATCGTAAAAGTCCAAACGTCTGTGCACTGAAGTGTGGACGCGTCGTCTCTGCGCCGGTGGGCGGGTGCCCTCCAGAGCTGGGGTGGCTGTGACTGGCTCTCCTGCCAGACCACAGGCTCACGAGGGCAGGGTCTTGTCATCTGACCCAATACAATGCTGTGCAGCAGGGGAAACAGTCCCAAAGACACCACATCCTACCCCAAACCTGTGTGTCACCTCACATGGCAAAAGGCCCCTGAGGCGGGAGACGGCCCTGGAAGCCCCAGCGGGACCTCGTGTCACCACAGGGCCCGTACGAGGGCACGAGGCTCGGAGGAGACAGGAGAAGCTGCCTGTGGGCTGTGAACAGGGAGGGGGCTTCTAGGAGCTGGAAGGAGCCTCTCTGGGAGGAGCAGCCCTGCCCACACCTGGATTTTAGCCCCGTGAGACCCGTTCTGGACTCTGGCCTGCAGCGCTGGCAGGTCAGACACCCATGCGGCCGCAGCCACTAGATTCCTGGGGGTTCCCTGCAGTACAAGTAGGAGACTCGCCGGATGCTGACGCCGTGCAGGATGCAGGGAATTTTCAAGACAAGCATCACCAAGAGAACTCCGCAGAGAGAGACAGGACCACGCTCCAGGAGACGGAGGGCCTCCGCATCCGCGTGGGCGGCAGGCTGGACAGTGCCGCCTCGCCCAGCAGCCACAGCGCACATGGCGCACGGGCTCCCGCGGCTCAACGCTGTTGCCCGAAGGCAGAGGGAAGGAAACGGCTGGGCAGGCGGGGCCCCCTGGAGACTAAATCGTCACCTGCACTGAAACCCAGCGGAAAAGACTGTCAGCGCAGACTGACGCAACCAGCAAGGCTGCCAGGCTCAGTTCACCCATAAAGCGAGAGAGCCTGTAAACCAGCAAGAACGCCCTACGACTTTATTCACGGAGAGTAAGACGTGCGGCAACACTCGCGGTTCTCACCCGAGTCTCTCCTCTCCCCTCGATCACAGGCGTGAGCCGACGCGTGTCCCCGCTAGAGACACCTCTCCCTCGGCCCCTGCAGTGGGCTCTGAGCTGTCAGGAGAGACTAAAAGGGGTGCTTCTCACAGGCGCCCCACGGGCCGACCCACGGGAAACGAGCCCACGTCTGCGAGGCCCACTCGCTCTGGTGTCATGGTCACCACGTGCTGTGCCAGGCCCGGCCTGACCACTCGCACCCACTAGGACCGGCTCCGTGGAGAAGGGCCCACACGCCTCGTGGAGCAGGAAGTAATGGGAAATAATCTAAAAGAGAGAAACCCTAGTCACTCCCAAGGGAAGCAAAGCAGAGACGGGAGAGCACTGACTGGGCAACGTCCCCGCTGGACGCCGAGGCCCAGGGTGCGCCGTCCACCACCGGCACGACCGAGCCCGGCGCTGTGCCCTCGGCTCGCTGGGCGCTGTTCACACACGTCACCAACCCACAGCCAGATCACAACCAAAACCAGCTCCAAAGTCACACAGACGGGGGTTGGGGTCAGTGCGAACTCGTGTTTAGTGGCAACCAGGCAGACAGGTACACATGTGTATGCACACGAGTGTGGACTCACCCACTCACTCCCAGCTCTGTCTGCTGGGAGGGCCCGGGAGTGACCACTCCTGGGCAGCCCTAGGACCTGGCGTGTCCACACCACGTCTGACGCAAGGGGCCAGCGCTGCCTGGACACGCAACCAACTCCGGGCTGGGCAAGGAGCATAGCAGGACCTGGGGCCCCACTGTGCTCAGATAGGGAACAACTACTATCACTGCTTACCACGGCAGGATAACACAGAGGCCCATGAGGCTACACAGACAGACAGACAGACAAGGGACACCCTTCCTCGCAGAATGGGAGCTGATAAGTGGAAGGAGGGCTGCAAGGTCACCACCCCAGGACAACTGCAGTGACCACTCGCTTAGGAATCCTCGGGGGGTGGTCAGCAGCAGCGAGACTTCGCCAAGGAAGTGAAGGTTCCTAAAGGCTCCAAGCGTCTCCCCACCAAACACTCATCAGCCCCAAGGGAGGGCGGGACCCTCAGAGGAGAAACCCCTAGAGGTCCCCGACTGGGTGACCAGGTGACACCCAGGTGAGGACCGGCCAACCATCACACGGAGAAGGACACAGCACCCCTGGCAGGACTCCTGCCAGAGGGTCCCCCACCCCGAGTCCCCGGGGAGAGGTCACTCTGCAATGCCATCAGGGTCGTAAAAGCTAAGGCCAGACAGGGGGCCAGGCTGTCCAGGCGCAGCGCCTGCCAAGGGGCCTGGGCAGCCAGCTCTGCCCACACGGGGCCTCCATGCCGGCCCCAGGCACACAAGTAGCTGCCGTGGTGAGGGGCCAACGCTCACGGTCACCACCGCCGCGGTACGGTCCCCAGGCCGCCCTGCACAGCATCCGACACCCAACACCAGACACCAGGTGGGCGCCCATCCGGACAGAGAAGGATGGCGGCTCGAGGCTCTGGGTCCCGTGCTCCCCTGCCAACTGCGGGGCCCAGGCAGTAGCTCGGACACTTCCTGGGACAGCAGGCCCGCCCGGAGAAGGCCGCATCTCCCACCTCCTTGCGAGGCCGTCTGTCCCCTCCTGCTGCCTCTGCATCGGACGCTTCCGGCTACGGGTGCAACGCGGTCACTCCTCGTCCGCCGTGCCCTCCGCGCTCTGGCTCGTCACGTCTGTGCCTGCCTTGTGTCTCTCGCTGCCTTTCCATTTTCTAGCACAGAAACGGGACCTGCTATTCAATTTCGTGTCATTTACGTGACGCACACAGCCCTGTAATTACAGTCTTGCTAGAAGTTTTAGATGAGTCCCACGTAGCAAACAGTGGGACAGAGTCGATCAGAAACGTTAATCGAGAGGAAACTTGAATATGTGTAAATAACTGTGCCCTGATCTGCTCTGGAGCTGCCCCACGTTAAATTTTAAAGGCGTTACAAGGCACTGACTTTCCTGTGGCTACAACAGACTCGTAAGGTGTAATTCAAGGTAAACGTAATCAATTCACACGCGCCGAGGGACGAGGAAGACCCACGTTTACGCCGCAGTTACCTGTACGCACAGCCGGATCCTCCGCTACATTCTGAAGCCTGTGGAGACACACGGGACGAGGCGCCACCCACACGTGCCGTCCACACGGAGCCTGGCTCCCCGGACCCGCAGCTTCGGCGGCTCAGGTAAACAGGTCCCTTCCTTTACCTGCTTAAAACAACCAAAAGAAAAACAAGCCTGGCTGACAGTAAAGGCACGGGCCACGGAGACAGGGGCAGGTCTGGGCGGCAGCCTGGGGGCACCGAGGCCCAGGGCTGCTGGGAGCTGGGGGCATGCAGGGGCTGCACCACGTGCTCTGCGGACCACGACAGCAGGACAAGGGCCCTGGAAAGCTCCTGGGGAGGCGGTGGGCTTCAGGGTGACCTAGTGGGAGGCTGGGCCTCAGGGACGCCGGCGAGAGCGAACCGTGTTATTTAATTTCTGTGATGCTGTTCGCATCTCACGCCCTGTGAAGGAGTCCCCCGGGCCGCTCACTCAGTGACCCGGAACAAGGACGCCCACAGGCTCGAGCCGGGCTCTGGGCCAGCACGGACAACAGACAAACCAGCGCGTGGGGATGGAGCGGGCCCGTGCAGGCTCGCGTGGGGCCTTGGGGCCTCAGCCAGGTGAGCACAGGCAAGCACAGGTGAGGGGCTAGGACGAGTGGCAGGCCAACCAAGGGGCAGCGGAAGGGCGGCACTGAATCGGTAGCACAAGGCCCCTGGAAGGACCTGGCCTCAACTCGGGGCAACAGGAGCTGCGGGACCAGAGAGCCGCCAGTTGCTCTCGGGGGTCTGAGGGGTGGGGTGGCTGGGCGTCCAGAACCTCGGTGGACCCCCCTCGTCTGCCCATGCCCCCCCTCCTCATGGAAGCCCGAGGTCTCCCCACCCATCGGGGGGAAGGGGGCAGGGCCCGGGGGCTGCTCCCTTCTGAAAAGCAGGGGTGGAAAGCACCAGGGCCCCGAAACCACGAGAGACACCTGGGACAAGAGGCCTGATACTCAAGTGATTCGTATCACACCCAACTTATAGCACTTTTACTCTCCAAGTTTTCCCATAACTGCATGCTTTAGTAACTAGTCTTTAAAGCTCAATTAACTTTTACAAGAAAAAGGAAGAAAGGGAGGAAGTGGGTCAGTTACTCAGGGAGATTAAAAGGCACTTACAAGAGAACACAGAGGAGACCCGAACGTGGGTGCAGACCAGAACCCCTGTGGGGTGCAGAGCAGAGCCCCTGTGGGGTGAGAGCAGAGCCCCTGTGGGGTGCAGACCAGGACCCCTGTGAGGTGCAGAGCAGAGCCCCTGTGGGGTGAGACCAGAGCCCCTGTGGGGTGAGACCAGAGCCCCTGTGGGGTGAGACCAGGACCCCTGTGGGGTGCAGACCAGGACCCCTGTGGGGTGAGACCAGAGCCCCTGTGGGGTGAGACCAGAGCCCCTGTGGGGTGAGAGCAGAGCCCCTGTGGGGTGCAGACCAGGACCCCTGTGGGGTGAGACCAGAGCCCCTGTGGGGTGAGACCAGGACCCCTGTGGGGTGAGACCAGAGCCCCTGTGGGGTGCAGAGCAGAGCCCCTGTGGGGTGAGACCAGAGCCCGTGAGGCTGGAAACTGCTCCACCTGCCATCCACACGGCGGCCACCGAGCCCTCGAACTCTGGCCAAGTGTGAGCGCAGCACCTCAGTGTACTCAGTTTGATTTAATCTCGGTGTGGCCAGCTACACAGTTATAGACGCTTGACATGAGTTCTTAGACAGCAGCGAACAAAAGACACAAATCCCTAGAGCCCACATTCTCATGGAGGAAGACAGACAATAAATAATGAATGCCACGAGCAGGTCCATTATTTAGATGTCAAAGGTGACAAACACGACCAACCAGAGCGGGGAAAGGGGGTCGGGAGAACAGGGTGGCTGGGAATATTTCACTGAGAAGGTGACATCTGAGTAATAATATAACATCATGAACAACTTCATGCCAATCGAGTTGAAAGTTCACAAGAAATGGATAAATTCCTAGAAAAATAACTCAGCAGAATTGAGGCAAGCAGAAACAGAACCTGCAGAGTTAGTTCTAAGGAAGCTGGCCCAGGCCGGTTTTACCAAACCTGTGGGAGCCCCCCTCCCACGCAGACCCGCCCAGAGAATCCTTGAGACAGATTCCCGACTCTTGCGTGAGGCCTACACAACACACACCGGAGTGGAACGGGGGACAGACCAAGTGACAATCGTGCCACGTCCTCCGGGGTGTGCAGGAGGGCCACCCCAGAATACGAGGGACTCGTGTAAGAAGCCGATGGAATTCATGACAAAAGCTAAAAGGAGGGAAACGATAAGATCCTCCCATAGACGCACAGAAATCACTTGATGAAACTCATTATCCATTCATGATTTTCAAACAACTCTCAGCAACTAAGAATAGAGGTAACTGTCCACACCTGGTAAAAGCTCTCCATTTAAGAGCCACTAACACACACACCCACTAGATGTGCCTGACGTTCACAGCTCTTCCCAGCAGCCGCCCGTGGGGAGCAGCGCGGCTGAGCGTCCCGAGTCCTCTGGACGCGGCCTACGGCAGAAAGTCAGCACCCCTGGGGGCTCGTGACTGGCCAGACGCTCCAGGACACCAACGCTCCAGGAGGCCTGGCCTCCCCCGAGGGGCCCCAACACTGCCAGGTGGCCTCTTCCCACCTCCCCACCCCCCCTGCACCCCCGCAGCACCCGCTTTCCAAGGGGACCCTTCTCCCTCCTACCTGGGGATAGAATATCAGCTTCCACACCCCGTTCTCTGGTCTCCAGGCTGATCCAGTCCCCACTCTGCTTCTCGAGGGCTCTGACGGTCCCAGCAAGCCCTTCTCATTCCAGAAACTTCCACACCTCCCTCCCGACAGGACCCCCTCGACAGGACCCACCCACCTGCTCAGACCTCTCCCTCCCGTCTTCCGTCCCCTACCCCACAGATGTGCTCTCGACAAGTTTCCGGTGACGAGGACAGCGCCAACGCCCCCAATCTCCAAGGCCACTGCCCACCCTGCAGCCCAGCTGACCCCTCTCATGTGGCCCCTGACACGGGGGAAGCAGCAGGTCATGGAGACCAACCCCAGCCCGACACTGCAGAAGGGCCAGGCCGCGCTCCCCACACCCTCAGGCTCACCCCGGGTGCCGGGGGCATTTGCGCCTGCGAGAAGAGGCCCTGCCTTCCTGTCCACTCACCTCGGATCACTGCCCACCCCGTCTGCCCTGCTCCCGCCCCCGCCCCTGACTCCACAGCATGTTTGAGGGGTCTTCCCTGCACCGCTGCCCTTGTATTACACCTACGTTATCCCTTTCGTCCTCTAGGGAAATGCACTGGGTTTGTTTTGCAGCATAAACGCATTTACTAATCACAATCTGGAGTTCTTTACTGAATGTAATTAAGGAAGCCCTACAACCCTAACCACCCAACACTTACTGCTGTTCCTAGTGTAACAGTGCACTTCCCTCCAATACTTCTAACACACACACACCCTCATTCTCACTCAAATGCATCCTCAGACCCTCGTGACGCACGAATAAAATGCGAGCACGCGCTGGCACTCAGCACGGGGCACAGTCCGGGGTCTCCGACTGCGGCCATGCCACATGTGGCCGGGGGGCCCCTCGGCCCCTCCCAGAGGCGCTGGCCTCAGCCAGTCCCATCCCCTTCCCCTCAGGACCCCCGGAGAAAGAACTGCCTCCCCACACAAGCCCACCCCGGTCATGCTTCCCGCCATTCACATATCTTATGAGAACCTTAACATTTTCTATTTATTTGGGGGTTAGTGTTGCTAAGTTATACTTTCCTAGGAAAACGGGTCATCAAATTTATTGGCAAAGAATTGCTCACAGTAGCCTGTAAACTCATTAAACAGCTGCACTGCGGAACGTCTGACAAATAACAACAGCACGTACTTTAAAGGACCGCCTGGGCCCTGACTCTGGAAGCTGTGTGAACGGGGCAGGCCGCCGTCCTGAGACTCGCCGAGCGGCCGCATGGACGGCGCATGGACGGTGGCTCGCTCCTTCTGTCTGAGCGGCGCCTGCCCTGACGCCCGGCCCCTCGCCCACAGCGGCAACCTGCCTGCATCCCTCGGGGCTGTGGGGACGAGGCTGCCGCGAGCGCTGTGGCCGCGGCTCTGTGCAGGCGGCCGTTCTGGGGACACGCCCACTGTGGAGGCCACCTGTGCCCGGAGGGCCGTTCTCCCCGCCTCGCCCCAACACCACAGCCTCCGCGGCCTTCTGCGCCCGTGGCCCCGCCCTGGATGATGCCGCGGCTCCTGGCCGGACGGCCCCCTCAACCACGGCGCCGCCGATCCCTTCTCCACAGAGAAGCCTGAGCAGCCTTAGAAACACAAACCAGACACACACCCCTGAATAAACCAACCGAAGGAACCCGACTGCTGACAAGGGGTGCCCTCCCTCCACGTTCCGCCCTGACCACGTCGGTGTCCGCGACGGCGCCTGTCCAAGTCGGCTCCATTCCCCTCGGCCTTGCCCACCCCTCAGCTGTGTACGTGCTGCTCCCTGGCAGCCTGACACTGCATCCTCAGGGCGGCCACCAGAGACCCCAAGACTCCAGGAGAGGCCACCCAAGCCCCAGTCCTAACCCGCTCGCTGTCCTGTCCCCACGCTGTCACCACCCTCGGTGTCTGTGCCGGCGCCCCCGGCAGGGCCGAGGCCGTGTCCTCAGCACGGGGCACCACGTCCAGCAGGGCGCCCGCCCCAGAGCCGGTGCCCAGGAAGTAAGACCTGTCCAGTCAGCCGGCACCCAAGCACTCTGGGAAACCTTCTCCTCCTCCTTTCACCAAACTGCCGGCCTCTGCTCCCCGCCGACACCCTCTTCTCAAGACCAGCCGCTCCGCGCGGATGCTGTGCTCAGCTCTGCCCCCGACTGCACCCAGGCGAGCTGGACAGGCCACCCCGGTGCCCCGGGCGGGTGCACGAGAGGAGCCCCGCTCTGTCGGGCCCCCCGAGGCCCTTTGCCTGGCCGACCCGGCCCCACGGCCTCACTGCTCGCTGCGGCCCCGGCGGCCTCGCTCACCAGGCGAGCCCACACCCATGACGGTGCCTGGCACATAGTGGGTTGTGGGACTCACACTCTGGTAGCAGCGCTGGGTCTGAGCAAGGCCTGAAAGGTGGACGGCCCCGCAGGGCTCTGTGCTCACACCTGCCCCGCTCCCGTGCCGTCCATGCCGGGCCACACTGACCCCAACACGGCTCGAGGGGTCCCCGGTGAGAAATCCTGCAAAGGCTCGGGGAAAGCTTCAGCCTCCGGTGGCCCACGAGGCCCCAAGGCCACCTTCCTCCACGACGGCCATGGTGGACCCCCTTGGGGGTCTAGAACATTCTAAGTGCAGTCCCTCCTCGGGGTCCTCGCATTATTGTACTCTCTGCTGGGACGTTCTCTCTCCGACGGTCACCCCCAACAAGCCTCTGCTCCAGTGCCACCTCCCTAGCGAGCTTTCTGAGGCCACCCTGTTTAAGGTCCATGCCCACCAGCACAGGACTCTGAGCTACCACCCGCCACACCTGTAACTTACTGATTCTGTATCACCCACCTCCCTAGACTACAGAGTCAGCCATGTGACCAGCAACACTGAAAATTCAACAGGACTGTATGATAACGTTGAGAAAATCCTGGGACCTCCCTGGTGGTCCAGCGGGTACGACTCCGCACTCCCAATGCAGGGGGCCCGGGTTCGATTCCTGGTCAGGGAACTAGATCCCGCGTGCCACAACTACGAGTTCGCGTGCTGCAACGAAAGATCCCACGTGCTGCAACAAAGACCTGGCGCAGCCAAATAAATAAATAAATATATTTTTTTAAGTTGAGAAAATCTTTCCAAAGGGTAGAAAAGACAGGAAAGAGAAGGGATGCAACATCCAACTAACAGGTGTTTCAGAAAAAGAAAACAGAAGGGCCTTGACGTCCAGTCTCACGCTTTACTCCTCAGGCTGGGTGATGAGTACCCGTGTATTCCTGTGTCATCCACCATGCTCGTTTACAGGCAGTATTTCATGACTTGGAAAAAGTGATTCGAGTATTTCCCCAGCTGGAAGAATCAGACGGCAAGGGACCAAGTGCCGACCCATATCCAAACAGGTCCCCGCGTCTGAAGCCGTCAAGGGCGCCAGGAAGGATCCTAAAGGTTCCGGGGAAAGGAGGTGCCCCACGCAGGGCAGGAGTCAGCCAGCACCAGACTCTTCACCTGCAACACCGAACTCTACGGGGCAAAGCGGTGACTCTTTCCAAGGTCCAAAGACAGACGGCTTTAAGGTAGATTCTACATCCAGCCGAACTACCGACCAGGTGCGAACTTTCAGAGGTCTCAGGAAACGCGCTCGAACACTGCTTCAAAACACGCCCTTGAGCACGTGTTACGTGCCAACAGGCGCTCGCATGTCAGCACAGGTGCAATAATGAGCAGGCTGGGCCGCTCTGACTGGGACCGAGTGCAACCACGTGGACGGACGTCCCAACTTTGACCCCGGGGGGCAGGGCACCGTGCAGACAGGGCGAGGGACCCCGCACGCCCAGCACCAGCCCTCTAGACAGGACGGGGGTGAAGACAGGGGGCCAAGGAGGGTGCGGGGATCAGGCCCAGCCCTCGAGAACCTGGGCCAGGACAGTAACGTCAGACAAAGTGAGGCCAAAGGGAAGGTGCAGTTAGAACGTAGCCTGAAACATACTGTATTTGCATAATCACATCGATTTCCCACTCAGATCCAAGCTTTGGAGAACCACGAAAAATGCCACGAAAGGACTGGGGGACCCCAAGTTTCCACTGGCAGGCAGCTGGCTGCAGACGCTACTCCACAGCAGACACGGGGCCCCTTCATGAAAAAACCACGGGCGGAACCACAGACCTGGGCCGGGATCCCCACAGGGTCTCAGAACTGCGCGGCAACTCGACTCCTTGTCACCCCCCCACTTCCCGCGTCTGAACTAGGACAGTTGCACCTGCTGGCATGTCTGCCCTGTGGTGCTATGGGGCGGGCACAGCGCCCACCTCGCTGGTTCACAGCTGTACCAGACAGGTGGTCCAGGGGATGAGAGTCTGCGGAACCTTGGAAGGGAGGGGCAAGTGTGGTTTGCACTTGGGGGATATGAAATTTAGGGGGGCCAGAGGGGAGACTATGGTAGGCAGAATTCTGAGAGGCCCCAGGATTCTGGGCCCTGGTGTACACACACCTCTGGCCTTACTATCCCACATACTGCTGTAAAGGGGTTTTTGAAGATGTAATCGAGGTCTCAAATCAGCTGACCTTAACACAGGGCGGGTATCCAGTGGCCTGACCAAATTGCATGGTCTTTCAAAGCAGAGTTTTCTCCAGCTGGTGGCAGAAGAGAAGGTCAGAGGGATGAGCCCTGCTGACCTGGCAGAAAGCAACATGGTCTGTCAACTGCCCATGGCCCCCTGGGCAAAAAACGGGGGTGCCTTAGGAGCTGAGGGCAGTCCCCAGCGGTGAGTCCCAGACAAGAGCTGCAGCTTGGCCCACACTGACTTCAGCCTCTGAGGCCCTGAGCAGAAGAGTCAGCCACACCCGGCTGCACTCCTGACCGTGGAACTGTGACTAATAACTGGGTGTCCTCTTAAGCCACTAAGTTTGTGGCAATTTGCTTTCCAGCAATAGAAAACGAAGACAATAGCGTTTAGAGAAATGGACGATGCTGGCAGAAGTCCCAAGCATGTAAAATACAGAGTCACCACCAACTCTGGAAATATTCTCACTAGGCAAGTGTTCTCCCAATTCTAGAGACCAGAATCAGGTTAACAAACACATGGAAGCAGCGGGAGTCCCCTGGTATGGACTGAATTGTGCCCCCAAAATTCATGTGTTGAAGCCTTAACCCCCATCTCCAAACATGGGGCCTTTGGGAGGTTGAGATTCAGGACAGTGGGGCCAGGATGGGATTGGTGCCCTGAGAGGAAGGGCTCAGCAGGCTCCCTGTGTGCCTGTGAGGACACAGCAAGAAGGTGCGTCTGCAGGCCAGGATGCGGGTCCTCACCAGGAACCAAACCCACTTGGTAGTACCCTGAGCTTGGACCCCAGCCTCCAGGACTGTGAGAAATAAATGCCTGCTGTTTAAACCACCCTGTGAAGGACTTCCCTGGTGGCCCAGTGGTTAAGAATCCGTCTGCCAATGCAGGGGACATGGGTTTGAGCCCTGGTCTGAGAAGATCCCACATTCCGCGGAGCAACTAAGCCCGTGCGCCGCCAACTACTGAGCCTGCGCTCTAGAGCCCACAAGCCATGACTACGGAGCCTGCACTCTAGAGCCCACGTGCCACAACTACTGAGCCCGTGTGCCGCAACTACTGAGCCCGTGCACCACAACTACTGAGCCTGCGCTCTAGAGCCCGTGAGCCACAACTACTGAGCCCATGCACCACAACTACTGAAGCCCGCGCCTAGCAACGAAGAGCCAATGCAGCCAAAAATAAATAAATAAATTAATTAAAACAACAGAAACCAGCCCGCGACGCTCTGTCCCGCAGCCACGCTGAGGCACGCTCTCCGGGCCCCTTCAGTGAAACGCCAGGGAAACCCGTCTGCCTCCAGCAGCTCCCAGCTCCAGCGTGCAGAAGGCAGTTTCTCTGCGATAGCAGAAGCCCTATTTCCTGTAACAAGTTCAAAAAATTTCTACCCACTAAACCTTTTACATATATATATATATTTTTAAATAAATTTATTTATTTATGTTTGGCTGTGCTGGGTCTTCATTGCTGTGCGCGGGCTTTCTCTAGTTGTGGTGAGTGGGGGCTACTCTTTGTTGTGGTGCGCAGGCTTCTCATTGCAGTGGCTTCTCTTGTTGCGGAACATGGGCTCTAGGCACGCGGGCTTCAGTAGTTGTGGCACGCGGGCTCTTGAGCACAGGCTCAGTAGTTGTGGTGCACAGTCTCAGAAGATGTGGTGCACAGGCTCAGTAGTTGTGGCTCGCGGGCTCTAGAGCGCAGGCTCTGTAGTTGTGGCACATGGGCTTAGTTGCTCCGTGGCATGTGGGACTTTCCCGAACCAGCGCTCGAACGCGTGTCCCCTGCATTGGCAGGCAGATTCTTAACCACTGAGCCACCAGGGAAGCCCTAAACCTTTTATAAAGTCTGCTAAGAGCAACAAAGCGGACTGGAGTGGGACTCACCACCATGTGCCCGCAAGAAGTGATGCAGCGGCTCCAGGACGCCTCCCCGTCAGACACACATGGAGGCGGCTGATGGATTCACCCTCTTGCAAGAGCGAGGGCAGCTCTCCAGCATGAAGGCACGACTCCCCTGGGCTCCCCAACAGTCTCTGCTCCCTGGGGACTCAGCCCAGCCCACAGGGCCCTGGGAACCGAGGCAGCGCTGGCCGAGCGGTGCCACAACCTGGCGGCACGGCACGAAGCACAACAGTGCCTGAGAAGCCAGCTCAACCCAGAGCCTGGCCCAGCCTCCGGCTCACCCCCTGTAGTCCACGGAGTCAACAGGACAACAGACGAAGGTGGACGACACCGTAAGTGAAGAATCAGAAAAACTCAGATGTGACAGATGGCCTGGGAAAGTCGATGCTGTATGGGGAAAGTGGGGAGCCTGAAATGAAAGACACTACAGGGGGCGTGACCCCCAGTGCCCCACGGGGAACTGCGGCTGGTTCAGGGAAAACGCCCTGGAAGACACTGTTGAGACAACCGGGGAGGGTTGAAAGTAGACAGGAAATTAGCCAGTATGTGGATAAGTGTCTACTTCTCAGGTGTGGTCGTGACCTTACAGCCGTGTGCAGACCATCCTCTTACTAGGACCTCCGTGCTCTGAATTACCTACGGAACGTGGCAGCTGGTTTGCAGCTCCTTTCAGATGATTCAACGATAAATATGTATTTAAAAAAAGAGATAAGCAAAACATAAGTAACTGCTGGATCTAGGGGAAGGCAGAAGAGTGCTCATTGGCTAATTCTTCTGGTTTTTCTCCACTGTGTTTTTTTTCTCAAACACTTCAGTAAAAAAGAGGAAATTACTTGAGAAGAAAAGAGGCTAACCCTCCTCTGCTCCTCACTACCTGTGACCGTGCCCTGTGCCTGCATGTCCTCGCCAGGCACGTGCGGGTGAGCAGAGAGCAGCCTGGGGTGACTTTAAGGTCGAAGGTGTTGGGATTTCCCTGATGGCCCAGTGGGTAAGACCCCACGCTCCCAATGCAGAGGTCCCAGGTTCAACCCCTGGTCAGGAAACTAGATCCCACATGCCACAACTAGAAGATCCCACATGCTGCAATTAAGACTCGGCACAGCCAAATAAATATTAAAAAAAAAAAAGACTGAAGGTGTTAATACACAGAACACCTTCAGAACAGGGCCACAAAAGGGAACAACAAGGTCAGCTTTTAGTCATTCTTCATTGAGCACCTATTACAGGCCAGGCCCTGCTAAGAATCAGCAAATATAGCAGCTGACACGACCCACACAGGTCAAGAGGTCTGTGGACAGCTTTCCACTGTTCGCTTATTTTGTGTTAAACAACTGGAATTTGCTGTTAGTGTTGCAAAGTCCAGCAAATATTGATGCATTTGCCCCCCCAAAAAAATTCCAGTTAACCTCAACTCTCTAAATTCACCTAAGCATTATAAGTTCTCTTCAAAAAAAAACCCAGTGAACCTAACAATTGGTGTTTAAGGACAATATTTTCTAGTGAGTTTTAGTTCTTCTCAATGGAGGGTTTTGCTTAATTTAATGGACAATTCTGAAGCAATGCTCCCGCCTTAACCCTCTCATCACATGTTAAGTGTTTCATTATTGTCGTCTGGGCCTTCATATAATTCAGTGCTGTAGGGAGAAACATGCAGATTAGAAAAGACAGTCTATGTTTATTTTTTAAATAAATAAATAAATTTATTTATTTATTTATTTTTGGCTGTGTTGGGTTTCTGTTGCTGCACGCAGGCTTTCTCTAGTTGCGGCGAGCAGGGGTTACTCTTCATTGATGTGCGCGGGCTTCTCGTTGCGGTGGCTTCTCTTGTTGCAGAGCACGGGCTCTAGGCATGCAGGCTTCAGTAGTTGTGGCCTGCGGGCTCCGTAGTTGTGGCTTGTGGGCTCTAGAGCACAGCCTCAGTAGTTGTGGCGCACGGGCTTAGCTGCTCCACAGCATGTGGGATCTTTCCGGACCAGGGCTCGAACCCGTATCCCCTGCATTGGCAGGCAGATTCTTAACCACTGTGCCACCAGGGAAGTCCCTCTAGTTATTTTTAAAAAGTCACTTTTTAAAATTCAATGAAAAACTATCAACTTGTAGAGCTGAAGAACAGTTCCATTTTTTGACACACAATGAATTGTGCAGCATTTTTGCAATAGTGATGGCAAATATCAGAAAGGTAGTAAGAAACCGTCCCCAAACCTCAACATATTTCAATAGAGAAGAAAATTACATTTTCAAATTCGATTCTGACCATTAACCAAATAAAGCTCCAATGAAGTAACAAATCCTGCCACTTAGTAGATTAAAGAGTAACAGTACAGACCAAAACAAACCTCGCTTTATAATCCAAAGCAAACAACCCAAATAAATAATTCCAATCACTGGCAAAGGGCCCTGCCTCACCCCAGCAGGGTGGAAACCTGGCAGGTCCACAGGGCAGGGTGGCAGGGGGGGACAGCTCCCTCCATGTGGTGACAAGTTCTCGAGGGAGCCTCCCATGCGGGCCCTGCACGGGTGCCCTTCACAGCCCTGTGCTGCAGCGCCACCCCAAGCGCCACAAAGTCCAAGCACCGGGGAGGAGAAGCCACAGGGCTGAGCACAAGAGGCCCTTGCACACAGGTTCCTGGAGCATCCTTCCCTACAAAGGTCAAATAAGAACATTTTGGGATCTCACATCTTAAAAACGTCTTACAAATGTCAGTTGATCATTTCTGGAGGAAAATAATTAGCAGGAATAAAATGAAGCTCTAGAAACAACTAAAATCGCTGTACTTGAAGCTTCCAAGAACTCTATATCACCGACACATACACACCTACAATTTAATTGTATGTGGGAAGCGGGGGAGCTTATGGCTTGCTACAGCTGTTCTAAGTTGATTCCTAAAAAGCTTTCTTATTTGTAATTTCTCTCCTGTCATGCGTAAGCTCCGGCGTCATCCCATCATCACAATGGTGACATCAGAGCAACCTGTGTAACTAAAGAGACAGCTGAGGGGCTGCAGCCTTGGGCTGAGCACAGCTCCACGCAATTCTGTTCATTCACCTGCAGGGCACTTCTCAGGCACAGGCCCTTCAGGAGCTAACACCACCGGATCAATGCCAGGCATTAGGATGGCCCAGACCCACCCCGCCCAGGAAGCACACCCTTGTGGAGTTCCTCCTCCTTAAGCGTGGGCTGGGCCTGATGACTAGGTTCTAACAAAGGATATGGCAAAAGGCATGGGATATCACTGCCAAGATTAGGTCATGAAGACTGTGGCCTCCTGCTTGCTCCCTTGTCCTGTCGCTGGCCCTTGAGCTGCCCCACAGATGTCTCCAGCCAGCAGCCTGGAAGCAAATCCTCCCCAGATGAACCTCCAGACAAGACCACAGCGCCGGTGGGCACCCTGACGGCAGCCTTGTGAGACCCTGGGCCCAAGGAGCCTTGTGAGACCCTGGGCCCAGCTAAGCTGTGCCTGGACTCCTGACCCACAGACACTGTGACATAATAACTGGTACTGTTTTAAGGCACTACACTTTGGGGTAATTTGCGGGACAGTAATATATAAATAATACAACCACCCAGCACTATCACACCTTCAGAAATCCAAAAATGGGAAAATAAAGAGCCTAACCAAACCTGAATGCCCAGTTTTACAAGTCTTTCCCAAAGCTTCACAAAGCAAATTAAGTTTTTTAAAAAGCAAAGTACATGTTAAAAAAAAAAAAAAAACCCACAGGGACTTCCCTGGTGGTCCAGTAGTTAAGAATCCGCCTTCCAATGCAGGGGACGCTGGTTCGATCCCTGTTGGGGAACTAAGATCCCACATGCTGCGGGGCAACTAAGCCCACACGAGCCCAAGAGCCCGCGGGCCACAACTAGGCAGAAGCCCGCGCACCGCAACGAAAGATCCCGCGTGCCGCAACTAAGACATGCCGCGACTAAGACCCGAGGCAGCCAAATAAATTAAAAAAACAAACAAACAAAAAAAACCACACACACAGAAAAAGCAAGCACTGAGTAACAAGGTCGCAAGTGTGGTTACATTTGACAAATCAAAATAGGCTGGACTATTCAGGGGCTCCATGCGCTTAAGCTTAGTTACAGTGAAATGTTACACTGAAAATGCAAAGGGGTTTCTCCTAAGTAATCAACAAGTGAAGTTATGGCACAAAATGAAATACTGAACTGACCACTTCAAGCATCTCCCTTGGGAAGTTTAGAGTCGTGCCTCACCCTAACACAGGTCGACCTTTCTGAAAGCACTCCCGCCTTTCGTCCACGCAATGAATGTGCTGCACGCCCACCCCATGCCAGGGAACCAGTGCCTGCCTGGGCTTTCCATCCTCTCAAACTCCTCCAACATTATCCTACTGGACACACTCTGGAGCCCTTCCCCAGCCAAAGGGCAGCACTTCTCCATCCCCACTTCCAAATTAAAGGACAACACAGGCAAGATCTAAATGAAGTCTGCTTCGAAGGTTTCAGAGAAGCAAAGCTCCCATCCCAAGGTCCTTTCCTGGAGTGCAGGAGGTGCCTGATGGCTCACCTGACACGCACTGGGCCGTCTGGCTCCAAACCCTTCCCGCAGCCCACACTCCCAGCTTGGACCCCACCCCTCCTGGAAATTCCTGGACACAGAAAACACCTCCAGACCTTGAGAATGGGACTCTTTTGGTAACACCACTGGAGGGAGGGGAGGACAGGAGTGGTTGAAGGTGCCTGACACTGACCACAGGGCCCAGGTAAGGAAAGGATGGAAGCCCTGGAGCAGGGACTGGGAGAACAGGGTAGGGGACAGCTTTCTGGGTCTGGGGAGGGGCAAAGCACTGGCCTGGGGCACGGAGCCAGTGGGGACTATGAGCCCCCACCCCCACCCCCACTTGAGTCCCCAGAGCTGGGAGGATGGGCCTCAACCCTGCCTACCCCCAGGGCCCAGCCCAGGCAGCATCTGCTGAAGGTCAGAAGGTTTGTGAGGCCCAGGTGCTCAGGGGCCTCACGGAGAGGGCTGGTTTGCACCTGTGGGGCTCAGGTGACCAGGATCCCTGATGCTCCAGAGCCTTTATAGAAGCCAGGTCCAGCTGAGTGGGCTGGGTAGATTCTGGGCACCTCTGGAACCTGCCCCAGGGCCCAATCCCCTGGGGGTCCAGCCTGAGGTCCCGGCGCCCCTTACATACCACCCTTGGGGTCTGAGTGCTTCTCAGGGACTCATTCAAGAGCCTTGGCCTCCCTGGGGACCTGACTCCAAGTTCCAGCTCTTATCACCGCTGTGGCCCTCTCTGAGCGCCAGCCTTCTTCACGGCTGCCCCAACATCCGACTCTCCTACGTGACCTACCTGGGTCATCCCTGGAGCCTGTCACAAGGCAAGAGCCCTTCACATGGCACAGTCCCAGGGTCATGGCCTCCTGGGAAAGAGGGGCTGTCCCAGGGTCCCAGAGGTGCTCACAGGATGCTTCCAGAATTCTGGTCCTACTGGGGGCCAGTCCAGGGGTCCAGACCTCCCCAGGTGACCCATCCTAACGTCCAGGCCTCCTCAGTGACTTGTCCCAGTGTCCCAGCTGTTCCTGGGTCCTGGCCCTGCTCGGTGACCTGTCTCGGGTCCAGCTCTCTCTGATTCCTGCTGAGTCTTAAGGTTCCAGCCCTCCTCCGTGACCCATAGTGAGGCTGGACCCTCCTCCATGACCCATATCAGGGTTGGGCTCTCCTAGGTGATCTGTCTCAGGGTACAGTGAGTGCTTCCTAGTCCTTTTCTTGTTGGGTCCCGGGGTCCAGCCCTCCCCGGTGACCCGTCCTGGGGTCTGGTCCTCCATGGTCCCTCCGCGGTGGCCATTCCTGGGGTCCGGTCCTCCCTGGTCACTCCGCGGTGGCCCGTCCTGGGGTCCGGTCCTCCCTGGTCACTCCGCGGTGACCCGTCCTGAGGTCCGGTCCTCCCTGGTCCCTCCCCGTCCTGGGGTCCGGTCCTCTCTGGTCCCTCCCCGGTGACCCGTCCTGGGGTCCAGTCCTCCCTGGTCCCTCCCCGAAGACCGGTCCCGAGGTCGGGCCCTGCCCGGGGTCCCGGCCCCGCCGGACGGAGTCGGGGACCCGCAGGCCGGGCCGACGAGGGCGCAGGGGCGCGGGCCGGGGTTCGGAGCCTTCCGGGCCCGGACACGGACCGAGGCCGCGGCCTGTGTAGCGAGCGCCGCGGGCCAGGCCGGGCGGGGCGCGGACTCACTGACCTGCCGTCTCAGCTGCGGGCGAGCGGGGCGCACGCGGGGGCCGCGCCGGGAGAGGGAGGGGGCGCCGCTCCCTCCGGGTCCCCCCCAAGAGCAGGAGAAAAAAATCCGTCCGGAGTTTAAAACAAAGAGGCGGAAATGCCCGAGCAGAGCCGAGCGCAGAGTCGGGGGCGCCGCTCTTGGAGCATGCGCGTTGCGCGGACCGGCTCCCACCCGGCAGCCGGGGCAGGGGCGGGGCCTGGAGTCGGTGGGTCCCGGGGCGGGGGCCAGGGCGTGGTCAGAGGGCGCAGGCGCGTCCGGGCTGGGCTGGGCCCTGGGACCTGGAGAAGCGAGGGGGCCAGCGGCGGGACCTAGGAGGGGGCGTGGTCAGAAGGTGTGGGTGGGGACAGGGGGCGGGGTGAGAGGGAGAGTGACCTAGAGAGCCCCGGGGCCGGGCTCTGCGCGGAGGCCCGTGAGGGGTCGGGGAGGCGGGGCCAGAGGTGGGGCGTGGCCTCGAGGAGGTGTAGGCCGATCCCTGGCCTGGGGGCGGGGCCGAGGCGGGGACGGGGCGTGGTCGGCTGGCGCTGCGCCAGGAGGGGGAGCGGCTTGCGGAACCCTGGAACCTGCAGGCAGCTGGCGCTCCGGGACCAGGGGTTTCCTCCGAGGGAGGCGGTCTTGCTCTTGCATTCCTGTTCTTCCTGGGAGCTAGCACCAGGCAAGAGTGGGGGCGCCTCAGACAGGGAACCTGCCTCCCGGGCTCCCGGACAGTAGACAACAAGGCTGACCCCACAACTCGTCCCTGTTTCCGGCTTTCCGCAGGCCCCGCCCTGGAGCTGTAAGCAGTGACCGTGACGTCCACGCCCTCGTGGGGTCCGCACTGCGAGGGGGGGCGGGAATAACAGAGGAGAACGTAAATGCGGTGTCCTGTGGGAAACAAGCCGGGTGGGGGAGGCAGTGGGTGTCCGGAGTTGGTTACATAGAGTGAATGGGCACGGAAGGGACGCAGGGAGCGAGCCCTGCAAGTGTCTGGGGATGGGGCCGGTTCACAGGCAGTAAGTCCAGCCAGCCTCAGGCCCCGAAGTAGGAGGGGGTTGTGGAGGATGCTTTCCAGAGACCAGCCCCAAAGCTAGAGGGCACAGAGAGGCTGGAGATGAGGTCAGATGCGAGGTGCCTGGGCTGTCTGAGCAGAGGACTGTGGGCACGGGACTGGCGTCCCGCTGCCTTGTGTCTGCGGGGGCGAGGCTGGAGCAGGAGGCAGCGCAGGGGTGCCAGGGCGCTACACCTGGTGGTGCCCTGGAGGGCGGGAAGGGTGGGACTGCTGAGAGGAGGCAGGGGTGGGCAGCTGCTGACCACCTGGGGAGGTGATGTCGCTAGACCCCCAACTGGGACTGCTGTGAGGCTGGGGGCTGTAGGAGTGCAGTGTGAGCTTGCAGTGTCTGGAGATGATGAGATGGTCAAGGGAGCGAGTGAGGGATGGGGGACCAAGCCCCCTGCAGCCCTCCCGGTGGAGAAACCCGGGACTCCAGGAGGAGCCAGTGAGAAAGACCCAGATGGAGCAGACTGGGGAAGAGGACCCCAGGGGTGAGTGACGTACATTTGGCTGCTGGAGGGATGAGGGTAGTGAGGCCCCTCCGGGGCCATGGCCAGTGCAGTGTGGAGGCATTGTTGGGGTGAAAACAGATTGCTCAAAGGAGGAGGGCAAATATAAGACAACTTTTCAAGGTTGTAGATGGAAGCCACAAATGGGGCTCGGAGGCCAGGAGGAGAAGACAGTTTGCTATTTGGGCTGGAGCCCTGGTGACCTCAGTGGTGCTGACTGGGTACAGGGGGAGAATGACCACGCTGCATGAGCCGAGGTTCCCACCTAGGACTGGGGACTGGATGCAGGGGGCAGTTGGTAGCCCTTCACGTTGGGGGGGAGGGGAAGACCCTGATGCATGGTCTCTTCTAGCTGCTTCTGTTTTCCAGTACAATGGGAGCTCAGGTGACCCAGGTCGGAAGTGGAGGCCCAGGGGACAGCAGAGTGGGAGCAGCCCTAGGCTGAGGGCAAAGTGGCCCCAGGAAGTCACCTGACAACCCTGTGACACCGTGGCCACCGGTCTGCAAATGGGGCAGAGCCAGGAGCAGGCGTGTGAGGCGTGGCAACGGTTCCAGATTCGTTCCAGGCCTAGGGCCTCTTGCTGGGGATGCACACCAGACATCTGTGCTGCCCGCCTGTTTCCCTAGGTGACCTCATCGGTGACAACACCCCAGACCTTGACCCTGAACTCTGGGCTCCGGTGTCCAGCTGCCTGGCCACATCTCTGCTGGGATATCTCTAGGGAACTCAGGCTCTGATGTCAGAAGGTCAACCCCTGGCCTTCCCACAGCCCCATGGCAGGACTCCTTCCTGCCTGCTGAGCCGAGGCACCGGGGTCCTTGCCTCCAAGCTCTACTGACGTGGGCTGTCAGTAGACCCCTCAGAATCTGCCACGGCACCCCCACCCCCACCCCCCCGGCCCAAGGCCAAGCACCTCCCCCAGCTGGAGAATCAGCTCAGCACTGGCCTTCTGCTTCTGTCCTTGGGCCCCAAATCTACTCTTAACGTGAAAGAGTAACTCTCATAACACATTAGCCAAGGAATGTCCCTCCTCTGCCCGAAACCGTCCAGGGGCCTCGCTCAGAGCAAAAGCGTAAGAGTGGAGGTGACGGGGGCCCAAGGACACCTGGGATGATGGAAATGTGTGTCGTGTTGGTGGTGGTGACAAGCTCCTGACTGTGTACATGCGTCAGAACTCACTGAAGTCTACAGGTGACCTTGTGTGGATATACCCCATAGGGCGGAACGAAAAGAAGGAGCCAGAAACCAGGACAGAAGCAGTGAGAGGTGACCCCACCCCACCACGCCCACGCCTCCCCTTTCCCCAGAGGGCGAGCGGTCCTCGCTCCTCTGCCTCCTAGCCACCCCCGGGGGCCTCCTCCCTGCCCCTCTCCGATGGACCTGTGTCCCCTTCGCCTCTGGTGGGCCATTCCGGGGAGGCTGCCCATCTGAACAACAGAACAGAACAAACAGGCTCTCTCTTGACCTAGAGCTGCTCTGCTCGTCTTTGCATATAGCACGACTCCTCAGAAGTGCTGTCTACACTCGCCCGCCCCAATTTCCCTCCCTGTTTCATCTCTTAACCCTGCAGCCTTCTGCCTTCCCCCAGGAAAATGCTCTGGTCCAGGTCTCCCCAGGTTTTGTGGACTGCCTCCATCGTCATCTCTGCCCCTCCGCGCTGCTCTCTTCTCCTGGAAACACGTTCCCCTTGGCCCACTGCCCCGTGTTCTGCCCCTGAGCCGGCCTCCCCTCCTCTCCCTGCAGCCGCTCCTGGCCAGCGCTCTCACTGGCGTCTGTGCACCGCTGTGTCCCTCAGTGGACTGCACATGGTGAACTTGCCCGTCTCAGCCCACGGCGTGCCATCTTTTCTGCTGCTGGGCCACAAACATTTGGACTCGTGCCTGATTTCTCTCTTTCTGTTTTCCCACAGCCAGTTCATGGGGAAGTCCTCTCAGCTCTATCTTCAAACCTGCCTAATGCAGCCGTGGCGCTCAGCCTCTGCAGCGGCTGCTGCCCCGGCCCGAGCCCACCTGTCCCGTCTGGGTTGGTGTCACAGCCTCCGCCCCCGACCCCCGGTCTCTCGCGGACAGGGCAGCCAGTGGGCCACCCCCTCAACGCCTGGGTCAGCATGCAGCACGCCTCTGCTCAGCAGCCCAGCAGCTGCTCCACGTCCCGAGGTCCTGCCTCGGGCCTGGGCCCTGCCCCCGCTCTGGCCTGGCGTCCACGGCCCTCCTGGACATGCCGGGCCCTCGCACCTCACGGCCACGGCTGAGCTGCTCCCAGGCCTGGGTGGCGCTCCCTGGCCGCCCACATGGCTCCTCCCGCACTCAGGCCTGTGCTCAGATATCTCCTGAGGCCTCTCTTGACCAATCTGGCAACAAACCCCAGCGCTTGACCGCCTCCCTTGTTGGCAAGACTCTCATCTCATGTATTGTTGGTGGGAACAGAGGGGAGATGGACAATATCCAGCAAAATGATGTGGGCATTTATCCTTTGCCCAGCAATCACCAAGTAGGAATTTATCCCAAAGATACACTGGCAAAAATGCAGAAGATTCATGAATGAGGCTACTAATTGCAACATAATTTGTAATAGAAAAAACTGGAGCGGTCCACGTGGCATCAGGTGCAAGTCCTTCATAAGCCGCTGGCCCTCCACACAGGGGCTGCGGCCGTAAGAGGTGCGCCAGACGCCTGTGCATGCCGCCATGGGGCCTCCTCCAGGACGGTGTCCAGGGCACACCACGGAGATGGGCAAGATGGAGAAAAGGGTATTCAGCCCCTGCCACCGCATACCCAGGATGCGCATTCCACGTACCTGCCTGTGTTAGAAATCCACGTGGCTTCCATGAAGGTGGTGCCAGGAGCAGGACTTACGTCTCCCCGGACCCCTCATAAATCACAGAGGGGGACGCAGCAGCGCAGCAAGGCAGGTGGCCAACACTGACCCCAAAGCTCCACGACAAGCAGGTGGCTCCGGCCTCCGGCCTCCGCTGCCTGAGGTCAGCATGTGCGTGGAGGGTCCGAGCTCACCCTCCCACCGGAAGCAGCTAAACGCTGGACCGCATCAGGCAGTGCAGGCCGTGACTCCCGACAGAGAGGGACAGATGGAGCGAGCCAACGACCAGAGGCCAAAGTGCTGGAGGCTGCAGGGCGGGGGGCCAGAGGGGAGGGCCTGTCCGGAGGGCGCTCCAGAGCTGGGCAGAGGGTGCCAAGTCCAGGCCGAGCCCTGATAGGGATGTGCGTGGAGGAAGCTGCCCGGGGCTACGTAGAACCCCTGAGAGGCGCCAGGAGAGACGCTCTGGGAGGTCACAGAGGGCTGGGCGTGTCCTGCCAGCCCAGGAGCCGTGGGGGCCAGGCACCAGGCCGGAAGATCACCGCCTCAGCAGAAAGACAGCCCCCGTCAGCCTGCTGAGGAAACGCATGGAAGGGACCAAGTGTGTCCAGGAGCCCCACCTCAGCCAGGACAAAGCGTGAGGGGGAGGCACTCGACAAGGACGGTGCCCCGCGTCTGGGGTCCAGTCCCACTCACCGGGCGAGCAGAGGAGGGACCTGCGACTCGCAGTGGGGGCGGAAGTCAGTCACTGAGGCAGACGCACTGCTGACGCTAATGCCAGAACCGGTCGAACAGGCGTTAAAACGGTTCCTGTAACTCTATCCCACGTGTTCAAAGGCCGGGAAGATGGCTGGGCACGCCTGGACGTGGGTCAAGACACGAACAAGGCCACAGGAAGCAAAGGCGCTGCACAGGCTGCCATGGCCAGGAGCCAGGAGCCAAATGCGGGCCACTAAGCATCAAAGAGAATAAGAGCGGCAGCAGGTTAAAATACACCAGATGTGTTTAAACCACAAATACATATGCTGCTTAAAAACCCAACATGGTGTTGCTGTAGGGCTCTGAGGAACCAACTTGTCATTTTCAAACCTGGTAGATGATGGGAGAAAACCCATCATCCACCTGGCCTTGTATACAGACCGCATCGCAGGGTAACCAAAGACGTGATGAGGGATCCGTTTTCTTTGTGAATATTCCAGCTAATACATGAAGAAGAAATATAGAGTTAATGGGCTTCCCTGGTGGTGCAGTGGTTAAGAATCCACCTGCCAATGCAGGGGACATGGTTCGAGCCCTGGTCCAGGAAGATCCCACATGCCACGGAGCAACTAAGCCCATGTGCCACAACTACTGAGCCCGTGTGCTGCAGCTACTGAGCCCGCGTGCTGCAACTACTGAAGCCCGTGCACCTAGAGCCCATGCTCCGCAACAAGAGAAGCCACCGCAATGAGAAACCCACACACAGCAAGGAAGAGTAGTCCCCGCTCGCCGCAACTAGAGAGAGCCCGCACACAGCAACAAAGACCCAATGCAGCCAAAAATGAAATAAATAAAAAATTTAAAATACTGCCATTTCACAGTCCTAATGGTAATGCCAACCCAAAAGGGAGATGGTCAGACATGCATGCCTTCTGGTCAAAGGCCGCACCAAAAAGCCGAACCTGAATCCAAGTACAGCCAATGCTCTGTGCTTCACCCCACACCATTCCCCGTGAGCGCCCTCAAGTGGCCAGCACAGTCTGTTCAGTCTCTGTCGCAGGTCTTCTCCAGCAAGTGGCGGGGAGAAGCCCCCGTGACCACACAGGCGAGGAAGAGGCGCTGCCTGGGTCAGCCCCCGACAGTGGGCTGGCAGCGGGGGTGCACCTCTGGAGCCACGTTTTGCACCCCTCCAGCACCGGGAGGAATCAAGTCCCCTTCCTGCAAGCTGCCCTGTTGACGTGCCTCTGTGTCTGGTGTTTCCTCCCTGCCTGTGTCTCACTTCTCACTCTTTCCTGCTTCCTAAAATCATCTCCTGAGAGCAGCTCCTGACCCAGGTCTTTATTTGAGAGCAGCTTCTGACCCAGGCACCCCGGCAGGAGGGAGGCAGCTCGGGAAGCTCGGAAGCTGCCGCGTGAGAGGCTCCGCTTCTTCCAAGAACAACTTGCGAGGGACTGAAAAGATACAGCGAGGGAAACTAGAGATGGAGAAGGAGGTGAGCGTAGACCAATGACTGGTTTGTATCCTGAATCAAACAAACTGAACTAAATTAAACTAAACACACATGCATCAGTTGGAGCGACTGGACGCTGCAGCGATACTTGATGGTCAGTGTTCCAGATGTAATCATGGAATTATGGTTATCTTTATCTTATCCTTAACTTTCAGAGATAGACACTAAAATATCTAGGGATGGAAATGATATGGTGTCTGAGTAATTTCTCAGAATAATTTGGAGGAGTAGAGGTGGGGAGGAATCCGGAGAAAGCAAGATTGGCCACAAGCTGACGTAACTGGAGCTGAGTGATATATTCACGTGTGTTTATTATACAATTCTCTCTCCCTTTGTGTTTGTTTCCATTATAAAAACTTTAAGAGTTGCAAGCACATTCACTGCTGGCCCTCTCTGCTCTTTTTCTGAAGTGCTCACCACCTTTGGGCGCAGTACAGACTCTGTCTTCTTCACTCTCCTCTCTGGAAATCAGGCTCCCCTGGGAGGCGGGGGTGCCTTTGTCAGTTTCTTCAGAGCTGTAGACTCTGCACCTGGAGTGGAGCCTGGTCCCGAGGCCACGTCCACGTGCAAATGACAGCCAGAGGCTGAGGCTGGGGCAGCGGAGCAGGAAGGCGGGTGAACACTGAAGGGTGGTCAAGGGCTGGCCCGGCAGACAGATTTAACAGAAGAAAGGTGGGAGGACACAGAGGCAACAGTTGATTAGAGAGTAGCTGAAGTTTCAGATTTAAAGACTAACCGCAGATCCAGACACTAACGTAAAGATAAGAGCATGCTGAAACCCCTGAAGCTGGGGAAGGACAGGGGAGGTCAGCCACCCACCAGCCTCCTCTGGCCAGAGAAGGCACACGCTGATGGGAGAACAGCGCCTAGACCGTCAGAAGACACCACGTTGGCAACAGCTGAAGCCTGATTCTGACCAGGTATTCAATCACAAAGAAAGTCTCAGACAATTTGAAAAAAAATTATTTCATACAAACGACACTTTCTGACATCTCTGCAAGTAATATGGAATTAAACAATAAGACAGTTTTCTAAAAATTCTTCTTTGGAAAATTAGAAATACATTTCAAACTAACTTGTGAATTACGTACAGAAACTAATGTGGAAAACTACAAGTCACTGCTGAAAGAAATCAAGAAGATCCCAACAAATGGAGAAATATTCCATGTACATGGATAGGGTGACTCAATACCGTCAAGATCTCAGCTCCTCCCAGCTGGATCTATCGATTCAATGCAATCTCAATCAAAATCCCAGCAAATTATTTTGTGGATATGGACAAACTGAATCTAAAGTTTATATGGAGAGGACTTCCCTGGTGGCACAGTGGTTAAGAATCTGCCTGCCAATGCAGGGGACACAGGTTCGAGCCCTGGTCCGGGAAGATCCCACGTACCACGGAGCAACTAAGCCCGTGCGCCACAACTACTGGGCCTGCACTCTAGAGCCCGCGAGCCACAACTACTGAGCCCACGCACCACAACTACTGAGCCTACATGCCTAGAGCCTGTGCTCTGCAACAAGAGAAGCCACCGCAATGAGAAGCACGCACACTGCAACGAAGAGTAGCCCCTGCTCGCCGCAACTAGAGAAAGCCTGCACACGGCAACGAAGACCCTATGTCGCAAAAAATGAATAAAAAAAAAATCATCTTAAAAAAAAAAAAGTTTATATGGAGAGACAAAAGGTCCAGAACAGCCAACCTAATATTGAAGGAGAAGAAAAATTTGGAGGACTGAGGTTACCCCACTTCCAGACTCACCATAAAGTTACAGTGATCAAGTTAGTACGGTACTGGTGAAAACAGATAAATAGATCAATGGGAGAGAATAGAGAGCCTAGAAATAGAATCACACAGATTTGGTCAACTGATCTTCAACAAAGGAACAAAGGCAATTCTATGGAGAAAAGACAGTCTTTTCAACAAATGTTACTGGATCAAGTAGACACCCACGTGCCAAAACATGTAACACATGGAAAGACACAGATTTTACAACGTTCACAAAAATTATACACCTAAGTGTGAGGCACAAAACTATAAAACCCGTAGAAGATAACATAGAAGAAAATACAAGTGACTGTGGGTTCGGTGGTGACTTCTTAGATAACACTGAAAATGTAAAAGCCCTGAAGGAAAAAAGTGGATAAATTGGACTTCGTTCAAACTAAAAACTTCTGCTCTGTGAAAGACACTGCTAAGAGAATGAAACGAAAGCCACAGACTGGGGGGAAATTTGCAAAACACGTCTGTTATGCAAAACATGCAAAGAACCATTAAATCTCAACAATAAGAAAATAACCGAAGTTTAAAATGGGCAAAAGACCTCACCAAAGATGATTTACAGATGGCAAACACACACATGAAAAGATGGTCCACATCACATGTAATCAGGGAAATGCAAATCAAAGCAACATTTTGATACCGCGACATACCTAATGGAATGGCTCAAATCCAGAACACTGACAACACCAAATGTGGAGCGACAGGAACTCTCATCATTTCTGGCGGGAATGCAAAATGGTGCAGCCACATTGGAAGATAGTGTGGCAATTTCCTAGAAAACTAAACGTTCTCTTACCATTAGATCCAACAGCTGTGCTCCTTGGTATTTACCCAAAGGAGCTGAAAATGTATGTCCACACAGAAAGTCACACGTGAATGTTCATAGCAGTTTTACTCATAATTGTCAAAACTTGGAAGCAACCAAAATGTCCCTCAATAGGTGAATGGACAAACTGTGGTCTATCCAGACAATGGAATACTATTCAGCACTAAAAAGAAATGAGCTATCAAGCCATGAAAAGACACGGAGGAACTTTAAATGCATATTTCTAAGTGAAAGAAGCCAGTGGGAAAGGCTGCACACTGTATGATTCCAACTTTATGACATTCTGGAAAAGGCAAAACAATGGAGATAAAGGAAGGATGAGTGGTTACTAGGGGTCTGGGCGGGAAGGGATGGGCAGGTGGAGCACAGAGGACTTTTAGGGCCAGGAAACTGCTCTGTGTCACACTGTAATGGTGATACGTGTCATCATACAGTTCTCAGACCCATGGAATGTACAACACCAAGGGTGATCCCAATGTCAACCACAGACTTTAGTTAGTAACAGTGTGTTGATACTGGTTCACAATTACAACAAATATACTGATGTTAATAGGGGAGGTGGTATGCGGGGGCTGGGGGAGAGGGGACATGTGGGAACTCTCTGTATTTTGTGACAACTTTTTCTGTAAACCTAAAACTGCTCTAAAAAGTACAGCGTTATTAATTAAAAATCAAATTACTAATAAATGTAATGAAAGAGTACAATACTTATATTCTGAAAACTATGAAACATTTTTGAAGAAAATTAAAGAAGACCTAAATGAATGGAAACACATCCATGTTCATGGATTGGAGACAATATTGTTAAAATATCAATTTTCCAGGACTTCCCTGGTGGTCCAGTGGTTAAGAATCCTCCTCCCAATGCAGGGGATGAGGGTTCAATCCCTGGTAGGGGAACTAAGATCCCACATGTCACGGGGCAACTATGCCTGTGTGCTCTAGAGCCCGCGCCACAACTAGAGAGCCTGTGCACTGCAACTACTGAGCCTGTGTGCTCTGGGGCCTGCGAGCCACAACTAGAGACAAGCCCTTGCGTCACAACGAAAGATCCTGCATGCCCTAATGAAGATCCCGCGTGACGCAGCTAAGATCCGATGCAGCCACCCCAAAATAAAAAGATATCAATGTTCACCCATCTGATCTACAATCCATATCAAAACCCAGCTGGCTTCTTTGCAGAAACTGATGATGTGACCCCAAAATGTGTATGGAAATTCATGGGACTCAGAATAGCCAGAACAATCTAGGAAAAGAACAGGGGCTTCCCTGGTGGCTCAGCGGTTAAGAATCCGCCTGCCAATGCAGGGGACACGGGTTCGAGCCCTGGTCCGGGAAGATCCCACATGCCGCGGAGCAGCTAAGCCTGTGAGGCACAACTACTGAGTGCGCGTGCTGCAAGACTGAAGCCCGTGCGCCTAGAGCCCGTGCTCCGCAACAAGAGAAGACACAGCAATGAGAAGCCCGCGCACCGCAACGAAGAGTAGCCCCCGCTCGCCGCAACTAGAGAAAACAACAAAGACCCAACGCAGCCAATATATATACACGTATATATATATATATACGTGTATATATATATATATATATATATATATGTATAACTCCCATTTCCTGATTTCAAAATTTACTATAAAGCGACAGTGAACAAGACAGTGTGGTACTGGCATAAGGACAGACATACAGATCAATGGATTAGAGTTGAGAGTCCAGAAATAAGCCCTCACATTTTTTTTTAATTTTTTTTTTTTTTTTGCGGTATGCAGGCCTCTCCCTGTTGTGGCCTCTCCCCTTGCGGAGCACAGGCTCCGGACGCGCAGGCTCAGCGGCCATGGCTCATGGGCCCAGCCGCTCCACGGCATGTGGGATCTTCCCGGACCGGGGCACGAACCTGTGTCCCCTGCATCGGCAGGCGGGCTCTCAACCACTGCGCCACCAGGGAAGCCCAAGCCCTCACATTTATGATCAACTGATTTTCAAGAACGATGCCAAGACAAGTCAATGGAGAAAGCATAGTCTTTTCAAGAAATGGAAAACTGAATATTCATATGCAAAAGAATGAAATTGGACTCCTACCACACACCGTATACGAAAATTAACTCAAATGCACCAAAGGCCTAAATGTAAGAGCTCAAACTTTTAAACTCTTAGAAGAAAACATAGGTATAAATCTTGGATTAGGCATTGTTTCTTAGACATGATACCATAGGTACAAGCAACAAAAGGATAAATGGATAAATTGAATATCATCAAAACAAAAAACATACGTATTCAAAGGACACCATCAAGAAAGTGAAGAGACAGCTCGAGGAATGGGAGGAAACTTTTGCAAATCATATATCTGATAAGAGTTTCATACCTAGAACACATAAAATATGTAAGAATACAAACAACACATAAACCCTTATAACTCAACAAAAGAAAGACAAACACTCAAAAAATGAACAAATTGGGACTTCCCTGGTGGCGCAGTGGTTAAGAATCCGCCTGCCAATGCAGGGGACACGGGTTCAAGCCCTGGTCCGGGAAGATCCCACATTCCGCGGAACAACTAAGCCCGTGTGCCACAACTACTGAGCCTGCGCTCTAGAGCCCGCACGCCACAGCTGCTGAGCCCGTGTGCCACAGCTACTGAAGCCCGTGCGCCTAGAGCCCATGCTCTGCAACAAGAGAAGCCACCACAATGAGAAGCCCGTGCATCGTAAGGAAGAGTAGCCCCCACTCGCCGCAACTAGAGAAAGCCCACACGCAGCAACGAAGACCTAACACAGCCAAAAGTAAATAAATTAAATAAATAAATTTTTTAAATGAACAAATTATCTGAATAGATATTTCTCTAAAGAAGATGCACAAATGGCCAATAAGCACATGAAAAGATGCTCAACATCATTAGCCATCAGGGAAGCGCAAATCAAAACCACAAGATACCACTTCACACCCACTAGGATGGCTAGAATCAAAAAGACAGGCAAAAACAAACGTTGCCAAGGACGGAGATGAATTGGACTCCTCAGGCATTGTTGGTGGGAATGTAAAATGGTGCAGCTGCTTTGGAAGGGTCTGGCAGTTCCTCAGAAAAAATTAAATGTGAAGTTAGCATATAACCCAGCAGTTCCACACCTACAGACCCAAGAGAAACGAAAGCAAATGTCTGCCCCAAACTGGCATATAACTGTCCATAGCAGCATTATTGACAACAGCCTCAAGATGGAAATAACCCAATGTCCATCAACTGATGAATGGATAAACAAAATGTGGTCCATCCATACAATGAAACATTATTTGGCAACAAAAAGAAAGGAAGTACTAACACATGCATAAACATGGATGAACCTTGAAAACGTTACACTCAGTGAAAGAAGACAGTCACAAAAGACCACATGTTATGATTCTACTTAAATGAATTGTCTAGAATCGGCCAGTTGAAGAGACGGAAGGCAGATTAGTGACTGCCAGGGGCTGGAATGCTGGGGGGACTGGGGAGAGCCTGCTAATGAGGACAGGGCTCCTTTCGGGGGTGAGAAAATGCTCTAGAGTTGATCATAGTGATAGCTGCATATATATGCAAATATACTCAAATCGATTTAATTTACACATTAAATGGGTGAATTACATGACATGAGGATTGTATCTCAATAAAGCTGTTATTTAAAAGAGAGAATTACAAAGGAAAGTACAAAATATTTAGAACTGATGAAAATGAAAGTGCTACATGTTTATCTCCATGGAAAAATTAAAATTAGATAACTCACACCATAAATACACACAAAGATATACATAAATGACCATCTCACGCAATACACAAAACAGATATCCATCTCAAAAACACATATGAAAAATTAGATACCCTCTCTCACCATACATACAAAAAATGAGATATCAACTTCATATCATATACAAAATATTAGATATTCAACTTACAGCACACACACAAATAGATACCTATTCCCGATGTATACCAGAAAATTTGGTAACTGTCTCATACCATACACAAAATATCATGCCACACAGTAGACAGAAAAATGAGATACTAATTTCAGCCATATAGAGAAAAAAGGTGGACACCCACCTCACATTTTAAACAAATAAATTAGTCACTCATGTCACACACACACACACACACACACACCATACTTTTCCAGCTCAGAACACAATGCTAAAAGATTTATCGCGCCATATCCACACATAGAAAATTTGACACCCATCTTGAAGTATTTTTAAACAATAGGTGCTGTTGGGAAGCAGTTCTCCGTGAACATCTCACGCCTCTGCTTCTGCGAGGTCCAGGCTCTCAGAGCAAGGTCGTTTACAGCCAAGTCAAGAAGGTTTGTCTCAGAGACATTCCGGGGCAGACAGGAATGTCCCCACTGGGAGAAGATTTGCTTACATTTCAGAGTAAAGAGAAGGTTTCTCTCTCTGGAAGGCGGGATGGGGAGGTCCCCAGCAGTCCTGTATAAGATCAGAGTTTCCTAATTTCAGGATTCTTCTGAAACACACCCCTCTGCGGGCGCGGGTGCCACCTGCATGCCCGTGGAGACGACGGGGAGGAGCTGCTCCGGGGCATCGCTGCGGCTGCCGGGAACCAACACTCTTTGCCTCTGACCCGGGGGTCGCGATCCCGCAGATGCACACGTGGGAGACTGTGCTGGGTCACCTTGTTAGCTGCAGAGAGAGCAGTCTCAGACCCTTCACGGTTTCTGACCTAACACACGCATCTTACACCAAAGAACAAGATGCCCATTTTTTCCATTCAGGCAGAAAAATTAGGTAAACTTTCTACTCCATATATACACACAAAAGACAAAACCCATCTCACACCACACATACCTTACTAACCACTAGCCACACAGCCTTACATAAAACACCGTGACCACACACTGGATACCATCTAATAACACACACACGAAATAGATGGACATCAGGCCACGCACGACATTACATACCCACCTCCTTCTCCCCCTTCCTCTCTCTCCCTCCCTCTCCCCCTTCCTCTCTCTCCCTCCCTCTCTCTCCCTCCCTCTCTCCCCCTCCCTCTCTCCCCCTCCCTCTCTCCCCCTCCCTCTCTCCCCCTCCCTCTCTCCCTTTATCTCTCTCCCTCCCTCTCTCTCCCTCCCTCTCTCTCCCTCCCTCTCTCTCCCTCCCTCTCCCTCCCTCTCCCATCCCTCTCTCTCCCCCTCCCTCTCCCCCTCCCTCTCCCCTTCCTCTCTCCCTTCCTCTCCCCCCTTCCTCTCCCCCTCCCTCTCCCCTCCCTCTCCCCTCCCTCTCCCCCCCTCCCTCCCTCCCTCTCCCACTCCCTCTCTCCCCCTCCCTCTCTCTCCCTCCCTCCCTCTCTCTCCCTCTCTCTCCCTCCCTCCCTCTCTCTCCCTCCCTCCCTCTCCTCCCTCTCCCCCTCCCTCTCCCCTCCCTCTCCCCCTCCCTCTCCCCCTCCCTCTCCCCCTCCCTCTCTCTCCCTCCCTCTCTCTCTTTCTCCCCGCCCCAACAATACGACCTCACATCTTGCACATACAAAAAGTTGTCCATCTTCTTTATACACACACACACACACACACACACACACACACACACACACACACACAAGAAGCCCCTGCTTCTTCAAAGGCTGAATGGTTCTGGAAAGTGTGGGTGGATGGGGTCACAGGCTCCCCAGTGCGAAGGGGCAGCGAGTTGGGTCGTGGATACTTGTTGCCAGGACCTTGGGGTGTATGTAAGCCCGTGCTGACCTGCCCCAGCTATGCTGGGGGAAGACAGAGGGGCAGACGTGGGTAGTGGGGAGCCGCCACCCTAAGGGCTTCTCTCGGGGAGAGCCGACTGCACACAGGCCACGGTGGCCAGAGCGCTCCTTTGTTTGAGTAGATAGGCTCATGGTCCGGTGCAGGTTTGTCAAGTGTGTTCAGTGGACAGATTCCCTGCTCGGCCTCCCACACGGATAAGGCTGAAGTCACGTCATTTTGATGCGGTGGAGAATCCAGATGCTGATTTGCTTACTCACCTCCCTGTCAGGTGGTGCTGGGGTGTGTGGCCTTCAGCAGCTGGGGACCGGGGAAGCAGTAAAGGCTTAGACTCTGGGAGGGACGCTGTGCTTCGGGACCAGACGGTCTGGCCGGCTCCGCCTCAGGGGTGCGCTCTGGAGAAGTGGGCCCCGTCCGAGAACCTGCCAGGCTGGCCGGGGCCTGGAGACGCAGGGGCTACGGAGGGGGGCACAAGGCAGAAAGCGCGCCCACCCCACACAGTCCACTCTCAGCCACAACCGCATGCCGGCCCCGCCCTGCCCCAGGGATTCGGGTGTGGACAGACTGATTCCTGCCCCCGAGTAGCTGGTCTTCTCCTGAGGGGAGAAGATAAAAACCAAGTAAACACCAAACAAACGGATGAGGCAGCGCCTCTTGGAAGGTGAGCTTTCTTCTCCAATATCATCCTCAGCAAAGACGTGCTGCCTTTGCTGCAATCTTGGCAAAGAGACGCCCCTCAGCTGCCTAATCACGAGCAGGAGGCAGTTTAAGGAGGACACATCAGCCTGAAAAAGCTTCAGTTAATGGCAGAGTGGGATGCTGATCGGAGCCTATATTTGGTTAAGAAAAAAGGAAAAAAAGAAATTGAAACAGATTTAGTCATAATTGTGTGCGTTGTATGTTATTTTAGACAAGCCTTTAAAGATGATTTTCGGCAGTAAGATGCAAGGTGGGTTTTGTGCGGAGATCACTAAAGGGTATGTACCTCCAAGCTGTGATGGTTCCAGAGATGTGCACGTGGGTTCCAGGTGCAGAAGGACACTTGTGTGGGTGCCGGTACAGCTTGAGTCAAAACCTGAACAGTGTAGATGCTTACGGTAAAGATAGTTGTCCAGAATTTAAACAAAACTCTTTCATTAAATGTGAGTAGAAAAAGTCATTGTTTCCAAATGAATGTACTTTCCACATTATGTAAGTTTTAAAAGTTAAGCTTCTTATTTTGAGATAATTATAGGTTCAAATGCAGTTGTAAGAAATAATACCAAGATTCCTTGTACACTTTGCCCAGTTTCCCCCAAAAGTAACATCTTGCAAAACACAGATGTACTCTATCACAGCCATAGCACAGTTGCTGATGTAATCCATGATCTTTGTAAGATTTCTCGTTTCACTTGCATTCGCTGTGTGTGTATGTGTGTGTGTACCTGACACGAGTGTATCGCGTGTGCGGGTCCGTGTATCCACGCCACAGTCACGATACAGACACAGGCCCCTTGACCGCTTTTGCCCACTTTCTAATTGGACATGTGTTTTGTTGTTGAGTTTGGAGCGCTCTTTATATACTCCGGATACCAGTCCTTCGTGGGGTACATGGTTTGCAAATATTTTCTCCCAGTCTACGTCTACAATAACCCTTTGATAAGAATTGTTACACCTACAGGTCACTCTGAGAAGACTTGACATCTTCACTGTGCTGAGTTCTCTGATCCATGAAAATGGTATCTCTCTCCATTTTTTTTACGTCTTTATTGGTTTCTTTCATTACCGTCGTATAATTTTTAGCATACAAGTCCTGTGTACACTTTGCTGTTTACACCCAAGTATTTAAATTTCTTTGACATGATTGTAAATGGTATGTGTCTTTAATTTTGGTTTCCACACGTTCCAAATTGGTGTATAGAAATGTGACTGATTGTTCTGTGCTGCCTCCGCATAAGAGCCCTCTGGGTGGGGAGGGGAGTCCCACAGCAGAGCTGGAGCATCACAGAGGCGGAGAGCACAAGGCAGCATCACGTCCATTTATGTCAGCCCCACACAGGGGGCTACACAGGTGCCCTCAGGAGGAGTAATACTAGGGGAGCCATGGAGAGGTGTCCAAGGTGGACCTCGGGGGAGGGAGGAAGCTGGACAAGAGACTTCCTGCGCCCACAGGGGAGCTCTTGTGGAAGAGGGACAAGGTGGTACCTCCCTCCTCCCTCCCTTCCAGCGCACAGAAACCTACATCTCCTAGCTCGGCCCCAGCTGTTTTCTCAGCTGTAAACTGCAGATAATAACCAGGCGGGAGAGGCTGCCTGCCCCCGCCCTGGGCGAAGGCCCGTGCTCTGGCACAGACCTTCCCCTGTCGGGGGACAGGTGGCCCCGCCCTCCTTCCTCTGCCGGGACCACCTCTGCCCTACGGGGCTGACTCTAATGACTAGTGCGGATTCGAGGCGCTTTGCAAACTGACCCCAGCCTCCTCTTCCAGGCCGGCCTTCTGCTACTCCTTGTGACTTGTTTGGACCTCAGGCATTGGCGGCGGGGGGCGGGGGGGGGGTAAGGATCTTTCCACAACACCTTCCAGGAAGTGTGGCCCCCCCCTCGGGGCGGTGACTTCCCGGCGCCCTGTCCTGCACCCGCCGCGTGGGCGCCTTCACCGCGGGGAGCACACAGAGGCCGCGGCCCTGCTTGGCCCCTGCCAGGGGACCCTGTTCTTGTTTCTGCGGCCGCCTTCTGTCCCGGCCGACGGGGGGAAGATCCAGCTTCTGAATCGTCCCTCTTCCGCCTGGCGGGGTGGTGACCCCTGCCCGACCGCGCCTCCGAGGGCGGTCCCAGCCCACGCGCGGCTCCAAAAGCCGGCAGCCAGGGCGCGGCGGCGACGGCGAGGCGGGCGGTGGCCTGGCCCAGGGGCGCCGCGACTCCGCCCGGGGCGTGCTGGCGGGCAACCGGCCCTGCGCGCACCGCCGCGCCTTCCTGCTGCTGATCAGGGAGGCGGGGAGGCAGGCCTGGCGAGGCCGCTGCTCCAACGCCACGGTACGGGGCTCGGGGCTCGGGGCGGGGCTGCGAGCCGAGGCCGGGACCCCGCTGAGCCCCGACTGCCGCGCCCAAGGGCTCGCGCTCCTCGCACCCGCCAGCGTCCCGGTGCTCGCCGGCCGCCGGCTCTCCGGAGAATCGGACAGTGAGAACCCGGTTGCGGCCGGTCTGGGACCGACCCTCCACCTCTCGGGACCTGCGGGACGGCGGGAGCGCGGGGGCGGGGCCGCCGGCCACCTCAGGGTGGGACAGGCGCGGAGAAGCCCTTCCCTGGCCGCGGCTGAGCAGGGAGAACGGGGCTTGTGTCTGCCCTCGCGGGGGCTGCGTCTGGGTCCTGCGACCCTCGCTGGTTTGGAAAGGATCCCTCTTCTGCCACAGGAGGGGGTCACCGTCCACAGCCAAGAAGGTCTCCTCCAGCGGTGCCCCCCCCTTCTGCAGAGCAAAACCCCTGGCACAGGCCTTGGCATCTGGCTCTGGCCCTTGCCCTCCCCACCCCCTTACCTGTGCCCTGGATGCCCTCCTTGGGTTTCTGACTCAGTTCCAAGGTCCCTCACAGGAGGCCTTCCTTACCTACCCAACCGTTCTCTTCATAGCTACCCAGCTGGGGTCTGCAGTGACCCGGCACCTGTTCTAGAACTGTCCCCACTGTTGTCTGGGACTGTGTTCATCATCACAGCCCCTGAGACCAGAGAAGCAGGCAGTGAGAACCGGGTCTGCCAGTTCCAGGGACCCAGCTCTCCTTATCTGCTTCTCCCCCAGACTCACCCCTGAGGCCCCAGTCGCTCTGCCCAGCCCATCACACGCTGCCTGCCGGGCTCAGCCGGTGGACCTCTCTCCTCCCTTCCAGCCCTGGACGGGGCCCTGGGCAGGCATCTATCTGCACGCGCTTCCCAAAGCTGACCCCAGTGGCTGCCTTCCCCAGGGACCAGGCTGCAGTGCTGCCCGCACCGGCTCCCTGGGCTCCCCTCTTCTGTGCTGCCGCGTCTGCCTGAAGGAACATCGCTTGGCCTCCCTCAGGATCCCAGGGACTGGTTGGGCAGCCTTGGGTGGCCACAATCACGTAGTGCAGAGCTGCAGGTGGCAGCAGGACCCACAGCTCAGGGAGGCGCCAAGCGGCCGAGGGACAGTCAGAAGCAGAGACCGAGAGGAGGAGAGGTGTCAGGCGAGGCAGGAGGACCCCGCCTCGGAGAGCTTCTCGGGTGGCAGCCCCTCTTGGATGTCATTCCAGACTTCTTGGGGCCTTTTCCCTCCTCTCCTTGCTGGCTGGCCCCATGCTGGGACAGGTGGCCTCTGCAGCCTGGGCCTGGGGTCTGCCGGGACTCCAGAAGCCTCTTTTCTCTGCAGGACTCACCACGTCCCTGTGTCTAGACGCTGTAAAGCCAGAACTGGTTGGGGTGCATTGGTCTGAGAATGCAGAGCAGCGGTCTCCCCCAGCCCCCTGAGCTGCTCTGATGAGTCTGGGTGTGGACAGGCATCGGGCGGCCCTGAGAAGGCCCTTGGACACCGCAGCTGTCCCACTGAACTTCTCTCGTTCACAAGTCATTATGGAACAAACAAGAATCTCACCGGGAATTGTCATGATCTCTGCGTGGTCACGACAGGGAGCAGGGACCACCAGGTGTGCCCTGGCCAAGTCCGCGTGGCCCCTTGCTTACTCCCTTTGCGGCCAGATGAGCAGAGCCCTCGGGTTCTGAGGGGCAGTGTGAAGGGCCGGTGGGGCTGTGCTTGCAGTGAGGTCTGGGTGAGAGCCAGTGTGTGGGGCGGCCGCCAGCGTTCTCAAAGGATGTGCGAGGGCACCTGGCAGGCTGGGAACAGGTGGAAGGGCAATGCATGCACTGGGGGCAAACAGTTGTCCCCACGTCGCTGTCTCTGCCCCTCCGGCCACAAGCTCGGGGAGGAAGGAGGATGGGGCGAGGCTGGCGAGGGAGGATGAGCTTGGCTGCTCAGCAGGGCAGGTGTGGCTTTCTCGCCGCTGGATCAGGCCGGGCGGGAAGCAGCTGGGCCTGCGCGGAGCTCTTCCTAAACCTGGGAGATCTGCGCCCGGCTCTGTCCTGAAGAAAGGGAAGGAAAGGCAGCTGTTGCCTAAGCTCGGTGTCGCGTGAGGCCTTGTGGTCAGAGCTCCGTCTGGGTTAGGAAGCCTGGATCTCGGAGCCTCCACTGTGGGGAACCTGGCCCGGGGCGAGCTCTGCGTTGCTGGGTCCGCCGAGCTGGAGCGCTCACGGGCTTGTTTTGCGACACCTTCATCTCTGGGCCAAGCCGGGCCTGCCTCCCCCTCCCTCCTGCATAAGCCCTTGTCCACCTGGGTGTCCCCCACAGGCACTGCGTGTCCGCTGAGTGGCCCCCAGTGTGCTCCTCTGCCTGGCCCATCTGGGCAAACTACGCATGCACGTGGCTGGGGGCGGGGGCCCTCTCCTGTGCTCTAGCTCTGGCCGCACCCAGTCTAGGTGCCCCCTCCCGCTCCCGCACGGTGGCCACCTCTCTTCTGCTGACAGCCCTCGGGCCTTCTCCTTGGAGGGTCAGTCCTGGGGCGGACTTGCTGTCCTGCAGGCTCCAGCCAGGTGTGGCCTCTGTCTGCCCCTGGGACCACGCCTGCAGAGAGGCTGCTGGTCTGCGGCCCGGCCGTGCTGGCTGAGCCCCCGCTCCGTGCCTTCCCTCTGGCATGACCGGGAGAAAACCTGGCCCTGACAGGACCACTGGGCCTTTTCCTCCCGCAGACCAGCCAGCCATGCGCAGGACAGCAGGCAGTCGTGGTGTCTGTAGTGCCTCCTGGGCTGGTGCCGGCCTGTGTCTGCAGCTGTGGCCCAGCTTCGCACCCGTGGCCGACACGGTCAGCCAGCACTTCCTCCTCTCCACCGAGCAGATCAGCTGGCTCTCACTGGCCTACCTGGTGGTGTCCATCCCATTCGGCGTGGTGGCCATCTGGGTTCTGGACTCTGCTGGGCTCCGCTGGGTGGTGAGTCGGACCCCACACCGGGGCCCGCTCTGGGATGGGCGGGGTCCCCGAGTGTGGGCTCGAGAGCCGTCGCCTCCTCCCTAGATCCGGGTCCCCAGCCATTGCATGGTGGGTGGAGGTTGCGGTGCTGGAGGGGGGAGTCTGGGCTGGTGGGCAGCTCTTCTGACCCCAGCCCTGCAGACCGTCCTGTGTGCGCGGCTGAACTTTGCGGGGAGAGGGATCCGCTCCCAGCCCTGCATGATCACTAGCCGCCAGAACCCATTTGCTCTCCTCACGGGTGGGCAGAGCCTCTGTGCCCTCGCCCAGACCCTGGTCATCTCTCCAGCCAAGCGGGCCGCCTGTGGTTTCCCGAGCACCAGAGAGCCACAGCCAACATGATCGGCACTGTGTGTGAGTCCCGGGGGTGAGGCCGACGTCCCCGCTGGCTTAGCGCGTGGCCCGGCACCTCTGCGCTCCCCGCTCCTGGAGGATGGGGACTCCTCCTGGGGGCTGGGGACCAGCCTGCCACTCTGAGCTGACACATGTCCCCGTCCATTCAGCAAACCCCCTGGGCATCCTGGTGGCCAGCCCGCTGTCTCCCACCCTGGTGAAGAAGGAGGAGGACATCCCCTTGATGGTGAGGGAGCTCAGGAGTGTGCGCATGTGAGTGTGTGTGTGCATGTGTGTGTACCCGCGTGTATGGTGTAGAGTGTGTCGGTGTGCATGAATGGCTACGTGTTTGCATGTGTGTGTACGTTTATGGGCTGAGTGTGCTAGTGCGTGTGTGCACGTGAGTGCCGTAGTGGCGGGCTCGTGCGTCCACACCTGCCTGTGTGAGTGTGCACTTGCCACCTTCTGCGGTCACACATGGGCTGCGCTCCATGCATGTGGGGTTTCCTCACGTGCAAGTATGCAAGTACTGGGCACCTTCCCAGCATCAGGCACAGCTCCAGGGACCGGGATGCTCGGCGGTTTCCTTGGTGGGGAGACAGCTCCGGAGAGGCGAGAGGCCGGCTGGCACAGAAGGAAGCGTTTGTGGGGGGCGAGGGAGGGAGATGAGGGGGGCGAGGGAGGGAGATGTGGGGGGCGAGGGAGGGAGATGAGGGACCAGCAGGCTCTGAGGTGGACGTGAGGCTGACGGGTGGGGCCTGCAGCCAGAGGCCAGTGTGTCCGCTGAGCAAGGGGAGGGTGGCGGGAAGGGTCAGCCCAGGTGGCAAAACACTGGCGTGATGGACACCTCGGGGGCGTCTGAGGGGAGAGTGACTCCGTTTGGTCCAGAATGACTCGGAGAGCCAAGGGTGTGCCGAGTGTCCAGGGAGAGAGCCAGGGCTTTGATCGGGTGGGGCAGTGGGGCAGGCTCAGGGCTGGGGGTTTGGAGGTGTGCCGAGGTGAGAGGGGCTTCCAGCTGGGCGAGTGTTGGGGTCATTCACAGAGGTGGGAGGGGGTTCCAGGTGGCCGCTGGGTGGGGCTCCCGGAGAGGGCTGAGCTGAGGCTGTCGGTGTTGCAGTCATCTTTGGGTGGTATTTTGTGGGTTTCCAAATGCAGCAAAGCAGAGCAGCCCCAGCACAGCCCTGGGGCTTGCCGACGTCCACCTGGGGATGACCTGTGGGGGTAGCCGGCGAGGAGCCTGGAGCAGCGGGCGTGAGGCAGCCACACGCGTGTGCATTCGTGCGTACCCTCCCGGCAGCTGGGCGTCTACATCACCCCTGCTGGCCCCCGCTTGCGTCTGGGAGAGCACGCCCCCCGCCCCGCCCCGCCCTCCGCGGGGGCTGTCCATCCACCGCACAGAAGTTCCTAGCGGGGCTGGAGTGGTCAGTGCCGCGCGTGTGCTGTGGGATCCCAGGGCGGGGGAGGGGAAGGGGGCGGGGCTGCCCCGGGAGCCTCTGGCTGTGCTGCTGGAGCTCCTGGGCTGAGCAGCCCCTCCCCTTTAGCTCGCAGGGAACAGGCCTACATCATCCTGGCCCCTAGCCGCGTGCTTTGGGGGCAGCATCGGCATCTGCTCCAGCTTCTCGTCCCTCCTGGAGCAGATCCTCTGCGTGAACGGACACTCCAGCACGGGTGCCGGCCCTGCCCTGGGGGCCCCGCGGCAGGACGGAGCTTTGGGGGCCTGTCACCCCACAGGCTCTCTTCTGCCGCTGCTCTCCCTCTGGTGGCTGTGGAATGGCCCACGACCTCCCCAGGCGCTGGGTTTCCACACTTGGACGGGGTGATGTGGGCGCTACTGAGATGCTGTGTGAAAATTTGTGTCTGCAGACAGCGGGGTGGTGGCCGTGGGGAGGGGGTGCTGGCAGAGCCCAAGTGTGTTCCACTGGGATTTCGTGTGGCGCTTTCCGCCATGCCCCAGCCACCCCAGCCCTGGGGGACCCGCTGATATTGGAGATGCAGAGGAGGGGGCCTTGCTCTGCTCATAGCACCTCTGGCCGCGCCCTCCACTGTCTGCATCAGCCCTGGGTGTGGGGTTCGGGCCTCTCGTGTTCCCAGCTTTTCAGGGGTGGCCGGCACTGAGGGGTGTCTACAGTAGGCAGGCCCTTTCTCTAGCAATTGTTGAGCTCCTGGCTGGGGGTAGCGCAGGGAAATGGCGCCTCCGGGGAGGACACCTCTTCCCCCAGCCAGCGGTGCAGCCATGCCTTCCGTGCCATCCTGCCTGGGCCTCAGGCTCCATTCAGTGACCCTGCCGTGGGCTCCCCGGTGACGGCGTACATCCTAAGGGTGAGGGCCTCCTCCTGGCCCCAGATGACAGGGTGCCCCCGCCTCCTCTCCTCCTCCAGGAATTTGCAGGCCTCTGCGGGGCTCTCTTCATTGCGTTTGGGGTCTTGGGGGCGCGGCCTCTTGGCCTGTACGTGGACCGGACCAAGCATTTCACTGGAGCTGTCAGGATCGGCCTCTGCCTGACATCTCTGGTCTGCATGGCCTTTGCCCTGGTGAGAGTCCTCTGAGCCGAGACCACCTTGCACGAGTCAAAGTGTGGTGCCCCGGGGTGGGGGAGTTGGCAGGTCGGCCGTAACGGACATCCAGACCCACTCTGACCCTGGGCACTGCCCCGCCCCTCAGGTGCAGGGCCTGGCAGGGTCTGGGCGTCTAGGGCTGTGGCACGTCTGACTCCTGCCGCATCCGTCTGTGCGGCTCGCTGCCCCCAGGGGTCCCAGCTGGCCGCCACCTGCTCGCCGCTTGGGCTCTTTGCTTCTCAGCGGTGCCTGTCGCTGTGCAGCTGGCTGTCGAGCACTCCTTCCTTGTGGGTGAGGGTGGGCCACGGGCCTGGTCCTCGTGCTGGGGTGAGTGCCCATCCCCCAACACTTCCCTGGGGACCCAGAGAGCCTCCCCTCACCCCACCCCAGGCCACACAGCAGGTGACCTGAGCGCCTGCCGTGTGCTGGCCTGGGCTGGCCGCAGGGCCCACGGTGACCAGAGCAGCGCCCTGCCCTCGGGATGACTACGGGTGCCGGGGCAGTGCCCCGGGCAGGGCTGTGGGCCTCGTGGCTGTGCAGGCAGCCCGAGGGTGTGCTCAGCATGGCGCTGCTGGCCTCCTTGACTGTGCGCCGCGTGGAGCTATCCTTCTCCACCTGCCGGGACGGCCAGGACCCGCTGGCCTGAAGGGTGAGGGCCGCAGCCTGTGGGGCCCTGAGGGCGCAGACCAGCAGGTCGGCCGCCACCTAGCCCTGGAAATCTCCCCTCCGTGCGCCTCTTGGCGACTTCCGCTGCCCTTGGTGGGTGGGTGCAGGGCACCCACGGCGGGGGTTGGGGGGGTCGGGTGGGGTCAGAGGGCAACAGGCCGAACCTCAGGCTCAGCCTGGTGGGAGCAGCCCTGAGGCCCTTACGAGAGCTCAACCTCTAACCCCTATGTGACTGGTTTTGAAATGAGATAAAAGAGAGACAGGGAGAGTCAGACAGTGAGAATGACAAAGACGGAGACAGAGAGTGTGAGAGACAGGAGTGGGGTCGCCACCAGAGAGATGGTTGCATGCCCTCGTCCCCAGACCCGGTGCGGTGACCTCGGGGCTCATGACTGTGAACCCACCTTTGGGGCCCCTTGGGGCTGGGACAGGATCTGTCCTCGGGGTCACTCTGAGGTCATGGTTAGTGGGGTTCGGGGTTCCCTGCACCCGGGGGGGGCACTCTGGCACTTGGGGAGCCTCGGCAGAGCTGGGCCACGGCCCCCCGGAGTCCACAGGTGGTCGGCCTGTGCGTCCTTTTCAGCTGCTTTGGGGTGCTCTTCCTGCACACCCCATACCGGTGCCTGCAGGCCGAGGCCGACGCAGCCCCTCCGTCCAGGAAGAGGTGCGCCCGGCAAGCTCGGTGGCCACCCCCGAGGCCCCGCCGCGGCCCCCCCACCCCCACGGGCCCCAGCAGCCCCTCCTGGAGCCGGTGATCCTGGCTCCGCCTCCCTCCCCCTGGGAGTCCTCTGAGACGTCATGGGGCCCCAGCAGCGGACCAGAGGCCGGGGAGCAGCTGGTGTGATGAGAAGCGGGCCTGGGGCCGTGAAGGGGCGGCCAGGAGAGGCAGGCCCTGGTCCCCTCGGCTACACCAGTCACGCCTGAGGCCGGGACGGTACCAGCATCCGGGGGGCCCGGGGTCCTCAAACACAGGCAGGCCGGCCCAGGGGACTCCCTGTGGCTGTAGCAAGGAGAGCTGCCGCTGTGGAGGCAAGAGGCCGCTGACCAGGCGGGGCGCTCCAGCGGCCAGGCCAGACCCAGGGTGGCTGGGGCAGGGGCTGCGTAAGGGCAGGCCGGCCTGGCCCGGGGGCACGGCTGAGGGGCGCTGAGTGGGCTGGGGATCCTGAGGGCCCCAGCATGGCTGAGTCTGGAGTGGACAGGTGTGGGGAAGGCCTTCCTTGAAGGAGCCTATCCCAGAGCCATGCTCAACCTCTGCTGAGCCCTGAATGAGCAGCCCCCCAGCCCGGCGCTAGCGCAGGTGGGGAGAGCAGGTGGGGCCCGGCTGGGCCGGAAGCAGAGGGTGGGCCCCACGCAGATGCTCCCACCCCCTGAAGACCCTTCTGCCCCCACGGACACTCCCACCCCCAGGGGGGCAACTTCTCCCCCCGAAAGAGACACTTGCAGGCCGGTTTGTGGGTTCGCGTTTATTGAACTGGCCGCGGCCCAGTGGGGGAGGGGTGGCCCTCACTCCGCCTCCCCGTGGGTGAGCACGTAGCTCAGTGCCTTGTAGTCCAAGTTGCCTGCAGCGTCGATGGTGGAGAACTGGAACATCTGGTCAACCTGCGAGTTTGGTGGGGGTCGTGAGGCTCAGGCAGGGGTGGGAGGGAGTGGGAGGGTCCCCGAGGCCGCAGCCAGCAGGTGAATTAATCACAGGAACTGGACTCCAGGCTCTGTCTTGTTTCTGTGCTTGGGGGGAAGGAAGTGGGGGGAGACCCTGCAGAGCAAGGGTTGGGGCCGGGGCGGGTGTCTCCCTTCCTGGACACCGGACATCCCACCCTCCCCAAGGCCGCAGCCTCTGGGGGCTGAGGCACATCCCCCTCCTGAGCCCCCAGAGCCCCGAGAGCCATGCTTGGGCTTCACAGAGGGCCTTGGGGGTGGGGTGGGGGTGGGGGCCTTGGAGGGGGGGTGGGGTGAGGGGCAGACCTCCTCAGCCGTCATCTTGTCGGCCTGGGACACGAGCAGCCGCCGGATGCTGAGGACAGGAGGGAGGGGCCAGATTAGGCATGGCCCTGACTGGAGGGGTGGCCCCGGGGGAGCCCCGTGACGGGTCCACATGGGGGGCAGGGCTGCTCCGAGGTGGGTGTGCCCCCCCTTCAATCCCACCCGCTCACAGGGCAGGTGCCTCTTGGGAGCCTGGCTCCGGGTGAGTCCTGGGCACTGGGGTGGGGTGGGGGGGTGCCCACAGGGAGCCTTCCCTGACCCCCACGCCCCTGGGGGCCAGTGCCTGGCGCACCGAATAGGTCCGTTCACGGTGCCTGGCTGAAGTAGCCCCCAGAGGGGCTAAAGACCCAGCGATGGTCTGAATGGCAGTGACCACTGGCCCCGTGTGGGTAGGGCTGATCCGGCCCTCGGGTACCCTGAAAGCGGGGTGGGGCGGTTGGCACCCCTCCTACCCTGGTGGCGCCCGGGCGCCTGCGGCCACACTCACTAGTCCTTGTTGATGCTGCCTTTGCCGTCGGGGTCCAGCATCTTGAATGCGTTGAGGATGGTCTCCTCGGCATCCGTGCCTGCCCACAGGAGGCCTTGAGTCCTGGGCAACTTGGGGTCCACGCCCTCGCCCACTCAGTGCCCTGAATGGCCTTCCCACTCTGAGCACCTGGGAGACCCTCAGCTCCCACCCCAGCGGTACTGTTCTCGGGGTCCCTTGGGTCCCGCTAGGCCCAGAGCTGGGCGAGTTCTCAATGAGGGACAGAGGCCCCCATCAGTGGGCGAAGCGTTGGGTCTGGGCTGTCAGCTCGCCCACCCTGGGGCGCTGACAGGCCCCACAGATGTGGGTCCCGAATGCCAGGTCCTGGGGCTTTTCAAGGGGCCTGCAGATTTGGGTTTCTATGTGAGGCGCTCGGGACCACGTAAGCACACACGCTGCGCTGGCAGACCTGCGGGCTGGCCCACTCACCGCTCAGCTTCTCCCCAAACATGTTCAGGAACATGGTGAAGTTGATGGGCCCCGAGGCCTCCCTGAGCATGGCGTCCAGCTCCTCATCCTTGACGTTGGTTTTGCCTGTTGCAGACGTCAGGGGTGGGGTGTCGCCTGCCCTGGCTGCCTTGTGGTCCGAATAGGTGCCCCACGGGGCCACCCCCCTCCATCATTCTCCAGGCAACCCCAGAACAAAGATGGGACGACCGGAGAGAGGGAGGTAAGCCAGTGCAGGCACCCTTGGCCCAGGCGTGGTGGATGGATACAGGTTCTGAGGGTCAGCAGAGCCCCAAACCCCAGCCCTGGGAGGTGGCCTGAGTGGGGGAGAGAAGCCGGAAGGCCTGTGATCTGTTACCTGGGTGTGAGGGGGCACCCCCCAGGTAGAAACCAGCCTGCCCCCCCAGCTCCAAGGGCAGGGCCGCCTCAGGCTGAGGACAGCCGTCCCCAGGTGGGGAGGGAGGCAGGGCCGCGGGCTGGGCCGTGCCGCCTGCGAAGGACGAGCCTCTGGTGGGTCTCTGTGTCCTCTCCCAGCTGCACTCCTGGGCCTCCTGACCGTGCCGGGGGTGGGAGTGCCAGCCTGCCCCGCGCAGGGGCAGCAGCGCCTTCCTCGAGCTCTTTACCATCTCCCGCTCTGGGATGCCCATGCTTGGGTTGTGCCACCCACCCCGTGATGCCCTCTGCCCGCCCTGGTCAAACTAGAGGGGAATTTCTCCCCAGGAGAGGCCCCCTCCTCCCCAGAGCCCACGGGAAGTCAGGTCAGGCTTTAAGGCCCAGGAGCGGAACGAGGCTCTGGGACTGGAGCCGGAGGGCGGGGGAGTCGGGGTGCTGTGCTGGAGTTCTGCCCCCGGGGCACATACCCAGGGAGGCGTAGGTGTCCTTCAGGTCCTCCTTGTCAATGAAGCCGTCTCGGTTCTGGTCCATGAGTGTGAACGCCTGGAACCGAGGCCAGGTTCACTGGGCTGCACCCCCTTTCCTGGCTCTGGATCGAGGGTCTTGTCACCTGCATTACACTTCCCAGGGGACCCCTCAGGTATGAGCTTCTGGGTGGAGGGGTTCCCGGTACAAGAGCAGGGCCTCACCTCCTTGAACTCCTGGATTTGGGTCTGCTCAAAGTTGGAGAAGACATTCGATGACGCCCTCTGGGCCCGCAGGGCCCCCCCCTCCTTCTTCTTGGCCTTCCTGCTGGCCTGAGATGAGAACACCAAGGCTCAGGGTCCCCCAGCCTGACCGAGGGTCTCCTTGGGGGCAGCCAGGCATTTGGGGAGACTCAATGCAGAGGACGGGTGCACCGTGGCATTTGGGGCTCCAGGGGGCCCCAAGCCCGTGTCCCTGGGCTGGGGCAGCTGCAGGTGCTTGGCATGGTCAGAGGGACCCGTGCGGGGTTCACCCTGAACTATGCCCTGCTCAGTCTGCAGTCCAGCCAGGAGGAACAGGGAGCAAGTGAGCCGTGCCGGCGGCCAGAAGGTGGAAGGGCTTGTTCTGGGGACCCCACTAGGGTGAAGGCCAGGACCCCCACCTTCCAGCCCCAGGCTGTCACCAGGGCTTTCACAAGGCACAGATCTCCCCCAAACCCCAGCACACACAGACCCTCACACATGTGCACAAACTCAACTTGTGTGCACACGTAATCAGGCAAAACACACTCATGCATGTGACACGTGCACACACACCCATCCACACGGTCCCACACGCACATCAGGTACAGACACACTCGTGTGTGTACACGCAGCACACTCACCATGCCTGGGTCTGCCTGATGCGATGGTCTGTGCCCTCCCTGCTGAGGTCGTCCGTCTTAAGCTCTTACCCAGTCCCCCAGGACAGCTCAGACTCCGCTGCCACTCCCTACAAGGACAGGCTCAGGGCTCCCCGGGGGACTGGACAACTGCACAGTGAGCTTTGGCAGCCAGCAGTGGGTCAGACGCCCCCATCCTGCTGGCCCAATAGGCCCCCGGCCTTCAGGCACCTCCCCACCTGCCCCCTACCCTGCAGTCTGTGTTCTGTGCATCTCTGGGGTGACCTGCACATGGGTCAAGGGCCTGGGGACTGCGGGAACCAGAGGAAGGGGCACCTTTCCCAGACTTGCACACAGTTACTGTGAATGACCCTGGTGGCCAGTCAGCAAGCGTTCCCCAAGTATGTCTGTCTGCCCTTGCCTCCCCGCCTTGGTGGCAGAGACGTCCCAGGCCCTGACCCCAGCCCTGGGGCCAGCCCTCTTGTCCCCACGGCAGGGAGCTCCTTGCCTGGACCTCAGAGGGGGATGACATTTCTGGGATGGAGGATGGCCCATGTGGGCTGGGCTGGGCCCAGCACTCAGCCAGATCTTCCTGCTACAGCATGGCCCCAGGGGCAGAGTCTGGGGAGGGGACCTGGCCCAGGTGCCCGTTGGTGGTACCAGATGTTGGGGGCCACCACAAAGTCAGGGAGAAGATGCCCTGGTCCTCGATGGTGGGGAAGTGCAGAGTTAGTGGCGGGAAGGGGTGGGGGTGGTGGGTCTGCAGGCCGAACAGGAGGAGGAGGCCAGTGGGCGGATGAAGTGGGCAGATGGGATTCCACGGTGGTTTCATACCTGGAGAACAAGTTTTCTGAGCCTCCGGGGCCAGGTCTGGGTGGGGTTGGGATGAGCTGCAGTCACTGGGTGGGGGTCCTCAGGGGCACATCTCCGAGCCACACAGCACCTGCTGCGGCTGGAAGGCGAGGGGCACACACCCTCCGCCACGTGGTGCTGCTGCGGTGCTGCCGTCCGCGATCCCAGGGCCAGCTCACCATTTGAGGAACCTGGCTGGGGATGCGTGACCCGCCTGGAGGGACCTGGGGGCTCCTGGGGGCTGTCTGGAGGACCCCTGGAGGGCTAACGTGTGACCGATGTGGGACACCTGGGCCTGGGCTGCGCGGTGACCCCATCACTCCCAGCCAGGCGGGTCTGGGTGCGACGCCGGGACGGACCTTGGCCGGGCTGCGGGAGTGGGGAACAGCACACCGAGAGAGGGGTAGGCCCATGGGGTCTGTGCTCAGGAGGCCCAGGCTTGGGGAGGGCCGGAGGAGGCTAGCTGAGCCCCTGGGGAGGTGTCCTGTGGCCGGCCTGTCTGAGCACAGCTCTAAAGATAGCCGCAGAGCCTGACTCCTGGGAGAATATCGGGACTCAGCACGGACAGCTGCCCTGACAGGTGCAGGAGTGTCAGCAGGCGGCCCCTGCGTCCTGAGCCAGGTTAGATGCCCCCGCCCCAACCCCACCCCACAGTCCCCAGGAAGGACTCTGGGCCAATGTGGGTCTCCCCGGCTTCAGGGGTCTTCCCTGGGCGGTTTCCGTAAGCGTGTGTTCCTGGGCCTGTGCGTGCCCTCCGCTGGCCGCCACTCCCCCCAGCACCGTGGAAGCTACTGGTATGTGGTCCCCCCACCAGCACTCTGGCCCCACCTTCAGCCCCAGAGAAATTTATTTTTGATTCTGGAAAAAGGAGTTGCTGAGGAATCTGGTTTATTTTAAAATCCAGGGAAGGGAAAACACATTTGCCACCTGAGGTCATCTGCCCGGCTGCTCCAGGGCAAGATGCAGGTGGAGGGGTGGTGCTCAGCATTGACACAGCATGTGGGCGGTGGAGGAGGGTTACTTTGTGCCTTGTGGAGTCAATGTGTGCCTACAGCTTCCTTGGGAAGGAATGAGTGGGGAGGGGGCGGGTCAAGAGGCCCTCCCCCCACCCCAGGCCCCGCAGAGGCCACAGAGGACGGGTGTCAGGCAGCAGTCCTCAGAGGGTTCAGAAAAGAGCCCAGCTGCCCTGTAGGATCCGCCTTGGCGTTCCCACTCCCAGCCCAGGAAACAGCACAGGTGATTTACTAGCTTCCCAGTGGAAGGCCCAGAGCCAGGACTCCCCAGCAACTGGAGACGGAGCAGGGTCTGCTCAGGCCCCGGTGGCTGCCGAGGGGCTTCCCCTTGGCGCAGATTTACCGAGCACATTCTGTGTGCCCTGGAATTTTTGTCCCTGCATTCTATTCTCTTTAGAATCGGAAGTGATCTCCCCTAGCAGTGGAGCAGGGATGCTTGTGAGCCCCGAGCCCTGGTTCTCCGGGAGTTTATGCCTGGAGCAGCACAGGGCCCAAGGCATGGGTGGTCCTACCACCAGACCCCCAAGCCCCGTTGCCATGGGAACTGTGTGTCAGCACAGCAGGCTCAGTTGGGAGGCTGTCCGGCCACCACTGCCCATCTCTGGGCAGCCTCTTTGCACACCTGGTCTTGGTCAGCTGTGTCTTCGCTGGGGCTGACCACAGATCTGGGGGAGACAGTCTTCTCCTCTGAGGGGGCCAGAGTACCCCACCAGTGCAACCCCTGCCTCCCCAACAGAGGGCAGCAGAAGTGAGCGAGGACCTGTCTGATGTGAACCTTGAAGCTTGGGGCTCCATGATCCTGAGGGCTGGAGTCGGGGAGACCCAGGGAGCAGGTTCTGCTAGGGTGGCCTTCTCAGGAAGACCTGAGCCCCCTTCTGCTGGAGAGGCTCCTAGGGTGAGGAAACTCTAGCTCTGCCGGGGGGCTGGGTCTGGGACCGGGGGTGGGGGTGGCAGGAGGGGGCACCCCAGGCAGTGCGGTCCTGGGAAGCGACTCGGAGCCCACATGGTCGGCCTGGCCTGTCTGTGAGCCCAGAGGGGCCGGCCATGGCCACCCCTCTCTGCTGGGAGCCAGCCTGCACTCAGGTTACATTTTGTACCCGGACCCCGGATTCCCTGCCCAGAGCCTCGAGCCCCTTCCTGGGCTGTCCTCTGGGCTGGCCTGGGGCTGCTGCGGGCCTGGACTAGCCTCGGCTGGGGCCGCACTGCAGCAGTGGGCGGGGCGGGACAGCCCAGGGAAGGAGGATAGCGAGAACTCTATTTCGCACTTTGTAATGTGGACTTATACTTTTCAAATATTTGTACCTGTGCTGTGCGGGCCTCGATGTGTGCTCAACCTGGTCCGAAAACGTCAGTGCCTGGAGGGGTCGCACCCGCTCTGGGGAACCAGCACGTGCCGCCTGGGCCACTGCGCATGCGGAGCCAGTCGCGAGCCGCGCGCCTGGTGACGTCACCCGTCCGCGAACGGGTGCGCGCGCCGTTCTCCCTCCGGCCGCCAGGGGACGGTTCCGGCGCCTTCTCGCTGCTGACGGCGCATGCGCCCAGCCGGGTGAGCCTCTGCGTCTCCAATGTTTTCCGGGCCCTTGGAGCGTCCTCCTCGGTCCGCGTTGTGCTTCCGGCGCGAAGGTCACGGGCAAGATGGTGCCGCCAGTGCAGGTCTCTCCGCTCATCAAGGTGAACCAGGTTTCGCGGGCGCGGCCGGGTGCTCGGCTCCGCGTAGGCCCGCGCGTGAGCGACTCCGCGGAGCTCGAGACCTCCGGCCCGGCCTCCGCTCGGCGGGACAACCAACCCTCTCTCACCCCGCCCCGCGCCCCGACCCGGAGGCTGCGATTTTCCCCCGCCCCCCGCATCGGCCCCAGACGCCGCGGGTGCGAGCCCCCCCTTCCCCGCACGCGTCCCCCGCGCCCGGGACCCCCCGCGGGCTGAGAAAGCCCCCGGACCCCGGTTCCGCTCCGCCGGTCCTGACCGCCCTTTCCCCGCAGCTCGGCCGTTACTCCGCCTTGTTCCTCGGCGTGGTTTACGGAGCCAAGCGCTACGGTGAGTGACCACGGGCGTATAAAGCCGTCCCAGCCCACGGGGCGCTTACGGCGACGACGGTGCGGGGTCCCGGGTGCCGGGCAGGAGAGGGGGCAGGGCGGGAGGCGCCAGACCCAGAAACCCGAGCGGGCTGGACCCTTGAGCGTCGCCGCGGCAGGCGTGTAGTTTGGTCGGGCAGCCCCTTGCAGCACAGAGACCTGAGTGAGGGGCGGCAAGACGCCCGGGGTGGCAGCGGGGACCCTGTAGCTGCCCTCCGGGTGGGGCTCTCTGTTGAGGAGTGTCAGGCCTTTACGCATATCTAGGTAAAACAGGTACCTCTGGCGTTCGCGGTGCACCTGAAGATGACTTTGCTTGTGCACTGAATTCCTTTTACTCAGTGCGTCGGTGAAAAAGTTCACTGATATCATCTCTCTCTTTCTCTTTCCTTTAACAGATTACCTGAAACCCCGGGCAGAGGAGGAGAGGAGGATAGCAGCTGAGGAGAAGAAGAAGCAGGATGAGCAGAGGCGCATTGAGAGAGAACTGGCAGAAGGTACTCGTGTTGCCGAACCTCATGGATTTGTTCTCCACCCGCATTTCCAGAAACAGCTGCTGGTCCAGATGAGCCCCACAGTGGAGGGGAAGGGCCGCTGTCTTGGTCCCTGCTGGCCCCTGGGTCCTCTTCTGGGGGAGTGGGAGGGAGAGCAGGTGTGGGTGTTGGGGGTGCATGGTGCTAACTCCCTTTAGTGAGGCCTTGGGCGTGAACTGTCGGCCACCCTCAGCGAGGCCCCAGGACCAGAACCAGGCTCACCTCTCCCTGCCTGCGGCGGCAGCTTACAGTCAGGACGGGCAGGGGTAAGGAAGGCCCAGGATGGGAGTGGCAGCAGAGCATAGCCAGGCCCACCACAGAGTGAGATACTGGGTGGTTTAACACCAAACGTCGAAAGTGGGCCCTTTGGATGGCCCGAGTGTGTAATGATGCGTCTGTTTTCCTTCCAATCTTTCAGCCCAAGAGGACAGCATATTAAAGTGAGCCTGCCTTTCCCCGGAGCAGTGTGGATGAATAAAGCCTGCTGTACTGTGTGATTCTCTGATTTCTCTTTACTGTCCCCGGTTGTTTGGTTTCTGGACTCAGACTCAGCAGTTGTGTTCCTACCTTCTCAGGTCATGTGGGGTGGGGGTGGGGAGGGATTCCAGAAGAACCAGTCAGTGACCAGTGCATAAACCGGGCGGGATGCACAGAACCTCCGTCGCCTGTGCCGGGGTATCTGTGGCGGAGGCCAAAGGATGCATCTGTAGCGGAGACCCAGCTGGCCAGGCGTTGTGAGCACTGCTCCGTCTTCTGCGCTCCGAGCCTGGCCCAGACCCTTGGATGGGCAGGGGAGGGGCAGGCTTTGCAGATGGTGGGGGTGGAGATGGCCTGATGCCTCTACGGTTGGGACCTGGATCTCCATCGCCCTCCTGCACGTTCTCCCCTTGACCCCAGGGAGGGGATGTGGCCTCCTGAGGACCAGGCTGGGGTGCAGCTAGGTGTTCAGGGGCCTCAGGCCTTTGTGCCTGAGCAGACGGCAGACTCCACCCCTGGTGGCTGTGGCCTTTCACCCCCAGGCCTGGTGTCAGAAGGGGGCTTAGGCCTGTGCCTGAGCAGACGGCAGACTCCACCCCTGGTGGCTGTGGCCTTTCACCCCCAGGCTTGGTGTCAAGTCGCTGTTCCCAGTTTTGTGCCAGGAGCACATTGCCTATGCTTAGAGCCCCAGTTTATTTGTCAAATGAGTTCATCTGCAAACGTGAGAAGGTGAGAAGCAGCGTACAGCCGTTTTCAGTTAAGGTGAGGCTGGAGTGCGTGGTGGTGCACACCCCCTGGGGTATCCTGAGGTTGGTGGGTAGCTGGCACTGGGTCCCCCTGGGAACCTGGAGGAGCCCCCAGTCGCAGGCCCTTGTCACCACCAGGTGCCACTGTGAGCTGAAGGTTTTGTGGGCGTGTCCTTCGCCCCCCACCCCCCACCCCCGCCGGGAGTGCTGGCAGAGGGCAGCATCTTGAACCGGCCTTAGAACAACTCATTTGGCCTTGCAGTTCTGGCCAAGGCTGCAGCCAGGAAGAGTTTCCGGTATCTGGAAACATTGGCTTTGGAGCTCACGTTATGAGATAAAGGTCCTTAATTTCTATCAGGTAACTTAGGACCCATTTCAAGCGTGAGTCTTGCATTGTCCCATTTGGGTCTGACTCGCTTTTTCTTCCCGGCTCAGAACCATTTATTAGGTCCTTGGAGGCATGTGGTTGCTCCCATGAAGGAAACCTCAGTGGCGCAGGAGGACTTGGGCAGACCACAGGCGCTGGTCCGTCAGCGCGGTTCAGAGCAGCTCCCGGGCAGCGTTCATTACAGATTATTTTTGCACAGATCGCTCACGTCTGATCACTGCTGTTCTCACAGCCTGGACCTTTCTGGCAGGATTTTGCGGTTGGTCACAAATGAGCGTCCTCCACCAAGTAAAAAAAGGGCAGTGTGTTTTCTTTTGATTTTATTCTCAATTTTTGTGCATGTATTTTTTCCTAGACCAGATGGGAATTGGCATCTGTGTATCCATTTCTCCACCCATATATACATAGATACACGTGCAGTGTGAATATATTCACCCGGTGCTTTTAGACACACAGTTTACAGACCCTTTTTGAAGATCTTGGTGGCATTAGTGTGCATCCAAAATGTGGATGAGTGTAAGGTAGGCTGTACTGTTCAGACCGTTCATAGTTGGCTTTGGTTCGTAAACACACAAACCTTAAATTGAAAATATCCAAAATGGTCTTCAGTTATTTTCTCAGGCTTCTTAACCTCTTGTACCAGTGGTTAGAGGCACAGCCCCAGTGGGGTGAGGGGGCAGGGGGCCCGCTGACCGGCTCACAGGATGCAGCAGGTGGAAGACTGGGGTGCCGGGCCGCCGTTACAAACTTCTGTGCCGGCTGCAAGAGAAGACAGGACGGTGAGCGGTGAGTGAGAAACGGGCGCGCCAAGCTCCTCCCCTCCACACACCCTGCAGGAGGAAGGGCAGAGACGGGCTGGTTGGCCTAAGCCGATTAGCCCAGCAGTTACTAGTTTAGCCCTTGGTGACACTCCAGCCTAGGCCTCTCTGAAGCTGGCTTGTTTCTATTGGTTCCCTCCCCTGCGGGACGTTTCAGGGAATGGCGACAAAAGTCCCAGAGCGCAAGCGAAAACCAAGGCAGCAGCTCACAGGTTCTGATTTGGGGGGCGTGCTGAGTGGTTCCAATAGAGCCACGTTCCCGCACTGCAGGGTGAAGGTGAACAGGTGCAGCAGCGCAGGGAAAGACACCGCGCACGCTGACTCCTAGCTCGCTTCCTGTCGTTTTCTATGCGTCTGCTGTTATCTCAGGCTGGCGTGGGAGCGGAGGTAGAGTTTCTGAGCTCCCTAAGAGGGCACTGCTGATTGATTATGGAACAGAGGAGCTGTTAAGAGTTCACGCTATTTCAGCGGGGCTTTCCTTCCTTTTATAGAGGAGGTAACACTCAGTTACTTCCCTCCTGAGTCCCGGCTAGGACGCCAAGCGCGCCCCCATGCTCTCCAGCTACGCTGAATCAGCAGGGCTGTTCCTGTGGGGTGGGCCTCCCCACGTGGCCACCTGTGCCCTGTGCAGCCAGGAGCCCTGGTGCGCCGACCACAGGGCCTCCTGAAGGCTGGCTTTTCCCCGAGTTGAACTCTGTTGCCTCGTGCCCGGCCCTGCAGGCCGAGGCCCGGCTGTGTGGTCTTGGCGGCGGCAGGTGTGGAGCGCAGACCTTTTTTGGCCGCCGTCCTCTCCGCCTCCTTCCTCTGCTCCTCCTCCAGGGCCTTCACCTTCACCTCGTACTCGTCAGCCAGGGTCTTCCACTCCTTCCTGTTGTTCTGCAGCCGGTCGAACATGGGCAGGATCTCCTCGTGGAAGCGGGAGAACTCCTGGAAAGGGAACCGAGAAGTCAGGCCACAGCCCCAGTGGCTCCTGGGCGGGCTGGGCTGGGGGGGGGCATGGGGGTGCCACGTGCCCAGCAGAGGGCTGAAAAGGGAGAAGGACGTGGGGGGTTGTGTCCTTGAGGTTAGAACAGGAGCTGTGGGGCGAGGTCCCCAAGAATAGAGTAGAAAGCATCAAAGCAGAAGGGACGTTCCCCCGGCAGGGGGGGCTGGGAAGGCGGCCCAAACGTGCAGGTGTTGGGGCTCCTTTGCCCTCTCTCATACGCACATCGCACGTCACACAGAGCCCACGCTCGCCCAGGAACACGTGTGAACGCCCGCAGGCTGTGTGGGTGGACGCACGTGGGGAAGGCAGTGGGAGGGGAGTGCTTGGTGGTCCCCGGCAGTGACCACCTCAGGACCAGCATGTGCACCCTGGTCCCGCCTCCCTCCCCAGCACTGACAGCCCCCCCTTGGCGGGGGCAGAAAAGGGAGCTGGTGTTTCGGTAAAGGGAAGCGTGAGACCTCGGGGGCTGGGGTGGGGAGTGGAGCAGGAGGGACGTCACTCAACTCAACCTGAAAACCTCCTCGGAGTGTGGGGTCTGCCCCCCCCAAGATGGGCGGGGCCTGTGACGTCATGGTGTGTGTCACTCGGGCGGGCTCTGCCCCCTCACTCCCTTGCCAGTCCCTGGAGCTGATGTCACAGCACCTGTCCCAGCTCCTTGGCATGTGTCCCACTGTCACTGGGCTGTGCCCGGGTGTTTGCTGGGCTGCGTGCACCCAGCTGGCGACAGTGGACCACCCCCCTCCTCCCAGGGTGCAGACACTGAACAAATGCACTGCACGTATACTGCAGTCAGTGCCCTGAAAACAGCGTGCAGCCCTGGGCAGGGGCGCCTTAGACGGGGTTTGGGAAGGGACATTTGAGGTACGACCTCGAGGTGAACAGGAGGACGTTCTGGGAGGGAGAAACTGGGGGGGCTGATGGGGAGGGGACCCCTTGGGGTGACGCTGAGGATTTCGATTCCGAGTGCAGACTCAAGGGGGATGGGAGCCACCGTCCCCCCCGCACCCCCCCCCCTGCCCATTCCCCGCCCCTCCCCTGCAAACCCAGCCAGGCCCTGGGCCACCCCGCTCACCTTGTACACGAACGTGCACACAAAGTCAATGAAGCCGACCTGCAGTTTGGGGAGCTCGGCCGCCTTGTTCCGGTCCATCATCGGCTTGTGGGGGAGCAGGGACACCGTGAGGCACCTGGTGGCAGGCGTGCCTGACACCTCCCCAAGCCCCCAGGACTCAGCCCCACCCCGGCTCGGTGAAATTGTCCACGGAGACAAGAGAGCAGCGCCCTGGGGATGAGCTGGCCTTGGAAGGGAAAGCCAGGACGCCCCTTCCCTTCCGACCCACAGCCCCGTTCTGGGGAGCTGCCCTAGGCAGCGCTGGGCTCAGGCCACGTCAGCCAGGCGTGGAGCGCAGAGCCCCTTCCTCCAGCTTCCCCCCCCCACCTTGAGCTATCCATGGTGCTGACCCAAGGCCTGGCTCGTGACTCCCAAGGGGGCAAACCCCCATGCTCTTGAAGGAGCTGTCCTTGGTGTCCAGACTCTGGACCCCCCCCCTCCCCCACCCCCACCCTCGGTTGCCTGCTGGCAGGCCCTTCCTCGGAGTTGCCCTCTGTCTGGAACTCGGCGTGCTGGAGTGAGCCATGCAGGACCCTAGAGGCCTGGCCCGGAGGAGACTGACAGGCTGCCTGCCCTTCCCCCAAGAGACTTTGCTAGTTGGTCAGGGCACCCTTTCCTGTAGCCTGCGCCTGGCCCAGAGCCTTCCCAGCCCGGTGCTCAGAGAGCTCTTCAGTCGCTGGAGTTGGCTTGTGAGACAAAATCTCTCTCCATCTCTTCTGCCCATTGTCGGGTAATGCTCGTGCCCTTGTCCCCATGCAGGTGCCACTTCGGTCTAGCAACAGGCTCCTGACCCCCACATTGCTGAGCTGAAGGTCCCGGCATCGTTACAGCCCTGAAGGCAGACTGAGTTCCAGCCACGCCCAGACGGGCCTCCCTCCCTCCCCTCCGCCCCTGTGACCTGGCGACCGTGCGCACAGGTCCAAGCCCCAGGGTCCTTCCAGTACTGGACAGCCCTGCCCCCCGGTCCCCGCCTCCTCTCCCCCTCCTCCCTGCAGAGCTGCCTGGGCCCGCGGAGGCCTTCGGTCATGAGCCCCAGTCCAGCTCTGCAGCTTCGGCAACGGCTTTCCATCACTGCAGGCATCACAGTTTTACCCAACCCCTGCCTTTTCCGCAATTTACCCAGATTCGGTCCCAGCTAAATTCTCACCAGATTCACGTCACATGACCCCACAAAGCGAGAGTTAGGTCCCAGGACCCCAGACCCCCGGGGTCCCCTGTCCGAGGCTCCCAAGCACCGTGATGGGTATGTGGAGGATTCTGGAAGCAACACTCACGATGGGCTGCTGATCCAGAACTGTCCTCTCCAGGTCCCCTTGTTCCCAGAACTCAGCTGCCACCAGCAGAGCGACCTGAAAGGCACACGGAAGGCAGGCGTGCTGTGGATTCGGTGATGGTCAGATATTGTCCTGAGATCCTGTCAGGTTGGCCGGTGCCCTTGGTCTTCTGCACCCCAGACTTTGGTGTCCCTACTATTCAGGTTGGGAGTGCGGCAGCCCATTCCACCGTGGCGGCACTGGCTGGGCCCCAGAGCTGGGCAGCAGCCCTCGGCACTAGTTGCAGATGAATGGCTCTGTTCCCGCATCCCAGGCTGCACCTGGATGCAACCCCGTGAGGACTGGCAAGACGTCTGGGGCCCCGCGTGACTCTGACCTTGCTCTGGACTTCCCAGGGCTTGGTGATGGCAGACAGGTCACACGCCGTCATCATCATGGCCCTGTGGGCAGACGGAGCTCCAGGCACATCCACACTGGCCTCCCCCCTTCCCCTCCACCTCTGCAAGGCCCGGTGACCGTGGAGGCACAGGTCCAAGTCCCAGTGTCCTTCCGGCAGTGGACGGTGCTACCCTGCACACCACTCCACGCCTCCCCCACGCTCCCCGTCTCCTCGCCCCTCTCCCTAGGCAGCCAGGGACAGGAAGGTCAGCAAGTGCTTCTGGGGGACCAGTGATTTACACATACTTCCTAATTGGACCTCTGGGACAGGCCTGGGGCTGGACGTAGTTCTGAATCTGCACTTTGCAGGTGAGGGACGGAGGCTCATGAAGCGAGCACGGTATGTAATTGTGGACAAGGCCGTCCACCCCCAAGTCCTGCTGCTGCTCCCCTGAAAGGAGAGCGGGCGAGGCGAAGCGTTGGTAGGAGGCGCTGAAGCTGTGAGAAGTGGGCTGTTCTTGCTGTGGAGCGTCTGGGCCCTGGGGCTCGCGGTCCTGCGGGGGAGGCGTCGCCCTGCACTCACATGACTATCTCCTTCCGCGTCGTCTCCAGGGAGAGGTACTCCACCCAGCTGTTCCTGTCCTCGTAGTTCTGGGACTCATCCACAATCTTCTGGAACATCGTCCTCTTCCTGAACCCCAAGGACAAAGGGAGGGAGTTGACCCCCGCCCCCTCACGCCACGCAGGACCACACGTCCTCCTTGATCTCCACCCCACACGCCCTTCCGGGAGAGGAACCGAGGTGGGGAGTGCAGCCTTTGTGGGGCCCCGGGGCGGGTTGTCTGCCTGGAGCCCCAGGTGCCCCCCAGCCAGGCTCCCTCCCCATGGGGCCCCCTGGTGGTCTCCACGAGGCGGGTGGGCGGTGGCACCCACTTGAAGTAGAGTGCCAGGTCTGTGGCGATGATGGCGATGTCCATGAGGTGGATCACGTGCTCATGCTGCCGCCGGTTCAGGTTCTGATAGATGTTGAGGGTCTGCAGGCGGGGCTCTGGTCACAGGTGCGTCCCCCCCACTCCCCGTCCTTTCCCCTCCCCCACCCCTCCTGGAGGTCATCCGTCTGTCCCTCTTGGCGTTGCTGGCCAGCTTCTACCCAAGGGTCATGGGCCCCAGGCCCAGGTGGCCGCACATTGCACCGGGAGGCCCCCACCCCCCCTCTCCCCCCCAACACTCCAGGGACCTGAGCCCACCTCACCCCCTGTGAGGGCATTTCCAAACTGGAATCACCAGGCCCATCCCATCACCCCCATCGCCACCACCACAAAGCCTGCCTCCCTTCTCCAGCGCCAGAGCTGTGTGGTGTGGACGCTGGCAGTGGAGTTCCAGGGGTGCAAGCGAAGGTCAGTCGGCCAGGAAATACAGCAAGAGAGCAAAGGGAGGGCACGCACCTCCTCGGAGAGCAGGAACTTCCCGAACTCCAGGTGATGTCGTTCCAAAATTGAGGAGCCGTGGAGCTTGGCTAAAGGGTTCTGGGATCTGTCACGGAGGTTTAATGAAAAGCAAGCAGTGGTCAGGAGCCCCAGAGCAGCCTGTTTGCCCCCAGCTCCCCCCATGAGGAACGGGCACCCCTGTGGGTGTGGCAGCCCCTCAGAGGCGAGCGCTCTCCCCAGCCGCTCTGCTGGGAGGCAAGCTCTCCGCAGGCCCCTCCCCGGGGACGCTGTGGCTGCCTCCAGCGCACAGCCACGTGGGCGCCCCAGGAGCGCGCCTACTTCATCTGGTACAGGTTGTTGGTGCCCCGGTGGTCGATGTCGTGGCACAGGCCGGCGGTCACCATGGCGAAGGCCTCCAGGTCCGTGTAGTAGCTCTTCAGTTTGCCCGTCTGCAGAGACAGGAGCCCATGATCCTGCAGCCCGTCAGCACCCTCGCCTGCCCTTGCTTCCCTGCTCTGCCGGGTGGGGGCAGGGGCGTGGGAGGCGGGGAGCTGGGCCCGACCCCACTGCCCCTTCCCAGCTCACGTGCTCTCCATCCACTTCCCGGGCTGGGGGTGTGCGCCAGTCAGAGGGGCCTCTGCCCTTGAAGGCCCCCACCTCCCACGTGGAGGGGCCGCCACCTAGGGTGCTGCCCTTGGAAGTGGGAGGGTCTTCACCACCCTGATCAGACGGGTGAGCCCTCTCCCCACCCCCGCCACACCCACGCACCATGAGAAGCGTGAACATCGTCTGGGCCACGTTGAAGCCGTGGCGCCAGTTGTGGTAGGTGATTCTCCGGTACCCCTTGCTCACGGAGAACAGGAACCGCACCAAGACCTGAGGGAGGTGGAGACGTGGGCTCCAGGCACCGAGCGCCTGGTCCCACCGTCGCTCTCCCAGCTGACAGCTGTGGGAAAGGCCCACGTCCCGTCCCCGCCCCACCACTGGCCTTTCGTGGGTGGCACCTGCCGGGTGCACCCGGGGTGGCAGGCAGCCGGAGGGGTGGAGCCAAAGCCAAGAGCAGGGCATCTGGGCCTCCGTCCTATTGCGAAGCCCCAGATTGAGACACGGACCCCAGGAGAGGGGGCTGGGATATTTCAGAAGACGAGGTCCATTGCAGCCATGGGTATCTGAATGCGGCAGGATGTGTGGGCACCTGGCCCAGTGACGGGGGAAAGGGGATGGTGGCTGAAGGTCCAGAGGCCGAGGGGTGGCAGAAGGGTGAGCACTTATCTCTGGACAATAGAACATGGGCCCAAGGGAGCCTCTCATTGCTTCCACTGTGGTTTTTAGGGCCAGAAATTATTTGGAAACTTTTTATTCTGTTAATACTTTCTACAGTTTATTTCTTTTGTGTTTTCCCTTTGTTTTTTGTACAATGTCTATAGAAAATGCCAGCCTGCTGCACTTGTTCTCCAGGGCACAGAGAAAGACGGTTCCCTCACTTGGCCTTGGGGAAGCAGATGCTCCCTGAGGTGTGAAGGTGGAGGCAGGGCAGAAGCTGGAAAACCACAGGGAAGCAGCACAGCTGGGAAGGCTGTGCCCCTCTCCCTGGGACAGTCTCTGAGGGGCCCTCTGTGCTCACACCTAGAGGGTGCTGTGTGCTTTCTGCACAGGTGCTGGGCTGCTTCTGTCTCCTCTTCCTCCAAAACCAAACACCCACTGCTGCCCAGTGATGCACTTGATGATCAGACTGCCTGGAGTACCTGTGTAACAAACTTCCCATCCATCCGTCCGTCCGTCCGTCCGTCCGTCCGTCCGTCCATCCATCCATCCATCCATCCAGCCAGCCAGCCATCCAGTCAGCCAGCCATCCATCCATCCATCCATCCAGCCAGCCAGCCAGCCATCCATCCGTCCGTCCGTCCGTCCATCCATCCGTCCATCCATCCACCCACCCACCCATCCATCCATCCATCCATCCATCCAGCCAGCCAGCCACCCACCCATCCATCCATCCATCCAGCCACCCACCCATCCATCCATCCATCCATCCATCCACCCATCCATCCATCCACCCATCCATCCATCCATCCACCCATCCATCCATCCACTCATCCATCCATCCATCCATCCATCCATCCATCCATCCATCCACCCATCCATCCATCCAGCCACCCACCCATCCATCCATCCATCCAGCCAGCCAGCCAGCCAGCCACCCACCCATCCACCCATCCATCCATCCATCCACCCATCCTTCCATCCTTCCAGCCAGCCATCCAGCCAGCCACCCATCCATCCATCCACCCACCCATCCATCCATCCTTCCATGCATCCATCCACCCATCCATCCATCCACCCATCCACCCATCCACCCATCCATCCATCCATCCAGCCAGCCAGCCAGCCAGCCAGCCAGCCAGTCATGTATTCTAGGCACACTTGCCCTGAATATTTTGCTGGCCTGCCTGTCCATTCTGTAATGAACATGTTTGCCCCCAGACTTCCTGCGGGACCTGGGACTCCTGACCACCTCTCCCTGAACTGAGACCCTGATCATGAATGACCCCTCACCTCCTGGGGGATCTGGAACTTTCGAACCACTCCCAGCTCGTAGTACATCTGGATGCCACATTTGACCAGCTCCAGCTCCGTGCACTCCAGATCAGAGAAGTGGAACTCATAGATATCAAACTTGGTGGGCCCCGGCAGCTCTTGCTTCTGTGGGAAGGATTGTGGGGCTGAAGCGGGCAGGCCCACCGAAGCCCCGCCTGTTTCTTGTCTCTTCTCCTCTCAGGACACTCTGTCCAGCATCAGACACCCCAGGTGTCCGGTAACATCAAGCCAGTAGCCTGGGGCACTCACATCCCCTCCCAGCTCAGCCCCCTTCCTCTCCCCTTCTCCCACCTGTGGCCCAACAACGAGAACTTGCCAGCTGGGCAGACACGGTGATGTTGTCAGGGAAACAAACACAAAGATACGCACATACACAGGCACACGCAGAGAGAGACAAGAACACGTGAATATACAGGCACACGGAAGGACACACAGACACATGCACTGACACGGGCACACACGATGCGCAGGAACGTGGACGCGTATCAGCGGCAAACATCACAAGCTCACGCTCTGTGCCCAAGCTCACTCCGGCCTCCTGGGAATGGAGGCGTTCCCCGCCCCCCTCAGGCCCGCCCAGTCTCCACCTGGGGGCGGGAGTCAGGTTCTGACCAAGATTCTCCCCAGCTCATCTTCCTCGCATTCCGCAGGCTCCTTCCCGAGACGCTCTCTTGTTGGCTAGGAGAGAGACCGTGTGCTAAGAGACAGAGCGACAGTGTCAGCTACACCCCTCCTGACTGTGGGACAAAGTGACATTGGGCACGAAAGAACAGCGGGAGCCTCCAGGAGCCCCGGCTGAGGCCTCTGGCTTCAGAGACGGCGACGATGAGAGCCCAGCCGGCTCTCGGTTCCTACGTGTCCCTGCCTCTCCACGCCTGTCGAAGCTCTCCACTAGGGCGATGACGGTGGAGGCCTTGCACTGCACGACCAGAAGGGCCGTGGTCGCTGCCTGCCCACAGCTGAGGGCCTGGGGCCCAGGGAAGGGCTGCCCAGCCGTGCGGCGCGGCGAGTGGGCTGCAGGTGGTGCCTCTGCTGCTGGGATGCCCCGCCTCCCCGCGGGGCACCGACATACCAGGATCAACTGGATTTCGTCCCTGTCGCATCTCACGTGGTACAGAACCATGTCCTGGGCGATGTCCTTGCGGTTCTCCAGCCTGTTCATCTTGTCGTAGGTGTCGGCGTTCAGCGCCGACCAGCCCAGGAACTGCGTGAGAGACTGCAGGAGCGCGTCACCCACCACGGGCCCCCCCGGTGCGCAGGGGGCTCCCAGGGGGCCGGCCTCCAGCCCCTGGGATGGGGCCTCACAGCTCCTCCCGGGCTCTCGCGCCGGGTCAGGGCCCGGAGCAGGCGGTGTCCCCGCCACACAGGCGTCGCCTCTGGGGCCCACTGGACAGGCGCTTACCTCCATCAGGAGTTCGTCCTGCTCATCGAAGGGCTTCCCGTCTTTCCTGTTGTAAAACGTCGCGACCCCCACAATCTCCTCCTTCTTGTTGACGATGGGCATGGAGAGGACGTTCTTAATGACCCACCCAGAGTCGTCCAGAGGCCCTTCCTGCGAGGAGAGGCGTCTGGAGCTGACCGCTGCCCTGGGCCTGGCCCTGGCCCGGGCCCGGCTTGTCAGCCAGGGAGTGTGAACCTCGCTTCTTCTGCCCTCAGACTGTGGAGACTGGGTCACTGTTCCTGTCTGTTGGCCCCCAAGGGTGTGTGCTGTGACCTCTCCCCAGAGGAGAAGGGAGGCCTTGTCCACAGGGGCAGCCTCGCTGTGTGAGTGCTGTGGTCGCACAGGGTCCCACCCTTGGAAGGCCCCCCGCTTGACTGAGTGCCCTGCTGCCAGGTTCCTAATAATTGTTGAGCAAGGGGCCTAGCACCCCCGTCCCAGTGGGCCTTACAGTGGGTCCTAGCTCACATCCCACTGATGCCTGGCCGGTGAAATAGGGACCCTGGCCAGTTCCTGGAGGAGGCCCCGAGACACAAAGCCCGTCTCCACTGGTCCACTTGACCTAGGCCTACTTCAGAAAAGAGCCCGCCCTGGTCATGTGTCCCCACATGGAGCAGACGTGAACCCTCGCCAGGCACAGGCGTGCCCAGCCAACACGCAGACCTGTGTGTACGGAACACGTGTTTGCTGCCGTTAGCCTGTGAGACGTGAGGTTGTTCCCTAAACAGTCCCTCCTTTCTGAGTCACAATGTCTTCTTTCCTAAGTACCACACGCTTTCTATGAATGAATAGACGGGTACCTGAAATTTGAACATTTCATCAGCCTGGGCGTTCATAATGTTACAGATCTGAAAAAGGACCAGAAACACAGTTTCACTTGAAGCGGCCAGATGTACAGTATGACTCTAACATAGACTCTGTCCAAGCTGAGGAGCTTCCAAGTGAGCAAAGCCGGGGCACACGGGCCGGTGGGAAGGGCTCCGGGGGACTCACAAAGCCACTTTCTGCCACGTAGGTTGGAAGGCCACTGGCGAGGGCCCAGTGGTCGGCGGGGGGTGAGCTGTGGGAGAGAAGCAGAGGGTCAGAGGACCAGATGCTCAGCTGTGTGTTCGTGCTGATTCCCGCCTCTGACCCCAGGTGGGCTGTGGGGAGCTGGCAAGGACTGGAAGAAGACGGGGGAGGCCAGGGGTGAGGTCTGGGGGCGCCTGAGTGGCCTCACTCCTCCTCTGCCCACGCTGAGGCCCCTTGCCCTACAGGGGGCCGCACGCGTCACCCCTGAGGGCCTGGCCCTGGATCCCAGTCCCTGCATGGGACCTGCGGGCTGGGGTCCTGACAGGCTAGTGGGGCCACGGAGGCCACACGGCCATGCGGCTGTAGGGCTGGTAATGGCCAGCTGCCGCCTGCCAGTCTCTCTGGGCTGCCCTGAGCTCCACGCGGCTCTGCTGCCCGCTGGGCTGGGTCCCCTCCTGTCCCGCCCCATTGTGTGTGCAGTGTTGGGCCTCCCCTGCCGGGGGCTCTACCTGCTGGGCTGTCTGGGTCAACCAAAACGAGACCCTGAGGGCCTCAAGGGCCAGTCGCTGCTGACAGGGCCGCCTGGACAGCTCATCTGACCCCCTGGGCACCCGCACCAACAGCCGTGGGGCTTCGGGCCTCCTCAGGCCCCCACTCATTTCCTCCCAGACCAGTAAGTGGGCCTCCCTCCCCACCGCATCCCGCCGCGCCCCCCAGCTCAGGGAGCACCAAGGTGTGCGGGGCCGAAGCCGGGGCCGCTGACTCCGCCGCGACAGGTCCTCAGCCCAATCCAGCCGGGGTCCGGGGTGGTCCTGCCCTTGGGCAGTGCTCCTCATAAAAGCCCGACACTTACGGGATGACCTTGATGTCTTCCTTGCCATGGAGGATGTAGTCGATGACTTTGTAGAAGACGATTTCCTGAGAAACAGACCCAGCAAGCGTGAGGGGCTCCCCGACGGGAACCCGTCAAGACATATGCCCACATAACTGCACAGAGGCACACAGGTGCACACGATGTACACGCGCGCCAACCGTCGTGGGACACACATTACGCACTCTGGTTTACATCTGTCTTCCCTCCGTCTGTGTCCCACTCAAGCCCATGCAAAAACTGGGCCCTGTGCTCCTTCACACATATGCACGCAGCTGACCCAGGCCTGTACGTCTGTGACACACACGCACACACACACACACACTCACACACTCACATAACTATGAGAAGCCGTGGTCACAGCCAGCCTTTGCGCAGAGAATCCTGCATGCACTTGGCATGGAATCCTCTGATGCCCTGTTATTATCCCCATTTGACAGGAGGGGAGACTGAGGCATGGCCACGCTCTGAAGTATGACCCGGGTTGGACGCACAATAAGTGACAGAGATACCTGCCCATGTCCCTACCCTGCTCAAACACACCCACGAAGCCCCACTCAGGCAGATGTTACAATGATTTAAGAATAGGGCAGCGAGAGGTTAGGGTCAACCAGAACCGATGTTGGTCTTTACAACCAGGCTGACAACCCTTGTCAGGAGACCAGGCCTGGCCCTCGGCCCCAAAGCACTGCAGGGCTGGAGTCAGGGGAGATGGCCCCGGGGGCCTGACCTCTGCAGCGGTCAGATAGCCAGCCGGCCCACAGCCTCGTCCTCGGCGCCCACACCCTTCCCCTAGCCTTCCTTCCCTCTCCCACCCTGGGTCGGGCCGGGACAGGCCCCTTCCCACCCTGGGGTTGGAGCCAGGAAATCCAGGGTGCACAGGCAGGGCCTGTCCCTCCCCCCAACCCCATGACTCACACGGCCGTCAGGTGTGCGTGGGCCTGAGTACGGCGGGGCTTCCCCCATCAGCACAGGCCACACGTCAAAGAATTCCTGGGTGGAGGAGAGAAGGGAGTGAGTCACTGAGTCAGCGGCGGAGCTGGGCGAGGCTGGCCGGGAGGTCCTTGGGGCGCTGAGGCCTCACCTTCTCCTTGGTCATGTCCAGGAGGCCCACTGAGTATCGGTCGCAGTTCAGATAGGCCCGCACAGTGTAGAAGGCCTTGTGGAACTGCCTCTCGATGTCCGTCAGCTCCTCAAACACCTTGTTGGCTGACCACAGCAGCACCTGGGGAGTGACATACCTGTGGGTCGTGGCCACACCTGCCCACACCCGTCTGACCACAGCGGCACCTGGGTGTGAGCTGTCACGCCTGAGACACACACATTCACACACGCTCTGACCTCGGAGCCCTGGGGGACACTGGTGACGGTGCCTCTCCCAACAGGGCGCCGGCACCAGGCTGAGATCCAAGCGCGTGACTCCCTGCTCCCTGCCTCGGGCCCTGCAAACCTTCTGGAAGGTAAAGTCTCCAGTCTTTGGCCACATCCCTGCCGCTCACTGCCTGGTGCTGGCCTCAGGCTGGGTTGGTGAGGGAATGAGTGAAAACTGAAATCGATTGCCATGAGCTTGAAGGGCAAAGATCTGCCCAGCCAGCCCTCCATAATTAGCCTGTGAGAAGCTGGGGCTTGAGAACAGGAATTCATTGTTTCCTGGAGGTCAAGTGCTTTTGTGGTCTCTGCAAAGTGAGTTGAGAGTGGCCCTGGCCAGACCCTGCCCCAGACATTGACGCCCAACTGGGCCCCAGGCTGCTGTCCAGGGCCACCCATCGGGCTCTCCTCCCCCCTCCTCAGCCACGGCCCACAGGCAGGTCCCTCTAGACCCCACCCTTTCACACTCACTCACCACCTCCGTGCCCTCTGACCTTTAATAAGGGCGGCCTGGTGCCCAGCCCCTCCGCCTCCACTGCAATTCTTCCTTGCCTGGCTCCCTCCCTGCTGGCCACCCTCGGGGCCCTCTGCAGCACCTGCACCCTTTGTTGTTACAGGTAGGGATGGGCACTGGAGACCCCACTTGCCCTAGAGTCCTTTCACCAGGAGGCAGCCCACTGCCCATCTCGCTCTATTGGTAGGGGAGGCTTTCCCAGCAGCCCGGCCCCACCCTCTCTGTGCCCACTTCTCCCCATTGGTGGAGGAGGCTTTCCCAGCAGCCCGGCCCCGCCCCCTCTGCACCCACTTCCCCCCATTGGTGGAGGAGGCTTTCCCAGCAGCCCGGCCACGGCCCCTCTGTGCCCACCTCTCCCCACTGGTGGAGGAGGCTTTCCCGGCGGTCTGCCCCCGCCACCTCTCTGCCCCGTGTGTCTGAATCGCACTCCCACTGTGACCTCAAAGCTCGCTCTGACCAACCACAGGGCCTTTGCACAAGCTCTGTTCTCTGCCTTCACAGCCCTCAGCCCAGAACTTTCTCATCCTTGAGTCTCAGCCTAAAGTGGCTCAGGGAAGGCCCTCCTTGAGCACCTGCGGCACCAGATGCCCTGCAGCACCCCATCTCGTCCCCGGCCTCTCAGATGTACAGTCTCATTGTCTCCGGACTCGACCGCAAACTCCATGAGGTTGGGAGGCACAGCTTTTTCATGGCTAGAGCAGCACCTGGCCCCTGAGTGCTCAGCCTGCATTTGCAGAGTGCGTGGGAGGCGGCGAGATTCGCTGTTCTAAGGATCTTTAATCCTCCCAGCATTCAGAGGGCAGAACCTCACTATCCCATTTTACAGGTGGGGAACCTGAGGTCTCGAAGTTACTTGACTTTCCCGAGGTCACAGAGCTGGGGAGCCGCAGATCGGCATCCTTACCCAATGCGCGTGGGGGGAAGGTAGAGAGTTCCGTGCCGGGTGCATTCATTTCCAGGCCGTTAGCGGCAGGGGACTGAGGTGCTTAGTCACCAGCTGACAGAGGAAGGACATGCAGGGCAGTGGGTGTGGGTGACCATGGAGCTCCCCCTCCCCCGACACATGTGCGAGACTCCCAGGTGGCAGACTCTCTGAGAGACCCGCGTGCCAGTGAGAGCAAGTCTGTGAGTGTGGGTGTGTGCGAATGTGTGCATCTGAGTGTGAGTGTGTGTGAGTGCTAGTGTCCTGTGCATCTATCCCACAGGTACTCGCTGAGCTATCCCTGGGTACCAGTCCTGGTTGGGACCAGAACCCATGTCACAGATGTCAGGGTGGGGGAGGTCGGGCGCTCAGGGATGTCCTGGACAGCTGAGCTCAGGGGTGAGGGTATCTGGGCCACACACCTAATTTCTGAGCCATCTGAGTAATTCAGTCCCCAAACTCATCCCCTAGGAGGGGGACAGAGTGAGAAGGTGTCCCCGCACAGCCTCTAGGCGAGACCTTCCTCCACTCTCCACCCTGTCCCCTCCTTCTGTCCCAGCAGAGAGTGTCCTGTCTCCCCTGCCCTCCAGTGCCCCAGTCGGACCAAGGACCAGTCCCCACGTTGGACCCTGCTCTGAAGCAGGTACTAATATGGCCCCAAGGAAACGGGGGCTCAGCGGGCCAGGCAGCGTGTCCACGGTGGTCTGAAGCCAGGAGCGCGGGCCACCCCAGGCCTCTGCCCTTCCCTTCTTCCTGTTTCCATTTTTAACTCTGTGAGTTGCGTCCAGGGTGCACCCTGAGTGAGGTGCAGGCATCTTCAGAGGCACCTGTAGCCACTGCCAGGTCAGGGTTTAGAGTTTTCCAGCCCCCAAGAAGGGGGCTTTCACTGCCAAGGGAGTGGGTTCAATCCCTGTTTGGGGAACTAAGATCTCACAACCCATGCGACCAAAAAATAAATTAAATTAAATTAAAAATTAAGAAAATTACATTAAGGCAAAGGTAATAAATATGCAAATGCATTGCTTCCTCATTATTTCGCTACAGTTCACTGTTTTCACACTCCTAAGGTTTCTGATGGTGGAAAGGAGGTCCACACTGTGGCCCGTCTCTTCCCAACCTCACGTCCAGTGACATCGCGGTGGGAGCTGCGATGACAGAACCAGCCTGCACCACCCGGGGTGGAGGAGAGCCAGCCCCTCCTTGCTGCTTCAGACTCACATATCCTGACCTCTGAACGCTTCCACTTGTTCGCAGATCAGGGCTGCGCGACAGCATCTGAGCCTGTATGCTCTCTCTGTAGCTCCTGCATCGGGACGTCTCCCACCCCATCCTGGGAGGGGCAGCACACATGCTCCAGTCTTCACACCAGCCAGTGGGTCATGGACAAAAGCACAGCCTGGGGGGCAGCACGGAGGCCAAGGCCCTGCACCCCTGGGGACTTTCATCCAGCTGTGGTGCAACATGGACCGTTGGGCAGGGGGAACCACAGCTAAAGCTGGCCAGTCAGCTTGACGCAGCAGGTCTGAGATAAATTCCAACATCCCAGGACCAAACCTATGATTTCTTTGTTGCTTCTATGGCCTCTGACCAAAGTGGCTGAGACACTCTCAAAAAGGGATTAACGGGAGCCCCTGAGCCAGAGTCCATGGAGATAGTGATCAGGAAGGACTGACAGTGGTTCTTGACTTGGGGAGGGGGGCCTAGGACCCTGCAGGGCTGCTAAGGTCTGGGGGAGGGAAGGGTGGGCACTGTGCTGAGAACTGCTTTAATTGGAGGTCGGGGCTCCCCTACAGCACGAGGAAGAAGCGGGCACCAGGCTGAACCACAGGCAACGTGGCAGCCAGGCTTGGTTCATTTTAGACTTTTCTTTTCAAAAAGAGCTGTGAGGGAGAGCTGTGAAGTAATTAGGTTTCTTTAAAATGCCATTCAGAGTGTAAGGTCTCAGAAACGGCTTTCTACTGGGATTAGGCGACGTCTGAGTGGAAATCAAAGCACTTAATTGAGACGTGTATGCCCATTGTTGGAAGTTCCCTTTAGAACTCCCACCGAAAGCACGTCTGTACGTGCACGCGGTCTGAAGAGCTGGAAACGAGTCTCCAGATAGTCGTGTTTCCTAAGTGTCAGAAATTCATTTACTGGAATGATATTTATTGCCTGCTTTAGGTCTGGTATAACTTGACAACAGAACAGACAAAAATCCCCAACTCTTAGAATTCACTTTCTAAAGTGAGGAGCGGGTGGCAGCTAGAACATGAAAAACCAACCAACCAGAAGGCTTGGCACAGGGAGATGAGTAAATGCAGGGGATGCGGCAGGTGGAGTTGGGGAGGGAATACAGGGCCAGAGTGTGGGGATGCTCAGGTCGGGGGAGATCTCTCCACGGAGGAGCCATGGGGTATGTGGGACGGTATTCTTGGCAGAGGGGCCTGCAAATACAGAGGCCCCTGAGGGGAGCATGGCTGGGGCGGAATGGTGGAATGGGGTGAGCCAGAAAGGTGCAGGGGGGTCCCTGAAGACCACCAAGTGACAGGACCTAAGTTTTCAAAGTATGGCTCTGACTGCTGAGTTGGGGTGGCTGATGAGAGGTGCAGAAGGACAGGGACCCTGAGACGGTCTGCATGAGAGGGAGCAGAAAAGCAGGGTATCCAGAGAGGGAGGTGGGGACTCAGGACATGACAGGCAGAGAATCAAAACCCTGGCTTCTCCTGAGACCTGACTTTCCTATAGAGGGAACACAATCCCCTGGGGGAGATCCACTGGGGGAAAGTGTGTGTGGTGGGGCAAGACCCAGAAAATGCTCCAGACGTGCCTCACTAGGCCCGCACCTGGGGTATGTGGGGCTGGATTTGAATCTTGCCTTGAGGCAACTGTTATGGAGCTGCTGATACGAATTTGGGGAGATGTCTTCACAGCAGTTAGGTTAAGGGGCTTGGCCGAGAGGAAGCTGGGAGAAAGCAAGCCTCAAAGCAAGGGCAGAATGAGAGCCACTCAGAACACCTCCTCCAAGGGAGATGGGCTAGACCTCACCTAGGGCAGATGGACACACAGCGAGAATATTTGGAGAAATAAAGCCTGGAAACCCCTGGAATTTGATGAAAGACATGCATATTTCCACCCAAGAAGTTCAAAACACACCAAGTAGGATGAACTCAAAGACACCCACACCAAGACACATTATAATCAAGCTGTCGAAAGACAGAACCTTGAGAGCAGCGAGAGAAGTGACTCATCGCATACAAGGGATCCTCAGTAAGTTTATCAGCAGATTTCTCATCAGGAACTTTGGGCCCAGAAGGCAGTGGCCTGATGTATTCAAAGTGCCTAAAAGAAGAAGAAAAAATAACAGCAAAGCTGTCCTTCAGAAGCGAGGGAGAAATTGACGTCCCCAGAAAAACAAAAGCTGAGGGGGTTCATGACCACTAGACCTGCCCTGCAAGAGCTGTCCTGCAGGTGAAATGAAAGGACCTCAAAGCTGTATGGAGAAATAAAGATCCCAGCAAAGGTAAATACATGAGCAATTACAACAATTGCTGGAATTATTGTAACGATGAAAACTATAAGACATCGCTGAAATAGATTAATACTTAGAAAGACATCCTTTGCTCATGAATTGGAAGACTTAATATTGTTACAGTGTCAATACTACCCAAAGTGACCTACAAATTGAATGTAATCCGTATCAAAATCTCAATGATGTTCTTGCAGAAGTAGAAAAACCCATCCTAAAGCTCATATAGACGCTCAAGGGACCCTGAATAGTCAAAACAACCTTGAGAAAGAACAAAACCGGAGGCCTCATATCTTCTGATTTCAAAGCATAGTACAAACCTGTATTAATCAAAACGTGTGATACTGGCATAAAGACAGACCTACAGACCAAAAGAATAGCTTATAGAGTCCAAAAATAAACCCTAGCATATATGGCCAAATGATTTCTGACAAGAATGCCAAGACCATCCAGTGGGGAAAGGGCAGTCTTTTCAACAAATGGTACCAGGAAAACCAGATATCTACACGCAAAACTATGAACTCAGAAGAAAACACAGGAAAAAAGCTTCATGACATTGGATTTGTCAATGATTGCTTGGATATGAATTGAAAGACACTAACAACAAAAGAAAGAAATAGCAAACTGGACTTTCTGAAAATTAAAAACCTTTGTGCATCAAAAGACACCATCAACAGAGTAAAAAGGCAACGCACAAGGGAGAAAATATTTGCAAATCACACTTCTGATAAGGGATTAATACCCAGATTATGTAGAGAACTCCTAAAATTCAACAACAAGAACAAAAACAAACAACCAGATTTAAAAATGGGCAAAGAACTTGAATAGACATTTCTCCAAAGAAAAAATACAAATGACCAATAAGCATATGAAAAGATGACCAATATCACTAATCATTAGGGGAATGCAAATCAGAACTACAGTCAGAACTAACTAACAGCCGTTAGGATGACTAGTGTTAGAAACAAAACAAAACAGAACACAAGTCTTGGCAGGGATGTGGAAAAATCGGGACTGCCTTGCACTGTTGGTGGGAATGTAAAATGGTGTAGACACTTTGGAAAACAGTATGGAAGTTCTTTCAAAAATTAAACAGAATTACCATATGATCCATCATTTCCCCTTCTGGGCATACACTCAAAAGAATTGAAAGCAGGGTTTCAAAGAGGTATTTGTACACCCATGTTCACAGCGGCATTATTCACAATGGCTAAAATGCGGAAGCAACAAAAGCGCCCAGCAACAGACGAATAGATAAGCAAAGTGCGGCCTGTACATACAATGGAATACTATTCAGCCTCAAGAAGGAAGAAAATTCTGTAATATGATACAACAGGGACGAACCTTGAGGACATTCTGCTCAGTGCAATAAACCAGTCACAGAAAGACGAGTACTGTAGGGTTGCACCTGTATGAGCTAAACTCACAGAAACAGAAAGTAGAATGTGGTTTCCAGGGGCTGGGATGGGGGTACCGGGGAGTTAGTGCTTAATGAGGATAGAGTTCCAATTTGGGAAGCTGTGTAGAGTTCTGGAGATGGACGGTGGAGATGGTTGTGCAACATGAATGTAGTTAATACCACTGAACTGTAGATTAAAAATGATTAAGATAGTAAATTTTTTGTTATGTGTATTTTACCACAATGAAAATAATTGGGAAAAATTAAAGGGATGCAGAAATATATACCATGCTGACAGCAATCAAAAGAAAGCTAAATAGTTATATTAATTTTATACAAAGCAGACTTCAGAAGAAGAAAAATGATCAGGAGTAAAGAGGGCTATTACATAACGATAAAGGGGTCATTTCTCCAAGAAGACATAACAGCCCTTACTGTGTATTATGCACCTAACAACGGAGCACCAAATTCCGTAAAGAAAAACTACTAGAACTGCAAGAAGCAATGGATAAATCCACTACTATAGCTGGAGACGTCAATGTTCTTCTTTCAGTGAATTGATAGATCCAGCAGGCAGAAAATCAGTAAGAAAATAGTTGAACTAAACAGCAATGGATATAATGAATATCTATAGACTACTTCATCCAACAACAGCAGAATACACATTCTTCTCAGGGTCACATGGGACATTCGCCAAGAGAGACCATACTCTGGGCCACAAAACACATCTTAACACATTTGAAAGAATTAAAAATCATAAAGAATACATTTTCATACCACAGGGCAATAAGCTAGAAGTCATTAACAGAAAGATGTTGGAAAATTCCAAAACAGATTAAACCATACACTTCTAATTAATACATTTCTCTTGAGAAGAAGTCTCAAGAGAAATTTAGAAAGATGTCGAACTAAATGAAAATGGAAATACATACATGTCAAACTTTGTGGGATGCAGTGAAAGCAGTGCTTGTAGGGAAATTTACAGCATTGAATGTACATATCAGAAAAGAAGAGAGATCTGAAATCAATAATCTAATCCTAGGAAACTAGAAAAAGAAGACTAATTTAAGCCTAAAGGAGGCAGAAGAAAATAAGTAATAAATTGTAAAACTCTCTGCCCCCCAATTTAATAATCTAGATCAAATAGCTTAGATTAAATGAATGTTTCAATGCCTTGAAAGACACAAACTACCAACACCCACAGAAGGAGAAATAGAATAATCCTAATAGAGCTATAAGTATTAAAGACATCGGATCAATAATTAATAACCTTCCAAAAAGAAACCACCAATCCCTGATGGATTCACTGGCGAATTCTACAAAACATTTAGGGAAGAAACTACACCAATTCACTACAATCTCTTCCAGAAAATAGAAGCAGAGGAAGACATTTTAACCCATTCCCTGAGGCCGGCATTACCCTAATACAAAAACCAAATAAAGCCATTACAAGAAAGAAAAACTACAGGCCAAAATCTCTCGTGAGCATAGGTACCAAAATTCTTAACAAAATATTAGTGAAACAAATGCAATAGTATATATAAATAATTATGCTCCGTGACCAAGTGAGAGTTATCCCAGGTGCACAAGGCTGGTCCAGCATTTGAAAATCAATTAATGTAATCCATCATATTACCAGGCTAAAGAAGAAAAAAATAACACGATCACATCAATTGATGGAGAAAAATATTTGACAGAATCGAACACTCATTCGGAATAAAAGCTCTCAGCAAAGTGGAAATAGAGGGGAACTTGGTCAACTAGATAAAAATTCTACAAAAACCCTACAGTGGATGTCATACCTGATGGTGAGAAACTGCTTCTTTCCCTAATACTGGGAGCCGGACAAGGATGCCCCTCTTACCGCTCAGTCAGCATCGTACTGAAAGTCCCAGCGAACGCAATAAGGCAAGGAAAGGAAGAACAATGGATAGACATGGGTAGGGAAGGAGAAAAACTGTCTTTGTTTGCAGATGACATGATCATCTATGTGAAAATACCAAGGGATCAATCTTTAAAACCTCTTGGAACTAGTTATTGTCTTAAGGTCACAGGATAACAAGGTTGACATACAAAAGTCAGCTGCTTCCCTTTATACCAGCAATGAACAATTGGAACTTGAAATTAAGAACACAATACCACTTACATTAGTATATCCAGGATGGGTAAACAATAAGGGCCTACTGTACAGCACAGGGAACTATATTCAATATCCTGTGATAAACCATAATGGAAAAGAATATTCAAGAAGAATGTATGCATATGTACAATTGAATCACTTTGCTGTACAGCAGAAATTAACACAACATTGTAAATCAACTACACTCGATTTAAAAAAAAGAGAATGTACAACTTCTGTTTTTCCAAATGCACTGGTAAGAGAATGAAAAGACAAGCTATACTTCTGGAGAAAACGTTTGCAAAATACATATCTGATAAAGGACGTAAACCCCAGTTTTACAAAAAAAACCCTTAAAACTAACCAGTAAGAAAACAGACAACATAATTTTAAATTGGGCAAAAGATCTGAACAGACACCTCACCAAAGAGTAGGCTATACAGTTGGCAAATGAGTACATGAAAAGATCCTCCACATCATTTGTCATTAGAGAGTTGTAATTTAAAACAATAATACGAAACTCCTATTAGAATGACTAAAATCTAAATAACTGACAATACCAAAAGCTGACAAGGATGCAGAGTGACAGGAATTTTCATTCATTGTTGATGGGAATGTGAAACGGTACAGCCACTTCTGCACAATTTCTCACAGAGTTAAACACAATTACACCATATTATCCAGCAATCACACACCTTGGTATTAACTCAACCGAATTGAAAACTTGGACCCACACAAAAACCTGTCTACAAATGTTTATAGCAGTTTTATTCATAATTGCCCCAAGCTGGAAGCAGTCAACATGTCCTTCCATGGGTGAATGGCTAAATAAATTGTAATGCGTCCAGACATTGGAATACTATTCAGCAACAAAAAGAGATGGGCTGGGAGGAGATATGGGGATGTATGTATATGTGTAGCTGATTCACTTTGTTATAAAGCAGAAACTAACACACCGTTGTAAAGCAATTATACTCCAATAAAGATGCTTAAAAAAAAAAAAGAAATGGGCTACTAAGCCATGAAAAGACACGGAGGAACCCTAAATGCATATTACCAAGTGAAAAAAGCCAGTCCTAAAAGGTTCCATACCATATGATTCCAAGTGCATGACATTCTACAAAAGGCAAAACTATGGAGACAGTGACAATATCAGTAGTTGTCAGGGCTTTGGTGGAGATGGGGGTCTTTAGGGTGGTGAAATGATTCTTTATGACACTGTAATGGTGGGTACATGTCATGATGCATTTGTCAAGACCTATAGAAATTTACAGCACAAAGAATGAACCATAGTGTTTGCAAATTTAAACATCATTTGGTAGGTTGGGGGATTCCAGGAAGGAATGCAGACTGTGACAAGAAAATGCAAGAGATCTCCTCACGGAAGCGGGTGGGGAAAATGTGCTGACCTCAGCGTTTTTGGAAATACATGGCGTCTGCAAGAGTAAAGGCAAAGGAACTGCACACATCTCTGTGCTCCAGTGATGAACTTGTTTCTCATGGGTCACAGGTACCCTGCTGTACGCGTGCAAGGGGGCTGGACAACGACGTTAAGTGGACGGCAGAGGACGGGAGCCAGGGGTCTCCGTGTAGCGTGGGGGGGTGGGTGGCGGAGGCCAGAATGATCCACGTGGGGATGATGGGGGTTGGTGGCATCAGCAAGAACTCAGGCTTAACTTGATACAGATGCAGATGGTTACACGCAGAAGTATTTACAGACGTGCACCTGCATGGGCTTGCAGACACACACCTATCTCCTCGCTCCGTCAGCTGAGAGGACCTAGAAGCTATGACACGCCAAGCCAAGATCACACCTGGTGCCCAGGTCGTTGTTTCTAAGACCGTCTCCAGCAAAAAGAACCAGTACTCCTTGAGGAATGGCTAATTCCAGGACTGGGACGGAAAATACAAATGAGATGGAAGCATTTTGTAGTGCCAGAGAATAAGGAGGTGCAGAACCCCCAAACCAAAAAAATCCACCCACCAAACAACCAAACAGATGGGGTCGATGGGCATGTCAGAGGGCGCAGGAGCTGCTGAGAAAACAGGCTGAGCAAAGAAATCAGTCGGGTCGCGCCGGAAACACCCGAGAGTCCCGACTCACAGACAAATGTCGGCAGAAGGAAAGAAGCGGGCCGAACAAATCCCCCGTGCAACCCCGTCCCCACAGCGTGGGGCTGAGTCCACCTGGTGGCCTTCCGACGTGCCCTCCGGAGCCCCACGCTGCAGTCCCTCTGGCCGCAGGCTTCCAGCTCCTCTGCGGCCTCAGGCCCTGCCCAGCGCCCTCTCTCACGCCCTGCCCGCCCCACCGTGTCCGCGCCCCCTACCGCCTTCTGCACGGGCCACAGAGGGTGGAGCGCCGTGTCCCCCCGGGGCCCCCGGGCCTCCTCACTCAGGGGGAAGCCGACTGCAGTCCTGGAAGCCATTGCTCTCCTGTGTGGCCAGAGGCAGAGCCCACCGGGAGGCTCGGCCGCGGACTGTGGGACCCTCAGCCCCTGCTCTACGGTCATAATCCGCCCCTGCTCCTTCCACAGAAGGCTTGAGGCAGCTTCTAGGGAGGAATGCTGACGCCCGTGTTTGCAGGTGGTCACAGCCCCGCGGCCCGAGGGCGAGGCACCCGGCGTCGCTGCCCTCAGCTCGGCATACTCACAGCTCCGCGTCCGCAGCCACGGAAGCCCCGGGCCCTCTCCCTCGGCTGCCCGGGTGCCCCCAGAACCATGTGCCTCTGTCCAGAGACCAGGGTGGGGGGACCTGGCCCCACTCAGGCAGCCCGGAGGGCCTGCAGCCGGCGGGGGTGCCCTGGCTGGCAGCGCGTGCGGGTACCTGGCCTCGGCGTGTCTCGCAGTTGTGCAGGTAGTTCAAGTGGTAGATCTTCAGGTTTAACGTCCCGAAGTTCAGATACTTCAGGAAGACCTGAAACGGGAGTTGTGGCAACAGCAGGTCAGAGCCCTGGTTTCCAGATGCGTGCCCAGGTGTGCGCTTGTGCAGGAGACACCCAGCTGCCTGGAGGCGGGGCCGCACGCGCAGCACGGACCTCAGCCTGCGGGCCGTGGACTTGTACACAAACGTGTAGATGAGCCCTCGGAGCCGAGCCTAGGAGAGGTGCCTACACAGACGTCACCTGCCAGGCGTGGGCCCCGCCGGGCACTGGACCGTGAAGACCCGGGGACAGACGCGTGTGCGTGTCCAGAGGGCTCCCGGGGACAGACGCGTGTGCGCGTCCAGAGGGCTCCCGGACACTCACGTCTTCATCTTCACTTGTGAAGCACGGGCCGTCCAGCTTGTTCACAGCCATGATCACAGCCACAACATCTTTGCCGTTCATGATGGGCGTGGCCAGGATGTTCCTTGTCACATATCCGGTCAGCTCATCAGCAAAGGAGCTGAAGTGGGGACACTGCAAGGCAAGAGGAGAGAAGGGAGAGCCCGTCGCTCTGCGGACCTGGAGTCTTGGTCTCCCTGGTCCCTGGGGGTCAGGGCTAAGCTGCCCAGGCCAGGGCTGAGACCCAGGTGGCCATGCCCCGGGTATCAGGAGCCTGGGAAGCACATGAGGACACAGCCAATGGCCTGCCCTCGGGGCTCCAGCCTGCCTCAGTCTCTATCACCCCATCTCAGAGCGAGCGACCCCCAGCTCTCGATCCACGGGCTCTGCAGAGGCCTTGCAGGCTCTGCACGCCCCCTGGGCTGCGGGCAGACCTAGCTCCTCCCACGTCTGCTGCCATCTGGCCGACTGGCCTTCTAGATGTCTCCTGAGTCTGTCTAGTCTGCCTGTCCCCAAGCCCCTCCTTGTCTAGGCTGCCATCTCCTGCTGCCCTCAGCCACCCGGGGCCACCTCCCATACCCAGGACCTATCTGCCACGCCCCAGGGGGCGTCTCCTGGGCCCATGCTCCAGCGGGCTTCCTGCCCCAAGATGAGACCTTTGCCCAACTCTGGCCCCCAGGGCAGGTTCCTCCAGCCTTAGAGTTGCTCTTTGGGGCCTCTCCCTAGTCAGTGGAAGGGCTCTCAGGTCTGTCTCCACAGGGAACAGCTCATCTGAGCTTTGTCCTGGCCCAGTTGATTGAGTGCGACCAGCCTCAGGCCCATTGCCCCTGATCTCACTGCCAGAAACACCTGCCCGCCTCTGTCCCCATTCCGAGGATCGGCATCCACCCTCCGCCGCACAGAGAGGACCTGGGCCTTGGTGTTTCCCTGCCCCTCCGGCCCAACCCACTTCTTTAAAGTGCCCCCAGCTCTCTGCTTCCACTGCCCAGACCCAGCCATCGGTCACCACAGCATCCCGGGCCCCCCGCCTCCTGACCCAGCTGTGCTCCGCACGGCTTGTGCAGTCCTGCCCCCTCCTCCCTCCTCTGAGCCACCCCGGCTCCTGGGAATTTCCTCCCACGGCCAGCCGCCCACCTCGACAGGGTCTAGATGCCTTGGCGACATGCCGGACCCTCTGGGACCTCCTGCCCGGCTGCCTCCCCATGAGCCCTGGGGTCTCAGGGGCCACAGAGGGGTGGCGGGGTGACATCACAGCCCTGCGGCGCCCCCTCTGGCCACCACTGTCCACACCCCCCCGCCACGGTGGGACACAGGCTCTGTCTCAGTTTCCCCTCCATAAAGTGACATCTGGGCTTCATGATACACTTATTGGAGACTCGACTTTTTGCTGATTTTGACCCTGGTCTCTGCTCCACTGCAGCGTAGCCCTGAGGATTAAGGCGAATGCCATGCCCCTGCCCCATGAAGGAGGCATCTAGCGTGCTGGGCAGTTGTGAAAACATCAGAGGGAGCTGAGCCCCAGGGAGAGACAGCCCCGCCCCGGGGCGGGCACAGGCAGTTTGAACCAGACCCTCAGAGACACCAAGAGCACAGGTGGGGGGTGCAGCTGGAGGCTCACAGAAGGGAGGGGGCAAGATGTAGTGGGAGAGGCGGGGGTGGCAGGGGAGGCACTCATTGTAGCCCCCCATTCCCCCCATTCCTGCCGCACTTCTGTTCCTGGTAATTTATGCTCCTGACATCCCAATTCACGGGTGACCCGTTTCCTAAAAAGGAAGTGAAGATGAAGCTAATCTGAGAGATTACTATATTCAGGTCGCTGGGCCGAGGCTTGTTTGAGCAGATAAGTTTAAGAGGATTGCAGCCAAGGAGCCAGGGGTCTGGGGGTCCGTCCACACGTCCGTTTGTCTCCAGGGACGAGGGGACATTGGCTGCTTTGGCGGAGGCCCGTCCCGCTGGGTAACGCCCTCTGGATTCCTTCACAGAAAGTGGAGGAGGTGAGCCAGCCTGAGGCTCCTGCTTCCCGCTCCCAGGCCATAGCAGCAGCCCTCTCTGGGGTGGGACGGAGGGGACGGGAGAAGGCGGCCGGCTCTCCCTGCGCCCCCTCGGGGCCCTGTCCCTCACACGTGTCCAACAGGCGTGGTTCCCCCCAGTCCCAGCCGCCCTCTCCCCTGGGGCATCTGTCCTCCTGGCACCCCGCCCCACCCCCAGAAGTGTCATTGGCCTCCCCCTCCCTCCCGTCCAACCAGAACCTGTCCTCCCAGACTTCTCCGCTCCAGGCACTCACTGTGTCCACCCCTCCTGCCCCCTCCTGGACCAGCTGCTGCTGCTGCTTCTTCTTTTTTGGCTGTGATGCCTGCAGATCTCAGTTCCAGGACTGAACCCAGGCCGTGGCAGTGAAGCTGCCGAGTCCTAACCATTGGACGACCAGGGAACCTGGACCAGCTTCTCCTGAACCCCCAAACTTGCTCGCCCCAGTGAGCAGTATGGTTAGGGCTCTGGGGTCCACTGGCCCCTCCATTCTGGGCCTCTGCGCCAGCCCCTGCTCAGACGCCGTCCTCCCAAACCCCCATCCAGGGAATCATAGGTCAAGGGGGCAGCAGGGCCTGCCCAGGCTGCCCTCCCAGCCACCCCAGGGCCTCCTTCCTTCCCGCGAGCTCTGGCCTGGACCTGTTCCACTTGCCTCTCTGGCCGCCTTCCTAAAAGCCGAGGGCCCCCTCACAGCCAGTGGGCTGACCCATCCTTCGGGGACTGTGGGAACACTTCGCCAACTCCCACGAGGCCCAGGACCCACCTCCGTCACATCCTTGACATTCACCACCTTCTTGGTCTGAGCCACGTGGCCCACGACCCCAATGTCCAGCGGGAAGAAGATCTCGGAGTCAGGAGGCACCAGGCAGTCCTCCAGGGCGCTGCCGGGCTGCACGCTGAAGAGGCGCGTGGCGAGCTCGGCCGTGCCATTGCGCTGGCGGTACATGAAGAGGCTGCAGCGGTCGGCATGCAGGATGGAGCAGAGACGTCGCAGGATCTTGAAGACCACGCGCTCCATGTTCACGCTCTCCTGCATGTCCTGCACCAGCTCGAACAGGGCCGTGCTCTCCTCCACCTGGCACAGCTCTTGGAAACTGGTGCAGCCCGCCGGGCACCCATCCTCGCAGGCGCTGGCCACATCCTCAGGGCTCAACTTCTTTCCAAAGTACTGGTCCGCAAAGCCAGGGTTCTGGTCCAGGAACGTCTGCACCTGCTCCTCGCTGAGGCTCATGGTGTCCGGCTGCCCGTCTGACAGAAGCGGCAGCCCCCAGCGCACAAGGCCCTCCCGCAAACACTGTCATCAGCAAAGCCTTTCTTAGCGCTGATTACCGTACCAGCTGGTGTGCCCACGCCTGCTCTCCCTCCCTCCCCTTTGGTCCCGGACTGCCCGCTTCCTTCCTGGAAAATCAGACCCCCTGGACTGGGGGCTGCAGCGGAACAGCTCAGGGCCTTCTGCCTGAGGCAGGGATCCTGGGCGCTGGGATAAGCCCTCACACCCAACCCCTGGAGAGGGGTAACCCCTGGAGAGGGGTAACCCCTGGAATGCCATGACCCCTTCTGCCTGAGCGGCCGCCCGAGGACTTGGGATGGTCCGACAGGTAGCTCCAAGTCTCTTGGGCCCCCAGACGCGGGCTGAGGTGTGGTGGGGTGGCAGGGCACCAGCTCTGCCTTGGGGAGGTGGAGGGACCCCCGACAGGGCTGCCCACGTCCACGGAGGGAAGCGGGGAGAAGGGAGGAAGGTGTGGGGGTGCGACCGTAAGGGGGCCTTTCCCTTCTCTTCTGTGGCGAGAAGGTGGCTCTTGTCTGTTAAGAGGCAGCAGCCTTAGTTAGAAATGGTCCTGGCGAATGCCCAGCACGCATCTCCCTTTCGGCCTAATTCCTACTTATTGGGACCCTTATTCATGCTGCTGGACCCTCTCCTCGCATAGCGCCCGCAGCTGCAGGGCCGGCACTGCCATATTTCCCGACGGGATCATTCTCGAGCGTCCGTGCCCCAATCAGGGGTCCCTGGGCCCAGACGGCAGCCAGCTCTCCCGCTGAGGGCGCGGCCGTCCTCCCCCGGGTCAGACAGTCATTAGCCTCCCTGTGAGCCAGGGTGCGATAAGAGAGGTTGGGGGTTACGACTGGAGGACTCATCCCAGGTCAGTCTGACTCTCTGGTTGCAGGAGTGCCCTTCACGCCACACAGAAACCATGTGCAGATGTGTGTGCATACGTGTGTGTGCTTACATGTGCGTGGGTGCTGGGTGCGCACGAGGACGAGGGTGTGTGCGTGCGTGAGTGCGCACGTGTGCCCGGGGACTGCTGGACAGCTGGGGGTGGGAGCTCTGTCCACGGTGTGACACCATGTCACACCGTGTCACACCGCGATGTGTGTGTGACCAGCCGTGCACATCACTCACGAAGGTTGGGTGGGCGCCTGGCGTTCTGGGCTCACCTTCTGCAGCAGCCAGAGGGATGCTAACCACCCTGTGCAGAGACGGGAGCAGAGCAGCTCAGCTGGAACCAGGAGTCACCGAGGGCCAGGAGGGCCAGAGCCTGAAGTGTCTCTGTCTTTCTCATGCTGCCTGTGTCTATATTGTTATGCTCCGAACTGGGAGGCACGCTTCGCGTGCACTGAGCTGGTAGAAACGTGCACGCGCGCATTTGCGTGTGGCGCCTGCGCCCCTTGTGTTTGCACGAGTCCGTTCCAGGGAGACTTCCGCGTGCGCCCCGGGCGGGCTCCCGGCAGCTGTACCGGCCACAGTGGGCCCAGCGGGCCAAGCGCGGGCACTGGCCTCGGGCCGCGACGTTCCTGCCTCCGCTCAGTCACCAACAGATTCTTTTCACGGGTCGGCTCTGAGGTCCCCCACTTCCCTGAAAATAGTGAGTGTGACTGGGGCCGAGGGACAGCCACACGCGTGGGAGGTGCTGTGGGCGGGCGCTGGTGCTTGGCTTTGCGGCCAGGGCTGTGGTCACCGCGCTTGAATTCAGCCCCAGACGGCTTCCAGAGCCCCCCAGAGCTGGAGTCCAGGTCACACCTGGATGTGAGGGCAGTGCCCACGAGGCAGCCTTCTGGCCGAGCGGGTCTCTGGGAGGATGCTTCCCGGACCCTCCGCTCACGCCACCCGGGCCCACCCTGCCTGCTTGTGCCTCTCGCCTCTCCGCTTCCCGCAGGGCTGAAGAGGGCGGGACGTAGGCGTGGCGCTCAGCTGTGCGAGGCGCGCCCGCTTCTGGCGGGGCTGGGGGCACGGCCCTGGGCCCAGAGGCACCCCCGCTGGAGGGTCTCGGCGGGGCTGCAGCGCAGGGTCGGTGCGGAGCGCTCTCGCGGGACACCGGGGGCAGTGAGTGATCTACTGGTGGGTCTTGCTGCCCCCAGCCCTAACGTGCTTGCAGGTGTGGGAGCAGAGGTGCGGCTCCCGGGGTGGAGGTGCCCAGCAGCCTCACCCGCAGCGCTCCTCCCCTCTCACTTCGCAGTGTGCCCACTCGTGGTGCCTGGGCCCCTGAGCAGCCCCCAGGGGTGGGCTCGATGCAGTTAGATGCACCACTTAGGGAGTGCCTGCAAGGTGTGCAGAAAGGCGCGTCTGGAGGGGCTCCTGTAGGGCGCGCCTGTGAGACACCCCTTTGAGATGCACCTGGGAGGTGCTGCACCTGGGAGGTGCTGCACCTGGGAGGTGCTGCACCTGGAGGTGCACACGTGACGCACACCTGTGTTCAAGGGTCCATCGGATACAACAGGTAACTTCTCCACAGGTGAACCTGGAGGGCGTTTGAGGAGAAATGGGATTGCTCCTTCACCAGGGTCCTGCTAATTTTGCCTCATTATCATGTGGGATTTTATCGGCAAGCCCATCCTGGGAGCCATTTACAACAAGGCGCGTCTCAATAGCTATTACGCGGAGAGAGTTCTAGGTTCTTGTCCCAAACTGTGGAGAGGATGCAATTTCACCAGGAGCAAATGCCCTGAAATTAAAATTAACCAGTCAAGAGGAATGGCAAGAGGTGGAAAGGGTGAGAAAATCGGAGTTCCCATTCAGAAATCTCATGAACTTTGTGGTGCAGAAAATGGACACATCCATTAAGACCTTTTACAGGGTGGTTTCGCTGGAGAGATGACGAGGAGGCGGTAGCGGTCCCGCCGTGAGAAGATGGGTGCTAACGGGGGCTGGGGTGAGGGGAGCCGCTCAGACTCTGACCCATGCACCCCTGCCCCCCACCCCCACCCCGCTGCCTGACTCCGGGGCAGACTGTAGCCAACCAGCACCTTGCCGTGTGTTGTGAGCAGTGGCGACATGAAGTGCGTGGCGAGGACCCACTAAACAGGCCGCGGAGGGCCGGGCGGGCAGGCTGGGACTGGGGAGAGAGCAGAGGTCAACCTCGAGGGGGCCTGGGGGGAGGGGGCGCAGAGCTGGGAGCAGTGGGACGAGGTGGCGACATGACCACCCATCTGGGGTCTGTGTCGGTCTGGGGGTGCCAAAACATGGGTAAGAAACAACGTCAGACCGAGAAGAGAAAGCAGGGCCGGCGCCTGGCGTTTGGGCGGTGGCGTCCAGGGGAAGCTAGAACGTCCTCACCCATGTTTTGTCATCATCTTCAGTGTGGCACGGAGGTGGGACCACACACCTAGCGGGGGTGCGGCTCTGGAGCCGCCCAGAGCACAAAGGGCAGGGGCAGGAGGGAGAGCACGTGTCCCCCGAAGGTTGGGAAATCCCTGGTCCCATCCCAGCAGGCTCTGTGGTGCCCCCAGGGAGGCTCAGGGTGACTGAGGTCCCTGTGAGCCGGTCCCCTGTGGCAGGCAGGAGCGGGGGCGTGCAGAGGGGCCCCGACCCCCAGCCAGGGGCCAGCCCCACTGCCAGGCGTATGAGTGTGGCCATCTTAGACGTCCCGCCTCAGGCCAGCTGCCAGCTGACCACGGCCCCAGTGTGGCCTCAGGCGAGACTGGCAGAACTGCCCAGCTGAGCCCCGCCCAAATGGGTGACCCACAGATCATGAGACAGGAAGTTGCTTAAGCCATTAAGATTTGGGGCGTCTTGTCCTGTCGTGTGTGGCTGATTCCTGAAAACAGAGCCGGGGGCAAATACTTCACAGGAGAGGTATGATCCCGGGGGTAGTGGGGGTGGACGGAGAGTGAACCCTGGTTCCCAAGGAGCGACAGACACAGTTGGCCAAGCAGCAGGTGTGACCATTCGGTCACGTGCCCCAGGACAGCTGAGGAAGCAGGAAGGAGGGGACCTGATTTCCTCTTTTCCTCCGGTCTCCCGCTTCCCATTGGCCAAGGCTTCCCCATGCGGAGTGAGTTTCCACACCCTCAGGGGCACCCCAGCTCTGTGGGCAGCCCTGCCATGGGGTGGCGGTCCACCCTCGGCCAGATGTGGCATGAGAGGCACCCAAGGGGGACTGTGCCTTCCCCGAGCCCCAGGCGGGAGGTCAGAGGGGGTGAGGTGGACCAGAGGGACGGCCTGGGGCACTGTGACAACCCCAGGGGCCACAGCGGGAGTCTCACGCAATGTTCCCCGTGGGTCACCACCCAACAGGAGGCAGTTCTCCAACCGAAATCGGACATGTTAGAAGTAACACGAGAAAACACGTGTCGTCGGAGAGCTAGCAACGCAGAGAATCACCCTGCCAACTCCCACGAAGGGGCTGTGTCGGGTCCAGGGGACAGATGCGGCCACGCTTACTGGCGCCGTTTCCCGGCCAGGAGCTTTGCTGGCGATGTTGGTCCCTCCTCTCTGCACACAAGTCCAAGCCAGCGATTCTGTACTGGGACCCAGGGCACCGGCCTTTTCTGGCCTGCCCATCACCATTTTTAGTGGCTGCACAGAATTCCATCGGGGGGAGGTTCCACACTTATTTCATTAGTCTCCTGTTCACGGACATTTACGATGCTCCTGTGTGAGTTTTGATGGGAATTAAATGCTGCCTTGTTCTCCGCCCCCTTCTGGAACAGCTGAGATAGCGGATGGAGGGGACCGGCACCTCTGTTGCTGCCAGCCCTCCAGAGAAGGCGTGGCCTCGGGTGCTGCCAGGTGGCCTTGCTAAAGCTGCCTGCCTCGCAGGTCAGGGCCTCCCAGGCCATTACCGACATGGATCCAGGGGCAGAAGACATGGAATCCCTCAAGCTCACAGAATTTTAATAGCTTCGCTCAACCAGAAAAGGACCTGTGGCTGCGACTGCCAGCCAAGGAGCGCTCCGCCTCCAGGGGGTGGGATGGGAGGGGCACATGGAGCGCTTGGGAGGGGCACATGGAGCGCTCGGGGGCAGGGGCACATGGGGCGCTCGGGGGCAGGGGCGTAGGGGCAGGCATCCCCTTGGTGCCACGGGCTTTGTCTTTTCTGTTTAACTCCGTAAAGAAGGCCTTGGTGAATTAACTTCTGCCTTTTGGTTCTTTGTGTTCTTGGTTTTTTTGGGGTTTTTTTGTGGTACGCGGGCCTCTCACCGCTGTGGCCTCTCGCCTTGCGGAGCACAGGCTCCGGACGCGCAGGCTCAGCGGCCATGGCTCACGGGCCCAGCCGCTCCGCGGCGTGTGGGATCCTCCCGGACCGGGGCACGAACCCGTGTCCCCTGCATCGGCAGGCGGACGCTCAACCATTGCACCACCAGGGAAGCCCCTGCCTTTTGTTTTTTTAACCTGGAATCTGTGAATGGGAATCTATTTGGAAATAAAGTCTTTGCTGGTGTCACCCATTTAAGATGAGCCCTACTGGACTAGGGCGGGTGGTGCGTCTATAAGCAAAGGCACAGAGGAGAAGGCCACTCGTGGACGAGACAGAGGCTGCAGTGCTGTGTCTGCAAACCAAGGGACGCAAGGACAGGCAGCCCACCCCAGAGCTGGAGAGAGGCCTGGCCTCTGGCCTCCAGAACTGAGAGATAATAAACTGTTCAAGCCCCACGTGGTGTACTCGGTTAGGGCAGCCCCAGGAGGCTGACACAGGTGGTGGGCCAGGTTTGGCTGTGGCCTGTAGTTTGCCTGGTCTAAGCCAGCCTCATCTTGGGGCCAGAGACTGGCTGGGGGCCAGCTTGCAGCTGCCTCGAATGTTTCCTGACAACTGCCACCGGTGCAGAGGGAAGCACCCGGGCCATGCTGGCCAGTCATGATTCTTTGCTCTGGGACATGCACAGTGGTTGCCCAGTTGTGGCTGTACTGGGGAAGGCAAGTCTGAGGGCAGGGCCGAGACCAGAGGAGGGAAGCGCCGAGAACTTGAGGGGACGGGCCTGGAGCCCACCCTCCTCAGTGGGTGTTCATTCAGCCCTGCCAGCAGCTCTTCTCAACCTGTGGGGGAAATTCAGCGGTCATCTGTGAGCCCGGGCTCCCCAGAGAAACAGACCAGTAGGCTCTGTGGCCTGAGCGTGAATCTCAGTGAGACTCACCGTGGGAAGCGTCTGAACGCACAGAAAACAAGCTGAAAGGGGTGGGCCCTCACCTCAGACGGGGTGTGTGCTTGACTGAGACAGAAAACTCAGGCGATGACCTCAGGCCAAGAGGAACGTTGCAAAGCCCCGAGACAGAACATTCTGGTTCAAAGGATCAGTCTGCTCAGAAGAAGCCGTGGCTGCACGTAAGGTGACAAGTAAGGAGTCGGGATAAGATACTACCGCCCAGCGGGATCGCAAAAGCAGCGGCTGACAGTCCGGTAAGAGGATTAAGCTCCACCCCCATCCCTGCAACTGACCTCAGGCAACTGACCTGTGGCTTTGGCTAATGGCATGTGGAAGGAAGCAGGAATGGCCCTTCTCAGCAGCCGTGGGGCCTCCAGGGCCCTTTAGCCCTCTTCTATGAACGCGTCACATCCCCAAAGGGGCTATTTGGGGTCCTCGAATGAAGAGGACAGACCACAGCCTCCTGCAACCATGAAGTATGAGTGAGGGATACTTTGATGGCTGTAAGCCACTCACCTGAGACTGATTACTACCCCAGCACAGCACAGGAAGTTAACTTCCTCTTCAACCGCAGATCGGGGTTGAATTGAGTTGACCCTGTGCTCGTGACACACTGTCACCACTGGTCCTGTAGTCCATCTTGCATCTTATTTTATCCACTTATCCTATTTATTTATTTATTTGGCCGTGTCGGGATCTTCGTTGCAGCGCGTGGGCTTCTCTCTAGTTGTGGTTTGGGGGCTCGGTAGTTGCGGTGCATGGGCTTAGCTGCCCCGCGGCATGTGGGATCTTAGTTCCCCAACCAGGGATCGAACCCGTGTCCCCTGCACTGGAAGGCGGATTCTTAACCACTGGACCACCAGGGAAGTCCCCCACCTACCCTATTTATCCATCTATCCCTCCACCCACCATCCATCCGTTCTCCCAGCTCCTGTCTTTCAGTTTGAGTACTACCTTCTAGTATCTTCCATCAGGTACCACCTTAAAAAGTTATGGGGGCATGTAAAGAAAAAGTGAATTTTCTTTTATGAATTCAAGTTCAAACTAAGGGATTCAATTCACTCAGTGTTGTTGTAAGCCACTAAGCAATGTTTAAAGGGAAATTTATAGCATTAAAGGACCACCTAAGAAAAGAAGAAAGGTCTCAAATCAGAACCAGAAAAAAAAAGAGCAAACTAAAGCCAAAGTAAGCAGAAAAAAAGGGGGGAAATAAAAGAGCAGAATCAACGAAATATAAAACAAAAAATAAAGAAAATACTGAAACCGGAAGCTAGTTTTTGCAAACGGTCAAAAACTGACAAACCTCTAGCCAAACTGACCAAGTGAAAAGCACACAGATTATCAATGTCAGGAATGAAAGAGGGACTTTCACTACAGACCCTACAGACATAAAGGTTTTTTTAAATTTTTAAACATTTTATCCTTTCAGCTTTATTGAGATATATTTTACATATAATAAAAATCACAACTTAAAAGGGAATATTGTGGACAACTTTATGCCAACAAATCTGAAAACTTAAATGTAATAGACAAATTCTTCCAAAGACACAAACTACTAACGCTTATTCAAGACCAACATACAACCTCAGTAGCCCTGTAACTGATTTAAAAAATTCAATGTACAGTTAAAGTCATCCCAGAAGGAAAAATTTAACCCCAGATGGTTTCACAAGTGAATTCTACCGAACAATTAAGGAAGAAATAATACCAATTCTACACAGATTCTTCAGAAAAGAGAAAATAAGGGAGTACTTCGCAACTCATTTATGACGTTAGCATCACTGTGACACTAGAACAAGACAGAAGCATTACAAGAAAACTAAAAATAGTAACCCTCGTTAGCCTAGGCACAAGAACCCTCAACACCACTCTGTTATAAAGCAGAAACGAACACACCATTGTAAAGCAGTTACACCCCAATAAAGATGTTTAAAAAACAAATCCTCCACGAAATAATAGCAAATCGCATCCGCCCCAGGATAAAAAGGACAACACATTATGACTGTTGAGAAGGGCAATCCTGCGCACACAGTCTTTTAATCCCCCACTTGGCCCGTAACAATGGGCCTTGGGCCTGGAGCAATTCCTCACCAAGAGGTAAAGAGTCCTCAAGCCCGTACTGGGCTTGCCACCTTGTGTGGGAATATTTTCCCGTTTTAGGCTCAACATGTGTTCCTTTGTGCTGCTTAAGAGTGTGTGCCGTAGGGCACCTGACCAACCCCACATCTACTCCTTGTAGGAAGGAGACGGGGTCCTTCTGCCGCAGCACAAGCAGGGTGCGTGCAGGCTAATGGCCACATGTCAGCTGCTGGGAAGGACCCGCCGGCCTCGGGAGACCAGCACTCACTTGGGAAGCTGCTATTTGGCTCTGTCCCTTCTCTGTGCGTAAAGCTTGTTCCGTGAGTGCTGGACTGTCTCGTGTTTTCTTGGTGACTCCTAAAGCAAGATGTAGTGGGCAGAAGTGTCTGTACGTCTCCGCCTGATAATAGGCAATAGAGGCTGCTTGCTTGGAATGACCAAGCGGGATTTAGATTAGGAATGCCATAAATGTAATTCACCGTGCTAACAGACTGAAAAAGGAAAGCCATACAATAATCTCAACAAATACAACAGCAACAACAGCAAATTGACAAAACTCATCACCTGTTCATGACTGAACAAACTCTCAGAAAACTCGAAGTAGATTTCAACCTGATGAAAATTTTCTCCAGAAAAGCATCATACTTGAGGATGAAAAATCAAATGATTTCCCACTGAAATCAGAAACAATGGGGCATTTCCTGGTGGTCCAGTGATTAGGACCCTGTGCTTCCCTGGTCAGGGAGCTAAGATCCCGCATGCTGCGGGGAAGCCAAAATAAATAAATAAACAAATGAATAAAAAATAAAAGGCATGCAGGTAGGAAAGAAGCATTAAAACTGGTTCTACTTACCTGTGATATGATTGTCTATACAGAAAATGTTGAGGAATCTACAAAAATAGCTGCTAGCATAAGTCAACTTAGCAAGGATGCAGAATTAAAAGGCAACTTAAAAAGTCAAATGTAGGGCTTCTTCCCTGGTGGCGCAGTGGTTGAGAGTCCGCCTGCCCATGCAGCGGACACGGGTTCGTGCCCCGGTCCGGGAGGATCCCACATGCCGCGGAGCGGCTGGGCCCGTGAGCCATGGCCGCTGAGCCTGCGCGTCCGGAGCCTGTGCTCCGCAACGGGAGAGGCCACAACAGTGAGAGGCCCACGTACTGCAAAAAACTAAACAAACAAATAAATAAAAATCAAATGTATCTCCATATACTAGTAACAAACAATTGGACAAGAAAGTATTATTTAAAGTAGTATTTACAGAAGGATTAAATATACAAAATACTTAAAGGTAAATTTAACAAAATGTGTGCAAGGCCTGTATACTGAAAACTATAAAAGGTTGAGAGAAATTAATGAAGACCTAAATAAATGTAGAGATAAACCTTGTTCATGGATCAGAAGATTCAACATTGCTAACATATCAGTTATGCTCAAATTAATCTATAGGTTCGTATAATTCCAATCAAAACCATCTGGTCAGCATTACTAAGAAGACCGCTGATAACACCGAGGTTTGGTGAGGGGATGCAGTACTGGGAACTTCCATTCTGCTGAGGGGAGTGCAGAATGGTACAGCCACTCTGGAAAACAATTAGTCCGTTTCTTACAAAGTTAAATGTAAAAGTAAGACACAACCTAGCAATTCCACTCCTAAGTATATACCCAAGAAAAATGAACACATACGTTCTCAAAAGACTTGCACGTGAATGTTAACTCATAGCAACTCCACATGGACAAACTATGTCCATCGTCTTGTGACTGGATAGTCAAATTTTGGTGGAATTCTACTCAACAGTAAAAACAAAGCATTGTCAAGTGAAAGAAGCCAGACATGAAAGACTACCTACTTTATGATTGTAGGAGCATGAAAGTTTTTACTAAAACTACAGCAACAGAAATCAGATGAGCAGTTCTGTAGGGCCTGGGGTGGAGGAGAGCATGACTGAAAAGGGGAACTTTGGTGGAGGGTTTGGACTAGTCCTGTATTGTGGCTGTGGTGGTGACTCATACCAATGTGTACAGTTGTCCAAACTCATCAAATCGAACACTTAAAATCAGTGATCGTTATTGCACATAAATTGTGTCTCAATAAAAACGCACACAAAAATCTGAACATATACATTACTCACGATCCAACAAAACGCAGGCTCAAGTGCGTCAGTGCACAAGCATAGGAAAGCTCAAAACAGCTTCCTTCATAGTATCCCCAAACTACAAACAGTCAAGGCTCATCATCAGTAAAATGGGTAAATAAATTGCGGCGCATTCACACAGTGGCTTAGTACCAACAGTAAAAGGGATAAACTAGACACGACAACAGGCATTCAGGTGGATGAAAGAAACCAGATGTGCAACAGTCATGCTCTATGATTCCATTTGTACAAAGTTCAGAAAACAGGCAAAGCCAAACTGAAATGTTTAGGGCTGCATGCTCAGGGGATCAAAGTACAAATAAACACAAAGAAGTGGTTTCAGTGAAGTCAGCAGAACCTTTGGGGGAGGGCAGGGCGAGCCGCATCTTTGGATCTTCAGCGTTCTGTGTCCTGATGTGGTGGCAAGGACGCAGATGCTCATATCTAAGTCATTAAACTGTTACATGCATGTTTTATGGAGCGGCTCTGTTATACTGCACAAGACAAAAGCTTATAAAATAGTAAAGTGCCTGCTGTGTCTCCGTTAATCCACTGGCTCTGGTTTTGTGAGACTGAGTGCTTTACACTTACCATCACTTCTGCAGCGCTGGCACAGAGATGCACACACTGCACCTATACGTGAAGATCAATACTGCTTGTTCCTGGGGAAAAAAAGGGGCTTAGAATTAATAATAAAAGAAAAATTGAGCATTTAACCAGTTAAAAAGATAAAGGATAAAAATGCTGGAAAGTTAAATGAAAAACTAATTAGAAAAACTAATTAGAATCAGACAAATTAATTGAAGTGAACACAGCAGGAGGTTGGACTTTAAATGCTAATAAATATGTGAGATTAAAATGCAAGTTAAAGTTAATGGGGAAAATATTCTTCACTTGACACATGGTTGCTTCTGTAATCAGAAAAAAACACAAGACGGTTTAAAAACATTGTCATCTCTGCTCTCTGGGCCCTGTTTTTACCTTTTTTTTTTTTTTTTTTTTTTTGTGGTACGCGGGCCTCTCACTGCTGTGGCCTCTCCCGTTGCGGAGCACAGGCTCCGGACATGCAGGCTCAGCGGCCATGGCTCACGGGCCCAGCCGCTCCGCGGCATGCGGGATCTTCCCGGACCGGGGCACGAACCCGCATCCCCTGCATCGGCAGGCGGATTCCCAACCACTGCGCCACCAGGGAAGCCCTCTGGGCCCTGTTTTTAAAATGTGGCAGTGATGTGTCCCACGCACTGGCGACTCAAGGGTCCCTGTGAATTTGCTTGGCATGTGGTAGGGTCTGGGATTTTAAAACTTACTCCTTCCCACCTGCCCCTCACCACCTAGAGACGCATTTCTCACGAGGGCGGTGCTTCTTTCCAGAGTGAGCTCCCTGCCTCAGAGTTCACTGTGGGGGCCCCCAAGTCACTCCCTGGACCGCAGCTGTGCCAGGGTCCCCTCTGGCCGCTGCCGGGTGGCTGGGAGGGGAGGAGCTGCACAGGTGAGCCCGTCAGGGGTTGGGGAAAAGGATTCTGTCAAAAAGCAATGGAATTAGCTTTCAAAATGTGCATGGGTTGTTTTAATTTACATCCCTGGCCATAGGTGTCAGAAAGCAGCTCAGGTGCAGAGGCGCTCACTGTGAAAGTGGGCGGTTACGGGCCCTGTGAGCTGTGTATGGCAGGGACCCCAGACTTCTGACCCTCCCTCCCGCGGACACAGAGGGGAGACAGACACACACTCGGCAAGATAGCTGACCATCTGCTGCGTGCCAGGCGGTGGGAGGCTGGGCGGTGGGGAAAACCCGAGATGAACACCGTGATGGGGGCAGGACTGTCCACCTGCATGAGGCCCCCCACATGCCGCCACTTCCGCAGCCCAGCCCTCTCGCAGCAGTGCTTCTAACACACAGCACAGCATCCTTTGGCCCTTCTAGGGTCTCCCCATCCTCAGGATGAAGTCCGAACTCGCACAGCTCAAGACCCTTTACGACAGGACACCCGCTGGTCGCTCTCTGCCCGCAGAGCTCCACAAGCTCTCCGCAACAGGGAGGTGGGTCCTCTCCCGCCTGCTGGCCTGGCCCGTGTCACCTGGCCCTGTTCTCCTTGTGAGCAAAACTGGACTGATGTTAGTTGCTGTCACGGGACAGAGCAACCCCAGGTTGGCTGCCATCAACCCATTCATCCATCTGCTTGCTCGTCCATTCCGCTCGGCTAGGGCAGCGCCGGGTCCTGACGGGGAGAAGGTGGGGACAAGTCGGATATAGACCCTGCCTGCACCGAGCTCCCAGTCTGGTCGGGAAGACAGACGTTGAGACCACTGGGAGATCCTGCTTGTTATGGGAGACTCTTTGTTAGGAGCTGGAGGGCAGGGAGGTGGGGTGCAGGGAGGTGGGGTGCCGGGTGGTGGGGTGCCGGGTGGTGGGGGGCAGGGAGGTGGGGTGAAGGGAGGTGGGGGGCAGGGAGGTGGGGTGAAGGGAGGTGGGGTGCAGGGTGGTGGGGTGCAGGGAGGCGGGGTGCCGGGTGGTGGGGTGCAGGGTGGCGGGGTGCAGGGAGGTGGGGGGCTGGGGGAGGGCACAGAGTCTGGGTTTGAGTTCTGTCTCCACAGGTCACCCGATTTTGGGTGGGAAGCCTCTGTTAGGATCACAGTGCCAGGTGCCTCAGGGTTTGTTGCAAGGACTGAACAAAAGCCCTGGGGAGCACTCTTTACATTGCGGCAGGACAGAGGGCACCCAACAAAAGTTAGGTCCGATTAAGGGAGCTGAAGCTAAGGTCTAAGAAATGAAAAGGCTGAGGATGTGGCATGGGGGACATAAAGCAGAAAAGCACGTGTCAAGGCCCTGCTTGTGGAAGAGGCACGGCTCACTTAAGGAACACAGAGGTGGTCCAGGGGAGGGAAGTGTCTAGTGGGGGGGCGGGTGGCGGGCTCGCGAGGAGAGAGGAGGCCAGATCCCGGAGAAATACTAAACCACAGACCTGCCTAGCTCAGGTCTTCCGATTTGAGAGGCTGCTGCACGATCCCGCCCCCCAGCCCGCCCAGGCCCGGCGCAGGACCAGGCGACGTCAGCTCCCTTCTCCCCGCAGAGCCTAATCAATCGGGCTGCTGCGGCACTGCACTGGGAATGGAGAAGCGGCTCCGTCCTTCACGGAGGTGGCTGCAAACCTCGTCTCCCTGGAAACCGAAATAATCATTGGAAGTCAGCTCATGGCAACTCCGCTTACGCGCGTGGGTGCCACGATTATTATACAAGCTGATTTACACACTGTCCTTTTAAAACCTATACACCATAAATGTGAAAGAAGGCTCGCTACCCCTACTCTTCTGGCAAGTCGTCATGCATGCGGAGCAGGACGGGATCAGGAGGTTCAGCCGATGTGCTGAAATCTGCGTTCCCCGCTAAACATGCAGCGAAACCCGCTCCTTCTCTGCGCAGCTACTGACGTTCAAGTCGGTCCCACGCAAATGTCCAGAGAGCCGCCTGAAGGGCGCTCACATATATTCACTGGGCAGATGGCTTCCGTGAAACGTGGGCGAGGGACCCCTGCGCGCGGGCTGCCTGGCGAATGCGGGAGGCTTTCTCCGGAGGCAAGGGGCCTCTGGGGGCTTGTGCCCCTGCTCGCCGGGCACCGTGGACACTCTATGAAGGAAGGGGCACGACGCTGTGAGTTCTGGGGGACGTCTTCACAGGCCTGAACTTGCCAAACGGGCGGCAGGAACGCGGGTGTGTTCTCAAAGCACCCCTGCACCTCCCCCGTCCCCTCCTCCCCCAGCGCGTTCCCTAGCCGCTGCCACTCCCGCCTCCCCTGGATCCAGCGCAAAGTTATTTAACGCAGCAATTAGCCGGCAGGGTGAGTCATCGGCTCCCCGTGCCTCGCTGCAGCAGCCGCAGCGACGGTGTGGAAAGAGCCGAGGGCGCGGGCCCAGCCGCTCGGCCCGGTGGGACCTCAGAGGGCTTTCCAGAGACGCCCCTCTCAGGCCTGGTTCCGGGAGGAGGATGGGGGCCCAGAGAGGCCTGGGGGAAGGCCATCTCCACGCCCCACGTTTCCCCAAGCCTTCCTCTCCCTCATCGGGAGTTCTTCTCGGCCCGCGTCGGTCGGAAGGAGGCGATTTACCTTCCCCCGCGCTGCACCCCCCTTCTCCACGTTGCTCTCAGGCCATGAACCGCCTTCTGATGAGTTAACTCACTCGCACCCGCATCTGGGGTAAATTCCTGCATGATCCCTGAGAAGGGCTTTTGAGACTAAAGCGCAACGAGACTCCTCCGAGGTTCTGCCTGAGGCTTCACCTCCAGTTCCGCAGCACTTCCACCCCCTCCCCCGCGCACTCGAGCCAGAACTACCCGGGCGGCGCCGGAGGGTCGCAGCACCTGAGCTCCTCCTCCAAGCCCTCCCCCCCACCCCGCATCCAGACTCCCGCCCTCATCCCGCCAGCAGCCCGGATCACCCCTCCCCCGAGCTCCCCTCTCCCCGTCCCTTCCCGCCCCACCCCCGGCTCAAACCTCCTTCCCACCCGGGCTCTCCCTCCTTCCGCTCTCCCTCAGACTCGCCTCTTCCCCTGTCCTGCAGTCAGGCTCTCCCCCGTAGCCCCTCAGCGCCGGGGCTCCCCTATTCCTGCCCCCAAGCTGACTTCCCAGGCTTCCTGATTTCTAGCGGGCCAGTGGGCACGGAGTGAGACCCCAGCCCTGTGACCAGGGGAACGCAAACGCAGGGTCTCGAGAGGTGGGAGGTGCCGGAGGTGGGGCCTGGGGGCATCAGGGGAGGGAGGCAGGAGTGGGGGGGGGGTGTTCCCAGAGAGGGCAGGGGCGCCGATAGGGGGAGGAAGGCGGAGAGACGCGGCGAGCGGGCACCTCTCCTTGGGGAGGCGGCAGAGGGGTGTCCTAGGGGCTACGGGGGTTGGGGGGAAGGGGGGAGGGCGGCGCCTGGGCCTGGCGCGCCGGGCCGCGGGTGGTGGTGGGGGAGCTGAACGTCCTGGGAGGGGCGCCGCGGGCTGGGGAGTGGGCGCGCGCGTCCTGCGGTCCTCCGCGTCGCATCGGTTCCCTGCGCGGGGCCGCGGCGGCGGCGGGAGGCGGAGGATGCGGGCTCCGGCGGCGGCGGCGGCGGCGGCGGCGGCGCGGGCCCGGGAGGACGCGGGAGGATGAGGAGGAGGCCGGCGGTCCGGCCGCGCGGCGCCGGGAGGAGGCGCAGGCGGCGGGGGCGGCGGCGGGCGGCGGCGGGCGCGCGGGGTGCGGGCCGGCTCGGGCGCGGAGGATGAAGTGGAGCATCCGCGGGGCCTGCGCCGCGCTCTCCTCCTGCCTCCTGCTCGCCTGCGCGCTCAGTGCCGCCGCCGTCGGCCTCAAGTGCTTCTCGCTGGGCTCGGAGCTGCGCGGGGAGCCGTTCAGGCTGGGGGCGGCCGCCGGCGCCTTCTACTCGGGGCTGCTGCTGGCCGCCGGCCTCTCGCTGCTCGGCGCCGCCCTGCTCTGCTGCGGGCCCCGGGACGCCGCCCTCGCGGGGCCGGGGCCGGGCCCGGCGCTCGGGGGCCCCGCGGCCCCAGCAGGGGCTCCGGAGGCTGCGCCGGGCGAGCCGGGGAGCGCAGCCGGGCCCTCGGGGCGGGTGAACAGCCAGAACCTGCTCCTGCTGGGCGTTCTCGTCTTCATGCTCGGGGTCCTCAGCGCCTTCGCGGGCGCCGTGATCGACGGCGACACCGTGTCCCTAGTGGAACGCAAGTACTCCCACTACTGCCTGCCCCCGCGCGCGCCGGCCGCGGCCCCCGGCCCGGCCCCCGGCGCGCCGCGCGGCCGCAGCACCCTGGACAGCGCCACGTCCGCCAAGTGCCGCCAGCTGAAGGACTACCAGCGCGGCCTGGTGCTTTCCACCGTCTTCAACTCGCTCGAGTGCCTCCTGGGCCTGCTCAGCCTCCTGCTGGTCAAGAACTACAAGTCCTCGCAGGCCCGGCGCGGCCGGCGCGGCCGGCGGAAGGGAGGCCGGGCCCTGGCGCGGCCCCGCGGCGGCCCGGGGTTCCGTGCGCAGCCGCCAGCCTCCCGGGCGCGGCGGGGCCGACGGGGTCGGCGGGGGCGGAGGCTGCAGCAGCGGCCGAGCGAGGCTTCCATCCTGTCCCCGGAGGAGTCGGACTTCGCCGCCCCGGGGGACTGCGCGGGCTTCGCGGCGCACCACGCGGTCTCCTACATCAACGTGGGCGTCTTCCACGCGTTTGACGAGGCGGGCGTGGAGGTGTGCTGCGGGGGGCACCCGTCTGTGGAGCTGCCGGGGTACGCGCCCTCGGACCCCGACCTCAACGCCTCTTACCCCTACTGCTGCCGGCCGCCCTGCGAGGCGGCGCGCCCCTGGGAGCCGAGCCGGGCCTCCTGAGACCCCGGGCCGATCCGGATGTACTGCGGCCGCCTCCCTACCCGCCACCGCAGCGAGGGAGGTCGGGGGCTGGCGGGGCGCAAAGCCAGGCCTCTCCGTGGCGACGCATCTTCAGGGGCGGTCTGGCCCAGCGCCTCTTGGGGCCCCCCCCCGCCACGAGACTGGCCCTCCAGTATGATTATTTCTGTGTCTGGGAGGTTTCTCTTCTTTTCTGTGTCTGTTCGTATCCGGACTCCATTTTAAAGTTTACAATAAATGTTTTGGGGTTGGCTCGCCCCACCGCACTTCTCTTTGGCAAGTCCGTTCCCTGGGCGCGTTCCCTGGGCGCGTTCCCTGGGCGCCCTCCGAGACCCGAGTGAGAGTTCACCCAGAGGGTGATTTCGCGGCCGGAAGAACGCTCGCTGAGAGGACAGAAAGGCAGAGCAGCTGGTCCTTCAGGAATGGAAGTGAAGAAGCACCAACAGCAACACTTTGTACACGGATGTGCCTGCTTTTGTTGACACTTTCTTACTGTAAAGCTCTCCATAAACAGTGAAAATGTTTGGTAAATTTATTGCAATTTAAAATTGGTGCGTTCCTTTATTAAATGATTGCCATGTTATTGGAGATGTTCATCAAATTGGGTTGGAGGATGTCGACACAAATCCGTTTTGGGGGGAAATGATTGAATTTGGTCAGACGAATGTTGAGTTTGAACAGTTGTATTATGCTAGTTGGTTGACTAAATCCAGCCTCTTTCTGAGGCTAAATTTCTGTGTGTGTATCAGGTCCCATACATTTCTTTTTCTGGAAACTGGCGATGGGGTTTTTACAGCAAAGCTGACCTTATTTTGGTTAATACATATGAACAATCCGATCCTATTCTGGAAAATCACAGTCATAGTTTTTCTGGCAAAGATTATTATCCTGTTGATTAACTCATTAATCTGGTGATTTTGAATATTATAGCATTTCATTTGAAATATACCCCTTAAATAGCCTTAATTGATGTGAAGGTCATACTTTCAAATCATTAGGATATGCATGTGTGTGCGTGTTTACACATGCGATATGAAATGCGTCCAGATGATGGTGAAGTGTGTTTCCACCCAGTCTTGCAGGCTGACTGGGAGCCAGGCAGGCTCTGAATCTTGGGAAAAGGTGAGCCGACTCCCATGTGCTGGAACTGTGGTGGCAGGCAGGTGTGCCGCTAATTCTGAACGTGCTCTAAGCAGAGCCCCACCTTGACCCAAATGGTGTATGCCTCCTGCAGGAGGAGTTGAGGATACACTGTGCGCTGCTAGGGTGAGCACAGCACAAGACGCCTGAGGTGACGAAAGCTACGGAAATAACGCGTGATCTCTCTAGAGTGCACAGGGGTCCACTTCTAACTGTGAAAAAGTAGCCACATTTCGCGTTAATGTAGCTTCCAGGTGCGGGCTCTGGGGTGAGACCTCTCCTAAGCTCCCAGGTGCACTGCCTGCAGCTCGAGTTCCCATGCACCCAGGTGACCGAGGCCCACGTCCAGCCGGGACCTGGCCAGACTGCCCAGCGGCAAAGGAAACTGCTAGAGAGAGGAGGCCCTCTTTCTACCGCAGAAGCGCAGACCTGTCACCATTCAGTGGAGGTGGCAAAGCCGTCGTGCTGATGCTTGGACAATTACTTTGCAACCTGGGGATTCTGATCGGAGAGGCCATGGGCAGTGTCTTCTCCTTGTTATGCTGATGCCCCCCGAGGAAAAAGAATCATTCAAAGCCAATCTACTAGGTCCTCATCCACAGACCTCTTCAGATAATGGTCCATATTGGGCCTCGTTCAGCCAGGCTGAGGGCCCAGCCCAACTAGTCCCACTGCCGGTCCTTAAGGCCTGGGGCCCCCTGCCCCCCCACCCCCGGCCCACTGGCCATCAACGTAAGTAGAAAAAGCGATAAGTGGCAGCAAAAGTGACTTGTAAAATACTTAGCCCATCTACCTAAGCCAGATCAATACGGCACCAGGCGTTCCCTGCCCCCTGAGCGAGGCTGCTGCTCTGTCCTGGAGCAGAGCCCTCACTGGCAGCTGCAAGGCTTACCTTCCAGAACTGCACAAGGGGGCAGCCTGGCCAGAGTGTGCCCATTGGCGGGGCACACGGTGGGCTCTTGCGGAAGGCAGCTGGGCAGGGACCCCCGGCACGGAGCAAATACGTGTGCAGCACAGACATCAGATGTCAGACCCTCCCGCATCCTTCCTGTTTTCTGAGGTTCTGTCTTACACGGTCTGTGCAGCTGAAAACGTTAGATGCCTTATGAATCTTTCAAATTTGCAAGCAAAACCAAGTATCAAACTTTCCTTGGGATAGAGCAGAAGGCAGAACGGGGCGGGACAGCAGAGAGCATCTGGGGGTGCAGACAGCGGCTTCTCCCCTGTCAAATGTACGTTTGACCAAGAAGCCAGATGGAATTTTTAAAGATGTGTTTCTAACTCCATGAATATGGTTAAGTCCACGTTATAGAAGCTGATATAATGATGTGGGATACCAGGGTTTTAATTTTTAAAGTTTACTAGAGGAAAGAAAATCTCAAATGTCCCTACACTCAAATTGTTCCAAAGACCAGTACTCGGGGAAACGAGTGGAGAATCGTGAAGCTGCCCAGCTCCTTCTAATTGGGACAAACTTCCCGTGATGGCTCCAGCGCCCTGGAACGTTACCACCGCGCAAGCCCGTCTCATTCACGCTTGTTCTCCTTTTAGAGAGTTTAAGTTAGTCGTTTAGAGTTGATTCTTTATGCTCCTTGGAAAATAGTGCCAGTCCTTGGCGCTTTCTTGAAATATGGGTCTTATTCTATTTCTCAGAATTATAATAAACTCTTGGCCTGCTGGAGGCCAGACCAAGAGTTTATTAGCGTGGTGAAATACCAAAATTAAACTAAACACATTTTAGTGTTTTTACATCACTTAATGCTGAGTTTGTAAGTTACTATTTTAAACATAAAGGTTGTTTACATTTAAAAGAATAATTTAATTAACACACACATGACACAGTCACCAAACAAGCCGTGTTTTCTTGAGACTGATGAACCAGTGATCCCGGAGTGCCTGGGTTTACTGCCTCCTCAGGCAGAGCACGTGCTCTCGGCAACACAAATCGCAACCGCAAAACTGAAGTTTTGACTGATATTCAATTAAACAATCATTTAATTAAAAAAATCAGGCAGATGGTGTTTGTGGTGAAGATGAAACTGCTGGTGAGCAATGTTTTTACTCTTGGCTGGTGTCGTGACACCGAGCAGGTGGGAACCTCCGACGTGCACAGAGGCACACACATACGTGTGTACGCGCACATATGAACGCACACACATGCACAGCTATGTGCGATGCATGCATGCACATAGCGCGCACACACGTCACGTGAGTGCACACGCATAGGAAAGCCCACAACCGCACACGTGTGCACATGCATGCGTGTGTTCATACTCCCGCACATACACTGCTTTGCAAGCACATGCACCGGTGTATGAACACACACACACACACACACACACACACACACAGCCTCCCCGGCGAGGTCTGAGGGCCAGGCCAGTGGCCCTGCCTGGGGCACCCAGGAGGCCAGGTGCAACGTGGCGGGTGGAGTGGCCTGGCCGTGGGCTGCTGCTTCCCTTGACAAGGCATCATGGGAGCAGCGCTTGGAGGGCACCTGTGGGTGCTGAGTGGCACGACATAGACCTGCACGCTCCGTCACGTCCAGGAGTGGCAAGCTGGTGGGACGGCTCCTCACCCAGAAGCCAGCACAGCACAGCCAGCCACAGCAGGGCTACGCCGGGGTCAGGGAGGCTGGGGGCAGGCTGAGTTCCCAGGCTCCCAGGCGGCAGTGTTGCAGAGACACTGCTGGGCTTGGTGGGCACTGACCTCTGGGTGACCTCCGGGCCGGGGGAGGGCTGCACGCAAGCCCTCAGTGTTGTTATTGCCCCAAAGCACTGTTTTCTCACCGAGATATGCATGAAAATTAATAAATGAGAGACGAAGAAAAATGAATTCTGGCATACGAATAAGTAGAAAGTCTTTATATGCCTGTGTACCTGTTTCTATAGGAGACAGAGGCAGCAGCCTAATGTCCATTGGTTTATTTTCTAGATGATCCAATAGCTTTGCTTAATTTGCTACTTTTCAGCCTAGTGATTGACAGGAAAAACCCCACCAAAATGGAAAGAAAATGTAACTTTTGAAAACAGTGTCCGTACATCATTATGTCCCCAGTTTGAATTCTAAGGACTCACTGGGGAGGTGGGAGAAAGCCTGGTGGTTCCTGTTGCTGTTTCATCTAGAGAAGCTGCATGTGAGTTTCATGTAGAGAAGCCAAGATCTCCACTTTACCTTTTTATCTAGTATTGATCCCCAACAGAATGTCAATAGAAATCCCATTACTTTAGGGTCAGTGAGGTCTGTGTTAAAGCACAACACGTTCCGCAAAATGATCGTTTCCTTCCTGTCTCTGTGCGGCGCTTGTCCTGAGCGAGCAGACTGCGCGGTCACGACCACTTGGGCTGCACCAAGGGCAGGAGCTCCCGGGGGGTGCGGGGAATGGGGACGGCTCTGGCACCTGGAGGGGTGCCTTTCTCCCTGACCCCAGGCTGGCTTTGGCCATGCCCTTCCGCTATTCCTGCCTGCCATGCCCTTCCACTATTCCTACACTGCCAGCCTGAGCCCTTTCTCAGCTCCACTCCTGATACAACTTTCTCCTAAAACGTGTGTCAGATCGTGCTGTCCTACCCAGAAACTTTCAAGAACTGCCTTTTCTGAAGAAAAGTAAACCCTCGTGGACCTGGCCCAGCCTGACCCTTCAACCTTCTCTGTGGGCCACAGGGGGCTCCTGTCTGGTGGGACCGAAGTAGGTGTGGCGACCGAGGCTGGTGCGCTTCCTTGGGGAAGCTAACGGAGAGGCGTCGCTGAGTCAGACAGGAGAGAAAGGGGCGCGAGGATGTGGGCCTGGACCTTCTCAGGGGTCTGTGCTGCCTTGGGCGCCTGGACGTTTTAGGAGCTTATCTTAGTTTCCTGGGGCTGCTGTCACAAGGCTTCACAAACCACGTGGATTAAAACAGCAAGTATTTATTCTCTCACAGTCTGGAGGCCATAAGTCTGGGGTCAGGGGTCGGCAGGGTTGGCTCCTTCTGGAAGCTCTGAGGAAGAATCCATTCTGTGCCCCCCTCCAGGCTCCTGGGCGCTGGCAGTCCTAGGCGTGCCTGGGCCTGTGGACTCACCGCTATCTCTGCCAGCCTTTGGTGGCCTCCACCTCTGTGTGTCCTTCTCTGCCTCTTAGAAGGACACCGTTGGCTTTAGGTCCCGCAGACCCTATTTCCAGGTAAGGCCATGTTCTGGGTGAACAAGAATTTGGGGAGGACAGTGTTGAACTATATTGAATCCAATAGAGAACTCCGTCGAGGCTGAGTGGTTTGCTCCTTCCTTCCTACCTGGGGCCAGCTCTGAGGACCCCTGGGGACAGGCACCCCTCCCCTGAACCGGGGCACAGGCATGAAGCTGGTGGAGCCCTTGTCAGCCCTCAGATGAACATTCTAAAAGAAGCTGAAAGAGTAAAATTAATCCCCCGAGGCGAAAAACTTTCTGAAAATAAGTTCCATTTGGTGTATTTGCAAACATTTTCAGATACGAGCCCCGGAGACTGCGATATTTGGTGAATCCAGCCTGGAATGGATCACCCTCCTCTTCTTGGCAGGTCGGGGCGTGGGTGGCCTTGGTGTCAGAGGCTCTCCTCCTGCTGGGATACTCCACTCGTGTTGAGGTGAAAGGCCACGGACTGTGTGCTCCCGGCCCCAGGCTGCTCTGAAAGGGGGCTCTCCCATCTCCAGGCCTCTCTGCCTGGGGCAGCGTGGGACCCTGCTGCGGCCTCGGTGTTGCTCATTTTAAGGGCTTTCTCCCCACCTGCTCTTTCACCTGCCAGCCTTGGTTCCCACAGTCCCCTCAGCGCCTCTGCCCATCCCTGGACCCTTGTCCCCGCCCCATGTCATGGCCCCGCTGGGACGTAGCCTTTGCTGGGAGCGCCCCTCAGGTGCACCTGCTGGACCACCTGCTCCACTGGCCCTTGAGGCAGTGCCCCCTGCCCCTGCCCAGTGGAGCCGCCCACAGCTGTGAGCTCTGCCCCCCTCCCACCTCCCTCACCTCTTGCCATCCCCATCCCTTCCTGGAGGCTGGGAAAAGCTCCAGGGGCTGCCGGAGACCTGGCCCTCACCTGCCCGCGCAACTAGCCTTGACGGAGCCTGCGTGCCAGCCCCCGGGGGCCCACACCCGCCGCCATCTCTGTCAACACAGGCAGCCCCTGATCAACGGCTAACTGTCTTGAGGGCTCACCATGGGCCAGGCCCCCTGTGGCAAGCACTTTGCAGCCACTGCCTCCCCTAATCCTGGAAACGGCACTTTACGGGTGGGAAAACCGAAGCTGAGGGAACGTGCTGTGTGCCCGGGATGGAGCTGGTGTGAGAGCAGCGGTCTGAGCCCAGTGCTGCCTGGTGCCTGGGCCCCTTGCCGGCTGCAGCCACAAGCAGGGCCAAGGTTCTGTTCCCAAGTGGTGTTTGTGGGCATTTGTGGGCCCAGGTGTGGGGCGGGCGGTGTGACAATCTCCAGCTCCCTCCAGACCCCTGTGCCTTCAGCCACCGGCCTTCTCACTGCCCCCTTCAGGGTCTGCCGCGGACCAGCCAGACGAAGAAGACCAAACCGCCCAGAGCCAGAAGGGAAGGGCTCAGGAACGGAAGCAGCGCCGACGAATGGGGTCAGAGGACCAAGACAACTGCTGGCTGCAGGCAGATTGGATTGCACGACAGCCGCAGATTACACAGACTAGAAAAGGGAAGGTTGCCAGACGGTGCCTTACATCATCTAATGGCTGTCTCGGCTCAGGGTTAACTTCCCTGGGAGGAAACCCATAAACCCAGAATCATCAAAAATAACCTGCACGTGCTGGGGGGAGACAGCTTTGCTTGTCTCAGTTTACACTCTTTCTGATCTCTGGGCCCTGGTGATTTATCTCCCATGGAATGGAACAAGGAGGGGAACAAGCAGGGACAGTCCCCTCGGGCAGTGGCATGCCTGGCACGTCCGCAGCCTGCTCTCATGGCTGACTGCTTCCCACAAGGGTCCCTCAGGACCCTAAACTCAGCCTTTTGCCAAAACTCAGCATCTCCCTCTTCCTGGTTGAGGGACTCCATCCCTACGCCCGTCACCAAGCCCTCAGCTCAGCCTCTGCTAATTCATCCCAGTGTTCATTCAACAGCTACCCACTGGGCCAGATGCCGGGAATTCCGGAGGGAGCTGCGCGCTCCCGCCCTGCCGCTTGCCCTGGTGCAAGTGCATGTGCTCACTCTTGGGGGGTAAAGAGACTTTAATATTCTTTTTTTTCCATACTAAGTGCACAAATCTGGTTGTACTTTACACATAAGGCACATCTCAATTTGGACCGGCCACGTTTCAAAGACTCAAGAGCTGCCGTGGCTAGTGGCTGCTGACCAGCCTAACTTCGGACAGTCTCCTCCCCACACGCTTCCTCTATTTTGATCAGTAAAAATGTTAAACACAATGTACCTCAGGTAATATAATACACGCATATCCACTGTTTAGATTCAGTTTACATTGCATCAAAAATAAAACAGAAGGGCTTCCCTGGTGGCGCAGTGGTTGAGAGTCCGCCTGCCGATGCAGGGGACACGGGTTCATGCCCTGGTCCAGGAGGATCCCACATGCCGCGGAGCGGCTGGGCCCATGAGCCACGGCTTCTGAGCCTGCGCATCCGGAGCCTGTGCTCCGCAACGGGAGAGGCCACAACAGTGAGAGGCCCGCGTATCACAAAAAAATAAATAAATAAATAAAACAGAAAACTCTTAACAGTCTAAAATGTCATTCCCCATACTTGGTCCCCATTTCTCTTCTATTTCTAAAGATGTAAAGTGGTACATGGGCAGCCAGGGTGTCCCCCTTATCCTCTGGGTCACCACTCACCTCTTGTTGGTTGTGGGTCATGCCCGGGGTGTTTTCGTGCTTCCACAACAAAAGTGTGTGTCTGTGCATATTATATAGTGCGGCTTTGAATTTTTTTTTAATTGAACTATAGTTGATTTACAATGTTGTGTTAATTTCTGCTGTACAGCAAAGTGATTCAGTTATACATATATATACATTTTTTGATATTCTTTTCCATTATGGTTTATCACAGGATATTGAATATAGTTCCCTGTGCTCTACAGTGGGACCTTGCTTACCCATCCTGTATATACTAGTTTGCATCTGCTCATCCCAAACTCCCACTCCCTCCCCCTTGGCAACCATAAGTCTGTTCTCTATGTCTGTGAGTATGTTTCTGCTTTGTAAATGAGTTCATTTGTGTCATATTTTAGATTCCACATATAAGTGATATCATAGAGTATTTGTCTCTCTCTTTCTGACGTACTTCACTTAGTATGAGAATCTCTAGGTCCAACCGTGTTGCTGCAGATGGCATTATTTCGTTCTATTTTATGGCTGAGTGATATTCCATTGTATATAGTACTACATCTTCTTTATCCATTCCTCTGTCGACGGACATTTAGGTTGCTTCCGTGTCTTGGCTACTGTAAATAGTGCTGCAGTGAACATTGGGGTGCACGTTTTTAAACTTTACATAATGGTGTCATACTGAGAAGAGTTCCTGGACCCAATTTCAAAGACTGTGTGTGGAGGCTTCTTCACACCAAGCAGTTCTTGATGCCAGCGTGGAATCTGAGAATTCCACTCAATTCTGACACTATCAACCCCGAGGTAGAGTCTGATTTTGCCCTCCACTTCAGACACCAAACACAAGTCCAGGTTGTACCTCTGACCGACTGACTATCCATCAGAGGTTCCCATGAGTCCCTCCTCTGGTCGTTCCATTAATTTGCTAGAATGGCTCAGAGAACTCAGGAAAACCTTATGTTTACTCAGTAGTTTAACGATTTATTATTAAAGGATATTAAAGGATATGAATCAACAACCAGATGAAGAGACACACAGGGCCAGGTCCTGAACAGAGGCGCTTCTGTCTTTGTGGAGCTGGGGGCCCAGCACGGTGGCACCAGGAACCTTCCTGGTTCCCTGACATGGAAACTCTCCAAAAAGGGTCAAAAAGAACTCCTTTTTTTGGTTTTTATGGAGGCTTCATTAAACATAGTCATGATTGACTAAGTCATTGGCCAAGAGTGATTGACTCAACCTCAGCCCCTCCCCTCCCCTCCCCAGAAATGAGGGGGTGGGACTGAAAGTTCCAGCCCCCTAATCACCTGGCTGGTTCTCCTGGCAACCAGCCCCCATCCTGGGCTGGGATACAAAAGTCACCTCATTAACATAAACCCAATTGTGATAGAAAGGGCTTGTTACAGATAACAGGACAGCCGCTTCACCTTCATGGCCGTGAAACACTTCCAGAAACTGAAGACAAGAGGCCAAATATTGTAACAAAGGATACTCCCGTTGCTCTCATCGATATGAAAATTCCAAGGGTTTTGGGAACTGGAAGCCAGGAACTGTGGGTGAAGAGCAAATATATCTGCGAAACACATTTTCATCACATGCACATTTTGTAAATGATAATATCGCAGGACACGTAGTGTGTTAACCTCAACATCATGTCTTTGAGATTTGTTTGTGGTCTTACTGGAATTCTCGTTCCCGTATTCTAACTGCTGTGCTGTGTCCGATCGTGTAGCCAACCCTGAGCTCATTTGCCATTTCCCCACTGAGTCACTCCTAGGGGATTTCCTTTTTCCCCTTACAATCCGTGCTGCACAAAACCCCTCACCTGTCTCATTCCCAGGGAAGGCTTCTCTAAGCCCCACACTCAGGTGTGTTCCTGGGGCCTGTGCCTTTCTGCCCTCCCAGGAGCTGCACCATGGGGGCTCTGGGTAGGCGCGTGTAGGGCCTGCCCGCCCTGCAGCTCAGGGTCGTCTCCTGAACCTCCCTCAGAGACCCTCGTGTTTCCTCTTGTTAGTTGCTGTGAAATGGTATCTCACAGTTTTCACCTGCATTTCCACAGTTACTAGTGAGGTATTGACTGCTCTGTAACTCCTACATTCTTATTCTCTAGCATGAAAAAAAATTGCTTGTCTTTTTACTGATTGATTTCTAGACACATACGCTGGGTACATACTCCTTATCCCAGAGCTGAGTTGCCTTTTCGTTTGTTCGGGGTGTCATTTGTCAAAAAGTAAATCACATTTATCAATCCTTTCCTATATGGCTTGTGATAAATAAAGAAAACTCAGATTAAGTCATCAGCCGCTGCAGTGTTGACCGACACGCACCCTGAGAGGAATTTAGGAAGAAAGCAGGATGGGCGATCTGTGCTTTGGACAAGCAGTCTCCTTAGATCATAAGGTGCATGTCTCAGGAAGAATTTTAATGAAGCCAGGCTCTTGCATCTTCCCCTACATAGAAAAGCACTGAAACCTTTAACTTGAGATGCCTGTTCTTTGTGAATAGCAGTAGTCTTTTACCAGGATGTAAGCTTTACTGCGCGTGTTCCCAGGCCAAAGATGATATATAAACTAGGCTTCTCCCCTGACCCCTTCAGAGCAGTCTCTCAGAGCTACTGAGTGGCTGTCTCCCAGGCCGCTGTCCTCCGTAAGGTCCCTGAATAAAACTTAAGCTCACAACACATATGTTGTGCACTTTTCTGTAAGTCGACGCTTGTCTTCTCGTTTCTCGCTTAAGAAATTCTCCCTATCCCGGTGGCTTGTTGTTTTGGGATTTTTTTGTTTTTTTTGGCCCCCCAGACTCTTCGTTGCAGGGCTCGGGCTTCTCTCTAGTTGTAGTGCGCGGGCTAAGTAGTTGCGGTGTGCGGGCGTAGTTGCGGTGCGCTGTCTCAGTTGCCCCGCGGCATGTGGGATCTCAGTTCCCTGACCAGGGATCAACCCGTGGCCCCTGCATTGGAAAGCAGATTCTTGACCACTGGACCACCAGGGAAGTCCCTATCCTGATGTTTTAAAGATATTTTTCCTTTTCTTGTAAAAGTTTTACAGTTTTGCTTTTATATTTAAGTTGTTGGGGCCCAGGGTAGGCTGCCCCAAAATGTGCCTTAATGGCATGTGGATTATTTAGAATTAAAGTTACTTAAGAAATGGCCAATGCAAAAGGGACACTCCGAACGTCCTCAATGTGCCCTGAAAGCAGGAAATAAGTCTCCCATGTGAAGGTGCCCTCCCTGCATCTGGACATAGAAGGACACCCTTATCTCCAGGGACAGGGCATTAGGACTGAGAAGCCCGTCTAAACAAACCTTGTTACTTTTAAAATTTATTCCCCAAGCCCAGACTCTGCTTAAAGCAGATTCTTCACTAATTGAGCACTAAAGCCTAAGTTTTTTTGTCCTCTCAATCCTTCACAAAATTTATAGTTTCTTTGTCTAAAAAGTATAAAACCTGCCTACTTTGGCCACTTCTTAGGTACTATTTCTATGAGACCTCTGTGCACATGTATTAAATTTTGTTTCTTTTTCTCCTGTTAATCTGTCTTGAGTCAGTTTTATTACTAGTCCAGCCACAAGAACTCACGAGGGATAGAGTGAGAAAGTTCCCTCTCCCCAATAAGGCCTTTAATCCATCTGGGAAGTTATCTTTGTTTATAATTTAAGGTAGAGATCTCACTTTCTCCTTTATTATTAGATATAAATGTATGTGTTAACCAACATTTTAGAATCTGAGGTGAGACCTGATTAAAATAAAAAGGTGTTTATTTGGGGTTTGTTAGGTGTTAGGAGACACAAATTCAAGATTACTTGCATTGTGTTCTGCGAGACTACAAAACGGGGGATGCGTATGAAGGCAAAATCAGCAAGGTTACAGTTAGTTAAATGAGTTTTTTCTCAAGAATATAACTGGAGCTGGCAAGAAGTAAGGATGCTAGTTAAGCAAGGATTGATTGGAGTCCGAAATGTTTGCATAGTTAGAAGGGGAGACCTTGAGATCATAAGGTTACAGCTGGCAGTGGCCAGCAGATACTGTCTTGAGAACGGCTGGTGGTGTCCTTGAGTTTAATACGGTTCAGAAAGTTCACGTTCTCAGTGGTGCAGGTAGTGTCTGAGACCAGGTCCTCAGTGGTTGCCTGACTCCATTTTCGTATGCCTTGAGGCAGGAGATAGATGGGCCCCAGGCTGAGCAGCTGGAGTCTGTCCCCTGTGGGCAGATCCTGCCGGATGCAGAGGCGGAGGAGCTGAGCCCCGCCCAGATAAGAGGCCACGTATTTCTCATTCTTGAGGTCAAGGAAACCTTCCCGACTACACACGCACAGAAAGACTCCTTGGAGGTCAAAAAGGGAGTGATGTCAACCTACCCATAGGCCTCCTCACTAGAATCCATCTTGGCTAAGAGATGCACATACATGGGAGGATCCTGAGATAAAACAAATACGGACTCCAAATGAGGCAAAGGAAACCTGGAAGAAATGCCCCATAAAAGTGATTCAAACTACCACGAAGGGGCTTCCCTGGTAGCACAGTGGTTGAGAGTCCGCCTGCCGATGCAGGGGACACGGGTTCGTGCCCCGGTCCGGGAAGATCCCACATGCCGCGGAGCGGCTGGGCCCGTGGGCCATGGCCACTGAGCCTGCGCGTCCGGAGCCTGTGCTCCGCAACGGTAGAGGCCACAGCAGTGAGAGGCCCGCGTACCGCAAAAAAAAAAAACCCCAGGGCTTCCCTGGTGGCTCAGCGGTTGAGAGTCCGCCTGCCGATGCAGGGGACACGGGTTCGTGCCCCGGTCCGGGAAGATCCCACGTGCCGCGGAGCGGCTGGGCCCGTGGGCCATGGCTGTTGAGCCTGCGCGTCCGGAGCCTGTGCTCCGCAACGGGAGAGACCACAGCAGTGAGAGGCCCGTGTACTGCAAAAAAAAAAAAACCAACAAAACAAAACAAAAAAAACCCCAAAAAACCCCCAGAAAACAAAAAAAACTACCACGAAGGCCACTCTCTCTCTGAGCCTCCCCGTGTGCCTATTCACACGTACTCTTTTTCCTCCTAATAAACACTTCACTTATTTCACTACTTTCTGTTTCTTTGTGGAAATTCATTTTCTGCAAAGCCGTACGGGCCAGGGCCTTGTCACTGGCCACTGGTCTAGTGGCTAGGATTCAGCGTTCTCACTGCCGCAGCCTGACTTCAGTCTCTGGCCAGGAATCGAAATCCTGCTTCAAGTCGCTGCAGGCCAAGGCCGCCCAAGATCATAGCCTGAGCTATTGTTGCCGAAAACTTGGCCTCTGTGCACTGGTGCCGAATCAAATCTCAGAGACAGAGTTTTGTGTGAAGTAGAAAAGAAGAGCTTTATTGCTTTGCCAGGCAAAGGGGGCCACAGTGAGCTCATGCCCCTCAAAAACTGTGTGTCCCCACCCGGGAGGATTTGGTGAGGAGTTTTATAATGGTTCAAAGGCAGGTTGCTGGTAAGGATCAGGGTGTGTGCAGGGCCTGCGCTCCTTTAATCTGGCCTCAGGTGGTCTTCTCTGGAATGAAGAATGCTGACGTCTTCCATTTGTTGGGGGTTTTAGTTCTGTAAGAAGCTCAAAGATATTGGTGTTTTAAAAAAATTATTATTTATTTTATTTTTGGCTGCGTTGGGTCTTCGTTGCTGCACGTGGGCTTTCTCAGGTTGCAGCAAGCGGGGGCTACTCTTCGCTGCGGTGCACAGGCTTCTAATTGCGGTGGCTTCTTGTGTTGCAGAGCGTGTGCTCTAGGCGCTTGGGCTTTAGTAGTTGTGGCTCGAGGGCTCAGTAGTTGTGGCGCACAGGCTTGTTGCTCTGCGGCATGTGGGATCTTCCCGGACCAGGGCTCGAACTCATGTCCCTTGCATCGGCAGGCGGATTTTTAACCACTGTGCCACCAGGGAGGCCCAAAGATATTGTTATGTGTATCCCTTGAGGGGAACCAGGACCCTCCCCCAAGGCTGCGCTATTGTTTTTTGGCCACTCCTCCCTTGTCTCTGCATCCCCTCCCTTCCCTGATTAGCAACTATTTGGACCTGCCATTTAGGACTCAGGGAAGGTCATGGAGGCTGGAGTCTGTTCCCTATAAACAAGAAATAGGGGACACAGAAAGGCTTCTGTGTCCAGGAGCCCCACAGGGTCCTCTTCAGTTTCACTATGATTACTCTCTTATGATTTTAACTTGTCATCAGACGTGTGTGTGTATCTCTCTGTCGTCTGTCCATGTATCTCCTTTATCATTTTATCTTTATTGTATGGGTAGCTAATTTTTCTCACACCTTTTCTTTTTTATTTCAGTGCCTTTATTAAATCTATTATTTTTAGGCTGTTTGTAACATCATCTCTCACATAGGGGAACAAAATTTGCCACCCTAAAATGTGTCTCACAGCATATTATTTTAAGCTGGTTATTTTCTAAGAAACAGCAGGACATGGGGAAAACTCTGAAAACCAAGCAGGCATTTCCTTCCCTTTTGTAAGAAACATTTACACTTTTAAGGGAAGTCTCCATTTGTGAGGGCGTCTTCACCTCTGTACCAGGAAGAGGAGGGTGACCAAACCTCTAGAAACTCTTAACAGTGGAGAAGGCACTGACTTAAATCTGCGCCACAATCTTACCCTTGTTTACTGTGCTTTTCCTGTAACCGCCCGTAATTGACTCATCCCACCCTAAACATCCTCTTCTGTCTTTAGCTGAGGATGGTATTAAAGGTGAGGGCTTTGGCCATTTTGGTCAGTTTTCCTGGGTCTCTCCCTGTATACGTATTAGTAAACTTTTGTGAAATAAAACGCATATTTTATGGCAAGACAAGAAAAATTTAAACATAAAAAATTTCCTCTGCCCTTTGGCCTCCTCTCTGCCCTCACCGTGCTTTGTGGATCCGCATTATGCGTCAAGCAAACCTCCCCATTGGCAGGAACACCTGCTCAACCGTAAAGAGCAACGTTCTCCCAGCGCCAACAAGGCAACTCCCTAAAGATAACATTCCGTCTCGATCTTCTAAGGGGTCACATGCCCCATCACGATGCCGCTTAGATCTGGACTATGTGAACTGTCAATAACACATCTTTTGATGTATAGCCCTCTGTCTCAAGAAACGTACGTAACTATGCCTTGACTTCTAACAGGCAGAACGGTTCTCAGTTTTCTGAGATGCTCTTCATGGGTTATAATCCTCAAATTTGGAGCAAATAAAATTTTCCATTTCTTCCTTAGATTGACTAATTAACTTTTCATTGACAGTTTGATTTTCTCCTGTTAATTTGACTCATGTCAATTTAATTGTTAGCCCAGCGGGAAGAACCTAGAAGGGGCAGGAAAATTTCCCTCTCCCCGACACTCACATGTATTGATATTCTATATTTACACAAATTTTCTTCCACGTCATTCATTTTTCTCCATTGAACTGCATGTCCGATGTCTTTCTTCAGAATGTTGCTCTTGGCACTTTCCATGTGCATTTCAGATAAGACCGTCACGTGCCCTGCGTTACCTTGCCAGGGCGCGGGCTAGAATTGCATGGGTTTACACATTACTCTGAGCAGAATGCCATCCTGTAATTTTGAGTCCTTCCATCTTTGAATAGGTCTATCTCTCCACTTATCTGTGTCTTCTTTTATGTTTTTCGATAAAGCTTAATACTTTTCTTTGTAACTGCCTTGCCTGATTTTTGTTAGATTTTCCCTGAGATGCATTTTAGTTTTTGTGGCTATTGTAAATGTTGCCTTTTTAAAAACTTCATGTTCTATTTGGTTATTGCTGGTGGAAAGACTGTTACTGACCTGGTGTACTAATTTTGTAACCAACAACATTGCAAAAATTTCTTTTTAGTTCTAACTATTTGTCCATTTCCAATATCATCTGTGGCTAATAATGTTGTCTTCCGTCTGGTTCTACAAGGGCCAGGTCATTAACCACTGCAGTTGTTAACCTACTGTTACGGAACACAAGTCCACGTGCCCGACGCACAGTGAGGCCAAACAACCAAAACGTCGGAGTTTGGAGCAGAGAAAGGTTTATCGCGGGGCCACGCGAGGAGACGGGTGGCTCAAACTCCCCGATGGGAGTAGTTCCCAGCCAAAAAATCCACATATACTGACTGCTCCCCTACCTCTTCGGAGCAGTTCCTCAGAGCTACCTGAGAGACTGTCTCCTAGGCTATTGTGATCAGTAATGTCCCTGAATAAAACTGAAACTCACAGCTGTCACGTTGTGCATTTAAAAATTTCAGTTGACGTAAATGATGTCCTTGGTTTCCAAACACTCTGCAAGTGATCCAAGTGTTCTTGCTAAGACCTCTGCTGGGGCCCAAGGTAGGTAGAAAAATGTACCTCAATGGCATTTTAGTTAGTTTGAATTAAAGTTACTTAGGAAGTGGCCAACACACGAGAGACACTCTGACATTCCTCTCTGTGCCCTGAAAGCAGGAAATGTCTCCCATGTGAAGGTGCCCTCCCTGCATCTGGACGTAGAAGGACACCCTTATCTCCAGAGACAGGGAATTCAGGGCGAGAAACCTGTCTAAACAAACCTTTACTTCTTTACTACTCAAACCCAAATTTTGCTTACATTCCTTTTTTATTTATTTATTTATTTAGCTGTGTTGAGTCTTAGTTGTGGCACACAAACTCTTAGTTGTGGCATGTGGGATCTAGTTCCCTAACCAGGGATCGAACCCGGGCCCCCTGCATTGGGAGCACGGAGTCTTAACCACTGTGCCAGCAGAGAAGTCCCATAAATTCCTTCCTAGTCAAGCACCCAAACCTAAATTTCTTTGTCCTGTCACTGACTCTCAAATTTATTGCTTCTTTGTCTAAAAAGTCTAAAAGCTGCCTGCTTTGGCCACTTCTTAAGTCCTTTCTAAGAGACCTCTGTGCTCATGAATTAAGTTTCTGTCTTTGTCTCCTGTTAATCTGCCCTGTGTCAATGTTATTAGTCCAGCCACAAAAACTCAAGGTGGGTACAAGGGGAAAGTTTTCCCTCCTGGACATCTCCAACACAAAGTTGAGTAGAGGTGGAATGACAGGCCTCCTCTTCTTTTCTCTGAGCTAAGTCATTAAATATGAGGTTTGCCTGGAATTCTGGTAGATAACTTTTTTAACATTAAGGAAGTTTCTTCTCTTTTTAGTTTGCTAAGAGTTTTTTTGGGGGAATGGATTTGCTTTTTTGTGTGTGTGGTTTTTTTTTCCAATATAAATAAGCATTGAATTTATCTATGTATTTTTCCATCGATTATCATGATCATTTGTTTTGTCAACCAAAGAGGAAAAAAAGCCACATAAGCTTGCAACTAAGGAAAGAGTTTATCTGGGGTCTTAAGAATTATAATTCAGGAGGCACAGATTCAGGTAAAACCAAAAGCGTGTTCCAGGGAACAGAAAGAGGCAGAGGCTGATAAAGCAAAAGCCATGAGGCTGTGCTCTGACGCAAGAAAGAAGCTATTCGTCCTTACGTGACGGCTGTCATCAGGGTGAGGGTCAGATTAGCATCTGGAGTTTCCGGCAGATGCCTTCATTGGGAGCTTAACTGGTCAAAAGGTCAGATTCCATTCAGGTTGGGACCGTATAAGCTCCCGCAGTGGCCCCCAGCTCCATTTCAGAGCTCTCTTAGCAATACTGACTCCATTTTGATTTTCCTTCCACAGTTTTTTCCTGGATTAATCTGTTACTGTGGTAAATTATACTAATCCAGTGTTCAATTTTAAGTCAAGCTAATACTACGTCTAATTTGAAAGTCAATTGTACTGTTGTTTTATCTGTCTATTCATATTTCCACCCCTGTAAGCAACCATTTTCTTTGATAATATGCCTCCATATGTATGGAAAAAATGACTACTGTGCTGGTTATTTCCATTTTAGACGATTACTGATGTCTTTTTTTAAAAATTTTTATTGGAGTATAGTTGATTTACAATGTTGTGTTAGTTTCAGGTGTATGACAAAGTGAATCAGTTATACATATAAATATATTCACTCTTTTTTTTAAGATTCTTTCCCTATATAGGTTATTACAGAGTATTGAGTAGAATTCCCTGTGCTATACAGTTGGTTCTTATTAGTTATCTAGTTTATACATAGTAGTGTGTATATGTCAATCCCAATCTCCCAATTTATCCCTTCCCCCGCTGATTTCTTACTATTGAACATTGGGACTAGTTTTTTATACCCTCCACCTGACACACAACCTTCTCTCCCCAGTAGAGTTTCTGGATTTTTAGGGGTCAAATCAGTATTCTCCTTTATTAAGATCATAAACATTGTCCACAGGTGAGGTAAATGGGGTTCTGCGACTACATTCTCTTTCTTGTTTTTGTTGAAATTAACAGCTAACTGATGTTTTCCATGAACCTGTGGCCATGTCATCCCCAACTTTTAATTTTTTTCTTTTTAATAAATGTATTTAATTAATTAATTTTTATTTTTGGCTGCGTTGGGTCTTTGTTGCTGCGCGTGGGCTTTCTCCGGTTGCGGCAAATGGGGGCTACTCTTCGTTGTGGTATGCGGGCTTCTCATTGCAGTGGCTTCTCTTGTTGCGGAGCACAGGCTCTAGGCGCCGGGTTTCAGTAGTTGTGGCACGCGGGCTCAGTAGTTGTGGCTCGCGGGCTCTAGAGCGCAGTCTCAGTAGTTGCGGCGCACGGGCTTAGTTGCTCTGTGGCATGTGGGATCTTCCCAAACCAGGGCTCGAACCCGTGTCCCCTGCATTGGCAGGTGGATTCCTAACCACTGTGCCACCAGGGAAGCCCCACCCCCAACTTCTGACAGAAGTGAAAACATTCTCTCCATGTGTTCAAATGTTCCAAGTAATCCAGGATTTCTTTTCATACAGACCTCCTTCTTGAGCTCTCATCCCTCCTGACATGGGCTCTGGGTGGGGGGGGTCTCTGCACAGTTAATATCCAGGGACCTCCCTCTGCTCTGCTCAGTTCCCTGCATGCAGCTCTACACTGTGTCCCAAGATCTTGGTGTGTGGCAAGTGGGGCTGAAATCCCACTGAGCACACTAGCCAGTCACAGATGTTTATAGCAACTTTATTCATAGTTGTCAAAACTTGGAAGAACCCAAGAAGTCCTTCAGTAGGTGAATGGATAAACTGTGGTCCATCCAAACAGTGGAATATTATTCAGCACTAAAAGGAAATGAGCTATCAGGCCACAAAGAGACATGGAGGAAACTTACATGCATGTGACTGAGTGAAAAAGGCCAACCTGGGAAAGTTACAGACTGTATGATTCCAGCCATGGAGACAATAAAAAGAGCAGGGGCTCCAGGGAGGGTGTGGAGCACGAGGGATTCTTAGGGCAGTGAAATTATTTTATATGATGATATACCAGTAGATATATGTCATTATACATTTCTCAGAACCAGTAGATATATAAGACAAAGAGTGAACACTAATGTCAACTATGGACTTTAGCTAATAATAATGTATCAATATTGGCTCATCAATTGTAACAAGTGTACCACACTAACGCACAATGTTAATAATAGAGCAAACTGTGTGTGTGTGCAGAGAGGAGACTGTGACATGAGAACTCTCTGTACTTTCCACTGAATTTTTCCATACAACAAAAACTATTCTAAAAGATAGTCTGTTAGTTTAATATAAAGACAATGGTGAAGATAAAATGGAACACTAAAAAGTATTAAATTAACCCAAAGAAGACAAGAAAGGAGACACAGAGGAATGATAACAATGACCAAAAATGAAACAAAGAGAAAAATGGCAGCTCTAAATCCAATTGTATCAATAATTACATTAAATGTAAATGGACTAAATATTTCAATTACAAGGCAGAGATTGTCAGACTGGATAAAAAATCAGGATGCAAATTTTGAGCTTACAAGAGCCACTTTAAACAGAGTCACAGTAGGCTGAAATTAAAAGGATGGAAAAAGATATATGCAAACAGTAATCATAAGAAAGTTGGAGTGGCAGTATTAATATCAGACAAAATAGAATTTAAGACAAGGAGTATTACTGGAGATAAATAGGGATATTTCATGATGATACAAAGTAGATATATAAGGAAAATATAACAAACAGTGTATATGTGTCTAATAACAGTTTTAAAATATATGAAGAAAATCTAACAGATCTAAGAAACACATAAATCCACAATCATAGGTGTGTTTTTCTTCATTGTTTGAAGTATTTACAATTAAAAAATGACAAAAAATACTATTTTTCCTTAAAAAGGTGGGGTGGGGCAGGCCCTAGGAAGGTAAAGGAGGAGGGGGAAGAGGGCAGCAAAAAGAGAAATAAGAAGGTTCAAGGTCAAGAAAACAGTGCAGGAAAGCACAGCTCCATAAACCGTACCACACACGACTGGGCACTGCCTTGTGTGCAGAAGGAGCTGGTGCAGGCTGCAGACTAGGGCATCTGCTGAGGTGAGGGCAGGGCGGCACAGGCCAGGACCAGGAGCTTGGGTTTTGCTCTAAATGAATGAGATGAGCCCTAGAAGGGTTTTGACCAGGGCACTGTTGCCTGGTTTTTACTTTCAAAGATGACCGTGGCCTGCTCTATTCAGAACCCAGGCGAGAGACGCCTGTGACTGAGGCCAGGTGACGGGGTGCATCGATGGGTGGCATATGCCACTGAGGGGTGTGATGGGCACCTGGGGTGGGGGAATGCTGCCATTTCCGACACAGGGCCAGGAGGCGAGGTCTGGAGACTTCTCCTCTCACACCAGGTCGGGGGTGACCCTGAGCGTTCTCACACACTGCCTGCATCCCCAGGTTGCTCCTCCTCTGCATTCCTGCTGTGTGGCTGCTCTGCCCTCCGCTGGCCACTAAGCCCAGAGGGCCACTGACCCTGGACCAGCTCTCTTGCACTTAACTCTTCATCCCACGTCCTTCACCACAGCAGAGCCTCATAGTGTCTGCTCAGACTGTCCACACATTCACTAGCTTTGTGGCCCCAAACAGAATTTTCGGCCTCTACACCTGTTTTTCATCTGTGGTTAGTTCTGGTAATAATAGTCCAGGATGGTGGGAGGGTCACAGGCAAAGGGCCTTGCAGACAGGGCATTGCCTGCTTTCCTCAGCGGCTCCCCCTGGGGCACGTGCCCCTCCAGTACTCTGGTCAGTCCCCCTTTGTCCTGGCTTTGTGGCACTCTTGCAGCAGCAGCTGGCCAGCCCGCTCCATTCCCTCCGTTTGCCCATCTCCCTCAGCTCCTTCCTGCCGCGGGGCTGTGCTGACCTAGGTGTAGCTCGTCCTCGCTTTGTTCAGGGCTCTGCTCAAAGTTGCTTCTTCAGAATAGCTGATTGTGAACACCCTCTCTAAAAACAGCATTTTGGCCACTCTTTACACACTTCCCCTCTTTATTATTTTCTTCTCAGCAGGGAACAATGGATCTGAGTTTTATCTGCCTTCTTCCATTAGAACGTCAGCTCCATGAGGGCAGGGTTTTGCCTGTTTTGTTCAGTAAGGTTCCCCAGAGCTCAGGATGTGCTGGCACCCAGGAAGCAAATACTTGTTCAGGGGCTGAAATCAGGCTCTAATTCCTAGTACCTCAGCAAGAACGATCAGAGGTTCATTCTTTCGAATAAACTCTACAGGCTGCCTGTGATGGGCATCAAGCACATTAAGAACAACAGTGGGTCAAACCGCTATGCCTGTGGTCACGGTGCACCTCCCCGCCGTAGCTCAGCACAGGGGCACCAGGTCCCTTAGGACATGCTGGCAGAAGCGGACCGATCCCCCACGGAAAAGATCCATTCAGGGAGTAAGACAGATCAATGGATTTTAATGAAGCAGAGCATGAAAGTTCAGTGATATGGTTGCAGATTCCACAATGCAACTGATCTGTTCTTTTTTAAAATAACTTTTATTTTGAAAAGTTTAAATCTCACAAGTTATAAAAATATTACTGAGAGGCCCACGTACAATTCACCCAGCTTTCCCCAACAACAGTACCTAACATGGCCACAGTCCTTGTCAAACCTGGCAGCGGACATGGGTGCCAGTCTGTTCACTCAGGTGAGACCTGAGTAGGTCTTCCCCTGTTTTACACACGCTCATCTCTTCTTTCTCCAACTAACCTTTAAGAAACTACCACAGGTCCAATTTTAGTGCAGTATCAAGAAAGAACATCCATGATGATCAGAAAAGGATATTAAAGTACTCTTCCCTTTTCCAATGACATATCTGTGCGACTGCTGCAACCACACACACACACCACAACAGACAGATGCAGAATGCAACCACCTTCAATTAAGTCAGACATTAGATTTACAAAAATGTAAAGCAATGCCACTCTCCTCGCTCAATATTTTTGTTTTGGAAAAAATATTTTTCTTTAAAACGTTATATTAACACACAATGGGTTTATAACCTTACTTTCAAATGAATACATATTTTTGAATGCCTTAGTTTTAATTTTAAATGCCATAAATGCTGACAGACGTAGCCCACATAAACCCAAGCAGCTGGGGACCCCGGTAGTTCCTGAGCTCTGCGAGGGGACCCCGGCAGCAGATGAGCCCTGTCCCACAGAGCCCCCAGGCCCTCCGAGGCTCCCGTGCACTGTGACAAACCTGGAAACTTTTTATTCTTCAGTTTAAACAGATATATTTGGGTAACTTATCCAGAGGAAATTAAAAGTTCAGAAGTTTCTGGAGTGATTGTCAACAGGGGAATACAATTCGTATCCAAACTAAGTATTTCAAAATGACCTTTTTAAACCACTTACTATTTAGCCTAAATTCAAGTACGGTAGTCAAAGAAATGGAAACTATTATCAACATTATAGAATTCACACCTTGTTTTTTTAAGAAGGATCTTGCATTTAAACAGATTTCTTTCATTATACAAATCCATGAAGTAAACAGTAAAGTTTAAAAAATATATTCTTTTTAATAACTTAGTCTAAGACTTTGTGTTGGTTTGCTCCATGGCTGTGAAGAATACACAGACAGCAGCTGTGATGAGTAGATGCATTCCCTCATAGAGAAGTTTTGGAGAAAACACACTCCATATAAATAAATGATAACGCAGGGATGTCACAAAAATGATATATGCAGAAACTGGAATAGAACAAATCAGTGCGTAGCAGAAGCAGGCATGACTCAGCGCCGAACCGCTGTTAATAAAAAGGGAAAGGTGCGTTAGTACACGCCACTTCTGGCTCATGTGAGGCGTGAACACACACACATAATCGATATTTGTACTTTGACTACAGTAATTCCTGTTCCTGGGACTTAGTCTGGTGGGCACTGTGGCGCCCGAGGAGACGACAGCTGCAGACGGGCACCTCCAGTCACTTAGGGCCACCACAATCTGCAAAATAGTTTTGAAAAATGCACCCCCAAATTCTACAGTTATTTATTTTAAAATTATACACGTTATAACATATAAACAATGAAAAGAAAATCACGCAAGGATGAGATACGTGTGGTGGCCAGGGGGTGTCTGGTCTGGTCTGGGGACGTTGGCTCACTCCTGAAATAAGAACAGTCCCCCTCAAGCCACATGCACGCACTGCCTTTGTTTCCAAGCCATCCCCACACATTACATAAATCTAGCCTGTTCTTCAAGGCACCTTCCGGGGACTGTGACCATTTCGGGATGACAAATTCCACCACCCAGGCACCTTTCACTCCTCGTCAACCCACAGATCCTCGGGGGCCAGGCTTTCCAGATTCCGGTCCTGGCGCCTCTCCTCACACCCCGCACGGAGTCTCCGCGACATGCATCGCTGCTGCTAACCCCTCCTGGCGCAGGGACTCCGCCACGCGTGCAGGTGTCCTTGCCTGGCCCTAGCTGGCTCCCCACTGGGGCTTCAGTGCCCGTCCTTCCTGCTGGGCTCTCCAGCTGCCCGTCACCCTCAGTAGGCAGCACGCTCTGCTTCCTTCTTGACGCATCACGCAGCCTCGACGCCCACCTGCAGGCCCTCTTCTGGGATGCCGTCCTGACCCCTCACAGCAGTGCTGTGACTGGCTCATTTCGCCGCTGCCCCACCAGACCACGCGCTCCTGGAGTGACTCCTCATGCCCACGCCTTGGGTCCCACTTGGGATCCAGTCCATCCCGCAGGGGATCCCTGGAGAGCTGGGCCCCGAAGCATTGCCTCCTCCCTCCCCAGGGCCTTTCCCCCAACACCCAGCAAAGGGCACCCTAGGGAAAGGCCTAGTGGATGACGGGCCTCAGCGCGGGCTCTGCTGCCCTCTCCTGGGGCATCAGGGCGTCTGTGCTCAGCTGGGAGCCTGCTGACCCCACTCCCCTCTTGACCAGACAGTGAGGGAGGGGAGCTCAGGACACTCACTTCCTTGTGTTTCGATTTCACACACTCGGAAGACACTGACTGAGGTCCCTTCCAGAGCGACAGCCAGTGGGGTGACAGTTCCCGTAACCTCAACAAATGACAATTTGCGACCTAGGGGATGAACGAAGGACCTGCAGCTTGGACCACTCGGCTGTCCCTGCTGCTGAGCTCCAGACCGGAGGCCAGCTCCCAAAGCAGAGGGGCACGGGCCACCCAGTGCCCAAATTTTAAGCCATTAGAAATATGTTTTCTTTTTCTACCACTTTAATCTGGTTATAGTTTTCTTATTTTACTAGAAAAAGTAGAAACAATGAGTGAAACTTGAGTGAAAATGAAGAAAAACCTTTTCTAAAATAAAGGAGAAACATTCCTTAATTAGGGAAAACGTCATATAACACTCTCCAACCGATTAAAATGCTTCAACTCACTTTAAAGAAATGCTTTCATCTGTCTTTTTTCTCCCCAGTACAAGTGCAATAGAAGAGAAGCGCCAGGAAAATCAAGCTGTGAATTTAGCACCAGGAAGCTGCTCTTCACAGAAGCCCAGGCTCTCACCGTCTGGCCCTCACCCGCCTGGGTCCCCCTGCCCAGCAGACCTGGGGTCTGCAGACGCGGTACACGCAGAGAGCCGTGCTCCAGGGCAGGCAGCCCTCTGGGGCAGCAGTGAGCGCACCTCACCGGCTCACGGCCCCTTGGTCCCCGACATGCAAAGACACCTGTCGGTCAGTTTGGGCCTCTCGACCCCACCAAACCCACCCCCCGGGGCATCTAGGAATCCGCTAATGAAAGAACCCCCAGCTCGGCAGCGATCCTGCGCTGACGTGGGCTCACGTCCAGCACGAAAGCCTGGAAGGGCGTCCTGGGCTCCCCCACAGCGACCCCACGTCCGTCCGCTCCCGCCAGAGGCGCTCGGCTCGCGGGAGACCAGATAGGCAGCGGCTGATCAGAGGGGAGTCTGCCCACAGACACCCCAGAGGCCACACGCAGGCAGTCCTCGTCCTCAGGAAGCCTGCAGCTGGGGAAAGAGAGCCTCTCGCTGGGGAAGCCAAGGCTCAGCCATGGCACTTTGGAGAGCAGGTGGAGCCCACCGGGAGCCGCGGCCTCAGAGCAGAAGCCCACCCTCCTCAGGGGGAGCCGTCCCTTGCTTTCTTGCTCCAAAATCTGACGCTCACCTTCGCCCCGTCCACCGATGTGGACGTGAGCTTGGTGCAGAGGCAGAGGGTCCCGGAGGCCTGTGTCTCAGGAGCTGGTCTGGGGGTGACACGTGGGACTGAGAAGGACCCGTGAAGGGGGCCGAGGAAGCGGGGGCGGGTTCAGTGTGGGGTCAGACGTCACCACAGTGAGGCCTGTGCTGTTAACTCGGGCGGGGAGGTGCGGGCCCCGAGGGGGGCGGGGGCAGAAAGCTCGCCCTCCCCTCAGCTGCAAAGTGTCCTCCTGGGGCCTCCCTGACCCGCCTGACCCCCCGGGGTGCGGAGGGGAGCGTGTTAGGAGTTCAGAGGCACTAAGGGAGCCTCACACCCCGCGGCACCTCACATGGGCCTACAACCCATGGCGGCGACACCATCGCCCGTTTTACAGACCGGGGAGCCAGGGCCCGTGTGGGAAGCGCAGAATCAGGCAGCCACACACCACCTGGGCTGCACTCTGCCAGGTGGGCCCAGGCACCGAGGTCACTGTGTGGGTAGAAGCTGGAGGCCCCTTCCTCACGAAGCCCCCTTTCTGAGGGGAGCGGGTATAAACAAGGAAGGAAGCACTGCATGCGAGGGGAGGGGAATGCTGTGGAGTAAACAGGCAGGGGAGGGGTGGACGGATGGATGTGCTGGGCAGGACAGAGCAGTGGGCTGCCCCGTCAGTCTGCTGGGAAAGGAGCCTTTGGGGCTGGTGACCGTTGGACTTCATGGGGGCAGGACAGGGCAACACAGAGTCGCACCCTCATGGCCAGCCCCTCAGGACTGTCCAGGCTCCTGTCTCCCTCCAGCAGGGATCCTGGAAGTGAGAAGCAGCATCTCCTGTTCTCTTGTTCCAAAGGGAACCCCCCCTCCCCACCGCCATCCCCTCTGCCATCCCCCGCGCCATCCCCCCCTGCCCCGTGCTCCAACCAGGTCACCGGCAAGCAGAGAAAATGAAAAGAGACCTTCCTTCTTGTCCCTCTGGAGACACACCTTGGTATGAGCTGGAGAAAGCCAGCAGGGGTGTCTGAGCCGCCCCCACACAGACCAGCCCTGCCACGCACTGTGGACTGTTCAAGGTCAAGGAAACGGATGAAAATCGAGACCTTTGAGCCCTTGGGGTTCAGGCACCCTGTCTCTGGAACATGAGTTGATCTGCCATCAGATTAAAGACGAAGGAGCCTCACCTGCTGGCTTCTGAGGTCAGGAAGTTTACCAGGTGGCTGGCCCACAGCACAGGCCCCGTGTATGTCGCAAACGTCGTCAGGAGCATGGCTGGGATCTCCACATAGGCGTCCAGGCCCACGAAGCCTGCTGAGATGTCCACGGTGGCGATGTTGTTGGAGTTTCCCTGGACACGGGGAGAAACAGGCTGAGCCGGCTGGTCTCATACCATGGCCACTAGCAACTGTGAGAGCCGGTCACGGTGACCTGGACACACAGGCGCCCCAGCTGCCCGTTCACTCCTGGTTCCGGGGCTGACCTTAGATGCTGTCCCTCCACCTGCCCGCCTCACACCCAGGCAGGAGGAGCAAGTGGAATGTCTTTTACCTTCGAGAGACTATACAAATGTAAGTCTGATGATGAACTATGGAAAATTCCAAACTTCCCCAGATCTATTTACTTCAGACAGACACACCGACCTCCCTCCTCAGGGACCCAGTCTGGGGGCTGCACGTGGCATGGGGGAGCTGAGGGCGGTGTTGCCACACGGCTCGCTCGAGGGTGGACGCCACTGTTAGGTGGCGGAGGGAGGGCGGGCTGGCTGCCTGGCGTACGGCTCAGGTGTCAGATGCAAGATCTGGGCCAGTAACAGGACAGCTTGCCCCACGCAGGGAGGGTGGGGTTTTGACTCCCAGGGAAGGGTCTCACGAGGTTCAGTCCCTCTCCACTCTCAGTCTTTATTGACGCTGGGGGCCTTTTCTGAGACACTCATGATGTTTACGGGTCTGACGGCACAAATGTCTGTCCTAGCCCAGCGAAGGCCCCTCCCGGGAGCTCCTGACCCGACGGCCTGGGACACAAGTCCGGCTGGGTGAAGCCCACCGCCTTCTCCCTCAGCCGTGTGGCACTCCAGGCAGTCACTGGGTCGTGGTGCAGACCGCAAACATCTCAGAGCCGCGCTCTTCCCTCGACAATAACCTCCCTCGTGCAGCTTCCCCCTTGACCCCCTGCTCTGCCCACGTCCGCCTGGGCTTTCCCCCAACTGCACGACTCCCTCCCTGGAGAAGGAGGAGACCCTACAGCTGCTGAGAGGAGCAGGGGAGGGAGAACAAGAGTCCCAAACGCCACGCTGAGGGGAGGTGGGCCGAAGATGGAAAAGCGGGTCCCACACCAGGCAGGTCGCTGGAGGTCCCGCTGAAGCCGATTCAGCCGTCAGAGAGGGTCGACCTAAGGCGCGGCCTGCATGCTCTGGGGCTTTCCTTGCGTTAACTCTCTAGATCCTCAACAGTCCTGACACCGTGCAGGTGAGGAACCGAGGCAGGGAGAGACCCAGGGGCCCGCGGAGAGCTGTGGATGCCAGCTGGGCACCACGCTCCTGACCCCATACCACGAGGAGCTGGTGAGCTGAAGGCCGGAAGAAGGAGCGGAGAGCCTGTGATTCTCCTGCCGGGAAACCCGACAGTGAGAAAAGGGAGACGCCTGAGGGAAGGGCTGTGGGAGGGGAGATGAGCACGGCCCCAGGGGCGCTCTGCTCCCAAGGCCGCACAACTGCTGCTCATCTGGCCTGCTGTGGGGGCCGCCGTGCAAGGGCCGACCTGCGCTGCCCCCGAGGACCTCTAGCACGTCTGACGGCGCCGCTGCAGGGACGCCCGTGGCCGCTGGACTCATGCACTCTGGCTGCCCACGGGCAGCGCCTGAGACGCGCCAGCAACACACGCCGTCACGGAAGCTTCGTGCTCACCCCCGAGGGACGAGGCCACATGCCCCCAGAGGAGCACACCGAACGCCAGAGTCTGCCTCCCTGCTCGGGCGCCACCTGTGCTCAGTCTTCCTGACACTGAGGCCTCAGCGCGGAGCCAGGCTGCCTGAGCAGTAGCCGCCTTCTCCATCTGGGTTCAGAGGGAGACTGTGGGCACCTGCCTGATCAGGCCAGCAGGGTCTGCTGTGCCCCCAGAACGCACCTGCAGCTTGCAGACTGTGTGGGCGCTGCCGGGAGGCGTCCCACGCAGAGCTGTGGGGCTGTGCGCCCCCGGGCAGGGGTGTCCTGTGTTCTTCAGACAGGCCCACGGTTCAGCTGGGCCCTGGGGAGCCTGGAGAAGGCAGAGGGACGAGGCGATCTTCCGATGTGACAGCGTTCCCATTCCCCACCAAGCCACTTGTGCTCAGAGACAGAGTGACCATCATTAACTGACCTCCAGACGGGAGGCAACCCCCAGGAACAGGCCTGCAAGTGACGTCCAGATGAAGAGAGGAAACAGACTGACGTGGGCCATCTGGACATTTCTTGAAATGTGCAGTGAAACCTACAGTCCTTCCGAGGCCACACATGAGCTACGCCAACCGGCCGGCAGGACAGCTCTGACGCAGGCGCGCCTGGAAGAGGCACTCGGCCGCTCTCCTCCCTCCTCCCTCGGGGCCCACGTTCACGCTGGTCCCTTCGCTGTCTTCCCACTCCCGGCTGGTACTCCGCAATTCTGGAAACGCAAGCTCTGCATTTCCCCACATCCATGACGCCTGTGACCTTCTGAGAGGTACGAACAGCTGTGTCCTCGGTGGTAACACAGCATGAGGCACACACAGGAACAGAATCCGCGGGCCAGTGCTCGGCCGTCAGAGAGGGCACCTTCCCGTGACGGGCGGCTCAGACGCCAGGGAGGTGCGGTCCACGCCCTGGGTCCGCAAGGACCCCGGCTGTGGCGTCGCTGCGGGGTCCTGGTGACAACGGTAGGCACTGAAAGTGGGGGTCCTTGGGGCGAGGCTACAGCTGGAGTGAAAGGGAGATGGAAGCAAAGTGGGGCTGGAGGATTGGGGAGGCACAGACAGGGGGAGGGTCAGGTCACATCCCTCCAGGACTTACAGATTTCTAGTACTTTACCCCTGCCCACTTCTGGGCTTCAGGGAACAAAAGGAAAAGCCATGCAACTGTGGTGAGGCTGGAAGCAGCCAGAAACCAGGAGATGAGGAAGAGGCCCCAGGCCAAGCTGCCGGGACACGGGGCACCAGGCAAGCTCCAGGGTCTGGACAGAGGAGGGAGGAAATGCAGATCCTCACTGTACAGACGGGAAAACACACTCAGACGTTCAGTCGGTTTGCAAAGTTCCTTGGCCGGACAGCGCGGAGCGAGATGGGGACTCCGGCGATTGCGCTCCACCCTCAGGGGTGATGCGTGCGGTGCAGGTCGAGGGCGGAGCCACCTGACCCAGGGCGGCGATGCGGGAGGGCTGGGGTGGAACTCGGTCCCTCCAAGGCCGGGAGCTGGATGCTCTGTTCACCTGTCCAGGTGCTTCCCAAGTACACAGCTGCACACTGAGGTCTACCCTGGAGGCGGCTGGACTTGCCTTTATGGGCCCTTCAACACGGGAGAGGACGTGACAAGCACGGGGCCCAAGAGATTAATAACCAAGTGGGGAGCCCCAGAAATGCCTAGTGCTGACAGCCAGGGGAGCAGGTGAGAGCAGTCATCACCCACATCTGATAAAGCCACGGGAACATGATGCGCTGCCCTAACCGCCCGCTGAGAGCAGATCCAGCGCAGCTACTATACACCCCACCAAGGACGTCTGTCTTAACTAACTAAACGTACTTTATGCTATACGTGCAATTTAAGCGTGATTCACCACGCCATACTGACAGTTCTTTCACTAAACATACAGTGTAACTTCCTAGCTTATGGTAAAATTTTCTCAAAGAAAAACCAAAAGATAAACGACATAAAAAGTTAATAGTCTTCTACCCACGATGATGATGAAAGCCTACCTGAAAATAGAAGAACGCTTGACCGAACCAGTAATGCATCACGGTGACCTCAGCTGCGTCGTGCCTCAGGGGCCGCCAGACGAACTGAGTCATGATGGTCTGGATGACGAGGCTCAGGGCTAAGACGGGAAGATTGTGAGGTCTGAGGAGCAGCGCCGCCAGCAGAACTAACCCGCTGTGTATTTCCCAGAGGCCCACGGTCTTGACTGTGAAGTCATCAGCAGTGATCTGAGATTTAAGCAAGCCTTTGGTGCCCGTGAACAGAATGCCAAGGACAAAGACATAAACAAAACGAGCTTCGGTGATGCCCCTAAAGAAAGCAAAAGAAGTCAGATTCATTAGCACCAGCTAGAAAAATTCAAGCACACGTCATCCCATGAAAACCACGTGTCTACTGAGCTGACAGTACAAGCTTCAGGACCCACCCGCCGGGGGAGCTCTGTGGAAGTGAGGGCGTCTGCCTCTGCACATCAGCCTCCCAGGACGCCCCGCCCAGAGGCCGGCAGGCCTGTCCGCTCTGTGCTCACTTCTCTGATGGAGCCGGCTTACAGGAAAACTTGCTCCTGTGGCCCAAGGATCACCTAGGTGTAGGACCAGAGCCATTACTTGTAGCCGAAAGAACTGTCCACCTACTTTGCATAGTTAGTTTGAAAAACCACTGCAGTAGGATAAGGTCCAGCTCTGTCAGGAAATTCCGTAAGTTCATAAATGCTAAGACACAACCGAGCATGTTCACAACCAAGCAGATTTAAGTACGTGCTTGCATGTGTGTACAGACACACACATACAGTGGTGCGGTCCAGACTGCGGGTCTGGAGGAAGGTGGCGCCAGGTCAGTCTGGGCACTGCCACAGACGAGCTCTGCTGTTGGGGCAAGTTAATTACAACTTCTGATGCTCAGCTTCTTATTCATAAAATGAAGAGAAATGGTACCTACACCTCACAAGGCTGTCCTGACAATTAAACAAGAGAACGCACGTAAAGCGCTTGGCACACGGTAAATGTTAAATACTACTGTGGGTTAAGTACTTGAGCACAGTCATCATCTGTAAAGGATACAATTTATGGCACTATACATTCCTAAAACAGATTTCAGATCAATTCATAAATCAAACATTTTATACAGTACTAGAAAAGCTGATTATTTAAAGTGACGCTAAGTAAATCAAATTTTAAATGAAATGTTCACCTTAAGAATGTATCTGGGGACATCCTTGGTGGTGCAGTGGTTAAGAATCCGCCTGCTAATGCAGGGGACACGGGTTCAAGCAAGCCCTGGTCCGGGAAGATCCCACATGCAGCAGAGTCACTAAGCCCATGTGCCGCAACTACTGAGCCTGTGCTCTAGAGACCGTGAGCCACAACTACTGAAGTCCGCGCGCCTAGAGCCCGTGCTCCACAACAAGAGAAGCCACTGCAATGAGAAGCCCACGCACTGCAACAGAGTGGCCCCTGCTCGCCTCAACTAGAGAAAGCTGCACACAGCAATGAAGACCCAATGCAGCCAAAATTAAATAAATAAAGTAAATAAATTAAAAAAAAGAATGTATCTGTGTTGAAAACTGAATTTTCCTATATCAGATTTTCTTAGGAAAAGGTTTATACATTTTAAAAAAATAAACTTATTTATCTTCTTTATTATTTATTTTTGGCTGCGTTGGGTCTTTGTTGCTGCATGCGGGGCTCCCTCTAGTCGCAGTGATCGGGGGCTACTCTTCATTGCCGTGCATGGGCTTCTCACTGTGGTGGCTTCTCTTGCTGCAGAGCATGGGCTCTAGGTGTGCGGGCTTCAGTAGTTGTGGCACGTGGGCTCAGTAGTTGTGGCTCGCGGGCTGTAGAGCACAGGCTCGGTAGTTGTGGCGCACGGGCTCAGTTGCTCGGCGGCATGTGGGATCTTCCCGGACCGGGGATCAAACCCGTGTCCCCTGCACTGGCAGCTGGATTCTCAACCGCTGCGCCACCGGGCAAGCCCAGTTTCTGCGTTTTTAAAAAATGTTTTTTTTTTTTAGGATGATCAGTTTAATGTAAAGAGTGGAGCACTATCTACTGGCAACATGGAGACACGAGAGGCTGATATGAGGCCCGCCATGGGGCTCACCCTGGTGGAGGAGCTGGGGTCAGATGCAACCACGCCAAGGTGTGTGCTAAGCTGAGTGCTGATGACGGACCCACAGGGTCAAAGAGGGGGAAATGAGCAAAGGTCCAAGGAATCAGAGAAGTTTCCAGAAGAAAGGGGCTGGGTTCCGTATCAAGGAGGACTGACTGTGAACAGGAGGGGAGCGCCACCGGACGCCTTTAATGGGTCCACCTCTTGCCCTCACCAGCCAGCTGTGCCTTCACATCCAGAACCACTGAGCGTCGGCTTCTGCTCCAGCCAGGCCTGGGCTTCAGAGCGGAGATGAAAGTCAAGAGCTAAACGTAGAGGATTCTCGAATACTGATGGACAGCAGCGCCTGCGGGGGCTGAAAGGAGAGGAGCTGCTTTCAGGCAGACCTAGAATTAGGGCAGCTTTAGAATTGGGGCAGATCTAGAACCAAGAGGGGTCTAGAATCAGGACAGACCGGGGTGGAGAACGGAAGCGTTCTACGGGACGGATGTGAACCAAGCAGTGCAGGTTAATGAAAGGGTGCACTGGCCTATATTTTGGGCACCAACAAGGTACATGCTGTTCTATCCATGAAAGGTAAGGAAGTCATCGAAGTCTTGAAGTGAAATCAGGTGTATCCGAGAGGAAAGAGGAGTTTATTCATGTGTTGCACTTTGAGATTTAAACAAACACCCCTGGATTGGACGCCCTCACATGTGACATCCAGCCTTGACATCTGCCCAGAGTCTCAGACTTTGAAGTGAACAGTCTTTAAGATGTCTCCCACCATGCCCTCCCCACCTGACCTCCCTGCCTCAGGTGAAGGCCTGCCACTCTGCCGTCGCCTCAGCCAGGCCCTTGGCATCACCTTGACGTCCCACACCAGTTGACAGGTCTTGTTTCCAGGTGTGGCCCTTGTGCCCCTCAGCCACCCAAACAGCCGGGCCATAGCCCTCAGAATTCACCTTGACACCTTTTTAGAGAGTATAACACTTGCTTTTCTTTCTCTGATTAGGAAAGCAATACCAAACATCTAGAGAAGACTTAATACCTATCCTTCTCAAACTATTCGAAAAATTACAGAGGAAGGAATGCTTCCAAACTCATACTATGAGGCCAGCATCACCCTGATACCAAAACCAGACAAAGATATTGCACACAGAAAAATTATAGGCCAATATCACTGATGAACACAGGTAACAAATCCTCAACAAAATATTAGCAAACCGAATTCAGCCAAACATTAAATGGATCACACACCATGATGAAGCAGGATTTATCCCAAGGATGCAAAGATGGTTCAATAGCCACAAATCAATCAGGGTGATTCACAACATTAACAAACTGAAGAATGAAGACCATATGGTCATCTCAATAGATGCAGAAAAAGCAGTTCACAAAATTCAACACCATTTACGATAAAAAGAAAAAACAACTCTCTAGAAAGTGGGTATAGAGGGAACATACCTCAACATAATAAAGGCCACATACGATAAGACCACAGCTAACATCATACTCAGTGGTGAAAAGATCTAGATCAAGAACAAGACAAGGATGCCCACTCTCGCCACTTTTATTCAATATAGTATTGGAAGTCCTAGCCACAGCAATCAGATAAGAGAAAGAAATAAAAGACATCCAAATTGGTAAGGAAGAAATAAAACTGTCACTGTTTGCAGATGCCATGATACTATACATAGAAAATCCTAAAGACAATACCAAAAAACTACTAGAGCTCATCAATGAATTCAGTAAAGTTGCAGGGTACAAAATTAATAAACAGAAGTCTGTTGCATTTCTATAACTAACAACAAACTATCATAAAGAGAAATTAAGAAAACAATCCCACTGACAACTGCATCAAAAGAATAAAATACCTAGAAATAAATCTAACTAAGAGGTAAAAGACCTGTATTTGGAAAACTATAAGACACTGATGAAAGAAACTGAAGACAACACAAACTGATGGAAAGATATCCCATGTTCTTGGATTGGAAGAATTAATACTGTTAAAATGACCATACTATGCAAAGCAATCTACAGATTCAATGTAATCCCTATCAAAATACCCATGGTGTTTTTCACAGAACTAGAACAAAGAATTCTAAAATTTGTAGGGAAACACAAAAGACCCCAAATAGCCAAAACAATCTTGAGAAAGAAGAACAAAGATGGAGGTATCACGTGCCCTAACTTTAAACCATATTACACAGCTACAGTAATCAAAACAGTATGGTAATGCACAAACACACACACACACACATAGATCAATGGAACAGAAGAGAGAGCCCAGATGAACCTACACTTATACGGGCAATTAATCTACAACAAAAGAGGCAACAATATACAATGGGGGAAAGACAGCCTCTTCAATAAATGGTGTTGGGAAAACTACACAGCTACGTTTAAAAGAATCAAACTGGACAACTCTCTTACATCATGCACAAAAATAAATTCAAAATGGATTAAAGACTTAAATGTAAGACCTGAAACCGTAACTCCGAGGCTTACCCACTACTGTTGGCCAACTACCTTGTTTTTTACTCTGTGCAACTGTAAAGTAATGCTTCAGAGAGCATGCCCATATCCCAGTCTCTCGCCTCACCTCTGGTTGTATTTTTGAGATAAATTCTAGAAGAGGACACCCAAGTCAGAGGGTTGGACAAAGTCAAGGTTCTTAACACGTTTTACGAACAGCCCTCCAGAACAGGCTCTGCCCACCCCAGCCCACATCACCATTAAAAACAAAAAAGCTGCCACTTTGACATGCAAAAAGTGGTCCTGACGATTCAATCACCATGAGCCCCCGCTCCAGGAACTCACGTAAGTTACGGGAAAGTTTGGTTTTCTGGCATGCTTCACCCCCCAACTCCTAGGCAGCATCCACTCGTTATTATCCTCATTACTAGTTACTTCTTGATGGAGCAAAACTGAATCCTTTAAATTCTTTATTTTTAAAGAACCCCTTACTAAAAAACAATAAATAAATCTTAGTGACCTTACTTCCAGGTTATTCGTCTCTCTCCTTTCAAAAAAAGAGGCTAACAGAATTGGTTCACTGAGGCATTGTCAGTAACCGTTGACAAAATCACAATTCACAAAGACCAAACTCCAATGTTCTCAAGATTGCATGGCATTTTTTAGTACATAAAACATTAGAACAGATCTAAAAACAAGTGCTTGTGTCTGCCAGTACACTTACTTTGAAATGTCTTTGTTGTTTTGCTGCCAGGGGAACAGCAGATTTCCAATGGCCACCCTGTAGCAATAGATGCCCAGCAGGCCAAACGCCATGGCCACTTTTGATGCCAGGGAGCACCTCTTCTGAACCAACACAAAAATCATGATGAGGGAAACTGCGGCCAGAACAGACAGTTCAGCCTTATGATCAGAGCTGAAATGAAATGTAAAATGCCAACAATTACTACCAAGGATAACTAGCGATATTATGGATTCACACCAAGTGGCTTTCTAAGAACTGTAGTAAAAAGAGCTCATTTTCCTGAAAAGCAAAAAAGAAAATTTTTTGTTTTTTAAATTCAAACAGAGGTTCTTAAAGTGGAACAAATAAAGGGCCGTTAACCCAATCTCTCATTGCTCATTCACAACTGGTAGCTACCATCAGCTCTGCACTGGCCAGGGCAGCGATATATTCAACACTGCCCGCTGGCTGCCCTGGTGCCCCCTTTCTGGGGCAGCCTCATTTCCCCAACCACAGGTGAAGAGGCTGTGTGCAAAGTGCACATCTACCAGCGTGTGCCCGCTCACGGGAGACGCACACATCCTGGCACTGTCCTCTTCCATTCACTCGTCAGTGCACACAGACTCACGCAGGAGCGTCTGCCCCCTCCCAGGCGGGGAGACCTGGTGAAGAGGCTGGGCACGTGGCTGTCACAGGCCCTCTCTCTGCCCGGCCCTTGCCCACCGCTCCCTGCCACCTCGGCGAGCTGAGCCCTGGGAAGGCAGGGCTCTTTCCCGTGCTAGTCACTGCAGCTCACACTCACAAAGCCCACGTGTTCACGGGCCGTTAACCCGAGGCATGTATACGCCACGCGGAAAGACGAACTTGGGAAGATGCAGAGGAAAGGAGGCCAGTGTCAGGGCACGGGTCCCGGGAATGGCAGACGGTGATCGGGGCCACGCTGGGGCCTCTGGTGTTGCTCTGTAAGCTGCATGTTCCATGCAGATCCTGCATTGTCAATTGTCACAAATGGAAAATGGAGCATAGGGACGGTGATTGGGCGTCTCTCAAAGGCTCCGCCCTGGAGGAGGAATCACCGAAACTGCAGCCTCTTTACAAACTGACAGGGAGAATCGTGCTGCAGGAGGGGAGCGCCCTTGATGGAAAGGGGTGGGGGTCCAGTGTGCTGGAGGAGGGTCTAGACCCAGGAGTGGGCACAGCTGCACCCTGGAGAGTGGGCCAGGGGTGGTGGCGGCATCCCTACACACCATGTTAGTGCATCTGTGGGTGGAAATCAGCAGATCTTCCCGCAGTGCTGCAGCTTCCCAGGAAAATAAGAAGTGAGGTCGTTGTGCTGCCCCAGCACGCTCTCATCCTCACGTGCTCTGGCTCTGCCTGGTGCTGCCTCAGCTCCCCTCTGCTTTCACACCCCAAGCGCAGACAGGCCAGCGCCCTCTCTTCAGGGTTGCTGTGAAAATGAAATGAGTGGGCACACAGCAGGAACCTGAAAAACGCTACCTGTGATTACTATGGTTGCCGAAGGTTTGCTAGTACTGTTAACACTTGGTAGAAATTTATCATGAGCATTATTTGGCCAGAGGAATAAACAAGCTTACGGCCTTTGATGTACAATTCCAGGTATCTTCCAAAAGGACTGTGCCAGTGTGTGGCCCCAGGACTCCCCGGTGCTCGCCAAGCCTGGGTTTTTGTCCCCTCCCTCATCACGTATAAAACCGCACATTCTTATCTAACTGAAGTTCCCGAATCACGAGCAGGAGTGAGCACTTCCTGTTCTCTCCTTTGCCACTTCCTCCTTTAGGAACGTGTCTACGACCTTCCTGAGCCCTGCTTCCTGCTGACAATTCTTACAGAAGCTCTTCCCAGCGATCCGACAGTGACCCTTGTCACTCTTGGAAACACTTTTTCATTTCACTGCTCCCATACTTTAGTTTTCTAAGCCTTCACTGACAGAGAGTAAAACTTATGATATGACCAAATGCTGGTCTTTTCTGTCCTAGTTTCTTCTCTGTACTTCAATCCTCTGTATCTGCTATACTTTCTACTTCATTTCCCAGCCACTCGTGAGAGGCCTCAGAGGAGGCTGAAGGCTCACCTACAGGCTCCAGCCAACGCAGCTGCCCTTCCTGGTGGTGGGGAGAGAAGGGCGGAAGCACAGAAGGCAAAGCCACTCTCCCAAGGGCTCCTGGGCACAGGCCCTGCCAGCCCGTCACCCCAGCCTCGCACCAGCGGGGCAGGGCAGCGAGTGACAAACTACATCCTGCTGCAGTGATCATTTTAAAATTCACAGGTTCTCAAACATGAACACTTACAGGGATTCAGCGATAAAAAACCAAACTATCAAGCTAGCCTCAAATAAATTCACCTCTCAATGTCAAATCATGGGTTAGTTTTCTATTTCTTCAGATCTCAAATGCCATTTCTATCCTGAATATGAAAAACAGGCCTACGGAGGGTCTGGCCCGAGGTCACGGCTTTTGCCCTCACCTGGTGAGCCAGTGCCCCAGGTCAGGCCGGTGGGCCCACTGCACACCCGTCTGGTTCAGTGACCGAAGCAGCCGGCAGCAGGTCAGAATCAGCCACGGGCTCGCCAGCACCATCCACCTTTCAGGGCCTCTGAGCGCTCCCAGGGGAGAGGGGTGCCTGGACGCTCTGTCGAGCTCCCACACGTCAGGGCCAGGGCTCTTGCCCTGTGGGGCCGCTGCGACCCCGTCAAAGTCCTCTCCCGCGTGCGGGCAACTCTGAGGCGCACAGTCGTCTCCCAGAAAGCAGTTTCTGTAGATTTCGTGGCACAGAGCTAGACACAGCGTGTTGACGAGGAAGTACCACGTCTGGGGCTCCTCTTCGATGAAGCTGCTTGCGCCCAGACTCAACGTGTGGCCCACGGTCCCCAGCAAGATGAGAAGATCTAACTCCGACCACCTTGAGTTGCACTGAGGTGGATTCTGTAAAAAGGAAAATGTATTTTATATGGGAAAAATCTGAACAGCACATCATCTTCTTGCTGCCCGAGCTTACAGCTTTCGCTCACAGAACCTAACCTGCCGTGACAGACACCTGCTGCCCCTCACGCCCGGCACCCACTACTCCCCGTCCCCCCGAGCACCGCCAGGCGGACGTGGAAACAGCAGGGCGGTCCTCCCCGGACTGCAAGTCCTAAGCTGAGTGACAAGGAGACTGAAGCTGTCTGGACCCAAGCAGTCTCGGCAGTGCCGGAGCCTGCAGCATTGCCCACCAGTCCCAGGCCGGACCCTCCTTGCAGCCTGTCCTTGCCCTCTGAGCCACTGCCTGTTACTGGAAACCAAAGAGCCCCAAGGGTGTATTCCACCGAACCAGACACCTAAGTTCTCCAAGAACTTTCCAGAAATCCAGAGAGTTTCCATTACAGCAGTTGGCATCACAGTACTAGCCCGTAAATACACTAATTTAAAGCATTTAAAGTAAAATGAGGACTCCATGGCCGTCATTCAGTACTACTCAATATTTGTTCTGCTAACTGCGTGCAGCTAGTACATGCCAGAGCTTGATACTGTGAGCCTGCTCAGGCCCTGGAGAATCAGACTGCTCTAGGGAAGCCCATGCTCCAGCGGGGAGACATATGTGTGGTAAACGACACCACACAGGTTGGGGGGGGCGTCTGTGGCCCTGTGACGAGTCACTGCACTGGGTCCCTTGGGCTCTGGGCACTGTGGACCAACTGGGACTGCCCACCTCTCTCTCACCACCCTGCCACCACAAGCAGCTGATGAATGAAGGTGTCAGAGGCCAAAGGCTGCAAGAATTCTAAAGGAGAACATCAGTCTAGCAGAGGAAACTGCATTTTATGAGGCAGGATGAGGGCGGGGTCTGTCTCCTCTTGGCCCCCCGTCAGCCAGCTGCCTGTCCCTCTGTGCCAGCCGCTCTGGACAGTCCCCTGCTTACAGCGCCAGGGACCCTGTCTTTCTAACTGAGAAGGAAGGCATGAGACCTCATAGCACAGGTCTGAGCGTGTCAAGTCGGGATGCCCAGGGACCCGGGAGACCAGCCCCTGTGAGCACGTCCTGTTGGCTCCCATGAAGGGTGGGCCCTTTCCTCGGCTCCCATCAGCACCATGCCTGGTACGCACCAGGGGCTTAACCCGTGTCTCATCAGCTGGAGGAACAAGAACAGCCTATCTGGAAAGCCGGCCTTACCTTACTCAGACGCTTTCCGCCGGCAAACATCCCGGTGAGAGCAGACAGGACTGCGCAGAGCAGTGTGGAAATCAGCACCATCACTCCGCCTGCCGTCAGCCACGGGAGGCTGCACAGGTAGCACGTTCCGCCTGCGGAGGTGCACACGGTGACGTGGAGCGCTACGAGGCCCAGGGGCAGCAGGTAACAGAGCAGAGAGAAGGCGGGCGACGGCAGAGGGACGTCCAGCTCGGCCTTGCCGCTCAGTGCCCGGGGGCTGCTGAGCAGAAGCAGCGCGAGGACCTGCAACAAGAAGCAGCGGTGGCGTCCGCGACTCCACCACGCAGGGGGCTCTCCCTTCGCTTTTCTAGAAACTTTCTACGTCCTTTAAACTACCCAATCCCGGCCAAGCTAGGTGCCCAGTTTAACAGCGGAGCCGCGACACTGCACAGGCAGCCATACCTCCAGGACCAGGACGGTCCCCACCGCCATGGAGTAGACGTCATACTGGGCTGCTTGTCTGCTCAGGGACAGGCTCAGGGCCCTCAGCGCGTACAAGTACTGCCTGCGAACCTTGCTTCCCAGGTTGGAAAGGACTTCTGAGCTATTCTCCTCCAAGTACAGTCTGACCCAGTTCCCGTGCAACCTTTCGGACACTTTAAACTGCTCAAACCCAGGCTCTGCCGAGAAGAAAAGGCAACACACACATATCACCGACACGCACGCACGTGTGTGATTGTAATCTCAGAGTGCTCAGTTATTCACGGCACATGGCAGAGCCTGACACCTAACCAAGATGAACTCCGGGGCTGGGGGTGGCTGCCAACACCTCCGGTAAAACCTCAACAGCGGATGAAGCCAGCCTGTCCTCTGCCGTCCCTCCTGCCCGCCAGCCCTCGGTGCACGCCACGGACAGCAGCGTCTGCCCGCTGCTCAGCCCCGCCTTCTCCGCCTCCCGCTTGCCGCCTCCTCCCCCTTCTCTCTCTCCACTCTTCTTCCTCAAGGTGCAGTACAAAACGTCCCAGGAATGCACTGCATGAGAGCCCTCAGTTCTACAAAATCCTTCCGACCCTCACGCTCTGGGTGAGGACGGGGCAGGCAGGGGCCTGACACCCGCTCCACCGCGTGCCCCTCCCCGAGGCAGGCCGGCCCCTCCTGCCTCTCACTGCCAGAGGCCCTCTTTCACCTGCTTCCCTTCTTCACCAGTCTTCTTTGGGAAGGGGTGGCAGTCTCCCAGCCCTCCTACCACAACGCTGAGCTATGTCTCCCACGCACCACACCGGCTGAATGGTCCACGGCCGACATAAAGCCAGGGCTGCGTGATGGCTCGTGGATGGAGCCCAGCCCCAGCTGCAGGCGGCTCCCCACTGGGGACGACAGTGGCGCGCCGCCCAAGGCCAGGGGTCTTGCCTTCCTTCCTTTCAGGGCTGGACCAGACTCAACTGTAACTCGGCTGGTCGGCTGAGCAAGAACTTCTCTCCCGAGACTCCCTGGTACCTAACATGCTCTTTCAACTTCAAGCAGAGCTGTTCCAAGGTGGTCTGGGCCATGCCTTTCAGGGGCCTTGGCCCAGCCCACCAGCAGTGCCCCCACCCCGCCTTCCCTGATCACAGCCCGGCATCCTCACGGCACAACCCCTGAGCATGGGCCCCGATGCCTGCAGCCCCACCACTGCTGCTGGAGCCAGCTGACCTGTACCAAGTGCTGGTGGCAGGCATGACCCTAAGCCCTCACTCAGGTCCTCTCCCAGTGACCTATGGGACTGGAAAGGTTAGACACCCATTTCAGAGAGGAGGCAACTCAGACACCCGCTCATGGGCAGGCAGGTGAGAGCTGGGGTCTAAGTCTGGATCCAAGCTGGTACCCGTACTTGCTACACCCCAAAGTCAAAGACACGGGGGCACCTGTGTCTGCACCCCACCGCCTAGAGTCCCAGAGACACGGGCGCACCTGTGCATGCGTCCAAACAAAAATGGGCTGAACACTGACTACATGCTAGATGCGTCAGAATAGGTCCTGACAATGTGGGTCTGTGATCCAGCAGGGTTGTCACACATGCATGAAACTACAAATAGTGAAAAATACTACGGAGGGAAAATATACTATAGACGGAATGGTGAGAGACCCTTGGTAACGGAAAGGGAACTGACTTAAGAATGGGGTTGAGTGTGGGGGACAAGGGAGGTCTGACAGTGAAGCTAAAATGTAAAGGATGCCCAAGAACTAACCTGTGGAACAGGTAGAACAGCATCCAATCAGTAGGAAGAGCACACGCAAAGGTCCAAAGGTGATAACAGCCCCCACTACGACCAAAAAGTGGTCAGACGAGCGAGCTGCATCAGACTGGGGTGGATATCATGGCAGGCCTTGACATCCTGGATGGGGGTGTGAAGCCCTGGGGGTGCTTTCTGGTTCCGGGGACTGGCCTCTTTTCATTTCACAGGCTCATTACGGCCACAGCCACTGCAGTGCTCAATCCTCCCTACCCTGCTATCCCTGAAATAAGCAAACGACCCCACCGTTTTCTGGGTTTCATTTTTATTAGTTGTTGGTATAGGAGAAAGGACACACACTACCAACAACAACGGATTTGCAAAAGCTACCAAACTCATACGCTATTTGCCTCTGGTCTGCACTGAAATGTGCACAGCGGTCGGGCCTCACCTTTGACAGAGCTGCTGGCCGGGCTGTCTCACGATCTAAGAGCTTGTGCTCCCCATGCCCTCCTGCCACTCAGGACATCTGGGTCCCAACCACTCCCCGATGGCAGGGTGTGTCTTCCACAACCAACTCAAGGTCAGTTTACATCTCCCCACAAACTCACAGGCGTTCACTCCACTGGGCAGTACCCCACCACTTCAAGTAGGCAGACCTGCCAACATCCCATCAAATGTTGCCTCAAACTGGGAGGTGACCTCCTCTGCATTTCCCAGCGAGCCCCAGCCCCAGCGTCAAACATTAGCCTTGACGTCCCTGGATGGGTCAGAGTAAACTGATTGAAAGTATGGTCCTGGGGAGCTGTCCTACCAAGATATAAACACCCTCAAAAAAAAAAGAGATATAAACACCTCTAGTTTCTCGCAGTCCTTAAAACTAAGGACACACCCCGCTCGGGCCCCATCCACCTCAGATGCCAGACCGTTGCCCTGTCCCTGGTCCTCACCTGCACCCACGCCAGCCAGGCTGTCTCCACGTGAACCGCTCTGTCAGCAAAGTTGCTGAGACCTCACCTGCCGTATGAGCGGACGGTTCTCAGTTCCTCATTTTATTTTTGGCCACGCCGCGTGGCTTGCGGGATCTTAGCTCCCGGACCAGGGATTGAACCCATGCCCCTTGCAGTGGAGGTGTGGAGTTTTAACCCCTGGACCGCCAGGGAAGTCCCCTCAATTCCTCATTTTATTTTACCTCGAACCCCATTCAACACACATGTTCACTCTCTCCTTCTTGAAATTCTTTCTTTATTGGCTTCGTGGACACTGACCCCGCCCCAGCCCCCCAGCATACACACAAGCACCCTGCCTTGCAAGCCCGCTCTTCCCACAGCCTTCCCCACCTCAGTGACGCTCACTGCATCCTTTCACTGTTCAGCTGCAAACCCCAAGTTGTTCCTTATGTCACTGGATTGCTTCACCTCACATCCAGTGCATCAGCCAATCCTACCTTCAAAGCAGATCCAGAACCAACCATTTGTCCCGGATCCCACTGCCTGGGCCCTCGCTCCCTCCCCTTGCACTGAAGTAGCGCACCAGCCTCCTGGCTCTGCTGCAGCACAACACAGCCCTCCACACGGGCACCTGAGAGAGCCTCTGAAAATGCAAGTGGAAGGTTTCAGCTCTGCACAACACCCTGCAGGAGCTCCCCACTTACTCAGAATGGAAGTGAGAACCCCTTCAATGTCCAAAAGGCCCTCAGCCCTCAGCCCTCATCTCCTTCTGCCTTCTGCCAGTTCCAGCCACTCGGGCCCCCGGTCACTCCTTGACTGTGCAGGCACATCCCCACCACAAGACTCTGCGTCTGCCACAAGGCTCCCTCCCAGGCCAACCTGCCCCAGTGGCCCTCGCCCACCTGCATCCTGGTTGAGCCTCTTCCTAAGGTGCCCATCACTATCTGACATCTGTCGTTGCTTTCCTCTCTCCCCCGCTCTGGATGATAAGCTCCACGAGGGCAGAGCTCTCCTCCTGCTGTGTCTCTAGTCCTTCCAACAGCCCCTGGCCAAACAGGAACTTAGTGAAAAAAATTCAGCACTTGCTGAATAAGTAAATCTATGAAAGATTTTGACTTACATGGTTGCATCTGTGGGTGTTGCTAATGGTGATAGTCAGGGTTCTAATGAAAAGGAACACACAGTCAAAGACTGCTGTAGTGCACACCACGGGGACATCAGGCGCGATGGAAACACACACACAGCATGAGAGATGTTAGCAGCTGCTAAGCGGCTTACCTTTTTTATATGATGGAACATTCTCCTGCAACAACTTGCTAAGCTGTACTGTATTTAAATGTAAAAATCTCAGTTGTTCCCTCATTGGCTTTCCTTCTATAACTGGGAATATAAGATTGCCGACGCTGCTCTTTGGAATCGGCAGACCAAGCCCTATCGATAGTGTTGCAGCCAAATCAGTCTGTTGAATATACTTTGGACGTCTGACGTCACCTAGAAAAAAGAAGACAGCTTGAGTGACAGGCCCTAGGACACATGTGATGGTGGTCACTCCTCAATTTGACCTTCTACAAGTAACGTAAGTCAAATCACCCATCTCTTCAAACCGTCCTGTGTAGATTCAGACGGAAACCACATCGTTGTTTTTCACGTCAGTAAAAACACTGCATCCTCATTTTTTGCGGAGCCTGGTGCGTCCCTAAAAAGCAGCACACAATACGCGGGAGAGGCACTAACGCAGGAAACTCAACACCGCGCGTTTCACAGCGTGGGGTGGATGCCGAGGGATGTTCACTTTGGTGAGGTCAATGGTCACCCTGCTGAACGAGGGTGAGGGTGGATCTCTGGCGGCCCTGCTCCGCTGCAGTCAGAGCAGTCCACGCAGCCCCACAGGGAAGCTGATGCAGACTTCTCCACGCATCCTGAGCAGCAGCAGGTGCCTCTACTGGGGAGAGCAGAACAAGGCTGGGTCCAGCCGGGCCAAGTTCCATAACCAACTCTGACAAGCGAGACACCGCCTACCAACAAGTCCAAGGCCAGCAGTGGCTGGCCAGCCTCCGAATTCCTGCCAGGAGAACGGGTGTGACGTCAGGACACTGGGCTCAGGCTCCTGCTGTGCCACCATCCAGTGGGAGGCTTTGGATAAGAAACTCAGAATTTTGTCATCTGTAAAGAGAGCATCTGGCCCACAGACCTCAGAAGCTACAGTGCAGGTCTTGGGGGCTGGGGGGTCACCAGGAGAGTCTACCCGGGACAGGCAGTGCCAGTCAAGTCTCTTAGACACTCTAGTGTGAGTTTATAAAGCTTTTGCTTTGATTGTGGCAATTTCTGGTTGTATACAATTTTTCTTTTTAATTTGATGAGATGTATTAACCTTTTCTTGACCAACCATTCACTGATGGCTTCCGGGTTCACTCAGAAGAACATTTCCACCCAACATTATTATTTGTTTCCTTCTAGAATTTTCTTACATTAGGTGCTTTGATCTGAAACAAAACAAAACCCAAAACAAAAACCCCACCTTAAATTGCTTTTGCTCTGATATTAGCGATGGTGCTGGTCTTGTGCTGAGACCACTGAGGGCCTCACACGATACTCCGTCAGATCCGAGGGTACTGACAATCGGGATTCTAAGCTCGGGAGGAAGACAGCACAGGTGAAAGATCTCAGGAGGTAATTTTACAGCAGTGAAGCGAAGGGCGAGTTATCAATACGAACTCAAGATCAATTTTATTTTAAAGAGATTTCCTCACTTTGTACAGAAATGAGTAAGCCAGTATGCATGAGCACTGCTAGCTGTGAGACGGTGGTCCTCAAAGACCCCTTTCCACTGAAAGGAACCAGGGCATCTTGGAGAAGCAGCTGATTTCAGGTCCAGGGAAGGGCTTGTGCACAAGCGGCTGGGACACCTGCTCAGACTAGACAGCAACAGAGCCCTCAGAGATACTAAGGCCTCTGGGACTGTAAGGTCAGAAGGACTCAGGAGGTCATCTGAAGATGTTCCCAGTTCCCAAAGATGGGACAAATGGAATATTAGATAATATTAAATAGTATCTATAGTGAATTGAAACAAGCTTAAATCCATGAGTTCAAAATGTCCCAAAAATAAAAATAAAAACTAATTGGTCATAGTTGAAGCACGCTAGTGAACTCATAGTGAACTAATTCACTGATTTGAAACTGGGAATTAATTGGGAAGAATAAGCCGTCAGTGACCTCCTCTCTCTTATATAAATGGTAGTGCTGGGTAACCAAAAAGTAGATGGGGGAAGATTCTCTTTACTGAATTATTTTGGCTAATTAGTGAAAAAAAAAAAAAAAAAGGACTTACAGAATTAAAACATCACTATTTGTAAACTCTAGTGAATTAGTGGCCCTAGGTGGGCATCAGTGGCTACTGACATCACCACACAGCAGACAAGTCGGACACTCTGTGCCTCCTGCTAGCAAGAGTCTGGTCCAAACCAACCGAACCAACAGGATCTGAATCTGCTCATGACTCCAGGTCAGGCGGGATTTACCGGATGAGCAAAGGACATGTTAGCAGACAATGCAGAGAGAGACTCCACAGGACAACCGACCAGGTTCTTCAACAGATAATCATAATAAAAGAGGATGGGGATGGAGACATATAAATTAAAAGAGACTTAGAGACGTATCAACAAGAACTGACATTACTTTAAAAAGAATGTGGGGAATTCAAGCCTACGGATGCTCTTGAAAACTATGAAGGTTTTGGAGGTAAGCAACTAAGAGGAAGCTGGAGCTTCATGAGAGCAACAGGTTAAACCACAGGCCAGCTGGAAGTTTACCAGAGAGGATCAGGGAGAAAAGACAGCTAAGAAGGGCTCCCCTGGCATCAGAAGAGACTCAAAGACTGGCCTCGAAATGATTTCTGCAAAGTGGCCCAAATAGGATGAGACCAGACTGCAGAGCACATTGATTATAAATTGTCGAAAACGAGACAGCAATCATCCTGCAATGAGGGGAGCCAACAGCTGGGTGGGTGTGGCAGCAAGAGAGGCAACAACTTAGAGCCGCCACAGAAAGTGACCGTCACAGAGCTCCGCTGGCTCCCAGGGCGCGGCGCCCTCACGGGAACGACAGCAGACTTTACAAGTGGGGGTCAAGGCTTCCCTGGAGCAGTCCAGCCAAGGTACTCAACAAACCAACACGCAAACAATGACGACAGGCCCTTGGAGGGGAGGGGAACAGTAGCTAGAGTTACTGCAATATAGTATTTAATGTTCAGTTTTCATCAAAAACTCCAAGCAATTATGCCAAGAAACAGGAAAGTACAATTCAAAGAGAAGAAAAAGCAGGCAACAGAATCTTCCTGGGAAGGGCCCAGATGTCAGAGTTAACAGACAAAGTCTTCGAAGCAGTCATCGTAAATGTGTTCAAAGGACTAAAGGAAACTATGCGTAAAGAAGTAAAGGAAGGTGTGATGGCAGTGTGCCATCCAATAGAGGTTATCAACAGAGCGGCAGGAATTATAAAGAAGAACCAGAGGGAAACTCTGAAGTTGAGAAATATAATAACTAAAATGAAATATTCACTGTAAAGGCTCAACAGGAGATTTTCAACTGGCAGAAGAATCAGCAAATTTAAAGACAGACTGATAAAAATTATGCAACCTGAGAAACAGACAAAAAATCTTCCAAATTTGATGGGAAACATCAAATTGACACATCTAAGAAGCTCGATGAACTCCAAGTTGGACAAACACAAACTAACGGACATAATAAAAATGTTGAAAGACAAGGAGGGAAAGAAGGGAACCTAATTAGATTAATGATTGATTTCTCATCAGAAACCACAGAGGCCAGAAGGCAGTAGGACAGCACATACAAAGAGCTGAAAGAAAAAGACCAGTCAACCAAGAATCCTACATCCAGCAAAATGACCTTTCAAAAAGTCAAGGTGGGGCTTTCCCTGGTGGCACAGTGGTCGGGAGTCCGCCTGCCGATGCAGGGGACACGGGTTCGTGCCCCGGTCCGGGAAGATCCCACATGCCGCAGAGCGGCTGGGCCCGTGAGCCATGGCCGCTGAGCCTGCGCGTCCGGAGCCTGTGCTCCGCAACGGGAGAGGCCACAACAGTGAGAGGCCCGCGTACCGCAAAAAAAAAAAAAAAAAAAAAGTCAAGGTGAAATGAAGACATCCACAGACTAAAAAAGCAAAAACGACAGTTCATCGCTAGCAAACCTGCCTTACGAGAAACCCTGAAGGAAGCTCTTCAGGCTGAAAGCTAGTGACTCCAGATGGTAATCTGATCCAGTTTAAAAAAAAAAAAAAGCAAAGAGTACCAGAAATTGTAACATAGTTATAAAAGACAGCATGAATACATTTTTTCTCTTAAATTCCAAAGCAATTATATAGAACCATATATATGTGTATATAAAACCACACGTGTGTGCGTGTGTGCGTGTGTGTGTGTGTGTGCGTGTGTGTCTATATATGTTGTCAGCCTACAACATATAGAAATGGAATGTATCTGACAACAACAGCACAGGTGAAGAGTAGCGAAGCTGTACTAGAGAAAGAAAATGACACCATAAGAAAATACATGTCCACACAGAAACTTGTTCATAAACGTTATCTACAGCATCATTCATAATAGCCAAAAAGTAGCAACAACCCAAATATCCATCACCTGATGGACGGATGGATGGACAAATGTGGTGCATCTGTACAATGGAATATTATTCAGCAACAGAAAGGAATGAGGTCCTGACAACTGCTACAATGTGGATGAACCTTGAAAACATTACCCTAGCGAAAGAAGTTGGTCACACAGACCATTTACTACATGGTCCATTTATTAAAAGACCATTTAGACACTACATTTATTACATGGAATGCCCAGAAGAGGCAACTCTGTAGACAGGTAGATGAGTGATTGCCGGTGGCTGGGGTGGGTGTGTTACTGGGTTGGGGGAAGTGGTGGTGACCACTAAAGAGGTGATATGTCCCAAAATTGACAATGACGATGGCTAACCAACTCTGAATGAACTAAAAGGCTCAAAAAATAAGCGTGATGACAAGACAGTATAACTACCCTTAAAGCAAACAAACAAGTAAACAAAATAAGAAAGAGCTCAGACTCACTGTTGGCACTGAGGTCAGCCGCGTGAGTAGCCCATGCAGGCAGTTCCTATGCACAGCCGCCCTGGCCCTTCCTATCTGAAGATGTGTCAGGCCTCCCAGGGAGGAGATCCTTAAATACCCATCTGAGCAATGAAACATCAGCACTTTAGTTAAAAATAACCCTAACATTCCTGTAATAAAAGCATGTCAGCTTAGTTGTCTCTTCTCCCCCCAGGCTATAAGCTCCCTGTCTGTAGTGCCGGCACAGCGCCTAGCCTACCGTGGGCGCTCAGTACCCCTCTGCTGCATGGGTGGACAGATGGATGTGTTTCTGGCCTGGGGCTCTCACTGAGGTAGAGGAGCCCCACGGGACCCTGCTTTGGGCGTGCAGAGCGGGAAAGCTGGGTGTATGGAGGCCAGTGCTCTGATGGGCACTGCGTGCACTCACTGGAAGGCAGGCTCCAGCTGGGCACCCAGGAAAGGCTCAGGTTACAAGAGCCAAAAACTTATACCTTAGGAGGTCAGACACCCAAAGAGGCAGTGCTGTAAAAAGACAAAAGGAAACAGGTGGAGCTTCTTCCCCAACCAACCCCTACTCAAGTGGAAGACTCATTCACTCCATAAATATTTTCAGCGTCCACCAAATGCCAGGCAATGTTGAGACCCAAGGCATACAGTGATGAATAAAACAGACTCTGCTCTGCCCAAGTGTAGCGCACAGCAAGGAGAGAATTGGACGCAACCACACGATTCAGGCTGTGATTACAAACCACGCGAAGGATGACGGCAGAATACACGAGCACTGTGAGACGACCGGAAGGAAGGTGGTTTGGATTTTTGGCTGAGACCAAGGACGAGCGTATGAGCAGGCTGAGGGGCTGAGGAGCACGGGGTCGGGTGCGTGAGGAAGAGTTATCACTTGGAGGACCTGCGGGAGAGGTCAGGATTCAGCGAGTAGTGAAGGATGTGGCTCAACACAAAGCCGTGAGGGAGGCGAGAAGTCTCACGCGGGAGTTTTACTGTATCCGAGGTTCAGCTACTGAAAGGTGGCACATGTGGGCGCTGGGAGCCGGGCGTTTGGGCTCATGCGAGGAGCAGGGAGGGCAGATCGAGGTGGACGCCCACGTTTCCAACTTGAAGAGCCGCGTGAATGGCGCCATCTGTTGACGGGGAAACAGGGAGGGCAGATTGCAGGTGAAGTCACGTTTGCTCTGCCTGTGGAAGATCCAGGCGGAGGCATCAGCAGGCAGTGGAGTAGACAGTCTGGAGGTTGGAAAAGGGGAGACAGCTGGAGGGATAAATCTGACACGTGTGAGCCTATTCATGGCATTTAAAACCATGGGAGTGGATGAGATCATCTCAGGAGTGAACGCAGAATGAAACAAAGGCAGTCCAGAAAAAAGGCCAGGGCAAGGAGGCTAAGCCAGCAAAGACGACTGGACAGCAGAGGGAGAGGGAGAGGGAGACCAGAAACGTGGAGGTCCCAGGACTAGGGGTCAGCACTGCTGAGCGGTGCTGAAGGGTCACCCGAGAGAAGCCAGAGCGTCCAGTGTGGAAACAGCTGGTGAGCTGGCTGCCTGCGTGTGACGACGTGAGGGGGCAGAGGCTGTGCACAGGTCTGTGCTGGTCGAGGGCACCGGCGTGTCTGGGCTGGAGAGCTGCGCTGTGTCTGAGCGCTGAATGCGGGCCCTCAGTCCTACTCAGTCCTGCTCCTGTGGTTCTCGCTGACGTTGCTGTTCAACATATAGTCTCAGATAACGGATACTGCTTCTTAACTTAAAATTTTTATGTTTCTCTCAATTCATACGTGCACTTCAGATGTCTCGAAGCCACTGGCACTCTTTACTAACAGTTCCAGATATCGAGGCGGTGACATTCATGGCACACAATTCCCAAAAAGAACATTTGTATTTTAAGAATCGGCAAGAAACGTAAACTCCAAATCCTGACTGGCCCTTGTCCCATTATTTTTCATTCTCACATCGTTCAGGGTTCTTTTCCAAACTTACACAGCTTCCAAAAATGGTTAAATGGTTTTTAAAATTAAAATCAAACTACAGAAAGCAAAGAAATAAAGTACAGTTTTAAAGTGTTAAACATTCCCAAATTCTCACCAGGTTTCCTTTCAAATGCAGAGCTGATTAAGATCATAGCGGTGTTTACTTCCTCCACAGAAGAGGCTCCGTGACCTCCAGCTTCAGACATGCCATGATCACCACAAAGAACCAGCAGATTGGGTAACAGAGTCTCTCTCTCCTAGAAGGTAAAGGAAATACATTTCAGCTGAACCCAGCCTGGGGAGAAGATCATGTGTTCTCAGATTTCAGCTTTACTTTGTAAATAGTAGCTCTTCCTAAATTTTTCTTTTCTTTTCTATTTAACCTATGAGCTTATAGTCAGATCGAAGGGTCAACGTCGAGTAATGTCATAAATAAAACAAACGGAATCACATGGAGGTCACGGAGCACAGGAGGGTTGTGTTAGGCCTCTCAGGGCAGAGAATCAGGGCTTGGTTTCTGTCTTTGCCGTTTCCAAGCTATGGGCGCCTGGGCACATTGCTCTTCATGCCCTAGTCTCCTTATCTGTCAAACAGAGCTGCCCCTGGCCCCTGGGGCTCTGGCCAGTGGCTTTTGCTGCCCCTGCACGTACCTGACAGGCTCTGACTTGCCCTTGCTGCTTTTGCACCTGGAATACACCTTCACAGATGGCGCGGCGGCACCCCTGCCCTTCAAGTCTCAGCTCACGTCTCCCACGTCTTTAAGGACGACTGCTCTGACCACGCAGTTTAAAATTACAGCCTTTCTCTCAGATGTTGTGCCCTCCCCCTGCCCTACGTTCTGCTACGGCACCGATCACTGTCTAGAATACTTATGTGCTCATTGATTATGCTTCCTGTTCTTCCCTCCTGGCTCGAGATTAAGCTCCACAAATGCCCAGACAACAGCGACAGAGAAGGCCTCCAGGAAACATGAGCTGGATGAACAGGTCGAGATATTAAGAGCCGCTATTCTGCAGGGCTGCTGGGTACGGTGCCCGGCACACAGCACGTGCTCTGTAGGCGAAGGCTGCTTGAGTGATGGTAGGTATGAAGCTCACACAAGGTCACCCCAGTTCACTGTAGAAGCTACATTTCTTCTAGGAAACACTGGCACCTTGACATTCTAGGCCCACCTCTGAGAGCAGCGAGGTGTGGATCTTCATCAGGACGCTGTCCATCTCACTGAGCTTGCGCCCGATCAGCGGGCTGTTGGGCCCAGAAATGTGGCCGATGTGGTCCAGCCCAAGGTAGTGGAGGATTAACACATCCCAATCCCGCCTTTTTAATACTTTATCCAAATGTCTTGTAACATTATCATCCACCTTTAAAGGGAAAAAGAGTGCATATGAATAGCCTCCCTGATTTCCCTGGTGTTCACTCTTCGAGGAAAAGTGATATGGTCATTTAAAACCTACGGGCTCATTTTAGGTACTAGGACTCATGGGAGTTCGAAAAGACCAAAACCAAAACCAAAACCAAAACACCAAACAAAGCAGCCCCCAAAATAAAAACTGTCTTAAAAAATGTTTGCATTAGATTAAGCTTTCACTAATACTGTTTTTATGTCTCTAAGTTATGGATAGAACATATTATAACTTAAACAAACAAAGGCTGTTCTCACAAAACAATTCTTCAGGATCACTACCGGAGCTGAAACTAAAGCTGACCAGATAACCAAGTTAAATGGGTGTCAGGTTGTTATGAGGCAAGTGAGGGCTAAGGCAGTTAGCTAAGACAGGACAGTGCCCAGCGTTCAAGAAACCAGCGGGGTGAAGCTGGGGACGTCTGCCTGTGTCCTACGAGAAGGCTGTTTGGGGAAGAAGGAGGCACACACTCAGCAGTTCCCAGCCACACAGCCCCTGACAGAGCCACTAGCCAGGTCAGCCCTGACCCCTCCCTCCCCCTGGAGAGTCTACTACAAAGACAAGTGCTTCTGAGCCGTCACACACAGGGTGGGCAGTGACTGCTGTGTCTATACGGTCAGCTTTGGCAAAGGGTGTCGGTGTAACAGGACGGCAGGCGCTCCCCCGGGCCAAGCAAACGGGTCCATCCAACTCCAGCTCAGATGGTGCCTTTGCCCTGCGGGCCTCCCTGTGCCCCAGGGCCAACACGGAGCGGGGTGGGGGGGGTGTCTAATCTCCTTGCCGGAGGCTGCACACGCAGCACAGGGCCGATGCCCTCCGCAGCAGGTAGGCTCGCCCAGCTCATGTCTGCCCTCATGCTGCTGCCCTCGCAGGAGAACAGCAGCAAGGCAGGATCCCAGGCAGACCGTGGGGACCTCAGGCTCTGACTCGCAGACTCTGCCACCCCATTCTGTCCACTTGCGAAGGCCCCACTCACCTGTCGAAACTCCGGCTGAGCGGCTCCTCCTGGGAAGCCCTTCCCGACCCCCGGTACCCGTCAGTGGGTGCTCACCCGGTGGGCTTTGGGCTCAGAGAACTATGCTCGCACTTGCATTAGGGTTTATGGTCCTGGCTTGTAGCTGATTATGGGAGGGACAATTTTTTCAATCTCTCCACACGATCCTCAGTATATTGATAAAAGCCACATACAAAACAACATTGCCTCTCACTGTTAGAGGGTAGCAGGCTCTGTCTCATAGAATATATTTTTCTTAAAAACTGACCTCTGTATAATCTGATACAAAAAAAGAGGTTGTTCCGTCATATTCCACAAAATGCTTTGGGAATAACTTCACCCATGTTTCATCTCCGTAAAAGATGATTCTTTTCCCCGCTGCTTTTGCTCGTGTGATCACGTTGTCTTCCAGCAGTGTGGGAGAATTGAGGTTCCTGACGACATCGATGAAGCCGGGGAGGCTCCCCGTCATCAACGCCTGCAGAAGGAAGCATTCAGGGGTCAGACCACAGAGTCCAAGCACAGCATGGGAACAGGCACAGAAGGTGATTCCAACGAATGGAAGAGGCAAGCATAGAGCTAAAGCAACACCAGTGCTGAAGGTTGGGCCAGTATTAGGACAAAGGGGGAAAAGCTACACAGATCCTTGGCAAAACCAGCAAACTCAGTAAGTGAAGAACTGATCATATTTCAGCCGATGAGAGGACAAAGGAGAAGGCCGTGGGGTAGCTAGAGGGCTGTGGTCAAAAAAGCAGTGACGGATGATAAGAAATGAAACAAATGGCAAAGGGTGGTATGCACTCTGTATACCCAAACCCACCATCAGGTCCTCATCTAAGCTTCAGATCTGCTTCATGGGACAAGCAAACTCCGCACACTGATCCTGAAACCCAGTCATTCTACTGTCCACCCCCCCGCCCGAGAGAAAGAGCAGCCTCCCACACACCCAGGGAGGAAAGCGGTCCCTAAACAGGAACTCTGAGGAATCCTCACAGTAAACTCGCCCAGGGATGCTGGTGGGGCCACCTCCCCGCCCCACCCAGCACCGTAATTTCTTGGAGGAGCAGGTGGGTGCGACATGTCTTCACACCTTTCTGCTATAGAACTAAGTCAACCACCTCCCTCATTTTAGCAGAATCTAAATGGGTCGTGGGTCTCCATGATCTGGAGTTTGCTGACAACCTACAACACTGGCATCCAGGGACCTGTGCAATGAAAATAGAGGAATCTGGACAATGCTAACAAGTGTAATAATTTTGCCAAGACTTCTTTAACAGCAAAGTAACGCAAAAAATGAGTTAATCTTGGACTTTGAGAATGAGGAGCTTGGCAAACCCTCTCCCTGAAGAGCAACGATAAAACTGGATAAAACTGTCAAAAACAACCCCTTCAAGACTTTGAACTCAACGAAGATATACACAAATTGAAATGTTCTTATCCAAAACACGTCCGCATTTCGGTAAGAACTGAGAGTATCTGTGGTGTTTTAACCTGGGCTGCTCCCCTCCCGCACACCCAGTTCTGTGATGTGGCAGCCATGAGGACGCGGAGGGGCCTGCCCAATCCAGCACTCCACGGAGAAGCCCCATGCCAGGGACAAAGCGAAAACAGGGAAGGCCAACGTCACAGCTACCTGAGGCTTCAATGCTGGTTGTAGTAAGACACAGCAAAAAGGGGGTCTGCAAAGGGGGTCTGGGGAATGGGACAGATGCGGTAGGCTTCTGTGAGCTCCCACATGGTCCTGGAATCTGGAAGGCTGTGTGCACACACAGGGTGAGTGTACACTCAGGGGAGAACAGAGAGGGCCTAGTTGCCTGGTCCTTCCAGCTGAACACAGGCCCTGCTCAAACAAAGTGAGAGTCAGGGAAGACTCATAAACTGCCTGAAGAGTGGCTGACGGCTGGAGCCACACACAAAGACCCCCTGTAGAGAGTGGAGGCCACACCACAATGTGTTTAAGCACAACCTGTGACCAGTCATTGGCTCACCACTCAGCCATCCCGACCTGGCTGCCCCTCAGGAAGAGTGGCTTAAAAAAAACACCAGGAATTAAAAAAACACAACAAGCAGAGACATCAGTGAGCGTGTATTTCAGGACTTCAGGAGAGACAGACTCTCTAGAAGTAGCCTCAGCAAGTCAGCAAAACAGCGACAGCCACCAGCACTCCCGGGTGGGGATCAGGGCCCAGAGCCGAGGTGGGAGTCGCATGCATGTATATACTCGGTCAATCTCATCAAACTGTACTATGCTGTACTGTATGAAAATTCTACCTCAATGAAGTTATTTTTTTAAATGTGAGCCTTTCACCCCAAAATTCTACTTGCTAAAGGTAACCAGTTACTTTGGGTGAGTATCCTTTCATCCGTATATGTACAATCAGAAATACATAAAGTACGTTTTTTTTTTTTTTTTAACCAAAATGGTAACAAACTATAGATAGTTCTGCAACTTGCTTTTTTCACTTAATGACATATCATGAACCCCTTTCCACAGAAAACATACAGGTATTTCACCTTCTTTTTTAAAAACAGCTACAAAGTACTCCAGTGTTTGGATATACAATGTGTATATCCAAGACGAATTTAATGACAATTGTTTTATTTTTATTTTTGAAAGCAGAAAAGAGAATTTATTTTATGGATACTGAGTACCCACGAGCAGAGAGGAGAGATTTAACTTTTGGAAAGCTAACAGAAACTAAGGCTAGCCGCTCTCTCAGTCACTCAAAGGACACAGTCTCGCATGTGTCCCTTTTATTTCTCTGTATGTCTGTTTTCTTTTTGTCACTCTTCCTCTTTTTTTTTTTTCACATCTTTATTGGAGTATAATTGCTTTACAATGTTGTGTTAGTTTCTGATGTATAACGAAGTGAATCAGCTCTATGCGTACGTGTATCCCCATATCCCCTCCCTCTTGCGTCTCCCTCCCACCCTCTTTAATCCCACCCATGTAGATGGTTGCAAAGCACCGAGCTGATCTCCCTGTGCTATGCAGCTGCTTCCCACTAGCCATGTGTTTTACATTTCGTAGTGTACATATGTCAATGCTACTGTCCACTTCATCCCAGCTTACCCTTCCCCCTCCCCATGTCCTCAAGTCCATTCTCTATGTTTGTGTCTTTATTCCTGTCCTACCCCTAGGTTCATCAGAACCAGTTTTTTTTTTTTTTTAGATTTTTTAGACGTGCTACCATATGGTATTTGTTTTTCTCTTTCTGACTTACTTCACTCTGTATGACAGACTCTAGATCCATCCACCTCATTACAAATAGCTCAATTTCGTTTCTTTTTATGGCTGAGTAATATTCCATTGTATATCTGTGCCACATCTTCTTTATCCATTCCTCTGTCGATGGACACTTAGGTTGCTTCCATGTCCTGGCTATTGTAAATAGTGCTGCAATGAACACTGTGGTACATGACTCTTTTTGAATTATGGTTTTCTCAGGGTATATGCCCAGTAGTGGGATTGCTGGGTCACATGGTAGTTCTACTTTTAGTTTTTTAAGGAACCTCCATACTGTCCTCCATAGTGGCTGTACCAATGTACATTCCCACCAACAGTGCAGGAGGGTTCCCTTTTCTCCACACCCTCTCCAGCATTTACTGTTTGTAGATTTTTTGATGATGGCAATTCTGACCAGTGTGAGGTGATACCTCATTGTAGTTTTGACTTGCATTTCTCTAATGATTAGTGATGTTGGGCATCTTTTCATGTGTTTTTTGGCAATCTGTGTGTCTTCTTTGGAGAAATGTCTATTTAGGTCTTCTGCCCATTTTTTGGATTGGGTTGTTTGTTTTTTTGATATTGAGCTGCATGAGCTGCTTGTAAAATTTGGAGATTAATCCTTTGTCAGTTGCTTTGTTTGTAAATACTTTCTCCCATTCTGAGGGTTGTCTTTTGGTCTTGTTTACGGTTTCCTTTGCAGTGCAAAAGCTTTTAAGTTTCATTAGGTCTCATTTGTTTATTTTTGTTTTTATTTCCATTTCTCTAGGAGGTGGGTCAAAAAGGATCTTGCTGTGATTTATGTCATTGAGTGTTCTGCCTACGTTTTCCTCTATGAGTTTTATAGTGTCTGGCCTTACATTTAGGTCTTTAATCCATTTTGAGTTTATTTTTGTGTATGGTGTTAGAAAATGTTCTAACTTTATTCTTTCACATGTAGCTGTCCATTTTTCCCAGCACCACTTATTGAAGAGGTTTTCTTTTCTCCTTTGTATACTCTTGCCTCCTTTATCAAAGATAAGGTGACCTCATGTGCGTGGGTTTACCTCTGGACTTTCTATCCTGTTCCATTAATCTACATTTCTGTTTTTGTGCCAGTACCATACTGTCTTGATTACTGTAGCTTTGTAGTATAGTAGTCTGGGAGCCTGATTCCTCCAGCTGTTTTTGTTTCTCAAGATTGCTGTGTCTATTCGGAGTCTTTTGTGATTCCATACAAATTGTGCAATTTTTGTTCTAGTTCTGTGAAAAATGTAACGGCAATTGCTTTTAAAAAGCCTCCAGTGGAAGTGCCATTTGAGCTGAGGCGTGAAGGTGGAGTTTTGTCTAGGTGAGGTGAGGTGAGGCTTTCCAGGGCAAAACACAGCAAACTGCAAAAACCCCAAGGTGAAAGGGGGCAGCATACATGGGGAACGGAGCTAGGTGTGATCTGCGTGGATAAACACACAGGAAGAGGGAAATCGGCTCAGATGAGGGTGAAGAGGCAAACGGGGGAAGACCACGCACCCTGAGGCCTGGGTTAGGAGGCAGAGTGTAAGCCACTGGAGGACTGTTGGGACTAGAGCAGAGCAACGTGATCTGTTTGGACAGGTTCTGGGTGAGAAGTGCTGGGATAGTTTTACAGTCCAGGCTCACACCATAGCAGACTGGCCTACAGTGGGGGTAGTGGAGGTGCTGGCTGAGTCCAATTAGTCACATAAACAGTATACAGAGATCTGTTCACCTCATTTCTTGTGAGGAGTGTTATCATCAACCTTTCAATTTTTACAATGTGATAAGACTCTTTAGTTGCCTTTAATCTGATTACCAGTGCAGTTAAGAATCTTTTCCTATGCTTACTGGCATATTTCAATTTCTTTCTATGTGGATTTCTTTATATCCTTTGTCCAGTTGCTCCTGGATTGTTGCCCTTGATTGGATCCTCTTTACATATCATGGGGTTCACATCTTGTTAACTGTAAATAATTTTTCCATTTATTGTCTGTCAGTTGACTTTGTTTATAATGTCTCCCACCACTTGGGGTTGAGTCTACCCACCCTTTCCTCTGGGCTTTTATAAGGTACCTCCCTCCTCTTCACACTAGTTTGGGTTCACACGGACATTTTTAAGAAGGGCAGGGACTACCTGGTATCCCCTTCACCCCAGGAAACATGTAGGCAGCAAAAAAGTTGCAGCTGAGAGCCCAGGAATTTTGAGCGCTTGTCTGTCATCTCCTTGGAGGTTTCCCTGGGGTTGCTGTGGTCTTGGGAACAGCAGTTTCCTGACTTCTGAGAATTAAGGAGGGCTCTGCAGAGACTATTAAAAGAGAATTTGATCTGGTCACCTTATTCTGTGTAACACAGTGTTGCTGTATGACACAGTGTGACCAAGCAACGCTCTGGAACTAGGCAAACATAAGGTTATGCTCGGTTTCTGATGCCAGCTGTGAGATTTCACACTTCAAGCCTGTTTCCTCATCTGGGAAATGGAGAAGAGAGTGGCACCAACATCATGGAGCTTCCATGGGGCTGTGGTAAGAGTGTACAAGACAGTGCCTGCACCACGGGTGCACCACAGCCAGTGGTAACTGCCGCTGTTACAACTATAAATTCCCAGGAAAAGGAAAGGCATTCAAAAATCAGTTACAATGTTTTAGAAGGAAGCTGCTGCAGCATCTTAACATGTGAACATGCTACTAGAGACATTAGTCTTGAAATTTTAAAACTGGTGTCTCGTGGCAATTGTATCAGCACCTCCAGATGAACTAAGTCCCTTCCTAGGTGGAGGCAGGGCAGGGGACACACTCCTTAGCCAACACTACCTGATCCTATCAAATTCCAGAGCAAGGTAACCCTAACTCCAGGATGGACTTCCTGTATACTAGCTCCTCCCTGATAGAGAATGAGGAGCAAGAACCTGCAAAGGATCCAAAACAAAACACTGGTTTGGTAAAATGAAACCAAAGGGAGGGCCACACCGGCCAATGTGCAAGACTGAACAGAACCTGGAGCCACCACGCTCACTTACATTTTTTCTTACAAATCTGCCCAGATTCCTAACAACTCTTTTCTTATCAGAACAAAGGAGGAATGGGTTCCTCCCACACTTCTGACAGGACAGGTAAAGAAAGCAGTGATCCTGGTGGTCAGGAGCCTGGATGCCTTGCTTCCAGCTTCCACAGGACTTGTTTCAGCAGAACGACTGCACCCCTAAAGGCTGTTCCCAAGCATCCTGACTACAGGTGGCCTCCCCGACTCCCCATCACTCTCCATCACATTCTCCTCCTCAATTTCTTCCGTAGCATTTATCACCTCCTGAAACAATTTTGATTATTTATTTGTATACTTACATATTTTCTGTCCCCTCAATTAGAAAGTAAGCTTCATGAGGACAGGACAGTTGCTGTCTTGTTTTTTCACTGAATCCCTCTTATCTAGAACAGCACACAGTACATATAGATCCTCAATAAATATTGAATGAAGGCCAAACCACATCCAAAAGAGGCAGAGAGAATGGGAAACTCAAGAAAAAAAAGTCAGTAAAAGATGCGGCATGAACCCCTTCAATCCCAGACTGCTTTACTCACCCAGTAAACATTTGCTGAGTAACTACTAATGCTGCCCCCAAGCTTTAAATCAAGAAGTGACACCTTCTCACCAACTAATAAGGTGTCACACGATCATCCACAGATGTAAGGTTCAGCCAGAGACTTCTACACCATACCGGCCTGCAGTATATTCACAAACTTTTAAGGTCCTCTGTCCTTTTCTGATCCCACTTCTTTACTCAACCTTCGGGTCTAAGTGTGAATGCAATTTCCTCAGACAGGCTTTTCTGAACCACCCCAGTCTAAACTGAGCCCCCAACCAGCACTGAACATCACGCTCTGTTCTTTTTCATTATGCATTAATCACACTTTGTAACTGCACATTTACTTGTACGTTCATTTGTTTAACGGCTACGTCTCTCATTAGAGACTGAAAGTTCCATGAAGGCAGAGATGTTATTTTCAAAAAAAAACTTGTTTTTGAGCAAATCAATAAAGCTTTACTCTTCTCTTTCCCCACAGTTTTTAAGTAAAGCAGTAAAGCATATGTACTTCAAAGGCACTCCCACTAGCCTGAACACCTGAAGGCGGTTTATAGAGTAAAAACAGGTATCTGTGAGGCCAGATCATGTTGGTTTGGTCACTGTGTATACTAAAATTTTGTACAAGTTATTTAACTTATCTGAATTTGCTTCCTCATTCATAAAGTCAAGTGACTGAACTAGATAACCCTAGAGGCTCCTCCCAGAATTCTAACTGACCCCCTGATGATTAAAGAAGATAGCAGGTTAGCAAGGAGCATGGTATCTCTTGGATTAGATTGGCCTAGATGATCTGGCTCTAAATGTTATGCTTCCCATGAAGCATGAGCTGTTGGCTACCTTTACAGAGGGCATAAATCATGGGTCTTAGTTCCATCCTATCTGGGAGGCTTTTTCAGCATTCTATTGCCCCAGCCAAGTTGACAGCACCAAACTAATTTCCACTTAGTTAAAACTGGGACTCCAAGTAACAGACTACAGAGAGCCCCTCTAAACCTCTGAAAGAGCCAAACCATGACCTATAATACGTTCAGTCAAACTCTTTACCTTGATTCGAGGCATAGTAACTGTAGGTGGCTTTGCTTCAGCCACAAAACTGTGAGATGATCCTTTTTCCACAAGATAAGTTGTGTAGGGCATAAATTTCACACCCTTTGACCCAAACACAAAGTCATCTCTCAAGGCGTCTATCAGCATAATAACAACTTTACTGAAGAGAGGTGGTGGGAGCTTGGTCCAGTTGGAAATGGCTCCTAAGAGTGTTTGAAAAAGAAAAAGAAAATTGAATTTAACCTTTATTTAGCATTCAAGCACCTTATAATCTAGTTTCTGCTTACTTCTCCAGCACATACTCTGTCACACCTACATATCCTGAGCCAAAGAAAAAGGCCTGTTCTTGGGAAACAACGCTGGGATCAGGGGGTGGGCAACAAGTAAGCTCAGGGAGCCCTAATATTATGTAGTGAATTCCCCTTAGCATGATGGGGAGTACTGGCACAGAGGAGTCCCTTCGTGAGTATCCTGGAATGGGACATTAGGGAGATTGCCCTAAAACACAGTGTTGCAGGTAGGGGATGGGCGAGCATTTACAAACTGTCTTTCCATGGTTAGTAGCTGGTATTGTGTGGATTTGATCCAAAACGTGAGTTCCTTTACCTAAGATATACTGTTGGGTAGGTGAGGGCCAGGGAGGGGCCTAGGCAGGGAGGTCTTAACTACTGGAAAAAACGGGGTCTTAGAGGAATGCCATAGAAGAAAACACGAGAGGTCGGCAGCAATCTTATCTGTTGTGTCTTCCTGAGCAAAAAGGGTGCCTGGAACAGGCAGTGACCCAAACATCTGCTCAGGTAAGGGGGTTGGGGTGTCACTGGATGAGTAGAGCTGGGGAGACGCTTACTCTTTACGGGTATGGAGATCTTACTTTGCGGTGACCAGGGAGGAGGCTCTTAGTAGGGCTGGTAGTGGTGCTTGCCACAAACTTGTAGGATACATAAAAGGAGGCTGGAACGGTAAGAAGGGGACCCTAGGGGGTGGGGACCAGAATGGAAGAGACCACCCGGGAGCCGCGGGAAGATGTCCAAGAGGCGAGGCTCATAAAGAGGGTCCTCCGGGAAGAGTGGGGCCCGGGGAGCAGAGACGCCCGGGGAGCGGTCCATACCAGCCGAGGGTTCGGGCGCTGGGGACTCTGTTTGGTGCTCCGTCCCGGAAAAGGAACAAACGGGAGCCGGGAAGAATCCTCGGAGGAAGAGCGCGACCCCGAGCACCTCGATCACTACGCAGCAGGCGGCGAAGGTCCCGGAGCCCAGCCGCATCGTGCCCACCCGCCCGGCCGGGATCCGGGTTCCCGGACTCCAAGTCACGTCTCGCCCAAAAGCACCGGCTTCCGCCTCCAGGGAGCCGCCTCCGAGCAAGCGCGAACGGGAGGTCAGGACAGGTGCCCGGCGTTCCCGCGTCTGCCGTCGCGCCGGAAATACGCGCCAGGGTCCGGGCGCTTCCGGGGCGGGGCGGCCCTGAGCTCACGGGTGTCTCGTGTACTTCTGGGGCGTCAGCCGGCAAGGCACCGCCAGCCCCGTGTTACGGTCTGAGCCCCTCCGGCTGTCTCGGGTTTATGGAGTCTATGCTGTGTGCCGTGCCTCCTGCCAGGAGCTGTCACGCATTTTGCCGCGTTTGCTCTTCGGCAGCCTGCTGAGTCAGGTGCCGTCGCCCTGAGAGCCCTCGTGTGTCTTGGGCAGGTCTGTGCAGAGGACGCCGTCTCCGACCACGGCTTCGAGTTGGGCTGCCGTTACCTCGCTAAGTGACCTCCAGAAGGCAAGCAGACTTCCTGGGTCTGGGTGTCCCTGTGCGGGATTGGACCTCGGGACTTTCTTGGGGCCGCATCCAGACCCCTTTACTGCCTGGTGCCTCCATCTCCGGCTTCTGGGTGTGCTGGGGGCCAACAGCTCACAGCCGCCCCCTTCTCTGAATAGTTAATTGTCCTTGGGGAACTGCTGCGCCCTGGAAGTTACCACTCCCCAAACGCCTGGAGCTCATGGCTGCCTGGGGTTGCAGTATAAAGGCCCAGCTCCTTTGCCTCCAAGAGAGTTGACTCGTGCTATTCGTGCTCCGAGCTCCTCTGGAATGAAGTTGAAGGTAGTCTTAAGCTAAGACCACATCCCTGCTGCTTTCTCCTGTTTTCTTCACATCCTCCTCCCCAGAGCCTTCCCTTGTTAAGGCTTATGCACCCGACCTCCCTTCTAAGGCTCTCCTTTAAGGAGACTAGGCCCAAGGCAGACTCCAAGGTGTGTCTCCGAGCCTTAAATGTGATGAGTCTATAACGAGTCAGTTTTCCCAAGCTCTGACGATGACAGTCTAAGCTTCTACCACCTTCTCACCAGTACACAGTAACCATGCGCGTTGATAATAACCATTTAATGACAGCTGAGGTTTATCTAGTTTATCACCTGCCGGGCACTAGATCAAGCCCTTTAAATGGGCTATTTTATTTGGTTAACACAACAACACTTTGAAGTAGGTAGTTTTATTATTTTTTATTGCAGACAAAGAAATGATGTCAGAATGTAAAGTAGCATATCCAAAGTAACACAGCTAAACAGCCACAGAGCCAAGATTCAGAGCTATCAGTCTGACTCTGAGCCTGAGCTTTGAATCTCCACACTTTGCTAACATCTCAGAAAAACAAAAAACATCTTCTCCCTTCCAGTGGTTCTTGTTATGGGCTCAATTGGGTGCTCCCCAAAATTCATATATTGAAGGCCTAACCCTCAGTAGGTCATAATGTGATTTTATTTGGAGACAGTGCTTTTAAAGATATAATTAAGTCAAAATGAGGTCATTTGGGTGGGCTCTAATCCTATGTGACTGGTGTCCTTAGAAAAGAGATTGGGACGCACAGGCACGGAGGGAAGACCATGTGCACACATGGTGAGAAGGTGGCCATCTAGGAGCCAAGGAGAAAGGCCTGAGGAGAAACAAACACTACCAACACCTTGATCTTGGACTTCTGGCCTTTGGAACTGTCAGAAAGTAAATTTCTGTTGCTTAAACCACCCAATCTGTGGTACTTTATTATGGCAGCCCTAGCAAATAAATGCAGTCTGTATTAGATTTATATCTCTTCATAACAAATACCACAAACTTAGTAACTTAAAACTAAGTTTTATGATTTATGATCTCAGTGTCTGTGGGTGAGGAGCCTGGGCATAGCTTGGTGGGTCCTCTGCAAGGTTGCATTCGAGGTATTGGCTAGGGCTGTGTTTGCATCTGGAGTCTCGACTGGGGAAGGATCCAGTTCCACTCTCACTCAGGTTGTTGACAGAATTCATTTCCTTGCAGCAGTAGGACTGAGGCCCTGGCTTCCTGCTAGCCGCTAGCCAGAGGCCACCCTTGACTCCTAGACACATAGGCCTCCCTAAATAGCCTTGGACGTTTCTGTGAATTAAAACTATGATATTCTAGGTTTATGTATAAAATAGATAACTAGTGAGAACCGACTGTATAGCACAGAGAACTCTACTTGGTGTTCTGTGGTGACCTGGATGGGAAGGACGTCCAGGAGGGAGGGGATGTATGTGTGCGTAAGGCTGATTCACTTTTCTGTACAGCAGAAGCTAACACAACGTTGTAGAGCAACTATACTCCAGAAACAAACAAACAAACAAAACTCCTAGGTGACACAGAATCAGTGATCCCTGGGAATCCCTCTGGCAGTGTGTCGTTATTCAGCTGGGCATGGCTGGGGGAGATGCAGACACTGGGTGGGGGTCAGACCTTACAGGGGTGCTGAACATCTCTGTTCCTTTTCCTTTCTGGTCCAGGAGTGAGAATCCAGAATAATGAGAGGACAGCCAGCAGGGGAAGGAAGTCCCCGGGAGGCGAGTTGGTCTGTTCGTATTTTCCTTATTTTAACATGCCTTTTGTTATTGTGTGCTTTTGCTAGGAAATCACCAATTTCCTGTGGATTTCCAGTTTGATGCAATAGGTTTCTCTTATTTGAGTTTTAATTTTTCCTCTTTCTCTAGTTTTCAACAGAATTGTCACAATTACGAACAAATATGGGTACCTTATTGTTAACTAAAATCCATATTTTATTTGGGTTCCCTTCGTTCTTCCATTTTGTGTCCTAGGATCCCATCCAGGGTATCCCATGGCATTGAGTCATAATGTCACTTTAGTATGTTTTCGGCTTTGATATTTTCTCACACTGTCCTTCACTCTATGACCTCAGCAGTGTTGAGGTGGACTAGTCAGGTATTTCGTAGATTGTCCCACATTGGGATTTACTTGGTGTTTTTCTTGTGATTAAAATGGGGTCACGGGTTTTGAGGAAGCAGATCACAGGGGTAAAGTGCTTTCTTATGACTTTATATCGTGGGAACATACATCAGGGCAACTTATCACTGTTCATGTTAGCGTTGCCCTTCTGGCTCAGGTAGTGTTTGTCAGATTTTCCCCACTGTGAAGTTCCTTTTTCCCTAAGTCTGTACTGCGTGTCTTCTTTAGGATGAAGCCACTGTGTGGCACCCACACTTCAGGAGAGGGGAGTATTTTATTTACCGCTGCTGTGTACTAACATTTGAAATTGGGCAGTGTGACCCTCCAACTTTGAATTTCTTGTGAAAAATTGTTTTAGCTCTTTGGGGTCTCTAGAAATTCCGTATTTTGGCGTTTCACATTTTGCTCCCCTTCACATGGATGTACCCCAGTTTCCTTATGCATCCATCTACTGAAGACATCCTGATTCCATTTAGGTTTAGACATTATGAGTAGAGTTTCCGTGCACAATAGCATCCTTGTTTTTGTTTGGATAGAGTTTTACAAAGCAGTTGTGTAATTATTGAAGGTGTGAGAAGTTGTGTAATTATCTCAAGGTGTGAGACTTGTTTGGCTTTGGAAAATCCTGCCAAACTGTATCTCAAGGCCGTCTACGCGTTCCATCGGCGATGCAGGAGAGCTGTTGTTCCCCACCCTCCAGTGATCAGGGTCGTCCTTGTGGGAGGAGGTTAGTAGTTCTCATAGGTCCGTATCGCTGTCTTACTTTACTTTGTGATTCCCTAATGGTATATGATGTTGATCATGTTTTTGTCCACTTATTATCTGTTTATCTTCTTTGGCCAGACATCTATTCAGATCTTCACCCATTTTTAATGCAGTTGTTTGTTTTACAGTTCTTTGTATAATTTGAGTACAAATTATCAGATATGTGTTTTGCAAATATTTTTCTCCCAGTTTATTGCTTGTTTTTCAGTTTTCTGGAAAAGGCATTTCACCGAGTAGAAATTTTTAATTTTATAAAGAACACGTTACTGGGATAAACCATAATGGAAAAGAATGTATATATGTGTATAATAACTGAGTCACTTTGCTGTATAGCAGAAATTAACACAACATTGTATGTTTTTTTTTTTTTTGCGGTGCGCGGGCCCCTCACTGTTGTGGCCTCTCCCGTTGCGGAGCAACAGGCTTCGGACGCGCAGGCTCAGCGGCCATGGCTCACGGGTCACAGCCGCTCCGCGGCATGTGGGATCTTCACAGACCGGGGCACGAACCTGCGTCCCCTGCATCGGCAGGCGGACTCTCAACCACTGCGCCACCAGGGAAGCCCTAACACAACATTGTAAATCAACTATACTTCAATAAAAAAAATTACTTTACAAAGAACATGTTACTAACTTTTTTCCTTTTGTGCATTGGCTTTTTGTGTTGTGTGTTAAAAGCCAAGCCTCATGATCTATGTGCCCAAGCCCATGGTCATGTAGATTTTCTTCTATGTTTTCTTTTATAGTTTTTATAGTTTTATATTTTAAATTTGTCTGTGGACACCTTGGAATGACTTTTGGTGTAAGTTGCAAAGTCTGTGTCTACATTCATTTCATTGCATATGGTTTCTGTTTGTTCTATACCTATTTTTCAAGAAGTCATGGCATATTTGCTGCCATATGTTTGAATTTCCAAACATTAGTGGATTCAGCAGGACGGCCAGCAGGGAACTCGGTCTCCTCTGAACTGGGAGTGGGTGCAGCCTGCATTTCCCACTTTGCCAGCACAGGGTGACAAGCCCACTCCTCTTACCAGTGCGCACCTGCCTTTTCTGCACACAGGGCTGGCCCTGTGCACAGCTGACAGGAGCCTGGCCTCCTCAGGAACCTCCAAGGATTTGGCTTCGGGACAGTGCAGGGCTGCATCCACGTTGAGACGAGCTCGGTTTCCTCAGGACTGGCTGGGAGGTGCCTCCCTGGGAGAAAAAGGTGAGGAAAAGGTGGGGAGAAGCTTGCTGTGCTGACTGCCTGGCTGACTGCCTGGGGTGGGTGTCTGTTTCCAGAGGACCCAGCAGAGGAGGGGCTTGATGTGGAAAACTGTGGGTTTTAGTGAGTTTTGTGTGTGCTGCAGTGTCCCGTGTCCTCCTTTGGCTTGTGATGTTCCATTTTCCAGGCAGTTTATTGAGGGGACTGTCCTTTCCCTGGGGTATGTCCTTGGCAGCTTTGGCATAAATTAACTGACCACATGTGTGTGGGCTTATTCTTGGGCTCTCTATTCTATTCTTATGGCCCCTTTGTCTTTTCCTGTGTCATTTCTACACTGTTTGGTTACTGTAGCTTCGTAATATGGTTTGAAGTCAGGGAGTGAGTTTCCTCCAGCTGCTGTTCTCCTTTCTCAGGATCCCCTTGGCTGTTCGGGGTCCTTTGTGTTTCCATACAAATGTCAGGACTGTTTGTTCAGTTTCTGGGAAAAATGCCCTTGGCATTTTTGTAGGAATTGCATTGAATGTGTATATTTGGGTAGAATGAACATTTTAGCACTACTAATTCTTTCTGTCCACAAGCACAGGGTATCTTTCCATTTATTTACGTCTTCAATTTCTTCATCAATGTCATAACATTTTCAGTGTGCAGGTCTTTCACATCTTTGGGTAAGTTTAATCCTAGGTATTTTGTTCTTCTGATGTTACGGTAAATGGGGTTGTTTTCTTAATTTCTCTAATAGATTTTTGGTGGGTTGATGTGGAAAACTGGAATTAGAAATCCCACTGTTTCTACCACATCCAGGTCATCGAGAACACCCAAGATGGGACTTCCCTGGTGGTGCAGTGGTTAAGAGTCCACCTGCCAATGCACGGGACGTGGGTTCGATCCCTGGTCCACGAAGATCCCACATGCCGCGGGGCAACTAAGCCCGTGAGCCACAACTACTGAGCCCGCGTGCGGCAACTACTGAAGCCCGTGCACCTAGAGCCCGTGCTCCTCAACAAGAGAAGCCACCGCAATGAGAAGCCCACGCACGGCAACGAAGAGTAGCCCCCGCTTTCCGCAACTAGAGAAAGCCTGCGTGCAGCAACGAAGACCCAACGCAACCATAAATAAATAAATTAATTAATTAAAAAAAAAAACTAGACTGTCTTTTCTAATCTGCATGTGTTCAGTGTACAATTCTTGTACACCTTTTCCCTCACCTCTATTGGAGGCTGATTCAGAACACATACAACCTCCTGGAGAAACTTGCCCCAACCCTGCTATGTACTGCCACCTAGCTGGCCTGGTACTGAGTCACCAAAAACTTTTGTTCTTTACTTGATTCTTAATTCCTTTAGAATTCATTACTTTACTGTTATAAATGTTTATTGTCCTTGTAATAAATCTTTTAATAAATCATTTTTATTTTAAAAATAAAATATTGTACTTTAATTACTCCATAGATGAGTGATGAATGGATCACACTTGACATATGATTGTAATCTTTTTATAATTATTAAAGTAATACACACATGTTATAAAAAATTGAAATATGACCTAAAGAAAAGAGGTTTGCCAACCCCGCCCCCAGAGGTGGCCATCTTGAACGGTGTGGTGCATCTCTCTCAGGGTCTGTCTGTCTCTGTCTGTCTCTGTCTCTCACACACAAGCAGATTTGTTTACATTTCTGTTGATTTCACATCTGTGTGGTCTTACAGATGGGATCCTGGATGCAGATGGTTGGTCCTCGTGCTTCCCACCTGAAGTCTCCCCTGGAATCAGGGGAGTGGGGGCATTTGAGGGCATTTCCCTCAAAGTATGCCTTAGTGACATTGATTATTTTGAATTAATGTTACTTAAGAAAAGAGCCATGCAAGAGAGACACTTTTTACCTCTTTTTTCTTTTTAGGAAGAAATAAATCTCTCCTGTGAAAGGTACCCCCCTGGGGGCTGAGACCTGAGGGCAGACGGCTGCAGGCATGCTGGCCCCTGCAAATCAATTCATTTTGGGAACCTTCTGTCGAGACTACTGAGGTGCCAGTTAGCTTTGTGGTGACCAAAGGCAACTCCTGTCTCTGCCTGTTTCTGAGAAAAGGCCTGAGCCTGAGCCATTATAGATTCTCTGGATTTCTTGGCATATGGACTGACCTGCACCCTCTCATCCTGACAGACCCCTTGTAGAAACACCTTCACTTTAAGAGTTCTTTCACCTCATCCAGAAAATAAACAAATTCCCCATCCCCATACCCAACAAACAAGGAGACAGATATCCATCTGCTTTCCTACCTCAGTCACTTCAGAGAGTCGCTCTCTTGGAAATACCTTAAGCTCAATGACATACCGCCGTCTCCCTTTCTCTGGCACCATGCCAACCCCGGGTGAGCCCCGTCTTATGTGGGCACGACGGCACCACTCAGGTGAGCCGGAGACAGTACCCCAAAGTGGCCTGGTGGTACCACCGTACATTGAAAATGACCTACACACCAAATCGGCCTTAAACATGGTGGTCCAGAGACCAGGGGTGTGCATGTGCCTCTGATGAAATCACTGCTCAGGAGACCCCAGCATCTATCATCCGTCTTCTCCACGTTCTTCTGACCTTTGCTCTTCCTCTTTTCAGCTGATATCTTGCTAGATTGTTCATGGACAAATTAGATCCCATCTGGCAAAAGCAGAATCATCTTCCCAACACATGAGAACAGGCACGGGCCCGCACCCATCTTATCCCTCCTTGCTTGCCCCGCCTGTCATGTCAGAAACGTGTCCCTCCTCCTGTCAGAAGCCAGACGCCAGGTAAAGGACTTAGATGTAAAGGAAACCAGAATATTGTCTTGAGCTACTGACACTTCAAAAAAACAAAGCAAAAACAACTCCCCCCCCCCCCACAATACAGCAGGTGCAGAAGGGCGTTCTGAACCTTCTCCTCTTCCTTCCTGGAAGCAGCAGATAACATGTCCCCCCCCCCCCCCCGCCACTGCACCCCCACCCCCAGAGGAAGACGCCTTCCCTCTGCTGGAAGGAGAGTGACATTGCGATCGTCAAGGGCAGACAGTGGAGAGTGAGAGAATTCTGTACAAACAGACCTTGTTCAACATAATTCTCAACCTCCTTGCCTCCCCACATAGTGTAGGTCCTTTTCCACAATCGTCTCTCTGTGTTCAACCCAACAGAAAAGAATTTAGGTTTCGCCACTTCTCTGGGTCTTTCTTCATTTCCTTAGGAGGGCGCCCTGGGTCAGGGAAAACTTGTGGGAAATAAATGTGTATGGTTCCGTCCTGTGAGTCTGTTTCACGCCCATTTAATTCTCAGGACCAGCCGTCAGCTCTAAGAGGGTGGAGGTCAGGTTCGGTCTCGGCCACATCTTCCCTGCCGGCATCTTTGAATTCTACCTCCTTCCTTGGCTTGACTCCTCAGCATGCGGACATGCTCTCAGCGACCATCTTCAGAAGCTCTGTGAACGTGGGCTCTGTCTTTCAAAATGAAACGCATTCTTCCTCTACGATCCAGCCCTCAAACTCCTTGGTACTGATGGACCTAAATGAGTCGAATGCTTCCATCTACACAGAAACCTGCGCCCGGACGTTTACGGCAGCTTTATTCATAACTGCCAGAACTTGGAAGCAACCAAGATGTCCTTCGGGGGGTGAATGGACAGATAGACGGGGCTCCATCCATGCAGCAGAATGTTCTTCGCACTGAAAAGAAAAATGAGAGAGAGAGGGAGCCACGGGGTGACAGGTGGGGCACCTTAACTGCATGTCACTCACTGAAAGAAGCCAATCTGGAAAGGTGCCACAGCTGAGGGTACCAACTACCTATGACATTTGGGAAAAGGCGAACCACGGAAAGGGTGGGTTGCTAGGGGTTTGTGGCGGGGTTAAGGGGTGGGGTATGATAAACAGCTCAAGCACAGAGGATTTTCAAGGCAGTGAAACTATTCATTGTGATACATTCATGGCGAGATACGTTTGTCAAAACCCATAGAATGTACAACACCAGCAGTGAACCCTAGTGTAAACTCTGGACTCTGATGACCATGATGTGTCCATGTAGATTCAGCGATAATGACCAACACACAGAATGTTGATAGGATAGTTGGGGAGAGGGAAACTCTGAGCACCTGTGTGGGTGGGGGGGAGGGGGTGGATGGAGAGAGCAGTAACAGCAGAGCAGGGGGCACGTGGCACCTCTCTGTACTCTGCCCAATTTTGCTGTGAATTCAAAACTTCTTTAAAAAAATAAACCCCATTTAAACAAAGAAACAAATGAACATTCCAGTAGCATCACATGACTCCTCCTCTTCAAGTCCTCAGTTTGCCTGGGCCACTTGAGAGTCAAACTGCAGGAGGCACTTGGCCTTTCAATCAGCATCCTTTCAAAGTTTCATCTGACGCCCGCTCTTTATCTCACTACACTCTTTTTTACACATTCTTAATTAAAAAAATTTTTTTTGCCTGCAGCGTGCAGCTTGCCGGATGTTAGTTCCCTGACCAGGGATTGAACCTGCGCCCTCAGCAGTGAAAGCACAGAGTCCTAACCACTGGACCACCAGGGAATTCCCCAACACTTTTTTAAAAATATATTTACTTATATATTTGGTTGCATTGGGTCTTAGTTGCAGCATGTGGCCTTCTTAGTTGTGGCATGCGAACTCTTAGTTGTGGCATGCATGTGGGTTCTAGTTCCCTGACCAGGGATCAAGCCCCGGCCCCCTGCATTGGGAGCACAGAGTCTTATCCACTGCGCCACCAGGGAAGTTCCCCCTCCTCTTTTTAAGATAGTATTTTTTCTTCTTTTTTAAAATTGGTGTATACTTGACAGGCAATATTATATATTAGTTTTCTGGAACACAACATAGTGACTTGATATTTTTATACTCTACAAAATGATCACCAAGATAAGTCTAGTTACAATTTGTCACCATACAATGTTATTACAGGATTATGGACTCTATTCCCTATGCTGTAAATCACACCCCAGGACTTTTGTTTTATAACTGGAATTTGGAACTTCTCAATCTTTCTCAACTATTGCACTCATCCCTCCACTCCCTCCCATCTGGCAGCCACCAGCGTGTTCTTGGCATCTATGAGTCCATTTCTGTTTTGTGGTGTTTGTTCATTTGTTTTGTTTTGTTTTTTAGATTCTACATATAAGTGATATCGTAAGGTAATTGTCTTTCTCTGTCTGCTACATCTCACTTAGCATAATGCCCTCTAGGTCCATTCATGTTGCCATAAGATTTCATTCTTTTTATGGCTGAGTAATATTCCAGTGTGTGTGTGTGTGTCCAGTTTTCATACATATATATGAAAACTTCTTTATCCAATTGTCTATTGATGGACACTTTGGTGGCTTCCACATCTTGACTATTGCCAATAAAGCTGCCATGAACATAAGGCTGCATGTATCTTTCTGAATTTGTGTTTTGGTTTCCTTCAGAAAGATACCCCCAAGTGTAATTCCTGCATCATATGGTAGGTCTATTTTTAATTACTTGAGGAACCTCCATACTGTTTTCCATAGTGGTTGTACCAATGAACATTCCCAACAAAAGTGCATGAGGGTTCCCTTTTGTCCACATCCTGAGCAAGACTTGTTATTTGTTGTCTTTTAGATGGTAGCCATTCTTTGAGGTGTGAGCTGATAATCTCACTGTGGTTTGGATGTGCATTTCCCTGATGATGAGTGATGCTGACCATCTTTTCGTGTGTCTTTTGGTCGACTGTATATATTCTTTGGAAACATGTTTGGTCTTCTGCCAATTTTTTATTTGGGTTTTTGTTTTTTGGGAGGCTAACTTGTGTAAGTGAGTTCTTGGTCTATTTTGTGTATGAACCACTTACCAGATATATTGTTTGTAAATATTTCTCACATTCAGTAGGCTGCCCTTTTTGTTTTGTGGATGGTTTCCTTTGCCATTGAAAAACTTTTCAGTTGGATGGAGTCCCATTGCTTTATTTTGCCTTTGTTTCCCTTGCTTGAGGAGACAGGTCCAAAAAGTATTGCTAAGACTGATGTCAAAGAGTGTACTGCCTATGTTTTCTTCTAGGAGTTTTATGGCTTCATGTCTTGTTCTAGTTCTCCTAAAAATTCCATTGGTATTTTTCTAGAAATGGCATTGAATCTCTAGATAGCCTTGGGGTGTGGAATCATTTTAACAATACGAATTCTTCTAATCCATGAGCATGGTATGTCTTTCCATTTGTTTGTGTCGTCTTCAGTCTCTTTCATCAATGTCTTCCAGTTTTCTGAGTATAGGTCTTTCACCTCCTCGGTTAGATGTATTCCTAGGCATTTTATCTTTGTTAATGTCACTGTCCATGGGGTTGTTTTCTTAATTTCTCCTTCTGGCATTTTGTTGTGAGTGTATAGAGATGCAGCCGATTTCTGTAGATTGATTTTGTGTGCTGCAACTTAACTGTGTTTCCTGATGAGTTCTATTTGGTTTTGGGTGTCATCTTCAAGGTTTTCTGTATAGAGCACCATGTCATCTGCAAACAGTGACAGTTTTACTTTTTCTTCTGCTATGAGATTCCTTTTATTTTTATTTTTTAAAATCTCATTACTATGACTAGGACTTCTTAGACCATGTTAAATGAAAGTGGCTGGAATGGTCAGGGTTAGAGTTAGGTTTAAGCATAACTGGCCCTCTTCCCCTTCCTCTCTCTCCATGTCTCTGACACCTCCATGAAGGACAGGACTAGTCCACAGTCACAAATGGCTCAGGGAGTTGAGCTGGACCATTGTTTTTCTGCCCCGTAGTCCTGGGCATAGTTTTGTGTACTGTCTGTGTATCTTCTTTGGCCAGGTGTCCATTCAGATCTTTCCCTATTTTAATTGGGTTGTTTGTGTTAGAGTTATTTGTATTTTGAGACAAAACCTTTATTAGATATGTGTTTGCAAATATTTTTCTCCTGGTTTGTGACTTGCCTTTTGATTTTCTGAGTAAGGTCATTCACAGAGTACAAATCTTTAATTAAGTCCATGTTATTGCTTGTTTTCATTTTTAGATTGCCTTTTTGTGTTGTGTGTTAAAACTCCAAAGCTCATGATTTACATGGGCAAACCCAAGCTCATGTCAATTTTCTTCTATAGTTTTGAATAGTTTTGTATTTAAAATTTGTCTGTGGGGACTCCCCTGGTGGTGCAGTGGTTAAGAGTCCGCCTGCCAATGCAGGGGACATGGGCTCGAACCCTGGTCCGGGAAGATCCCACATGCTGCAGAGCAGCTAAGCCTGCGCTGCGCAACTACTGAAGCCTGCGCGCCTAGAGCCTGTGCTCCCCAGCAAGAGAAGCCACCGCAATGAGAAACCCGTGCACCACAACGAAAAGTAGCCCCGCTCGATGCAACTAGAGAAAGCCCACGTGCAGCAACGAAGACCCAACGCAGCCAAAAATAAATTATAAAATAAAATAAAATTTGCCTCTGAATAACCTTGAGTGAATTTGGTATAAGTTGTAAAGTTTGCATCTACATTCATTTCATTCCAAATGGTTTCCAGTTAATTGTTCCTCAACTAATTTTAGAAAACTTTTGGGATAGAGACTCCACTTCAGTTTGAATTTCCAGTTTAATGGATTCCGTAGTTCTGTCAGTAGAGGCCGCTGTCTCCAGTGACCTGTGAGGGAGGCGCTGCGTGCACTTCCTGAACTGACCACATGGTGGCGCCAAGCTCCCCTCTATGACGCACAGCGTATGCCCGTTCCCTGCGGACTCGATTCTGAGCGCAGCTGAGAGGAGTTGTGCCTCCTCAGGCGCGGGGGCGGGGGCTTCGGGTGGGACGCCCGGCTCAGCGTCTCTGCTGAGAGGAGCTCGGTCTCCGTCGCCTTAGGACTCGCTGGGGTTTCGGCTTCAGGACAAAGTGGGGCTGCGTCCACGCTGACTAGGGAACAGGTTACCTGAGGACCCAGGTGATGCCTGAGGGAAAGGTGAAGAGACAGTGAGGAAAAGTGGGGAGAAGCTTCCTGTGGGCGACTGACGGCTGAGGGGGTCCCTCTTCATGTGACCGAGGCAGGGCTTGGTGTGCAAAGCTGGGTTTTGGGTCAGGTTTGTGTGCAGGGTAGCCAGCATGAGTTATGGGGTGTCCAGTTTTCCCAGCACCATTTACTGTGGGGAGTGTCGTGCTCCGTGGTGTGTCCTTGGTCTCTGTGTCGTGAATTAACTGACCCCGTCCGTGTGGGCTGAATTCTGGCTCTCTGTCCTGTTCCTATGGTCCCTGTGCCTGTTTTGAGCCACTTCCACACTGTTTTGGTGACTGTAGCTTCGTGATGAAGTGTGAAGTCAGGGAGGGAGATGCCTCCAGCCTGTTCTCTTTTCTCAGGGTCGCTTTGGCTATTTGGGGTCCTTTGTGGCTCCACAGAGATACTAGGAGGATTTGCTCTATTTTGGGGGAAAATACCGTGGAATTTTGGGAGGGATTGCATTCACTGTGTACATTGCTTTGGGTAGAATGGGTATTTTAACAATATTAATTGTTCCATTCCCTGAGAACAGGATGTCTTTCCATTTATTCGTGTGTTTTTCAATTTCTTCATCAATGTCTTAAAGTTTTCAGTGTGCAGGTCTTTCACATCCTTGGTTAACTTTATTCCCAGGTATTTTGTTCTTTTTGATGCAGTTGTAAATAGGGTTGCCTTCTTTCTCTTTCTGATGGTTCATTATTAGTGTTTAGAAATGCAACTGATTTCTGTGTATTGATTTTGCAAGTTTACTGAATTCATTTATTAGTTCTAATAGCTTTTTTGTGGAATGAAATGGAAAATTGGAATTCAAAAATCCCACTGTTTCTACCGTATCCAGGTCGTCCACAACACGGAGGACAGTGGCTCCTAATATAACCTTCCCCCAGTGCCTCTAAATGACATGTGGACTTTGGGTGAACTGGATCTGGGTAAAGCTTGGCTTCTATATGGAAGTTTGATGTTTTCTCTGCTTTTCTGGCGTGCTATTGGCCTACATGATGTTTTGAAAAGTAATTTACTTTCCAGTAATTTCAAACATACAACTTTACATACATAAAACAAGTCTTGTACCTTGATTAAATATACTCCTAAATATTGATGTTGACATTATTTAAAACGGAATTGTTCTCATAAATTCTTTTTCAGATTATTTTTTGCTAGCGTATACATATAAGACAGATTTTCATGAATTGATATTTTGTTCTATAACTTTGCTTAATTAGTTGATTAGCTCAAATAATTTCTTTGCTGATTATAGGTAGTTTTATATTTAAGATGATGTGACCTATGTTCTGTGAAGAGACACAGTTTTAATTTTTCCATTCACCCACGGATGCCTTTCATTTTTTCCTCAAGAGTCTGGGTAGAACTTCCAGTCACTACTGAGTAACGGTGATGGAGGCCAGCTTCCTGGCCTTGCTCCTGATTTCAGGAGTAAATGTTTCAGTCTTCAGCATTGAGCATGACGTTTGCTGTGGCTTTTTGTACCACTCTTTTCCATATTGAACAAATTTCCTTTTAGTCCTGCTTTCTTGAGTGTTTGTCATGAAATAACACTGGATTTTCACTGTAGTTTTTTTGCATTAATTGATATTATTGTGCTTTAATACATTGCTTACTTTTAATATGTTGAGCAACCTGAAACTTCTGGTGTAGAGATACTTGCTTATGGCATTATCCATGTAAAGTTCTGTTGGTTTCATGTTGCTATAATTTTGTGATAGATTTTTACATTCATATTTATAAGTTATATTGGGGTAGTTTTTTTTTTCTTTCTTTCTTTCTTTTTTATTTTATTTTGTTTTTGCGGTACGCAGGCCTCTCACTGTTGTGGCCTCTCCCGTTGCGGAGCACAGGCTCCGGACGCGCAGGCTCAGCGGCCATGGCTCACGGGCCCAGCCACTCCATGGCATGCGGGATCTTCCCGGTCCAGGACAGGAACCCGTGTCCCCTGCATCGGAAGGCGGACTCTCAACCACTGTGCCACCAGGGAAGCCCGGGATTTTTTTTTTTAATTCTTTTTCTGATGGTTCATTATCAGTGTATAGAATCACAAATGATTTTTGTGTATTGATTTTTCTTTTTGTTTTTGTATCCTGCAGCTTTACTGAATTCATTTTTTAGATGTAACAGTTATTTGGTGGTTGAATGTGGAAAACTAGAATTCAGAAATCCCACTGTTTCATCTACATCCAGGTCATCCACAGCACCCAAGGCATAGTGGCTCCCAATATAATCTTCCCATGGTGCCTCTTGTGGTATGTGGACTCCTACAAGGGTGGTTAGCATCCCCACAGTGGGTGAACTGGATCTGGGTAGGGCTCGGCCTCTATAACTGAGTTTGATGTCTGTATTTCTGGCATCGTATGACATGGTTGTTTTGATAAGTACTTTATTTTCTAGTAAATTTCAAGTGTATAAAAAACTTTAAATAGCAGTATAAAGTTTTCCACCTTCACAAAATACTCCAGTGTGTTTTACCCTGTGAGAGTGGGAGGGCCACTCTCCCAGGGAACCAGCACATAACCCCATAATGAGGAATAATTAAGGTTTCCACATTATAATCCTATCCACAGACCCGCTTCAACTTTCACCAGCTGCCCCAGCTTTGTGGAAATGTATTTTTCTACTCAAATCCAGTTTTCTCTTCTTGGAACCATCAGTGGGGCTTTCCCTCACTTTAAAAACCTTGCTGGATTGAAAGTGTACAAGATGAGCATGATCTGGGTGGTTTTCTGTATGGCTTCTTTCACTTGGGATGTTTCTCTGTTTATCCGCATTGTAACATTGATCACTATTTCATTCATTTTTTCCATTGTGGTTAAAAACACATAACATTTACCATTTAAACCATTTTTTACAAGCTTTTTAAAAAACTTATTTTATTTTATTTTCTATTTCTTGGCTGTGTCGGGTCTTTGCTGCTGCACGCAGGCTTTCTCTAATTGCGGCCAGCGGGGGCTACTCTTCATTGTCGTGTGCAGGCTCCTCATTGCGGTGGCTTCTCTCGTTACGGAGCACGGGCTCTAGGCGCACGGGTTTCAGTAGTTGTGGCACGAGGGCTCAATAGTTGTGGCTCACGAGCTTAGTTGCTCTGCGGCATGCAGGATCTTCCAGGACCAGCGCTTGAACCCGTGCCCCCTGCAATTGGCAGGCGGATTCTTAACCAGTGTGCCACGAGGAAAGCCCCATTTCAACCATTTGTAAGTATCCAGTCCTGTGGCCTTAAGTACATTCGCATTGTTGTAAAAATATCCTCACCATCCATCTCCAGAACTTTATTTTCCCCATGTGAAACCGTAGCCATTAAACACTAACTCCCCTCAACCCCTGGCAACCTTATTCTACTTTGTTTTTGGATTTGACTTATCTGCATACCTCATACTAGTGGAATCATAGAACGTTTGTCCTTTTCGTGTCTGGCTGGTTTCACTTAGCATAATGACTTCAAGGTTCATCCACATTGTAGCATGTTGAGAATTACCTTAGTTTTAAAGGTTGAATCATATTCCATTGTGTATATGCTACACTGAACTTATCCATTCATCTGTTGAAGGATGTGTTGTGTTGCTTCCACCTTTTGGCTATTGTGAATAGTGTTGCTGTGAATATGGGGTACAGATATCTGTTCCAGTCCTTGCTTTCTAATATTCTGGTTGTACACCCTGGAGTGGAATCAAGGGATCATACGTTTTCCATGTTTCTGAGGAGCCACCATACAGTTTTCCACAGCAGCTGTATAATCTTACTTTATTCCTTTATATGACAGAATAATGCAGCTTCTGGATCTACCTTATTTTGCTTATCCATTTACCTGCTGATGGACATTTAAATCTTTTCTACCCTGGGCTATTGTGAACAGTGCTGCTATGAATAACTGGTGTACAAATTTTTGTTTGAATGCCTGTTTTCCATTTTTTTGGTATATATCTAGGAGTGGAGTTGTTGAACCACATGGTAATTATATTTTTGAGTAAATGCTAAAGGTTTGTGCACATAGACTGCACCATTGTACATATCCACAAGTAACTTTTTTTTTTTTTTTTTTTTTGCGGTACACGGGCCTCTCACTGTTGTGGCCTCTCCCGTTGCGGAGCACAGACTCCGGATGCGCAGGCTCAGCGGCCATGACTCACGGGCCCAGCCGCTCCGCAGCATGTGGGATCTTCCTGGACCGGGGCACGAACCCGCGTCCCCTGCATCAGCAGGCGGACTCCCAACCACTGCGCCACCAGGGAAGCCCCACAAGTAACTTTTAAGGGTTCCAATTTCTCTGCATTGTTGCCAACATTTGTTATTTTTATTTACATATTTTAAAATTTATTTGAAAATTTATTTTTATTCTCCTGTGTGTGAAGGGGCATCACACTGTGGCTTTAATTTGCATTTTCATCATGACTCCTGACATTTGCCATCTTTTCATGTCCTTGTTGACCATTTGTGTGTCTTGCCTGGAGAGCAGTCCATGCAAGTTATTTGTCTGTTTCAAAAATTGTACTGTTTGTCTTTCTGTTGATGAGTTGGAAAAGTCCCGGGTATATTCTAGGTAAAGAGTCTTATGAGATATATCATGTGCCCATATTGTCTTCCATTCTGTGGGCTGTCTCTTTACTTTCTGGATAGCCTCTTTTGATGCACAAAGGTTTGTAATTTTGAGGAAATCCAATGTATCTATTTTTTCCTTCCATTTCTTATGCTTTACTGTCAAATCTAAGAAACCATTGCTAAATTCGTGGTCGGGAAGATTTAATTCCTTGGTTTATTTGAGAGTTCATAGGGTCCTTTCTCAGTACCCACTATGCCAGGCTTTAGGCCTGGGGCTGAGTCAGTGTGAGGGTTCAGCGGTCACGGTTTAGGGTTATGGGTTATTGTTGGAGAGTCATGGTAGAGGGTTGTGGTTAAAGGATCAGGGATTAGAGTTTAGGGGTCCGTGGCGAGGGTCTAGGGGTCTGGGGCTAGGGTTGTTAGGGGGTTACGGTTGGAGGTTACGGTTCTTAGGGTAAAGGTTAGAGTTAGGTTTAAACACAATTGGCCCTCATTGCCCTCCCCTCTCCTTCTCTCTGAAGCCTCCAGAATGGATAGGACTTGCCCAGGGTCAAACAGGAGTCAGGGAGCTGAGGTGAAGAACTGTTTTTCTGGCCTCCCTTCCGCCAGTCCTGGGCTCTGAGAGAAGAATGAAATGTCTGTTCTTGTCTTGGACTGTTTCTTATCCACCTCAACCTCTGTCAAGGATTGGGGAGGGTGTCAGAAGTCATGCATGGTTTCCTGCTGCCCTCCTACCTGGGAAGGGTGATGCTGGCCCTACTGTGCCTGGGCAGCCCCAGGTTCCAGCACAGCCCAGACTGGAGGGCACTCAGTGGACATGTGTGGATTTATACAGGACTGGGTGCAGTGACCTGCCAGCCCCCAGATGCTGCCTTCTTGAGGGCTGCTGGGCCCCTCCTGGCACTGGAGGCATCCTTTGTCCCATCTGAGTGGGCATGAATAGATGATCAAGTCTCAGGCAGGACAGTCCCCGACCTCTGACTATCCAGGCAGGCATCTGCGGTCCTCTAGCTCAGTCCAGCCTGGGCATTGTCAGGCCCTCATGCACAGCTACGGAGCTGACCATGATGCCGGGCAATTCAAGAGGTACCTGGGCAGTGTAGACATTCCTTTGAGAAGTTTCAACCACCAACATGCATGTGGCTGAGAAGAAGGCCTCCCGCTCACGGCCTCACAGGCTGCCAAGAGAGGTAATAATCCTCTAGACATTGGAGTGTGGCCCTGACACAACACCCATACAGCAGACCATGGCCCTGCAATCCTCTGTCTTTTCAGTCGTTAGTAACTTTTGACATTCATATTCCTTAAGAATCAAAGATATGGGAGCAACTGGACCTCCCAGTGTGAGGTTTACACTGCCACTGCCATTGTCTTGGAGAGCCATATGCATCCATGTGGCCTCTGGAAGGCCTGCCAACTATGGGTTCCATGGCATGGAATAATTCTCGAGCCTCCCGTTACTTCATTGCACAAGGGTTTCCTTACCACCCTAGCATTTGGTTTCTTCCTCTTAGTAAAGGAGAGAGAAGAAACTGGAAAAGGAGCAGTATTGTTTTTCAGGGATGGGCAATTAATATGGCCAGGGAGACGGCATAACTCAGGGCTCCCACCTCTTAGGGGCAGGAATGAGGTGTGTGTGTCTTCTGAGGGCACATGGGCTGTTCTGGGCCAGCCTCTGAGATGTGAGGACCTGATGCGCAAGGAAAGAGACTAGAGTTTACCACCACCAATGATCCTGACTTTTCAGCAAGTGAAAGAACTTGCAGTCTTGGGAGGGACAGTAAGAGCACTGGATGAGTCGCTGCAGCCCCTGACCCTAAGTGAACCCCTTTCTTTCTTTTGTGTCAGATTCTGTGCTGTGCAGTGAGCTGTCATTGACATAGAATCTGTTGCTTTCTCCCAGCCAGCATCTGTTCTCAGGCCCAAGGGCCTCAGTTTTCCTTTGGGAATTACATCTCACCTGCTTCCAGTCCAAACAGTTGCAGAAGGATGACCCCATGTTCCACCCAGCTCGAAGATGGGTTTACAACCCACATCTAGCCAGTCCCATTTTCCATCTTCTGGTGATGGGTCAAGGATGAGAGTGCAACCCAAGCCAGATCAAAGGCATTTAAAACCATGACTTTCTTGGAATCCAAGAAAAGGAGAAACTCTTTCTCGGAAAATGGATGGTGAGTGGTTGTCAGCCTAGAACTGCTGTTGGCCCAAGTGCAGTGAGAGAGCCTGCCTGTGAATGGGGTCCCCCAAAGGCACTGAGCGGGACAAAGGTTTGGAGAGAAGCAAGGTCACACGGAGACAGTGTGAGCCACTGGACCTGCCAGGTCCAAACCCATTCTTCAACTTGCCACTTGCAAGTATTAATGTATTTCTACCCTTACAATAAATACTAATTTATTTTACTTCCGTAAGTGTGTCCAGTCGCTGGGAAAAGAAAAAGTCCTGGTTGATACATCTGAGTCAATAATCCCTGACCCTTCCTCAGGTGTCCTCACTGGGTAGGCATGGCTGGGGGAGGTGAAGACACTGGGTGGGGTCATATACTAGGGGAGCTGCCAAACAGCTCTGTCCCTGCTCCTTCCCTGTCCTGGGAGAGGGAAAGCCTGGAACAGTGATAGGATAGCCAGTAGGGGAAGAGGTTCCTCAGTGGTTAATTGGCCTTTTTGTGTTTTCCTTAATTTAGGGTCCATTTGGGTAATGTGTTTTTACAAAGAAATCCCCCTTTTCCTCTAGATTTCCAGTTTGTTACAGTAGGTTTCTCTTATTTGACGTTTAATTTTTCCTGTCTAATTTTCTACAGAATCATGACAAATAATGAACAAATACTCGTACTTTACTATTAACTGAAGCCCCTATTCACGTTCCCTTTGTTATACCTTTCCTTGTTCCAGGATCTGAGAGGACATGCGGTCATCATGTCTGCTTAGACTGTTCTGGGCTCTGACAGTTGCTCAGACTCTCCTTGTTTCCATGACCTTGACAGCGTGGAGGAGGGCTGCTCAGGTATTGTATAGACTGCCGGGCGCTGGGATTTGCTTGGTGGTTTTGTCGTGGTTAGACTTGGCTTTGAAAAAGCAGACCACAGAGGTGAAGTGCTTCCTCTTCACTATATATCAAGAGGACAGGCTCTTAAGGGAACTTCTCCCTTATATTCTTAATTTTGGTCACCTAGCTGAGGTAATGTTTGTCAAGTTTTCCCACAGTGAGGTTAATTTTTTCCCATGTCCATCCTGTGTGTCTTATATAGGAGGAAGTCATAATGCAGAAGCCACACTTGAGGAGAGAGGGGTTAGCTTCACATCCGGATGGACAGCTGAGTGGCTATATACGTTGTTTAGAAGCTTTCTGCACAGGAGATTTCTGTTTAACACCATTCATCAAAAACTATGTAATTTATTTATACCAGTTGGGACACGTGAATAATTATTGTAAACTTTTGGTTATGATCCAGCACTACATTATTAGACTGCTTAGTTCATTCTTGCTTTGGCTGTTGAGAGCTTTTTCCATTTGCTCTTGTTTTCATTTTACATAATTTTCCTTTTGTGGGTTTTAAAAATTTTTGGTACTTCTTTACTTTCTGATTTTTTTTTTTTTTTTTTTTTTGCTGTATGTGGGCCTCTCACTATTGTGGCCTCTCCCGTTGTGGAGCACAGGCTCCGGATGCGCAGGCTCAGTGGCCACGGCTCACGGGCTCAGCCACTCCGCGGCATGTGGGATGTTCCCGGACTGGGGCACGAACCTGTGTCCCCTGCATCGGCAGGCGGACTCTCAACCACTGCGCCACCAGGGAAGCCCAACTTTCTGATATTTTAAGATTATCCTGCTTCATATATTTACTGTCTCAGTCCTAGCATCAGCCCTTTCTTCAAAGAGGCCTTGTTCCTTTTATTAGAGAATGGTATTAAAAACTTACATGTGGGAGCTAAATATGCTCAGCTGACAGTACATAGAAATATATGCATGTATCCCAGCCTATGCACATACACATAATTATAAAGGTTTCCATGTGGAACTATGTGCAGGCTAAAGAGAGTTTATACTGATATCTCCAACTGGATCTGTTATGACATGGATATTGTAAACTTCTCCCTTTGTTTGACTGTAACATCCAACTCCAGTGGTAAGAAACCTGGCTTCCACCATTTGTCATTTATTAAATTCAGTGCTTGTTCCATTTGGCGACTGATATCGTAGTTTCAGTACTGTTAGCTGCTGCCCCTCCCGGGAAAGAACATAGAGTCCCCTGTGTGTGTATGGCACATTTTGTCTTTGGCCTACAGATTCTGTACCTTTCCAAAGTTAACTTAGGTCAGCCCATTTGTCCCACTACCAACAGCGAGTTTTTTCATACATTTCTGAATCAGTTAGATTCTTCGTTACCTTCTGTATTCCAGTCTTTGACACTCCCATATCCTAAGTAGCTAAGTTTGGATAGATTGTAACTTACTTGTTGGGTTGTAACAATCTGTGGGTGTAGCCAAATGCAGTGACAGGTATTCACCACTGAAGTATCATATGGACTGTTTCAGCCACATATTCCGTAAACTGTTTACCATGTCAGTTTTGCGTTTTCTAGAATGTCATATGAAGGAGGTCATACAGTGTGTAGCTCTTCAGGCTGGATTCTTTCACTCAGCAATGTGAGTGTTAGGTGCATCTATTGTTTTTTTTTTTTGCACGGATTCATGGTCGTCCATTCCTTTGTATCTCTGAATACTATCGCACTGCATGTATATGAGAGGGAAAATAATTTTCCCTCTACACTTCTATGTTCTTTATTGAGATCCCCCTTGTAATGAAAAAGAGATGAACTGGAGAAAAAAACCAGAAGTTTAATATATACCATGCGTACCTCCTGTATACTTGAAAGATACCCAGGAAAACTGAGTCACTCCCTGAAATGGCCCAAGCCATTACCTTAAATGCTATCTTCAGAACAAAAGCAAGATGTTAGGGAATGGAGGCAGCCATTTAAGGGATGTTATTAGTCAAAGCCCAGTAAACAAGGGTATGGTTGTTACACAGATTTACATCCAGGTCTATTTCATTGACAAGCTTTTTTTAATTTTTTAAACATTTATTTATTTGGCTGCGCTGGGTCTTAGTTGCGGCCTGTGGAATCTTGAGTTGCGGCATGCGGGCTCTTAATTGCAGCATGCGGGATCTAGTTCCCTGACCAGGGATTGAACCCTGGTCCCCTGCATTGGGAGCATGGAGTCTTAACCACTGGACCAGCAGGGGAGTCCCAACAAGCTTTTCTTGATATTTAGTCATCATTCAATTCCTGGTCCAGAGAGGGACATACCCTTACAAATGGAGATATCCCTAATAAATGCAAATGCACCTCCTAAAAGGGCATTTTCCACTTGGTTTTGAAAGATTCTCCTGGGTCTGCTGCTTCTTAAATTACTCAGTCCAAAATAATCGTTTTGTCAAATGGGCATATTTTGGGGTGGTGTATTCTGCACCCCTTGACATGTGTGTGCCCTAATTTGCTTATGAATTCATCTACAGAAGGACATCCTGATATCTTTAAGTTTTTAGCCATTGTGAATAGAGCTGCTGTGCATTACTTGATGCTAGTTTTGGTTTGAATACAGTTTTTCAAAGCAGTTGTCTAAATACAAGAGGTACACTTCTTGGATCCTAAGGTGAGACTTTTTAGATTTGGAAAAAACTGCCAAAGTGTCTTCCAAAGCTGGTTGTACATGCATTCCACCAGCATCTTGAGTTTATTCTTGTATGCTTATTTACTGCCTGTTTATCTTCTTGGGGCAGGTGTGTGTTTCTACCTTTACCAAATTTTAATGGCGTTGTTGGCATAATTTGAGTGCAAATCCTTTATCAGACATGTGTTTTGGAAACAGTTTCTTGCAGTTTGTGGTTTGTCTTCCAGTTTTCTGAATAAGGTCACCAGACCCAAAGTCATGTAGATTATCTTTTTTTTCCCTAGGATTTTTATAGTTTGGTAATTTAAATTTGTCTATGGACATTTTGAGTGAATTTTGGGTTAAGTCGTAAAGTTTGTGTCTACATTCATTTCATTACATATGGTTTGTAATTAATTGCTCCTTAACCCTCTTTTGAGAAGATACAGTGAGATACTTGGCTCCATTTCAGTTTCGATTTCCAAACAGTATATACAGCAGAACTGCCTCCCAGATGAGGCCTCTGGGTTTGTGAGTGCGGCACTCCCGGCACTTTTCTCACATCCCACAGGGGGCGCCGAACCCACCTGTGTGACCCTGGGGGCACAGGTGCACCCTGCCCACAGACTTTGCTCTGTGAAAAGCAGACAGGAGCTTTGTCTCCTGTCAGGGCTTAGGTTTCTGGACCATGAGGCATTCTCCACACTGACGAGCTGGGTTTTCTCAGGAACCACTGGTGAGGAGACTCCACAAGAGGAAAAAATGAGCAAGTGTGGAGAATCCTCCTGTGCAGCTGACCGCTGGGTGGGCGGGGTGCATCTTCAGGAAACTCAGGAGAGAAAGGGTTTAATGTGGAATACTGTGCGCTTTTAGTTAGTTTTATGTGCAGCGTACATGGTGACCAGTGTCGTTCTTTGGAGACTGGTGTCTAGTTTTCCTGGCACTGTTTGTTGATGGTTTTAGGTAGAATAAATTTTTTTTTTTACATCTTTATTGGAGTATAATTGCTTTACAATGGTGTGTTAGTTTCTGCTTTATAAAAAAGTAAATCAGTTATATATATGTTCCCATATCTCTTCCCTCTTGCATCTCCCTCCCTCCCACCCTCCCTATCCCACCCCTCTAGGTGGTCACAAAGCACCGAGCTGATCTCCCTATGCTATGCGGCTGCTTCCCACTAGCTATCTATTTTACGTTTGGTAGTGTATATATGTCCATGCCACTCTCTCATTTTGTCACAGCTTACCCTTCCCCCTCCCCATATCCTCAAGTTCATTCTCTAGAAGGTCTGTGTCTTTATTCCTGTCTTACCCCTAGGTTCTTAACAACATTTTTTTCCCTTAAGTTCCATATATATGTGTCAGCATATGGTATTTGTCTTTCTCTTTCTGACTTAATTCACTCTGTATGACAGACTCTAGGTCTATCCACCTCATTACAAATAGCTGAATTTCGTTTCTTTTTATGGCTGAGTAGTATTCCATTGTATATATGTGCCACATCTTCTTTATCCATTCATCTGATGATGGGCACTTAGGTTGTTTCCATCTCCGGGCTATTGTAAATAGAGCTGCAATGAACATTTTGGTACATGACTCTTTTTGAATTATGGTTTTCTCAGGGTATATGCCCAGTAGTGGGGTTGCTGGGTCATATGGTAGTTCTATTTGTAGTTTTTTAAGGAACCTCCATACTGTTCTCCATAGAGGCTGTACCAATTCACATTCCCACCAGCAGTGCAAGAGTGTTCCCTTCTCTCCACACCCTCTCCAGCATTTATTGTTTCTAGATTTTTTGATGATGGCCATTCTGACTGGTGTGAGATGATATCTCATTGTAGTTTTGATTTGCATTTGTCTAATGATTAATGATGTTGAGCATTCTTTCATGTGTTTGTTGGCAGTCTGTATATCTTCTTTGGAGAAATGTCTCTTTAGGTCTTCTGCCCATTTTTGGATTGGGTTGTTTGTTTTTTTTTGATATTGAGCTGCATGAGCTGCTTGTAAATTTTGGAGATTAATCCTTTGTCAGTTGCTTCGTTTGCAAATATTTTCTCCCATTCTGAGGGTTGTCTTTTCATCTTTTTTATGGTTTCCTTTTCTGTGCAAAAGCTTTTACGTTTCATTAGGTCCCATTTGTTTATTTTTGTTTTTATTTCCATTTCTCTAGAAGGTGGGTCAAAAAGGATCTTGCTGTGATTTATGTCATAGAGTGTCCTGCCTATGTTTTCCTCTAAGACTTTGATAGTTTCTGGCCTTACATTTAGGTCTTTAATCGTTTTGAGCTTATTTTTGTGTATGGTGTTAGGGAGTGATGTAATCTCATACTTTTACATGTACCCTTCCAGTTTTCCCAGCACCACTTATTGAAGAGGCTGTCCTTTCTCTTCTGTACATTCCTGCCTCCTTTATCAAAGATAAGATGACCATATGTGCATGGGTTTATCTCTGGGCTTTCTATCCTGTTCCATTGATCTATATTTCTGTTTTTGTGCCAGTACCATACTGTCTTGATTACTGTAGCTTTGTAGTATAGTCTGAAGTCAGGGAGCCTGATTCCTCCAGCTCCGTTTTTCGTTCTCAAGATTGCTTTGGCTGTTCGGGGTCTTTTGTGTTTCCATACAAATTGTGAAATTTTTTGATCTAGTTCTGTGAAAAATGCCAGTGGTAGTTTGATAGGGATTGCATTGAATATGTAGCTTGATTTGGGTAGTAGAATCATTTTCACAATGTTGATTCTTCCAATCCAAGAACATGGCATACCTCTCCATCTCTTTGTATCATCCTTAATTTCTTTCATCAGTGTCTTATAATTTTCTGCATACAGGTCGTTTGTCTCCTTAGGTAGGTTTATTCCTAGATATTTTATTCTTTTTGTTGCAATGGTAAATGGAAGTGTTTTCTTGATTTCACTTTCAGATCTTTCATCATTAGTGTATAGGAATGGCAGAGATTTCTGTGCATTAATTTTGTAACCTGCTAATTTACCAAATTCATTGATTAGCTCTTGTAGTTTTCTGGTAGCATCTTTAGGATTCTCTATGTATAGTATCATGTCATCTGCAAACAGTGACAGCTTTACTTCTTCTTTTCCGATTTGGATTCGTTTTATTTCCTTTTCTTCTCTGATTGCTGTGGCTAAAACTTCCAAAACTATGTTGAATAGGAGTGGTGAGAGTGGGCAGCCTTGTCTTGTTCCTGATCTTAGTGGAAATGCTTTCAGTTTTTCACCATTGAGGATGATGTTGGCTGTGGTTTGTCATATATGGTCTTTATTATGTTGAGGAAAGTTCCCTCTATGGCTACTTTCTGGAGGGTTTTTATCATAAATGGGTGTTGAATTTTGTCGAAAGCTTTGTCTGCATCTATTGAGATGACCATATGGTTTTTCTCCTTCAATTTGTTAATATGGTGTATCACATTGATTGATTTGTGTATATTGAAGAATCCTTGCATTCCTGGAATAAACCCCACTTGATCATGGTGTATGATCCTTTTAATGTGCTGTTGGATTCTGTTTGCTAGTATTTTGTTGAGGATTTTTGCATCTATGTTCATCAGTGATATTGGCCTGTAGTTTTCTTTCTTTGTGACATCCTTGTGTGTTTTTGGTTTCAGGGTGATGGTGGCTTCGTAGAATGAGTTTGGAAGTGTTCCTCCCTCTGCTATATTTTGGAAGAGTTTGAGAAGGATAGGTGTTAGCTCTTCTCTAAATGTCTGATGGAATTCGCCTGTGAAGCCATCTGGTCCTGGGCTTTTGTTTGTTGGAAGATTTTTAATCACAGTTTCAATTTCAGTGCTTGTGATTGGTCTGTTCATAGTTTCTATTTCTTCCTGATTCAGCCTTGGCAGGTTGTGCATTTCTAAGAATTTGTCCATTTCTTCCAGGTTGTCCATTTTATTGGCATAGAGTTGTTTGTAGTAATCTCTCATGATCTTTTGTATTTCTGCAGTGTCAGTTGTTACTTCTCCTTTTTCATTTCTAATTCTGTTGATTTGAGTCTTCTCCCTTTTTTCCTTGATGAATCTGGCTAACGGTTTATCAATTTTGTTTATCTTCTCAAAGAACCAGCTTTTAGTTTTATTGATCTTTGCTATCGTTTCCTTCATTTCTTTTTCATTTATTTCTGATCTGATCTTTATGATTTCTTTCCTTCTGCTAACTTTGCGGGTTTTTTGTTCTTCTTTCTCTAATTTCTTTAGATGCAAGGTTAGGTTGTTTATTCGAGATGTTTCCTGTTTCTTAAGGTAGGATTGTATTGCTATAAACTTCCCTCTTAGAATGGCTTTTGCTGCATCCCATAGGTTTTGGGTCGTCGTGTCTCCATTGTCATTTGTTTCTAGGCATTTTTTGATTTCCTCTTTGATTTCTTCAGTGATCACTTCGTTATTAAGTCGTGTATTGTTTAGCCTCCATGTGTTTGTATTTTTTAACAGATCTTTTCCTGTAATTGATGTCTAGTCTCATAGCGTTGTGGTCAGAAAAAGATACTTGATACAATTTCAATTTTCTTAAATTTACCGAGCCTTGGTTTGTGACCCAAGATATGATCTATCCTGGAGCATGTTCCAGGAGCACTTGAGAAAAATGTATATTCTGTTGTTTTTGGATGGAATATCCTATAAATATCAATTAAGTCCATCTTGTTTAATGTATCATTTAAAGCTTGTGTTTCCTTATTTATTTTCATTTTGGATGATCTGTCTATTGGTGAAAGTGGAGTGTTAAAGTCCCCTACTATGAGTGTGTTACTGTTGATTTCCCCTTTTATGGCTGTTAGTATTTGCCTTGTGTATTGAGGTGCCTCTATGTTGGGTGCATAAATATTTACAATTGTTATATTTTCTTCTTGGATCAATCCCTTGATCATTATGTAGTGTCCTTATTTGTCTCTAGTAATAGTATTTATTTTAAAGTCTATTTTGTCTGATATGAGAATTGCTACTCCAGCTTTCTTTTGGTTTCCATTTGCATGGAATATCTTTTTCCATACCCTCACTTTCAGTCTGTATGTGTCTCTAGGTCTGAAGTGGGTGTCTAGTAGACAGCATATATATGGGTGTTGTTTTTGTATCCATTCAGCCAGTTTGTGTCTTTTGGTGGGAGCATTTAATCCATTTACATTTAAGGTAATTATTGATATGTATGTTCCTATTACCATTTTCTTAATTGTTTTGGGTTTGTTATTATAGGTCTTTTCCTTCTCTTGTGTTTCTTGCCTAGAGAAGATTCTTTAGCATTTGTTGTAAAGCTGGTTTGGTGGTGCTGAACTCTCTCAGCTCTTGCTTATCTGTAAAGGTTTTAATTTCTCCATCAAATCTTAATGAGATCCTTGCTGGGTAGAGTAATCTTGGTTGTAGTTTTTTCTCCTTCATCAGTTTAAATATGTCCTGCTAGTCCCTTCTGGCTTGCAGAGTTTCTGCTGAAAGATCAACTGTTAAATTTATAGGGATTTCCTTGTGTGTTATTTGTTGTTTTTCCCTTGCTGCTTTTTTTTTTTTTTTTTTGCAGTACGTGGGCCTCTCACTGTTGTGGTGTCTCCCGTTTTGGAGCACAGGCTCCGGACACGCAGGCTCAGCGGCCATGGCTCACAGGCCCAGCCACTCCGCGGCATGTGGGATCTTCCCGGACTGGGGCACAAACCCGTGTCCCTTGCATCAGCAGGTGGACTCTCAACCCCTGCACCACCAGGGATGCCCTCCCTTGCTGCTTTTAATATGTTTTCTTTGTATTTAATTTTTGACAGTTTGATTAATATGTGTCTTGGCATATTTCTCCTTTGATTTATCCTGTATGGGACTCTCTGTGCTTCCTGGACTTGATTAACTATTTCCTTTCCCATATTAGGGAAGTTTTCAACTATAATCTCTTCCAATATTTTGTCAGTCCCTTTCTTTTTCTCTTCTTCTTCTGGAACCCCTACAATTCGAATGTTGGTGTGTTTAATGTTGTCCTAGAGGTCTCAGACTGTCCTCAGTTCTTTTCATTCTTTATTCTTTATTCTGCTCTGCAGTAGTTATTTCCACTTTTTTATCTTCCAGGTCAGTTATCCATTCTTCTGCCTCAGTTATTCTGCTATTGCTCCCATCTAGAGTATTTTTAATTTCATTTATTGTGTTGTTCATCGTTGTTTGTTTCATCTTTAGTTCTTCTAGGTCCTTGTTAAATGTTTCTTGCATTTTGTCCATTCTATTTCCAAGATTTTGGATCATCTTTACTATCATTATTCTGAATTCTTTTTCAGGTAGACTGTCTATTTCCTCTTCATTTGTTAGGTCTGGTGGGTTTTTATCTTGCTCCTTCATCTGCTGCGTGTTTTTCTGTCTTCTCATTTTGCTTATCTTACTGTGTTTGGGGTCTCCTTTTTGCAGGCTTCAGATTCGTAGTTCCCATTGTTTTTGGTGTCTGTCCCCAGTGGCTAAGTTTGGTTCAGTGGGTTGTGTAGGATTCCTGGTGGAGGGGACTAGTGCCTGTGTTCTGGTGGATGAGGCTTGATCTTGTCTTTCTGGTGGGCAGGTCCACGTCTGGTGGTGTGTTTTGGGGTGTCTGTGAACTTATTATGATTTTAGGCAGTCTCTCTGCTAATGGGTGGGGTTGTGTTCCTCTCTTGCTAGTTTTTTGGCATAGGGTGTCCAGCACTGTAGCTTGCTGGTCGTTGAGTGAAGCTGGGTGCTGGTGTTGAGATGGATATCTCTGGGAGATTTTAGCAGTTTGATATTATGTGGAGCTGGGAGGTCTTTTGTGGACCAGTGTCCTGAAGTTGGCTCTCCCACCTCAGAGGCACCGCACTGACTCCTGGCTGCAGCACCAAGAGCCTTTCATCCACATGGCTCAGAATAAAAGGGAGAAAAAGTAGAAAGAAAGAATTAGTAGAAGTAGAAAGAAAGAAAGAAGGAAAGAAGGAAAGAAAGAAAGGAGGGAGGGAGGGAGGGAGGAAGGAAGAAAGGAGGGAAGGAAGGAATAAAAGAAAGAAAGAAAGAAGATCAAGTAAAATAAAATAGAGTAAGATAAAATATAATAAAGTTATTAAATTAAAAAATAATTATTAAGAAAAATTTTTTTTAAAAAAACCCCCAAAAACACAAAAAATACAAAACCGGATGGATAGAACCCTAGGACAAATGGTGGAAGCAAAGCTATACAGACAAAATCTCACACAGAAGCATACACATACACACTCACAAAAAGAGGAAAAGGGGAAAAAATCATAAACCTTGCTCTCAAAGTCCACCTCTTCAATTTGGGATGATTCGTTGTCTATTCATGTATTCCACAGGTGCAGGGTACATCAAGCTGATTGTGGAGCTTTAATCCGCTACTTCTGAGGCTGCTGGGAGAGATTTCCCTTTCTCTTCTTTGTTCTCACAGCTCCCAGGGGCTCAGCTTTGGATTTGGCCCCGCCTCTGCGTGTAGGTCGCGGGAGGGCATCTGTTTGTTTGCTCAGACAGGACGGGGTTAAAGGAGCCGCTGATTCGGGGGCTCTGGCTCACTCAGGCCGGGGGGGAGGGAGGGGCACGGAGTGTGGGGCGGGCCTGCGGCAGCAGAGGCCAGCGTGATGTTGCAGTAGCCTGCGTTCTCCTGGGGAAGTTGTCCCTGGATCCCGGGACCCTGGCAGTGGCGGGCTGCACAGGCTCCCCGGAAGGGAGGTGTGGCGAGTGACCTGTGCTCGCACACAGGCTTCTTGTTGGTGGCAGCAGCAGCCTTAGCGTCTCATGCCCGTCTCTGGGGTCCGCGCTGTTAGCCGCGGCTCGCGCCGTCTCTGGAGCTCCTTTAAGCAGCGCTCTTAATCTCCTCTCCTCACGCACCAGGAAACAAAGAGGGAAGAAAAAGTCTCTTGCCTCTTCGGCAGGTCCAGACTTTTCCCCGGACTCCCTCCCGGCCAGCCGTGGCGCACTAACCCCCTGCAGGCTGTGTTCACGCCGCCACCCCCAGTCTTCTCCCTGCGCTCCTCAACTCCTCTCCCTGCGCTCCTCAACTCCCAGCCCCGCCCGCCCCGGTGGGTGAGCAGACAAGCCTCTCGGGCTGGTGAGTGCAGGTTGGCACCGATCCTCTGTGCGGGAATCTCCCTGCTTTGCCCTCCGCACCCCTGTTGCTGCGCTCTCCTCCGCGGCTCCGAAGCTTCCACCTCCGCCCCCGCAGTCTCCGCCCGTGAAGGGGCTTCTAGGGTGTGGAAACCTTTCCTTCTTCACAGCTCCCTCCCACTGGTGCAGGGCCCGTCCCTATGCTTTTGTCTCTGTTTATTCTTTTTTCTTTTGTCCTACCCAGGTACGTGGGGACTTTCTTGCCTTTTGGGAGTTCTGAGGTCTTCTGCCAGCATTCAGTAGGTGTTCTGTAGGAGTTGTTCCACGTGTGGATGTATTTCTGGTGTATTTGTGGGGAGGAAGGTGATCTCCGCGTCTTACTCTTCCGCCATCTTCCCCCTCTCCCAAACACTTTAATAATAGTAATTTTTGAGATGCATGAGCATGGAATATTGTTTTCTATTGTGTCTTCAGTTTCTTTATCAATGCTTTATAGTTTTCTGAGTATAGGTCTTCCATGTCCTAGGTTAAATTTATTGCTAAATAGTTCGTTCTTTTTGATGGAATTGTTTTCTTAATTTTTCTTGCTGGTGGATCATTATTAGTGTATAGAAACAAAACTGATTTGTGTATACTGATTCCATATTTTGCAACTTTACTGAATTTATTTTTTAACATATTTTTTGAAGTAATGTGAAAAATTTAAATACTAAAATCTCACAGTTTCTACTGCACCCCAGGTAGTCCACAGGACCCAAGAGATGGTAGCTACTAATATACTCTTCCCACGGTGCCTCTTCATACCATGCGGACTCCGCCAAGGGAAATAAGTATCACAACTTTGGTTGAACATGGTCTGGGTAAGTCTTGGCCTCTATAACAAAATTTGATGTCTGTCTTATCTGAGTTTCTGGCATGATACTGACATGGTTGTCTAGAAAAGTAATTTACTTTCCAGTAATTTAAAATGTACAGAAAAGTTGCAATAATGGCAAAAAGTACTCACATTTGCCACTTCACACAAAATGCTCAGTGTGTTTTGCCCACGGAACCAGCACATAACCCCTAAATGAAGAAATCCTGATGTCCACATTATAATTTAATACTCAGCCCCACTTCAACTTTCACCTACTGTCCCAACTGTATGAAAATGTCTTTTTCCATCCTGATCCGGTTTTCTTTTTCTGGACCCATTACTGAGTTTCCCCCTCATTTGGACAACCGTGATGGATTTGAAGCAGACAAGATGAATATGGGATCTAGGTGGCCTTTTCTGTATGGCTTTTTTCACTAAGAATGTTTTTAATGTTCATTTTTGTAACAAATATCAGCGCTGCACTTTTTTTTCATTGTCATTAAAAATACAAAACACGAGTTTAGCATTTAATTCACTTTACGTATACAGTTTTGTGGTATTAACTACCTTCATATAGTTGCACAGCAAGGTAACTAACATGGGTACCTCCTGTGTGCATGGCAGATACCCAGGAAATTGAGTAACACCCTGAAACGGCCCAAGACATCACCTTAAATACCATCTTCATCTAAAATGCAAAAAAAGGAAGGCTATAGTCGTTTCTGTCTACATTCATTTGATTGTATATGGTTTCCAGTTGATGTTGTATAACTAGTTGTGGAGAAGTCATGGGGTAGGTGGCTTCATTTCAGTTTGAATTTCCAAATTTAGTGGATTCTGCAGGCTTGATACAAGGTTTACAAACTTTATATTGGATCAGGACATCCCATGGTGTAACTGGTATTCATGGTTTGTTCAACAGTTAAAGTTCTGTGTGATATGAGTTCATCCCGGAGTAATCCAGGTTATTACTGGAGGTAAACAAATGTTTCTGTTACACATTTGTCCCAGGATGAAAGGACAAGAGAAATAAGACCTAATTTATAAAAGTGCCTTCAAACTAATTGATACTGAAGTATAGTTGACCTACAATGTCGTGTTAATTTCTACTGTACAGCAAAGTGATTCATATATACATACATACATATATATATATATATATATATTTTTGCAGTACGCGGGCCTCTCACTGTTGTGGCCTCTCCCGTTGCGGAGCACAGGCTCCAGACGTGCAGGCTCAGCGGCCATGGCTCACGGGCCCAGCCGCTCCGCGGCACGTGGGATCTTCCTGGACCGGGGCACGAACCCGTGTCCCTTGCTTCGGCAGGGTTAGGGCCAGTATCAGAGCCTCAGAGATAACTTGAAGACAGTTCAGGCTGTTAAGGACATTGTCAGAGATGCGCTTAGGGACATGTTCAGGGCCTTAGTTATGGACAGGATCAGGGCATTATTTAGTGACAGCTTAGACTATAAGGGACAGCATCAGGGCCTAAGTTAGGGGCAGTGTCAGTGCTTCAGTTAGAGATAACGTGAGAGCCTTAGTTAGGCACAGTTCAGGCTGTTACTTAGGGATATCTTCAGGGCCTTAGAGCAGCATCATGGCCATAATTAGAACCAGTGTCAGGGCGTCCGTTAGGGCCAAAACTAGGGTGTTAGTTAGGGAACGGGTCAGGTCATTAGTTACAGACAGTGTCAGGGTTTTAGGCAGGGACAGCAGCAAGTCCTTAGTTAAGAAGAGTGTCGGGGCCTCACTTAGGGGCAGCGTCAGGATGTTCGTTAGGGAGAGTCAGGACATTAGAATTTCAGATTCTGAGGTGGAGACAGCATCAGGGCCTTAGTTAGGGACAGCGTCAGAGACTTACCTAGGGAAATATTCAGGGCCTTATTTATGGACAGGATCAGGGTGATACAGAGGAACACCTAAGGGTATTAGGGACATCTTCAGGGCCTCAATTAGGGATAGCCTCAGGGTATTAGTTAGGGAAAGAGGCCATTATTATAGATAGTGTCAGTGCCTTAGGTAGAGAGAGCATCAGGGCCTTAGTTAAGGACAGCGTCAGAGACATACTTAGGGACATATTCAGGGCCTTGGTTATGGACAGGATCAGGGCATTATTGAGAGGTACATGAGGCTATTAGGGAGAGCATCAGCGTGTTAGGGAAAGAGTCGGCCGTTATTATAGACAGTGACAGTGCCTCAGGTAGAGACATCATCACAGCCTTAGTTAGGAAGAGGGTCAGGGCCTTGGTGAGGGACAGGGTCAGGCCAACAGTGAGGGACATCTAAGGCTATTAGGGACATCGTCAAGGCCTTAGATTGGGCCAGCATCAGGGCTGTAGTATTGACCAGTGTCAGGGCATTAATGAGGGACAAAATTAGGGTGTTAGGGAAAGAGGTCATTAGTTACAGACAGTTTTAGGGCCTCAGGTAGAATCGGCATCAAGGCCTTAGTTAGGAAGAGCATCGGGACGTTAGTTAGGGCCAGCAACAGGGCCTTAGTTAGGGAAAGTGTTGTCAGGCCCTCAGCGATCACTTGAGGGCCTTCGTAAGAGACAGTGTAGGCCGTTAGTTAGGGACACTTCAGAGACTTTCTTAGGGATATATTCAGGGCCTTAGGAACAGAATCAGCGTGTTATTTTGTGACCGCTTAGGCACTAAGGGACAGCATCAAAGTCTAAGTTAGGGAGGATGTCACAGTCTTGGGGATAGTGTTAGGGACTTTGTAAATTATAGCTTAGGCCATTAGCTAGGGACAATGTCAGAGGCGTATTAAGGGCAGTGTCAGAGACAGAATGAGGGACATCTTCAGGGCCTTAGTTATGGACAGGATCAGGTCCAATACTTGGGACCAGTGTCAGGCCGTTATTTAGGGGCAGTGTCAGGGCCTTCTGTAGAGACAGCATCAAGACCCTTAGTTAGGAAGAGGGTCAGGGCCTTAGGACAGGGTCAGAGACGTCCTCAGGCACATATTCAGGGCCTTAGTAATGGACAGGATCAGGACCCCAGTGAGGGACATCTGAGTCTATGAGGGACATCGTCAGGGCCTTAGATAGGGTCAGCGTCAGGGCCGTAGTTAGGACCAGTGTCAGGGCGTTATTTAGGGACAAAATTAGGATGTTAGTTAAGGAAAAAGTCAGGAAATTAGTTACAGACAGTGTCAGCTTCTCAGGTAGAGACTTCAAGGTCTTAGTGAGAGCATCAGCATCTCAGGTAGGAGCTGTATCAGGCCATTACTTACAGACAGTGTCAAGGCCTTAATTAGGGAGAGTGTCAGGGCCTCAGAGAAAAACTTGAGGGCCTTAGTAAGAGACACTTCAGGCTGTTCGTTAGGGACATCATCAGGGCGTTAGTTATGGACAGGGTCAGGGTATTAGTGAAAGACAGCTCAGGCAATTAGGCACACCGTCAGGGCCTTGGGTAGGGGCAGCGTCAGGGAGTAGTTGGGGGAAAGAGTGAGGCTGTTAGGTAAAGCCAGACTCAGGGCCTTAGTTAGAGACAGTGTCAGGTTCTTCATTAGGGACACTGTCATGGCCTCAGTTAAAGATAACTTGAGGGTCTTAGAGATACTGTCAGGGACTTAGTTATGGACATAATTAGGGCCTCAGAGGTAATTTGAGGGCCTTAGTAAGAGACATTTTGGGTCATTAGTGACATTGTCTGGACCTTAATGCCGTCTTCAGTACATCATTTATGGGCCACATCAGGGCATTAATGAGGGACAGCTCAAGTTATAGGGACCGTATCAGGGTCTTAGTTAGGGATTGTGTCAGGACCTTTGTTAGGGAAAGAGTGAGGCCACTAGTTAAAGACAGACTCAGGGCCTTAGTTAGAGACAGCCTCAGTCCTTAATTAGGGAGAGTGTCAGGGCCTCAGTTAAAGATAAGTTGAGGGCCTTTGTTAAGGACAGCCTCCAGGCCTCAGTTAGGGACAGGTTCACGGCCTCGGGACTAAATTCAGGGCCTTAGTTAGGGACAGCATCAGGGATTTAGTTAGCATAAGAGACTTGACATTAGCTAAAGACAAGGTTAGGTTAAGGTCTAGGGATAGTGTCAGGACATGACCTAGGGATAGTGTCAAGACAATAGCTACTTAGAGCATCATTGCCTAATTTAGGACCAGTGTCAGGGCTTCAGGTAGGGACAGCGTCAGAGCCTGACTTAGGGAGAGCGACAGGACCTGAGTGAGGCCTAGCGTCAGGCCCTTAGCTGGGAACACTGTCAGGGCATGATGTAGGAGCAGATTAAGGGCCTTTGTTGGATCAGCAATAGGGTCTTAGTTAAAGACATGATCAGGGTCTGAGGTAGTCACAGCGACAAGGCCTCAGGTAGGCATAGCTTCAGGGCCTGAGTTAGGCACAGCCTCAGGCCTTCACTTACGGACAGCGACAGGGCTTTCTTAGGGACAGTGTCAGGACCTTGGTTAGGAATGGGTCAGGATATTAGCTCAGGATAGTGTCCGGATTTTAGTTATTGCCGGTAGCAGGGCCTATATTAGGGACAGATTCCGGGCCTTAGTTAGAGACAGTGTCAGGGCCTTAGTTAGGACTAGTCTGGGCCTTAGTTAGGGAGAGCATTAAGGCTTCAGTGAGGATAAGAGGCAGGAAATTAGCTCGGGACAGAGTCAGCTTCCAGGCCAGGGATAGTGTCAGGAAGTGAGCTAGGGATAGCGTGATGATGTTAGTTACTGAGAGCATCAGGGCCTTAGCTGGGGCCAGTGTCAGGGCCTTAATCAGGACCAGTGTCAGGGCTTGATGTAGGGGTAGCGTCAGAGCATAACTATGGTACGGCAACAGGGCCTAAGTGAGGCCTATCTCTAGGGCCTGAGTGAGGGACAGTGTCAGGGCATGACGTAGGAGTAGTACAAGGGCCTCTGTAGGATCAGCATTAGGGTCTTCGTTAAAGACATTCTCAGGGCCTCTGTTAGGGACAGCCTCAGGGCCTCACTTAGGGACAGGGTCAGGGCTTATTTTGGGACAGTTTCAGGACCTTGGTAAGACATGTGTCAGGTTATTAGCTCAGGATAATGTCAGGACTTTAGATATTGATGGCAGCAGGGTCTTAGAGACAGTGTCAGGACCTGACTTAGGACGAGCATCAGACCCTTTGTAAGGTACAGTGTCAGGGACTGAGTTAGGTGTTGTGTCAGGGCCTGAGTTAGGACGAGCCTCCAGGCCTCAGTTAGGGACAGGTTCACGGCCTTGGGACCAATTTCGGGGCCTTAGTTAGGGACAGCGTCAGGGATATAGTTGGTATAAGAGACTCGACCTTAGTTAAAGGCAAGGTTAGGTTAAGGTCTAGGGATAGTGTCAGGACATGACCTAGGGATAGTGCCAAGACCTTAGTTACTTAGAGCATCAGGGCCGAATTCAGGACCAGTGTCAGGGCTTCAGGTAGGGACAGCGTCACAGCCAGACTTAGGAAGAGTGACAGGGCTTGAGTGAGGCCTAGTGTCAGGGCCTTAGCTAGGGATAGTGTCAGGGCATGACTTAGGAGCAGCATAAGGGCCTCGGTAGCATCAGCCTCAGGAGCTTTGGTAAAGCCATTATCAGGGCCTCAGTTAGGGACAGCCTCAGGGCTTCACTTAGGGACAGCGTTAGGGCTTACTTAGGGACAGTTTCAGGACCTTGGTAAGAGATTGGTCAGGAAATTAGTTCAGGATAGCGTCAGGACATTAGATATTGAGGGCAGCAGGGCCTTAGTTAGAGACAGTGTCAGGGCCTGCGTTAGGGCTAGCATCAGAGCCTCTGTTAGGTACTGTGTCAGGGCCTGAGTTAGGAATAGTGTTAGGGCATTAGTGAGGGACAGTTCTGGGCCGGATTTGGGACGAGCATCTAGGCCTTAGTTAGGGACAGTGTCATGGCCTTGGGCCTAAATTCAGGGTCAGTGTTAGGCACAGAGTAAGTGTTTCAGTTAGCATAAGAGGCAGGACATTTGCTAGGGACAGGGTTAGGGTAAAGTTTATGGATCGTGTCAGGAAATGACCTAGGGATAGTGTCCAGACCTTAGTCACTGAGAGTATCAGGGCCTTATTTAGGACCAGTATCATGGCTTCAGGTAGGGACAGCGTCAGTGCCTGAGTTAGGGAGAGTGACATGGCCTGAGTGAGGCCTAGCGTCAGGCCCTTAGCTGGGAACACTGTCAGAGCATGATGTAGGAGCTGCCTCAGGGCCTTTGTTGGATCAACAATAGGGTCTTAGTTAAAGACATGATGAGGGCCTGAGGTAGTCACAGCAACAAGGCCTCAGGTAGGCATAGCTTCAGGGCCTGAGTTAGGCACAGCCTCAGGCCTTCACTTAGGGACAGCGACAGGGCTTTCTTAGGGACAGTGTCAGGCCCTTGGTTAGGAATGGGTCAGGATATTAGCTCAGGATAGTGTCCGGATTTTAGTTATTGCCGGTAGCAGGGCCTATATTAGGGACAGATTCCGGGCCTTAGAGACAGTGTCAGGGCCTTAGTTAGGAGTTGTCAGGGCCTTAGTTAGGGAGACCATTAGGGCTTCAGTGAGGATAAGAGACAGGAAATTAGCTCGGGACAGAGTCAGCTTCCAGGCCACAGATAGTGTCAGGAAATGAGCTAGGGATAGCGTGAAGACATTGGTTACTGAGAGCATCAGGGCCTTAATCAGGACCAGTGTCAGGGCTTGATGTAGGGATAGCGTCAGAGCCTAACTAAGGTATGGCAACAGGGCCTAAGTGAGGCCTAGGTTTAGGGCCTGAGTTAGGGACAGTGTCATGGCCTTGGGACTAAATTCAGGGCCTGACGTATTCACAGCATAAGGGCTTCCGTTAGCTTAAGAGGCAGGACATTTGCTGGGGACAGGGTTAGGGTAAAGTTTATGGATCGTGTCAGGAAATGACCTAGGGATAGTGCCAAGACCTTAGTTACTGATAGTATCAGGGCCTTATTTAGGAGCAGTGTCAGAGCTTCAGGTAGGGACAACGTCAGTGCCTGACATAGGGAGAGCAACAGGGCCTGAGTGAGGCCTAGCGTCAGGCCCTTAGCTGGGAACACTGTCAGGGCATGATGTAGGAGCTGCATCAGGGCCTTTGTTGGGTCAGCAATAGGGTCTTAAAGACATGATGAGGGCCTGAGGTAGTCACAGTGACAAAGCCTCAGTTAGGCATAGCTTCAGGGCCTGAGTTAGGCACAGCCTCAGGCCTTCACTTAGGGACAGCAACAGGGCTTTCTTAGGGACAGTGTCAGGACCTTGGAAAGACATGGGTCAGGATATTAGCTCAGGACGTTAGGACTTTAGATATTGAATGCCACAGGGCCTTAAGGCAGTGTCAGGGCCTGACTTAGGATGAGCATCTGAGCCTTTGTAAGGTACAGTGTCAGGGACTGAGTTAGGTGTAGTGTCAGGGCCTGAGTTCGGACGAGCCTCCAGGCCTCAGTTAGGGACAGCGTCATGGCCTCGGGACTAATTTCAGGGCCTTAGTTAAGGGCAGCATCAGGGATTTAGTTAGCATAAGGGGCTCGACTTTAGTTAAAGACAAGGTTAGGTTAAGGTCTAGGGATAGTGTCAGGACATGACCTAGGGATAGTGCCAAGACAATAGTTACTTAGAGCGTCAGGGCCTAATTTAGGACCAGTGTGAAGGTTTCAGGTAGGGGCAGCATCAGAGCCTGACTTAGGGAGAGTGACAGGGCCTGATTGAGGCCTAGCGTCGGGCCCTTAGCTGGGGACACTGTCAGGGCATGATGTAGCAGCAGCATCAGGGCCTTTGTTGGATCAACAATAGGGTCTTAGTTAAAGACATGATCAGGGCCTGAGGTAGTCACAGTGTCAAGTCCTCAGGTAGGCATAGCTTCAGGGCCTGAGTTAGGCACAGCCTCAGGCCTTCACTTAGGGACAGCGACAGGGCTTTCTTAGGGACAGTGTCAGGACCTTGGTTAGAAATGAGTCAGGATATTAGCTCAGGTTAGTGTCCGGATTTTAGTTATTGCCGGTAGCAGGGCCTATATTAGGGACAGATTCTGGGCCTTAGAGACAGTGTCAGGACCTTTGTTAATACTAGTCTGGGTCTTAGTTATGGAGAGCATTAGGGCTTGAGTGAGGTTAAGAGGCAGGAAATTAGCTCAGGACAGAGTCAGCTTCCAGGCCAGGGATAGTGTCAGGAAATGAGCTAGTGATAGCGTGAAGACCTTAGTTATTGAGAGCATCAGGGCCTTAGCTGGGGCCAGTGTCAGGGCCTTAATCAGGACCAGTGTCATGTCTTGATGTAGGGACAGCATCAGAGCCTAATTAAGGTACGGCAACAGGGCCCAGTGAGGCCTGTCTTTAGGGCCTGAGTGAGGGACAGTGTCAGGGCATGACGTAGGAGTAGTATAAGGGCCTCTGTAGGATCAGCATTAGGGTCTTCGTAAAAGACATTCTCAGGGCCTCTGTTAGGGACAGTTTCAGGACCTTGTTAAGAGATGGGTCAGGAAATGGGCTCAGGATAGTGTTAGGACATTAGATATTGAAGGCAGCAGGGCCTTAGTTAGAGACAGTGTCAGGGCCTGCGTTAGGACTAGCATCAGAGCCTCTGTTAGGTACTGTGTCAGGGCCTGAGTTAGGAATAGTGTTAGGGCATTAGTGAGGGACAGTTCTGGGCTGGATTTAGGACGAGCATCTAGGCCTTAGTTAGTGACAGTGTCCTGGCCTTGGGCCTAAATTCAGTGTCTGTGTTAGGCACAGAGTAAGGGCTTCAGTTAGCATAAGAGGCAGGACATTTGCTACGGATAGGTTTAGGGTAAAGTTTATGGATCGTGTCGGGAAATGACCTAGGGATAGTGTCCAGACCTTAGTCACTGAGAGTATCTGGCCCTTAATTAGAACCAGTATCAAGGATTCAGGTAGGGACAGCGTCAGAGCCTGACTTAGGGAGAGTGACAGGGTCTGAGTGAGGCCTAGCGTCAGGCCCTTAGCTGGGGACACTGTCAGGGCATGATGTAGCAGCAGCATCAGGGCCTTTGTTGGATCAGCAGCAGGGTCTTAGTTGCTAAGCAACATCCAGGCCCATAGCCCTTCGGAGTCACCCTGTGTAGGCCGCGTGTAGTGCAACACACTGCACTGTGTTTTGGGACAGCTTGATTTACCCAATACTCCCACACGTTCGCGAACACCTTTCTAGCATGTCCAATATGCCGTGTAAGTCTGACTCATTGCCCTAGTCTGAGCTGCACTAAGAGAAACACTTGGCTTCGCATTCCATCTAAGACCTCCTACCTGAAGTCACCCTGCCTCCAAGAATAAGTCGGCTTGCGTTCCTACTGCAACTGAAGCCCAGTTCTTCGAGTAACACTGCAGGCTTTTGAAGAGGCACAGGCCCGAATTCCTGCCTAGGACGTTCCTTGGTTGACGTAGTTCACTAGATGCAGAACACCTTGCTTGGAGAAGTTGGTTCAGGGAAGGAACCAGTTGTAATCTGTGTCTCTTTTGACTTGTTAGAAAGCACAGGGATGTATGCTGCGTGTGCCCATGGAAATGGAGGCCTGATGGAACTAGCCTTGCTTTCCCATTTTGAAAGTTCCATTCATGCTGCCTTGAAGCTACCTGAAATTCACTGCTGTTGACAGCCCTCTAGCCACTGTAGGCCTGGTTCTGGGAAGAAAATGATTTTCCTCTCTCTATACCAGGTGCTTCCATGGCCGGGGTGGAGCTCAGCTTGCCATGCTCTAGAACTAAAGGAAACTCAACCTGACTACTTGCCTCGAGGGAAGGCCCTGAGTATCTGGACAGAAGGGAGGCATGCAGCTGTTTCCATGAGGTCTAAGTCGCTGTACTGCTGTATTTTAAAGGAACTACCCTTTTCAGGACTCCTAGGCCCCTCGGGTGTGCATCATTTCTCTCCAGGATCACTGAGTATCTCCAGACCCCTGTGGGCCTACTGAGCAAAACCGAGGCCCATAGGACGGTCCCTCAGAGGCCCTCTGTGTTTGCTGAGTGATGGGCAGCACACTGCATGTTCATTAAGGAGAGCTACATTTCCAGAATTCTCGAACTGCCTCAGGACCATATTTCTGGTCAGTCCGACGTGCCATGGAAGTCTTCGTCATGGCCGTCGTCTGAGCTGCCATGGGAAAACATTTTGCTTACAATTCTTCCAGGACCTCATACCTGAAGTCACTCCGCTCGAGGAGAAATTCACCCTCCTACTATGCTGTGTTGCTGACGGGACACTCAGTGTGAGCACTGGCCTCAAGGTAAGGCTCTGAATTGCCGTGCAGAAGCGGAGGCGTGCAGCAGTTTCAATGAGGCCGTAGCCACTGCTCCGCGTTATCTTAATGGCAGTACACTTTTCAGGACACCTAGGATCCTCGCGTGGGCACCCTATTCCCGGCAGGAATAGTGAGTACCCCCAGGGCCCACTGAGCCTGTTAAGCCACTTCCAGGCCCGTAGCCCTTCGGAGCCACACTGTGTATGCCGAGTATAGGGCAACACACTGCACTCCTTCATGAGACAGCATGAAATCCCCAGCACTCCCAGAATTTCGTGAACACTGTTCTAGCACGTCCAACATGACGCTGAAGTCGGATTCATTGCCTTAGTCTGAGTTACACTGAGAAAACCCTCGGCTTTGCATTGCATCTAGGATCTCCTGCCTGAAGTCACCCTGCCTCCAGGAGAAAGTCGGCTTTTGTTCCGAATGCCACCAAAGCCCAGTTCTTCATGTAAAACTGCAGGCTATGAAGAGCCGCAGGCCCGGAGACATAGCTAGGGCGTACTTTGGTTGAGGCAGTTGGCTAGATGCAGAACACCCTCCTTCGAGGAGTTGATCCAGGGAAGGAACCCCTGGGTAAGCTGTGTCTCTTTTGACTTGTTAGAAACCACAGGGATGTGTGCTGCGTGTGCCCGTGGAAATGGGGGCTGATGGATCTAGCCTTGCTTTCCCATTGTGAAAGCTCCATTCGTGCTGCCTTGAAGCGACCTGAAATTCACCGCTGTTGACTGGCCTCTAGCCACTGTACGCCTGGCTCTGGGAAGAAAATAAGTTTTCTCTAGCTAAACTTGGTGCTTCCATGGCCAGGGTGGAGCTCATCCTGCCATTCTCTAGATATAAAGGGAAACGCAACGTGAGTACTTGCCTGAGGAAAGTCCCTGAGTATTCGTACAGAAAGGGAGGCATGCAGCTGTTTCCATGAGGTCTTAGTCGCTGTTCTGCTGTATTTTAAAGGAAGTACCCTTTTCAGGGCTACTAGGCCCCTCGGGTGTGCATCATTTCCCTCCAGGATCACTGAGTAGCTCCAGACCCCTGTGGGCCTGCTGAGTAACATCAAGGCCCATAGGTCGGTCCCTCGGAGGCCCTCTGTGTATGCCGGGTTATGGGCAACACACTGCATGTTCCATAAGGAGAACTACATTTCCAGAGCCCTCAAAAAGCGTCAGGATCATATTTCTTGCCAGTCCGACGTGCCATGGAAGACTTTGTCAAGGCCATTGTCGGAGCTGCCATGGGAAAGCATTCTGCTTACAATTCTTCGAGGACCCCGTACCTGAAATCTCTCTGATCGAGAAGAAATTCACCATCCGACCATGCTGTGTCGCTAACGGGACACTCAGCGTGAGCACTTGCCTGTAGGTTAATCCTTGAATTTCCGTGCGGAAGCGGAGGCGTGCAGCAGTTTCCCTGAGGCTGTAGCTCTGCTGTGCATTATCTTAACAGCAGTACGCTTTTCAGGACACCTAGGAGTTTCACGTGGGCACCGTGTTCCCGGCAGGAACAGTGAGTCGCCCCAGGCCCCCCCGGGCCTGCTAAGCCACTTGCAGGCCCGTAGCCCTTTGGAGCCACCCTGTGTATGCCATGTACAGGGCAACACACTGCACTCCTTCCTGGGACAGGTTGAAATCCCCAGCACTCCCACAGGTTCACGAACACGGTTCTAGCTCGTCCAACATGCCCTGGAAGTCTGACTCATAGCCCTAGTCTGAGCTGCACTGAGAAAAACCCTCGGCTTCGAATTTCATCTAGAACCTCCTGCCTGAAGTCACCATGCCTCCAGGAGAAACTCGGCTTGCGTTCCGACTGCCACTAAAGCCAGGCTATGTATGCCGATTATAGGGCAACACACTGCACTCCTTCATGGGATGACTTGAAATCCCCAGCACTCCCAGAGTTCCACAAACACTGTTCTAGAAAATCCAACATGCCAGGGAAGTCTGACTCATTGCCCTAGTCTGAGCTGCACTGAGAAAATCCCTCGGCTTCGCATTCCATCTAGGACCTCGTGCCTGAAGTCACCCTGCCTCCAGGAGAAGGTCGGCTTGCGTTCCGACTGCCACTAAAGCCCAGGTCTTCGTGTAACGCTGCAGGCTTTTCAAGAGCCACAGGCCCGAGGCCTAGCTAGGGCGTACCTTGGTTGAGGCAGTTTGCTAGATGCAGAACACCCGGCTTCGAGGAGTTGATTCAGGGAAGCAACCGCTGGGTAACGTGTGTCTCTTTTGACTTTTTAGAAACCACAAGGATGTGTGCTGCGTGTGCCCATGGAAATGGTGGCCTGATGGAACTAGCCTTGCTTTCCCATTTTGAAAGCTCCTTTCATGCTGCCTTGAAGCTACTTAAAATTCACTTTTGTTGACAGGCCTCTAGCCAGTTATAGGCCTGGCTCTGGGAAGAAAATGAGTTTCCTCTATCTAAACCGGGTGCTTCCATGGCCGGTGTAGAGCTCAGCCTGCCATGCTCTAGAGCTAAACGGAAACTCCACGTGAGTACCTGCCTCAAAGAAAGGCCTAGAGTATCCATACAGAAAGGGAGGCATGCAGCTGTTTCCATGAGGTCTTAGTTGCTGTTCTGCTTTATTTTAAAGGAAGTACGCTTTTCAGGACACCTAGGAGTCTCGCGTGGGCACCGTATTTCCCGCAGGAACACTGAGTACCCCTAGGCCCCCCTGGGCCTGCGAAATAACTTCCATGCCCGTTGCCCTTCGGAGCCACTCTGTGTATGCCGAGCGTAGGGCCACACACTCCACTGCTGCTTGGGACAGCTTGAAATCCCCAGCACTCTCATAGGTTTACAAACACTGTTCTAGCACGTCCAACGTGCCGGGGAAGTCTGACTCATTGGCCTAGTCTGAGCTGCACTGGGAAACACTCTCGGCTTCGCTTTCCATCTAGGACCTCCTGCCTGAAGGCACCCTGCCTCCTGGAGAAAGTCGGCTTGCGTTCTGACTGCCACGAAAGCCCAGTTCTTTGTGTCACACGGCATGCTTTTGAAGAGGCACAGCCCCGGAGGCCTAGCTAGGGCATGCCTTGGTTGAGGCAGTTCACTACATGCCGAACACCCTGCTTAGAGGATTTGATTTGATTCAGGGAAGGAACCACTTGGCAACCTGTGTCTCTTTTGACTTGTTGTAAAGCACAGGGTTGTATGGTGCGTGTGCTCATGGAAATGGTGTCCTGATGGAACTAACCTTGCTTTCCCATTTTGAAAGCTCCATTCATGCTGCCTTAAAGGTACGTGAAATTCACTGCTGTGGACAGGACTCTAGCCACTATACGCCTGGCTATGAGAAGAACATGAGTTTCCTGTATCTAAACCAGGTGCTTCTATGACCGGGGTGGAGCTCAGCCTGCCACGCTCTAGAGCTAAAGGGAAACTCAATGTGAGTACTTGCCTCGAGGTATGGCCCTGAGTATCCATGCAGAAAGGGAGGCATGCAGGTGTTTCCATGAGGTCTTAGTCGCTGTTCTGCTTTATTTCATCGGGAGTACCCTTTTTAGGACTCCTGGGCCCCTCGGGTTTGCATAATTTTCCCTCCAAGATTACTGAGTACCTCCAGATCCCTGTGGGGCTGCTGAGCAATATCGAGGCCCATAGGTTGGAACCTCGGAGGCCCTCTGTTTATTGAGTGATGGGCAACACACTGCACCTAACTTAAGGGGAGCTGCCGTGAGAAAACCTGCTTACAATTCTTCGAGGACCTCGTACCTGAAGTCACTCTGCTGGGGGAGAAATTTACCATCCTACCATGCTGTGTCGCTAACTGGAAACTCAGCAAGAACACTTGCCTGTAGGTAATGCCCCGTATTGCCCTGCAGAAGCAGAGGCGTGCAGCAGTTTCCATCAGGCTGCAGCTGCTGCTCTGCATTATCTTAACCGCAGTACCCTTTTTAGGTTACCTAAGAGACTCGGGTCGGCACCATATTCCCGGCCAGAAGCCTGAGTACCCACAGGCCTCCCTGGGCCTGTTAAGCAACATCCAGTCCCGTAGCCCTTCGGAGTCACTCTGTGTATGTTGCGTGTAGGGCAACAGCTTGCAGTCTTTCTTGGGACAGCTTGAAATGCCCAGCACTCCCACAGGTTCCCGAACACTGTTCTGGTACGTCCAGCATGCCGTGGAAGTCTGACTCATTGCCCTAGTCTGAGCTGAACCGACAAAAACCCTTGGATTTGCATTCCATCTAGGATCTCTTGTCTGAATTCACCCTGCCTCCAGGAGAAAGTCGGCTTGCTTCCAACTCTATCTAAAGCCTAGTTCTTCGTGTAACACTGCAGGCTTTTGAAGAGCCACAGGCCCGGAGGCCTAGCTAGGGTGTTCCTTGGTTGATACAGTTCGCTAGATGCAGAACACCCTGCTTCGAGGAGTTGATTCCGGGAAGGAACCACTGGGTAACCTGTGTCTCTTTGGACTTGTTAGAAACCACAGGGATGTATGCTGCGTATGCCCATGGCAATGGGGGCCTGATGGAACGAGCCTTGCTTTCCCATTTTGAAAGCTCCATTCATGCTGCCTTGATGCTACCTGAAATTTCTGCTGTTGAGAGGCCTCTAGCCATTGTAGGCCTGGCTCTGGGAAGGTAATGAGTTTCCTCTAGCTAAACCGGGTGCTTCCATGGCCGGGGTGGAGCTCAGCCTGCCATGCTCTACAGCTAAAGGGAAACTCATCGTGAGTATGTGCGTGAGGAAAGGCCCTGAGTAGCCGTGCAGAAAGGGAGGCGTGCCGCTGTTTCCATGAGGTCTTACTCGCTGTCTGCTGTATTTTAGGGGAACTACCCTTTTTAGGACTCCTAGGACCCTCGGGTGTGCATCCTTTTCCCCTGAAGATCACTGAGTACCTCCAGACCGCTGTGGGCCTGCTGAGCAACATCGGGGCCCATAGGTCGGTCGCTCAGAGTCCCCCTGCGTATGCTGAGTGATGGGAAACACACTGCACGTTCCTTAAGGAGAGCTACATTCCCATATCTGCGAACATCCTTCAGGGCCACGTTTCTGGCCAGTCCGACCTGCCATGGAAGTCTTCGTCATGGCCATCATCTGAGCTGTCATGGGAAAACACTCTGCTCAGGATTCTTCGAGGACCTCGTACCTGAAGTCACTCTGCTCGAGGAGGAATCCAGCGTCCTACCAGCTGCGTCACAGCCGGGACACTCAGCGTGAGCACTTGCCTCAAGGTAAGGCCCTGAATTGCCGTGCAGAAGCCGAGTCGTACAGCAGTTTCCATGAGGCCGAAGCCGCTGCTCTGCATTATCTTAACTGCAGTACACTTTTCAGGACACCTAGGAGCCCAGCGTGGGCACCCTACTCCCGGCAGGAACAGTGAGTCGCCCCATTTCCCCCTGGGCCTGCTAAGCAACTTCCAGGCCCGTGGCCCTTCACAGCCACTCTGTATATGCCGTGTGTAGGGCAACACCCTGGAGTCCTTCTTGGGTCATCTTGAAATCCCCAGCTCTCCCAGAGTGTCACCAACACTGGTCTAGCACGTCCAACATGCCAGGGAAGGCTGACTCATTGCCCTAGTCTGAGCTGCACTGAGAGAAACCCTCGGCTTCCATACCATCTAGGACCTCCTGCCTGAAGTCACCCTGCCTCCAGGAGAATGTCGTCTTGCGTTCCTACTGCATCTAAAACCCAGTTCTTCATGTAACACTGCAGGCTTCTGCAGAGCCACAGGCCCGGAAGCCTAGCTAGGGCGTACCTTGGTTGAGGCAGTTAAGTAGATGCAGAACACTCTGCTTCGAGGAGCTGATACGGGGAAGGAAACACTGGGTAACCTGTGTCCCTTTTGACTTGTTAGAAACCACAGGGATGTATGCCGCTTGTGCCCATGGAAAAGGGGGACTGATGGAAGTAGCCTTGCTTTCCCATTTTGAAAGCGCCATGCACGGTGCCTTGAGGGACCTGAAATTCACTGCTGTTGACAGACCACTACCCACTGTAGGCCTGGTTCTGGGAAGAAAATGAGTTTCCTCTATCTAAAGCGGGTGCTTCTATGGCCGGGGTGGAGCTCAGCCTGCCATGCTCTATTGCTAAAGGGAAACGCAACGTGAGTACTTGCCTCGAGGAAAGGCCTTGAGTATCCGTACAGAAAGGGAGACATGCAGCTGTTTCCATGAAGTGTTAGTCGCTGGTCCTCTTTATTTTAAAGGAAGTACCCTTTTCAGGACTCCTAGGCCCCTCTGATGTGCATCATTTCCCTCCAGGATCACTGAGTACCTCCAGACCCCTGTGGGCCTGCTGACCAACATCGAGGCCCATAGGTCGGTCCCTCGGAGGCCCTCTGCGTATGCCGAGTGATGGGCAACACACTGCACGTTCCTTAAGGAGAGCTACATTTCCATAGCCCACGAATAGCCTTCAGGACCACATTTCTGGCTAGTCTGATGTGACATGGAAGTCTTTGTCATGGCCCTCGTCTGAGCTGCCATGATAAAACACTCTGCTTAGAATTCTTCAAGGACCTCGTACCTGAAGTCACCCTTCTCAAGGAGAAAGCATGCTACCATGCTGTTTCACTAACGGGACGCTCAGCGTGCGCACTTGCCTCGAGGTAATGCCTACTGCGTGCTGTGACCCATATCACCTGTGAGGACACAAGCCACAAGCATATGTTAGGTCCTGTTAGCTTCCCAGCCAGTCCCTGAAGGTGAGGGCGGCCCTGTAGACCCCAGCCCTCTCCACCACGCCTAGTCGGTGGAAGACCCACTTCTCCTTGCCATTACAGAAGTGGTTCTGGGGCTGTCCTGGGAGGGCTTCTGGGGTTACGCAGGCTGAGCCCCTGTTGCTAAGTCCCCACTTCCCCACAAGAGCCTCCAGAGCAAGCTGTTTGCCCTGTTGCCTGAATGACCGCCCACCAGTTTTCTCAGGAAAGAATCAGGGGTTTCTGTAGCAGCGTCTGCAGGCAGCTGCGCATCTGGGCCCACGTTCACATCTTCTGTGTAAACACCGAGAACCTTCTCTGACACGTGCCCCCGGCTGACCCCCTCCGCATGTCGACCACAGGCCCCAGTGTGGGCGTCAGACTGGCCACCCGTCTCAGCCTCCTGTTGTTGCCAGAGCTGCTCCAGGCTCTGCTCAGGACCCGTGTACCCTCTTTTCACAGGGCTGTCCTGCACCCCCACCTTCAGCAGGAGTTCCCCTAAGTATTTAAGTTAAGGGGTCCAGAGATAAGAAAGGAAGCTACAAACAAACAAAGAGATGGACCCAGCTGGGACCAAGATGGCAACGAATGTGACCTCCAACTGACCCTGAGTCTCATCACATGTTGAATTTACTATATCAGCATATTAAGTGACACACCCACCTGCGGCCATGGCTGGACATGAAGGACCAGAAACGGGTAAAAGGAGGTGGTACCCCAGCGCCTTGGAAGAAGCCCCGCCCCTTCCCCGGAAGGCCTCTTCATCCCATCACTAGCCTCCCTCCTCCTCCCTTTGTCTTTACTCTTTAAAATTAAACCTCTCTCTCCAGGAGGGCGAGAAGGTGATCTGTGAACTCAGTTCCCGCTTCTCCATTCTTTGGCCACTGAGTAGAGCCTGTGCTGTGTTGGTCTCGGCTTTGGTTCTGTTATTTGCCTACTTGAACCCACGTGGGAAAAGGAAACCTTCCCCGCTGAGGCAGAGCGCCTCGCAGGCTGGGGCCCGAGCAGGGTCCACATGACTTCACCTGGTAACAGTCTGTAAGGGGACGGTGGTCTCTGCCCATGTGGTGGGGAGGGCACACCTACAGCCACAGCACCGGCTCCGTGGACGGCACGGCGCCTCATGGGCCTGGACTGTGTGCTCTCGTCCCCCCACGCCTGACATCCCCTGACAGTCTTGACGTGGTGACACTGGCTGCTGGGTGTCCAGTCAGGGGGGACCAGAGGCAGCACCTGGTGCCAGGTGAGATGTGCCTTTTCACGGGCAGGGGACATAGGAGATATTAGGACTTTGTGTCTAGAAAGCAAACCAAACGGCTAGAAGGTGATCTGAGCTGTGGACTTGAAACCCACGTGCGAGGTGAGGGCTCCCACTGGACACTGGCTTGGGAGCTTCTGCACAGGCGAGACCACACCCGTGCTTCCCGCCCGACCCCTCCAGGCCTCCCTGTGGGCACAGCTGGACCTGCACCCCTCAGGCTCCCCGACCCAGAGCCTGGAGGGCTGATGCTGCTAGGGCCTGGGGACGCGAGGGGTCCCTCCACCAACGCTGCTCGGCCCCTCCTGCCCAGTGACCAGGGGAGGGAAGCCCCGTGGAGTCTGAGGCCCGGCACAGGCGAAGCTCGTACCTCCCCCCACCCGAACGCCAGCCCCGCCCTGCTTCCTCAGGCCCACCGCCTGTCCCTCCCGGTGCCCGCGTCCCACCGACCCACATTCCCGGTGTGGACGTCCACGTGCACAAGCTGCTCTGTGTCCTCTTCCCATATGGGACACCCCCATCCCTGCTTCTCCCTAATGACGGCCCGGACCCCGAATGTTCTGGGCAGGAAGAGAGCTCAGGAGGACGCTGGCCTGTCCCGTCTGCCTCCCGGGGGCCCAGACACAGGGTTCGGGGGCTGCTGGGCCTTGAGGTCTGGATGCTCCCAGGTGTGGGATGAACCTGCCACTGCCCGCTGGAGCTGCTCCTTCCGAGATTCGGGAACCAGGGGGACCCACCAAATGGAGCCCATCCCCAGGCTCTGCTGCAAGTCTGCTCGGCTTTGCTCTCCCGATCCTGAAGACAGACCTGCGGGAAGCAGGGCCTGTGATTCCCACACTGACGGTGTTCTGTGGAATTTCCACTAGACCCCTTCCTACCCTGTTGTGAGCAAATTACTAGTCAGTCCATCCTACCATCACCCCATGAGCAGACCAGGAAGCTGAGGCTCCGAGAAGCCAAGTAATCCAGCTGGAAGCACAGCTGTGGGACCACGGAGTGGGGTCTGCACCCGCCGCCCGCCCAGGGGGACTGCCCACTCCTCACAGCTTCCACGCCTGTTCCCTTCACCCCCTCCCCGGGCCAGCTCACAGAGCCTCCTCCTGGGGGGACTCACTTACCTTCTTCTAACAGGATCCGTCTCACTGTCCTGTTCTGGGATCACCTGGAAGGCTTGTCACTGAAGCAGAATCAGCCTCATGTCACCAGGGCAGCTTTCTTGGATCACACGCACCACCTGCACGTCCACTCTCAGCTCAGACCCAGAAAGGCCCCCTCGGCCCTGAGCCCCATGGCTCTGCCTGGGCTCCCACATCCTCCTGCCTGGTCTGTCCCTCTCATGTCCCCTGCAGGGTCACCAGGAGCTCCCACCTGCCCCAGGCAGGCTGTGTGCTCTGTCCTGGGGAGGCCTCCGTGGTGTCAGGTGGAAGACATAAGAGGTACCCATGGGGCCTCCCTCACGCAGCCCAGTGGCCAGCACCCACCTACTCACCTCATCACTCTGGATGGACGGGTTCAGGGGACCCATGGCATCTCCCGGTTCTCATTTCATCCCAGCACTGTCCACAGGGAATTTGTTAAGCAACTCTGTGCCGGCTGCACAGAGAGGGCGCTCATACACATGCCCTACACCCAGCACACAGGACTCTTATGGCCAGGCCCCTCCCAGGATATGGAGCTCACCTGGGCAGGATCCCAGCAGCCCACGGGGCTCTCGTGGTCAGGCCCCTCCCAGGATACGGAGATCATCTGGACAGGCACCCAGCAGCCCACGGGGCAGTCATGGTCAGGCCCCTCCCTGGATATGGAGCTCACTCGGGCAGGCACCCAGCAGCCCCTGGGGCCCTCATGGCCAGGCCCCTCCCCAGGTATGGAGCTTACCTGGGCAGGCACCCAGCAAGGCTGGGCACACAGGAACCGTGCATGTAGCCCTCATTGCAGAGCACCCCCAGCTCACCTGTCGCTCAGAGCTGACCCTGAGCACCTCAGAGCAGGACCTGAACTAACAAACAGCAGCTCCGACAGGTCTGTGACCCTGGGCTTCACTCTGTGCGGCCTCCTTCCACCGGGTCTTCCAGAGGCTTGCACTGCAGCTGGGGCACCAGGTCTCTGTCTCCACCCACCACCCCTCCTCTCCCTGACTCCTGGGTTCCTTTCATTAGGAGAGGGTCTTGAAGTTGTCTCCCACTCATGGGCCAGAGAAAACGATTAGAAAACAAGCACGGCTGCAGCCCCGTGTCTATCCTGACTCTCAGGACCCCACACCTGTTCCTTGGACCTGGCCAGTACAGGAAGGCCCGTTTTCTGCAGCTATGAGCCCCTGAGGGGCGAGGATTGGGTGACCTGGGCAGCCTGACCCGGCCCGCCAGCCCTCCCCAGGTGTGCCTGGGTTGAGACCAATATAAACACCGCTCCAGGCAGCAAGAGCCCCTGCAGCTGTGCCTGACGCCATATTCTCTGCTCCGTCAGCAGTCTCGGGGCTGGGCTGGTGGGAGGGAGTAGGGCCCACGGCTCTGTGGGTGGCCCGGTGTGAGTGGGGCTCTGCTGGACTTTCTGCAGGAGTTGCCGGGCTGCCACCTGCTAAAGAAGAGGATGTGTCACCCATACCTGCTGCTGGAATTTCTCCCCGGGCAGAGGTGAGGAAGGAGAAAAGCAGTGGGGGCCTGGACAGGAGGGGTTCCTCAGGCAGGGAAATGGAAAGCTTCCAGAAGAGCGCCCGGGACCAGGACCATCCTGGCTGGCCTGCAGGCACCAACTCGGCCGGCGTGCTGTGGCTGGGGTGGCTCCAAGCCCTTTCCTCTAGGCTTTAAAGTCTTTGCACACATTCAGGTGTTTTACCTGGGAAGGGTGGGAACAGTTCAGCAGCAGCTGGCCTGGGGCTCAGCTCACGTTTACTCACAGACGCCTCAGCACCGTCCCCCAGCCCTGCAATGAGAACGCTCCTTGCAGCGGGGGGCTTCTGGCTGCATGGGAGACGATTCCCCATGTCTGTTGGTCAGAATTGTTTATCACTGGGGCAAGTGTTCTGATAGGGTTTTCATCTGTGTAACTAGTGGGTTCTTAATTAGCAACGTGAACGGTGACTTCAGAGGTCCTGAATCAGGATGGAAATACTTATCCCCAACATGTACAGGCGTAAAAACCTGGGGAGGGGGCTTCCCTGGTGGCTCAGTGGTTGAGAGTCCGTCTGCCGATGCAGGGGACACGGGTTCGTGACCCGGTCCGGGAGGATACCACATGCTGCAGAGCGGCTGGGCCCGTGAGCCATGGCTGCTGAGCCTGTGTGTCCGGAGCCTGTGCGCTGCAACGGGAGAGGCTGCAACAGTGAGAGGCCCATGTACCACAAAAAAAAAAAAAAAAAAAAAGAAAAGAAAAAACCTGGGGAGGCTGTGTGCAGCCGGCACCCTTAGGGATTGGCTGTCGACTGACCCCTCAACATTCTGGTGTCCAGCCACTGCTTTAGGATTTCTGGGGCCCAATGCTGACCCTATGGGTTCTGCAATCCAGCCTCTGTCGGCCTTTAATGAGACCCGCACTTCCAGGATCCCACAGAGCAGGGTCTGTGTGACTGTTCTGTGGCTTCTATAAAAAATGACCACAAGCTGGGTGGTTTAGAACAACAGGAATTCATCCTCCCCCAGTCTTGGAGACCAGACATCTGAGATCAAGGTGTTGCAGGACGGAAGTCTCTCCAGAGGCTCCAGGATAGGGTTCTTCCTGCCTTTTCCAGCTTCTGGGGTCTCCAGGCGTCCCCAGGCTTGCGGCTGCATCCCTCCCGTCTCTGTCTCTGTCTTCACGTGGTTTCTCCTCTATGTCTGTGTTTCTCCTCTTTCGTCTCTCATAAGGACTCTCAGTTGGATTGAGGGTCACCCTAACCCAAGATGACCTCACCTCTAGATCCTTAACTACATATACAAAGACCCTTTTCCCAGATATGGTCCTGTTCACGTGTTCTGGGGGGACACATCTTTTGGGGCCAGCATTCAACCCATTACCTGTGTATAAAATAACACTCTTTTAGGAGATTACCAAGGTCCCGTATGGACTGGCAAAGACAGTAGCCATGTAGGTGGTGAACGTGGGGCCGTTGGTGGTCTGGGGAGAATGAGGACCCTGGAATCACCTGTAAAGGATGAAGTCCTGGCTGCATTAGGTGAGCTCTTCCACCATGGGGCCCGTGGAAACAGTCACTCCACTCGGTCCGTGGAAAGGGACCCAGTGCCGAGTCCAGAAGTGGTTATGTTGCAAAGCTGGCTCTTCCGGGATCTCATCATCAATAGCATCATGTAACCAATAACTACGGGCTTGGGGGAATCGGTTTCTGGCACATGATGACAGCACTGTCACTTTAGGCTCATCCAGCCTAGAATAGGAATGTTTGAAGGAGAAGAGCTTGGGAGATTGCAAAGCTTGGTTGTCAAGGCAAGTGAGCAGGTTTGTCAAGGTTGTCAAAGAAACTTCCTCCTTAAACTGAAGGCAGGGCTGGGAGAGCTGAACTCCAGGGGTCTTTTAACGGGGCTGCTCTGAAGCACCATCACCTAAGAGGAGGTCTCAGCGTGAGCTGGGGTTTGAGAAAAGTGTGATGAGATTAAGCCTGACTTTCTGTGACAGCTGGGGAGGGGTTTGTAAAGCACCTTGGCTTTTAAGGCAAAGTTTGTTGCTGGAACAAAGTGTCTCCCAAAACTGGGCTGAAGCTCAAGATGTCTCTGTCCCTTTCTTGTGAGAGTTCAGGGCAGGTGGGTGTCAGGTCCCAGGCTCTGTCCTCGTTGCTTCTCCTCTGTGCTTCCAGGTGAGGGCTCCAACCAGCAGGGTGGGGTGACCAGGTGGGCATCATGCCCTCCATCCTAGGATGCAGGCTGGCCAAGGCCCTCACCACCTCCACCCCTTCCCCTTGCTAACACGAGACACTACGCCCCAGCTGTAAGGGGTGGGAAGGCTGGGAGGTGCAGGGTAGCTGTGAACAGGAAAAAGGGAAATGGGTTCTGATGGGCAGCTGTGCGGCCCTGCTGTGAGGGTCACCTGGATGGTAGTGCACAGACTCTGGGGCCTGTGAAGCTTTGATGCTTTGTAGTTCTGGAAATCCTATAGGAGACAGTCCACAGCAGGTGAAGCTAATGCTCTCAGTGGAGCTGGTGAAGCCCAAGATCTGCAGTTCAGACTGAAGGTGCCGATGTACATAGAGGGCAAAACCATCTCGTGTGAATGTAGTTCAGGCACGTTTCACATGAATGCAGCCATGTTAATGCCTAGCAGCTTCTATCTTGTGCCTCCCCTCAGGGACCCCCTCCTCAGTTCCTGGGGTTCCTGTAACTCACATACAGGGGGATGGAGAGTGGGCTCTGTCCAGTCTGAGCCCTGAGCTACGCTGCGTGTGAGTCTGCTCAGCACCGCCGTAACAAATAGCACAGACAGGGCAGCTTGGGTAACAGACCTATCTCCCAGTCCTGGATGCTGTCGGAGATCAAGGTGTGTGCACGCTGGCTTCTCCTGAGGCCTCTCTCCTTGGTGGTTAGACAGCCATCTTCTCCCCAGGTCCTCACATGGTCTCCCCCTGTGCCTATCTGTGTCCTAATCTCTTCTTGTAGGACATCAATCCTATTGGATTAGGATCCACCCTGTGACCTCATTTTTACCTTGATCACCTCTTTAAAAATCCCATCTCCAAATACAGCCACATCCTGGGGTCCTGGGGGTTAGGGATTCAGCATGTGAATTTGGGGGGACGTGCCTGAGCCTATACCATCCTCCTTAGGAACCAAGTGTGCTTCGGTCCTTCCTTCCCTCAAGTCACACGAGGTGATGTAATGGCTCAAGGAGAGGCCACTCGTGCAGAGTTTGTGTCCCAGCTGGGGAACCCTTCTCTGCTGTCTCTGATCAGGCCGTGGCAGTGCCGGCCCAGTCCTGAGGTGAGCAGTTCTGGGGTTTCCTGCTGTGTCTCCCAGCCTGCTGAGGTGCACATTGTCAGGGAACTCAGGAGCCAGCAGCCTAGTGGGGATGCCGGGGACGCTCAGGGCCTTGGCAGATGTCTCTTCCGGCAGATACCCTAGCGAAAGTGGGGAAACATTTGGGGGATTACAGGTGGGAGAGAGTCAGTCTCGTTTATGCTTCAGAAAGAGCACATTGGGGTGGGATGTGAGACGCACCGTGGGGCAGGGAGCTTTGTCAGGCCTGATGGAGGAACCAGGCAGCAGATCGGGCTTGGGCCAGGGCTGTGGGCGTAGAGGGGAATTAGTGTGGGAACTGGCCACAGACTGTTGTCGAAATCTCGGCTTATCTGTGCACCGAGGCTGAACAGAAATACGGAGACGGGTTTTGGAGGAAGAGAGAGATGGCTTTATTTTTCTGCCAGGCAGTAGGGAAGACACAGCTGGCAAGTGCCTCAAGAACTGGGCACCCCCCCACCCCCGCTCCTTGAGAATCAGGGAAGATTTTATATGTGCGGCTCTCGCAGTCCGGGGTATAGGATAAGGATCAAAGTAGTGACGGTCTTGCATTCCTCCTTTCCTTTGCATTATTTCAAAACAGTCACAGTTGGCATCAGGCCGCCCGGTAATTGGGGTCCAGTAGTCTGGTAATTGCGTCCGTTTGCCTCTGGTTTATCGGTGGTGACCTTGTTTCTGAAATGCAAAAACTATAGGGGGTGATTTGTTATGAGGGGCGTGTAGAATGTAAGTGCTGGACATAATAAGGTTAGGGAATGAGAGGCAGGGGATGTAACTCACACAGAGTCAGGGGTGATGGGTGCCGAATGTAAATTACATAGTGTCAGGGAGTGAGGTTAGCTTTGTAAAGTACAAATCTAGTCACTACA